>NC_059434.1:28109747-30814747 GCF_021028975.2 Sphaerodactylus townsendi
GAAACATCATGTAGCCTCCTGTCAGTGACAAAGCATACATGACTTGCTGCAGTGTCTGAGAGCCAGCATGGTGTGGTGGCTAAGAGCAGGTGGACTCTAATCTGGAGAACCGGGTTTGATTCCCCACAGTTCCATATGAGTGGCGGACACTTATTTGGTGAACTGGATTTGTTTCTCTGCTTCTGCACATGAAGCCTGCTGGGTGACCTTGGGCCCGTCGCAGTTTCTTGAACTGTCTCAGCCATACCTGCCTGTTGTGGGGAGAGAAAGGGAAATGAGTTTATAAGCTGCTTTGAGTTTCCTTACAGGAGAGAAAGGCAGGGTATGAATCCAAACTCTTCTTCTTTCAAGCGGACTATGTTTTGAGGGGAGTACAAGCTCAATTTGCTGCTTAGGCTCCTGGGTAGAAGGGGGTGTCGTCGTGACTGGGGTGAGCAGCCCCGATTAGCAAAATTCATTGCAGAAGTGTTCCCAAAGAGTTTTGCATTTGCAGAAGAGTCTCTTGCACAAGACGAAATTTCTATCATTAGTGGAAAAATGCCACAGGATCCAGTTAGCAGCAACTGATCATTACAGACTTCCAGAGTCTTAAATTCAGCTGACAGTGTTTTCCTGTGTTACGAGAAAAAAGGTCTTCTCAAATAATATAGAATGCTTAACACAATCTATATATATATATAAATCTATCAGTGCATTTTTCTGCTGACAGGTAATCTCCCAAACTACTGGACTGATTGCTTTGAAATTTTCACACAACGTCGCATTCGTTTCCATGCGGCCAACATACTCCTGTTGTGTACATGTCACAACTGTGCCAGTTATTGTGTACATGCCACACCTGTGACAGTTGAAACCACAGTTCTGTTCTGCAACAGCGCCATCTGCTGGCCGTCAAAGCAACACCCTCTGATACAAGGGAAACAACTGCTTCCATCTGGAGTGAAAAAGATGGGGTCTGCCATCTGGACATGGCCCACCCACCCTAGCGGAGGAAGGGGAAGGTGAGGGAGGGTCCGGGGGTTTGCTGGACCAAACGCTCTGAAATTTGAACACAATGTAGCTCATCCCTCCCAGCGTGTTTTAAGCTAGGTAATTCGCCTGCAAGGGAAGCGTGTGAAAGAGACAGGGTCCGCCACCTGGACATGGCCCACCCAGCCTAGCAGAGGAAGGGGAACATTAGGGAGGGATGGGGCGGGTGCCATGCAAGGGAACGGGAGAGAGGGAGGGGAGGGAGGGGCCCCTTGCCCCTCCCCTCCCTTGCAAACATTGTGCAATGACACATGTTTAAAACGTTCGCTTCCCCTTTTCTTTCTTTTTCACTTCACCAGACTGAGCCACAGCAATGCGTGGCCGGGAACGCTAGTATCTAATAATAATGTGGATGCCTTTGGGTACTATTTTGTAGTGTGCTGTATGGAAATCTGGCTGTTTGATGAAGTGAACAAACTACTGCTCAGCTATGCTGTAAGATTTAATCTTCCCTGCAGAATTGTATGCCAAAGGCCAGGTTTTGGTGAGGTGAAATTGCTCCAGGCTGTTTCCTCAAATTACAAATGCCTTTCTTAGATGTTCCATTTTCAGAGTTGCTTCTTTCTAACCTAGACTTATCTTGGAACAGGAAGATTGGTAACCCCCCCCTCCAAAAAAAATATCGAGGCATGTGGAATAACCCTTGGGATGCCCTTCCTCAGGTTCAGAAGTAAATTAAATGTTGCATGCTAGTCTGTAGAATTTTACAGCTGTCCCTAATTGATTTAAAATATATTTGTTTTCTGCCTTTCAGTCAGAAGGTATCCAAAGCAGAACAAACCTTTTTTTTCTGATATCTGTTCCTATTTTGTGAAGAAGCAAATGGGATCTACTCTACGTAGTGCATACGTTTTCTGTCACTATTGCATTCTCTGGCATAAAAATACCAGTAGGTAAATACAGGTGGGTAGCTGTGCTGTTCTGAAGCAGCAGAAAAGAGTTAGAGTTCAGGGCTTCGTAAAGACCAACACAGTTTTAATCTTGGTGTCAGCTTTTGTTTGCTTGCATGCTTTTTCCGATAAAATAGGTATGACCTCTTCCATTTTACCAAAGGCTGCAATCCTATGCAGCCTTCTGAGTAAACATGTTCAAGCTGTGAAGCCATCTTAGATTTTAATAAAGCTTTTGCGGACAGTTTACTAACACCCTCTGCTTTTGAAGCCAGGGCAGGCTATTGTAAAGTAAACCAGAGAAGGCAGGGAGAGCCGTATTAATGGATTAAAAAGGGTGTGCATGTGTACATGAATGTCTCCATTTTCACTGAAGGGTATGAGCCGTGGTAGCTTATGCATTACTACTGAAGTAGGCCAAGTTGTATTCTCCTTTTTTTTTTTGGCCTTGTTAGCCCAGGGCTGTTGATTCTTGGTAATTTATTCCCCAACCTCAAATCTTAGGAGACAATGCTGGATGACGTTTATAGCCTCCCTTGGCACATGCACTGGCAGAGCTTAGAAAGAGCACAACATCTTGGCAGGATGTTAGTTTTCATTGCTGCTGTACTTCTCAGGCGATAAAACTGTAGGCCTTTTTCCTTTGAAAATAGCATTCGCTGTCTCACAGGAGTGCTGTATCATTTTGTTACACATATGTTTCTAACTGGCCTACAGCAACTGCTCCCCACTAGGCGCTGTTTACTCGGGCCCATTTGGATTTGAAGGTGGTTTGTCCTAAGTGACTTTCTGGTATTTTTTATATCTAGTACTAGATGCTGGGTAAAATGTTCTTTTATATCTAGTACTAGATGCTGGGTAAAATGCTGGGTAAAATTCTCCTTTCATAAGCCTGCAGTGAACTAATTCCTTCGAAAGCATTTATAGTCCACAGTGTCATCCTAAACAGAGTTGATCTTCTAGGTGTATTGAAGTTAATGGGCTTAGAAGAGTGTAACCATGTTTAAGACATTACGGTAAGAGAGCTCTCCTAAGCAGAATCCTGCCCAGGTCTATTCAGTGGGACTTACTCCCAAGGAAGTGTTATTCTATAAATGGCCCATGGAGGTGGCAGGCAGTCATACTTCAGAAGTACATAGCTCTATTTTTTTAGGCCCTTTGTCTATGCAATGCAAACTCCAAGTTGAAAACCTCTTTCTTTAGCAGAGTCAGAACCCACGTTTGCACTCAATCAGCAGCCCAATACCTTGCCTCCAATGCCATTTAGGCGGTTGGTATCAGGCAGTTGGTTTGTGACTTCTGTCATCTCCTGCTTGATCTCTTCCCCAGAAGACTAATAGCATTATTCCTTTCCTCTGGCATCCTGTAAAGGAGGAGAAGGTGTGTTGAATCAATAAAGCAATCCCCTGTTCTAAGTGCCCAAAGGCATAGGAAAATGCGGTGATTTAAATCTTTGACATTATTTATCCCTCTTAAAACATTTCCAAAGTGCCATCCTTTTTGATGTATGTATTGCTTGATTTATGCGGATACCTCTGACGTGAAGCACACTTCATTTGAAGCTTTTCCAAGGCTGTTAAATTAATAGATTAGCTTTAGTTGCAAACCAGTAGGAGTTAATCAATTGAGCACGACACAGAGGCGCTGCCTGAGCAGGGCTGGATTTTGAAGGGTTTAATGCTAATCACAGTCGGAGAGCTACAGCTGCTCTGTGCTTGTTTAGTAATAAGAGTTGATGAGGAGCTAATTTGAAAAGAAAGCCAAGGCACAGGTGTAAAGCTTTTTCAGGATTGACGCTTTCAAACATCCTTATATCATACAGAAGGATTTTCCATTGTCAACAGTCTGACACGCTCCCAGGCAAGGAAATAAGGTGATTGTTCTTCCTTTTTTTGTTGCAAGGAAAGTAAGGGTTTTTCCTACACATGATATTAAAAGCATCTTCAAGTCTCCCGGGACAAGTGCGAATGGTTTGGCTGCCTAATGGCAACTTGGAGAGCCAGAGCATCTCTCTAATAGGTCAGCAGCTGGAAAAGATGATGTTGCCCTGGTTTCTATTCACACACATTTACATTGGTTTTATGATTGCATGTTGATATGTTGGAAGCTGCCCTAAGCCCATAAAGGGAAGGGCAGCGTTCAAATTGAATTGAATTGAATTGCCTGGTCCAGCTGGACGCAAGGCAGAAATGTAGCAAATGCACATACAATGACTAGCGCTCAACAGGACTGAACTTCACATTTTACTCAATCAAAAATGTGAACAAAGTCTACAAACGGGGCTGTGTTGCAGATTAGCCTGTGAACTCCAACACGCAGCAGCTGTGTGACCTTGGGCTAGTCACAGTTCTTCTGAGCTCTCTCAGCCCCACCTACCTCACAGGGTGTTTGTGGTGGGGGGGGGGAAGGGAAAGGAGATTGTCAGCCCCTTTGAGTCTTCTTACAGGAGAGAAAGGGGGGATATAAACCCTCCTCCTCCTCCTCCTCCTCCTCTTCTTACAACAAATCCAGGGATGCTCTAGAGCCAATGGCCAGGTTTTTATGCATGATCATAAACAAACTATCTTAATTTTTGCTCTGTATTTTATCTTTTAAATCTCTGTATTTTATTTTGAACTCTGTAGCTCATGCCATTAAAGGTTATCTATCTATCTTAATATATGGTTTTCGATAAATCTTTGGAAGCTCATGTGTATGTGGTACATAAGTCATTATGTATGTAGTACATAAGTCATTCATACAATTCAGTTCAGACTGTGTTTATCTCATTGCTGCTATCTCTTGCTGAGGAATGTCCTACACAACTCCCCCCCCCCCCACGATTTTTGTATTCTCTATGGAGGCAAGGCAGCAGCAGCTCCTCCCTCCCCCCCTCACCAGTCTTGTCTTATGACACCCCCTCCTTCCAACTGCAGGGCACTTGCAGAGTTGTGACCTCCTCATCTCATTGAAGTCAATGGGTTGGATTCAACCAGCTATTCCACTGGAGATGCCTTGAGGACAGGATTCCCTTTGATCACTCAGAATGTTGTGCTGGAAATTATGGGAGCTGCATAGACAAAGACCATGTGGGATGGGGTCTCTAGTAAGGAGGGTGAGACAGAGTACAAAAGGCTTGGATCCAACTTAATGATTTTGGTTTAATTGCTTGGTATTGTAAATGGTGTGGCTCTTAGCTTAAAGCCAAATTATCCTTCTGCAAATTTTCAGAACTCCACAAAGAACATTCACTTGTGTATACAGATCATTTGGTAGAGGGGGCGATGACATGGGAACCTGAGGAAAAGCAGTGGAATACACAGATTCAAACAGCTATAGTGGTTCAGGCAGCACAATGTGAGATTCTATCCTCCCTTTTTTTGAACTGCTGACAGACATGGTGGAAATCTCAGAGGATCTATCAGAAGAAGAAGAAGAGTTTGGATTTATATCCCCCCTTTCTCTCCTGCAGGAGACTCAAAGGCGCTTACAATCTCCTTGCCCTTCCCCTCTCACAACAAACACCCTGTGAGGTAGGTGGGGCTGAGAGAGCTCTGAGAAGCTGTGACTAGCCCAAGGTCACCCAGCTGGTGTGTGTGAGAGTGCACAGGCTAATCTGAATTCCTCAGATAAGCCTCCACAGCTCAGGAAGCAAATCTGGGAATCAAACCTGGTTCCTCCAAATTAGATACACGAGCTCTTAACCTCCTACTTGTGCTGTTAGGGCCTACTCTCCTCTTAGAAACACGAGCTCTTAACCTCCTACGCCACGTTAGTGCAGGTTGCTGTTGCCTGTACATGGGGTTGCTGGATAAAACTAAAAAAAATCAAAATGCAGTGTGAGATGCCCAGGAAGTCACAATGGTTATGTGTAGTTTATGTAAGTAGTGTAGAGTATGTTACTGGATCACTTTTGTGTCTGTTAGTTTTATTGTACGTTTGTTGAAGTTATTATAACATCAGTACAAATTATTTTAGAAAATCAAAATGGGAATTCTATGTTATATTCCTATTATAACAATGGACCAGAACCAGCATGGCACGAACTGTTGTGCATCAGCAATACTGATAAGTTTCTGGCAAAAATCTTGCTTTGGTCCCAAATTTAAGAGTTGGCATTAAGCAAATGATTACTCTCAGTCTCAGCAAATCACATGCAATATGAAGAAATCTGAACTTACTTTGTAGAAACTGGGGCTACACAAACTTTGGTAGTGTCACTATAATCTTCATTGTCTTTGGGTAATGCATCTGTAGCAAGCAGCGCCCTCCCCAAACCCCAGAAAGACAAAATGGTTCAATTAAGTGGATATGGCAGAACTTGTATTCTGTGGAAAAATTCCAGCATATGTGTAGAATAGAATTCATTATTTCCATACCATTGTTTTCTAGACTGGTTTACAAAGATCAGGATCAACTATCCAGCTATTGACGTCATCACGCTGTTGTCTAATAATTTCCTCTAGAACTTACATTCTTTTATTCTTCCTGCCGCAGCAAGAATCCCTCCCAGTCCGCTAGCTTCTGTTCTCTCTAGCTTTAACCTTCAGGATAGGAGATGCAAACGATTGGCTGTCCCTCACTAGAATAAAAGTTGTTTAGCTCTACTGTTGATTTCTTCTGTTATGAATTTTTCATAACCTTTTGCACAAATGCCTTTGATTTTAGACCCTTGCAAAGTGGTGTTCTTTTTTGAATACAGACACACCATCCTTGTAACGGTTTTACAAAAGGGCCAAAGCTTCAGAAATGTTCACATCCATGAGTCTGGTTTTTGTAGTTCTGTGAAAGATGAGATTATAACTTTTTATGGGTTGTTGCAGTACATCAGTGTACCTGAAGGGGCTGTTAGCCATAAAAAACTTCCAACTATAAAAAACTGTTGTTATTTTTAATAGATCTATTAAACTGTTCCAGTGTTAACTTGTTATTGGTGACAAAGTATTGTACCCCATGTTGTTTTACCAGGTTGCTTACAGATTTATTTAGAAACTCTTGGCCACAAACATTTTGTGCCTTAGCAGTTATTCTTACACAGCCACAAATATACCTAAAACTTTGGACTTCCTGCTGTTTTGTTCTTACTATATTGCTAAATTTTTGTATTGCTTCTAACTTTACAAAGTTTCAAAGCCACCCACAAACTATTTTAAAATCTATTAAAATCACTGAAGTAGTAAAATGCCGTAAAATCAGAAACAAAGCTTTTTGAATCAACCAGATAATGTAGTTGTTGATAGATCTCATTACCACCAGACATCCAGTAAAAAAAAGGATAGTACTTACCTACCCTCTGAAGGAAACAAACAGATGTGCTGGGGAGAGTATTTCATTATACAAGTCTGACTTCCTCATGTCCCTGGTACTCAGCAGCAGTGGCGTAGTAGTTAAGAGCAGGTGTACTCTAATCTGGAGGAACCAGGTTTGATTCCCTGCTGTGGCTGCTGTGATGCTGGAATCCACCTCCAAACAATATCACTTTCAATGGTGTTTAAACTAGGGAGCCCAGATTCTTCTTTTAAATCCACCTTAAAGGGAGAATCTGGGGTCCCCAGTTAAAACAACAGTGAAAGTGATGCTGTTTTGGGGTGGATTCTCCCCCACCCTGAAACAGCATCACTTTCAATGTTTAAACTGGGGACCCTCAAATGTGTAGCCCTCATCTCCTATTAGCTCCCATTGGAAACAATGGGGGATGGGGCACCCCCTTTGGGAGTCCATAACTTTGGACTCCCTGAACCAAATCTCACCAAACCTGGGTGATATCATCAGGAAAGTCTCCCAACAAATCCCTGAAATTTTGGTGCTTCTAGCTTAAACCCAGCGACCCCCGCAGGCCAAAAACAAAAAAACACTGAAAAATACAAAAAAACACAAACGGGGAGCAGAGCTTTGGACATGTAATGGGGGTGTTTGAACCCGAGAACCCCCCTTACCTACGTCCTTTTCCCCACGCATCGTTCTGAACCATTTTATTACAACAGAGCCCTGTTACCTGTGTTAAAAAAACTCTCTTGAATAATTCAGTTTGTGGGAAGTCAGAAGAGTTGGAGTCCATTCCGTAAGGACAGGGACCACAACATATACACTAGTTGTTGATTTTACCCACTTGCAGGACTTTTGAAAGTGGTTCCAGATTCACATGCAAATAATTAGGCATAGAAGAGAAATATCTCTTCTGCTGTCTTCACTCCCTGTTGTCAAAGAAGAAGTAGATGTCAGTTTCAACAGCAGTCTGGAAGGATATTAAGCCCCTGGTTTGGCTGGAAGTGAAGGAAGGATGTTCAAATAAGGAAAGCCTGAACAAAACAGGTTAGGGTTAGTGTTTGTGTAGTTTGTATGTGCACTATGTGAGACCTGTACCTAAACATTGTTGGTTACTGCCATTCACAACTTGATTTTTCTTTGTGGACAAGCCAATGCAGTCACAAATGATTTCTATAGCACCATGATAGTACAAGATCCAACGAAGTGTGGATGTGGGCCTAGTTATATGGTTTTTAGTCTTTGTATGATTATGATTTGTTTGCTTCCTGAAAGAGAAAGGGCTCACCATGACACTTTGCATTTATTTATTTAGTACATTTACCCAAGAGCCATATCAAAATACAATAAAATAGTAAAATCATCTGTATATTCTGACAATAAAATAAGCATAATTGAATTCAGTTAAAACAGCTAAACATGCGCTATTGAACTATTTATTTTATCAGGAGTTTCCTGCATTATATGTCACCCTGCTCTTATCCAATTTTCCAGGCAGATCCAACACATTTCCTATGTCCCTTTTGCTCCTCTTCGATTTCGAATACCTTTAATGGCATATAAATTGTTTAAGATTAACTTAGCAAGATAATAACAGCCTTTACAACTTTACAATTTCTGACGAGTTAAAATAACCCCATTTAAAAATTTAGCCACCGCTTCCAACAGCTCGTAGTTGTGGCTGTTTAAAAGATATATAACCTTCTGTTTATCTGTAATGCCTTCACTTCCATGCAGGAAGGGGATTATGTGCTTCTTCCTACCTATCTCATAAAAAGGACAATTCAACGGCATATGGGATACTGTTTCCACAGAAGACCCATGTCACACTGGGCATTTTCTTTCTTTATGTGTGGGATTCCAAGGTGGAAGGTCAAGGCTAAAAGAGGAAGAAGGCAGGGCATTACACCTAGCTAAGGTGCATTGCTCTCACACCGGGCCTCAACCAGGAGAAAAAGGTACAAAACTACAATTAATCTATCCACAGGTATTCCCAGAGAGATCGAGGGAACAGGTTTTATTAGCTTCCTCTAGCATCTGTTGAAACTCTCTGTCAAAAGTCTCTTTCTTGATAGCCCCATAGACCCTCCTGCCTCTTGTTAGCATTAGCAGGTCCTCCAAGGAAATGCCCAACTCATTAAGTTTGGCTTCGATTTTAACCCACTACTGGGTTGTGTGGAGGATGGAGTGTCCCTGGGATGTGTAGTCCAGTTCATCTCGATTAAAACAAATCCTGGCCCAAAGAAGAACTTGAAACTTGTAAAACCAGGCCAGAGTTTCCAGCCGATGCTGGCCTGTTCCTAAGCACAGGGCCGCATAGGGAATAGAATGGGGCAAGCCAAGGATTTTATATAGAAAGTATGACTGGACCCTTTCAACCTCTCTGCTCCATGCCCCTATCCAGATGGGGATCCCACTATGTCCCTTTTGCTGTCATATCATTCCAATGAAACCATTCTTATGGCAGATAAATCCTGTGCTTCAGCCTTTTTAATAAGAAAGCACTTGGTTAAATCTTTTTATTAACTTTTCATGTATCATGGAACTTTGATTAATGAGACTATGAATTTTTACTCTATGCCTATATTTTCTTTTATGTGTTGTTGACTTTTTTTGATTACATTTGTGTTGGCAGATCTAGTATCATCATAATAAAATTGAATGGTAAAATAAATGTAACATCTTAATAACTTCCAGTTTTTAAATAACACATATCCATAATAGCATTTAATACACCAAGTTACCAGTTTTCCTTACTGAGAAATATACTTTCTTTTCAATTTTGTAATCTGTCACATTTGATACTAGACTGCTGGTTGACACATGTCTGGCCATATAGTTACAGCCAGATATTTTTTAATGGATGAGAGATTCTGTCCTTTAATTCTTCCTTGATCTTCTGCTTTTGAAGTTGGAACAGACTGAGAGATATGCAAAGGGTTATTGCTGTAGGGCTCTTAGTGTGCCGATTTATAAAATTATCTGAATGGTGACAATATAAAAATATACCTCAAATTAGACAAGTTACCATGTCTTCTCTGCACTTTCCCCCCATCAGCAACACCTTTGTTCATATATTGGTAATTCTCAAGCTGAACTCTCAGTATTACAGCAAATTTCCTTCACATGTTTCTTCTCTTCCACTTCATTGGAACCCCTAACCCATAGCTCACTGGGGAAAGGCACCAAATGGGAGGGCAGTGATGGTCAAAAGGTCAAGCTCTGTTTCAGACAAGGGTCACGGCTTCGCACTAGAGTGTCTGCTTTGTGTTCAGACAGTCTTGCCCTCAACATCTTCAGTGACGAGGATCTGTTAAAGTCTGCTATTAGGTGATATAGATAACCTCCACCTAAGACCCTGGAGAGCTGCTGCCAGAGTAGAGATTACTGATTTTGATAGACCAGTGATCTGACTGAATATAAGACGGCTTTGGCCGTGTTCATATATTTGTCAGCTGGTACATGGTAAGTAGATACAGAAGGATGCGGGACGTTTTTGAATTTCCTCAACAAAAAATGCATTTGTTTGCACACACCATGTTTTTTTCTGCAGCATCTTTAATGTCTCAAAACATTTCTGATTTAGCCTGTCATGGCTTATAAGCAGAGGTGGAGCCGCAATGGGAACATCTGGGATGGCTTGCCCCGGACGCCGCCATTGCACTCACATGTCGACGCCGGGAGCGTGTCGGGGGTGGGGCAGGGCATTTTGGGGCGGGGGGCAGGGGAGGGGGCATGCGGGCAGTTCATGTCCCAGGCGCAGTTTCCCTTTGTCACTGCTTATAAGAAAGGCCTTTAATTTTAAAATGTGGGCTAAGAGGTGGAGGATCCCCTCCTGTTGATCCCATGGGAAGATTTCTAGTCCTCTCTCTAATTAAAAAAACCCCTTGCATAGATACCAACATGATCTGAAATGTTTTTGCCAATGTGAATTTTAAGGACACTTTAAAAATGGCAAATGCACACAGTCATTTTTTCTTGCAGCAAGAAGACTGTTTTTAATGTCATCATGTGGCAGCAATACATGTGCCTCTAAGCTGCAAGTTGTAAACTGCTAAAATTAAATTGGTCTATGATTGTAATGTGTACTGGGCCTGTCTCATCCCATTCCACATGGATCTGTAGCTCCAGGGATTTTTTATGTCTCTGTGTATGCCATGATCCCATTTGGTCAGAAATTGTTTGTTCTGAATCCATGCTGAGATTGTAAAGAAACAAAATTTTATATCTGATTCTATCATTTCCCCCTGTAGCGTTCATAGGTTTTTATGGAATACAGTGTACGGCCTTGATATTGGTTATAATGCCAAAATTAAAATCATAGGTCACTGTGAAAGCTACTATAAATCTGATCCTCATTAGGCATAAGATTTTTATACAGTGACCATGTGTACTGCAATTTCCATGAGTTATATTTCTGCTTTTGTTAACTATTCCCAAATGCATTAGATCAACAAATCTGATTTCAACAACCCAAAGACCTCTTTCTGCCTTGCTTATTGGTCCATTCTAGACAGCCCATATATGTGTGCATCATTTTGCCCTTTTCCATCCTCAAAACATTGTACCACAACCCTTACCAGCTACAATTTTAACTTGAATGAGACTGCAGCAGGGATGGCAGACCCCTTTCAGTTATTTGTTTTCCCATAGTTTCACTCCAGACTATTCCAAGAGTATTGCAGTCCTCCAGAATTCTAGTTTAATTAGGAGAATGTTTAAAATTGATTTCAGAATTGGAACACATGCATTTTCTTGTAGTTTTCTTGACACTATGTTTTCAGTGTACCTTAGAAACCATGCCTATCAGTAAAACAGATGGAATAATACAAAGATTATCTAGATTGCTTTTTGTAGTGTTCATGAACACATTGGGGGGGGGGAGAGAAAGACATGAATGAATCAAAAGAACTTGAAAGTTGTGGCAATCTACCCACAAACGGCTCAAAAATGTTTATTCATTTAAAGTTATTTACATAATGGTTTGGATCCTGACTAATGCTTCTGCAAGGATTCTATCAAGTACTGTTGACCTCACTGCAATAACTAGACTCTTGGGTATAGAAATTGGTTTATTGAATGGGATTGATAGCATACAGCCACCAGCAATTCTTTGCTGGAACTAATGTCAATACAGCAATTCTGGGTTAATAACTCTTCCCTTCCAACTCCCTCCCTTGTAATCTAGTGGGGAGAAGTAATTAACAGCATTCTAAGCAAAGCGGGATCTTCAAGGTTGCCCCTTAGATAAGAGAGGTGTTGTTTGGATAGAGCAGTGATGGCGAACCTTTTCAAGACCGAGTGCCCAAATTGCAACCCAAAACCCACTTATTTATCGCAAAGTGCCAACACGGCAATTTAACTTGAATACTGAGGTTTTAGTTTAGAAAAGGGCTCCGAGGCATACGTTACTCAGGAGTAAGCTTGGTGGTAGTCGGTGGCTTTGCTTTGAAGCAACTGTGCAACTCTTCCAACTGGTGAATCATGACCATGTTTACTCAGAAACAAGCCCCATTTCCAGCAACCAAGCTTACTCCCAGGTAAATGCTTTAGTTCTTCACATGAAAATCAGTGGGGTTTAACAGCACTTAACAGGGTTAACTACACTGCTTCTCCAAAACTAGGTCTTAGTTTTAATGCTAAAAATCGAGCCCAGCGGCCCAGGCCAGCCTAGATGTTTGTGTGTGAGGGGGGGACACTCTGTTTGTGCGTGCACACAGAGAGGGCTCTGAGTGCCATCTCTGGCACCCGTGGCATAGGTTTGCCACTGCTGAGATAGAGGGTGAGAAAGCATTTATGCACCCAAAGCAAAAAGGAAAACAAGAGAGAGATTTCCCACACCACTGTCTCCTGGCCTGCCCCAAAGATCCATGGCAAGAGATGAGGGAAAAGCTGAAACCTTAATAGATTTTCACAGGATCTTGACAGATTCTGTAACTCAGGGGTCCCCAAACTACGGCCCGGGGGCCAAATGTGGCCCCCTGAAGGCATTTATCTGGCCCGCCAGGCATGGCGGCAATGGCTCCATTCATGTGCAGTGGGGGCTCGAGGGAGAGGAGGAACCGGCCCCAACAGCTGTTGATTGCAATTACATGATGGCACCCCCAAATCTCCATGAATTTTCTGACCCAGAGTTGGAAACCTTACATGTGGCAACGCCTGCTCCGCCCTTCCCTCTCAGCTACTCCATGTGTTGCTCTCAGGCTTTCTGTTCCGCCTCACTCCCATTGGCATCAGCCAGGCTGGCAAATCGCTCACTGGCTGCTAGGGAGGAAAGAACCCAGGAAGTTACCTGATCCTGGGTTAGATGGAATGCTTCATTGGGAAAGTTCTGCTTTTTTTTTTTTTACAGGGGAAGGTATTCCACAGCCTCCCCAACAATATTTGGAGCCCACCCTGTACTTGACATACTTTGGTCACTGTTCTAAAAATAGACCATGACAGAAAGGCTGAAAGGTGAAATCAAACATTTTACAATCATTTGTGCATAGGAATTTGTTCATAGTTATTTTTAGTCCGGCCCTCCAACAGTCTGAGGGACAGTGAACTGGCCCCCTGTTTAAAAAGTTTGGGGACCCCTGCTGTAACTGATAATCATTTATTTAAAACATTTGTATTCTGCCTTTTTTATCAAACACATTTGTAAATAAAAATGGAACAATACAGAATTCCTACTACATTTTGCAAACAAAACCAGCTAATAAGGGATGCCAAAATCTGAAGATACACTCAGATAAGGAAGCATCCTTGAACTGAAGGTCTAGTGGTAGGATTCCCTTAAGTGACCAACATAGTTTTAATTTTAAAGATGATCATGTTAAACCCACTGACATAAGCATGATACCACATGATTCACCTTTTTGGATGGTCCTCGATATGATCTAAGCTCTTGCAGAAGTGACCAGAAAAGACAATCTGTTCGGGTGCATAACTCCAAGGCATCAGCACATACTTGAAGGACAACTCAGATGACTGACTCAAATTCACAGCTTTCAATCTGAAATGATCCTTGTAATGGACTTGCCCCACCCTGAAGGGCTGGTGTGTGTGAAAGGCCTAATGAAAGAGGCCTTAGAAACAGCCAGAGTTAAGGCAGCAGGCTCCACTATGCAAAAGACCCTATTTGATTGGTCGAGAAAGGCACAGTTGCATATGGCCAGAGTTAGGGGGAGCTAAAGTGCGAGCAGTATAAATAGACAGTGCAGTGCCTGTCAGAGTGAGTCAAGATTGGAGAGAGATTCAGGAAGAGCCAGAGTTTGACAGAGAGCAGTCTGTCAGATCTGAACTGAAGGATTCTGTCTCAACAGTGTTAGCTGACAGAAGTCCAGTTACTCTACAAGCTGTGGAGGCTTGATCAGAGAAAGGAGGCCCTGAGTTTGGTGCAAAGTGACACGCCAGTCAGTGGCTTGACAGTGAATACTGTCCAGACCTAGAGTCTGCCCTACCCCCGTGTAACACCAGTCTGGGAAAAGCCCGATCCAGAGGCAATGAAGCCAAATTGGGATTAGTGTGAGAGAGGGAGGCTATGTATGCCAGAATCTCACAGGGCATAGACTGTGTGTGTGTGTATTCAGTGGGTTGTGGATCAGAAAGGACTAGTGTCTGTCTGTGAAGAAATTTAGTAGATCTAAAGCAAAATCGTTCCTGAAGAGACACCTGTGTGTGTGTCTGTGTGTGAAACCTAAGTAACATCTGAAGTTCTGTAATTTTAAGTGAAAAGAACCTCTCTGAAACCATCAAACGTTAGTACCTCTCTGAGCCAGTTTAAGAAGCCTTTCTTTTGTTTTTAAAATAAATTTAATTCGTTGTGTTCAAGTTACCCTCGTGCCAGCCTGCGTCTGTGTGTGAGAGATTCAAGAGTGCCTGTTTGTGTGGCTAGAATCCCAACCAATTTGAGTTCCCTCCATTTTTTTGTATATGGGACTCCGAAGGACATTCCCCTCAGACCAGGAGTGAATGTGAGGTGGGATCCTTTATATATTTGGCAGTCAGCAGCAGTTTTGGGATTCCTAGTTCCTTCTCTTTAATGGTGGCAGCAGAGTAAAAACAAAGATCCCTGAACACTAGTTTGGGACATTTTGGGTGGCAAAGGAAACCCCACTGGTCAGTTTAGTGGGAACCTTGATTGTAGGCCACCTGTCCCATTACAATTGGTGGCTAGTGGTGGGATCATATCTCTCCCTCACCTTGAATTTAAGTGACCCCGTTACAGTCCTCATTTACACAAATAGGTTCTTATTTGCATGTAATAGGCTGGATGATCCCACCAACCTTTTAAGCTCAGGGCCACCCAATTCTCCTCTTCACTGACCCACATGGCTTTTTTCATGCTGTGACCCTGATCATAGCTGTTTGTGGCAGTTAGAGGGGGACCCTTCTCATTTTTCTTCACCTAAAAATAGTTTGTTGGATTTATCACAATATGTTCTAGGCTAGGGGTGGAAGTTATTAGCTTAAAAATACTATAACACTTTTTGAAGTCAGAAATTCTGATGCATTCCATGTTGCTCTGATTCCCTATTTTCATTACTTTTGCAGAAAATCTAATGTCTGTATGCCTTCTACAATCATAAGATCTTCTGTACAGTTTCTACAGAGCAAGTCAAGGTTCTAACCAGCCATTTCCCATGCATTTACAGTGCTGTAAAGGCGACCTACAAGATATTACTTTGTTCCATCAGGTTCCAAGTAGTGCATGCAGAACTGTTAATTGTACGCAATTAAGCTGTCCAGACTGGTTAATCCGAGAGAAAATATAGATCTGTTTTAAAAAACACAATTATGTCACCAAGGAATGGGCAAATGCAGTCTTAATTTCTTTCTTTTTCTTCCTCCATTAATCTGAAGGCTTGTTTTCAGAAGAATCCAAGCTTAACATTTGCTATAGTTAAACTGATTTCAACTTCATTCTGTTGTCTTCCGAGCAGGTAAACATTAGGTAGGACCTGGGCTCATGTGCCAGTGAAGCATGTGAAATGTGGTGATTGACTAGATTGGTGGTTTGGCATCTCTCTGTGCTTGCCATTTGTCCTCAGAAGAAAACAAAGATAAGGACACTTATTAAAATCAAAAGATAGCATTTCTTCCCTTTTTGTGATGTCTTTTTCAAGTTCCCTAAGTCAAGGTAGTTCCCAACAACCTGGAATAGACTTTTAAATAGCACTTCTATATTGCTTTACCGAAGGAAGTCCACCATTGATAGAATGATGAACCAATAGGATTTGGCCTGCTTCTTTCCTTAGTTGGCCTTGCTCTCCTTTTGAGGATGACACAGTTACATGGCATGATGGCCTTCTCCTGCTTACATCATTAGCATTCTGACTGGCCAAGAAAATGTGCAATCAGGGAACACACAGGGGAGTACCAGATGCCATGTCAGTATACTCATGCATACTCTTATAATGAGTAGTTTTTGTTTAATTTTGGACAACATCAAGCTTACAGTGGGGAATTCACAGGGACCCCCTCTACTCTCATCTCTACAAAGTGCTTGAAACTGTACAGTCATCCAGCACTTTCTTGTCTTTTCCTTGGTCTCTAAGCAGCAGTGGCGTAATGGTTAAGAGCAGGTGTACTCTAATCTGGAGGAACCAGGTTTGATTCCCTGCTCTGCCGCCTGAGCTGTGGAGGCTTATCTGGGGAATTCAGGTTAGCCTGTGCACTCCCACACATGCCAGCTGGGTGACCTTGGGCTAGTCACAGCTTTTTGGAGCTCTCTCAGCCCCACCTACCTCACAGGGTGTTTGTTGTGTGTGTGTGTGGGGGGGGGGGAGGAGGGAAGTTTGTTAGCCCCTTTGAGTCTCCTACAGGAGAGAAAGGGGGATATAAATCCAAACTCCTCCTCCTCCTCCTCCTCCTCTTCCTCCTCCTCCTCCTCCTCTTCTTCTTCTTCTTCTTCCTCCTCCTCTTCTTCCTCTTCTTCTTCTTCTTCTTCTTCTTCTTCTTCTTCTTCTTCTTCTTCTTCTTCTTCTTCTTCTTCACAGTGATTAGATAAAGAACTATTTACATGGCCATTGGGCCATAACTATGTTACATGGCCATTGGGGGTCCCTGTAAGCACAGCCAGTCCTGGCTACTGGCCCTATGATATGATATGCAAATAATAGATCCAGAAATATCACTTAATTTGCATAGTCTCTTATCTGTGCACATTTCCCCTTATACGAATGGATAAAGTTTCAAAGATGTGATATAGTAGACTGTAGGCTTCTGATGTAGAAGTGAGAGTAGAGAATATGTCCAATTCGTAGGAAGCATTTCTGACTTTCTTTGGTCTTCCTCCTTTTCTCAGAAGATAATGCCGGTTGGCCTGGGGACTTAATCATAACATTAACCCAGTTAAGCACAAAGCCACCCTTTCAATGTGGCACAGTGCCGGAAAGGATTGTTTCCCCTGTTTTTCCAGTGATCACATCAGATAGCTACAGATTCTATTTTAAAAAGAAATTTCTACAGATACACTGTCAGAAGCAACTGAGATTCTGTGCAATATTTTCTAATGTATTTACTATGCCGTAGGTAAGATGGCCACTCAGAAATCTCATGTTGTATCATAAAATAAATTGCTTTAGACATGCTGTTTGAGTCAGAGATGTCTAACATAAGCCCACTCCACACGGGCCAATAAACACGGGATTAGAATGATAAAAGACCTGTTTTTTGGGGGAACATCACACAGATTTTGCCCCTAAAATGAGTCTGCCCATGTTTTTTCCCCCCAAACTATTTTTTTTTGAGAATCATGCTATTCTCGAGTCTTTTCAGAAATTCTGGATTGCAGCTGCAAACGAACAGCCGGGCAGGAGGCACTTTATTTGCCTCCGTTTTCCTTTTTTAATTTTTTTGTGGCTTGAACATTCTGCGTGAAGGCTTCCCAGGTGTAGATGGTCATATCATGAGACATCAGCATGGCTGTAAGGGGTTCCCTTTTGTCCCATGGGCTTTGGCATAGCTATGCATGGGTGGGAAGTGAATAAAAAAAGAGACACGTTTCTGTGTGAAGGCATAACAGCAACCTGCATTGTTTCTGTGGGCTCCAACTGCATCCTGCACAAAACATGAAAACAGGAAAATGGGTTACTTTATCCAAACTGCAACCCTCTATACATTTGCTGTGCAGAAAGGGCCATAGAAAAACAAACATAGCAAGCAAGGACCAGAAGCCCAGTTTAAAGACTAACAAAATTTCTGTGTAAGCTTTTGGGAGTCACTTCTGTCAGAAGCACCTGATGAAGTGAGCTTTGATTCACAAAAGCTGATACTGGAATAATGCTGTTTTAATCTTTAATTAGCCACAAGACTAGTGTTTTATTTTGCTGCTAGGAACACCTGGAACATGGCAGAGTTACTCATGCTTAACCATTGGTTTCAACAGGCACTGGTGTACCTAACTTTCTAAAAACTTGTTTGTATCTATTGACCTTCATCTATTATTTCTGAAATTCATCTCCTTAAATACAATGCTTGCTTGCTTGAGAAATGCTGAGGACTTAAAAAAAAGGAGACAAGATTATTGCAACTTATCTGACCATTTGCTGAAGTAAGAAATCTGGTTCTATGCAAGTAAATCAACCATTGTTGTATTTGAATAGGCGCTTACTGACACTGAATATTCCTGAACTCTTCCATGTGATAGACCAGACTGTGTTTCTCTGCTCCTCAATGTTACTTGGAGAGGAGACTCTCCGAGCATGACCATAATGCCCTTAGGGAAGGGGTTGTCAATCAGTATGGAAGGGTACAGTGACAAAGGGAGGGGAAACTGTGCCCGGGACATGAATTGCCGCAATAAGCACTCTCGCCTCCCCACCCCTCTGAAAACCCAAAACCTCCTCTGACTAGCACCCTTTCACTCTGGCTCCCCGACATGCCCCGGCCCCACCCCCGACATAAGACTACAATGACAGTGCCCATGCAGCTCCATTTCTGGAAGGATATGCTTTGCACACCTAAGGCCGAAAGTTCAATTCCTAGCTCCTCTAGTTAGAATATTCCCTGGTAACAATTGAGAAAGGCCCGTACTTTGGAGAGCTGTTCTTACTATTGGTCTAGGAAGAGGCGTAGGGTCAGAAAATGGCACCCGGGGTAAAATGGAGCCTGGATGCCCTCCGCAGCCCCGTCCCTGCCCCCTTCCTCTTACCTTTTTCTGCCAGCAAAGCAGCCGGCTATAAAAAGCTTTTTCAGTCCATTGCTTTGCTGGCTGAAGAAGTTGCCTGGCTGGGGTGAGATGAGAGGGGAAGGGGAATGGGTCGAAGGCAGCCCCTCTCTCCTCTCCCCGGCCCCTCCTCCCTCCCATTTACCGCTTTTCTGCCGGGCAAAGCTGCAGTCAGCTGAAAGCCAGCCTGCTGCTTTGCTGGGTTGAAGACGCAGCCTGGCTGGAGTTGGAGTGCGGAGGGGTGAAGGAAGGGCCAGCCTCCCACCTCCTCCCCTGCAGTCCCTCCCCTCCCGCACTCCTTACTTCTAGCTGGCAAAGCGAGCCAGCTGGAAAAAAAGTTTAGCTGGCTGCTTTGTCGCCTGAAGAAGCAGCTTTGTCAGCCTGAAGTAGTACCCTGGGTCAGGGGAAGGGGTTAGAGGTTGGGCCTGTCATGTCATGCTTAGCAAATTCCAGGAGAAGGAGGTGCAGCCATGCTGCCTCCCTCCTTCCTGAAGTGGTGAGGCGAATTTTTGTGCTCCACATGTGACTCCCCATTTGTCCCCAGATGTCCCCGTGGCAGCTACACCACTGGAGTCTATAGGAGCTCTGGCTCAGCAAAGGAGAAATGCTTATATGTCCTTCCTTTTACTGGATCACTATCCAGGACCTCTAGGGTTCTGAAGATGAGAAAGGAGCTTGGATTTATACCATGCCATGCCTTTCTATAAGTCTCCTATAAGGAGTCTCAAAGTTCTACAAACTTCGTTTCCACAAACTCCTCAACAGACGCTTCTCATGCTTCCTCAACCAGACGGTAGGTGGTGCTAGAGACTGAGAATTCTGAGAGAACTGTGACAAGGTCCAAGATCACCCAGCACACTTCAATGTGTAGGAGTGGAAAAACAAATCCAGTTCACCAGTTAACCATTACACCACACTGGCTGTCTGAGATGAGTCTGTTGGATCCAGGAATGAGAGGGACTTACTTTTATATAGGCAATTTGTGGCAATATTGTAACAAAACTTGGCCCTGGTAGCAAGCATAATTTGTCTTATAAAATATGGCATCACGTTTTTTCTATGAAGATTTACAGAGAACTTTTAAAAGAGTTGTGGATAATTTTTGTGGAGCAGCCTCTGTAAGGAAATAAAAGATGGGAAGAAAATGGGTGATGGGTTTGATAGCTGAAAATGTGAGGTGTTTCCAAATGTGAGATGATTTATGAAGAAGATCATGTGATTTGCTACAAAAACAAGGATTGAACTATAAATAGTGATGCATCTTCTTCGAGATGCAAGATAATGTCATAACATGATTTATGAGTAAGGATCCCAAAGCAGATAATAAGGGGCTGTGTGCATTGACCTACAGACTTTAATTACGTCGTGGAGCTTTGGAATTCTTTTTAAAAAATTGAGTGAAATAAGATAATATTTATTTAGTAAATTACTGAAGTAACGATTAAAAGCAGTAAAGCAAAGCAATATGAAAGAAAATAGGCTTGAAGTGCATTCATGAAAAAATGATGCCGAACAGCCCTGAAAATAAGACTGTCATAGCTGCTGCACCCGGTTCAGTACTTTTCTTTATATTCTTTGTTTGACAGTTAATTTTAGGCAGAAAATTAAACAGGAAAGGTTGGGCTCATTACAAACAAAGGCAATTCTCTAAGGCAGACATTCTTCGTCGTCCTATTATTTTAAGTTTTAATTTTTATGCGAGGTGAACTTTTCTCTAATGGATAGTGAGAGAAGGGCAGCCATGGAAGGAATTCACCGGTGAGAGTATAAAAGTTTGTTACCGCCGACCTCAGATCAAGATAATTCATACTATAATATTTCCTCCATTACTATGAATAGGTGTGAAAGTTGGACAATGAAGAAAGCTGACAGGGAAGAAAGCTAAATCATTTAAAAATATGGGGCTGGAGAAAGAGTTTATATGGATATGGACCATCGAAAAGAAAAATATGATGGAGTTCTAGATCAAATCAAGCTTGGAAGTTAAAATAATAATCCAAACTGAGGCTATTGTACTTTTGGTCACGTTATGAGGAAGACAAGAGTCACTGGAAGGTGTTATGCCAGGAAAAGCTGAAAGCCGCTGGAAAAGAGGGAGAGAATTCAGCATGAAAATGGATTGACTCAATCCAAGGGTAGCCATGGCCCCTCAGTTTAGCGGGAGGTCTGAGAACAAGAGCTGATAACACTAGGATTTTTTTGGAGGCCATAAATGCAATAGGGTGACCATAAGTTGGAAGCAACTTGCCAGCATGTACATTCACACATTCCAAGAGAAAACTGGAAAACTTGTGAGGTAATCAGCCAAATGTAGCCAAAGCACATTCTGTGGTGATTGGACCAGGAAAGCTGCTTAACAACCCAACCTCCCAATTTATGCGTTCGAGCAATGGCAAAGGAATCTGGCTGCTTTATTAAGTCTTCAAGATTTTGTTCTTATGTTGTGCATCTGGAACTGGAGTTGCACAGCAAGGAAGTGTGGTGCAGCCACTGAAACCATACAAATATTGAGGCGCAGCTATATGTTTTTAAAAGTGGTGGTAGGAGCTTGGAACTTGGAACAACCGTGTCACTTGTGACTTATGAGATCACAGACTTATCCACACAATATGCCAGGAACCTCCATATCAGGCGGGATCCTGCACAGCTTAATTATTGTAAGCAATGACTGTGTTTACTTCATTAATCCTGAAATTTCCCCTGGAACAAATTATAGTCGCATTTCTAGTGATTTGAAAATGGAATGTTTCCACACAACTGAAGGGAAGATACTGGGCATTTCTTGCACAAAACGACCATAGAGAGATCCTGGGAAACTCGGTTTTGTAGAGTCAAGCGTATATATGAGAAGGCAAATATGGCAGTAACTTAGCCTGAAGAAGGAGACAGTCCTTGGCAAACAGAGCTCTCTACTGGTTTTCCTCCACCAGACAGAGACGCTAGGACAAAAGAAGGAAAAGGGAAAAAATTAAGGCCAATGTGGAAACAAGAGCCTCTTCTGCACAAAAGAATACTTACATTTTCAGAATGATAATAAAACGCTTTCTACTTTAAGGAGTAACTGCATAAGTTTTTCCCTGTTTGGTCTTCGGAAAACGCTTCCAAGCAGCTTTTCTCCATGGTTTCTGTAAACACTTTTACAATAATATATTCAGATGAGGAAATGTTTCTTCACGAGCTGAGCTTCCTCACAGTGTGATCGCATATTTAAAACATTTCTTATCTTTCCTGTTGGGTTGCTTTTCATGCCTCTCTGCCATCACCCAAGGTTCCACCTTATTGCCATTTTTTTCGTGTCCCCTGACCTTCTATCTTCTATTTCCCCTCACCTCTTTATTTTTACCATTTCATATATCTTTTTTGTTATTGTTTTGATTGAATCAATGAAGCATCAATTAAACTGAGCTACAGAGCATTGAAACAATGAATCAATATGAAACATTGTTTCAACCAACAAGCAAAAGAAATTTAAAAAACCCCTCATGGCAGCCATTGCGAAACATTTTTTTGGGAGGAGGTAATTGCGGGACAAACACTGTGATAAAGGAGGGATGGAAAATGTTCTCGAAACCTTGGTGACTTATACAAAAAAAAAGACCAAGAGCTTTCTAGTTGAACCAGTTCTTTCCTCAGAAGTAGAGAATCACCAAAGGGCCACTCCCACTTAATACCTCGCCTGAGTGCAACCTCGCGAAGCGACCCCTCGTAGAAAAGCACCTCCATGGCTTCTTTTGACAACGGAGACATTTGTTCCCACTCATTTTCCACTCAGGAAATAGCGGGGTTCCACATCAAGAGCCAAGATCTTCTTCTTCTTCTTCTTCTTCTTCTTCTTCTTCTTCTTCTTCTTCGCAACAGTGATTAGATAAAGAACTATTTACATAGCTGTTACATGGCCATTGGGGGTCCCTGTAAGCACAGCCAGTCCTGGCTACTGGCCCTACACTTGATATGATATGCAAATAATATTATCCAGAAATATAATCTCTTAATTTGCATAGTCTCTTATCTGTGCACATTTTCCCTTTATACAAATGGATCAAGTTTCAAAGATGTGATGTAGTAGACTGTAGGCTTCTGATGTAGAAGCGAGAGTAGAGAATATGTCCAATTCGTAGGAAGCATTTCTGACTTTCTTTGGTCTTCCTCCTTTTCTCAGAAGATAATGCCGGTTGGCCTGGGGACTTAATCATAACATTAACCCAGTTAAGCACAAAGCCACCCTTTCAATGTGGCAGAGTGCCGGAAAGGATTGTTTCCCCTGTTTTTCCAGTGATCACATCAGATAGCTACAGATTCTATTTTAAAAAGAAATTTCTACAGATACACTGTCAGAAGCAACTGAGATTCTGTGCAATATTTTCTAATGTATTTACTATGCCGTAGGTAAGATGGCCACTCAGAAATCTCATGTTGTATCATAAAATAAATTGCTTTAGACATGCTGTTTGAGTCAGAGATGTCTAACATAAGCCCACTCCACACGGGCCAATAAACACGGGATTAGAATGATAAAAAACCTGTTTTTTGGGGGAACATCACACAGATTTTGCCCCTAAAATGAGTCTGCCCATGTTTTTTCCCCCCAAACTATTTTTTTTTGAGAATCATGCTATTCACGAGTCTTTTCAGAAATTCTGGATTGCAGCTGCAAATGAACAGCCGGGCAGGAGGCACTTTATTTGCCTCCGTTTTCCTTTTTTAATTTTTTTGTGGCTTACATCTGCGTAGCTTCCCAGGTGCAGATGGTCATATCATGAGACATCAGCATGGCTGTGGGGGTTCCTTTGTCCATGGCTGCATAGCTATGCATGGGTGGGAAGTGAATAAAAAAAAGAGACACGTTTCTGTGTGAAGGCATGACAGCAACCTGCATTGTTTCTGTGGGCTCCAACTGCATCCTGCACAAAACATGAAAACAGGAAAATGGGTTACTTTATCCAAACTGCAACCCTCTATACATTTGCTGTGCAGAAAGGGCCATAGAAAAACAAACATAGCAAGCAAGGACCAGAAGCCCAGTTTAAAGACTAACAAAATTTCTGTGTAAGCTTTTGGGAGTCACTTCTGTCAGAAGCACCTGATGAAGTGAGCTTTGATTCACAAAAGCTGATACTGGAATAATGCTGTTTTAATCTTTAATTAGCCACAAGACTAGTGTTTTATTTTGCTGCTAGGAACACCTGGAACATGGCAGAGTTACTCATGCTTAACCATTGGTTTCAACAGGCACTGGTGTACCTAACTTTCTAAAAACTTGTTTGTATCTATTGACCTTCATCTATTATTTCTGAAATTCATCTCCTTAAATACATCTTGCTTGTCTGAGGACAAGAACAGATTATTGCAACATCTGACCATTTGCTGAAGTAAATCTGGTTCATGCAAATCAACCATTGTTGTATTTGAATAGGCGCTTACTGACACTGAATATTCCTGAACTCTTCCATGTGATAGACCAGACTGTGTTTCTCTGCTCCTCAATGTTACTTGGAGAGGAGACTCTCCGAGCATGACCATAATGCCCTTAGGGAAGGGGTTGTCAATCAGTATTGAAGGATACAGTGACAAAGGGAGGGGAAACTGTGCCTGGGACATGAATTGCCTGTGCGCCCCTCCTGCCCCCTCCCCACCCCTGAAAAACCCAAAAACCTCCTGACATACCCCACTCTGCCCCGACATGCCCCGGCCCCACCCCCGACATGTGACTACAATGATGGTGCCCATGCAGCTCCACTTCTGGAAGGATATGCTTTGCATACCTAAGGCCGAAAGTTCAATTCCTAGCTTCTCTAGTTAGAATATTCCCTGGTAACAAGATTGAGAAAGGCCCGTACTTTGGAGAGCTGTTCTTACTATTGGTCTAGGAAGAGGCGTAGGGTCAGAAAATGGCACCCGGGGTAAAATGGAGCCTGGATGCCCTCCGCAGCCCCGCCCCTGCCCCCTCCCTCTTACCTTTTTCTGCCAGCAAAGCAGCCGGCTATAAAAAGCTTTTTCAGACCATTGCTTTGCTGGCTGAAGAAGTAGCCTGGCTGGGGTGAGATGAGAGGGGAAGGGGAATGGGTCAGGGGCAGCCCCCTCTCCCCACGGCCCCTCTCCTCCCCCTCCCATTTACCTTTTTCTGCCGGCAAAGCAGTCAGCTGAAAAAAGCTTTTTTCAGCCTGCTGCTTTGCTGGTTGAAGACGCAGCCTGGCTGGGTTGGAGTGAGGGGTGAAGGGGAAGGGCCAGCCCCCCCACCTCCCTGCAGTCCCTCCCCCTCCCACTTACCTTTTTCTGCTGGCAAAGCAGCCAGCTGAAAAAAAGCTTTTTTAGCTGGCTGCTTTGCCGCCTGAAGAAGCAGCTTTGCCGCCTGAAGAAGTACCCTGGGTCAGGGGGAAGGGGGAGGGGTTGGGCCTCCTGTCATGTCATGCTTAGCAAATTCCAGGAAGGAGGTGCAGCCATGCCCCTCCTCCTTCCCTGAAGTGTGGGGGCAATTTTTGTGCCCCCATGTGACTCCCATTTGTCCCCAGATGTCCCCGTGGCAGCTACACCACTGGGTCTAGGAGCTCTGGCTCAGCAAAGGAGAAATGCATATGTCCTTCCTTTACTGATCACTATCCAGACCTCTAGGGTTCTGAAGAAGAGAAGAGCTTGGATTTATACCGTGCCTTTCTCTCCTATAAAGAGTCTCAAAGCGACTTACAAACTCCTTCTCTTCCTTTCCCCTCAACAGACACCATGTGAGGTAGGTGGGGCTGAGAGAATTCTGAGAGAACTGTGACAAGTCCAAGATCACCCAGCACACTTCATGTGTAGGAGTGGAAAAACAAATCCAGTTCACCAGTTAACCATTACACGACACTGGCTCTCTGAGATGAGTCTGTTGATCCAGGTGAGAGGACTTACTTTTATATAGGCAATTTGTAATATTGTAATAAACTTGGCCCTGGTAGCAAGCATAATTTGTCTTATAAAATATGGCATCACGTTCTTCTATGAAGATTTACAGAGAACTTTTAAAAGGTTGTGGATAATTTTTGTGGAGCAGCCTCGTAAGGAAATAAAGATGGGAAGAAAATGGGTGATGGGTTTGATAGCTGAAAATGTGAGGTGTTTCAAATGTGAGATGATTTATGAAGATCATGTGATTTGCTACAAAACAAGGTGAACTATAAATAGTGATGCATCTTCGAGATGCAGATAATGTCATAACATGATTTATGAGTAAGGATCCCAAAGCAGATAATAAGGGGCTGTGTGCATTGACTACAGACTTTAATTGCCGTGAGCTTTGAATTCTTTTTAAAAAATTGAGGAAATAGATAATATTTATTTAGTAAATTACTGAAGTAACGATTAAAAGCAGTAAAGCAAAGCAATATGAAAAGAAAATAGGCTTGAAGTGCATTCATGAAAAAATGATGCCGAACAGCCCTGAAAATAAGACTGTCATAGCTGCTGCAGTTCAGTACTTTTCTTTTATATCCTTTGCTTGACAGTTAATTTTAGGCAGAAAATTAAACAGGAAAGGTTGGGCCTTTACAAACAAAGTAATTCTAAGGCAGACATTCTTCTCGTTCCTATTATTTAGTTTTAATTTTTATGAGGTGAACTTTTTCTTAATGGATAGTGAGAGAAGGGCAGCCATGAAGGAATTACCGGTAAGTATAAAGTTTGTTACTGCCGACCAGATCAAGATAATTCATACTATAATATTCTCCATTACCATGAATGGGTGTGAAAGTTAGACAATGAAGAAAGCTGACAGGAAGAAAGCTAAATCATTTAAAATATGGTGCTGGAGAAGAGTTTTATGGATATGGACCATCGAAAAGAAAAATGATGGGTTCTAGATCAAATCAAGCTTGGAAGTTAAAATAATCAAACTGAGGCTATTGTACTTTGGTCACATTATGAGAAGACAAGAGTCGCTGGAAGATTATGCCAGGAAAAGCTGAAAGCCGCTGGAAAAGAGGAGAATTCAGCATGAAATGGATTGACTCAATCAAGGTAGCCATGGCCCTCAGTTTACAAGGTCTGAGCAAGGCTGATAACACTAGGATTTTTTGGAGGCCATAAATGCACAGGGTGACCATAAGTTGGAAGCAACTTGCCAGCATGTACATTCACACATTCCAAGAGAAAACCGGGAAAAAAACTTGTGAGGTAATCAGCCAAATGTAGCCAAAGCACATTCTGTGGTGATTGACCAGGAGCGTTAACAACCCAACCTCCCAATTTTTGCATGCCTGAGCAATGGCAAAGGAATCTGGCTGCTTTATTAAGTCTTCAAGATTTTGTTCTTATGTTGTGCATCTGGAACTGGAGTTGCACAGCAAGGAAGTGTGGTGCAGCCACTGAAACCATACAAATATTGAGCGCAGCATAGTTTTAAAAAGTGGTAGGAGCTTGGAACTTGGAACAACCGTGTCACTTGTGACTTATGAGATCACAGACTATATCCACAATATGCCAGGAACCTCCATATCAGTGGATCCTGCACAGCAATTATTGTAAGCAATGACTGTGTTTACTCGTATCTAATTTCCCCTGGAACAAATTATTCTAGTGATTTGAAAATGGAATGTTTCCACACAACTGAAGGGAAGATACTGGGCATTTCTTGCACAAAACGACCATAGAGAGATCCTGGGAACTGTTTTGTAGAGTCAGCGTATATATGAAGGCAAATATGGCAGTAACTTAGCCTGAAGAGGAGACAGTCCTGGCAAACAGAGCTCTCTACTGGTTTCCTCCACCAGACAGAACTAGACAAAGAAAGAAAAGGGAAAATTAAGGCCAACGTGAAACAAGAGCCTCTTCTGCACAAAATACTTACATTTTCAGAATGATAATAAAACGTTTCCTTGAAGGAGTTCTGCATAAGTTTTTCCCTGTTTGGTTCGGAAAACGTTTCCAAGCAGCTTTTTCTCCATGGTTTCTGTAAACACTTTTACAATAATATATTCAGATGAAATGTTTCTGAGCTGGCTTCCCTCACAGTGTGATCATATTTAAAGCATTTTATCTTTCCTGTTGCTGTTTTTCATGCCTCTCTGCCATCACCCAAGTCCCCCCTTATTGCCATTTTTTCGTGTCCCTGACCTCATTCTATTTCCCCTCACCTCTTTATTTTTACCATTTCATATCTTTTTTTGTTATTGTTTGATTGAATCAATGAAGCATCAATTAAACTGAGCTACAGAGCATTGAAACAATGAATCAATGAAACATTGTTTCAACCAACAAGCAAAAAGAAATTTAAAAAAACCCCTCATGGCAGCCATGAAACATTTGGAGGAGGTAATTATGGACAAACACTGTGATAAAGGAGGGATGGAAAATGTTCTCGAAACCTTGGTGACTTATACAAAAAAGACCAAGAGCTTTCTAGTTGAACCAGTTCTTTCCTCAGAAGTAGAATCACCAAGGGCCACTCCCCACTTACCTCGTCTGAGTGCAACCCCGCAGCGACCCCTCGTAGAAAAGCCTCCATGGCTTTTGACAACGGAGACATTTGTTCCCCACTCATTTTCCATTCAGGAAATAGCGCGGGGTTCCACATCAAGAGTCAAAGAGGCAATCGAGCGTTCTGATTGGCTGGCACGCGTGTGCATCATTTACACATGGGAGTTGCAGCCAGCCGAAGGCGGGGCTCCATTTTGATTGGCTGACCCGAAAAGTTCGTTTGGATAAGCTGAACGCATTGTTTTAAGACGTCTGCACATGCTGACATCACTACCTGTTGCAAATTGCTTGGGCAGAAAAATGAAAGTAAATATCGGTTTCGGTTTACACCGCCGACAACCCTGTGCTCAGCAGCACTTTGCCAAGCTGCAAAACAGTGGAGCTCGAGCAAAAAAGAGCAATGTTGGCACGTCTTGTTGTGCACACGTCTCAATTTCCGAGCACTTTCTGACGGGAATACCCTCCCTAAACAAAATGGCGGTTCCTGTTTCCTGATTGGCCGGAAGCTGCGTGTCAGAGCGAATCAGCCGCGCGTAAACAGCCGAGGTTCCCCACCCCCCTGCGGCACCTGCGGGGTTTTTGAAAATGTTGCTCTTTTCAGAGGACCTAATTTGCCGCGCGACAAGGAGGTGGGAGAGCGGCAAATTAAGGGCAGCTGCGCAGTGGGCGCTGGTGACGTGGGGAACGTCCATCCTCCTCGTGTCTTTTAAAGAGGTGACCCCGCGGCTTATGGTGAGTGGGGAGTGGCCCCAAGTTTCTCACTTAGATCAGTGACTGAGTGAGTGGGCCTTATTTATAGCGGGCAGGTAGTATCACCTGATCTACTCTGACCTTTTACCTGCTACTATTAAGAGGCTTCTTTGCTGACTGACTGATCACCCTGCCTTACCATCCTATCACCAGAATTGCATATTGTTATGCACACTGACAAATCTGAGACCTTTTGTGGGTTTAAGTGCTGATGTAAAGGATTCAATGGTGTTAATGGTGAAGTAACCTTGAGTGCATTCCACAGTTCAAGCGATGTAATAGCTTCTTCGGCGGAGACTTTGCATTCATGCTGAGATGAGTAACCGTTCCCTACGGGAAGTGAAGGGGGGATGGGGTGAATGGTGTTATAACCTGTGCCTCTGGCAGGAAGAGTCATTCCTGCCACTACGTGTACGTGAGCTTTCTAAGATGTCTTAATAAACGGACTTTTGCACCCAAAAAGCCTTTTATTTCTGCTTCTATGGAATTCCTTACAGCTGACAAATATGCATTCAGATTCGGGCAACCATCTGTTTAAAAACTCTCAACTTTTGAAGAAGCCTTTTCTTGCTCAGACAAACCTTGGTCCACCATCTCAGTCCATCTCCTCCCGTTCTCTAGCTTATTTGGATTCAAATTGATATAGGACTAGAAATTTACGCAAAACACAAGGAGAAAATCATGCAGATTCATCCACTTTTCCATGCTTGAAGTCTTGGCCCAGTGGGAAGAATAAATAGATATTAGGGCTTTAATAGGAGTTGGCTTGGACTGTTGCTGTGCCCTGCTAATTCCTTTGTTGAGCAGGCAGAGCACATTCTTTTGTTGATTTTCTATTTGTTAGAGATTGCCCTCTTCCTAATGAGAAATCCCTTCCCCAAGCACCCATTTTCCTTGAGTTGCTATTATGGAGTTTATATTCTTGGACCTTTTTTTTTTTTTTTGTATCATCAGGGCTTTGAAAATGAAGGGAAGCTGGAATTCCAAGCTTGTCGTTATTTGAATGCTACCAGTTTATTTTCTGCCAGGGATTTCTGCAGTCCCATAGCATATGCGATGGTATACTCCCAAGCTGAAGAATGACAGTTTGCTGACACCGGCAGTCTTTCTGCCATGCAATTTCCCAAGGAGAGGGTTATGTTGAGCCAAGTCTTCCTTGCTACTGGAAACACTTGGGATTGATTCTGCCAATGAAAGAATCATAAGGCTTGCTTTGTTGGATCAAGCCAAAGGCCCATCTGGTTTCCACCACTGGCCAGCACTGAGTGATGGTATTTCCCTGTGGTCCCTGAGCATTCCATTTAGTTGTTATAACTAATGACTCTTTATATAGACTATTGTGCACATTATAACGAGCACTGGAATACTGAGCCTCGTTCCGCATGGACCAATGAACACGGGTTTACAATGGCAAAAAACCCATGGAGAGGGGGGAACTTCGCACAGATCCCACCCCTAAAATGTGACTGCCCTGTGTTATTTTCCCCAAACAGTTTTTTTAAATCACACTACCAGAGAGCCTTTTTAAAAATCCTGGGTTGCAGCTGCTTGTAAGCGAACGGCTAAGGCAGGAGGAGCTTTATTTGCCTCCCTTCTCCTTTTTTAAATGTTTTTTGTGGCTTACATCTGCATAGCTATGCAGGTGCAGATGGTATCTTGAGACATCAGCATGGCTGCGGGGGTTCTGCATGCCTGCATAGCTATGCATTGGTGGGAAACAAATAAAAAGAGATGCGTCTCCATGTGAAGGCGCAACAGCAACCCATTTTCTTTTTGTGGGCTCCAATTGCTGCCTGCACGGATGCATGTGTATGTGAAAGCAGGAAAATGGGTTACTTTATCCTGACTGCAGCCCGTTATACATTTGCTGTGGGGAAGGGTCCTGAGAATCACATTCTGTTTTGATGTTTCATTTTGCGGGAATATACAACATCAAGTATATAAAAGCAGACAGTTCATTGGGGGCAATTATGTAGTGTTTTGCCATGTAGATGGGGATATAGGAGCTATCCTTCTTTCTAATCAAGTAAACACAATTTCTTTGTTTTTGCAGAGCGTGCCACTCTCAGGTTTACTTCCTGCTTCTTCATTAACTCTCTTGTTCTTGTCAGCCATGTAGGTGGAAGCTTAAAATTCTCTCCTTCTGTTCAGTAATGTTATTTCCTAAATGTTATCGTGCTCTTTAACTGGAGACACCTCCCAGTGTGGTTCTTTATGAAGAAAAACCTCATTCTGCCAGCAGTTATAAAAATGTTCATAAAGGGAGCCCCTTCATCTCACCAGTGGGAAAAGATAGACACAATGTGGGGCAATGGCATTGAGAATGCATGCTGTATAGAGAAACCATGCAAGCTTCCTTTTAGGAAAAAAATGATGTATTTTATTAGGAAGAAATAGACTTGTACAGCTAGGATGGAGGTTGTAGGAGTCAAGTGTAGTGGACCAATCAGTACTGGACATTCCCAATTCTCACACCCTATTCTGTTTACAGACATAACTAAAATCTCACATCTCTGTAAAGTCTTTCTTCTTTCAGGCTGTAGTTCTACACACTTGGATGTAGTTCCCATTGAAATGACTGGGATTTACTTTTTGACATGCTGAGATTGGGAATAGAAGCAAAACTGTACAGCTGCCTGTTGCGTAGCTCTTTCTCCCTATGGTTTTGTGATGTGTTTATCATGTTCATTGTGATACCCATGAAAATCAGCTTTAATACCTAGTCTGTATCGCCTGTGGAGCGTAGATTTCTTCAGGCAAATAAGAAACCCTTGAGTGTTGAAATAAAAGTCTCACTGTCTTCTCCCTGGGTTTGTGATATGGTAAAGGTTAATGAGCAGCCATGAATCTTGACAAATATTCAGCGCAGGGAAGCCTTCTTTGAATCTATAGTTCTGGATGGTTTCATCTTTCCTCTTATCTCAGCACACTCAGTTCCGCTTAGTTTTCTTCTGACTACAGAGCCCCGCCTCACTAGTGACATTGCCTTCCTTCCTCTCCAAATAATCATCTTTCAGCTTAAGAGCCAGCAACAGCCTGCTGTTCATTGATCTGCATACTAGCAGCAAAGTCATTGGGGAGGGGGCAAGCATTTCCACCCTCAATGGGCTTTACTGGGACCACAGCATCCCCCCTCCCCCTGATGTGATGTTTCCCACCTTCCTGGTTCTGAATCGGTGACTTGGAGTGGGAGCCAGGGGAAAGATGAAGTTTGGGGTAGAGGGAGGATGGAAAGGTATGTCTTGGGGTAGGTGGAAAGGTGTGGCTTGGGATGGAAGACAGTGGGAAGGTGAGGCTTGGAGGAGGGTGGAAAGGAATGGCTTGGGATGGAAGACAGTGGAAAGGTGAGGCTTTGGGTGGGGTAAGGGTAGGAAGGTGTGACTTGGAGTGGGGAGAGGGTGGAAGAAGAGAAGAAGAAGAGTTGGATTTATATCCCCCTTTCTCTCCTGTAAGGAGACTCAAAGGGGGTTACAACCTCCTTTCCCTTCCTCCCTCATAACAAACACCCTGTGAGGTAGGTGGGGCTGAGAGAGCTCCAAAGAACTGTGACTAGAGGCATGGGATGGGGGAAGCTGTGAGAGTGTTGGTGGACTAGTGAAGCAGCAGGTGCAAAGGCACCGCTGCCCCACTGACCAGGTTGGGCTTTTGGGGGTTATGGAAGGGTGGGAGGAATTGGGAAAGTGTTGAGGGGCTCGGGGGAGCAGCAGTGTGAAGGCACCAGTGCTCCGCCAGCCAGTCTGGGCTGTGTGTGTGTGTGGGGGGGAGGGTGAAACTGGGAGGGTATCGGCAGGCCCAGCAGAGCAGCAGGTGCCAAGAGGCTGTTGCCCTGCTGGCTGGACTGAGCCAGAGGCGAATCTAGGGAAAATGGAGCCCAGGGGCAAAATCTGAATTCCCCTCTTGGTGCCCAGGTCTACCGCCTGGAGCAGGCAAGGTGCCTGGGTCTACCACTTGGAGCTGGAGCCAGCGTCCAGGTCAACTGCTTGGAGCTGGGGCTGGCGTCCAGGTCTACCACTTAAAGCTGGAGCCGGCGTCTAGATCTACCACTTGGAGCCGGTATCCAGGTCTACCGCCCAGAGCTGGTGAGGCACCCAGGTCTACCACTTGGAGCCGGTGAGTGCGGCCCAGGCCCAGCACCCTGCCACGTGATTAGATGGTATGCGCCCGGGGACATGCAATATCCCATGTCCCTCTGGCAGATACGCCCCTGGACTGGACTGGACTGTTGGGGGTTGGGGGAACTTGAAGAATGTTGAGGGGCCCAGCAGAGTGGGGCTTGCCCCTGGGTCAGGTGAAGGTAGGCAGGGGAGTGGATGGAATGTTGCCCACCAATTGGCGGGCAGTGAAGGGTTTGCCATTGTGACATTCCACCGCTTAGACAACTGTAGGTTAGGATCTAGTGTAACGCAGGCAGTCACAATAAGTCCACAGAATTACTTCTAACAGCTTTGACCCTGACCTAGAAAGAGAGCTCCCCCCTTTTAATGTTTTGAAGCCATAGAGTTTCTAACAGAGCCTCAATTTAGCTTCTCTCTAGCAGAGGCTGACTTGCAGGTGGCTCTTTTGAGATATAAGTTCCTTTTGAGTGAAGATAATGAAACCCATTTCAGTCAGCTCTGTGGATAAGAGAATTTCAGAAGTATATTAGGAATGCATCTACCCACTGAGCAATGTGCATTTTAATGTGCCAAATGTATCTTTATCCCCCGCCCCCCAAATGAATTGATGCAGCAGTTATGCAGTATATCAGAATGTTAGGAAGAGAAAATGTTGTTATATCAAAAGAATTGTTGAGGGAAAATATTAATGAAGGTTTGTGAAAATAAAATAATGTTGCAAAACATCAGACTGTTCCTTTATGGTAGCAATTAGAGCTCCCTTCACCAATTTATTTTTACATGATGAAGGATCCTTGGTCTCCTGTTTGATATATTTTCCCATAAGTTAAATTAGGTTGTTTTTTCCATTGGGTAGTTAAGAATTTGCAGTACTGAGGAGGGAATAAAAATAAAAATACATGGGAGACAAGAGTTTAGTCTGGGTCCTTCCTTGTGCAAGAAAATGCTGATGATCCCTTCCTTGACAAATCGGAGCAACAGGCTGACTTCCTTCTGTTGCGTGATAATTCTGCCTCATTTCTCAGGTATGTTGCAGTAGAGACTCCCCACCCTGTTGAGCCGATGGGCATTTTTGGAATACTGACATAACATAGTAAGCACCACCAGAAAATAGCTGCTATGGGAGGTTGCTTGAAATCTGCTTTCAGAAAAAAGATGCTTCTAATTTTAGTTTCTGAAGAAGTGAGAAGATTTATTCCTTGTCTGGTCACAGGGAAAAGATGCCGAGTCCAGAGCTATAACTGACTCTTCAGATACATAGTTGTGACACACCTGCCCAAAATGAACTCTTGACCTTTGCTAGTCAGAAAATTAGTGACCCCCAACTCTTGTTGCTATTCAAGGTTCTTTGGATTTTCCCCTTCCCCAAGACTCAAGAAGCAAATGGGCATCAGGAAACATGTCGTTAACTGTCATAGTGCCCCCAGGTGCCATGATGGGGAGCAGCATTTGCTCCACTGTCTCTGTTTTCCCAGGCTAGTACCAGTTTTCTGGAACATGTCCCAGGTGAACCACTGTCATGATTTTGCCCCAGATTTGTCTTTTTTATGGATATGTAAGCCCAGGTTCTGTGGGGCTGGGCATAAGATTGCAATCACGATTACTTATTTTGAGAGGTGAGGGAACAGCTTCTGTTTTGCCACAGGGTGTATTTCTGCACGTTGTTTACATCTGAGTAAATATGCATAGGATCAGGATGTAAGCATGCATTCTACTAAATATATTTAAGCTTTCAAAAATCATGGTCAATTTACTAACTTCTAGCTAGGCCAGAAAGGTCTGTCTTTCTTTTCCGTTCCTTTCTTCTTGACATAATAATACCCATGGGTTTATGTTAGCATAAATCTGCTCAATTTCTCTTCATCTGATGCTTGTGCATTTTGACTTGATGGTCCACCATCTCTGTTCTCCCATCCACCAATGCCTTTTCAACCATTGTGCCTGTAAGTGTTACCTGCACATCATCCAGTTATCCTAATTATTGAGCAGTAACTCACTGCTGGCCAGATTTTCTGGTCCTTGTCTCCATGTAATATCCTTGAAGAGGCGAAGGTTGAATAAGGTTAGCACAGAAACTTGTAGTTTCTGGTGAGTCCAAATGTGAAGTTCAGCATTTTATAGCAATTAATAGTACCTGTTCAGTTCAATTGTACGGCTGGAAAAAAACTCTTGCTTTGCATGAAGAATGTTCTATTTGCAGTCTCTAGCTGATGAAAAGATCTCAGGTAGCAGCACCTCTGCCCGAGTCACTTGAGAAGCTCCTGCCAGATTCAGTATGAGGCAGCATTGTATTTTAATGTGCATAATTTGTTTTTCATTTGACATCTGCCTCCCCCCAAAAGCTTCTTCCGTTCTTCTTTTAGTGGCCTGTTTTTGCCCACTGCTTCTCCACTGTGACTGAATTCTGCCTTATTCCAGCTTCACTCTTCTTTTTAAAATCCCTGCTTCTCTACCACACTGTCTTTTTAATTTAAAGTGTAAACTTTTCGGAGAGGGACTTTATTTTCTACTAAGAATCCCAGCAATGCTTGTCACTGGGATTTGGTTCTTTAAAAAGACTAACATTAGAGAAAGTAACATCTCAGGTCACATCACATGCATTTATACAGAGAGTTAAGCAAAGGTCCTCTTTCCAAGTTCTTTCCAGGATATATATCCCTAAGTAGTGAATGACAAAAACCAGGATGTACCAGTTTGCAATTACATTTTACTGTTGGATAGAATCAGGCAGTAAAGCAGGAGCGTGTCATTTCTGTGTTCTGAACAGCACCTACTAACGCACCACTGAAACAAAATGAGTACTTGTTGAATAACATGAACAACTCAGCAGGCAGATCATCCATTAATACAAGTCTGTGGCACCATCTTTCCAAAGTTAGAGAGATGGAAAAAAAACTGCTTTCATGCATGGTCATAGCAGTTCTTGCTGATCAGCCTTTATCTTAAGCGGCAAGATGTTAATAGGAACAACAGAACTGATTTTGATTTGACAGTGGTTGAGATATGTATTTAAATATGGATGTGTCCCAGGCATGGTTGGATGGAGATCTAATTTCAACAGCTCAAGGGGTGTCTTGGTGGGAGGAATTGTTTGAGACACCTTTGTCCAAACCAGGATGCCTTCTGGTATCAGAGCCTAAGCAGAGGGGGAAAAAAAGGATTTTTGGGTTTTAGGGTGCGGGAGTTGTGCATCTATACAAAAACAGAAACAGTAATTCCAGGTGGGGAGTGCTTTAGCAGTGAAATAAAACAAGAATCCAGTGCCTTACAAGACAAATGTAATTTAGTCTAGCATAAGCTTTTGTGAGTCAGAGCTCACTTTATCAGATGTGCTACTTGTTTTTCTTTACCAAAAAAAGCTTCAGCTCAAATCTTGATTCTACAGTTTGGCTTTCTAGAGTCATCGTGTAGAATTGCAGTTGGTCTCTCTGTGGCAGTGTCTCTGCTATAGCTAGGAAATGGTACAGAGGCTGCAAAAAGGATGCATTACACTCCTCTGCCCCAGCTTGTGCGTTTTGATATTTATGTTCTGATGTGATCTCTGAATGGATTTTGAGATGGGCCATTTTGTTCATAAAGGGCAATAACAATGACCCTTTTCAATAGACAAGATGAGACCGGTCCTTTGCTGAGGTCCTTTTCCCAACATTCTTCAAGGGACTCTGCTCCCTGCAAATAAATCTGTTTGTGGCCTTTTGGTCTCTGTATAATGAAAGATGGATAACAGTAGACTCATTTATTAGGTAGCTATTCTTTAGGAGACGCAGTGCAATTTGTTATGTCTATAGTAAAGGCTTTATAAATGCCCAGACAAAAAGGGGTGTGAGAGGGGAACGTGGAGACTTGTGCATTCTCCTCATTCTGTAGCACTCTTTGTCTTCCATAAGGTGCAATGCAAGACTTTGAAGGCCTGGGAAATGTTATCAACTTGGTAGCAGAAAGAGTTCAGTATTAACCTCCTGTGGAGATTTGAGTCTTTGAATCTTAATGAACAAGGTTGGCATTTGAAAACAAGCAACATGCTGTGTCCTCTTTGTGGTCTGCAAGTCTTTTTGTGGACTCCTCCCCTTAACCCACGCAATATATTTAGATTCCAGTATATTTAGATTCTCTCCAAATGATGTATAATCTCCCTAATCAAAGACGTTTGAGATGGGGTTGCCATTATTTACATTTTCTGCAATGGCACTTAACAGCATGCTCTTCTTTACTGTATTATTTGGAAGGCTGGATGGATAAGCCTTGGGTCATATTAAGTCCTGATCCTAGATCTAATCACATGGCATACCCATTCTGTGTAATATTTCTGGATTCTCTGATAAACACCCCCAGAATGACTTAAACAACTTTAAGACATTTAAACAACTTTTTATTCTGCAATCTCTAACTTGCTCTAGAATGAACTAAGGTTACATGCCTGTCATTGGCGGTAGTCAAGTCAGGAAGGACGGGACCAGTTCTCCTCTGAGATTTCAAATTGTACTTTTTTTCTGGAGCCACAGCACAGCAGAAAGGGTTATGGTTCATGACCACATTAAGCAGGTGCCTTGAGAGCAGGCAGACAATTATTCTTGGTCGGAAGCATATAGCCTAGGGTTGACAGCTGAGCCTGGCAACTCCATGAGAGAAAGAGGAGGGCAAGCATTTGCACTGGTGTGCAACACCACTTCCATCAAAACTAGGAAGTGATGTCATAAGATTGGGATGATGCTCTAGGATTAAGTCCATAATGTATGGTTTAACTGGTTTTTTACTGGAAGTGATGGTATGCATAGGTGCAATGCGGAGGCTCTGGAAACCTTGGCTGGTGTCCCCTTCCCCTGACCCAGGGAGCTCTTCTTTTTCCCGCTGGGGGCTCGCACCATGGGGGCCTGTGCAGAATGCCCCTTGAATGCTGTGGGCAGGGTCCTGCTTCGAGCTGGGCGAGTTCCCCCATCCCCACTAGATGGCAGAGGGCCCCCTGAGACTGCAGGTGGCACAGCCCTCACTGGGTCAGTTGCACTTCTGCCGCCCTTGGTGCCACTGCTTGCCCCTGCTCTTAAGGCGCCTGGTGATGCCTGCAGCCTGGAGGGGCACTTGCCTGGGTTGGCCTAACGTCCATGCTGTTTCCTCCTGTCATTGGCGCTCCTTCCCCCTCGCTGGGGCTTTGCTCTTTTCCCTGGCATCTCCTGCCCAATCTCCCCCCCCAAAAAGAGGGGCTTCCTGTTACTCCTGGGCCTACTGCAGCAGGCCCCTTGTTGTCCTCCCTCACATGCTGCTTGAGGTTGTACTGTGATCTGCCGAGCGCAATCCACCAATTCACAATCGCTTGCTGCTGCTGCAATCTTGCTCAATTCAGGCCTGCTTCCATTGCCTAGAGGCACTAAGCTAAAAAGCCATTTTCCCACTGCTCCACATGGCCTGATAAACAGCTGCCCGGTGATGCGAGGGAGAAAGAAGAGAAGCCATTGGTGCTTGGGCGAGAAGAGGTGCGGGATGGCCTGGCCTGCCCATGTAAGGCTGCGGCCCTGCCTCCTCCAGGCATGTCACTTGCTTGCGCTTGCAGCTGGGCAGCCCAGCCCCACACTGGGCTGGTTGCTGGCACTGAACCTGTCCCTCTCCTTGCCCCACCCCTGGGCAGCAACGGCAGCCAAGGTAAATCTCAGTCGCTCTTTCCTGGGGTGGATTGAGAGAACTAATTACTTTATGTTCATTTGGCTCTTTGTGTGTGACAACATAGCTGGGAGTGTTTTCAGAGTCATTTTACCTGTAATGATCCTTTTCTCTCTCTTTCTTCCTCTCTGTCTCTTTCAAACACAAAACATTATTCATTCCTTGTTTTTGTGGTCTCAAGTGTTCCTACATAATTTACCTAGGTTGTCATTCTTGATTGAATAGGGCTGCTGTTTCTCAGTTCCTTATCCTTTCTGAGTTCAGACGGCAGTATACATATCAGATCTTGCTGACCTGGATAAAGCCAAACTTTTTTGTCTGCAGCAGAAATGAATAATAATATCCTCTTCCCCCATCCTCAACCCTTTGAATTGTATGATATTGAGAGGGGAACATCCATCACCACACAGATTTTGCACCAACAGCCAGGCATTGTTTGGACCACTGTTCATCAGGCCCTGGCACTGAAATATTGCCACAGATCGCCTCTGGAACAAAATAAACCAGCTTACATGAGAGCTTTTGAGTAAGTGCAAAACACCCTTTTTAATACTGAATCCTCAGCCACGCCGATTTGGATTCAGGACTTTTGAATCTTCTCTTTTCTAACATACAAATTTAGTCGGATCACAGGTTGTGCTTGGTGCTGTACCTAGAACTGACTTAGTATAGCATAGTAGTAGCAGCAGCAAGCCTTTACTGGCATAGACAACAATACAACAATAGTAAAGACTGATTAAAAAAACCCATAAATATACAATACAGGAAATTAATGATAAGTGAAAGGAAATCTACTGGCATTTAATAATTTCCAGGAGAAAGTCTGCCACTATCATACAGAGAGAAGGATCAGGATTGTCCAGCAAGTAGTGTAATCTAAATAAATCGGGGAGATTGGGAGTAAAGGAGTAAAATTCACATACTTGGATCTGATTTTCTTAAATCTGAGGTAGTGTAATAATTGGTGGGCCAGAGATACAACTGAGCCAGCATTACACGGGCACAATCTTTTAGACTTTTCTTGCTTGTGAAATCTGCCATGTAACAAGGTGGAAGGCATAACATTAAACCTGGTGAGCCTTATGGCTCCCTAGAAGGGCATAGGAATTAGGAGGTGCCTGGATGAAGGGTACACAATCCATCTGCAGTAACTTTGTTATTTATCTTGGATGAATTCTCTTCTCTTTCCTTCTTATTGGAGTGCAACACTTTAGGTTAGGCTGGGGTCTGTGATCGAACCCACAAGGTATATTTAGTCTTAAAAAGACAGCTGCCAGGGAGGAGGGGTTATATCACTGATATTTCATCTGTTCCAGTATACAGTTTTCCGGATCACCGGAGTAGTGAAGAGGGATGGGCAAAGAGATGATGCTTGTCTGTCATCTTACAGATCTAAAAAGAGACTGGAACAGGGAAGGCTTGACTGGGAATATAGATTAGGGAAAATAACGAGAGAGGCTTGCTTTCTCAGAGTCATCATTCTAATCCATCAGGGTTTCCAGCTCTGAGCTGGGACATACCAAAATTTTGGGTGGTGGAGACAAAGGAAGGTGGGATTTGGGGAGGGACTTCAATTGGGTATAATGCCGTAGAGTCCACCTTCCAAATATGACATTTTCTCTAGTTGAACTGATCTCCAGCCACCACCGGAAGATTGGCAACCGTACAATCCAATTGCACTTCCCATTATTAATTTTTAATGCTAAACTACACCATAGGGGTGGTTATTTTTGGAGTAGCAATGACTTAATAAGCTTGGACACTGGAGTGCTGTGTGGTTTCCGGGCTGTATGGCCGTGTTCTAGCAGCATTCTCTCCTGACGTTTCACCTGCATCTGTGGCTGGCATCTTCAGAGGATCTGATGGTAGGAATGGAAAGCAAGTGGAGTATATATACTGTGAGGTGAAAAGGTGAGGCCATCTGAATAGAGTAGCCTGGCATGTGAGTCACAGAGAAGTCTGTAGCATGGAAGTAACAATGAAGCTAGCAAGGTCAATAGGTGAATGGATCTGAATAGAAGTATCCTGGTCTTTGTTCCCTTTGAGTGCTATAGTCTATAGTTGTCCTGTGTTTGTGTGGAGCTGATCAGTCACTGTCTTGATTCTAGAGTTTTTCAACACTGGCAGCCAAATTCTGTTCATTTTCATGGTTTCTTCCTTCCTGTTGAAATTGTCCATGTGCATGTGAATTTCAATGGCTTCTCTGTGTAGTCTGACGTAGTGGTTGTCAGAGTGGTCCAGAATTTCTGTGTTTTCAAATAATTTTGATAAACCAGGTTGGTTTATCAAGTGTTCTGCTATTGCTGATTTTTCTGGCTGAAAGCCTTCGACAATACATTGGACACTGGAGTTTGTGTACCACAGTTCTTTTTGTATGAAATGTATGCGTTATCACCTTATTGGTAATCTGAAAGTACCCCAAGTCAGTTTCTTTTACACTCTGATGCTTCCTCTCTTCTTGTGTCTCTTTCCTCTTGTTTTTCGAAGGGACACTATGGCCCCTTCCGCACATGCAAAATAATGCGTTTTCAAACCACTTTCACAACTGCTTGCAAGTGGATTTTGCTATTCCGCACAGCTTCAAAGAGCACTGAAAGCAGTTTGAAAGTGCATTATTCTGCATGTGCAGAATGAGCCTATGCTGGAATATGCCCAGACACCAGAGGTGGGATCCAACCAGTTCTCACCACTTTTCTAGAAGTGGTTACTAATTTTTTCTGAGTGCTGAGAAGGAGTTACTAAAGCAACCTCCCTGCCCAATAGGGACTGGAGGTCCGTGTGTGCGGCGGCGCCACTGTTTAAATCCCACCACCATCGGAACCTGTTATTAAAATTTTTGGATCCCACCAGTGCCAGACACATACAGGCAAGTAATGCATTCAACAACAGATAATATTTATAGTAGATAATCTGTATTAGCTAGGGATAACTGGATGGTTGTGAATCTACCTTCAGTAAATTAAGTTTTTACCTTTTTCCAATATATTTAACTCACATGTGTTTGCTGGGTGCATTATCTACACTTCCAGCTGTGTAATTCTGTGAAATATAAACTATAAAGATCCTCAGTAATTATGGATCACTGATTCAACATGTAATTTGTCTCTTAGGCTGTTTCCGCACGGGCAGAAAACAGCACCCTGGGGATGGTAAAAACATCGTCCCTGGGGTGCTGTTCGCACAGCTGCCACTGCTGCGTTGCAGAAGCACTGTGCCAACACCCCCCAAATGGCAGGAAACCGTTACTTTAAAAACTCGCTCCCTGAGTGAGGTTTTTCAAAAGTGCTGTCTTCCTGCTGGTGCCGTGAGGGCGCTACTTTTGGCCCCTCCAGTGTTCCCATTCACCTTCCTCTCCTCCCTGCGCAGCTCTGGACGGCTGGAGAGACACGCCTACGCTGCCCTTCAACCCACAGAGATCTGAGGGCAGCATGGACGTTTCCCTCCAGCCATCCAGAGCTTCTCAGGAGGAGAGGTAGGTGAACGGGATGACCCACGGGTGGCTCCATGCAGAGCGGTCCCGAGCCTCCACCAGCATAATTAATGCCGGTGGACAGCTGTTTCTGCCGCCATGCAGAAACGGCCTTAGACTTACACATTTTGAAGGCTATGAAGATCCTTCAACAGAGAGTAACTCAACATTCTTTACTTACCCTAGCCTCCTGTCTTTGCTTCTCTGTTATATGATTCACAACATTTCATATTGTCAAGTCTAGGATAGTAGATAGGTTACTAGACTTAAGCATAAGATCTGAGTTCATATCCTCAGTAATGTATGATGCTTACCCAGAGACCTTAGTAGTACTCAGTTTAATCAGTTTTACTTTATGAGGGAAAACATTATGACTTTCACATATGTCACTCCTGAAATCCTTGGGCAAACTTATCATATGTAAGTGATGATACTGATAATAAAGGACTCTGTTGCTTCTCAGCCTTAAAGATAAAGTGTTGTGTGCAATAAAATTCCAGAGTATTAATGCAGAATGGTTTTAGATTTTGGCAAAGAACTATATCAATTTGGGTGTGATAACAGAGCTTGAGTCATTTAAGAAGGCAAAACTATTATTTTGAGTAATTGAAATCGAAACTGCTAGACCCATGGCACCATATATTTGTAGCTGCTTATTTATTTGTAAAAAAATGTAACTTGCATTAGGACTACTGAACTAAACCACATTAGGAAACACCAACATTTGTGTTTGGACTGAAGAGGCAGAGGAAAAATAATGCCTAAGGATAAAATTTGCTTCTCATAAATAATAGCCTGACTTTCCTAAGGAGTTTCAGAGTATTGTTCCAGATGGTACTGACAGAACCTCACCTGTATATCTAACTAGGGTCTGGGAGACCAATATTCAGATCCCCACTTTGCTTTTTGAGTGACCATGGGCCTGTCACACATACTTTGTCAGTCTTATATACTTCACGTGATCATTGGGAGGATACAATGAGAAAGGGAGAACCATGTGTACCACCCTAAGCTCTTTAGAGGATGGGTGAGATAAAGTTGCAGTAGATTATTTTAGTTGCAGTGTAATGACAAGGAATTCTTTAAGAGACTCTGTTCATAGACATAATGTTAAAATTCTGTGGCAACAGTGATGCTGTCACTGTGTGATGGGGACCTATGATACAGCATGTAATGCCTGTATGCTACACTTTTGTCGGCAAGCAGATGATGTCACTCTTTATCATACTAATCTTATCTGGCCTCCAAAAAAGACATTATTGGCCTGATGGGTTACCTCATCATCCATCCATTCCACATGGTTTCTATACACAATTTACTGGTACAGTAATGATCCAGAAGTGGTTACCGTACAGTACTCCACAAAAAAGTCGTAGGAAGAAATCACAGGCTTGTTTGGCAGGATTATATCCCTCATATTTTGACAGAAGGAGAACCTATTATCTGAGCCGTCATAAATTTTGTGGACCATAATAAATGTTATTGATTACTCTGTAGAGTTATTTGGTATGACAAATAACATGCAGCTTCTTATTTCCTCAATAAATTCAGAATAATGGCGGCTAAGAAGCTACATGATGCTTTATTGTGTCCAGTATCTCATTCTCATTCGTTTGGAAATAATGTGGTTTATCTACTGTATCCCTTGGAATGTATTTATCCCAGCAAGTCTTCATCTGGTAAAAGAATTGATTCAACCAGTCTTTGTTGCCAGGTATATATTGGTTTTTAAGGTAACAAGGACTTTAAAGAGTTCTTTTTCTTGAGTTATTATCAGCTAAGCCAAAGTTAGCTGAAATTTAAAACAATTGAAAGAAATGTGAAAGAAAGGCCAGGCAAAAGTCTCATTATGGTAATGTCCCCATGTGAAAAATAAATGTGAGAAGCTCCAGATCCCATATTTTTCAATTAATATTTCATTTAGTGCATTTTCAGACAGGTACCTGATGGTATGCGTGTTTGCAAAAACATATTCCATGGAGGTACACTCATCAGAGGGCAGTACTTCACTACTGTTTCCTGTTGAATATATGGTATGAATATGCCATATATAGTTGAATATATGGTAACAAATGTTCTCTATAATGGGCTTGATCAGGGCCAAATTTCCAGTTACCCCTGATTCTCTCTTCCTGCTGCTGACTACCCTTCATGTTGTTCTTTAGGTTCTCTTATCTCTCAGGAACATCATTTCATCAAGATTGATGAACTGTCTTTGGAGGGGGCAGGCAGGAATGCTTTGTTCTGCTGGTGGAAAGATTAGTTTGGATCTAACCCAATGTGGCAATCATTCATCTGTTACTGAGACAGTGTGATTGGTGTTCTGTGGCTCAGTTCAACATTGTTTTGGTGACAATAGGGTCAGGTGGGAGAGATTAACTGAACAGGAAGTTCCCATATTAATGCCATTCCTCGCTGGGACAGGTGAGTTGGCATTGCTCTGTTGAGAAGTTCCCATGTGGCCTACGTTGGTCTGTTGTTCAAACATTACTGGAATGGTGTATGTTCACCATGTTGCTCACATCATGTCATGGAATTCATCCATCTCTTTTAACAGTAATTTGAGGAATAGAGTGTGGTGTTGCATAAGTTCAAGGGGTTACTCTAAGCCTCCCTTGCCCTCCGTATTTCAAGTGTAACTGTGACGTGTGGGTCTTTTTCTTAAAAGACCCACACATCATAGTTACGCTCGAATAACCATGTAAATTGGCTTATGTTTTATTGACTTCTTATCATCTGGAGATTTCTGGTTGCGTGCCAAGTCTCTGATGCTGTACTGTATTTCCACAGCTGCAATTCCGATTGACAAGCATTTGATGGAGTCACATTAGTCAAACCCAATGTTGACGTTTTCTATTTATAGAGCCAAATAAGCGTGTGTGGTTCTGACAGTAAGGGTTTTCATTCGGGGGTACACCTGAAATAGTGCTGCCACAGGAGTCCTGGCATGATTTACTGCCAGCAAATGTGACCCCATGCTAAGCCTATTGGACCCATGTGCACCTGACGCTTGCTGGTAGCCGCTGCCCTTGGTATTTTTATTTTTTTAAAAGCCAGTGAAATAGTTACCACATGCTGGAAAATTAGTAATATGCATTTGAGCTTTTGTGTGACACGGAATCAGCAGATGGAAAAAGTTAAATATCAGGTTGCTAGCATTCGCTCACAGTGAATGAAACGCTTATAAGGTGTGACATTACTTAATTTTTGCAAGGTCTGTCACATCTAGTCAAATTTATGATGGCTGCTTTTTAAAAAAAATCCCTCATGCAGGTGCCTTTTGGAGCTCGTTCCCGTTCAAACAAAGCCTACGCTGTGTGCATTTAAGCAACCGAGTCTGTGCAGCAGTATCTAAATCATGTGCCACAGTAGAATGATTTGTGTAATCCAATAGTATTTGAGGGATTTGTGTTGTAATATACAAGCAGTGAAGTACTTAAACATATAACGTTACAAAAACTGTAGGCTGACGTTGCAAAGGCCACATTGGCTGCTTCAGGCTGTGCTGAGACTCTTTGGTTGCTCCTCGTTCAGGCCTGCAAAGTTAGTGACTATTTGGCCAAACAGAGCCCCCCACAGGGTTATGGGTGGGGACCCATCAAAGGTTTAATAAATCTGTTGTTGCAGCTTGCTTGTGCGTCTTTGCAAATGAGTGTTATTTATATTTTTACATGATTTCAAGCCGGCATCTCTGCTTAAACACAGCCAAGGAGGCTTGTAGTATCGATAAATTTCCGGCAAAACAAGAATGCCGCCATAGATTAGTAGTAGCACTAAACTATTATAACGATAAATGTCAATCCACCAGCAGTAAAAGGCAGAAAAAATAGCAGCAATAAAGCCAGCAAATGATAGCAGCAACAAATCAATAATTATGAAGTTGAAACTAACAGCCAATACAGATCACCCTGTGTCTGAAGTCTTCCGGAATGGATGATGCTGTCACTTGTCCAAAGGTCAAAAGAGAAGCTTCCACTGGCAATGGGGGGAAAGCCATAGCTCAGTAGTAGAACATCTGCTTTGCATGCAAAGGGCCTCAAGTTCCGTTCCCAGCATCTCCAGTTAAAAGGATCAGGGATATGTCAGATCAGGAAATGATGTGGTAGGCTGAACACCATTTTTCTTGACCTTCTCTAGCCCATTGTCCCTCTAAGAATTCAGACCTACAAAGCTATTTAAAAAAGAAAAACCATTTCAGCATCCCATCCCAGCACTCCATCAGTTGTGGCCAAAGTCTCCTTTCTACACCTTCCTGTTTGCAGTCGCCTTGCTGCTCCACACAGAGAAGTTTAATTTGAGATCAGTTCGGGTTTGGTTTCATTCTTTATGGAACTGCCTTTGAGTTCCCCTTGAAAGCGTCCCCTTGTCACATAAATAGCCATCGTTCTGTGCTTGACTGGAGATATTAAATTCTAACATTTCTAGGTATCATTTTTCAAACATTCAAACCAGATCGGTTCTGGTACTTCACTCTTAATGATGCATTTAAGTCAGCTGCCAACTTCCCGTAGAGAAAAGGGCTGTTGGTTTCTTTCTTGGTTAACCTTCACCAATCCTGACTGAACCACTTCTTTCCCCACTGTGTCGCTCTTACCTTACTTTCTGAATAGTAATAACTCTTTTGATCTCATTGAAAGACTTTTCACATAGCTGTTCAGAATAAAGCTGAGAGCTTGAGTGTAGATCAATCCACCACTTCCTGGCTTTTCCTTGGAACTTCTTAGCTGAATGCTCCACTGTGGTGCTAGTACCTACCTTGTCCATTTTTCGCTCCCTCCCCTAGAGCTCTATAATGTAGTGCTCACCATTTCCTGCAAGCTTCATGAGGCTTTGTGCTGCTGCTACTGCTGCCATTTTCCTTACGTTTGCAGGAGTTTCCTCTTCTTCCAACTCTCCTGATTGCCATTGTAATATAAAAATAGATGAAAAAAGTTGTTCCTTGCGATCCCAAGCACATCGTAGTGTCAATATAGGAGAATCGCAGGTGCTTGGAGGGCTGGCCTACTGCACATTAAGAAGCATTGTGCTTGGAGGTCTACCCAGTGGGAGGTAGACCAGCCCTCCAAGCACCTGCGATTCTTACATGCTGTTGTTTGGAGCAGGTAAACATAGGCCGTTTCCGCACGAAGGCGGAAGCGGCCGGGTCGGCATTTACGACGCCGACCCGACGATGCTGGGACCGTTCGCACGGACGGTCCTGGGAACAGCCGGGCAGCCGGCGCCACAGAGCGCCGGTGTCTCGTCAACCCGTGATAGCGCCACTGGCGCGTCGCCGAAGCCTGGGGACACGCCCCCCCTGGCTCCCGCGCGGTTCGCTCCAGCGGCGCAGGGCAAGGGGGCGTGTCCCCAGGCCTCGGCGATGCGCCGGAGGCCCGGGGACAAGGTAAGTGCCGGGTGGGGGAGGCGTCGCGAAGCTGCTGCCGTTCGCTCGGCAGCGGCTTCGAGATGGCGTTTCCCCAAAAAGAGCGCTTCCAAGCGCTCTGGGGAAATGCCGGCTTCGCGACGGGCGGGCGGCACGAGGGCGGCGCGGCTGTGATGTAGCTGCGCCCCCTGTGCGAATGGCGGCCTGGAGACGGCGTTTTTACCGTCTCCAGGCCGCCATTAATTGCCTGTGCGGAAACGGCCATAGAAAGGCTTGTGTGAACGCATTGGACTGTATGCTTGCAAATATTTAGGCTGGATGACCTCGGGCCAGTTACACTCTCTCACCCTAGCCTAACTCGTAGGGTTGTTAAGAGGCTACAGTGGAAGAAAAGAGACACCAGGTAGCATTCCCTCTCACAGGAACAGACTGCAGGGAAATCTCATACAGTAGTTAGTTTCAAAGAGTGCAGTGTGTTCATAGGCAATATTACACTCTCTTACCCTAGCCTAATTCACGTGGTTGTTGTGAGGCTACACTGGGGGAGAATAGAATGATGTAAGCCACTTTGGTTCCTCACTGGGGGGAAGGTCGTATATAAATAAATGTTAGAAATAACAACATGTTCTTGTTCAAAACAGTAACAGGTTCATTAACAAAATAAGAAATGACATGACTTTATTCACAAAATTCTTTGCTAACAGAAGAATTACTATCCGAGTCTGATCCTAAAGGGATCTCCAGTGAGGATGTTTCATTCTCTTCCTGGAGAAATTGTGGGGCTGGATTTGAAACCCCCACTTTTGCCTTGGTGACCATTTTCACCACTATTTCTCCAGCTCATGCTGTCGACCATTTTCTATGTGGAGAGGAGTGTCTCTGAGGTGGATTCCGCATAGGCCAAAAACAGCGGTGTGAAAACGGTGTGAAAATGGAGCAGGCGCGCAGGGCCAGGGGGGCGTGTCCCCAGGCTCCATGGCATCGCCACTGGAGGTCTGGGACATGCCTGGTCGGGCTAGGCGCCAAGGCTCAGTATGGCTGCCTCGGTTGTTCCTAGGACCGGCCCTGGGTATGGACAATCCCAGCTGGCTGCCGGGTCGGAAGGCCAGAAACGGCCTAAGTGAAAAGAGGTGAGTTTTCACCAGTGCTTATTTATGGCAATTAAAATGCTCTTTAAATTTTTTTAATAGTGCCAAAGGATATTTTTAAGGGAAGCTGCACATAGAAATGATTATTTAATGCTCATTTAGATTCTGCTCTATTTTCTCTGGTGGAAGCAGCTTCTTGTCACTTTCTATGCATGACGCAGGATTCCACTCTCATCTTTATCCTGAACAGTGTACCCACTGTTTCTTTATGCTAAAGGGATAAATGCTTAGCTTAGTTTATTAATACAATCATTGACCAGACATACAGATAAAAAGAACTGTAGGGAATAGAACTGTAATTACATTTTCACAGTGATAAATGTAGCTAAAGAGAGAATATTTGCATAGGCAGCTCCAGAGGGTGGTTCTATTGGTCCTAGAGGAGCACAGTTTTTGTTTGCCTTTAATCTTCTTTTTTTAAAAATTCTCTTTTATTTTCACTGCACTTAAAATGGTACATATTCATTTTCATTCAGTCCTATTGGACATGCCATTTCCTCCTCTCCACCTGTGCCGAAGAAGAAGAAGAAGAAGAGTTTGGATTTATATCCCCACTTTCTCTCCTGCAGGAGACTCAAAGGGGCTTACAATCTCCTTGCCCTTCCCTCCTCACAACAAACACCCTGTGAGGTAGGTGGGGCTGAGAGAGCTCCGAGAAGCTGTGACTAGCCCAAAGTCACCCAGCTGGCATGTGTGGGAGTGCGCAGGCTAATCTGAATTCCTCAGATAAGCCTCCACAGCTCAGGCGGCAGAGCTGGGAATCAAACCCGGTTCCTCCAGATTAGATACACTAGCTCTTAACCTCCTACGCCAGTAGAACTAGCTGGTCCTTTTCTTTGAAGGAGGGAGTTACCAGCAAGAAACTGGGACCTGAATATTTTCTCCAACTGTCTGGAGATGGTTTGACCAACTGCTTGCAGTTGAGTCAGTGGCAGTAATGAACTTCTAGATAATCTACCTGTAGCTAAAATAACCTTGGGAGTAAATTGGTAGTCCAACATGGCTGTTAGTTCACAAACTGGTGAAATGCAACGGTATTACCCTGCATGCATTTTCTGTGGGCAGAGTTAATGCATTCTTTCTTTAGAATTTTGCATACTGCATGCTCTCAAAACCTTTCTCTGGGCAGCATGTGGGTCTGGGGGCTTAATTTTGCCAGTGGAGAGTTTCTGCCACATATGACAAATCAACTTGTCCTCATCAAGCCATCAGTAGGTATGTTTGCAGTAACTGTTATGACATTTGAGTGATAAAACCCTGGCCTTGAGCAATATTTATTTATAGCTAATTAATGCAGTTTTGGAGTATGTGTGGATGAGAGAGTGTGTGTGATTGAGGCTGTAATTAAAGACTATCCAAGGGCATATCCTTTCTGCACACAGCGTCTTTGTCTATTTGCTGAGACAGGGATGTGTGTGATTGCTGAATATGTGTAAACCAGTTATCAGTTCTCCTCAATTCAATCCAACCTTTAATGGCATATCAGTTCTCCTAATTCATTAAGAGCAGATGAACATGGAGCCTTCCTCTTTCTTCTCTCTCACCCCCTCTCTGTTTTCTTCAAAAGGAAAAAAAACCCACTAAGCACAAAATGACCCTGGTTGTGTGCTGGGCCCTTCCTTTCTGAAAGGAATGCTCTGATTGGGTGGGGCCATGGTTCCACGGTAGAGCATCCGCTTGGCATGCATGAGGACTCTGGTTCAAATCCCATACAAAGGAACAAGTGTAGAAGTACGATCTTCTGCCTAAGGTCATACAGAGCCACTGCTAGTCTGAATAGGCAATATTGCCTTTGATTGACTAATGGTCTGATTCAGTGAGAAGGAGCTTCTTGTGTTCTGTTTTCTATCCAAAAAGTGTGTCTTAAAATCTCATTTCTTGTCCGCTTGCTGCTGTGGGTAGCAGTGTGATGCTGGCTGAGAGGTAGCCTGGATGCAGTTCATGGACAACTACTGGAGTTGAGAGGATTGGGCTCCATGCTTGGCTGGTTGTCATGACTGTACAGTGGAGTCCAATGCATATGTGGAGTAGGTTGACTGCCTCTTGGGCAAGGGAACCAGTTTTTCATACATTATATGATAAGGGACAGAAGGCTACACATTACACATCCATTGACATAGCTTTGCCTTTGTAGCGAGTGCGTGTATATCTGCACTCTCTACAGCAATGCTTTAGTTTGCTTGAGTGTGCTAAGATTTCTGCATTAACTGGAAAAATCGGAATACATAGGCCATTTACACACTTGTGGTCTCTTTCACATTGAGCATACATTCTGTTCGGGTTGGATTCTCAGTTACACACACATTTCCCCTTCTTCAGAACTCAAGATGCTGTAAGATCGGAGAATCCCCATGGTTTCAGAAACCTCTTGAAGTGTGACTTTTTCCTCTCCCTTCACAGGGGAAGCCAAGAAGATTGATATGTGTTAGGGTTGCCACCACCTTCCACCACCCATACCACTGTAATTCCTCCCACTCTTGGAGCCTCCACTTCAGCCCAATCAGAAGGCCTTTTTTTAAATGTGGAAGGTCTATCGCTGTAGCAGTAGATTAAGTGAAACTGGCATGAAATTGACCTGAAATTGACCTAGTGAAGTAATACTAGATCAAAAATGGCACAGCCATACACACAAAGCTAGCAGGCAACCTTCCCAAATGGAAGCAACAAGGAAACATTGGGTGGGCAAAATCGTGGCTTGGCTAGGGGAACTTTGCAGAAGGAGAATCCCTTTGCAAACAACAGCAACAGCAATAACAACAATGAAACACCATGGAAAAATCCCTTTGCAAAGCAAACAGCCATGGGGTAAGTAGTGCCTCCATAAATGGCCATATTGTTTCTGGCTTTGGATTTTCCAATTCTGGCAACAGGTCAGAAGGACAACATGCAAGTTGGAAAACAATTTCTACCTGGACCAGTAAATACTAAAATAGCCCCTCTGTCTTCTGGAATGATGACCTTCCATGGAAAGAAATGTTTAAAATATGAAATCCTCCAAGTAATCACAGGTCATCTGTTGGAACAATAAAGTATGGAAAGCCATATTTACAGTTTGTGATAACTGTGGTGCTGTTGCTCCAGACTTCCTTCAGCCTTTGGAATCTGAATGTTCCATATATTAATAAAGGCTAAAACAGTAAAGCAGTGCATTCTTTATGGAAGAACTTTTTCTTTGGGGAAGGTACAGGGCTATTGAGAGAGCAGCTATGCCAAAAAGGGAAGCCTTCACTTTCTAAGATAATTCATTTACTCATGGCCTTTGTAGATATGCTCTATCATAAGACACCTGTATAGCATCAGAAAGGCTAATGCAAAATTAATAACCCTCACTTGTGCTTAATACCCACCAGAATCCTGTCTAAGGTTCAGGGGGAGTTTTGGCCACACCCATTTCATGTCTCCAAGAAGCTGTAAAGCGTTATGCCTTTATTCCTGCCTGAACGAGTTCTATGAACAGTCTGGTGCTATAAAAAATTAAGCAATAATTTAGACAAGTCATAATTAAGTGAACAGGGCTAATAAAATGCTGTCAAGATATAAAAATGTGAATACCCCCTGAAGTATACTTGTTCGCTGATGTCTGCCTGTTCAAGAAGAACAGTCTGCTCGCTTGAATTCATGCGCTCTGTCATTCTGTAAAGGCATGGCTAATGGGACAGCCCTGTTCCCATTGAATCTTTAATTAGCCAAGGTTTCTAGATTGTAGCTTTAGTCAAAGGGATCATAGCTGACATGTCTTGATGTCTGGAGGCTGGCATTTTTTCTGGTTTGTTGAACATCATTCAATATAGACTTTCCCCCCTATCAGGACTGTAAACGAAGATGAGTGCCCAAATCCTCCATCTGCAGTTTGTATTTGGTGCTTCCTGTGTTCCCAATGAGCTCCACATAAAACTGAAGAAGAGAAGAGTTTTGGGCCAGTTATGCACATGACATCTGCTGTGCAACGGGGGCAAATGTGCCTTGCCACAAGATTTTTTGTATGGACATTTTTCTGTCAGCTCCACTTTCACTTTCTAGTCTCCCTGTGTCAAGTGAAACCACTTCTAGCATGAATTTAATTTTTCTTTGCCATCAGAGTGGGAAGATTTTCCAGGGAGCACAGCTTTGCCCTTGACCTCTTTCCTCTGCCCATGGCCAGCCTGCTTTGCATGCTTCCCCCTCACCCTCGTCCATGTTGCCGACTCTTTCCCATCTCACAAAATGCATGTATCAATACATCAATATGAACAACACAAGCAGGGTCTCTTTCTGGCTCCACCCCACCTCCCCAACTCTGCTTCTGCCTTCTTTGATGATCAGGAGGGCATTTTAAAAACGTTATTTCAGACAAGCTTCTATTTTAAAAACAACCTTCTCTCGTTGACTTTTGCAAAGGAACCACACAAAGAGGGTCTCTTTCTGAAATAGGCATTCAGAGGAAGAGATGGAAATGCTTGCTTGTACTGTGGCTTATTTAGGCAGGTTTGATAGTATTCCAAATTGGCTATTATTTCTGGCAGTGCTTGGGAGAAATGAAAAGGAATGAGTGGAGGGTAATAAAACATTATTCACAGCAGTAATAAAACATTTTGAAAGCATTTTAAGTCGTATGACACTTTTAAGAGTTATAACAGTTGTTAAACATTTTGAAAGCATTTTGAAAATGTTGTCAATTTTTTAAATAATTTCTGCTATGTGCCATGGCCCATTGCTGTGTTCAGATTTGTGAGTTGAGACATGTTCTATAATGTGATGGTGGCTTTGAGATGACCTGGTGTAAAAATTCGTTCTTTAGTTGTAGTGGGGGAGGGTGGCCTTTGGTCATGGTGGTGGAGGGTGGCTGCCCATATGGGGGGCCCCCCCCGCAAAACTCAAATTTTTGACCCGGGTTCCATTTCCTCTGGTGGCAGTTTGCACTATCCGCCACACTTTTCTTTCTCATGCTTGTTCTTTATTCCACCCTTTTATACAGTAGTGTAATTTATTTTGGCCATTCCTATTTGTAGATACTCTGTAATAATATAATAAAGCTTGGCTTTAAATAATTGCTTGGAATTACTAAGCTTGTCAGTGAAAATGAATAAAACCAACCCCAACCCAGCATCTGATGAAAGTTGACTTGGGTAGGATTTTGCTGCTGCCTTGCTAACAGAAGGTGAAATCAAGTTTCATTGTTTGTCCAAGTTTGGGGCCAAGATAAGAGTCATAATTTTACATCAGTAGCCTTTGTGGGTTGAACTGGGTGACATGTGCTGCAGTATATATGAGAGGACTAGGCCAAGAGATAAAAGTAACCTTCTCTTCTCTGCCCATCCAGCATACATCTCTTCTCTGATGGCACTGGCTGGCCAAGTAGGAGAGTAATGTATGAATGGGCATATACATGTTTTGTCCAATGGACCCAGGTTAATTTTACCTGGACAGTTTCTGGTGGGTGGGCATGATCCTGGATCCTAGAGGTAGCATTAACAAGGATGTCAGGGATCCTCTTCCTGTACAAAGAATCCTTGATGAGCTCCACAGGCAGCACCTGTGCAGCTTGCCCTGGAAATGAGTGGCATAAGCTTTGCCAGTCGTTCATGTTGCTACCTTCTGCACATTGGGCAACACAGGCAGTTTTCAGGGTCACTTGGGTGGTAAACTATTTACTGGGTTTGCAGCCAAGATGATAATTGAACCAGGCACCTCTTGGCTCACATCTTTCACTGTGAGCGATTATGTTATATCAGTTTCAGGTGAATTTCCATGGCTGCGTTGATCCAGGTTCCAACCCACAAAGGCTACTGATGTAAAATTATGAGATGTATGCTGGATGGGCAGAGAAGTATTCACACTATCAAAATTTATAGTATATGCTAGCTAAGCTGTTAGATCTACATCCAAACAAAAAACCCCTCTTGTTATGCAAGCCAAATGGAGTTCATTGGCTATGCTTCAGAATTAGGCACCCCTGCAGCACCACAACCAAATAAATGAGTGCTACTTTCTTATTTTTTTAAAAAGGTAAAGATCCTAGTAAATAAATATAGTTTGAGTATTCCTATGTGGTCTGGGGGACTTTGTATAGAAGTCAAGGGACGCTTCAGTCACATCCCGGAAATCCAGCTTCATCTGATTTAGGGTAGTTAGTAGGCCTTGGTTATCACCAACAGCAGAAGCCTTTGTGTGTGAGCTTCTAGGGAACTGCACAGGCTCTGCTGGAAACAATGCTCAATTTAGATAGCCCTTTGCTCTGAATGGGAGTGCTTTGTCCCTCAGCAATTGATTCTACTGCCCAACTGCTGTCTCTATTAGGAAGTTTTTTTCTCTAACGTTCAATTAAAATCCACTACTCATTAGATTTTAAAGGCAAGAAGAAGTTAATAGGAGGATTGATTTTGATTGACTGCTAGCAGTAGCTTCCTAAGGTGACCGCAGTTCATAAATGGAGTAAAATATCTGGTGGTGAGAAGCTTTCTTGCTAGTGGTGTTGAGAATGGACAGGTATCTGTTGGGGGTGACCAGGCATTTCAACACTGAGCAGGAGTTGGTGTGAGATAGTGGATAGTGCGCCTTCCTAATCTAGGACTCTATGGCCATTTACTCAAGTGTGGTCTCCTTCACTTTGACGGTACGTTCCCTTCAGGTTTGGTTCTTGTTTATGCATATGTTTCCCACTCTCCAGCACTCACTGTGTTCTCAAATCAGAGAATCCCTATGGTTTTTGAAAGCTTTTGAAGTTTGACTTTTTCCCTGAAAATTGATAAGGCTGGGTTTGCTCTTGCTTGCCTTCCTCATATATCTCTCTCCCCCTTCCAGCTGCAGCTATCTTCTTTCCTCCCTCCCTCCCTCCTGAGCCTCCTGCAAGACATTATTACTATTATTGCTTGGCATGGCAGACCTTGGTGTTTCTGCCAACTATTGATAGATAAAAGATGTCCCCACCACTCCAAAAAAAAAGTGTCAGGCAACTTCTCAAAATGGAGGTTGCATGGAAACAACAAAGAGATGGGTGGGCAAAATGGCTGATCAGCTTGGATAGGGAAGCAAACTTCAGGGAAAAAAAGAATGATGTAAACTGGAAAACTCCATAGCGAAGCAAAGTTACAGCATTGACTGCTTCTCAGATGCAGGGTAAGTAGTTCATTCATAAATGCCCTATGACTCAACAAGACAGTTGTTAGCTAGTGTTTGCCTCTTTGTGGCCAGGCTTTTAAAAAATCCTGGGAGGTATCATTTTCATGGGAGAGGTGAGCATTTGGTGCAAGTCCATATATAAAGGTAAAGTTTCCCCTTCAGTCATGTCCGACCCTGGGGTACCACTGCAAGCAGTGATTTCATAGGCAAGCCGCTTTTGTGGGGTAGTTTGCCATTGCTTTCCCCGGCTATTCTTTACTCCCTAGCAATGAGCTAGGTACTCATTTACCGACCAAGGAATGGATGGATGGCTGAGTTGAGCATGAGCCAGCTTCCAGGATATCTGACCCACAGGGGGCTCGAACTCCTGACCGTGTGAGTGGCAGTTCAAGCACTTAACCACTATGCCACGCGGCTCCTTACATGTCCATATATACAACCCCCCTTTCTCTCTCTTCTGGACATTGGCATTCAGACTGTCGAGCCATCTTTCCTATTCCATATATTGCCACTGAATGTGATTCTTAAGCAAAGAACACCAAATGAGAAAGGCCAAGTCTTTGGGGGACCATTTTTGACTGCCTTTTTATACCTGTCAGTGGGAATATACAAATGGGATGGAAGCCAGATGAACTGGAGGGATGCGCTGACATTTGGCACTTTTGCTGTTATGAGCAAAGAAATGGATAAAAATGGGAAAGCCCAGCAATGACCCCATTTATGTCAGTCTCCATCTGCCTATGAATTCAAGTACCGGGGGAGTGGTGATGGTGGAAGGGGAAAAAGAATGAGAATATATGATGGCTGTATCATGTGATGACCTTTTGCTTTGCGTGCGATAGATCAAGAGTAGAGATAAAGGTCATGACATAAGACAGCTATCAAATCCTTCCATTAGCTGATCATTTGTATTATTTATAAAGTCTTCTAAGAAGGGCACCAGAGGAGGTTGTGCAAAAGAACTTTCATGAGAACAAGACCACGCAGATATTGCAAAAGAAAAAGAAAAGGAAAAAGAAAAAGAAAAGCAACCGGGTTGGGGGTTTAGCATCAGAACTGCCAATTTATTGTTTCAGGGAAAGCAAACGAGTGGTTACAAGAGGCAACATGCTATCAGGGAGGTGCACCCACCTGTTCAAAAGGAATTTCTTTGATCTACAGAACCACTATAGGCTTGTTGAACCAATTTTCCTGTATTTTAAAAGCACTACTGAAAACTGTTGGGCCTTAGAAAAGAGAAAGATAAGAGATCTCTTGGGAGGAATTTGGGAGAGAGGGGAATGCTTTGTTTATCCTCAAAGATGCATACTTATCAAGCAAACTAACATTGCCAGCATTAAAGTCTATTCTTTCAGTGGTGCTTACAGCTGACAAGTATACAAATTCTGCTGTGGTTCTCAAACGCTGCAAGTAGAAAGGTGGCATTCTTTTACTGACGTTATGCATCCTTGGGGTTTCCCCAAACTTGTGTGTTTTCGGATATCTCTCTGTTTCCCTGGGGAGTACAAAGCCACTCTCCTTTATGAGTAGTTGCTTCCAGGAACCAGCTTAGAATGTATGCTGGCTCTACACAAGTGGGGAATGGAAGGACATGAGGAACACGTGTTACCTTCCCATCTTCATGGAATGGTCCACTGTCTCTGTAAATCCACATGTAGCTGAGCTGCCTGGTTTGGTGCATGTAGACCAGGGGTAGGGAACCTGCGGCTCTCCAGATGTTCAGGAACTACAATTCCCATCAGCCCCTACCAGCATGGCCGATTGGCCATGCTGACAGAGGCTGATGGGAATTGTAGTTCCTGAACATCTGGAGAGCCGCAGGTTCCCTACCCCTGATGTAGACTCTAGACCAGATTAAACATAGGATTTCAGCTGTGTGCATGGAGGCTTATGCGTATCAAATAGAATGATATGATAATGCATGGATGGGCCAGCTCTGGAAATGGGACCGGCATAGCCCCTGCTCCCAATCTCCCCTCTACTGCAGATGAAGCCACATTCCAGCACTAGTTGTAGAGTGGAATGGAGACAGAAAATTCTTTGGCTCCCATTCTCATAGTCACACACATGCATACAACACAAAAACTATTATCCTATTAAAGAGACTGTGAAAATCTGATCACAAATCTCCTAGCACTGATGGGGGCAGGATTTCCCGCAACTCCCATCAGGATTAGGACTGAACTGCTGGAAGGCTGCTGGTTGCCCAGCTCGATGATCATGTCCTCACAATGGCAGGAACCCTATAGTTTTACTCAGCTGAGGGCCAACAGCATAGCCATCACCCAGATGATTGACAAGGAGTATGAGTTCTCACCTGTCAGAGAAGAGAATTGAGGAATTAAAGCAGGGAAGGAAGAAGTTAAAATAGGGAAGTGAGAGACTGCATCTTTCAATCAGCTGTCCAATCCTTGGGGGAAGGCCCTTCATTCCAGGAGAGCCAGGAAGCTGTGAAGGGACCCATCTCTTCTTGAGGCTGGCCTTCTCAAGCCAAAGGATAGGAGTGGCCAGCTCCAGATTTGGAAATACCTGGAGATCTTGGGGTGGGGGAGAACCCGTTGAAAGTAAGGTTTGGGGAAGGGAGGAACTTCAATAGGCTCTAATGCCTGGAGATTAGTTGTAATAGTGGGAGATCTTCAGCCACCACCACGAGGTTGGCAACCCCACTAGAAGATGAATCGGAGGAACTGCTGCTGGCCTATTAGGCTTGGTTGCTATCTTCCAATCAGTATAGTTCAATTGTACAGAAATGCCTACCAAAAATCTTCCTTTATAATCAGCGCTCTAGCATTGCTAGAATAGTTATTGAGGAGAAAAAGCTATAAATCTTAGAAGTGGCTCTTTAGTTCTCCATCTGGGCCCAAATGACCTTGCACTGCTCTTGTTGACCTCCTTTAATGTTCAGATTAGAGTGGTCTGCTTCAGTCTTTGCCTTTCTGTATGAGTCTTGTGTACAGATCAGCCCCCAAAATGCATTCTTAGTTCCATCAGAAAGCCATGCTTTCATCTGGGAGTCTGTTAAACTAATGATTCAAATGGGGGGGTGGGGGGGGAAGAAAGGGTTAGAACAATAAACAAAGTTCAAAGCAAAGTAATTAGGAGGCCCACTGAAATCCAGAAATTGGGACAGCTTGAAGGGTCGCAGGAGGAAAGGAGCCCACTTTGACACATTTCAGATCATTCGTTAGGGAAAATATGGAAAGAAATCAAACACTCTTAACTGCCTGGCAAAAGGAAACAAAGAACTATTTTTATCTAATTCCATTTACTGAATTAAAAGGAAAAAAAACCTAAATCAGACATGGGAGAAAGATGTATGATGTCTGTAGCTGTAAAATATTCATAAAAGCATATAATTTTGTCACTTTCAGGTTGATAAAATATTCATAAAGCAGATGATTTTGTCACTTATGGATTTTTGTGTGTGAACAGGACTATGTGAACTGCCCTGCAAATTGACCTCAGCTGTAATCTGAACCTAGTTAACATCTGTTTAAATCTGTTGATTGAAATAGGTTTGGACTGAGTTTGGGATTGAATTTAGTGTTCCAGTATAATAAAAGGAATCTCACTGCAATGGCAAGCTTTGATATTTTATTTATTCATTTAAAAATATGGTTCACCTTTCTCACTGGACTCCAGGCAGAGTACAAGTGTGATAGAATGTACTATGTTTTTTCCCCTGTCGTTGCTTATGACCAACTGGTCTGCGAGCGTAAATAAAAGAAGTGAGGGAGCTTTTGTAGCCTGATAGAACTGTTCAATCAATCAATAAGATGATTACAAAATGTGATAACATTTGAATGATAACAAATGCCGTATCTACCAGCAAAAATTCCTAGGAGAACAAAGCTAACCAGTCAATCTGCAAATGGATTACAACACGACAACAACATTTCAAGCTAACAGCAAAGATACCTAATAAAACAACATAATGCAGTGAGATTGAAGAACTGGAAGATGACGCATTATTCTCAGTGGAGGTCATCTCCTGAGCTGATCCATTGTATCACTGTTTAGTTTACTCTTCCCTGGATTTACACATGACCAAAATGCTTTACAAGTGACTCTTGCTGAGGGTGCATGCATTTTGCTCTTGGGGCTGTATGTGCAATCCCCCTTCCTAGATCACAACACACACACACAATGACTAACTCAAGCCAGGTGGTTTCAGCACTGGCAGACCTGCAGAGAGGCAAGGGACAGGGTTGTGTACTATCTTTGATTGCTATCCTAAGGACACTTTTCTGGGGCTAATACGGGACTGACTTCTGAATAGATCAGCATTGCTCCCTTAAGCATGCATAAAAGAGAAGTTTGGCAGGGACAGTGTTTTAGGCAAAAGCTCAGCTCTTATTTCCTCTCTTACGAAACAAGTAGGACGGAGATAGAAGGCTGTGCTCCCTGCTTGTTAATTTATGTGTCGTTTGTTTATCAATTCATCCCTGGAATGCCCCTACCATGCTGATGCAGCTAGGGACAGTGTGGGAGTGTCAACACCAGGCTGGGTGCCACAGCTGGCCATCACAGTGTGCCACAGTGGCTGGATGCCAGCGGATTTGCCCCTCTGCCAGGGTAAGTGCCCCAGGGAGGGAATTTCTGCAGGTGTAAGCTTGTGCTGCCTCCAGAAGGGCATTTACCCCCTCTGGATTGAACTGCCTGTGTACCTTTTAAAGTTCTTTGATGATTATTTGGGAATCCCCCCCCCCCCACACACACATACACAAATGTTCCATTGGTCGAATTTACAAGATATTTATTTTCCTCTGCAAATGACACCACATTCCTATCAGAGAATCTGGTAAAATATGCTCTTTTCCTTTCCAACCAAGAAGGCGCCTACCCCACCCTAATATGCTGGCACAAGAGATTATGAAGCAGTTTGGGATGATATGTAACCTGCCACTTTGCTCCATCAACCACCCATCAATTTCCCTTGTACAGTGAAGGACCTTTGCTAGTGTCCCTGAAGAAGTGGAGCGAGTCTTGTCAGTCTCAACAATTCCTCCTTATTTTTCAATTTTATTATGAGACAAAATATAATATTCAAGTAACAAAACTAAATTGCCATCTGTGGGAGACAGAAGCCTTTAACAACAACAGTTTGGATTCATACACTGCCATTCTCTCTTGTAAGGAGACTCAAGGCAGCCTACAAGCTCCTTCCCTTCCTCTTCCCACAAGTAGGGACGAGAAAGTTCTGAGAACTCTGACTAGTCCAAGTGAATACTGAGGGCATGCAGCCTAATTGGCAAAAGGCGGAATATGGGATGATTCTGGATTTGGGGAATGTTTCCAAATAAGGAAAAAGAAGGTAGGTATCCAGGCAGGAGACGTGTCTGGAAACATTAATTGCCTCATTTGATTTGAGGTTTTGGTGGGCAATTCAAACAACCTGAACTACATGACTGAGCCAATGTGATTTATTTTGTTGGAAATGCAAGTGTGGTTGTTCAGTACAATACGATGCAATACACATAATTATTTGGAATGTGGCTTAAAACATGCTGATTAGACTTTGATTAATGGTTTGAGGAGCTTGATACTGGGCAAAGCTCAGTCTGCCTGGAATGATTGCTTTCTTCAGTAAGTGTGATAAGACTAGTAGGAGCATGCCTTTTGTGATGCAAATGGCCAGAAGCCCATTTTCTTGGCCTCATGCGACATGGAAGAAGATCTGATCCTGGCATCAAAATGGTGCTGGATTTGGGAAGTAGGACCCAAAATGATGGCTTGAGGGCAACAATCTTGCCCTAAACGTTTCCCCATGTTCAGATGGGAGAAGGCTTTTTTCCCCATGTGGATCCACTTATGACATCCAGAGAACTTCCAGGTGGTGTGGGGAGCCCACAAACAGAAATAAAACCCTGGCCACCTGGAAGCCCTCCATGCTGGCATCCAATTGGATGCCAGTGTTGCTCCGCGGTGGTGCTCACTTTCAGGTTTAGCCAATGGGAGCTGTGGAGTGTGTAGCCATTGCCCATTCTCCTTGGGGGTGCCCTTTACACAGGCAAAGGGGCAAACATGTCAGTGCAGAGTGGCACTGCTCCCACAGTCTGTTTCACCCCCTCCATCTGGATTGGGCTGTTAGGAGCTTTCTTACAGCTCATTGTTTTTCTGCACATCCTGGCAAGAAAAGGGTGGATTCTCTGTTGGTTACTCAAATACATCTAGCCACCTCACAAAGGCTGCAGTCCTAAGTGCATTATTAGACAATAAATCCTATAAGAACCCCTTGGACTCACTTCTGAGTGAGGCATGGATACACAGAAATCTTGTTTTATTCAATAGGACTTATTCTCAAGAAAGTGTTAGGGCCTAAATCTACCCCCCTCTTTCCAAACAGGTACTTGGCACTGCCTGAGTAGACTTGCATAACACTCATTAGCTCAAGCCTTGAGTATAAAAGTATCCATTCCTCTAATCAAGTCACTCTTTACATATTTATTTCCACAATAGTAGCTTCCGCCTTTTCAAAATGCTTTAAAAATAACTTTTAATTAAAAGCCCTGTGAAGTTGCTCGGTGACCCAAACATCCATGCAGAATTTGATCTTGCATTATATAAAGACGAATGCCCTTGTCAATTAAAATTAGAGGGTGGGTGTACTGCAATGTACGGCAGCCATGCTTTATGTACAATAGTTATTTTGATTCATAATGCCACAATTTCCTGGTGTTATTGAGCTTTGTAGGTTCCAGATCTGCTCTGCCTTTTACACTGCTGCTAAGTTTACATTGTAGCTTGTAAGCTGCTGGGGCTTGGCTGGTGCCAGGTGTTTGAAGTAGAGAACTTTGTTCTGTCTCTTAACCTGAGACCTCAGAGCAGGACTGACTAGATAGAAGGGTCAAGGCAATGGGGATCCTTTCTCTACTGCTCTGACACTGTTCCTTCGAGTTGTGTAAGTCAGATGCTTTCAGGGACATTTCCTTCCTTCCTGCTTCTTCGCACGTCTCCACTTGCATGCATACTTCTCCATCTTGCAACTATCAGGGTAGGATTCATGTCCTGTATCTCCATCCTGCTTAGACTAGATTAGTTATGTAGTTACTCTATCCCAGTGGTGGTGAACCTTTGGCACTCCAGATGTTATGGACTACAATTCCCATCAGCCCCTGCCAGCATGACCAATTGGCCATGCTGGCAGGGGCTGATGGAAATTGTAGTCCACAACATCTGGAGTGCCAAAGGTTCACCACCACAGCTCTATCCTAACTAGAAATGGAGTTCCTTCAATTAATGGAGTATATTAGTTTGAATAGACAAAAGGCTCTGAGTTACTTTTTTGCTCCTGTGCATCCTAAAGCCTTGTGTACTTTGCCAAATTACCAGATCTAGAATAGAACTCATTCTTTAGGGGACGAGATTCTTGAATCCCACCAGGTCCCATCTGAGTCCTACCTGGAAGCCTTACTGATGCTTCAAAATCATCCCAGTGGATCTGTCTAGAGACACAGCCATGTGGAGGAAACAACTCTGTCAGACCCCATGTGTTTGTACAAGCTGGTGCTGCTTCCCAGTGTCTATGAAGATGACAGCCCATTTCTTACTCTTTGTCACCCATTAGGGAGCAGGACCTGTTGGTGTGGTCATGGCTATCACTGTTCCGCTCCAGATAAATTTTCAGTGAAAAAGCACCATAGGGAGGAAGCTCTTGATGTTGGAACGAGTGACTCAGCATGCCTGGATACTGGTGTGTGGGTGTGGTACCACATCTGTCGAAACGTCTATAAGTATTATCTCCTTGAATGGGATGTCCCTCTCTTTGTCTCAACCTTGCCCTCTGACCCCTCCTCTCTCTCCACTTCTTTATCCTTCCCACCATCCACATGGCTTTTAACAGAGTCTCACATATCTGCAGGTCTCTCCAGTAGAAACAGTGCCTCATATTCTCATACACACAATGCCGGATTAGCTGAAAGCACTCTTTAGATGATGCTTCTCTTCCTTCTTTTCAACTTCAATCTGAATGTGAATGGAATTTTCTGGAATAAATGTAAGTTTTACTTTTTGCAATATACTTCTTGGGAGATGTATTTACTGCATTCAATATCATGCTTCTATGACTGGGCAAACTCTGTTATATTAACCAAATATCCCAATACTTAATCCTTTTCCCAACTCACTTTTCCACACCAACTCCCCACCTTCTGTTACTTCCTGCCCTGGATTTTCAGACACTTCCTTACCCTTAGAACACATCTGGAATGCCCCAGAAATAGAAAGGAGCCAGTGAGGGGAAGTTGGTTTGAGAAAACATCAGGTGGGGAAAGGTTTTAAGCACCCCCTCCTTCTGCTGCTTCTCTACTGAAAGTGACTATTTCCTGCCTCTGCTGAGATAATATAAGTGAAGTGCTCGGAACACTTAAGAACCGCTGCTATATAAATGCTATTATGTATCTATTTCTGTATTAAAGTGGAATGATCGTGACAGAAAGTAAAGACTGAAAAGAAAGTAGCAAGGGACAACTAGAAGGAAATGCTGCGCTGAAATTAAAATCTCATGCCAATATATTACAATAAAATATACATTAACATTTAAGTTTGATGTCAGGGGACGTATGAGATTGGAGTCAAGACTTTTATATGGAAGAATAAATCTTGTAGAATACACTCAGCTGGCTTTTTGAATAAAAATAGAATATTATTAGAAGAAGGGGACACCGTAGATTTCTAGATCTTTTGAAACTGATGGGTCCTAATGTGTTCCTGAAATGTTAATTTATAAGCCCTTGTATGGACATAATAAGGGCCGAAGAACTGGAATGTAAAATGAGTGGAAAATGGCCTTTTGCAGAAAGTTGCCTGGTGGGCTTTCTGAACTTGGGCCCATTAGATTTGACAGCTGTCAAGTAAAGCTGGTTGCCACTTTTTTATACTCACCCCATGGATGAAACATATCTGAGAAAAATGCCAGATTTGCAGCATCTGTGCATGTCACTTTTAGTGCCTGTTTCTTTAAAATTCTCAGGACCCTGTTTTAGCTTCACCCTGTTTTGGAAAGCAAGCTCACCTGAGCAACTTTTCTGCTTCTTGACTCCAGCTTCCGAGCATCCCTAGTAAAGGGAAGCAGGAAAAGGCTGCTAGTCTGTAATTCCTGTTTTGTTGTGATTTGATCAGTCTTCCTGGCTCTTGGTTTTCCTTCCCCCTCTGATTAAGAGCAGCCACAAGTTAGCACGGCTGCCATTGCTGCCTGGGAAAGGCAGGGAGGGCCCACTGCGCCTGCCCTTCGAATGGTGGAAGGCAGACGACAGCCATGCAGAGTGTGGGCAGAGAGTATATAAGGCTCCACCCAGCCCAGGGCTCCTCCTTTTAGTGCGGGGCGACAGCGAGTTTCCCACCCACCTCTCCTCTTTGGACAATGTTAATGCACTTGTTTGCTGTCATAGCTGGACTGGTGGGTTGCGTAGGGAAACTGATCTGATGGGGAGGGGAACTGAGCTACCCTCTTTGGTGGTACCCTCTTAAGAGGCTTGGGGTGGAGCAAGCCACGGGGCAGGATGCCCAGACAGGGGCTACTGAGGCTTGCACCCCTCAGCAATATAATGGATCTCCAGCCCATGGCCTTCCACCCGGCTGAGTTCCATGGTTGCTGCACAAAGTTAATGGTCTCCTCCAACAGGTGGGTTGGAGGAAGGTTTCACTGGGGGACAGCACTCGGGCTGCCCAGTGTATGGATCAGATCCCATGCTGCACCTCACACTTCTTTTCATCCTTTGTAGGGCCAAAATTTTTACCCCACAGACAAGGGTGTCGTGTCGCTATTGTGGTTTGGGGACTCTGAGCACTACTGGTCCTGCCTTCGGGTGGCTATGACTTCCATACAGGTAGATGCAGATTTGGAGGTTAGCCCCATTTGATCCACAGGGAACCCCAGTCATGTAATATCTCTTTATTAGGCTCAACCAACATATTCCAAAACCATGGCAAGCTTCTGAGTTTCCCAGAGCCCTTCGTCAGGCTCAGTTCAGTACCCAGAAACAAACAAAAAGAGGGTGGGTGAAAGAAAGATATTTCAGGGTATGGTAGAGAAGCCCCTAATCCACAGTTTGTAGACTCCTAAAATGGGATGGCAGGGTGTGTTCCAGCCTTAATTAGAATAAGTAGTGTACAGAATAGGCTTCAGTATGCACCGGAGGTAATTGAAGAAGAAAAAAAATGGTCTGTGCATCTTTGAGAATACAAAAGCAGACAGACTGTTGTCTCCTCTGCTCTAATTGGAACACAAAGGACCCTTGTAAGGAAGAGAACAACAGAAAAAATGTGTGTGTGTGTGCATGTGTTTAACGTGCCATCAAGTTGCAGCCAACTTATGGTGACCTTAGCAGGGGGCTTTGAAGGAGACATGGTTTGCCATTTCCAACCTCTGCAGATCCTCTTGGGGGGGGGGGGTCTTTCTTCTAAATACTGTCCCAGCTTTGCTTCTCAAATATGACGAGATCAGGCTATTCTGTGCTGTTTTCCCTCCGCAAGAGAAAAACATAAGAATCTTTATGTCAACATACCTATTAATAGAAATACAGAAGGGTACTTGTGCTAGTCTAATGCAGCAAAAATAAAATGGAGTTTTAAAGAATGATGTAACTGTTTCTGAAGATTTTTAATGGTTGCAATGTTGCTAATTCTTCCAGTTTAGTGGCTGACCCTGTGTTTGGCTTTCAGTTCTGATTATTTAGTTGGTATGAAGTTTGAAATTTCCCATAAGAACTGATTTTTATATCCCACTTTTCTTTACCTTGAATGAGTCTCAAAGTGGCTTACAATCACCTTCTCTTCCCTTCCCCACAACAGATATTTTGTGAAGTGGATGGAGCTGAGAGAGTTCTGAGAGAACTGTGGCTAGCACAAGGTCATCCAGCATATTTTATGTGTAGAAATGTGGAAACAAACACTGGTTCACCAGATTAGAATCTGCTGCTCATGTGGAGGAGTGGGGGAATCAAACCTGGTCCTCCAGATTAAAGGCCACTGCTCATAACCACTAGATCACCCTTGCTTTCCATCCAGTGAGTCCATCTAGATAGGTAGAGATGTGTGGAAATTATCATATGATAATTCAGTAAAAACAAACACATAAAAAGCATTGTCGAAGACTTCAACTACAGCCTGATTCAACTGGTTGTGGTGGGTTTTCTGGGCTGTGTGGCCATGGTCTGGTAGATCTTGTTCCTAATGTTAGGAACAGAATCTACCAGACCATGGCCACACAGCCCAGAAAACCCACCACAACCAAATAAAAAGCAGTTCAGTAAAATATCTAGATTAACACACTGCAGGACAATTAGGGGAGGAAAGTTAGTTACAAACTTAGAGGCACAGGAAATCCAATCCAGAAGAATAAAGAAGGCATTGTTGAGGTGAAGAATGGACAGGAGATCATGCTGTTTTACTCAGTGTTGAAACAAGAATCACTATTTTTTCTCTCTGTCCTTCAAAACTTTGGGGACCCTTACTGTCTCTGGACACTAATGGGGCTTCACAACATTGCATCCTAAAAAAGCAGGAATGAAGTGAAATACAAGAGTCTTTTGCTGCAAACTCAACAGGAAAGTTCCAGGAAGCTTCAGTTTAAGGTGTGATTTATTATTTTGGACGCAGCACGGAATATTCTCTTCACCCTCTTCTCTGTGGTCTTAGATTGGAGGTTCCCAATTTTGCTGAGCCTATGGGCACTTTGGGAACATACAGGATGGGCAATGGGTACTACAAAATGGCTGTCATGGGAACAGGATCACTAAATATCTGTCATGGGCTGCTGGGGCCAATCACAAAACGCTAGAGAATTTCAAACCAAGCTTCTGCTTCTGGATGTATGTCTCCTGCAGATGGAAACATACTGGTGATAACTCATGTCTTCTGAAGTGAGGTCGAGGACAGGCAAGACTGCCTGTCCACTTTGAGGAAGAGACATCTTAGCAAAAAAAGAAGTAGGCCTAAGGAATCATACTATGGATGCCATGGTGACCATGTTGGGAATCACTGCCTCAGATGCATTCATGTTTTTTTCTTTCCCTTGTTCTTCATGCAAAAAAAGATAGACTAGTGTACAACCATTTGAGGGAGGCATCAGTCACCACTAACTATTAACCCCCCCCCCCCGATTCTAATATAAAAGAATGAAGGCCTCCATATTGTAAGAACAGATTATTCAAGTTTTTCACATAAATCATTTGAAAACTGAAAGCATATTGCGTACAGTGTTTTTCTTTTAAGTTCAACATTTCAAGAGATTGCAGTGAAGATTCATTTGGAACAATCCATTTTTTCAAGTTTTGTTTTGGTGTAGTGGAAGCAATCAGCGTGGTGGATGGCCAAATAGTCACTGTGGGTACGTGCTCACTGTTTGGCATGCTAGGTTCATGACTATCCCAGGATTATCATGGGCAGATTGTATATCATTTAAAAACTGCTACTCTTTAAATGTTTGTAACGCTATTGTGCTTGCACATTTAATGGCTTTTGGCAGTTTGGTGCATGCATAAAACTTGGCAGCAGCATGAGAGCATGAAAAGTATTGGCAACCCAATTTATAACACATCATTAGCACACACATGCTTGGGTTTGGAAGTGATGCAGGCAAAATTGTCAAAGCTGGAATACTAGAGAGGCAAGCTTGAGAAAACCAAGAAAAGCATCATTTAACAAAAATGGACCTTTTCCTTTGTTGAATAAGAGAGGTGGATCACTAAGGATCTCAAGAGAGCAGTGTGAATATACATACATGCAAAGCATTTGATTTAGGGCCATTAAAAGATGAACCTCTTTTCAAATGTTCAAGAGCACTGGTCGCCATTTTTGATCTAACTGCAATTTAAACATAGTGTGGGTGCTATGAGAAACCATCAATTAAAAAGCTTGTTGTCTGCAAAGTTATCAGGAGGATGGAATCACTGCTCTAGATGGGGCAGTGTACCCAGTGGCCTTGGCTGTCCATGGTCCTGTTTCAGTGGATCTACATTCTGTTTCACATAAAGGTGTTCGGTCAGTTGAGATGCAGTGGTTGAGAAAGTTACATGCTTTCATATTAGAATATAATCCTGAACGAATATGAGAATTATAATTCATTTTTATGCACTGCCGGTGTCAAAACCATTATTTTGTGCATTATTGAACATGGCACTGGATGCAAGAACATTTATGCCAAAATGTATTTTTACTTCCAGACAGATTGGGAAAGGGGAACAGGGCTACTTAAGCACTATGACCAAGGTGAAGCATTTTACAGCAAATAAGGTCCAGCATGCTTTGTTCTGTGGCAGAGTAATAAACAATCTACTAACATTTTTATGGGAGACAGAGTATAGAAAGGAAGTTGAAGACAGTGTAAATGGTATAAAATTGGAGTTATATACTCTCAGTGGTTTGCTACAATAAACCGTGGCTTGGCAATGCGCAAGTGGAAACATAAACAGACTTAGCACAGTTCTGCTTGTGCAAGATTTTGTGCAGCACTTGGTACTTTCTTCTTCATGTATATTACAGTGCCCAGAAATTGGCTGCAGAAGCTCTTGCACAAGCAAAAACTCAAGGGGGAATACAGTATGTTTGGCCTAACACAAGGAACTACCATAGTCTTTTCCTTCCATTTCTGTTTATACAGGATCTCTATCCCAAGCTTGCCCTATCAGAAACTACTTTACCCAAAGATATGTCTAGCAGATGATTAGTCCTCTCCCCTGACATGCTTATTTTTTAAATGTGTAGGGAAGCATTCAAATATGTCTGCTTCATCTTGAAGTGGTGCACCCTATGGAAAACTTTACTGTGTGATTCCTGCTGTGAATGTATTAGCTTGTCTTCTGCATTTTCTCATCCGGATTACATTTCTTTTATAAAGAGCCACAAAGATTACTAATTGTCTGCAGCTGCATGGTTGTAAGCCGAGCCTGAAGAGGGCAGTAAAGACACATCTGTCTTTTTACACGCTTGGTTGTAAATTGTACATTGTGTGGCGAAACTGCACCTCTGGCTCCTGTACATTCACAGACATTAAGCATTTCTGGAACTGTGCTGTAGAAAATATATTGTTGGGTCAATGAAATCCTTTGTCAAGATTTATCCACCTCCATCTCCCTCCTTCACATGACAATGCAGAATTGGAAGGCTTGTCCATCACTCATTTTCTGCAAGTAGCAGTGGTGGATAATGAATCTCCTAAGCCAGCCGGATTTCAGCTGGGTCCTCTGCCTGAGATACGATCGTCACTGAGTTTTGCAAACGGATGAAAGTAATAATTTTATAGGTTGCCAAGAAATGAAATATGTTATTTTCATACTTTGTCTTAATTTCAGAGAGGCCAGGATCCCATCAGAAAGAGACTATTTTCTCCGTTCGTTTGTCTTGGGTGCTGTCTGGCAGTTAGGTTTAAATGGAAAATGTAGGTAACTATCTATGTGAATCTTAAATGAAGGGATGGGGAAAAGGACAAATACACTTATAAAACATAAATCCCAAAGCCTTGTGGACTTGCTCCATTCTGATAGTCGGTGCTTGCTGCAACTTTTTATGCATAAAGGAGAAAAAAAATCCAGTTTATTTTCCTTGTGCACATTGACATTGGGCCTTTCCCCACTTCCCTTAAGCCCCACGCTACTCAAGGAGAGTAGCGCGGGGTCCCTCGGCACTCCCCACTGAGAGGGGCGGCGACAGCACAGCCGCCCCGAAGCTGCTGCTGTCGCACCCCTCAGCGCGCAGCATCCCAGGCACTCTTCTCAACGGCGCCTTTTGATGGCCCCGCGCAGAGCGCGGGGTCGTGGGGACAGCCGGGTGCACGCCTGGGATGCTGCGCGCTGAGAGCAGCGCGCGGCGTAGAGGGGAAGCCGAAAGTGGGGAAAGGCCCATTGTTATGTACATCTGAAATGCTGCACTTTCCATTGCAACTAAAATGAGAAATCTAGAAAGAGAATATAAAACACACACTGTATGTTTACATACCCTTAATATTATTTTGAATGGAACAGTGTACATAGTAGATTACAACAATCATGATAGTTGGCTACAGTTATGTTTCTCACAGGAGGGTGAACTGGAAGGGTGGACTGGCAAATGGAAGGACAGATCTGGACCTTTTGGTGCTATACGGTCCTTCTAATTGCTTCTGTAGAGCTAAAATGTATGTGGGTGAGCAGTATGCATGGCAGTAGACCACTTGCGGATTACTTGTGACAATGGACACCTTTGTGTCCATGTGACTTCCCAGTTGCTGGTAAAACATTTGTATGCCACCTCTTCTGAGGCCTTCCCAAGGCATGTCACAACATAAAAGATAAAAACATAAAACATAAAGTCATTACAATTATCTACCATTAAAAATAAGCCAGTGAAAGCGCAGAGTACAAAAGAACAGAAAAACCTGGGATCATAAAATGTTTGATAGCCTAAATGGGCCTCATAATAGTCCACAGACTAGAAACAGATGGTAAAAACAATTTTAAAAGCTCAACCTCTTAGTCAAAGGCCTGGGATTTTTTTAGTATGGTTCCACTTACCCAGATAGCAGGGCAGTGGTGGGATTCAAATAATTTAACAACTGGTTGTTTACAAACACCATTTTAACAACTAGTTCTGTCGAAGTGGTGCAAACCTGCTGAATCCCACCACTGTAGTAGGGGCTAGATCCTGGAACTTCAGGGGTAAAGATTCATAGGTCATAGAGGTAGAATCCAGGAATCGTTATCTGGTGTGTAGTAGTAGTAGTAGTAGTAGTAGTAGTAGTTTATTGTCAGGCATAGGCCATGACAATTAAGACTGCATAAATCATTGAACCCCATAGATACACAAAGGATGTAGGTATGAGGAGGTCTCTTGGGTTCAAACCCCCTATTACATGTCTGAAGCTCCGCCCCTCATTTGTGGTTTTTTGTATTTTTTAGTGTTTTTCCAGTTTTTGGCCTGCAGGGGGCGCAGGTTTTAAGCTAGCAGCACCAAAATTTCAAAGAATTTTTGGGAGACTTTCCTGATGATACCACCCAGGTTTGGTGAGGTTTGGTTTGGGGAGTCCAAAGTAATGGACTCCCAAAAGGGATGCCCCATCCCCCATTGTTTCCAATGGGAGCTAATAGAAGATGGGGGCTAAACATTTGAGGGTCCATAACTTTGGACCCCCTGAACCAAACTACACCAAACCTGGGTGGTATCATCAGGAGAGTCTCCTAAAGATACCCTGAAAGTTTATTGCTGCTAGCTTAACAATTGCACCCCTGACAGATTCTCCTTTTAAATCCATTCCCTTCGGCATGGATTTAAAGGGAGAATCTGAGGTCTCCAGTTTAAACATTGAAAGTGATGCTGTTTCAGGGTGGAGGATAATCTACCCCAAAACAGCATCATTTTCACTGTTGTTTTAACTGGGGACCCCAGATTCTCCCTTTAAGGTAGATTTAAAAGGAGAATCTGGGCTTCCTAGTTTAAACACCATTGAAAGTGATGCCATTTTGGATTGGATTCCAGCATCACAGCGGCCACCCAGGGGGGAGGGGAGGGCACAAAACTCAGATTTTGCACTGGGCTCCATTTTCCCTAGCTACACCTCTGCGCAGAGGGGAGGGCAGAAGGGACTGCTGGCTGCCAGCTGGGAGCCCAGCCAGTGGGGGGCTGGGGCGGGGTGGGGCAGGTGAAGCAGGGGAGTCTGCCGTTCCTGGCCTCGGAGAGCTGCTTTTATAAGCACTGAGGCTGGGGGGCGGGGCTTGGGGAGGCGTGGCCATGCCCCCAGGGGCGGGTGGGGACATGGCCCTGCCCCGGAACCCTCCCCATTAAAAATCTATACCTACATCACTGGGATACACTAAAATAATGTTTGTAACAAAATAGCAGTACAAATCAGTAACATTCCAGCATCACAGTTTAGCTTTAAAAATTTGAACCACAACTAATTTCCTCTTTAAAATAGTTGCTAGAAAATTAAAAGTAGCTGCCTGAATAGTGACATTAGGATAAACATCAGCCAAAAAAACCCACAACCTGTCATCATCAGAGTCATTAATTTCAGATGGAATTTGGTTGAGATATTTACCTCAAATGTCGTCATAGAGAGGGCAATGTAACATATAATGGTGTGTGGACTCGGCGCTTTTGACTCTGATGGGTTATCGATCATATGTTATTCCTGCTGTCAAAACAAGTCCATTTGGCAGAGTCAGTGGGGCTTGGCAATCTTTATTTCTGATAATTTAAAGGGGAAAAAATATCTGGTGTGTCAGGGTACAGAGTCTAGCTGTGTTGGTTTTTCAGGGTACACCTTATGAGCAGGTGAGTGAAGCTATTAGAAAATCTGTCAAGTTAGGGAGAAAATAACCTGTCCTTGCTCTGTCTTTCTGAGAAAGAGGCTAAAACACTGAAAATGCAAGTCATACTCTGAGACCTGGCAATCTTGTCCTTGGGCATCCGAGTGGTTCTTCAGTGGTTCTTCAGCATACCAATTTGATGATCCCAATGTGAACAGTAAGTGATACTGCATGAGGAAGTTACTGTACTAGTTAGGTTAAAGGCTTATGTTCTCTAAAACAGATTGGAAGTACCATCATCAGAATAGAGAGAGGAGCAGGAAGAGAGACACAGAGAGAAGATGAGCATGTACTAGAGCAGGGGTGTCCAACTCTGGTCCTTTAGATGGTTACTACCAGCTGGCAGGTAGTAATGGGAATCATTGTCCATGAACATCTGGAGGGCCAGAATTGGACACCCCTGTACTAAAGTTAGCTGGAACAGGAAAAATACAGAAAAGGTGTTTTTTTTATCATTAAACAGGTATTGCTTTGCAATTCATTTTGAGGCAGAGAATGAGGCAGTCAATAAAGAATTAGTCTGGAGGCCCCTGCAGGTGTAATAACCAGCAGCATAAAGGTATTAAAGTGGAAATAGCAAAAGTGGGCCAAAGAGGGCCATTTCAGTAAACCTTGTTGTTGAAAGGTGAAAAGGGAAAGTGGAGAAATAGGAATGTGAAGACCCTTTCATGAATATACCCTGAGGTTGATGCTGTTCCTTGTAATGCCCATAATGCACACTGATAGATATATCTCCGGATTTGGTGGTCCTGTACTGGAATAACTTCACATCTTGGGAGAGGACATTTGTTGTAGATATATGCAAGTAACCACCCTGCTTTAGTATGAAAACAAGCATTCCGCCTTATGCTTCAGGAACTCCCAAATGACTTTCTGGGTATGGTGATAGACAGAGGTGCCAGTGGTGAGTTGGGAAATTCCTGGAGCTTTATTGGTGGAGAAAGGAGGGAATCTCACCTTTAAGCTGTCATTCTTTCTAGAGGAACTTTTTATTTGCTATGTTGCAACCATTTGATGCCATCACAAATTTGAGTAGGATTCAAGAGCTTTGACTGATAACTTGGAAACAGTTTTCTCTAATCCAGAAATGGTCTGAAGGCACGTGAGGCCACTCTGCTGCAGAAGCAATGCAAGTCTGGCCCAGAGCATTTACTGGATGGGACACCATCTGTTTACTTTCTGGGAATCTCTCTGAGCTCTTCAGATGTACAAAAATCTTATTTCCCATCTCCCAGCTTCCATGTTCCCACCTGGTATAGTCATATGTCTTAGCTGTAGGACTTCCTGTTTTCACAGTCAGATATTTATCCTTTTAGATACTCTAGGAAAAAAAAACATACATCAATATATCAGTTGTATCTACGTGTTTCTGGGATATAACAAATATGTTACCAACTATGTGGTAAAAGCAATTTCAAGACTCTGGTCAGAGTGGCTTCACAAAGAACGCGTGTAATTCTGAAAGCAGGTAAAGTTTACAGTTCATTCTCTTTTGTTCTAGGAAAGTAGGTAGGACTACACATAGTCACTCTTTTTACAACATTTTCTAAATAATGTAATAGTTTGGGTGTTGTGTGGTTTCCGGGCTGTATGGCCGTGTTCTAGTAGCATTTTCTTCTGACGTTTCGCCTGTATCTGTGGCTGGCATCTTCAGAGGATCATGCCAGCCACAGATGCAGACGAAATGTCAGGAGAAAATACTACTAGAACACGGCCATATAGCCTGCAAACCACACAACACCCCAGTGATTCCGGCTGTGAAAGCCTTCGACAATACATTGACCATAATGGTTCTTTTCCAATACCAAATTAGGACAGATCAAATACCTGAACAAAAATTAGTATTCATGACTCATTTCAAATTATTACAGCTATTCTTTATGGTGAGGCCATTTTACCTAAAGACTACTTTACACAAGATAAATAGGACAGGGAAATGGTGGGATAAACTAAATATTTGATTAGCTGTTCTTGCTGAGCAGTGATAGATAGGAAGTACATGTGTGTGAATAGGGTTGCAAGCAGGGGCATACCTAGGCGAACTTGAGCCCTGGGCAAAACCTGAGTTTGATGCCCCCCCCATGGGTGGCCACCCTCCCACACCATGACCAAACAATGATTTTTTTCCACCAGGTCGTTTCAAAGTCACCATCACATTATAGAACATCCCCCAACTCACAAATCTGAACATAGCAATGGGCCATGCCACACAGCCGAAATAATATTTGGAAAACATTTTCAAAATGTTTTCAAAATGTTTTATTACTGCTATGAAAACATTTTATGGTGTTGTATCCAGTCCCCCCAGTTGGGGGAAACAGCATCACTTTCAATGTTATTTAAATCAGCAGATTCTCCCTTTAAGGTGGATTTAAATCTGGGCTCCCTAGTTTAAACAAGTGATGCTGGAATCCACCCCCAAACAGCATCAGTTTAAATGGTGCTTAAACTGGGGACCTCAGATTCTCCCTTTAAATCCATGCCGAAGGGGGTAGATTTGATAACAACAACAACAACAACAACAACAACCTTTATTAGGCACTGAGAGAATAAAAGAAAGAAACAAAACAAGCATTGGTGGGAAGGGAGTGAATTTAAAAAGAGAATCTGGGGAAATTTAGGGGGTGTCCTGTTGTCAGGGGTGCAATTATTAAGATAGCAGCACCAAAATTTCAGAGCATCTTCGTGAGATTCTTACTGATGATATCATTCTCAGATTTAGTGAAATCTGGTTCAGGGGGTCCAAAGTTATTCCACCAAAAGGCGTAGCCCCCATCTCCTATTAGCCCTTACTGGAATCCATGGGGGATGGGGGCACTTCCTTTGGGAGTCCATAACTTTGGACTCCCTAAACCAAACCTCACCAAACCTGGGTGATATCATCAGGAGAGTCTCCCAAAAATTCTTTGAAATTTTGGTGCTGCTAGCCTAAAATCTGCGCCCCCTGCAGGCCAAAAATGGAAAAACACTGAAAATACAAAATCCCTCACAAACCTGCAATTTTGTCGCCCACCACAAGGTGGCGCCCAGGGCAGCTGCCCACTTTGCCCAATGGGAGGTACGCCTCTGGTTGCAAGTGGCAGGCAGAGCTAGAAACTGTCGGGAGGGCTGTGGATAGGGATACAGGGGTGTTTAATGCTGGTTGTGGCATCACACTTCTGATAAAGAAACAGAAGTGAGATCACCTGTCAGGCACGCAAGCCAAGGTCAGGTCAGGAGATTCAGCATTCATCACAGAACAGTCAGTGGAACAGGCCTGTAGGAAAGATGCTGCTACCACACTGTACCTCTTCCCTTGGCCTTTTTAAGCCAGATGCTTTCGTGGCAGCTGGAGATGCTGTGCATCTGGCTTGTGTATCACCTGCTCCTGTCGTAGCTGAGGCTTGCCCCTTACCGAGCAGCCAAGGGAGTGCTGTGTCTCCTCTCACGCAAGTCACTGCATAGCTTTCTCCAGTGTTGCTCATGGGGCTCAGAAGAAGTGGAAGAAGGGCATGCCAGTGTCTGGCCCCTTGCATCTGATCTGGGGCTGAGGGGCTGAGGGACTTCTATGCTTGTGCCTGATGAGGGGCTTCTGGGCTCGTGCCTGGCTGTGGCTCCGAGTCTGGTCCTGTATAGGCTGTCTCATTCTCCTCTGGTGCTTCTGCTGGCGGCTGAGGAAAGTTCTGATTCCTCACCTGAGGAGTCCTCAGGGTTCCCTGGCATAGTTGAGCCTGGCTGGGCCACAAAATCACCTGAAGCGCTTTGCCTGTTTTACCAACCGAGACATATTCTAATTTTTTTCTCCTGAGCAAGGGGAAGGGCATTCCCTGAGTAAGGGCTTGGCTGTGCTAGGGTTAGGCTCGAAATGGGCTTCAGATTTAGATTCTTGCTAATGTTTTGGTCTGACAGGGTCAAGAGGACTACAGATGGAGTTGTAGCCCTGTGGAGAAACACAGGCTTAGCATTTGAGATGCTCCATGATGAAATCCTGGATATAGTCAACACATGCGGCGCACACACTTCATCATTAGGCTCAGCCTGGTGAGACCCAACTTTGAACTGTGCGCACCACCTCTGAACTCCCCTTGAACTTCAGAGGTGGTGCACACATTTCAATGCTGGACCTAGCCAGGCTGCAGATAAGTGAGGAGGGTGGGTGGGGGAGAGAGGTCTTCTTATTGTAAAAAGTTGAATGCTGGGCTCTGCCTGGCTAGGCTCAGTGTTCAACTCTGCATTGTTGGCTCCAAGCTCCATGTGGGTCTCGGAGGCAGCATGATTCAGCTCTACACCGCCTGCCACCTCCCAGACCCACATGGTGTTTGGAGGCAAGCAGATTTTCCAGGTTCGGCTTTTCTAACCTGAACATTTTCACCCCCCTGGCTTTTTTCCCAGGTTTTTCAACAATTTCCAGGTCTATTAAACCGGAACCCGAAAAATACTAATAATCATTTTTGCTCGCCCCGACAAACAGATCTGATAGCGCCAGAACTAAACGAAAAGATTATGGATCAATTATACCATTCAACTAAATGCTGCAGTGCTTCAATAGTAATCATCAGTGCCAACTATCATCAATATTCTTGGTATTTATAGCGCTCTTTTCACAGTGCTCTGAGCAAATCATGAATGCTACCCCAGATACTCTTGCAACTATCATACAAATTATTGCCTGTGTTACAGACTAGGAATGGCATACCATTATGACCAGTTATGTAAATTAAGGGGGTAACTCTGCATAGCATGGCACCATTACAGTGCCATTTTATGTAAAGTCTATCCAGTCTGGTTTAACTCTGCTTAGGGTGCAATCAGTGGGCCCTGAACTCTGCATAGAATTGCACTCTTACAGTGCTGTCCACAGTGGGGTGGGGCTGTTTCATGGTGGCCAGGAATGGTGTTGCGTGATGTAACACTGCTGCCTCCAAAGAGGTTTTGGGCAGTGCAGCAATCAGAAAAAAGAGGGGAAAATCCCTGCTGCCTGGGAAATTCCATAGAACCAAAAGGCTTACAACACACTTTTTCATGTTGTAGTCAGTCGCTGGCATAGGGGGAGAAAGCCAGACTGAAAGCCCTTTGGAAGCCAAATAAAATCAGCCCCGTGCTGGGAATGCCCCTTGACCACCCCCCAGCACTGGTGCAGGCTCTTGTGGCGTAGTGCAGGCTCTTGTGGAGCAGCAGTGCAGGCTCTTGTGGTGCAGGCTCTTGTGGAGCAGCAGTGGCGTAGGAGGTTAAGAGCTCCAGATATCTAAATCTTGGAGGAACTCGTGAAGTTTGATTCCCCTCTGCTCTAAGTCGCTTCTTTTTCTGAGCTGTGGAGGCTTATCTGGGGAAATCTAGATTAGCCTGTACACTTTCCCACACACGCCTAGCTTTGGTGACCTTGGCTACAGTCAGCAGTTTCTCGGAGCCTTCTCTCAGCTCCCACCCACCTCACCAGGGTGTTTGTTGTGAGGGGGGAAGGGCAAGGGAGATTGTCAGCCCCTTTGAGTCTCCTGGCAGGAGAGAAAGGGGGATATAAATCCAAACCCTCCTCCTCCTCCCTCCTCCTCCCCCCCTCCCCCCTTCTTCTTCTTCTTCTTCTTCTTCTTCTTCTTCTTCTTCTTCTTCTTCTTCTTCTTCTTCTTCTTCTTCTTCTTCTTCTTCTTCTTCTTCTTCTTCTTCTTCTTCTTCTTCTTCTTCTTGTAATGGAGTGTTCTGGAACATCTTCTGTGTTCTGCTGCTCGGAGCTGCGTGGTGCCCCACTGCCATCACAAATGCCTACCCCTCCGGTGTATTTGCTCCTTGTGCATAAGGGGTGTTCATGTCAGCATACTCTTGCACAGCCTCCGCAACAGTTCTGCCCCAGCCCCCTTTGGATTGCCCTGCCAAGTTTCTGTTCTAATTCTCTGGTCTCTTCCCTCCACTATTTTCTTGTAAATATAATCTCTGCTGGTCTTCCTTCTCTTAATACATTTGGCTGTCCTTTTCTGATATCGCAGTGAGGACCTGCGGGGAGGAGATGGGATTTGACGACACTTCTTGCCGCCCTGGACTTAGGTACCCTTATGTCATAGCGGGTCTTGGCATTCTAGGGCTAGAGGCTGAGAATGTCAGATGCCATTGGAATCTGAGTGCTGCAGGCAGTGTTGGCAGATTAAACCTCTTCATCCATGGCACTCTGACATGGCTTTTCAAATAACACTGTGCTGAAGCAGATCAGTTGAGTGATTTTGGAGCTTTTTGCTGGAAATGGAGAGATAGCATTCAATGCTTATGTATGCGGTGTTGGCTGAAGTGAAGAGATAGCAGCTTGCCTAGAGCTACCAAGTAAGTTTGTAATTGAGATATGAACTTGGAATTTTTCTAGCTTGGGATTCATCCTTTTGCACGGCAAGAATTCTCTAGCCCAGATTCCTCAAGCAGGTTTAATAAAACAGCTCTAGTTGCTCGTCACTGTTTTTTAAAGGATTATGGAGCATCTGCTGAAGTGTTTTGGCATGTAAAGGAGATGCAAGAAAGATGCGTTGCAAGTATTTATCTCCATCTCCAGAGGTTGCGCATTTCAGCGTTGCGTGTCCTCTGTCACCACATGGCTGCTTCCATTGTGCGCTGTTATAAACAGGTTCTCGATTGCTCGTGTGATGGTAGATAAAAAGCATTCAGATTTGTATCACTGTTTATCGTCACCGTTCTTGTATAACCTTGGCCATGAAAAGTGAAGGGCCTGGATTATATTGTATAATTCTGGGTGGTCTCTCTCTTAAGTACTTCACTGAAGAGTCACGTAGCCCTGAACAGTGCTCCTTGCCATCCCCTTGGCTTTTAAATCAGCACAGGACAGGCTTGTTCTGTTTTAAATGAAAACAGCCAGACACGGAAAAGGCTTTAACAGCGAGCAATATTGGTAAGGTGTGGTTTACAAGGGGTGCCTGGAATAAAAATGGGTGCTGGAGTCAGGATTACCAACCTCCAGGTGAGGTCTAGAGTTCTCCCAAAATCAACATTGCCCTGAAGACTACAGACATCAGTTCCCTGAGAGAAAATGGCACCCATCTTTGGTGGGTGGACTCTATGGTATATCTAGAACTGTATTCTCTCTCTGACCCTTTCTGCACAGCACAAATAAAATATCTTTAGGAAGATAAAAGGTCTACCCATTACTTTCACTCCCATTAAGAAGCACTGGGCAGACCTGACCTCTGAAGAGGACAGGTCTACCTGCGAGTGAACGTAATGGGTAGACCTGTCTCCATGGAGGACAGGTCTACCCAATGCCTCTTAATTGGAGGTAGACCAGTACTCTGAGTGGCTGTGATTCTCAGATAGTATATAACAACAACAACAACAACAACAACAACCACCTTTAGTGGCATAATTAAAACAACAGCAGCAATATACCAGCAACAATGGCAACCTCAGTGTAAATCTATATTCTCAGATAGTATCTGCATAGCTACAAATATACTTCCCTCTAAACAATAGCAACAACAACAAAAGGAAAAATGACATGTGCACAAGATAGTCAGGGAAAACAAACTTTATTCATGAATTTATTTTACAAGGGAATAGCAATTGGATGATCTGCAAATAGAGGAAACCTCCATGGGAACTAAATACAGCTAATGGCGGCAGCAGGGAGGCTCTCAAGCGGTAGAAAATGATGGGTGCAAGCTGAAGCGAAAATGGCAGTAAACGCTCCAATGGGGGAGGAAGGAGGAGGCAGGAAAAATAAAACATCCAAAAAGCTAAGATGGGTCCTTTTCAAAACATCCTAAGGATGTTTTATTTGTGCTGTGCAGAAAGAAAAAGCCAAGACAATTCTTTTTAAAACATCCTAAGGACATCTTTTTAAAACATCCTAAGGACATCTCATTTGTACTGTGCAGAAAGGGCCTATTTTGCATAGGTGGTAGGAAGTGAAGTGTCAATTTTATTACTTTCCTGCCACTTTGTTTCTGTATCACTCATTTTTTCCCTCGAACAATGGGATTAACTCAGGGTAGTGACACCACTGTTTTCCGGAACAAAGGAAATAAGCAAGAAAAGAAGTCATGCCTCAATAGTAAAAAAATCTGTTTTGTATACAGAAAGCACAAGGTTAAATTCCTGACTTTTCTACTTGAAAGTATCAGAACATGTGTGTGTGTTAAGTGCTGTAAAGTCACTTTTGACTTAAGGTGACCCTATGAATTAATTACCTTAAAACTGTCCTGTATTAACAACCTTGCTCAAGTCTTGCAAATTGAGGGCCATGGCTTCCTTTACTGAGTCAGTCTTCTTTTCCTGCTGCCTTCCAATTTTCTAGCATTATTGTCTTTTCTGATGATTTGTATTCTCATAAAATGACCAAAGTATGATAGCCTCAGTTTAGTCATTTTAGTTTCCAGGAAGAGTTCAGACTTGATTTGATCTAGAACCCACCAATTTGACTTTTTGGCAATCTACAATTCAATACCACATTTCAGATGAGGAAATAAGAGATGTGAAATCGTGAATAGCTGCTTCCGGTGAGAGTAGACAATACACCGTGAAAGACTAACACAACTTTATAGCCTTATTCACATGATACAGTAGTGAACACGTGTTTATCCCATATGTATGTGCACACATCTGTTTATAAAAAAGAGCCAACGTGCCTTTACTTTGCAATTGAAACCAGGAGTTTGTATCGCATGATCATCTGTGCATTCACTGAATATAACATGAGAATTACTCAACTGTACATGGATTGTGCATGCATGCACTGTGGGTCCTTTGTGACTATGCATGGATCGTCCAGCCTACCCCAGTAGCAGAAATCATCTCCTTAATTATATGTTTATCAGTCAGTATTATCAAGTATAAACTCCAAGGCCCCTTCCGCACATGCAAAATAATGTGTTTTCAAACCACTTTCACAACTGTTTGCAAGTGGATTTTGCCATTCCACACAGCTTCAAAGAGCACTGAAAGCAGTTTGAAAGTGCATTATTCTGCATGTGCGGAATGAGCCCAAGACTTTTTGTCTTATGTCCAGACCTTATTTACATGGTAGACTTCCTGCGTCAGATGCACTTTTTAAGTGACCCAATGTTCAAGTGACCCAATATTTGGGTCATGCATGGAAGTAAAAACAAAACAAAACCTTTTGCAAGGAATCAAAGTGAATGTGGTGTGCAGCGAAAATGTAAGGCATTAATGTCTAGACTGGTTCTAAAAACAATGTATTGTCGAAGGCTTTCACGGCCGGAATCACTTGGGTGCTGTGTGGTTTCCGGGCTGTATGGCCGTGTTCTAGCAGCATTCTCTCCTGACGTTTCGCCTGCATCTGTGGCTGGCATCTTCAGAGGATCTGATGTTGGAAAAGCAAGTGGAGTATATATCTGTCCAGGGTGTGTGGGGAGTGTCCAGGGTGGGTGGGGAAACCTTGTCTATGAGTAACAAAGGCGGCAACCAGGTCAATAGTTGAGGGCATCTGAATAGAAGTATGAGTAACAATGAAGACTATAGCCTGGGAGTAACCCTGTAGATAGCAAGGTCACTGGTGGGAGCATCTGAATAGAAGTATCCTGGCCTGTTTCTTTTGTCTATGGTCATCCTGTGTTTGTGTGGAGCTGGTTTGACACAGTCTTGACCCTAGTATTTTTCAACACTGGCAGCCAAGTTCTGTTCATTTTCAGAGTTTCTTCCTTCCTGTTAAAATTGTCCATGTGCTTATGGATTTCAATTGCTTCTCTGTGTAGTCTGACGTAGTGGCTTTCAGAGTGGTCCAGAATTTCTGTTTTTTCAAATAATATTCTATGTCCTGGTTGGTTTATCATGTGTTCTGCTATTGCTGATTTTTCTGGCTGAAATAGTCTGCAGTGCCTTTCGTGTTCTTTGATACGTGTCTGTCTTTCGCGTTTGGTGGTTCCTATGTAGACTTGTCCACAGCTGCATGGTATGCGAACTCCTGCAGTAGCTAGAGGATCCCTCTTATCCTTTGCTGAACGTAGCATCTGTTGAATTTTCTTAGTGGGTCTGTAGATTGTTTGTAGGTTGTGCTTCTTCATCAGCTGGATTTCCTATCGCGATCAGTATTCCCTTGATGTATGGTAAGAACACCTTCGATCTAGAGGGCTGTTTATCTTTGTTCATGTGGCTTGTTCTTGGTCTTGCAGCCCTTCTGATTTCTGTATTAGAGTAACCATTAGCCTGTAGAGCCCTGTTTAGGTGATTCAATTCATCTTGTAGGAGGTGAGGTTCACAGATTCTGTTTGCGCGATGTACCAAGGTTTTTATGGTGCTCCTTTTTTGCCCTGGATGGTGATTGGAGTTTTTGTGTAGATATCTGTCTGTGTGAGTAGGTTTTCTGTATACTGTGTGTCCCAATTGCTGGTTTGGTTTGCGGATGACTAAAACATCTAAAAATGGTAGTTTTCCTTCATTTTCTTTCTCCATAGTAAATTGGATGTTTGGGTGGATCTTGTTGATATGGTCCAGGAACTTGTTTAGTTCTTCTTCTCCGCAAACCAAACCAGCAATTGGGACACACAGTATACAGAAAACCTACTCACACAGACAGATATCTACACAAAAACTCCAATCACCATCCAGGGCAAAAAAGGAGCACCATAAAAACCTTGGTACATCGCGCAAACAGAATCTGTGAACCTCACCTCCTACAAGATGAATTGAATCACCTAAACAGGGCTCTACAGGCTAATGGTTACTCTAATACAGAAATCAGAAGGGCTGCAAGACCAAGAACAAGCCACATGAACAAAGATAAAGAGCCATCTAGAGGGAAGGTGTTCTTACCATACATCAAGGGAACCACTGATCGCATAGGAAAACTGATGAAGAAGCACAACCTACAAACAATCTACAGACCCACTAAGAAAATTCAACAGATGCTACGTTCAGCAAAGGATAAGAGGGATCCTCTAGCTACTGCAGGAGTCTATCGCATACCATGCAGCTGTGGACAAGTCTACATAGGAACCACCAAACGCAGCGCACAGACACGTATCAAAAGAATACCTAAAAGGCACTGCAGACTATTTCAGCCAGAAAAATCAGCAATAGCAGAACACATGATAAACCAACCTGGACATAGAATATTATTTGAAAACAGAAATTCTGGACCACTCTGAAAGCCACTACGTCAGACTACACAGAGAAGCAATTGAAATCCATAAGCACATGGACAATTTTAACAGGAAGGAAGAAACTCTGAAAATGAACAGAACTTGGCTGCCAGTGTTGAAAAATACTAGGGTCAAGACTGTGTCAAACCAGCTCCACACAAACACAGGATGACCATAGACAAAAAGAAACAGGCCAGGATACTTCTATTCAGATGCTCCCACCAGTGACCTTGCTATCTACAGGGTTACTCCCAGGCTATAGTCTTCATTGTTACTCATACTTCTATTCAGATGCCCTCAACTATTGACCTGGTTGCCGCCTTTGTTACTCATAGACAAGGTTTCCCCACCCACCCTGGACACTCCCCACACACCCTGGACAGATATATACTCCACTTGCTTTTCCAACATCAGATCCTCTGAAGATGCCAGCCACAGATGCAGGCGAAACGTCAGGAGAGAATGCTGCTAGAACACGGCCATACAGCCCGGAAACCACACAGCACCCAAGTTCTAAAAACAATTTTCTGGTCGCCCCCTTTAATGATGTCACAGAAGATTAACACCTTTATGTTTGATCATATTCAGGTGTAAAGTATGAGGCATTACTGACTAAACATTTTCTGCAAGTTTGTTTTTTTAAAACATGACTTTGTGTGTTCTTGCCTGGTGTCTTTGCAGACTCTGTTAGAGATGTTTAAAAAGAATTTTTTAAGGATTAAAAAATTATGAATTTTCTTAATCCCTGCTATTAGAGTGTAATGTGTATTTATAGTTCTCTCGGGCTCTGTGCCATAAAAGTGGTTAAAACCTTTAGTCCTTTAGTAGTTCAGTTTTATTACAGGAGTTATTTTGTAGATTTTATGCTCAGAGCAGGGTCAGTGCATTACACTGTATAAATTATTCTAAGTAATTGCAGGGTTATTTTATAGCTTAGTTGCAGGATTTTTAAAATTATTTTTATTAAACTTAGCCTTTTCGGTAAGGGTGGGAAGAGAAGGGCATCATAAATCACATGGCAGCCTGCCATTTGGGGTTTCGGCTTTACCAGTGATAAGGATTTAATAACAATCTGGCCCAGACACCAGTTCCCTCTCAATTACCTTTCCACATGGGCATTAGTTCACACTGTTTATTAAAAACTCCCCTTGTAGTTTGTTTTAATGGAGTGTTTCAGATTAATAGCCCCCGTGGAGTTTAACTCCATTGCACTTCATTAAAGCAAGATTGTACAAAAGGTTACTTCAATTAAATATAAACCCAACTTTAAACCTGTGTGGATTTTGAAAAAAAAGAAAGAAAAGAAAGAAAACATGATAAAATTGCCATGTTGATCTTCAGAGATTAACAAGGCAGCATCCTTGAGTGAGTGCAGTGAGAAATATGCCTGTCTGTCCTGAATTTACCTCCCATTTCATATCCACAGTTTATGAGCACAAAAGTCAAAAGCATGGACTGGTGTGGGATTTTTTTTCCTTATGACAAATGGAAGAAACTATAGAAGTATGAGTTTTTATAGCATTTTAGTGGACACAGAGTACTTTCATGAATATTTGGTTGTGGGAGATTTGCCATGGTCTTCTTCAAAAGTGTATGAAAACTCTGTGTAGCCCTTGGAAATACAAATGAAAGGGAATTCAGTCTTTGACTGTCTCATAATTTTCTGCATTTTTGTTTAGTTGTGGGTGCTGCAGACCCTGCTTCACACAAGCACTTTCTCTCAGATAAGGGTCCAGGACAATATCAGATGTTTCTTTGGCATTAAGAATGACATTTTTAAGGCTTGCCTTGGTAAATAACTGCTTATACCAAGGTCTGCTTATATGAGCAATGTCGTACTATAGAAGAGTTCATTGCAGAAGAATACTCCTGCTATGTGTTAAGCTTAGACTGGGGTCATGGCAGAGGCGTAGAAAGGGGGAAAAGCACCTGGTGCACTCCTGTGCCCTCCACCCCGGAACACCCCCAGAATTCCCCCAGAATGCCCTTGCCACACCGCCACGGGGGGTGCCCCCCCTTGGATCTATGCCTCTGGGTCATGGGCTTCCACACACAAATCCAGGCCAGGGGAGTACAAGGTTCCCAGGATGTGTAAGGATAGGCAGCTGGAAATCAAGACCTGAAGAATCCCCTTTCATAAATATGGGGATGCTACAAATCTGCACACATTTATTTCTGCAGTTTTAAGAGGAAACATAAGATTTTTATACTGGCACATCACAGTTGGGTAATTTCCTGGGCAATGGGAGATCAGTGGGCTGGGACAACAAGCCACAAGAGTGACTCAACGTTAGTGATATATGTGTGGTAGGCATTTGGATCAGAACCATCTTGTCTGGGACTGGGAGGTTTGGGTTCACTGTTTCTAGGTTTTGCTTAATGCTGCACTGAATCGGAAGGTACTCTGCTTCTGAGGACCTTGTTGCCTGAACTGTTCCATTTGTGCTTCTGTTGTGAACCTGGACAAAGGTATTTCTGAATTCAGTTGCTTGGGTGGGCTGCAGGACCTTCCTCAGGAAGCTCTTTCACACACCAATTTAAGTTTATGTACATATACTGGACAAGGAATAATTTTAATTGTCTATACAACTTGGACACTTTCTCTGATCTCTAGAAATCTGAGAGGGAAGTTTCTTTTGGCAAAGGGTGCAGTACCAAAGAATTCCAACCCATTTATGGTTGTGTGTGTATGTGGAGAACTTGCAAAAATATGCTTTCTGTTGGAAACAATGGGAATGCCTATTGTTTTTTTCTTGTGCAACAATCCCTACATCTGATATTTTTTTTAAAAAAACTTCCTTGAGTTTTTAAAATAAAGTATCACCTTATTCCAAATCCAGATTTTTGAGGGTGTGTGTTCACGTGTACTAAAGCTGGAAAATACAATTTTCGGTATTGACATACAAAATGGAGGTGGCATGTACTGAGAGGAATATGGGTAGTGTGTTTTCCCATTGTGTGAGGTTGGAATGCCAAAACCATAACAGTTGAACAGGACTGTAAACTGTTAGCAAAACTAATGAACACATGGCTGTTTTATGCACTGGGAATCAATTACAGGTCTAATAATTATCTTTGGCTCATTCCGCACATGCAGAATAATGCACTTTCAAACTGCTTTCACTGCTCTTTGAAGCTGTGCGGAATAGCAAAATCCACTTGCAAACAGTTGTGAAAGTGGTTTGAAAAAGCATTATTTTGCGTGTGCGGAAGGGGCCTTTGTTTTTTTAGTGTATTGATATGCTGCCTTTGTATCAAAATGCTCAATCACAGGATACCACAAATAGTATAATTTCAATTAAGAATGTAAGACAGCAATGTTTGTTAAAGCACAGAATTTAAAAGAATATAGAAGAGAAGAAGAGTTTGAATTTGTACCCCACTTTTCTCTACCTTTAAGGAGTCTCAGAGTGGCTTACAAACTCCTTCCCTTCCTCTCCCCACAACAGACACCCTGTGAGGCGAGTGGGGCTGCGAGAGTTCTGAGAGAACTGTGACTAGCCCAAGGTCACCAAAGCAGGCTTCCTATGTATGGGTGGATAAACAAATCCGGTTCACCAGATTAGAGGCCACTACTCTTAACCACTTAACCACGCTGGCTCAAATATCCCCTCCTCTTCAATATTATGCTTGTAACCTTAAAACTTTTTTCTATACTACCAAAGGGTGAAGAATGGCATTCTAAGTGAGGGCTAGATCAGTCCACAATTCTTCATTTACTAATATCTTGCTGACTGGCCTTAAATATCTGCATTTGGGGTTTTGTGGTGGGGGCGGGTGCATCCAAGCACTGTGTTGGCATCCTGGGAACAGTCAGAAATGTGGCTGTCCTGTGCTTCCACCCCTCCATCTGGCATGTGGAAAACAACAATGAAGACTTGGCTATAGCTGCTTTAGTGCCAAGCCAAAGAACAGCAATCTGAGGACACAGCAGTGTGTACAGGTGGCCAAGTAATGTGAAAGAAGAGTCCAACATTGCTGCTATTCTTTGTACCTAATGAGATGTTGGAAAATTGGCTGCCAGCCTTTCTTTGTTATCAGGAGCACTTCCCTCTCACTTTTCTGTTTGATGTTTCCCTGAGAAGCAAGCCCAGAGCAACTGTTCTTTTTGCCCTCTGTCATCTCTCCCTCCTTGAGCAGACTGCAGTAAAAACCAAAAGAATCAGCTCAGACATTCAGAAGAGTGTAGCTGTTGTGGATGATTGCAAAGAGCTCCCTTTTCACCGATGTGTCACACCCAGCCTTCAGTTTCAAGCTGTCTTGGGGTTAAATATTAGTTGTGTTGGGAGTGCACCGCAATTTTGGATGAATGCTGCAGTTTGGAAGCAGCAAGATAACATTTTTCAAGCATGCCCTTTCCCTTTTTAATGGCAACTGTCTGAGGCAGCTCATGGAATGGTAAGCTACCTTCCGAGTGAGATTGATTGGTGGACAGAGGCAGGTTCATGATAAATGCCATTCATCACCGCACTGCAATTTATCACATAAAAATCATCCCACGTGTGTTCTTAAAAAAACCCTGTCACATAGTAGCAGCAAGTATACAGTAGAGGTCCTACACACACACACACAGAAAGAAAGAAAGAAAGAAAGAAAGAAAGAAAGAAAGAAAGAAAGAAAGAAAGAAAGAAAGAAAGAAAGAAAGAAAGAAAGAAAGAAAAGAAAAGCTATGACTAGTTCAAAATCTTGAGCTGGATTTTGTTGCACTTCCAGTTTAGTAAAGTAAAAATTCAGGCCTGGAAAATTCAGCTCTGATACGGAACTCATTTCATACTCTGTGGCTTCTGACAGGGAGCTTTATGTATTTCTGGTACACAAGCTCTGTAGATTGTTGCACTTGCTTGTTTGATTGAGGTTACACAACTGCACATTATTTAAAGTTAGGCAGCCCGTTCTTGGGGGGAGGGGTAGATGACCAGTGGCTGGGCATGGTGCATCCTCACCATCTCCAAAGAGATTTGTGGAAGGGCAGCAAGCAAAAAAGAGAACAAATTCACTGACCTCACTGAAAGGTCTTTTGCAGACCAACAGGCATAAGTCTATATAAGTCAGAGCCCTTCGGGGGTGGGCGGTTTCCAAATCAAACAAACAAATAAATATATATCAACAGAAGGTGCTATTCCTAGGTGGAAAGGCCTCAGGAAGCCAACTAAAGTTCGCTTTACCCCTGGGAATGCTACCATTGGTGCCGGCATGGAAATTTATGCCATAAGCACCCCATCACCAGCCTAGATCTCACTTATACCCCATGGAGTGGCATTTGCACCAATGACAGGGTCACACTGATTCCAAAGTGCTTTCACCCCAACTCTTAAGGCAACACTGCAAGTTATATAAACCCCAGATCATTGTTGAAGGTGTGACTTTGTTGGAGATCATTAAACAGCGTCCAAAATTAATTGGGTCTAGGCACATGAAGTGATGTAGAGAACAAGAGGAGAATTGGTTAAGTAAAATTAGAAAAGAGCCGATAAAATGCTTTGACTGAAGGAGGAATTTTTTAAAAAATCATGAGGGGATATGGCATTTGGAGTATATGCAAATTGAGGAAGAAGACAAAACATAATGAAATAGCTAGTATGAAGATATCTTGTCCTTCTGGTATAATATACCAGATAATGTACCTGTAGGAAACTATGTTGACATTCTGGGTGGTTGGTTCTGTGTGTCTCACCTGAAATTCAGTGTTTGTGAATGATTGCAAAAACCATATGAAAAACATGCTTTTCTATAGTAGAGGAAAGGACCTGGCAGCTCAGGTACCATTGACATGTTGATGGTTTACAATTATATTAGAATTTGCCTTTATGTTTGATTAAGAAGAAGAAGAAGAAGAGTTTGGATTTATATCCCCCCTTTCTCTCCTGTAGGAGACTCAAAGGGGCTTACAATCTCCTTGCCCTTCCCCCCTCACAACAAACACCCTGTGAGGTAGGTGGGGCTGAGAGAGCTCCGAGAAACTGCTCAGGCGGCAGAGTGGAGAATCAAACCCGGTTCCTCCAGATTAGATACACGAGCTCTTAACCTCCTACACCACTGCTGCTCCTACTATTAAAGTAGTAGAAGGGGCATTTGAGTTCTATGACAATTCTTTTTAAACACTGAACAAAGAGCTATAAGGGGTTTTTTTGCTACATGTATGAATGAAGCTTGATAATACCAAAGTAGTAGATCATAGTCAGAATTGTGTGAGAGAAACTGGAGCACAAAAAGCTCAGTGATAACCTACATTATCCACTCAAATTGATCTAATAGTTATTCCCTTCTCAGGTAACCTTTAAAATTGTACCTCTGTTTCTGTGTGGATGTGGCTCGAGATATATCATAGCTAAAACACAGAATTCTCAGCATCTTATCCAGTTTCCAGGATTCTCTAAGTTAAACTGGTATAAAGTTGCTGTGCATTTTTAAAAGGCTTCTTCAAGGTTTCACTTGTTAGGACACCATAACATGACTTCAAGATAATGATTTGTGGTCAGACCATATGAGCCGGGGGTGGTGGTGGTGGTGGTGGTGGTGTCCCTAAACCTTTTTTCAGCTTGCAGGCATCTTGGGGACTCTGACACAGGTTGGTGGGTGCAGCGACAGAATGGCTGCCACAGAAAGCTGAGCTGATCACTAAATGGATGTCCTAGCTTACCTTTGGCCACATAATGCTGTGTGGCAGCTGCTGCAAAAAAAATATTTTAAAAAAAATCTCCAGATTTCCAGTGATCAATCAGAAGCTCCGCTCGGCAGAAGCTCCATCTAGCCCTGCCCACTTTCTAAAAACACTTCAGCACCAGGAAAGTTGTTGGTGGGTACTGTGGTGCCTTGGGCACTATATTTGGGATCCAGGATGTATGCAATGCCCCTCATAAACTGTCTTAAGACAATTTGAAAAACCTGTAAGGGAGTTTGATCTATTACTATGAATAGCATTAACTAACTAAAATATGAGTGTTCAGAGGCAGTGTGCTTCTGAGTATTGGCTGTAGAAGGTATCAAAGGAAGATGACTGTTACCATCTTGTAGATTTCTATAGGGGTTTCCTGATAGAATCAGGATGCTAGAGTAGGAGGACAGAAAATCCAATGGGTGAATCTTTTCATTTCACGAACATTGCTCATTAATTGGAAAATGTACTGGACAATTTTCAGCACCGAGGGAAAGTTGTATTCCCACTTGAAATAAAGAAAAGTCAGATTTTAAAAAAATGGCTGGGCATAATCTGAGTGCATGCCAACATTGGCCCTTTCCCCACTTACCCTTTTCCGAGGGTTGCTGCGTGCAATCCCCAGCGCGAGGCATCCCTGGCGCGCGCCCGGGCGTCCCCACGACCCTGCGCTCTGCGCGGGGTCATCAAAAGGCGCCCTTTGAAAGAGCGCCAGGAATGCCTCGCGCTGAGGGGCGCGACAGCAGCAGCGTCGGGGCCCCTCTCAGTGGGGAGTGCAGAGGGACCCCGCGCTACTCTCCTCGAGTAGCGCGGGGCTTAAGGTAAGTGGTTAAATGCAGAATGTATACTGTTGTTAAAAGCATGTTTAAAGCTCCAGCAGAGGATTGGTTTGTATTTTAAACAAGCTCTACCTGGGGAGAACACTTTAGCCTTACAGAAATCCCGGTAAGAATGAACGTCATTTAGCTGCCTCTTTAGCAGCTGCCGAAAATTCGTTTCCTGGCCACTCTGTTTCCTTGCTCAGTCTCCTCAGAGACTGCCAGGTCAACTCCAAGGTCTCAGTGTTAATGTTCAAAGGCCTTCATGGAATTGGTACAAGTTACCCCGGAGAGTGTCTGTCTTTGTGTCTACAACCTCCCCTGACAGTTGTGTTCCTCAGGAATGATGAAGCTGTCAGCCTCAAGGGCAAAGCCCGAGAGAGCAATGGGGGGGGGGGCTTCCTTAGCAACGTAGCTGAGGTTTTATAACTCATTATCACAGGCGACATGAATTACCACAAAATCTCCCTGCCTTGTAAGCAATGGGTAAAAGCAATCTTTTGAACATGTCTTACCTACAGTCTCTATTGAATATGCCAATTTAAAAAGAAGGAGGAATAAAAAGGAAAAAAGAGCAACCAGCTGAGAAAAGGCTACGTAAAAATGACCTTCTCACTCCCCCCCCATTTACTCAAGTAGAAATAAAATTCAACTGATTAAAGGTTGACAAATGCTCTCTTCGGATGTTTTATTTCTGGGTGTTATATCTTGCAAAACAGGAGATTCCGTTATATACAATTTTCTCAGAATGAGCAATTGCCATTTTGTGAGAAATGGGCAATGTATGTATTTTGTAGCTTTGATATGTACAAGATCTGGATTTCAAGCAGTATTTACCATGGCTGGAAAAGATACATATCGCCCATTTCACACAAAGTGGCAATTGCACATACCACTCTCTCCTGATTCATGAGCCACTAGCACAAGAAACGTAGCATCTGAAAAGGCTTTATTGTTTCAATATATATGTAGACTCACCAGTTACAGCTGAATCATAAGCAGAAACTTGAGCGATTAATCTACGATTGAAAACTGGAAAGCCAAATGAAAGTAGCAAAGCATGAACTACAGTGCTTAAGAAATCAAGTAGGAAGATAAAATAGATGTCCCTGATCCAATGACATTACAATAGAGGCATTTCTGTCCCAATATTTACGTTCAGTACACTTTATATCCAGACAATGTCTTTTGACTGTAATGTATAGTATGAATGTCTGTTCAGTAAAATCTTCAGTAGAATGAGTGAAGCTTTGATCAAATGACATTAACTGGGAAAATCAAATACTGATACCTCTTCTGGGATTAGTTCAAGGCATTTATTAGAATATACAATTTCCAAAGGCTAACCATTGAAAAAAAATCTAAAAAAATGAGTCCCTTGTTTCATGAAAATAATTGTCTCTCATTAGGTTTTGAACCACATTTTCTGAGATTCACTATTTTAGAGGCGTTGACTATTTCAAGTTCAGCTTCTCCCACTTTAGTGAGTTTTCTTTGGGCTCTCCAGATCATAAACCCTGTGCCTGTCATGCCCCCACAGAGGCTTTTGTTATTTTCCCATTAAACTTTAGTTTCCCCATAGCATGGTTTTAGTTCTTTGTTATGTCTTCTAAGGGAGGGTATTTTAGTTAGCCCGTGTCCCTTTAAGACATTTCCCAATAGGCAGTTTCCTCTCTTTACCCAGCAATCGCCTGTTTTAGTTCTAGCCCATCAGTCTGAATGAGGTGCTAAGGGTAGTTGGAGACCAGAATATTTGTGACGTCCATATTACTATATGGTGGTCCATAGAGCACAAGTTAAGTTTAACAGTAATTAGAACTAGAAAAAGACTGAAAGAACTGAAAGGAAGCAAGACACAGTGGATTTTCTTGAAAGCAACCAGGAGAAGACACAGTCTACAGCTTCAAACCTGCTCAAGACAAGCAAGTACTCTGACTTAGATAGACCTGAGGGAGGAGTTAGGGTCTTGTTTCTCTCAAGTAATAAACCCATTGTAAGAACAGTTGAACCTGGCTTGTGTCTCCCTCACTCTATCCTAGCCAAGTACAGGGCACCAAAAATAGATTCACTTGTGGGGGCAGAATAGTGCCTCTTCCAGTTCCTTGCCTCTGGCCTCTGTTTTTGGACCAATATACAACTCTTGGATGTATCTCACATGATTCTTGGCTCACATGACTGAAACATTTATACCTTAAGAATGTGGCAGGCAAGTAGAGATGACAGCCTAAGGCTGGTAACTTGTGGAAAATTTGGGGGAGGGGTTACCAATTCCATCATTGTCCCAAACCAATGATGTCACTTCTGTTGCTTTGCTGCATCAACGACTCTTCTGGCTTGCTCTGGAACTGAAGCACAATGCTATGGATGCTGGAACTGGTAGGTCCTTTTTGTACCTTTCCTTTGATCTGACTCTTCCTCCTCCCCTGCAAATGAATCAATTTACACTTCTCTCCCCATGTATCCTTCTCTTCCTCATTATTGTAAAGAACAAGGAAGCAAGGGGGTAGAAGATGAAGATCCATGATAAAGCTCTCATTGTATCTTCAAATTGTGCATTGCTACATGTTCATATATCCCCTTTAAAAACATGTATAATTCATTACCTTTTAATCCAAAAAGGCAGGGTAATGTTTATGGAAGATATCCCATTTGATCAGCCTAACAAGCTTAACTGAGATAAAATGACTGGTTCCAGCTACCCAGTGAAGTTAATCATGGAATGGGTATTTAAATCCAAATCTCCTTAGTCTGGTTCAACACTCTCTCCATTGTACCCCACTGTGTTTCTTGGAACTATCCTACAAAGGTATTCTGGCATAGCTGAAATCTAATTTCATCCATCGCCAAAAATGCTAGGCTTAATTATTACTTGTCATGCTTTTTGACAAATGAGCAATTTCTTTGTCAATAATAAAACAATTGTGCAAGGTTGCATCTGTTTCTGCTGTGTGACAGCTCAGTTGTGTAGCGCGCTCTGACAGCACATTTCATAGCAATGTGCTGGAACAGCAGGTAATGAAATATCATGCAGTATCATCTTGACCTATCAGATCTTAAAGAATGCCAAATAAAATACCCTTGTCACATCTGTAGTACTAGAAATGTTAGCAACGGCTTTAGCCTGCCTAGTTATTTCAGTCTCTGGAGGTAGCCAAGCAATGAGAAAAAACATGTGTTTTAAATGAATCAATATCTGAAGAGAAATTACATTAAATATGTTTTTTTGATGAATAATGGTATTTGGTTCTTTAAGGAAGCAAAGGGAAAGGATGAATAACTAATTCAACAGTGGATTCAAGTGTCTAAGGAGTGCTTCCCAAATGTTAGTCTGCGAGTGTGCCTCAAGAAATCTTAGGCAAAAATAATCCTGTGCTTAATTTACAAAGGAGGTGATGGAGTAGACTCATTTTGACCAGATGCTGCTGCTTCATTCCACTGTACCTATGCCTATTTGTGTACTCATATTGTTTTCTAAAGAACAGTACAAGGACAGAGTTATAGCAGAAACGTTTAGAGTATGAATGTCTTAAAGACAGATTTGTGTTCTGAAGTGAAAAGCTCTACTCAGTGTCCTCTGTATGTTCTTCAGAGTGGCTGGTAGTGCTTCCATGCTGTGTGCTGTTGAGTGACTATATTAGTGTAGGGTTTGGGAAACTCTTGGAGTTTTCAGGAATGTTGCCTGGGGAGGACAGAGTATGGGGTTGGAAGATCTATAATGCTGAGAATTACGAAGCTGCTATTTCCCCCAGGGAAAGTGATCTGGAGACAATTTGTAATTCTGGAAGAACTTAGTGCCCCACATGGAGGCTTGTAACTCTCTATTAGTCTGTTGAAGAAAAACAAACCAACAAAAAGGAGCACTGTGGCACAGAGGTGTAGCTAGGGAAAATTGAGCCCGGGGCAAAATCTGGATTTGCGCCCCCCCCAGGCAGCCCCCCTCCCCCCATGACCAAAGACCACCCTCCCCCAGTACAGCCAAAGAATGATTTTTTGCACCAAGTCATCTCAAAGCCACCATCACATTATAGAACATTTCCCAACTCACAAATCTGAACACAGCAATGGGCCATGGCACACAGCAGAGATTAACACAATTTGACAACATTTTCAAAATGTTTAACAACTGTTATAACACTTAAAAGTATTTTAAGTGCCATACGACTTAAAATGCTTTCAAAATGTTTTGTTTCAATAATGTTTTATTACCCTCCACTCATTCCTTTGCATTTCTCCCAAGCATTGCCAAAAATAATAGCCAATTTGGATTAATATCAAACCTGACCAAGTAAGACACAGTACAAGTCTGAATTTCCATCTCTTTCTCTGAATGCCTATTTCAGACTTGTATCTACAAGAATTCCAAACACTGCAGATTTGTCCTTTAATTGCTAAGGGTGCAGCCCAAAGTAACCCTGGATGACCAAAAGCAGTGATGGCAAACCTTTTCGACACCGAGTGCCCAAATTGCAACCCAAAACCCACTTATTTATTGCAAAGTGCCAACACGGCAATTTAACCTGAATACTGAGGTTTTAGTCCTGCGTGAACCCACCGCTCTGCCCTGTGCTGCTCCGGTGCCTCCACCCCACCCCTCTGCCTCCACCCCACCCTCTCGAGCAGGGGCCAGCCTGCTCTAGCCTCCAGCAAGTCCCGCACACACTGCTCTGCACCTTTCTAGCATCTCCGCCTACTCTGCCTCTGCCCCCCCTTGGGCAGCAGCCATTCGGAGCACAGGCACCAGGCCCGCCAGCCGAGTCCTCCCTGCTCTCCGTGGGGTATTGTGCCCAGCAGCCCAAGCCAGCCTAGATGTGTGTGTGTGTGTGGGGAGGGTGATTTTCTGCCCCCCCCGCATGATGAACCCTGTGCCCGCGTGCCCACAGAGAGGGCTCTGAGTGCCACCTCTGGCACTCGTGCCATAGGTTCGCCATCACTGACCAAAAGGTTCTTCCCGGAGAGAGGGGGGGGGGGTGGCTTATGTATTCTTTTGAATTTATATGGTGAGCATTCATCCGCCTGGGTAGCCAAGGCCAGAAGCTGCTGTGGGCTGCTTGGGCACAAACTCAGAATCTACTTTCTTGACTTGCTCTTGAAAAATCTGTCTTGAGTGCTGAAACTGTGCAAAACTTCCACATTCAGGGGCATTAAACCTCTGAATATCAGTGCCAAGAGGCAACATCAGACTTTGGCCTCTATGCCTTTTTGTTGAACCTCAGAGAGTTTACTGTGGGGAGTTTACTCCAAGCATTCCAACACATCACTCTCTACAATCCCAGATGCACAGCTATGTGTTTGTGTCCCCTGCTCCTTTCTTCTAAGGCTCCTTTGTTTTACAATTTAAGACATCACAAGAAGCACTGAGAAGATATAGCTATTATTAAAACATGCAACATTGTGCAGAACTAGGGTTGTCTGCTCCAGATTGGGAAATACCTGGAGATTTTTCAAGATGAAACCTGAGGAAGGGGTTCAGAGAGAGGAGGACAGATTTCCAGTGGAGTGCAATGCAGAATCACCACCATACAAAGTTGCCATTTTCTCCTGGTGAGACTGATCTCTGTACCTGGAAATCATTTATGTAATTCCAGGAGATCTATAGCCACCACCTGGAGGCTGGAACCCTTAGCGAACTATTCATTCCACGACCTCTAATGAAAAACCACATTTTGCAGTTACTTTGAGAGAGAGACGATATTATAAAATTATATGCCAAAAACTATACCAAAAACAAAATAGCCACAGGCAACTAAAATAGCAAGGGGGAAGACTGGAAGGTTTAAAGATAGATCTTTTTCAAGTGGAATCAAGTACGCAAATTATGCTGCTTGTGTGCTGTTTGTATAATGCAGTTTTATAGTGCTAAACCATTACCTATGAAGGGATTATTTTCATATTCAATGCACTAAAGATGCTCCACCTTTCTGCCCTCATAGGGCCACCAAGACATCTTTTAAGTTAAAGCATACAAATCAGAATCTCTTCTTATGTCATTAAAACGAACTCACAAATACATCATTAAAACAAATTAAACCCAGAGCTTAAAACAAGTACAAAAGATAGAAACAATAAGGAGAGTTTACTTAGGAAAAGCCAAGTGAAACAAAAAAAGATTACACTCCTTGACAGAGAGGACAACAGGAAAGGGCCAGCAAATCTCCCTGAGAGACCATTCCAGAATTTTGGTACCGTTCCTGAGAAGGCCTTCTGTGAAGTAATGAAAAAGTGGTGCTGTCTGTTCTACCACCTACCTCATTCCACTGCATTTGATCTCAAACTAGAGTTCTATCTCCTACAGTACAAGCGTTAATAAGGAGCCACATGACTGTTGGTATGGAAGAGAAAAAAGGAAAGATAATCTGCTGATGGCTAATAGTAGAACTTTCTCATACCCTGGCTGTGATAATATTGGAAGTTTGGGGGCAATATTTATGGGAGACAAGTTGCCACCTTGTAACAAATATTGGGAGTGAACATGGGAAAACCTGCTGCTTCTTCTGTTGAGGAGAGAATGGAGGGCATGGAGATTTCCCCATTAAGAACCAATGCAGTCTTATCAGTGTCCTTTAAGATGATCAGTTCCTTTTAAAAATTCCATTACCTATGAAGGGATTATTTTCATATTCAGTGCACTAAAGATCTCATACAAATGCAATTTACAGATATAATACTGTGCTTATGCTGGAAGAAAACAGGTAAAAGCCACAAACTAGCTTTTGTTTTTATTAGCCCCCTAGTGAAGCCCCCTGTAAAACTGAAAGAACTAAAAGAACACCTTTCATTTTCTTTTAAAACTTACCAATGCAAGTTTCAGAAGGGTATGCATGATCTCTTCTCCACTCTCCTGGCTCGTCTGGCTCTATCCCAGCCTTTTTTTCACTCCCCCTCCCTCCCTCCCTCCCTCCCTCCCTCATGAAGCAAAATCAAAACTGAAAGTGAATGAGAGTGAGGGAGATCAGGCGAGCGATCAAGACAAGCAGGCAAGGAGGGAGAGCGTGATAATGACGGAACAGGCAAGAGAAGGAGGGAGAAGCGACGAGGAGATCAGGCAGAGGAGGGGAGGCGCTGGGATGGTTTTGCGCCCCCCCCAAGTGACTCCCACGGGGTGCGCCCGGGTCAAGTGTCCCCGGATGTCCCCGTGGGAGCTTCGCCACTGCTGTGGCATCTTAAAGGCTGGTGGAGTAACTGAAATATAAGCTTTCATGTACCAGTTGTGATCTTCAGGTGACCTCTTTTCAATGGTGCTCTTTGTGAGGTAAATTTGTTCAGTGATAGAGAGAAGAAGGCCATTCTCTGCTGTGGGGCTAAAACTTTGCAATGGCTTGTTGGAATGAGTGAGTTGGTCACTTTTGTTCCCTCCCTTTTGGAAAGCATACAGGAGCATTGTATTTTGGAATGCTTTTGTGGTGGGTGAAGTAACTGTTGAGAAGGTATTGTTGGAAAAGTTTGCCTATTATTTTCTCTGTTGTTTTAGCTCTCCTGTTTTGCTGATCTAAATTGTGAGTTGTCAACTGTGTGAGCTGTCAGCAGCCTTAGGAGAAAGGTGGGTTATAAATATTTTAAATAAAGGAGACTCTCTTTTACTGGGTGTGTTGAAATTGCCTCTTTGGAAAAGGATCACAATTTTAAAATTATGTGATACAAACTGGACTTTTTTTACCCCCAAACATACACAGACTAATTTTTCTTTAAGAATTTCTCCAGGGTAGGAGGAGCTAGCACTCTCACAGGCACAAAATGCTAACAGAATTTACTCCCCATGGGGACTTGTAGATAACACTGGGTGTGTCAGGGCTGCCTATGCTATCTTAGTGCCATGGGGGAGCAATGCATCAGTGAGGGAGGCTGGAATGACTGTGTGGTTTTCTGGCTGATAATGATTAGCTGTCCATTTTTTAAGCAAGAAGAAGAAGAGGAGGAGGAGCAGTAGTTTGGATTTATATCCCCCGTTCTCTCCTGCAGGAGACTCAAAGGGGCTTACAATCTCCTTGCCCTTCCCCCCTCACAACAAACACCCTGTGAGGTAGGTGGGGCTTTTGTTCCATCTCTTTAAAAAGTGGAAAGAGTATCAGATTCAGGAGAGTTGGTGGGGAGGAGGGGCTACTCTGACTAATGCATGGAAAAGACAATGGTGATGAAAATGTATAGTTTTTTTGAACATCTGAAGTGCACCATATAATCCTTCCAGCAGTCATGTAAGGTAGATCTGTGTTGTTATTCCAATACTAGCAGTAAAGCCCATTGTGCAAACAAATACAATGGGCTCTGGAAAACTGTTGTGCAGGGTGCTCATGAGCTGCTTGCTGGCCTAGCTGAGATGGGCTGCTGGCCAGGTGGCAAGACCCTCACTGCTGGCAGCCTTCCTTCCTTCCTTCCTTCCTTCCTTCCTTCCTTCCTTCCTTCCTTCCTTCCTTCCTTCCTTCCTTCCTTCCTTCCTTCCTTCCTTCCTTCCTTCCTTCCTTCCTTCCTTCCTTCCTTCCTTCCTTCCTTCCTTCCTTCCTTCCTTCCTTCCTTCCTTCCCTCCTTCCCTCATAGCTCTCTGATAGTGGAGAGGCCTGACTGCACACCACCATCCCTTCCCCAGTTTGCAAGTGTGGAACTGTCATTGTACTGAGTAGTGGAGGATGGAGAGGCCTGGTTGATGCCACTTCTAATGGTCTCCTTTCAAACCTCAGGGCACCAGAGCAGCAGCTTTGAACAACCACTGTGAGTATGGCTGGCTCCAGGTACTTTCCCCAGCTGAGGAGACTGGCAGAGGGCTTTTGGAAGGGCATGTGAGTGGGACTGAGGCTTCATGTGCAAGAGAGAGTGGCATTTATCAGGGGCAGGGAGAGAAGACATATCAGTGATGACTGTGTTGTTAAACCTAAGGTGTAGTCTATACGGCTACATCTCTCAGAGTCCTTCATTTTAAGGAGTGAGTTGTTGGGAACATAGCTTGCCTTTTATGTAGAAGGATTACAGACTGGGAGGTTGAAGCTCTGAGGGGGATGAATTACTTAAAAGTTCTGGTGGGGAATCTTGGTCACTCAATCTTGGTGGGGAATCTTGGTCACTCACTGTGGGGAATCTTGGTCACTCAACCACAGTGCCATTCTGGCAAAATTGGGATTTTTTCTTTTGTTTGAGGGAAGTTTGGAAGGAGAAGAAGAGAAAATTAAAAGTAGGGTGAGTAAATTGGGACAATGAATTTTTGGAACTGGCAGAGGAATTCTCATGGGAAATGACTGAGGAATTAACTGGAGGGGAAATTACTGTATGTGAGTTAAGATGGAAATGAATGATGAGGAGGGAAATGCGTTTGGGGGATCAATTGAAGAGCAAAATGACTGTGAGGGAAATATATTTTGCATAGGAATTTTTCCTGTCATGGCCAGCCAGGTTCCTCTGGGTCCCGAGCTGTCTGGAAAAAGGCAGGCATATAAATATTTTAGGTAAATAAATATATTCCACATGCTGAGCATGAGCAGGACTTTCCCGTTTATGCTTGTTTCTGCTGTTCAAAACTATAGTGCTTCAGAATATGGAAGTTCCTTTTAGCAAGCAGAGATAACAGCTGTTGATAGAGTCAAAATTTGTCTGATGTTAAAAAAAAATATCCAGTAGTAAACTGTCAGTACATCTTGTGGCACTGAATTTCATTAGTTAGTTATGTATTTCGTGAAGAAGGAATGGGTTGGGCGCAGTCATCTTTTCCAGTCAGTCTCATCCAGTTCTCCGTACTATGGCCCTGTCCCACATGGCTGTTGTCCATACAGCTCCCATGATCCCCTTTTGACGGTCAAGGGAGAAACCTTCCCCAGTTGGGAGATCTGAGAGAAACAGGGAGCTTTTCAGAGAATGGCATTGCACCAAATGTGGGTCAAAGGGGGAGTGTGTTTGGCATTCAGATGCTGCCTGTGTTGTACACAGTTTGTGATCCTGAAGACATAATTTGCTTCAATCTACTCCAGCGTTCTGTTTCCACCAGTAGTCAGTTAAGTGCCTCTAAAATGCTTATAAACACCAAGTGAAATAACAGCCTTCCCCTGTCAGTTACCAACATCTGATATGCAGAAGTATACTTGGGAAAGTGTGGAGGTTCTTTTTTATGTGCTTGATGGATTTCCACACAACTCTGAGAAAGGTGAATATGAATTTTTCCCCTCCGTTTCATGAGGCAAACAATCCAGCACATCAATTTTCAGTGCTTAGGTTTTGACAAAGGCATTTGAAATCAAGAGATATTCGGGCATTATATTTTTTTTCTGTTGTGACAGGTGAACTTGAAAATTCACGTGCATTTTAAGTGTTTTGTTTCAGCCCCTTTAAAATGATTGAATGGCAAACCTGAATCATTTTTTCTTACTTTGGATACCATAGCAGTAAAGAAAAATATAGTGTGGTAGGGCCTAAAGCACCTGGAAAACTATACTTTTCAGGTGAGGTTATTTCTGGATTGCAATTGTGTGTTATTTGCTTAGCGTTTCACTAGTGAGTCACCCGGGTGCCATTTGAAACATTTGTAAAATGGATTCTGATTTTCAGATGTGCTATATTCCCTCCTCCCCTTTGTAATACATTGTTGTCTGATTGCTTGGCTGAGATGACACACATCCATCAAATGTCAAGATCTCTATAGCAGCATCTGGTGACTCCTGGGAGAACCATTTCATGTTCATTGCAAGCCATAACTCACAACAGCTCCAGGATTCTGGCCATTTGGGATTTATTTCAACTGCTGTGTGAGACAATAATGGCAGCAGATATTGTGATGGGTGGTGCTGTCAACTTCCTAGCTTGCTAATATAAACGGAAAGTGGTACAGTTCTAACACCTGCATGTGCAGCCCTTATAAACGCCTGGAGTTACCTTTGTATTCTAACACCATGCATTGGACTGCCTGATTTTTTTCATGAATAAATGTCATAGGAAGCATCTATCCTGTTTGCTGGCCCTTTTTGGGACTGATTCGATTTATATGCCTATGCTTCTAATGAAGCCAAATGGAATAGAAGCTGGGAAATAAGGAATAAATGATAATTATGGTTCTTTGGAATATAGAAGAACTCTTCTACAGGACCACTCGAGTTGCAGAAGACGGATGGTAATTCTAACAGCTGTGTGCCATACAGGCAAATGCCCTGATCTAATCTGCTCATTTCATCCCTGTTTTCTAAATCAAGTTTTCTTCTTCTGCAGGCTTGCCCTTTGCCAGGTTTAGTGAAATGCCAATTCATCCAATCATCTGTCCTAGGCAGTGTCTCAGACACTGCTGCCGCTTTCATTATTGGGTCATGGAAGATTAATTAAAGACATCATCGCCGTTCTCTCCCATTGTGTGGAGATGGATACAGAGCAGGTGGCTCTGAGTAAGTTCCAGTCCATAGTTAAATGTACACTTTATCATGTCTATTATCTAACATTTAGTCCCCATCAAATGCCTATTGAATGCAAAAGAGGTGATTTCTTGTGTTCCACAAACAAATGGAAGATGATGTTGGTTAAGAAAGAATTACAGTTGTAATGTAGAAAAATGGCTGAGCTGTGGATTAATTTTGAGGATACTGATTCTGATAATTGTCTTGTTCTGGCCTTAATATAAGGTCACGTAGCCTAGACAAGTCCTCAACATCATCCAGAGGAGAATAGGGGTGTGTGTGTGTGTGGGGGGGGAGGAATCTGCACCTCTGAACCAAACTCCCAGTGGTTGTAGTCCAGTTCCACACAATGTACAAAGCCAATGTCTTCAAAGACATAATCACCTTCACTTTCCTAGACACACTGGAGGACTGATCGGCAGATTACTGAGCATCAAGGAGTTTTGCTATCCAAAACATGGGCCCTTTGAGAGGGTGAAGCCTGACTGGATGCATCTAAGCCTAGACCTGTATTTAAGAGCTGAGGGCCAAACTGGATGTAGTGTTTTTAAAGTGCTGAGTCTGTTCACCACATGTAATTCTTTTTCTCCACAGTCACACAGCAACTGTAGAGAATGTCTGTTAAATAATAAAGGAGAGCCCATTTGGGCTTGGAATACTTGTTACCACTTGTGCTCTTGTTCATGTTTATTGATACATGTAGGCTCTCTAACTTGGTATAATCACCCAGAACTAGTTCGGAGGAATTCAGCTCAGAGGGAAACCTCTTCCTTCTTCCACAGTCCAGCTATCTTGGAAAACTGATACACTCACCGAGTTAAGGGGGAACAAAGCATGTGATTTAGGGGTCCTCCCTTTGATAGTGGCCAAGCAAGCTCAAAGTGCCCCTAATCAGCTGCCAGTAACAATGAAACAACGAGGAGGGCTTATTTTGGCTTTTTGCTGCTCCATGTGCTCTGCGTGTATAGAATACTTGACAGAGAGCAGCAAAAAAAACCAGTGCTGTTTTGGGAGGGGAGGAGAAGGGGAGGCAGGAGCCTTTTCTCCCCCTGATCAACACTGATCAGCAAATGGACACTCCTTAATTCCTTAACATACTTTCCTTACAGCTACTGTGTTGCTGCAGGGAAACAGAATTGGGTCTGGGGAATCCAGACTCAGCTCCTTAAAAACAGCATGGCCCTCAGTCTGACTCTTATCAGTGGTCAGCTTAGGAGCTCTCCAAGGTACTGCAGTTTTCTCTGTTCAAACAGTTTACATGTTGCAGTGAAGACATGCACATATGTGAATGCAACTGTTTGCAAAAAAGGCCAATACTTTTTTTAAAAAGGCCAATACCTTAAAAATGAAACCTGTGAACAGAGCTTTGCTGGTGGGGGCTCCACCCTTTAGGTATTCCTGCATTTAGTCAAGACTGGGGAAACAGGTCATCTTGATCCAAAACTTGACTGTGCCTTGAACTCACTTAGTGGCCTCAGCAAGCCATCTCAATCTCACACACTTCTCTGCAATATCAGGATATACTTTGCAGATTCTGTGCAAAGACTTTGTTTAGAGTGTCCTCTTTTAATGCTTATTCAATAATCTTTGGGCTTTGCTTCTTGAAACACTGGTCTATAATTATTATTGAACGAGATAGCCATTTCATTAATATTATTTGGAAAGGACAAAAATAATGGTCTTTTGCACTATTATACTGGATCCTGCTCCATGGGAGGTTTTGTTGTTTTTCCATTATTAATTGCAGAAGGTACTGTTTTGCTATTGGGTGGTTTTATATGGCTTTGTTTATTGTTCTTTCATTATTGTTGTTTTCTTTTCATAGTTCAATTTCATTATTTCCATATTGGGGGGTGGCGAGTTCTCAGCTGAACCAAGCAAGGACTGGAACACCACACATGGGCCAGGCCACACAAAATCATCCTCCTATGCCTCTGGAGTCCCCCCAGTATTGACAACACCTACAGCAGAAGAAGAGCTGGGGCATTTCAGCCAGTAATTTCCATGGTAGGGCCTCCAGCACAAGACTTCCCTCTTGCGGTCTCCTCGTGGTCTCCAGTCCAGTTATGCTATTGGGCAGCTCCTCAAAATAGAGAGGACATGGGCGAGGAAAGTAAAAAAAGTGAAGGAAAACCACATCAAAGCTTGGTGAGTTCTTTCAGAGTTCTAATGGCATAATGGTATAAAAATATCTTGCTTCCAACTGGTGGTAACATTGAAAATTAAATTTTTTCTGTGATGAGAGATGGAGCTCAGGGCAAACTCTTCCACTGTGGCACCATCTTTTTAGCAGTTGATCAGTGCCGTTGATAGCTTATTGTAGCAGGATGCTATTTATGCAGTTTCTTTACCACTTAATATGTCATGTGGATACTTACGCTATGCTACAGGCGCCTTCGGTACATGCAGAATAATGCACTTTCAATCCACTTTCACAATTGTTTGCAAGTGGATCTTTCTATTCTGCACAGCTGCAAAGTGCATTGAAAGTGGATTGAAAGTGCATTATTCTGCGTGTGTGGAAGGGGCCTCAGTTCTGTTTAGTTAGATCTACACTTCAAAATCCTGGTTATTAAATGTCTCATTTTGTTAATTGTACAGACTCACTATGTGTAATGTGGCTTGAATCCCTGTGAGAAAGGTAGACAGTTAGTAATGTAAATAAATAAATACATAAGACGCAGCTCCTCAGTCCTACTCTCTTGCCAACCTGAGTCTCTTCTGTAAGATATTTAATGTGCAGTTGGTAGTGTACTGTAATGTTAAAAGAAAATTATCTGATTTGAAGAAGTCTTTGACCAGGAAAAAATGGGACAAAAATACTCGAAATAAATAAAATAACTGGCCCAAAAGATGTACGGCTGGCTTCGCCCTACGTGGTGGAACAGGCTCCCTAAAGAGACCAGGGCCCTGCAGAACTTACAAAGTTTCCACAGGGCCTGCAAAATGGACCTGTTTGCCAGGCGTTCGGCCAACCGGGTTGATTGGTAGATCCCTATAACATTTGGGCCTCCCATGGGTATAGTAAGGGGGTGAATAACTGTTGCCATCTGAACCAGTCTGTTTTATTAAGTATATCTGTTTTATACTTTATATCAAATTGTGATTTTATTGTTTTTATGACCATTGTTCACTGCCCTGAGCCCTTCAGGGAAGGGTGGTCTAAAAGTTTAAAAATAAATACATAAATAATAGATAAATAATATGAACAGAGAGGAGGAGATGGAAGGAAGAAGTATTTTCTGTAGTTTGTGCATAATGTATGGTTTTCATGTGGCCAATGCATTTCTTCACACTCATTATATTAGTTTATTGATATTACCTTTGGCTTCTTTTATTTGCTTTTCAGATTACCAGTCAGGATCATCTGGAAGCAGATATTCTATCTTTAAAAACTAAATTTGGCACTCGCTTCTGTTTCTCATAATCTCAGGAATGTCAGCTGTTTAAAAAAAAGTAAAAATTGGGAGTAGGAAAAGAAATGCTCATCTAACAGTGCTATTGATTTCAAGTGAAGTGCCAGATAGGAATCTTACACACAGATCATTTGAAAGATCAATGTAAAACTTTAAATCCTGAACCACAATGATAAAACTGAAGTCTGGAATGCAGAGAGATTTGGAAGTTTTCCATTGCTCACGATAAAGCACAGAGGATAAGCCATATATGGCTTTTCTGTCTTCTTGGTAGAAATGACTGGCATGTGTATTTGTTCTTTGAGAAGTTTTAGAAAGCAGAGAGAAAATATTTATTGTATTAAAATACTGTATGGTTATTTCCCTTTTTCATCTAGCAGGCAATTTCCTTTTATATACCCATCAGCTAAATTTGTAAATGGAAAAGAAAAGGTTATGGCCAAGCCTTTGTGCTTTAAAAAAGGTGGTTTCATAATTCATCTCGTCTGTGGGGAATTTCATGAGGAGGAAAATGTCATTGTGCCTTCTGGTTTTGCCACCTATCCCATGCATTCATTCTAGTGTGGGACCAGTAAGTATATGTATACTAGCTGAATGCACAGAGGCTCTATGCACAGGTTAGGATGAATGTGTAGAAGCTACAAATAGACACAGGAAGTGTGCCCCCGTCCCTCTCCATAGGTTCATTCTACACATGTGACTATTTCAACAGTACTCATTTTAGAGTCTTGTTTTGGTTGCTTATAGATGGTAATAGGGTGCATCCTACCCATATCCTGTGTTTATTTATTAATTGCAACATTTATGCTTCATCTTTCCTTTTGGCTCCACAAAAGATCAATCTTCTTGATCCTCCAATGGAAACACTTTTTATTTGAGTGAGGGCAGCCAATAGCAACCCTGCCTTACTGTGGCCCTGTCTATCCTCTGAAAAGCTTGGCAAGAACCAAAAGAAGTACTGTCAGGTGCCATATTGTGAAACTCTGGTATTCACCTTTAACTAAAGGAATAAAATAATCTTCTGGAAGCAGGCCTTTGAGGTCCACATAATTCATTTTCAGTTTTAGATAAGTAGAAAAAAAAATGGAGCTGGTGAAATATTGTGGAGGAATAACAGAGGGTGGAAATCTCTCCCTCCCTGAAATCTATTCTTCCAGGATTTTCTAGGATGTTAGGGTTTTGAATAGGCTAATTTCTCCTGTTTTCATCCTCCTCTTTAGTCGCACACAACTGATTTTTTGAGGATAATAAGCATGCTAATTGGACTAGTTTATTTTAGCTCCCCCCCTTTTAAAAATTAACAAACCACGATATCTCTGAAAGGAAATCTGAAGGGACCATCTTTATCAGGGATGGTCCTAGTTTGCTGCCCCAGTGACAAGACAGAATTGATGATGAATTATTGAGAGATGCTCTTGTTTTTGTGGCTTGTCTCTTCGGGCTTTTGTGCCCTTACTGCTTTGTGTGTGGCTGTTTACTTTACAGTGGGGTTTCCCCACTTTTTTTGTTTAAATGGAAATCCTCCTGCTGCGAAGTGTCCGCTGCTAAGCTTCCATTTTGCCCACCCGCTATTTCCTTGGTCTTTCCGTGTAACCTCCCTCTTGGAAGGTTGCCTGCCACCTTTTTGAGAAAAGCTGTCTGTGGTCTAGTGCTACTCCGCTAAACTATAAATCTCATTTCAATTTCAAGGGTCTACTGCTCAAGTAATAGACCCAAAACATTTAAATAATAAAAAGGAGGCCCTTTGGCTCACTCTCTAATGGTGGCCTGGAGAGTGGGAGGAACTGCTTCAGGGTGGCCAAGGGAAGGGGGGAGGGGCAAGAAAATCTGAAGAAGGCAAAACACATGATGATTCCTTTTGCTTTCCCTGTGTAGGAGGGGGAGGGAGTTGCACTACCAGCTCTCAGAAACCATGGATATTCCCTAATCTGAGAACCCAGTAAATTTTGAAGAGGGGAAAAAGTGCATACTCAAGAATCCAATCTGAAGTGAATGCACGCTCAATTGGAAGGAGACCACAAGTGCATACATGGTTTTTGTCACATTTCTATCCCACCCTTCCTCCAAGGAGCAGTGCTTTTAACATCACTTTGCTGCACAGAAATGTTACTAGTAAAGCTTTTCCTTACCCCTATCACTTTGTTAGGAAAAACATCCTCTTCTACTTGATGGTGTTAACTTGATTTTGTTACAATCTAGGCAGATAATTAGTAAAAATATTGAGTGGTGGACTCTAATCTGGAGAACCAGGTTGGATTTCCCACTCCTTCTGCTGGGTGACCTTGGGCGTCTCTCAGTGCATGCAGAGGTAAACCACCTCCAAACATCTCTTGCCTTGAAAACCCTATGGGGTTGCCATAAGTCGACTTGATGGCACTTTCCACCACGACACTGAAGTGCTTGATACAACATAAGCAGGCTTATCTGTTTCAGCTCCCCTGCATATTCCTCCTGTTTCTTCAGGAGTAGTTGATCATGCAAAATTATAGCACGTTTTCTTGGAAAGCAAGTCCATTCTGGACTATTGTTTTAATAGCAGAACAAAGGAAATTGGGGTGGGGAGGGGTATTGGTTGAAATAAATCCTAGCCCAACACTGCTTTTCAGAACAAAGGAAATGGGGGGTTGGTTGAAGTAAAAGTTTATTTTTCGGTTTATTTTTCAGTTTATTAGAGACTCACATTGAATTCAATCTTATCTTTCTCCAGGATTGAAGAAGGTAAGCTATAGATTCCTTGAATCCTGGTTTAAATACATTGGTACGATAAATTTATTCCCCTTCCCTTAAGGGGGGGGGGGGAAGGATTAATCTGTTTAACTCTCTTTATGACATTCTCTGATAATTGAACTTTCAAAGCCATGATAGTTGGATAAAGAAGGAATCCCCAACCCTAGGTTAGATCCAAAGCCATGAGTCACGTAGAAGACAAATCTTTCCACCTTTCTTGATGTTGCTGCCTTCTACTGCACTTCACAAAATGCAGCTTCTAATGGGGTCATGGGACCCTTGGGGATGGCATGGGATGTAATTTTGGGTAATAATAGGAAGGGGAACTCAGAAAAAAGCCTCCCACTCATACCAGTTGTCATTATTTACTTCTTTTGTGAACAATACAATTAATTTAAAATAATGATTATTTACTTCATGTATTTATTGAATTCATTTACCACCTTTTTTTCTCCCCTATGAGGACTCAGGTTGGCTCCTCTCCTCCATTTTATCCTCACAACAGTGCTGTGAGGTAGGTTAGACTGACAATGTATAACTGACCCAGGAAGCTTTCCATGGTACAGAGGGAATTCAAACCAGGTTCTCCCAAATCCTGGCCCAACACTCTAACCACTATACCAGGCTGACTCCACAATGCTGAGCTTCTGGTCTCATTTGACAGATCAACAGGTTTTTGTGCTGATACGAATGGGCCTGTACATGCTCAGAATGCTCTGTGGATCTTCTGGGACTGTGTACACATGTGTGTAAAGTGACCTCAAGCTGCAGCCAACTTATGGCAATCCTGTAGGGTTTGCAAGGCAAGAGACTAACAGAGGTGGTTTGCCATTGCCTGCCTCTGCATAGCAACCCTGGTATTCTTTGATGACCTCTCATTCAAGTATTAGCCAGACCTGACCCTGCTTTGCTTCTGAGATCTGAGAAGATCAAGCTAGCCTGTGCCATCCAAGTGGGGGCTGTGTATACGTAGCCCTGGTCAAATTTGTAAAAGCATTGATCTGCTGTTTTTGAGGGAAATTAGGAGGGAAAATTTAGCCCCTTCTCATTCTGCCAAATAGTAGTTTGTTTCTGAGCTTTAGTTTATCTCTTCTGTGTGCAGACAGTTCTTCAGCGGCTTGAGACTCATGTAGCTGGATCAGGTACATGAAGGGAATTACTATAGATAACTCAACACTGTCCAATAGTACTTGCCTTTTGTATATGCCTGAGAGATCCCAGATGAGAAGAAAACCCCCCCACTGAATTCTTATATCTATATCTACCAGATACAGTCAATGAAGCAGGGTTAATTTTAGTGGGAATTAATGTAAAGTACTGAAGAACAAAATTTTTATTTTAAAGTAATTGACCTATTGAAAGCACCAAGGATGAATCAAAGGTGGTAATTGATTGAAATTAGAACGAAAGGACCCCAAATTAGATTTTAATGAGAATCGGAACAAAAATCAATTAAGAGCCCAACATATTTAATGTAATAAGCAGTGTGTTGAATTAAATGGTCTACAGCCATTTTCATTACAAAATGATATCACAGAATGTACTTCCAGCTTACAGGCTAAGTGGAAATTTATTGACCTATGCAATGATGTGGAATGGTATGGGCTGGGATATACTAAAAATCCCCCCCCCCCCCGCCAACACCTTAACATGTGGTTGACTGTGAGAACAGGCAGTGCCAAGTGAAATGAAGAGAACGGGAGAACCTAACTTAAACAACGCACCTCTGAAAGCTTTTGAGTTTGCCCCACCAGCCTCATAGACTCTGAAGCCTACAGTGGCACTTCTATTGTAGCAATCAGATGCCAAGTGCTGCTAGAAGATTAAAAAAAACAAGGATGGCTGGTGGGGAATTCTGGATTTTCAAGGGGAGTACTTTGAATAGTGTGCATATGAAAGCTTGGAAGATTTACAGCATCCTATTCCTAGAGGCAGCTAGGGACGGTGCTGCTGCACTGCCCTACCACCCCACAGAGGACTTTCTGTCAGTGCAGCGAGAGGACAAAATCCGAAAAGCCTCCCTGCTGCCAGAAAGTACTCCAGAGGGTCCAATAGACTTACACAGAACCCCACATAAGATGGGAAGCACAGTGACAAAAACCTCTGCCTTCCTAAGCAGCTTTACTTCTGTTCTGGCAGGATTTAGGCTCAGTCTGTTCAGTCTCAGCCATTCAATCACACCAGGAGATGCGGATATAGAGCTGGCGTCATCGGCACAGTGATGCCAGCCAATCTCAGAATTACAAATGATTCATCCTCAAGCTTTACATGGAGACTGAAGAGCATGGGGATAGGAAGAAAAATTTGAACCAGACCAAAGGGCATGCCTACTTCTGTCTCACTGTATCAAAGGCTGCTAACCAATCCAATGAGAGCAGCAAAGGCACAGGTACATTGATATAGTAACAAACTAGAGACTGTCTTGCATGTCAACTGTAACGAGCACTTCAGGGCACAGGTTTTATTATGTATTTCTTCCTAGGATAGATGGATACACACATGGCCTCGTGTGAAATGTAATATCAGCTTCTGGCTGCCTTTGGTTGACCACTGAACATGAAGTGTCATTTTAATTCTTGCCAATCTGTGTAGAATAGTGGCTAGAATTTTGGACTAGGATTTGCATTCAAACTAAATTCTCTGATAGAGAAATGAAACTTTCTTTCCTTCCCCTCCTGCTGCAGCCCCCTGATCTCCATGAAATGCTGCTCATGATGGATAGGAAACCCTGAGGAATGCCATGTGGGGGATCTGCCAAGACAGAAAACTCTTTACACTAGGTAAGGCTCACAGCACATAGCTGCATACTGTATCACAGTTTCAAGAAAATCACAGGAACAAAATTGGTGAGTTCTCTAATGTGACAGGTTTATAAATTTTACAACTCTATAAAAATGGTAAAATACAACTCAAATGGTAAAATACAACTCAAAAGAAGCACAACTTGTGCTGAATGACTTTTACCATCACCGTGGCATGTCAGTTTCACAAACACAAATATGCGCTTCAAAGCACTAAGTTTCACCACCAGTGTGGTGTCAGTTTCATAGTTTCCCAAATACAGGTGTGCTTTTTAAACCACTGAGCTAGCTGGTCACCTGAATAAAAACCTGGCTTTGTGGGTGCTTCAAAGGCTCATGGGCATATGCAATATTGTCAGGATTACAAATCCAAAGTGTCCCAATGCAAACTCCAGGGACTAACCCATATACTGTCTGGGATTGTGATCTGCTGCTGATGCTCTGAGCTGCCACAAATCTGAAGAAAATTGCCTCTTTAATCTGGATCCAACCCTAGGCCTGCCGAGACCAGGATTCATATTTCCACACACCCTTAAAATACTTCACAAGGATGCTGCAAGGAAAATTAGAGCATGAGTGTCCAACTCTGATGCTCCAGAATTCAGGGGTAGGGAACCTGCGGCTCTCCAGATGTTCAGGAACTACAATTCCCATCAGCCTCTGTCAGCATGGCCAATTGGCCATGCTGGTAGGGGCTGATGGGAATTGTAGTTCCTGAACATCTGGAGAGCCGCAGGTTCCCTACCCCTGCTCCAGATGCTCATGGACTATGATTCCCATCAGCCCCTGCTAGTTTTATGCTGGCAGGGACTGATGGAATCATAGTCCATTAGCATCTGCAGGGCAAAGTTGGACACCCCTGAGTTAGAGGATGGGGAAACCATACAGGACAACTTCAACTACTTGGAGGCAGAGCAGAATAAAAAATTAGATTGATTCTTGGAGGGCACTTTGTCATACAAATGAGTTTTCTGCCTAGCTGCATCATGCCAACTATTCAAATGTTGATTGAACTGTCTATACACTCATGGAGTATAGTAGCATCCAATGAGTATATTAAACCATTCATGAGTATATTACCAAGCTGTTTTCCCCATTCTCCAAATGTTATCTGAGTCAGATGGGCTTTCCATCGCTGTTTTCTTTCATGGGAAAAAAGTACTTTGAGATTTTTTTAAAATTATCTCTTTAGTTACATAGTTTCAATAACAATTTTATTTCTGTAGTATTCCCAAACCCATTAGATGATATTTAGGGATCAAACACAATGAAATGAAATGCAGCAACAATATTTAAAGCACCTTAGTTAAAGTGATGCAGTAAAATACAACTTAGACTCAAGAGATGAGAATTAGCAGTTGTTCCCAATGCTTTTGTTGCTGAATTGTTTCCCCCTTTTATGAAGTGACATTGTGAAGTTGCTTTGTGGAAATCCACATAACATTGGGAGACTTCACCTGTTGCCCCCTGAGGCAGGGAGAATGAGCTTGAGGGTGCAGAAAGACAATACAGGCAACCACCTTGCGTGGAATAACATTTGCCCACAGCCTGTTTATTGGTATGCTGGTTGAAGGAAGCAGAGACGCAGCATAGGGGATGGATGGATGAGGTGGTACTCCCCAGGAGCTTTCTTGGGGACCAAGTGGGAAGACCCTAAGATTCGTGAGGGGAGGGGTTTCAGGAAAAGGAACAGTGCCCCGGCCAGCCCTGCATTCTTTCACAATTTTGGAGACAACTACATGGGGCAGGTCCCGAGCAGATTTTAGGTTGCCACAATCTGTGGCCACTCAGGCCCCTTCCTAAAACCCTCTGTAAAGCCCTTTAGCAAGTATTTTGCAGCTGCTCTGTTGGGATAAGCCCGCAGCAGGGGCACCTGAGAGTCAAGCCAGATGGGGGGAGGGTGGCTAGCTTCCCCAAACCTGGTCCAGCTAGGGAACTAAGAGGAGGTGGTGGTGGTGGAGAGGTAGCCCAACCCCCTGTCCTTCCTAACCCCCCCCCCCCGCTTGGTTGGTTGGGCACCTTGAAAGGGCTGCTGGCTACACCCCTTCCCACATGAGAACCTGGAGTGGGACCCAAAGCAAGACTCACAAACATGCTTGAATCTGCACCACTGAAACTTCCCTTGGTTGAATTCCCAACCGACAAGCCAGAAACCATCCCTTTTAATAGGAAGGTGACATTTTAAGGGGTCACCCTGAGGCTTGGCATATGGGTGAATGGTGACCATCCAGTCCTGGTCATGAATAAGGTCCCAGTGTGCAGTTTTGTCGTGGGATGCACTTTCCCTAAAGCCTTCATCATAATTAATGGCAGCAGCATCCCCTGCTATGGATGCGGCCTGTAAGACATTACACATATGGGCCACGAGATGCCAGCCTTTGTTGGGGTAGGCCGCAGAGATTAAGGCCTGATACTGCCCATAACCCTGCATCCAGTTATCCAGTTATACTGCCCCCTTCTTTCTCGGTGCATTGGCAGAAGATTTTTCTGTAGCCCCATGTAACTCATCAGGCTTCCGGGGGGGGGGGGGGAGATATCCACATAATAGCTGTCTAAAACCCTCTCCCTAAGTTTGCAAGGTGGATGAGATCCAGGAGGGTCTCTGGCCTTACTTCCACCAGAGTTGTGTGCAGGGGCTGGCCCCTGGGTCCTGGGCTTGCTGTCAGAGTTGTTGTCCTCCCTCGCGTGCCACTCAAGGTTGCACTGCAATCTGCCGGGCGCAATCCACCAATTCCCAGTCACTCACTGCTGCAAGTCTGCCTCTGCTGTCCTGCTCATTTCAGGCCTCCTAGAAGCTCTAAGCTAAAAAGCGGTTTCCTGATGCTCCAGGTGGCCTGATAAACAGCTGCCAGGTGATGTGAGGGAGAGAGAAGAGAGAAGCCATCGTAGCTTGAGTGGAAGAGAGGCATGGGAAGTGGAAGTGGAAGAGAGGCATGGGAAGGCCCAACCTGCCCTTGTAAGGCTGCAGCCCCTCCCCCTACATCTCCTGCTTACGCTGGCAGCAGAATGGCCCCGTCTGCTGGACTGGATGCCAGTGCCGAGCCTGTCCCTCTCCCTGCCCACTCCCAGGCAGCAAAGGCTGCTAAAGTAATTCTCAGCCACACTTTACTGGGACAGAAATCAAAAAGGACATTCTACTGGTTTCCATGAACTGGCTTGGCCTCTCATGTAGACTTCATGACTGAGCAGGAATTGGACTCTAGCCCTTTTATGTCACAATCCATTCAAACCCAACATCTCAGTAACTACAAGTACTAAACTTGATGGTGGTTCCTACTGTCTTGCATTGCTGTCTTCAGTAAGAATATTTCTTGTCAAGAGAGCTTTTTCAGGATATGTTGACATGTTGAAAATGTGTTTCCCTAAAGACTTCCAGCAGCATTGTTCACAATCTGCATAGTTTTAAGGAAGGGAATCTCTTACACAATATTCCTATAACCCATCACATTTTGCACTCCATTGTGCCAAGAGATACCAATGATTTGTGAAATTAATGCAGATGTGTTCTCATGGTTTGTTTGTTTTTTCTTGGCTGCCATATTACCTGTTCTGTTTCCTAGCTGGAATGTCTTTTTTTTAATTTGGTAAAATTTGCACCATTGTATCATGCAAATTGTAGAAATGTTTTGCATTTTTTTTAAAAAAAACTGCCTTCACATTTTTAGGAGGGAGATGTTAATCTAAATAGGAATGCTCAAAGTTTATTTCAGATTAAAATGTGATACAAAATGAACTGAAAAGAGAAATGGAATGAGAACAATGCTGGTGCAAAGATGCCTCATGAGGCACAAAAGACACATTACCACAAATGCATGGCCACCAATTGATGTGTTCCTCCTTCTGTATCTTATGTGCTTTTATGCTTCTGGGTTTCTACTGGCTGATTTTATATGGTTATTAATTTTAATGGTTTTATTATTTTCTCTTTAATTTTTGCGGAGACCTTGAATTGATCTCTGAAGAGGCAGCACATATATGTTTTGAACACATATTTTTTATTTTATTTGTTCTAGTCCAAACTGGGCATTTTAAAAACCTCTCTCTTCATTTCTGCAACGTATTCATGGAAAGTCTTTTCTAATTAACTGGTAGGTATGGAGGATTTTTCCCCTGAAAAAGGTAATGCAAATTGGGGTGCTGTGTGGTTTCCAGGCTGTATGGCCGTGTTCTAGCAGCATTCTCTCCTGACGTTTCACCTGCATCTGTGGCTGGCATCTTCAGACGATCTGATAGAAGGAAAGCAAGTAGAGTATATATACCTGTGAGTAACAATGAAGATAGCAAGGTCAATAGGTGAGGGCATCTGAATAGAAGTGGCCTGGCATGTGAGTAACAATGAAGTATATAGTATGTGAGTAACAATGAAGATAGCAAGGTCAATAGGTGAAGGAATCTGAATAGAAGTAGCCTGGCCTTTGTTTACTGTCTATAGTCATCCTGTGTTTGTGTGGAGCTGATTAGTCACTGTCTTGACTCTAGTGTTTTTCAACACTGGTAGCCAAGTTTTGTTCATTTTCATGATCTCTTCCTTTCTGTTGAAATTGTCCATGTGCTTGTGGATTTCAATGGCTTCTCTGTGCAGTCTGACATAGTGGTTGTCAGAGTGGCCCAGAATTTCTGTGCTTTGAAATAATATTCTGTGTCCAGGTTGGTTTATCATGTGTTCTGCTATTGCTGATTTTTCTGGCTGAAATAGTCTGCAGTGACTTTCGTGTTCTTTGATTCGTGTCTGAGCACTGCGTTTGGTGGTAATGCAAATTGACCAACACTGTAGTGGTTGGATGTCAATAAATATGCAGGGGTCCTGTATATGCAGAAACACATGGACAATATTTCTGGGTCTACCACAAACTCTATTTTGTTTTCTCCTTGCCCTCCACACACACATACACGCAGGCACGCAGGCAGGCAGGCAGGCAGGCAGGCAGGCACGCACGCACCCCACCCACACACCCACACACCCCTGGATAATTTGAGAAAAGGAGAAGCACAAAACTGGCTCTGCAAAGCTGCACTAGACATTTGGATGTGTATTTCTACTGGGTAACCATTCCTCTGTAAACTCTAGATAAACCTCCTTGCAAAGGTGGCATTGCTGTTTCTAATTCTCAGGTTGATGCCATCAGACCACGTCCCTTTCTCCATGTTTCTCATTTATACTGATAATTTACCCATGTTAGTGCAGCACAAATTGGAACCTCGTCTTAACATTTTGTTTTGGCTGCCTAGAAAAAGGATGTGGCTTTGAATTGGCGCCACTCAATCTCTCCATCTTTGTCTTTTGCGCTGCCCTTGTCCAACTGAAAAGCTGGCTCCCAATTTGCTGCCAGCATTGTTCTGTTTCCCCCCCTCTGGGAGAATAAATGAGTCCTTTCATTAGAAATTAAGTATTCATTCTTTTCCGGTAGTCCCTCTTCCAAAACATTTCATGATGACCTGATGTTATCCTAGGCATTTTTTTAAAATGGTACCGTTGTGGTTTAAGTGATTTGGAGCAGAGTTAATACAGGAGTCCTGGAGATGCAATGATAACTTATTTGGGGAACCTTTTTGGTGAAGAAAATAAAGAGACGTGTGCTTACCCTTCCTGCAGTATTATGTGAAACTTGCTTATTCCTTCTTAAGAAGCAGTAGATTTTCATTACACTATGTCTAATTTCCCATCTCTACCTCAAGTGGCTGAAGGAGCAGCAGTGGCGTAGTGGTTATGAGCAGGTGTACTCTAATCTGGAGGAACTGGGTTTGATTCCCCGTTCTGCCGCTTGAGCTGTGGAGGATTATCTGGGGAATTCAGATTAGCCTGTACACTCCAACTCCCACCTGGGTGACCTTGGGCTAGTCACCGTTCTTTTGAGCTCTCTCAGCCCCACCTACCTCACAGGGTGCTTGTTGTGAGGGGGGAAGGGAAAGGAGTTTGTAAGCTCCTTTGAGTCTCCTACAGGAGAGAAAGGGGGGATATAAATCCAACTCTTCTTCTTCTTCTTCTTCTTCTTCTTCTTCTTCTTCTTCTTCTTCTTCTTCTTCTTCTTCTTCTTCTTCTTCTTCTTCTTCTTCTTCTTCTTCTTCTTCTTCTTCTTCTTCTTCTTCTTCTTCTTCTTCTTCTTCTTCTTCTTCTTCTTCTTCTTCTTCTTCTTCTTCTTCTTCTTCTGACCAACACTTTGGAATAAAACATGTTAATCTTTCTGTAATCCTCCTGGACCTTATAATGACTCAAAAACATGTTGATAATGGATGCATTGGAGCCTTTTACAGGACTAGCTGCATTGTATGGAAGTAGGTGGATATCCTATTGTTTGGAACAAAGGCAGGGTACAGAAGGATGAGGTGCATTTTCTGTAGAGATCAGGTGTGGGAAAAAGATATCATAAAGATCTGGGGTCCTTCTCTGCCTCATTGTTTTTCTTTTTTTGAGGACAGTAAAGATTTTAGTACATTTCGCTGTGTGCTACAACAATCCTTAAGTGGCAAGAACGATTTCCATCTGCCAGTATAATTGGAGTTGACTGGGCTGCCATTTGGTGACTGGCTTCTTCCATCTGGAGGATTCATGACGTCTCCAGTGACCTAGGGAAACCATTTGTAACAGTCTGTGGGCATTGGATCATGCTGCTACAGAAAAAAGTAGATCACACAAGTCTGAAGCCTACCCATTCACACTGTAGACAATTGGCACTTTTCATTGATGTAATTCTAGTACCATATGTCAATCCAGAAATGTTAGATCATTTCAAAAAGCCTCTCAGTGAATGGTCATGCAAATGACAATTGGGGCTATTGCAACTGTGGATTTTGTCTTGGCCCATTTGAGGAGAATCCTCAAATATGAGGAGAAACTGTGGCTTAGTATAAGTTTTGTCTGCAAAAGAGCCCTGGTATCATCTGTAGAAAGTAGTACATGATGAAGAAGAATTTGGATGTATACATGGTTTTCTCAACTGTAAGTGTCTTACTATGGCTTACAAAGTCCTTTCCTTCATCTCCCCACAACAGATTCCTTGTGAGATAAATGGGACTGAGAGGTCTAAGAGAACTGTGATTAGTCCAAGGTCATCCAGCAGGCTTCATGTGTAAGAGTAGGGAAATCTGGTCCCCCAGATTACAGCCCACTACTCATGTGGAAAGGTGGGGAATCAAACCCCATTCTCCAAATTAGAGTTCAGTGCTTTAAACCACTACACCGTGCTGGAAGACCCCAATATGAAACTCTGGAGGGGTGCTAACAGAGTAGACAGTACCCACCTTGACAAACTTAGTACAAATCAGGTTCATAAGCTTTATTTAGAAAAGAGGGTATCCACAGTATCTCCAGTTGAAAGGAACAGGTAGTAAGTGTTGTGAATCACCTGGTACCCAGGATAGCCAATGCCAATAAAAAATGACTATAGTCAGTGAAGTGCTGCCAATAAGCTTTGAGGAAAAAAACATGCTCTGTCGATAGAGGCTTATCATATGGAAATGGGCAGCTGATGATTTTCATGACTTGCAGGGAGATGAAGTGCCTGGTAAATAACATGCCCATCACCTGGTAAGTAACACCCCATTAAAGCTCTATTAAAAGAATAGAAGGATATTTTTTGTCAGGTTGGTTGGCAGCTCTTTCTTGCTTCCAGCTCTGTATCTCTTCTCCAAGGCTGCCCAATATTTATTTTTGCTTCCTCTACCTTGACAATTCCAGCTTTGTTTCTTGGCTTGCATCTGACAGTGCCTCTATCTGTAACTCTGGATTACTGCTGTCTCTTGCGCTTATCAGGCCTTGATATTACCAAATGTAATTTGGAAGCTGCCATGAATAAACTGGCTATGCCAGCTACTTTGGAATACTTAGCTTTAATGAGACCGTGAAGCTCCCCCCCCCCCCCAGCAGCTTTAAAGTTAAACACACAAACATGCATACTCTCACTCACTTTTAAATACAAGTAATTAATTATAAGTCTGAAAGGTTTGCAAACAGCTGTACACAATTAGCATATCAAACTCTGGGTTATATATTGAATTTTGTAAATGTATTTTTTGTTAACTCAACCTTTGGAAAGTTTGTTACTGTTAATTAAAATGATGCAAAATGTGCACAAAATACAGCAATAAAGAGGAATTAACAGTCACCTTTAATTCAATTGGTTTTACCTTTGAGTTTAACAGAGTAATAGGGTATAATTGCTATATACAATCATCGTAGCCTATTTCTGCATGCTAATGAGTTTATTTCTGAAGCTGGCAATCTTTCAGAAGTGAGCAAGACAGAAGCAAAGAAACCCATACTTTCAAGGCATCTGAGGGTGGCATATAAGAAATAATTAGAACTTCAGAATGTCCTGAAGATACTTAATATGCTTAGGAAGTCTTTATAATTCCATTGTAGGTAAAATGGAATTGATCTTCTGAACTGAAACAGGACACAAATATAAGGCAAGTAATGAGCTAACTTTTCGTTTGCATTTTCACTTCAATGGTTGGAGAGTTTTAATCTTTCCTACCATCTATTTACCAGGTCAACTGTCAGATTTAATCAACCCTCTGTCATTAAGAACAGAATCCAGGAACAGTTGGCAAAAGCCACGGTGTTTTAATGGGCATCTTTTTCTAACTTCACCAAATGCTTGGAATCACAATGGAAGCAAGGGGGACATCATTTTATCTCTCCAACTGCGTGAGTTGTCTGGCACTGAAAGGCAGCAAAGTTGGTGCTTGCTTTTACTGAGAGGTAAAAGCAAAATTCAGATGGCCCCTTCAGAGTTTACACTCATATGTACCGGGAATCTGCCCATCTTATCTCGGACTAGCATGCACTACCTGCAGACTGTCAGATATTCCAGTTATTTTGTTGTGCGAACAGAAGCTATTGGGTCACCAACTGCTTGGAGCAAAAATGTCGTGGCCCCGATTCAACTGGTCATGTGGAATGCCATTACCTGTTTCTGAGTAGCAACCCTGAGTTACCGTTACTTTGATTTGCATAAGTGAGAAATAAAATTAGAAAGGGGATTTGGGGGGTTGAAAGATCATGGATGACAAATTTGCCCTGCTTCTTACTTGGGCTGTTCCTGATGAAAACATGTCAAGAGACGACACTCTCTGACTTGGGCCAGATAAACACTTGGCATGACTTTCTCTGTGTTCCTTGACAATTTTTGCTGCGTATCTATAGCTGTTAAAGAAATCAGAGGTCTTTTGAAGGGTCAAACTTTAGCAATAGTAGATTAATCTTGGCTTTCTTTATGTGTAGTGGTTAAGAGTAGTGGATTCTAATCTGGAGAAGACAGGTGACACACATGAAGCCTGCTGGGTGACCTTGGGCTAGTTACAGTCCTCTTTGAACTCTCTTTGAACTCTCTTTGAACTCTCTCAGCCCTACCTACCTCACAACATGTCTGTTATAGGGAGAGGACTGCTTTGAGGATTCTTATGGTTGAGAAAAGCGGCATATAAATTCAAGCTCCTCCTCCTCCTCCTCTTCTTCTTCCTTCTTCACCATCACCAACACCAGAGTAGTTTTGATGGACAAATATGACCCCTTCCGCACACGCAAAATAATGCATTTTCAAACCACTTTCACAACTGTTTGCAAGTGGATTTTGCCATTCCGCACAGCTTCAAAGAGCACTGAAAGCAGTTTGAAAGTGCATTATTCTGCCTGTGCGGAATGAGCCTCAGACAGTCTTCACATATGACTGAAGATTTTGATGGAAGTATGCCAGTGATCAATTACTGTTTGGAAATACACATAAAAATACAAACTGAGCATGTATAGTATAGCAGTATAATACATCATTCTTAAACACCTCAAGGCAGTTCCTGTCTGCCCTGCCTTCAATTCCATCCAATTAATTTTTCAAAAGGGGAAGCAAAGTAGCAAAGCTGTTTCTACAGCTGCTGGTAGAATTTCTGTGTAGGATTGAATAGCTTCATAAGTGGATTTTACACCTTTATAAGTTAATGTCACTGATGATTGTTTATTAAAGAAGAGTGCCTATTCAACAGGATGCCAAAACTATTATTTTCTAACACCTTCAGCTATAAAATCATTCTTCTCTTAAAGTAAATATTAAAAAGCCACTCATCCAAATTACCGTTAATGACAGCAGAGTCTGTTGTGAGGTTCAGTTCCATTATGTATACCCTGTGAATTTTGTTAAAACATTTCAGAGCGTACCTCCCCCAGAAGTTTCATTTAGGAATACTTCACAAACAAAGGCATTTTGAGTGATGAATGATGTGTAACATATACAATTACCAGCCAACCTGCTTCTGCTTACATGGAGTTCTCGATTTCTGCTGTGCTGCAGGCTTTCTTATCTTCTGAAGAACATCTTGTTATGATCATTACATATGTCAAGAAATATGCTGTTATACATAAACTATCGCTGGGTGCTTGTATGAATATGGTTTGTCTCATACCAAAATTAAGTAAAGTGGAAACAGCGCTACACAGAATGTCTAAGTACTAGTAATGGCAGTGGAGTGGTTGTTGAGAAGAATGGGACTCCACGCAGTTGATACGAGGATCTCAACCTATGGATCATATAAGAAAATAAAGAGAGCCCTGTTGGATTAGACCAGTGGTCCTTCTAGTTCAATAATACTGTTTCCCCCAGTGGCCATCTTGATGCCTCAGAAGGTGTACAAGCAGAGATGTATCCACATCCTCCACCTGCTGTGGTAAGCAACTTATGTATACTGCCTCTGAACATCGAGGTTCTTGTTAGCCATTATTTGTCGATTGACCTTTGGAGAAGAAATATTTTTGTTTAAGCCTTCTTTAACTGGTCTCAAAGATATACTCTGGTTGTCAATGGTAGGGTATTTTTAAGCCATGCTGTTTCCTGTAGGACTGGGTGTGAAAGATCAGCTGTAGATAATTATTACTATTGTGGTAACATCTTTGAAGAAGAAGAAGAAGAGGAGTTTGGATTTATATCGCCCCTTTCTCTCCTATAGGAGACTCAAAGGAGCTTGCCCTTTCCCCCTCACAACAAACACCCTTTGAGGTGGGTGGGGCTGAGAGAGCTCCAAAAAGCTGTGACTAGCCCAAGGTCACCCAATTGGTGTGTGTGGGAGTGCACAGGCTAATCTGAACTCCCCAGATAAGCCTCCACAGCTCAAGCGGCAGAGCGGGGAATCAAACCCGGTTCTTCCAAATCAGAGTGCACCTGCTCTTAGCCGCTATGCCACTGCTGCTCCCTTTGCTTGATAAACTCTTGCCGACTGCAGAAGTGAGTTAGTTCCTAGTTGGGAATAGCAGTTTTATTTAATTTTAATTGTTGTTTAAGTGCTTTTATCTGTTTTATTGTTCTGCACTAATCCCAATAAAGAACGGCTATTTTAACTTTGTTAATTGCTTCCAATTCCGGTGCCTTGTGTTGTTAATGATTCCTTGGAGATATCTGGTTGTTAGTATGGGTTGGCCATGGACCTGGTTCCCAACTTTGGGGAAGAGCCAGTTTCTGACGGTCAGGAAGTGAGAGAACTGGGGTGCTGTGTGGTTTCCGGGCTATATGGCCATGTTCTAGCAGCATTCTCTCCTGACGTTTCGCCTGCATCTGTGGCTGGCATCTTCAGAGGATCTCAAATCTCAGATCTCAGACACAGATCCTCTGAAGTTGCCAGCCACAGTTGTAGGTGAAACGTCAGAATGCTGCTAGAACACGGTCACACAGCCTGGAAACCACACAGCACCCCAGTGATTCCAGTCATGAAAGGCTTCAACAATACAGTGAGGAAACTTATTCACACCTTTCTTCCATGAATTTGTCTCCTTTAAAAGCTGTCTCAGAAATGGGAAATCACTATTGCATTTTAGGAAGCATCTTTTGCTACCAGTTTGGTTTAAGCCTAACCAGTGGCGTATCTGCCTAGGGATGGGGGGTACCCTCTGTACCCTCTGAGCCCAGGAGCAAAATCACCCCCCCATGTGACCAGGAAGATGGCAAGGCAGCAGGAAGTCCTGCTGCCTTGTTGTCTTCAGGCACCCTCGGCCCATCCCATGTTGTCATTGATGTGGGCAGGGTCAAGGAAGCCCAAAGACACCTTCCCCAAGCCACACCCCCCCTCAGCTCCTGGCCCCAGCTGGCAGCCCTCTGGGAAGACCAGAAGCAACTGGAAGTCTCCGTTCTCAGTTCCTTTGCTTTTATAAACACAGGGACTGGGCATGGGATGGGGCTCCACCCCCAAGCCCTGCCCCTGTGCTTATAAAAGCAAAGGAGCCAAGGACAGAGCCTTTCAGTTGCTTCTGCTCTACCCAGAGGGGAGGGCAGAAGGGACTGCCAGCTGCCGGCTGGGAGCCATGAGGCGGGGCGAGGCCTGGGTGGCAGGTGGCAGTGAGTGGGACCAGTTGGTTCCGACCATGAAAGCCTTCAACAATACACTGAACTGTCTGTTTGATAAGACCTGTCATTCACTTTAGTCAGTGGTGGAATTCAAATAATTTAACAACCGGTTCCGGTGGTGGGATTCAAATAATTTAATAACTGATTGTTTACAAGCACCATTTTAACAACCGGTTCTGCTGAAGTGGTGCGAACCTGCTGAATCCCACCGCTGAGTTTAGTCCACAAGACTCATGTTGGGTCATGCTGCTGTTGATGTTCATTTTACCCTGAATGATTCAAAATTTTTACCGTTCCATTAACAAAATGTTTTATATGCTGTCCTAAGCAGAATTAAACCCTTTAAACTGTTGGTTTCCGTTGAGAAACATAGCTGCGGAGCAGCAGCACCCCATGCTTTGGTGTTAGTTTAACAAATAGACTTCAAATGTAGCCTTTTGAAACTTGAATGCATTGGTTAGTTCCGCTCCTCCCCCATTGCAATTATGCTTTGATCTTCTCTCCGGACAGTTTTATTATACTCTCTTAATCCAGCTCTGTTTGGAATTCGTGTCTAGTTGATTTGTAGAGTGCTTCTGTGTTAATTTCTGTCCCTTGCCCCTGTGTTTGAAAGATATACTCTGCCACATTTCGCTTCCAGCTAAAGAGGATGCACATTTCAGCTCTCTGATCGCTTTAATTTCTTTCGGTAATATGTGAAATCAGCATTTTACAAGCTCCTTACAAAAATATTAATTGCAACCCAAATTCCCAGCCTGTCAGTAAGGAAGTCTTGACATAATAATCCATAATGCTCGTGTTGCTATAGAGAACATATGAATTCAGAAATGACCTACATGCAAAGAGAAAAAAACCTTATTTCCCTGCAGAGTAAAGATATTTTGCCATTGTCACATACAATATGAATCTCTTACATTCGGTGGGTGCAAAAAACAGGACAACCAGGGTGAAATGAGCACAGGGTTTCTTTATCTTTGCTGTGTAGAAATGAGAAATTTGGTTGTGAAGTTTTTATGTGAGAATGATAAAAGCTCATAGTGCCAAAAAATTCCCTTTGTACAGTTGCGAAAAGGTACAGGTAATAGGTACAGAGAGCAAAATTCTGCTACGGTTAAATAAACCAGTTCGAAAAGATTCCTCTGTTTCAAAATTTTATTTGTTCAAAACTGCAGTTTCGGGAGATCTCCTGTGAGCTTCAGGGAGGCGTCTCAGAGCTCTATTGTTTGCAAACATTACTTATACCCTTCCTGAGCTTACACATCCTGTTTCTTTACTCATTGGCTGGGCTGCTCCAGACATCCCACCCCCCACTTTTGCTCACTTTTACCTTCTCTCATATTTGGGCATGCTCTTTATGTCATACCTTTTCTTGCCCTATACCAGGATTTGGGTTGCTATATCAACCAAGTCTGTTTTTCTCCCCGTTATCTCTCTTGGCTTCAATTTTTGCATTCTTTTAACCTTAGCTACATGTGAATTTACAGCTTCCTGCAAGAGCTAATGTCTTGCTTAAATCTTACATTTCTCTAATACCCATAACAATACACATAATAAAATGGCTTGCCTTAATACGCACATATATATTCTTATCACAGGTGCCCTGTTCTCCAGCTACCCCATGTGAAGAAAAACAGTAACTCCTGGTGCCATGTATTTTAGTGGAGCTTTTAGCTGGCACATTGTCTTTGATTATGAAAATCTCCAACATCTTGTATGCAGGGATGGAGGGAGAGGAAACTGCATCTGGGCACAACCTGCTCGGACATGCCCCCACCCCAATCCGCCCCCACGTGAAGGGGAGTCTGGGGGGAGATTTTTCACTCCACATGATGCCAATGGTGTGCACCCAGGTGTAGCACATCTGACATACACCTTCTATCTAATAGTTGAGTCAAAGCATCTTGACATCCATGTTCTATCTAATGTTGGCCTAATCTCAGGATACTTAAATCTGTGGACTAGGGCCACACTGACATTACAGATACTTCTGCAATTTTGGAAGACCTCTGTGATTTGCAGAAAAATGGGAAAACGTTAAAACGATGAACAAACACATGTTTTTTTCTGTGCCTGCATAAAAATGATGAAGTTGCAGGCAGGTGGGGGGGGGGGGGGTGCTGGTGTCCTTGTGGGAAAGGGAAGCCACATAGGAGGGGGAAATGAGGAAGAAAAGGCTGTAATATTAGATTGCTGAATGCAATGATCCACCGTTGTAGAAATCATGGGTGAAGCTGAACACACGATTCAAACCCCAGATTTACCCAGGAATTGGTCCCTGGGCTTATCTGTTTAAAACTGAATGCACTGAGGCTGTTTCTGACTAAGAGATGAACATATGTGTAAACAGGATCTAAATATGTTCACGTGCTACAGTCAGCTTAGATCAGATTGATATGGTTTGTTTTTCCAGAATGTTAGTTGAGAGAGAATTTGTCTCTGGAGACTATTTAGATCTCAGAGTCTGCTTTGTCTATAAGCCTGCTAAACCAGTGAATATTTGAAGAGAATGTTTGTGCTTACAGAGGGGTAGGTGGCTAATCCAACCAACCAACATTTATTACGCCAAGAGATCAGTCAACAATAATTTAATAGGCTGATAATCCTTTCTTCAGGAGTCTTTGGAAGTCTTGGAGTTTGTCTTTAGTGATAAAGCAGGCTAGCAGAGTGAATGCATTAGGAAAAAAAGTTGTTCTCAGAGCTCGCCTCTGCAGGGAAATTGGCCAATAATCATAGTTTCTGAGAACAGCTTACATTCACACTACGAGAAACCTGCAAATAAGGGAAGGCCAGTCTTTACCTCAAGAATAATTTAAAAAAACCCTTGGCTGTTAACTCTTCTGTGCACCAAGGGTTAATATCTGAAACATTATGACTTAAATGCGCCAAGCCAAAGCTTTGTGTGATCTGTAAATTGTTTTAAGCCTAATTACTGATCTTCCTTATTTCTGGTTTCCCCAATGACTTTTATGCAATAACTTTATCCAGAAGGCCAGTTGGATTTAGTCTGTCAGCAGAAGGTTGAAGTAGAAGAAAAAGAGTATGGATTTATATCCCACCTTTCTCTTCTGTAAGAAGACTCAATGTGACTTACAAACTCCTGACAGAATTCCAAGGTCACCCAGCAAGCAACATATGTAGGAGGTTCTTTCCGCACATGTGGCATAATTTATGCTGGTGGAGGCTTGGGGACCGTTCACGCACTAGTGTGCGAGCGGCCCCTACTTCCCCCCCAGCAAGAGATGCGGCTCCACATGGAGCAGCCTCTCGGTCAGCCCCCTCCACTGACTTTCATGTCCAGCGACGCTCTGAAGGGCTGCAGGGACCTGCCCACGCTGTCCTCAAAACTCCAGGGGTCGGAGGGCAGCATGGACGGGTCTCTGCAGCCCTCCAGAGCGACGCTGGACAGGAAGGTCAGTTGAGGGAATGGGGAAAGCAGCATCTTCCCAGCAGTGCGGTTCACACCGCGCCGATGGGAAGACGCCACTTTGCAACAACCTCGCTTGTTGAGCGAGGTTTAAAGTGGCGCCTTCACGCTGCTCCTGGGCAGCCAGGACGGCACTGCTGCGATACAGCAGCGCCTCCTGTGTGAATAGCAGCCCAGGGACGGCATTTTTGCCGTCCCTGGGCCGCTGTATTTCGCCCATGCAGAAAGGGCCCGGAGTGAGGAAACAAATTCAGTTCACCAGATAATAGTCTGCCACTCAGATGGAGGAGTAGGGAATCAAATATCATTTTCCGATTAGAGTCCATTGCTCTTAACCACTATACTATGCTGGCTCACAGTAGAAATGTGGTGTCTGGGGGCTGGGAGAGACACTGAGGCTTCTGGACTGAAGAATGTCCAGTCCCCCACTCTGACCTTTCCTAAAGATCATGGGTGGAGCTTATTTGGAAACTTACTAGATCAAGACTATGAGTTAAGTAGAAATCACTTTTCCATAGATATTTGACAGGCTCAAGATGTTGTGTAGAAATGTTTTGTTTCAGTATCTCACCTTCACCCTGTAGGCTACAGATTTGATCCAGTGAGAGTAACCATTTTGTAACTGAGTCACAATTATTAAACCTCAAGGAAAGATTTGATTCTCCTTCCTCCTGAGGCCAAAATTACAAGGACTGGTTCAGAGTCCTGGGGAAGAGGTGGGACTTTCGGGGTGATTTGGGGATGTTTCCTCAAGTGTCTGATATGGATTAATTACATTTAGAAGACTGATTGAGTTTGGTGTATTAGTTAAAGGTGGGGCGCAGACCCTTCTGGCTGATGCATTGTCAAAGGCTTTCATGGCTAGATTCAACTGGTTCTGGTAGGTTTTCCGGGCTGTGTGGCTGGCATCTGTGACTGTTTCACAGTGTGAAACAGACTTTTCTCTGTGATACTCCTCTGAAGATGCCAGCATCTGAAGATGCAGGCAAAACGTTAGGAATAAGATCCACCAGGCCACGGCCACACAGCCCGGAAAACCCACCAGAACCATTCTGGTTGAGTTATACTGCCTGCTGTCTTTTCTTACAACCATTTAATCGGTTTTCAAAACTCATTAAATAGTTTATTTTAAACCATTAATTTTTTTTAAAAAGGCATTTAAAATCCTGACGTTTCACACTTACATGGACTTCTGCTTTTCTTTTGTTGTCCATCTCCACAGAGTTGATTCAGGCTCATTGTGGCCTGGGGATTAAACATTGTGAACATTAATAGTCAAGTCAGATTTACATCGAGTGAGTGTTTGTAATTAGAAAAAGACACTTGAGCATTTATAAGGGGTAGTATTAGTTCCATATTTTTGGCACACTAATGATCATCTTTCCTTGGACATCTTCTGACTTTCTGTACAGAAGGGAAATAACATGGTAGATCAGTAACAAAAAGTCGACACTGCACTTTGCAGAGTCTACTAAGCATCCATTTGCAGAGCATGATGGAGTTGGATTTTGAGTGGTACTGAAGGGTAGGTTACTTTGTATATTCCCATCCTGCTGAGACAACTTATGTGAAAGCGGCTAATTAATGACAGTTAAGTTGAGAGATTAAGTATGATAGATGATGTTCATTTAATTAATTAGATACTTGCTTACCCAAAAGCTGTAAATGAAAGGAAATGCACAAAAGGTCTTTTTGGGACGTTTGGGGAGGGGGGTGGGGAGGAGTCATGGAGAAAATTAGCTAGGCAAAGAGAGGAAGTGCTGATGCTAGATGAAGGAGAGAGATGGGCTGAGGAAGCTGGTATGGTTGTAGCATATTCCTTTTTGGTTGCTTCAGGGAGGATGCTTTCTTAGCATTCTGAAATACTGAGCCTATAAGACGCACCCATCTGGCTGCTGGAATCACATGCACAGTACAGCCACAGAAGCAAGAGGCAACAACAAAAAGCAAAGACTGGGTCATTAGTCTGACTCACCTTCTGACTCGCCTGCTGACAGGAAAAGGGGTTATGATCTTTCCAGAAGGTGAGAATAGGTCTAACTGGGTAGGTCCTTCCTGAAAACGAAGATCTGCAGAGAGAGTGTAAAGGTGATGAAAATCCAGCTCCGTATCCCTGCTAACTGGATCTCATAGGGCAGGGGTGGCCTATGGTGCTCCAGATGTTCATGGACTACAATTCCCATTGGCCCCTGCCAATTGACCATGCTGGCAGGGGCTGATGGGAATTGTAGTCCATGAACATTTGGGGTACCATAGGTTGGCCACCCCTGTCATAGGGTCTCTCTTCAGGGTCTCGGTACAGGCCATAGTACTAGGAAAGCTATTACATTTGGTAGCCAGTTAAATCACTGAAACTTGTGAAGAAATGGTATGGAACAGGAAATGTCCAGTTTGTAATTCTACAGTCTATACAGCTGAGCATCATTTCCTTGCTTGGAATATAAAACAAGATTCTGAGAATGCACCTACAAAAATTAACGTTGCACATGGTCAAATATATATATATGACCTGGACGCATGGTATGTATGATCACAGTTCTGCTCTTTGAGCGCAGTTCATGTTCACAGAAGGTGATCTAAGGAATCCAAAGTAGACAAACTATAGTCTTTATGTAGTTGGCTTTTAAATCTTAGCAATAGTTGAAAACACAGGTTACAACAATGATCCATCTATCAGCAATAAAGGTCTTGTGGTGAACAATCAGTACCACAATTGGAAGATGCAAAAAGAATTCCACATAGGACTCATAGAGAATAAAGTTAATGAAAGAGGAATCATACAAAGAATCAAGGCTGGGGAATTAGCAAATAAAATAATGATTCTAAGCACTAAGAATCTGAGCAAGTTATCCTGCTTAAAGGGTATGTTGGGAAGTTGGGGGGGGGGATGGGAGAGAAAGAATGATCTGTAGCCAGAGGCGTATCTAGGGAAAATGTAGCCGGTGGCAAAACCTGAGTTTTCTGCGCCCCCATGGGTAGCCGCCCTCCCCCACCACGACCAAAGAATTTTTTTTGCATGGGATGGGGGGAGTGTCCACGTGCACAAACTGCCTGCCTACCTACCTCCCCCTACTTGCCAAGTCCTTCCACCATTGGTCTCCAACACCTCCATCCCTCTTTGTCAGTTACCACCTGGCTGCGGACCCGGGCCAGCCCAGAGGGGTGTGCTGGGTCTTCCTCCCCTCAAGAAATAAACAGGTGATGGCTGCAGACTGGGGATCCCAGCAGTTCTCCAGAGGGGGTTGGCTGGGTTGGCCACCCCAATTGCAAGTGGGCCACTCACCTCGCCTGGTGTGACCACCCCAATTGCAGGCTGCCTTCCTTCCTTCCAGGATGGCTGTTCACCTTGGGCACCCCCCCCGCCCCTGGCCCCTTGCTGGGGGCAGCAGGGGCCTATCAGTGGGATGAGGGAGTGGGCACATGACTGACCCCAGGGAGGCTGTCAGTCAGTCAGAAACAGAGGGGTGTGGCTGCGTGTGGGGATTTTCCACCCCCATGTGACTAAATGGCCTCTGCTGGGAACATGTGACCCCACATGTCCCTATGAGAGGTACGCCACTGTCTGTAGCTTCCAGTCCTGGTATCAAACTAAGATCCCAGTGCAGGAGTGCAGCTGGCTGAACTGCAAAGAATTCTAAAAGGGGGGAAATGCAGATCTCCATGTGGTGGGGTTGACAAAGGTCCAGGCAACTCACAATTCAAGGGAGACTCTTTCATTGATGGTTTCTTTGGCTTTGATCCCAATTTCATATTTGTCTAATAATGAACACTAATTGTAGCTCAGACAGAACTCTGCAAAAGTCTCTGAAGGTTGATTGTTAAGGTTTCGGAGAACTTCACCCCAACTCTGGGACTTTTCAGAGAAATATTGAGCTAATTTCTAAAGTGAATTAAAGGGGGTTTGCTCACCACTATGGGTAACCAGGGCCAAAGAAGACAATTACAGCTTTAAAGGTTAGAAATAGCACTCTGAATTGTGCTAAGGAACAAACTGAGCCAGTGCAACTAATTTAACATCAATATGTTATATTGTCTGCAACTGACTCCACCAATTAATTTTACTCTGTCTCAGAAAAAGATTGTCGAAGGCTTTCACGACCGGATTCGAGTGGTTGTTGTGGGTTTTCTGGGCTGTGTGGCCATGGTCCACACAGCCCGGAAAACCCACAACAACCAGTCAGAAAAAGATGCTAGTACAGTTAGTTGAGAGGCAGCAGTTGAGAAAATTGTATGCTTCTACATTAGAATATGATGCTGAACTAATATGAGAATTATTCATTTTTTGCCTTTGTCAAAACCATTGTTTAAAACCATAATGTTCTATAATTAAACTGCATGCCAAAATATATTTTTACTTTCAAATGGATGGGAAGGGGGCAGGGCTAGGTAGGTACTAGAATCCAGGTGGAGTATGCTGCAACAAAGAAAGTCTGGCATGTTGTGTTCTGTGGTGGAGGAATATCCAACCCTACTAACATCTTTTTCTGAGACAGACTATAGACAACTGTAGAAATAATGGAGGATTTTGAGCAGTCTGCAAAGGCACACAATGTGAATCACATTACTTTAGTCCAATATGGAGGCAAACAGAGTAACAGAGTATGCGAGGCTGTCCTTATCTAAGGGTGGTTGTGATTGGTTCAATAACATAAGAGCCTGCACAGAGAACCAGTAATAAAGCGGCATCTTCTCCTTTACAGTGTAAGAAACTTAAGTTACTTTCACCCTTGTAGTCTAAGAGAGTAAAAGGTGCCCCAAAATCAAGGAGCAATGTAGAGTCCAACTGTATCCTCAGACCATAGTTTTGGGAAAGACATGCAAAAAGAAATCTAAAAGGAGAACAGGACAGTAGAACTATTAATTCCCTTGTCAGTTTTTAAGAGCTGTATTTGGTCTTAGAGCCAAAGGTTGCAGACTTCTGCTACAAGGAACACCTCCAAAGAGTCTATGAGAACTTCTCTCCGGTGTAGCTTATTTCCTAGTTTATCTTATCCACCAGGGTGATCAAAGCAGTTTCTTTTCCAAAGCCTGCCTGAAGCTGAACAAATATAAGGATTTTGGTAATCGGTTTCATCCAGAAATCAATGCTCTTTTGGAGCAATCCTTTTAATAAGTATTCACACTGCAACATAGTGGGGTTTTTTTAAGGCAAAAGGTAGACTTCACCTGGCTTGCATAAATATTAGCTTGATCATGTAAGAAAGCCATTGCTCAACAGTTTTGCTCTTGAAATATAGAGGAAGGAAACAGATCATATATGGGGGAAATGAAATCTGTGAAATTGAGTGGCTTGTGAAGATGTCAGTCTTTGAGTAATGTCTAAATGAGCGTAAACCAGGGATATTTAGATGATGGATGTGTGATGTAGAGTGGCATTATACTACTTATGGCAAGGAAATATCACTCTTTTATTGGACCAGATTTTGCTTGCATCGGTTCTCATCTATTCACCTGAAAACCTGCGCGCTCTTCTGCAGATGGTTTGATCAATATTTTATATGTTGTGTTTGCTTTCCGAAACATAGTTTTATTTATCTGAGTATGAGGATTGTGAAAAGAACATTGTCATGACCATTCTGCGGAAAAGCAAACAAGTAAACCTAAACTTCAGGAGTGCTGTTCCAGATTTCAGCATGCAAATCATGTGCTATCTGTCTGAGCCATGATTCCTGTGCAACTTACGTCTGTCTTTCAAACATATGGGAAGCTTAGCTGTGTTTACCTAAAGTTTTGTGGGGCTCATTATTGCAGAAAATTGAATGCAAGTCCAACCCCTGAGGAGTGTCCTTTTGGACAGCATGACACTCAAAGGAGACTGCAGTTGCGGGCTAAATGTAGCATTTGTTGAATGTTCTTGGGGGTCTGAAGATTTTTTAGAGGTTATGTTTCCTCATCAGTTTCCCTATTAGATCAGTGATTCCCTTGATGTATGGTAAAAACACCTTCCTTTGGGTGGCTGTTTATCCTCATACTTGTGGTTTGTTCCTGGTCTTGAAGCGTTTCTGATATCTGTAGTAAACTACTGGCCTATAGAGCCCCATTTAAGTGATTCAGTTTGTTTTGAAGGAAGTGGGCTTCGCAGATTCTTTTTACACGATCTACCAGAGTTTTTATTGTGTGCCTTTTTTGTCCTGGGTACTGATTGGAGTTTTTATGTAGATATCTATCAGCATGCGTGGGTTTTCTGTAGACTGTGTGGCCCAATTGTTGGTTAGGTTTGCAGATGACTAGAACATCTATAAATGGTAGTTTCCCCTCATTTTCTTTTTCCATAGTAAATTGGAGGGAAGGAAACAGGGAAAATGGGAGAGGATATACCCCGTCCAATGTGTGCGTTGCCACAACTTGCCAGTAAATGAGGTCTGTGAGTGCTGTTTGTTCTTGGCAATGTAGGAGACCAAACAAGAAATGTCTCTATTCCAAGAAATGTTCCTCAATATCTTGCTGCCAGCTCCTTTCTTTAATATGCTGGTGCCCAACTTTGGGGTTATGGGGGGCGCCACCAGAGTTGAATGGCATACTTTCATTTTGTTTCATTAATTACTTTATTTGTTAGGCTTTGGCTGGGCAAAGAAGTTTTAATTGTCCAAGAACAAGCCAAGCTAACTATATTGCTCTGCTTAGACCTGTCCAGCAATGCCAGCATTGGGCATTGACCTACCTATTGCTTCCAGTGGCAACGCAGATTGAGGCAACTGATCAGTTGACCCTAAACATAGATGAACCATCTGAGGCAAATGATTCCTGCAGCACCAGTAGAGATGCTGACTCAGGTTTGTCTCTGCCTGTTTCTGGCCCTCAGCAGCAGTTCTGTAGCCCACTGGGAACTTTCCCGGAATGTTAAAAAGCGAGTTCGATCATTATTTTGGGGGCCATATTTTGGTCAGGTACCTTACAAACAGATGGTAGCATATTAAGAAAGCCATAAATCATAAAGTGATTATGCTTACATTAATTCTAACCCCAACCCCTCCCCTCTTAACAGATGCAGTGGTGACAATAATAGACTACAAAGTGTAGATCGCAAGTCGTATTAATGTTTTCCATCAGAACTTTAATGGACCATCATTCTGCCGCTAGACATTAGCTACCTAATCAGTTGTTCAGTGCACATAATGACTGAGTTGTCAAGTGCAATCACATTAATAACAATTGTTGTGTGGTAAAATATTTAAGCAAGTGTGGGTAGAGACAAGTTTATAAATGACTTTGGATTAGCATCTACACAGCTCAATACACAACATTTCAAGCAGCTAATATCTGCTCTCCCAGCTGTTTCTTTCAAGACTTGTCTCTGTCAGGTATCACACGATAAAACCGCGGGCAAGAAGGTCTTTCAGAGAGCCTGCCTTATCCGCCCTCAGGCAGGCCTGTCCAACATGCTGTAATCTTATTCCCAGCCATAACATCCACTGTGTTCTTGAAGCCCTGTCATCTGCTAATCAGTATAGTCTGCAGTGATATGACATTGATAAATATAGGAAGAATGAGCATGGCACATTGGCAGAAGCTTACGAAGTATATAGGAAAAGGGTGAATGGCTGCTGAGAGTCTGGCAGTTCTTTGTCTGCTAGCCAGTCTCCTGCCCAGCATTGTGCTACCACCCTCAGGTCAAGAGCTATAGGATAAGAGCCTTCAAGACTGGAAAGACAGACTCTCATGTAGATTATGCCTTGCCGCAGTATTTGGCATTCCATGGTAGATGGGGTTTCTGAACAGTCCTCAAAGTATTTCCAAAGTAAATGAATGCATTGCAGAAATCTAAATATGAGATCAGACTGTAGATAATTGTTCCAAGATTTCCCTTTTCAATTTCAATAAGCCTTTATTGGCATACAGAACATACAATATAAATACAGTTAAAATTACTAGATAAAACTTCACACTGGATCATAAGTTCAGTTCGCAAACCTCAGCCAGAAACTTTGCCACTGTGAGACAACAGTCAAGGTCATTACAGTTTAAGAGCATATTTACTTTATCAAGCTCTGTCAGGGTTTTCATAGAGTCAATTATTTGTAATAATAAGCTGGATCTTGGTTTCTGGTAAAGTGGGCAGTGGAGGAGAATGTGTGCAATGGAATCCAACTGCCCTGGGCTGCAGGGGCAAAGCCTCTTATCGTTTGGTAAGATTTCCCTTTTCCAAAAAGGTACACAGTTGATAAGTCAAGCAAAATTGGTTCAACTCCTACATAAAGGCTGAATTTCTATCTGAAGTGTGTAAGAGTGTTCCCTAAACTGTGACACTGATGTTTCAGGTGGAATTTAACACCACCGAAAACATGCTGACTCCATGGAAAGTTTTATATGGTGCTGCTTTGGGGCAAGGGCTCAGCAGTAGTGCGTCTGCTTTGTGTGCTGAAGGTCCCAGATTTAGTCCTCAGCACCTGCAGTTAGAAGATTCAGTAGTAGATATCATGAAAGATCTCTGCATGAGACCCTGGACCATTCAAGTTCTGATGGTTTGACTCTGTAGAAGGCAGCTTCTACGGTATGTGTAGTTGTGTAACACAAGAGCCAGCAGTTCTCTGAACAAACTTCAAAAGGCTAGCCCCAATGGAACTTCCAATGTTGGATGCCATGACTTTGGGCAGACAGTTCCAATAACCATTTTATTATCCTTTGGTTATTTGAGATGGCCCATATAGTCAGTTACTGGTACAGGTAAATGCTTGTGCCAACAGTACAGATAGAAAAGGTGGGAGTTCATTCAAGCAGCATAGCTTGAGAAATTAATGCCTTTAATATCCCCTATCAATTCAATTTAGATAGTGAACTGCATAATCAGAGTGCTTTTTCCCACACTAACTGGATACTTTTCAAAGACTTAATTACCATTTTGAAATTACTTTTGTATCTTGGATAGACAGAGGAATATTAATAATGAACTATGCCTATAAGTACTGTCTATGAGGGAGTGATATTTTTGGGCTGTATCTATATTGGCTGTGACAAGAAAGTTTCACATTCCATGGGGACCATTGATATCAACATTATTAAACATGATGATTAAATATTATTTAACTCTGATGCAATGGAACCAACTAAACCTAAGACTCTAATCTTAAGCACCATTTCGCAGAAGTAAGCTGGACTGAAAACAATTCCACTTGTTTCAAAGTAGCTTGGTCTGTAAACCATTCTAGACATTTATGATATGTACATTTGATTTCCAATTTTGTGTGCATATCTTACATTCGTATTATCTGTATACACAGTGTTTTCTCAATGGTAACAGTGGTAACAAAGATGTACAACAAAGTACAGCTAATTAGGCCTTCTTGGTATACCTTCATGCCGTGAAACAGAAGCATGTATGGTTTTTCATACATGGAAATAGGAGATATGGGCCCTTTCATACAAACCAAATTAAATGTTTTGAGGCAAGAAATAAAATGTTTCCTCCATGGAGTTCTGCATGGGTTTTAGCCCAAAATGTTTTATTTCCTGCCTCAAAACATTTTATTTACATGCTGTTCCCAAGCCATCCTTGTTTCAAAATGGTTCTCTGGAAGCAATTCTTTGGTGGAACCTTTTTTACTTCCTATCGGAGCTCTTTAAAACATTTCTCCCCAGACTTTCTCATTGGCATCATTTTCTGAACTTGAGCTGGAAGTGTGATGCTGTATTTTTGTAATAATTTTGTTTTTTTTGGGGGGGGGGTTTCCTGTATACGTAGCTATGTAGATATGATCCCTAGTGAATCTCAGCATGAGGCTTTGAAGTCTCGCAATATTGACCCTGCAGATCTCTAAAAACAGTTCTGGAACAACCACAAAATGGCGGCTGGGAAGTGTTATTGAGAGGGTGAGTGCAGACAAATGGGGGGTTTAGAAAACACTTGCAAAATGTTTTCAGGGACTTGTGTGGAAAGAGCTATGGAGTGGCAACGCAGAATCATGAATGGGAAATATAAATGACAATGTCATCTATATGTCTGTCTTTGGTGGATTCCGTACAACATGAACATAATGTCTCTAGGATGTTATATTTTGGGGAAGAACCTCACACAGGTCTCTTCCCTGAAATGAGTTCATCACTCTATTCCTCTCAACCTGTTTTTTTTTCAAAAATCGCTAAACTGGTGATCTCCCCCCCCTCCCCCAGCCTGGGTTGAGGATGATTCTTTCCTGCTGAGCAAATGCCAGCTGGCAGAAATGCATTATTTCTCCTGCCCAAACCCCTTACTTTCATTTCCACCACTTGTATCGGCCATTGTGTGTGCTGCAGGAGATTCTCCATGGATATTCCCCATGGAGGTTTCCTCTGTTTACAGTTCATTTGTTTACTATTTTTCTGTCTAAAATTGATGAATAAAGTTTCTTTAACCCAGCAATCCCATACATGTGTTGTTTTTCCTTTTTTTTGTTTTGAGGGGGCTGTCTGCGAAGCTGTAGCAACATGACTAAAGAAGCTGCAATATGTGCATATTTGTGTTGCCGTTGCTTCACAGACAGCCTCTTCAACACAAAATAAGGAAAAATGACATGTGCATGGGACCAATAGGCTAAACAAACTTTATTCATCTATTTTCACAGCAAGATAGCAAACTGTTGAGCTGCAAGCAGAGGAAACCTTCATGGGGAATCTCCATGGAAAATCTCCTGCAGCACACAAAATGGCAGGTGCCGCTGTGAAACTGACAAGAGCTCTGTGCAGGAGGTGGGGAAAAAGATCTGACAACACTTATGTTCTTCCATGCTGTGGGAACACAAAATCCCAAAATGGATCTTTTTATAACATCCTAAAGATATTCATGCTGTCTGAATCCACCTTTGTCTGTCTGTTTCTATCTGTCTGTCCATCTGTCTAGTCACATTTTTATCCGGCCCTTCCTCAGAACTTCACACAGCGTACATGGTTCCTAATACATGTTTAATGTAAAACATAAGGCTTTCTGAAGTGAGCCATTAGCAGTTGTGAAGGAGGGACCTTAGGGAATTGGTTGACTGTGCAAAAAGTCCAGTTGTCAACATCTCCTGTTCAAAAACTACCAGAATCTGGACTGACAAAGATAGGCTGAGGCTGTAGAGAGGTGCTGTTAGAGCAAATGGCATTGGGCCAGTAGGCCAACTGAAGATCAGGTAGCTTCATATGTTACATTTTATTCTACTCCAGCTGCTTCCCTGTTTCCTTCTTGCATGTCGAGGCTGCCTTTCTTTCTGCCCTTCCACCGTATTTGTCCGGGAAGAATAAAATGTGCATCTTATTAAACATTTTAACTCAAAGGAACAAAATGAAGCTGATATTAAACCTAGATAGGTATTGCTTTCGCATAACATGTTGCATTAACAAAATTTCAGTTGGCAGTGGAAAGAAAAGAACGCCTTCTCTGTTTGGGCAATGGACTGAAAACTGCCTCATCTCCTCCACAGAATGGCAGGCAGAAACCTGAGCAGGACAGAAGAGCTGAGTGCCTCTCATTAAGCCAGCGTCAGCCAGTGATTGACAGTATTCCTGATATTGAAAAAAAGTGAGAACAGAACACAGCTATTACAGAGGGCTGTCTGAGGATGAACAATGCCATGTAATGAGGACATTCCTTTCCTGACAGCAACTGTCTCCTTCCACCAAAGACTGGAAGTATCAAAATCAGTCCCTGTTCAGCTCTGACAACCAATGTGGAGCTGCTCAGATTAAATAATATCTTACTCCATGGCTTTGCCTTTATTCCTTTGATACCCATAATAGAGCAAAATGACTGCTAGTGAAAGCTGATGTGTGTGAGCAAAATTTAGTTAATGATGTACATTCATAAAGGCTCATTGGATGTCCTTGGCCTGGGATGGTAGTCATGCTTTCCTAGGCTTTCCTTTTCCAGGTCTTACAAAATTTCCATTGTGAACTGTGACAGGGCTACTCAGCAGGGGAACTCTGCTTGCATTCCTGAAGCCAGATACCTGTACCATCAGGATGTCCACTTGCGATTCCATCTGGCTAATCTTGCCTGATTGGAACTGTTGATACAAATCCTACTGAACTGCAGTTCTAATTGTATTGTTGAAGCCTTTCACAACCGGATTCAACTGGTTCTGGTAGGTTTTCTGGGCTGTGTGGCCGTGGTCTGGTGGATCTTGTACCTAAAGGTTTGCCTGCATCTGTGGCTGGCATCTTCACAGGTGTATCACAGAGAAAAGTCTGTTTCCAGATCTGGCCCATTGTATCACACACTTATGCTCTGTAACACTTTACATTGTAAAATTGCAATGGATAGTACCAAGATAATGGAAGATGCTTTGCTGGTCGGTCTGTGTGTTCAAGGTAAGACAGGTTTTATTCAGTTGTAATGGGAAAAAAGTACAAATCTACTTTAAACTTGTTCCATATTTTCAGCTATAACAAGAAAGAAAGACTACAAAGCCAATCCAGTGATTTCCCTGTATAGCAAAGCAGACCTTCTCAGAGTTAATATTCCCTTTACCTTTTTAGGGGCAAAGAAAACAGGCTGGCTGGTGCAGGATGGTGTTGCTTCTAATTGTTAAAAAGGAAATGACTTCTCCCTAGGAACACCTCCTGCTGCCTAGATGGTATTTGCCAAGGTGTCTATTTGTTTGGCTTCCCATCGTGTACCAGTGGGTGGGCTAAACCACATGACTGATCATCATCCTACTTCCTGCTGTCTGGTGTATGTTTCAGCAGGAACAGACCCCAACCGTTTTCATCTGATTCCTTCTGAGATGCTCTAATCAGAGCTGTCTGATGAACAGAAGGCTGGAGATGTGCTAGGGACTCTGGCCTTATGAATCTTGAGAGGGACGCTGGCATGCTGTGGCAACAGATGTACACCATTGCAGAAGAATCTGCTACAAAATGCAGGAAGTGTAAGCAAACAGTGATGATATCCATGGGGAAAAAAAACCCAAAGTGAACAATGCCAATCAAGTTTCTTTCACTCATGACTGGTATAATTATCATGGCAAGTTGTAAGGGGCTGTTAGAATACTGGGGAAAGACCCATTTATTTCGAATTACACTTACTAGTTGCTTAGAAAGTAAATGGATGTGTTTTCCTGGGTCTTAGTTAAACTGATTGCTTCTGGAGCTTCTTTGAGAATTCAGCTGAAGAGCAATGGTGAATTGCAATCACAGGTAGGAAGAAGAAGAAGAGGAAGAAGAGGAAGAAGAGGAAGAAGAGTAGTAGTAGTAGTAGTAGTAGTAGTAGTAGTTTGGATTTATATCCCCCCTTTCTCTCCTGCAGGAGACTCAAAGGGGCTTACAATCTCCTTGCCCTTCCCCCTCACAACAAACACCCTGTGAGGTAGGTGGGGCTGAGAGAGCTCCAAGAAGCTGTGACTAGCCCAATGTCACCCAGCTGGCATGCGTGGGAGTGCACAGGCTAATCTGAATTCCCCAGATAAGCCTCCACAGCTCAGGCAGCAGAGCTGGGAATCAAACCCAGTTCCTCCAGATTAGATACACAAGCTCTTAACCTCCTATGCCACTTCTGCGTAGGTGGAAGAGGAATGTTCAGTGGCAGATGGGAGAAATGCTACCAATTGTACAGTATTTTCAGCATCTATTTTTCATAAGGGAAAGAACAGTTATTGCTGTGCTTAATTTTTATTCCATCCTAATGTCTCTGCCTTTCATGAGGACATTGCAGTGATGTCTTTCTGAACCATTTAATGGTGGTAGAAACTCTTAAGCTTATTCTTAGAGACAAACAGTAGGCAAACTAGTGTTTTTACTGAAACTGGTTTCTGTGTCAGGTCTTCTAGATGCAGAGTGGTCTTTACACATTTAGAACCATGCACACGTTCTGGGGTAGTCATTTGGAACCATAGGTATAGATTTTTATGGGGTGGGTTTGGGGGCAGGGCCACACCCCCACCCACCCCTTGGGGAATGGCCACGCCTCCCCAAGCCCCTCCCTGGCCTCAGTGCTTATAAAAGCAGCCAAGGGACGGCAGACTCCACTCCCCTGCTCTGCCTGCCCCGCCTCCCCAGGCTGAGCTCCCAACCGTCAGCCAGCAGTCCCCTCCGGGCAGAGGCATAGCTAGGGAAAATGGAGCCCAGTGCAAAATTCCCTTTGGGAGTCCATAACTTTGGACCCCCTGAACCAAACCTCACCAAACCTGAGTGATATCATCAGAAGAGTCTCCCCAAAAATCCCTGAAATTTTGGTGCTGCTAGCCTAAAAATTGCACCCCCTGCAGGGCAAAAAATTAAAAATTAAAAACACAAATGGGGCGGAGCTTTGGACATGTAATGGGGGCGTGGTTTAAACCCAGGAAACTCCCCTTACCTACATCCTTGTTTGGAACTCTTTCAGTCTATTGCTTAAGTGCATTCTTTTTTAGAACAAATCCCTCAGAAGCATAAGACACACAAAGAGAAGTTCTCAACATTTTAAATCCCCTAACAAGATAGGAAGCAAGAAAAATGAAACACTGGGGAAAGCAAAAGCATAAAATGTTGCAACAGAGTAGCACAGTTCTAGAAATACTGGCCTTAGTTATTGCCTAATTGGGAAGCAGATGGAGAGTCTAAGGGCAAATAAATACAGGAGAATATGCCGCCAGTCTTCAGTGGTATACCTGGAGGGGGTAGAGGGGACTGACATCCCAGGCACACTTGCTAGTGTCCTGTGGGGGATGCCCCTTCCCCGCATTTTTATAGGTATACTCCTCTTGTGGACCCACCCAGTTAGTCATCAAGCTTGGTCAGAATGGCTGGAAGAGCAAGTGAGAAAGCAGCCAAGCTGTGCACAACCAGCCAGCCATGCAGGCAGACCCAAGCCATTCCTGGAATTACACTGTTGGGAGAAAGAGGAGGAGATATGGGGTTGACAGAAGGAAGGAAAGAGGAAATAGTATGGGGAGAGGGATACATGGGAAAGTGAGGGGCTTGAGGCTTGAGTTCTTGAGGTTTCCCTATCCTTCAAGTGGACCTGGCCCAGTGGTTGGCATCAGACAACTAGGCCATAGTGTTTCTACATAGAGGCTGTGGGGGGAATGGAGAGGGAAAGCTTAAGACAGGGGGGCTGAAAAGGATGATCTGTTGGGTAGGAAGCAGAAAGGCTGTTGGGTAGGCTGTTGGGTAGGAAGCAGAAAGGATTTCCAACTCAGTTAGGAACTACCTGAAGATTTGCAGGATAGAGCCTGGGGAGAAACCTCAGGAGGGTATAATGTCATACTCCACTTTCAAAAGCAGACATTTCCCCCCTGGGAACTTGGGTTGCCATTGTCCAGGTGGGGGCTGAGATCACCTGAAATTACAACTGGTGTCCTGATGACAGAGGTCAATTCTGCTGGAGAAAGTGGCTACTTTGGAGGGTGGACTCTGTGGCACTCTATGGCATTATACCTGTCATGATCAGTTCTGGCCAATCCTGCCACATCTCCGGGGTGGGATGTGGGCTCCTGTCTCCAGTGACTGCTCCCTCCCTTGGGAAGAAAAAGCCTCTTCACCTTTGAAGGGGGTAGGACGGCTAGGCAGGTCTTACCCACTGATCTTAACACCTGGACAGGAATAGATAGGTGGATGCACTCTCCCTCAGGTATCCAGGACTGAATATATTATGCAACATGCCAAGCTTCCATAGCAGACTCACAAAAGCTCCTCAAGAGACACCTTGAGCTTTGCCTAAAGCATTATAAGAAATATATAATCTTTTGAATTTCTTAATCTGCATAGTCCTTTGAATTGCTACAGGGATCCCTACATTGACCATCATCGTCTAAATTGTCAAACTACCAACAATTTTTCATCATTGTAAGTTTGGCTTTTATTTTTATGCCAACAGAATAGTTATGGCTGTCTTTGAAATCCAAGATTGCTGGGTCTTTTCTTACCTGGCAAGCATTAAATCACAAATGTTTCAAAACACTCATACAACCGAATGTTGGCAAGATGAAGGTTTGCTGACTGGCTCCTTAAATTTTCTAAAGTAATACCAGTTCTGTTTCTGACCGTAAGCGACCTCCAATTCTGCTTGAAACTGGTGTCTTGAGGGCTATCTTTCTCTAATTGTAGGTTGTTTCTTGCAGAGTTCTGAGTCTGAAAATAGCCTTTTATCATTGAAACCTCGCTAGATTGTTGGCACTTCTTCTCCATTGGAGCTGTGGAAAGCTGATCATTCGTGATTTATATCTTTCAACTGAAATTACTGGAATTCTTCATTTACTACCCGTTTAAAGCTCAACTGCTAAAGGAGCCCAGTTCTTGGTTGCTTATTTTAGATACTCTCCTTAGATCAACTATTCTAATTTTGCTCTTTGTGCCTTAGTCAATCTGGCTGATTTGGGAGCACTTATATTTTTATCTAAATGATCCTCCCTTCCAATTTTTTTCTCAAATGGCTTTTCAAAGTGCTAACAATATGCCTATTTTATTGCATTGAAATGTTCAATGTTCAAATGCTTCAGCAGTGTGTCTTCCAAACCCTTTTACAAGCGGTGCTTTGTTTATCCAGTAATTCCACAAACGTGTCGAAAGTTGTAGGCTTGGGATACAGGATATTGAGAATGTGGTTTCTGGCTAGTTAGGCTGCAGATCTGAATAAACTGCAGAAGAGGGGTTAGATTAGAAGCCTTGATGCTTTCTATGAGATGCAAAAGGAGCCAGGATCTGCTCTCAGCTGCATACTTTTGCTGCCGGTTGAACCGCTCCCTCTTAAAAAAAAATAAGTTGGGACTAGTGGGCTGCCATTTGAGGCCATGCAGGAATGTTTGGGTGCCCCATCAGATTGGCTTAGATGGGGTCCCTCTTGTTTTTGCTTTGCATTATTCTAGGGCAGGGGTGGCCAAACTGTGGCTCATGGGCTGCATGTCCATAATGTGTGGATCACAGCTGAGGATGCTGGCCGGTGGAGTGGCTGTCCCCCTCTCCTAGTCTGTCTCCTGCTTTGCAGGTCCTTGTCCCTGGCTGCACTGCTGCCTTTACTACAGGGCAGGGAGGCTGGAAGGGGCAGCAAGAGCTTGGCGTAGGGGCCTTAGCTAGAAGTGCCCAAGGCCCTGCAGCCCCTGTAATTTGTACAACATATCAGCTGCATTAGCAAAGATGGAGACTCACACTATTTCTACTAGCAGTCGTAGCCAATAACTAGCATTAGCAATATCTGTTTTTACCCTTTTTGTTTTTATTTTTGGCAATTTCATCTAATATTAATAAAAAATACAAGAATAATTATTAGTACATATGTGTATTTCTTAATATTCGTATAAAAGATTTGTAACAAAATATGCATGCTACAATAAAAACATGTGTATAATATTTGTTCATGCCTTGTGGCTCTCAAACATCTGAAGTTTATTCTATATGACTCTTACATTTACCAAGTTTAGCTACTCCTGTCTTAGGATGTTAGGGTTTGTGAGTCTACAATGTCCTGTGTCTGCAGTGGTCTGCTAGGCAGCAACAAAAACTTGTTCAGGAATGGTGAAGTTGCTAGAGCAGGTAACTCTAACTGGTAAGTACCTTGAGCCATTTAAGAATGGGGCTTTTACTAAGCTACTTATTATTACCTTGAGTGGCTGGGTGTATTGGGATGGAAAAATCTCTGGTTGGTGGAGCGACTTCAACTGAGCCCTTAGATGCTGGTCTGGAGCAGCATATGGGAGGAAGGAGGTGAGATTTGACATCTCTCAACACCATTTTGTGTACAGCTCACGATGCACAAGGCCAGAGGGAATGCTGGCTAAGTTTGGAACCAGGGGGAATTTTCCTAAAATGCTGGTAGCCATGTTGGGCTGCTTGTTAGCAACATTTCACACTGTTTTAAACTTAAGAACATAAGAACATAAGAACAAGCCAGCTGGATCAGACCAGAGTCCATCTAGTCCAGCACTCTGCTACTCGCAGTGGCCCACCAGGTGCCTTTGGGAGCTCACATGCAGGAGGTGAAAGCAATGGCCTTCTGCTGCTGCTGCTCCCGAGCACCTGGTCTGTTAAGGAATTTGCAATCTCAGATCAAAGAGGATCAAGATTGGTAGCCATAAATCGACTTCTCCTCCATAAATCTGTCCAAGCCCCTTTTAAAGCTATCCAGGTTAGTGGCCATCACCACCTCCTGTGGCAGCATATTCCAAACTTGCTTTTTTGTTGTTGATCAGGCATTAATAATTAGATTAATTAACTCAATCCATGTTTTTTGTGTCCTTATTTGGGGGTTCAGCTACAATCGCTGTTTTTATTTTTATCAATCAAGGCAAGTGACTAGTCCTTAGGGCATGCAAGTGTCTGGCTTGAGTTGCTCTGCACAGCTTTATTTTCTTTGGATTCTATCAGGCGTACAAATAAACAAATGCATTCAGGTTTACATGTTGCACATTTTTAAACTCGGAGCTTACAGAGCACTCCCATGTTATACATGTCGGAAAAGAATTTAGTATCCTTAGATAGAATATTCATCACTAAAACTGAGAACTAGGGCTTTAATATTCAACATTTCGCATGAGTCACTTCTGCGAAGAAAACACATTTGTATCATTGGAAATCTGTGGGTGTTCAAGAGACATTTAATAATCGAATTATACTGAAGAATGTCTCGCCACTCTGACAGTGCGCAGCATCTTATTTCTCTTTAATAGACTCGGTTCCCTCAGTAGCCGCTGTTTTGCTGAGAGATGTTTTTTCATCCAGCTAGAAAAAGATTTTCACAAAGTAGGAATTGTGGGTTCATTTTACATGTGGCTTTTCCTCCTAGCAGTTATCACTGGTAAAAGATAGAAGGGACCTAATAAATGATGATCTAATAAATGATGATCTAATAAATGATGACCGTAAATAAAATGGATTTACCTGTAGGTTTGGCAGGCTAAAACCTAGGGCTTCAAGATCTAGGGGCCTTCTAGTCAATGAGTATAATATTTTTGACACATCATAGGCCTTTCTCACATATGCTGTCATAGTGCATTGTAGTCTCTAAACAATCCTTCAGTAATTTTCTTTGCACTCCATTACCAAATAATACTGTCTTAAGTGATAACTTGATACTAGTATTGATTTTTGTATTAATTTTGTCCTTCCAGGACTTCACTAAAGTGGACCCCATTTTGTGGACCCCATCTTCCTCTAGTTTTGAGAGGGGTGGATTGGGAGGTAATAGCCCCTGGTGGCTAACCTATGGCACGCGTGCCAGAGGTGGCACTCAGAGCCCTCTCTGTGGGTACGCGGGCACAGAGTTTGTCAGGTGGGGAGGCAGAAAATCACCCCCCCACACACACACATCTAGGCTGGGCTGGGCTGCTGGGCAGGCTTGACTGCATGAAGCTTACTCCTGGGGTGCACATCTTAGAGTGAAGCATTGGGCCTCAACTTAGGCTCAGTATTCAAGTTAAATTGCCGTGTTGGCACTTCACGATAAATAAGTGGATTTTGAGTTGCAGTTGGGCACTCGGTCTTGAAAATGTTTGCCTAGAGCAGTGTTTTCCAACCTTTTCGATGTCACGGTACCCTTGACCTCACTCTTCATATCTCATGGTACCCCTGCCATCCCCCCCACCTTCCCCTTCCAGTTCCCCTGCTTGCCACCCCTTCACCTTCCCCTCCCAGAGTGAAGGGAAGCACGGGGGTGGGGGTGGGGATGGGTGGGAAGTGGCTGGTGACCTTGTGGCAGGCCCTGCCCCCTGGGCCAGCTCCATAACCTTTCTGGTGCCGGTGGGAGACACTGCAAAAGTGAGGGAGGCCAGCAGCATTGCCACGGTACCCCTGGGACATGCTCACAGCACCCCAGGGTACCACGGAACCCTGGTTGGGAATCACTGGCCTAGAGCATCTAAATATGGCACTGATCGTAGAAATGCTCTCCATACACAGGTTTGGGAGTGATTCTGCTACATTAGTTTTGTTGGCAGATAATAAATAATGTGTTATCTTGGGAAAAAGGCCAAATAATGTGACTTGTTAAGATGATAGCTGTCACCTCAAGATGGGGATAAAATATGATTGTGTTGAATTTCTTTTGACCTTTTTAAGATTGCATATGGATTTTTTTTTCCTAAAGAGAAGTAATTGAATGCTTTTGTTCTGTCTGAATTTGCGGCTGGGAACAGGATTTTGGATGTTTGTCTACTGAAGTTCCAAATAAGGCAAATTAGAATACCTCTTGTTTAGAAGAAGTATGTAGATTGTTCTTTAGATGCCACCAAATCAGATTTTAGAATGTGCAGTTTTATTGCGTGCTGAGAGTTGTAGCAGAGCTGACAAATCTTTATGATTTCCCAAAGGGAATAAATCCTTATTGTTATATGCAAATAAACATTGTGTGTTAGAGCAATTGACAAATGTCAAATATTGCTGCCTTTGAGGCCATTGGCTAAGTAAAGTGGTGTGGTTTTTTCTGGAAAAGAAATGTGAGACATGGCCCATGTTGAGAACTAATCATATATGAAAATGATTTTTGTTCAACTCTCTTCTCACCTTCCAGTTCAAGTATCATGAGTAAAATAAAGCAAATTTTATAGCATCATTCAAGAGAGGGCATCAGTGGCAGAGACGAATTATCTCTTATAGTTATTGGCTTCCCAGCTCCCAGAATAGAAATGACAATGATGGGGATATTGCCGAAGCCCTGCAAAATAACAATATTGCTTCATTTCATGTCAGCCGTTCTGTCACCTTTGCAGTGAGACACTTTTCCTAGTGTTCAGACACAATATTTCAAAGAATCACTTTCTGATCATTTTTCTTGGCAGATCATTTATGAGATGAAAAAGTAAAGAGGAGTGTGGGAGGGGGCAGCCAAAGCTGAGGACTAAACCCGCATACTTGATTGATATGCTTCAAGTGATTAAAAAAAAACACATGCTGAGGCAAGAAAATCCAGCAAGGCCATTTCCCACAGAACTAGTTTGTTTTCTCTAAATTAAAACCTTTGAATTAAACAAACAAAAACAGATCATTAGCAACCAGCAAAATTTGTGGCACATGTAATATACAATCACAGGTAAGTTAACAGCCAATTGTTTTCCTCATGAGGACAGGATTCTGTAGCTTTCTTCTTGCTGATGTGACCGTGGGTACATGACAAGAGTCTTTCACATGGCAGCTCCTCCCACAGATTCGCTGCTCCACGCTCCACGCAATGGCCCTCGCCTTCCCCACCAACAAGTCTCTTTCAGGTTTTTTTTAAACTACTGACAATCGAGTAGCATGATAAAGTCACAACAATCTCTGCAAATTGTTGGAAATTTTGCACAACTTGTTTCCAGCCCCTTTCGTTGTAGGGATATTTTCTTTCCCCTTATATCTCCACAATGAAAGGGGCTAGAGACAGACTTTTTAAAAATGAAAAGTGGAAACTCGGAAAACCCAACACAGCGCTATTCAGTTGTTAATTTAAAAAAAAAAAACTCCCCAAAGTTCCTCTGTGATGGGGGGAAGGAAATGCCTCCAGTGGGAACAGGGCTAGGGAAAGTGGCTACCCATGTGGGTGGGAAAATGCACATGACAACCATTCAGGATTATCTATGATTTCCCCCAGAACTTCGAAGCAGATTGGGGAAAGATCGGTGCAAAACTCAGGAAACCGCTAGAGAAACCACATGAATGCACAATATTGCAGAGAAGTAGGAAGAAAACCTGCTCACAACACCATCCCTCCAACCCAGGGCAAAATAACCTGTGTCGAAATGGCCTAAGGTTGTCTATGTGACAGGAGAAAGACATTTTGAAGAAGCAGTTGAGACTCGAAGCTGCAAAGGTATCAGTTTTACTCTCTATCAGGATATACATGTGTTCCCGCTTAAGGTGTTAAATGGGATGTACAACATTCCCCCCACCCAGCTTGAGCATTTCATGCAAAGGAAGTGAGTGTATGTGTGTGTGTGTGTGTGTGGGGGGAAGTATGCTCAATCAATATTACAAACTAAAAGCTTGCATATTTTTTATTGTTACCATGGTTGGTCCCACTAAAAGTTATTATGTGGCTTTCCCCTCTTATTTTTGGAGTCTACACATTCTTTTGACTTGCAAGGATGAGTATTCTTGTGTGAAAGAAAAGGGAAGGATGACCTAAAATTATCTTACATAACACAAGTAAACAAAACTGGACCAAACATAGACTGATTCGGTGTTTCATTTATTAGGTTTTGAAAAAGTGATCTTTCTTTGGACATACATATGAATTGAACTTTTCAAGGTTTCTTGTGTGTTAGATTTAATGGGCACTTAACAACTATGGCTGGACTTTACTTGCCCTTAATGATGACTGTATCTTCCTAGGAGGAAAGCAAAGTAAAAGCTATAATTTGACCATTTTCCGATTGTATTCAAAGGGCAAAAAGATGAGTAGTTTTGTAGTAAAGGAATCTGACAGTGCCTCTAGAGATACCGGCCCATTATCTGTCTGCATGTAGATCTCATTTGTGACTTCCAGTTGCCTCATTTCCTGAACTGTAAATTATGGGTTATTATGGGTACTCCTCTACTTTGCAGGGGCATTTTGGAGGATAAATTTGTACCAGGTCTGATAAGGGTGGATGGTTAGATGGGTGGACTAATACATATAACTACGCTGGAAACTGGAGCGGGTGACCTTGGGCACAGAAGACAACCCAACTAAGCTACTTCAATAGGCCAGAAATATTGTGTGAAAGTTAGTGGAAAATTGGGAAAGCCAATCAGAGCAGCTGGGAGTATTTTAAAGGGCAGTGCAGGAAACTGAGATGTATGGGGTTAGTTTTTTTTTTTAAAAAAATGACATTCTTGCCATTTTGTGAAGGCATTTTATCTATATTTCAACTACTTGGAGCAATCAACTAACCTCAGGGACTTTCCCTAACTTGTCCAACTGACTTTTGCTGAGACTTTCTCAAGTGTTCCTTCATTCTAATTACATTCTCATTACACTCCTCAGCACTGCCACTGACAGCACTGTGTTGGCCCATTTTTGATGTGACCCCAGACCAGGGTCCCCTGTGAGCTATGCCAAGTAACCCTCCCTGGTTGGTCATTGGCCACTCAGTTCCAGTTATGCACCAGCAATTCTCCCTCCCAACTGTCTGTTACAACAGCTCTTCCATGCCTCTGTTCCCTTCTTTAGCAAAGAGCCCTCTCTGTTTATACTGACATCTCCTTCCCGTACCTCCCCAAGCCCATTCCCTCATAGTTGAACTCTGCCCTCTGTAATGTTCCAAACTCCTGTCACTGGCACATAGTTTCCCAGGTTAGTGCTTCTCCCCTCAGTCCTGGCAAATTCTGGTCTATCCCTTTAAGACTTCCATTTCCCCAATTATCCCCTTTCAGAGTTCCTAGCTCCTTCCTGTCTCTATCAACTCCAGCCTCTCAATGACCAGCTTGTTTTCTGAAGGTCTTCACCATCCTTCGGGGCTACCTTCTACTCCCATGCCTTCACCGTGTCTTCAGTTATGCTTATGCCTATTCCCACAACTCCAGCAGACCTACCTGCTTCCCAGTTGCTGTCTTTTCAGCCTCCCCTTCCGGTAGAGGCACTTTCCCTTGATTGGGCCAGGCGAAGTGCCCAGCTGCTGCATGGGGCTTTCAGGGTCACCCCACCAGTCACAGAATAGCTATTCCTACCTGCTGGAAAGAGACCAAGAATGTTTGCAGAGGGTGGGACCTGGAGAACTCCCAGAATGATCTCCAGACTACAGAGATCAATACCCTTGGAGAAAACAGATGCTTTGACAGGTGGAATCTATGGCATTATATTCTGTTAAGGTCCACCTTGTGCCATCACACTCTCCAGGGTTCCCCCCCCCCCCACACATCTACAGGTGTCTCCCAATCTGGAGTTGGCAGCCTTATTGCAGAGCAGAATTAGCTTTCCTGTAGATGTTGCCAAGACAGCAGACCCGTCATGTGTTTTATCTTGCACACCGTATTGCTTTCCCTCCAAAGTTCTTTCCCCTGTCTTCAGCATTTCAAGTTTTATAAATGCTGCAACTTACAGCCATATTAACTGAAACTGTTGTTTATGTTTTGTCTTCTAGAAAGGGAGAGAAAGGGGGGAGGAGGAGGAGGGAGACAGAAAAACCTTCATGTTAATAAAGCACAGTAGGGAGAGGGAAAGCTAGAACGAATCTCATTCTATGCTGAGAAGCAACTGAACCAGTTGAGAAACATTGTGAGGCTCTTGAAGCATTAAGAACCAGACAAATTACGAGTCTGTTGTTTTTGAAAAAATATTTAATTTGGTATTTATGGGATTGCTTGCAGGGACCCTCATCTGCTTCGCCATATGGAGACTTCCTGCCTGTGTAAAATGAAGTGGAATGCAAAAAAAGAAAAAAGAAAAAAGTTGGACTTGAAAAAATGCGGCACTAATGTTCAGTGGTGTGATTCTCCTGCTGAGATAAATTGTTGTTAAAGTAAATAATTGCTGTCTCCAATAGTTGCCCCCCCCCCATTGCACCTTTAGGGTATTCTTAAAGCTCTTAAGCTGCTATGTACAAACACTCAATTTGGGGGAATGGAAGTGACTTTTCCAATAGCACTATAGCTGCTCTGGCTATGAAGAAACAGCCAATGTGGAGATGCCCAAAATAACAGAAGGAGCACTGATCAAATGCAGCTTTCCCAAGACCACACTGTAACTCTCCACTGCAGCAATACAGTAAGGCTGACTGCCTGCCTGCATCTCTCAGAGGGTGCTAGCAAGAGGATCGTGGCCTCAGAAACCTGCCTTCTACCCTTCTTTAACAAAATTTTGCAACAGCCAGCCTGATGAAGAACTCTGGTGAGCTCAAAAGCCTCCACAAAGTTTTGTGTCAATTTGTTTGGTCCTGTTGAAAAAGTATGCCCCAGATTTCATTCTTGCTCACATAGGAAATTTTGGGTGAGCCCCCTCCCTTTTAAAGAGAAACAACGACATCTATGTTTTGAAATAGCAAAGAATCCAATGGCATTCCTTGTTAGCATTCCCTTTACTGTGCTCCCTGTCCCACAGAAAAAGTGTTTATCTCTCTGCTTTGTGTATCTTCTGCTACCAGCTCAAAATGTTGTTATATACACAGACAAAGACAGCTCTTACAAACTGCATATTTTGGCTACTGGTCTGGTTTTTGTTGGGTTGGCTGTTGGCTTTGGATTCTTGTTTAAATTGTTTGTAAGGTTGTTGTTGTTTTTTACAAAAACACTATAGTGTAAAGGGGTTTTATGGCTTTAAATGCTGGGTACTTTGGGTGATAATGTAATTCACATATTTTCTAAATACATTAATGTTTTGTTTTGCAGGACCGCACGCAGTCTTGTGTAGTGCAGTGAAGAGACAGCTATCCTGGAAAGAACAATTAACAAGGAACAATTAGGGAAACTCATTTGCCCCCCTCCCCTGGGCAAATGAACTCAAAATGTCATCAACTTCATTGACAAGCCTATGGTTTGGGCCTATTGTTCATGCTGGGAGATAGTTCTTTGCTTCAGGAAAAGATGTATGGTTGCCAGCCTCCAGGTAGAGCCTGGAGATCTCCTGGAATTGCAACTGATCTCTAGACAACAGAGAACAGTTTCCCTGGAGAAAATGGGTGGTGGACTCTGTGACATTAAACTGTGCTGAGGTCCCTCCTGAGGTAAGGCAATAGAGGGATGACTCTGCATGACGAGGAACTGTCCCTGAGAATGAAATGCAGAATGGTCAGCTCTGTGCAAATGGAGAGGAAGAAACTGTACAGTTTTGGCTGGCAGAGCAGCAACAGTTATAGGAGCCAGCACAAAAGAATGTCAAATAAATAAAATATAGGAATTCAGGGTATGTCCTGGATGAGACACTATATAGATTTTTTGGCTCTGACTGAGTTAAGGGGTGCAGAAAGCTTCCCAAGCCTAGATGTGGGGGGGGGGGCACTCGGTTTGTGCGTGCCCACAGAGAGGGCTCTGAGTGCCACCTCTGGCACCTGTGCCAAAGGTTCGCCACCACTGATATAAGGGCACTTAAAGGCACGTTTCTTTCTTCACTTTGTTTTTCTATGTTTGCAATACATTTGACAATCAAAACAGATGAAAGGATAGTTCAGAAAAATAAGGGGTTCTGCTTCCAGTAGCAATGCTGAAAATTGACCCAATGCACGTTTGTTTCTTTAGATGAATTAGAGATGCACTCTCCATTATAATTTATGTTTAAACACATACATTTATTTTCAGCATTGTGATATTTAAATATTGTTAATTCCACAAAGGAGTTGTGCAACAAAATTAAGATTTACTGGTTCATAAAACACAAGGAATTCCAGTAAAACTATTTTTCATTCTATATTTTCCTTCCTCCCCACCTTTTTTTTGGATGTTTTTTACATTAAATACAGGAAGTGAATAGTACTTTAAATAACTGGAATAACAGTCATTTTAGCCCAATCGTTCCTCACATGGGACATGTGATTAGGAGGGTTTTTTTCCTGAGGACATACTGCTTAGTAATTAGTGTTTCTTTGTGCATTCCTATTGCAGAATGTATTATCCTGTTACCAGGTCCTCCATCAGACCCCTGTTGGGCTGTCTGGAGAACGTATTAAAGATTGCTAGCAACATACATATTCATTTGGCTCTATGTAGATTTGACAGAGTGATTACTCTCATTAAACTGGCTACATTTTTGTCAGTATATAATGGGACTATATGTAAAGTTCCCCAGTGACTATTTTGGGGTTTGCTGTTCTTTAGTTATTTGTCATCTGTATTACAGTTGACTTGCAAGAATATTCCTAGGTTTGTTGTTTTACCAGCGGCACCAAGATGATTTTGTGTGATTCATTGGTGGCTGATCTTGGGAAGCGCTGCTTAAGAAACAAATAACAAATAAAAATGTTGTGGATGCTAGTTTTTGCTTATTTTCCAGGCCTCCTGGACATGGCAACCTCTGTAAAGGTCCCTTATCTTTTGAGAAATGGGGCATGAAAACTGAGAACTCTGGCTCTGAGTACAGGATGCAACAGGCTTCCTAATGCTAAGCTTGCGTGGATTTGGGCTATACCCAAAAGGACACCATCTGGAATCCTTGTTGAGCTGCTTTAAGTTCGGTGGAAGGAAAGTCAAACACAAATATTATCACCTTGCTCCTAATCTTCTGTGGTGTCTTATGAGAACAATGCTAGTATTGTGGGTGGTGGTACTTGGCTACTTTTGGAGTCCTGAGGCTTGTTCTACAGCTTTGCTCTGTATTCTTGTTCATTTTTCTATTGAAGTCTTACCACTATTGTTGTACTTAACTATTTGTGCTTTGGAAATTTTGGTGCTGCTTGAGGGCTTGCACTCTAAAAGACAAACCAGATGTTTTGGCTGCCACGGCTCTTATCTTTGGCCATGATGCCATTTTAGAGAAGAATTTGGCCATGTGCAGTGAGAGCTCTGCAGCAGGACCAGGTGATCTTCAAGAGCCGAAAACAAGGTTGGCTGGTCTTGTTACACTGTAGGCCCAATAGGATCAGCAGCAGTGGCGTAGGAGGTTAAGAGCTCGTGTATCTAATTTGGAGGAACCGGGTTTGATTCCCAGCTCTGCCGCCTGAGCTGTGGAGGCTTATCTGGGGAATTCAGATTAGCCTGTACACTCCCACACACGCCAGCTGGGTGACCTTGGGCTAGTCACAGCTTCTTGGAGCTCTCTCAGCCCCACCTACCTCACAGGGTGTTTGCTGTGAGGGGGGAAGGGCAAGGAGATTGTAAGCCCCTTTGAGTCTCCTGCTGGAGAGAAAGGGGGGAATATAAATCCAAACTCCTCCTCCTCCTCCTCCTCCTCCTCCTCGTCTTCGTCTTTCTTCTTCTTCTTCTTCTTCTTCTCCTCCTCCTCCTCCTCCTCCTCCTCCTCCTCCTCCTCCTCCTCCTCCTCCTTCTTCTTCTTCTTTGTGGAATCAGTAAATGGCCTGAGTTCATTTCTAAAATGGACCCATCGCGGCCATTAATTTTTTTCTTTATTGGTTGTAAGGTAGGAGAGAGAATAGAATGGTTAAGGAATTTACAAGCTCAGTAAACAAGATTAGCAATTTTTAAAAAATCAATCAGAGACAGACTGGATAAATAAGCCACGAAGCTGTTTGATAATCACCAAAGATTAAAGAGAATGGAGAAAAAAAATTATCGCTGGAATCGTTAGGAAGCACAAATGAATGAAGTCATTTGAAGATGAGAGGGAAAAATGTAAATGCAATATGTGAAATAAGAGGAAGCCTGTGAAGTTCTCAGAACAAAGAGGTAACAAGGTCAGAGCAATGCATGCAGAAAATAAGATGTGTAGCCGCATTTATAACAGAATCAAGAGGATGAACTCATGGTAAAGGAAGGTCATGAAAAGACTACCACAATGACCGAGATAAGAAACAACATAATGTATAAGCATTTTAGTGGTATTTTTTAAAAAGCTTTTCAAATATTGAAAAGATGGAAATGGAAAGGCATGGTAAAAGAATAATTATAGGAAAATAAAACATTAAAAGCAGCACAGAAGCTTGAGCAGGGGAGTGCACAGGACATAGAAGGAAAAGGAGGAACGTGAAGAAGGGGCAGTAGGAACCAGAATGCTAAGGAGGAAAGGCTAAGAATTCTGGAGAACCAAGACCCTTTCTGCTCCAAGGAGTTGAAGGATCTGTTAACTTACTTGGTTGCTTTGGAGGGCCAAGGGTGGTCTTAGTGATTCTGGGGCCCTGGGTAAAAGTCTAGGATGGGGCCCACTGCTATCCCCCTGATTGGATAAATCAAGGAGTCAGAGGTTGTGGGTGCCATGATTTCCACTGGAAACCAGCTGTTGAAGCTTCCAGATGGGGCAGGTGCAAATGGCAGCAGCTTTCCTTTCCCCCTTCCTTGAGATGGGGGGGGGCAGTGGGCAGTGACAGCTCCAGTCATGGAGCCTGGGGAAATTGCCCCTGTTGCCTATGGGCTAAAACTACCCCTGTGCCTAGTTCAATCAGCAAACTAATCTGTTTTATCCATAAAAGTAGACTTATATAGGCTTTGATCATGAGAACTGCACTTGACACTCAGGAGTGAGTCACATGAGTCTGTTCTTGAATTCCTTCAGTACTGACTAGAACACATTAATAAATCATATCCACATTTAGCATTTTACCTACAGTAATGTAGTAGCTAAGAGTATAAGATGGAAAGGCTGTGGGTTTCACCTTTTTCATGAATTCTCAAAGTGATCTTAAGGCAACCATTTACCTATCAGCAATATGGGGATAATACATGGACAAATAATATGAAAATAAAAGTGATAACTTAGAAGGGTAAATATTGTTGTACACATTATTTGTAACAAAGAAGTGCCTCTAATGACAAAATGCACATATGATTCAAATTTAAATCAAGTCCTATTGATTCAAATAGAAGTCTGTGCTGAATTCTGTCACTAAAATAAACGGGACTTTAAAATACTCTATTTAACTTTGGATAAATGATGCGTCTTAAAAAACATTACAAATCTTGAACAAATTTATGTAGTGGTTTAAAATTAAACTGAGTTGGCTTAGAGATGATTGAAAACAATAGTCAGTAGTACCAATAATCTGAAGTTCAACAAGAAATACACACTCTCTCTCTCTCTCTCTCTCTCTCTCTCTCTCTCTCTTCCCGCCAAACTACATACATCAGTGGCAATTTAAAAGAATCATTAATGTGGACAGCAAAAGGCAGGAGTTCCTTTAGAACAAATTCATTTTCCAGCACATTGTGATTTATGATAGATTTCAATCTGTGATTTGGTTTCTGAGCAAACAACAGTGGTGGGATTCAAATAATTTAACAATCAGTTCCAATGGGGAGATTCAAATAATTTAACAGCTGGATGTTTACAAGCACCCTTATAACAACCGGTTCTGCCAAAGTGATGTGAACCTGTTGAATCCCAACACTGGCAAACAAATATGTTCGTGCCACATGAATGACAGTGCCATTGGGCCATATGAGACTGTGAATGTATGAAAATGGTTCATATGTGCCTATTGCACTAGGCATGCAGACACCCAACAAATAACCTGAATGGGTCAGTGAATAATCAGTCTGATCACTGATAAATGAACTGAACCGATGGGCATGGTAGTTCAAACATTATTAATGACTAGCAATAAAGCCCATTGTATGAAAAAATATAACAGGCTCCAGAAAACTGTTGGTGGGATAATGGTTCCCACCAAGGGGACCAACCCCTCCTGCCTTCCCTCCCTGCTTAGCTTCACGTCACCAGTTCCCTCCTCTTCATCCCCCCCCCCCAGATACCTGCATCATCATGCAAAAGTTAATGGTGGCCACCAAGGGGAGTGATCTCTCCTGCCTCTTCTCCTCCTTCAACCCTATGTCACCAGCTGCCTCCTCCTTTTCCTCCTCTTCCCAGATGCCTGTATCACCATGCAACAGTTAACAGAGCAGTTGCTGCCACCAGCAGTTGTGACCCTCCCATAAGGAACGGCTGATGCCTATGCATGCTCCTCCTCAGGCAGCTGCAGACAGTGACTGTAATTATTCAGCAGTGGGGGAGAAGGGCGAATGTGTGAAAGAGTAAATAACCACCATATTATTCAGCAATGGGGGAAAGGGTGAGCACATGAGACAGAGGTGAAGCTACAAGGGGAACGGGGGGTGCGTGTTGCACTGGGTGCTCTGGGTTTGTTTTTTGTATTTTTTAGTATTTTAAAGTTTTTGGCCTGCAGGGGGCACAGTTTTTAGGCTAGCAGCACCAAAATTTCAGAGAGTTTTTTGGGGACTCTCCTGATGATACCACCCAAGTTAGGTGAGGTTTGGTTCAGGGGGTCCAAAGTTATGGACTCCCAAAGAGGGTGCCCCATCCCCCATTGTTTCCTATGGGAGCTAATAAGAGATGGGAGCTACACCTTTGAGAGTCCATAACTTTGGACCTCCTGAACCAAACTTCACCAAACCTGGCTGGTATCATCAGAATAGTCTCCTAAAGATACCACAAAAAGTAGGTGCTGCTAGCCTAAAAACTGCACCCCCTGTAGCCCAAAAACTGAAAAAACACTAAAATACAAAAAAATACAAATGAACATGGGGGGGGGGGGCAGCAAAACTCAGATTTTGTACCAGGCTCCATTTTCCCTAGCTACACCTCTGATGCAACAGAGTGAGTAATCATCACATTTTGCTGCTTTGTGTTGTTTTCTACACATTCTGTGTAAGCCCCTCCCCTAAGCCATGTGTGTATGGTGATTGGTTGGAAGTGAGTTATGTATGATGACTGGCTGGAAGTGAGTCATTGCCACCATGGCTAGCATTTTGTATAACAGGATAATTCCTCCCTGATGAAAGCGGCTGAGGAAAATACAGTATTACAACCCTACGTACCTGGGAGCACCGACTCCTCAGTAAACCTCCTGCATTCAGCGGTTACTGATGAATAAACTTGCTCGCTTCAAGCTACAGCTTATCCAAAGGGATTACCTTAAATGTAACAGATGAATGTAGCCTCAAATTGGCGTGCTTTGTAAAAACACAGAAATATTATGAATCCATCGGGAAACGTTAAGCAGTTTGAATTTTGTTCAATACCAGCAAAGTACAATTATTCGACTGTTCTAGTCATCTATGGGAGAGGGCTGTCTGTCGAGACATATATTTGTCTCCTAGTGGTCTTAGAGAGCATATTAGAAGAAACCAATTATCCAGCATGTCTTCTTCTGGTGACATATCATCCTGTCCCTTTAATAAAAGATTCTGACAGAACTGCCCAGCTGTTAGCATAGATGAACAGATTCATAAAAACTCTGAAGTCTTTTTTGAATCTTTCAAAAAAGTTTATATTTTATCCTGAACTAGCAGGCTCTGGCACTAAGACAGATGTGAAAGTAAACACTGAATGAACATATAGTGCAAATCCCTGGATTTATGAAAAGTAACCGCGTGCTCCTTCCAGTGCTTCCTCATTTATCACACAAACAAGTCAGTTTCTGAGAAAATGAGATTTCAAAGGCTTTTCTCATACAGTAGTTAATGAATCAAAGCATGAATGTCATGTTATATTTTTTTCCAGCATGACAGTGTATAGGAGGGAAAAAATTAAATGTTAAACCTTTTCAAGGAATTCATCTACATGCACACTGAAAACCTGTTAAATATACATTACAAAATCCTGCATTTTTTGGTGATACACATAATTTATGAAAATTCTGCTTTATCTGGAAATCAAAACTGTAAACCTGCCATATAAAAACATACTTAAAAACAAACGTTCAATAAAGAATAAATGAGGCACCTTATTAAAAAGAAAACCCCCAAAGCAATAAAACACAAAGTAAGAAATAAAGGTCAAGAAGGAAATCATTTATAAAATTTGCAAAGGCAAACTGAGAGAAAAGTTACTGCCTCCATCACAAACATACTTAAATTGCACTGAAAAGATTTACATTTTTACAGAAGCCAAATTTATACCAGAACAATATCAGTGCAATTTCATTTTGCCAATGGAACACTTAGAGATTCCTATGGCCATCTGTATTATGTTATTTTAATAAGCAATTCATCTATAATAATATGACAGAAAAGTAACAAGAGCTTCCTTATACAAGATTAAACCAACTCTGTTTTCCATTAATTATTTTTTAAGAACATGCCATTCTTGGTTTATCAAACATTAATTATTTTCCTACTGATTATCCCATTGGTTATGTGGCTAATGACTTTTCCAGATTTTTAACATTTAAAAAGTGACTACGCTTCTCCAGATGATGGACACTTTTCTAATATCTTCCATATGCTTGAATGTACATCTTTATTTCTAAATAGACTTTCTGCTTCCTTAAAATATTCTATGCTGAAGAATATATTTGCCTTGTGAAACTCAGAATCTCTGTCTGTGTAAACTTTTGCTTGGTTCAACTTTGCTTGAATAATATTCACTAAGATGTAAAATTGGAAGACCACCATGGCAGATTAGGACCAATAGACTTCATACACATGTGAAAATAAATGAACAAGTGAACATTCTGTACACTGAGTGAGACCACAGGTCAGTGGAGGTCTATATTTCGTGCTCTGGTTGGCACTAGCTGTCAGTTATCCCAAGTGGAGTTCTTCTTACCACTTACTACCTGACTTGTTTAACTCAGGACCCCTTGAATTTGACAGGTGTGCAGGCACTTCTAAAATTTCAAGAAAGGGTAATGGACACTTCTATAAATTATTGACCATGGGAACATATCATCAAATAACTGCTGCATGCAGCCAATCCAAGGATACACAGCTGTGACACAGCTTCCTGGAATAAACTCAGCTAGACATTCAGGAGTGAACAAAAGCTCTGTATTTTTTTCTGATTATTTTTTTCTGATTTTTTTCTTTCACTCACTATACTTCTGGATTTTATCGCCAAGTCCCCCTTCACATGTGCCAATAAACACGAGTGTAGGATGGTAAAAAAAAACATTTTGGGGGTAACTTCACACAGATCCTGCCCCTAAAACGAGTCTGCCCTGTGTTATTTCTTCCAAACTGGTTTTTTTTTTAGAATTGTGCTACTAGCAAGTCTTTTCAAAAATCCTGGGTTGCAGCTACTTGCAAGCAAACGGCCGGGCAGGAGGCACTTTATTCGCCTCCATTTTCCTTTTATTCACTTCCATTTTCCATCTGCAGGTGCAGATGGCCATATCTTGACACTCAGCATGGCTGTGGCGATTCATTTGTGCATCCTTGGTTAAAAGTAAATTAAAAAAAGAGACACATCTCCACACAAAAGCGCAACAGCAACCCGGATTGGGCTCATGTGTAGGACTGGGGAAACAAACATAGTTCACCAGATTAGAGTCTGCCACTCATGAGGAAGAGTGGGGAATCAAACCCCATCTCCAGATTAGAGTTCACTGCTCTGAACCTCTGCGCCACATCAGCGCCATGCTGGCATGTAAGCATATTGTTTCAGCTAGTCCGCCTCTGGATCTGCAGTATTTGTTTTGCAGCATTGTTCCAAATTGTCACCACTCTGGACCTGAAGGTATATGTTGCCTCAGAAAACATGCACTATTCCTTAGTGAAATTCTTACTTTCCTTATTTGGTTTTTATCAACATTCTGGGTTTTTTCTCCCCCTCAATGAACAACTTCTGTTAGATATCAGTGGTTTTGATAAGTATTAAAGTTTTATATGAAATGAGAAATAGATGAAAGAATTTGCTCTGGTGAACAAAGCTATAGTATAGTGAAATTTGTCCAAGGGACAAGTTGTCCAAGCTAGAAGAGTAATTATGACCAAAGAACCATGACCAATTCCATCAAGATAAGCTACTTCCTTATTTAGCAATAGTTGTCTATGCATAGCTCTGTTTTCAGTTCCTCGTCAGGAATCTCCAGGGTTCATGAAGTTAGCTGGTTGATCAGAGTGGATATAATGTGGGAATGAATTAAACTTGGTGTATTGCATCACAAATTTCTTCACAAGCAGTTTTAAAAGAGAAAATATCATTTTTTTGAACAGGCAAATGGGTATCAGAGACTTGGGGTAATCCAGAAAAGACTATTTGAATAATTATTTCAGTTCTGGGTGGCAAGACCATGCTCTTTTGTTCTGCATTTGTGAAATTTTGTACCATATTCATTGGAGCAGTAAAAGGGAGCAGGGGAAGGGGAGGGAAGGCTCTGTAGTTTAAATTTGACTGGTGAATTAAAAAAAAGTCAGCCCCGTTTCTCGCCCTCAGTTTTCAGGATATAACCAAAAAAAAGTTCTCCTGTTCTCCTAAAATGATTTCTTCAACAAGAAGGATTGAATTTCTGGCTGATAACTATTTGCAGGTGAATGTACCAAGACCATATTTCAAAATATAAAAGATAATCAATGTGTGTAAAAAATGGGATTTGAATATTTTACTGCTATATTATTACTTCCTCTGTGTGGTGTGTTTCCAATTTGCAAATGTGAAAATAAAAACCTAACTGTGGTGAGAGGATGGGGGAAAAATCACTAATAGTGGCTCCATTTGTTTGGAAGATCTAATGGTTTTATTTTCAGGCTTAATGTCTACTTGGTACCACAGGTCATAATTTCTAAATCCATCAGGAATACCGCCACAGTGCTGCTGCCATCCAAAACTATCTGTAATGGATTGGTTTCGTTTGATTTGTAGACTGACATGGTAAGCAGGTTTACTCTCACCCCTAAACATGTATATCTCACAAAGTACCATTAATAAAATTAAAAGGGGGCTCGGCGGTTTTGAAATACAGCTTTGGGCACAGGGTCTCTAAGATCTCTGCACCCGGGCTGTTATAACTTGGAAAGGTTGATGCTTAATGATGTTGCTTATCCTTTGTTCGCTATGTCTAAATCATAAAACAGATCTGACTTTTTTGCTTTCACTCTCTTTGGTAAAATAAATGCTCAGAGAAAACAGGAAAATGGACAAAAGAGGAAGCAAGGTCTTAAAGATTGCAACAGTCCTGTATTGTTGGATCTCGATCAAATCTGGAATTTAAAAACAAAATGCTTATGCTTACCCTGTGAAGATATATTTCTAGTGATGGAGGTTGCAATTCAGAGTCATCCCCTTCCTTTTGACAATGTTGATGAACTGTTAGTTTGTGGACTTGTTTTGAGATTATAGGCTCTTGATCAGTTATGGAACAGGGCATCCAGGGCGTTTTATCTGCTTTTCATATTAAAGTCATTGACAGCTATTACTCATTTTGGTCATCTTATTTATGGACCAAGAAATGCTATTGCATTAGCCCAAAGGACTTTTTCATGTTGTACTTTGAAAAGCTCACCTTTCTATTGCATCCTGAATAGCTTCCAACTTGGAATCAAGACTATACATGATGAACATAGCCAAAGGTGTTTAAATAATCACTGTCCTCCCACATAATTGAATTTTGCAGTAGCACTGATAATTTACATTTGGATTTATTTGCTCACAACAGAGAATCTAGTTGTAAACAGAGGATCACAACAGAGAATCCAGCCTGGCTTCAAGCTGGATTATGGGATGGAAACTGATGGTCTCCCAGATGAAAAACCTCTGTAGACAGCTAGATCAAGGATGGTCAGTGCTTTTGATGCTTTTTCTTGATCTATCAGCAACATTTGACATGGTTGACCATAAGTTGTTGACTCACCACCTTGCCAGCATTAGATTTTGTGGGACAGCTCTTCAATGTCTGATCTTACTTCTCCAAGGTCAGGAACAGAGAAATCTCAATGCATTACCCATTGGTACGTGGAGTCCTTCAAGGTGGCGGGTTATACCATCAATGCTGTTCCCAACATCTGTAACGCGCCTTCACCCAGGAACAAGGGCTGCGGGACGCCATCAGTATATTGGTGACATCCAGCTATACCTGTTAGTGGATGGCCAGCCAGATACCATCCCAGGGAAGTTTGCCATGTGCTTGGAGGCTGTGGTGCAATGATTAAAACAGAAGTATCTGAAATGGAACCTACTAAAGACAAAGGTCCTGGGGCTGGGTTGGGGAACCTTAGACCAGAGAGCTCAGCTTCCCATTCTAGATGGGGTTTGGCTGGAGTTGGTCCTCTTTATTTAGTTTAAGAGTAATCCTGGATGCCTTGTGTTCTTTAGAGATCCAGGTCACACAGACTGCCAGGTCAACATTTTTTTCCATCTTTGAAAGGTTTGGAACCTGATTCCCTACCTGGTCCATACTGATCTAGCCACAGTGATCTATGCAACTGTCACCTCTTGACTGAATTAGTGTAATTTGCTCTATGCACGGCTGCCCTTGAGACTGCTCCAAAAATTTCAACTGGCACAGAAGGCAGCAGCACGGGACCTGGTGGGAACACTTATAGAGTCCATATAAAACCAGTGCACTCAAAATCTTTGTACTATGCCATTAAAGTGTGTAACAAATTTCCTATGTGATACACCTCTGAAGATGCCAGCCACAGATGCAGGTGAAATGTTAGGAACAAGATCCACCAGACCATGGCCACACAGCCCAGAAAACCCACCACAACCAGTTTAAAAAATTTGTTCATTGCTGGAGTTGTTTTTTATTGAATTCACAGTTTTTGGTGGATTCTTACACTTTACATTGAGATTCTTGTGTTTTACATAGATGGGATATTCACAATTCACATATAATCAGTTCTCAGGTTTGCATTGGTTGGTCTTATGGGGAAGAATTTAGCTCACCCCCTCTCATTGACAACAATGGATGCATATTGTTCAGATTCCCATAGAATTATACCCCTTGGTCCAATGAACTCGAAATTAGGGAGCTTTTTAAAGGATAGTCACCAGCTGCTCCCTTGCAATTGTTGTGCCAGTACCTTTAAAAAACACCCCCCAAACCCCGTAGGGAATAATGGAAATATTAAGGAATAAAATATTAGAAACGCCTTCACTTCAAAAAAAATCCTGGATCCGAAAATGGGAAAACTGGGTTTTTTTTAAATATATCCAGATCAAAATTTTTTTAAAAAAATCTTTTTGCAGTGGGGCTTTGAAATGCTTGTTCAGGAGAAATATAGACTGAGCAGTTATTTGCTGTATTATCTGTTCCACATACATTTATTTGTACAATACATATCTCTTTTTCAAAAAAAAAGCCCTCCAAGTAGACCAAATCCATTAGGCCAGCTGAATGCAGAAAGCACAGCTGTTTTATTTTTCTCCTCCTCTTGTAATGGAAGGATATGTTGTACCAGACAAGGAGGCAAACTCCCATCTCCCACATAGTCATTCCTGCTGGAAAAAATGCCACAACAAAAATGCTGGTGGTCCCTCTACTTCCCTTGCAGTGTTCTGGAGCCCAATGGAGCAACATAACACTTCTGAGGTAAGTAAATCCATGTTATGTGACACAGCAAGTTGGGTTGGGCACCCATGACTTGTGTCACTTGTAACATCTAGTTTGGTTCGCAGCTTCTTGGCGTGTGGGAAATATATGGCTTACATCGGTTGTAGCTATCACCACTCATTCACTGACTATCTGGATGAGAACTGCAGATTAAAAAAACCACAACCAAATAGTTTTTTAAAAAAATTCTGAAGTGATATACCTTTCATCTTCCTCATAGACCAGCAGAACAAGTCAATGGGATGCATGGAAAGAATTATGCCCATATGGTACATGTGCATGTTTACTGCTGACAAGGCATTCAAGGTGTGGAAGGGAGCCAGAACTCAGATTACAATCAAGTAAACAGCACATGAGAGGAACTGACACATCAACTCCCAGTAGTCAGAACTATTTAAATTAGTACAGCAAAAAATAAGGTTTGCCAAAATAGTTGTATATGTTGTATCTCCCCTCATACCCTCTCATGTATCCTTCATTGGGCATTTTGTAATCAGCATAACGCCTATCAAATGAACAGAGGAAGCAAATATGTGGTGGAAAATATTAAATGCATAAAAAAGTAGAGAGGATGCTAATGTGGTTGCAACTGAAACCCTGCTGATACTCTAAAATGGGCAAGTTAATTATGTAACCAGAACTACAAATGAATCAGGACAAGCCAATAGCAACAAGCTCAATCCTTTCCAGAGTATAAACTGTCAAGAGTCAAAACTCGCTTCATTAGCTGTGAAGGAAACTTATGGTATCTGATGCAAGGAGCTGTGACTCTTGAAAGCTTATACACTGGGAAATTTCATTAGTCTTTAAGGTGCTACTGGACTTGAATTTTACTTTTCTACTATAGATCCATGTGTCTACCCACCTGAAAGTAAGCCCAATCCCCAATTGACTTCAAGAAGATAACTTCCTCCTTGAAACCTTTCTCAGAGCTGTAACAGTGTATCTGATCCTGCATATTTTGTACACATACTTGATTAAAGATCTGAAACAAGGGTAGCTCTAGGAATTGCTGGAAACTCTTTGGTTCCCTAGAGCCAACTATGCCACAAAAGTGATGTGCCACTGTAACAGGCATTGCACCCCCTCTGTATCCCTTTCTATTTCCCTCCTGTTGTAGTTCTGTTTTTCACAACGTATCAACATTTATTGAACCTGTGTGTATATACTGAGGAGGGGAACTGGGGTTGTATGCATTGGCCTTGCCTCCAAACTTTGAAAATTCATGTGAAGGTCTGGATGAGGCTTTATGCTTACAAGTTGCATACAGTGCAATCCAAGGGCCTTTCCCCACTTGCCATGACCCCCCGTATGCCCCGCGCTGCTCTCAGCACGTGTCATTTCTGCCGTGCGCCCGGGCTTCCCCACGACCCCGTGCTCTGTGCGGGGTCATCAAAAGGCGCTGTTTGGAAGAGCACCAGGAATGACAAGCACTGAGGGGGCGCGACAGCGGCAGCGTCGGGGCAGCTGCGTTGTCGCCGTCCCTGTAGTGGGGAGTGCCGGGGGACCCCGTGCTACTTGCCTACAGTAGCGCGGGGCAGAAGGTAAGTGGGGAAAGGCCCCAAGATGACACAGGTTTTGTCCTAACTTTTAACAAAATTCACAGATTAGGGACCATGATCCTTATCCCACAACTTCTATGTGTTCAATGAACATGTGAGTAGGGCTATTTGTATTTCCATTCTCTCATTTCCTCATGTAAATTCTTTGGTTCTGGAACAGGATTCCTCTCCCCTTCATTCATAGAACTCTGTGTAAAGATATACATACTGAAGATGGTAATAATCATACATCTTCTGGAAGCATTCCAAACAGCTAGAAAAGTGTTTCCTAGGAAGAAAATATGCCCAAATATTACTCTGACATTTGCCCTGGGATAAGATGAATGAAATAATGGTAATTATTACTATACACTGTCTCAGATAAATATGTTAATATGGTCAGTTGAGGTGCAGCTGTTGAGAAAATTGTATGCTTCCTCATTAGAATGTAGTCCCAGACAATATGAGAATTGCCATTCATTTTTAGGCACTGCCTTTGTCAAAACCATTATTTTGTGCATTGCTGAACATGGTACTTTGATACAAGAGCATTCTACAACAAAGAAGGTCCGGCATGTTGAATTCCGTGGTGGAGGAATATACAATCTACTAACATCTTTTTGTGAAACAGTGAGTAGTCTCTTAACTTGTGTGCAAGCCCAGAGAGTGAAATAAAGTGATGAAAATTGAAGTACCCTTTGAATTTTTGGGGTATAGAATCAGTAAATCACTCACAATGAGAAATACTTTCAGTCACTTTCTTTGTCTAAGAGCTGAGCACCTCCCTTCATGCTCTCTTTCTCACGTGCTCTTTCTGTGGTAAAATGCCAAGGTTTCCTTTTAAAAAGCGACTTGCTTGTATGCACCAGTGGAAGCTTTTCTTCTTTCATTATGTGAGACAGCTTTGCTTCAAGTCTAATGTTGGAAGCATCTGTTTGAAAGAGCAAAGATTTATCATAGTCAGGAGGACATCATAAATCTGGGTTTTCACAAAGTGCATTTCCAGGGCCTTGAATTCTTAAAGCACACTGTTGTCGAAATTGTTTGGTTCTTTCCTTTCCTTTGTTTTATGCTAGAAAGTGGCTCCAATAATAAACTTTTTGAATTACCTTTCTGTGAGTCAGAATTTTATTGGTCTTACTCTTTTATCTCCATCCTCACATCCCCCAAACTAGTTAGCATAGTATTCCCAGGTGCTCTTCTAAATCATCAAAATGCCATTAAGAAATATGATGGCTGCAGCTGATTCATCATCCATTAGAATGCAAGCAGGTCACCAGCAAGTTCTGGCAGTGAAAATACTGGATATATGCTTAAGCTGTAGGTCAACGGGGCAAATAATTAATTGGTCATATACTTTTAAAAAATACAAATCAGAAATAAATGTAATTTATGTTATTCTGAACTCTAAGAAATTTACTTCTTCTGGAAGGTAGTTTTGGAAAGAATGACAATGCATTTTCCATCACAGGAAAACACTATTTTTTAAAAAGAAAATTCCCAGGATGTTAAAACTGAAGTAAATAAAATGTATTGAATGTTGGAAGAAAAATGCAAAAGAAAATATCCAGCTGTATGTGTGGATCTATCCTTCAGGAAGACTCCACAGAGGTCCAGGATAAGACATAATTAAACTGATGACCTGAGTTTAATTTGGTGACACAATAGATTGTGGGATATCACTGGATTTATATCATTCATAAATCGTAATTCTACTACTACTGAGCCATAATTCTACTACTAGACATAGACATAGACAAGCCTTTATTGGCATTCCAAAATACAATAAAACAATTGTCCATAAAAGACAGATAGATACAACAGCCATTCAAAGTCTTATCAATAGTTTAGTCCAAATGGACTCATCAAAAGTGCCATTCCTATACACCTCTCCACAGACCAGACTGAAAACCCACCAATTCTACTACTACTTCTAATGGCCATTTTCCCTCTTAAGTGCCAATTAATAGTCCCATTTGCTTACTTTTCGCAGGAGAACCTCTGGGGTACAAAAGTACCCCAGTTCCCTACCAGTGCTCAATCAATCAGTGCCAAGAGAACATTGTGGGGGAAGGGAGGACCTTCATCAGCATGTTGATGTCACTTCCAGCTTAAACCTAAAAGTGACATCACCAACATGATATTGCCCATGCTCTGCTCCCAAAGTCTGCTGGGGTTTCTAGCCATTAGCAGCCTCTGCACCAGGATGTAATAACTGAAAATGATAGTGTGAGATATCACTGGATTTGTGGTGGATCCACTGAATCCAAAATTCCGAAGTGCTGAATTCCATAGTCTTCCTGAGAAATTTAGCGTCCCTCCACCGCTCTCCATCCCTCTATCGTAGGCAAATGTCTGCATTCAGCAGAGTCATTTTGGATAGCATGTTGAATTTTGTTCATTTTATTTTTTTTGCCAGGATGTTTGCTTACAGTGCTGATTGTCTTCTTGCTCTAGAGTTGGGGTGGTGATGAAGGCACCGAGTACCACCATTAAATCTGTGGTAAGAGGTTTAATATGTGATGATAGTGGTGAGGATTGGCTTTTTCTGAAAAAAAAGAGAGTAGAGGTTAGGCAGTCTTGCCTGACCTATATTTTGGTGCCAGCACTCTGTATATATTCAGGCTTCTTTGGGGAATACAGTCATTGGCCATATGACAACACATGTGAGTTTGGGTCTTCTGACTATTCCTATCCTTATACCTATTATCTACAGTTTGGAGACAGGCCTGGAGGAGTATTTCTTTTTTGTAGGAATCAGAAATAATTTCCAAGAAATTTGCCAGCAATTTGTGTCTGGTGTAGAAATGTATATGTTTTGGCTACAGGCCAATAGAAGATGAACCTAGGAATTTCAGTCTGCTAAATACACCTAACTTTCTGCTAGTTTGTGGCCTTTGTGTATCAGTGTGGCACCTGTGAGTGCAGTAGTGATGCTTGTCAATATGGATCCTGTTAACCACTCCTGTCATTCCCTGACCCACCCCCCTCTGCAGCTGACAGTTTGTCAGAAGAAGACTTGGTCGAATCTCACAGAACCCCACCAGCTGGATCATCAAAGCGGGATGCTTTACAGGCTCTGGCTTGGAGTTTATCAGGCATACTGGGCAAGGTGGCAGCAGTTCTGATTCTTCAGATGTGACACAGCATTGCTGGCAGGAGCTGAGACTGGCATTGAAGAAGACAAGATGCTCAGAGCAGTTGTAGAGCCATTGCTGTCCTGCGTCTGTGCAGCAGCCTTCCTGAGCAAACAGCCCAGAGGAATATAATGAGCTGCAGTGAAAGCTGAAGCTGTGGTTGCAATATGTTGTTTCTCTGATACTGCCTGCATGTCACTGCTGTTTCCAGACTCTGCTTTGACTTTGGACCAGCTTGTAATGACCTTTTTTTGGCTGCTTCCTTCTGGTGTGCATGATTCTTGGCATTTGACTATTTGGCTTGCGTGACCCTGCTTCCTGGACTCTCCCACTGGACTGTTTCATCTGTGGTTGGACTTTTCTGACTGTTTACTAGCTTGGACTGTCATGGGGTGGCTCCCGGCCTCCAGGTCTCCTCTGTCCCCACCCAGCCTTCACACAGGCCCCTTCTTCCCTCAATGTTTCTTCCCCTAAACGAACAGCCAGTCCTGGCTTGTCTCCATCCCATTGGAGCAGAAGGAATGCCCAAGAGGCATCATCTTTTCATATGCCTGGAGCACCCATTTGAGAAGAGCTGCCTCCATCATAACAGCACATGTGTCTTGGAATCTCTTAACATTTTGTGATTGGCCCCAGCCCCCATAACAGCCATTTTATGGTTGGCTATATCCCCTAGCAGCCATTTTTGGGGTCGCACCTGCTACCTGTTGTCAAAATGTGAAAAGCGCCCAAAGGTTCACAGAAGTTAGTAACTGCAAGAGTAATGCTACAAAAATACTAAGAATACATCTGAAAACTGTTAGTCTCAGATTTATTTGTGTATCCGATGCTTCACCTTTTTCTAATAGACGCTTTTCCAGGCAGCAATGTAGACAACCCCCTTTTTATTAACTTTTAAAAATAAATATAAAACAGCTGGCGCATTAAGGTTTAAATGTCAGCTACTGAAACAGTGGATTTATACCTGCAGGTTGTTACAATATGTGTAATATGTATTATGTGTGTGTGTGAGATCCAAAGGGCCCTTCTGGTTCTCTGGGTCACAAATCCACTGTTTGGATTTATGTTATTTGAGCCAGAGGCTCCAAATTAATATTGGGTAGTATACATTCTGCAATGAAAGATGGAGGTGAGATGGCTTAATGTCTTTGGTAAATACTGCATTATAAAAGCTGAACAGATATCATGTGTTTATAACATGGGACTTATTATGCTTCCCACAGAGCTGCTACTCTTTGGGGAAGGAAAGAAAACCAGAAAGAAGGAAGAAAGAACTAATAAGGACTTGGATTTTAGAATCCCGTAGTGTACTGCTATACCTACACTGAAAGGAAATCCCGAGGAACTATTAAACGTTAAAAGAATATTTCTCTTCCCCTCTCCAACCACATACAGAGAGCAAAACTTCTGTTTCTCAGTCAAAATTACTTAGTTTGAGGATAAGACAAACAACATAGGAGGTGTACATAGATGTGAACTACCCATTGGAGAATATACACAGTACAGACAAATAACAGTGATTCAAAGTATAATATCTCAGTGTCTGAAATGAAACTATACAAAGTGACATCTGCTTCCACAGAGAGAGAGAGAGAGAGACTATTAGAAGTCAAATATATGAAGAAACTGCTATTATTGTAAATAGGACATCAATCTTCTATAATAAAAAATGGAATGACTGAAATGCTTGTAATGTATTTGTGGGTAAGAGTTGGCCAAAAAAACGGTGTATTGGGGGAAGAAAATATAAAGTTAATCAAGCTCTGATAAACCCAGATGGACTTGCTGATTGAGAAATTGCTGACTGAGGCCCTGACAGTTAGATTAGTTGGCTTGCTTTAAGAATTCTTTAAAACAAGCCCATGAATGAATGTTAGTGTTACTGCCCTGACTGATGGGGTCACTTCTACATAAATGGATTAGCCATTACTGAAAGTATAGTAGGACTGCCAACCTGAGGCTGACAGCTGGTAAGAGACTTACTGTGGCAGAGCACAAAGAGATAGCATCACTTCCAATGTGACCAGGAAGTCATTGTCTAGGGGTGGCACTGTAGCATTCACTCAAAACTCTATTGTTTAACTATAGAGTTTGGGGTGACTGCTAGAGCATCACCTAACATGATAACATCACTTCCAGGTCACTCTGTAAGTGATGTGATTGGATTGGTGTGACACTGACTCCACTTTTCTCTCTGTCATCCAGCCGAACAGCAGCAGGAAGGGGGTGGGGGACAAGGTCTCCTTCTAGAGTGGGAGAATTGGCCTCCATAAAGTACAAAATAGGGGGACACACCGATGAGCAGAGCAAGAAAATACGGAAAAAAAACAATTGGTGTACAGGAAAAAAAAGACAGGATGAATCCTATTTGTTTCACCTATGCTTTGTCAGGGGGATCAGTAGAGTAACACTGGCACAGCAACTAAGCTTCAAAGAAAAAAAAATACAGTCATGGGAGTACTGTCCAAACAGCATCTGTAAAAGAGGTGTTAAGGAAATAATGTGGCAGCTGGGGTTCTGTAGGAAACTCAAAATGATATGTTAGTTGTGAAGCTCCAGAGAGAGGAACTGGCAGTCCTCTTTCCTTGTCCACGGAGTAGAGGGAGGTGGCAAAGAGGAGCAGTGCGTTGTGCTGGGAATGCCTAGCAGAAGTATATTCCAAAAACCACAGTAGGACTGACAACTCAAGTAGAGTGGTGTAAGGGAAAATCCTATCCTACAGAGACATCTTAATTTTTAGTTGTTCTATGAGGTAAGGCTGCAACATGGGATAGGAAACAGGACTTTGGCTCTCGGCAGGTAAAAAGCCTAGGGCCAGAGGTACATGTCTCCAGGGGTTCCAAGAAATGGCAATGTGACAGAACCAATTTTTAATTCCCTGCTTCTATGTGTTGTCTCTATGAACAGTTTTGATCCATTTGTCCTACATGCCTTGTTTAAAAAAAATCCTTTTACACAATTCATAACACAATTTATCCATGCAATGTACCTCATTTATAGATATAATTCTGGTTTAACTCACAAATAACGTTGAAAAAGGAGTGCATTTTACAAGAAAAAAAATTGATACAAGGAAACACACTTGGAAAATAAAGTTTCAGTCATGTGAAGGAGAAGCAAAATCAAAGCAGGTATGAACTAGACCCACTTGGGTGAGAAATTTGATAGCATCCTTAATGAAGTTGGAGAACTCTAAGATTGTTTTCAGATGGGCTCTTTAATCCATTTTGGTATCTGGGGACAGGTTTTTTTTAAATGCTGTATTTCAAACAGGCAGACTCATTAAACTGTTGTTGATTCTGATAGCAAATGCCTTATTTGTTCATTTCAGATGTCTTAAAGGGCATGCATTGTTGTCCTGGTTTTTAATGAAGGTTAAATCAGGTTTGTTTGCTTTTTTAAGGAACAACTTTTCTTATGGTTTTGTTGGGTGGTTACATTTCTGTGTCGTGGGAGATGCTATCTGAAATGTTTGTAGCATTTTGTAATGAGCTGCTTTATTTTTCTTGCCTATTTCTATGTTAAAAAAACACTGAGGCAGTTATTCAGTATAATAATGTGACAATATATCGAGATAGAGAGAGAAGAACCAAAAAACGGTGGCTGCTCTAGTAATTCAAAATTTGTAGTAATTCAAAATCTGGTGCATACAATTTAATGAGACCATCTGAAAGTGCCCCCTTTGAAATGATCCTACTTCACTTTTACAACATTGGGGACCAAATCTGATTCATGTCCTATTCTGTCCTGACATAGCAGCAATGGGCTACTGTTACATCATTTCAAGGATTATTTTGAAGTGATACTTAAAGCATAATGCATGTGTTATCCTTAACACATAATTGGCTCACTGTGTAGCACTATTGCATGATATAATAATGATGCCCATGAAAACAAAACAGCTCATGAAATTCGGGGTACAACAACAATACTAAGAAAAAAAAGGATCTTCCTTCTCTGTTAGGGTTATAGAAAAGGCTGGTTCTCTCTGTAATGTATAAACATCTGTGTATGTATATAGTTAATTCTTTATTGAAGAAGAAGAAGAGTTTGGATTTATATCCCCCTTTCTCTCCTTGTAGGAGACTCAAAGGGGCTTACAATCTCCTTGCTCTTCCCCCCTCACAACAAACACTCTGTGATGTGGATGGGGCTGAGAGAGCTCCAAAAAGCTGTGACTAGCCCAAGGTCACCCAGCTGGCATGTGTGGGAGTGCGCAATCTAATCTGAATTCCCCAGATAAGCCTCCACAACTCAAGCGGCAGAGCTGGGAATCAAACCCGGCTCTTCCAGATCAGAGTGCACCTGCTCTTAGCCACTACACATTGAGGTAATTCATTAGGCACATAGTTCTGTATGAGAAAATAACACTTGAATGAAGATTCCTAAAGAATTCAGAGAAAGTGCTATCAGAGACCAAAACAAATATGACTAATACAGTCCATTGGCATGAATTTCTGGTTGATGGTATCTTCTGGGTTGTGTGGCATACAGTGTCTTTCTAATTATGTTTGTATGCCTCACAATCTATTTGGAAATTCTCCTTTGCCTTTTCTCCTTCTCCCTCCATGCTGTTCCTGTCAAAACTCAATTACTTGTAGAATCCAAAGAACCAACCCACAGTGCTGCATTGGCATGCCCATGAAGTCTTCGCAGCTGACACCAGCACTTGCTGTCAAGACACGGAGAGCTGTAAACAAGCTGTTAAAAATGACTTTTAATAACCAGATAAAACAGATGAAGCATCAAGTGAATCTCCTTGCCCTTAATGATTGCATAATTTAATTGGTACCATTTTATTGAATTTTTAATAGAAGAAAATGAGATTTTAATGTAATCTCATTGAGGTTCAGTCTAATTAGGTACATTAATTTATGATGACTCTTTCCTTGTTACCCATTAATTTGTTCCATATGACGTTGTTTCATGTGATGTTCTAACAACTAGTTTTTTAAAAAGTTCTTTTCACTTGGGGTGTTTTATTCAAGGCAACCAATAAGGCAAGAGGGAGGCCAAACAACTTATTTATATTAGTTTTAATTAAGCCCTGTTTAAAAATTGTGAATGCTAATGAAGATGTCTTTATTCCCCAGCTCCTGGATTTGCAAGACCCTTAAGCTGTTCTGCGGTAGAAATATCAATGGTATTAACCTTTTGAGTTGTTTTTTTTAACTGTCTTGATATAGTAAAGATAAGCATATTACTTTGTATATATAATTGTATAGAGAATTTAAGGGATTTCCAGCTCTTTTTATGGCACCTGTATTATTCATCAATTTAACGAGGCAGACAACTAACAGCATTAGAGAGACAGTGTGGTGAAGTGGGTAAGAGTAGGTGGACTCTAATATGGCAAACTGAGTTTGATTCCCTGCTCCTCCACGTGAGTGGCAAAGTCTTATTTGGTGAACCAGATTTGTTTCCCCACTCCTACATTCCTGCTTAGTGGCCTTGGGCTAGCCACAGTTCGCGCACAGTTCTGACCCTACCTTCCTCACAAGGTATCTGTTGTGGGTAAAGGAAGGGAAAGGATTGTTGAAGGTTTTCACAGCCAGATTCAACTGGTTGTGGTGGGTTTTCCGGGCTGTATGGCCATGGTCTGATAGATCTTGTTCCTAATGTTTCGTCTGCATCTGTGACTGGCATCTTCAGAGGTGTATCACAGAGATAAGTCTGTTACTCACACGTGTAACAGACTTCTCTCTGTGATACACCTTTGAAGATGCCAGCCACAGATGCAGACGAAATGTTAGGAACAAGATCTACCAGACCACGGCCACACAGCCCAGAAAACCCACCACAACCAGAAGGGAAAGGAGTTTGTAAGCCCTTTATAGTCTCCTTACAGGAGAGAAAGAGGCAGTATAAATCCAGACTCTTATTCTTCTTTTTCCAAATTGTTTAGAGAGCTGGATTGGAATGATGGGTTTGTGGGGTCCCATGACTTTTGCCAAAGGGCCCAGAATCATTAAGTTGACTCTTGGTCATCAGGCCAAGACTGAACAAAAATTCTAGAGTTATGCTCCTGTGCATTCCTGCTCCACTACACCCCTGGGTCCACACTTCACTCTCACACACTGGTGAATCTCCCTACCACTCTCCCTACCAGCATACTCCAGAGCACAATCCTCACATGAAGAAGACCTATAAGGGTGAGGAAGCCATCTTTCAAGGAAGCTGATCAAACATTAGAGATGATATCCTTGAGCATATCTGAGGTATTAGGATTCATTGCTGTGAAAACTTTTAATATCAAACACTTATTGATAGTGGAAAACTCACTTCTGCATAAAGCTACTCTCTGGAAAATTCCTGACTCTTTAATCTTCCATGAATGAATACTAAAGGTACAAATGAATGCATACATTGTGATTCCTACTTAGCTTCTGCATCTTGTCATCTTAAGCACAAAGGTACCTTTCCCTCATTTCAAAGCTACCGGTCTTCCCAATGTAGGCTGACCTCTTATTTTGTGCCAGCGGGCTTGACAATATAAAGGTGTTTATTTACATGGCTCTGCTTGAGAAGAGAGTAAGTTTATGGTTTTGGCTAGAGAATTATAGTTGAGCACACTAAAATAGAGGATGCTTCTGAAAAAAAAATCAACTCTTCTTGAAAGTCAAGAGGACATCTTTTGATTAAGCCTGGTGTTGTGTTAGACCTCTGCAATAGATTATAGATGTGAAGTTTGACAGTTTCTCCTCCCCATACTCTGTCACACGTGTATGATTCATAACGGACTGGTCTGCTTGTGAAATTGAATCTTCAAGTTTGCTTGAAGTGCTTACTATGCTGGTTGTTCATATAACAATGGCAATATGTGTTCCATTGTTCATCATTGCTGAAAGATAGTGCTATGGTACTGGCCTTCAGTTTGATACTGAGAAGTAACTAGTATCAGTTACAGATGATTTAGTTCCCTGTACACATGCGTGCTTTCCAGGTTATTGCTGCAGTTCCCTATAATTGCTCATTTCTAGAGAGGCTTTGTGTTGTTTTATTTTTGAGCACGATAAGCTGCACAGACGACAAGAGATATGGTCGCAATATGTTGTTCCTTTTTTTCCATCTTGGATTTAATCAAGTCCATGTTTCCACTCCTTTCCTTTAAAAACCAAGAATGACCCTTGCTAACAACGCAGGTGCTTGCAGATGTGTGAAATGTATGCCACGATTTGGTATCTCGTATAAATATATTTCATGCTCACATACAGAAGCTGCCAAACTGAACCAGGAAAAGCTGGTGATTTCTTTGTGGATAAACATTTTAAACTCTGAAATGGGTAAAACTGTACCCGATGAGAAAAGGGGCATGAATAAATAACTGCCACAGAACACCAACAGGGATGCTACCGTTGTCTTCTCTAATGTGATCCTGTTTCTCTGTAGGATAAGCAATTGCGTTTGATAATGAAATGCTAAAAAGGTATCTTCACTGTATACTGTTTTCTTCCCACTGTTGTTCTCAATTTTGTCACAGGCTACTTGTAGAAATTGTAGTTATGATATGATTGGGCTGTATCTATTGGTCCATTCTAGTACATAATGTCTGCTTTAAGGGCCATGGTCAGAGATGGGATCCAACCAGTTCTCACCACTTCTCTAGAAGTGGTTACTAATTTTTTCTGAGTGCCAAGAAGGGGTTACTAAAGCAACCTCCCTGCCCAATAGGGACTGGAGGTGCATGTGTGCGGCGGCGCCACTGTTTGAATCCCACCACCATTGGAACCTGTTATTAAAATTTTTGGATCCCACCACTGGCCATGGTACTCTCCAAACCTTTCCTGGCACCCACCAAGTACTTTTCGAAAGAGGAAAGAGCTAGGTGCAGCTTCTTTCTAACAGGGATTCATATAGGCTATGAGGATTAAAAGACATCCTGTTATCACGGAGCTTAAGCCTGAAATTGAAGAGTTACTATAAGACTTGTACGTAACCTCAATCCAAGCCAATTTTGGGCTGGCTCCCATCTCCTGAGGCAGCCATTTTTCTGATTGTTAGAATCCCAAAGGTTCCTGCTGGCTCAAAAAGGTTGGGGACCCCTGGTCTACTCTGACAAAAGTTCTTCACAATGCTTTAAAATAGTTGAGGACTCTTCAAGAAATTCTAACTAGTTCGGCTCTGCCCCTGCTCCATTGGAGCAGTAATCACTCCCTTTTTTTCCACTGGAAGCTACTGCCACACTTTTTCTCCTCTTTCTCTTTCATGCCAAGGAGAAGAATCCCCTCACACACCTTTGGTCTGGGTGGAAAAACTAAAATCCCAGCCCCCCTTTCAAAGCTGCCTCTCCAGCGTGACGTAAGAGCAGGTGGACTCCTAACTGGTGAGCTGGATTTTATTCCCTGCTTAGCCATTTCTATACAGTTCTTCAGAACGCTCTCAGTCCCACCTTCCTTACAAGGTGTCTGCTGTGAGGAGAGGAAGGGAAAGGAGTTTGTAAGCCCCTTTGAGTCTCTGCCAAGACCTGATTGTTTGGTCTTGGCATGAGTTTCCAGGTGGGAACAGGGGATGTGGCATCTGGGAAACAGTCTTTACTTGGTATATTTACTTTTGTTTGCTTATCTGTGGTGTTTTGGCTATGTGTGTTTGAACTGAGTTTCTTTTGTCTTAAGCCACACAGCCTGGAAAACACACAACCACCACTTATAATCTGTTTTAGTAACTGGTTGCTAACTCCTACAGTTATAAGAGCTTGGACCACTGTATCTCTTTCAACAAAACTTACCAGAACAGTGTAATGTTCTATGTATGGCATTTTGTGTTTTCCCAGGAACAGGTGTGAAATGGTGTGTCTGTATATATGGCCCTTTCTGCACGGGCCTAATGCAGCGCCCTGAGAACGGCAAAAACGCCGTCCCCAGGGAGCCGTTCACATGAAGGGGGGAGGGGTGCAGCTGCTTCGCAGACGCGCCACCCTCGCTCCTCCCGAGCGGCGCAAAGCCGCCGTTTTCCCATCTCGCTTCCCGAGTGAGGTTTACGGAAAACGGCGGCTTCCAGCCGCTGGAAGGCACCTTCCCTCCCCCCTGTGCCCGGTCAACCTAACTGCTCTGCGACCATCCGGCGCATTGCCAAGGCCTGGGGACACGCCCCCCTGCCCTGCAATGCTGGAGTGGTCGCACACGGCAAAATTGTGTGTAATCCCCTAGCCTCGGCAATGGGCGGTTGATGGTCGCCAGAGCAAGGTAGGTTGATCCCGGACGCAACCGACACGTCCGGTCCCGGAGGGGAGGGGTTGAATTCGTGATGTACGCCGACCCAAGCATCGGTAGCCGTATGGGGAAATGGCCTACGTTATAATAAACGAAGATACAGTCTCCATGGTCACCGAGTATCCTTAGTTGAGACTCTTAGCTTTATATTTCTTGTTAACCTTTATTACTTGGAGTTCAAAAATCAGCAGACTTCTAAGCTTGTGATGTGCTTATGGAGGGATTGATCAAATATATGATTTATGTTTCCATGGGGGTTGTGTTGTGGTTAGTGTTAGACTGGGGTCTGAAAAACTCAGGTTTGAATCCTCACTCTGCCATAAAAGTTTGCTGGGTGACCTTGAGCCAGTCACACAAGTCTCCGCCTCACCTTCCTCATCAAGGTTTTTTTGGAGATAAAACCCATGAGAGGAGAAAGATGATGTTTACCACTTTCAATTCCTGTTGAGGAAAAAAACATGGTGTAAATATTTAAATAAATAAGTCATGAGTTGCCATGCCTAAAACAATCTCTTTTTCTTAGAAGGATTCAATGAGAATCATAACTAAGGAAAGGAACCTTTTTTTAAAAAAAAGAAGTTAGCTGAAGCAAAGCTGAACTTCACAGTGATAGTACCTTTTCCTGACTCCTTTCTTGACTTTCTTGCCTTTTTATTTATTATAGCAGATTTATCATCTGGTAGATAATTTTGCATTCCAGGCTTCTTGAGTGCTCAATTTTTCAAGGTGACTGGCACTGCGTTCTCTTGTATTTTATCCCAAATACCATCAGGGTAGGAAAGACAACTTTTTCTCTCATGGACTGACTTAGCTACTAAATCATAATTCATAACTCTGTTCTTTCTTTTCTCCCACTGAACCTGTAAAAATGTCCTTTTGAGTTTCATTTCTCCCCTTTAAGCAGGCAGGTACAACAGCATTGAAAAAGGAGCCTGATCCATGCAGTTGATTCTTCATCCTAGTCCAGCTCTGTACGGCCTTTGACAAATAACGGAACATCTCTGTCTCAAAGGGACATTGGCTTCCATATCTTGAAGAGACTTGAGGCCAGAGAGGTAGGAAAAATGAAATGGATTCAGTGATAGCTTGATTGAAACAACTGCTGGCTTTTATTAATTCATTGTTTTTCCAGTGCCTTTTCGTTTTCTAAATGAATGCAGCTTTTTATTTCATGTTTTTGTTTGTTTAATGCACATCCTTAAAATGAAATATTGTGCCATATCCTATGATAGGTTTCCTCCTTGGCATAAGGGAGCGATCAATAAGTTCTAGGAGCCAGGAGTGAAACCCATCCACTAAGCTTGCCCTAACTTAAAGATATATAGCGGTGTTGAGGGGCCAACCAGACTTGCCATCCTTAATATCCTCCCAAGACATGAGGATCTGCCCCAGGGGTTATCCTCTGCACCAATAGCCTGCCAGTGGTAAACCTGCTCCTTTACCCCTCCCTCTATGGGGGAGCAAGGGTAGACCTGGCCAAGAGCCAATCCCAGTTCCCTTCCACTTTGTCTTACTTTGCCAGAGTGTGGGGGCAGTGGTGGCGATTGGCAGCTTTCTGCTATGCTCAGAAAGAAAGACAGTGGTGTCCCACCTTACTGCTTGGGGATAAGGAGGGGGGCAGGGGCAGCTTAACATAGTAAAAGAGGGTCAAGGAGAGTGGATGCCCATTTTCCTGCCTCCCTGTGGTGTCGGTGGAGGGGCAAGGCGGTCAGGCAACATTTTTCCATCTCCCCATGTGCAGGGCAGGATAAGGGGCGTGAGTGTCTTAGCCTAGGGGGCCCTTCGGGGGTGGGCGGTTCCTAAATCTAATAAATAAAGAAATAAAATAAATAGGTGGGCTGGCCCTGTTAGGCATCTCTGGGAAATCTGCAACTCCCTGCAGATAGTGATGCAGATACAAGAGTTACTCTTCCTGAGGGGTGAGGAAAACAGCCTTTGTTATAAACAGGATTTTCCAGAACAGGCTTTATTGATGGCCCTTGGGAATGTGGTCTGCTCAGAAACCTGATTATTGTAAAGTAATATGATATGTTCCTTGTTCACTTTTTATCTATCACTTGAGTATCCCAAGAGTGGACTGAGAGAATGTGACTTGTCCAAGACCAGAGACATAAGCAGGGATAGCTATATTTCCACTAGTGGTAGGACGTCTCCTTCCTCCCACTGACACTGCTCACCACTACTCAGCTGGGTGGCGGGAGGAAACTAGCTGGCTAAATGGGGGTGGGTATGATTGGTATCTCTGATGCAGTGTCTGCTGAACCCAGAGAGATGAGGTCACTTATGGGTCTCGATGGGAGTGATGTCATCACTCAGAGAATGTTGACTGCCTCCCAACTCTAAGTTCCCACCTCCCTATCTCCTGCTGGTTTCCAGGCCATGCTTAATCACCCTATAAATGTGTTCTCTGGCTAAGTGGGGATCGGGACCAAGATTTCTCTAGGCCAATTCAATCATTTTGGCCCCTATAATGGCACATGCATGCACACTCTCCCACACACACTCTTTAGCCTTAGTGTCTCAGGAATGCACTCTATTTTCTACATTGGGGAGAGTCACAAGAGCGGAACATGTTTTAAATTATACTGGTATACAAGGATAAGATGTTGAAAGGAGAGAATGAGAAGCTTCTCGGTTGAGCTGTTGCTTTTGCAAAAACAAGCGGAGATTTACAGTCCGACGTATTCTTCTGGAAAGCAAAGGCAGCTGCCTTGGCAGAAAGAGAAAGTTTGGGTAGCTGTTAAGAAATCAGAGAAACATCGATGCAAAAGATTGTTTTAATCCTGCTAAACATTTATTTTGGCGGCTCTCCTGCCGTGAATGTGAAACATAACCATCGACTGCAAGGCCTTCAAGATGACTGCAGCCGCTGCAACACAAAGTCAAGCAGGAGGATGATCAAGATTAGGGAGCTGGTGGATAAACAAAGGTAACCAAAGACAGGAAAAAGAAACTGAAGGAGGAGGAGGTGTTTTGAGAGAGATGCCAGCAGGGAATGACTGAGACTTTTTGCAGGAATAAGTTCTTGAAGAAAAAGCAGCTGCTGGGGAGTGAGTTTACCTTACAATGATTTGTGGGACCCCACAGAAGGAAGAGAATAGAAGCACGGAGAGGGGGAGAATATTGGCACTGTCACAAATGCTAAGTAACAAAAACCATACACAGGTATGACTTGCCGAACAAGAAAAAGAAGAAAAAGAAGGAACTACAGTAGTTGATACCTGGAAACCAAGAAATATTTAAGCCTTTCTGCCCCCTAACAGACTTTTAAAAATTGGTACCACTCTTCCTTTTAATCAGTTTTTGAGACCAAATTGTGACTGTAAAATGGTGCATTTTTGTCATATTTGAAATCTCTTTTTCACTCACTTTCCAGTTTGAATCCAATTGGAACCTCTGGATAAAATGCAACAGATTTCCTTAAAAAAAAATTAAAACATGACACTTAAAGCCATGAAGCCAGTGGTAGGCTGAGAGGGGAATCATGTGAAAAATACAACTCAAAAATAGTAAACTCCCAAACACACACTGAGAAGCAACATCCGCAACACAGAAACTCCCGGTTCCACATATTAAGAGTATTTTGCTCCTTTGAATGTGGGGAAGAAGTAGAAGGGGCAACAGTGAATTGATCAAGGTTCAGGCATATGATGGTATTTTCATGTGTCCCTCTGTCCAGGCTTTCTCTCATTGGCTGCTAGGGTGGGGGGATATAGTTAGTCCAGCTGAACATGTTTGTGAATTACAGAACAATTTTAAGCAGATTACTCAGAAGTTTTATCAGTACTGAAAATGAAAAACCACAGAGTAGAGCTAATTCCCTCATAGCCAGCTTGCCCCAAGAGCTAGATTTGGAGGTCTTATAATTCTGTCCAAGCTTGGACCCTTTCTGGGGACTTACATGGTTCTGTATCGTACAGTGGAATATAACCTACCCTTGGTACAGCTTGTTCCAGCACCAGAGCTGCTGTTAGGAGCAAACCAAGCTTAGGATACTCTTGGTTTGGGCCTTTCCCCCCACTTACCTTAAGCCCCGCGCTACTCGAGGAGAGTAGCGCGGGGTCCCTCGGCACTCCCCACTGAGAGGGGCCCGGCTGACAGTGCAACGCCCAGAAGCTGCTGCTGTCCCGGCGCCCCTCAGCCTTGCCCAGCATCCCAGGCAGCTCTTCTTAACGGTAGCCTTTTGATGGCCCAGCGCAGAGCGAGGAGTGCGTGGGTCTTGAGGGCGCGCGCCAGGATGCTTTCTTGAGCAGCTGAGGCATGTGAGGGGCTCTTGAGGAGTGGGGAAAGGCCAACTGCACCGTCCGGTCCCAAGGTTATAATGGGATGGAGCAAGGGACTGCAGTCATGTTGTGAGAGTTGCTGATGATTTTTGCCTTTCATCTTGGCAAGGGGTGGAGAGGAAGATGGACATAGGCAGGTGTCATCATTCCTTCAAGCATGGCTGTACGTGTTATGTATGTCCAATTATTATATTGGTATTATGCCTAATAAAGGTTTTATGTATGTATATGTATGTATGTATATGTATGTCCAATTATACCTTTGCCAATTTATGTCCAGCATAGTAGAAACTGTTTTATCACAGCAGGCTTTTCTTTTTCCATGGCAAATGCCAGGGGAATGGGAGTGGGATTGGAATATGACAGAAGGACCTGTATTGACCTATTGACACTCATATGTGTAGACCATATTTAGATCGAATACTTTTTATATGATTGGGAACAATCCTTTGAACTCGGGCTGTCATCTAATGGTTATGCATTTATTATTTTCATCTATTGCTGCAAAAGCAATTCAAAATCTAGTGGTGCCTTAAATATTTTTTTTTAAATGTTGCATGAAAACGGTACCTGGGGCAACACTTGCTCAACCACCCCCACCCCATGCCCCTGTGCCCCACTTGCCTCAGCCGGCTTGGCCGTTGCCAACCTCATTGTCTGGCCCAGCGGCGGGTGCCCCTCCACCACCCACCTTCTGCCCTCTGCCAGGGAGGCCCAGCAGTGGGAGACGGTTGGCACGGTGGCAGCTGCAGCACCCCAGAAGCAGCAAGCCTTGGTGCAGCAGGAGCATGGCAAAGGCCACTGGGCGGGTTGGCAGAACCATGCGCGAGGAGAAAAGGCAGCACGCTGGGTCTCCAACTGTCTCCTGCATCTCCCTCATGGACAGGTCAGAGGAGGCTGACTTCTGCTACCCAGCTCGGCCCCCTCTGCCGCCTCTACGCCCTTGCCTCGCATGCCCAAGTGCTTGTGGAAGTGGCCGGCAGTCACCAGAGGGGTTCGGCTGGACAGCAAAGGTGACCTCCTCTCAACCTATCCACATAAAGGAGACAGCAGAAGGCCCAACGTGCAAAACCATCACCTCTCCTAAATCACACTTGGCTCTGCACCACCGCCATGATCCTTCTAAATCCTCCTGCTGTGCCTGGCCCACCTCACTTCAATTTTCCGCCCCCATGACTTATGCCCGAGACATGTGACCTCACATGTCCCTGTGGGCACTATGCCTCTGATGAAATGTCATAGACCAGACCCTATCCAGTGAGGATGCCTGAATATCCACAGCAAATAATCACCAAAACATGAAAATGTACCTCTGATACATATTTTTTTTTAAAATTGAAAGTATTCTTCATTATTTTCTGTTCAGATCTTTTTCAAAAGAGTAATCTTTCAAATATATTATTAGAATTAAGTACAAATATATAGTTTGAAAAATATAAGCGGGGCCTTTTTAGTGATGGTACACATTTGCACTAAGTACCAGCACCATTTGAGGGTAGTAATTGGTGGTTCCTGCCAAAGATTTGTAGAGGAGAACTGGTAGAGGCGGCTGTTGGACCTTTATGTATGACTTTAATGCTGCTGACGTCACTTTTAACAACAATTAAAAGCACTGAATATGAGTTTATATAAATAAAAATGTTAAGAGTCCTGAATGCACAAAAGCAGTCGTATGACCAAATACATGCATTGTTCCTTATTCTTAGATGGTCTGCTTTTAAAGGAGGTATATTTTCTTCTGTGCCGAATGCTGGTGCATTGCCTTTTCTGATTATAGATCTTCTGTAACGACGTTATACTTGTGACGTGGCACTTATATTGCTACCAGTCGGATTTGATGTGATTAGAGTTACTTGGAATGGTCTCAGAAGTATCTCCCACTCATGCCCAATCTCTAGTGTACACTTATATAGACCAGTTATTGGGACTCACCAAGATAGAGTTGCCAACTCTGGACTGCAACATTCCTGGAGACTTGGGGGTGGAGCCTGGGGAGGAAAGGAATTGAGGATGGGAGGGACCTTAGAAGAATGTGATGCCATAGTGTCCGCTCTCCAAAGCAGCCATTTCCCCCCAATCTCTATAGCCTGGCAATTGGTTGTAATTATAGGAGCTCTCCAGCTGTCACCTGGAGGTTGTCAACCCCACGCCAAGAAGCAATGACAAATAGGTGTCACATTCTGCCTATAGCCACACTCTGTCCGAGACAGCTATTACTCAGGCTTAGCTGAAACGTTTTGTGACTTCTAATGCTATTTCATGGTAGTAAAACTTGTTGCTCCACCTCCGGAAAGGCTTGGGATTTCTAATATTATAAGCATTTGATTAATGAAAGAACATTGCTTGTACAGGAGGAATGGTTGTAAAAAACCTGCTTTTTAACAGCCCAAAGTACCTTTTGCAGCATTGCAACCTTTTATCACCTAGTAAATCGCCCCTTGAGATGAATAGCCAAATCCAGACAAGGCCTACATCCATTACTAGCACATCTACCTTGGGATATTATAAGAGTGAGGTTGCAGCTGCTTCAAAGGCATGGTCCTCACCCAACACATTGTTACATCTTGCCCTCATTATAGGGGCAGGAACCATTTGTGTAATTGTAGCAGCTTTGTTTGTAACAATCTCTGCCTCACACCCTGTCACAGACCCCGGCTGAAGCTGTTCAGACCTGAGGGAGGTCCACAATTTCCCTTCCATTTGCTTATCTCTCTTGCCATAAAATTGTGATTGGTCTATTCAGGTTTTGATTTGTATCCAGTACAGATTTCACCAAATGGCCTTTGGCTTTTGAAGGCGAAAATAGTAGACACCGTTAAGCTGTGAGGGATTTTAAATGGTCTGGAAATCAGGACAAAGAGTGGGGAGAAAGGTATCAAACATAAAATAAAAATGTTAAAATAGAGGGGGAGAGGCAATTTTTACTAGAGGGACCTGACAACTCCTTGTTGGCTTTCCTGGGAGAATAAGCAGGAAAATATAGGACAGGATCCTAACAGCAAACTTGAGCAGGCATTCCTGGTGCTGCGGTTAGGGGCGCGCGATGGGCAGAGAGCAACCATATAAGGGCTCATGCTTTCAATTATTTTCCCTACTAGCAGAGACAGACACAAAATTTATTTGTTCTTTCTGACTGATTACTCTTCCATACCAGCCAGCGTGCCTGAGTTCTAAATTCGCTTCTGTTGAAAGAAAGAGAAATAAACATCTATTGGTTATAGAAACAAAGCAAAATATTTTATTATATTTATGATTTTGCTAAGTTCCTTTTATAGGCACTTTCTGGGGTTTTTTTTTTCATACTGGAGAGGTTTTTTAAAAAGAAGTTTAAGCCATGTCACAACAATCCCCATTAGGATTGCACTGTAAAACGAAATAGAATGATGATTAATCCAGTTTATGTCATGAGCATAGATGAGCCCATAGTTTCTTGCAGCACAACCCTAAGCAGTTTGCAAGAAGCCAGACCCTTTGCCCGCTAAAGGGGGAAAGAACTGGCAGGAGAGCAAGACACTATTCCACACAAAATGAGTGCCTTTCAGAGAGTTTTGAACTCTGTTGTGCGTGTCAAATCTGGGTGGAACGGTGGTTGGCAGCCGCACTCTTCCAATGGCCCAAGGGTGTGTCTGGATGAACAATGAGGTAGCTAATCTCCATTGTCTCACCCTAAGGTTATTTAATTAGTGCTCTGCGCCAGCCATTATTTATTCTAATTTGCACCCATCTGCATCCATCAAATTCATTAGTCAGTATTCAGAAGAATAGAATTCCCTTGCATTCTGATAGCCCATCAAACATCTCCTTTCTTTTTGTTCAAACTCTGGAAAAGTAAACAAACTTTTGCCTTTGGCTTTCCTGAAAGGTTATTTCATACTGCCCCAAGAGCCATTTTTGAGTATAAGTATTGGTCCTTTGGCCATTAAAAGTGAGTGTGTGCATTCTGGATCCATGCACATTACCCCACTTGTGTGTGAGTCCTCTTCAGTGGAAACACTGGCTGTTTTCATCCTCAGCACTGCTGTTGTAGGATGTTCCTTTCTGCATGACTGTTGACTATTGTCCATCTCTAAAATCCTATCCAATGTCAACAATTCGTCTCTCAGGTCGAATCCCCATGGAAAATTAATCACATGATACTCACGCGAAATATCCAGGTTTCAGGAAGAACTCCCCACTGCCTGATCGCCAAACACGGATTCATTTCGGTTCTGGTACTCCCGCTCCCTCTTATCACATGTTTTTTTTTAAAAGTGCACCTTTTTAAAAAAACACGCGCTGAACCCAGATTGGTGGGGAGGTTTGTGAGTTGAATCTAGATTTAATTTCCTGCCATAGGGAGTGACACAGAGCCTTCCAGCAAATCAGAGCACAGTGGGCTCAACCCTTTTTTTTTTTGTATTGTGCCGGCAGAGGCTATGTTGAAAATTTAATCTAGATGCAACCAAGTTTCAAAAGAATCGGCACCTTTTAATCCAGGTTCCAGCATCCTCACTGCAGCATGTTTCTAGTGAAGACATCTAGGCCTGCCCCTGGGGGGGGGGTGTCTTCTGTCAGGGGTGCAATTGTTAAGCTAGTAGCACCAACATTTCAGAGTATCTTTAGGAGACCCTCCTGATGATACCACCCAGGGTGGGTGAAGTTTAGTTCATGGGGGCCAAAGTTATGGACCCTCAAATGTGTACCCTCATCTCCTATTAGCTCCCATTGGAAACAATGGGAGATAGGGGCACCCCCTTTAGGAGTCCATAGCTTTGGACCCCCTGGGTTTGAGACACATATGATACATAGTGGGTTTAAAACACCATTTCACATGGAATGTACAAAGGTAACATCCATTTGACTGTCCCCAGTGTTTTATATTGTTTTGTACCTCACTCTAAAAACCTGACCTTCCAGAACTGAAGTCTCCTCTCATGCCAGAAGTGGGTGAAAATAGTCCACTGCTTTCTACAAAGGGACTTCAATGACAGAATCCAATGCAAAATGGCTAAGTTCATTAACAAGTTCAAGACTCTTAATCAGGTTTATCAGGGACCTGATTCTTTCCTCTCTATACATGCTAATGTGTTCCATATCCCAGCGCTTTCAGATATCAATTAGTTCAGTGATATTCCTGTAACTGTCATATTTGTTTACATTACATTAGATTTTATGTTAAATCTACATTGCCTGCTTAACAATATTGAGTAGAGGTCCTCATCTCAATGAGTGAATTTATTACTCCTTTGACTGGATTTTCTTTTGAACTGGTCTCTCTTTGTGACCTCTGTCCCTAGTTCCCTGTTGTGTTGTGAATATAAAGGCATCAACCTAATAGATGTACTCATCAGTGCAGCTGATAAAGTGAGCTTTGACTCATGAAGGGAACTTTGATGAAGGGAGCTTTCACTCTCAAAAGTTCATACTCCCCAAGTTTTGTTGGACTTTAAGGTGTTACTGCCTTCTGAAACCTAACCTGTGAAAGTTATCCTGGAATAAATTTTGTTAGTCTTCAAGGTGCCACTGTTTTATTTCAGTACATTGCTTGTAATGTTCTCTCTTGTTCAACTATTTGAGCAGGAGAAACACAAAACACACACTGAAATGAGATGAATAGGTGAAGAGGCGAAATCCATTGACATTTGTTTTGGATAGGAACTGTTGAAGTGTAACTTTCTGCAGGATTGCATGTAGGAACTCAGCCAACAGTGAAAATCATTGTAGAGAAAGAGATCTGATGTAAAATATTTTAACTGTCTAGAAATGTCACAGCTGGCTTGGCAGCCCAACTGATAAGATCTGTAAGGTAGACTTAAGGGACATGTTGAACATTTCAGCTAATTCAATTTTAGCTAATTCACACTGAGTGATCAAGAGTGGCATGATGGAGAACAAATACCTTGGTAAACTTTTCACCTTGACTCCCACTATTCTGCCTAGTCATGATATAGTTGTTAGACCATTTAAGCAAATCTGCCTTAGTTGTAACCTTCAGTAATTTAATTTACCATAACCTTATTTACATTATCCACAATGAAAATGGGACCACTGGTAAGAAATTGTCTACTGGAACTGGGTAAATGGTATCTATGTCCTCCTCTTTCTGTCATGCTGGCATTGGGCTGGGTGTGCTGCTCCCCTTCACTTTCAAGCAATGAATGGATTCAGAAGTCTGGTAGTCCTATGATCCTGAACTATTGTGACTCCTGTTGAGTTCTTGCTAGGGACCCATGGAATTCTCTTGATCTCTATGGTAACTGTTAAAGAAATTTGGGGAAATCCTAGAGTGCGGAGACATCATTTTGGGGTGCCGTACCAGAACTGAAGTAATAATTTTAATGTTGGTGCCCCTTCTCATTCTCCTCTTACTGCTCTACCAAGTGAGGGTGAGAGCAGTAGTATGGGGCAAGAGGTTGTCAGTTGTGGTAGACAAACCACGAAGCCGAATAAAGGTTTCACATGGCTATGTTCTATTATGATGAAAATCTAGGAAAAAGTAAATTGTCCACAGTTTTTATCACGTTCATCTGAAAACATGGATATTAGTTATTAATGGAAAATAAACTCCTTTAATGTACATTTGAATATGTATATGCAAGACAGTATATTTAAATCCTTACATTCAGAAGAGTTGTGACATGGGAACAGCTCAAATGCCCTGTGATGGCTTTTTAAGATCTCACTTTAGTTCCTAATTAGGAATAATCCATTGACTACTCATTCGCCACTTTCTCTCTGCTTGCACAGTTTAGATGCCCTTTGAAGATCATTTTGACAATTTCTGATGTTGCTGTTTCATTGAAATTCTCACAAGTTCCACTTAAATGGACATATACCAAGAAAGGGTGACCAAAAAGCACAAAAGACCCCAAAGACCAGTTTTGAAGCTGCAGGTGCTCAGTACCCCTGGAAATTAGGATTTCTTTGCCCAGCTGGTGGTGTTAATTGCATTGAGATTAGAAATGGGTCCAAGTAAACAAAAATCAGATACAGTTTCGGTGTAACCAATGAAATGGATAAGCTCAAGAAAAATAAGTTGGCAAGACCAGATGGTATTCATTCAAGAATTGTAAAGGAACTCAAATATGAAATTGCAGAACTACTGACTGTGGAATGCAAGCTATAAATCATCCTTATACTCAAGGGCTGAAATGTAGCTAAGGTAATATCAATATCTTTTTTTTAAAGACCCAGAGGCAATCTCTGAAACTGAAGGTCAATAAGTCTAACAGAAATCCCTTGCACGTTAGTCTATAATAAAATAAAAGATAAGATCATTGGATATATTAGTAAACTTGATAGGATTGGAAGGACTGGGATTTCTTTTTGCAAAGGGAATTTAAAATTAGTATTTGTGAAACTAAGCTTTAGTCCCAGTGATGTTGGCAGGGTGCTCCTTGACTTTTGCATTGTATAGCTCCCATTAGGGTGTGTCTAGAAGACATATAACACAGCCTGAAGCGAACAAGTGTGTGTCAATTCAGTGCCTCAATGGAGTCTTGTCTATATAATCTTGAGTCCTAGAATGAAAAAGGATGAATACAAATATAATTAATTAACAACATCCTTTCTGGAAAATCCAGTCCAACTATTCAAAACAGCATGTTTTAAAAAGAAAAAAAATGTGCTGTCTTTCCAGACATGTGCTGTCTTTACAACTAAAACAATATAACAAATTAAAACATAGCCATTAAAAAGCAAGGCAAAGCCATTTAAATAAGTCACTAAAAAAAGCCTGGGCATTAAATGCATAAATGCATATTGAATAGCCTAAAACAAGCTAGATAAAATAATTTTCCTGAGGCCAGGAGGAGAGTATAAAACAGCTTTAAAAAAAGGAACCTCCCTCACATAACTTTAATTAAAAACTTTGGTAAAAATGAATATTTTAGACTGGTGCCAAACAAGGAAGTAATAAAAGAAAAATTGTAAACATTTGAATCTGATTTCCATACTTCAATTTACTATATTTTTAGACTATATATTATGGACAATCCAGAAATGTCTGTCAGAGTAACGAATCAAGATGATGATGAACATCAAAACGATGGCATCTGGCCATATTATTTGAGTTTTTCTTGTCACAGTGGACAAAAGAGTAACACAATTCATTACAGTTCTTTAGTTCTTGTAGTTCTTCTCTTCATAGATTGCAGGAAGTGGTGAAGAGTTTCAGTGGGTCAAAGGAACTGATGCTCAACCCTAATGTCAGCAGTGCTGCTTATCAGAGGTAAAAATAAGAATACCCTATTCTGGATATTGGGAAGGCAACAGTAAATGAGCAGTTGCATTAATGTATATACTGATGAACAGTTTGTTTATTAATTTATTGGAAACATTTTTATGCTGCCATTTTACTGAGTGTAAGTTTTCAAGGTGACGAATGATCAAAATATTAAAACAAACTTTTAAAATACGTAACATAATTTTTTTAAAAAACAAAACATATACAGTTAATATATTTACATAACTGAAATGCATACAGAACTCGAATGTATACACAGGAAGGAGAGTCACTGAAGGAATGCCAGACAAAGCATATAAGCCTTTGCTAGTTGGAAGAAGACAATGATAGATGAGAAATGATACGTTTCCCTAAGAAGGGAATTCCATAGTATTGGTTCATAGACTAGTCCATCTTAACTCAAGGCAAAGCTCCAATTTATATCTACTATTGATCAGAGCTTGTTGAAAGTTTATTTTGTTTTTTGATGTTCCTTGTCTTACGGTAAGTTATACATTCTGAAGGGTGTTCTGCTACAGCAAAGCCAACAGATGGCCCCTTCCGCACACGCAAAATAATGCGTTATCAAACCACTTTCACAACTGTTTGCAAGTGGATTTTGCCATTCTGCACAGCTTCAAAGAGCACTGAAAGCAGTTTGAAAGTGCATTATTCTGCATGTGCGGAATGAGCCAGATCTAAAGCTTTTTGGAAGTTTGATTGTTGCAGTAAACTTTTTACAGAATGCAACTTTGCTTGAGTGGGACAGGCCTATTTCCATAACTCTGCTAACACTGGAGGGGGTTGCATTCAGTGGTGGGATCCAAAAATTTTAATAACAGGTTCCGATGGTGGTGGGATTCAAACAGTGGAGTCGCCACACACACGCACCTCCAGTCCCTATTGGGCAGGGAGGTTGCTTTAGTAACCCCTTCTCGGAACTCAGAAAAAAATAGTAACCACTTCTAGAGAAGTGGTGAGAACTGGTGGGATCCCACCTCTGCCTACATCTCTCCATTGTGAGAACTTCCCATTTATACCCACCCTTTGTTTCCTGTTCCTCAACCAGTTTTTAATCCATAGGAGGACTTCCCCTCTTATTCCTTCATTGCTGAGTTTTCTCAACAGTCTCTGGTGAGGAACCTTGTCAAAAGCCTTTTGGAAATCCTAGTAGACAATGTCCACTGGTTCCCCCTTATCCACATGCCTGTTTACACCCTCAAAGAACTCTAGTAAGTTTGTAAGACAGGACTTGCCTCTGCAAAAGCCATGCTGACTCTTCCTCAGCAGGTCTTGCTTTTCTACAAGTTTAATAATTTTATCTTTAATGATAGATTCTACTGACTGGCCTGTAATTTCCTGGATCCCCCCTAGACCCTTTCTTAAAGATAATCCTCACAGTAATCCTCACTGGACATTTGGAGGTGGTTTGCCATCGCCTGCCTCTCCAGCACAACACTGGTATTCCTTGAAGGCTTTTATCCATGTACTAGCCAGGACTGGCCTTGCTTGGCTTCAGAGATGGCTGGGGGGGGGGGGGTAATCAGGCTAGCCTGAGGCTATCCAAGTCTAGGTGTTACCATAGTGATGACAGTAAACAATCTTGCATCACAATACTTCTGTTGGGTCATCCTTGCTGGCCATTTGGTCTGTTCTTACTGTTCATTTGAGCTCATCATGAGAGGTAGGAAAGTCCTCAAATGGATATTAGCAGCAAGGGCTCCAGCCTCAGGCCCTCCTGCCACATCATGGGGGGGGGGGGGAGGTAAACCACATTAGCCAAACCTGCTGTTGTGTGAAATGTGGAGGTCAAGGGTGAGAGCCCTCCCAGCTGCAAGGGATTCAGGCGGCTTGGTCTTTATTTGTCAGCTGAGTGTTGCTTAGGGTCCTTTGAAGGTTCACCACATCAATGTCCCACCCATCCATTTTCTTTTCCCTTTAAAGATGAAGCGCATCTTACAGACAGGACTTTCAAGACCACCCCAGGAAGAGGGCAGGGCCTAACCCCTCCTCCAACCTATCTAGGATGGCACAAAAACTGTCAGCTGGCTTGGGAGGCTTGCACCCATTCCCCCTCAAAACTTTACAACTTTAGCACACTTGACATTGTCCATCCAAGTACTAGCCAGGACTGGCCCTGCTTGGCTCCAGACATCAGAGGAGATCAGGCTAGCCCAGAGCTACTGAAGTCTGGGCGTTTCCATAGTGATGGCAGTAAACAATCTTGCATCACAACACTTCTGTTGGGTCATCCTCACTGGCCATTTGGTCTGGTTAGGACTTTCCATGCTGTTCATTTGAGCTCATCTTGGCAGGTAGGAAAGTCCTCCAAGGAAAGGTTCATGGACTTCTCTGCCCTTCCTGCAGACAGTCCCTCTGCCATGGGGGTGGAAGCCAGAGACAGAAATCCAGTATTCCTCCTTGTATGGGATTATGGCTTGGCTTTCTTACAGAATGCAAAGCGATTAAAGAGGCCCATGTTTTCCTGCTCTGTTGTTTTCCTCTGCTTCCAGGCCAACCCTTTTTATACTGGATGGAGTTTGCCTTGGCCTTCTTGAACGAGCCCTTATTTCCCAAAAGTGTTAGCTTTTTTGGCTTCCACAGTTGTAAATTCTGGTATTTTTACATGCGTATAGGTGACACCATAAGAGAATTTCATTTTAGGTGTCCATGTCACCCTTTGGGGGTGTCCACATTAGTTTTCTTTGTTCGTGAAACAGAGCGAATGTGCATCATTTCAGTGGTCTAAGCGCTGCATTTTTCTTAGGGTGCCCCTTTGGAATCTGCGCCTCCTTTTGGAAGCTGGTGCTATCTCAGAAGCCTCCTCCCCTCTATGGTGGGACCTTGTTGTGGGCTGGTATTTCCCAGTGGCTTCTGGTCTTCTGTAAATTAGTTTGTCATACCACTATGTGCCCTTAGAGCATTAGATCTACCTGACCTCGCTCTTCTGGTTTAGTGCAAAAATTCCACATGTGTGTGGCAAATGGCATAGTTATGTTTTCTTCATAGTTTTAAAAATGTTTCTTTTGCTGTCAAATCACATTTGACTTATGCCAACCCTGGTCGAGTTTTCAAGGTAAGAGACATTTGGAGGTGGTTTGCCATCGCCTGCCTCTCCAGCACAATACTGGTATTCCTTGAAGGCTTTTTATCCGTGTACTAGCCAGGACTGGCCTTGCTTGGCTTCAGAGATGGCTGGGGGGGGGGGGGGTTATCAGGCTAGCCTAAGGCTATCCAAGTCTAGGTGTTACCATAGTGATGACAGTAAACAATCTTGCATCACAATACTTCTGTTGGGTCATCCTCACTGACCATTTGGTCTGTTCTTACTGCTCATTTGAGCTCATCATGAGAGGTAGGAAAGTCCTCAAATGGATATCAGCAGTAAGGGCTCCAGCCTCAGGCTTTCCTGCCACATCATGGGGGGGTTGGGGGTGAACCACATTAGCCAAACCTGCTGTTGTGTGAAGTGTGGAGGTCAAGGGTGAGAGCCCTCCTGCTTGCAAGGGATTCATGCAGCTTGGTCTTTTTCTGGCAGCTGAGTGTTGCTTAGGGTCCTTTGAAGGTTCACCACCTCAATGTCCCATCCATCCATTTTCTTTTAGCTTTAAAGATGAAGCGCATCTTACAGACAGGACTTTCAAGACCACCCCAGGAAGAGGGCCTAACCCAGTGATTCTCAACCTGTGGGTTGGGACCCCTTTGGGGGCCGAACGACCCTTTCACAGGGGTCGCCTAAGACTCTCTGCATCAGTGTTCTCCATCTGTAAAATGGATAAATGTTAAGGTGGGCGGTCACCGCAACATGAGGAACTGTATTAAAGGGTTGCAGCATTAGGATGGTTGAGAGCCACTGGCCTAATCCCTCCTCCAAACAATCTAGGATGGCACAAAAACTGTCAGCTGGCTTGGGAGGCTTGCACCCATTCCCCCTCAAAACTTTACACCTTTAACACACTTGACATTGTCCATCCAAGTACTAGCCAGGACTGGCCCTGCTTGGCTCCAGACATCAGAGGAGATCAGGCTAGCCTGGGGCTACTGAAGTCTGGGCGTTTCCATAGCAATGGCAGTAAACAATCTTGCATCACAACACCTCTGTTGGGTCATCCTCACTGGCCATTTGGTCTGGTTAGGACTTTCCATGCTGTTCATTTGAGCTCATCTTGGCAGGTAGGAAAGTCCTCCAAGGAAAGGTTCATGGACTTCTCTGCCCTTCCTGCAGACAGTCCCTCTGCCATGGGGGTGGAAGCCAGAGACAGAAATCCAGTATTCCTCCTTGTATGGGATTATGCCTTGGCTTTCTTACAGAATGCAAAGCGATTAAAGAGGACTTTCCATACTGTTCATTTGAGCTCATTATGGCAGGTAGGAAAGTCCTCCAAGGAAAGGTTTATGGATTTCTCTGACCTTCCTGCAGAGAGTCCCTCTGCTGTTGGGGGTGGAAGAGACAGACACAGAAATCCAGTATTTGTCCTCATTTGTGATTATGCCTTGGGTTTTTTTATAGAACGCAAGGCAATTAGGGAAGCCCATGTTTGCCCGCTCAATCCCCCCACCCCCCATTTGTTTATAGCTCGTTGTTGATCCTTTCCTGGCCAATCCTTTTTATCAGTGGTGGGATCCAAAAATTTTAGTAACAGGTTCCCATGGTGGTGGGATTCAAACAGTGGCGTGGCCCAGTGGGGTTGGGCGGGGCATGATGGGGAGGTGGCTGGGCATTTCAGGGGCGTGGCATTCCTGGGCGGGGCTGTGGCAAGGATGCAGTGTACGTGCACCCCAGATGCAGTTTGCTTTAAGGAGTCTCCAAACAACTAACAAACACCCCCCCCCTTTTCTTCCCCACAAGAAACACCTTGTGGGGCAGCAGGTGGGGCAGAGAAAGTGGGGAATCAAACTCAGCTCTTCAGATTACAGCCCAGCCCCACAGCAAAAGTTAAGAAGCCAGGTGTTTTATGTCCCCCCCCTCAAGGCCATTCACAATTGCAAACAAGAGTTTAGGGATAGAAGTGCAGTTTGGATTTGCACATTACCTTTAAGGAGTCTCCAAACAGCTAACAAACGGCCCCCCTTTTCCTCTCCCCACAACAAACACCATATGGGGCAGCAGGTGGGACAGAGAAAGTGGGGAATCAAACTCAGTTCTCCAGATTACAGCCCAGCCCCACAGCAAAAGTTAAGAAGCCAAGTTCTTCATGCCCCCTCCCCCCCCCATCAAGGCCATTCACAATTGCAAACAAGAGTTTAGGGATAGAAGTGCAGTTTGGATTTGCACATTACCTTTAAGGAGTCTCCAAACAGCTAACAAACGGCCACCCTTTTCCTCTCCCCACAACAAACACCTTGCAGGTGGGGCAGAGATTACCTCCCTAGCTGGCCTATGGATTTCTCCTGTGCTGGCCGGCGCCCGTCTGCTGGGGAGAAGGCTTGAGACTGAGAGCAATGGCAATGACTTAATAGAGAATAAGGCACTGCACTCTGGGTGAGAGGGAGGGGAGGCAGAACTCCCAAGTCCTCATCTTGGGAGCACAGTGGTATTTCTTCCTCGCCCTCTGGACACTCAGGGCCACCGTAGAGACTGGGCGGGGCTATGTCAGGCTTCCTTAATTCTTGCAGCAGCTCGCTTCCTCAATTCTGGGCTTGCTGGGGCTTGCAAAATCAGTCTGTGTGAGGGACATTTTGGCGCCCCCCACGTGACTGCAATGGATGCACCCGGGGACATGGGGTACCCCTTGTCCCTAGGCAAATATGCCACTGCCTCTGAGTGGACCCAATTAGTAACCCCCTCTCGGCACACACAAATAATTAGTAACCCACTCTCGGGAACCTGTGAGAACCGGTTGGATCCCACCTCTGATTGCATTCCTATGGAGGGATCAAGTTTGCAGTTTGTGTCTATGCTTGGAGGCTGCTTGATGTGTGAGAAAATGGTATGAGGTGGCTTTTTTCAGCTTAAGCTGGTTTATCAGCTACATCTGCTCCTTGAAATGGTTATGTGCTCAATTACTCAGGCTTTGCTAATTTACACATTGGGCTATTTTAACATGATCTATATGGATTTAGGGTTGCTAGGCCCAGCCTGTCAATCAGCAGCAGACCAGGGGGGATGGATGGTGGCGATCAACAGTGGGAGATCAGGAGGATGGAGGATGCCCATCTCAATCAGCGGGAGATCAGAGGGATGGAGGATGGCAATCAGCAATGACATGATGTTACTTCTGGGGGAAACACTGGTTTGCATTAGTACAGTTACTGCCTTCAGGTGGGTATTGGAGATCTCCTGGCAGTACAATTGATTTCCAGACTACAGAGATCAATTAGTTCCCTAGAGAAAATGGGTGCTTTGAAGGGTAGACTTTTGCTCTGATGAGGTTCTTCCCCTCCCTGAACCCTGCCCTTCCCAGGCTCCACCCCCAAATCTCTAGGAATCTCCCAATCTGGAACTGACAACTCTAACCAATTGCTTTGGCCTTCTGTTTATTTCTGAGGGCAGTTTGTAATGATTAATTCCAGCGCCCATGGGAAAGACCAACAATTCTTCAAGAATTCCTAGTCTTTTTCTATGGCAATTGGAAGGTTAGTATATTACTCACTTGTTCATTCATACCAACGCTCTATCACTAAAAAAAATAAATAATGCAAAGGGGGAAATGGCTGGAGGGAGGGGGTGGGAATGGGGGTGGGGGAAATGGCCAAGGAAAAGACAAAATGGTTGAGAGAAACATTTCTGAGGCTTATTTATAGTGATGATGTTGAACTTTAAAGGCTTTTTGGGTCTCTGAGCTATGCATTTGTGGTTTTTGCCCATAGCAGCCTGTATTTTGATAAAAGCATCTGGCCTGACCGGCTTGGCTTGCTTGTGCCATGTGAAGGACCTCCTTGCCTCAAGAGACCATGCCTTTTGACCTTTCCAAGACTGTTGTTTTTCACAGGGTCATGGATTGTATTTGTGCTAAATGTTCTGCTGCTAAATGTTCAGTGATTTTTTTTTATTTCTGTATTTTATCTTTAATTTTTAGAAACTGTCCCAAGCTGTTTAGTGAAGGGTGTGGCAGAGACAGACCAACTAAATACCGTAAATAAATTAATTAAGAAATCTAATACTAAACAGCACCTAAAGTTAGTCCTCAAGAGATATGGGGGGATGTACTGGGATAATCACAGTGTATAAAATATAGAAACAAATATATATTCATTGAACTAATTTAAAGAACTTTCAATATATTTGTCCCATTTGAATGGATGGAATATAAGTAAAGGCTGTTGACTTGTGGCCTTTTCTACAATGCGTCATTTAAAAATGTTTCCTGCTACCAAATCTTTTCCCCCCCTCACATTTGGTTTAGGAAATGTTTCCACTTTACTTTTTCTTCACGAACAGTTTTACTACAATGTTTTTCTCGAACCGCTTCCAAGTCAGCTTCCTTTCAGCATGTGATCATATCAATGCATTGTTTATTTATCTGCCCCACCAAACATCTCTGCCCCCTTCTACTTGTCAAACCTTCCTCTCAGCCATTTTCTCTTTTCCTTTATTGGCCATTCCCCACTTTCTTCCCCTCCCTCCCTCCCTCCCTCCCGCCCGCCCGCCAGCCAGCCAGCCAGCCAGCCAGCCAGTCAACCATTTCCCCCCTTGCATTAATTTTTTTCCAGTGTAAGATTAGTGATAGAGCACTGGTGTGAATGAACGAGTGAGTGATATACTAACCTTCCAACTGTCATAGAAAAAGACTAGGAATTCTTGAAAAGTTGTTGGTCTTTCCCATGGGTGCTGCAATTAATCTCATTACAAATTGACTTTACCATCACATTAAAAAAATGCCCAAGCCATGATAGGAATGTGAATGGAAACCCAGCCAAATATGTTGCAAATTCAGATAAACTGCCCAATGCTGCATAGTGCAAGGCTATAGTATGCTGTCCTTGCTGGCATTTTACAGATTTTCCCCACCCTGCTTACTTTTGTTTTCACAAGCAAACAAAAGAAATACATGTGGGCTGCTTTTTTTTTTTTTACCAACTGTGAAATAATTTGATGATATGTGTGGATGAAAGTGGATGAATGGATTGAGATTGCAAATGCCTCAACAGACCAGGTGATCGGGAGCAACAGCTGCAGAAGGCCATTGCGTTCACATCCTACATGTGAGCTCCCCAAGGCACCTGGTGGGCCACTGCGAGTAGCAGAGAGCTTTACCCATGGACTTTATCTCATTCCATCCCAGCTGGCTTGCCTGGCGTTCTTATGTTCCGGCCCCTGCCTTTAAAGGTAGATGGGCGGTACCAAATTGCACCTCAGTTTGCGGCATTCATTTTGAGTGCACATTTTTCCAAATGCAAAGGGAAGTGTTTCTAGGGTGAGAACTTCGAACACAGAGATTTGCAACTTCTGAATGTTCTCCCAACACAGAGGTTCTCAAATCTGTAATAAAGCTGCTCAGCTAGAAGTCCAGATCAAAGAATCTCTGAAACAAGGGAGGCAAGTTTTTAGAAAGAGAAACATGTCCACAGTGACCAATCGGCAGACTGAATGGAGACTGTGTAAGCACATAAATAATTTAGCATTTTATTGCATCATTGCTAGAGTGCATGTGTGTCACCCATCCCTGCCAAACAGGGTGAAATGGGGGCACATCCAGCAGAATCATCTGTGAAGCCACAAATGAGATGAGTATGGACAAGATGAAACTGATTAAATTAAGCAGGAAACAATGTTTCAAAGGGAGGCACATGGACAAATATTTGGAAAACAATTGGATCAACACCACCTAAAATATGAGGTAAGTATTGCATGTGGAAAAGCCTCCAGCTGGTTTTGTTCACATCCTGATTGCTGGAGCAGGGAATGAATAGCTCACTGAACTGTTTGGATACGTTCAAATGAATCATGGATATAGATTATAGAAAGGTGGGATATAAAAATTTTAATACATAAGCACAACATTTGAATGATTACAATTGTTTTCTTGCACCATTAGATTTTTGAGCAACTCCTTGCCAACTGCATGACGATGCTATCATGTCCGCTTCTTTTAAAGAGCACATAGTAATGTTTTTGGATCGAGATTTCAAGTTGAGATTTCCTACTTAGTGCCTTAGTGCCGCTGGTATAGACCCATGAACCAAGCTGATCTTGTGATCAGGTCTGAGACACATGCCTGAGTGTTCTGGTACAAAAAGCAGGGCTATGCAGGAGACATCCAATCGCTCAGGGACAAAGCAGAGAACAAGCCGCAAGCAATTCTGTGATTTCTACCAAGGAAGACAATTCTGAATGTAAGACAACCCCCTAAAAACATTATACAGAAAATGTTATTGAGTATTGGACATAAATGTTTCTCGTATGCAATATTACCCCCCCCCTTTTTAGATGGCATACCTGGGGGTGGGGGAAACCGATGTCACATTTGAGTGCATACTGTAACTTTGTCAGTCTCCAGGTGCTGGCTGGAGATCTCTGACTGTTACAACTAATCTCCAGGTAACAGCGATGAGTTCACCTGAAAAAAATGGCAGCTTGGAAGGTAAACTCTATGACCTTATAGTCCAGGGGTAGGGAACCTGCGGCTCTCCAGATGTTCAGGAACTACAATTCCCATCAGCCTCTGTCAGCATGGCCAATTGGCCATGCTGGTAGGGGCTGATGGGAATTGTAGTTCCTGAACATCTGGAGAGCCGCAGGTTCCCTACCCCTGTTATAGTCCCTCGCCTTGCAAACTCCACCTTTCTCAGGTTCCACTCCTCCCCCCTCCCAAATCTTCAAGTGAACTCCAAATGCAGAACATTAGGACACTGTAATGGCTATATCTCCCAAACCATCTATTATGCTATACTGCTGTACTTCATACCATCATAATTAGAGTGTATGGGATGAATTCAGTATTAGGAGTGGGGCTGAACTCAGCTGTAGATCATCTATTACAAAATGTTATGAAGTGTTACGATGGTTATGTTATGAATTGTTGACCTGTGATAGGAATATTTAGTATTACTGTGTATTAAGTATTATTGAATTGCTGTTGGTCTATGTTAGGGTATGGCCCTTTCCGCACGGGCCATTTATGGCGCCCTGAGGACGGCAAAAATGCCGTCCCCAGGGAGCCGTTCGCACAGGCGGCACTGCTAAAACGCAGCAGCGCCAACCTGGCTCCCCTCCATCACCCCCAGGGCGGCGTCAGGCCGCCTCCAAAAACCTCCCTTCTGGAGGGAGGTTTTTGGAAAACAGCGCATTCCCGGCGGCACGGTGTGAACGGCACCGCCAGGAACACGCTGTTTTCCCCGTCCCTCTCCCACTCACCTCATCACCTTTGTCGCTCTATTAGGATTGTTGAGATTCTCCCTCGCTGTCCTCCGACCCCTGGAGGTTGTAGGGCAGCGTGGGTGGGTCTTAGGAGTCCGGCAGGGCAACAAAGGCGACGAGGTGAGTGGGAGAGGGATCGGAAGAGGGTATTCCTACGCGGAGCCACCTCTCCTGCGCACTGGTTCACTACAGGGGCCGCTCTCACACGATTTCGTTGTGCTTTAACGAAGCTCCCCACCCCTTCTATTGGCAGAATTCCTGCTGGTGTAGGGCTCTCTTTCCAAGCTAGCGGAAAGAGCCTAAGTTAGGGTTAGGGTTGTACATACATACATACATAAGCCTTTATTGGCAAAGTCAGAAAAAAGTTACATGAATTGGAAACAATTGCATGGATACATGATAGATAAAAGGCCCCACGGGGAGCACAACAAATACGTAATACTGGGAACTCTCAACTATCTCCGCAATGAAATTGGCGATCTCTTCACAAAGACCAGGGTCTGAATTGTTTAACAATAGGGATAACCTAGTCAGATCAGGCAGCCCAGATTGGAAGAAAAAATGTAGATTGGTATATTTAGATCTGATGTTATCAAATCTGATGTAGTGCAAGAATTGGTGAGTCAGGGTTTCAACCACATTAAGTTTGCAACTGCATAGCCTTGCAGATTTTTCTAAATTGCTGAACCTACCCTTTAATAGGGCAGAGAACATAACGTTAAAACGCGCAATGGTAAGGGCTCTCCTTGTGCGTGGGATCGTTACGGTATGGAGGTAATAGGCCATACGTCTCTGCTCAAATGGAATTAGGGGGTTAGGGTTGTTGTTTATTCATGGTTCATGCTAGTCCTACTGTATTAATGTATTGCTGTTTATTATTGTGTTGTACACCGCCCTGAGCCCTCCGGGGGAGGGCAGTATATAAATTAAATTTCAAATAAAAAATCAAGTCAAAGTATTTCCCAACTCTACACAAGTAGAGCTGGCGACTCTGCCCAAATGGCTTGAATGCTAAGGACCTTGGGGGAAACTAAAGTCTTCTCTGGTAAATGAGAGCCAAACTACACAGGACTGTGACCTCATGGCCACCATGAGGACTCCATTACCATTTTCAAATTTAATAATGGCATGACGGCTGGCCATACAGAGTAGTGGCATGCTCTTGACACCCCTGGTGTTATTCAAATCCTGAAACAGCTGCACACCTGTTCCATGCTACAGACCTGATCGAGACCCTTGCAGCATTTTAAAAATGACTTTAAAATGGCCAGGTGTCCTTGTGGCAGCCGCAAAAGTGTGATCACTTCTAGCTTGACCTTGAATTAAGTTCTTGAACTCAGGAAAACATCTGGATGAATTCCTATACTTCTGTCCCATTCGGGGTTCTGCTCTTTTCAACTTTGGGAGTTTAGTTCTGAAGATAAAGTTCATGATGTTTCATGGAACAGAGTCCGTGCATACAGAAGAAACAATCTGCTCTGTATCTTCCCTCCCCCTCGTTGACCCATTTTGTTCAAGTAGCCATGGAGACTGGGGGGAGCGGATTCTGATCCTGCTACTTCTGACAGTGCCATCCTAAGCAGAGTTACACCCTCCCAAGCTTGTTTAGTTTAATGAATTCAGAAGGGTATAAATCAGCTTAGGAGTTCATAGTAAATGCCTGAATCAAGTCACAGAGCACAGAGGTGCATTACTTTTATACTTGGAGATGTGATCCAGGCACTTAAAACAGCACAGTTTCTAAGTGCCTAGCTTGTTTTTCTGAGCACAGAAGTGCACACTTCTGAGACATGATTCAGGCACTTACGGAACCACTGCTAAGTAGGATCATTCCTGAGAGTCCTGAGGGGCATATTGTTCAGTTCTCAGAACCATCTTTAAGTGCCAGGAGAAAGCCTCTCAGTCTGAAGTTTGAGAATCTACCTGTTGACTCTGTTTCGTTAGCATCGCTGAAACAGATTTTGCAACTATCCCTAGTCCATATTTGGATGTTAATACTTTATGTACTGAAGCAGGAAATGTACTTTGCTGCAAGTTCTGTTGGATAAACTCCCATACAAAATGGACTGCAATATAGATGATTAATGGCGCTTATGGAAAGTAACTCCGTAGGTTTCTCATATACGTTGGCCCCAGTATTTGTAAGAAAAGATATAGGGTAACTCCTACCGAGATGTCCATGGAACAGAAATGCTTGATTATCTGGGAAGGAATCCCCCACATTTTCTTTTGTGGATAAAACAATGATAAAGTACATTTCACGGTGTTCTTTGGCTCCTGTATTTTTTTTAATGGTTTGATTTAAATGTACTTTTGGCAGAGAAAAATAGATTGCAGGAAAGCTGACAACTTATAGCATATAGTTCAGGCACACTGGATTTGAGAAACTCCACTTTTAAAAGTCTGGTAAGATAGAATTTTTAATGGAAATTGCAGTGACCCAGAACTACTTCGTACATGTGTAAGCTTTGATATATCTTAAAGGTACCAGGGAAGAAATGCTATATATTATCATGCTGAAGAGAAAGGCAACTTATTCCCATATAGGCATGGTTGAAATTCTGTTGTGAAAATCAAATTGTATTCCATGGCTCTTAAAATGTAGATCAAGAGATATTTCTCCTTATCTCACCCCCTCCCCACAAGATCCTTCCATCTCTATGTCCTGGGGCTATTCTTTGAAAAACAACCACTTGTCCCAGCTCCTTGAATTTTTAAAAGCAGACAAAGAAGGATGACAAGGCAAACAGAATCTTTTTCTGGCTTTCTCATACAAAGAAAAAATGCCTATGATATATTCTGTGATAGTGGAGCCAGCTGCCGCAGATTTAATTTGATTTTTCAAGTGTGGATTAAAATATTGTTCTCTTCCTAGATAGAATGTTGCTACTTAAGTTTCAATACAAGAGAGGCTTTTTCATCATCCCGATGCAGGGGCTAGCTAACATTTGAACTGACAGCACCCTTAGTAGTCGCATTATCTCTTCCTGCTTTTGCATCTTTTACCTGTGACGGATGATAAGGCTTTAGATCCAATCCAATGGCTTTAGATGAGGGAAAGCCTATACACAATAAAACAGAGAAAATACTTTGCTTTGGTGGTCTGCAAGAGGCTGAAAGAGAAATTGCCCCAGAAAACAACTTGAATCTGGCACTGTATTTTAGCCAGTGCTAAAAATATGGAATATTTCACCTGGCAATATGATCCTATGCGTGAAAAATGGAATGAGAAGGTCAGGCTAGAATTGTAGAGCAGGGATCCCCAATCTTGCTGAGCCTATGGGTCCTTTTGGATTTTGAGGACAGCGTGTTGGCACTACCACACAATGACAACTATTGCAGGACAATCACAACATGGCAGCAGTGAGGTGCTGGGGCCAATCACGAAATAGGAGGAGGCTGCAGGTGTCCCCCTATAGTGGAGCCAGCTGTTTCTGGGTGCTCCATAAAGACATAAATACAGGATAGGCGCTTTGTTTTAGGGGAAGAATGTCAAGGAAGTAAATGGTGCCAGGAAACCTATCAGTGGAATCCATGGTGCCTGGGAATGCCATATTGGGGACAACTGTCATAAAGTCTGCCATCTTTTTTCTATCTGTAATTTTTTTTTAAAAAAAGAGAAGCATTTTGAATGAGCCTTCATCAGCAGTCTGAAGTGGTATAGTCCACAAGACAGAAATGTTATTTCCGTTGTAATTTTTAGAACGTCACTTTCATCAATCCTTTATTTTGCTCTCTTTACTCCTCTAGAAGCTTCGTCCTCCCAGCTGACTTCCTCCATGGCCTATCTATTCTCCCCTTCCCTCTTGCTTCTTCTTGCCAATGGGATTCTGCTATTTATTTTTTTGCTTATTTCCAAAGCCTGGTGAAGATTCATTTCTTCATGTGGGCATTCTCAAACTGATTCGTAACCTCTGCCTTTTCCCAGTCTTCCTCTTGGGTCCAGCCTAGATGTTTACCCTGCAACCTGGCAAGCAAGGCCTCTGCTTATATTTTGTTTTATGATCTGTGCCAAGTTACTTCAGGCATTCTTGAAACTAACAACAATTAAAATTAATACACATTTGTCATTGAGTGTGCTCTGTGATTTTTTAAAATAAATTCCAGAATTCTGTTCTGAAGTGGGAGAATTTTGTTAAGAAACAAACAAAAACAAAAAGCACCCTGAATTGCATGCCTGTATACATCAGAGATCCTTGCCTTCAAGGGCAAGAGATACCCCAGAATTACAGTTCATCTCCATTCTTCAGAGATCAGCTCCCCTGGAGAAAATGGATATTTTGGAGCATAGACTCTATGACAGTGGTGGCAAACCTTTGGCACTCCAGATGTTATGGACTACAATTCCCATCAGCTCCTGCCCGCATGGCCAATTGACCATGCTGGCAGGGGCTGATGGGAATTGTAGTTCATAACATCTGGAGTGCCAAAGGTTTGCCACCATGGCTCTATGACATAATACCCTTCTGAAATCCCTGTTCTTCCCAGCCTCCATCTCCAAATCCCCAAGAATGATATGGACTTTTCTGAATATCCTTTTGGGTGTTACAAACATGTGAAATATCTGAATGCCATCTCTCTTATTTGAGTGGTTGTCCCTGGCCATTACTGCATGTCTTGTAGTTCCCTTTTATACAACACAGTGCTGAACTTTCTGGAATGAACCTTTTCCAACATGTTTGGACTTAATGCAGTAGAATCATAAGTTGTTCTCCTCACAGTATTATATCCTCAATTGTGCATGGTCCTTGAGATCTGGATTCCAGCCAGCCTCCTACTGTCAACATAATCAATTTCTGTATTGTTTTATCTTCCTTACTTTATGTCATTTCTCCTCACTTAGTGGCTACAAGTGTCTCCCAAGGATCACTTGTTCTTGCTCCTCCACGTCGTCGTCTTCTTTGGTATTCTTGTCATGTAGAAATGTTCTGGAAAACATGTCAGGTGTGGATATTTCCTACTCTGCTTTCAAGTGATTGTCAGGTCATATTTGTGATGATGGAAGATATTTTTTTTGGCAATCTGGCAAGTACTTCAGCCAGGGGCTTCTTCCTTAGGTTTTCAAGTGGTTTGCAGTCTGTCTCCAGTATTACTGCTCTTCTGCAGATGCAATGGGAAAATTGCTCATGTCCTTCTATAATTGCAAGCATTTCTTTTCCAGCTTGTGCATAATTTCATTGTGTTGGAATCAGTGAGCACAATGGAGATGCTACTAGATGTGCTGCAAACTCTGACACAAACACTATCTCCAGGCAAACTTCCTTTAGCCAACTTATCTGATTTGATATGAGGTGAACTCCTGATGGGATTCTACTGACAGTGATTGTTCATTGTTGACATTTGCATTGAGCAGTTTTGTGTCTATACAATAGCCATAAGCCATTTGTTCTACAAGTCTAGATTGAGGCTGCTATGGTTGCTGATGTTCCAGTTGTCGATCTCTGACCTACTTGCTACCATCAACATTTTTTTCCAAATAGAAATTGGCAGTTCTAAAATCACAAAATTTCTGATATTAGATTATATTCATGGTGTCATGGAGCAATAGTGAAATTGTAGTTCTGCTAACATCAGTAAACAGGTGAATTTATGATCCGAATGAGCAGACATTGAAAGCACACAGAGACACCTGCACTCAAATAGATTTCTTTTTCTGCTAATGATCTGCATTTTAAAATTGGAAGTAGCAGCATGCATGTTGGGGCGGTGTGGCTGCTGTGAAAAGTTACTGTAACTGTAAGAAGATGGCATAATGGTGTGAAGCAGACACATCTCACTTAGTTTGTGCACATCCAAACATCTTTTCAAAATGTTCAGCTTTCTGGCCAGAGCCAGTGAGCAGAAAGAGAACTGATCTAATGGGTGCTCCAGCATGACTGCATGCAACTGATTTCACTTCTTGCTGTAATATTACAAGCTTATGCTGCTGCTGACTTTTCAGGATCAAAATGTCTAACTGCTGGTGTTGGAATTCTTGTTATTAATTATTTCAGTCTTGGTCATAGTTCTGATACCAGATCCACCAATGTCATGCCAGAGTAATTCTCTCAAAAGTGTACTTGATTTCACTACAAAGGGCTGTGGCTCAATGGTGGATTCTCTGCTTAGCATGCAGAAAATTCCCCATTTAATCTGGGGCACCTCCAGTTAAAAAGGGACCAGGCCATGTAAAAGATCTCTGTCTGAAATCCTGGACAGCTGCTGTCTATCACAGTAGACAATACAGACCTTGAAAGGCCAGTGATGTGATTTTTTACAAGATAGTTTCATGTGTGCGTCCTGGAGAAAATCTGGCTTGGAAGTCAAATTTCCAGTTGCTTTACTGCTCTATTTATCCAGGCAATTTTGTCTGAATTGAGCGTTGTTTTTTCTTAATCAAAATAACTAACTCTTTTAACTCTGACTTGCATCTTATTTGTATTTAATTTCAAGTTTTTCTCCAGTGTGCTTTCAGGTTCTTGTCCCTCAGTGGTTTTTTGGTTGTAGCCATACACTAATACTGAGTGGAAGAAAGGCTAATTTTTTTCCACATATCAAACAAAGGAGGGGATCATCTTTAAAAAGTTCCAGTTATTATTGTATATAACCTTTTTTTTTTTTAAAAAAAAAGGAATCACCATTTTACATTCTGGGTATCATCCATTTAGGTAAATATTGAATGGAATTCAAAATAACTCCAATGTATTTAAAGATTTCATGAGCTTTCTTTTGAAAAAGGAATTCTAGACTGAAATACCCCCAAGATACTCTGATGAAGCACTTGCAAACAAACAGTGAACTGAATCCTCTTGATTTGCTGCATTCCTCGTCAATTTTCAGTTATCAATAACTTGTTTGTCCCTTTTGTACACCAATAGTGCACTCCTAAACTGAGTTATACCCTTCCAAGCCCATTGACTAAAAAGGTTATAATTTTGTACAAAATGGCAATATAAAGTACTTTAAATAGCTTGATTGTCATGCCCTTTAATGTAGGTGGTTCGTAGTGCCCTGTCCTTTAAACCTTACATAAATGGACTATTCCCTGGTATATTTTTGTTTGTGTGCAATTGACTTGCAGTGTGCTGTATACCAAGTGAGACCCTTCTAATACTATTGTGTCAGCAGGCTTAGAAGGGTGTAACTATTTAGGATTGCACTGCTAGATTCCTGTATGTAACTGAAAAACATTTCTCCTTTTCTGCCATGATACCCATGGCCAAACAATTAATTTGTGCTGCATTTTGCTACTTCAGAGTTCTTTATTTACAGTGTCTCACTGGCCCATTCTGCACCCCCTCCCCCACGATTTGTTTACATTCACTCCCTTGAAACAATTCTTGGCTGCCATTTTGTAGTCATTACATTTTAAAAAAAACCTCCATGAATCTGATGTTATGAGGCTTCAAAGTCTTGTGCTGCAATTGTCTAGGGACTGAGTCTTTGTAGCTTCAGGAGGAGTGGGAAACATCTTAAAGAGATCGCACAGCAAGTGAAAACAGTTTTAGAAAAAGACTTGCTAGGGAAAAGCATGCAAATAAAACATTTTAAGGCTGGAAATAAAATGTTTCAGGCTAAAAATGTTCCATGGAGGAAACATTTTATTTTCTGCCTCAAACCTTTTTTATATGGGTTGTGTGGAATGGACCATTCTCTTCTTTCTTCTCTCTTCTGTTCTCTCCAAAATGTTTTCCCTGTTTCCAGTTTGATAAATTCATCCTGATTTAGCATTTCACCATTATGCTGTGTTTCTGTCAATGGTCTGTTTTCAGTTTCCCCTCACCCAGTTATTTTTTGGTGAGGCCTAATATTCTGCTTTCTTGCTAGTCTGTAGTTTGCCTTGTGCCTAGCATCTAAATGGACCTCTTAGGCTTTAGTCTGCAATATTTTCACTTGTGTTTGGGCTTCTTAAATGCTCTAGCTCCCTGTACTGGCTTCTCAAGGGTCAAGAGATCCTCCTGAGTAGTCTTTTCTGGATCTATTTTACATGAGTTCCCATTCTTTTTATTCTTATATTATCAGTAAAACAAAAAACAACAACACACTCTTAGCTATTGCTCCCAATTGAGTTAACTACTCATTGATTGTAGTCTTTTGCTGCCTTTTATAAAACACTTGAGATTTTTTTCGGAAAATATGTTATGCTCCATACATTGCAGACAATATTGTGGGTCTGTTTCTCATCCCTGCAGATAACTCTCACCAGCATCCTAAGTCTTGCTGATTTCTTTAGCTAGCAATGGAACTGTGTAGTCTTTTTTCTTAAGACCTTTTTTCTCTGCTTCCAAGACTGTAAGCTTCAGTTCTGTGAGTTCTCTCCATTGGGCACATTTTGTTCACCTCTAGTCTAATTATCTAAGTCCACAGGGAATACTTGTCTGGTTATGTAGTGTTTTTCCAGTATTCTTCTTTGCTTCAGCGTAAGACACCTTGGCAAAACTGAACTATTCAAGAGGGGTTTTCTATGCAGGCAATAGGGTAACACTGTACAAAATAATTCACACAGTTATTTGGACCAACTGTTGGGGACTGCCATCTACACTACTGTGTATAGCTTGCAGTAAGTTGGATCTTGCTATGTAATTTCACATCATTGAATGAGTCATGTTAACACTTATGCTTCAATTCAGTTATGGTTTTTTTTATATTTCTGGTTGATTATACAGCCGAAACCTATTTCATTGTTTATTTTCATTGTCCCTTCCTGTTGAAAAAAATATTTTAGCATGGTTTTGCTATTTTTCTATTTTCAAAAAATGACAAAGATAAAATTCTGTTTTCCTTGCCCCAGACACCCCCCCCCGAAGACCTGAGACAACAACATGGGTGTAAGCAGTTTATTTCAACAGCTGATCTGTGTTATAATATTAAATCTGCTAACATATCTAAATGGGTGGGTTGCACTAAACAGCCTGACCATGGATGCCTTTCTTAGGCTGACCCACACTGGTGCCAGTTCACTCAGCATCTTCCATCAGCATTGTTTTTCCTTCCCTGTACAATATGTGCCAAGAGGGGCCCATCCTCATGCCTATCCCCTGATGTGCCACAAGGCCATTGCCAGGTTCAGAAAGATGTTCCTCAGCCCTTCATATGTACTCTGCCTTTCTCTACAGTGGATAAAAACAGAGGCCGTTTCCACACGGCCACGATGGGGGGCAGGTCGGCGTACATAACGCCGACCCAACCCCTCCGGGACCATTCGCACGAACGGTCTCGGTGGCGATGGGGAGGACTGCGCAGCATTTGCACAGGCTGCGCCGTCCCCCAAACGCTGTACCGTGTCCTCCTGCCTCCAGCGTCGCACAGGCCAAGGGACAAGGCCCCCCTGCCTTGCGCAACCGCCCAGAAGTCGCAGGGCAGGGGGGCGTGTCCCCTGGCCTGTGCGACGTGCCGGAGGCAGGAGGACACGGTATGGCGTTTGGGAAAGGGGAGGGAGAATGGCGCCTTCCAGCCGCTGCCATTCGCACGGCAGCGGCTAGAAGCCGCTGTTTCCCAAAAACCTTGCTGGGGAAGCGAGGTCAGGAAACAGCGGCTTCGCGCTGCTGGGGAGGCATGAGGGCGGCGCGGCTGTGCAGTAGCTGCGCCCCCCATGCGAACAGCTCCCTGGGGACAGCGTTTTTGTCGTCCCCAGGATGCTGTTTATGGCCCATGCGGAAAGGGCCAGAGTGTTGAATTAGGATCTGGGAGATTTATGCTTAAATCTGTACTCTGCCATGGAAACTTGGACCAGTCATACATTCTCAGCCTACCTTATTATTATTAATAATAATGACCATTTTTGAGTTTTTTCCATTGGTCCCAACACAGATTATACTTCCAGTTAATATATTACCAGGAACTATTTATAACACAGTGATGATCATCAGTGTCCTAGAGAGCTAGGGAGAACAGAAGTAACTATCTTTTCTATGCAGGCTTTTTAATATTCTTCTATGTTTTATGGTCACAAACCCTTCTTTTCTCACTGATCAGGGAGAAGAATAAATGTTTTCAGGCACTTTGCTCATTTTTTATTTTGACTCTTACTGCTCATTTGGACTTTAGAACAGTGTTTTCCTTAGCAGCATTCTGTGCTAGAAACAGGTTAATCCAGTAGCACTTTAAAAACTAACAACTGATTCCAGGATAAGCATTTGTGCGTCAGTTGCATTGGAGCACCAATGCATCAGGCTGATTTATGTATGCAATTGAAAGGTGTGTGGGGAGGGGAAGTTCAAGGCTGGTTCAAAGCAAGATCCAGTTCAAAGAGTAATCAGTTCACTAACAGTGGGTGTAAGACACACCCACCTCTTACAGAATAGGCAAAATGTAAAGCCCAATGTCGGATGAAATGGCACGAGCAAATGAAACCGCACGTTACAAAGATATCCTTGAATTAGCACTTGTTAAGGATAGAATCTGCTGGAATTTGTTTGAGAGGACTGAAACTAATTGATCTATCTGTTTGAAGAATTCCAGCATCTGAATTGGAAAATTTTGAGGATTTGGATCCTTGTAATATTACTTTGCAGCTAATCCAAGTTATAAATGCTGCCAAGTTCCTTGATTGAAATTTTAAATTCGTATTGGTGATTTCCCTCTGTGCACTTTCAAATGTGATATGAATGAGCTATAAGCAACTCTGGATATACCTGCAACATCCACTGTAGCTCTTGGGGCTGAGTGAAATTTTAGGGAAAAAAACACTAACTCATGTCCTGAGTCAGTATGTCAGTGTGAATCCATTAGCCTATATTAACATTGCCTTCAGCATAACTGCCTCAGGTTAAGTCTATGCTCACATTTTCCTCCTTAACAGCAGCTGTTGCTTGTAGGTTAAGTACATATCCGTAAACAAACAATTGGTGATACAATCCTGTAGTTTTCCCAAAGTTAAAATGGTCTTTACCATCTACTGCCAAATTAGAGTCTTCAGTTATCAGAATAGTACCCTGGGGGAGCACTGATTTTTTCTCTCTTGTCGAATAAAGACATACATTTACTCATACATTTTAGTTCAGAAATAATTGTCAGTTAATATGTGGGATTGCCATTCCCCTCAGACCCCATTTATGTAAGGTGGCTTTAGAGGGAACTGGAAGTGCATCTTCTTGAAATAAATGTGTACCACATGTTTCTGTATTGATCCAGCTGAGGAAAATAATGCACCTGTAACCATGCTTCTCACAGAATATACATGAAAATTTCATTTCACAATAGAACTGCTGAAGAGGATTTTCCGTCTTCTGCAGATAGTCGGCTGCCCTGTTCCCTTGAACATAGCTGTGCCTAGAGTGAAGGAAGGCAACACAAAGTTTTGCTTGTACTCAAAGGAAAGCAATCATGCAGACTCCTGCAGAGCAAAATGGGGCATACCATGAAACAAGGAATGCAAACCAGGTGAGGTTTTAGAGGCCTGTGGAGGATCATGAATTTCTTTCTCTACGCAAGGGATCAGTGAATGGGGGCGGAGTGAGGGGGAATTGCACCCGGGGCATGCACATGCCCTGCACCCCTGCTGCGGTGTCACCCACCCCCACTGTGCCCCTCCACGCCCCCCTCCACGCCCTGACCATGCCTCTGCTGTGGTGCCGCCTGGGGCGTTGCACCCCCCATCCCGTTGGCACTACGCCACTGTCAGTGAGGATCACTAAGGACAGTAATTTTATATCAAAGCATATATCGATAGATAATATTCTTTTCACATACAAAGAAAGGAGGGGCAAGGGGGTCCATTTTTCAACTAAACTGGAGCAAATGACAAGGGAAACAAAATATTTTTTCTGTCAGCTGGGTATGACAGAAATATGAAATCAACTAAGACCAATCAGATAAGGCTGTGAATGGGAGATGGGGAACAGTGGGGAGGGCGGTATAAAAATGCAAAAATAAATAAATAAATACTCTCAGGCATGAACTCCAGTGCTGTTCAAAAATATCCTTTTACCAGATGCTTCCCAGGAATGGAAGAAAAAAATATGCCCATTTTACATGGTTTTCCGTACTTATTCCACGAGTGACTGTTGAGTAAGGTGACTCAACATGCTTGGACGTTAGAATGGATACATTGCTTTAAATGTATGTAGAAGTTGTCCCTGTAATGAATGGGGTGCCTCTTTTTTTCTTAACCTTGGAGGCTTCTCTCTGACTTCTCTTTCTGCAAGAACCATCTACCAGTATTTCCTGTAAAAGCCATGTAATCTTACTTGCACACAGATGCTAGAGTAGCTGGCATTTGTGATAGGGAATATTGTATTCTTCAGATTAGATGTCTCTCTTTTCAAAAGCAACATAGATGTGAATTGAATCTACCTCAATAAATATTATTTTGCAATGGAATCTTTGGAGTTTATTTTCTGCACTCAATACCATGCTTCTATAATGTGCTACATTTACCATGTGCTATGACTCTGTTATATTTACTTTATTGCCAATTGTACTTCTTGCTATTGGGAACATGTGTTAGTTGAGAAACCTGGGAGGAAGAATCCCTATAGTGACGAATGCATTCCCTAAGAATATTATTCTATTGGATTTGGGATGCCACAGACTTCACCATAAATGAATTTACCAGATGAATTTACCATTTTTGATAGGAGTGATTATGGTGAACCAATCCAGGAATTAGTTCACTGGCATAACATACAGTACAAATTCTTTATGAACTGGTTGGTGGTTGCACAATAGCTTTTGTGCTGTTAGGCTTTCATATGCTGATATGGAATCCCAAATTAAGAATATATAAATGTGTGTGGGGGAATCTTTCCATAGCAGAAATGGAACCCCAAATAGGAAGGAATTTATTTGGTTGGGGCATTCCGGTACAAAAATGGAGCCCCTAAATGGGAAGAAAATTCTCAGCGTGACAGCAGCCAGATAAACTACCACTCCCATGCTTCTTTGCTAAGTTGTGCGTCCATGACCCAGTAGATGTATGCAAAAGGCAGTCACGTATGCATGCTGATGTGGTTGACGGCTGATGCAAATTGCAGCGATTTTATGACTAATGGGACTGAAAGGCTTCTTCGATACTTTACAGAAAGGAAAATGACAGGGGTGAGCTGTTTAGAATTGGCAGACTGGCATGGCAATCAGCAGGAAGGTTGAGTGCAGAGGCGAGGTGAAAGAGAGGTGCTGTGAGCATGATGATGTCTGGAGAAAATGCAGAAGCCATGGTGGTAGCCTTAAGAATAGTCAGAAACTCTATGGTAAAATTTCCAGTACGTTTTTAATTCCCCCCCCCCCCCGCCCGCCGCTGCTTGGAGAGCAGTGGGTCACAAGAGCTCAGACTGAAAGTCTCTCCATCCCAACTGGCAGCTTGGCAGACTTGGAATATTTGCCAGTAATCTAAGTGAGAACTTTGCACAGCTTTACACCAGTCTACCAGGACAGTTACATGTGGTGCTCCTGTGCACATTGCTCACTGAAAGATCTCATGTGTTCCACTTCCTAATAAAGGGCTCTCATACCAACTGATGTTTGAACTGCAGACACTTTATAGATCATTAATCAACATGTCAATTGGTAATGTTTTGTACAGTTTCAGTTATACAAATAGGCTTTTTTATACTAGCTTTTCGTTGAAATTTTGCTCCAAATTTTGACACCGTTCTGCTCTTGACAGATAGAGGGTTGTCAATCCCCCTTTACAACTCAATTGAACTTCAGTATAAGTGTGCGTAGCATTAGGCTGCATATGCGAGACCCCAAGTTTTTGTAACAAAATTATATATAAACCTCAAAAATAATGGCAATCCTGTGCTCTGCTCTGTCAAGTCCAAACTTGTAAAGTCACAATTCATCTGGAAAGCTTTCCAAGACCTATCAGAATGAAAGAAGCCTCTAAAGAATGTGCTTTACTGGAGGCCACCAAAGGAGAGGCATCACTTTGCCTACATAGGTAATCAGTGGCATTGCGCCCATGGGGCGGGGGGGATGCCCCGGGCAGAGCAGCTGCAGAGGCATGGCTGGGCCATGGAGGGGGCATTCTGGGATGGGGGATGCTGTGGCAGGGGTGCAGGGTGTGCTCACGCCCCGGGCACAGTTTCCCCTCGCACCGTCCCTGTAGGTAATAGACTAAGCAGATCCCTTATTTCCAGGTCTTGAGACTATGAGGATCATTTTTTGAGGTGTTAATTCTAATCAATCACTGTAAATAAGATCTAAAAAATCCCTAGTGAATTACCCCAGAAAAGATTAAAACTTTAAACATGAAAGCTAGCAATTAAATGCTTTGGCAGACGCTTCTGTAGAATTCTACTGAGCTGCACAATGGAGAGCTTGAGCCGTCTTAATGACTGCCGTTCAAAACAAATGGATACAAAGGTTGTGCGTTTCCTGGTTTTCTTAGAAAACTAATTGAAGACAATGAAAATAAGCTCAGCAGGCTTCTGCCATAAATACACAATTTTGCATCATGCAGCATATCTTCCAATTCTTCCTCTGAGATTCATGACTGATGGTTCTGACAGAAACAATTAGGAGGTAAAGTGATAGACATTGTATTTATCTGGAGACTTGGTTTTGCTTTAACATATTTTCCCCTTCCTGCTCTTTTTCTAAAGTCTCAGCATCTGTTTTGTACATAATGATCAGATTTAGAGCCTGCAGTTCACATAAGATGCAGTCATGGGTCACTGGGCTGCAGTTATCACAGCTGGGGCTGCCATTGCATCGTGCTCCCTCCAGAAAAGCATTCTATCTCTTCCTTTTATGATAACATATGATGTGCTTTTCAAACATTTCCAAAAGTGCTGACCTTTAATTTTTTCTTACTTGTATCGCTGGACATACAAATTGTACATCACATGTCCATATATCTAATTGCCAAGATGGGCCAAACAGTAGATACCTAAATCTGTAGATTGGGCCAACACTGAAAGGAAGGAGATTTCCCCCCCTAAACATGGAAATATCAGAAAACCTTATATTTGGATCCTTGAATCCCCCCAAAAGAATATTATTTCATTATCACTATACGCACTGGACAGTTTCATTTACATTGAAGTCAAATTGAGCAATTTGATTGACTGACTTTGGATTCATGTTGCAGTTCCATCCCAAACCTGAAACTGCTTTTTCAGGCTTAAATTGGTCAGTCTACATCTTTTTTCTCCCAAGGAGTGCTGAGGAATAGGCTGTGACTATGTTTGAGTGCTGGGACTGATAACTTGAAAACGGTAATAATGCTTTAGTGACATCCCTTTTCTAAGAAGCACTTCAAATTGTTGAGGAATGAATCAAGTCCTTCAGTCTGAATTCAGCCTTGATTTCAGTGCACTGAAATCAATCAGTCTTCAGGTGCACTACAATGGGGTGAATTAGTTGTGTTAACTCTGAGCCCCACTGAATTCAACTTTTTGACATGTAGGGGTGTCAAACTCACGGCTCTCCAGATTTCATTAACTACAATTCCCATCAGTCCCTCCCAACACGAGCATTGGCTATACTGGCAAGGGCTGATGGGAGTTGTAGTTCATGAACATCTGGAGGGCCGCGAGTTTGACACCCCAGTTCTGGTCCCAACCTGCTTCAATTTCTCCCATGATTTCTGCATGCATTTTTTGCCTTTAGTTTTTGCTTCAGGGTTTATTTTGGTTATTCCTTGGGTTTTTCTGGTTCTTTTGAAACCACTTTTATCCTGATCTTTTTCTAATTTTGAGTCAGCTTCCCCCCCCCCCGCATAATGTTTGCATCAGTTTTCTGTGTCCCACCCACTGCCATCTACTTCCAGCCCAATTTTTCAATGACTGGATTGTTGTCATAATCAAATCACTCTCTCTCATCCCTCTGGCTTTGAAGATCAGTAGTTTCAGTTCTTTTTTTTTTTTAAAAATCAATATATCGATGTAGTATTTAAGTGATATGTTAAACATGTTGTCTGAATTTCCACCTTTCGTTTTTTTAAAAAGTAAATCTCTAGTCTCTTCCCTTGTGGAGATATTTCTGCAAGGGAAGGTCATAGAGACGTTAAAAAATTAAATGAAAGCTGGGAATTTACAGAATCTCTTTAAACTATCATAACACTACATCAAATATTTTAGGACTGATATTTTGAAAAAACACCACCAACCACAATACCTATGGCTGCACCCTCTCTTGAAAGTTCTCATTTATCAAAATATGTGTGGAATAAAATAAACTGCACACCTGTGCAAAAGTACAGAAAGGGAAGACAGGCAGAAGAATTATGTCTAAAAAGATTCCAATGCTTGTGGATTACCTGCCAAAAAACAAGAGCAAGTTGCATGTGTGGAAGAGGTCTAAAAGTCTGTTTAGGCTGACAGATAGCATTGAGTTGGGAAATTTCTGCAGATTTGGGAGTGAGCCTGGGGATGGAGGGGTTTTTGGAGAAGGAAGGGACCTCAGCAGGGTATAATGCCACTCTCCAAAGCAACTATTTTCAGCAAGGGAACTGGTCTCTGAAGTCTGTAGGTCAGTTGTAATTCTGGGCGTTTCCCCACGCCTTTGCTGCCCTTTGCTGCGTGCTACTCTCAGCGCGCGGCATTTCTGCGCGGGGTCATCAAAAGGTGCCGTTTTCGAGGAGTGCCATGGATGCCGCGCGCTGAGGGAGCATGAGAGCGGCAGCGTCGGGGCGGCTGCGTTGTCGCCGCCCCTGTAGTGGGGAGTGCCGAGGGACCCCGCGCTACTTGAGGAGAGTAGCGCGGGGCTTAAGGTAAGTGGGGAAAGGGCCTCTGAGAGACCTTCCGTCCCCACCTGGAGGTTGGTAATCCCAGCCATGGCTGAAAGGATCTTATAAGCTAAGATTCAATAAATTTATACATATTTTATGGTCTGTCTGTATAAAAACAATCCCCAGAGCTCTATCACATTCTACAGTTGCTTGCAGGAAGAAATAGGACCCAAAGCAGAGATATTAAGATGAAAGGGAGAGTATCTGAAATTTTTTTTGACAATTCATAGTATAGTTGCATGTGTCTTATAACTGTTGTACTGAATGCAGAAGTCCAACATAATAATCCATTAACTGTGATGCTAATGTCCTCATAGCTGACTCATCTCACAATTAAGAAAATAAATTAAAATAATTAGAAATAATTTAGTTGGCTAGTATAAATGCTCATACCTTCTGACTTTCAATTACTGTACAAAATGCTTTAGTTTATGTATAATGAGCTAATTGAAAAATTATGTTAGGCAGTGTATTGTTGAAGGCTTTCATGGCCAGAAACTGGTTGTGTGGCCATGGTCTGGAATATCTTATTCCTAATGTTTCGCCTGCATCTGTGGCTGGCATCTTCAAAGGGTCCACAAACACCAAGACAACTTCAATAAGAAAGAAGAGATTCTGAAAATTAACAAAACTTGGTTACCAGTACTTAAAAACACCAGAATCAAAGGCCAAGGGCATGCTAGCTTCATGAACAATGAACTCCACCCAGACAAAGGATCTGCATTCACTAATACTGCTGCTACTGCAGGGAATGCAAATGTTAACACGAATGTAAATGGACTGAAAACCTCACCTGCAAAACAATGCAGTCAACCACACCTTTGCATAGCAAGCTCCACCCAAACACTTACTGATTGGTTCGATGTAGGGATGAGCCGCTGACCCAGCAGCACCGTAGGTAGAGCGCTAGAATGCTGGCCCAACTACGGCCTTCTGGTCGCACCCGCTCCCCCCATCCTCCATTCCCCGATGAGTCACGGGTCATGAACTACCTGGCTCACAACCACCGGGTGTCCCAGACAAAGGGACAATGGGCCCTTGCCCCCAGGTGCGGATTAGACCCAGACGCAGACACTTCCTCCTGCACGTAGCAGCCCGATGAGATCATGCCTCACATGATGATCTCCAGCTCTCCCGGTCTCCCGACCTCCCGCTCATCTCCTTACCCACCTCCTTTACACGCCCACAATGAAACCCTAATAAAAGGTGCCGGAGACTAGCGCACAGCAGAGTAGCTAGATTCACGGCACATGGATCCCACGCTCCCTGCTGCTGGCTCTCTCCACCAGATGATATCTCCGCGTCTCGTCTCGTTCTTACGACGACCCTGCGGGCACGACTACAAGCTGGTGCCGAAACCTGGGAATCCTCGAACCTCCACCCTGCTTACCATCGCCTGGGAAAGGGCCCCGGTACTGACGTCCGCTGGATCGGCGCATCCAGGGACCCACCTCTCGGTACCGCCCGTCCGCTGGATCAGCGCATCCAGGGACTCGAGTTATAGGACACTCTCTCGTCTGACGAACCAACGGTAAGTATGGGAGCTTGCAAAAGCAGGGCTTATGACAAGCACGTTAGCGAATTGAAAGCGTTAGCGAAAAGCGGCAGGGTCTCCATAAAGAGAGGGGAGCTGAGCAAATTGGTTGAGGAGATTGAAGATCAATGTCCATGGTACCCAGAAAGGGGGACATTGAATCTTAAGGATTGGGAAAACATCGGGCGCACTCTGCACAGAGCCTCGCGCGCCGATGTCGCTGCTACTGACGTGGAGGCAATGCTATGCCGCCATCAGCCTGCAGGTCTATGGCTCTCTTGCCGTAGATCGCCCTCCTTTTGACCCTTCAGCTTCAATTTCACCCCCAGAACTTTCTCTATCCACTAAACTGGACGCCTGTCCTCCTTCTGCCTCCCTTGCTTCCTTGCCTCCTTCAAATCCTCCCGCGGCTCGGCCGCCTTCTCCCTTCGCCCCGCCTTCATTTTCTGAAGCCACCGCACCTCCGTCAGCGCCACGTAATGGCGCGGGTTTCAAAACCCTAGCAGAGCGTATTAGCCACGATCTGCAAAAAAAGGAAAACCTGACGGAAGACGATGCCGATATCCTTGCCATGTGCCCCATCCACTACACCGACCATGAGGGGGAGGATGGCATCGTTCGGCGAGTTGTCGAATACCGCCCCCTAGGTTACAACATCCTCACCGAACTCCACAAGGCAATGCGAGACGTAGGAATAACCAGCCCCTATGTGAGAGGCATGCTGGAAGCAGTCGCGAGGAATCACCTAATGGTTCCGGAGGACTGGAAAACCACCTTTCGCATGCTCTTGAACCCCGCACAATATGTGGTCTGGAAAAGCGAGTACCGCCAGCAGTGCATAAACAGAGGAGCAACCTCTGGCGGCGCCTACACCGCCGCGCAGCTTTACGGCTGCGAGGCTTTCGCCAACCCCAACGATCAGATTGTCCTGCCAGAAGCCACCCTTGCGGTTGCCTCTGACTGTGCCTACAAGGCGTTCGTAAAGGTCCTCAGTGCCGGGCAACCAACCCAAAGTTTCTCTACCATCCGACAAAAGCCCCAAGAGCCCTATGCTGACTTTGTGAACAGGCTCCAGGAAGCCCTCAAGAGGCAGGTTGACAACGAGGAGGCCCAGGGCGAACTCCTTAAGCGCCTTGCCAAGGAGAACGCCTCCGCTGAATGCCGCAAAGCGGTCACAGGCCTAGGAAGGAACCCCGAACTGGCCGACATGCTCAAAGCTTGCCAGGATATCGGGTCTTTCGCCCATCAAGCCAGCCTTCTAGCCGCAGCCCTCTCCGCTGCCATGAGACAGCCCCGAGACGAGTGTTTCAATTGCAACAAGCCAGGACACTTCCGTAAGGATTGTAGGCTGCCCGGCGGGGGGGCCTACAGCCCGAACGGAGGGTCTCTCCCGCAGGCGAAGACCCCAGGAGAGGTCTAAGACCACTGGTGTGCTCCCCAATGCCACGGCTGGGGAGGCCAGCGACGACCCGGGCATCTCCCCAGCTCCGGAACTCAAGGTCCGCACCTCCACCGAACCCTTCCCCCGGAGCTCCTCTCAGCGAGATCTTCGCTGTCTCCAGCTCAGTATATGAAGTGATCCCGGCATCCCCACGGAGACCATTGGGCCCGATCTTGCCAAGAGCTTCCATGGCCGCTGAGCAGGGGATTGTTCATCATCCCAGGGGTCATCGACTCCGCGCACCAGGGGAGCCATCCTTACATCCAGGTGTGGACAAAACATCCCGCATGGAACCTTGCCAAAGTTCCTCCGGGATCATCCCAGTACCTCTATAAGCCTAATTCCCACTTTCGCGAGCCTAATCTAAGTTCACAGCTAATCCTATAAATCCTTCGTTGCTTGCTCCCCTCCTACGTCTATACTTTCTGCTCTGCTAGCCCCTTCTATTTCCAAAGTCACCATGCCTCCGCCAGTGCCACAGAGTGACGCGCATTTCAGGATCTCTGCAGAGTCCATAACCACTGAATTGCGGCAGAAAGAAATGCTGACGGAAGAAAACACCAACATCCTGGCACTATGCCCAGTCCGCTCCTCACTAACCAAAGAGGGACGGGCCGTTTGAACCCCCCTCAAAATGTCCCATAGCCAATCTACAGGACAATGAGGCATGGAAAGGGGAAGATGCTAGCACCGTGGCCTTAAGCCCAAAGTCCTTCATAAAGGAGGAACCCCCCCGTCCCCCTCCAGCCATAAGGTTCAAACCAGATCTCATAGCCTCCGAGCCTGTGCAAAGCCCTAAGCTCAAAGCTCCCAGTGGCAGCAAAATCGTCAGTACCTCGGGGAGAGCAGGATGCAAGCAGCTCATCGCTTTGAAGGAACCATGCCTCTGCCCAAGATCCAGAAAGCAAGATCTCAAATCAGAGTTGCAATCCTCCTCATCACTTTACATGTGCTCTGTATGCCTGTATATGTTCTGCATGTCTTGCCCCCTTTCAAGAGACCCCTAAAGTTTTCCCCTCATAAGAGGGATTTTTCCATTGCTTCCAAGCTATGCTCTTGTGCTTCAATTAAAGTCTTTCTCCTTTTGATTATGTGCGCCAACGCCCTGAAAGGCTTCACCCATTACAGCATCAGCCTTAAACGGGACACAGCTCGTGCGTGTTCCCTAGGATGCCGATGGGGTCTGCCTCAAGCCACCTCCATCTTAGTTTAAACCCTCTAATTCTTTCTCAAACCCTTCCTTGAGAACCTTTTCCTTCGTCTATCTGAGCCTACACTGCCACATTGGCGTGGCGCAAGTTTAAGCCCAGGAACTGTTTCCTCATATTTTTTCCTTCTAGATCCTCTCTATAAACTGCCTATTACGATATGGCTATAATTGTTAATTGTTTAAGTTGCTTTACAAAAACCCACACCTGAGACGGTGATTGGAACTGCCTTGCAAACAAGCACTCAACCTGGGTGCTCGACCTGGGTGTGACCTTTCCTCACCCCCCTCCCCCAAGCCTTCTGGCAACTCCTGTCTCCACCTTTGTGTTATGTGTTCTTAATGTCTTGAATGTGGCAAGCCGACCACTGGAATGGGCCAACCGCATCTTTAAGGAAATCTTGGCCAAACAAACTAAAGAAAGGGGAGAGTGCCCTCCCCCCCATCAACCCAATCAAGGTTTCATCCAGCAGACCATTATCCAAAGTATTCTTCTCTATCTATCATAAAAATTGCCCGCCCCCCCCCCCCACTCAGGGCTCGGGCTTTCCATTGTCATCTATAAGAACTAACTCAGCCAGCACGCAAAACCCCTGGGGGAAAAGCGTTGCTTGTTTTTCTCTTCCATACAGGAGTCCAGCTCGCCATGCCAGGCCAGCCCCATCCTGGAGATGGAGCGGGGCCTCCCTGGAGGATCCGACCCCGCCGCCCTGTTGAGAGAGCCCGATTACCCCCCAGCCTGGGTCGAGATGGGAGGGACCTCTCTGGAACCAGTACACCCATTCTTCCACAGAGATCGCAGCCCTCGCTGGCCCCCCCCCGGGGGAATGGCAGCCTGGGCCAGCTATGGCTCAGAGGTTGACGCTGTGTGTCGCTGCTCCTCATCTACAGCCGCCATTCTCTCTCCCTCTCTGCCGCCCCCTGGCTGGAGTTTGAAGTTGCAGCCAGGAACATTCCTGATAGGTTAACCTTTGGAACTCTCCGCTGTCTCCAGCCACCTGATTGTTATCGGAACATGCCTTCTCTCGCAGCCTTGCTTGTGAGAGTCACTGAACCTGCAATGCTAAAGACTATCAGTAGCTCTCTCTCTACATTCTTGAGAAATCCATGGACTCTACCACCATCGCTCTAAAGGCTTTGGTGGCCAAACAGCAAGAGCCGTGCATTGGACAATTATGCAGCCATGGGCTGCCCCCCTTTCCCTTCATCACCTAGCTTTTGTATTGTTTAGCTATGTTTATTGTTTCCATTTATATGATGCCCTTTGGAGCCGACCTCCAAAGGAATTATTGAGTACTGTAACCCAACTGATCGTTGAAGTTATTGCATGCTTTAATTTTAGAAGTTATGTTATTTGTTGTTGTTGCATCTGTCTGCCGGGACTCTCTGCTGCCGCCTCACCATCGTTCTGCCTCAGGCTCCACCCCGGGAGCCCACGCGCCGCCGCAGCCCCGCCCTTCCCCTCGGCCCCCCTTTTGCCGGAGCGACGCGGCGGCTCTAGCCAAGGCGGAGTATGTTTCCCTCGCGACTTCCCTTCCGCGGACTTATTTCCTGTAACACCATCAGCCGTTCTGGCCTGTGCCCTTGCGAAGTCCATCAATTCTACCTCAACTGCTTTGGATGCTCTGGCCTCCGAGCAGCAGGAGCTTCGTCAAGCGACCTTAGATAATCATGCCGCTATTGATTGCTTGTTATTGTTGATTCATATGAAAGTGCATGAGTTGCCAGATACTGTACTACTGTTCAATTCTGCATTGGTTTGATTGTATGCTTTATTATTGGAGCTTGCCTTGCTCGATGCGTATCTACTTTTGCCTGTAACGTGTGCAAGAAACCCTTTGACTTCCCCCCTTCATCGCAACCACGTTCTCATGTTGCACAAGCAACTCAGCCAGCTTGGCCAAACGGCGGAGGAGGTAAGCGTCCCTTTAAATCGCCCCCAACGATTCGGCCTCCCTTCTAAAACGTAAAAAAGGAGGAGATGTAGGGATGAGCCGCTGACCCAGCAGCACCGTAGGTAGAGCACTAGAATGCTGGCCCAACTACGGCCTTCTGGTCGCACCCACTCCCCCCATCCTCCATTCCCCGATGAGTCACGGGTCATGAACTACCTGGCTCACAACCACCAGGTGTCCCAGACAAAGGGACAATGGGCCCTTGCCCCCAGGTGCGGATTAGACCCAGACGCAGACACTTCCTCCTGCACGTAGCAGCCCGATGAGATCATGCCTCACATGATGATCTCCAGCTCTCCCGGTCTCCCGACCTCCCGCTCATCTCCTTACCCACCTCCTTTACATGCCCACAATGAAACCCTAATAAAAGGTGCCGGAGACTAGCGCACAGCAGAGTAGCTAGATTCATGGCACATGGATCCCGCGCTCCCTGCTGCTGGCTCTCTCCACCAGATGATATCTCCGCATCTCGTCTCGTTCTTACGACAACCCTGCGGGCACGACTACAGTTCCCCACCCTGAGACATGGACAATATATACCACAATAAACATCCCCTTTTCACTGGGCACAGTGTCTAGCACACTTCTCTCTGTGATACACCGCTGAAGATGCCAGCCACAGATGCAGGGGAAACATTAGGAAGAAGATCTACCAGGTGCTGGGAAGCTTTATGATTTTTAGGACCTGGTGCAGAAGGAAGATGGTTTCTAGAGAAGATCTGAACTGCCATGGTCCCAGCGTTCAATGATTTTGAAGAAAACTAAGCATATAAAAATAGAGATAAATCTAATGCAAATAGAAAGGGATGCTTTTCATTTCATATTCAGAATAAATTAATGATAAATGTTTGGGGGTGGATGCCAAAAATAAAGTAGCCTCCAGCTAGCAAGATATTGCCTCATAAACAATCTACATGTGAAAAAATAGCAACATTTATTATTAGGGAATGATAAAAATACAATGGATTGGCCCCTGTAAGTCCTGCTAGGTGAGGAAAACTTCCTTCACTGGAACAAACCTGTCTCCAGTGGAGAAAGCACTTAGGCAAAAGGGAATTGTAGGATCTATTTCATAATTGTATACAAAGTCAGGCCTCGGGTATTGCATATTGATAAATCACAAAGAGCTCAAGCGGTCTGTAAGCCCTCTGACCAATCCTATAATATATATATATTACTCATAGCAGTATATTTTCCTTTAAAAATCATATTGGCAAAAGCCAGTTGCCAAAAGCACTCCTATGGGTGTAGGTAGCCGCATGATCACCTGACCACAGCCAAAAGGTCAAAACTACTTTAACAAAAGCTAAGATAATGAGTTACTCCAGCATAACCTGGAGGTCTCATTTGAGTCACTAGAATGCTTGATTACCACACCTTGCTATAGAAACTGTTAAAGACAAAGAATATGGAAAGCCAACTTGCTATCAAACACTGCACTTCCTATCTCTTCTGGGAACCCAGGTCAGCAACAAATAGTTGTTCCTTTGCATTTCCTTCCCTTTGTCATGACTCTCCTAAAACCACTTACCTTATCCTGATCTAATGTCTCTGTCAAATCTGAATATCCTGGGCAGTGACTCTCAAGAGTTAATCTGCATGGAAGCCTTTCAGCGTTTCCTCGTTTAGCTTAACAAAGCAATTTTGGCTCCATTGCCCTGGGTTTAGCAGTAGCTGAGCTGACTAATTACCTCAGCACCCCCAAACCCAGCACAGATGTGAAACTTAGTATGATTGGTTCCTTTCCCATCAAGGAACGACCCACCTTATAAAAGTTTAGTTCACCTGCAAGAGTTTGCTCATTGCCACATGTTCTTGTTGGTGTTGAGACATGAATTCGTCCTTCATTGGGTTTCTGTGCTGGCATGGAATCCCTGCCTTCTACTTCTACTCTTCTAAGAATCGTTAGGTAACGTATTACCCCACAACAACCCCCATTCCCTTCTCTATCATCCAATCTATCTTTCAAACCTGCTTATATCCTAGGAAACTTGAATGTATGTGCTTTTGTGTCTTACTGTGTGTATGCATTTTTGAACCAAATTTATATAAAATGTTTAAACTCAATTTGGACTCTTGCATTACTCTGTGGAATATTCATTGCCAGAATTCCTTTCCCGTATTATACAGTCTAAAAGATCTCCTCTTGGCCCCTCTTGCTGTCAATGTGAGTGTTCATTCCCCTTTGCTACTTTTAAAACCATATGTGTGCTGTTACACTTTTAGCAGCTGGTGGAGATTCCCTTTAATAAAGCCCTTACCCCTGTTAGGCCAGTAACAGTTTACATCTTTCATTAAATACATGAACTTGTTTTTGAGCATATAGATTCAGAAAATATATCATGTTAGAATTTGATGATCGTGGTTACAGTGAATATATGAAAACCGTTGATACTCTGGTAATCTGAATCTCTTGCTTTTTATAAACAGAGGTCTTCCATAAATGCCCTCTTGGAAATTTGTCTATCTGAATACAATCTTGTAAACAAACTTGCTGGAGGAATAGCTAGTGTCTAGATAAGAAACTGCAAAAACACAACGGCCTTTAATGCACTTGTGGTTTCCTTTGCATTGAGTGTACATTCCCTTCGGGTTGGATTCTTGGTGATGCACATTCCCTCCTCTCTGGAACTCACCTCATTCTCAGATCTGAAAATGTTTCCAAAAGCTCTCAAAGTGTGCCTTTTCAGGGAAAGTGAAGGGAAAGCTAATGGAATCAACCTGTGTCTCCTTTTCTTCTGGTTTCTTCTGGTTTCTTGATCCTCCTGGCTTTTTTTGGTCACACAAAAGCAGTTCCTCCTACATGGTTTGTAGGAACAAGGAAATCGGGAAGGGGGGCAGGCCAAATGGCAGAGTGGATCGACAATAAACACTTCACAGTGGTTTTTTCCTATTTAAACAAAAAAAAAGCATTGTAAATGTGTGCAAAGCACACAGTTGTAAGGTAAGCACCGGATACATAAAAGTACAATGAAACAGTAATGAGAGACAATCGTCTTATTGCCCTTATTTTTCTGTTATCTAAGTACATAAATTCTTATACTTCTTATACTAAGATGATTGTATATACATAGCAATTGAGTTTGCCATGGTTCTGAGAATTATCAGAAATACAGTCCACTTAGCCTGAGTGCGGTGCGTTTTTTATACAGTACGTTTCACATTGCACTCCTATTTTGGTTTTGATTACAGTAATGAGAGAGACAAGAAAATGCTGGGACAGACCTTGGACTACTTGCTATTTGTAACAATATCAGATAGTGCATACAAGGTGGCTTGGGCAGAGGTCCTAGAGTGATTTAGAGGCCTTTCTAAGGGCTTCAGTGCCCTAGGACTGTCTTTAAACTGCATGTTTCAAAAGATTTACAGATATATAGTGCATGTGAGTATAAAGTGAATATCTGAAGTTGAAGGAAGAAAAACCTATGCTACAACTTTTCTTGTTACTAGTTTTATGTGAGGAAAAGGGCTGGAGAGATGAGACAGGCTTCTCAGCTTCCCTTATTTGCCTAAATAACAGTACCCAAGACTGGAGTTAGGATGGTTGGATTTTGTTCTGGCTCTGACAACAGACAATGGGGAACTTACATGTTTCATATCTTCAAAACAATACACCCAGCATGGTTAGCACAAGAGGATTGTGTCCTAAAGTCTTGACAGATGCAGGGTGAAGTAAAGAGAGGACTGTATTTGAAAATAGAGAACAAAGAGATGTTATGAGAAGAAAGGAAAGCAGGGCAGAAGGTTCAGATAAGAATTCTAACTTTAGGATGTTTTCCAAACCTCTGAACTCTTGCAAAGTTCACTGCAAGTTCAGCCACCCACAGTGTGTACTTATCCTACATTCCTTCTTAGTCTCTTTATTTATATGGAAGCAATATCCATAAACATAGCTCAACAGAACTGTTTAACCATATCAGTTCCGCATCTTTCTGGTGACATGAAGAATGATGAGAAATGGTGGGGCGACATAATTGTCACCCACTTAGAGTCAGTTCACATGACACTTTAAGCCATTTTCCCTGACTCAAGGGACTAATGCAGCATATGAACTGATTGCTTCCAGGTCTAAGCTGTGGATTCAACACTTACTTCCTCCTGTGGTGAGCCAATCTAAATGAGCTGGTAGGCTGTAACGGCAGTGTTATGGATCAGACCATTTCTGGCTGCAGATTGTGTTGGGTGTATGTCTTATGTTTGTACACTCGTTTAGGTACAATTGTCTTTCATGTAGACAGCTGTTCTGTTAGGTGGTATAGCCCTTTCCATGATATGTATGAATTTTACGTGAGAATTTTTAAAAGGTTGACTTTGAAACTGTAGACTATTTCTAGGAACACAAGAAAGGAAGGGGAGTGACATGCAGATGGGAACAGGACAGACGCAGGGTAGCATAATGTAGTCCAGTGCAAGTCAAGTCAAGTATTTATTGTTTGAGCCATTGGCTATAACAATACAAAAATACATGCAGTTAAAACAGTAACTTAGTCCAGTGCAATAATCTAATCTAGATGTAACCAGGACATGTGCCACAGAGGTCACATTTGTGCTCAGAAAAAGCTGTAGCTGACTAACTAGTTGGAGCTGCTAAAGGCACTCCTGGCAACAGCTGGTACCTGTTTATCAATTCCAGAGAACTTCCAGATTTCAGACCATTTCTTCAAGGGGAGCACAGCCTTATACAGAATGAGCGGCACCTTAAATCTGAGTCAGATCCTCCTCTCACAAGTAGCAGTTCTGTTTTGTCAGGATTAAACTTCAGTTTATTAGCCTGCGTCCACTAAGAACATCCTGTAGGCACCAGTTCAGCATTTCTACTTCCTCCTGAAGATTAGACAGATATGTGAGATAGGCCCTTTCCGCACCGCAATGGTGCGGGGGTGCGTGAGCATAAACAATGCCAATGCACGCCCCAAGAGCATTCGCATGGGCAGTCCTAAAAGGGCAGCAGGCAGCAGCGCAGCCTTTGTACAGGCTGCGCTGTCGCTGAACGCCTACCTTGTCTCCTGGTTTCTGGCTCGTTGCAGAGGCCAGGGAACATGCCCCCTCAGCCTGGAGCGATGGCTCTGGAGTTGCAGGCCAGGGGGGCGTGTCCCCTGGCCTCTGCGATGAGTCGGAAGCCAGGAGACAAGGTTCGGGGATGGTGCGGGGGAAATGGCGCCTTCCAGCTGCTGCCGTTAGCACAGCAGCGGTTGAAAGATGCTGCTTCCGAAAAACCTCGCTCAGGTAGCGAGGTTCGGAAGCAGCGTCTTTGCGCCACTCGGGGGTTGCGAGGCCGGCGCTGCTGTGATGCAGCAGCGGCTGCCGTGCAAACCCCTCCCCAGGGACGCTGTTTTTTAGCATCCCTGGGGTGCTCTTTCCTGCCCTTGCGGAAAGGGCCATAGAGTTGACTATTATCTGCATATTAGTGACAGCCCATCTCAAATGTCCTGTAGATGTTAAAGACAAGATAGAGGACAAGATGGAACCTTGCTTGATCCTACCAGTCCAGGGGTAGGGAACCTGCGGCTCTCCAGATGTTCAGGAATTACAATTCCCATCAGCCCCTACATGCTGACAGAGGCTGATGGGAATTGTAGTTCCGAACATCTGGAGAGCCGCAGGTTCCCTACCCCTGCACTAGTCAAAGGCCACAGGGTTGATCAGCAGTCAGCCTGCATCACCTTCTCAAACTTACCATATGGATAGGGTGGCAACCACCACATATGGGTGTTTCCCAATTTCATCCTGAAATGGGGTCCAGAAAAATACCACCAATGGTGTCAAAAGCCATTGAGAAGTCCAAGAGAATCAACAGAATCACACGCTCTCTGTTCATCTCCAGGTGTAGGTCATCCACAATTTATTTATTTAATTCAGTTTTTATTTCGCCCAGGGTCAGGCTGTAGGGTGGCTCCTATCAGCAATACAGACATTTCTATTTTAAAAAGTATTATACTTTAAAACCATTAAAACCTCAACTTAATAAATGGCACCAAAAAAGACATCTCTCCAGTCATGTGGGTGAGTAGTAGGAGGCATCAGAAACAACAGCTGGGTACAAATCCTTGGAGGAGCTGAGGGGGGAGGTGTCAATTGATGAATAACCATCTTTGGTTCCTTCCGCACATGCAGAATAATACACTTTCAATCCACTTTCACAATTGTTTGCAAGTGGATTTTGCTATTCTGCACAGTAAAATCCAGCTGCGAAGTGCATTGAAAGTGGATTGAAAATGCATTATTCTGCATGTGCGGAAGGGGCCATTGTCCTCAACCATAGGCTTGGTCGAGCAGGTTCTACAGAACTGAGTCATGTTTTGCAGGGCCCAAGTTTCACTCGACAGAGAGTTCCACCAGGCTGGGGCTAGAGCTGAAAATGCCTGGCCTTGGTTAAGGACAGCAAAGGATATTTTAGTCCAGGGACCACTAGTAAGTTAGCTCTGGTTGAGTGCAGCACTCTTTGCAAGAGGTCTGGTAGGAGAGGTGGTCCTGTAGATACAATGATCTCTGGCCATTTAGAACTTTTTTAAAAAAGTCAAAACTTTGTACTTTATCTGGGACATTTCTGCCACTCAGTTCACACCTGATTTTCTTGGGAGTTGATTCACAAGCATTGGAATCAGTTTGAACAGGGTTCTTTTTAAAAGGAAGTCTTTATCATCTTTCCTCATGTAGACATACCCTTTTCCTTCAATTTTCACAAGAGAAGGAACTGCAGACTTATTTAAAAAAAAAGAAAAAGGGGAATTTAGAGAACCTGCTATGACTATTGCTCCAATGCTCCAATTATCTATTGATATTTTGTGCCTTTTTAAAAAAAGAAAAAGAAATTATCATATTTAAAGTGGGGGAGATAGGGAATTGCCTGACCACCATAGTCCAGTCATGGCAAAGTGGACTGGAGGTGGATGGGGAAAAGAAAACCAACACAAATATTTTGCATGAGAAAAAATTCAACTCAAAATTGCCTTCCAGAAAAACATCTGGGCAAAATTGGTCTCAAAAGAACTGTGGAAAAAAACCTTCAGGTGTGTGCAGGGGGCGGGGTAGAGGGACAAAACCTGAAGGGAAAAGGAATAAACATGCATGTGGAAATCAGGGAAATCAGCAGTTCAGAGCCTGGTGGAAAAGTCCTTTGTGTTTGATGATTTTGTCAATTGATGCTGAGAGTGTATGAGAACAAGGAGGTCCGGGGGAGATCAGAATTCCAACTGGACATTTTGAGATTGTAATTACAGTGAAACCCAAAAGGAAAAAGTTTGATTCCAGTGGCACCTTTAAGATCAAAAAAGTATTAAGTTTGAAACCAACATGAAAGCTTATACCAAGTGTGGTGGAAGGGGCCTGCTCTGACCTGCAGACTATGCCAGCTCTTACCCTCTTGAAAGGTTCTCAGCTCTTCCTGGAGAGGCTTCTCTCTCTCTCTCAGAGAGAACTTCTGCCACCACGGACTGTTGTAGGAACTGCCTATTGGGAAAGGTCAGGACCCCCCCCAGCTTCCTTTCCAACTCTGAGGCTGCACCTCTGTTTCTCCTTCCTACTCCTGGGCACCATGGGGACAATTTACTGCCTGGTGCACCTCTCTAGGAATAGCTGCTTGCCAACTGCCAGCCTTCCCCCTCCTGGTGGTTCATTTTTAAAATAGCATGTCCAAGATGGTGGAGGTCTATGTGGTGCAGAGATGCTGCCAGTATCCAAAAATAAAATATATTTATTAAAAGGAAAATGTTTACAGGCATAATTTTAGCACAGCATCCACAAGAAATGAAACACAATTCTACTGTCCTTTTTATACATGCCTTATCACATGATAGAGTATAGGACTGGCTCTTGAGCAGGCCTGTAGTCAGAAAATGTTCCATGTGGGGCAAATACCGGTAAGTATTGGTCAGCACATCATTATTTATTTTCTTTATTTCTTAATTTTTTTATTTGTTTGTGCTTTGTTCTTTATTTACCAACTTTGTACTTGAGACTCAATGTGTATACATAGTATAAAGCAATGTAATTGAATAGCATGAGGGATCTAACAAGCCATGCAATAAATCTAGGATTACAAAAATTAGAAAAGTGCAAAGAAGTTACAGATATCCTATGCCACCCCTGGGCTTTGGGAGGCAGTTCTGCCCTGCCAACTGCTAATTCTCTTCCAGCCAGTTGCATAGAGAATTCACATTTGGAAGATATATGATATGATTCATACCTTTTTACCTCAGCTCCTTCCTCTGTTTACATGGCGAATTTACACTTAAAAGAGTCACGAAGGGTTTCACACCAACCCTAGTGTTGATTGGAGGGACATGACAAAAGATTGATGGGGCCCAGCTCCCTTTTGCACCACCATGGTTATGGGCCTGCTCTTGAACTTAGGATGTTATAGATCTCTACAGAGTTCCCATTACCTGGAAGTTTCCTCCAGCATCCTTGGATAGCACATGGTCAAAGTGGCTGCATCTTCCAGACCCGAGGCAAGACCTCTGTCCCCTCTGAGAGTACCAGACAAAAGAGCGCTTCCTCCTTGATAGTTTTATTCAATCTTTTCTCCACCCACTGACCAAGTCAGCCTGGGTCAAAGATCCTTTTTCTGGTGTTTCTTCCTGAAGTCCTTTCTAGACTTTCTGAACTTCCCAGTCTCTGATCTTTGCTTGCAAGGTGAGAGGGAGCTTGACCTATCCCATTGTCTCTTGCTACCTCGATTAACATTTCTAAAACAAGGTGGCTGAAGTGAACTGACTTCCTTATCACTTCTGGTTAAAAGTTTCCTTCAAAGCTCATGTGGAAAAAGCTATTTCTTTGCAGCAAGAATAAAACTTGGTTGGTCTTAAAAGTGCCTCTGGACTCAAACTTTTTCTGCTGCTTCAGACCAACATGGCTATCCACCTGAATCTACCTTAAAGGAAATATCAGACAAGTAACAGAAGTATCTTTGATTGTGTGTTCCTGCATTGCAGGTGGTTGGACTTGATGGCCCTTGTGGTCTCTTCCAACTCTATGAATCTATCTCATTTAGTAGCTATAAATGATCTAGCAAAAATACTGTAAGAAATCAAAGGGGAAGAATAAAACAAAATGTTTTCTTTTTTTAAAAAATCCCTTTTGACTTTTGTTAACTGCAAGATATAACAGGTCTTGAGCACAATTGCTAGACCTTTCTCAGGAAATACTTAATGCTTTAACATTCTCTATAAGAATAGAAAATGAAAAGTCTGCTGCTAACAGATCCCCAGAAATAACATGTAGTTCTGAGCATTAGAACACAGAACTTCTAGTTGACATAAAACTTCAAAACAAAATCCTTCGGCATAAAACAGAGAATGAGTTTTAACACCACTTCAGGTTGATATAAATTTGCAGAGAAGTTCCTTGGCACCAGTTGCTCCTTCTGCCCTTTAACATACACAAATATTTAGTTGTTCTGGTATTTCAACATAGCAGTTCTGAACTGTGCTATTAAATAAGATTGGAGTCAGTTGTCTGTTTTTATTGAGTATTTGTTTTAATATATGTAATTTTTGTGTGGCAAAGCTTAGAGATCTTTATTGCGGTTTCTACCATTCTTTTATGAAACTCTGAAAAACTGAATACAATGTACGTGACCAGAATTTAATTGTGGTGGTGATATTGAGTTGGTTCCCATAACATTTGAATGTGACAAAACATGTATCTGTCATAATTTGTAATTGCCAAACCTTTCATACTTGATACAACCTTGGGTTGACAGTTATACTAACAGGATCAGCTATGTTTGATCTGGGCATGATTGAGCACCTGCCAGTTTGGCTGATATCCTGCTTGTTGGTGGTAAGCAGGGAGCTGACCATTTGGTGAGCTATTTGGATGTGACCAAATGAATTTGGATGTTTCACATATTTTCACATATTATTATCTTGTTTACTATCACAGCTGCCAGTTCTTTAGCTGCTTGTTTTTGGCCTTTCATTACAATTCAAGCCCCACCCAGAGGACATTGTAATATATTGGGGTATTATTCGTGCAGATCCCAGCAGGGCTGCCTTCTGAATCATAGGCTGATTTTTCACGGTCAAAATGGCCCGTTGTTAGCACGGAAAATACTCCTGTGCAGCCGGGAGTCCTTCACAGCTCCAGGTGCTGCAGCATGTCTGCCACGTTGTTGCCCCAGTGCCACCCCGCAGTATTGGCTTTGCATTGTTGGAGGCTTTCACGGCCGGATTCAACTGGTTGTGGTGGGTTTTCCGGGCTGTATGGCCGTGGTCTGGTGGATCTTGTTCCTAACGTTTCACCTGCATTTGTGGCTGGCATCTTCAGAGGTGAAGCGATAACTAAAATGCTTTTGATGGATTAAGGCAAATTGTGATGAATGTTCTTGCCTTTTGAATAACACAGCGACTTTTGAGAAATTTATTTTCATTGCCTACTGATTCCGGCAATCCTTTCTGTTTTCACTACAAATTAATATTCCATAAATATGAATACTTCACTGATAGAGAAGGCTATAAATATCTGTTATGAGATACTTCTGAAGGATTAGACCTTTTCTGATGTAGTATTCCTGACTCTATAACTGTGTATATGGGGTGAAAACACTACATGTGATCCTGAAGGTCAATCTGGTCTCTATTACACAAGTACCAAGGCAGCAAATCCATATTTTTTCTGTCTCGAAGAAAATAATTACCATACCTACTGGAATATAGTGCCTTTGTCCTGTCTGCATGGTCAGTTGTTAACACCCACTTGGGAAATACCTAGAGATTTGGGGGTGGAGCCTTAGGTGGCCAGGATTTGGGAAGGCGAGGAACCTCAGCAGGTTATAATGCCATAGAGTAGGGGTGTCAAACATCTGACCTGGGGCCTGATCTGGCCCCCTGAGAGGGCTTATCAGGCCCACAAGCCAGCTGAGGCAACCCCACTCCAGATCTGGTCTGACAAGCCCACTGAAGATTGGTCAGTCCAGACACCCATCCTGCCCTACTTCTGATCTGGCCTGGAAAGCCCCACCTCCCCGTGCCAATATGGCAGCCATCCCCCTGCCCCCCAGTGATAATCTGTCTGGTGAGCCTGCTGAGGATTTGCCAGTCAAGGCAGCCAACCCCCACAGCCTGATTCAACCAAGTCTCATTTATATCATATCAGCTCTTGTAACTAATAAGTATGACACCCTTGCCATTGAGTTACCCTCCACAGCAGCCATTTTCTCTACAAGACCTGATCTCTGTCATTGGAGATCAGTTGTAACTCCAGCAAAGCTCCATTCCCCTGAAAATTGGCAACCCTAAAATACAGTCATAGTTATGGAAATGTAACATCTGAAAAAGGCTGTTGAGACATGGAGCAGCAGTGGCATAGGAGGTTAAGAGCTCATGTATCTAATTTGCGGGAACCGGGTTTGATTCCCAGCTCTGCCGCCTGAGCTGTGGAGGCTTATCTGGGGAATTCAGATTAGCCTATGCACTCCCACACACGCCAGCTGGGTGACCTTGGGCTAGTCACAGCTTCTCAGAGCTCTCTCAGCCTCAGTCACCTCACAGGGTGTTTGTTGTGAGGGGGGAAGGGCAAGGAGATTGTAAGCCCCTTTGAGTCTCCTGCAGAGAGAAAGGGGGGATATAAATCCAAACTCTTCTTCTTCTTTTTTGGTCAAAATTGTTTATGGAGTAAACATTTGAACTGAAGGTAGGGAATGCATTATTAGCACGAACAAGGGAGAGGAGAAACGCATTTGTACTGGTAAATATGTCTTTCCCAAACCCAGTCTTTATATTTTGGAAAAAAAAGTTCAATGGGAACATTTTTACAGCAAGCTTTAAGCAGAAATGGTTCAGCTAACTGAGCATTTCCAAAGAGCGTTCTTACTCCTGGCAGCTGTACCTCCTTAGAAGGGCTAAGGTCCTCACTGAAGAAAAGGAAAAAGTGGGTTCTACTCAGGTCATGCAAATTCACACATTATAACAGTGATGTGAATGCCTCAGAAAAATGTTTCTATGTTCAGTGCTCCATGTGGCTGTACTAATGTTTCAAATCAGTTCTCCATATTTGCTGAGGAAATTTCAAAGTACATGCCATGGCAGTGTGCACCTGGCTGGGCACATTTTCATTAACAGCCATGCCACTGAAGTAATAATATCTGAATTGGCCCTCAGAGAGGAATTGAGAGATTATGAGATTCACAATTAGGGCTTTTTACAGATGGGAAAGAAAACCATAAATATCTGTTAATACTGAAGTTATTGCTAGAGCAAAAAGCTGTTATTTCTGTTCTTCAGTGTGAAGCCATAGATTACAGATAGGTGTTTCTACTGAAATTGATAATTTTAAGGACAATTTAATTTATATGAGGAACAAAGGTTATGGTGTTCTAAACTACACTGGTACGTTATAGCAAAGACAGAAGTTTCATGATGTGTTAAAGATTTAACAATATTAATCATGGCAATAACTTTTCAGTTTAACATCATTTCTCTTCAGATACAACCTTAACTCTGCTGAGGAAAAAAAATTAAACCTATTGCTGCACTAAGGGAGAAACCATAAATATTTTCTCCACCCCACCCTAACACTATACTGGAATCTTTGTAGTTTTTGTGTATCTGTGTTGGATTAGGATTTTGACATCCTTGGCATTTTTTCTACCTCAGATAAAATGCTTTAACAGTAGTGGTATTTTCTCCCATCCTGCTTTTCGGGCTGTTTAGCATGTTTTAGTTGTTGGTTTAAAGTATTAATCATTGCTAAACCCTCCCCCAGCAAAGTGAATATCAGTGCAATACTAGTACCATACAGGCTAACAAGGCGGTAAGTGCTACAAGACCACTTGATCACCACTTTCCCCTTTTATGGCGTTAGATATGAAAATGCATAAACTTGAGAAAATAAAGGAGAAAAAATCTTAGCAAGTTGTGGGATTGCACTGCAAGGGGCGCTAATCTTGCTGGAGTTCTCAAAATGATTTTAAAAGCTTAAAAAAATTGGTGAGGGATTAAACTCATGGACAGCTCAGCCACCAGCAGCCAGGGATCATTAAAAAGAAAAATAGGCTTCAAAGTAGGATAGGCAACCTAGTATGTGTTCATAGTCATCATAGATGCTATTAGGAGGACCTAGCAATAGGTGCTTGTAACTGACCAGGATAGCCCAAAGTTAGTCTGATCCTTTCGCAGATCTCAGAAGTTAAACAGGCCAGTGTTTGGATGGGAGACCAGCAACGAAGTTCAGAGTTGCTAAGCAGGGGCAGGCAATGTTACTCTCTTGCCCTGAAAACCCCAGGAGATAACCATATGTTGGCTGTGACTTGATGGCAAAAACAAAAAGATGAACAAGGTGCTTCAGGGCCTCACAGATATAGTAGAAGTGCTAGTACAAAGTGCTACCAAAGCACTCTTTCTGGAAAAAAAAAGATCTCCCTACAACTGATGTGTTCATCTGGAGAAAACTATCCAGAGCAGGAGAAAACCACAGTTTGAAAAGCTCCATGTGGGTAGCAAGGGACCTGGTGGTTCTTTTCCTTTGTGCTTTTTGTGATGACAGATAACTTTGACCTTGACACTACATGCAAATATTCTCTTCTTCCTCATATGCTTATGTGTTGTGATATACTTGATGTGTTGTGATAGTTTTTTTTAAACAGGGAATTACTAATGTAGAAGATTTTTAATTTTTTAAAATGTGCAGTCTGAAATGATTCAGTCAATCAATCACTACAGCATTCAGTGCTTTCATTGCCATTTCATTCTGCTACCTGGGTAGACCATGTCTCCATCGCTATATATCTGAGACACCCAGGGAGAAGAACTGGAGAGAAGAAAGAGTCAGGGAGGGAGCTTTTTCCTCCACTTGGCTGTTGTCTGGCTGGTCTGCCACCTGCTATTCTTGATGGCAGCAGAGATACTTAAGTTGAAGATGGGAAGAAGAGGGTGGGATTCACCTTGGGCTTGGATGCATCTGTTGGGCCATGGGCCTGTAAGGCACATCAAAGATTACAAGCAATTGAAACTGGTACCTCAACTCAAGGGAGTGAGATTAACCACAGCATCATTATAACTGCACTTTGCCAAGTAAATTGCCGTGGGGTGAATTGTGGAATCCACTTAAACAACTTCCATCTAGGGAAATAGGTTCATGTAATTGGCTCCATTATTAAAATCCCCAATGAGCTACAAGCCCATGTGAAAGTTTTCCATTAGATAACCCAAAGCTTAAAACATTGAGTACTTTTCTGGATATCTGTAGTTTGTTTATCTGGAAAAAAATTCTAACCAGCTTTTCAATTAAAACGGAAGTCAGCATAGCTTACAAAATGAGGCTTCAAGACAGATAAAATACAATAATATTGATATTCTGCAATTTGTTCAAGGTAGAATTATTCAGGAGAGCTTTTGGCACTACCACCTTTTCCTTAAATTATATGTTTGCTTGTTTTATGGCTCTCTTAGTTATATTGCTTTATTGTCATTGCAACCTGCCTGGAGTCTGATTTTGAGGAAATGTTGACTAAAAATGCTCTATATGAATCAGTAAAACAAGATACAGTAGAAAACTGCGGCATAGCTGCAATTAGTCACAAAATAGCAAGAGACGGCCCTGCCCTACTCCTGCCTCCCCTCCTAACAGTTATTGCCCTATTGCCTGCTGTTCTGAATTTATTGCTGCCTTTGGACTCTCCTGAGCCCTGCCAGGCTTTTTCCTGGCCAGAACAACCTTCAGAAAGCACCAGATAATGAGGTAGATGAACAAATACACTTGGACCCTATGGGAATGCAGGGATCAACGACAGACCCTCTTTTTTTCTCCTTGATAAGTATGATGGAATAGGACTTGATGTGGGGATACAGACCAGTCTACCATCATTAAAATGTTAAGAAATTTAATAAAGAGAGCACATAGCATTTTTAAATCACAACGGAAAAAGCAATGATTGAAAGAAAGCAATTTAAGCATAATTCTCTAAACCTAATACTGTATTTTTCTTATAAGATGACACAATTAGGATAGACTATTTAATGCTGGTAGTTACAAGGATTCAGAACTGTTTCATTTCCTCAGTTTCATGGAGGGAAGATTCTCCCCTTGTTCATCAACACACAATCATGGCTGCTATTACAATGGAGCCTCCCATAAGGAGGCCAGATGGCTGGGAGCTAACAGAGATCTTTCCTCATGCCCAGGGTTTTTATAACTTTTTTACTGGCCACCCCTTCTAGGTCATGCTTCTTTTCCTGTACAAGAGGAATATCCGTTCTTTCTCATTTCAGCTCTCAAAAGGGTTTCCAGCTCTGGGTTGAGAAATACCCAAAGATTTTGGGGGTAGAGCCTGAGGAGAGTAGGGCATGGGAAGGGGAGGAGAGGGACTTCAATGGCATATAATGTCATAAAGATAATCTTCCAATCCAAAGTGATCATTTTCTCCAGAGGTAATGATCTCTGTCACTTTGAGATCAGTTGTAATAATGGGAGATCTCCAGTCGCTATCTGGAGGCTGGCAATTGTAAGTTCTGTGGCTTAGGTGTGACTTGTTTTTCCCTGTGCTAGGTCCATCTCCACATTTATGAAGCTGGATGGCCTTTGTGCTGGGAGATGTCAACCCAGACCCACTTTCCCCTTGTGTATCTGTTTGCTTGCAAGAGCCACTTTGGCGCCTCTGCACCTGTGTAGACCCAACTATTCTAGCTATTTAGGCACAGCGTTCCAAAATATGGGGTCACAATAATCCTGTTAGCCTGGTGTATAAAAGAAAACCTAATACTTTCCAATGAAAACTAGATGAAATTTTACTTCAAATAGTTGTCCAGAACTATGAGACAAAATGTGTGTGTGTGTGTGTGTGGGGGGGGGGGGCACAGCTGAAACTCAATGAAAACATAGCTGAAAATCTATAAACCAGTGCAGGTATGTTAATTATCAACCTGCATTCAAGTGAACATGTAAAATAGATATGCAGTGACCTGAGTCATGTGAAAACTAGTAGGAGCTGCATGAAGTCTGGTGCTGAGCAACAGTGGAAGGGACTGATACCTTCCCTAGTTATAGCAGATAGCATATGCCAAGTTCAAATTCTTAAATCCTTCCAAACTTCAAAAGCAACATTTGATGTTTTTTTCTTCCAAAAGGTCCCATGACATTGTTAAAAATTAATCCAATTTGGCTGGCTGTTAGTATTACAACTCACCAAAGTGCCATTTTTTTTAATTTGGTGGCACTTGGGTTGAGGAGTACTCATTGTTTTATATCCTGCATTAATGAGATTTCAGGCGGCCAAATGATATAATTTTCAAACAGTTCCTTTTACAAGCTTTTTAAGTGCAGTGCAGCTAAGTATGAGAACACTGAGTTTTATAAAGGACCATTTAAAAAGAAAAAGAACAATCTGCTTAATTTGTTAATAAAACCAAATATGCATGTCTGAGCAAGCCAGTCATAAACTGGAACATATTCTTACAATAGTGGAAATAACATTAGCATAGGGCAAATACAGTTTCATAATTCCTTAGTAAGTTAGGCATTTCGGTAAGCTGCAGTGCTTATTTCTTTTTCTCAGGTCGGCTAAAATTAATTCAGCAAATAAAGAAAATAGTTTAGCTTTCATTGGTGTTTTTAAAACATGTCTGGAAACCATCTGTAGACCACTGGAATGTTTGACAGTCATTTTCTTATTCTCAAAATATACTAGTCTTGAATTTGTTCACCATATGCCTTCTCTTTTCATCAGTGAAGTCTCTATAGAACAAGAAGCAATAGGGGGTCTAGATTCGTATGGTGGAATTGATTTTATTTAGAATTGTGTTATGCCACTTCAAATTCAAATGACATAACAACAAACAACTAATCCTAATCCAATCTCCAAAAGACTGAACAACCAACACTGTCAGCAGCAAAAACCACCACCAGCAGCTCAAATAAACATTAGACTGATAACAATTGTAAAAGCTACTAAAGCAGGCCACTAAAAAGTAGGATAAAATGTCAGCTTAAAGCTTGGGTGAGGCGAGGTGTTTTAGCTTAAGTGCCAACAAGGTGGTTACCAGACATTCTTTGGAATGTCTTTGGAATTCCAATGACAGTGTGCCATCACTTAGTATGTTCAGCTTTAAGCCGCTGTCCATATCCTCTCGATCAGGGGTCTGCAACCTGTGGCTCTCCAGATGTTCACGGACTACAATTCCCATCAGCCCCTGCCAGCATGCCATGCTGGCAGGGGCTGATGGGAATTGTAGTCCATGAACATCTGGAGAGCCACAGGTTGCAGACCCCTGATCGATGGTCTGGAGCACAGCAGGGCTTAGAATGACTAGTTTTCCTAACCAGTAAACAGTACAGTGCAGTACAGGTGGTGCTTTGAGTACAGGCAAGGAAAGGCAAGGAAATGAGGGAATTTGAATTAGAATATAAAATATGGGAATTTTCTCTTCCCCCTTTCATTTAATTTTCGATTTCATTATTGCCCTTCAGATCCAGACTCTAATTCCTATTACAGAGATTTCTCAGCCCCGCACATTCTCATTATCTTTTTGTCCGGACCTCAAGCCAAGAGATGATTTCTCTTGCTCAGCCCATCGTCAAATTTCCCTAGCCTTTGTTCCTTACCCCTCAGGAAAATTTTTAGTCCTGCCATGTGGTAATCTTTGATGTATGCCCATTTGGTTACTAGCTTGTTTTAGGTAAATTTCCATAGCCTTTCTGGTTCTCCATCCGGAGATCAAAGCTGTCGTAATGCCAGTGTGACTTTCTTTTGTTGCAGTTACAGAACAACTTCATCACAGGCACAGATCTCATAACACTCAGTAAATAGAGCTGATATTCTCCCCTCCATTCCCTTCAGCACACACTCTATCTCTCCCTCTCCCAGCATCTCTCTCGCTGCTCCCATAGGATAAAGGCTTGTTTTTTTTTAAAAAAGGGGACTGTCTGAAAAAAGTTTTTAAAACCCCTCCTAATCATCAGGGAGGGCAGAAGCAGAGTTGGGGGGTAGGGGTAGGTGGGCTGGACCCAGAAACAGACCTTACTTGTGCTGTTTCTTGCAAAAGCTGACTGTATTATATATCAGTGCACTGATATATTGAAATGAGAATTAGAGACACAGGAAGGAGCTGGCAACATGGAGGCGAGGCAAGGGGAAAGCATGGACGGCAGTGCGAGGAGTGGGACAGGTGGAGGTATGCAGGCTAGCTGTGGGTGGAGGGAACATGTCTGGGGCACATCTGTGCTCACTGGAAAATCTCCTCACTCTGGAGGTGAAGCAAAATTAAATTCGTGCTACAAGTGGTATTGCTTGCAATGGGGAGATTAGAAAGTGAAAGAGGGGCTTGAGGAAATATGTTCATACAAGAAGTCTTGCTGTGACAGACATTTGCCCCGTTCGCACAGCAGATGCCTTGTGCATAATCAGCCGTGAAAACCCAGTTCAGCTGTCTGTATAATTGACCTTTGCCGTTGTGAAGAATGCTTTAGCCTACTGTTTGTTTCATACTGGGAGTGAGACTTTAGAAGTTATGAATCATTCCTGCAAACTATTAATGCACCTGACTTGGGCAAGAGGACAGTGATTGAAAAAATCATTAAGATGCTGTAGGTAATTTAATTAGAAATTGAGTTTTTTATGACAGGGTTGATGGGTGCTACCTCAGCTAACCTGACAATAAAGATTCCACAAGCTACAATGACATCTGGCACAGAATCACATGTAGGAATTATGCAGAGGCAATAAAAGGCACTTAATTAGCATTGGAAATGGTGTTTCAACATTTATGAGATGTCTGCAAATTTGCATACAGATACATAATTACATAATTTGCAGCTGTTGTGCTTGTTCTGTAAGACCTTGCTGCATTATTAGTGGAATACGTAAATGACAACTTAATTTCCTTAATTTCCCATTTTCTTAGTAGCCCCAAAGGTATGGGATTTCATGGGTGGTCCTTTCACCTGAGCTTTGTCATCTTGTCTCAGAACAGAGTAGAAAGGGAAAACATCAACTCAGCAGGAAAAGTCTCTTGAGCTAATTGTAAATATTGTTTACTAACCATTGAGAAGGATCCATCAGCAATCTCTTTTCTTCTAGAAAAGGCTTAGTTTCCACATTACTAGAACCATTCCTTCCTTTAATCAATACGGTAAATTAAGTGTTTTTTCTAATGTGTATATGTAATACAGAACAATGGGTTATTAATTTTAATTTTATTTAACATATTGGGAAATTAATAATACAAGGTCCAGGAAAGCTAGTACAGCTACTTTGAATGAAAATCCAACCAAGGGATATACTACAACCAGAACAATGTTTGAGAGGGGCCACATAGCACCCATTCTTGGCTGCCTTTTCAGCCCTAAAAGTACAAAGTTGTACTCAGCTGATCCTACCAGTTTCTGGCAATATATAACTTCCCTATTTTTTATTTTTTTCCTGATAAGCTTTCTCCATAGTTACACAGACACAAATATGAGAATCTTAGCCACTTGGAAGACCCGTCTACCCCCACATGGAGAAGCCTTGAATTGGCCTGCCCTCTGTGGACTGACTTATCTTTTTCTTACTGCACATTAAGAATGTTACTTGCATCCACTAGCAAACAGCTTTACCTCAGATATTAAAGAATTCTGCTGAAGTTTTTAGAGTGACATAAACCAACTTGAAACAGTCTTTTAGCAGTGACACAGTTCTACTGCCTGGTACACCCTCTGAATATTTTTATTGTGTGTTTGTTATTCCTCATGTCCTCTAAAGTAGTAACCTTGTCTAGCGTTTTTTTTTCTGATCACATACAACTAGGCCCAACTTCTTTGTTCCTAATGCAGTTTCTTTGTACCATAATGAGTTCTCATTACCACTACAACAGGGGTCTGCAACCCATGGCTGTGGAGCCACATGCGGCTCTTTCAGCCTTATACTACGGCTCCGCATAGCCTGGTGGTCAGAGGGTAGCGTGGGCATGTCCCTCCAGCCCTCTAGAGCAGAGCTGGAAGGAAAGGTGAGTGGAGGGGCTGTCCGTGCGTGAGGGCGCTGCTTTTCGTGTCCCCTCCACTCACCTCTCCTTCCAGTGCTGCTTTGGAGGGCTGGAGGGACACGCCCACACTGCCCTCCGACCCCTGGAGGTCGGAGGGTAGCATGGGCATGTCCCTCTAAAGCAGCTGCCATCCCCCCTCTGCTCCATGGAGCAGGCGGCTGCCTACTGTGTCAGGCAGAGGGGGTTTCCCTGGCCAGTGCTGCTGCCTCCCGCAGCACGTGAGGCGGCGGCTCCAGGCAGGCTGTGGACGCCATTCCCCCTCTGCCTCACAGAGCAGGTGGCTGCCTGCTCCGTCAGGCAGAGAGGGTTTCCCTGCCTGGCACCTCCACCTCCCAGCGCTGGAAGGAAAGGTGAATGGAGGGCCCGAACCGGAGGCTCCAGCTTGGTAGATCTTTGGGGCCGTGGAAAACAGGTCCAAATGGCTCTTTGGGTGGTAAAGGTTGCTGACCCTGATACTACAACAAGCACACTGAGAACTGACTTAGAGGTCTCTATGGCGTTTTTCGGATGGACATAATATCCCGGGAGAAAACCGGGATCATACATACCAGGATGTTTGTATTTCAGTTTCTCCCTCCGCATGGCTGCCCGTCAGCACATTCAGGCCATGAGGAAGACCTCCAGGTGATTATGCATGGTCCTGGTTTAGTTTCATTTTCCAATGTTGCCACTCATGCACAAACTGTTTCGTTTTTTCCAGTGTTCTGATTGTCTGCAGGTGGCGCGGCAGGAAAAATAAACCAGTCCATCTCCTGCAGTGTTTGCAAAGGAGTGGGATTGGTGTGGGTTGTTTTAAAAGAACCAACAATTTATCATTTTTTTGAAACCCCGGGATAAGGGAAATCTCGCCCGACGGGCCTGAGTTAGACCTGGAAGCTGTGCAGAAGTCATGGCCAAATTGGGATGTTTCACCTCCTTATCCCAGGATGTATAGTCTGTGTGGAAAATGCCTAAGCCAGCTAAGCCCCATTTCACTAAGAGTTCTATGTTGTCATTACTGTTAGGAATAATTACTTTTACACAGATGAAATATGACAATATATCTGTAGTGTTCAGGAAAGAAAAGGTACAAGTCTAATCAGTTAATATTAAGTTAGAGGGGTATATTAAGAGGAAGATGCTTCAGCCAAGAAACCAGATACTAAAATCTACTCCATATATTAAGTGCATTTCCATCCTTTGTAAATATTTTATATCACAGAGAAGGCTATAGCTCTGAAGTAGAACACAAGGTTTGCACTCAGAAGGTCCCATTAGCAACGTGTGAATACAAATAAGCCCTTTTTCATCTTTTTTCATATGTTGTAAATTTGTTTTGTTTCTGCTGTAGCATTTTTATACCATTTTTAGTCAAATGAAGCGACAACATACCTTAGTTTTAATGGCAACAATTCTATTGACAACATACCTTAGTTTTATTGGCGACAATTCTATTGAGTTTCATTAATATGGTGAGGGAAATGATGCCTTCAATTTTATCTCAAGAGGGGATAACATGTCAGAGAATGAATCAAAACAGCATGTTCTGAAATTGTGTAATGTTTCTAGTCCCATTTTCATTTCTTGGTGTCTCTAGTTCAGTGTTTCCCAACCTTTTCAAGGTCAGGGTACCCTTGACCTCACTCTTCATATCTCATGGTACCCCTGACGCCACCCTCCACCTTCCCCTCCCATTGCCTCTGCTTGCCACACCCCCACCTTCCCCTCCCAGGGTGAAGGGAAGTGGCTGCTGACCTTGTGGCAGGCCCTGCCCCATGGGCCAGCTCCATGTCCTTGCTGGCGCCGGTGGGAGACACCACAAAAATGAGGGGGGGGGGCGGTAGATTTGCCGCGGTACCCCTGGGATATGCTCATGGCACCCCAGGGTACCACGGAACACTGGTTGAGAATGGCTGCTCTAGTTAAACGATTTCAGGTAATAAGACAGAAAAACAACTCAGCCTGAGATTTGAGAAACCACTGCCAATCAATATTTGGCTTGGTGGACCAGTCATCTGTTTCTGAGGCAGCTTCTAGTGGCCCATCTCTCCCCTATATCAGCATTTATGTATGTGTTAAGTCACAACTGACTTATGGTAACCCCATTACAGGGCTTTCAAGGCAAATGAGAAGAAGAGATGGTTTGCTTTTGCCTATCTCTGCACAACCTTCCTTGGTGGACTCCTGTTCAAGTATGAACCCTGCTTAGCTTCTGAGATCTGGTGAGATTGGGCTATACAGTGCCACCTTCCCTATCACATTAACTTGCGTGCCTACGAAAAAGACAGCTTGTTTGTTGTATTTAAAGTTGAACCACTGCTTCTGTGAATGGGATATGATTGCTAAGGCTAGCCTTGCATCAACTACAAAGACAAAGGAACCTGAGACGGTTTTTCTGGACTACTGAAGGTTTTTCTGGTTCTATTTCAGCAAAATGTAGGGGAGCCAGATGCTGAGTAATGCCAGAATAGCCTGAACAGTGATCAAGTATCCTGGTAAATTAAATGTAATCATAAGCACATTTACACCTTTCTAATGAATTCAACAGGCTTGGAAGAGTGTCACTGAGGCTTGGGCAGGGTACAGACTAGACTAGGCAGTACTAGACCAAGTTAGGGAAAACTCTCAGTTTAGTCCCAAGAGGTTGCTTTGATTACTATTGCAGCTCAATGAATCATCTAAACTACAAAGCTGTTGGAAGGCCAGGCCCTTATCATGAGTAAACAAGAATTTAAAGGGACTGCATACTGATTCACTAACTGCCATTTCTACCTGGTTAAATGGAGTCCAGCTGCATCATCTCCATGTTTACAAGGCATAGACCTCGGGGATAGGGCGGTATAAAAATCTAATAAATAAATAAATAAATAAATAAATAAAAATAGAGAGGCTTTGAATGACTGGTGATGTGATGCGGTTCCTTGTTTGGGAAGTTTGAACTGCCATCCTTTGAGGGGTCAAATTGTCATTCTCAATAAGAACATAAAGCATAAAAGAATGTCAAAGAACATAAAAATGTAAAAAGAGGAGAGGCCAGCTAGATGCCCTCAACCATGGGCCTGGTGGAACAGCTCCATCTTACAGGCCCTGTGGAACTGTGATAGGCCCCACAGGGTCCTGGTCACTTTGGGCACAGTGTTCCACCATGCCAGGGCTAGAGTTGAAAAGGATCTAGCCCTGATTGAAGACAGCCGGACAATTTTCGGGCCAGGAATCTCTAGTAGATTGTTATTAGTTGAGCATAATGCTCTCATTACAATCCAGTGGAGATCTCCCCACCACTGTATTCTAGTCGTTGCTGTGTACCACTTTGCTGCTCAGCCATACACAGTTTTTAAAAAATGTAAGATATAAACTGCTGGCAAAGCAATGCTATTTAAAAGTCCTACCATTTGCTGTTTCCTTTTGCATTCTTTAGAGACATTAATGACTGCACAGAACAATGACAAGATCCCTTGCACCACCTACCCAAAGAGCAGTTTGAAAGCAAGTACACTAAGATTGTAAACTCCAGGCTGAGAAATTCCTGGAGATCTAGAAGTTGAGCTTAAAGAAGGTGTGGTTTGGTGAGGGCAGGGAACTCTAAGGTATAATGTCATAGAACCTGCCTTTCAAAGCAGCCATTTTCTGTAGGGAAACTGACCTCTGTAGTCTGGAGATCAATTGTAATACTGGGAGATCTCCAGGCTTCATCCATAGGTTGGCACCATGAAGTGTACTGCGATCCTAGCAGGCAAAAAAAAAAAAGTTGTGCAATCCCTGTATTGGAGGACAGACTGTACTAGAAAAGGTCTTCCTTGCACTTTCTATTCAGCAACTACTTGTATGAGCAAGGGCTACTTTAATTCACATGCACAAGCAACTAAAAGCTGGCAAGCACAACATTTTTTTCCAGCTGCAAACCTGTCTGTCAGTCATTTGAGCTATTTACCACTAACCTAATCAGATCTGGGGTTTGGCTCCCGCTGGTAGCGACCGTCTCACCAAGTTAAATACAACTGTGTTAAAAATATGTTTGCTGTGAAATTTGCACCACTCCTAGTTAGGCTTCCTTTATGTTCCATGTGTGGAACATTATAATGTCTTTGCGGCTGTATTACGGTGCCCAGCATTTAGAAGCATCTGTTTATGTAAGGAAGGAAAGAGGCTGCCAAAGCGAAAGTAATGTGATCTGTTGCAAATATCAGATAAATATTGAGGTTGGGCAGTTCTGACAGCTGAAATGCAAAATGGGTACAGATACGTATCAGAAAAAAAATTGCAGCCCAATTTAACATATTGCCAGCCCATGCAAATTAAATAATTTAACCGTCATAAGGGAGAAAAAAGATTACTTCTGGATAAGATGCAATTACTTCCTTACATGTACTGATAAGAAAATACACAAATAAAGGATAATATTTGGAAAAGTTCCCTCCATATAGTCTTTTTAGTTTTGTCATCTATTCGAATGCATAAATATTACTATTTTAATACTTTAGCTTTCCTAGTTAGTGCTGTTACTGAAGGAAGTGGGTAGTTTCCTTCCTGCAAAACCCCCTTAGACCCTAGTAACCAGCTGTTATGATCCTTGAGAACACGTAGATTGAACTGCTGAGAAGGTATCCTTCCAGCATGCTAGTACAGTAATATTAAAGTGACAGGGTGTAAACCCTATATATAGTGCCTGTGTGATTGTGTGATCAAGCATGTGAGAAAGATATTAAGCAACATATCCCAAAGACTTAAATTGTACTAAGCCAAAAAATGTCTTTATCAAAGGTTTATTATAAAAGAGAGGAAAGGAGGAGAGGAGTGGCTGCATTCAAACAAGTAGTGGGAAAAGGACAAAGCAAAATACAGGGAAGGAACATAACACACAGCCTATAGATTTTCAAACAAAAAACAATTCATTAGACCAACTCAGCTAAGTACAGGCTACCTAGGCTGCAGTAGGGTTTTCAGAGCATGTACAGAGTTCCTTGCAGTAATTACTTAATATTTGAAAATTTCAAGCTAAAATAAACAATGATTCCAGATCAAATAGCAGATATTTGGGGATGTGGCAGACAAATGTTCCCAATAAATAATTTAAAACTAATGTTAAGGGGTGGAAAATTACAATACTGTGGTCCTGAGACATCTTGTTCTTCTGTCCAGCTCTGTGGGAGTATACAGTTCCTTTCCTTCTGGATTGGACACAGATTTATTTTTTCTACCAATAGAAAGGAAAGGGTAATTTCTATAGATTCCCCTTTTTGCTTCAGATTATCACCATATTGTTTGTTGGAGTCCCTTGTCCTCCAGGATCAGCATTTTGTAGGGAACAGAGGGAGGCAGGCAAGTTCCATTCTTCTGGTGGAAAACTGAGTCTGGATTCAACTCCTTTCCCCCTTCCCCACCAGACACCTAAAAAATTCTTTGTAGTTTCATGGGTTCTTTTTTTGTTCCCTCAGAGAATTGTTTCTTCCCTGGATGTACTTTTTAAGCAAATTATTTCAGGGGGAAAAAAAAGAAAGAAACCTTAACTATATATTCATTAAAACTGGCAGAGCAATTGGAAGCAGAAACATTTAATTTGTATTTTTGAAGTAAGGACATTTCAATTTGCTCAAATCACTATAATAATAGATAAGTGTTTTATAGTAAGATTGCCTGAAGTGGTTTTCTTTGCTGCTAATGTGTACTGTTGGTCCATTATTTTTCTCTTGTAATGTAAAGGGTTGAACTCGAATGACAATATGTTCACATAATGAAAAGTATAATTAAAATTGCATATATTGTTATGATAGTTGTCGTTAATCTGAATTGCACCCTTAGGCCGCTGGGCAAATTAATGCCCCTCCTCCTGAGGTTTCAAGATTAAGTTTTTACCAAAATTTGCAGAGTTTTCTTTTTATTATGAATGGAATTCTATTAGTCATTCAAAACATCTGCGGCCCTGTTAGATGTACAGGGTGCGAGAGGAGCCAAAGGTGTAATAACTATCCTGTCCGCTGAGACTTGCATCACTATGACTGGTATTTCTGTTAACTCTCATATATCTTTGGCATGTGGTTGTAGTCCAATTTAATTTTTCTAACTTTATGTTTTACCTTGGGATGATTTTGTATTCCTCTGCCATTTCAACTAGAAACTAATTTCACCTCTCCCCGTGCCAACTGGTCCCATGATTCTTTATTTCATGCCAATTTCTGTATCTTCATACGGAATTTGTCTTGTAAAATGTATGCATATTTTCACATTATTCAATATCAGACATCATATGGTGTACAACCATACATATACATACCATTTAAGTTAAAAAGCACCTTCTTATAATTGCATCTAGCTGATAAATTGCCCCTTTATTTTGAACCTTCTGGCTATGTCAATCTATGCATCTGTAATCGCCACTGTAACACACTGTATGAGGAGCTACTTTTAATAGGGGAACTATATTGGGAGACCTCCTGTCCCCTGCCTCAATTGCAGTGAAAGAACAGTGTATGTGTATGTGTGTGTGTGTGTGTGGGGGTAATATTTTGCGGCAACATCACAATGTCACTTCTGGCTGCATGACAGAAGTAATGTCACATGTCAATGTGGTACTCTAGCAATCCCCCCAAATCTTTACTATAGAGGGTTTTTTTTTGGGGGGGGGGATTGCTACAGTGTCAAGGTGACATGAGATATTGATTTGTTTTATTTATGAATCCATTTATATCCCAACTTTCCTTATGGTTCAAGGTAACTTACAATTGGAGTTAAAAATATTTTCAGTTAAAACCAAAATAAAATAGCAAATCCCAAATCTCTCTCCCTCTTCCCTTAAAAAAGGCCCATTGTTCAAGCCCCCTTTAAAAGCCCTAGCTAACAAGCAGGTCTTGCAGAGGCTCCTGAAAATCTCTAGATTGGGGCCTGCCCCACTTCTTTAGGGAGCCCATTCCACACAGATAGAAAACTAGATGCTCAAGGGGTCACCCTAAATGGTTTCAAAGCCAAAACAGATGGCTGCCTGACAGCTGCAGCTGTCACACAGGGACATATGGAAGGAGGTGATCTTTCAAATGTGTGGGTACGCAGACATGAAGGGCTTTAAAGGTCACAAAGATCATACATGACCAGAAGTGACATTGTTGCATTGGCACACTGCCTTGTCCCATCCGGGCTTTGCCAGCCCAGCCTATGAAGGCATCTCAGAAGCATCGATTAGCACAAAATGGGGGCAGTGAGGCTTCTCTCTAGGCTGGGTAAGCCACTCAAATCTACTTATCAATTGTGCTAACATGCTATTTGTTTCTTGGCCTAATTCAAAAACTGGTTATTCCCTTTTAAAGCCCTCACCCTCCACAGTCTAGAGCCCTCATAATTGAGCTGCATCTCCCAGTACACTTCTCTTAATCCAGTTACGTTCTACACATCTGAAGATTCCATCCCTCAGGATACTCTGTATGGTTACAGCAAGATCACATTTTCTTGTTGTGACCAAGTGTTTTGGAGTGCCATGCCAGATTGGTTGAAGAAGGCACTTTCACTTGCTTGGGAAGGCATGCAAAGCAGTTGTGTTCCAGACAATATTTGGGAGTCAACTCAGAGAGTGAGTTGTTCAGCTGATCCAGTTGTGTGTTTGTTGATCCTGTGTGTTCTAAGGAAGCCTGGAGAGGAGGGGGCAAGGTTATCAGCCTCATGGTGGGACTTGGGAATCCTTTCGAACTACAGCTCATCTCCAGACTGCAGAGATCAGTTCCTTTGGAGAAAATGGATGCTTTGGAGGGCGGACTCCATGGCATTGTGTGTTTCAAAATCTTGAGGGCTTTTAAATCTGCGATTTGCGTATTTGAATTCTGTGTCTAACTTTGTTACTTGGACTATTATAACTTATGCCCTTTAACATTGATTCCTGTGTTATTCACTTCCTTGGGTCTAAGGAGATAAGGCAGGACAGGAATGTTTTAAATAAATAGATATTAAAAACTGTACAACTTGAACCTACAAACGCAGCAGCAAAAAACAGATCTCTGAAACCACACACCAAAATGCAAGCAGACGTAAAAAATAATGAAATATGCAGAATGATTCCACATCCCTAATACTTCTACCCTCCAGTAGCAACAATGTTCCTTATTCTGATGCAACTGGAGCCATGCTCAAGATCTGGTAATAATCTGTATATAGAAGGGGCAAGGCCAATGAACCTACCCCTCCTGCCTGCATGGCATGCATAATGGCAAGTGTACAGGACTAGGCATCATACTGTCACCTGGTTTTTCTTTCCTTTTTTTGTGGGAGAATGCTGCATCCATTTGGGCACACTCTTATAAAACTATGGAGACAAGTTTGTGTGAACAAAGGTTATGCAATTTCACACACAACATTGGTCAGAGAAAACTCAGTTATATCTTCATCAGTGTTTGCATCAAGAATATTGCCACCCGAGGTCAGGACCACCCATGCTCCGAGCCCCGATGACCCAGTAACCACACCACACTCATGACTGTGGTAAAATATATTTGCCCATAGCCAACCATTTATTGACCTTTCAGAAAGAAGCGTGAGGCATAGTATGGGACTTGATCTGATCTGAATGCTGGGCTGAATGGATGCTCTGTGCCGCCGTAGTGGAGCTCTGCCGGACAGCCGACCTCTTACCGGAGCTCCACTCTGCGCATCACAACCACCGAAGTGCTCAGTTGGGGGGTTGGCCTCTTGCTGAAAAACTTCTAGCGGGGGGGGGGGATTGCTCCCTAGCTCCCCCGCAGCCCCATCAAATCAATTCCCATGCGCAACCCGCCCGAATGGCTATGACAAAAAAGCATGCATTAACATTGACACAAAATTATTTCAGGGAGAGGTGGATGGGCAACTCGCTGGCCGGATCTTGCTGCACATGGAGGGACAAGGGGCAGGCCAGCCTTTTATAGGCCCTGGCCATCCCTTGTTGATGACATCACGGTGCCATCTTGCCCTTAACAGGCATGGCTGCTGCCTCTTTAAGGTGGAAGGGAGTGTCTCTCTCCTTTCCCTTCCTGGGCAGCAACTGCGACCGTGGTGATTCACAGCCACTCTTCTATGAGTGCCAAAACGTATACAGGCATGTATAAAATCTGTGGTTCACTCTTTGAGTAAGTGAACACTGTAGACACACACAAAACTTGTAGTCTACTTAGGGAAGTTAATTCAGTTGTTCTTGACAGTGGGCTGTTCGCTAGGTGGTTATAAAAGATGTTTTAAGGTTCATCTAGACAGAAACAGAGCCTTTGCATGTGTTTGTATAACATCTATCACAGTAAGGTCATATTCGAAAGAGAACCTCTGGGAATTGCTGCTATATAAATATTAAACTACAATAGATATTAACTCCCATTATTCAACTTAAGGACAGCAATTTTTCTTCTCTGGTGTATCTGCAACCTTGACAGACCTAGTCGGTAGCCACGGTCCACTATATCAGTCTCATTAATCAGACTCATCGCCTGTATTTTCAAGTCCATAATAGTTTTTCAAGCCATTTTGGAGTTCCTTAGAACTTGAAAATGACATTCACAAAAGCTTTGCACAAAAAGAAAAGCATGGGAAACAAACAGTGTTTAGTACAAACTAATCTTTGTTTTTTTTAGATGGGATTCCATGTACACACATATTGGAGTTGATGACTGCAGATAATTAGCATGCCTGCAACAAGCTGTAACTTTTATTATCTGTGCTGAGTTTGGCAGAGTGAATACATCATTACCTGTGCATCTGTGCAAGAGGCTCCAAGTGGGCAGGAAAGCATTCTGACTTTTTATCATCTCTCAGCCTCCCCCCACCTCTGTTATTAGCATAGCAAAGGCAATCTTAGAAACGGTGCAAAGTGGATAAGGCTTTGGATGGGCAAAACACCAGTAATAGCTTTATATAAAGGCTGAATAATTTTAAAAAGAATGTAGCAAAATGAATAGCTGTGTGATTATTATTTTCTTAAAGCTCTTGTAAGAACGTAAAGGCAATGGGGAGGCATTCTTTACCTTTCGCTTCCCTGAGAAATAGAACATTCGAGCCAGCCATTGCAAGGTTGCTAAGAAAGAACAATTACATCTGATAGAGGCTTGGTGAAACGCTTTTTCTTTACAAATTTGCCATCTCAGGAAGAAAGTAGCAACACCATAGCAGAACTTTGGTGCTGGCGAAAAACTAAAATAAAAATCCAAGCAACAGGATCTGGCATGGTCCCATGTTGGGACATTCAATATGCAATTCACATTGAGTTTTGATACAGAAACCTCCATTTTGCCTATTGAAATGGAAACTTGTGACGCAGCTGAAAAAAAACTGAAGAAAAAAGGCTCTGCTATGCCCGAAAAGAAATAAAAACACAGGAAACAGGCCTATCTGCACTGCACTTTAACTGAAACAAAAACTGAGCTATGAAAAAAAAAGGCTGACTAGCAGAAGCAACTTACTGCTAATGCTGAGGAAAGTTCAGCTAACCACAACCCATCCACTGCATGATGGCAAAGGAAGATCTGGAGGGAGAAAGTGTGCCCCTCTCTCTTGGTCATGTGGCCTGGGGGGGGGGAAATCAGATTGCCCAGGCTCATGACTGAGGGGGAGGAGAGCACTCATTTTATGGCTAGAAAGCTCTTTTAAGTTAGCTACAACACTCTGCGGCAGGCCTGCTCAAGCACAGACCCCATGTGTGCCTGCTCAGAGAGCCACTAGATGAACAAACAGATCTGTTAGTCAACGCTGTTTTTGCCTAGTGAACTGATGACTTGTGAGTAACCTTTATGGAATGGAATTGCTATTTACTGCCTCATAGAAAACAGGAGGAGCATTCTCCTCACCCCAGAACAGTTTATTGATAAGTCCAGTTTATCATACTGTAAGGATTGTCGAAACTGAAGACTTCTACATTCAAGGTTTTATAATGAATAACACTTTGTAACTTGTAACATTGGAACCATGTATTCTGATTTACTTGTGGGGGGGCATCTTGAGTTGCTCTATAGTGCCAATGTATACAGAGACAGAAGAGCAACCCCCCCCCCCCGCATGACCGCTGTGCTGGCTCCATCCCTTCCTATGCATGTTTGGCCAAATGTGGGCACGGCACCTACACACATACAAATGATGCACGCAAATGCTTTGTCCTTGTGATTGTGCATTCATCCCTGAATATTCAGTATCATGAGGACAGAGACTACATGCATACGCACAAATCAGTGCTGCATCAGCATGAAGTGGACATGTATTGGAGGGGGTGGAGCCAAAACACTTGCCATTCTTCCCCTTCTGCTCTCATTGACTCAGTACATTAATACATTAGCTTGTGTCCTAAGGCTCTATGGTGCCAAATATGAAGACTTCCTCCAATGGCAGAGACTCTTCCATCAAAGGGAGGCTTCTTGGGCTAGATAAAGTCTTTAAATATAAGTGAATTGGTGCTATACGAGTCATCACATGCAGTCGCTTCTCCTGCTCACATTGGTCTTTTCCAGGGACTGGACATGCAGCTATGGAAAAGAACCAGATCATTTGCCTGGGACATGTTACTAAGCCTTTCCATGGTTTCTCTCTCACAATATTAATAAGACATTTGTACACAAGGCGATAGAGTCTCACATTTACGGTTAGGATCGTGTCTGAAATTCCAGAGCTTAGCAATATTGTTATATCTTCTTTCATGGGCTTGCCTGCTGTAATCAGTTATGAATACTGTATAAGTTATGAATACTGTGGTTATTACTGGTCTTGTTTTTAAGGGGTTTTTTTTAAAAGCACATTTCAATCTGCTACGTGTACATTTGAAACAATGTGTCACACATCATAAAACTGCACTGTGTATTAAACCTCATCTTTGTGAGTCAGTATCAGTTTTCTATGGTGTAAAGAGATGGAAAAAATGAATTGTGTTGGAGCTGACTTTAGTTCACTTTTGAAATAGTCTCTTGGGACAAACTATGACTGCAAACGTGTAGCTGCAAGGCAAGCTGACATCTGTTAAAAATTACCGCCTGATAAGACCTAGGAACCAGATCCCAAAGTGTTTTCAGTAGTATGAAACATTTGTTTTTAATGTTTTTTTAAAGTGGACATGTAGATTGTCTGCTTAGAGTAGTTCTTTTGACAAGGGATTTCCTAGCGCTTTAAATGCCTTCTAAATTTCATTGTGACGTTTGCCATTTCAGATCGCTCATAGCTTTGAGGTGAAAGAAACAATTCATTTTGAAATGAATTGCCCTGGGACTATTTTCAAAGTGAATATACATGTTCCTTTTTACTAACGCACTTGCAGTAGCCATTGTACACCATAAAAACATACTGAAAAGATGAAACTGCCAAGAATGCACTGCAGCTTAGAATCAGTTCACATGATGCAAAGTCCTCATGGCTACATGGGGAGTTTAGATATCATAGGTCAGTGGTGGCGAACCTTTGGCACTCCAGATGTTATGGACTACAATTCCCATCAGCCCCTGCAAGCATGGCCAATTGACCATGCTGGCAGGGGCTGATGGGAATTGTAGTGCATAACATCTGGAGTGCCAAAGGTTCGCCACCACGGTCATAGGTAGTAGGAGTCTCATTATTCCCAGGTGCACGGGGAGTCTATGGTATGTGTGGAGAGGTTGCTTTGGTCAGTTTGCCACCTGGAATATTGTGTACAGTTCTGGGCAGCACAATTCAAAAAGGATATTGACAAGCTAGAATGGGTCCAGAGGAAGGCAACCAAAATGGTAAAAGATCTGGAATCCTTGCCCTATGAAGAGATACTTAGAGAGTTGGGTATGTTTAGTTTGGTGAGGAAAAGGTTAAGAGGTGACATGATAGCTGTGTTTAGATTTTTGAAGGGATGCCATATTGGTGAGGGAGCAAAATTGTTTTCTGCTGCTCCAGAGACTAGGACCAGGAGTAATAGTTTCAAGGTGAAGGAAAAGAGATTCTACCTAAACATCAGGAAAAACTTCCTGAGAGTAAGGGCTGTTTGACAGTGGAATGCACTACTTCCGAGTGTGGTGAAGTCTCTTTCTTTGGATGTTTTTAAAGAGAGGCTCAATGGCCATCTGTCAGGAGTGGTTTGACTGGGCGTTCCTGCATTGCAAGGGGGTTGGACTTGATGGCCCTTGGGGTCTCTTCCAACTTTATGATTCTATTATTCTAAGGTCTGTGCTCAGTGGGAAGCTGCATGGGCTGGGGCAGGGGTAGGGAACCTTTAACACTCAAAGAGCCATTTGGACCCGTTTTCCATGGGAAAAGAAAACACTTGGAGCCGCAAATAATTTTTGACATTTAAAATAAAGATAACACTGTATATATTGGGGGTTTTTTTACCTTTTACTCCGCTCATTCTGAGAAACGCATGGATGCGTCCGCCCTGCTGCCTGCAGGGCGGGCAAGGATGGGGCCAGCGGCTCGGCCTCGCTGGCCGCCGGGAAAGCACCAGCCCCACTCCAACGGGGCAGGCGAGAGGGGAAGTCCGCGGCACGGCCCAGCCGGCCACGGGCAGTTGGTGCGCCCGCCTTGCTGCCGCGGCACGGCCCAGCCGGCCACAGGCAGTTGGTGCACCCGCCCTGCAGGGCGGGCAAGGATGGGGCCAGCGGCTCGGCTCGTGGAGCCGCAGTGCAAGGGCAGAAGAGCCGCATGCGGCTCTCGAGCCGCAGGTTCCCTACCCCTGGGCTGGGGTATGTGGGTGCTGTCAGTGACAGCACAATGTCTCTTCCATTCAAGGACTGACCTGGCAGTAATGTAATTGCATTGGTTATGATGATCTAGGATTCACCGCGAACTCAATTTCTGGTGGATTCCACACAAAGAAGTCTGCTCCTGGGGCAGAAAATGGTAAGAAAAAACACACAAACTAAATTAGCATTTAGTTGCTGTTCAGTGTTGATCAGGACTATCAGTCATTGAACTTAAAAATTCTGCTACCCTGCTGGGGTCTGGGGATGGATCCCTCTTGATCACATCTCAGATTGTTTATTTGTATATGCATTAATTTATTTTATGCATGTCTAGCTCTTAGCATTAAATTGGAGTGTCATTTGTGCCATGGTGAGAGGGGGAACAAGGGTGATGTTGGACATTTGGGTCCAACATTGATTGTCAGCAAGGTAACCCAAGTAGCTTTCAGTAGCCCCATCCTAGGGGTCGGCCACGTTGGTTTGAAGAGTGGAGCCAGTGGATCTGGAAGCAGCAAGGTTCTGTCTGATCTGCAGCTGGGGTTGTCAGCTTCAATCAAGAAAGCCATGGCCCCCAGTTTGTTAGCCCTGAGCAAGGCCCTAAACAATAGGATGTTTTGGAGATCATAAATTCATAGTGTCACCATAAGTTGGAAGTGAATCCTGACACTTAACACACACACTTTTAATTTCTTTTTAAAAACTTCTGGCCTATGTTCCCAGAGCATGGCTAGGGAGATGATGCTTAGGTGCACATAGCTGTGTTGGTTTTCCAGAAAAAAACTTAATCAAAAAAGTTTTCAGGAAAAAAAATCAGAAAAAAAATTCTGATGACAATTTAAAAGACTAATTTAAGTATTTAAATAATATTTTCAAAATGTTTAAAAATGTTACCAAAAGAAGGCAAGTGCACAGTGTATAAACCCAAAGCATGTAAATGCATTAGGGTTTGCCCGTGCTTCATCTTCCACATGTAGCCCATATTACATGATGGATTTTCAGCACAACAGGCTTGACAACTATAGATAAGCCGTCTCGGTCACTGTCACTTTCTCTGCAGGCAGAAAATGTTCCATGGAAAGTATAACATTTGAACATTTTCTGCCTCACTTCACCAGGTTTTACAGATCTAGCCACTTTTTTGGGTAGCTGGCACATAAGCATGAATGAATGGATGAATGAATGAAACAACCATGTTTTTTGCTTGGTGTTACTCAAATCAGTTCCTATGTGGGAGTGTTTGGTCATTTCCCCACTCAGCATCTGCTGCGCGCGACTCTCCCCAGCTAGCGTGGGGTCCCACGACACTCCCCACTACATGGGCGGCGACAACGCAGCCTCCCCGACGCTGCCACTCTCGTGCCCCCTCAGCATGCGTCATTCCTGGCGCTCCTCAAAACGGCACCTTTTGATGACCCCATGCAGAGCGCAGGGTCATGGGGAAGCCCGGGAGCGAGCCAGAAATGACGCGCACTGAGAGTAGCGCGCAGCAAAGGGTGGTCGATGGTAAGTGGGGAAACGACCTTTGTTACATTCAAAATTAGCCAAAGGGCAAGCCTCAGGGTAAAATAAACCATTGTAGCCTCCTGCATATGCAACTCCCAGCTTGGAACAACACAACTCAAATAAAGAAAAGATGGAAGGGAGGCAAGTACCTAAGCAGCCTATAACTTTATTACCCTAACCAACTTTATTACCCTAACCTTCGGGGGAGGACGGTATAAAAATGAAATAATAAATAAATAAATAAATAAATATAGAGAAAAAATGAGTCAGTAACCATAACAATAATTTACTTTGCATAATTCCAATTCAAACTGTATTACTTTAAGATAGATAACGATGCAAGTTACTTTTACTCCAAACTGTGTTTCTCTCTCTTGGCTTGTCCAGATCAAACCAACACACAGAGGCCGTTTCTACATGGCCAGAGGCAGTGGCTTCCCACTGGCTTTGATGAAGCTGGTGGAGCATCGGGACCATTCACATGGTCCCATGCGGGCAGTCCAGACGCTGATGCTGCCTACAGGGTGTCTGCGAGGGACTTAACTTGCCTTCCTCTGCAGCTCTGGGTAGCTGGAAAGACATGCCCATGCTGCCCTCTGACCCTCAGGGGCCACAGGGCAGTGTGGGCGTGTCATTCCAGTCGCCCGGAGCTGCACAGGAATGCAAAGTAAGTCCCTTGCATACACTGGAGGGGCCAAAAGCAGCATCTTCGCACCGCTTGGGGTGGGGGGTGAACATCGTTTTTTCCATCCCTAGGGCCCTGTTATTTGGCTGGGCGGAAATGGCCCGAGAGAAGATAGGCGTTGCCTGGACTGGGACAAGGAGGAATCTAATAACTTTGTGTTTGAGGTAATGTTGCCCACTTAAATTGGGGGAATTAGCTGGAGACAGAGTGAGAGGTGGCAATTGTGATTGATAACCTGCATATACCAGGACTGTCCCAAATGAAAAGTCTTCAATGAACAAGTGGTTGTTAGAACTGAAACGGCTTTTATTAAAATAAAATTAATAGATTTCAAACAATGAGCAAACACATGTAAAGACAAAAGGGAGGAGGTTGGAGAACATTTAGGGAAGGGTGACAATTACCAATCCTGAAGGTCTTTGGAAGCAACAAGTTGAGGAGGAAAACAACCAGTGTTTCTGAAAGATAAGAGAGGACCTGCATTCATTTTGGATGTGGACCCTAGAGGATGCCTGCATCCTCTGAAGAGGCCAGCCACAGATGCAGGCAAAACGTCAGGAGAAAATGCTACTGGAACATGGTCATACAGCCCAGAAACCCCACAACACCCCAATGCCTGGGTTGTTTCCTTAAGTGCTGATTGATTGGACGAATGGGTATTAGTTGTTAAATTCAATACAGTAGCGATCAAACCATTCTCTATGACCGTTTACAGCCTTAGATTTGGTCGAGGAGACGGCTTGAAGTTCCCCTGCTAAATTTGAAACTAGTTGTTCAAAGTGATGTATTCCACGTTCTGGTGTGTCAGCCTGTAATATATTCTCTTTTAATTTATTAAATGTAAAAGAGCTAAGTAGTGTTTCTGTAGCAGCTGCCACCTGAGGTGACCATGTTATTTTCTGATGCCTAAAGTTGGTGGGGTCCTCTGTATTAGTCTTCTACCCCTCCAAATGAAAGAAGAAGTTACATTGAGTGGTGGAAGATGAAGTCACTTAGCAATAAGTCCCCAGCGGCTAAAAGATGTGACACACTTGGTGTAGATAGGGGGGGATATTAAGATGCCAAATGTCGATCCTGCGCTATAGCACCCGGCGAGGTTTGAAGCCACAGGTAGGGACCTAAATGGGTACAGATATGGTGAGTAATGGTTGGAGCACTGATTAAATCGCCTTAAGCTGACATAATGTGGTTTAGCTGGTCCCATTGTTAAATTAGGCTAGGGGAAAATGTCAGCTGCCAACCCATTCCTTCCCAGGCTTGAAACAAAGGGATTCCCAAACTTTGAGGGGTGTCCATTTTAGGAGAGCAGTGCCCTGCTCCGATGCCAATTTTAGAGGCTGCCTTGCCTCTATGAAGCCCTTTAATGGGAGGAGTGGTCTCATTTCTAAATTTGATGGCAGATGAGTTTGAGATGCTTTTCTTACAGGCCTGGATTTACCTTGGTGCCAGTGGATGAAATCTTCTTTTGGTATTATTTGTTGCAGAACTATGATTTGCAATGGTATGGGCCCCCAATCTGACTGCTCCTTGTTGGACCTTTGGTCAAATGTTAATCGGTGTCTTTTTAGGATCCAGTACCCCATGGAGGCAAGTCCAGGATCTATAAAAGGATGGTGTCATCCCTTAGCATTCCTAAGATAGATTGGATGGAGCATTATTGATTTGGACAAAGTGGCATTTGTGATGCAGATCAGCTGATAATAGCCAGGAGATGGTCCTTCTTGGTTTTATGGTTGTATCATCTAGAAGTTTTATTTGTGAACAAAATTCTTAGCATAGCAACCCTGGACTTCCTTGGTTGTCTCCCATCATGTGCTAACCAGACCAAGATTTTAACTTCTAAGATACATCAAGATCAAGCTAACCTGGTCCATCCAGGTCCAAATCTCTCTGGTAAAACAATAGAACTTTTGGGGTGGGGGTGGAAATAAAGAGCAATGAAGTTATGTCATTTTGGGACTTAATATGGAACTGATAGGTCATTGGTATGATGTCTTTCCCATCCTCTCTCCCTTTCCTGATATTCTTAGATCTGACAGTCTTTTGTTTTGCATGTGTGGAAATGTAACACATTTTAATTCTGGCTATGTCAGCTAGATTTATAGTCAATCTAACTTCTTTCTTATTCATTAGCATAAAAGAAGCTGGTGTTATATTGTGTGGCTTAATGCAGAATCATCTTAATTTATATTTAAAATATGTATTCTCATGTTTGGCTTTTTCCTATAGAAATTGTACTGTACCCCACTATTGTAGCCAATTTGCCTTGTCTAGTACTCTTATGGCACACTTAACATAATATTTAATCCACCCTGCGGCTTGTCCCAGCCCACCCTAATATAGACCAGGTGACAATTAATATCTTCTGAATATTTTATCGACCATTATCCCCACTCTATTGGATCACTTATTAGCTTTATTCACTTGCAGGTAATTTGCATAATATTGCCCTTTAATATTTAATAGATGTTCCCTTTTAAACTCTCAATTTTTTGTGCATTCCATCTTGGCCTCTCGGAATTAGCATTTTAATTCACACACCCCTTTTATGGCCAGAAATGAATATCCTACCTTTATACTGAACTGGTGTCGGACTGTGAAACACTTCTCACATGCAGTCTGCCTTACCTGTTAATAGCTCTGCTGCTGAAAGCTGCTTCCATAACACTCATCTACATTAACAGCACTTACAAAGTGGAATAATGTCCTTTCATTCCTGCTGAGTTTTGCAAGGCTGTGTCCTCTGATGATATTAATATTTAAATGGTCCCAACCAAGTACGACAATTAACATTTTGCCAAGGTGAAGGGGTGACCATGGAGACAGCATAGTTCCCATTTTCATTGCCTCTAGTAATTCTGCCTTTAAGGAACTTTTCTACAAGGCTAAGAGAACAGGGCATTTCCACTTAGTTCTATAAAGAACACTGGTAAGGTGTGCTTCATCATGGCATCCCATAATGATGCATGCCAACTAAAGGAAACGGATCAACGAAACACAAACAGGCAGAATGGGCATGGTACTTGAAAGAAAAAAAATTGTTGGGGGACATTTTACAGCAAATTAAAAGAAGGTAATGGTACAGCTTTGAACTTACCTGAACCCCTCAAATCTGCACTTAATCAGTGTTTCAAATTAAATTAGTCAGTTCTTGTTGGGTCGCCATAAAATATTTTTTTTACATGGCACTCCTGTATCTTGTCTAGCTATGTGCTGAGATCTTGGTTGATTTTGAGGGAGAACTAGAGGTTGTATGTGTTGTGGCTTGGGAAAACCAGAAATGTATAGATTGAGCATAGGATTTTCTCCCTCTGTCAAATGGATCTCAGTCGCAAGGCTTGAGAGTCTGTTCGCTTGATTTCCGTGAACATGATTCCTAGTACCTTTCATTTCAAAAAAAATTCTGCACCTATTTAATTTTGTCTTTTATTGATACAAACTTGATCATCAGGTGAACTTGTGAGTAAACTAAGAACATCAAGATTGTGTCCCCTCACTAAATTACCTTGATCTTAATGTTATACAATACCCAAGTCAAGATTCAAGGTATTGGTACTAACCTTCAAAGTCCCATGGTCCGTGGCCTTCGTATCGGTGGGATTGCTTCTCCCAATAAGTTCCCCAAAGAGTCTTGCACTTGGCAAGAAACAACTTATGGTGATCCTTGGCTCAAAAACTGTCTGGTAGTCCTCAACAAGGACCAGAACTTTTTGTCTCTGGCCCCAGCTTATTGGAACACTTTGTCAAGGGAGCCTGGGTCCTGCAGGACTTGGTGCAATTTCACAGGGTCTGTAAAACTGAGTTGTTCCACCAGGATTATGACTGAAGATAGCAATGATGTCCAACTGGCTGGCCTCCCTTTTCCTTTTCCCTTCCCTTTCAGTGAATGATATATATTTCTGATTTTATGGGGGATTACAGTTTAATTTTTTGTGGTGTTTTATTCCCCCTTGGTTGGTGTCAATAATGCTGGAATGTGGATGAGAATGTTTCAGTACCAATCTTATTGTTTTATCTAATTGATTGTTGTAAGCCACGCTGGGGAAGGGCAAGTCTACAAGTTGAATGAATGAATGAATGAATGAATGAATGAATGAATGAATGAATAAATAAATAAACTTGAATACCACCTCAAGCAACTTTGCATGTGTGTTGCAGCTTGCACTGGTCAATCTACAAACTAAATATTCTCAATCATCAAAGAGAAGGCACACTTCCTCTAGGACCCTGGTAAGGTCCCTTTACATAGACTCATTCATAATTGAGAGGGAGCTGCAACCTTTGAAAGACACATTTTAGATATACTGCAGTTACTTTGCCCTAGAACAGGAAAGCCTTGCTTCTTTTCCTTCCATGGCAAGTACAGTCATCATGCCAGGACTAATGCAATTAGACAGACTTCAAGACACATCTCTTCATCTCTTTCACTCATTTAATATTTTTAAATATAAATGTGAAAGTGCCACAATTTCTAGTTGTGCAGTGAGTGAGATCTGGACAGCTTGGCAACCATTGACTGACACTGAATTATTCTAAGACATAGAGAGAAAACAAAGTGATAAGTCTTGACTTCAATTCAAAATGACAAATGTAATCCCCCCCTTTTAAAAATGTGCCTTTTAATGTGGAGGCTGCAGTGGCAGTAGGTGGGTGGGGGGCAACATCTGCAAGCTACATATTCACAGGCATCTTATTTCTGCAGTAAGGTACATTTGAGCAGTTCAGATATGGCCAAACAGCAGGTCTAACATTCAGCTCTTGACCATTATCCCTGAGCAAGATGTAATTGAGCATCCCTGCTCTGTATTGGTTACATTTCCTGGCCTATTGATTCCATTTCTGAGACAAATCCCCTAACCTTCTTAACTTCTTAATGCAGGGAAACTACTGACCCAACTCATCAGATTTTTCCTGTATTTTTCATCTCAGGGACTCAGCTGTTTCAGAAATGGTAGCTTATGGTGATACAGAAGCACCTTTTCTCAACTCTGTAACTATCCACAGAAGGTGAAGAATGCCCATAATCTTAACTTCTTTTGGCAAAAATCTTAATAAGGCACACAAAATCATAATACTAAGGCAGATTTTAAACTTAAACAGAATAAAAGGTTAATTAGCAGAGAGGAGAAGGGAATAGAAAATAAATAACTTACACAGAAGAAAAAGATAGGGCAGGAGAAAATGTATTTACGAAAGAGCTTTGGCAGACAAGTTCAGTTTGGTTTAATAAGTTTGTTCAGCTTCACTATTAGCTTAGATGTTCTGAGGATATTTCACAGATGGTACAGTTTCTTATGCTTTTCAGATGATACTGGCTAATGGATAGCACACTTAGGATCCAATACAGACTGGAACATATATTACCCTCACAAACCTCATACTGATAGAAAACCCTAAAATAAAATACAAACCACTCTCGCTGAAGAAACAAAATTCTAAATACTAGACTACTGGTCCTAGGGATCATTCTTCCCTCTTTCTGGAAGATCTGTTCCTCTTTGGTTATATATATTTCAGCATTGACCCCTCAATAATCCTCCAGCAGTTCACTCAGCCTGAGTATTACTTTGCTTTCAACACACAGCTCACGGTGTGTCACACAGTAGAGCAAGCTAGATTCACACCACTGACTACAACTATTCTCCTCAGTGATGATATGTTTTAAAAGGCAGATAACTCAAGGAGTTCCAAAATCCCCAAATCCCCATCTTTACAGGGAGACATCCTCCTCCTTCTGTGTATCATTAAGTTTTTTAGCCAATCAGATTTTAGGATGCGACAACCAATCAGATGGCTTTTCCTGTTCCTAAGGTCTTTTATGCCTCATTCTGAATGTAAACAATAATGCCTCTGATAGTCCTGCACTTTTAAATTAACTTTTCCTCTACAATCTGTCACAGCTTCTTTTGTCTTTCTTCACTTTGCCTCCTTCTTTCCTCACTTGCCACCCTCTTATCAGTTTGCCATCTTCAAGAGATAGTGATGTACTCAGCGATTTCCTCATAAGCTTTATCATTATTATCATCGTCATCATCGGATTTGTTGTTGCTTAGTCTTTTATGCTGCCCTTCCCACCATGGGCTCAGGGGGCCTCCCAAAAAACTTAATAATATATAAATAATGATACATCAAATCAAACATACTTAATAATGTAATAATTAAAATAATTAAAGTTTATATGACCTAAGCAGCAATTAATTCCACAAATAAAACAAGGGCTGAAGAGGACTGAAGACCAACTGCTGATCAGCTGATTGACATGCAGGTATAGTATCCCTTCACAATCAGTTTCAGGGGTCCACAGCAATTTGTCCCACATTATGGCACCTCTTCTCCTTCATCATCCCCTAGGAAGACAGTGGTCACTTCTGTTATGATTGTCTAAAACCTGCAGAAGGAGTTTCTAGTTCTGTAGCAGAGAATTTATATGAGTTTATGTTAGCTGGCTACAGATGTCCCTCTCCAATACCTCTGTTTTCTAAACTGTATTTATTGCAGGAATAAATGCTTTTTCCTCCTGTGACTGTTTATGGAAAATGCATGTTATGGTCCTCCAGAGATGTTTGCCAAGAAGCATAATTTGGGATCAAAGGGGGATGATAAAAATTCTAGTAAATGGAATAGCGCCCTTGACTATGGGTTAATAGCTCTGGAGAGCTAAACCTTGTCAGTGAAAACTGCCAAAAGGATTAGGGAGGAGCCTCAAAGCTGGTTAGAACCAAAGAAAGGAGTGTGTAGAGATGCTCAAAATAGGAACAGTGTTTTCGTCAAGGGAAACATAACTAGCTTTTTCCTGAGGGATAAGTGGAACAAATCTCATTCCAGAATATCTGGAAAGCCTTTGAGAGAAGAAAAAAACCCCATTCAGCTGCCTCTGTTTTTGAACTATAAAGGAAACCAGTGACAAATTTTATTGCTATCAGCTAGTCTCTTGGCTGTGTTATCTACCTGTCATGATTATTTATTCTTTTATACATGTTTTAGTGCTTGAACCTCAAAGACCATGAGCTCAAGCAAGTTTCTTTGAAGCCAACAACAATAGCTTGTGTCAAGCTGTTGCATCAAGCCTCTTAACACTCTCTGGCATCTCCAAGTTCACCGTCAAAGGACATTCAGTTGTGATAATGTAAGCTGTATGGACTCTGAATTGCTTTTGTGTGCAGTTCTGCCAGTCTTGCAAAACAAGTTCCCCAGAGTCATTAGGGCACCTGCATTTTCAACATGCTTGCATGCCTTCAAAAACACAGTCCTTTGAAAAGGAAGACCGCCCCCTCCCCCCCAATATACTTTTCTGTCTATCACATTTTTATCCCACCATCCCTACAAGGAGCTCAGGACAGCTTTTATGGTCATTTCCTCACACACTATTTTTTCACAGCAACCCTGGCAGGGATGCTAGGCTGAAAAGGGGTGACGGGCCCATGGTGAACTTCATGGAAGAGAGGAGAGTTGAGTCTGAATTTTTCTAGTCTGACTTGGTAACACCACACGATACCACAGAAGCTGTACTTTTAAAAAATCATTGTTATTTAAAGGGAAAAATACGCAAAAATATCTATCTAAAAATTATATGTCATATATTTTCAAAATATTTTTGCTGTCTAGCCATAGCTGATTTATGGTTTATTTATTTATGGCCATAGGCTTATATACAAAATGGGCAGGTATAGTGGAAACAACCACAAGGGAAAAAAAGCAGAAAACACTATACCGAGGCTAAAAAATATTTGGGTGCAAAATTTAACAAATAATGTGTCATACAAAAAACCTCAACCAAACATCTCAGATTCTCAAAGTGTAACCAGTATTGCGTTGGCACAAGACTGCACAATCTTAAGTCGTTAAACCCAATAGTAGAAAATCCCACCATTATTGAGAACAATCCAAAACAGCAATCCAAAACAGTTACAGGTATTCTGGCAAATATTTTTTGAGCTGATCTGAAGCTGTGTAGCTTACATTCTAGGAAGAAAGCATTTTTGCATAATTTACTTGCAAGGAGGAGTGTGTTTTCAGTAAACAACAGTTCTTTTGCTAAAGAAGATTGAGTTTATCTCCTACCGAAACAGGAATATTAACTGGTATACCTGAACTATTTTGGATTGTTTTTCCACTTTCCTGGTAGGATTTTCTACTGTTGGGTTTAATGACTTGTTGAGATTGTGCAGTCTTGCCCATATGCAGCAGTGGTTATACTTTAATTGAGAGTTTAAGATGTTTGGATGAAATTTTTTTGTATGATATGTTTTTGATTAAATTTTGCACCTATATATTTATAGCCTAGGTACAAGTTTTTTTGTTTTTGTTCTTGTGACCTCATAGGGTTTTCGAGACAAGATATGTTTAGAGGTGGTTTGTCATTGTCTGTCTTAATGCCAAGTCCCTGGTATTCCGTGGAGGTCTCCCAACCAAATACTTGCTGGGATCAAAGCAGAGTGCGATTGGCCCAAAGTTACCCAGAAAGTTTCCATGGCAGGGTGGGGATTCAAACCTGGGTTTCCCAGATCCTAGTCTGACACCTCGGCCGAATCCCCACAGGGAAAATATCTGGGGATTCTCACCTTAAAATCCCAGTTTGTGTGAGGACTCCCCACTGCTCCCAGCCCTAAATCGAGTCTGTTCCGGCTGTACCCCGCAATATCCCCCTCCTCCTGGAATTTTCAAAAATTGCCAGAAAGGTGGATCTTTTTGACAATCCGAGGCTGAGCTCGGTATCATGGGGCGCGAGCCTGGTATCCTGGTTTATTTTCCCCACCCTGACTGGTCCTTCAAGCTGCCACTCGAAAAACCACAGCCAATCAGAGTGCAGTGGACTGGGCATGCTCAGAACATGTGACTCTGGGCAAGCTGGGACACCATAACAGTGTGTGTATATATATATTTTTAAGTTCCTCAAACAGAGGGGAGGGGACGCTTGTTCACATTCCTGCCCCATAACAACAGCCAATAGGGAACCAGAACAAACAAGCTGCAGAGCAGCTTGGGGGCTTGTGGAAAGAGAAGTGCAGGTTTTGATCCCAGCATTAACTCGACCCCTCCGCGAATGCGGGCTGCGGTGGGGAGGGATAGACCGGGATAAAAAGGTACAGGATTTTATAAAACCGAGCAAAACCAAGTATATTTTCAATGTGGGGAAACAGCTTTTAATTACTACTCCACACTGGCTCTCTATGTCCCTCACCTGTTAAGCACAAGGGAATAAATATATACTGAATTCATTTCCTCATTTTCAGCATCCTTTTTTTCAAACATTAATATTCCTAATGTTATATTCTGTTGGGGTTTCACTTTATTCAAAAGCTTCTTTTCCTCCCACAGTTGTTATAAATATTGTTTTCAGTGGTTTCATTTTTCTACTGCTTGCTTGCATTTTATCTACGTTTTACAGTTTTTATATGTAATTTATATCATGTTTATACAAACATTGCAAGGGTTCTTGGATATACAATATCTATTTAATACATCAGAAAGGGACTGTGGCTTAATGGCAGATCGTCACCTTTGTCTGCAAAGGATCCCAAGTTCAATCCCTGTCATCTTAAAAGGATCAGATAGTAACTGATATGAAAAGTTTATTGTGATTCTGAAAAGTTGCTGCCAGTCAGAATACACAATACTGACTTTGAAAGACCAATGCTCTGAGTATAAGAATCTTTGCATGTAATCCTGGTTTATCAACATACAAACAAAGCGTACATTTTCTGAGATAAATGTGGTGTAAGGTTGCCAAGGCAGTGGCTGGAGATCTCCTGAGATTACAGGTGGACAGAGATCAGTTCTCTTGGAGAAAATGGCTGCTTTGGAAGGTGGACTCCATGATATTATACCTCATCAAAGTTCCTTCCCTTTTCAAGTTCGGCCTACTTCAGGCACCAGCCCCCAAATCTCCAGGTTGGAGTGGGCAACCCTAGGTGTGAGAGAAAAGAAGATGGCGTCAAAAAAGAAAAAGAAATCACAGTTCAATTTGCATGAGGGACTGGAATGGGAGCTTGGGGAGGGGAAGTTCAAAATCATCCGTATTTGCCATTTAACTGGAGACATCTGATTCTCTGCAGCTGGCTACCAGTATTAAGTTACAAGCTTCTGTCCTGCACATTGTAATTCAGCGCTCTGTAATAAGAATGAAATTATTATTGTGTAATGTGATTGTAACGCCATTTTACTATTTTTTAAAATTGAAATTAGTTTTGTATATGGGATGGGGGGTCGGTTTTACAGGGGATTTGTGGATACATTTGTATAAAGGGTTTACCTCATGACTGCTGTATTCATCAGTATCTTTTAACTTGATAATAGCTATTGCACCAATGAAGAAGGCTATGGCATCATGTTTGACACACTGGCCAACCAGCTGTTCTGAACAATACAGAGGGCAAAGAGGGCAGGGTTTTCCTGTTTGACAACCAAAAATGTTATGCTGGCGATCTTGAGATCTCATAGAGAAAAGCCATGTAGGGGCTGTGGAAAAGAGGAGAATAAAGAGAGGTTCATTAGAAAATCTAATATTGTCCAATTTAGCAATCTGATTTTCTATTTTTATGTGTATGTAAAAGTGAGAGAGAGTGAGAGTGGGAGAGAGAGGTCTTAAAATGTAAATGTTTAGGGGCCTTTGTGATGATTCTAGATTTTTTAAGAAATATAACCTGTTTGTACCTTCCACTTCAACAGCTTTCTTGGTGACACAGACTTGCAACATATGTTTTCAAATCAGTGAGAGAAATCCATAACATTTTATTGCAATTGTAGTCATGCCTCCCTAGGACTGACAGTCTGTTCTCCACACTCCTGGCCCTAAACTTTATAGCTATTCCTTTGGGAGATAGGAAAGGGCAAGTTACCACAATCAAAGGGATGCTTCAGAAATACTCCTGATTAGATTTTCTCCCTCAGATTCTGTAGTTCTGTATTATCTGGCCTTGTTTCTGAGGTGGAACCAATGCATTCAGAACCATTTATTGTTTCATTTTTGTTACTTTCCAGCTTTTTAACGGAGTGTTGCTTATGCCTGATTTACCACATTGAGGAGCAGTTCAGTGATACTTTGTCATCTTGTGCAAGGAACAGTCATCTTCCTCTGTGCAACTTCCAACTGGTCTGAACCAACAGATGGGACTTTGCTGGCACTGTTGAAAGTCCAGGAGCCAATAATGTTATCGTCCAAACACCAGTGACCTCAAGCAGTTGTTTGGTTGGTTTGGCCAGAAAAAAAACCTCATGCTACTGGACAGTACCTTCCTTTATTGTGTTCCTTTCTGCCTCTTCTACAATAATAATGTGTGTGTTGATAAAACTGCAAACAAAGAGCATTTGTGTAGTGTTTTATTGAAGCACAGGTGCACAGAGGCACATCAGTAAAACACTACACAAAAGAAACTTGAATCAATAATACATGTGATTATCGCAGATAGTAGTTCATTAATATTTAAGTGCTTTATTACTTTATTAACATGTATGTGCACTCAGTAACAAGGGTAGCAGGGAAAAAATACAAACAAAAACCCCCTAAAAGGTGTATTGAACAGTCTACAATAAAATTCTGGAAATTCTTCTGATTAAACTGAAATTTAGTAATGCTAACTAAGTTCCAGAACAGTAAACCCATGGAATGTGGGAGTTCTGCTCTTCCATTCCACAATCACTGCCCTCCACCACTTTCATTTTATTATATACTCCTGTGTAGATCCTCTGGCATCTCATTTCCTCAGCAGTGCAAATGAAAGGTGAGTCATACTGCCAGGATTCAGCATATGAACCATATCAGAATATTGTTTTGCTCTGTAGAGGTTTCAGGCAGTGCAAGAGAGACATAAATTTTGGTTCCTGTCAGCCACTGACTCATGACCAAAACTGCTTTACTATACAGCACAAACAACATTGTTTGAAGAATTTGTAATATTCCTGAGGCAAGAGGGTACTTTCCTTATGTTGTATTAGAAAGGAAAGCTATTTGATTCTGAACATAAAGTTGCTTGAGTTTTGCATCTATCAAGCAAAAAGGCATATTTTTTAACTGTTAAGAGAAAGCCATTGTGACCAGGATGGCTGCATCCCCCACCACAGGGTTCCATTAAAGGTTTTGGGGGCAGAACCACTCAGATGCATGCCCAGCTCAGGGGCTGTTTGCTGGCTCGCACCTTCATGTAGCAAGGGAACCATACAGTGGCTGGCACCTACGCTATGGGCTTGCTACTCTATGGGTCCTTCCCAGCAGACAAATTTGTGGGATGGGTTAATATCATATTGGAAGTACATCCCCATGCTATGCTAATGCTCTTTCAGCTGTATTCAAATAAAAGCTGTAGTTAAGTTTTTCATCCCATTCTGTTATTATGAGGTATTTCTTCCTCCCTGCCCTTGCTTTCTCTCTGGCCCCTGGGGACCACAAACTGCTGTCATCTGGATGGCCCAAGATAGTCTAATCTTATCATATCTTGGAACCTAAGCATGACTGGCTATGATTAGTACTTTTTGTCACAAATGCTGTCCAAGGTTCCCTGGAGCACCCCAAAATTGGCAGTCTCACCCCTGGATTTGCTAAAAGGATCAGGGACCTCCAGGAACAAAGAAGCTGGAAGGAACTGCAGATAAATGGCAGGCCTCTACAGTTCCAGGTAACAGGAGGGAGGCAGGCAGCACAGCACAGTCCTAGCCAAGCTGCAATCAGAAGTTCTCTGCAGCCTTAGAGTGTGAGGTGGGGCCAACACAGCCTCAGCCAGGCTGGAACCAAGGAGGATGGCCAAGAAAACTGAATAGCCAGTTCCAGGGTGGCATGGCTCAACAGACAGCTTACCAGCCACTAGAAGGCTGGACCAGGGAGCTCCCAGGAGGGAGGAAACCTCCTGAGAGGGATAAAAGGGAGGCAGAGTAAGAGGGAAGAGGTTGGTATGTGAGTTTAGGATTGCAGGAGCGCTGTTAACTGCCTGTTGGAAATAAAGAGCCTATGAGCAGAAACCAGAGTGACATCTTGTTTGTTTTGGAAGGGTAGCCAAGTCCTGACAAGGCCAAGGTAGCTTACCTTGCAGGGGTGGCCAGCAGAGGGGTGCTCACACCAATCCTGACCATAGTTCACTTAGGTAAATATAAACAACTGGGAAGGAGCAAAATGGTAGAAAGGAGGGGTTGTCATTGGCCAGACCCATCCAACATTTTAGTTCAATCCTATTCAACTACACCCCCCTGCCCTGTATTCTGTATTGTTTTTATGTGTGCAATCCTGTGGTCCCTAGCCTTTTGGGTAGTTTAAAGGGAACTACCTCCTCCCTTTTCAGCTGTGGAAAAGCTGGTTGAATCCAACCTAGGATAGTCAACCTAGATATATCTGAAGTTACCAATTTTCAGATGTGCTTAGAAGAGAAATAAGATGCAAATTGCTCATTTTTCATAGGTTATTATGTCTGCAGAAGTTGAATTTTCTGTTTGCATAATTCAGATTTTTCCTTCAAATGTAAAATATTTAAAGAGGAATCTTGCTTTGTTTTATATATTTCTTGATTTGGCTTACTGCTGGTGGAAAAAAAACCTAGCACTGGGTGTACAAACAAAATGCTGCCAGGGCTGACTTTTCGTGCTTGTTTCTGAGATAAATTGATGAAAACCTTTCTTTTAGCTCTGAACATTGTCTGGTATCTGTTGTCCTGTGTATTAGCTAGGTGTTGACAAATTCATAACACCCAAAGCAAGTTAGCCCTGTCAGTTGAAGTGAAGGTTGCCAAAGACGTTTCAAGCTAAGGTTTTGACAGAAAAATTGTGTCCATGTAGAAATGCTCAGAGGAAAGCAGCTGTGGTACACATGGATCAAGCTTATGATGTGGGTAGAATATTTTGTTTTTGTCATCCTTAGAGTTTAATTTACCCATCCTTTTTGTTGGATTCTGTCCAATTCTTGCAGCGTAATCTGCCTGTTTGACACATTTTGGCCTCAACAAGGTTGGAGTAGCTGACAACCCGAGCAGTAAAATGACGGGTTCATCATGTTTCATGAATGGAAATTCTCACATTAAAAGAGGGAAGTCAACTAGAAGAGGGGCTGAGAGTTCACACTTTCCTATGTCTAACAGCCTTTGTTGTTGTTGTTGTTACTGAACTAGGGGGACTGCCAGTCCTCCATATGAGTGGATCACACACCATTTTTTTTAAATGTACGAAGTCATCATTTGAGCTGAGTGACAGATGTAGAAAAATTTCTGCACTTTAAGAAGACTTTTTATGATAATGCATGAATTGACCATTGGTGTAATTTGCTTATGTTGTCATGACATTTTGTGGACTATTTCATATTTTGTACTAAGAATGAGAGGAGCCACGTGGCGTAGCGGTTAAGTGCTTGCAGGTGTTCGAGCCCCCTATGGGTCAGATATCCTGGCAGCTGGCTCATGGTCACTCAGCCATCCATCCATTTCTTGATTGGTAAGTGAGTACCTAGCTCAAAGCTAGGGGGTAAAGAATAGCCGGGGAAAGCAATGGCAAACTACCCCACAAAAGAGGCTTGCCTATAAAATCACTGCTTGCAGTGGTACCCCAGGGTCAGACATGACTGAAGGGGAAACTTTACCTTACTAAGAATGCACTCCCTCCCCAAAAGTACATGGGATCAATCATGGATCCCAAAATGTTTGAAATTATTCATCTTTGTTCTATCAGATATGATTCAGGAAATTTTTCATTGTCCATAAGTTTCAGATCATTCCAATGCTGCACAAAGAAACAAAAGACCTATCTAACTTTTGGACATATATCTTCAGCTGGAGAAGGGAGTTAACAGAATTGAAGTCACAGTGCCCTTTGGACTGCAGCCAGTGTGGTTAGAAATTTAAAATTCAAATGCTAAGGGTGGAATGGGCTATTCATGGGCTATTTGTCCTATATGCAGCACAGCAATACAAAGTGCACTTTCACAACCTGATTTGCCCCTTTCCTATTGTACTGCCTAGTGAAACTGTAGACTAATGGAAGGAAGAGTGGCTAACTATTCTAATTAGGACACGCTGAATAGGTTGAGCATCTGGCCCACTTTAAATGTAAGGATGTAATATTTATAACACAGTTTGTGAAAAGACGGCAAGAAGAAAAATGGGACAGATTTTTATCTTCCTAAGAATTGTTGTAATGGAAAAAGTGGGTTCCTAAGCTGCACCCTCTCTCATTGACACACAGCAGAAGGTGGCTTTTAGTGGGGCACTCTGTGATACACTTACACACTTTTACATCAGCAATTAGATTCAATCCGAATGGTAGGAAGACGGGAGTGAGATCATTACTATTTTAAAATGGTAGTTGCGTGATAATTAAAGCAAAAATTCAGTACAATCCATTGACTTTCACTTTTTTTTGTAACCCACCACACTATGGAATGTAGAAAATAAAATAGCAGCAATCAGTTGTAGTCTTACCAACAGCCATATCCAGAGGGTTGTGGCGACTGGGGATGGCAACACTGCCCCACTGCTGTGCCACTTATAGAAGGGATCCAGGTGGCACAGGAAGGCAGTGAAAATAGGAAAAACCCTGGCTGCTGGAGAATCCCCCATAGCTCACAATGCACTCACACCACTCTTTAGGGTAGCGTAGATCAGACTCCTGTGCTGAGAGTCTCCCTAGACCAAAAACCCAATGGAAGCTAAGGTCAGCTTTGCCTCCAGGAATGCCCCAGCTTGCCCCTGCCATGCCAGTGTCCACCTTTAGGCTGGGGCGGCTCTATGGCAGCCTCTTCTAGTTTGGACACTGCACAGCTTCATAGTGCCTGGCTGCCCTATTGTATATCTTCCCCACTAGTGCCACTTATGCTGGCCAGGTGGGCAAGTGCGTTGGAGTGGGCCTGTACCACTTCCAGATAGTGCTTTGCCCTCTACTGTAAAAATTAGGCTGTCCAGGATGTTGTACATTGACATCTTTTTAAAAAGGGCACATGTTTTTATGCTACATATATTTATTTATTTATATGGATGTATAGCCTCTCCTGTCCCAAGGGTGAATGTCAGGAACTCCAGAGTCTGAACTGGAAATCTAATGAGCAGGAAAGGACAGGCCATACAACTTACAAGGAAATTTCCCAGTGGACCACTGACCTAGAGCACCACTGATGTGCAAAAACAAGCAGAGCCAAGTCCCAGCAACTTCACCCAGTGACATAGGCATCGATTTTTTATGGGATGGGTTTGGAGGGCGGGACCACACCCCCACCCGCCCCTGGGGCCATGGCCATGCCTCCCCAAGTTCCACCCCCAGCCTCAGCGCTTATAAAAGCAGCTTTCCAAGGCCAGGGATGGGGTCAGAGGGCAGCTCTCAAGTACAGGCAAAGAGAGGAACATCCCACCAAGAGATAACACTTATACACTTAGAGAGATTTTGCACCCCCAATATCCAGGCATGCTGAGTCACTATCACTCCAACATCCAGACTTCCTCTAGTGAGCCTAGGTTTGTGTAATCCTGTTGCTGTTCCCAGAGCCCTTAGCTCCTTGTCTGAGCCTCAGTGCATGAACTTATGGAATATACCTTAAGGGCTTCCAATTTTACCCTTTAAATATGTGCTATATACAACAGAACCAATCAAAAACCATTTTACAGAAACAGAGATGAATACTCATTGGCAACAGGGCAATATTTTCTCAAGGTTTATTATGGTCTTCACATATTTTACAGGAACCTTGTATGGCAAAATTAATATATGTGCTGAAAAATGATTCCAAAAACAATGGTTTGCTCGGGGATTAATGGTTTGGTACAATTCAGCAAATGCCTTTTCCCCTAGAATGCATTAATGAAACAGCAGTGCATTGCAATCTACTTATGAATAGCAGTCTGTAGCTTCCATAAGTAAATTACAGATTTTCTTTTAAAAAACTTTCTTTATTGCAATATATACAGAGTTTTAATTTATGAGTGTGCAGCATTACAATTATATCAGCTGTGACAGATAGGATCTATTTTTAAAACATGGTCTCATCTGAATTTAATTATTTTGCCTCTGTCTCCATACGTTTCTCTCACATCCCTGATTAACAGCATTGCATGAGAGCAGGTACAGGGTGTAAGTGGAACCTATCTACCACTTCTCTCCCCCCCCCCTTTTTTTTTACAATTTAGCTGGTACAATCAAAACAATTCCTATTCTGAAAATACAGTGGAGCTACACTTCTTCCCTATTCAACTTACAGTACAGGTTTGCCAGGTTTCCACATTGTCTATCTTATCAGTGTTCAAAGTTTCACCATCACATTATAAAGATTACAGGTAGTGTTGGGGTTATCTGATTGAGCCATTAAAAAGAGAATCTACCAGAAGCAAGTGTAGAAGCATTTCAGTTTTTCTTAAAACTTAGAAAGTTGTAATGAGAGGAAAGCAGGATTAGAACATGTGAATAGGAAGCATTTTGCAGGGCTGACAGTGGAATCCATGATTGGGGTGGGGGACTAAAAAGTCATGGATGTGGTGTGAGGGCATGTTGATGTGAGTGCCCTGTACCCTGGCACAAGGGGAAAATATGTCAGAGGAAGGGGCATGGACAGCAGCCCACCCAAAGCCGGGAACAGTGTTGCAGTACCCCACTGCCTCCAAGGGATCTAGGCGGTGCAGGGAAGAAGCTTAAACAAAAACCCCAGCCTATATGAAAGTCCCCCATAAGGCTAAATGGAGTTACTCTAGCCTTTTGGTTAGCGTAAATCCAAGACCCTGGCCAGCATATTCTCAGTCCTAAAGCCCTGCCCAGCATGGATTCCTGACCCTAAAGCCCATTGGCTCCACCCTGATTCACCCCCCTGCATTGGTGCCCAATTGGATTAGATACCAGCATTGCTCCACAGAGGCCATGATTTCTGGGTTTCACGGCTGTGGAGCTGAGAGGCAATAGGATGCTGGCATGTTTGCTTCCTCTGCTGGTGGAGGTACTGGTGGAGGAGGCAAATGTGTTAGCACAAGACCTTGCTACTTCCCAAAGCTGTTTCAGGCCCCTTCTGGATTGGGCAATAATGCTGGTGGCAGGGTGCCGCCTGACTACATGGAGCCCAAATATGGCAGCTACTGTGGTGTCAGCGTTCCTCCACTACAGCAGCCCATGCTGGAACTTTTGGGGGCATACCAAGAGTTTTCCAGGGGGTGGAGCTGAATTTACTTAACTTCCTGTGGCCTTTCCACCTGGGAACACCCCCTTTGGCTGGCACAGACTTATGCCAGCTAAAACTATGGTACAGCCCGTTAAGATGCATATGGGGTTTCATGACATCTGGGGATTTCTTCTGTTTTTCATGCTTACCACATCTGAAACCCCTTTGGAGGTGGCATAGCTACATTGACGCAGCACCACCTCTGGAAACTGCCTCCTTGGATTGCACTGCCCTTGAAGGACACTGGGCAGTCCTCTTTCTCTCTGAAAGAAGCAATCATTTTCCACAGAGTCATGCAATGATCATCAGTGCTGCTGCACTGCATTTATTGACATTTTCTTGATAAGTAGTGTGTTCCTAATCACTGTTACCACCTCCTATGATGATTGAAGTCAACTGGCTTAGAAGGGTATAGAGCTGCTTAACACTGCACTGTTTGTGGCATTTAGGGTTACATGTTTTATCCATATTTAATAGCCAGATGTTCAGAAATCCCTTTGATTTCTTCCTCAGTTTCCTTGATTGATAAAACTATGCAATTCTAAAAGTTGTTACACCTGCCATATCTGCTGTCTCGCAGCTGGTTCCTTTGGGCACCTGTTTCTTCTGAAGGGCAAAATGAAAGGGTTACTTCTGTAGCAGGCAAGAAATAAGGAAATAAGGATGAGTGGAAAGACTAGCCCAGTAAGAAATATAGTTGTTGCATTCTCTCTGAGTGGTTTCTTCACATGGTCTGTAAATGTGACGACTGAGTGCCTTGGTTCCTGCTCCTAGCCACAAAGCATTCATCCAGTTTGTGTGTATGGTACCAAAAAGTATATTTGTTGTACATGCATCAATTCAGAAATCCTGAAAAAAGAGAGACCTTGATCACTTGGATGGAGCCTGTGATAAAAGTGGTACACATGTCAAATGTGACATTTTGCTCACTCTGGGTTGGAAAATTCCTGGAGATTACTATGTGTTTATTTTTATTCTTTTTATTTATATATTCTTTTTATTTCTCCAGCTGCATCCCCCTGACAAATCTCCTGCAAAGCCATAGGAATATATTTTATTTATTTATTTATTGAATTTCTAAACCGCCCTCTGTCAGGCTAAATTTAGACCTGTTGCTGTCATTGAATATACATTTGCTGTTAGATGCTAAGAAGACTAAGGTCGAATCCCCACTACCGTCTTAGCCAGGTTTCAGAACACAAATGACCTCAAACCTGGCTAGTTTGTGTTCTGAAACCTGGCTAAGACGGTAGTGGGGATTCGACCGGGGAGGTCGTCCCTCAAACCTGGTTACTTTGTGTTCTGAAACCTGGCTAAGACGGTAGTGGGGATTCGACCTAAGTGCTGCCATTGCACTCACCAAGCATGTTCCCCTTTCCACTTCCCTTGGAGACGTTACATCTTGCTCAGAATGTCAAATTACCTTGAAATGGCTCTGTGCCCATGTGTGTACATATATATGTGTGAGAACCACTGAGCCATAGTCTATGAAAATGTCAATACGATTCCCCACACCCCTTTGTTTATTTATTGTGCCTGCAATAGACTAAGCAATTTTTCTCTGTGGAATTTTTCTTACATGTGGGGATGAGCCAGCCTGAAACTCCGCTTGCATAGCAGTTGAATGCTAACATCCTGGCTGGTAACAATGGGTGGTAGAATCTTAACATGCTGAGATATTTATTAGGTTGGTGGCTGAGATTTTTATTTTTGGGATGTTAAGACCATATCAGCACAATAAGAAAGGAAACCCGTGTGCTAAGAATCCATTTTCCTTGGCCTAATGAAACAATGTTTTACCAGGAAGTGGCACTTGAGGGTTTTCAATGTCATTGAAAAGGAGAAAAGTATTTAAAATATATCTTTGCCTACTATAATGTTCCTACACTTTCAAATTCAGCGAGGGAGCTTTTTCCTCACAAGAATCTAAAACTGTCCCCTCAGGAATTGAGCAGTCCTTGCTGTATGGTTTTGTTCAGTAGGGTAGCTTGTGAAAAAGGAAATGTTGATAAAAAAAAATCATGACCCACCCTTAGCTAAAATGTATGTATTCTATGAAATTAGATCAGTTAGGCTTATACTTCTATTTTCTGTGCGTTCCACACAGTGGGACTGCACCTGAACAGGTCTGCAATGAAAAAAATCTTGAGCTTCTAATCTAGGGGCACTCCAGCTATTTGCATTGCCTTGAGGCTCTTCCCTCCAACAGTCACATGCTCAATGGGCCTGTTTCATCCTATTGATAGTGTTGATTTACAACATGTAGTCCCCCTTAGACTACCAGATAGACGTCATCCTCTGTCAGCAAAAATGGAGGGGATCAATTTCTGCTGTGAAAACTCTACCAGGTGCAGACTGTGGGTCTGATCACCAACTCCTTATAGCTAAGGTCAGGGTCAGATTGTGCAAGATCTGCCATGCAAACGTCCTGCCATGCAAAAGAAATTTGATGTCAGCAAGATACCTGCACAACATGCAGTTGAGGTGAGAAACAGGATTGCTTTACTCAGACAGGAAGAAGGAGAGCCAGATGAACTATGGGCAAAGATCGAAGGAACCATCATTGAAACTGTGCCCAAACATGTGCCATCCAAGAAACCAATATGTGGTGGAAACTGGCTAACAGCAACAAACCCTCAAGGTTAGATGAGGTGAGATAACTCAATGCTGATTTCCAAAGAGAAGCTAAGGCTGATTCCGCATGGGCCAAAAACAGTGGTGTGAAAACGGTGTGAAAACAGTGTAGACCCTTTTACACCGTTTCAAACCCTTTTACACCATTTTCACACCGTTTTCACACTGCTGTTTTTGGCCCATGTGGAATCAGCCTAGGAAAGATAAGAACAACTTCCTAAATGCCCAATGCAAGAGTTTTGAAGAAAATTATAAAAACACTAACAAGTAGGAAAACTACATTTCACTTGGGAACATGCAGCTGTTGCCTTGGTATAAAAGTCCTTCCTGAGTAACTCCCAATGATTTACAGTACGAGTAGGAACTTTCCACACATCTTTAGCAATGTTCTTGGTCTAAAAGTTCTGTTAGGTGTAAATGATCAACAGGCATTCTATGATTATCATCCAACACTCTTATTTCAATAACATCTGTGTTCCTTCAACAGAACCAGAGAGGATGCTGATGAATAATCCTATGTATTGAATTGCAAGCCTTCTGTTTCAGATTATTACAAGGACATCAACAGAACTGCTGTTTGTGCTCTCAAAATTCCTGAGGGCATAAGGTTGTGAACCTCTAGGTGGGACCTGGAGTTCTCTGGGAATTTTAACTAATCTCTACAGATCAGTTCTCCTGGAGAAAATAACAGCTTCAGATGATGGGCTCAGCAGCATCACATCCCTACTGAGCTTCACCCCCTCCACCTTTCCTAAACTCCACCTCCAAATTTCCAGGAATTGCCCAACCTGGAGCTGCTAATCATATTAGGACACCTCAGAATACAACAGGAATAATCAGTCTCCAAGGGAGGACCATTCTAACCATCAAAACCCACCACAAACCCATTAAGCAAGCAGATCAGTGCAACTTCCATTCAGAATCAGGCCCTTTCCTAAAATGTTTGTAAAATGTTTTTAAAACATTTTCAGTCTACCCCCTTTTGTTTGCACACATACCCTAGAAATGATTCCTGGCCACCATTTTCGGTTTCCCCCCATTTTTGTCTCAGTGTGTGGACAAATCAGTGCCCCGTTCTACAGTTCTCTCAGTCTTCTGTAGTCAGTGCTGTGAAGACTAAGCCCCCCAAAATCTCAAAAATACTCAGAAACAGGGCAAGGCAAGGAGAGAACAATAACAAAAAGGCATCTTAAAGGGACAGCACACAAACCTAGCTTTTAAAAAATGTTTCAGCCAAAAGAATCACTACAAAAGAACATGCATTTAAAACATTTTGAGACTGCAAATAAAATGTTTTGGGAGAAAAGGCAGAACTCCTTGGAGGAAATGTTTTATTTCCTGGCGCCAAAACATTTTAAAGTGTCTGTGCAGAAATAGCCTCAGTCTATTTCTGTTTGGATTGACAACAGGAGATAGCCACTGCCAACATAGTGTACTTGTAAGCTCCTCAGAGCCATCTAGTTGCCCAGTGCTAGAAACAGAATGCTGGAATAGATAGGCCTTTGGTCTAATCTAGCAGAACCATTCTTGTCATGAGGATGTTTTGAGAGGTGCAGAATGAGCCTGAAAAAGGAAATGTTGTCTGCATAACACGTACGATGATGGCGGTACTCTCTGCATACGAATCACAGGACAAAAACAAAGTTATAGTTGTAGTTGATATCAGATATAAAAAGAGGAGTATTGACAAATTTCCCACTGTTGGGATAAGTTCCCTTTTGCCACTGTGAGGCAGCAGAATAGAGCAGCTTTTGTATTTATGAGCACTCGGTGAGCTCTTTGACAGGTTTATTATTTGTTGGCTTTCTCCAGCATTGCACAGTAAAAATTGTTTTTAAAGAGTATTCTGAAGTCTAGCTGGCTACCACTGTATCAAACCCAATCAATCTGCTAATGTATTTTGCTCCCTTGATTGATAACTGGTGCGGTAGTTTGGCATTTCAGGGAAGGAGAATGGGACTTGGTGGTCATTAATCCTTTCTCTCTCCCTTGAGCAGCGGCTAGCACCATTATCCACATTTCTAACTGCTGATTTCAACAATCTCATGGCCACTCAGCCCGGCACCAAATTCACCACTGTCCATTTCATTCTCCAAAGACATTTCATCATCTCGGGCCTGGAAGCTCCTGCTGGGATTTTAATAGCCAAAGGGACAACTTTGTATAACTGCACCATTAATTTTGGCTCATTCTGTTTAAGAAATGCACCCTGCTAAGAGACATATTGGATAACAGGGATGCTGAAGAACTCACTTTGCTGCCAGAGTATGATCTTTCACTATTAGTCTGCCAACAACAAATTTTACCAGGAGAGTTAAACTCTGTGTAGGCTCTCCTGTTGTCCTCCTCCTGATTAGCCATGGTTATTTTCAACTATTCTGTTCCAAGGTTTATTGCACCCACTGAACAAGCCATCTTTGCATGTTTTTAGTGCTCTGAAAATGTGAATAAGCTCAAGTGTGCAGTGACTAAAATGGCTGGAATCATTAAGCCAAACCAGCCCCCACAGAAAGAAGAAAATTAGTTATGTTATGTAAACAAATGTCTATAAGAATAAAAGGGCAAGCGCACAGTAATCAAAGCAGAAGAGCACACAAACAGACCTAGGATTTAAACAGTGTTGAGGGGATAGATTTGGAGACAGAGGGAACTGGGGAGTTTTTAAGGGGTAATCCTGTACCAGATCCTGAAGTGGCTTTGGGTCCAAGAAGCAGAGTTCAGGGTCCACCTGCCCTCCAAGGAGGGCAGAAAGTAGATGACACACAGCACAACTGGACCGTAGGTTGGCTCAGAAGTACTGGGCACTGGATGTTAAGTGGGGGGCAAATTTATAGGAAAGGTTGGGTGCTCTGGTGATGCAAAGAGACTGTCCCACGTATATCAGAATCAGTGAGGTGGTGGGTCAGTAAGTTGTAATTCGCTGTGTCAAATGGCGATTCTGGCCATACACAGAAAATTACAATCCAGCAGAAGAAATGAATGTTTTAGAAATCCTGTCCTCTATTCAGCTCATGTTGTTTTGTGATCAGACGGACTCAGATGACTTTGGGTGAGATTGGAGGGGGCTCCCTAAACTCACTGGAAGTGACCTAATTCCAGTCATGTTGGACACAATAAATAAGGAAGAGCTGTAAACATGGCTTTTTCTTTTGCCACTCATTATAAGAGAAAACCGTTACCTGGCAACTGTCCACAAGGGAGAGAAGCCAGCCATGATGGTCAACAACTAGCCTGTTGGCAACCCTGCTGGTGGGAGATTGAGCAGGCTGGTTTAGATTTTTTCCATTAGTTAGTGCGAGGATTTAAAAAAGCAGGGAGGGGAAATCCATTTGGGAATGTATATTAAGGATGTATAGCTAATTACGATTTCCTACCCAACAATTTCAACACTTTTTTCAAGTCCTGCTTTGTGATTGATCAGGATGACTATGGGCCAAACTCACCCAGATTAATTGTGGGAGAATACAGTGTTTATGGCATCATATTTTCATGAATTGTTAACCGTATAAAAGATAAAGAAGAAATACACAATAGATTTACCATTTAATATTTTCAGAATATATTGTTATGACATTTGTGGTTGGGTGGCTTGGCATAAAACTTCAATAACTTTTCCTTTGAATAATAAAGACATCTAAATCAAACTCAATTATGTATGTGGTTGCTAATAATAGAAATATTGTTTCACATAGACACAGAACTGCATTAGTAGATTTACAGTTAAATCCCAGCGTCAGTTACAAGCCTTCTAAACTCATTGACTTCAATGGACTTGGGATACTATAATTCTATAACTATTACTATGCCATGGTAATTCATTCTACCTTCACTCCCACTCTAATTTTACACACTAAAAATCATGTCATTTATAGCTGCTTCACTCTATCACTATTCTGCCTTATTTTTGATTTGGGCTTGGGTTGAATTCATGTGCATTATGAAAAAATAATCAGAATATTCCATAACATTTATGAACTACTCTCAGCACTGCCAGAAATACCTGAGAGGTCATGTATGAAAGATTGATAAATGAGTATTGGAATGAATAATAGGCTGCATCTGGCCAGATGTTCAAACATGGACTGAATATTTTTTTTAAAAACTGAGAACTTGCCTTGTTTGTGATTTGGACCCAAATTTGTTGCACAATCTATTCTATTGATATTTGTGATAGAGCCAAAGTTTATGAACCCCACATACAAATACTGTTCTACCAAGCACCCTGCTTTAGCCTCCTCCCTCTTCCCCCATAAGCAGTCAGGGCACATTTTGGGAATATTGGTAAACCAGAAGTATCATCACTATCAGTGGAAGATAGATAACTATCACTGTCTTTTTCCACTGTGAAAGTTGGCTATTTGGACTCCCCTAATTACGTATTGTCAGGAATAAATCAAGGAGTTCATATGTACATTTTGAGGCTAAGTCATGTTTGAATATCTTCAAAAATCGTAACCTAAGAACACAAATTAGAATCAGAATCTGGGCACGCAGTGAACCAATCACGAGGCTTAAAAGCATGGAGATATCTGAGACACATAATAGCAAGAAAAATAGTCTGATTTGATCCCATGAAGCTGTCCTATAAGTGTTTTAAGTGCTTTGGGTGGTCCATTTAGCCGTCAGGTGAAATGAGAAGAATAATGAACTGGAAACAGACTATAAATTGCATGTAATAAAATGTGAATTAACTGGCTCCCATTTTCTTAGCTTTTGTGCTTCATCAGTCCCAGCATGTCTCAGCTGTTGCCTCAGGAAACACCCACAGCGCTGCATGACTCTCAGGTAGATATCTGTGTTCTACTTGGGAATTGAACTACTTGTCCTGATTTTCAGGAGGCTCTTTGTCTGCCTGATACGGCAAAACTAATTTTCACCCATTAGATATTGTCAGTATGAAGAGAAAAAGAACACTCAAACTATCCTTCTATACCTCTTTTTGTGGCATGGTTGTGTTTTTGACATATTTTGTCACCCGTCAGTACAAAACATGATAGATGGTTCCAAGCACTGGAAATAATGTGAAGAATGTTGTTCCTGTGTGAAGACAAAGTTCTATGCAAGCTTCTGTAATGCAGAATACATTTTTCCCCCCAAATCTGACATGTGCTTAATGGAAATAAGGTTACAACATAGCATATAATTTCAGTTTTTAAAGTCATGCTCTTTTCCCATGTCTGCTCTGCACTTCATCTCCTCTCTTCAATCTCGTTCCCATTCCTCAACTCTCATGCTGCAAGAAATCTCCCAGAAAAGATAATGAAAGAAGAGATGCTTGTAAAGGGAAGCTAGCCACATGCCACTCTAATAAGTATCTTTCTCCTGGCCTCAGCAGGTGTCCTGAGGCATCAGAAGTACATATCTCTGTGAACAGCATAATGTTTGTGCCATTTGACAAGCTGAGAAAACCCTTAACTGGGTAAATTGAGAAAAGCTCCGAAAGGAGCCCCATGTACAGAGATAACAAGAGCTAAAGAAATTCTAGTCTGTGTTATGCAGGGCAGGAACAGAAACAGCAGCCACTGTGACAACCTGGTGGCACAGTATGAATCCCTTGATATATTCTAATCTCTAACAGCCTGAACAGCCCTGTGTTGGAAAAGGGTCTAAGCAGAAAAAGAATGGAACGAGCAATCAGACCCAAAGGAATAATAGTAATAATAAACAAGAACCAGGCTAATTATCCTGGAAAATTGTCTTAAAGGGTGTCACAGTGACCTGCCTATATTTACTAGGTTTGTTAGAGAGAAAAAAAAAATGAATTCTTGATCTTGTTCATTTTTCTTTACATGCAGCAATGCAGAGGATGGAAGACTAGTAACCACACCAGCACAATGCAGCTATTGACTTAGGAGCTGCCTGTCAGCCACCCACCATTACCTTACAATTGGCAGGAACAGTTCAGATGGTAGAATGGTAATAGCTCCATGTAGACTCCCTGTTGTTTTCAACAGATTACTACCTTTAAAAGTGAGCAAGTTCAAATCCCCCCCCCTTTCTTTGTGACCCTTTGCTTTATATTTCATATCTGGCTATTTTGACAGGCATTCTGTCAACTTCTCTAGGCCATGCGGCCAGATTCTGAGCTAATAGAAAACTGGATACTTGGGGTATGCTTTCATGTGCTGATAAGTACACTGTCTCCTTTCTGCCTGCAAAATACAAGAACCATGACCTTTGGGGTGTGCAGACCAATCAGATATTGATTCATTTTTGAGAGGCCTTGCTTAACAAATTGAAAGCTACTTGCAGGAAACATTTTTGCTTTTGTCTAGAAAGGCTATTGACCTCAGTGAGCATGATGAGATTAAAGGGACATCCCACTCCTTTTGTACTCTGTCTCACCAAAAGAAAAAAAAACCCAAAATTGTAACTTCATTTGCCTCGTGCTGGACCATCTTTGTTTTAGAATGTTCCCTAGTGCCTATTGTGCCTAGTTTGAGTATAGCTCAGCCTAATATGTTAATGACCACTCAGCAGTGGCGTACCTAGGCAAACTGGAGCCCTGGGCAAACCCTGAGTTTGATGCCCCCCTGTGGGTGGCCACCGCCCCCCCCCCCGCACCATGACCAAACAAAGATTTTTTTCCACCAGGTTGTTTCAAAGTCACCATCACATTATAGAACATGCCCCAACTCACAAATTTGAACACAGCAGAAATATTTTTAAAAACATTTTCAAAATGCTTTCAAAATGTTTTATTACTGCTATGAAAACATTGTATGTTGTTGTATCCAGTCCCACCAATTTGGGGAAACAGCATCACTTTCAATGTTATTTAAACTGGGGACCCCAGATTCTCCCTTTAAGGTGGATTTAAAAGGAGAATCTGGGCTCCCTAGTTTAAACAAGTGATGCTGGAATCCACCCCCAATCAGCATCATTTTCAATGGTGTTTAAACTAAGGAGCCCAGATTCTCCTTTTAAATCCACCTTAAAGGGAGAATCTGGGGTCCTCAGTTTAAACAACATTGAAAGTGATGCTGTTTTGGAGTGGATTATCCCCCCACCCTGAAACACCATCACTTTCAATGTTTACACTGGGGACCTCAGATTCTCCCTTTAAATCCATGCCAAAGGGGGTGGATTTAATAATAATAATAACAACAATAACCACCTCCACCTCCACCTCCACCTCCACCTCCACCTCCTCCTCCTTCTTATTAGGTATTGAGAGAATAAAAGAAAGAAAGAAAACAAGCATTGGCAAGAAGGGGGTGGATTTAAAAGGAAAATCGGGGAAAATTTAGGGGGTGCCTGCTGTCAATGGTGCAATTACTAAGATAGCAGCACCAAAATTTCAGAGTATCTTTGTGAGACCCTACTGATGATACCACCCAGGTTTGGTGAGGTTTGGTTCAGGGGGTCCAAAGTTATGGACCCTCAAAGGTGTAGCCCCTATCTCCTATTAGCTCCCATTGGAAACAATGGGGGATGGGGCACTCCCTTTGGGAGTCCATAACTTTGGACTCTCTAAACCAAACCTCACCAAACCTGGGTGATATCATCAGGAGAGTCTCCCAAAAAATCCCTGAAATTTTGGTGCTGCTAGCCTAAAACCTGCACCCTCTGCAGGCCAAAAACAGAAAAAAACTGAAAATACAAAAAATCCCACAAATGAACCTGCAGTTCTTGTGCCCCTCACAAGCTGGCGCCCTGGGCAACTGCCCACTTTGCCTAATGGGAGGAATACCTCTGCCACTCAGTGTCTCATGAATGTCAAACATCTGCTTGTTCCAGGTACTCAAGACAGAAAAAGAAAGAGAAAGGATTTAAAAAATGAACTGTGACTCAATATATTCCCATGTCCCAGTGTGTTTTTCAGACAACTTTCTCCCTGTGGCATCCTTTCAGGATTGTTTGCTAAGAGCCAAATCATGACCCTTTTCTGGTTGATTCCACACAACTTAATTATACTGGGTTACATTCAGTATTTAAAAATTTGGGTCTATTTTATCCCTGTTTCTCTTTTCGCATGGGTGTCCATTTCTGTGAAGAAATCGAGTTAAGACTGGGAGGAAATACTCCAATTTCTTTAGCACAAGCCTGGCTTTTTTTGTTTTTACAACATAGATGCAGCATACATGCTCAAGCATTCCTGGTGTGCTGAATTCTGATTGGCTCTCCCCCCAAAGACAATGCTTCTAATTGACAGATCCACAGCAGCTGCAGGAAAACCAAGCAGGACACACACACACCTTTTCTCTAGCTTTGGAAAGGAGCTGGAGCAGTGAGCAACATGGCAAGTATATTATGCAATACAAAATAAAAAAACTTTTGACCAATACAAGGCAGAGCAATATGTCCCACTCACATTTAAAGGTGTGCAAGAAACCACAGCACGAGAAATTCACCCCCCTCTCTGATATACCAGATAACATTTGACTGGGGCTGTCACCTCTCCCCTCCCAGGATCCCATTGGGAACATGAGCCAGGAGCTGTAAGACTGGGCTGGCTGTGGCTCAGCTAGCGAGCAGGATTTGATGACAGCAAGCTGGAATGGGGTGAGTGCTCATGCTTTCCTGCACGGGCTCGCTTGCCTGGTTCTTGGAAGAGCTTTCAAAGGGCAGAAAACTTGCTTGGGGAACATTCTGGAAAGGGTGGGCTGCAACTCAGCAAAAATGGAGCTGACATGACATAAGGCAGGAAAATCAGGCAGTGGGGAGGGGAAAATAAATTGGTTTTACTCCCATGGCCTTTGCACAGAAGCGATTCAACATGGGATTTTGGGGAAAATCAACTTTTTAGCAGTTTTTGAAAAACCTGGGATGAGGGAAATATTGTGGGACAAGCCTGCGTTAGGATTGGGAACCACGCAAACTTCTTGGCCAAACCAGAATATTTCCCGAGCTCAACACAGGATATTTGTACCATGTGAAATTGACATCTGTTTTAGGTACATTGTTTTGGGATTGGCTTACCTGAGAAGGTATTGAGGGTGACTTCACTTTATTCAGGAAGGCGTTTAAAATGGTTTTATTAAAAGGCACTTTTGGAGAATTGAATTGCTTTGGCATATCAGGCTGTGTTGTTTTTATCTTGTTTGTTGCCTTTACATGCAAACAACTGATGAATTGCTATAGCTTTTTAATATGTTTACAATGGGTTGCTTTATTAACTTTCTCCACTTTCTCCTTAGAGATAAATAAATAAATGCCATTATTGTAGAAACAGTCCTTGATTGATTAGATATTTCCATAAAATTACAGAGTATTCAAACGTCAGAAGATCAGCTGCATGGAGATTTAACAGAGTGACTTCCCCAATGGTAAACTGCATACAGTGCTGTGTCAGTGCACACAGAAAAAGAACCACAGATACATAGTTTTATTGTCATGAAAATGGCAGAGAAAACATTAGGGATCTTTAATTCATCACAGTTAATCTAGTATTGGCAGGATACTGCAGTACTCTCATAAATAAGATTTGGCTGGTGTGACAGGCCTTTTTTTTACCAACTGAGAGGATGCACAGAGCCTCCTATGGTTTTGGGGATCTAGGTTTGTTTTAAACTAGAAACCTTTCCTTAAGTTATGAGGTGTTCTAAAGGTAGCAAGTATATAGGCTTTTGGGCTTGCTGCCAGGAAGTATGTTTTGTGGTGCACAAGGAGATTTATTTATTTATCGGTTAGTTTAAAGGAACAAATCAGCAGCATAGGTCTCCAGGTAGATAAAGAAGTAACCTGGCTGAGGCACATGAATTTAAGCTAGTTATGGCTTCAGAGAATAGTTAGAATTTTCTAAAATGCTTTCAGGCATGTAGACCTATGCTGACTAGCCACTAAGTTGGATCCTCTCTCATATGCAGAATTCCATCCACACCAGCCTTTTCTTTCTGAAGAGTCAGACCAAGGTCTGCTTGTTACCAGAGACAAGTCTGACATTTGGGTACTCCAGAGACAGAGCTAAACCACTCTGCCACACTACTAGGCAGAGCTACCCTTCACCTGGTCTGCTCTTTTTCCTGAGCCAGTCCTGAGCTTTCACTACTCTCTCCTTGAAGCAGAAGTCAACTTTCTCCTCCTGTTCTTCCTTCTAGCATTTCGCCCCTCTTCTCAAAGGTGATTGGCTGTTGGAGCAGTGCTCCTCTAGGCTTATCTGAGTGGTTGTTTTTCCTTTCATCCCTTTATCCCGTCCATCAAAGCTCGTCTCCCAAACACCTGTTTGGTTTACAAGTTCCTTAACAGAAATTGAGTTTTAAATAGCAGAATGTAAAGGAGACATTTCCCAAATAGTCCACTGGGTCATAGTTCAATGCTGCATAAACACTGACTAAATTTGAGGGTGCAACTAGATGGTACAAAGAGACACACTGCAGCACATAGTAGCGTCTGCTATAAAACCATGCTTAACATGACATGGCAGTGCTATGCATTTCCCACCGCTGCCAGGGAATAATGTGACAAGGGGAGATGCACAGCATGATGACCTGACTTAATGGGTTATGTTGGGGTAAATAATAGAAGGAAGATGGGACAATGGGGCATGGCACCTTGGCAGCTCTGTCTCTTGTAACATCTATTTTTGCTCTGAGGGGGGATGACAATAAACCTTAGAGTTATGTGACAGCATACTGCTGATAAAAAACTAACTTCATGCCTCTATGCAATCATGGTCAGCAGCTTCACACTGGTGGGAGTCACTGAGAAACCTTAAGAGAAGTCTCAGGAAAAGATGGAACACTGGCTGTCACTTACTGGAAACTCCTTCAAGGAATGAACAAAATAATGTTAGAGTCATTTTGGGCATTCTTGCTAGTTCTCATGGAATCTCCAGGGATGAAATCTCATAATTTGTGCTGCTGCCATGATGTGAGTTATACAAGAGCAGAAACTGTTTTTAAAAGAAAATGAGCCACTGAAGATAAAAAGCGTAAATTCGCGACCCACTACAACTGATATCTCAAAGCTGTTATAAAATCATGGTGTTATGCAACACTTAATTGGCTTCTTGTGGAAAGCAAACTCTTCTTCCTCCTGTTATGACCAAGAAACTTCTGAAATCAGTAGAAAAGCAAATGTCTATCAGGTTACTTCTGCTTGTACTTCATGAAATATCACTGTGCTCATGTGGGTTAACGTTAATTGTTATACCTCTTTTCAGTGTCACAGCCATTATCATCCTAAATAGCTGAAATCCTGGTCCTTTAATACAGTGTGGATCACATAAGTGAGCAGATGCTGACATGAGTAGCAGATGGCATTTTATAAACTGAATGTCATCCAAACGAAAAAGCAGTACGACTGGAAAGGTGGAAGAAGCTGAAAGTTTGTAGAAGTGGCTGTCCCAATGAAAGGTAGCAGGAATATGAGTGGTTGTTCTTAATACAGTACTATGCATATTATACTTCTGAAAATACTGTGAAGGTGCACTCTGCTGAAAGAATCTTATCTGATTTGAGTCACTCACCCTCCTACCCAACCATGGACCATACCAATGTAATTCAACCAACTAATCTGTTACTTTCACCAGACCCAGAGCTCTGTGTGGAATATAGCATATTCTTCAGAGCCACAAAGCAATCTGCATTATGGAATTCACTGTGAATTAAAAACATTTGGAAAGGTGATAGTGGCTATTTAATTTTAACCGCCATACTCAAAGTTTTAAAATGTGTAAAGATAAAACACTGGATCTAGCCAGCTTTTTTTTTTTTAAAAAATAAATCTTATTTAATGCTCGTACTTATTGCAGCTACTGCTCCAATGACTTCTGTGACACCTAGTATACCTGTTTGGTGGTCAAAGGAGACCATTCTTCCCCATTTCACAGTGGCTAGTTCAGACCCAAAGAGACCAATAAACAGAGATCCTTTATTGTCAGAATTTTAGAATACAAAATCAGTGAGTTTGGCCTGAGGGGAATGAGGCCAGGTTCTATAATGAGAGAATGTTAACCTTTTTTAAATGCAGCTTTTTCGCAACAGGTGTCAGTCACCAGGACATCTCAGGGTTTGTAGAAAAAAATGAAATGTATAAAAGCCCAATTTATAGATGCAACAACTTCTATTTTAAGAAGAGAATGCTAACTGAGATCTCACAACGCCACACTGAAAGATCTCAGCAGTCCTTTGTGGGGCCGCTAAACAACTCTGAACAACATTGTTAGGGCTTCCATACCAGAACATGAGCTGCAGTAGAAGGTATGCAGAGGGAAACAAGTAAAAGTTAGTGTGAAGGAAAGAAAGTAGGGAAGAGGAAGTGAAAAGAGGGAGGTAAACCTGAAGGCAGGTGTGTAGTGGAAGAGGAAGAGTTGGATTTATATCCCCTCTTTCTCTCCTAAAGGAGACTCAAAGGGGCTTACAAACTCCTTTCCCTTCCCCCGTCACAACAAACACCCCACGAGGTAGGTGGGGCTGAGAGAGCTCAGAAGAACTGTGACTAGCCCAAGGTCACCCAGTTGGCATGTGTTGGAGGGTACAGGTTAATCTGAATTCCCCAGATAAGCCTCCACAGCACAGGCGGCAGAGCAGGGAATCAAACCTGGTTGCTCCAGATTAGAGTACACCAGCTCTTAACCACTAGGCCACTGCTGCTACAAAGGTAGGCAGGCCGATGAGTGGAGGAAGTAATGGAAAACAGAGAAGAAGGGATGGCGTGGGGGCTTCCAGGTGGAGGGAAGGATGGGTTGAAAGTAGTGGGCAGCCTCTCAGCTTGTTAGCAAGAGCGAAGACACCTGCTGCAGTTTAACCATCTCTAGTGAGTCACTGAGTCTTTTATCTGTAAATATTCTATTTAGACTGGGGCTGGTTTCTGGGGTGTGAGCAGATGGGCAAGAATCAAAGGGCTCTTGGCCTGTGGATCTTAGCCTGCTGGTCTTGCAACCTGTAACTCAGCTGTCTGAAAGGTCTGCTTCCTGGGCATAATAGGAAGCAGCACTGAATCAACACTGCTTGGCCCTCATTGGGTTGTACCAAGGCAGCAAGAGCTACCAAAAAGAATATTTTGGCTTTTGTTTTTGTATAATCAGGTGGGACCTGGGTTGTGAGTGGTGAGAAGTGTGGTTGTATATTAAGTGTGGGTTTGTCTTTATTATTTGGGTTTGTCTTTATTATTTCATTTGCCTACTAGTGGGAGAGATGTGCTATGGGGAATGGAATAGGTTGAGAGATGGTGCCATGATTCATAGTGTGAGGGGTAGGGGAGATATAGTGGTGGGAGAAGAGCAGCCAGGAAAGGGGAAGGGACAGTGGACAGTGGTGTGTTGCTCCTTCTGGCTCTTCTTCCAGCTGAGATGATGTTGGTAACCATATCAACAACCTGCCAGGCTATAAAAACCCTGCTGCTAAATGCCAGATCAGTTGCAGGAAACATAACTAGCTTGGCATGGATCACTGACATTTGGCCAGAGGAGGGGAAACTTCTCTCAGTTGTGCCCTCTAGGATACTTGGTGATACATCAGCATAGGTTGGCAGGTGGGAAGTCAAGTTGTTGCAGTCTTCATGGATTCTATCCTTCTAGCATGGTACGCCATTTAGGATGCTACCAGTTTTAAGAGTGTTTACCTAATGTTGGGATTGAGAGACAGGATTGGGATTTTGTTAATGTACTACATCTTCTGCCTAACATTGATAGAGTTGGTCTCAGGGGTGCTGTTAAGGACCTCTAGTGCTGGGTTAGTGAGCCTATTGTGTGTGGGGAGAGGGTCCCAGCCTGGCCAGTGACATTAATGTCATATCTGACCCTTTTATGTCTGCCATCTGATAACCTGAGTTACTCTGATTAGCTATGGACAATGAAGAAGCTATGGATAATGAAGATCTCAAGGACTATGATGTAAATATCAAGATTTACTGTGATTTGAAGGAACCCATTCTATACCATAGTGATTACTTTGAGGTTCACTAGAGGTGCCTTAGCTTACAACATAACAGACTCTAAAGTCTTAACCAAAGTCCCCAGCAGCCACACATTGCTAATTTCAGTCCATATCACTTATGAAAGCTTGAGATTAAGTCCCATTCTTAGGAAAATTCCATTTTCTTACACAAATGATAAAGCCAGGTTTCTCCCCTATTATGTGTACGGAATTATGTGTATATCTTCAATAACAGAAGTTATTTTTAAAGAGTCATATTTGCTTTCAGTTCATAACACTTTCCCGAATTAATAATACCACCCCCAGTCCCTTTTTCAAATACACACAATAATGTTTCATCTGCTTCATACATCTGGAGAATCTAACATCTCCCTTGGGGAAAAACACTAGAAAGTCAAATTATATATATTTTCTATGAATGAAAAATTGCAGCAGTGGGTCAGAAATCAAATCTTCTTTAGTTGTTTTTTTTTCCCACATCACTGCTATGAGGTAAAGCAGAAGGTTCAGCCAATTTCTGTTTCTGATAACTACCACAGAGAAGTTGAAGAACAATCCCAACCCCAACTGAAACCATAATTTATGGGCAGCTCTTTTGAGGGGAAAAAGGGGCTTTGAATAATTTGCAAGCAGGTCTTTGCAAGTAAGGAGTTTTAAAACTGCCAAATGCAACTGTAAAGGTCTTGAGCATTAACTCTGACTGATTTGTACAGCTATCCTCTTGACAAACATGAAAGGACTCTTCTTTTTGAATTACACATCCCTCAGTTTACAGTTGAATCTTGGGAAATACAAGGTGTATTTATAGTAAACAGATGGGTTCTATTCAAAAGTGATTTGTTTGGTGTTCTTTTATGATTAAGTTAATGCTGTGACACATTAAATGGAACTCATTCGACTCCCTTATGAATGTTATAAAAATTCAACTACAGGTTCGAATAGTATTATTAAACTTTCATCAGCTTACTTGTATCATTATTCCCTAAGTAAATAGTCCAAAGAATTACATAGTATTTAAGGAGCTCATTATCAAATAATAGAGGTTTTAAAGATGGCCATTCATTCAGGTCAAAAATGAGTAGGCCATCCTTCCAGAAATCTCCTGATTATTTATTTTATTTAAAAATAAATAACAAAACTACCCAATCAAAGTAGCCAATAAAAACAAATCAAGCCAATCAAAACAGGGCAATCAACTCATGTCAGGTCATAGTTTGTCTACATCCCATGTGGCCACATCATGCAAGCAGCAAGGTCCGAAAAAAATACTGAGGTCTATACTGCTTTGATTAAGAGTTCTTCAATCAAAATATAATGCTTTTGTGTTTTGTGGGACCCTTGTGTACACTTGCTTTCATTTCCCCATGGAGAGGTTTCCTCTTTGGTTCTTATCTGGATGGGGCAGTTCTTAACAGCTCTGTGTTCACTGCATTTATAAATTCAGGTTATTTTAGTATTGAAGAATCATTTTACAGTGCATAGGAATATACTACATTTTCAGGCCAGATAACCACACTTCATGCAAGGGCAATTTATCAAACCTCAGTTAACATTTTGGAGGGGGATGCTTATCAGCAAGGAACCCTTGCCTTTATCTACTATAATATCTAGATTATATTTTTGCTAAGCTGCTAAGTATCACATACTATTTTGCTGTGAATTTGGCTGAAATTAATACCAGGTTAAGGCCCTTCAGATAAGGCACTCTGATAAGTATGTCAGAAAACACGAGTCTCTATCTCTGTTCTTTGGGCTCTTTTTAAGGCTCCGAAAAGAAAAATATTGTGGGTGAAACTTCCACATTTGTACAAAGTAACAGGAGACTACAGTAGGAGAAGCATGGTGCTTTTTTGCATTGCCATCATTGTGTAGTGGTTTAGAGAGGCAGACTCTAATCTGGAGAGCCACATTTGTTTCTGCTCCTCCACATGAATGACAGACTCTGATCTGGTGAACCGGGTTTGTGAGCATGAAGTCTGCTGGATGACCTTGGGCTAGTCACAGCCCTCTCAGAACTCTCCCAGCCCCATCTACCTCACAAGGTATCTGTTGTGGGGAAGGGAAAGGGAAGATAGAAAATTTGGAGAAATATATGGATAGGGTGCTGTGTGGTTTCCGGGCTGTATGGCCATGTTCTAGCAGCATTCTCTCCTGACGTTTCGCCCGCATCTGTGGCTGGCATCCTCTGAAGATGCCAGCCACAGATGCAGGAGAAACGTCAGGAGAGAATGCTGCGAGAACACGGCCATACAGCCCGGAAACCACACAGCACCCCAGTGATTCCAGCCGTGAAATACATTGAATATATGGATAGCTGCCATGGGATTAGGATTGGATTATCTGGGCATTTGATCTAACCCAGCAGGCCGCTTTCAGATTTATGACTCCTGCAAACGGCCAGCTGCAACTACCTCTAGATTGCTGTTGATAGCAGTAAACTATAGCTGAGATGTGGTACTTTTTGAATAAGATCATGGTTACAGTTCCATTTAAAAGATCTCATGAATCAGAGTTCAGAATAATCTCAGAGAGCTCTTTTCAGTAAAATAATATAACAGTATAACAGTAAATAATATAGTGTAATATAACTGTAAAACAGTAAAATAACAGTAAAATGAACAGTAAATAACAGTGAAATGAAATAATATAAAATAATATAACATTAGGCAATAATATCAGAGGAATATCCAAGAGGGAGTGTCTGTCAATTTCACTAGATCTTCAAAGGCATGACACGATGACATATGTTTCTCTGAATGACAATGTGGAGTAAATACCTTGAGTTAGATCCAGCTATTTTTTCCACTCAGTCTCATCCTATTCCCCTCCTAATACAGCTCACATTGCTCATAGGCTTTGCTCACATGTTTCCTATGATTCCCGATATATCCTTTTCACCATTGGATCTAATACTTTATATTTTCTTACCAAAAAGGAATACTGTGCTTTGAGCAAAACAATGATTTTTGCTGAAATTTTTCTTCAGTGTTCCTGCATGCACTAAAAGCTTCAGAAAAGATATGGCCCCTAAAGTATGAACAATGTTCATCTTATATTAAGAAACAGTAAGAGTAAGAATAGAGCTTTCTGATTTTGGTGTTTTCCATTCACAAGTTCAATCAGTGTGCCAGAAGTGAATTTTATCTTGAGTAGAACAAATTGCAGGCAATTCAGTCTTTATTTTAAATAATGCAAATGAAACTGTCGAAAGTTTTATAGAGTGTCCCCGTGTTCCCGATGTAGAGGAGGTATATTCCACCATCATATTTGTATCATAGGCTGATTCTGCATGGGTTCTGCAACCTCAATTAAAATGGGTTGAGGCCCTTTTAAAAAGCATTTTGAGGGGGGAGAGTTCCCCCCAAATGCTGCTAACCTGTTTTTGTGGTCAGAACCCGGGTTTAATGAAAATAGCTAATTCTGCGACTTGTTTTCCTTAAGCCCAGGTTGCAAATGCTTCCGGCTTGCCTGTACAAACTATGACAAACAGGAAGCATTTACTATCCACCCCCATTATGGGGGATTGCCCAGGCAGCCACCATTACAGAGGATACTCTAATAGGCGGCTGCCATCCTGTGCAGGTAGGTGGAGGGATTCTCGGTTGGTGGGGTGGATCCCAGCAATCTCAGCTGGCCTCAGCAGCCATGGTGCAAATGGCAGCAGAAGTAGCAGAAATGGGTTCCTTGAACCTGTTGCTGCCCACACAGAATCAGCCCATATTAAAGGCAGTCCTATTCAGTGAGGCTTGCCCATGAGTCATACAAATGGGAAACCCCTTGACTTTTCTCTGATAGCTTACTTGATCCCTTTTTCTCCCTGATGTACAGTTAATGGAGTAAGTCCTGTAAAATCTTTGGGAATCTCGCAGAGTTGTTTCATGTTTGTTTGGTGGAAGCATCACACAGTTTCTTCTTGTGCAACACTTGGGGGCTGTTCTTAGGTTCTATTGCCAGCATTTTTTAAAAAGAAAACATACTGCAGCACATTGAAAGCTACTGAATAATTTGAATATTCTATCTTTTCTGCCTGTTTTCTGCAATGGTCTCCACTGCTGGAACACAGCAAGGTCTTTGGGTATACAAAGGAGATCCATCAGAGGGTAGCAAGCTCTAATGAGACAGAAGTGTACAGGAAGTACCTTCTTTCTAGAAGGGTTTCTCCTTATGTGTCTGCACAATGCTATTCTTGGGCTTTTATTTTAGTACAGTCTAGAATTAACTCTCCTTTTGTCAGTAAGATGGCTAGGTTTATCTCTTCTCCATCACATTAGTTCAGCTTCATTCTCACAACCTAAAAATGTAATACTTTATTAGTATAACAGAAAGGAAGGGTGTATGGTATGCCTAATCTCATCAGATCTCAGAAGCTGAGCAAGGTTGGTACTTGGATCAGATACCCCCCAAGAAGATTCTTTATAGGAAGGCAATGGCAAACTACCTCTTGACTCCTGCTTGCCTTGAAAGTCCATTGTTGGGGTTGCCAGAAGCCAGTTGTGACTTGACAACATGTGCATATGTAACCAATATACTATTTTACATTCATCAAATCATGGCTCCAAGAAGCACAGTTCCTTAATATCATACTAATTTTTAGAGCTCAGTTTAACAGCATCACTCCTGAAATCATGATGCCAAAATAACATTTCAATAAATAATAAAGGTATCAAATTGTTTAGAAAAATAATTTCCCCCCAAACTTATTTGAGAACACATCTAGAGGAAGGATGTGTCCACTGATGGCTATTAGCCGTGCTTGCTACAAACAGGACCGACATGTTTGGAAACAGTGCGCCTCTGATTACAAACACAGTGACAAACAGTAAGGGATGGTTATCCCAATCATGTCCTATTTGTGAAAATCTCGAGGGACCTGCCCTGCCACTGTAAATCACAGAGTGCCTGGTTAGATGAACTACCAATCTGATCCCGCTGCCCACTTCTTCGGAGTCTTTTAAAATCAGTTCTGTTATTATTTCAGAGCTGATACTGCTGTTCAACTTCTTTTCTTTTGGGCTTCTTTTCAATCTCCACAGGTTTCTTGCAGCCAGTATGGGTTTTCTGCTTAATAGTCTGAACAAATCTACACTGCTGTGACATTCTTCACTATTTTCTTGGTCATTAAAGGAACAAAATGGACAGAAAATTCTTCACAGTTTCCAACACTGTTGTGAAGATGTGTGAAAGAAAATTAGAGCTTAAAGATTGCTTCGTTGCACCATTTTGTGTAATTAACCATTTGTGTTCTTAAAATGGCATAACACTGCTTAGGTTGGTATAGCAAATTATACACAAAGAGCCCAGCTGTAACAGACCAAGGAGGTTCAACGTTTTTAACACTGATCTGCCAAATATTTCTTGGAAGACTCATAAGTAGGGTATGGAGGTCACAGACCACAATCCTAGCAATAGTATATTCAGTTTGCTATCTGATCCTAGATGTCTGTATAGTTTACATAGTGCCTGACAGCCATGACCAAGCCCATCCTTGATAAATTGCTTAATCCTCTTTCAAAGCCATTTAAACCACACCACTTAGCAGTGAATTCCATAAGTGGATTATGTGCTGTTTGCAGGAGTACTTTCTTTTGTCTGTCCTGGACATACTGAAAATCCATCCCACTGGGTGACCCTGCGTTCCAGTTTTGTCATTAAAAAATAGAAAAAGGTCTCTTCTTCCACTTTCTGTACCAGACGTAATAATTTTATAAATCTCTATCATGTTCTCTCTATCCCAGACATAATGTTCTGCCAGAAGCCCAGATGTTGCCTTTTGTACTTATGATGCCACAGTTATGCTGTGCAATTCTGCATTGTTTTTAGGATTGACATAACTTACATCAAAACTGAGCAGGAACGAGGCTATCTTTAAAAGAATCTGAAGACAAGTGAAGTAGAAGAAAGAACAAAGCAACAAAATATAGTGTACGTGAACCTGAATCCAAGTGATGCTACAGTATTATAACCTTGTTCTTAACAGGTAAAGGTGAAAGCACTGAAAATGAGAGAACTATACAAATAAAATAAAATGTCAGTTCCAATATACAACCTTGAAACAATGAGATGGCTGACTATAGTTATTACTATATATACTTTATGTATTGTACTTTCCCAATATGTGAAGTGTGACAGCTGCTTAAAACCTTTTGAAAAGGGGTAAGTAACTGGCTACTCATCAGAAGAAGAACAGCAGAGTTTGAATTTATACCCCACATTTCTCTCCTGTAAGGAGACTCAATGCAGTTTAAAAACTCCTTTCCCTTCCTCTTCCCCAACAGACACCTTGTGAGGTAGGTGAGGCTGGGAGAGTTCTGAGAGACTGTGACTAGCTCAAGATCACCCAGCAGGAATGGTAGGAGTGGAGAAGCATATCTGGTTCACCAGATAAGAGTCTGCTGCTCATGTGGAGGAGTGAGGAATCAAACCCAGTTCTCCAGAATAGAGTCCACCTGCTTTTAACCATACACCATGCTGGCCATTTCACGCATTCCCAAACTATGTTTTCTGTTGATTTTTATTGCTTCATTACTGTTTTATACTTTAATCATTATCTGAATCCTTACCTATTGGTCTGATAGGGACTGTTTACATTGGACCAATTGATAGATTATGATGAGGAGTTTTTTTGTCATTTTCTCAGCTGAGGTATGTCTTGTCAACTTCTATTGAGTGGCAATATTTACATCTGCAACATTTGTTGGTATCTAAATATAGCTCTGTGGCATTAAGTGTCTCAGAGTTCCCTTTGCTGGAAATTCTAATTGACTTGAGACCGAAAACAAAACCTACAGTATTTGTCTATAAATATTTGAATTTGATTAATAAACCAGAACAACTCTTTAGCAAAAGATTTAATAGAGTGTCCAACTGTTGGCAGCCCACAGGATGTGTTTCTTAAACACATACATTGGGCATATGCATATCTAGTCATACAGGTTTTCTGGGAGGAAGTAATTATTGACACCAATTTTGCATTAGAACATCCATTGACTTTTGAAAATGCATGTGAACCTAAACTATCTGCCTGCTTCTTTGTGGATACCTGCCGGTCAATCAAAATGGATCCTCTTCTGGGGGGTTGCAGCAGGAGTGAGCCAGATATGAGTTGGAGAGCTTGCAATCACCTTTGGCTTGTTTATGTTGTTCTATGGGACACTACAGTAGTTGGGGCGCCCAAAGGGACATGACATTCTCCCCAGATAAGGGGGGAGACATCAGTGCATTATTTGCCTTCTTTGAACAGACCAATAAGCCAGAGAAATGGTTGGCATGGAAACAGAAAGACAAAACAAAAGAGAAAAATTGTAGAACTGAAAGAAGGTGGAGTAAAGTATATTAGACAGGAAGATATTATGAATAGATTTTTGGAATATTATGCAATTAATTTTTTTCATAAAATCATATTTTTCTTTCAGCAGCCAAAGAAGAAATTATGTTGTCAGTCTATTTTCCCCCTTTTCCTCTTAATTCTTTTGCTGTTCCCTGTAGTTGAGAACTCTGCTAATTGGGCTAAAATTGTGGGGAAGTTGGTCAAAACTGCTGTTCTTTCCTTAACCTCAGAACCTTTGAAGACCTGGAGGCTGTCCCAGAATCATGACACAACAGCTTAGTCTGAATTTGTGTAATGAATATAACATATTCCAAAGTTTAAGGATTAAAAGACACCAAAGACTTGTGTGACTAATATCTATCTTGCAAGCAAATCCTCTTAATCTTAATTAATAGCTTAGCTAACTGACACTGAACCAGAAATTTTATGATCAATGAACAATCAGGTAGCAAAGTGAACCATAGGTCATTCTCAATTTGCTGTCAATGGAGTAATGCAAACTTCATATGTCAAATATCAAACTGTGGAGATGCTTTAAATCTTTTCAAAGTCTTTCCATGACATCCTGGTCCAAATCAGCCAGCTATAGTCAAAACAGCCTTCAATAGTCTGAAAAAAGTACCCAATCAGATGAAAGATCAGATAACTTCCCCAAATTGATTTTTCTCCTGTGTGCGGAAAAACACATATTCTCTCCAGTGACAGAAAGCAGCTAGAGAAGCGTGTATACCTGGGAATGCCTAGTACAGAAGTAAGCCTTTCCTTGATTTTTTCTTGTTCCAAAGTTGTATTTCATTTAAAAAGGATTGTCAAAAACTTTAACATGGATCTACATGTAGCCTGCAGTTTATCAACTTGGATCTACATGTAGCCTGCAGTTTATCAAAGTTAAAACTTCTCTGTTTTAACTTTGCAACATCAGTATTGTGAGGTAGTGTAACTGACAGGCCAGAAGTTACTCCATATCAGGAAGAGATGATTGCTAGAAACAATGAAAACTTTTGCTTCCTTTTCACTGTTTTGAAAACTACCTCTGAGCCTTTGGGCATTTTAAAATTTCTGTTTCTTTGATTTCTATTGGATTTTATTTGTTTCTACTGTTTATGGATTTGCACAAAGTTAATTGTTTCCTCCTCATTTCCCTCTTACATCTTTCTCTTGTATACGTTTCTACCAACTGTTATACATGTAGCTATCAGCACAATTCACAATCCCCTTTCAATTTTGGGTTTTGTATGCCAGAAAAATACATATGGAAACTCTGGGTTTGCAAAAATGTAGATATGTTTTGATTGGTATCATATGGAGGTTTTCCCATTATTTTTATTTTATTTATTTATTCAATTTATATGCCGCCCTCCCCTTAGGGGCTCAGGGTGGTGCTATTACCTGATAGTTTTAACTGTAGATGCTCAGGTTGAACCTACATGCAAAATAGATGCATTATCAATGAGTCATGTCCCCAGCAGTTTTTGTGCTGGGGGAGGTAGAATAAAACTGGATAAGTAAACTCTTCATTGAGGCCTAGCACATTGGTATCTTGGCCTGGTGAGTAAATTCCTCATCCCTGATGTAGAACAAAATTATTGCAGACCTTGTTTTAACCAGATTTTAACTAGTTTTTTAATTTTCTTATCACACCTTTCATCTGTGGACTCAGGAGTAATATGTTTTACCCTTTGGGGTACTTCCACCCAAGACTGGCTGCAAATTACCTAGTGATTTTTGTGTTCGAGTGAAAACTTATATCTGGGTCTTCCCAGTTTCAGCCTTTCATCCTAACTCCTACACTATATAAGCTCTCATACCTGTGCACATCTATCAATATGAATACAATTTCTCATATAGAAACTGGTGTGCATTTTGTGCATTCAGTAAGAGCAAGCCAGCATTTTACCAAGAGAAATAGTGCGATGAAATAAAAGATTGTATATCATATGGTCCAGGATGACCTAGGCTAGCCTAATCTTATCATGTCTCAAAAGTGAAACAGGGTCTGCCACCGTACTTAGGAGACCACCAAGGGAGTCTAGGGTTGCTACACAGAAGTAGGCAATGGTATACCACCTATGAATGGCTCTTACCTTGAAAACCCTGTGGGATCACCATAAGTTAGCTGTAACTTGACAGCACTTTTCACCACTATGTAAATATGGACAATGATGCCTCTATCAAATTAGTTTTAACCTTTTGAAATAACTATTGCTTTTAACAAAAAACAATATTTATGATGGAATATATGTTGTAGTTCTTAGGCTTAGTATTTGTCTGGTAGCAGCAGGCAACCTCTCGTTTCTGCTCTCAGCTTCAACAATTTGAAAAGCAGGAAAAAAAGGGGGGGCATCAATTTTTACGTTGTAGGAACATCCCATCATCTTTGTTCTTTATCCAGAAAAATTGGTGGGATTCCTAGAGCATCATGTAGAAGTAACATCACATCCACGAACTCTCTACCCAGAAGTGACGTCACATCCTCCATATCTGTACAGGATTTTCCCCAATCTTTATGGTAAAGACCATAAAAAATGAGAAAACTCCCTACAGCATTAGACAGTAGTGCTGCCACATCTGCCCAAACTCCCGCTACCCCAAGTACTGTCCCAAAAATTATCTGGCATTTGCTCATGAAGGTCTGGCAACTTAGTAGGCCTACTGGACTGGGTATACTAAACTAGTCCAGAAAACTAGCAAAATGAGGATATCACTTAATTTGGATTACAGTGCACAAGGCCTCGGCTAGTCATCTATCTTAGGAAAACCTTCCCAAGCTTCGCCTCGCTCCTGAAGCATGTCTAGCATGCCTTCTAAACAAAAGTATCTGTATCTTGGCCTCTAGATAGCAACTATCATGAACATATATTGCAGCAGGGCCAAAAGTCAATGAAGAGCCAGAATTACATGCAAACTAAACAAACTACAGTTTAGGTCCTCAAATTATAGGGCCAAATTTAATAGTTATGATATGTCACTGTAGGTCTGGGTTGGGAAATACCAAGCAATTTGGGGGGGTGGAGCCTGAGAAGGGAAGGCTTGCGGGGGGTATGGACTTCAGTGGAGTATAACACCATTAAATATTACGTTGTTTAGGGTTTTGGCATGTCTTAATCAGGCCCGGAGTGAAAGAGAAAGCAGTTGTTATTTGGTATATGCCTATGAAGAATGTAGATGGATCAAATAATAGGTGTGACTCAGTATCACATGCTGAAAGGGTACAGATAATGCTTCATATTGATTACCTCAAAGCAAGCATGTCCAGCTATATTTTTGCTGACTTCATGGCTGACAGTCTCACTTTAATTTTGGTTCTGCTCCTCATTTCCTTTAGCCTGTCAAGTACATTCTTCGCTTTGACAGCTAGTCAGTGGCATGCTTAAAAAGACCGCAGTTCCTTTTGGTAATCTTGTCTTTCGCTGGGCAGCTGCTTAATGATCATATGTCATAGAGCCTGATTAAGGATTTCCACCTGCTATCCTCTCAATGCAGATAATTGCTAATGGGATTTTGGAGGTTTGCACAATGTTCCAAAGAAAACTTCTGAACTGGACAAGTCCTTTTGTTTCAATCCAGTGACAGGTTGCCCAAGTGAAGATGTGTTTTATTGTGACATAAATTGACATGGTCTTTAAATATGTTAGGGCTTGTTCTAAAATTTGCTGGATCAATTAGATCAGTCTAATCTGTGAAAAGGCCAGATCCAGCAGTAGAAAAGTCCGTTGGGTCTTATAATTATTATAATTAATATCCAAACTGTGATCATTATAAAAATCATGGCATCGTGTCCTTTTAATGTCAGGCTTCCTTTCCTTTTAACAGTTGTGTTGTAGCTAAGATAATTTTTGTAAGTGCAGTTCACTATAGCATAGTGCTGTAGGCTGCATATGTCAAAGGTCCTTCATCTGTGAGTCTATTAATATTCAGGCTTGAGCACCTCTGAACTAATCTTGGCAAGGGGGAGGAAGCAAGGATCAGGGTCACTGCTAGTTAGCAGCAGCTGCCTTCTACCTGGACTGAGTTTGCTCTCCTCTACTTGTAAGGATTTATACTAGTGGGTCTATAGGCAAGAACCAAGGTTTTTGGGCTTGGTGCCTGGGGCCTAGGTAGACCAAAATCAACACAGATATATTTGTGTTTCTTTTGTCTGTCTAACTTGTTTGAATCATTGGAATTTTGCGTAAGCTGCATGAGGACCCGTCAAGCAGAAAAGCAGCATGGAAACCCTCCAATCAATCAATTAGTATTTTGCTATTCCACAGATGATTCCATTTGCTTCATTGGAATGACTGTGAATTTGCATAGCTGTAATGAAGTCATCACACTTCTGCAGTAAAATCCAATATCAATCCAACTTTGGAGTGCTGGTTTCCAAAGAAAGTAGTAGAGAAACCCTTTGTAGAGACACACTGTATTGAAGGTGTGTGCGCGATCCAATGAATACTCTCCCCAAATATTGATCTGTATCAATATTTTTCATTTTATTCTTCAGTTCACTCTGCAATCCACGAGAATATCAACTTCTGTCATTTTAGAATGATTTTCTACTTGAGAATTCAGAGAGGCAATATAGGCGTATCTTGGCAAGCAGTTTCCTTCTCCCACCTCCTTCTCCCTTCCCTGATTAAAGAGCTGTCATTGCAGCTTATGCATCAGTGTAGAAAAGATAGTCTCTTGCTGATGAAGCTTGTTGTCTGGTGATGAATAAAATCAGGCTGAGGTGTGATCTCACACGCTGTCTCTCAAATTAGGAGACATTTTCAGCTCACACACAGTCTCTTAATGTGTCAGCTCAGGGCAAAATCACCCGCTCAGGGTGGCATGAAAGACATTCTGGAATTTTTTTAAAATCCAAAATCAAAAGTCGAGGAATGCATAAACATTGTGAATCATAACTATTCAAACAAACAAAATGTATTGCCATCATTCACCAGTACAAAATTTACAAAACCGTTTCACAAACTGAAATTAGAAGTGCCTTCCCTGATAATTATATCCCATTACAAGGAAACAGTCTTATTCACAATAAAATTTATTCTTATCGAGTCCCCTTATGAGAGTCCCCTTATCGAGTCCCCTTATTGCTTCTACACTTGATGACCAACTTCGCATATTTAGCAACTCTTTATGCAAGCCTGTTATTCCTGTCTGAAATTTTTCTTTAATTTAGCAGCTCTTTCCATATGTGTATAATCTAACAATATGGGAAGTACCAAATCTTGGCAAATTTGATTATGCATTGGGATGCCTCTATGTTTCCATCCTGGCAGATACACATCCATTCCTGAATTGGAAGCTTTTCAGGTTTTCCCTCTAACCATGCCAATGGGAGAGCATGATATTGTATTAATATAAATGCCCTCCTGCATTCCGAATTACTTACGTTGGAAAGATAAGGTGTTGGTGAGAGCCTGTTTAGAAGAGGGATGTCAAACAGTGGATTTTTTATTCTGTTTAGATCATGTTGTCTTTCCACCTCCTGCCCTCTTGTTTTGACCAGTTCTTCAGCCCATTCGTAACCCAGAGGGAGAAGCATTTGGTACTTGTGTGCAAATGTGATCAGTTATCATAACTGTTCACATTTGCACATATGTACTGTACAGTCACCCTTTCCAAATAGGGATAATTTAGATCAGAGTTTGTATCAGGGGCTCAATAACTGACACAAGTCATGACTATTGCAGTCATGGCGAACTTTTTCGAGACCGAGTGCCCAAATTGCAACCCAAAACCCACTTATTTATTGCAAAGTGTCAACATGGCAAAAATGGTTGGCTCTGAGGCACACGTTACTCAGGAGTAAGCTTGGTGGAGCAACAGTGCAAGTCTTCAAATGGGTGAATCATGACCCTAGGAGGGTTTACTCAGAAGCAAGCCCCATTGCCAGCAACTGAGCTTACTCCCAGGTAAAGGATTGTGCCCAGGCCAACCTAGATGTGTGTGTGTGTGTGTGTGGGGGGGTGATTTTCCGCCCCCCCCCCTGATGAACTCTGTGCACATGTGCCCACAGAAAGGGCTCTGAGTGACACCTCTGGCACCCGTGCGATAGGTTCACCACCACTGCTCTATTGCCTTTCAACAATGATTTTGACCACACCAATGATGTGGATATGGTCCTGTGTATTTTTATGCTTGCAACATTGTCACCCTCCTTGCACCAGGTGAGTATATTTTCCTGCCAGTTTGCAACCCTGCCTGTTTGTGTATTTCACTTGAGGCCAGATCAACAATACATGGTGTGTTAAGTCCCTAGATCTTACCAAGTTTACAAGAACTGTGTATAATAGCAGGTTTGCTTCCTTTTAATGCTGATTTTTGACTTGGTGGAATTTCAGAACTGCATGCATGGGAAGGCTTTTGAGCCTCATGAAATGCCTTTGCTAGAGGCATGTTTGTTTACATTCCTGCCTTCAGCAGCAATCTGTACCTTGGGAGGTCTCAAGCCTGCTTGGTTTTCTATACTTCAGCAGCCAACAAAATGGAACACATACTGTGTTTCATGCGTACATCTATATGGTAGGTGCTGCTGGCAGTGCACAAAGAGGCTTGCTTAGCCATAAATGCAGGTGGAGACATATGACAGCTGCCATGATGACATAGGAGCCTTTTAATGGAAACATAACTAATCCCCACTTGAAGCATAACAAGTGTATTATAACTGTACATCAACTGCTTGTTTTTTGTCTAAAAGGGACAAGAAGCTTGAAAACAATGTGCTATCACTTTCTCACCCTTGCAGTTCATGTACTGATGGGCTGCATCCTTGTTTACTTTTGCTGCTACTAGCATGGCCCTGACCAGCAATTACAGTTTTGGTGATCCAAGTATGCATTAGGGGTAAGCACAATTTTTTTCAAAAAAAAAACTTGGTAATTTTCAGGTTCAGGTTTTAAAAACACAGAAATTGTCAGTAAAATTAACTAAAGCCAATACCTATCGATTTTATTCGGCTTTTTAACCTACATTTTTTGGGTTTTAAAGCCTGAACCCGAAAATTACTGAGTAAAAAACATTCTCTCTCGCACCAAGGCTGGGAAACAGCAGTGCTAGTGGGGGAGTGGTGGCTTGACCTCCAGCTGAAAAGGCTGAATCATGTCCAGCTTTTTCAGCACCAGGGCTATTTGGCTCTGCCAAATATTCTAGGGTTTTTCAGTAAAGGGGAAACCTGAAAAAAGCCAACATGACTATTAATGGAAATATAACTAATCCCCAGTTGAAGTATAACAAGTATATTATAGCTGTATATCAACATGGCTTTGTGTGTGGGGTGGGGGGTGGGTGGGGGGGTGGGTGGGCATGTGTATGCATAGCGGAGTTCCTTTTGATATTCATGGTTGCCATTTTGTATGAACAGGGCAACATACAAATTCTCCAGATTTTCAAGGATACACCGTTACATGTATCAAAGCTTGGAAATACATTTCTCTATTTACACAAAATGTTGACTGTATGTTCAGAATGCTTTGCTGTTATCTGAGAGTGGAGCGCTGAAATCATAATGACTGAATAGGACTCATATGCTAAATACGTTAGATTGTAGCATTCTATAAATGATATTAAGTGTATTGAAATTAAGTGTATTGAAATCAATACATATAAAGGGGGATCAGGCATAAGCACACTTAAGCTTCAAATTGTATGCATTAAGCAGAACCTGGTCTAGATGGCCTACATGTTTTTTTCTCAAATGGAGTATTCCATGATCATGTCTTCCTTTTCCCTCCTCAGATGAATCATGTGAGCTAGATTAAGATAGAGACTGCCCTAAGTTTTAGGTCTGAGTAAAAGTTATAACCTGGGTCTTTTTGGCCTTAGAAGGAACATGGATGTTATTCCACATGATGAATGTAGCATTTACCCTGAAGCATGAGAAATACAAGGAGAGGATTTGGGAAATATAATTCTCCCAAATCTCCTGCCAGCTTACTTTTAAGTGCCTGTGTCTAGTACTCAAGAGTATGCTTTGACCAATATCTCTTGGTAATCTGGAGGCTTTAATTCAAGCACCTTGGCAATGTATGATTTATTTATTTATTTATTTATTTATTAGGTTTATAGAGCCTTGTAGCCCTCCCCGGAGAGAATCAGGAAGTGATGAACAATATAAAGAGCACAATCAATTAAGAAATACAATATAAATATAAATTAGGATGGCTCTGATAAAAATAAACCTTACTCTATTAAAATGCAGCATTAATAATTTAGTTCCAGATGGCACCTACTATCATTCCCACAGAAGCCCCAGAGTGGGGGTTTATAGGTCTTCATGATGTCAAAGAAGAACAAGAAGGGAGGGAGGGAGGGGGCCCCTATCAACGGCTAGTCTCCCCAAAGGCCCAGTGGAACAGCTCAGTCTTGCAGGCCCTGTGGAACTCAGCGAGGTCCCGCAGGGCCTGGACAGCTGGAGGAAGAGCGTTCCACCAGGCTGGGGCCAGAGCTGTAAAGGCTCTGGCCCGGGTGGAGGCCAGCCGTATCATGGAGGGGCCAGGGATCACCAGTAAATTGGCCTCTGCCGAACGCAGAGACCGGTTTGGGACATATGGGGTAAGACGGTTCCGTAGGTACGGAGGCCCCAGGCCGCGTAAGGCCTTAAAGGTTAACACCAACACCTTGAAAATGATTCGGTATTCAATTGGTAACCAATGCAAGCGGCGTAGCACAGGTGTAATATGCTCTCCCATGGCACCTCCTGTAAGCATACGTGCCGCTGCATTCTGGACCATCTTTAATCTCCGAATCAGACGCAAGGGAAGGCCCGTGTAGATTTATGTATAAGTTTATAAGTTTAGGTAAATAACGTTTCAGGAGCTTTGTCAGATGAGTGGGTTCTGAAATCTGGTAGGAACTTATATGGTAGTATAAATGCTTGTACAACTTCCCTTAATTTGTTCTTTGTCGCAGCTCCCAAAATGATCTTCCCACAAAAAAAATTCTCATTTAGATAGCTGATGCTTAATGTGTGTGCAAGTGCTTGCAAGAGAAAGACTTTTGGGCTAATCACTATTTTAGTACTAACAACAGACATATCATGACTAACTTATCAATGAAAGCTATTTACCTCCAGAGTTGACAGAAAGAAACATGGGAACTCCTCTGTGGACACAAAACAACTCTTGGGAATTTGCTATCAGTTTGAATAATCATTCCAGTTAAATTAAGTTTTTATATTACCGAGACTCTGATAACATGGGAGGGGAATCTGTTATATACAAACCTCTTAATGTAGAAATGAGGAGGGGAAATGCCACAATTATTAATTTAGACAATAATCGGAAAGAAAGTAATTGGTGATGAGTAACAGAAGTGAACAATTCTCACCCAAGTAGAAATAATTAGTTGGTGACGAAGTACCCTTCTCACTTAAGAGACATCATGAATGCCCATATCAAAACTAATCACCCTGAAATGGCTGTTGTGCTGATGGACAAATAGCTTTTTCAGTACTAATAGCATACTGTGAAGGGTGAATGCCACTGTGGTGCAAAGTACAGGCTTTCACATAGAGAAATGAATTATAGGCTACCTCAGGAGTGATTATGAAAATATATTAGTGGCATAAGGCTCTTTCTGCATGGTTTGTTTCCCTGGAAGGGACCAGTTAAGATGATACCAGGTGGACTCAGTGAAGAATGCCTCTTTTGTATGAGGTAAAGATATTTTTAACCGATATTTCCACCATATATCACCCAGCGCGAGGCATAATGAACAGCTCCTAAGCAGTCTATCTTGAATTTGCTAGATTGGTACTTTGCTGCCTGAGTTTGTTAAACATAGTTAAATATTGATTTAAACCCTAAAATACAATGATCAGGGTTGCCAGCTCCTTGGTGGGTGTGGATAATGACTTCCTAACTTCCTGTTTCCCACCACCCCTCAGAGAGACAGTGAGATAAAGATCATTAGGCCAGAAGCAGGACATCACTCCTGGGAAAACATGGACGTTACATCAAGCCTCTCTAAGAATTGTCAGGAACTTTAACTATAGATGGTGATGTGACATCACTTTGGCAAAAACCTGGAAGTGACATCACTTTTGAGGAAAGTGATATCAATTTCTCTCTAGGAATTGCTGGTTTTACCACAGCAATTTCTAGAGAGGTATGCTACTTCTGTTTTTACCATAGTTTCCAGCAATTCCTAGAGAGGCATAACATTGCTTCCCCACAAAAGTGATGTCATGCCATCATTGGCGTGTCCTTGTTCCTCTGGTTGCCATGCCATACTTGGCCGCCCTCAGTCTTCCATTGGTTGCCATGCCATACTTGGCCACCCTCAGTGATAATGCTCTTAACTGTAGTTTAACTGGAAACTCAAAAGTAATTCCCAAATAGGAAAAATATGAAGATTGCTACAGATATAAGTCCAGTTTCTTCTCTCCCCTGTCTTTTGTTGTCTTGCATACTCACAATAATAAACATTAATAGAAAAAGCAATATTGGGGTGGTCACACATGTTGGCATTTGTTGGCAGAGTGCCTAAGCTGAAGTCAGGAGACTGAATTGATTGAGAGTAACAAAAGCTTCATGGAACTAAGAAATTGGTCAGGAAGAAAAAAGATAAACTTACCTGCCTTGCTGAGAGAGTGCAAAACAGAGCATTCTAGACTGTTCTAGAAGAAATGCCTAAGAAGACCATTCTGCAGCTCACTGCTCCCTACAGGATCTCCTCAGTTTTTCTTTGTATGCAAGACATTGTATTTCAATATCATCAACATTCTGTGCTGTTTTATCAATGTACTCGACTTCTGTGAATACATCATTAAAATTTTGTACAACTATGATCATTATACAGTCATAATGCAAAGGGGTTTTTGGGTGGGGGCATCCTTTTATCAATGTATCTACCTACGTCATCATTCACATAAAGGTATATTTATTTACTTGTCCACAGAATGTGTTTGTGCACTGCTACAAAAATATTTTCAAGGTGGCTCCACAACACAAATTTTGACATAATATTACAGCCAGCGGACATGAATGGAAAGAACTGGAAGCTCCAGAAAATAACACTTGCACAGTGATCTGTGCAAAATGTAGAAACAAAAAAAAGAAACAATTGAGAATTCTTAATGCATCAGTTGCAGCTAATTTAGAGCATCCAAATCCACAGAAAAGTTCAGATGAGAATCTTGGAAGCACCCCATCTAATCTACATTTCACCTCACATGACTTTGTACATTTGCTTCTTTTTTCTTCCTCATCTCTGTTAATCTGGGAGCAAGCCCAAGCAAGCCTATATGGAAATAAATCAAATTTTATTCAGTGGGAATTACTCCCAGGAAAGTGTTCTTAGGAATGCATCCTTCACCTATTTAATGAAGAATTTCGTGATTCATAATTCATAAGGAGTTTTTAACAAGACAGTGCAGCAATTGTTGAAGAAAGTTGCAGCTTTGAAAGGCTTTGTAGCTGTTGGGGGTGACTCATTAAAATCTTTACTCACATGGGTATCAGTGAGATTTAAAGTGTAATAAACACACTCTAGTGAGCAAGTCCCACTTAAATTAGTGGTACTTAAGAACATAAGAAGCCCCCTGCTGGATCAGACCGGTGGTCTATCTAGTTTATTATTATTATTATTATTATTATTATTATTATTATTATTATTATTATTATTATTATTATTATTATTATATTTATTATTTATTATATTTATAAACCGCCCTCCCCCGAATGATTAAATGTTCATTTCATCTGGAGAGCCAACAACAGGTCAAAAAGGTCAAGACCTTCCCCTGATGTTGCTTCCTGGTTCTGGGATTCAGAGGTTAACTGCGGCCTGCGCCCCTGCCATACCCTCACCCGTCCCCACCACACCCTGGAACACCCCCCAGAATGCCCTGGAAAGCCTGCACCATACCCCTGCCATGCCCCTGCACTGACACGTGCCTGGTGCTATGCCACTGCCTAGCCACACATCATGGGAATCTGAACCTGGATCTCCTGCAGTCTAGTCTAATACTCTGACCAATATGCCCGTATGCTCACTTTAAAGCACATTTACTGTGAAGTAAGATTCATCAATCGCAATAGAACTAGCTTCCATGTAAGCCAGTTTAGGATTGCAGCCCTATGACCATCAGCAGACTTAATCAGAAGTGTTCAGTAAACAAGCATTGGGATTACATCCCATTATGTTATTGGATTGTATTTACTCCTCTTGAGCCATTTCGCACAAGGAACCTGCCTGCTACATGCTGTCCATACTTCTGGATGCAGGTATCAGTTCTACACTGACTGTGCATTGCCAAGCAGTTTCCATCTCTTCTAAGTAATCATACATCTGTAATGATGTCTGTTCTAACGTCCTCACCTTTGTCTTATATCACTGCTAGAAATATCATCCTAAATCATATTGCATTTGCAAATCTGGAGGATGGAACATCAGCTTGTGGCCCTATTCAAGTGGATGATGGTGCAATTTTGCATGCAAACCAGGGCAAGTGGGATGTTGTGAGTAGAACCATTACAAATAAATGACTAGACAGTGGGCATAGCCTGTTCAGATTGGCTGTCTCTGCCATTATTTGTGCAGTATGTAACTGTCATATCCAAGTGAAGATCAGGCTCATCAGCACGTGTCAGTGACTGCTCTGTCTGCAAAAAGGAAAGCTACAGCTTTGTATAGCTGTCAAGGATAAGGGCAAGGCTAAGAAATGTAACAATTGTATAGCTTGATTTAGATGATGCATTTAGATGCTTGTTTAGGGAACCAAAGACTTCTTCCTCTTTCTATAAGTAATGAAAACTTTTACATGCCACCTCTTCAGAGACCTGCTCAAGGTAACTCACAAAAACCAAACAACCTCCCATAATAAGGACATAATATCCTTAAAACAAACAACTCCTTTTAAAAACAAAGATGTGGTGCATCACTTGAGATGGGGTGAGGGATTTCAGGAACAAAAATGTCTATGCCCATTTGCACTCTGGGATCTGATCTATGGCTTATGGCCATAGTTTGTATCTAATTTTTTACTGAGTCAAACAATGCCTTTTTGAAATGAGAGGCCTGAAAACTGCTTCATGGGGTGAGGGTCAATAAAAATGGCCAACAAGTTTTGTTCAGTCCATCTGGTATAAGTTCATTATGAATGGTTGTACAGCTCCAAAGATAATTTTATACTTTTGAATGTTTACATAAGGTGCACTGACAGAACAGAATCCTGGAACTAAAATCCAAAGTAGTTCTAACGAATTCTATCTCAATTTGTTCAAGATTGTTCTGCATCTTCAAGTAGACAGCAAGTGACCATCAGGAAACAAGGACACATTATAATGCAGATAGCAATAGCAACCATGCATGAGGCACATAATCCCTAGATGCTACAAGAGGTCCTTGATAGTGTTTTGGCATTTCAACCTCATATAACCTCATGCAGAGGCATAGCAAAGGGGGAAAGAGCCTGGTGCACCAGTGAGTCTTCCGCCCCATAATGCCCCCACCCTGTAATGTCCCCACCATGCCCCTGGAATGCCCCCACCATGCCCCCAGAACATCTTCGCCACACCCCCACAGGGGCGCACGCCTGGTGCATCGTGCACCCACCCGTTTCCTTGGAGCTACGCCTCTGAGCTCATGTATCAGTTATTTTGCATGAATAGGCATATTTTTCAGATTCATTACTTGCAAATGTGTGCCCTAAAAAATTTGGGGTTCCAAAACTGGAAAAATATGCATATTTCCTTAATGTTTTAAAAAATTGTGGCTGTGTTTATTGCATTCTCTCCTTATGCACTGGTGGATCTCAGAACAGAAATGACTGAACAAGGCTACAGTATGGTTGTAAAGTATTCAGAATTTTATCAGCCTTTTATTCTGCACCATTGACAGCAGTTTGATCCACAGACGTGGAGAAGTAATGATAAAAATGATTAAAACCTTCAGTGAAAAATGCAGGAGCAGCAGCCGAGTTTCATAAGTAGGATGGACAGGTGGCAACCATACATGCAAGTGATCTTTTCCCTGTCTCAGTGCTTAAAAGACCAATCCAAACAGGGGGTTGTAGAGTTGTGGTTGAGGATGGTGCTGCAGCATCACCTCTAAAAGGCAATCGATGGCACAAGTGCCAGGGGAGAAGGAGAAAATCCTCTTCCTCTCACAAAATTATTTATGCCACCATTAAAGTCAGCTCTGTCCCTTGGAATGCCCTCAGAATTCCCTCCTCCATGCCAGCACAGCCCCCAGAATCAATGGTGCATAGGAAAGCTTCTGCCGAGGTGTCTGTGCCACTTTGCGTGGCCCTGGTAGCAATGGTGTCAGTGGAAGCAGTGGAAGCAGCAACCGTGTCACACCACTTCCAATGGCTTCATGCCCCGCGGTTGGATTGCGTAGTAAAGTTCTCAGTGATTTTAACAAGTTTGTGAGAGGAAAAATTATTTCCCAAGTGGTATTTACATGGAGGAGCTTATTTCCTTGTTGATATTATATCCACAGAAACAGAACAAAATACATGTAGTGAAATAGGAAAACATAATCACTGTCGAGAATGGTAGCAGTGAAAGCAGCTTAAACAGTTAACAGCCAGTTCAGCAGAAAACAGATGTCCTTATATTAATAAAACTGTCCCACTAGGAGAGCTGGCATAGGTTATACATAAGTCACTTCAGAGCTGCATGCAACACTCTTCAAAATGCTGGAAGAAGGAGCTGTTGATTCATCTTGCCATTTACATGTGGCATTAAGGTCTTGAAGTACAACTCATGAAAATGGAAGGGGTGAACCAGGTCAGTTTCCTGATAATAATCAAGACTAGACAGAAAGAAAACAGTAGGAGATGCTCTCATCTTTATCTGATATCATACCGTTTTGAATATCATCTAAATAAAATGTTATGTTTGGCTCATAGTTGCAGATCAAAGAGGTCCCATTTGTGGAGAACCTGCTCAAAGGCTCACTTTGCATGTGACAAGACTGAAAAGAAAAACAAGAAATAATGAGTGGTCAGTGTTGTGATATTTGGTGTGCTGAGTTAAAAGTAGACAAGAAGGTGAAGACATAATTTTGCCAGCGTTTTAATACAGAACAGAAATAAATCGCCTGTTGAGGTCATGCTGAAGCCATGGCACACAATTCATGCTGAAGAAAGCTTAAAGAAGAATGTAATTTTAGCTGCAAAAATAGCCTACTAGCAATTTATCCACACGAGCAGACAGTTTTCAGCACATGTGGTATGCAGGTGTCTCTCCTGCAATGGCATGTCTCCTGCCTCAAGATAATATAATAATAATAACAACGGTTAGCATTTGTATTTACAGTGGAGTGGAGCTGACATAACAGTGACTTGCCTAAGGTCAGACAGATAATTCATTCCAGAAGTGTAGCTTTGTTAGTCTGCTGCAGCAAAAATAAACAGGAGTCGTATGGCACCTTGCAAGCTAAAATAGTCAAGGTATGGCACACTGTCATTTGAATCAGGGTTATATCTCAGTGGTAGAGCATCTGTTTAACATATAAAAGGTTCTGATTTCAGTTCCTGGAATCTTCTGTTAAAACAACCAGGTAGCAAGGGATGCATAAGACCTTTCCCTGAGATTATGGAGAGCTGCTGCCTGTTGGGGTAGGCACTGGTAGAGTGATAGTGTCAGTAAAGCAGCTTCTACCATATGTATAATAGCTAAGAAGATGAACTATCTTGCAGGTTCTTGGTTCAAATTTCCCCTCCATTAAGAACTCAGTAGGTGATTTTAGACATGTCGCTGTCTCTCTGTCCTTACCAGCACTACAGAGATAATAATAGCCTCCTTTACCTGATTGTTTTAGAGGTTAAAACAAGATATTACACGTGAAGTGTACTGAACACAGAATGTACCATATAAATCCGAAGTATTATTGTTGACTAGGGATGAACAAACACACTCTTTCTGTTGGGTTGGAAGTTCATGCTGTTACTCTTCAAGAAGACTTTTCACCAATTGCTCAAAAGTATAAATGGGAAGCCCAATCCAGATAAGTGGCACTAATGCCATCTGGGAGGGCAAATAGGGTGGCAGGTAGGGGCTAGAGAGTTCTGCTGACCGCTGCTGCTCCCAACCAGCTTCCAGGCCCTGCTTGTAGAGTTGTATCAGCCTAGAATGGAGGCCAGCACAACTGGGGTCATTTCAGAGGCATTCCCAGAAGCAGACCCAACATTAGACAGCTTTCACTGGGCTTTGATCCTGGAAATGCCAGCAGCAGGAAAGGCAGACTTATACAAGCTTTTTGGCTTGGCATGACTTCATTTTCCACTGTGGAGAGCTTTCAGGTAGCCAGGGATTTTCTACCTTCTCCTGCATCCCTGCACCTTTTGGAAGAGCTCTGGAGGTGGTGGGGTGGCACGGCAACAGCACCATTCCTGTAGGGATATATAAACCAAATGAGTGCAGCAGCGATATACAGTAACCAATCAAAAATACCTGTTGCACCCCAGCTGTCGCAAATAAAGTTATTATTCATATACACTTATGTTTGTCTTATTTCTCATCACAACTGCCATATACATATAGGGATACATTTGCTTGACTCATACATATACATTTAACTCAAGTTCATAAGAACTAAAAATAAAGTTATTCTCTATTCTATTTTTATGCAGAGTAGACTTAAATCTTCAACATCCCAAAAATAAGTGTCCAATCTGTAGCACTCTATAAGTTCCAATTCATAACTTCCATTCAGGTAAGTGTCCAGTCTGTATTAGTCCATGAATTCCAAATAATACAATTTTAATTAAGGAAATCCAACTTCATTGACATCCACACAGGTATGTATCCTGCCTATGACCATCCATAAATCCAATTTTCAAAGAATTTTCAAAGGAAACGCATTGCACAGTTTTTCATTAGCTTCGTCAGCCTCACTCTCTATTGTGGAAATAGTTTAAACAGGTTGGATTAATGTGGAAATGTGAAATGTGTGTTATTGAAATAATTGAAATAATTTGCAGCCAGTGGCAAATTATCCACCTTCTTTATATATACTTCCAGATACAAAAGAATGGATTCATGAAGCTACATTTTGATTTCTAGTTTTGATACCTGTAAAGTTTCCTTATTGGGTTTTGGAGCTTCATCCTTGGTTCCATAGATACTGGGCAAAACTATCTTTAAAAATCATCCATTTATCATAGTCTGAGTTCTCATCATCACAGTCTGAGCTCTCATTTTCAGAGGGAACTTTTCTAAGCATTTGTGGAATACACAGAAGTTTTTGATCATTGGTGAGACATTGTGAGTGCCGTCTTTCTTTAAATTAAAGCTCCTTTTAACACTGGGAATTGTTTCTCTGCTAAATACTGACTCAATAAAAGATAGTTCAAGCTGCAATCAGTTTAAGTTGCTGTCACTAACTGAAAAAAAATAATGCTTTATATATGCTTGATAATTAGTACTTGAATTACAGCTACAATAATTATTTTGGGACTAATCACATGTTGCTCAGGGGACGGGGAAGGCCAAAAGATTGTTGTTTCCTTGTGTTAATTTATTTAAATAACTTCTCACACAACTTAGGGCCCCCAAGGTAGCAAACAATTAAAAAAAATTGAAGCAAGATTAACAACACACATAAATATTTAAAAACAATTAAAACAGAACACATACATAAACACATGAGATGGAGGATCAATGAGAATCAGTCAGAGAACACAATACAAAAAAAACCCCCTACATCTACTGGCAGAAAACAGTTACAGAAAATGGAATTCCAGAATTTTGCTGCCGTGACAGAGAAGGCCCTTTCCCAGGTTGCCAAGGCTCATTCCGCACATGCAGAATAATGCACTTTCAAACTGCTTTCAATGCTCTTTGAAGCTGTGCGGAATGGCAAAATCCACTTGCAAACAGTTGTGAAAGTGGTTTGAAAACGCATTATTTTGCGTGTGCAGAAGGGGCCCAAGTTTCTAGCTTCAGATGGCAGGGTGACCCAAAGCAGGTTTTCTGAAGATGACCAGATTAGTTGTTAGATTTATATGGGAGTAGGGGTGGTTCTCAAAGTATTAAGCTTTAAACATCAATACAAAAATCTTGAATTGGACCCAGAAGCAAATTGGGAGCCACTGTAGATGAAACAGGACCCTATGACCCATTTCAGTCAACAGCCTAACTGCAGCATTCTGCACCAGTTAGATTTTCCAAACTTTTCCAAGCGCAGTTCCACATAATGTGGATTGAAGTAATCTAATCTAGATATAACCAAGGCATGTACCCAGCCACCAGGACTGTTCTGTCCAAGAAAGACCATAGCTTGTAAAAAGCACTTCTGGACACAGTTGCCACCTTCTTATGCACTGCAGAAATCCAAAAAGGGATGGGAAATTTTAGCCAAGACTGTAATACAGGTGTGTGAACACAGTCTGTGGACCTCAGAAAACATGCCGGGCTTTTACACCTTCCATAGCTGTCAGTGAAGACACCTCACTTTCATCCTTAGCAGTCCTTCCTTGGGATGAAAGCCCAGATCTCTCCCCTCCCCCTTTTATCTATATTGTGAAGGCCTTTGACCAACTACAATAAAATTTTATTGCTACCACATTCAATGGCTCACAGAGAGTCACATTTGAAATTACAATCAATGTGAAAAAGCCATTGGACCCCTTGTGTAACCCCATTGTATAACCCCATCAAACACACACACACACACACACACACACACACACACACACACACACACACACACACACACACACACACACACACACACTAAAATGCAAGTATTAATATTAAATGTATAACTGTAATCTTTTTAATTGCAAGAGGATCTCCAAGCATATAGGGTGGTCTCTGTTTACCACTGTTGAACTTTTGCCAGCCCTGGATATTTGTAGTGAGGTAAAGGGCTTGTAAGTCAGACTTATGATACCCAACAATGCACAAGGTTTCAATTTCTCCAGAACTCTTTATTAGCCTGGATGTTTTAGGATAAATGCTTCTGTAACAAGAGATTCCCTCCTGCATCTTATTAATGAACTTGCACTTAACTTTAAAGGCTTTGCAAAATTGTCTAGCAGCAGAGTTTTCTAGGATTTATCTATTAAAAGGAAATTAACAACCTTTAATTCTGATAATGCAAAAGAGTAAGGAGATGAGTTCATTTCTTTGAACTATAAACCAGCAAACCAGACAGAAACTTTTATCTTTCATTGAGATAAGAAAATATTCCTTTTATTGAGAAAGACTGAAAAAAATACAGGCCTGAAAAAAATTAACTCTACAATTACTATGAAGATGATAAAATGGTCAGGTATTTTTTCTCCTAATATATCACCCACATTATGACTGGCCTTTTCAGAGGCACCCACCATTACATCAACCATTTGGGGAGTGGCGGGCAGAGGGTATACCAAGACTGTGTACGCTAAACATAATTACACAGAATGCTGCTAGCAGCTTGAAAGCTGTGTAACTCAAAACACAAAGTCAATATTTTACTGTAGACTCTCAGGTCTTAGATTATTTACAAATGGGTTGGAAACCATATAGTATCATGAGAGTATGTATCAGTACAACATGAGCACATCAATGAAACCTTCATATACAGTCATAAAAACATGAATCAACATGTAAACCCTGAAATATACATAGGTCAAAAAGAACCACAGATCTAGTTGGCATCTGGATAAATGCCTGACCTCATCAAAACTTCAAGACTTGTGGTAGATATTCAGGTCTCATGAGTCTCTTTCAAAGAGAGAAAGGCTTTAATTCCAAACCTCAAAGGGGACAATGTCTCATTTAATCATCCTGGACTGCTGTAGCATCTCTAGTCTGCAACAAAACGTCTTACAGAAGCATGTCATGGTAAGATGCGTTTATCTCTGTGGCATAATGACTGCAACTGTTTCAGTTAACTGGCCAAGTAACCTGAAGCAAAATATGTTCATTGACAGTTGAAAAATACTTGAATTCCCATTTAACTTGCAAACTCAGCAAGAAAAGAGTAGGGATATCACGGTCACTGCTACACTTCTTGTCTCTTCCAGTTGACTTCTAGTATTGCAAGAGACAAGGGCCGTTTCTGCACAGTGGCAGAAATGGCTGTCCACCTGCATATTCAACACCGGTGGAGCTTTGGGACTACTCGCACAGTACCGTGTGGGCGGCCTCGAAGATGCTGCAAACCGCAGAGGCGGCTCCACGCAGTGCCAATCTCCGGGGATCAGAGGGAAGCATGGGCGTGTCCCTCCAGCCATCCAGAGCTGCGCAGGGAGGAGAGGTAGGTGAATGGAACAATGGAGGGGCCAAAAGCGGTGCCCTATGCTGGTGCGCTTCAAACCGCACCGGCAGGAAGACTCCACTTTAAAGAAAACTTGCTCAGGGAGCAAGTTTCAAAAGTGGTGTTTCCCCGCCATTTTGGGGGGGTTGGCGCAGCGCTGCAGTGGCAGCTGTGTGAATAGCACCCCAGGGACACTGTTTTTACCATCCCTAGGGCACTGTTTTCTGCCTGTGCAGAAACAGCCAAGGTGTTAGAAACCTTTCTCAATACAAAGTGGGAATCACCAACCAACAACCAGCACCATCAGGCAACTAACCTTTTTCCTGAAGCATACAGCAACAGCCTTATGAGTTATCTTAATTGTAGGTTTCTCAACATGTAAAGCAGCTCTAGTATCTCCACGCCACATGGTAATCAACTAAAATTATCCTAGTGCAGACTTTAAAATGTGTAGACCCTATCAGTCATGAGGTTTCTATTACAAATACCATCCCAGCCTACTTCCCATAGTGACAAGACATGTCCATAGGCTGTGGCAACTTCAATGCCTTATCTTCAAGTGTTCAGTAAGTCATCATCCATCCATAATTCAGTGAAGGAAAATAAAACTTCAACTCTTTGTACCATTTTAATTAAATAGTCAGATTTCTAAAACATGCTCAAAAAGGCATACTAGAATCAAAGGAGTGTAGCCTATGAAATTATTCACATAAAAGCATTCACATATTTAGACAAGCACAGCGCCGCCTCTCCTTCGGTCCCCTCCACTCACCTCTTCGTTCAGTGTCACCGTGGATGGCTGGAGGGACTCACCCATGCTGCCCTCCAACCCCTGGAGGTCAGAGGGCAGTGTGGGCAGGTCTCTGCCGCCCTCCATGGTGACACTGAACAAAGAGGTGAGTGGGGGGGGGGAAAGCAACGTCTTCCCGCCGGTGCTGTTCGCACAGCGCCGGCGGGAAGACATTGCTTTGGAAAAACCTTGCTGGGGGAGTGTGGTTTGAAAGCGGCACCTTCACACCGCTCGGGGGTGGCGAGGTCGGCGCTGCCTGTGTGAACCCCTCCCCAGGGATGCTGTTTTTAGCATCCCTGGGTCGCTGTTATCCGACCGTGCGGAAACAGCCTCCGTGTACTTTCTGACTCTGAAAATGCTCTTAATCCAAGTTCATAGTGGGCAGTTTCCTTCCTATAATTTATTTTTTCTGCATTTCTCTACTGCCCATCAACTCCACAATGTGCAGATCCAATGGACTTATCCATCCCCACCCTCACAGCTCTCTGGGACCTTTTTTGTCAAGATGGAACATAAACTAACAGCACTAACAGAAGGGTATACTTTGTCAGGTGATGACTGACATGAGCACTCACCATGTAAGTTACAAACATAAGTCTGCATTTGTTGTTGAAAGGATCTTTCTGGAACTGATAATTCACTGTGAGCTTCCTGAAGGAAGCTGTAAAGTAATTAATTTGAAAAGAGAACCATAGACATGGACAGTAAAATAATCCCTGCTCTTTCAGATGGATTGGAATAAGAACTTTGTAGTCATTTGTGCATACATTACTTACCTCACGGCTATTTGCTTTGCAGTGGGGTTCTCCCAAGGCTTTTGTTTTAAAAAGGATTGTCCTCCTGCGAAATGACCCTAGCTGAGCCCATCTGCCATCTTACCTGTCTGATGCTTTCTTGTTGTTTCTGAGCAATCTCCATTTGGGGAGGTTGCCTACTGCCTTTTGAGTGGGGCACAGTTATTTTTTTTAAAAGCCCTTCTAATTGTTTCCTGCTCACTCCTTGCGAAGGAGAGAAAAAGTCACACTCTGAGAGCTTTCAAGAAACCATGGGGATTCTCTGATGTGAGTTCCAAAGAGGGAGAAATGTGTGTGTTATTGAGAATCCAACCATAAGGAAATGTGTGTTCAATGTGTGTGCAGGAGACCACAAGAAAATGGCCTCTAGCCAGTCCTGACATCTTCATTTATACAAATGTTCTTACTGCCATGGGCTAAATTAATGGGAAGTTGTCATGGTAGTTTCCTAGATGGCAAATGCAGATGGTACAAATGAAGTAATATCCTTCATTAAAAAAACATCCCTGTGATTATGGCATTACTTAGGCCCTTTCCGCATGGGCCAAGTGCAGTGTCCCTCTGGAGGGCTGCAGAGACCCGCCCATGCTGCCCTGCGACCTCTGGAGGTCACAGGGCAGCATGGGCAGGTCTCTGCAGCCCTCCAGAGGGACGCTGCACAAGAAGGTGAGTGGAGGGGGACCACTGAGAGGTGGCTCCGCGTGAAGCTGCCTCTCCGGCTGCAGGGGATGTCAAGGCTGTGCGCACGCTAGCATGCGAACAGCCTCGGAGCCTCCACCGGAATACCTCATGCCGGTGGAGGTGTGTTTCCGCACATGTGCGGAAAGGGCCTTAGATAAAGTCTGAGTCTTAGTAGCAACCTCTAGGAGACAGCACGCTAAAGCCACATCTCTTATAGAACCCAGGCAGATGAAGTTATCTCTCAAATCTTAGTCCAATTATGTCAGGAGTGTTCAGTGTGAGGGCAGAGCATGGTTACACAGAGAAAACTGATCATTAATTTAATGTAGTTATTTGTGTTGATTTTATGATTTATTCTTCTCAGAAATGTACTACAGTGCTTCTTCATATCATCTTTTCTTTTTCATTCACCAGTATCTGAACAACTAATTGCTAACCAATACACTGAGGAAAACTTCAAGTGAAAGATTTATTGTACATATTTTACATATTAGACAGATGTTTCTAAGTGGCACAATGGTGTCTTTAAGAAACCTGACTGATGAATATAAGAAGGTCCACTGACTTGGTTGTTTTCTCAGACAACAAAATTGATATAAATGCTTATGTCCTTATGTACAGTCTGTTTGTTGAACATGCGGTTTATCGAGTTACTGCATCTTGTTTGAAATTCCCCTCATTTCATGCCCTTGGACAGCAATATTAAAAAGCAAACAGTTCATTTCACATTTGTAAGGATATTCTCCCTTTGTGAATTACTGGCAGATAAAAGGCAACAGACTCTTATTTGATATTGCAGAGCCTAATTTGTCTTGCATACTGTAGACGTCCCTCGCTGATGGTTAGTTGAAGTGGGAGTCATAAATCCCAATATTGATTTTCATTGACCTTGTTTATACTTTCCTAGTTTTGTTTTTCCATACTGAGGGATGGCTAATCTTCCCAAGCTTTGGGTATATATTCTGAAACTGTGAAATGAAAAATAAACTTGGTACTATTCAGAGAAACTCACTTGGGACTAGTGATCAGTTAATTTGTGAGGCCTGCAGCAACAAGTACGTACATGTTATGCTAAACCTTTTCTGCAATTTTCTATTTCAAATTCGCCATTACATGGCTGGACTGTGTCTGTGTCTGTGTCTGGACTGTTGTAGTGTATTGCTTTGTCTGGTGCCATTAGGTGACCGTCACAAAAGTGATCAGTGATTGGACAAGTCTGCACAACTGCAGCAAATAAAAAAACATAATGCAGCCAATTTGTATTGGAAAACCTGTATAGGGAGTTACCTATTTTCTTTACACCCTATAATTCCTTCAAACCAAACCTTTTAACTTTAAAATTCCATTGTGGGGTTTGGACCACATCCTGTCTAATTGTGCTTCACAATTTATGTTCTCCTCTGCCACCTTTGGTGAAAATACAACACAGAACAATACTGTGCTTTTTCCACCCAAGGCACATGGACAATACAATCATCGTGGGTCCCACTGCAGTGTCTTTACAAAAAGTCAATGCAGTGAGCAGGTGGCTTTGAGAGAAAGGTTGAAGTGAATGTGTGCACCTGATTTTCTAACTCCACTTGAAAAACCTTCAATTATTATTATTGACCTGGGGAAATTTCATCCATGTTGATAAAGGCTGAGTAGTTCTCTCCAAGGTGGTTCAAGTTTGCTTTCACCATAGCAAATAGGACATGATCCACCTGAATCCAGATTTGCTCTTTATTCTGTCCTGTGAAATGTGAAAGATTTAGGTGCAGGGCTAAATTTTATGGCTCACTAAATCCAACAATCTATTATAAAACAGAGCAGGAAAATGCACTAGAAAAGTTGTAAAAAAAAAGAGAGACTTTCCCACTAACCCTTTAAACTTCTATAAATAAAAATCAATATTTGCCCATGCTTCATAGACAACAGATTACAGCAAGCTGTCCATTACATTAATTACACAATGATTTATCTAGCTGTTGTCAGCAAATGAACTCAGCTAGAAATATAGTTTCTGATGTTGTGGCTTCCTGCTAAGACAGCACCATGGGGTACAGAAACGGAAGCAGCAGCTCATGTTGAAACATCACCAGGAGCTCTAATACTGACAGGTTTTTAAAGCAATAAAATAAATATATCAGTTTGACAGATAAAGCAAAACACTGCATATACAAAGAGGATGTATTCAAGAATCAAAGGATAGAAACTATCAGAAACTACTTACAGTTTTTTTTGCAAATGTTTGGCAGCACCAAAATGCATCTTTTCTCCCACTGTACACTTCAGTCATTGAATTCATTCAGATTGCCCTTACTTGCTCTTGCTCACAATTACCTTCACTTGCCTTCATTGACACACTTATATGTCCAAATAATATTCACTACATAGCACTGGCTAATCCCACAGCATAATGCTAACTGGGTAAAATCATTTACATTATCTTCATTTTTCTTAAGTGTTATAATTTCCTGTTACCTTTGCAGGATCATGTCAATTAATGATCATACGTGCCTTTTTCATTTTGTCTTATTTTCATACCTCGTTGTGAGCTGCTTCATTTTGCTCATTTCTATTTCTGGAACTTCCCGTGTGATATTTCTTTTACGGCATTTTTTTCTCCTTTTATAAGCCATTGATATACAGATGATGCAAAAACGAGCATCACAAGATTTACAAAAAACGACTCTAAATATAATGACATTCAGTATATATTCCCTCATTAGTTGGGGTGATACATGTGACTGATACATGAAAAAGAAGAAAGCAGGATCCTGTGGCAAAACAGGAAAGAAAAAAATAATTACACAAAGGCTGTGAACATGAGAACATTCACCTGAGCATAAGCTCCATTGAATAATATGGGACTTTCTATTGAGTAGACCTGCTTTGGATTGCTCCCATTCTATCATTTGGAGGGAAATTATTATCCTACAATTATTATCTGTATAGATTGATGTGGCAACTCTGTTCTTTGGAACAGTTTCTGTTCTTTGTCTCTATATTCAGAGAAATGCAGATGCTCATAAGCCATGTATACTTTACTCCAGTTGGAGGTCCCATTGTGTGGAACTGTCTTTTTGAAAATCTGGGGAAAGTATCCCCTTTCCTTGTAACTGAAAAGGCTTATAAATCTGAGCTCTTTAAAAAGGCTTTCATGGTTGCCCTGCAGGGTTCTCAAGACAAGAGACTAACAACTTCTGGCTTCCTTGGTGGTCTCCATCCAAGTAATAACTAGGGCCAACACTGCTTCACTTCTGAGTTCTGATGGGATAGCCTAGCCTGGGCCAACCAGGTCAGACAGTTTTTTTTAAAAAAATACAGTTCATATTTTTATGATTTTATTTGTTGTCACCTTCTGTCTGTCCCCATTTTGAGAAGTCATCCATATTTTTTTAAATAAACAAAGATAAAATCCATGTTTTGATACAAAAATGGGGTAATAAACACAGCCCTAACTAGGTCTAATTATTATAGTGATGCTACTGCCTCAAAGGACATAAATCATATGTTGACTAATCTGCATAGATATTTTTTGCCATCAAGTAATTTCTGATTTATTATGATGCTGTTGGGATTTTCAAGGCAACAGATATTCAGAGGTGGCTTGCCATTGCCTGCCTCCATGTTACAACCCTGGTATTCCTTGGAGGTCTCCTATCCAAATTCTTGCCAAGGTTGACCCTGCTTAGCTTCTGAGATCTGTCAAGATCAGGCTAGCCATGTGGAATATCCAGGTCAGGAAATCTACATGGCTAGTCTTTCATAAAGTCCACATGGATCTGATCAAGTTTAACAAGGCAGTTGAAGTTGAACAAAAAGTAATTTAATTACTTGCCTGTATAATTTAAGTCACCCTTATGATCTGGCTAGCCCAAGCTAGATCTTGTCAGATCTCTGAAGCTTATCAGAGTGGGCCCTAGTTAGCATTTGCATAGGATACCCCTAAGAAAGTTCAGGGTCACTATGCAGAGGCAGGTGATGGCAAACTACCTCTGAACATCTCTGAAAGTCTTTTGCCTTTAAAACCCAATGGAGTTGCCATAAGTTGGTTGAAACTTGACAAAAAAAAGCATAAAAATAAAATTAAGTCTCTGGGTCCAGTTACATGTCTTGAGACAACATATGAATCAGATCTTAGTATGAAGATAAAGAGAAAATATAATCATTATATAATATAATGATTTGTAATTAAGGCCAGACTTCACAAATTATGAGTTAGATTCAGTGGTACTTTATGCTGACTTGTTATTTCTGTCAGTGCAACTTGATTTTCTTGTGTCCATAAGGATTAACATGAACTGGGGGTCTGCAATAGAACAAATTGGTGAAAAGCATTTTCCATTTCCATTAGCAGAAAACTGCTGCTGGATCCAACCAATGTACTTGCTGTTGACAATAATGCAAGTATCTTTTTGTATTAGAGAATGGTGTTCTCTAATGCAATAATGGTGTTCTCTAAGGTATACATATGCCCACTTTTGTAACTCTCCAGAGTAGAACTAAAACTGAGACCACTTCCAGTTCAGTGTCTTACAACTTGTGTCTCAGAACCAGATGCCGCAGCTTGCATAAAAACAGCATTCTTATACAAAGCAACCAAGTCGAATTCAGATTCCAAAGTTTATTGTAAGTCTTTAACAGGCATTTGTTGTTTATAGCCACTATTACATCTAAGAATGCTACATTTCACTTCTCTTAAGAGCTATAAAATTTGCTTATCTAAAAATGTAGCCAATCAATAGCTATGCATATATATGTACATATCTGGCTCTGTCATATACAACACAGGCAGCTAAAGATAATAAAGGCAACCTAATAAATTAAGACCACTGTCTAGCATTACATAACATAGGCCGTTCAAGATGGGCATTTTAATGGCGACCTGGGGGCGGCAAAACGCCATCCCAGGCAGCCATTAAGCACATGAGCGTTTCAGCCGCGACCGCCTCGGGCTCTGGCCCGCCAAGCCGGCGTTTCCACAGTGTGCTTGGAAGCGCACTTGTTGTGGAAACGCCGGCTGGAAGCTGCTGCCGTGCGAAGGCAGCGGCTTCCAATCGCTTCCCCCCCACTCCCTCCCCAAGATGGTTTGTCCTCAGCCATAAGCCTGGGGACTGCCCGGCGAAGCTGGAGCAGTCGTGCAGGGTCGGGGGGCGTGTCTCCAGGCCTCGGCGACGTGCCAGAGGGCCGGGGACGCGCCGGGTCGGCCGGGCGACGGTGCTCCGCGGCGCCGTCGTCCCGGCTCTTTCTGGGACCGTTCATGCGATCAGTTTCTGATGGTACATTTTACAGTGTCAGATGTGTGATAAATTCCATTATCAGAGGCTGAAGAGCTGAGTTAGTTTTGCCTTTGATAAGGTGGCACCAGCTAGGGAGTATTTCATGCACAACCATCAGGAAGTTTGTAGGTGTAACGTCTTCTTTTCTCAACAATTTTGAGAGGGAATATAAATTTATGTTCTCCTTTCCAGAGAATTCCAGGCTTTCAAGAACAACAGTTAGAATTTGGTTCTTTTGCCTAATGATAGTTATCTGTGTAAGCCAAGAACCCCCAAGATACTTGTGCTATTGGACAGGTTCTGCAAAAGTGATATTTTTAAAAAATATGCACATACTGTCAGATCTTCAAAAGCCAATCAGAAATATTGCTTTCTATTTGCTTGCTTTTTCCATCTACTTTCTAGAAACACTCTGTGGGTGTCAAAATAGATGTCAGCAGACTCCAAAGTGGAGACTCCTGCTTATATTTTTCCAGTTTCTGTGCCACACTCTTTCACACATTAGATTCTAAAGATGCATCAGTCATTGGCTTGAGAACTCAAGCAACATTCACCTGCATTTACTATATATCTCTCCCCAATGCAATAGATCTGCTGATATAACTGCACTAACAACAACATCAATATAACAATTATTTGAAGAGCTTTCACCGAAACAGCAATCTTGTGACTGTGTGCCTTTAAGAGTGAGTTCATGGGCAGAGTTAAAAGAATTAGGAAAAGCAGACCCACAAGAGGCAGTGGGATACTTCCTCATGTGTAAACAGAGAAATGTGAGGAGAACCCACTACAATCCCTCTGTGCAGCAAAGGCTGTTTATGCACAGGCCGAAATCAATTAAATCAATGCTGTTGGGGGGGGGAGCCTTTGCACAGGCGCCACCGCCAAATTGATGCAGTGGTACTCTCTCCCTCAAAAACAGTGGTTTTAAACCTCACTCGGTGAGCAAGGGTTTTGGAAAACACCGGCTTCCATTTGGTGCTGAGCGAATGGCACCAAGTGGAAGCCAGCATATTTCCTCTGGCCCTCCCGAAAGGCTCCTACCTCCTGCCACCTTCCGCCACTTTGTAGAGGCCAGGGGCCCCTGGGCTCCACAAAGCAACAAAAGACAGCAGGAGGTAAGAGCCGTTTGGGAGCGGCTCAGCCTATGTGAAGGCTGCGCCGCCAACTGCACAGCTAGTGGGACTGTTCATGCGAATGGTCCCAGGTGGTGCATCGGCATAAACTATGCCAATGCACCCCTGCTCAGCTGGCCGTGCAGAAATGGCCAAAGAGCACTGAGGTAAGTGTTCCATGAATAATGGGCCTTAGTTTGGAAGCTTTTAATATTTGCACATGAATTCCTATATTTTACTTTTTTAAAAAGATGCTCTTGGGGCATATATATCCTCTGAAAGTTGTTAAAGTTCCTAAAATAACTGTAATTTCCCCACATAGCCTCACCTTACAGTTAAATTTTAGCCTATTGATTTCTACATTATCTAAACCAGTTAACCTATTCCCTCTTAAGAATAAGTCATCCAGAACCCCAGCTCCCGTCAGCTCACCACTGCTCCTCCATTTTCAGGAATTATGCTAAAAACTGCTGCTTAGAATTTGAAACTGAAGAGAATTACATGTTATCAGTCTGGTTGCATGTCAGTTCAAGCACAGTCCATTTCCTTCAACAGGGTCAGCTTGTCCAAAAATATTTACTGATATATAATAAATAAAAACCCTTCCAACCATCTAATCCATGAACCAACACCTCTAATCTCTATTTGTCTTGCTGGCTGTGCAAGGGGTGGGAGAAGCAGCATTTGAGAATGCTACAAACAGGCCCCAGGCTTTCTTGTCTAGTAACTCAGTCTCTCTCTCTCCCCTGCCCCCAGAATGCATCTCCTTAGTGACGTGGAAGGCAGAGATTTGAAAGGATGAGGAAGTCATGAAACTGAAAGAAGAAGGGCTGTGAAAGAAGAGGAGGCTGTGGAACATCATTTTGCCATGGAAAGCTAAGAACTGTGTGCGCTGTGGGAAAAAAAAGAGCACAAGCAGAAATGCAGAAGGTTAAGCCAAGGTGGATGAGAAAGCAGGCAGTCAGTACCACTCAGGGTATGGATAACAAACTGAGTTGTATTTTTATGACAGTTTCAGAAGGTAGCTGTGTTAATCTGAACTCTGCAGTCAAACAACTAGTTTTAACTCCAGTGATCATGGTGTGCATTGCACCTTTGCATCCTGAGTTGTTTCTCTGCAATGCCGCTCCCAACTTCTGAGTAGGATATAAAAACTCAAGAGATCTCCATTCCAGCTTATATCTGATGAAGGGAGCTTTGACTCTTTGAAGCAGTTATTCTGAAAATCTTATAAGTCTCTAAGGTGCTTTAGGGGGCTCTAAGGGCTTGAATCTAGCTATTTTCATGATGTGGCTGTTCTGATTTTTTTGGTGACTTTCAGATTGTTTGGAAAATGTGCAGGGCAGGTTTGTGAGGACAGGATACATCATAACAATGTCCTCTGAAGTGTGAAGGGAGGAAAAAGCCTTCCTTCACAGGGCTCTTCTTTTTTTTTTTTATCAAGCAAGCACCTGAAGGCAGCTGAAGCTGACCTGACCCTTGAGCTCTTTAAATTTTGGATCAGAAAACGCCATCTAGAAGTAAGCAGCTTTGGAAAGCAGGATCACAGAGAGAAACTGAAATGCACAGCAGCAACTAAAATAGCAGAGCCTTCACGCTGGTTACACAAGGAGAAGATATGTTTGTCAGCTGCCCCTCTCTGCTTCTCCTGGGTGATGATCCATCTCTCAGATAAAAGCTGCCACTTAAAAGCAAAAGGAGGAAACAAATGGGAAAAAAGACATATTTTCTGCCCTCCTCCTCCTCCTCACTGGAGAAGATGGAGGCTCAGATCAATCTTGGCTGGTATTAAAATAATGGGCTGAGAGATAAACGATCTGCCAATTTCTTCTTGGAATGTGAAGCATGACTGTTATTTCAAACAGACACATTTAGTGATATTAGTAAAAAACCTGAAAGGTTAAACAACACTGCACCTAATGTTCGTGATATGATGAAAGATTCTCAACAGGCCAGTTCCACAGCACTATCTTTGTTAGTATCACTCGTATGGCAGAGTGATGTATTTTTATGAGGGGTTTTATTGGGGATTTTTACTAGGCATTTGTCTTCTGTACTTCCATTGCGCATTCCCACTGTATATTTTAGATGATGTATGATGACACTTCTACAACACCCGTTGATGCTATATAGTCTGATTGACTGACATGGCTGGGATGTGCCAGTCTGATAACAGTAATCATTCTCTATTTCTGGCACCATTGTTTTCTCTTGGGTTAGTAAGGAGCAGAACTAGATGAAGCAGACAACTGATGTGCGGTAGCTTTGCTGATACAGTGCACTTGCACATATGGAAATAACTGCTAAAAGGGGTTTCTGCTTTAGGAAGGATAATTGCTTAGATTAAGGATGTTGGAAATCTGTTTTATCTCTGCAGACACTCATGCTGTCCTGCATTCTGGCATGACGTGTCCAGTATACTTACATGCATTTTTTCTATTGCCAATTCACATCACTGTTCTGCCACAAATGCATATTATTATCTATATTTTGCTTAATGCTAGATAATGATCTCCCAATGAAAAAGGGAACAGTGTAATGCAGACTTGTTGTCGTACATTTATGTACATAGTTGCTGTAACTGTGCACTGGTTTGTGCGTACAGTCACTATTTTTTTTCTTTTTTAAGGACCTCTGTAGACTCAGTGATAATGCTGCCATATTATCTGCAGTAATAATACTTGGCTTCTAAACAGGTATGTATGGAAAATAAATCAATACTTGTGGTATTTTTAGTTGAGATATGAAGTGCCGAATCAGTCCATTGGCAGAGGCCTATCTCAGCTCCTCTATTTAAGATTATTTAACTAGGGATGCTGGGAAGTGAGTATGATACTTTATACATGCAAGAATATGCACTATTAGTGGGACTGAGGAAATAGATCAGTACCACACATGCAGAATTCATTTTATAACAACAGGATTGCAAGAAAGATTAAATAATTTTAGGCTTCAGTAGCAGAAGGACCTTAAGAATATATCTTTATTTAACAGGCGAAGAAGCAGCAGCACAACAGGTGGCAGTGTGAAAAACAAGAGATGCATCCAATGAGCTCTGAACAGTAAAAGCTATAGACTGAGGTTCTCCCAGCTTGGTGCAGTGGTTAAGAGCAGGTGGATTCTAATCTGGAGAACTGGGTTTGATTCCCCATTCCTCCACCTGAATGGTGGAGGCTTATCTGGTGAACCAAATGTGTTTCCACACTTCTACATTCCTGCCGGGTGACCCTGGGCTAGTTACAATTCTTCAGAACTCTCTCAGCCCACCTGTCTCATAAAGTGTCTGTTGTGGGGAGAGGAAGGGAAAGGAGCTTACAGGGGAGAAAGATGGGGTATGAATCCAAACTACTCCTCCTCTTCTTCTTCCCTTTCTCCCCCTCCTCCTCCTCCTCCTCTTTTATAGTCAGAATAGACTGAACCAGGCTTGCCATATGCCTGGAGCAATTGGGCAAGCTCCCACTCCTGGGCTCCAGGCCCTGTAAGGGATTCTTTGCTCCAGTGAGAACAAAGAGTAGTGAGGATAGATGAGTGAATTCCTACAGTGTCATGACATCACTTCTGGGTACAACCTTTGTGTGACCTTGTTCCCTGTCCCCAAATACTCTCACTGGTTGCTAGCACTCAACTTACAACTCTAGAGTAAACAAAGCCTGTCCCAGTATTTACACTGGCCAATCAAATACTGATGCCTCTCCAGCACCCTGTAACACTACTTGTTGGTGTTTGGAAGTATGGATTCATGCTTATCCTTAAATCACAATGGGTGTTAGTGTTGCCAAGCAGTTTGTGGTAACTGGTGGGAGCTTGGGGGCAGGAACATGGAGGTGCATAGCATCATGTTTACAATGATGTCACTTTCATGGGAAACCCAGAAATGACGGCTGGTAGCTCTAGGAATCACCAGAAACTGCATGATCTTTATGGTTTTACTATAAAATTCCCAGCAATTCTTAGGGCTACCAGCCATTGCTTCCAGGTATTCCCAGGAAGTTATGTCATGGTGTATGTGCCACTAGTGAGTTTTTGAATTACCGGTAATTTTTAAGAGGGTTGCCAACGGCTATCCTTAGATCAGTCACTCATTTCAGCTTAACTGATTTTACAGAACACTTTTGAGGAAGAGGGATAAATGCAGTTGCAACCCACCAATCAGTTTATCAGAATATTAATATTTAGCATAGATACATAGACACATAAATGGGAGGGACCCAGAGGTTATTAGCTGTGAAAGGTCACTTAAGCATATTCTGCACAGCATATTTATAATGCGTTGCAATCATTATAAATGAACTCTTTTTCCCTTTTAATAAATAGAGAATGAATTCATTTACAACGATTGCAACTCGTTATAAATCTGCTGTGCGGAATTCACCTTAGTAAGTTCACTGCAAAGGGAAACATTGAACTAGAGACTTTTCACATCACACTGTTAACCACAGTGCAATGTCACCTTTCTTTTAAAAATCTAAATGAAGGAATAACAGTAATATATATCACATTAAGCAAAGCCTCTAATAGTTACCATATAATACCTATGCAAACAAATCTATTTTCACAATCTGTTTAAATGCTTGTAAGGAATGGTTTTGGTGTGCCACTTTTTGGATGCAGTTCCAAAGTCATGACACCAGTAGTAAGAAGACCTCCCTTCAGGCTGTTACCTCGATGGAATTTGCAGTGGAGTCAAAGCCAAGTTTAGTCACCCCAGGAAAGGAGCAACTTCTTCATCATTTTCATAATTGCTTTCGGGTTTTCTTTTTAGCAAGAACGCTTCCGGCCAGTTAAAGTGGTTACAATGTGAGTCTCATTTACATAGCCTGCTAATCTTTTTGCATGTAATTGTGAGATGTTTCCTTCACATTAGCTCTTAAAAGTATGTTGCTTCTTCAGCTGAACTTTTATATGGCATTTTTTTCCCTCAGCAGAAGGAAAAGGAACAAAGGAAGATCATAATGAGCAGCTATAATGAACTACATCGCCAGTAATTAGAGAACAATTAAACATTCAACCAAGATTGCTCATTAAATTACCACTGAGTCTTTCTGGCCCACCAACTCAGGTCAATGATTACACCAGCTGCCCTTTTAACACTCCACTCAATATTAACAGTTTTCTGGAGGCAAGATTGGACTCTGAGACACTTTGAGAGGTGTCTGTGACATTGGCTTTCTGTGGTGACAAGTTCATCCCACAGTTTTACAGCTTTGCTCACTTATAATACCCAAAACATGTCCACTCTTTTCAGTCAAAGGAATTAAAGAAATACATATAAAACTGCATATTATTATAACAGTTAACTGCATTTTTTAAAGCAGAAGATTTTGTTTGCTATATCACAGATAAAAATTTGGGGTCTATTCACATTTTTTTAAAAACATAGCTGTGATTTGGGGCAAGGCACGTGATTTGTCCATAATGGAATAAAAGGTCAAGGTTCAGGTACTAATTTGAGGCTACCAAAATTCCAGTTCCTAGTTTCAGGAATGATCAGCTTGGTCAGTGGCCAGATCTTGGGGATTCATTGAATAAATAGGCTACTTCTATTCTCTTCCCATTTAAAGCTGGGAATTCCAGCCTCCCAAACCTGGATACTCATGAGGTGGGGTCTAGTAATATAATAGGGTGGTATCCATTGGTGCAACACTATTGGCCACTATTGAAGGCCAACTCTTTCTGAATCTCTCCTGCCCTTGCTGGTGCTCATCTGAGCAATGGGGGGGGGGGGAATAGGCAGAGAAAAGAAAGAAAATATGCTGTGTTTAGGAGGGGGGAAGTGGAGGAAATGTACATGCAACCAAGAACTTGACCCAAAGGGAATGTACACTCACTGCGAGACAGACCACAAGTGCATAAATGGCCAAAGACTTAGAGCTTCAAAAATTGCTCACTGAGTGGTAGGGATGGGGTGGCATCTACTCCAAACTTCATGCAAGTTCTCCCAGTTCTGCTACCAGATTGTCTTTTAACTGGAGAATGGATCTTCTGCTTGTAAAACTAAGCATATGTGAAGCCAGTGTACTGAAGCAGTGAACTGTTCAGTGTGCTGAAAGTGAAATAGAAAGATTTTGCTTTAAATCCCTACCCCGTCATAAAGCTCACTGGTGGACCTCGGTCCAATCAGTTTTTTTCAATCTAATCTTTCTCACAATGTTGTTATGATTATAAAATGATAGAAGGGAGAACCCTGTATGTCACCCTGATCTCCTTCGAGTTACAGCAAAATATAATGTAATATATAACTTAATAGATAGATATGTTCTGACACCAAGCTATAACTCTTTCCCACAATGATTCAGATTGTTAGTCCATTTAAGATAGTTCGTCCAGTTCCCCAGATTGTTAGCCCATTTAGTCTAATAGGCCACTGCTTCTAATGCAGGGGTCTTCAAACTTGTTGATCACTTTTGCAATTTTGAGAATTGGAAGGGAGGTCTACCACAAAATGGCTGCCAAAGGATGCTTGGTTGATGACAAAATGTTAATGAACGAATACTCCCTGAAAGCCTCCTGAATTTCCTGCTCCAGAAAAAGGTCCCTGGAGAATAAAACAATTGCTATTAGGAAACCCACTGGCAGTTGGCCAATTGGGGTTATTGCTCTAATGCCTTTCCAGATCCTGTTCTCAGCTTCTTATCATGAGATTAGTAAGGGTTAAATTTGGAACTGGAACTGTTCATATGCAACTCACAGTATCAAGTAAGCCATGTCTTTTCTTAACTTTTAATTTTAGGATGTTTGGAGGCTAATAATAATGGCAAGCAGAACTATCATTTTAACAGGCACATGTTCAAATTTCTCTTTCTTGCTTGCTCGACAAAATTAGAGAGATCCTTGACCAGTTTCAAGAAATGAAAAAGAAAACAAAAAGAAAACAGTCTCAGGGTCTTGTCTGATTTCTTATGAGAGGGCCAGAACACCAGGATTCATTCTGTAGAGGCACACTTCTTTTAGTACAACTTCCTCGCACATTATTTTAAGGGGCAGAAATGTCAGATAAGCAGGAGTATCAGTTATGTCATGTCTCTAGGTAAAACCTCACATCTGTTTTTTTAAAAGAATCCGATTGTAAAATTTTCCCATACAACATCAAGAACACATTCACCCAGTAAATTATTTTTATTGGTGAAAAGCAATAATTGGCAACTCCATGAATTTTAATGGAACAATTACATGCTGATCAATACGGTTACATTTAATGATTTTTTTCTCTTGCCAGCTTCTCAGCATTGTCGGTTGACCTTTAATGGGGATTCAGTGAGGCAAAACACCTTTCCAGAAACCAGCACAATGAGAAGAGTTGTTAAAATCACTTCACACCTTGGAACTGAATGAATTAACTGTGTTCTCAAATAATGTGCTGCTATCAGAGGACAGAATTTTGCTTGAGCTCCTGAAATCATAGTTGTGGCACCTAAGTGAAAACTTCCAATATGGTAATGTTGCAATTTCTTCCTAGTGATTTCCTCTAGTTTGTCAGGACATCAACAAATTATGAAGAAGAGAATCTGTGTTTATTTGTTTTAATATACAGGTTAGGCCAGACAAACAAACAGACTAACATGACCATGATCATGGAATGTGATCCCCTTCCCAAGCAGCAACCTAAAATGTTTCCTGAAATCCTCTTAATGTTCCTACATGTTGTGCTGATCTCGCTAGGAGGATGGTGGCTCTCTTGAAAGACAAATAATCAAATATCTGGATATTTTTGTATATCCTTTGCTACAAACCAGAGCTTGGTGATTCTCACTCTAAATCCGCAAGCCACAGCAACACTTCCCAAATTCTCTTTTATCCAATTTCCTCCTCTGGTTTTTATTTACAATTTTTTTGTGCCATATTCTGTGCAAATGCAGTTTGCTGCAGCTTCATTTCATTTTAATCTCTTTCCTCTTCTCACAGTTACTGATGTGCATATACACATTGATAAAATGCTGCAAAAAGGCTGGATCAGATATCTTTTTTGTACTGCCTTACAAGCGTCTGTGTTCACATTGGTGAACAGTTTTTTTAAAATGAAGGAACATGTGATCATGCAAAGGTGAAAAATGATGCAAATAAACAGAAGGGCATGCAAGTTAAGGTAAATGATGCCTGATGATGCCTTAACTCTAGTTAAGCTGGAATTTGGGATGAAAGGAGTACATCATATAGAGATCATCTGGAAGAAAGAGTGAGGAAATGGGGGTGGGAAAAGTCCACTCATCTCTCAACATAGCCAGTAAAAATATACTAGGCTCTTAGAGTATGAAAATGTAGCTTAAAATGCAAAATGCCACTGAAAATGATACTCTAACATTCTATTTTGAATTTTCAAAAACACAATAAACTATTAGAGTTTTCAATAATGTAACATCTTGTCAGATTTTGGATTATGATAGATTCTGACGTGCTGTATTCCAGTTAAGCTGGAATTCCAGTTAAGCTGATGCTGCTTGCCCATTCTTATACGTTATTTTACATGTGTTCTGATAATTCCTGTATTGTACTGTTTCCCGGGCAGTCTGACATATCTTCTGTTAAGTGACCACTTCCACTCCACCTGGCACACCAAAATTATCAATCAAATAAACAACATAGGTGTATCTTTTGACCAACTCCTACTGATGGACGAAAGACAGGCTTTCGGAGTTTTGAAACAACGTACTCTTGACATTGAAGGGCAGCTTCTCACAGCTGGAGCCTGCAGAACTTGTTCTCCCACATTTTATGGCATTTCACCACCATTGCCGGGTTTTATGGCTAAATATATGAGTAATTTAATCAATCCACATCTCTGTAGATATTTTATGCTTGCTTGGCTTAATGTGCTACCGACTGCCCAAACAAGAGGCAGATATCACGGCATCCCACAGGAGAACAGGACTTGTTCCTGCGCAGCGGGCCTACCCGAAACAACTGAACACGTGCTCCTACATTGTAAAGATTTGGCAGTCTATCGGTTGCTTTTTCTCGAGGCCATCTTGAAGAAATTTTCAGTGAGATCAGACAAGGAAATAGTTTCATACTTGCTTAGTGACCATCATCCCCACACTACTGAATCAGTTGCCAGGTTTTTAACAAAGGCACTTGGATCAAGAGTGAAACCTTTGTGTAAATTTTAGTCAATTGGTTTTAACATAATTTGTATTTTACCACTCTTTATATGCCATTAAAGGTTTTGTATTTGTATTTGTTGTTGTATTGTACTGTTATGATATTAATCTTTGAAACTGTTAAGGTCGCATCAAATGAGTTTAGTATTTTTAGCCAGTCAAATTCCTTGGGTATAGGGAAAAGATGTAGCTGTGATGCCTTATCCCTTCCCAAAAAAATTTGTTCAAAAATTGTTGTGACGAATTCAACATTGGGCCTGTCCCAAATAATTACTGGCCCCAGACATTTAGCAGGACACCCATTGGCTCTGGTCTATTATACTGATGAAGAGGGTGCTTTGGGGGTTGGTGTGTTGCAGGGGTGGGCAATTATTTTTTCCATGGGGCCGCATAAGAAACAGAAAATATTGTGGAGAGCCGGGCCAAAAGGCTGAACTAAATTCTGCATAATAGGGGCTGATAAGTGACAGACAGGTGCACAGATCAACTTGGAATCAGTGGCAACAGTTCTGCATACAACACTATTTGGCACAAAGAATCACAGGCTTAACCTACCTGCATAGTTGTCCACTGTGACAATCAAGCAAGTGGGGAGACTTAAGTCCCTTGACCTACTTTTTTCATCGACTGGTGCTTTTGAAAGCTTCGCAGAAGCTGGTTGCTTTGGTTGCTGGCTTCTGCGGGGCTTTCAAAGATGCCTCGCTCCCCAGCAAGGCAGGGGGGCCAGTCAGGGTCATCCGGCGGGCCGGATGTGACCCGCGGGCCATATAATGCCCAGGTCTGTGTTAAAGCGTACTCTCTTATCAAGGACAGATCATTATATAATAGAGTTTAGATTTACTACTTCCTTCTACCTTTGCAGGCTTAGTGGACCCATGGAGGGCTTCTAGGTGGCAGGGTTTTTTCTTCATCTTTGCTGTTCCCTGTTGCACCTGGAAGCCTCTATGGAGGCTGTGTGGCAGTGGCCCTGTCCCCAGCCACCTCCAGCTCTGGATTGGGCTGTAAATGTAAACCAAAGAATGAAGATATATAAAGCTGTAAAGAGAATGCTGTATTAGACCTAACCAGCTGTTTAGCTTAAGACATCAACTTCAAATGCAGCAGTGCATAATTAGGTTTACAGTGCACATAATTTACAGTGTTTCATTAAGTTTCTGGATTTCAGAAGCTTTAATTTCAAGTATTATAGGCTCTCTGATGCAGTACAAACCACAACAATGTATTTTCATGACCGTAGAATCTGGAAATAACTAGTAACGATAATGAAATCCAAGCATTTTATTTTGTAAGATGGAAGGTTAATTGTTTACAGACGGGATGAGTTTTCACCCAATGACAATTTCACTCAGAAGACAATGCCTCTTTATAACCATTTATTATAACGCCAGTGGCAATATTAATCAGAACACTGCGGCAGATTTGGTTTAGGAGATGTCTTGGTAGAAGGTTGGGGTGGAACAAGCTAAGCTTCATAAGATAGTGGGAATGGCAGTTCTTAATAAAGCCACTGAAGTCCTGTATACCTTTCCCCCTATTTTCCTCTAAATGCAAGTAATCTGTGCTCAAAAGAGTTGATCACTTTAAAGAGTTGACCATAACCCTGAGGGAGACATGCCTTTGCCAGTGATAGATAAAGCTCTGTCCAGGTGCAACAGCAAGTACAGAGGACAATACTTCAATTAGAAACATAGCTTATTTACCAAGGAAGGGCTTGTCAGTGATCCAAAGCAATTTATTTGAAAGTAGTTATAGTGCCGCGCAAATCTGCTCTACATAGTATCTGCAATGAACCTCATATAAAATACTAAAGTACTTTAGTGCAGGGCTCCTGTTTGGTTTGATTATGATCAGTTTGACGTTTTTCACTTTTCTTGCAAATTATTTTAGCATCCTTGAATATTGTATGTGCAAATGGACTTCAAGTGTCAAAGGCATACATACCCTTCAGTATTTCACAAAACAAGGAAAAATATATACAACTTGCATCCATTCTAGTACACATTTCTTGTAGCAAGGTTGATTTTCCTATCACAAGTACTTTCTTATCAAGGACAGATCATTATATAATTATATATTATTATACTACCTGACTTCTATCTGTCATGAACACTCCCCCTTAACCCTTTGGCCACTTACTACCCCTCATCCTCTCAGGGGTCTCAACTTCACAAAGCTAATCCTGGGGTTTTTCACATTCTTGTATTTCCTCTTCTCAAAGTTTTCATTGAGTGTTCCTTCATTGTTGTTTTTCTAAATCCATGTTTTGCTCTCTCTAGTGGTCAATTTGATAGGGCAGAAGATTAAGTTTAGCGTATTTCCCTGCTCATTAATGACACAACTTTTTACTCTTCAAATAAAATGTGTGATATTGAATTGACCACTAGAAGGAGCAAAACACATGCAGAACTTTTAAAAAAGTAACATATACACCAAAGAAACAGGAACTTCGAGAAGAGGATGAAAGATAATACAGAAAATCCCACTGATATGAGAAATATCCATTTAAAAACATGCTCCCTTTGGCATTTGGGATCAGCAATGGTAGCTGCAAACACCTTATTTGGAACTGGATCACTATTAGATGAATGAATGAAACTATGGAAAATATTAACAAATTTACTCTAAGTATGGACCTTAAAGAGAATTTTTACAAAATTTTCCATTGGTGGTACTTTATTTATCTTGTCTAAGATAAATAAAAATTGTTCACTGAAGTGTTGGAAATGCGAACTGAAAGAAGATTTTTAATCAACCAATTTAAAGTACAGATGAAAAGTGTGCTTCATTTCTCCTGGAAATCAGTGTAATGGTGCAAGGAGGTGAAGAACAGGAATAGTTTGTCCAAGGCAGCTCACGCAAGCCAAATGGCAATATCAAATAGTCAATTTCCTTTCTGCTTTCTTTTTTAGGGCACGGCACTACATACTTCACAGAAAGATCATCTTTAGTCTCTAGAGCATGTATCAAAGAAGTGTAACTTCCAGGCAGACTTAACAAAATTAGAACAACTTTGTCCTCTTTATCAAATTCCTTGCCTATGGTATTTAAATGATCCTTCAATTCTGTACTTGATTTAGATGTTTTTCTACATCTCCTCCTTCATTTAATTACAAATTACAATCTTTTATTAGGGGTGTTTCTTTCATATAACTCTCTCAAACCCAGCCACAGTTCTTTGGCAGTTTTAAAATCTCTTATGTGATGTAAACAACTGTCACTTGCAAATGAAGAAATCTCTGACCTTGCCTTTATGTCCCATTTCTCCCATTGAGTTTACTGTGCTTCTTCTGTTGGTGGAGACTCTTCAAATGTCTCCCAGAGATCCTTTTTCACTAGCTTAATTTCCATTCGGAATCTCCACAGAGGATAGTTACTTGAGGTGAAAATGGGAACAGCAGGCTCTCAAACTTTCAAAACTTTTGTACACGTGGCCATTGTTATTGTTTTTTTAAAAAAAACTCCAGTATTTCTGGGCCCATAACTCTTTGTTAGAGAAGGATAAATTATTTCTGAAGAAAAAAACAACTTTATGTCAGTCTAACATTACAGCAGAAAAATAAGAGCAGACAGTAAGCAGAAAAAGACACTTAACCTCTTGAAGAAACAACAGTTGAGGAGGCACAGCTGGGATGGGGCTGGTTCTAGAGGGAACAGTTTTGAATTAACAGCCCCCTTCCTCCAGAAACTGTAGACATTCTATTCTTCAAATCAGGCTTCATTGCTTTTTCTCATTTCCCACAGGGAACATGGCTCTTATTACCCACTTCAAACAGTTAGTGTTCAATGATAACACACTTTCCGGATGTTATCCATAACACCTTTTCCCAATGTAATCCAATGTTATCATAAAATTATTTTCATTCAACAAACTTTCCCACCATGTTGTCCCATGACCATGCCTGCACTGACACCGTCTCTCCTCCCACCTCAATCCTCTGGCCTTCCCAAGTCAGAGGCATAGACGAATCCATCCTCAGATATCAAGTCAGGGCCTTTCAATTAATGCCTGCATTTTCCCAAGTACTTTCCACAGGATGTAGCCAGTAGTCTTGGCCTTCACACACATTGGGTTTTTCCTAAGAACATAGGATATTTTAATCTACTAGACTTGCTGGCTAGTGTGGATTTGGACACCCTTTCTTTCAGTGGCAGTAGCAGAGTTCTACCCCCAATCTGTGCCTTGTTGATTGCTGGTGGATGTAAAGGTGAATAAAGTTTAAATTAGTCACTCCAATTGTACAATGAGCAGCAACGCCTCTGTCATGTCACCTGAAATCAGAGAAAAAATTGATTCCACGCTAAGCTGTGGTAGAAGCTGCCTTGCCCAGAATTCCTGCCATAGCATTTCTAGAAAGCTATGCCATACACAGAATTTCAGAAATCACTTGATGGATCTGTGTGGTCTATTATTCAGGCATAAACACATTCTGCAAGATCCTAATAAAGCTATTTAATAAGAGAGCTGGAACAGAGCACTTAGTAAGGACAGATTTACAAAAGGGAAATTTCATATAATGCTCGTTAAATGTCTCTAATGGTCTGATAGTTAAGGAAGATAATGTAGTATAACATGTTTAACTGGCTTCCTTCATGTTAAAAGTCAGAGATGTTCTGTGCATTAGTAGATACGATTGTAATTTCTCTTCTGACCATTGAGAACACATTGACCTCTTCAGAGTTAAACGTTAATAGCTGCCCATTAATTCTGAACTGCACTGTTCAGAAATGCTGTGATAGTGTGCTCATGGTAAATTGTAAATAGTTTAGTACAAGCAGGGGGAGCATTAGAGGGAATCACATTTTTCTCTCCTGTTTCTTCTCAGGCTCTCACAGTTTTTGCTCCTTCCTTCTCAACTGCAGCCCCACAGAGGCTGATTTTGGACTTTCTAAATGCTCCATGGCTTAGCTGAGGAGCGTACCTGCTGTAGGTCTTCTCACCTTCTTGTAGTTCCCCACTGTTGCCCAGCTCTTTCCTTCACTTGAGTCAGGGCTGGTGCCGGAAGCCCCAAGTGCTTTCCTACATACCTGGGGCTTTCCCATAAGCACTACTTAAGCACCACGAGCTCTTCTGTAGTCTCTTTCATGCATGCACGGGCAGCTTCCATTTCCTGTGTTCGGTTTGGTTTAATCCCGCCCCATTTCCCCCACTCACTTTCACTATTTTAGTTTTACATGACTCTGAACACAAATCAGGCGCTGAGAATTAGTGCCCTCCCCCCCCCCCCCCGGTGAGATAGGAAAACTTGCCCCGTTTCTGCTACGGAGGAGTTTTGCACAGTGACAGAAGCCTCCAGAGCAACAAAGGGACATTTCAAAAGGATCTCAACCTTTGTGGTTCAGGAAATTTGTGGAGGAAAGCCATTGCTGTGGGGCAGCTCCAGGGCAGAATCATGGTAGCCGTGCTGCAGCACTGGGGGCTGTGCAAAACTCCCGATTGCATTGGGGCATTCCCTGTGCCAACAGAGGGGCAATTTCGGCATGCAAAATTGGCCAGTGTCTCTCTTTTCTTTGTTAATTCATTTTTCCATGACATTTTTAATAAACATTTTGTAAACAATTTATTTTTGATCATTAAGAACCCAAATGTTTTGGATATCATAGTGGACTGGTTGAATTCCCTCCATGACTATATCAAATGTACCACTTCAGAGGATTTGAACAGTTAACCTTATCCTGATTTGCTTGTATCCATTACACAGGACTATACTGTAGCAATGTATTGTCGAAGGCTTTCATGGCCAGATTCAACGAGTTGTGGTGGGTTTTACGGGCTGTGTGGCCATGGTCTAGTGGATCTTGTTCCTAACGTTTCACCTGCATCTGTGGCTGGCATCTTCAGAGGTGTATCACAGGGGGGCCCAGTGTGTAACTGACTTCGCTCTGTGATACACCTCTGAAAATGCCAGCCACAGATGCAGGCGAAACGTTAGGAACAAGATCCACCAGACCACACAGCCCAGAAAATCCACCACAACCACTATACTGTAGCAGTTTCTCTTTACTGGAAGGCAACTGACAAAATTGTCTACTTACATTATTTCACCCATGGCACCTAAAAAACAACTTATCCTGTGGTCTGTTTCTAATAACTGGATGAAACAGCACATGCTCTAAGGATGATCAAGAAAACAACCAGATCCATAGAGGTTAAGTTACTGAATTGAAGCTATCCTTGGAGAGTCATTCAGAGTGCCAGGCTGAAAGCTGACTCAGCCATAAGATGTGAATTATTACAGTCTAAAACCAGACCATCTGAGCCTAGAACAGTGAGCTCTTTAGAATAGTCACACATTAGTGACAAGATTAGGGATGTCATCTACAGGTATTGGTGAACTTCCAGGATTTGAGTCATGCCCTTTCCTCCAATGGGTTTTAGGAAGACCAGCAGTTTGGGAGATTTATTAATTAAAACAGACATCAGCAGCACTCCTAAGAAATGCGCCACTATAGTGCATCATTTTAGATCTGGTAACTGCATACTGTGCCCCATTACCATAAAATCTAAGGAGGTGGCTTTTCAGAAGGTTAATTTGCACACGAGCTTAATGGGATTCTCTAATTGTAATACTACAAATGTGTCTTACTATGTAAAAATGTTCTTGCAGGTTAATTTATATGGGACAAGCATCAAGGAGGTCTAAAGTGAGAATCCTTGAACACATATCACAAATCTGCAATTGCAGGAGAGAAGCCCTGATGGTGGAACATTTCATCTGTGAGAATCATCCTCCCAACTTGCTGCATTTCAGAGTTTGGGCAATGGTGAAAGAGCACAGCTCCCACATAAATATTCAACAAAGACTACAGACACTTGAAACATTCTTTATTTTTCACCTTAGTTCACTAGAACCATCCAGTATCAACCAGACCATGGACTTTTCTGCTTATCTATGACTTGCTAATTACCTGCACCTGTGTGCTGTCATCTGCACGCTGCTCCCATTAAATATGAGCTGAGCATTCCTCTAGTCAAGGATATTTGCAATGAGCTAAGAGAAACACCAGCAGATAGCAGTCTGAACTGGTAATTAAGGTCTTTGGAGTTTCATTTAGCTGTGTTCACATTGCTGTTAGTAATAATTGATTATGCTTATTTCTTGTTAATTTTGCAGAAATGTAATCCTTGACCCTGAAATTAACTAATGGGATCAGTCTTTTTTTCCTTTTGAAAAAAGATTGCCTGAAAGTGCATATGTATTATGAAGTTACAAGCTAGCGGTATAAAAATTGACCTGGTCATGCTGAGCCTGCAGGTCAATGCTAGGCTCAGCCTGGCTTGGCCCAGCATCCAACTTTGCACTTGCCTACATTTGCCACATGTGTAACAAGAGGCAGGGATGTTTTGTGGGTGTTGGATTTAGTAACCTGAAAATGGACACTCACGAGGTGATATTTTGCCATGGAAGCTCACTAGGTGATTTTTTTTGCTAGTCACATGCTTTTATCCTAACTTACCTTGCATGTTGTGAGGATAAAAAGGAAGAGAGAATGATGTAAGCTGATTTGGTCCCCATTATGGATAAAAACAGGGTGTTCATGAAGAAAATAAATGATAAATATATCTGAAGATGGGAGGCAGATAAAAGTCAAATTAGTGAATGGTTGAGAAGGAATGAATGAAACAAAGAAAAAGGGATAAGATATAATGGATGTCAGGAGGTGGGAAAGGGGAAATGTTGTGGGAAGGGGGATACATGGACAAGTAAATCCCCCCCCCCCTGCACAAGTCCTTGAGGGTTCCCTGCCGTGCAGGTAAGCCTGGATGAGTCACAGCTTTCCTAGGCACAGGGTAATGGGCAGAGGCATAACTTGGAGGGGGGATGGGGTATTATGACCTGGGTGACACTTTTAAAAGTTGCATGGGGGCACATTTTCAGTGTTCCCCTCTGCCTTCCCTCCAAGAGTAATAAATTCAGGGCTTGCCAATGGTGAAGCAGCCCAAGTCCCATCTCCCACCTCGTCCAGCAAACAGGACCCACTGCCGTGGGGGGTGGGGGCAGTGCTGTAGGATTGCAGCAGCAAAGGCACTTGCTAGCTAGTCTGGTCCAGCAGGTGCACGATGTGTGCAGCAACCCAGCCAGTCTTCCAAAGTCCAGCTCTGGCCCAAAAAGAAGAGCTGCCTGGCAGGGTGGCACCTGCAGGTGTGGGTCACGCCATTGTGGCAGCAAAGGTGCCCAGCTTGCCCTGCTTGCCTGCTTCTGCTTCTCACCTCCCTCCACAAGTGCTTCTCAGTGCCCTTTCTCTCTATTCCCCTTTCTCTCCCTTTCCCCCATTCTGTTTCCCTCCTTGTTTTCTCCATTCCCCTTATTCTGCTGCCCTTTTTCCTCTATCTCCCTTTCTCTTCTTTCCCTCCATTCTGTTCCCCCACCATTTGTGCCATGGAAGTTGGCTGAGTAACCTTGGTCCAGTCACCCTCAGCCTAACCTATCTCAAAGTTCTATTGTGAAGGTAAAATGGAGGAAAGAAGCATAAGCATGGGGTCCCTCCCTTGGGTGGCAAAAGGAAGTACAGTAGAAAGGGGAGAGGCTTTGCAGCTTTCAGAAAAGTGAAAGAGGAACTTGCAGGGGAAAAAGAAATGAGAAACTTCCCCACAAATCTGTATAGGTTCCTGTTTATATTTTAGAAAATGCTGTAGCACAAAGATGCAATCTAGTTATTCTCATCAGTAAAGAAGTTAATAGTTCGTTTACTCATGCGCAATCCATGTTGCAATGAAATGTGGGTTGCAGGAAACTTGAGTTGCATTTCACAAAGAATTTCCATAGATGGAAAGGATTTCTATCTATGTAGCATAACTTTCTTCCCTCCCCCTTTCCATAATAACCCCAAATGTCCACTGTGTTGGTTGTTGTGGGTTTTCTGGGCTGTGTGGCCGTAGATCTTGTTCCTAACGTTTCATCTGCATCTGTGGCCAGCATCTTCAGAGAAAGTGTCACAGAGAGAAGTGTGTTACACACTGTGTCCAGTGAGAAGAGCATGTTTAGTTGGGTATATATTGTCAATGCCCCAGGGTGGGGAACAGTCAGTGTTTTGGGTGGAACTTGCTATGCAAAGGCGTGGTTGACTGCATTGTATTGGGGGTAGGGTTTCCAGTCCATTTACATTCATTGTTTCCAGGGTACAGAGTACAGAGGACCAGGGAAAGAGGTGCGGGAAGTTGGAGAGCTACAGAAGGAGGAGGGAAATCAGTGAAAATAACCCCCTTTTCTTTTTGTGGAAATCCTCCATGGGAGTCAAACCAGTACATGGCGAATTAAATTCTATGAACATAATTATGGCAGGTATACCAAAGGCAGGATTCAGAAATGGCAAAAATATTTTTGTGCTAACATAAGTTACAGATCCTATGCATTTGGATTTGATGCATTTGGATTCTTACTCCAATAAACATTTCACTTCAATAATACTATTTTTAAATGCCTGCTAACATGTTAATGGAAGATTAATTATAATTACTTTTGCACAGACATCATTTCTGAAACAAAAAGGAACTGGTTTTCTTTTTCAATCCTTGAGCTTTGCTTTATATTTCAGATCTGGATCAAAATAAATAACTGTGTTGCACTGATTCTGTGGATTGATTGTGATGGATGTGGTTCTTGTTTTCATGGCTGACACAGACAATGTCACAATTAATTTAGGTTTCATTTTTAGCATCTTACAGTACAAAAACATTTGGAATTTAAGAGTGCCAAGGGAGCACCTGCTTTGTTGTTCTTGCCTATTCCTGTAAACAATTATATCGTCAAGAGGTTCTCTGCAAACCTCATTGTTATTAGCCACAGGTTTAGATTATCACATCTGTGTCAGAGAATAACATCCAGTTCAAACAACCACACTTCTTGTACCATAATTGCACTTCTTGTACCATGATTGTGTAACAGTTTGGTTGTGTTGAAGTGATTTTCTGAATTACTGGCTGTACTGAACAAAATGTGAGTGGCAAGTGTTTCTTTATTAGACATTCCTAGGAGGAGACGTTGAAGAAGAAGAGTTGGGTTTATATCCCCCCTTTCTCTCCAGTAAGGAGACTCAAAGGGGCTGATTTATATCCCCCCTTTCCTTTCCACCCCAACAAATACCCTGTGAGGTAGGTGGGGCTGAGAGGGCTCTGAAGAACTGTAACTAGCCCAAGGTCACCCAGCTGGCATGTGTTGGAGTGCACAGGCTAATCTGAATTCCCCAGATAAGCCTCTACAGCTCAAGTGGAAGAGCAGGGAATCAAACCCAGTTCCTCCGGATTAGAGTGCACCTGCTCTTAACCACTACGCCACTGCTGCTCCTGGTGAGCAGTGTCCATGCATTCCTCACAATATCTAGATATGACCCAAGATCTCCTCAGTAATCTTTTCAACACTCTTGGAAAAGTTAGTTTTATTATCCTCATGTTGAACATGGGAACTGAAGCTGACTCAGTTGCCTCAGGACAAAACAAGATTCATCACTGTGCTGAGTTGTGTAATGACACCTTTCAGTTCATTGGTCCGTGCTCTCAAGCATCATGTTATACAAGTTCTTGGTGAAATGGGCACTTTGAGCACCTGCTTCTATCACAGGGGATGTGGAATTTACTCTGCTGACCCAAGTCTTCACCACTAGATCACAATGAGGAGTTCACTTCTTTAGATTTACTACAGCCCCTCCCCCCAGTCCCACAGCATAGTATCTGATTCTTTTTTGCTGCCATCACAAAATTAGAGATATGCTTGTCTGATAGCTGCAATATGGACCATCTGTCAGTATTCCTTTTCGTTAAGGATAACCCTACTAAATTAATGCAAAGATGCACATTTCACCATTAGAGTAATTATTACCCAGCTTTTTTCCTGCCCTCTCTCTGGTCCAAGTTGGGATTTCCTGTGAGTACAGATGCCAACAGCATGCCAACACCAGTTTAAGAAAAAAGTGACTTTATCTAAGTCATAGGATGGGCAAGAAATAACTAACAACATATTAGTGAAAGAAAATACACACATCCTCTCTTCTCCAAAGCAATTTCCAAATCTCTGTTCCTTTGCAAAAGACAGAGATTTACCCAAATAGCACAAGATGTTTGGAGGGCTTGTGTCTCACCATTGTCATGGAAGGATCATTACCTGGCGAAGTTTGGACTGCTGGCTGCTCTTTCCTGCCACAGGGGCGAGGGCCCTATTACAATGGCCTGTCCCTGGAGAAGAATGGATTCCTGAGAGCTCTGGGGGAGTTTCCAGGCAACATGGCTGGTGCTCCTGTTGAGGCCTTGGTTTCACTGTGGAATGGCGGAATTACTTTCAGAATAAAGTTGTCCAGATCTGCAGGGGAGTGGATGCCACTGTTGAGCAGTTTTTAGTGGGGGTGTCTAGAGGGCCATCTGGTCATGTCATGATGGATCAGTTTCAGTTGTAGTCTGAGGATGCGGCCTACCACTTGCCTCCTGGACCTGTGCCCATCTTGGCTGATAGATCAAGCCAAGGAGGACTGGCTGAGTGGATCCAGGGTGTTGTCAATGCCTCATTGAGGGAGGGGTGGTGCCACTGGCTCTTAAGGAAGCAGTGGTTCACCCCCTTCTGAAGAGGCACTCCATGGATCCTACAGTTCTGGACAATTACCGTCCAGTTGCCAGTGTCCTCTTTTAATGGAAGGTCCTGGAGACAGTGGTAGCTACTCAACTGCAGACACACCTGGAGGAAGATGACTAACTAGATCCATTTCAACCTGTTTTTATTTATTATTATTATTATTTTATTAGACTTAATAGACCGCCCAACCCCCGAAGGGCTCTGGGCGGTGTACAATGAGACATAAAACAAATACAATATAAGGTCTCATAAATACAATATAACGATAAAACATTAAAATTCATTCAAATACATTATAGCAGCAATTCCAAAAATTACAAATAAAAATACATGCCCAGAGGCATGCACAGATGGCGCCCAACCCAAAGGCCAGGAGGGCCAGCATTGCCCCAAAATAGATGGTATCAGCGATCAGGCAATGTTGAAGATGGCAAAACTGTTGTGGGGGCTACAGAGGGGGCAGGCAGTCTGCGGCTGGCATCCCCAAAGGCCCGGTGGAATAACTCGGTCTTACAGGCCCTGCGGAACTCACCAAGGTCCCACAGGGCCCGGACAGCAGATGGTAAAGCATTCCACCAGGACGGGGCCAGGGCCGTAAAGGCCCTGGCCCGGGTAGAGGCCAGCCGTATCGATGAGGGGCAGGGGACTACCAGCAAATTGGCCTCTGCAGAACACAGAGGCCTATTTGGGACATATGGGGTCAAACGGTCTCGCAGGTATGAAGGCCCCAAGCCGCTGAGGGCCTTAAAGGTTAACACCAACACCTTGAAGACGATCCGGAATTCCACTGGGAGCCAGTGCAGACGGTACAGCACAGGGGTAATATGATCTCTAAAAGAACCACCTGCCAAAAGCCGGTCCGCTGCATTCTGGATCAGTTTTAGTTTCCGGATCAGTCGCAAGGGAAGGCCCGCGTAGAGCGAGTTGCAGTAGTCCAGCCTGGAGGTGACCGTGGCATGGATCACTGTGGCCAGGTCGACCTGGGAGAGATAGGGGGCCAGCCGCCGTGCTTGGCGAAGATGGAAAAAAGCCGTTCGGGTAACACAAGCCACCTGTCTCTCCATGGATAATGAAGAATCCAGGTGAACCCCGAGGCTACAAACCAAAGAGGTCGGGGCCAATGAGACCCCTTCCAGCACTGGTGGCTGGAAATCCCCAATCTCCCCACCGCGACACAGCCAAAGGACCTCCGTCTTCGATGGATTAAGTTTTAACCTGCTCTGCTTCAACCAACCAGCAACCGCCTCCAAACAATGCTGTAGAGCTGCAGCATTGCGGCTGTGTTTTCAGCACAGAAATAGTCTTGGTCACCCTGATGGATGACTGTTTCCGGGAGATGGACAGAAGAAGAAGAAGAAGACTTTATTTACAGTCAATGACCAGATGTATTACAAAGACTCCAAAATGTCTACAAACAAACAAAACAAGAATACAGATCTCTCTCCCGTATTCCAGCACTATCCCTCTATATATCATTATACTTAGTAAACACACCAAACAGCATAAGAATACTAAACAAAATAAAAATATCTAAGGGGGATACCATATTCAGATCATTTTTTCTTTTTCATAATGAATAGACAGAATTTTGCTACCCATTTAGAAATATTCTCCCTTCTTATCTTGTAATAGTTTTGACAACAAACTCTTATCAGAACAATATGTCATTTTTTGTGTAGTAGATGTGGACAGGCATTTTTTTCCTTTGCCTCCCCATAAAGGGGGACACTTTAATAACAAATGCTCTCTAGTTTCTACAGGCAACAGAGAGCAAGAACATAACCTGCAGCTAGTATCTTTTTTTTGATATTTCCCTTCTAAAACAGCAGAAGGTAAATGTACAATATCTTGCAAGAGTAAAGCTCTCCTTAGATCTTTGTTATCCAGATAAGTTAAATAAGGAGCAGGGCAGTGATATATTTCTCTGTGTATAGCATAGAGGAAAATCTGAATATCTTGCCAGATCAGACTGTCGTGGATACATCTTTGATTCTTTGGGTAAGTTCACTTTTAAATTGATCCTACTTGATCATATGGATGTTATATGGAAGGCCACATTTATTAAGGCACCCTCCATCTCTTTGAGCCCACCTAGGTTTATAAGGATCTTTTTGCTAGAAAGGGCCAGGAGACCATTTGAATCAGTGTGTAACTTCATCCATTTATATGCTGTTGTTATTATTATCTTGTCCTTCAGGCTCATTAATTCCTGTTTCAAGCCTAATAAATGTATATTTGGGACTCCTGGAGGGAGCTGAAGGATTGCTCTAAAATTTGGACTGTAGCCTTTCTAGCTGTGTCATACTCGACAGTAATCCCAAATAGACACCGGGATAGAAGTTGTGTCAATATTTTAGCTTGGTATAATTTTAGTGCTGCTGGTACGTGAGAAACCCTTTAGTAATGAAGAACTTCAACACTGCATATATTGTCTTTTCTACCCGCTCAGTTATCATATTACAGTGAGTAACATGGCTCCCTGAAGCTTGAACCACTTAATAATCTAAATACTTAAATTTGTCAACTTGTTCTAGTCTGTTTCCGCTATTGACCAAGATCTTTTGGGAGGCTTTCCTACATGCCATCACTCCCTTTGTTTTATTTATGTTAATTATCAGTTCTTCCTTTTCACAATAAGTTGAGAATGCAGCTAATGCCCTCCTCGTGATCCCAACTGGAGTTCTCGATACTAGAACAGCATCATCTGGCATGATAATAGAATTGGGAGGGATCGGGTATTTAATTCTAGGTGGATGTGAGTCTACAGTTTTCATATGTGCTATTACACCATTTATATAGAAATTAAATAAAGTTGAGATAATATACACCCCTGTCTGACTCCTCTATAGGTCCATATTTGGTTAGTAAGGTATCCTTTGTGTAAGGTAACGAACTCTCAAGGCAGATTGTTCATATAGAAGACGGATTAGGAGCACAATCTTCATTCATGTTAGTCTCTTCTAGTTTCTGCCATGTTTTCCCTAGAATTGACCCAGCCTAGCCAGATTAGGAATTCATTCCCATCAGTTTCACCAGCATGGCCAATTGGCCATGCTGACAGAGGCTGATGGGAATTGTAGTTTCTGAACATCTGGAGAGCCGCAGGTTCCCTACCCCTGCCCTAGAAATTGAGTCAAAGGCAGATTTAAGATCAATAAAGGCAATATATAATGATGTTACCTTGCCAGTTGTATATTTTTCAATTAGATGTTGTAGTGTTAACGTATGTTCATCTATTGATCTACCTTCCCTAAAACCTGCCTGCTCTAGAGCAATCGTGTCTTCGTCCCTTAGCCATTGTTCAAACTTTTCTGTTAGATGTCTTGCATACAATTTGCTTATGACATTCAAAAGACTGATGGGTCTATAATTCCCCGGTTCATTATACCCTTTTTATAGATAGGGACAACAACTGCTGTGTTCCACGACTTGGGTATGCAACCTGTTTTGTCTATATATGTAAATAAGGCTACAGGAAAGGAGCCCACCAGTCTATATTCTTCTCTTCAGTACTTTCCATGGATTCCATCTAACTCTGGGGCTTTCCTAAATTTAAGCGTGGCTTATGCAAGATTTTATTTCTTGTGTTGTAAACTGTGGCCATTGATTTAGAGAGGCTAATTCTGGTTTGAAGGTCTCCTGTTTATCACCTTTCATAAAGCCCCTGAAAAAAGATACCCATTTGTCAGGGGAATACAGGTGTCCCAAACTGATGGGGTTCCTTGTTTACAGGCTGCAATCATCTCTCCAAAACTGGCTAGAATTCCTTTGAGTAGTTAAATATAAGTTCTTGCCAAGATTTCTTAATGTATTGCTTTTTTCTTCTTTTAGCATTATCTCTTTATAAGCTTTTTCTGTGTTAATAATAGTGCATGGGCCCTTATTTTATTTTCATAGTTGCAGATTGTTGTGTATGAGAAAGCCGCAATAAGATCTTTTTTTGCTTTTTCACACTCACCATCAAACCAAGGTTTTGAATATCTAGGTATCTGAGCCATTTTGTTATTATTTGTTATTGTAAGAATTGATCTTAGCTTCTTTATAAGATTCTCGTACATTTCTAAAGTGTCTTGGATAGGAGAATTACCATTCATTTTTTGTACTGCTCCTTTCCCCTACTTCAATACTAGAGAGAACTTTTATCTTAAGATCCAGTGTTGGGGACCAACTAATTCTTTTTACCTGTTGCTTCCTACTGAGGGGTATAGCAAGCTGTCAGATGAACATATATTTTGATCTGTAAAAAGTGGTAAATGATCACCTTTCCATATATGGCAAAACCCAAAATTTTTTGGACCTTTTGTAATCAAGGAATTACAAACCAACATATAGTCAAGTGTACTCAGTCCTTTTACCTGTTACAAAGTATATTCTCCTCCTCCCAGAGATCCCCATCTATTGTCCCATTTAAAATATGCAGGGCTCTCCTATGTGCTAGTTTATACAAACAGATTCCCGCATAATTCACTTTTAGATCTTTGGATATGCGATTTTGAGTTAGCATACCCTGGTCTTTCCCCCTACTGTCAGCTACAGTTTTAAATTTGGATAATAGGAAATCATCATTAGGGCCCATTTAGATGCTCATGTCCCCTGTTATTAGAATTTGAGCTTGGGGGTGTTCTAAAGTAATTTGGAGTAAATAATTATCAAAATCCTGCCAGTTATTTTCAATAACTGTTTTCTTACCCTTTGGGGGGAAATAGATATTAAATATTATCAGACTACATTGATCCCACGTAAGAAGTAGGGCCATAGCAAAATTAGAGAGTGGAGCTTTAGCTACAGCTCTAACTTTCAGTGTAGTAGAGATTAATATTCCCAGTCCTCCCTTTAATCTCCCTGGTCCTTTCCCCGGGATTGCCTTGACATTAAAACCATAATATCCATCCAGTTCAAGTGGGGAGTCAGTCCAGGTTTCTTGCAGTATTATAATATCAAATTTGTGTTGGAGCAATAAACAGTTGTTATCCGTGGCAAAACATCTTTTCCAACCTGCAATGTTCCAAGATATAATTTCCAAAGGCTTATTTATCGTTTTCTCTGATTGTGGCTTAGTTAGTCACATATTAGGTGTCAGCTGTACTTCTGGCATATTGGAGGGAGATGGACAGGAACAATTCCTTTCTGTTAATTCTCCTGCACCTCTCAGCCGCTTTCGATACCATTGACCATGGTATCCTCCTGGAGTAGCTCTGTGTGTTGGGTTTTGAGGGCGCTCTTCTTCAGTGGTTCTTGTCCTTCCTTTGATCAGGCTCCAGAGAGTAGGGGGTGGGTGTTACTGGCCTGGGAGCTTCATTATGGGGTTCCCCAGGGCTTGGTGCTTTCCCATCTGCTTTTTAATATCTATATGAAGCCGCTGGTGGAGGTCATCAGGAGGTTTGGAGTTGGGTTCCATCAGTATGTGGATGACACACAGCTCTACCTCTCAATTACAGCTGAGTCAGGTGAGGCCCTCCAGGTGCTGGATATTTGCTTGGAAACAATGTTGAACTGGGTGAGGATCAACAAACTGAGGCTGAATCCAAATAAGATGGAGGTAGCAAGTCCCCAAATCCAGGAGATCAGAGGGTTCCCAGTGCTTGATGGAGTGGTATTGCCCCTGAAGGGCTGGGTGCAAGTTCTGGGGCTGCTCTTGGATTCTGCTCTGTCCCTGGAATTATAGGTGGCCACGGTGGCCAGGAATACCTATCAGCAGCTCTGGCTGGTTCACCAGTTTTGCCCTTATCTGAACAGAAGGGCATTACTGCATGCCCTAGTAACCTCCCAACTTGATTACTGCAATGTGCTTTACATGGGGCTTCCCTTACTGATGGTCTAAAAGCAGGAGCTGGTGCAAAATGTAGCAGCTAGGCTGCTCATGGCATATAATGCCGGCCTTGAAAGAATTGCACTGACTCCCCATTCATTATCAGGTCCAATTCAAGGTATTGACAATCATATTTAAAGCCCTAAATGGCTTGGGTCACACCTACCTAAAGGAGCACTATGCCCATATGAGTTGGTTCATGCACTGTCAAGTGGGGAGGCCTTCCTGGTGATCCCTTCTGCTGCTGAGGTGTGGTGGAAGGGTACATATGGGAGGGCTTTTACTGTGGCAGGATCCAAGCTGTGGAACAGCCTTGCTGCAGAAATTTGCCAGGCACTGACACTTTATAGATTTCACACCTGGTTCAAACCATCCTTTTTACCCAGGCCTTCAGTGTTTGATCCCCAGGGTCCCTCACATTGATGCCAGCTGAAGGGTGGGGGGAGGGAGGGGTCGGAATTTTTAATGATGTTTATATTGACTGTTTTAAAGAGTATTTTAATGGTGGTTTTTAATGTTAATGTTTTATGTTTTTAGGATTGTAATGTTTTAACAGGGCTTTTAACCCCATTATGTAAGCTACCCTGGGACATCGGTGCAGGGCAGGGTATAAATGGAACAAATCAAATAAATAACAAATACGTCTTCTAGAATATTCTGGTAATCTTCATTGCCTCAGTGAAGTTTCTGGGTGTTTCAGTCAAGGGCCACTTGTTCTTCTGGCTATCTCCACCAATATATGGATCAATATTCAGCCACCTTTGGATACAGGAAGCTAGAAAGAAAAAAATGTTGTGCAACATTTTGCCTGAAGTTAGTGTAAGATAAATTCAGCCTTTATCTTGCAAAATTGTAAATATTCACACTCATCTGGAGTGAAATGATATTTCAGCACAAGCTCAGTATAGGTGTGATTGACAGCTGACTGCCAACTGTCTGAGAACCCTGAGTGGCTGGGATTTTTTTTTTTTTAAAAAAAAGACCTGGGAGAGTGACAGTTAGCAGTTGGCCGTTGGCAGTTGGAGCGGAAGAAGGAGAGTAGAGTAGAATTGAGGAGGATCCTGAGATAGGGAAGCAAAGTGGTAGTCTTTCCCTGAGAAATAGCTCCAAGGAAAAAAGGTTGATCCCTATCAAATGTTAAAGAAGGAAAATTGGAACCTATGTGTATGTTTCTACTCTGCAGATTTCAGAAATTTTATGTAAAAAAGCTTAGGCCTGTTTATCTAAGGAGTTTCAGTCGAGTAATCTCTCTAAAAAAGTGTAAGTAGAACAAAACAGCTGCATTCTTGTGACAATCTATTCTTGCCACATTCTTGTGACAAACTATCCTGTGAAGATGCCAGCCACAGATACAGGCAAAACGTCAGGAACACAGCCATGCAACCCGGAAATCTCACAACATCCTAGTAATTCCAGCCGTGAAAGCCTTTGACAAAACTATCTATTGTATATAGTTATACAAAGTTTCTTTCGCTCATGTTGCTTGTTCACCTGCCAAGTTTAAACCCTGACAGTCTGACCTGACCATTTCCCCATAAGAGTAAAATAAAACAGGTTATGTGTTGAGAATTCATATCTGACATACATACCATACTCATACATATACTAATGAAGGATTATTTCCCCAGTTTCTCAGCTTCCTAGGCTGGGTCAGAATTCATCTATATACATGTTAAGTGTATGGGGTGTTTGGGGAAATGTCACAGTAGGCAAGTCTTACCCAACAATAAGTTTTAGATGTTCTTTCAAAAGCAGAACCGTGTATAGTTTCTTTTGCATGCTGCACTAGCAGTATTCGTGATGTTGGAAGGGAAACTCATGGAAATAAATATATGAGTTGTAGATGCAGATACAAATTCTCCTTTCAAGTGATTTTTATGCACATTTTATTATAACCATGACTGTGTATTAAGGTTACCAATGGTGACTTGGGAAATTTCTGGAGATTTGGAGGTAGTGCCTATCAAAAGAGGAGATTGGGGAAGATGGAGGTCAACTGGGTTATGATGCTATATAGAGCACCCTCTAAAGCTGCTATTTCTTCCTGGGGAGCTGATTTTTGTAGCCCGGAGAGGAGTTTTAATTCTGGAGGAACTCCAGAGCCCACCTAGGGCTTCTATTGTTTTTTCTCCCCCAGGAGTTATTGCTGGATCAAGAAAATATTTTGCTACCTGAGCCAGAACACAGAATTGTGGTCCACCTCTCATCTACTGTTCCTGCCAGCCCTCCTTCAAGTTCACAGGCTCCCCCTGTTCATGCAGTCCTGCTGTTGCTTCTAACTGTGAAAGAGCTAGAATAGCCAATTCTCCTCCCCGCTCTTTAAAAGCAACACTGCAAACCTATATGGCTTCTCGAGCAGCAGGAGTCCTTCCTCTTGTGAGTGCATAGAACCAACATTTGGCTTATCCTGGCAACTCTGATTATTATGGGGGGGGGGGGTCGCATAGGTAATCCAAATTGTGGCCTTGTGTTAGGAAGGAATTTCAGTATAGCTTTGAAAATCTTGAAGCTTTTCTGCAGGTATGTGGTTTGCTACATTGTTTTTAAGATTTCTGGGAGAGGGGAGCAACTATTTCAGTTCTTGGGTAGAGGCAGCTCTGTCTGAGATCATGGGTACCCGGGCTGGATGGCTGTTTGCTGCCCCTCTGAAATTACTCTGCTGTCTAAGGTAAATTCCTTATTTTTATGATAGCATGTTGCTTCTGAAATACCCCCCTCCCCCAAATTGCTAGTTCGTGGTCAGAATATTTATCTCCAGCTTTAAACGTTTTTAGATTAACTATCAGAGACTTGCAACTTATGTCTTTCTTTTTCTCATGGCCTCTCAATATCTCTGGAACACTTAAGTAAGGATTTGTGGATAGATTGAGTAGGATACATTGAGAAGGATAAATTTGTGGACAAACTGAGTTGCATAGGTTAGGATATATGTCACCATATCCATGGTTCCAGAAAGTACAGGATTCCAGTATGTACCAGTAGTTTTACCTAAACCTCTTACACCACCCCGAAACTTACTATTGAATGTTGAAGCAGGGGATTCAATGTACTGGAAGGGATAAAGTTGGAAGGGAAAAATCAACAATATCTCCAAAATCTTGTCTTGGTTGTATATGGGATTTTAGTGGGATGAATGTGACATGTAAGCTATTTGCTACATATTGCAGAACTGGATTAAACAGTTTTTGCCCTTAGATTTTAAATCTTCTTGGAAGATAATTATTCCTTATGCTTCTTTGATACAAATGCTCCTTTAATACAGATTTTATGATAATCTGTGACTCTGAAAATATGCAGCCATATGTGATATTATTGTGATGGATGGATGTGGTTGCAGCCTTTAGCTTTCTAAACCACTTAGAAAGTACAGATGTGCAGATGAAAGCCCAGAGGTGCCTTTTCCTAGTAGTTTTGACAGTAGATAGATCTGCTGCTTCAAGTTAAACAGTAATTTTGCAAATTCAGCAAGCTAATATTTGCTTAGCAGCTTTGCATACATTTTAAAAATGAAAAACAGGCGTTTGGAGGAAAGTAAAACCTCTGGCTCATTAAAACAGTTGTCGCATGCCTGTGTAAAGAATGTTGATACCTTTTGAAATGAAAATACATTGAAGGTGTTTATTGTCCTTGGGTTGTTATTTTTGTAAGGGTACTTGTTCATCCCTCTGTCTGCAGTGGAATGTATTGCATGTGGTAGAATATACAAAACATGCTATAGTTTATAACAAGGTGGTACAGATGCTCAAAAGAGTCAAAATCTGTTATATATCCACCCAGGAATAAGGAACGTATTTGAGGCATTCTGGTATTTCACTACACTATCTTCTGTGTGTCTTACAAATAAGCTGTCTTGCAGAATTCAGCAAAAAATATTTTTTAAATGTGTATCTAATTTCTTTTGCAAAGAACTGTCTAACCTTGACAGAATTGTCTTTGCTTAGATCCCCAGTATTTAGCTAGTTACAATATCTGATGGAATTTTGTAAAAATCAAAAGGCAAGATACAGATTACTTATACAAACCTGTAAATGGGTGATTAAGCATGTATTTAAGCTCTGTAGATACCCACAGTCAATGGGAACAAAAGAGGTAATGCCTGTGATGTGTAGATGTATATAGCTTTAAGTGAGTCCTCATCTAGTTTCTGTCTTCCCCATCAAGACCTGTAAGGTAGAGGATTCAGTTCTACTTTTGGGTGTGTAGATTGTGGCTCTAAGTGTGTGAGGCAGTCAAGAAGCCAGGGGCATAGAGGGGAAAATAGCGCCTAGGTCAGATTGGTGCCTGGGCCCCGCCCACTTTGGAGTTCCCACAGAGCCCCGCTCCCTGCCCACTTAGTTTATTTCAGCCAGTAACTGGGAAAATCACTTCACATGAAGCTGCCTTATAATGAGTCTGGTGTTTGGTCTCTGAAAGACAGTGTGGTCTATTTTCTTTTGAGGTAGCTTTCTAGCCAAGATCTTCTACTTCATGATTTTGTAGTGTGTGCTGTGGCAATTTATGTTAGATTTAGGTCTAAGGATGACTAAAAAATGTTCTGTGGGAGTTATTTGTGTTGTCAGACTGACCTACGATGGACCAAGGGACCCTGTTTTAATGTAGTGGTATCTCTACCACCTCAGTCAATCCTTGGGATGCCCAGCAGCAGTGCCAAATAGGACAGCCTGTTCTGGGCACTGGCTCAATGTACCTATAAGGAAAAAAAAGAACTTTGTCTGGGCTCGTCTCCCTCCAAAGCATAATGTTTGCATAATGTTCTCTCACACCTTTCCTGATATGATTAAGTCTATACAAAAGACTTTGCCCTGGATTGAGATCCCATCTCTAGCCCTGAGCCATAAACCCTGTTGAAGACAATAAATGTATTAATGTGATTACCCACCCAGTGTTGTATTAACTAAGGTCTCGTCTTCTGATTAATGTCTTGAATGGCCACCTTACTTTGCATTGCCATTGTTTCAAAGTTGTAATCTTTTCAACTAACTTCCCTCTTGGAGACACTCCTGGACCTGGACACATCAGGCTGATGTCTCAACCATGAGACCAACAACCAACCATTAAGGTTGATGTCTGTCTCTTATCCTTCCCAGGAAGGGCAGGAAATCCCTTTGTCCAGGGAGATTGAGGATCATTCTGCATAACGCTTAGGATCCATTTTTCCCTATAAGAAGCCCACTCTCCCAATAGAAAGTGTTCAGAATCTCTGGACTACGCTCTGTCTGTGATACTGTTCCACAGCACTGTTCCTTCCAGAGCTAAGCACAGGTTGCTCAGTTCTCTCCATTGGACCATTCTGTTCTAAGGTCTTTTTCACTTTTAAGTGAAAAGAGCCTCTCTGAAACCATCAAGCGTTAGTACCTCTCTGAGCCAGTTTAAGAAGCTTTTCTTTTGTTTTCAAGATAAATTTCATTCGTTGTGTTCAAGTTACCCTCGTGCCAGCCTGTGTTTGTGTGTGAGAGGTTGAAGAGTGCCTGTCTGAGAGCCTAGAATCCCAGCCAATTTTGAGTTCCCTCCATTTTTGTATATGGGACTCTGAAGGACATTCCCCTTAGACCAAGAGAGAATGTGAGGTGGGATCCTTTATATATTTGGCAGCCAGCAGCAGTTTTGGGATTCCTAGTTCCTTCTCTTTAATGGTGGCAGCAGAGTAAAAAGAAGATCCCTGAACACTAGCCTGGGATATTTTGGGTGGCCAAGGAAATCCCACTGGTCAGTTTAGTGGGAACGTTGATTGTAGGCCACCCGTCCCGTTATTATTGGTGGCTAGTGGTGGGATAATATCTCTCCCTCACCCTTGAATATAAGCGACCCTATTACATCCGACCTTTTGCAAAGCCAAGGTCTGCTCCAACTAATTTCCCCACACTAAAATGGAGAGTCTTCCCACCACTTCTGGTAACACTTGCAGTTATAGACTTGAACAACACAGGGGTATTGGAAATGCTGGGGTAACTGCTTCAGGTGGCATTTCAAGGTACCCTGCTCTCTTCACTTACTCTACAACCCTCTTTCCTTTCTGGAATGAGAATTGAGGCCCCCGTTTGCATTCTAGAAAGGAAAGAGGGTTGAGGAGTAAGCGAGGAGGGCATAGTATCTTGAAGTGCCATCTGAAGCAGTTACACCCTTCTAATTCCACTGGGGTTAATAGGGTTAGAAGGCTTTGTTAGAAATCTACATGCTGACCAGGGCAGCAGATCCTGTTCACCTAAGAAAGCAAATGATTGGATGTTCTGCCAAATGTGCTAGTCTCTTTTCCAAAAACAGACGTACATATATGGTATATTTTAAATGGATTCTGTCTCTCTCTCCTCCATGCAAGATAAGCCCGTCTTCTGTAAACTGTCTAAAATGAGAAGTCATAGTTCAAAGCAGGTTTCAGAGATATGAAGTCTCCAGCTTCCTCACCCCATGAGAAAGCAGAACGTGGTGTGGGCTCTGTTCAACTCTAATAATTGATTACATCAGTTCTGCAGAGCTTTAGGAAATTGCCTTTTCAAATCAATTTGATTCACTTATGATGTACAAGGCATTTTAGCTTTTTTAACTGTAGTTTTTTTTGAGATGGATGGAATGATATTAAATAATGGGTGAATTTTAGGCTCTCTGAATCAAGAAAATATACAGCATTCTTTTCCATTATACAATGCAGTCTGCTGACAGGCTGATTAGATTATAGATATTCAAAACATGTGCCTTCAACTCGGATAGGGGGATGTATTCTGTAATGCGTCGATGTCTAGTATTTTATTTGCAAGGTATTAGCTCGAGGGATGCTACTTTGTAGACAAGGACCCAAAAGGAAGCAACAGGTTTCTAAACGTTAAGTGCACACCATTTTTTCAAAGAAAACCCACATTGGCAGGGCTCCTAGGATGCTGGCGTGGTATTTTGTGCCACATTTCAGGCTGATTAGATTATAGATGGCGGTGTTCATGCTGCTGTGGGATTGCCCCTCCGCCAGGGTAAGTGCCCTGGGGAGAGTGAATCTGCCAGTACAGCTTCATGCTGCTCCCAAGAGCAGATTTGCTCCCCTTTTGGATGGGGCTCTTACTCTTTCAAAATGTGTTTATTCTCACATTGCTCAAATTTCCTTTCTTTTTTACCAAGAAGGGCATTTTTGCAGAAGCTGAAGGACTGTTGTTTTAATGTCTGCATAAACTATTTTAAGTAGTTTTATGACATCGTTTATTGTATGCATTATATCGTTACCCAGCTGAGCGCCATGTTTTCTATCATTGTAACCCAGCTGAGCGCCAGCATGATGTGGTGGTTAAGGTGTTATACTAGGATCTGGGAAACCCAGGCTTAAATCCCCACTTAGCCATAGAAACTTGCTGGGGGACCTTGGACCAATCACAAACTATCTGCCTCAACCCTGAAAAAGTATTTAGATGGGAGACCTTTAAGGAACATCAGGGGCATGATGTGAAAGCAGGCAATGGCAAACCACCTCTGAATGTTTCTTGCTTTGAAAACCCTGTGGAGTTACCATAAGTTAGCTGTGACTTGATGGGAAATTACAAAAAACAAATCTTACCCAGTTTCATTGCATTGTTTATGTTCCAATTGTGTTTCTTTCCACTTTTGTAATCTGCGTTGAGTCTTAGTGAGAAAGGTGGACTATAAATGAAATACATAGAGGATGCACAAGTAAATAAACAAACTACTACAAAACTATGTGCTCTTAAATTGGGATAAATACTCCAGGTCTCTATATAACATTAAAAAGTACCTTTGTTAATTAAAACAGAAGTAACATTTCAGAAAGTCCTGTTCTCACAAATATTGTATGTTCAGTCATAAGGATATGTGCCTGAACATATGTCTTTTTTATTTCACAATGGAAAATCATCCAGAAAAATAATTTGCACATTTTTGCACACCCTTAATAATCCCCAACAACTCTATATCATGCTGTTTTGTGATGATTTGATGTAATAACTGTTGTAAACTACAATTAAATTTTTTGCTCTTTAGAGGCTGATGAAGTGTAAGAAATAATTTTCTGGAAATGTGAATAGAAAATGGTCACTGAAGCCAATGTTTCTTTGAGGGCTAAAAATGTATTTAAAATGCCATGTGATCTCTATATTATGTGAAGAGATTGTACAATATATAAACAAATAAAAAGAATGGAAAATCTGTAACATTAAAGAGGTAGGGCAAAAAAGAACAGGACTTTTCCAACCAAACATAAAACTAAAAGGAATGAAACGTTGTCCTCTGCTAATTTACATGATTCTAGGTGGCATCGAAATGTGCCAATGTAATCTAGGTGGCTATAACTGTGTAGTATGTACTCTCCACATACATGTGTGGCATTAGGATAAGAGGAACATAAACAACATTTTATATGGCTCAATGCTGTTGAAACATTTCTTAGATTGTGGATATGGATTACATTTGGATAAAGGGTGGGTTCAATACAAAGGTGAAAAGTCACTAGTGAAACAAACTGCAGGTAGACTGATTGCTGACAAAAGTTGCACATATCAATATCCAGTAATGATTCTATGTTGCATCAGCTGTAAGACCATATTTTCCACTGCCTGAATATCCATTAATTTTCTGAGCTCTAAATCATCCAGGAGAAATTGGAAAAGAGAATCAATAGAGTTGTAGAGTAACTGAAAACCTGTGTTATTTCTTGAAATGCTTTCTGTATGAAACTACAAGATCACAAATGCTCAGTGAAGACCAAATGGGAGGTAATAGGGTTATTGTTAGTTTGTAAGACCAGGACCTTTTCCTCATACGTTGTTTAGTACGTATCTTGCCAATACATTACACACATTTTTCTTTTAATTCTGCACACGTTCCCCTCCATTTGGTTCTGAAGGTGCTTCCCCTTCATTTTTCCTCTGTTGTTTTCTCAAGCACTTTTACCATGGTTGATTATGATGTAGTGTTAGGGCACAGATAGAAGCCAGATCCATTGTTATCAGCTTTGTTAATTTCATCTTGAATTAATGGTAATTAGTGTAATGTTAAGGCAAAGATATACTGTGCAGTCAGAGTGAAATTGATATGGGAAGTTGTTTTTGAAGGAGGAAATTGACAAGAGATTGCTGGAATAGCAACTGTGTTAACTGCAGTTCTAAGCTGGCAAAAAACCAGTATTTTGTGTAGGGGCGGGCAGGTTATATATTTTTGTTCTTTCAGGTAATGATGTTTGCTCCTGGTTTTTTTCCATTTTGTGCAAATGCTTGGCCCTTTATTCAAACCCCATGTAGTTGTCCAACCTCCACTTCAGCAATTTAAGCTGCTTTCTTTCTCAATGAGAGTTTGGCTGTTTTCTTTCTCAACTTTTTATAGAGCAGATGTGCAAATCCAAGTGGACGAATGGACTGGGACCCTGGGTTTTCTTTGTGAGGGATGCATATGTGCGCAATTGCACTTCAGTTTCTGGCATCCATTTTGAGTGCAAGCTTTTCCAAGTGTGAAGGGAGGCACTCTCTAAAAATGTATCAGAGAATCTTGGGAGACAAGGTTGAAAAAGCTTTTTCCATTTTCCCCTCACAGAGCATAATGTGTCTGCCTGCTCTAGGCTTTTGCCTGGCTGTAGAGCATGGAACTCAGGTTAAGGCTCAGGTTGAGCCTAGTGATGCTAGTATCAGATTACTCCCATAATTCTTTGGGGCAATTATAAGGGCTATAACACACTTCTACCAGGATCAGTGTGGTGCCACATGGTAACATCAGAGAGAAATGGAGTTCTAACAGATACCTAATAGCTAAAGAGGCTGACACTGACCCCAGCATCCCCCAGTCACACTTTTAATAGTATGCATTGCTATATGTCTTATGAGTTTCCTATTACACTATAACAGTCTCATGAATATTGATGATAGGTGTTTCCCATGGGATATTTTCCCATAGATAAAATTACTAACAATCCCTAATAAATAACTATCATTTAATATAGAATACCAATAATATAGAATACCTAGCACATAGCTAGGGGGTAAAGAATAGCTGGGGAAAGCAATAGCAAACTACCCCACAAAAATGGCTTGCCTGTGAAATCACTGCTTGCAGTGGTACCCCAGGGTCGAACATGACTGAAGGGGAAACTTTACCTTTACCAATTATTTAATATAGAAGTTTCACTCAGCTGCCTAATGTGTATTTTATGAAGGCAAAAGACACTGATCAGAATCTCCTAATAATAAACAATTGAAAGAACATATTGTTTTTATGACGACACACAGCTATTGTTCTCATGAAAACTAAGCATCATTCAGCATCACTAAGATACATTTTTCTATAAAGCAGAAAGTTAGCACCTGTATAGCAGGTAGACACTGCGACTGCTCTCACTCTGACTTTGCCTCTCCCCTTCGACCTTGTGCACAATGGTCGTACAAGCTCTTTTGCTTCCTGACTTGCATTGGTAATGTAAAACTCTGCCCTGTATCTTTTCCAAACCCCATTCAATACTTTATTTGCTTTGATTTTGTATGAATGGATCACTCTAAGATGATTGTAACAATTCATTATTTTTCTGGGACTCAATTGTCAAAATAGTTCTCATTATTCAAAGGTAGAAACTCCTATAGAAGAATCTTGGTATACATTGGTGAAGAGATTTTGCTGTTACTCATCTCCTGCATAAATTAAAATTCCCCACAATAATTTACTTGATTACAAACCACTGATTTGGGTAACAGTGGCTACCAGGAGAACAAAGGGTATGAGCACTGCTGATGGAACTATTCCTGAATAGGCAAACCTTACTGGGTGTTGGAGGTGTTGTTATCTTTCCTCAGATGGTCAGGATGGGAGTCCTGCTTCAGGGAACAAGGATCCAATATAACCAATTAGCTGACCTTTTCAAACAGAGACTGGATAAGTCGATTGCCGAGAATGCTGTCAGATGTTAATGATGTACTTCATTGATGGCGAGAAACAATCACTGAATATTTGACATTTGGAGCAATGAATTCCTTTTGGGGAGCAATTCTAAGCATGTCAACTTAGAAGGAAGTCTTTAATAGGGCTTGTCCCCAGGCAAATATTCCTAGGATTGCAGCACGTTTTCTTTGATCTCATAATTATGTTAATTCAACATAAGGTTGAAGATGCAGCTGAAGTGTAGGGAAGGTATTTTTTTCTGAGACAGGCCATGTTGCTACTGCATAAGCAAGAACCAGCCACAAAACCAACTACTTTATACTTCGACAGGGATGCACCAGTACCATATAGCCTTTTTTGTGCATATTTCTGCTGCTGATGTGTGCACAATCATTATCATTATATATTTCTAATAGTCAAGTCAGCCAAATCTGATGATACATAAACATGAAGACTAGGCCTGTGGTTGGAGAAAATAATTTTTGTGCAAACCTTAAAACACCCCAGGTTTGTGAAAGAATCTAAAATCTAAATAAAAATATATATTTGGGGGAGGATGTTAAAAAACCCCCAACATGATAAAAGGAATGCCTCAGCCTAGGCAACTACAACAGGCTCAGTTTGAATCAGTAAAAAGCAGTTAAAGGGAAGTGTCTTTTCCAGGAATAGTTCAGTCACGAGCAAGGACTCTTTGGGGCCAAGCCCAGCAGCAACCACATAGTGACGTGCTATCAATCAGCTTGTATGACTTACTTAGGTTTAAATTTCTGATACTTTTCAGCAGCAGTCCCATACAAACAGCTGTATTTCATAGTGGTTAGAGTTTCAGAGGTAGACCTCAAATTCCCATTCTGCTGTGGAAACTCACTTTGTGCCAATTCCATATTCTCAGCCTTATTTACCTCACAGGCAAGAATAATGGCCATTAAGCACACCAAGACGTCTTCTGGTGGGTCAGTGGCCAGCCTCCCCACCTAAGCCAGCCCAGTGTCTGACAGAAGACCAGAGCCCAATACACTAAAGCAAGACACAAGGTGGGAGAGGCAACACCCAGTCCGCTTGACACAAACCAGCTAGAAGTGACAACACCTGGGGAAGTGGCAACACCTGGCTCAGTTACTCACAATAAGGCAAACACTGGAATTCCAACAGCCCCCATCAGGCCAGAGTGAGGAGGAACTCTGTGATTTTATCCTTTACCTCCGCCATGCCCTGGAATGCCCCGGAATGCCTCTGACATGTCTCTGCGCCAGTGCATGCTTGGTGCATCGTGCGTACCCATGCCCCCTTGGCACTATGCATCTGGCCCCCATAAGAGGTGAACCAGACACTGGTGCTCAGCCCAATCAAGTTGTACACAAGGTGATACAGATTCCTATGTATGGCTGAGACCCAACCAAGACCAATGGTGTTTGACCCTGCCAAATCATGAGTGTGGTAAGACAGGCAATGGAACCTCGCACAGTCAAACCCAACACAACGCCCATTGTTTTCTTGGGTAGAAGGTGGCAGGTGTAGGGAAGAGCAAAAAAAATGAAGATGGGGAGGATAAAAAGGTTGGTTGATCAATGAATGAGAAGGAATTAAGACAGGAAAGGGAAAAAGGCTATGGGGCTTTTAGGGAAGGGAAAGATGAAATAGTGGAAAAAGGGAAATAAGATTTATTTAGCAAGTCCCTGTGAGTTTCCCCTTGTACATTCTGATTGCAAAGCCAGCCAGTTATTAGAGCTGTGAAAGGACAAGATGACTTTGTCTACAAACCTGAAAAAAAGTCCCAGGTCTGCAGAAAAATCTGAAATCTAAAAGAAAAATGCATTTACATACTATTACTTCCCTTGATCTAGGCACTATACTATTGATGCAGCCCATTCTACATAAACCAGAGACAAGATACGGAAACACTTAGACACACTGAAGTATTTCAAGGTGTGCTGCTATGAACAGGGCTTTGTTTTGTTTGGTGAACCACTGTTCAAATATTTAAAAAATCTGTAAAATAAATTCATATGAATGCTCATCCTTTGTGGGTATGTTGAATTGGGTTTCATTCCAGGCTCTGCCTATGGGTGGCAGTGATCATTCACAATTGCAGAAGCAAGAAATTAGATGTGCAATGCTGCTTCCCCCCCCCCCCCCCCAATTTTTAAAAGGGAAAGTATTCATACCTACCAATTTCTGAGTTTTTTTTTTTAAAAACCCTGTGAGTCTCAGGCTCAAAGTGCTGCTGAGGATAAAGAATGCTTTATATCTCTTAATTTTAAACTGTGCAGAGGTTTCTTTTGCTGCTGTGCTTTGATCTCCATGTTTTGTCTGGGGAGGGGACAGAAAAACCCAACCTCCAGCACTTGTTTTGGGACTGTCTTTTAGGAAGGTTCGGAATCAGGCTTATCTTGATTCTCTGAGGATCACGCTAGATGTTTGGAAGCAACCATACCTGTGATTTACATGCCATATGTGTTCTCGAATAAAGTGGAGTAATTTTAGCATCAAGCTGAATCTTCCATGCCTCATTTCCACATGTTCATTGCTAGAAACAGTCTGAGAGAAAAATGCCTGCACTTGTGGAACACAGAGAAGAAGGAAAGGGATAGTTCACCTTCCCGTACCTCACATTAAAATGCTCCCTTTTGACATTAAAACCAGAATTTTAAGGTGACCAGGACCTAGATATGAATTAATAAACAGGGCTGCTGCCTTTGCTTCTCATTGGGCCCTTTGAATTCAAAACCAACCGTATCTTTTTTTCATATCAGGACATTTTCAGTGTCATGTGACACAATTATTCTTGGATGCTGAATTTTTTGACCACCTGATCTGTGATGTAAGCCATATTCCTTGTGCTGTAAACACACTGAACTGTCTCCTCACCCTACTGATACTTTTTGCATTGCATGGACATTCTGAGTGTGGAGGTAGGACTATCCACTCCTGGTTAGAAAAATTCCCACAGATTTGGAGGGTGGAGTTTGAGGAGGGCATGGGCCGCAGTGGAGTACAACGCCATTGATTCCACCCTCCTTAGCAGCCATTTTTTCCAGGAGAACTGATCTCTGTAATGTGTTCATTCTGGAAGTGAGTTGCAATCATTTGGTCTTAGGGACCACCAGGGATTCCCAGCTTTGCCCTACGATGACAAGGCATTCATGAGGATGCAGGATAAAGGCCCAGGGTATTCTTGTCAGCACAAAGGTGGGCCACCTTTATCACAATTTCAACTCTGGGCAGTTACCCATAGGATACTGGTTGATGAAAAGTCACCAGTGCATGTGTTTGGAACCCCTCATTTAGGGTTGGTGTAGCCTCTATAACTCCAAGGTTGGGGATGCCACACAGAGCAAGTCAGAGGATTGGCGGTCATCAAAGGTGGTCATCAAAGACTTTTAAGTTTTAAAGAACATGAATAATTCATTGTGTGTTTAGAAGGTGCTGGTATATTGAAGAGCTGATTAGACTGTTGGTGATGGGTCATTCCATAGTCTTCTGGGCACACAAGAGAGCAGTGCCTCTGAAGAGGAGACTGTGTTGGGCCTATATCCCCAGTCTTGTGCCTGTGTGCAGGGCTATGAACATAAGAACATAAGAACAAGCCAGCTGGATCAGACCAGAGTCCATCTAGTCCAGCTCTCTGCTACTCGCAGTGGCCCATCAGGTGCCTTTGGGATCTGCAGGATGTGAAAGCAATGGCCTTCTGCTGCTGCTGCTCCTGAGCCCCTGGTCTGCTAAGACATTTGCAATCTCAGATCAAAGAGGATCAAGATTGGTAGCCATAGATCAACTTCTCCTCCATAAATCTGTCGCATGTAGAGATACTGAATCTGACAGCATTGTGGTCGCTGTTCCCTATTGGCTCAACAACACTGACTTCCTGCACCAGGTCCTGAGTCCCTGAGAATTAGATCTAGGATCACCTGGTTGGTTCCACAACCATCTGCTCTAAGCCACAGTCATTTAGCATATCCAGGAATGCTCTCTCCTTACTATGACCTAAACATGCATTTTTCCAGTTTATGTGGGGATAGTTAAAATCGCCCATTACCACTATGTTTTTGCTTTTGTTGGCCTCTAATTTCTTTTTCAATCTCTGAATCCTCTTTTTCACTTTGGTCAGGGTGATGATAATATATTCCCAATATTAAACTATCCTTCACACCTGATATTAATATCCAATATCCAATATGGAGCCGGGTCCTTCCATCTCCCCACCTGGTTCTGAGAGAAGGCAGTCATCCTGATGTTCTCATCTTGCATCTGTGTGAGAACAATCTGGTGTGAATAAAATAAATGGCCCTGATTGGAGTACAGCAAGGTTCCAGCGAGCACAATGTGCTGCACATATATAGGAATTATACTGTGCATTTCTCTCCTGAGGGGTGCAATATTTATTCAGGCGATCTGTGTCAGTGCCTCCTGGGTCAGGAAGTGTGACAAGGGATGTTATGTTAGGCTAACCTTCTTGTGTGGCAGGGATTGGGTAGGGATGATTGGCAAGCACCTGTAGACCAGGTAATGATAAAGTTGACTGTGCTTGGAAAACCAGTGTGGTGTAGTGGTTAAGAGCGGATGGATCTTAAGGAATGGGTTTGATTCCCCACTCCTTCACCTGAGCAGCAGACACTTATCTGGTGAACCAGATTTGTTTCTCCACTCCCAAATTCCTGCTGGGTGATCTTGAGCTTGTCACAGTTCATTTAGAACTCTCTCAGCCCCACCTACTTCACAAGATGTCTGTTGTGGGGAGAGGAAGGGAAGGGAAAGGAATTTGTAAGTCATCTTGAGACTCCTTATGGAGAGAAAGCTGAGATATAAATTCAAACTACTACTACTCCTCTTCTTCATGGGCCTGCCAGAAAAGGCAGCCACTGGTATTCTATTTTAGGACATCTTTCCTATTTAAATATGGTAGCATCGTCAAATATGATGCAGATTGGTATAATCAATTCCCACAGTTACCCAAGCTATTGTGTTGTATCTCCATTGAATAGGTGCCAGGGGCAAAATCAACATCCTTCATGAAGTTCTAGAGAATCAGGAATATTTTTTGCTTCCTCACTCCATGCTTACATGTCTCATTTGAAGGCAAAAATGTTCCCAGGGCTGACTCTGTGATATGACAAGGTAAGGTGGGTGGCTAAACAATGCATTTCGGGAAGTATTCTGTTGGAAGACTGAGCACCTCCCTAGTGAGGAGAGAAGCATCTCCCTAATGTGGATGAAACCCAGAGGTGCCAACAGAACATTACAAGGCAGCCATGCTTCTATTCTTACTGCTTCTTTGAAATGCCTGCAGCAGCTCATAATATCTATAGCGCACAAGAGGGAGAGAAGGACCTCCCTTCCAGATTGAATTTATATTTTTCATCCATTGTAGAGAAATGTCATTCATTCATGGTCATATCATCAAGGGTTGCTCCCCCTGGCATTGAAATGATTCTAAAGTGAAATCCAGATGATCCCTGACTCATCCAGCACTACCCTGGAAAGTTCTTCTGATGTCTTGAATGTTTTTTGCAGGGAAGAAAATGCTTTCTACAGGCTTCAGTTAATGAAACTCCACAGGGAGCCAGCTAGTTGAGATGGGAGTGGGTCCTGCAAAAGCAGTTAAACAGACCAAGCCATGAAGTTACATATGCTCATCATCAAACAAATCAGGAAGAAAGACTTGAATGGTTATCAGGATTGCGAGGATTTTTTTTCAAGTTTTTTTAATTGGCCATGGTTTCTAATCTTTTAAACAATAATTCTACTTAAGAGCACAAACCTGCTGTTTCAATAAATACATTCTCCATTTTGATCTTTGTTTTCTTTCCTAACACAAGTCTTCATTTTCATACCATTCTGTTTCCTTGTATTCCACATTTTCCCCACTCAGTGAATGCGATTCCTAACATTCTCTTTGGCTCCTTCCGCATACGCAAAATAATGTGGTTTTAAACCACCTTCACAACTGTTTGCAAGTGGATTTTGCTATTCCGCACAGCCTTCAAGAACACTGAAAGCAGTTTGAAAGTGCATTATTCTGCATGTGCGGAATGAGCCTCTGTGTCAAGGCATAAAAGAAACCAATCAACAACCCCAACGACGAAAATAGATGAAATGGAAAGGTTCACAGTGATTTCATTTACCTTGAGCACACATTCCTTTTGGGTTTGATTCTCAGTTCCAATTATGTTTTTCCCCTCTTCAGAACTCACCACATTCTCTGATCAGAGAATTCCTGCAGTTTCCAAAAGCTGTTAAAGGGTGACTTCTTCTTTCCCTTCACAGGGTATCATGAGCCAGCTCCCAGAAGATAAGGAATCAGATGCAGAGCCTGAATCTATGGATTAGGAACTGGCTTTTCCAGAGGAGATGCAAGTAACTGAGCCAGCTCCAAGCCTTTCCCTGCCAGCTGAGGCAGAGCCAGCACAGAACCAGATGCCATGCAGCTGGGAGAGCTATCAGCCGTCCCAGCCAAGCTAAGTAATGAGACAGATGCATGAAGGTGGCAAAGCAGAGACTGCAGCAATGTAGTAAAAGGAGAAGCACCCAGACTGCAGCTCGATTTGAAAAAAAGACTCTGTGAATTAGAAACATCAGCATCAGAGGAGGACTGAGTCTTTGCAGGATCCTGGTCATTTTATCTAAGCCTTGTTTTGGGCTTGGCTCTGCCTGGGTTCAATGAGTGTGTTTCACTGGGAAGCTCCACACACCTGATTCCCTGCTCCGTTTCTCTGTTTCTAGTCTGCCTTCTTGAACTGGACTGCCCTGACCTTGGACTGTCTGACCACACCTTTGCCTGACATCTGCCCTAACCTCAGACTCTACTGCTGGAGCAATAGATCCTGTGAGATTGACATGACATTGGCATGGTCTATTGAAGTAATGGCAGGGGAAAAAGAGGCAGCAAGGAAACAATGAGGAAACAGTGGGCAGGCACCGTGGCGAACTGGCTCGGCTACTTCACATGAGAAGAATCCCTGTGCAAACAAAATACTGCAGGGAAATCCCACTGTGAAGCAAACAACTGCAGGCCAAGTAGTATATGCATAAATGGCCACTGATAGCATCAGAAAACCAAACCAAATAGAAATGAGTATATTCATAGATCCCTACTTTTAATATCCACCTGACCTGTACAAAATTAGCAAATGACATTTTTCATGGGATGCAGAAGCATCACCTTGCTAGACTGATATGTGGCAGGGTGGCTGTAAGAAACACAAGTAATAAGTCAGTAAAATAGTTGGAAAACCTGGTTGTCACACCCTTTATGCATATGTCAGGGCTCTGCCCCCTAAGACAGCTGCAACGGAAGCAGAAATTGTAATGGGAAGACTTTTCCCAGTCTGAAGATACACAGAAAAACTTTGCTTAATTCCTCCCAGCCATGCCAAAACAACGTGGCTGTCTTCTCATTTCCTAGATCTTTCAAATGAGGCCACAGCCAGCACATTAAATTTCTTACTTCAAAATGGCCGGATTTCCACTGAAATCAAGGATGTTACTTCCAAGTGAAAGGAGATCTATTTAGATTTTTTTCTCAGGGACTTGCTTGCTTTCAACTCAGCATCCCTAGCAATTTCTATAAGCCTACTGATTCCTCACAGGCACTGAATGCAAGCTGTGCCTAAAAGTCTCTCTTTGCAATCTGGCTCTCCACTCTTTAAGATGTTCCCAAAGGGACATTTTTCCGGGAATTGCCTTTTACCAGTTTATTTCAGCTGAAATCATCCAGTTTCATTAACTGCCCTATAATTTGCAGTTAAATACATTTCCCCCTGCAGCAGCGGCAACAGCAGTGTCCTTTCACTGTTAAGGAGCAAACAGCTGAGTTGTGCCTTATGTTTGCACAGGAGGCAAGACCTCATAAAGAGAGATGTAAGAGCTGGTTTCTATTTGCACTTAAGACTATTAGCCTCTCAGAGAAAGAGTCACTGGCCTTCCCTAACAATGTCCATAGGCTGGAGTGCTCATGTGGGCTCATAGCCTTTCTTTGGCACTCAGTATCACAGAAAAGGTCATGGAAACTTTTAGCAAAATGGCAGGTGCTCTCTTCCCTTATGAATGACACCAAATTTTGGAACCCCCGCCAGATACACTTCATTTTCCTTTTTACCTCACACGAATGGGTCCCTTGGACCATAGCTGTCTTGGCATTTTCTGCTTCCTGGCACTAAATTTTGGTACGAATGCCACAGCTTGGTTATTATCAGGAGCAATGCAGAGTATGTGTGTTACACCCATTCTGCAGTCAGGCCATTGGCATCCACTGTTGAGTTCAGTTGTGTCACATATAACGTATTTCATGGTCTTGGACCCTCACAGCTGCAAAACTGCTTCTGCTCCTATGCTCTGTGATTAACACTTTGGCTCATTCCGCACATGCAGAATAATGCACTTCCAAACTGCTTTCAGTGCTCTTTGAAGCTGTGCGGAATGGCAAAATCCAGTTGCAAACAATTGTGAAAGTAGTTTGAAAACGCATTATTTTGCATGTGCGGAAGGGGCCTTTGTTTCTCCATGCAGGGTCTTCTGGGGATGCTGCCTTACAAATGGGCAAAATCAACAATTGTCCATACTCATGCACCATGCTGAGAGTGCAGGGAGGTGCTTTTTATGAAGAATGAGACCATTGACTGGGCCACTGTGTATAGTGTGCATTATCTGTTTCTGGAAACTATTATCCTGTTCTCACTGCATTGTCTTCTACTTTAAGAATACCATTTTCTTCACTGTTTAACATATAGCTAATACTGTTTGCTTTTGTTTCAAATTCCTGTAATCCAAGTTTGATCATGCTGTTTATTAAATGTCACATTCTATTGACTGCATTGTCTTACACTGTGTAATCCACCTTAAATTTTGATAAGAAAGATAGACTGTAAATAAATAAAGCACATATATATATATGCCATCTTAAACATTTTTGTATCAGTCATGTACAAATGCCATATAACATACAGTGTAAAAATGGCATGAAAGAAACTAGTAAATTTGGGGTGCCCATGACAAAAGTGGACCTATAAACACATGTAGCTGCCTTAATCTGAATTTTATTTATTTATTTATTTATATTTTAGATTTATATAGGCCGCCTCTTCCCCGGAGGGCTCGAGGCGGCTCAACAACATGGCTGTTATTAACAGCAACTCAACAGCATAACTTAAACATTAAAACTCCGGCAGCAGTTACAAATAATTTAAAAATAATTTTAGAACGATCCAAGCTATTCAACAATACAAAACAGTATAAAACAGTTCAAACAGGCGCCCGTTCCTAAGGCTAAAAGCAAGAGAAAAATGAAAAGAAGGAAGGGAGGGAGCAGGTGGGCCCAGATGGAATCATAGCAGGCCTAACCAAGATGACAACGATGGAAATTCGGCAGCATTTCAGTGGGGGGCAGTAAAACCGCGGCCGGCCTCACCAAAGGCCCGGTGGAATAATTCTGTCTTACAGGCCCTGCGGAACTCGCCAAGATCCCGCAGGGCCCGGACTGATGGAGGCAAGGTATTCCACCAGGCTGGGGCCAGAGCCATTGGTTCAGCTTGATCAGCATTGTATGCTCTGGCTGGTACCATCCTGTGCTCATCCTCTAAGCTATGACCTCTGCTATAATAAAATAGGCCAAACAAAAGGAATGCAATGACAGCATATCACAAAGAAACAAAAACAGGCATCTATCTGTGGCAAATGCCAAAATCCAGCTACTGAGGCTAGGCATCTTCCACAGATTTCTCTGGATATACTCCATGCAGACTGCTGGGGACAACCACTGTCCTGAAATGCTTTTCTGTGTTTTGGGATCAGTGGAAGAATATGCTTAATGCCTGAAAGAAGGGCTTCCTGGACTTCTTATGGAACCCATCAGTAGCGGTATTAGAAAATGAAGGCAAGAATGAGGTAAAACAAACTCAACAGAGTGCAAATGTAAAGTTAGTAGTTTGAAAATAATGTAATGGCTGTAGAAAACTGAGGCTCACAATCATGTCAGTCATAATAGTCATTACACAACTTTCATTAAGCAAATTTCTTATTGCTCTCAAAGTTATAACTAAATATTTTGTGGCATAGTAGTTACATCTCTGATTATATATATAGCTACAGGATATAACTCTGGAATGTGCATTTGAGATTTCCTATGGACTTTAAGAGAGAAACAGACAGTGGGCACTTAAGGGTAGCTGAGAACTTATGTTCTACATGGGAGCCAGAATCATAATTTTGAGAATCATAATTTTTCAGGCACTTTCAGCTGGTAGGTGCATGACGTGTGCATTGTGATAGTAATTCAATTCAATTCAATAACCTTTATTAGGCATAATTTAAAATAAATAAATGAATAAATTAAAACAATATTAAAAGGGGAGGAAAACAAAATAAAACCTAATCAGATTAACCAAGTTTTGTTCAGGGCCAAAGCAAGAAACTTTGCCATATCCTCGGTCCGTTTAGAATAACGATCGTTGAGGAGTATCTGAGTCTTAACCCTGTCAGAAAGAGCAGGTTTTGAGTTTATATACGGCTCAATAAATTGTTTACGTAAATCAGTGTGACGGGGACAATACAATAGAATGTGTTGTCATTTCCATTGTGATTGAGGAACATGGACAGGTCCTTTTCAGTGGCGGAATATGAAGGTATCTTCCACATGTTATTCCAGTGGGGAGAATATTGAAACGGGCCTGCATAAAAGCACATCGTAAAACAGGGAATGTGAGGTTAGAGAAATAATCTGGCAAGGCTCCTGAGAATGACTGGGATATCCCATAGATCAGTGGAGAACAAGGACCAATGGAGTGGGCTAGCAAAGTTTGTTTTTCAACATCCAGAATTCTTTGTTTTAGTATGTAAAGTATTTGGGCCACATCATGGTTTAGAAACATATCCAAAGAGAAGCCAAGGGTGATATTAATACATTTATTGTCTTCTTCTGTTTTTGAGCAGCAGAATGTAAGGCCTTGGAGGCTGCCCAAAGAGGACCTCGAAGATTTCTCCTTCAGCATACTGGTGAAAAACCACAAAGAAGGTTTGTTCATTGTTTGCTGTTGTCCATAACTATAAATAGCTTCACGCTGCAAGGGTTGGAAAACTCTGTGGCAAGAAAACAAAAGATCTTTCTCCAGCCCCAAAGTCATGATTTCAACAGATAAGCAGGAACCCTCAAGATAAAGGGAAAGCTGCAAGAAGAAGAGGGGGAAAAAACCAGGTTTCTGAAGTGAAGATGACAGTCTGTGGCAAGTGGGTGGCAGTTCCCCAAAGAGGTCAACTCAGCAACACTCACTTTGAACTCTGGATAGAACCGACTCTACTCCATTGCCTGAGAAGTTAGGAAGGTAAAACTGGATCACAAGTGATTCTGGCAGTCTGGAGTACAACAGATCGAGAGGCAGAGCGAAAAGGCAAAAGATTCTTCAACATAACTTTGGCTCTCCTATTTGAACAGTCTCCATTAAGCAGCTAGATAAGTATGATGGTGTCATACAGAGTGAGTGAGTGAGAGAGAATGTGTGTGTGTGTGTGTGTGTGTGTGTGTGTGTGTGTGTGTGTGTGAGAGAGAGAGAGAGAGAGAGAGAGAGAGAGAAGTGCTGTTCTTGGTTGCTTTGTATGAACTTAATAAATACCTCATCAGTTCTTAAAGACTCAACTAGCTGTTTCACTGTCTCTTGCCTCATGATGTGGGTTTTGTTTAGTCGGGCAAGTGGGCGTGGGGCACGATCATCCTTCAGGCAGGATCTGAGCTTAATTCAGTTCTAACAGCTGCACTGTGTACCATTGCTCCATTCCTGTCCCCTAACCTATCAGTGTGAGGACAAAAACTGATAATCTTCCTCCTGAATTCATCAAAGTAACAGCAAATTCAGAAGTGTGATTGATGAATATTTCACACAGAGCATTTTCAGATAGAAAACTCATTTGCTTCTTCACTAACTCCCATTCGGGCCCTGGCCTTTTCCCAACAACACACACAAAAGGGTGCCTGCGTGTGAGTAATTTTGGAGAGGTGCAAATGTTCAGGATGATGCCCCATTACTCAAATTAGGGTGCCATTTTAGCAGCTATAATGCTCCCTACCATTTGCACAACAGCAGCTAAAGCAGGTTTAGAAGACAGATATTATCAAACTGAGAAAGTATAAATTGTGGCTGTGTTATAGAAAGGTCACAAATGGAGTTCTAAACAAGAGAGGCGCAACCCATTAGGGAAATCGACACGCAGCATGCTACGTGGATTCATGCAGAGACCCAGATGCACCATGATATCTGGATGCTGCGATGGGAGCACCATTAGAAATGCATAGGAAGATTAATCCCTCCAGGCATTGCTGTAGGCAGAGACCAGCAGCTGTGAACACTAGCCTGTTTTCTAGGGGGAACGTAGGTACGATCTCATCAGACTGTCAATCAGATCAGTCAGAACAGAAAAAAGGAGTGAATGATAAATTAAGGCTACACTGCAGGAACGAGATTCATCCCTGTATTGAAGCCTCCTGCTCAAGTGAAATAGGACTTGAGTAACCATAGGCATCATGAGGTGGGACAGAGAGTGCTCAGGTGCCAGGCACAAGTTTGGGTCATGTGGGGGGCATGTTTTGCCACAAGCCCCTCCCTCTCCCCCAGGAGAAAGGAGTTGTAGTATTGTACTTCCTGCTGAATCCTCCTGCGCACTGTGGGAGATAAGGGGAAAAAAGTAACCCTTGTTTTCCCCACTGTTGCTGCCAATGAAAGAAAGTCTCTGTTGTTTAAAAATTAAGCTTACTTTTCTTCCTGGTGAGCAATCGCTGGCAGCAGACTGGGGGCAAGTACAAGGTCAAGGAAGAAGTCTTCTCCCAGCTGCAGTGCTGCACTTCTAGAAGTAAGCTAAGCTTAATTTTAAACCAGGCTGTTTTGTGCAGTGGTGGGAGTGGCAAGGAGGGGAAAGTGGGCAATTTCCCCCCCTCCTGCTGGTTTTCCTTTTCTCTCCCCTTCCGCCTTTTTTCTCCCTTTCCCCTGGTTTCTTCCCTCCTTCCTTCCTTTTGTTGCGGGAGTTGAGGAGGGAGAGAAGGAAGCTCCCTTCTCTCCCAGTTTGTGGCACTGGGGTGCAACTCAGGGGAAAATACAAACATGTGCCATGCACTCCTCATCACCCTCACATACATACATACTGTGCACATACAACTTAGCCCCCCATGATATCCTACCACATCCCCCGATATACATTCCACAAAGATCACCTCGCATGAACATTCCGCCACATAAACAAACCTGCACTTTTTACTAATACCTAAAAAGCATGCACAGATCACAAACTTTGTCTCCACTTGCACATTACATTCCCCCAACACTCCATCAGGTACACACACACACACACACGCACACATACACACACACACATGCTAGGGTTGCCAAACCCCAGGTGGGGCCTGGAGTTCTCCCAGATTATAACTGATCTCCAGACTACAGAGATCATTTCTTTGAAGGGAGACATGATGGCATCACATTTCCACTGAACTCCCCAAGTTTTGCCATCCCAGGTTCCACCCCCAAATCCCCAGGAGTTTTCTAACCCAGAATGGGTAGCTTTACCAAAAACCACACCTTCAGCTACAGACGGTGTTGCCCAATCCACACAAAATCACATATCAAACACATCCCACAGACACATCAACATACCCCCAGACATGCCTTACGTGGATCAAGAGAGGCAGGTCACTGGTGGAACCAAATGCCGGTCAGCACGTATTCTGCCTTGTTCTGGATAGCATTACGTCAGTGCTGTGGGGAACCATCAAAGCTGCAAGCAAATCCAGGCTGGTGCTGATGGTTCTTAAGGAAAGAACTGTTAGATTTGTGATGTTTGTAAACAGCTGGTCAAACAAATCAGCAATTGTTATTTGGTACCAAACCAGAGTTTCAAATTAGGGTTTGTATCTGGATTGGTAACTGCAGTTTGCAGGAACTGTGAAGTGTGGTCACAAAACCATAGTTTGTTGAGTAGCACAGCACCTCACATCTGCGTGATTATAAAAAAGGTCTAATTCCCACTACCGTCTTAGCCAGGTTTCAGAACACAAACTAACCAGGTTTGAGGGATGACCTCCCCAGTCGAATCCCCACTACCGTCTTAGCCAGGTTTCAGAACACAAATGACTGTCAGATCTGGTTGGATTTTATTGTTCTGAAACCTAACTAAAACAATAATGAGACATGTTTCACCAAAGACAACAAAGCAATGATCATCTCCCTGGAAAGTTGTTGAGAAGCAGATAAACTGGGATTGGTGTGTTAGGGTTGGCAGTTTTGATAGGGAAGTGCCTGGAGGTTTGAGGGCAGAGTCTGGGGAAGGTGGAGATTTCAGAGGAGAGGGAACCCATCATGGATGTGATGCCATAGAGTCTACCATTCAAAGATGCCAATTTCTCCTGAGGAGCTGATCTCTGTAATCTGGAGATTAGTTGTAATTCTTGGAGGACACCAAACTCCATTTGGAAGAAGGCAGCCCTATTAGGTGCCAAACTGGAATTTGCTACTTATCTTTGGTACATCTTTTATGGAAACTTCCTCCTGCGCACTGTGGGAGATAAGGGGAAAACTACCAGGCAGGGAAGACTGACAAAGTTCAGGGATTGGGACATGTGGATTTCATTAGGAAAACCTTCCATTCCTCTAATTAGTATGCAGGTATTTCATGGATGAAACCAGTCAAATATGCAGTTTCTTGCCTGCAGCCTTCAGTCAGCCAATTCTGGTAAAACTACTTTTTGAGTTCTCTAACTGTACAAATTTCCCTGTAGTCTTGCATGATGTGCTTGAAAATCGAGTCTAATACCCAGTGGTGGGATCCAAAAATTTTAGTAACAGGTTCCCATGGTGGTGGGATTCAAACTGTGGCATAGTGCCAATGGGGCTGGGCACGACGGGGGCATGGCTGGGCATTCCGTGGACGGGGCATTCCTGGGCAGGGCTGTGGCAAGGACGCAGCCGCTGCGCCTGTCCTTGGGCGGGAAATGAATACACACAGGCGCAAGCTGCCACACACACCAGTGCACCTTCTGCTAGACTGCTTCAAGTTCTGCGCACTACTGCTGAGAGGTGGGGCGTAAGTAAGGCAAAAATAACGTGGCAAAATCACCAATTAGTAACCCCCTCTCGGCACACACAAATAATTAGTAACCTACTCTCGGGAACCTGTGAGAACCTGCTGGATCCCACCTCTGCTAATACCTAACTTCTAGGAACCCACCTTCTGTTTATTAAAAGTAATAATAAAGAGTGCCTTCCAGTATACGCAGTTTCTTGAGTAATGCTCTAGCATTCCCTACACAGAGGATTAATGAGTAGGGTTACCTGTTTAGCAGATCTGACTTTCAGGTAGATTTGATCCTTAGCAGCTCACTCTGAAAATCAAAGATCAAAGCTTAGCAAGCCCATGTCATACTTTATCCCAAAATTATCAAGAAGGAGGGGCACACTTAGTGGCACTGTCCTGAACGATCGTGATGTTGGCAAGACATTACCCTCTTTTAAGCCGGCAAGCATACAGAGCTGCCATCAACATCCTGCTTCTGAGGAGTCCGCAGGCAGGCCTGCTGCACAGGTAGTTGCACAGGTAGTTTTCAAAATGGCAAACTCATTCATTCTGTGTGAAATTTCTTTTATCTATCTAATAGCAAAAATCTTCCCAGCTGGGCTTTTCTTTTAAAAAAAGAAATCTCTCTCTTTCCAACGGCAGTGGCAATAGCTATAAAGAGAATATTCTCCTTTCCATGATAAAGTATACATCATAAACAGCACGGTTTTGTGTTAAGAGGTTTTAAGACTCTTTCCTGAAATGGTTCAAAGACTTCCCTGAAATGTATGCTTATTTTTGCTAATTGGCTGACTGCATACTGCTCCTGACATGCCCATAATAAAAAAAAGGATGGTTGTAGATTCAGGACATAAAGGCTTAGTCATCTCTGAGATGCTATCTCATTAGCGCCCAGCAACCCAGAAGCAGATTCTGCTAGCTTATTCTTGTTCACCAGCTGCAACTCTTTCAGAACTGAGCTGGTCACAGACATATATGGCTTGGAAACATCCACATAGAGTACTGCAACACACTTTACATAGAGTCCTCTTTGAAAATTATCCTGAAGCTTCAAGTGTTTTAAAAATGTGGCTCCCAGAATCTTAACTGCAGTCTGCCAAGATGATCATACATGAAGAAGGTCGTGCCAGCTGTGTTGACTTCCATCTGCCTAATGAAAAGCACTGACTTCTGACAGGTTGGGCAAAATTTTTAAGAGATTTGAGGTCTAGATACTGCCTGGGATTTGAGGACATTTAGATACTGAATTCCACTGACTGCTTGATGAGTGTATGGCACTATTATCTTGGACCAAAATTGCTACCATTCCTTTACCTAACCTTACACTGGGCTAAGGCCAGTCGGCCACTGCTGCTGTTTCTAGCAGATTTTGGCCCATCCATTTGGGCAAGGATAACTCTATAAGGTGACCTGATCTGGTTGACTCAGGTAGTTGATTTTTGCCCTACCTAACCCTAGCCAAGCAGTTTTCCATGTGACTGTACCCAGGAGCTGTAGCTAATCCTTCTTACCTTTACTTTCTTTTAGGCTTCTTCAAAATCAACAGAGTCTTTGTGACAGTCCTTTTTTTAAAAGTCTGACTGATATTTATTGGGGTGGGGAGTAATCTTCTTCTTGTAGCCAGCAGCTCAGCCCCATAAGCCCTGAGCAAATAAGACTGGGCTGGGAGTGGTCTGCTGGTACTGGTGAGAGAGAGAGGGAGGGATGACTGGCAGAGAACTATCCAAACTGGCCCAGGTAAGAGGGTGTGGGGAGGCAGCAGTGCAGCAGGTCAGTGCCTGGCGCCCTGTATAAAAATATCTGCAGCTCAGTAGAATACTCTCCTCCTCCACACTGATGACATGGAACAAACAGGTCCTTGTAAGACAAAGCAAGAAAAAATCCCCATAGTTTCTCTGATATTTATGAAGCTGCAGAATTATTTTCAGTGATGCACTTGGTAGTGAGTTAACAGAAGTCAAATGAGGTAGCACTGGGTAACTCTAATTTGTAGTGTTAGAAGAAACAAAGAAAGCGTTCTCCTTTTACACATCCTTTATAATGTTATGAATCTTCAACTTTATAAACCTTCTTAGCCTCCCGCAAGCTGAACTTCAAAAGGAAAGTGGAATGAATATTGTGGAAAAGGGCAGACTCCCTGTTCTGACACAGTAGGTGAATTACATTTGGAAATAAAAGTCCTGGATCTGAATTATGTGTGTACTTACTTCTTGACTTCAGTATATATAAAGCATATACAAGGATTATATTGATAGGCTTGGTAGCTCACTCAGATAAGATCCTTGTATAAAGGAATGGTACACAGAGATGGGAAGACAGACAGAACGACTTGTTCCGAGTTCACTGAAGTGAAAAATATACGTGTGTCTGGCAATGTACTCCAGATGCACAGAATCAACATTTCAAGAGTCAAGTCTGAGTGGAAGATGATATAGATAGTAGGGTGTGTGTAGAATAATACTCAGAAATATAGGAAGAAAAAAGGTGCCATCTGGTCAACAAAATCAAATTATAGCAGACATTGTTGAACAGCCAGTTTTGCAAAGCGGCTTTTCCCAGCCCATCAGACTTGTTTGGTGAATTATGTACATCAGCAAGTATAAACTGGATGTCCTCCATACCCATCAACATAGACCTTGAATACTTACACTCTTCTACAAAACTCGCAGCTGATCAAATAGGGCAAAGCTCTGCCATTTACCATTTTAATTCCACTTGCATAGAAAAGCTTTTTTTTTTAGTTCTGAATGTTGGCTGTGAAAGCTATTAAAAGTCCAGTGCTTAAATACTGGCACAAGTCATTCAATGCTATACTATCTGTCACCTTAAAAAGCAGTCTAGGAGATGAACTCAGGGGATAATATTAACACACATGTGATTCAGTTGCAAGAAGAAGAAGAAGAAGAGTTTGGATTTATATCCCCCCTTTCTCTCCTGTAGGAGACTCAAAGGGGCTTACAATCTCCTTGCCCTTCCCCCCTCACAACAAACACCCTGTGAGGTGGGTGGGGCTGAGAGAGCTCCGAGAAGCTGTGACTAGCCCAAGGTCACCCAGCTGGCGTGTGTGGGAGGGCGCAGGCTAATCTGAATTCCCCAGATAAGCCTCCACAACTCAAGTGGCAGAGCTGGGAATCAAACCCGGTTCCTCCCGATCAGAGTGCACCAGCTCTTAGCCACTGTTCTTAGCCACTACGCCACTGCTGCTGGGAAAATAAATGCTGACACCATCTCATTTTCAGTTACCATTCTTCATTTGGAAAGGACAATTGGTAAAATGTAAGAAGGAGGGAAGATGTGAATGAATAAAGGTTTAATAGCTCTTTCCATTACAATATTCAATAGGGAATGCTTGTTACTGTATGGTGGGAGGGAGAATCAATGCCAACATTACATTTGCAAACTCCAATGGTTATTATTACATTTGTCAAGAGTTCAGATCATAGAACTGAAACATTTAAATGAGCATGAAGTGAAATGAATCTTTCTAAGATTGTCAATTTATTCAAAACATTAAGCTTAATTGATATTTCAAGACAGATGAGTTTTGCATCTCCTAGCATCTCTGCCCTGCCTGCCTTTACTAGTGGATTGTTATTAAGCTTGTTAGGACATACGACTTGAACTTAATGGACACTGGATGAACAGATAAACCCCTTGGAAGCATACATCTGTACTCAAGTGCATTACAGGAGAAATACAGAAAGTCAAAACCTCATAAGTCTGAACTGTTTTGCCCCTTTTTCCATTGGATAGTCAGCCATTCTCTGTATAATTGATTTTGGAGCATTGGGTGTGCATTTCTTATGCAAAGTTCTTTCCATCTTCACTATAAATCTTCACTGCAAGCTTTCCAGGGGCACAGAGAAACACATTGTATTGTAACATGCTTCTGAAGATGCCGGCCATAGATGTGGGCAAAATGTTAGGACCAAGAACTACCAAACCATGGCCACACAGCCTGGAGAACTCACAATTGGCAGTTGATTTCAGCAGTGAAAGCCTTGGACAGTGCATTCTGAAACAGTTACTAAATCGCGCCCCAGGCTTCAGCCTGGCATTGCTGTTGCAGCGGGGGAGGAACGAGGGAGAGCCTCCTCCCCCTGCCTGCCGGTCGGAGCCTGTCATGTGGCCGGGTACCGGCACGTGACAGGGGCCTGGGCAGCCCATAAAAGGCTGTGTCAGCAGGGCCCCGGCCTCTTTCGAGGCCAGCAGCTTCTGAAGGCCCTCCCTTCCCTCCCAATTTGGATGGTTATTGGAGGTTTTGTTGAATGTTATGTTTTGTCGCAGTTCACTGGGCGGTTCGGGCATAAGAGCACATCCTATTTTGGGAAGACAGTAGCTTGCATGCCGGACCTTCCCACCTTGGGGGCCTCCATATGAAGTCCATGGTGGCGATAGAGCTCTTGAAGGCAAGCCTTGGGGCCGCGCTGAGAGCTCGCTGCCCAGCAGGGAGGGTTGTCACAAATTGGGTTTGAAATCCGTAGCCATGTGGCACTAATAACTTCCTGTTCTGTAGTTCCCTTGGGGGGTATGTGCCAGACAGGGGTTCTGTTCCGAAGGGCCTAAGGGGTCAGCTGGGGCTGCCCTATAACCAGGTTCAGCGGTTCGCTGCCTATAGAGGGGCCAGGATGTGCTCTGTTATGCTCGTCCAACTTCAAAGTTTTGTTATTTGTTAATAAATTTGGGCTGTGGCCGATTTCTTTTCCAACAAACATGTGTCATGGTCATCAATTGAACGAGTCTTCACACATCCGCATGCAAAAGAAATAAACATTCTAATTTTCAATAACAATATTGCAGAGATGGCAGGCCAATTTGAAAGACCAGTTTGGGAGGCTGGTGGACTCCTAAAAAACAAGAAATGAGTCTTTTACAGCTTTGTTCAACAGGCTGAGAAGTCAGTTGGCTCCCTCCCAGCCATTAGCTGCATTATGCTGGCAACCCAGACTTGAAACTTATGCCACCTTTTGGTGGCATAACTCTATTGTCCAACAGGGGCTTCTGGGTGGTGAAGAGGCTTTTCACTTTTCAAGACTCCCCCCATCACTGGGAAGCCCCTGTGGGAGTGACATGGTTGTGGTGCTGCAGCCAACTGCCTGGCCCCTTGGATGGGGAAACTTGTGTGTACTCTCATTGTTTGCTTTGGATCTGGAACGTTGAGGGAAAACAACAGAGCCTGCTAATGGTCATGCTTTTTTGCCTGGCCTAGGATGCTGATGTTTGACAGCATTTCATGCAAGTTCATTGCAGAATGGCGCACAACCATTGATTCTGCGATCAACCTGTGATGTGCATCACTAGATAATGTGGCAAACAACCAGTCATCATTTTATGTACAGTATTTATTTATCACTTCTCCCTAAGATATACCCAAAGCATTTTTGCAGGGTCCCAGGCTATTTAGAATTTATTTGGTGCTATTTTGGGTTTGGGGAAAATATCTAATGCAAGAGTGAAAATAGTTTTGTCTGGAGACAGAAACGGGTTAGTTGTGACTGTTGTGGCTAAGAGGGGGAAGAAATGTCATTGAATTTTATAAATACCATGTTTCATTTTGAAAGTCTTTGTTCTAACATGAATTCTGCCTGGATTGGGCAAAACTTCAGCTACCTTTCTAACCAAGAGTAGAAATGAAAAGCCAAAGAATCATTATCATTAAAACTGGTGATACATCCATCACATATAATGGCCTATCATGATATATATTGTATAAATAATCTGGTATCAAAATGCCAAATGAATAAAATTGTCCCCAAAATATTAGGAACAACCACCGACTGAAATGGGCAAAAACAAAAGACAAACAAATAAAAACAGAAATATAAAAGAGCCTTATTTGTGTGCTGCTAAATGTGTGGTACCTGCGTAGTCTTCCATCTGCTTTGATCTCATTCATTTGCCTCAGGCTCTGTCTTTCAGCCTCTGCCTCTATCTCTCCTTCTGACACATTGGAGTCATAAAAGATTTTGAACTTTTAGCCTTTAGAAGTTCCACAAGTGAAGTGATATGAACAGTAATGTATTTGCTAAACCTGAATTCACACATCCTGAGATATTGTGCCACAGTAATCAATTGCAACTGGATTTTGCTGTGCAGACAGGAGAATCCAGAGGTAAATGATAGCTATAGTGTGACAATAGCACAAAACTCAACAATATGCAAATGCATCCAGTCTTTCTACATATACATCTCCACAAAGCTATATGATCTCTGTGTTATATTTTTGAATTTGTGAGCTCAGTTTTGCATTAGCGCATAGGTTAATGTAAGTTTTTATGAAGGCACCACCTGGATCCATCCCTCCTGATTTCTTTAAACAATTCATTCATTCATTCATTCATTCATTCATTCATTCATTCATTCATTCATTCATTCATTCATTCATTCATTCATTCATTCATTCATTCCCCACCTTTCTATAGTCATATTCAGGAGGCTTACAAAATACAATAAAATATAATACAATACAGTAACATTTACAATAACAATAAAACTAATCACAGCAAATACCAATACAATGCAGTAAAACACAGTAAAGTCACACCATACCAAAAAAAATCAAGCCTACAGTAAAATACAGCTATAAAACCTAAATCGCTGTGAGTACCTGGGGCAGGACTCAAACCTGAAGGGCTGTAAAGGATTGACATTTTTGGCCCCTTAATATGTTTACCTCCCAACATTTGGAGAGCAGCTGTTTGGAGAAGCCATCCTTGTGAGTAAAAACTGCTGCTGCCAGAAGAGGAAACTGCAAAAATTTGCGGCATTAATGGAATTCTTTTTTAAAAAATTACAAAGGGAATCAACATGTGTAGAGTGATGGTGAGGAATGAATGCACTGTGCCTGTGCCTTCTCTACGCACATTGAAAGGGCAATGTGCATGGCATCTACGCATGCAGGAAGAGTTTGTCTTTCTCAGATTTTCACCATCAAGGGGATGAAGACCATGTGTGTACACTTCCTATGTATGTGCTCCACAAGCAGGTGATTACACATAGGTGCATGCACGTAGGTAAGGGGGGGTTTCTTGGGTTTGAACCCCCCCATTCATGTCCGAAGCTCCGCCCACCCGTTTGTGGGTTTTAAAAACATTTTAGCTCTTTTTCGGTTTTTGGCCTGCAGGGGGTGCATTGTTTGGGATAGCAGCACAAAACTTTCAGGGATTGTTTGGGGGACTCTCCTGATGATACTACCCAGGTTTGGTGAGGTTTGGTTTAGGGGGCCCAAAGTTATGTACTCCCAAAGTGGGTGCCCCCATCCCCCTTTGTTTCCAATGGGAGCTTAGGAGATGGGGCTACACCTTTGAGGGTCCATAACTTTGGACCCCCTGAACCAAACTTCACCAAACCTGGAAGTGTCCATCGTAGGAGAAGACTCCTAAAGATACCCTGAAAGTTTGGTGCCCTAGCTCTAACTCATTGCACCCCTGACAGCAGAGCACATCCCCAAATTTCCCCAGATTCTCTTTTAAATCCACTTTTACTTCGGCATGGGTTCAAAGGGAGAATCCTGAGATCCTCAGTTTAGAAAGAAGAAGAAAGAGTTTGGATTTATATACCACCCTTTCTCTGCTCCTGTAGCAGGAGACTCAAAGGGGCTTACAATCTCCTTGCCCTTGCTCCCTCACAACAAACACCCTGTGAGGTGGGTGGGGCTGAGAGAGCTCCGAAAAGCTGTGACTAGCCCAAGGTCACCCAGCTGGCATGTGTGGGAGTGCACAGGCTAATCTGGATACCCCAGATAAGCCTCCACAGCTCAAGTGGCAGAGCAGGGAATCAAACCTGGTTCCTCCAGATTAGAATGCACCTGCTCTTAACCACTACGCCACATTGAAAGTGATGCTGTTTCAGGGTGGGGGATAATCCACCCCCAAACAGCATCACTTTCAATGTTGTTTAACTAGGGTTCCCAGATTCTCCCTTTAAGGTGGATCTAGTTTAAACACCATTGAAAGTGATGCTGTTTGGGGGTGGATTCCTGTATCACAGCGGCTGCCCTGGGGGCAGATTTTGCACCAGGCTCCATTTTCCCTCTATACCTCAGCCCAGAGGGGAGGGGCAGGGCAGGGCAGGGCAGGGCAGGGGAGTCTGCCATCCCCGACCTCGGAGAGCTGCTTTTATAAGCGCTAGGCCAGGGGTGGGGCTTGGGGAGGCGTGGCCATGCCCTGGGGTGGGTGGGGGTGTGACCCCCCGAACCCCCCCATAAAAAATCTATACCTACATCCCTGCATAGGTGGGGACACATTGATTTTAATGTGCACAATGTTGTCTGTATTGGGCTCTAGTCTCCCTCTTACATTTTATCTCACTGTGCATAATTACCATCATCTGATTTAATCTCCACATCAGAATTTTAAATCCTTTTTATGAAAAAAAAACAAAACTTTCCCACAGCAATTCACCTAAATGCAATAATTTCACACTACAGTTTACTTCCATAAATGCTAAAAGGCTGTTTTTCACATTTCATGTTAGTAGTTTAAGATATTTGACTCTAAGCAATCCATTAAATTAATACTTAGTTGTTTGCTGTCAACACCCCATTAATGGCCAGTTGGTATTTAATTAGGGTGAATTAACTTAGCCATTATTATGTCTAATGGGCAGTAAGAGTAAGAGGGGATTGTTTACAGAGCCATCCGTTATGGGTGCTGCTGTTATAGAAGAGGTTTAAACAGCTGCTGATGTTACATCTTGTGATGTGTTTACTTTATACCAGGGATTCCCAACATAATGATACTGAGTGACACCTCTCCTGTTATTTTAGTAAATGGGGAGGGGGGACAGGGGACTTTTGCCCAGCAGGGCTTCTGATTGCCCACTAGAGATTTGATTGGCTGTGCAAATGTTGCTTTGGCAGCAGGTACCACAACAACACAAAGATCTTCACTCCACGACTGAAGGACCCTTACTGCACAACCAAAATAAAACATTTTGAGGCAGGAAATAAAACATTTCCTCCAGAGAGTTCCACATAGTTCCCCCCCCCCCGCCACAAAGTTTTCATTCCAGTTTCAAAATGTTTGAAATGAATCCTCTAATTTAATGATTCTTCTATTGAAACATTTTCAGAATGTTTGGACTTGCAATGAATATCTCTTTAAAACATTTGCCATTCCTCTCTGCAGTCTCTGGACGTCCTCCTCAGTGCCATTTTCTGAGCATGCTCCATTGACTCTGTTAATTTTTGTCATTTTGATATTGTATTTCCACATCATTTATTGAAGAGTGGATGAGATACTGTCAGACATGCTAAGGACACTTCAAATTCAGGGGCTGGGAGCTCAATGGCTTTTTTCATTGAGTCGTTACACAAGCCTGTTTCAGAAAACTGAAGGTGATGTCGATAACGCCTTCCTGCTCGATGTTGGCATCAGTTTATAATCTTTTAATCTATTGTTGAGATGGGCAAAGGGTGTTCTCTACTCTACAAAAATGCACTAAGAAAGGTTAGCACTAAAGGGTGGAAATGACTGTAATTTGTTATAATGGGTGTCTACTGAATATCTGGTCTTAAAGCTGTCTTAATTTGTTTATACGTAATGAAAATTCAACTTGTTTCCCTTTCACTTTCATGTGGTTGGCTCATACCATTAGAAAAATACTCTTCAGTGCTACTGCAGGATTTACAGGGAGCTTCTTCAGTGCTGAGGGGTAGAAATTTAAGGCAACAGCCTTTGCAAAGTGTTTCTTCCTGTTGCCACTGCCTGTAGGTTGCAGACTGGCCTACGTGCACTACAGTTTTCTCTCTTAACCTAAACCAAAGGGTAAATATTTAGTTGGAACTTTCATGCAGATGATAGTTAAGGCCCTTTACACAGAAGTCAGGAACTCCTGGATGACTGCCTTGTGCTCCGCACTGAGCTGAGACATGCACGTTTTCCATAGTCCTTCAGAGGAATAGATAGTTTAATACGGCCAAAGGCCAGCAAAGACAAAACAAAACAACAGCACACATTCACAACAGCAAATTACAACAATTATTACAGCTAACCATTTACATGAATGTTTGGCTTTCAGCTCATCCCTGATTAAGTAGGCCCTTGCGTTTTTTATACGCCAATGCACAGAACTTTGCTACCTGCTGGGAGATGGTTGCATCCTTGTCTTCCAACAGCATTTTCCTAATCTCTTGGTCAGGATCGCTTTGCACGAATTATCAACAGCTGTGTTGCACAAGCGAAGAGGTAAAATAAAGAGCTCTCTTTTCACTTGCCTTATGCAGCATGCAGTGTAACAAGATATGTATCATAGAATCAAGCGTCCCCAGAGTTACAAACACATTTCCTCAAATGCCAAGGGGTTTCCCAAATCTGCCTATAAGCATAGATGATGGAAATCGTCCAAACCGTCTCTAGAAAAGGCCCATACGGTATTTTGGCTATGGTAATATGTTGAATGTAGAGGGGCCATTGCACTGCTACCACTACCAGATTTCCAATGGGTCTATATAGAGCAGGGGAAATGAGGCATTATCATTTTAGTAGTCAATGTAGGTCCAATGCGATTTGATATACCAAATATCTTAAGAGCTAAGGGCAAGTCCCATTTTAAAGCATCAGCATAGGGTCTAGCCCAATCTGTTGTTTAAGCTTCAGGATAATCTTCTATCCGACCAGATTGGGTATGGTGAATTGTTGACAGGAAAATGCTGGTAATGAGGCCCTCGGGGGTGTAGGTGGACTTTAATCCAATATTTGATATGGCTCTCTTCAGACTATAGTTTCCACTTTAGCTATTCCTGCTTCATGTCTCAATACAGTGTTGGGCGTGCATTTTGGTGTATTGAATAGAGATCTAAGAGGAATGTTGTTGTAACTTTTTCCAGAGGTGTAAAGTTGGATATGATATTTGCCTGAGTTAGGCTCCATATGTTAATTGTGGAATGGATTTTTTGCTGTAAACTTAATTTAACAGCAGCTGGAATGTATCCTCCCTGGGTATGGTTAGAATCTCGGAAGTATTGCTTGGGCGCTCTTTTGAGCAGATTTGGACAAGAGGGAGTTGGATATGAGCTGTAGGTTTGCCATTATACTGGAAAATTACCCCAAATTATCTGAAGCATTTTGACCTGATGCGATTGGATTGCCCTTCCGATTGTCCATCTTTCCTTCTTGAACCTGGCATTAAGAGTATGTACTATTTTTGGTTTTAGAATAATTCATTATTAGATGTTCCTCAGCACATTTTTGAGGTTATTGCATTTTAGGGCTCTCTGTAATCCCTACTTTGGTTAGTGAGAGAGGCTGACAATATAGATCGCATACATTAGAATGGAGTAGTTTTTCCCTGAGAAAGTGTAGGAGCATGAGCGTCCTTATCCTGCAAATCTATTATGAAGAGGAGTTGACATAAAAGTTGAATAGATGTGGTGCTAGAAGGCACCCCTTGCCTTACCCCTTCTTCTGTACATGGTATAGATGGTGTTAGAATGTCCCTCTTGTGTCACCCTTACTGGCAAAGAGGTGTTCGCGTGCAGTTGGTTTATTATGTGCAATAAACGTTTGTCAATATTGGTGTTTGCTAGTTTGGCCCATAGGCGGTCACGTGGCACATTATCGAAGGCTGCCTTGAGATCGATAAAGGTTGCATATAGTGAGCCTCTTTGGAGTTTAACATATTTGTCAATCAGATGGTTTAGAATCAAGCAGTGGTCCATTGCTGATCGTCCCTTTCCTTCAGATGTTTACACTTGCCAAACTATGGCCCCTTCCACACATGCAAAATAATGCGTTTTCAAACCACTTTCACAACTGTTTGAAAGTGGATTTTGCTATTCCGCACAGCTTCAAACAGCACTGAAAGCAGTTTGAAAGTGCATTATTCCGCATGTGTGGAATGAGCTTTTGTTAGTCAGTCATTTGACACATTTATTTCAGATTGTTAACCATCCTTTCCTCTATGCAACTGGATGCATTTATCTGATCACAAGAAGTAATTGAAAGGTTATCTGGGTTCATCCATATATGCAGAGTTACGCCCTCCTAACTCCATTGAAGTCAGTGGACTTCACTGCCTTGGATTTGCTTAATTGGTAAGTCTTAACTCAAAAATTCCAAAATGATGTTTTCTTTAAAAAATGGCGCTGCTATCCCATGGGATGTTGCGGCTATGGGAAAGCTATCTAACTGTGCAAGGAAAAGGTATAACAGTAAACAAAGCACAGAAAGCACAGAAAGATTAAATCCCTACACACATCTGGTGAGTAAAGTGTGAGCTGTACTGGTAGGAGTTTGATCACAAGGACAGAGATGATTGCTTCCTGGAATGACAAGTGCCACTGTCCAAAATTTCTACTTCTGTCTGTCCAAGATACAAGAGCCCTTGCTTTCTTTGTATATAGACGTGCTAGCTCCACACCCTTTGCCAAACCAGAGCAGATAGTGTTTTCAGGCAGATTCAAAGCTACTAAAGGAAGTAGGAATCTGGGGGAAAGATAGAGATATTGGCAACCAATTTAGTTGGAATCAGTTCTTCATCTACAGTCATATGGCTCCAGAAAAAGGCAACATTCAGTTCAATGTTCACTAACAATTCACAGAAGAAAATAAGGATAGTAACTTTAGTCTTCTGCACATGAGCCTCTCCCCATCTGTGGGGAGGAACAGCAAGCACATATGCATGGACTCCGCCCCCACACAATCACAATCATGAGCATGGCAACCAAGCATGGATGAAGTGTACATTCATAGGTGTTGTCTCTATTTCTCTAACATTCCTGACCATGGGGATGAGGGCTGCTGATTTCACTTATCTCTATCTTCGTGCACCCCTTTTCCAGCATGAGAGAAAGAGAGAGAGAATGGAAGGTTTTATTCCATCTGCTGCATATCTCTAGTTCAAAATAGCCTATCCTCCACTGAATTAAAAAGCAAAACAGATTTTGGAAAAAAACCCACATAAGTGTTGTTCTTCCATGACTTGTCAACCATTCCAAATGTACTGGAGCAGCTGCAGACTGTGAAATGGCATACTGTGTGCTTCACGGTATGTGTTTGCATTTACCTACATGCACACAACAAGCATCAGAGATTTAACCTTTAGATACCCTGGGGAGGGCACTCAACCAGAACGAATGATGACTGTAGCAAGTTACACTAACAACATTTCAAAACAGCTTCCTCAAAATATAAAGGGACTGGCAGTGATGTTCCTGGGATTCTTATTAGAAAACAGGTAATTGAAGTGTATACAGTTCCAGGCAGTCATGTGAAAACAACATGACTGGGTGAGGGGAAACAAGTAGCAAACAAGACTCAATGGGGGTATACAGAGGAGCTGGAGATCAAGTAGGCAAGGAGACAGGTAGAAACTGAAGTCTATATTATCCAATGGGATCCAGAAGCCATCGATAGTATGTGGGTGGGCCTGGATCCTCAGACAAAGCCTAAAGACTGGAATAAGGTACATGGGTAAAATATGCCTTGCAGTTTGCTTGGCCATACAAAGCACAAAAATACGCTTGGACCCAGGGCTACCAAGGATCATTCCTGGGGGAAAAAAGATTCTGTTTCTCCTCCTTGTGCCCTTGAAAGAAAAGAGAAAGGTGGAAGGAAAGACGTTCATCAACTATTAATGTAATAAAAGCCTTTCCAGGAGGTCAGAACTAGGACAATGCACCCGGATAAAGCTGAACTGAAAATAAGCCCCCAAAAAGCCATTTAGCCTTTTTTGAGTTAATTTTTGACTGGAAAAATGGTGACAATTTAAGGGACTCAAAAAGTGGATCCTAAAAATGCCAATTTTTTCTAGCATGTTCGGGCCACTTCAGCATTGCTGCCATTAACAAAATGGGGGGAACTCCTCTCCCCCTTGTTTACTTGCTGAACACCACCTCTGAAGTTCACATGAACTCAGAGATAGGAGGTGGCAGAGAGCTAAATACTGGGCTCAGCCCATTTAGCTTGGCGGCACCTCCAAAGTCTATGTGGACTTTAAAGGTAACAGAAGTGTAGAGCTGAGTGCCAACCCTAGCATTCAACTCTGCCCCCATGTCTCTGAAGTCTATCTGGGCTTTGAAAGCAGCACAGGTGCAGACCTAAATATTGGGCTTGGCTGGGTTGAGCCCAGAATTCAGTTCTGCAAATTGGAATAGTTCAGGTTTAAAAGACCCCCCAAAATTTTAAAAACCCCCGAAGAAGTTGGAGGGAAAAAACCCACACCTGAGCTCCTTTTCAGCCTTCTTGGGTTATAGGGTTAGTCCCTGCCCTGCCAGTAATGGAAATGTATCTCTTCCGGTCGGGCCAGAAGTTGGCTACACTGACAGAGGTGCTGGTCCAAAACCCAGCCTAAGGGTTCACAACATTTTTACCTGACATTTATTTAGAATTTGTCTGCAGTCATAACAAAGGCCCCTTCCACACATGCAGAATAACGGACTTTCAATCCATTTTCAATGCACTTTGCAGCTGCATTTTACTGTGTGTGGAATAGCAAAAATCCACTTTCAAACAATTGTGAAACTGGGTTGAAGATGCGTTATTCTGCATGTGTGAAAGGGGCCAAAATTAGGAAACCCATGGAAGGGTTCAATCTAAATAAGGCTTCTTGTGTGGAATCTCCTTATCTGAAATCTCGGTCTGAACCACTTTGTGCCATAGATGTGGACTGAAAAAACTGCCTGCACATAGCACACCAGCATATCTGGGAGACTATTCCGGAATGCTACTTTTATAGGGAATTCAGGGAATATTCATTGATGTAATTCTACCCCTGTCTGAAGTGGCACATTTCAGAAGCAGCCCTACCACATGAAGGGTGTTTTCTATGCCTAAGGATAAACTTGTATATAAATCTGGAGCTGATTATCAGCAGACTTCAAATAGTCCCTGAATGTATTTTCCAGAAGTATTGAAGGATCATCAAACCTGATGAACCCAGTTCTCAAAACTATTCACTGCAGGAATTAAAAGAGAGCTACCACAATGAATTTATTATTCTCGCATAATCCTTACAAAACCTTTCACAAAACAAACATCATGCAAAGGAAGTTAAAAGGACACTTGTAAAGGTCACAGAAATATTGAGCCCTTCGGGGGTAGGGCGGTTTATCAAATCGAAGAAATAATAATAATAATAATAATAATAATAATAATAATAATAATAATAATAATAATAATAATAATAATAATAATAATAATAATATTGGTGGGACATTTTCTATCAGTATTTTTCCTACTTTAAAAAAGACATGCAACACAAGTCTCTTCTCCTATTGCTAGGAGTTTTCTGTGCTCATGTAGTTCCTGATCAGGTAAGCCAAAGTCAGGGACCTGCAGTCAGGGAATCAGTTTCCCCTCCCCCCACCCTCTGTTGTGAGCACCTCCTGGAAATGTCATTTGAAAAAAAATGTTCAGATTAATTGGACTCTGAACCATAATATAGGTTCTACCCCCTCTCCACACACACACTGAACTGACATAACCCCGGGGAAGTTATTATCCCCATTTTGCAGCTACACATGCATATAATCATATACCATGTCTAGTTTGGCCCTTTGGTTGGACCTTACTCTCTCCAAGTATCTATCTTTGTCTCTCCCTCCCTTCCTCTGTACCCCTTGAACATGGCACACATGGAACTTCAGCCTTCTCCCATTCCATTTTCCCAACCTGAAGTAGTCCCAAGGGGCGTGTTAACTGGCCCACTGGAAAAACCTGTGTAAACCTCATGAAGATTACCAGGTCAAATTTCTTATCATCTGTAACTCAGGCCCCTTCCACACATGCAGAATAATGCATTTTCAAACCACTTTCACAACTGTTTGCAAGTGGTTTTTGCTATTCCGCACAGCTTCAAAGAGCCTTGAAAGCAGTTTGAAAGTGCATTATTCTGCATGTGCAGAATGAGCCTCAGTGAGTGGCTTCTGGCAAGCCCTTCCTCTTCACTTTCACCTCCCCCCCCCGCAAATAATAATACTGGTCTACCTTACAGGGTAGTTTTAGAGTTCAATGGAGTGCTGTATACTGAAAGCAGTATACAAATTATTAGCATTATTATTAAGAGACCACCATTCTTTTGATATTTCTCCCCTTTCTCTCTCCCAGTTTTCCATACTTGTGACTTGAATTAGATTTTATGTGATTTTAATTTATTGTTGCACATAAGATGTTGCAAGGACCAGCTAATTTTAGGGAACACAATACTGTTTTTGTATTTTTTTATTTCGCATTTTAAAATGCATACAGTTGAAGAGGAAACTCTTGTAAGGGTTGACAGCTGATAAATGCTGTATTATTTCATTATACCCAATGGAAATTGAAAGCACAACTCACCATCTCCCAGGAGACATAATGTCATGTCTTAGTACTGGATACTAAGGTATACAGTTATTGTCAGATCAGCAAATGAGAATCAAACCTGCATTTATACAGGGAGCTGTCAGCCAAGATAGACTGATGAGGTACTTTCATAGCCCACTGTGGACTATAATTCTAGTGATCAGGTAAGCCAAAGCAAGATCTGATGAGACTGTTCTGTAGCAGGGAAAGGAATATTTCTATGGAACTCCCAATCAATGAGAAACTCAAGGTGTAAGTCAGACATGTTTTAGGAGAAGTATTTCAATCAGGAATGCTTCAATTTTTGCAAATGTTTGCAGTTAGTCTGTCAGTCAGGGTTTTCTTTTGATAGCCTCCAAGTTTTTGTGTGTACTTTTTCATGTGTGCAGTAGTGTTCGGCATAACAGCCAAGAAACTGCTGAGTACTCATAGCTAATTAGTATTATGACTTGGGTCATCGTGAGATAGTTCTTTCAAAAGCAGCTTAATGATTTCAGGTTGGGGAAACAATGGGGGGGAGGGGGATTAAGTCCTTCTTCCCATGCACTGCAGTCCCAATCTGAATCAAGCTCTCATGTATCTGGGAATTAAGTTCTCCCTGACCATGTCTGATTGGCAGATACAGGGAGAACAGAAAGGCTGTAAGCACAACCTCTCCTTGCTTTGACCAAACATTCTGAGAGAGAGAGCGGGGTATGAGTGTAGTGCCGTGAGCAGAGTACTTATATGTGGAACAAGAAAATGCTCCCTTCCAGGAATCAGCTGTATCTAGAAAGTAGTGCTCCTAATAATGGGGAGGAAGCTTACAGACAGACATTTCATGAGTTTGCAGTTCATGAGTTTGCCGATGATCTATCAATTGTGTGGCAGTGAGGTGTGACAAAAGAATGCTCATGCCTGCTCTCCCTCTCTGTATGTTCATAATGCATGGAGAGGTAATGCATAGAGAACTCTAGCAAAACATCGGTCACCACTCAATGAAATAGGTTGGTTGAGCACATCTTTGATTCCAGGATCCCAAAGTAAAGTTGGCCAAGGCTATTATAGTCACAAAGGCAATAAAACAGGAAGGAAGGAAGGAAGGAAGGAAGGAAGGAAGGAAGGAAGGAAGGAAGGAAGGAAGGAAGGAAGGAAGGAAGGAAGGACGGACGGACGGACGGACGGAAGGAAGGAAGGAAGGAAGGAAGGAAGGAAGGAAGGAAGGAAGGAAGGTGCATTTCAACATTATCCCTGGTATGGACAGTTTGCCTTCCTTTCCTATAAATGACAACCAGGTCAGGCAGCCTTAAATGCTAGAGAAAAACACCGCTCGACCATGTTCACTCACTGATAAATATAAAGTTTTATGTACTTAAAGAATGTAGTTTATGGTGGAGTTGGCATCAATGAACAGAGAAATCATGGAACAGAGCATAAGAATGTGCATGCACAATAAGGTTGATTCCGCATGGGCCAAAAACAGCAGTGTGAAAACGGTGTGAAAATGGTGTAAAAGGGTTTAAAATGGTGTAAAAGAGTTTATACTGTTTTCACACCATTTTCACACTGCTGTTTTTGGTCCATGCGGAATCAGCCTAAGACTTTTTTGAACAGTAGAGAACATATGTGAACAAATAAAAACAGTTGGTCATCTGTTCAATTGAGATCAATGTGGTGGTGTAGAAAGCTAAACTAGGATCTGGGAGACCTGGGATTGAAACCCCCCTCTGCCCTGGAAGCTTGCTGGGTGACCTTGGGCCCACTCCTCATTGGGCAAAAACAGCGCCCCTGGAATGGTAAAAACACAGTTCCAGAGGGACTGTTTGCACGGCTGCTGCCTCTGCAACGAGGCAGTGCTGTGTTTTCCCCCTGCAACTGGCGGGGAAATACAAAACAACACAAGCCTTTATTGGCATATAAAACAGGACAAAATTTTAAAACAAAACAAGGTTAAGAAATGCAGTTAAAATTACTAATTTCCAGTATATAAAATTTGCAAGCAGTTTCACAAAAACAGCACATCAGAGCTGTTCAGGAGATTGGGTATATTAGGTAACTTACTATGGCAATGAGAACATCATTGCAGAAAATGGAATTCATGTATTTCATGCGTATCTTATTGTATTTAGGACATAGAAACAAAGAGATGAGTCAAGTGTTTCAGCAGTAGTCATATCCACATGAACAAACTCTTTTAGAACGTTCCATATTCTTAAATCTTTCCCTCCAGCAGAGCTGATGGCAGCACATTACATCTCTTTGCAGTACCCAAGGCTCTCCTCTGGGTGGGATTAATCAGCCGAAGACGGCAGATATGCTGCCATAATTCCACGCTCGCATGGGGATTAATAATGTAATTCGGAGAACAGGGTTGTCTTGGCAGCACGAGTCAAATTATTAAAATCAAGATCCAAGAGCCTATTCTTAACTAGTCTGAAGGCTTCCACCTTTGTGAGAGCACTAGGAGGGATTCCAAGGGGAAACCAATAGCTTCCAACCTTTCTAAAGATCTGAAAGTATACCATTCTGAAATAAAGTGATCCTGATAACAGAGAGGGAATATAGCTATTGGATCCCACTCAGAAAAATGTACATGCAGCCAATATTTTACGGCCCTTATCCATGCCAAGGTTTCTAGAGTTGTTTGGCCCATCTTAATGCACAACGCAGCATAAGGCACACATCTAGGGAGCCCCATTAGTTTCCGAAGGAATTTGGAATGTAATAAATTAAATGCTGTTTTCTAGACTCGCTCAATGACTGATCCTTTTGGGAAACAGCGTTTTCCTGCCAGCATGGTGCAAATGGCACTGGACTGGAGGCGCAGCTTTTAGGCGCCTCCTGTTTTCCCAAACTTCCCTTCTCTTCCTGCGGAGAAGGTAAGTTTGGGAAAACAAAATGAAGGCGCCTCCATGCAAAAGGTGCCTCCGTGGGCCGTGGCTGCTCTGGGACCACTTGCACAGGAGCAGAGGCGTTCCTCCCATTCAGCAAAGTGGGCATCTGCCCAGGGCGCCCCCTTGTGGTGGGTGCCAAAAATGCAGGTTCGTTTGTGGGATTTTTTTTGTTTTTTCAGTGTTTTTTCCGTTTTGGGCCTGTAGAGGGCGCAGTTAGCAGCACCCCTGAACCAAACTTCACCAAACCTGGATGGTATCGTCAGTAGGGTCTCACGAAGATACTTTGAAATTTTGGTGCTGCTATCTTAATAATTGCACCCCTGACAGCAGGCACCCCCTAAATTTCCCCAGATTCTTCTTTTAAATCCACCCCTTCCTGCCAATGCTTGTTTTCTTTCTTTCTTTCTTTCTTTCTTTCTTTCTTTCTTTCTTTCTTTCTTTCTTTCTTTCTTTCTTTCTTTCTTTCTTTCTTTTTCTCAATGCCTAATAAAGGTTATTATTATTAAATCCACCCCCTTCGGCATGAATTTAAAGGGAGAATCCGAGGTCCCCAGTTTAAACATTGAAAGTGATGCTGTTTCAGGGTGGGGAAGAATCCACCACAAAATAGCATCACTTTCAATGTTGTTTAAACTGGGGACCCCAGATTCTCCCTTTAAGGTGGATTTAAAAGGAGAATTTGGGCTCCCTAGTTTAAACACCATTGAAAATGATGCTGTTTGGGGATGGATTCCAGCATCACTTGTTTAAACTAGGGAGCCCAGATTCTCCTTTTAAATCCACCTTAAAGGGAGAATCTGGGGTCCTCAGTCTAAATAACATTGAAAGTAATGCTGTTTCCCCCAATTGGGGGGACTGGATACAACACCATAAAATTTTTTCATAGCAGTAATGAAATATTTTGAAAGCATTTAAAAATGTTTTCAAAAAAATTATTTCTGCTGTGTGGCATGGCTTATTGCTGTGTTCCGATTTGTGAGTTGGGGCATGTTCTATAATGTGATGGTGACTTTGAAACGACCTGGTGGAAAAAAATAATTGTTTGGTCACGGTGGGGGAGGTGGCTGCCCATGGGGGGGCATCGAATTCAGGTTTTGCCCAGGGCACCAGTTTGCCTAGGTATGCCACTGCACATAGTATATGCCGGTGTGCAGCTGCTTCTCTGGCCCGTGCAGAATGGGCCCTGGTTCAGCCTCATTTTCTTAGCTATCTCACTGGCTTGTTGCTGTGATGATAAAATGGAGGAGGGGAGAATGATGTTGTACGTCATTATGGGTTGGGGAAAAATGAGGGATTTAAATAGCCAAATAAATATTATACATGTAGAGCTAGATCATAGATGGACATCAGCTTTCTGTCTGCAAATCCAGCTTTGCCTGTAATGTCAGGACTGGTTGAATGTGTGTGCGTAAGCAAGTTTTTTGTTGGAAATGGGAAATATTGTGGTGCATTAATAATGTCTGTTCTAGCCTTTATTTTAATAAGAAAAGATTACTTTCTAAATTCATCTCTGTGCTTTATACAAAGCAGTTCTGGTTGCCCAAAAGAGGCATGTGTATTCTGTTTTGTTTTCCCCCACCCCCTTTTCCCAAATATGAAAATAGGCCACTGGCTGGCTTCATTTCATAGGTGAAGGGCTGTTTTTTCACACCTGTGTCAATAACGTGTTGTATGCACATGTGCTGCTGGCAACTTTTTTCTCATTGTTGTTCTTACTTTTAGTCATCCCACTGCAATGGAAGGAGGGATGTGGGCAAATGTTAAAAGCAAATATAAGCTTGGGGAAAAAAATAAATGCTGGAAATTTACCCAACCTCTAGGCAAGGATTTATGTTAGTGCTGAAACAGAAATCTTCTGTTTTACAAAAATAAAACCCCTCAAAAATTCATGTGCAAAATAACTCTGCTTAGAAGTCAGGAAATAATCCAGATCAAAATGTAATTTAGATGATAATAAGTGAGCATGGACACTTGGAAATGCATTGAGCAAAATCTGTAATGACCTTGAATTTCAAATAATACTTGAGTGCCTATCGCTCATACCTGATATCTTTTCAAAACTGCTACTATCCCAGAATTTACTAGAAGTTACAAGAATATCATTTATCAATCTTTCACACTCAACATCCTGTCAATGGTTGTGTTTTTTTCTTTTTCTTTTAGTCTATAGGGTTAACTTACGAAAGTCTCCAGTAAAATGATCTTGCCTTTGTCACTCAGGTGTCCATTCCTCCAACTCAACTTTATCTCTTATCCTTCTGCTTCATTGTCTGCCTGTTCCTTTTGTCTCCATTCCCTCTGTTCTTGGGATGGAATTAGAGCTAGGTCACCCATTCTGCCCTGTACTTGTTCCAGCATGAAGAGACACAGCTGGATAAATGACAGCCAAGGCTGCACTGTTAGGAAAGAATATATTGAAGGAGCCTATTGAAAAGCCACAAATAGATCAACAAACAGTAACTGATCATTGTAAAATCAGTGCTTTGCTCCTGACTTGCAAACAGGACATGCACCAAACACTGCAGTTAGCTCCAAAGACTCCACAATCTCCCTGGATGTTTTGGATTTGCCCTTGTTATTCCGGGGGTGACCTCTGATGGAGATAAAACTCCAGGAGGGCAAAAGACCTTATGGGAAGCATGCGAACACTGCCATTGTTTCACCAGATGTCCTTCTGTTAGTATCTAGTAAGACCAGACCAATGTATTAGTTGCTTCTACCAATGCTAGGCTTATGCACACCCCCCCCCCAATATTTTTCAGGTTTAAAAGGCCTAGAAACGTTCCAAAAAGTTGAAAAAACCCAAACCCTTGATCCTGAAAATTTCTGAGGTAAGTGAGAAGGAGGTGGGGAAGGGGGCCTTCTTCCATTTTAATGGTAGCATAGCTGAAGGAACCAACAAAATTCCAGACAATTTCAGCACTTTTCAGAATAAGCTTTTCAGCTCCTTTAAATCACACCCATTCTTTTTTTCAAAAATAAACCCCTTGAAAGCCTTAATGGCTTTTTTTCAGGTTTATTTTCAGTTCAGTTTTATCCAGATGCACAGCCTTAATCAACGCTTCAGGTGTGAAGTAGGCAAAACAGAATCTTTTCCTGGCCAATGCTGCAGAAGTACCAAGAAGTGATTCGCTAATTCCACTCTGTCATGTGAGAGGGAGAGCGGACCAGTAAGCTTTCCCAACAAAAGGCTGGGAAGGAATGCTTTAAATAGCCTTCTCCTCTGATCTTCCTCAATGGATGGAATCTTCTTTTCAAAAGCAGGATAGCAGCACAATAATGTCTCCCATCCAAAAGGCAGGCTCAGGTAGTTGATTCATGAGCAAAACAGATTTTAGGTGAGATAATTTTAGAATGTTTCCCAGTGACATTTTTTATATTCCCTGTAAGTTGAGCACCAGCTGAAATATCTCATTTAGAAACTTTCTCCTCAGCGTGGTAATTTTTTTACTTGTAGTATTTTCTTCCCAGTGGAAAGGATTCAAAGATGAAGTTGCACAGGTCACACAGTCTTCCCATGTGCAATCCAGGCCTCTGCCATTCCCCCTTTGAACTCCACCGCGGGTTATTGTTGAATCTGAAACAATTATTACATTTGGGAATTATATCTGTTATGAAGCAATTTATTTTGGTCAGCAACTTGAACCAAGAGTAGCAAGCATCTATTATCTGAAAGAATCTAAAATTTGAGATTGCAGCATAGGTGGAAATAAGGCATTTCTGATTCACATAACATCTATCCTGAGATCATCTATGGGTCAGCTCTCTCTCTCTCTCTCTCTCTCTCTCTCTCTCTCTCTCTCACACACACACACACACACACACACACACACACACACACACACACCTTTATTTTCTTCAATTAATTATTCTTGGCTCTCTTGAAGAGCAAGAATGCACAGAGCAATATGAGTGTAAACACAGATTACGAGCGAGGAACGCTGCCAGTAAAATTCAGCCACAATTTTGGCCATCCTAGTAACCCATCTTCCAGCTACCAGAATCCCAGGAATTCTTGTTAATATGCTAGTTGTCACTGGCATTTCTTTATACACTGCCTTGCACAGACACCTATAGTATGAGCTAACCCAATGTTTTTGTGACAAGCAACCAGAGGCTTTTATAAGGCACACAATGGTTGATTCCTCACAGCAAACGTACAATGGGTTACAGTAGCTATAAAGGAACCCATTTTCCCTTTTCCTGTTCACATGCATGCCATGCAGATAGCAATTGGAGACTATGGAAACAATTCAGGTTACTTTTGCGCCTTCACATGGGAAAGCTTCTTTTTTAAAAAACAAACAAACTCCTTCTACCCATGCATAGCTATGCAGGCATACAGCAATGAACACCCTCAACCATGCTGATTTCCCCACAATACAGTTGGCTGCACCTGCTTAATTATGCAAGTGCAACATGCAAAATTTAAAAAAGAACCCCCCCCCCCGAACAGCAGGGCCCTGGCTGGTGGATTCTCCCAGACTGTGGATGGAGCAGTGGAAGGAAGGAAAATAAAGTGTCTCCTGCCCGGCCATTTGAGCGAGAGCAGCTGCAACTTCGGATTTTTCAAAAGGATCGCTGGTTTGGCGATTTCGAAAATCCCAGGTTGAGGGAAATAAAACAGGGCAGACTCCTTTTGGGGGTGGGTCCCGTGTGAAGTCCCTCCCAAAATGGTTTATATAATGTCCCACACCTGTTATATTTGCCCTGTGCGGAGTCGACTAATGATATGTGTCCACGTAGGTCAGACCTTGAATACTGATTATATATACTTTTGCTAGCTCTTGTGTAGCCACTATGAGATATCCTCAGAAGTTCCTTGAGCTAACCAGAGCATTATTCATTCATTGCTGAAAAACAACTGAACACTGGTAAAGATTATACAGACTCAAGGAACATCACATAGATCACTACATCATGCTGTTAGCTGTTAATGCAAATCAGTGACATTTGATGCTCCAGCTCTGTTTGTAGCTGTAAATACCTGATGTGATAACCTCAAGAACGTCCCAGATGATCTTAGCTTGTCAGACTCTAAATGCTATGACATGGGTAGGCTGAGAGGAAGGAAAGGGAAAAAAAACATAAATAAGCACAGATAATAGAGTTCCTAAAAATTGTCCATTCCACTGCCTGTAGTATCTTCTCAACCCTGCCAGGTCATGAGCTACAGACCATTCGAACATCCCATGGACACAGCAGCCCCTACAGAAGGAAGCAGGAAGGGGCTGCTGGAAGGCCAATCATCAGCTTCCACTTATAGTTACTCAGCTTCCTAGATATGGTCCTCTAAAGCTGTGCTTCCCCTCCTGAACTGTACACAATCACTGTCTGCTAATTTTGAGGATTGTGTTATGCCACTTCCAGGTTTTCATGTAAGCCTCAGAACCTTCTTTTGCCATCACTTTTAGCAGCAGTTGGAAAGGACAGCTGGGGGTTGGGGGGATCTCTTACTCTGGGGTGGGGTGGGGTAAGACTGGTAATTCTGCTTTCAACTTGCCCATTCTTTTGTTAGATGGTATTTCAAGGTGAGAAACATCCTGCCAGTCACAAGCTCTGCTGTGCAAGGGCCTTGCCCACTTTCCTGAAAACATTGTATATGTGCCACATGGGAAACAGTGTTCAGAAGAGCTACAGTGGTGCTTCAGTGAGCCACATGGGGCTCTCAAACCATTGAGTATTGTTAATGTAGAGCACGGAAAATTACCAAGTGATTTATTTTAAGCTAGTATTTCCTGACAGTTCATGAGTGTTAGATGCAACTTTGGGTTTGAACATTTTTAAATGATATAGGATGGACATTTTTTTTTGGTTAGGTTCTTGATTAGGAAAGTTCTGACTGAATAGCTCTAATACTTTTAAAATTGGGGTACCATTGCAAGAAGATTCTCAAAAGACTCTCCAAAAGAAAGGTCTATACTGTATTTGAAAAGCCAGCCAGTATGCCTGCAGAAATGACAGGCTCATTCCGCACATGCAGAATAATGCACTTTCAAACTGCTTTCAGTGCTCTTTGAAGCTGTGCGGAATGGCAAAATCCACTTTCAAACAGTTGTGAAAGTGGTTTGAAAACGCATTATTTTGCATGTGCGGAAGGGGCCCATGTTAGATTCTAATCCAGTAGCACTTTAGGGACCCACAACATTTTTTAGAGAGCTTTTGAGAGTCATAGCTCCCTTTATCGGACAAGAGTAGAGTAGAACTGGAGATCTCTGGCCGTTTCTGCACGGCCGTAAGGGTGCCTCCACGCCGGCAAGAATTCTGCCGGCGTAGAGGCGGAGGCTGTTCCCATGCAAGCATGCGGGCAGCCTCCAGAGAGGCTGGCAGACGGCAGGCGGCTCCGCACGGAGCCGCCTCTTCCCCCTTCCCCGTTCCACTCACCGTGTCCCCGTCGTCGGCCTGCTGGCCGTCGCAGCCCCGCCCACGCTGCCCTCCGACCTCCAGGGGTCGGAGGAGAGCGTGGGCGGGGCTGCGACGGCCAGCAGGCCGACGACAGGGACACGGTGAGTGGAACGGGGAAGGGAAACAGCGTGTTCCCGGCGGTGCTGTTCGCACCACGCCGCCGGGAACACGCTGTGGAAGGAAAAACAACCCTTTAAAGGGTTGTTTTTCAGGGCAGCTTGACGCCGCCCTGGGGGAGAGGGAGCAGAGTCAGGTCGGGCCTGTGCGAATGGCTCCCTGGGGACGGCGTTTATCCTGTCCCCAGGGCGCCATTAATGGGCCGTGCGGAAATGGCCTCTGAGTCCTTTCACGCAAGTCAAGAAGTGGGAAGAGTGTTTTAAAGAATGCTTATAAAGGATGCAAAGGTAGAAGTTGTATTGTAATCAACTTGATTATAGCAGACAGGAAATGCTCATGGGCAGAAAATTAGCATTCATGATGACTTAAGAATCCTGTGTCCCTATTCAGCCCTGGGGGGTGGGGGCTCATTGTTCTGATTTTGTGAATGAATGTAGAAGTTTCTTTGTTTGAAGACTGTCACTCTTAGGTCAGCAATAGAACGGCTTAGAAGATTAAAATGTTCTCCCATACGTTTTTGAATGTTGTGGTGTTTAATGTTGCATTTATGTCTGTTTATTCTTTTATGTAGGGGCTGACCTGTTTGTCTGAAGTAGAAAGCGGAAGAACATTGCTGACATTTGATGGCATTTACAATGCTGGAAGATGAACAAATGAATGAACTTAAGATGGTATGGCTGGTATGGTTAGGGCTGACTATTGTGTTGTTCAGAGTGGATATGGGGACAGAATTGACATCTTGGTTTGTTGCAGGCTGTGGTCCCAGTGTCCATGCCCCTGTAAGGAAGGGTATTGCTGTGGGTGAGAAGTTATTTTTGTCAGTGGGTAAGAAGATGTTTGCCTTCAAATGCAGGCTGATAATTGTGCATTGAATTGGTTTGAGCTGAGAGCTCTATATGATCACCAGTGGTTTTCTGTGGTTTTGTTCTGGCCTATTTTGTAGCAGGTTATCCCTTGATATCATTCTGGCTTTGTTGATCTGTTTCTTTACTACATCGGCTAAGTATTGTAATTCCAAGGATGTCAGTTGTAGTAAAAATGGCAACAGCTTAGCAATAAGATGAAATAAATCAGCATGAATGAATTCAGAAGGGTAGATAATGCCAAATGCATTACGAAATAAGGTAACTGTAGCCCTAAGATACGATAATTAAAAGCAGAATAAATAAAGCAAGTTTTATTATGGTTTCCTCATGACAGTGATTCATTTAATGTTCTCTGACAATGTTCTTAGAGGGTTTTATGTGTTTTTTGGAATATCAGTATTCCCACATTCATAAAAATAGAAAGAACAAACTGTTAAGAGTAAAAAAACCCTGCACTTTCATTATAGCTATGTTACTCTGCCCTCAAAATTGCTTTTGCATTTTGCAATTCTGAAACTAGTTTGATGTTCCACCAGTTCAATGTCTTATTAAAGATACAAATTGAAGTCCCACCAGTCAAACACGTCCCTGAGATCCTTTAGGGTATTATAACTGAGTTTCCATTTTTCATTTTGTCAGCTACATGCTGTACATTTATTAACACAATGGAACTTTTGCTGAGCTGCAGTGAACTGTATTCACCCTTCAAGCAAACAAGCACCTAAATGCTCGAGGGCTTTGGCTCACAAGCTGTCTGTTGTTTTGTCTGGTAAGATTTACTCTTCTCATTGCAAACTGGAACATGTACAACAGGATCACACTGAAGGTGTAGCCTAAAGAAATGTGGCGTATGTTGGCACTAAGTGGGTCATACACACATTTGAATGGAAAGACATCCGCTCTGCTGCTCTTAGAGTGCTATGTTTGACAGGATAGGACAGTTCTAAAGGAAGAGGCATACCTCATTGGTCTAGTAGTCCATGTTTTTGAAATACTTGTCAGGTTCAGTCATGAATAAGAACATCTCAAATATTGGAATTGCTGCTGACTGGAGGATTTGGCTAGTAGTTGAATGGTTGAATTAATACAAGGTAAGTTCATCTGGATGGTCTTATGAAGGGGTGTCAAACATGTTGCCTGACCAGATCGGGAAGGGGGGGATTGCCTCAGTTGACTTGAAGATCTGATCAACCATCTCAAGGCAGCCCCCCACCCCTCTGTGAGCTTGCCAGTTCAGGCCCACCCCCCAGTGTCATTATGGGACAACCCAAGGCATCTGTCCCCAGGGCCCAGAACAACCAAATCATATGTTTGTCATATCCATCCATCATAATAAATGAGTTTGACATCTAAAAAACAAATACCTAATTTTTTTTGTCAAGAAAGAGAAGATGGAGTGGTTTGATACTCTGACCCTGGATCACAGCAGTTGGTGAAAAATTAACTTAGAAAGATGGTATAGTAGGGCAGGATCTTCCTTTACTCAAATGTTTGCAATATGTAGGATATCATTAAATATAGGACTGTTTCCCCAGGTTGATTGTGGGGTAATAACCGGACAGGAAATGATGTTTATATCCTTTCTTCTTAAATTATTTATATTTTGACAGTGCTTTCAATTCTGATTTGTTTGTATTGTATATGCATATAGTATTTTCGCCTCCAATGTATGCCATTTAGAGATTTAATACAACAATAATGTATTGACAGATAAACAAAAATTGTCATGTACATAGGGAGCAACCCTAAACTGGTCTACTCAGAAATGTTTCATTTTATTCAATGTGCTTACTCTCAGGAAAGTGTTCTTAGGATTATAGCTATAAACCAGTGATGGCGAACCTTTTCGAGACCGAGTACCTAAATTGCAACCCAAAACCCACTTATTTATCACAAAGTGCCAACATGGCAATTCAACTGGAATACTGAGGTTTTAGTTTAGAAAAAACAGTTGGCTCCCAGGCATGCGCAACTCAGGAGTAAGCTTGGTGGTAGTTGGTGGCTTTGCTTTGAAGCAACCATGCAACTCTTCCAACAGGTGAATCATGACCCTAGGAGGGTTTACTCAGAAGCAAGTCCCATTTCCAGCAGCCGAGCTTACTCCCAGGTAAAGGATCACGCTTTAGTTCTTCGCATGAAAATCAGTGGGGTTTTACAGTGCTTAACAGGGTTACCTACACTGCTTCCTCAAAACTAGGTCTTAGGTGTGTGTGTGGGGGGTGGGGGTGACTCTGTTTGCACGTGCCCGCAGAGAGGGCTCTGAGTGCCACCTCTGGCACCCATGCCATAGGTTCACCACCACTGCTATAGACTCTTACCCTCACATATTCTGTGGGATGCTTACAAAGATCAGATTGTCAGGGCTACGAAGCTCACTGTGTGACTTTGAGCCAGTCACTCGCAGGGTAGCCTACCTCACAGATTGCTGTGAGGATAAAATAAAAAAATCTTCCTGAATTATTTTGGGGAAAGAGTAGGAGATAGATTGTTTGTTTGCTCACTGTTGACAACAAATGAACCTAAACCAGTTAAAGACACTCACTGTATTTTCACCTTTTTTGACAAAAGTGAAATAAAACTTGTTAGGATCAATTTGGTTTTGGAATGGAGAAAATTAAACAGTACTTGAGTGGCTAATAACGAGTGATCTCAGAAGTTCCTTAATGCTCTGCAACATGAATTTTAGGTTGTTTTGTTCCTTATTTTATCAAAATTTGATTTTTTATAGTATTATGCCCTTTATTATAAAGACATTTACTTGCAGACTTTCTCACATAATTATTAGGATGAAATGCATACTCTGAATAAAGAAGATTAGTAGGTGGTGATGGTGGTGGTTTTTTCTTTTTGCATTGTTTACATTACCATACACTTCTAATTTTTTAGCTGTGTTGGTGAACATGGCCTATTGTCATGGACATCAAATAAGATACAGTAACATAACATTACTGTTTTTAAAAATTCTATTAGCTATGCTGAGCGAATGTTCCCTATTTAATTTCTTGTTATATTTGTATATATTTTGTCAATTATTTTGATTTTCTACTGTTCTGCTTTTGTAGGTTTGTATTGAGAGCACAAATTGTTTGCTTTTAGTTGTGATATGCAGCACCTGTATGAGGAATGCTAATTTACTGATACACCAATAATATTTAAAATGCACACATTTTATGGGAAGAATGGGTGCAAAGAACCAGAAAGTGGTATGAAAACCAAGAACCACATATTTGATCACACAAGGGAAAAGTAAAAGCAAAATGGGAATATTTCAGTTGAAACAAAAAAAAGAATGAAATATTCAAAACCATCCCTGGCCATATATCACCCAAGGCACAGAAAGTTTTAACCTCAGTCCCCTTAAGCAAGAGGTCTTTGTTACTATGGTTGCCTATCACCCTGGTAGGTGCACGATTTTCAGCAACAAGGCACATACTTGAAAGCATCACTGGTGCCACTCATTTACTCACTCACTCATTCGTTTGTTCATTGGAAGACATTGTTCCACAAAATACTACAGCAACAAACTGCAAACTGAATCAAGTTCCTGATACATGAATGGATTTTAAACCATCAGAAAGATGTATATGGCTACAGCAAATAATATGGAATATAAAAATGGGTAGTTCATAAGCATGAGCAAATAAAACATGAGTCTGCAGTAGTTCTAAACCAGTATGCAGTCATAAGTCGGCTGCAATTTGACAGCACATCACACAGATACAGGCACACACATTCTTAAGGCACTAAACATGAGTCACTGAAGTTTCTCCTTACTTCAGCTGCCTACAGCACAGTACATTGTCAACAAGGTCAACTGACCACTGTCTAATGATGCTTTTTCCTCTTGGGTTCTGAAGAGCTGTATGGAGAAGCAACCCAGAAAGATGTGCATTTCTGTGAAGGGGGATTAGCTGTTGAGGCAGAGCACATCTTTCTCTGTTCTGGAAATGATTGGATTCCTTCCAAAGGGGATCTGCCAAGGCTAACTTGTGACAACATTAATGAAAGTAGGCTGCATAAAATAGGTTATGCTACTGGTAATTATTAATTATCAGTAATCCTTTTAGTAAGTGTCAATGTAATACAGTTGCATACTGGCCTTCTTCTTAGATTCCCCCTTGGAGAGTTATGTGATTTTTTAATACACACAACAGGTAAGTTAAACGAATACAATGTTAAGTTGAACTAATGCAATGTAATCCACTGAGGCTCTCCCAATCACGGCCAGCATTCTCTCTGCTACACAACAGTCTCAGCATAGTAATCAGCATTTTAAATTTGACACAATCCACCTTTTAAGAAGAAAGACATGTGTTTTGGGACATTACTTCCGTGCCTCCCTAGATCAGTTGTTCCTTGAAAACACTAATGGGACCTTCTTAGCATAGTATATTTTATTAAGTGGAGCAAAAAGCATCCCAATGTCAAAAGTAGTAGGCTTTGGAGAGGCTGTTTCATGTCTCCAATGTTGTTTAAAGAAACTCTAAATGGTGAGTGACTGGGATATTGTTTACTAATATTGTTTACAATGCTCAAAAAGGACAAAGCTGTTCAGCCATTTATGTATGAATTTTGACAACAAAATAGTCACTGATGTGACTTTTTTTTAAATCCCAGAGTTTTACAGTTATATAGTCCACACAAAAGCCTCTCAGGATAGAGGATATGATGAATCCCTAGCCAGTTTCTATTTATATGAAGCGACACCATTTAACAGCTACCACAGCCCTTCCTTCAGTAAAAATCTCATCCAGGTTTTCCCCTCACATCGTTCAGACTCAAACACATGACTTGCTCAGCTCCACTGGGCTTTATGATGACCCAGCTCCGCTGGCCTTTAGAGTGACCCAGGCTCCCTAAATTTTGATCTCCAGGAACTCTCCCCCCAGCAGCTGTATGTGAAAAGTCAACTTCACACATTACTGTAGGAAAAATACATGAAAATTTTCTGGAAAAATACTGCTGCTCTCAAACAGATTGTGGTGTTAGTATGAATTCCCCACAGCCGTGACACTATAATCTTTTGTGCACTCTTAGAGTTTGGTTGTGGCCTCCACAGGTATGAACTGGGCTCTTGGTGAAAGGCAATCAAGAAGAATGTTTTTAAGATTGCCGAGGCTGTTCCAGCTGAGGACCACACATAGTGATTCAGTACCTCATCCTTCATTTTGTCACCAGAATTTGAAAACAACAGCATATGATATTGATTTAATGGAGCAGTATAAATGAAGTGTTTGATGGGATGGAGTCATCATGATTTGAAAATGAAATTGTGTTAATATTTCACGCTTTATGTATTTCAAATACTGTTTGTTACGTTTATGAAGTCTTAAAGTGAATATTTTGAGGGCAGAGTTTACACGTCTGAAGGTTTTTCAACTCACTGAAGCGATTTTACAACTATAGCTACGACTTAATGATACATAACAGCTCTGTACATTAAGAAGATTTTTATTGACTTTAATTATAGATAAAGCAATCAGCAAGTAATGGCAGAAACAGAAGCTGAGGTGGCCAAGAAAGGAATAGAAAACACCCATTCTAGAAATCAATAATGTTATGGATGAGAACCGCAGAATGATTATTCAGTGTTTTTTTTAAAAAAAGAACACTATAAAGAAAAGAATGCATCCATCTCTGGAGAATAAATAATGCACTCATTCATTCATAAGCAGCAAATTACAACATAGCCTTTACAAATTCCTCTTTACAAACAGTACTCTTATGATTAAGAAGTAGTATGTGTAAATACTGAAGGAAATTAAATAAATCCTGTGCAATAAAATATCTATAGGTTTAGCACTAACAAATGGGATAACAGGAGAGAATAAATATGTGCAGCCTTGATTCTTCATTAGGCCATCCAATACTTGTTTAAGTTTCAAATTGAGTTACTCAAAGGTACAGCTGAGATAAAATTCCATGGGTGAATATTTTGAATGTGAAAGAGGGTTTTGAGGAACTAAAAACCTTACTTTTTTTGTTTGTATTAGTTTCTTCAGTTTTAGAGCTGTTTGCTGTTCCTCCTAGGAGATACTTTGATGCTATTTTTAAAGATGGTGCTTCACCAAAAAAAAAAAAATGTTAGCAGCATGATAATATCATTAGAATGCAAAATCAGATTTAACCATGTCCTAAGACTATGAATCTGAAAGAAAACAGTGCTTTCTGATCTTGGTTTAAATGTTTGCTCTGTTTTAAAGCTTCTCCAGGGATCACTAAAATGGAAGACCATGTTTTTGCAGAACCATGTTGGGGGCAGCATTACCCTCCCACATCCACATACCAGAACTCAGTTTGGTTAATCTTTCTTATTAGGCAAACATGTGATACATATAGACGAGAACACGAAGAAGAAGAAGAAGAAGAAGAAGAAGAAGAAGAAGAAGAAGAAGAAGAAGAAGAAGAAGAAGAAGAAGAAGAAGAAGAAGAAGAAGAAGAAGAAGAAGAGTTTGGATTTATATCCCCCCTTTCCCTCCTGTAGGAGACTCAAAGGGGCTTACAATCTCCTTGCCCCTTCCCCCCTCAGAACAAACACTCTGTGAGGTGGGTGGGGCTGAGAGAGCTTCGAGAAGCTGTGACTAGCCCAAGGTCACCCAGCTGGAGTGTGGGGGAGTGTACAGGCTAATCTGAATTCCCCAGATAAGCCTCCACAGCTCAGGTGGCAGAGCTGGGAATCAAACCCGGTTCCTCCAGATTAGATACACGAGCTCTTAACCTCCTATGCCATTGCTGCTCCTTAGATAATGAAATGATATTTATTGCATGTATATAGATCCCGTAATGTCAGAGATCGACACAAACCAAAGAATCACAACGCTGAAGAAGAAACAGTTGAAAACGGTCATCGAACGCATTCCATTTGGATGTGATTTACATTAAACTATTGGAGGACTAGTTCCCGTTGTTGGTGCCGGGTGGGGAACCTTGGCAAACTGCTGATTTCTCAAGTGAGAAGAAGCACTGTGAAGACAAAAGACATTGGTATATTAAGAGATCCGGAAGGATATTGAATGAGTTTATGTTCCAATTCTCTGTTAAGAATATTGAATGGGTTGATGTTCCTTTTCTCCTTTAAGGGCATATACATATTTTTAAAAAATGAATGGATGTTTGCTATGTAATGCATTAATAGTATTAAGAAATTGGATGATATGTAAAAATTAAAATGTATGTGTATTAGTGCCAGCAGTTAGGTGCAACGTGATTTTTTTCCCTATAATTCTCTGTAATTCTCTGTAATATGTGACAAGGTACACACAGTATGTACTAATGTCCCTGCTTACAGCTAATTCCCTACTCATGTATCTCCTCTGATGGCTGCAGTCACACACTTCTAGTGCCTTCTGGTGAGTGCTTTGTCTCCTCTGCTTTCATTTATGTATGTTACCAAGCACTGTTGCAGAAGGGCATGTGGGTGGTGAATGCATTGACATTCCTGGTGGCCATGGTGCTGGTGCTCCTAGTTACAACTATCACCCAGCAGTGGTAGTGTGGGCAGGCAGTGTGGGCAGCTGTGACTGGAGGTGGTGGCAAAACTTGAGAATGGGCAGAAGGATGTGCAGGCAAGTGAGCTTGCCTGCAGGAGGGCAGGCAAGACAGGGAGCCTGGTTATGGGCATAGACTGTTCCTGAGCACTTTCTACCCGGGGACCCACAAAACCTGACTGTGGCAAAACATTACCAGGGTATCTGCATGATACCTTGGGGATGAGATATCATGCACGTTGGCCTTCAGTTATCCAAAACTACAGCTTACATGAACCCCAGCTAGTGACATAGCCCATTTTAATAAATCAAAGTAACAAAGGATACCTCAAGGCTCTGATACACATGAGTAACACTCACAAGGCCAAGGATTTAAATGTAAAGTGTATTAGTGCATGCATCAAAAGATCAAAGAAGGCTTAAGTCCTTAACAAATTGTGAGCCAAACACCAAGCATAAAAAGTCCAGATTATCAAAGGACAAGCCTCCGGGTTCTGTGCCCATTTCATGGAAGTTATATAATAAATTCACTTTTTCAGCATTGATGTTTGTAACATGCCTGCAGTCTCTTGGGGGTGACAACGCTCTTTAAAAAGTTTGTAGAAGGAAAACATTATTTCTAGCAGTGTGTTTTCCAATATGTGGCTAAGAAATCAATCACATGCTATTCCATTGCACTGATTATAGCCCATTTTAATTGCACTTCTGTACACCTGACAATGTTATCCTTTATTAGTCTCTCATTATAATTTTGTACTTAAATGTAGCAATATTTCAGAACTGTGCAATCAAAGCAGGTAGATTCTGCTGCCAGGATCAACATTATTCTCAGATGCTATAGATTGACAGATGCTTTGTGGTACATAAGTATATATTTTAAAATCCTATACAATATTCAAGGATGTTATATATCCTTTAAAGTCAGTGTTTGAAACATTCTGGCCGTTTCCGCACGGGCAAAATATGACGTCGTTGCAACGGAAAAAGAAGCGTCAGAGCGCCGCAGCCATGGTAGCAGTCGCTACTGGCCAGAACGCTTAAACCGGGCGCTAAGACGGTGTATTCAGAAAACGCTTTAAACCACTCTTTCCCATGTGACGTGATCGACGCCGCGACTGCGTATGCAACAGCCGCTTGGCAGAGCTGGCGCGCTACAAATGGCGTCAATACCTGCACGGCTTCGCGCGCAGGGCGCACCGCCGCGAGACGCCGCCTGCAGCGCCTGGGTACAACTGTCACATTTCTGCTAGCTGCGGACGCTCGCGAGAGCTCCACCTGTCTGTTTGAACGCTTTTGACAAGCCGCAATTTTACACGCCATCGCCGCTGCTTTTTTTGGTCAAAAGGAAACGGCCTCTTAAGATGTTATCAAAAGCCACTAACATCTCCAGAAGTAGTTCATTAACTTATTTGAAATCTGTGGGACAAAGGCAGCTCCATCCAAGGAGCTGGGTGCCTGGCTGTGGTGCTGCAATTGTGCCAGGCTGTTGCCCCCAACAGTGTATGTGTGTGTGTGTGTGTGGGGGGGCTTAAAATGCTGAAAAGTCTCCCTGCTGCCAGGAAGACCCCCATTTGGCTATATAGACTTATACTGTAAGACCAAGCTGTTCCACCGGGCCTTTGGGGAGGCCGGCCGCTTATTGATTGATTGCCCCCCCTTTTTATAATATCAGTGGACCCTGCTGTCCCCCTCCTCTTAGGGGGTTTAGCCATGAGATGCCATCTATTGTATTGTGTTTTTGTAATTAGAACGCTGTGTTTTAATGGGGTTTAGTTTTAATATGTACAGAGCCATAATTTAATTATTCCTGGTTGCTTGTTGATTTTATTTTGTGCTCTGCTTGTATACTCTGTGTTCACCGCCCTGAACCCTTTGGGAGAGGGCGGTATACAAACGTAATAAATAATTAATGATGATGATGATAATGATGATGATGCTTTTTCTCTTGTTTCTGAACAGTTGTGTGGAGAACCAACCCAAAAAGATGTGCAATTATGTGAAATAACAAAAGAGGGATCAGCTGGTGATGCAGACCAGATCTTACTTAGATCTCAGAAGCTAAGCAGAGTTGGCCCTGGTTAGAATTTGGACAGGATCCCACAAAGAAAGTCCAGGGTCAGTATGCAATGACAAATCACCTCTGAGTATCTCTTGCTTTGAAAAGCATGTGAGTGGATTTTTTTTTGGGGGGGGAGTGTTAATCAGTCCTTTAAATAGCATACTCTCTTAGAAGCTACTTTTTGAGTACAGATCCTCATCCAGTGCTAAGGAATAGATTCTTGTCTTAGAAAAAATTTGATTCTGTGCCCATTTTGAAACTGGTTGATCAGCCAGCTGTCCTTTATGACACTTCCTTACTGTCTGTTCTATGCATGCTTTGTATGAAAACAGTACAAGGAGCTCAGACTTCCATTACTGAAGACTTTAAAGTAGCATGCATTGTCAACAGTCTCATTTTTTCTTTGATAGTCCTGTGACAGAACAGGTAACTTAAAACACACTCTTCCTTTGCATGACTGAATAAGTACTCTGACTCAATTCCACTGAATAATGTCATCGGATCTCTTCCTCACAGCTGTCTGTGAGTAGCCACCTTCTGTTTAAATTATGTTAGGGGTGGAGGTTGATTTGTTCTCTTCTCCCAGTGCTTTCCCTGGTGCACCAAATTTAAAATTACAGTCTGCACACCCCTCCCACCCCGCTTGCTTGCTTCTGTCCAAACCTTAACATTTGTCCAGGCAAATCTACCTGAAGATTCTCCTGGTTCCTGTCCACTCAGATGCCTTTCTCCCTGAGTTGCCAGGTACCCCCTGACAACCAGCAAGGGGTAGGCAGGCTTACCTAAAGGAAAGCTAGGTCTAGGCCTGCATCTCCAGCAATGAGGTGATGTCGCTTCTGCTGTGCACTGTAAGTGATATCATTGCATCACTGGTGATGTGTCAGGTTGGCTTGTGTACTGGGGGATGGGAACTCTGGTCTGTGTGAATCTGCTTTGTGAAAGTATTCATTTGCTGCTTCCTGACTGCTTATCTCTCCTCTGCTAAGCTAGTGAAGGCCACATACTTTGGTCAGTAGTACAGCTGTGGAATTGTATGGTGGGCACGCTGGTTACTTTAAAATAGATATGTCTCCACTGGGTTAGCAGAGACATCTTGGCACTGTTTGGGATTTATCTTATCTGCAATAAAGAAATCTTTGTTCATCAACAACTGTTTCAATTGTCTAGTTAAAGGAGGTTCTGACATTACGCAGGGATGCTGTGGTATTTGGGCAAAAGCTCCATGGCAGAAATCATTTTTACCACAGAGTTTTTGTCCAAATACAAACACTTCCTTTCATCACAATGAGTGGAAGTGGCATCACCTTGTCATCAGTGATGCAGGCCAAGGCCTAATTTTCATGTTGGTAAATCCCTCACTGGCCAGCTAATCAGTGCCTGGATGTGGAAATGACCCCTTCTCTGGCAGGGGTCTGGCTACCATAAGCCCTATGTCAGCTACCAAATTCCCTATCTTGTCAGCTGACCTCTTTTTATGTTACTGTTCTTCAAGCTAAGTAGTTACAGTGCCGGATTCCTTCACTGCATGCTGCTATCCGTGTTTCTATGTGTTTGAAATCTTTCATATCATTTTTCCCATTGACTTTGATATCAAACATGGATGCATTTCATTTTGTCAAAAACTGGGATCCTTTAGTCTGTCTGAAATTAAGATATGTGGATGTCCCAAGGGTGCACTATATGCCCCCATAAGGTTTATCCTATTTGTATGGAAACTCATGAATGTGCAGACCCAAGAAGAAGAGGGTCTTCGGGAGAAGCCAATGGGAAATAATAGCAAAATAGTATTGTTAAAATGAAACAGAAACAAAAGAAAACAATACAGAACAACCTAATAATGAAACATTCTGTATTGGAATTAATAACAGAAACACAAGAAACAAAACTCCAGTGCACAAGTCCAATATTTCTTTTACATTTATATGCAATATGGACATCCTGAATTAAAATAGATTGGTATATACCAATGTATTGATTTCTCAGAATGTGAAAACAGGAAGAAAATTAACGCAATTACTGTCATTAAACTAAAAGCACATGGTTCTGCAGAGAAGAAGGGTGTTTTAGCTTGATTAACTGCCAAGCAATTACTTGATCCTGGGACACCATGGATAAACATAGATGTATATTTACAGTGCAGCCATATCAATTTGTATCAGTATATATCAAGCCACCTTTCTCATATAAATTCCAGGATGATCACAGCAATTAATATACTACAGAACTAAATAGAGAGATGTGCAATTATATAGTTAGTTCCATATTCAGGAACACAATAAAAATACAAATATAGAATTATATAGAGTATAATTATTTTAATTCACGCAAAACCTTTTTAGAGTAGTAGTAGTAGAAGAAGAATTGGAATTATATCCCCCCTTTCTCTCCTGCGAGGAGACTCAAAGGGGCTTACAAACTCCTTACCCTTCCTCCCTCACAACAAACACCCTGTGAGGTAGGTGGGGCAGAGAGAGTTCTGAAGAACTGTGACTAGCCCAAGGTCACCCAGTTGGAGTATACAGGCTAAACTGAATTCCCCAGATAAGCCTCCACAGCTCAAGTGGCAGAGTGGGGAATCAAACCTAGTTCCTCCAGATTAGAGTACACCTGCTCTTAACCACTACGCCACTGCAGAGGTTTTACAGCCCACTCTGCAAAGGTTTATGTCAGTCTCTACAGTTCTTTCAAAGAAGCAATTTCTATATATCTACACTGTGCTATTAAAGTAATGAGAAAATTAAAAAATGTCTTTTGTGCAGTCTGTTCCTTTTTGGTAGGGGAGCTAGTAGGAACAGACCTAGCAATGTGAAGGGCCAGACTTTGGGATCTTCATCAGTTTATATTGGGGTTTTTCCCCTTCAGAAATCCACAGAAAACCAGAATTTAAGTGAAGTTTGACAATTTTAATAGTCGAAGGAATTGCAGTTGAATTAGTTATATCACTGGATGAGACAGTTAATACATCCCATGTCAGATTTTTATTAATTATTATCTGATTACAAATCTCTGGCATCACCTTCAGTATCCCTTGCAATTGCAAGGAAAATGCAAGCTTATGAGTCCACATCCAGCCCATTGCCTCATTCAAACCTTTATACTGAAACTCCATTGCCTCACTTGAATCAGCTTAAAGGGAAAGAAGGAGTTACCAATCACCTGCACACTGAAGAACTTCATGCTAGCTCTCCAGACACCCATTACAAAACAATATTTCCTTTTACATGTTAATCCTCTCTACTGCTGGGAAACCCATTAGTCCACTAAGCTTAATAGGTGCAAAATACCCATCTCTTGGTAAACAACTGGAAACAGAAGATTTATCTTTAAGAAAGTTAAAGAGTAATCCTAAGCAAGTCTATTCAGAATCCCATCTACATTTCTTTAATGAGCCTTACTTCAAAGATAATGTGCTTAGGATGGCAATGTTAATTTCTTAGGTTTCCCTTCACATTTGATAACCATTAAATCTAAAAAAAAGGCAATTTTTTGTTTTGTTAAAATATTAGTTACACCAAAATTAACAGTTGAAGCATGATTCAGCCTGAGAAAATTTAAATCCCTTAGCTATTGATTCAAGAGCCCTAAACACATGCTCAAGGTTCTTCTACTGAAATAAATAGAATTTGACTAGTTTTTTTTAATAAAATGGTGTCTTTTAGTTTTGAAAAAATGTGAACAGAGGGTTAGAATACAGCTTAACAATATTTTAACTGCAAGGAGAAGTACCAGAAATAAAGGAATAATCTTTCCTAATGTAAGCTCTTACAATAAGGGAGTTCTAAAGATTTTTTTAAAGTTGGGTGAGAAACATGTGTCAAAAGGAGAGGACAAAATGGTTTGCTTCCTCCCTCACTCTTGCCTGAATTAATAGGCTGTGATTATGAATGTAAATTAACAAAAGATGCCAGTGAAGGTTTATGCTGTGGAGATAATTCGTTAAAATGGTGTACTTAGGCTTATTGTACACTGCTGCTCTGCCCCACAGCAAGGGAACTTTTTCCTTTGAGGCAGAGCTTTCCTTGCAGATGAGGTCTGCTTTACAGTGTCCCAGATCCCAAAAGCCCTGCAGTTACTGAGAGTAGGGAAACCCTGATGTTTTTTCCTCACTTTGGAGTTTCTGCTCCTTCTGGTTCTGGTTGATCTACAGTTGGTTTTTGCAAAAAGCACAAAAAGATCAATATAATACAGACATATCAGCATAATACAGAAATATCAATATAACATTTTAAATGGCTCTAAAAACAAAACTGGCAAACTTCTCATGACCAGAAGCGATCCAGAAGTGAGGGCAGGGGGCAGGGAACAGGGTCCCTTCTCAAATGTAAACAGAAAAATGTGAACAGCCCTGAGGAAAGTGCTCCATGCATAATCAACCTGAGTTTATTCAGGCAAGGTAGTGCTTCAAATGTTGCCACTACTATTCCACGACATAAAATCTTACATAAGGTGCCTCACTCCCCTCTAGGATTTTGGAGGGAAGACACAGGAACATTCCCTTTGAAAAAAGGCTGTGTGATTTTCAATTAAAAGAGATCGATACTATGGAACATATGTTTTTCAGGTTTCCTTTGCTTGACAAGCCTCACAAAGACATATTAGGCCCGATATTAAGGAGGCTTGCTGGAAATAATAACAAACATATATCAAGACGGTTACTTCAGGGAACAGATCCTAACATTACATTGTCAGTTGCAAGATGTTGTGTATACTTGGGTAAATTTAAGAATTTTGAAGAACAATGAAATATAGGGTGAAGTGATTTTTTAAAATAGACCTTGAGAAATACCATTATAAGATTTTGGTACCTTGGTTGTTGAAATACGGAAGAGTAATATTTTAATTGTATTTTATATTAGTTAAGGAGGTTTTAAGTTGGTTTATTTTTTAAATTGTATTTTAAATGTTTTGGTCTAAGACCGTAAAATAAATATATATATATTTAAGGTGCCACTATGCTTTCATGTGTAGATTGTAATAAAACTGATACACGTGTGTGTTCATTTTTATGGGTGTGTTACTGCCAGTGTTGAAAGTGACCTATATGCAGTGGTGGGATCCAAAAAATTTAGTAACAGGTTCCCATGGTGGTGGGATTCAAAATGTGGTGTAGTGCCAATGGGGCTGGGCGGGGCACGATGGGGGAGGGGGTGGGCATTCCAGGGGCGGGGCATTCCGGGGTGAGGCTGTGGCAAGGACCCAGCTGCTGCTCCGGTCCTTGGGCAGGAAACGAATGCACGCAGGCGCAGGCTGCCATGCCCGCCGGTGACCTCCTGCTAGACTGCTTCAAGTTCTGCATGCTACTGCTGAGAGGAGGGGCTTAACTAAGGCAAAAATCACGTGGCAAAATCACCAATTAGTAACCCCCTCTTGGCACACACAAATAATTAGTAACCTACTCTCGGGAACCTGTGAGAACCTGCTGGATCCCACCTCTGCCTCCATGTGCATAGCACAGTGTGGTTGGATGGTCATTTTTATATATTCGAGGAGTTTATGAGTAGAAGGCTAGGTTCTGAAGTTGTGTAGTGTCTTCTAATGGTTTTGAGTTCTTTGTTATTGGTATTATCAGCCATAGGGGTATTCTGAATGTGCTGTGACTGTTTATGGAGATGTGTTACAAATCTTTATAAAGTATACAGATTCTGCAGGGGAGACAGTACAACCTGAGAAACCTGGAAGAGCAGGCAAAAGTTCAATAGAATCACAACCCAGGAGAGGACCTCTGTGATCAGCAAGGAAGTGTCCAGAACTGATGTGAAGAGGTGAAGTTTCCCTACTTAACCAAGTTTGCAGATAATCCAAAGTAAGAATTGCTTTTAATATCAGTAGATAAAGATTTACAGTGCCATTCTAAGCACGGTGACAACCTTCCAATTCCATTGAAACAGAAATGTGTATCTCTTATTGGGATTGGACCTCCCTCACACTTGTACATGATGATGAACAAAATAGGAAGAAGAGTCAAAGGCCATTTATGCACAGAGCTTCTTTGCGCAGTAAGCTTCTCGCTGGACAGATTTTCAATGATATAGCAGATTTACTACATTGTCCAGGGGTGATTTTCACTTTTGTAACAGCCCCCAAACTGCTGATTTTGATAAGCAAAAGCATAGATCTTCCTTATTCAGGCAAACTGCAAGCTTTTCCTTCAATTTACCAGAAATCTTTCAATTTATCAGAAATGAGTGCACCATGCCTGCCTTCAGTTGATTTCACTCCTACCTTCCCACTTTCCCCCTCCCTTTCTCCCTTTATGCCCTTTCTCTCCTCCCAGAATGGAGGGGGCATTGCTCAGCTCTTCTCACACACAGAGCCAATAACCAATGTGAGAGTGTAGCTTTAGAGAAGTGATGGCGAACCTATGGTACGGGTGCCAGAGGTGGCACTTGGAGCCCTCTCTGTGGGCACATGCACACAGAGTTCATCATGTGGGGGGTGGAAAATCACCCCCCCACACACACACATCTAGGCTGGCCTGGGCCTCTGAGCACGACGTACGCGCACCGCGGTGAGCAGGGAGGACTCAGCTGGTGGGCCTGGTGCCTGTGTTCCAGGTGGCTGCTGCCCGGGGGGGGGGGAGGCACAGAGGAAGCAGAGATGCTAGAGAGGCACAGAGCCGTGTGCGCGGGACTTGCTGGAGGCTAGAGCAGGCTGGCCCCTGCTCGAGCGGGTGGGGTGGAGGAAGAGGGAGCCAACCGTTTTTTTCTAAATTAAACCCTCAGCATTCAGGTTAAATTGCCGGGTTGGCACTTTGCGATAAATAAGTGGGGTTTGGGTTGCAATTTGGGCACTCGGTCTCAAAAAGGTTCGCCATCACTGCTTTAGAGTCTTGCAGATGCCTTCACTCAACTGCAAGGAATTTTTTTTAAGCCCCCATGATGTCAAACCCGGGCCACCAAAAGCTGAATCTTTTGCAGAGAATAATTGCCGCCCCACAGCAGATGTCAGGAAGGCAAGGGAAAAATGGAGAAATTGGAGTGGGTAATTGATCTCCTGATGCCCTGGGGTGGGGAAAGCTTCAGAACAAAACAAACCTGCAGGGAGTCATTAAAATGGCCCAAGAGATTAGATAAAAGTTCCCACTGATTTCAAGCATTCATGCAGGAATTTGCCACAAATCCTTTAAGTTTTTAAAAGTTTAAGTAAAAGTTGTAACTGTCAGTGGATTGTTCTTTTGCAATTTAGATTTTTCATTTTGATAGTGTCTGATGTGTAGGTTGCAATTTGTATTGCTCCTTGAACTGACAGGCTTCCATTTTAATCTATTCATTTATTCCCACAAGTGAAGTGTTGCTTTTGAGTTGTAAAACATTAATGAAGATTATCAGACACAAAGGGATAATAGGGCTTGATTACAATCAGAGCCCACGTACAAGAGATTGCAATATCTCTATTTGTAGAAAGAGGTATGTTCTGATGTATCAAAGAAAAGTGTTTAACATTGAGTCAGGCTTTTGAGGGTCATATGATATGTTCTTATTTTTCTCAAGTCTGCATTTCCCTGGCTTCCCGTTTGTTACAAAGATGTACTCAGTAAAACTGGGATGCTTGTTTACAATTGTGCAACTTAAATACCTTGAGAAAAGGCACTCTATTGAGATCCTGGGAAATGTCAATTTGCACAAATTTAATAATAATTAATTAGCATTGCTAAAAAAAATACTGTGATTTTATCATCCCAATCAACAAAAATCAAATATTTACTGCAGCACATTGTATCCCAACCAAGCAACTAACTGTGTGTGTTGACACATCGAGAAGATTTGCAATCAGATGAGCAGGAGGAATACAGGAAGATGATTTAGACCAAGTTAGAATATTGACACATCTGACTCCACATTGTCTAGTCAGGCAGGAAGTATAATTCAGCATCTACTACCTGAAATCTTTTGATTTGAGATGCCAGGAACTGAACCAGGGATCTTCTGCAAGCCAAGCGTGAGCTCCACTAATAATCCACAACTTTTCCAAGTTATTTCCAATAGGGATGTGCACAGAATATTTTCATTTCTCATTTCGTTTAATTTCCATTTTTTTAAAAATAATAATTTAACTCTCTCTATGATCATTATTACATGTGTTCTTTATTTGTGTAGGCTTCAGGGTTCAGTAGATTTCTGGCAATATCTCCCACACTATCTCATGAAATTGTGGCCAGCATTTTGTGTTTCAAAATACTTTGGCAACCAAGAAAGACAACTTAATTTCTCACGACATTATCTTCTGAGATCTTAATCACTGTTATGTATTGTCCAGGCAACCTATAGCTCTTTTTCTGAGATAGAGAATAAGAGGTGAGGTCTAGTAGTGGAGGGATTTATTCTGCCTCATGAGTCCTCATGTATGGTTTTGATGAACCAAAGTACTTAAATTGTTTGACACTCTCTCAAGCCCCACGTCTAGGAGCCTGCCCTTGTAAACCAACTGTCTCTCCTCTCTCCCTTCTTACTGCTCATGCCATTCCTTACCTTCCTCCTGGTAAACCCACTTTCTGATTCCTTTGATCTATACTTGAGTAGGATTTTACCCAAGGCTTCCCAGGGAACTTTAGAGTTACCATAGAATCTAGAGGAAAATTTTAAAGTAGTGTTTTCATAAACACCACCCTCCTGATGCACCTCCCATAAATCTCCTATAAACATTGGGAACCCTATTTTACTTCCAAGGGGCTCTCTATTTATAAGGCAACCATCACTTCTTAGGGGAGTTTTTCCCCTGCTTACCCATTCTATGACCTCAGGGCCTAGACCTGCCTTTTCTTTCACCTGGTATATAAGGTGTTATTCACATCAGAGGCATACAGTCTATAGGGACGTGGGGTCACCCATGTCCCCAGGCGCACAGCTTTCAGTCACGTGGGGGACTACATCTTGTGGAGAACTGGAACCTGCTCTGGCAATGATATACACTGGCCTCACCAAGACCATCAATTCTCTCTCACACACAAGGATTTGGCAGAGGAAGGGCGTAGGGTGCTAATTCTCTCTCACACACAAGGATTTTAGACAGAGGAGGGACGGAGGGCGCCAATTCTCTCTCACACACAAGAATTTTAGACAGTGCTTGTTTTTTGTTCAGAGTCATTTAAAACTGAAAGTGAGTGGGGGGGGATGCAAGGAGAATCAGTCAATCAGAATGCAGGAAATGGAGCTTTTCTGCACATGCGTGGCAAAGATTGCAGATGAGTTCGTGGCACAAATGGAAAAGCCCTGGGCTCGTGAAGAAACAGCTGGGGCATGACACAACAGCCCTGCCAAGACTCCTGGAAAGAACCAGGAAGCTGTGAAGAGTTAGAAGCTGGGCACAAAATGCCACGGCAGGTAAGCTCCTAGATCTATCATGGGACATTTTGACCGTGAAAAATCAGCCATAGCTAAATATAACCAGTGTAAAAGATTTCATTATGTTAATGTTAGAGCAAAATTCTGGTACAAGCTACACTCTCCCGCCTATAAAGTGTTGCCTTTAAAACTGGACACCTGCTAGTTTGGCTCACATCCTGGTCACTAGTGGTGATTTGGCAGCCAATTAATTAATGGGCTGTTTGGCAGTTTGTAGTGTGTTCACATCTATTTGCAGGTACAGACTACTTGAAGCCATCAGCAGCTGATTCACAACTGATGAGAGAGCAGCTGTGAGCTGGTTTCTTAGTACTCCTCCCAAGCTTTCCTGTGCCTCAGCCAGGGCCTTTCAGAGGTTGAGAGAGAATTAGGCCATTCTACTGTTTGAGGCTTCCAGTATATTAAAAATAAAAATATGCCAAAACAAGTTTACAAAAACTGTGGTATATTTCAAATGTTTATACGAGTTTAAAGTTGTATGAACGTCTTTTTCTTCCAGTCCTGTCAGTGTATCTCTGAGACTCTATGTATATCTTCATATGGAGAGAATGCCAAAAGTCTAAATTTGAAACCTTTTGTGAATGTTATCCCTGGGCCAAATTATCTTTGGGCCTTTCCCCACTTCCCTTAAGCCCCGCGCTACTCGAGGAGAGTAGCGCGGGGTCCCTCGGCACTCCCCACTGAGAGGGGCGGCGACAGCACAGCCGCCCCGAAGCTGCTGCTGTCGCGCCCCTCAGCGCGCAGCATCCCAGGCGCTCTTCTTAACGGCGCCTTTTGATGGCCCCGCGCAGAGCGCGGGGTCGTGGGGACAGCTGGGTGCGCGCCTGGGATGCTGCGCGCTGAGAGCAGCACGCAGCATAGAGGGGAATGACAAGAGTGGGGAAAGGCCCTTTCTTCTCCCCCACCCCATGATAGGTTGTGGTCTCACCACAGCAAGGACAGGATAGAGGGAAGGGATGAACTCTGGGCTGGGAAAGATCTGGGGATTTTTTTGGTGAGGTGGGGGGGGGAGTGTTGTAGCTCAGTTCCCCACTAAGCAGAGTTGAAGGCAGTTGTCAGCAGGTTCATTTGTTTTAATCTGATCAGACTGCTGAATCCAGGTGAAGACAACCAAGAGTCCAAAGCAAGAGTCCTAAGTTAGAGGTTGAAGCAAGAGTCCACAACAAGAATTCAAAGTAACTACATAAGGGTAACACTGACAGTGGCTTATCAGGCCAAGTATGATGTTGCTGCCACAATGTTGCCTGGTTCCCAAAGCCTTATATGCTAAGTGTCCTACCCACTAATATCCAACCCTGTACAGCTGCACCTCTCTAGCCTGGCTTCTGCAAAGACTCCTTACTAAGCCTTGTTTGCTCTTGCTGCTGAGTCACCGCTCCTGCAAGCTGGCTCGCAGCTTCCTTCGGCACTTCTGCCAGGATTCTGGCAACACTGGGGGCAAGTGGACTGACAGGTCCTCGCCCAGCTGAGTGTCAGGAATTTGGAAATTATAGAGTGGAGCCTGGCTGTGACTTCCAGTCTGCATGCTCTGCCTGAGCCTCTGGACCCAATCCTGCAGGAACGATTGCAGGTTCTGCTTGAGCCTCTAGATCCAATCCTGTAGGTATTACCAGAGGCTTTAGCTGTGAGCCTGCAAGCGTTACCTGGGCCAATGCTGTGCCCTCTTCCTCATCTAGGTCCCCCCTAACACATCTTCTGACATGCTGGGCTGGGTAAAATAGGGGCCAAGTCAGAGGAGGGTGAGGTTTGGGGAGAGGAAGGACTTCAATGAGATATAATGCCAAAGGATCCACCTTCCAAAGCAGCCGTTCTTCCAGGTGAACCCATCTCTGTTGCTTGGAGATCACTTGTAATAGCGCGAGATCTCCAGCTACCACCTGAAGGTTGGCAACCCAAGCCCTGAGGTATCGGAATCAGACTCCCAACTGACCCCCAATCTGACTAGTAGTTCAAGTGGCTTGAGATAGGCCAGATATATTCTGGATTGGCTCACGGTGTGATCATGAGCATTGAACTGGGGATGCTCAACTGCCAAATGGGTTCACTGAGAAATGTGTGACATCCTTGTTCAAAACTGGCTGGCACTTGTGCAGCACCTATATAGATCACTATCTACAATGACTTCATAATACAGCTAGCATTCCAAATACTCGGAAGAGCCATTAAGTTGTCTTTGGTGAATTACATTCTCATACTTCCTAATACAAATAGATTGGTGGGCTTTTATTGGCTACAAATCTCAAAGTTAGGATGTGCTCAAAAGCATTCAGCAAGTCATATGGAATGGAAAATTATGTACAGCAAAAAAAAATACAGCTATGAGATTTTAACTTTCTTCATGTTACTTCCTTCTGGAATAGCAAGCTGTACCGCTGACAAAATCAATGTCTTCAATTGCCAGGCACTTGATGTTAAGTGTTAATGGTATAATATTATATTCTATAATATACATGCTGCAAGATGAATCTATATTGACATTCTAGCCATAAAGCTGAACTTCAAGTGAAAGTGTATAGATATTTTTTTTTCTAAAAGGCTGAGATGTCACTAAATATTTCCACCTAATCAAGAAATATGATGCCACTAAAAACTCTGTGAATTGCCTCCTGTGCTCTCCATTGAGACTAAACTTCTGAAAAGAATATATGATGTAGTAAAAATGTTAAGTGTGTAGTATAAACCAACACATTCTCCGTTAACAAAGCAAATTTGCCAGACTTGTCACAGTGCAAAGCCTGGGTTTATATCAGTTGTCGTTAGCATTCCTGCCACATGTCAATTTTAGAGGCAATTGAAATCTCCAGTTATCTTTGGATGGGTAGTTCCTTATTATGTATCAAAGAGCTTTTTCTCCTTCGCAAGCATGGGACTGAAACAGAATTGCCTGCACAGGGAGGATCCATAGTTGGATCATGGGTCACGTGATCTGCACATACAGTAGACTTGTGCTTGGGAGTTTCTTTCGTTTCTTTCATTTTGTTATTAATTTCAAAAGGGACTATTTCATTATTGGATCATTTAATATAGTTTTGTTTCATTATTATTATTGTTTGCTTTTCATAGTGCAGTTCTATTATTATTTCCAAATGGTTTCAATAAAATCGGGCGCCACACTTTTATAATGAACTTTTATAATGCTGTCTGGTGCTGCTAGGTTTTAAGAAATTTGTAAATTGTTTTAATTTACCCAATGTATTTTATGGTGTGTAATGCAAGGGCCTATTGTGTGTAATATTGTTTTGGCCTTCTGTATACCGCCCAGAGCCCTTCGGGGGTGGGCAGTTTAAAATCAATCAAACAAACAAACAAACAAATAAATAAATAAGCTCCTCCCCATTTTCTCAGGCCGGCGCCTTCATGGTTTTTCCATACAAATTGGACAACATTCAGGCATATTAAAGTATTCCCCAAGGGCATCCACACTGCAAATTTTAGAGAGATAGAATAAAGGGGGCTTCTTTTTTTGAGGCAATGAAAGTCACCCATGTTGAGAATTAAAGGCCCTTTCTCCACAGCACAAATAAAATGTCCTGAGGATAAGAAAAAAATGGGGAAGTCCACACAGCTTTTTCTCCAAAACGCCTTCAGGATGTTTTATTTCTGCTCAGCCCAGGTTTTTGTGAAAACACTAAACCGGCAATTCTTTTTTGCCAGGTTGGCTTAAAGTCATCTCCTGCCTGCTGTGCAGAGCTCAGGAGATGACTTATTTCTCCCACCTAATCAAAACAGCTCCCACTTTCATTTTCTCTGGCCAGCCATTTTCTGCTGCTTGAAACCTCCGTTTTGCTGACCATTTGCTAAAGTTGCCTGGGGGATTTCCTCTGCATGCATCAGCCTGTGCTTCTTTTTAGCTCAAAAAGTATATGGTTCAACTCAGTTATTCCTGCTGATTCCAGCAATATATAGGGGTTTTTTTTCGTTTTTCATTTTTTTATGAGTTATCTTTGACAAAAAGGCAAGTCTTGCTCATATGTGTCCAGAGCAATATAAATGCTATTTTAACAAAGTGCTATGTTTCCTGGGGGAGATAATAAAGATTTCGAAGGAAATGGCACTTTAATAAGAATTTTAAATGCTGCCAGAGTATAAGAAGAGGGTGGGAGAGACTGGTACTAGGATCCTGGCAGTGATAAAGATCCAGGAAGATGTGGTAGATTAAGGTACACACCTCCTGTCAACTTTATCCTAAAAAGGGTATAGTAGGCCAGGGACTGGGGAAGAGGCAATAGGCCAGACCCAACCCGTATAAGGCAATTCCTACAACAGGCTGGGAATGAAGCAGGGGATCCTCTCTTGACTTATGGGAGCAGATTGCCGGGGGGGGGGGGGAGAGAAAGAGAGAGGGGGGAACCAGTTGGTGCAACCCTCTCTCCCCATTCTGAGACCTGGGAAGCTCCCGGGTTGATGCCCATCCATCAGCCAAAGGACAGGCTTCAAGTTTGACTGGTAAGGTTGCCAATCTCCAGGTGGCAACCTGGAGGGGTGGAGCGAGGGGAAACTGCACCTGGGGTGCACACGCCCCCAACCTCAGAACACATTGGAATGCCCCTGCCCCGCCCCCTCAACAGCCTGGCCATGCCTCTGCCACTGCTCCGCCTGGGCGCCCTGTGGGCACGACGCAACTGGGTGGCTGGAAATATCATACTATTACAACTGATACCCAGGTGACAGAAATAAATTCACCTGGAGAAAACGGTCACTTTTGAAGGTCGATTCTGTGACAGTATACCCCACTGAAGTCCCTCTCCTCCCTAAATCCCACCATTCTCAGGCTCCACCCCCAAAATCTCCAGTATTTCCCAACCTGGAGCTGGCAACCCTACTTTGCAGGGGAAATGTCACACCCATAATATTATTGTAGTGCTTTAGGCAGATGCCATAATGCATTTTCCATGAATACGTGCAGAAGAAGATGAAAGTATTGTTGAAAACAATAAAAAATTGTTCCTTTTTCAGAGTTCTTTGTGTAGAATGAAGGATTATCTCTTCCTCAATATTATTTCATCCTTCATTTTTTAAATTCTGGAACTTGTATTATTTTATTCTATGCTTTACTATTGATCTGTGACTGTAAATAAATCTTATTGTACACATATTTAGTGATGGTAGCTCTGTGATCATAACGATTCTATGCTTGCTTATAAAGCAAATAAGATACCAAATGCTTGAATGGGCTGTTGCAGAGCAGGTGTATATTTATAATAGGAATTAGGTAACAGCTTAAGGCAGGAACAAGGTGAACACAAGGAGCTTTCCATATCTAGATCTGTAGTATAGACAGAAGGCCTGTTTGACTGAAGTGGTCATATATTTAAGAGCAGACATTTTCATGAGGCTCTCACTGTACTTGGATGTTATATTGTTCTGGCATGACTGTAAATAATCACCCACCTAAAACATTTTGCCAGAGCTCAGCGCTATTCAGGTCCATAGCCAACTGTGTAAATTCAGAAATTTAGAACTCGTGTAAGAGTATTCATATAAACATTTGGATACAGCTGTAGATTTTCAGTAATTAAAAATTTTCAGTGGTCCCCTGCTTCCATTGCAGACCTACAGTGCCCCTCATGTTGTTCCTTAGGATCTCCTAGCCCCCAGGAATAGCATTTTGGGGAACATTGGGACTTTAGCAGGATGGTAGAGGTAAGAAAATCCCCTTTTCACTGATGGAAATCTTTTCCATCAATGAACATTACTCCTGAACCCATGCTTTCCATTTGATAAGTGAAAGGAAATTTGTCCACTAATACTCATCTTGTTTTTCATTGCAAAGAGATGAGTGCTGGTATGTGCTGTGACGTTCTCCAATCTCAAATAAAAATGGCAAGGACCAATGAACTTGATTACTGGCACCCTGTATTAACTGAGGGCTCTTGTGCTCCGGAATCCTTGCAACATGTAAGACTTCAGTTGTTTTTCAGCAGAGTAATCAATATGCAAAATGGTACACAGTACAAAAAGAAATAGGAGTATACCAGTTCTTTGCTCAAGGGTACATGATCTACATTAACAGTAGTGAAAAAGGTATGTTTTGTTCTGCTATCCCTGTTAACTACAATAGGGTAAAGCTGTGTGTCTATGGAACATAGAACATAGTCTATGGGCGTTTTCGCAAACACTTTTTGTTCCAGAATAAAAGCGAACCGCATTGATTCCTTGCCTTTTTAATGTAGTTTCGTCGCTCGATGGCATTCGCACATGGCCCTGTAGTCACGCATCTTCCGCTTGCTTCGCAACTCCCGTGTTTTCGCATCCCTCAGGAATGCGGTGCAAACGACGAATCTGATAGGCTGGCGCGCAGTCCTGGGGCGGTCCGGGGGTGGGTTAAACGTTCCTTGCGTCACCCGTGGGGGCGTTGCCTCGTTGTCACGTGAGAACGTGACGTGGGCGGGTGAAAACCCAGATTGGCAGCCGTTAGCTCGATACATCTCGCGTTGAGACGTGATCTCGTCTCCATTTTATATCGTAGCCTTGAGTTATCGCGTTACCAAGGAACCGACCGAGGTATTGCTACCTGGTTAGGAGGTTTCCCTCACCAGTTGTGCCCCGCTTTGGCTACAGAACTGCTTTGTGGGCATAATATCAGATGGAAAGCCATCAGGTCGCCATGCCTCCTGACACAGAGGAGACAGAGCTGCTTCTTCTGGTTGTGACGCTGCTGTGCCACTGGACGAGGGTTGTGTCTGCAGCGCAAGCCTTCATGCGCGCCATGGCTGTGCATGAAAGTTTGCCGCAGGCTTCTGCACTATCGCCGGACAGTGGGCGCAGGGCGCGCGGGTCTCGCCGTTGGGTTGCCTTGGCCGCCGCCCCAACGCCGTGCCACTTCTGGGTGTACCTGCACCGTAGCAGGGACTGGTGGTATATGTAAAGGATTCAGTGGTGTTGATGAGCGGGTCAGCCGCCTGGCCTTGACTACATTCCACAACCCGGGCGATGGGCCAGTTTCCCGCGGGCGAGAGACCCATCTCTGCGAGGGAGATGAGACCTCCGTTCCCATGGGAAGCCGGGAGGGGGATGGGATGGATAGAGTTATAACCTGTGCTTCTGGCGGGAAATGTTATTCCTGCCACGGCGTGTACGTGAGCTTTCTAGGATGTCTGAATAAACGGTCTTTTACACCCAAAAGCCTTTTATTTCTGCTTCTATGGAATTCCTTACAGTATAACTGCGTGTGGTCATCATGGAACGATGAGGAATGGATCAAGAACTTCCGCATGAGCAGACATCTAACGCTCCAGAGTGATCACCGCTGACAGCCTAGCACTGTGCATTGAGGCGCCAAGACACACGCACGCGGGCGGCGCGTTGCGCGTGGAGATGCGAAAGTGGGGATGGCCATTTGGCATTCGGCCAGCCCCAACCTCATTCAGGGAGCGTGCGGCAGCAGCTTGGAGTGGGCACCACCACCGCTTTCGAGGCTGTCCATGAATTCTGTGAAGCCGTGAAGAACATCCTGTTCAAGAGGGTTGTCCGATTTGCGGATCCAGTGGAGAAGCGGGTAGGGCTCAATGTAGGTTTGATAGTGCTACCAGTCGCGGCACACCTCATCACTTTTAGGGTGCGTGCACTCTTGGCTCTGGTGGGCCTGAGATACAGGTTCGAATTTTCTGGAGTTTGATTTGACAAAGGGCAGGCAGTGGGGGCCACCTATTCCTCTTTCTTTAATTTATTCGGAAATGGGTGACGGGGTGTGTGAAGGGCAAGCGACTCCTATAAGAGTTGGCGGTTATTTCAAAGAGCGTCATATCGGGATGCGTCTTTGCGCAGGTTCCGAGCCCAGAACGGACCGGCCAAGGAATTGTGGGTATGCATATCTAATTTTGAAAGAAAAAAAAGGGACCTTTAAGGGTGCGCTCAGGTCAGAGAGGGCAAAACGGGTTGCACATTCTGGGGGGGTCTGTCATTTTGGAGGAAGAAGGGGCTGGGGAAGGTTCCACCCTGGGGCAGATATAATTTCACCCGTGATCGCAGGGGTTGAGGCAGATATGTAAAGCGTTCAGGAATTTGGTGTGTCGCGATTTGAGTATCTTGAGGGAAATGCCGCCCTCGAAACCACTCCTTAAGGGGCGGTTTCGGCTAAGCGCCTGGCCTTGCACACTGTATTGATACAGCTGCCAGGCGCTGGGCAACCACAACCCAGGCAGGTTTGTGTGTGAATTTGGTGCGGCAGCATCTTTTTAAACTGGGGCCTGTTCTGGCAGAAAAAAGCTTTCTGCGGTACCAGGACGGAGCCCAGATTTTAATCCAGGGAGGAGCCATTCAGCCAATTGGCCCTCCCGCCTTTGCTTGTTTAAAAATAGAGAAGAGAGGAAATGAAGAAAACTTCAGAGCAAGGAGCTCTGATGAGGAGAAGTAAGCGCCAATAGCGGGGGGCATGCTCGCATGGAGTCGCCCCATAAGCACACTCATGGCCCTTTTCAGCGCTGCTGCTGTTCAGAGACACAGAGCAAAGGGCAGCCATGACACTAACTGGCTCCTTTTTTTTCCAAACGACCTCCAGGTTATGCTGCCGATTTGCCAACATTGGCTTCCCACAGTGCGTCGGAGCAATTGATGGGTGCCACATTCAGATTCTAAACTCCATCGGATGCCCCTGCGGACTACATCAACAGGAAGAGGGTGGCCTCCATTGTTCTTATGGCTGTTTGTGATGACAAAGGGATGCTTCTTTGAGGTGGACATTGGTCACCCCGGTGGAAGCCACGACGCTAATAACATTTTCAGAGGTTGCCATTTCCACGCGAGAGCCATGGACAGGGTGCCTTCTTCCCAGTTAACCCTGTAATGTCCATTCACGGGCGCGTGGTTGTCCCACCGTTGATTTTGGCGGATGCGGCGCATTCCCCATGCGGAGGTGGCTTGTAAAGCCATTCCTTCATCCACCGGAACCGCCGATATGGTTACCTATACAACAGAAGAAGAATAGTAAAGCAGGGCCAGATGTGTTGTGGAGCGATGCCTTTGGGCTTGCATTAAAGGGGAGGTGGAAGTGCCTGTGGCACAAGTTGCCCATAAGAGGGTTGGGAGAGGGTAAATTCCCTGGATTTGCCACTTGTGTTGTTCTCCACCAACCTATATGCGAAGCGGAAGGCCATGACTCTCCGGGAGAGTGAATGGTGGACAGGCCCTCTGCTAACTCAGATGGAGAGAGCAGCAACCCATCATAATTGACCAGGGTAGAGGGTCCTACTCTGAGGATCAGCATCTGTGGCAAGGGGGAAGGCGGTGAGTAATGCCCTGGCAACATACATGTAGCCTCGCAACCGCCTCTGTGCAACAGTAGTCTCCTCGTTGCATAGGCATCCATTCACGTCTAAGTACCATTGGTGGTGTGCGCTAATGTGCAATAAATGTGTATTCGTTTTGTCATAATAAAAGTTTTTTTATTGATAAATCAAACTAACACGCCTGCGGTCTCTCAATTCTACCACCCATCTCCCCCCCTCTACACTCACACTGGGAGAGAGCATCCAGGTGAACCGCCTTTCAATTATTAAAAGAAATGTCTCATGAGTTGTGTGGCGGGGGGCACTGTGCAACCTTTGGGAGGGAGACGTGAAAAAAACATCGCTGATTGGTTTGTGCGTGGGTGGTGGTGGTGGCCGCGCCAATGTCTCCTGGAATTCAATGCTCTCTGCCCAGAAGCTCCGCCGATGGAATTATGACAGCCCTGACCTATAAACGCTTGCGTGGAAATTGTATTATCAATAGTTATGTTCTGGGAACATTGAGGCCTTGGCAAAAGGCTGTGCACTGGAAGTTCATGGGGTTTCACCGCCTGCATTCCTGTTGGCGTAACGCATCGGATGCTTGTTTGCTGGGAGCACTCTACAAGCAGTTTCACAGCTTGTGCGCTGGAGGCATGACGGACAGGAAGTTCCGGGGTTATCCATGCAACGCCACCTTGATTTCCCGTTAGCTCACTAGGCTGCCCTTCAAAGGGTGAAACGCAATGTAAAGGGCTTGTTGGCCCATCCCCCTCTTGCACTTCTCTCGCCCTCAGTAACAGTGAGCACTTAATGGTCGCGTATAGCCGTTCCTCTCGAGGTGTGAACTGGTCTGAAGAAAGATGAGGTGGAGAAGCGATGATACTGGCCGTAATCAGCAGGGGGGTGGCACCAAACCGGTGGTGGGGAGCGGTAAAGGCTCCCAACAGGAAAATCTACTCTGGCCTCAGCAAGGAGCCATGGCAAGAGAGAGGGACACAACAGGGAGCCCAACTCAGATCCAGAACAACAAGTGGAAAGCGCTCAAAAAAGAGTTCTTAAAGCTGAGAGCGTCGCTGGGAGGCCAAAGCACTACTCCCTTATGCGGGAGGCTTGGCTGAAAGGCTGAGTGGTCCCGGAAAGCCCGAACACTTCCCGAGAGAATGAAGGAGGGGAGGTGAGTTGGTCTGATTTTCCACAGCATGCTCTTCGCGAGGAGACAAAACCAGTTTCTGGTTACAAATGCACCTGCTAGCTTTAATCGCTTAGCACCACTGTGAACTCAACCAATCTTGGTAATCTGCACTCATCATGAAAATTTCCTGTTTCAGGGACATATGCAGCTTTAAGATAAAATGCAATGTCAAAGATGCGTTGCATGTGCAGTGAGAAGTTGTGAGGTTAGCTTGAAGAGAGTGATGGACTTTTACTTTAGTTTTACAGAGCACTTTCGGCAGCAATGGGGTCATAGCCCTTGAGAGCACAAAGCTTAGAGGAGTGACTGTGTGCACGAGCAAATTGCAGGTAGCAATGAACTTTCTGCAGCGGTGGCTTTGGAGGTTAACAGCAAGAGCCAGACCACTCTCGGGGCGTGGTGCAACCCCCCCCCCCCAACTTGTGCAGCTGGTGATGTGAAGCCTTACCTTTTCAATTCAGGTTCTCACGCACAAGCCCAAATAGACTTGCTGGGTTTACTTTGGCCACCCCCAGCCTTTAATGGCTGTATCTGACCCAACAATGGCAAGTGAAGTCTTCTGAGGGTGGGCAAGTGAGAGGGGAATGTGATGCCCTTTGAGCATGCTGCAGTAGAGGAAGGGGGCCCGGAGGCCACACTCTTTCTGCTCTTCCCTTACTGCTTCCCTACTCATGCAAATGAAAGCCGGTATGGGAAAGGCTGTTGATTCCTCCCGCACATTACGCATACTCTCTATCAGGCCTTATAGTCTAGCTGCAAAGCGCATTGAAATCATGGTGGGAGCGCATTATGACGTGAGTGTTTCAGGTGCCTCCGCCTCCCCTGTTGCTTGCATTGTGGCAAAGGTTTTCCATCAACGTGCATAAAGGTTACACTCTTTAACCAACAGCGGACACATTGTAGAGCGCCATAGTCCCTCGCCAATCTCCCCTTGCAAGGTTAGAGGTTGCCATGCAATTAGAGACAGTTGGATGTGTGGAGCTCCTAGCCCAAACTTTAAAAACTTGAAAAAGAACTTAAGAAACTTAAGAAAGTTAAGAAATTGGGGACCTTGCATGCAGTTTTCAACCCCTACCCTTGTCTGTAGGGAGGCCTACATGCTGGCCTGCAGTTCAATGAGGGTGGGAGAGGGAGAGTTTGCGGAAATTCAGTGGCCAACAGCTGCCCCTCCCGCACACACGCGGCATGCAATGCATTTCCAAACAACCGTGGCAGGTGTTTGAAAGTGCATTTTCGCTGTACACACTGACAGCAGGAGCACTGTTAAATGTGGGAGAGAGAGCAATTTTAAATGTTAGATGTATGTGGCTATCTGGAGCTTAAAGCCATGCATCCCCCTATTCCCTTCAGGAGCAGCTGCGCCCACCACCAAAACCAAGGAGGAGAGGAGCGAGGGGGCCACCCAGCTGCAGTGCAGTGAAGATGAGGGTAAGCCTACTTGTCACCCAGAGTGCCATGTTCTTTGGGAAAGGTGGTGCCGCGGGATTCCAACGTTGCCCATGTTACTGAGAGTTGTGTCCAGCATCTTCCAATGCTAACTGGCTCTGCAATCTCTCCATGTTTGCCAGGAATGTCTAGGGACCCAGAGGGGGCTCTGACCACGGCAGGGCACTCTGCATCAGAAACCACGACACGTGCAGTTGGCACTCAGACAGAGCCATCGCTGGATGCCAACTGTGAGTTTAGAAAACCGGTGGGGGGGGGATGAGCGGCTTGCGGCAGCAGAATGATCTGCATGGAGCGGGATGGCTGGCGGTACTGGCAAAGAGCTCTGAAGGGAGGGGGAGATGTGTACACAAGCCGCAGAAACCAGACCCCGCGCCTTGCCTCATCTACTGTTTTCCCTGTGTTATATCTTCCACACTCTTCAGACAAGGATCTGGAGCGCAGGCTGGCTGTGGTTGAGAAGTGGATGAACAGGAGGAAGGGCCGCCAGGAGGCTGCTGGAAAAGCGGAGGGCTGCAGAGAAGGCAGGCAAACCACATGGCGCGGTATCCAGCGAAACAAGCACCAAACTTTCCTAACCCATCTCCCCGCACCTCTCAGTTGTCTTTAACTTTTAATGCATTGCTTAACTCACACAATAAAGGCAATTTTTAATTTTTCTTCAAAAAATGTACTCGGGCACATTGTTTATTATCGCTTGCTGGATTTACATCTCTGCAAAGCAGAGGATTGTCTGCTTTCCATGACCTTCCTCTCCTGGCAACCAACCAGAGAGGACAGGCATGTGTAACGTTTTATAAAACATAAAACAAATTACTCTGATGCTTAAACGCCCGCCATCGCTAACCTTATGTAAAAGCAGGGGGGGGGCTTGCCCGGTGGTGGAGGCAGACAGAGAAATAACGGGGGGGGGGGGAATGGTTCCTCATAGGTCCATTCTGGCTTTGGGCTTCCTCACGCGCTTGTGCATTGGCTGTGATTCTTGGCAAGCCACCTGAGTGCAGCACAGCTCAGAGGTCTCCCCAACCATCACTTCGAGGTCCTCCACCTGTGATGGGAGGAGCGCTGTGGCGTTTCCACACAGGACTCCAACTTTCGGTGTCTCTCAGCCAGAGTGGGATAAGTCACCTCTGCCGCGATCTCCACTGAGAATTTGCAGCTGGGCCAGAATTTGCACAAGTGGGCAGGCACTGCTGAAACGCTGGGGGGGCAGGCAAGGTGTGTGATCGCGACCTCAGGAGCAGAGGCGCCTAATGAACCCCCAGCACCCCTGCCACCCGAGGAGCCCATGCGCTGCAGCAAAGCCGCCGTCACAAGGGTCTGGCATTATGTCATTCCCCCCACTGTCGATGGCCAGCCTCGCCAGCCGCATGACAGCTGCAGCTTATTTTGCTCTCTTGGCGGCTCTCTGCATGAATGACGCTTTACACCTCCCTTTCCCGCCTATCCTCGAGCCTCCTCTTCCATCGCCTCGACCTCTCCCTGCTCCACCATGGCCCTTCCCGCCGAAAAGTCAGCGAAAGCACTCCAACCATGTCGCCTGCGCCCATCCTGTCAGCAGTCATTCTCCCGCTCTGGTGAAGTCAGTTCCATCATGGGCATGGGTGTGGAGCCTGTAAGAGGAAATTGTTGTGAAAAGAAGCAAAATTAATAGGCAGGTCATGGAAGGAACTTTTATGAATCAACTGTCATCTACCCTAGGCTCGCATGGAGGGAGACACACTTTCTTGTTGAGCACATGAGCAGATCTGCATAGACATCCCAGGGTTTGCTGAGAAGCTGAATCACATATGACCCCTAGCATTCACATTGAAACTCAAGCAGTGAGAGCTCAACGGGCACGCCATCGAGTAATGCCCGGCAGCTCAGTTTCTGCGGCATTACGGTGTCTTCTCTGGTCGAATTACGGCAATGGAGTGGGTGTCCGATGCTCTCAGAGTGCCCTGCTATCACAAAAAATGCGGCTGGGGTGGGGTGGGGTTTGTTTTTTCAACAGCGACCTTCATTGGCACCAGAACTCCTGCAGCAATAGGGATGGTCAAGAGACATCATTCATGTCACCAGAGGTGTCTGCAAAGAGAGCTGCCATGAAGGAGAAAGAACATGAGAGGCGCACTCATCACTTTTCTTCCTTTGAAAAAAAAAAGCACTAACGCATTGTGCTGTGAGGTGCTGACCGCTGCAAGGGTATTTGGCCGCTGACAATCGTTCGAAGCACACCACCCCTTGGCAGAGGCTTGCAGCCATGCAGCACTAACAGGCAATGGCTGGGAAGAGGCATCCCTATTGTAGGTGGCTCTCTACACGCTTTTACCTCTTCAAAAAAAAAGGTGTGACACACTGCCACGTGTTGGCAGTAAAACCATGGGTCTTCAAGCCACGGCATCATCCAGATGCTCATGTATGTACCATGGCAGGGAGAAAAGCACCAGCAAGCTTTGTAAGGTGGCAGCTACCCTTGAACCCATTACCGTGATGAAACATATGTTTTGGCCAGAGTTTCGAGACCGCTGTGTCAAACAATGCTCCCGCACCTGCATTTGGAGGGAAAATTGGTCTGGTTATCACACAGGTCAGAAAATCAAATGTTCCCCACCCTCCCCAATAATCTTCACCCCAAAATCTAGCATGTCTGTGCTGCATGCAAATGTTGCAAAAAGCCAAGCACATATCTGTGCTGGCAGAGCAAGGCTGAAGCTAAAAGGGGAACATGAAGATGTGAAACTCCTCTGCCCATCTCCCTCTGCTTCACAGCAAGCGTGCACAGTGATGCACAGGCAAAGTTCCACTTGTGCTCTTTCGTGGCTGGTCTGCACCCGCCCACACATCCCCAGCACACATTGAAGGAGTAAGGCCGCGATGGTGCAGAGTGTTTTGAGGGAGGCACCTGCCCGCCACAGGCATTGAGGGACCATTGCTCCCTGCATCGCTCTCCTGGAAGGAAACCATTGAAAGTGCACTGGCTGTTTTGGGGGGAAATTCCATCATGAGCAGCCTGTGTTTTCCTTAACCCGTCCCCACTTTTGGCGCACTGTGATGGAGGGATGTCGTGGGAACCCCACAAAGCATGGCCTTACACCAGCAGGTTAAACAGCCAATGAACTCACCACTCATCTGCGACATAGGGATCTGCGTGGCATCGTCCTCAGGAGAATTGCTGATTTCAGAGGTGGACACTGTTGGCGAAAAGCGTAAAAGTTCAGTAGCTGCGTGCAGAAACATTGGGCAAAGAGGAGCGAGGGGGCAATTGAGGATTCACCCTGAAGTCCGCAGCACTGTGCGACAACAGCGACAGCGGGAATGCAAGCATTGGCAACCCCCCCAACACACATTCGCACATTACCGTGAAATGGGGCATGAGCGGGGACCACGTTTAAACAGACCCAGAAGTGAAGCGTGCAGAGTCTGGAGTGCCCCATCATAATAGAGGCACAACAGAGCAAGCGCTGCATCCGGGGGTATCAGGCAGAAGTATAGGAAAACTCACCCTGGGATGTAGGGGATGGGGTTGAAACCTGCAGGGGTCTCGTGTCTATGGTCTCCAAGTCTCTGCTCCCCACGCTGGTGGAATCCCTCGCGGTCGCTAAAGTCTTCAGAAGCGTGTCACCACGCACTTCTGTCGCCCGGAGCTGATGTGGGGGGGGGTTGATCCTGTCCCTGTCCCCCCCAACATCTGCTCCTCGAAGCTCCTTCATAGAAAGGGCATGCAGTCCGAGACCTGGTCATTCCCTGAAGTGTTGTTGTGCTGGTGTATCCGGCTTAAAAGTCCCTTTTTTCAAAGTCTTTTGCCTTCGTCCTGCACTCCAACGGACGTCCTGTTGTACTTTGCCCCTTTACGCATTTCAACTGCCACCCTCTCAAATACGTCCAAGTTGCTTGGTAGAGTGGACTTCAGCGAGCGCTGAACTTCCTCTTCCCCCCACACGGCAATGAGGTCCTTCGTCTCCTCCGGCCGCCATGATACGCCCCTACCAGGACCCTTACCCAAAATGGCGGCGGATTGTTTGTGCGTGTCGAAGTTCCCTCCCATCCTGTTACCAAGAATGCTCGAAACGTTGCACCGCGGTAACGGGGCAGGAGACGCAGGCTGACGAAGTCACGCGGTTAATGCTGGTAGCCCGCAGGCCTACGGTGGAGTCGAGCTGCAAGGCTTACGACTCCACCGAACGGGACGAGGGGGAAAGTCGAAAGTGAGATGCAAAAGGAACAAAGGAATGTCGCGGCAGCTGCAGCAAGAACTACTCGCCCATTAAGCACTCCCATTGGATAAGATCAAATCTCGTCACCACGGGTGGGCGTAAACCCTCGCTGCACGCCTCGATCCACTTCCGGCTCCACTTTTTGTTTACGCCAACTAGGCACCAAATTCTGGGGGGAAACTGCGTTTTCCAAGAAAGTTGCACAAGTATCGAGCGACAGGAAAAATGCGGAACAACGGCTGGAATGTGGAACAGAAAGGGGGTCGGGACACATTTCGGCTTAAGTGTGTGCAAACAAATGTGTGATACGGCGACGACCTCACATGCCAGATCTGCAACATACAGTGTGTGCGAAAACGCCCTGTGTGTCTATGTGTTCCATATGTTCCATAGCTGTGTGTTCCATATGTTCCATAGCTGTGTGTCTATGCAACACTGCCAGAGCAACCAAAGCACCGCTGTATACACACTGAAAGATTTCTGTCTTCTTTCTTTAAAGATATGGGGAAAACATTTTATTATTTATTTATTTATTTGTTTGTTTGTTTGTTTGTTTGTTTGTTTGTTTGTTTGTTTGTTTGTTTGTTCCACTTTTATACCGCCCTCCCCCAAGGGGCTCAGGGCGGTTTACATCATAATATAAACAAGCGGATGAACACAATAAAATATTAAAATTCAAATCAGTTAAAATGCAGCGTTCCAAATTCATAATCAATTAAAAACAGATGGCGTTCGACCATTAACTCCTCAACTCCTCTAAGAGGGGAACAGCGGATCTCAGTTGTTAATGGGCATTCCTATCAGCAAGTCGGCCTCCCCAAAAGCCCGGCTTTGTAATCCTTGGTCTTCCAGGCCCCGCGGAACTCGCTAGGTCCCGGCAGGGGTCTCGACAGCTGGTGGGAGAGCATTCCACCATTGCGTGAAGGGCCAGGGGTCAGAAAAAAGCCCCCCGGGTCTCTAGTGTGGAGGCTTTCAAGCCAGCAGCATCATAGAGGGGGCGGGGATCTCCAGTAAATTGGCCTCTGCCGAGTACAGAGACCGACGTGGGACATATTTTATGCTTAAGTGTGCCCCTTTGTACAGCATTAGTGCTATTTAAAGGACTTCTGTGAAACACTATAATGGGGGGGACTCAATTATATCAGCTATTTTTTCACATATTTTATGAGCTTCCTCATGGCTCACATGTTTCTAAATGATTTGTATATCTAAGCTCACTTCCCCCAATGCTTTATAGACTTAGAGTTTCCTATAAATTCACAGCAAGCATAATTCTTAACACCAAGATAGTTAAAACATGCATGTATGCAATTTTTCCCCAGCAACTGTAAACAATCTCTGTTTTTCTACAGAATGTCTTGTGTTACAGCAAGTGCACAAAGAAGGCATTAACCAAGTGAGCAAGTGGTGAAAACATTATGGAATAAATCCTGATGATTGATTTGGAACAGTGGATTAAGCTGTGGGATTCAGAGCAGAAATAAAGACTGATGCAAACACTCAGAATGGCTGCTCTTGAAGCCAAGGCTTTTGAAGGCAGAATAAGATGGTGTGGTTATTAATTTAAAAAAAGATTATCTGGTCAACTAAAGAAGTGTTGTTCTGCTGCTTTTTTTTTTGAACTGTGAGCAGGGGCGTAGCTGCAATAGGAACATCAGGGGTGGCTTGTCCTGGGTGCTGCCAAAGCAGTCACGTGGGGAGGCAGGGGTGAGGTGGGATGGGGCATATTGGGGGCAGGGCGGGGCATGTTGGGGTGGGGAGGGTGCATGTGAGCAGTTCATGCCCTGGGCACAGTTCCCCCTCCCTTCGTCACTGACTGTGAGTAAATCTGCCACAAGTAGGTGAGAACTGCCAAGAAGCAAGAATGTTGTTCTGATTCATGTGGGTGATGAGGTAATGGGTATCTGCAAGCAGTACCTCCTACTGCACTTCGATGATTATCGTACTGTGTCTTGAATCAGAACCATGAGTTATTTTTCACTGACTTTTCTCCTTCTAACAATGTGGTGACATCTCTATTATGGGAAAAGTGACACCTTTGAATTTGTTCCTGGGAATTGCAAAATATGTGTATCTTTGAAAAGCAGCTAGTAAAATTCAAGCTGAGCTTATCCTATTTGTTAATCTTTGATTAATTTCTAAAGGCATTTTCCTCCAAGTTGGACACTTCTGGCTGTTTTTCTGAAGCACCTCCATGTTTGTGGTCACACTCTGCTTTCAGGTTCCGTTTCCGCAAGCAGCCTTCAAATTTCTATTTTTTTCCCTCAAGCAGTGAGAGGGTAAAGATTCAGCCAGTTTGTACTAAGCATATATACTGCCCAACCAAAACACTTAGTCAATCTTCATGCCACTTAATGTTGTCCCTGATCAGCATTTCTGCACTTAGTAGTTTCCCCAGTCACTCTGCCGGTTCACTGGTTTGGGGCTAACTCTTTCTGACATTCACAGCAGATCAATTTGCCCCATCCTGTTAACTTTAAAAGAGGTAAACTGCTTTACCCAGCTACCACTCCTGAAATGTCTTCAAGCACAGCCCCATGTAAAGTGCATAACAGTAGTGCAGTCTGAAGGTTACCAGAGCATAGACTACTGTAGCCAGATTGTCTCTGTCCAGAAAGGGCTGCATCTGGGAATACATATTCCTGGCCACAGCTTCCATCTGAGCTTCAAGTGCCATAGCAGAGTCCAGGAGGACTCCCAGATTTTGCACCTGTCTGTTCCAGGGCAATATAGCCCAGTTAAGTACAAGATGTCTCTACACTTCACAAACCTGAGACCCACTGACATGCAATACCTCCATTTTGTCCGGATTGAGCCTCAATTTAATTACCTGAAACTAATTGAACATACACTTGGCTGTTCTGTGTCGTCACTGTGGCAGAGGGTGCCAGGGCAAAGCAGGGACATTCATTGCTGTAGCTATTCTAGCTGGAGGGAATTTGCCAAAAAATGTAGGAGTGGGCAAAGACCTGGGAGAAAGCAGAGGAACATACAAGCACAGATCTAGGCCTTCTTCAGTTTTCCCTCCCAAGCATTCTGTCTGGCATCTGTTTATATACATATGTTTTTATATATATATAATATATATTATATTATTATTAATATATTAATATATATTATATATTATATTATATTATATTATATTATATTATATTATATTATATTATATTATATTATATTATATTATATTATATATATTATTTTATAAAGAATATAAAGAATAAAAAATGAGCATTGTTGCAGAACAAAAGTAGTGCATAGAGCTTTTCTACATCTGTCAAAATCTAAAACTTACATCATCAGATATTCTGTTTATAATTTTCAAACCTAAAAGGATCTAAATATAGCATTTTTCCTCATCCATATGACCATTATTGTCCCAAACTTTGATCTATATAGTCCAAAAAGTCACTCCATTTATTTCTAAATTCTGTAGACGATATGTTATGCATCAAAGACGTTAGCTTGACCATTGTTGCATATTCTGTTAGTTTGTTCATCCATTCTGTAAGATCTGGAGGTTTCTCTGCTTTCCTTCTTCCCGCAAATGTGATTCTAGCCATAGTTACCTTATCCTTACACAACTTATTATATACTTTTGTAACATTTTTGGAAAATATTTAACAATAAGCTTTTCAGATCTAATGCAAACTTCACTTTCATGAGAGCAGCACAAAAAGTTCAACCTCTAACAGTGATTTTTGAGGCCTGCAAAAGTTTGCTTGCATCTACTGTAAGATGGGAAAAGCCTCCATGCCACAGTGGGGAAGAAGTATCCCGTCTTCATGTGCTTCATTGTTATCCTCTATCAATAGGTAGCCCCCCACATTTGAAGATACTGAGCAGACTCTCCACCGCACACAGACAGTTGAGAGGTGAGGGGGCATCCAATTTCTCTTAGAGATATCCTTTATTGTGGATCTGAGATCTCATCATTCCTCATCTAGAGCAGCTTTGGAGGAACCTATATAATTATGCATGCATCTATTGGAGGAGTCTTTTTAAGGTAAATGCAGATCATGTGGGTAGGGGAAACCAAACCCTGCTTACTCACCATACCTTGCATGTGGTTGTAGACATCATGTTCCTTTGCAAGCCACAATTTTACAGTGCCATCCTAAAAATGCTTTCTTGGGAGTAGGCCCATTGAATGCACCTGAATAGTCTCCTGAGTAGATCTGTTCTCCTATCTGCCTAAATATTGGTAGGGAGGATCCTGTGAGTAAAGATTTAATCTCTGAGAATTTCATCCCAATTGGGTAGAGGCAAAATAATGTTCAAGTTGGAAGAATGCTGCCAACTAGAACTGTCACTTGGACAACTCCAAATTTTAATGAGCAAAAGAAGCTGAACTCTGAAGTTCAGCAGATGTCAGGGATCCACAGCACTGAAGGAAATAAAAGAAAAAGGTTGTCTGTGCATGCATGGGAGACATTATGGAAGAGCTTGTGGTGCAAATGGAAAAGCACCAGGCTCGTGAAGAAACAGTTGGGCCATAATGAGCTGGCCCTGCCTCAAATCCCAGGAAGAACGGGGAACAGTGAAGAGTCAGAAGCAGGGCAAAAACGCCATGGCAAGTAAGCTCCTGGATCTACCATGGTACATTTTGACTATGGCCCTTTCCCCACTTACCTTAAGCCCCGCGCTACTCTCCTAAAGTAGCACGGGGTCCAGCTGCACTCCCCAGTTCAGGGGCGGCGAGAACGCAGCAGTCCCAACGCTGCCTCTCTCGCACCTCCTCAGCGCGCGTAATTCCTGGTGCCTCTTCAAATGGCGCCTTTTGATGACCCCACAGAGCGCGGGGTCGTGGGGAAGCCGGGGTGCACGCCAGGAATTGCGCGCGCTGTGAATTGCGCGCAGCAACCCTCTGACAAGGGTAAGTGGGGAAAGGGCCTATGAAAAACCAGCCTTTGTTTCTAGGGTGTCCTAGTAACCACCTCTGAGTTGCAGACTTTCAGATAGAGTACAGGCATTGTTATCAGCCTGTATTCACAGTCCTATATACAACACATTTTTCTTTGTCAAGGGCAACACGGTTTTAAAATATGCACTGAAATTTTCATTGATGTTCCAGGTTTGTTAAGAGTGGGGAATTCTAATCTGAAGAACTGGGTTTGATTCCCTGCTCCTCTACATAATCTGTAGTCTGCTAGATGTCCTTTTGACTGGTTCTTTCAGAACTCCATCAGCCCCACCTGCCTGCCAAGGTGCCTGTTGTTAAGGAGGGAAGGGACAGAAGCTGATTGTTAGTGGCTTTGAGACTCCTTTTGATACAGAAAAGCAGGGTATAAAAACCAACTCTTTTTCTTTGTCAGTGTAAATTGTATTGCATAGTATTGCTTCTAGGTTCTGACACTTATCATCTGATCCTTTCCCCCTAAACTTGGGCTAAAAATAAAGAAGAGCCATGGTGAGATTTTGTGTTCAATCTGTCCATCAGTGTAGGAAGGGTTCTCTTAAGAACAAGTGGACTTTGTTCTGCTGTTTTCTTAATTTCAACACTGCTTGCATGAGCATGTGAGTTTTTTCCTTTACTGGCAAAATGCCATAAATGAATATCTAATCTCCTAGTTTTCTGAAATGTTGAAATATCCCAGAGACTGGTGGGTTCCTGCCCTCTTTCTGGTGGACTCTGATTCATATTTCAGACTTGTCTTGGCCTTTTATTTGGCACATTGCATATTTGAAGCAACCCCCCCCCCCCCCCCCGTTTTGATCTTCTACTTGACTCTGGAGATTTTCTTAGGAGGTACTTCATAGCAGAGATCATCCATACACATCCTAGAGGGCTAATTCCATTCCCTTGCTAACAATTTCAAATCTGCTTCTTTTTTATTTGCACCTTAAAAGGAACAAAATAATTTATCATGGTTTTGACTAACGCAACATGGCTTTGGTATTGCACACAAAACCAGTGTCAAACATGAATATTGCTTTCAATTTTATGTACTCCTGCAAGCAGCAAAGAAAGCAGGGTCCGGCTCTACAGGGAGCAAGGGGAAAATGCTGAATATTGAATGTCAACTTCAAGAAGAAAACATGGAAAACACATTAAAAAGGTCTTCTCAGGAGACATCAACAGAGCACAACTTGATCTAGACAACAAAAGTTTTCATTTCCTCTTCTGCAGTGGAAAAAAAGGAAATGCCACTGATAAAAATGTATTTCAAGTCTTTTCTGTAGCAGTGTGTAACTTCTGCAGAGTTTTGCTTAGGGCTCATTGTTTCAAAATTTGGATTGTGTACAGTCCACTACAATGCCACTATGAATTAATCACAGTTTAACACTAGTAGTGTATTGGGTATTAACACAAAAATACACTATTGTCTCATGAGGTTATAAGCTAAGAGCAGATCTACATTTTCTACAATGTGAGTATTCTAGAATGGCAGTATTCTGAACTCTGACACTTTGGTTTAAAGGTGTAGATGCCATATTTTGGAACATGCCCAGACAGCATGTGTTAAAACAGAACTTTAGTGTACCCCCTAAATGATCTGTTTTATTACCTGAAGGAAGCTTTTAATATGGAGAAACATTCAGAAATATGCCTCTCAGTTTACAGTCTGAATTTGTACAGGCATGAACACAAGAAGCTACCTTAACATGTGTCACACTTTTAGTCTGTCAAGATTAGTAATACCACCTCTGGTTGCAACAGCTCTCTGGGGTTTCAAGGAAAACCCTTTCACATAACCAAATGTCCAATTCCTTTTTAAAAAATCTGTGGATGCTAGAGAATTAATCTGGGAATTTCTACATGCAAAAAGATGATGCTCAAGCACAGAGCTACAGTCCCTCTCAAAAAATCTAGTATTCTGTCTTGTCCTTCTGCATAAAACATTGTTTGGCTCATAGTGACAGGGAGAAATTCAAAAGTAATGAAAGAAAGCAAGTGACTGCAGTTAGCATGTGGTTGAATACAACATCTTCCCAGTACATTAATAAAAAATAAAAATAATAACAGCTTTATACAACTGAAAGCAATTGTTTCTATTTTCTTTGGTATGGAAATATACGACAGTGGAGTCCAAGAGTTATTTATGCTGGCAAAATAGTACAGGAGAGAGGTTAACTGCTTCACTTCTATTCTAGTGCTATGGACGAGAGTTCTATTGAAATTAAAACTAATCTTCAGTTCTCTTGGAGACAAAGGCATCTTTAGAGAGTGGAATCTATGGCATCACATTAGTGGTGGGCTCCCTGCCCTTTCCAAACTCTGCCCTTTCTAGTCTCTAACTCACATTTCCAGGAATTCCCCAACCTGGAGTTGGTACCCCCAGCTATGGTCCTTATCAGCTTTAGGCTTAATAGCTGTTGACCAGGATGATAAATCAAATCATGTCTTATCTAGTTTGGCCAATAATTAAAGATAATAATGGCTTGTCTTTTGCTGCTAGAGAAACCATCATTCCTTAGTGGAAATGAGAGGATGTAGCCAATCTATTAGTGACAAACAGAACTTGAAGGGACTGTCGGATTGCCTTTTCTACTCAATAAATTCCTTTATACAGCAATGAAACAGGAAGGAGCCCAGCAACATTGGCAATAGGAAAGCTACTTTTTTGAAATTTTAAAATATTTTAATAGCTTCACTCCGTCTAAATGTGCAGGGTGATTAACAACAAGAAATGCTGCAGAGCCCAAATACCACAAAAATAGTAATTTACAAAGCACTAGACCAAGTAAAAATTGAAATAATTCCAAACAGATTCTAAAAAGAAGCAACCCAGTAACAGCAGGCAAAAACCAGACAAATACCAAAATTCTAATTTTGCTGAGGAGCATGAACCCGAAGAAGCCTTCACATCTGTGTCTTGCATGAAAGCTTTACAGGGATGCGAGCCTCTGTGTGAAATAGATTATTGCTGGGCTAGATGGACAATTGGTCTAATCCATATGTCACAATGGTCAACCAAAGCAAAAAGAAGCATTGTTCCAAGATTCACATTTGCAGCCAGGAGCCAGGAGCAAATAGAATAATGACTGAACCGGTGGCAGGAGTCTTGGGGAGGAGGTTGGTTGCAGCCCAGGATGGTTGCTGGCTCATCTGTGGGTGGACCAGGGGGAAAGCATGGAGATTGGGAGAGCATTCTAAAGCTATCAACTTTTGTCTGAAAATGAAGGAATTGCCACTTTTTAGATTCATTATGTCTTGGGCCAAAGCTTGCTGCACATTTTACTATATTCTGTGGCCGGTGCGGGGCAGTCCTAAGCTGAAGAGAAAGACTGATAATGAAATCCTAAGAGCGTTTTCCTGGAAGTAAGCCCCTTGAAATAGACTGGAATAAGATTCTGAATAGATCTGCTTAAAATTGCTTCGAAAACATCCAAGCGTATCTTAACAAAGAGATTCTGAATCACAACAGTCACCACTAATAAGCAGACAAATCTTATACCAAGGTCATCACATTGGGTGGCCCACAATCACTTGACAGCCTTTCAGTTTTGCTGCCTGCTTCAGATTGCAAAAGAAAAAAAAATGTTGATTCAGCACCTGGTGGGCCTCAGTATACATGCTGGTAGGCTATGATTGGCTTGGTAAGCATGAAATAGTACAGCCTTGATTTATGGCCAAAGCAGAATCAGTAGCATGGGTCTCTGTTCTACTATAAGCTGCTATTGGCTTATACCTCAGGGAACAGACATGTGATGTTCTGTCAGAGAGGTGAAGCTGCAGAAAAAGCTTCCTTAAACAGTCAAACCCCCCCCCCTAAAAATTTAAAAGGTTTAATAAAATTCTTGAAAAGGAATGCTACTTTTGTTTGCTGTGCAGTAGTCGTACGAGAATCAATTTGTTTGAACCGTGTCTTCCGTTTTTAAGATTTAGTTTGCTGTTTCTTCAGCAAGCTTTGATAAAATACAAATTTTGCATATTTCTCCTCTAATAGTCCTCATTATTTTTGGTATGACAGAATTTAACAACATCTCCATTTAAATGCTAATGGTTTCTCCTGTTAACTGCGGAAATATCACAAGTGGAAACAAAATAGATCATTTCAAGTTCTGCTCTGTGAAATGAAGGGAGAATCTGTGCTGTCACCTAACTCAGGCAATAACTTCCCAGGAGAGCCACCGAGAGAGGAAAGGAGGAAAAATACAGATTAAAGAACCAGGCAAAGAGCTGCGAGACAGCCCTGCTGGGAAAATTGCTACATACTGCAGCAGGTCAAGTGGAATAACACACAGCGGGTCATAGTGCCAAAATGTCTTCAGACTGGTTTCTCCTCAGTTGCTCTGGATTATATCGACCTTATTTTCATGCGCAAACATTGAGAAGCCTGTGATAGAATGGAAAGTCTTGAATAATAGGACAGTTCATTCCTTGTTCTCTCCCTCCATTTTTAGTGCCCAGGGACTTCCACTTATGCAGAAGAACTGTTCAGTCCTCATTTATGACACAGGTTTTCATGTCCTTTCTGCCCAAAAGTTGTACCAGAGGTTGCATTCTTCTAACTATGATCTGTAGCCCTTTTAGGTTTGTAGAATCAATTGTCAGAGCTCCAGTTCTCATCACGTAGAATGTTGAGCACCGTTTGAGCAGAATATTGAAAGTCCAGATTGACATCCTGATTTTGTTATTTTGCTTTACTGTTGCTGCCCGAGGGTGGATCACTTCTTGTGCGAGGCCCCTCTATAATGATACACATCACACCATTGCTGGGGTAATAAATTGGCCATAGCCATTTTATTGAGCAGAAGCGTGAGGCTAAGCATGGGTCTGGATCTAGTGGCTCCCTTTCCAGTTCCGCCCCCCCTTGTCTGGGCAGTGCCAGCTGGGTTCATTCCAATCCCACACCCCGATCAGCAACTCCGCCTCGTGGTAATTCACAGGCGCCTTTTGTGTTCATATTTTACTTTTCTTCAGGTCAATGTTCATTAAAACAATCAAAATTACCAAAACCTTAACAATAAAACATTAATCAAAAGCAGAAATGCAATACCTTTTAAGGATCTCAGTTGGCAGTGGGTTCATGCAGGGACAGTCACACTTATTTTCTTCAAGGAGCTTAGTGAAGTGTGCATGACATTTCCTTCCTCTCTTTCATCCTCATTATAAAAGTGGTCTGTTCTGCATAGCCTAAATAAGATATCCTGAGGATGCTAAAAAAAGGTGTCCTGAGAAGGTACTCCACATAGATTTCTTCCCAAGATGTATTATCTTTTTTGAATCTTTTTTGGAGAAAAGTGCATCTTTCCCCCCTAAGCTGCCGCAAAAGTCACCTGCCTGGCTGTGTAAAATACGTCAGGAGGTGTCTTATTTTTCCCACCTGGTTGTTTTGCTCTCTGGGCCAGTTTTACCCTCAGTTTGCACCCAACATTGTGTGACCAGCTGAAGGGATTCTCCCTGTCACCATTTGCTGAAGGTTACCCCAGGACATTTGCTCTGCAGGCTCCAATCCAGGGTGCTTTTTCAGCTCAAAAAGTATACAGTTGTGCACAGCTGTTCTGCAGATTCCAGCAATGTATAGTTTTCCTAATTTACAAAATATTCCAACTATCTCGTAGCTATGTGGACACAAATACGAGAAGATATTGTTGTAATGGTATTTTGTACAAATATGCCTAATAAAGTTTTTATTTAATTTGAGTTTGAAAATACGAGAATCTTAGCTGCTTGGAAGATTTATCTACCTCCCATTGAAAAGTACTGGGTTGACCTGCCTTCTGCAGGCCAACTTAGTTTTTCTGTGCAGTAAGAAAAAACGAAGTTGGTCCATGGTGGACAGGTCAACCCAATATTCTTCAATGGCAGCTGGTAGAATCCCTCCAGCTGCACACTTTGGACGCAAGTTGAGGGTGAAACTGACCACAGAGCAAAATGGTTGGATGGGAAACAACCTATTTCCCCCTTTTTATGCATTTGCTGTCTGGAAAGCACACCAGCAGCCACCTCTTTTTAAGATGACTCCCAGATGTCTTATTTTGGGTATATGGAGTGAAATAAGGCAGTCACCTCTTTTTAAGACATTCCACATACATATTTTTTTATGCTGTGTGGAACAGACGCCTGTGAAGTAGGCCAGGTTAACCAACAGTGACTGGAATTAGGTCATCCAATGAGCGTTATTACTAAACAGGGCTGCGAACCCCTCCCCAGGGATGCTGTTTTTAGCTTCCCAGGGACGCTGTATTCCGCCCATGCGGAAACAGCCATTGTTTTAGGAAACAGCAAATATTCCAGTTCCAGAAATTATCCTAGTTAAATTGAAAAGGAACAATGAACAAATTGAAATTTCAGAAAACTGAAGGAATGAAGGAGTAAATATTTTCTCATACTCAGCCAGTAGTTTTGCTATAAAAGAAGATGTGGATGATAGTTGACAGAAAAACTGAATTTTGGAAAAAAATAAGAACATGAATGTATGTGCCTTTGTCAGTACATGATTCGTGCACTTTGACAACTGTGGCTTTCAAGATTCTTCAAGTTCTTTAGGCAGAATGAGGCTCAAAGGGACCACTGAGAGTACATATTTGACACAGAAGAATGTGAAAAAAGATTCTTCAAGGAACAAAAAAGGGAAAGAACACTTCCTTCTGTCAACACAGGAAGCACATCTTACTGAATTTTTTAAAATGCCATCATTGCAGGATATTTCAGATCCTGTTAGATAATTCCATTTTTAGTGTTTTAATTTGCCTCAATTAAGAGCATATCTTTTCCAAAAAATCTATGGGACTTACAAGGAAATGTGTTTCAGATCAGGATGCTTGGTAACGATATATAGAAAAAGTTTTGATAGGCTTACCTTTTGAATTTAAGAAGATAGCGTAGAAGAGACAAAACATACCCTCATTGAAATTCTATCCTGACTTGGTAATAAGCATTGCGATGAAAAAGGAGCATCATGAAATACTGTGTTGTCATCACAACAGTGTGGTTAGGAAAAGAAAGACACTGCAATTTTTTAAAGGGAGAAGTCTACAAAATAAAAAACAGTGTAAGTTTCTCAAGAGGAAAAGGCTGTTTCTGCACAGCACAAATAAAACGTGATGGTTTAAAAAACATACACAAGAAAATTAGAAATGGGAGGGAGAGCTAATGTAGTACAATGGTAGGATGACTGAGGGTCTTTCTCCACTTACCTTAAGCCCCGCGCTTCGCTCCTTAAGTAGCGCGGGGTCCCCTGGCACTCCCTACTACAGGGGCGGTGACAACGCAGCCGCCCCAACGCTGCTGCTGTCGTGCCCCCTCAGCACGCGGCATCCCTGGCACTCTTGTAAACGACGCCTTTTGATGACCCTGTGCAGAACACGGGGTCGTGGGGATGCCCGGGCACGCGCCAGAAATGACGCGTGCTGAGAGCAGTGCGTGGCATAGGGGGGTTCGTGGTAAGTGGGGAAATGCCCTGAACTAGGAACAGGAAGACTGGGGTTCAAATCCATCCCCTCACCCTTGAAACTTACTGTATGACCTTGAACCAGTCTCTCAACCTAACTTAGGCTGATTTCACATAAGGCAAATATAACAGGTGTAGGGCACAATGCAAACCGTTTGGAGACTTCACACAGGTATGACCGATCCAGAGCAATAAGTTCATTATTGTCCTGCCATTGCAGGGAGGTCCCGTTTTCTTTTAAAAAACTTTTACATGTTGCACATGCACAGCTGTGCAGGTGCAGCCATCTGTATTGTGGGATGATGGGCATGGTTGCAGGAGTTAATTTCTGTATGCATGCACATCTATGCATGTGTTGCAGTCAACAAAAAAAGAGAAGCATCTCCATGCGAATGTGCAAAAGAAACCCCGATTGTTTCTATTTGTACAGGAAAAATGAAAATGGGTTCCTTTAAAATGACTGCAACCCATTATACCTTTGCTGTGTGCAGAGCCAGAGCGAGGGGGAACTGTACCCGGGGCATGCATATACCCTGAGCCCCCACCACGGCCCCAGTGCATGCCCAGTACATGATGTCACGCACCTACCGTCCCCTTGGTGCTACACCACTGGCTGTGAGGAAACGAACTTACTTAACATGGTTACTGTGAGGATAAAATGGAGAAAAGGAGAGCCATGTACACCGCCTCAGACCCTTGAGCTAATGGTATGAAGCATATGCGTGTTCTCTCATTCTACTCCATCTCTGACAATTGCCAGAAGTCTCCATGACTCTCACATCATTATGTCTGCCACAACATTTGAATAGAAATTGATACACTGGACTGGGAGAATCACCATATTTTTTCCTGGTCCAAAAAATGCAGAGCATCCAGTGCTGGGTAAATATAGAATTCCAAAAGGAGAACCACAACCTGAGTGATGAAGTCTGGAACCTGAATTACAAATGAATTCCTGTCCCTTTACTGTCCTAAACTGTGATATTCTTGATCCTGTCTTTCTCTTCTAAGCCAGGAGGAAGAACTTGGATGTTTGAGGCATAAAGGAGATCCATGCAGTATTTCTAAATTAAAGGTTACACACAGGAGATGAATTTAGATTATGCTTTTATGCACCATAATTATCTTTCTCTGCTTCTCATTATCTCTATAACACTAACAAGCTTGCAGACTAATGAATCAAATACCACTGCTGTGTCACTGTCACATCCCCCAAGTCCAACTGTCTCACTGAAGATGCCCCCAGCTGCTTTATTTTAGGCTGAAGTGTGGCTCACTGAAATATTTCTTTAACTAGCAGCTTTCTTCTCCTTTGCACCAGAAGTTAGTAAATGCGTATGCACAGCTGAGAGCACAGTCCATAAAGAAAGCAAGCACATTCCCTTCCCAAGATGAACTATTCACTGATCCACTCAGAGGTTCAAGATAAGCAGCCAATGTAAAGCTACCACTGGGAGTGCATTCTAGCAGCTCTGAAAATTCTCTTTGGGCACATTCTAGGTTAGCTAAGGGGCTGTTGGAAGCTTGACATATAAACTGAAAGCTTTGCTGCAAAGGGAAGCTTTGCAAGCCAATGGCCAAGAGTGGTATTTTTGGGAGCTAAGAGAAAGTAGCTTGATGGGGTGGGGGGCGGGGGAATGGCAGAGCAGTTGACTTTTAAATAAACCAAGGCTTTATTCTCTTTTGTACATTACTTGGGATGGAGCGGGGAGGGGGGGGCACTTCCATGGCAAGGGATTTGGGAAACTTTTTCTCTGCCCCACAAGTACTAGCTGTCGTTGTTAGAACCTGTACCAAAGTATTTGGGAATCTCTTTGGCCTACACTGCTTTAATGTTACTTGCACATTCAGGAGCAGCAGTGGTGTAGGAGGTTAAGAGCTCGTGTATCTAATCTGGAGGAACCGGGTTTGATTCCCAGCTCTGCCGCCTGAGCTGTGGAGGCTTATCTGGGGAATTCAGATTAGCCTGTATACTCCCACACATGCCAGCTGGGTGACCTTGGCCTAGTCACAGCTTCTCGGAGCTCTCTCAGCCCCACCTACCTCACAGGGTGTCTGTTGTGAGGGGGGAAGGGCAAGGAGATTATTAGCCCCTTTGAGTCTCCTACAGGAGAGAAAGGGGGGATATAAATCCAAACTCCTCCTCCTCCTCCTCCTGCTCCTCCTCCTCCTCCTCCTTCTGAATCACTCTTAGTTGAATGTGTGACCAGAATGAAAAACATCACCTCTGAAGTGACACAAGAAATTTGTCTATAGTATTTAATCTCTTGAGTTTTCTGTGGCCATGTGAATGCTAAAACAGTTATTTATGTAACTTTCCCCCAATTAACTCTATATAATTTAAACTCCAGGCATCCTGTGGTCTTCAACATTTCACATGTGGTCATGCACATAATACCCCTATTCACAAAAAAAGGATTATGTTTTACGGTTCTTCTATCCCCCCAAAACTGTTATACGTCCTTTTGGGGTTAGGTCAGCCATGGAAGACCACCAAGGAAGATTGGGGCTGCAATGCAGAGGAAGCCAATGGCAAACCACCTCTGCTCATTGCTTGCCATGAACACCCTGGGAATCGGGTTGCCATGAGTCAGTTTCAGTTTGATGGCATGCTCTTTTCTTTCTTCTATAGTACAGCAATGTAACTTTTCAATAACTTGTCTGGATTTTTTTTTTTCATTGCCGCTCACAAAGTGGTGTTCAAAGTTTGTAATTATATAATGGGCAGGGGAAATCAAGTGTCATGAGTGACTGCTCAAAGTTAAATTAACGCCACTCTCTCTAATTTCCTGTTAGGAAACAGTTAGCTTCATCATGGAATTAATATATGTCAATATTTTTTCAAAAAATAATTAGACTTAATTAAACTTGTCACACTGCCTTGTATAACAAGAGCTGAAGGTGCTAATTAGCAAGAGTTGTTCGTTCAAGACACTGGGTGTTACTCTGTGCAATATTTGTGAAAAATTCAATATATTGGCTTTAAAATAGGGACACAAACGCTGAAACAAGTTATGTTTCTGGAAAAGATACAAGACTTTCTTTTTCTTCAGTATGGTTAGTCTGAGGAGCTTCCTGTTTTTATGCAGAGTGAAAGTGTTTTTCCCCTCTAATTTATGATATGATGTGGTTTTTTGAAACCAGCTCTCTCAAGAGTCTTTCAAACTGACTTGTTGGCCAAGTGATTTTTTTTGAAAAATATAATGATTTTTACAACCATTGGCAATTCTGATCAAAGTTACATATGATTTCTGTTGATTCCTTCAAAGTTCCTAAAGGTGAGTTGGCATGCAAGGGCAGAACCCTGGCCTTTCTTCCTGGCTTGGATATTGGTTTGATTCCTCATAAGAATATAAGAACGAGCCTGCTGGATCAGACCAGAGTCCATCTAGTCCAGCACTCTGCTACTCGCAGTGGCCCACCAGGTGCCTTTGGGAGCTCACATGCAGGATGTGAAAGCAATGGCCTTCTGCTGCTGCTGCTGCTCCCGAGCACCTGATCTGCTAAGGCATTTGCAATCTCAGATCAAGGAGGATCAAGATTGGTAGCCATAGACTGACTTCTCCATAAATCTGTCCAAGCCCTTTTTAAAGCTATCCAGGTTATCCTCACTCCTCCACCTGAGTGGCAGAGGCTTATCTGGTGAACCAGATGTATTTCTGCACTCCTACATTCCTATTGGGTGATCTTGAGCTAGTCACAGTTCTCTCTGACCTCTCTCAGCCCCACCTACCTCACAAGGTGTCTGTTGTGGGATGAAGGGAAAGGAGTCTGTAAGCCACCTTGAGTCTCCTTACAGGAGAGAAAGGTGGGGTATAAATCCAAACTCTTCTGTTCTTCTTCATTTCCACAGCTACAAGGTCTTATAGTTATGGAGCATGATTTACCTCCTCCCCTTTCCTGTGGGATCCTGAAACCCCAGGGCACCCTAGTGATATTTAATGAGTGAGAAAACAAGGTTAAATGCCTTTGGGTGTGCATTTACCACACCAGAGTTCCTTCTGGTATGGATAGGGTTGCTAACTCCAATTTGGGAAAGAGATTTGTGGGGTGGAGGCTAATGAGGGTGGGGTTTGGAGAGGGGAGGGATTTCAATGCAATATACTTTCATAGAATTCACCTTTCAAAAAGGCCATTGTGTCAAGGTGAACTGATCTGTGTAACCTGGAGATCAGCTGCCTAGGAGATCTCCTGCCATCAACTGGAGGTTGGCAACCCTAGCCATAATGGATGTGATCATGTCACTGTTAACAAAAGCACATACTTATGATGTGTGTTTTGTGGGGTTCATGCCAAAAACCATCAATACCCAAAAAGAGGGATTCTGATATTGTAATTAATTACCTGACCTTCTTCTTTGTGCATATTTACAGTACAATATTTTTACAGGGATTAACAGTCATTTGGGTTGGATTCAGCTGGCTTTTTGTCTCAGTCACCCCCAATTCCTTTTTATACTAAATCCCACAATCCATGACTCATGATTCTCAGCACAACCTTTTAAGGTAGTCAAAGAGATCACTTTTTTCCCATTCTCAGCAGCAGGAAAAGCTGGTTGGATCAAGGTCGTTAGAAGAGCAACCTTAAGCAGAATTACACCCTTCCTGCACAGGTGTCAAACTTGTGGCCCTCCAGATGTTATGGACTACGGGAACTGTAGTCCATACCATCTGGAGGGCTGCGAGTTTGACACCTATGCGGGAATGTAGGAACTAAACTTCTGCTGAGCAACTGTAATGGTGGAGAACAGCAATAGATAATTCTCAGTTTTTTTGCAAATTCTATTTCTTTTGTTCTTTGGAGGAAGTAACAACTCTTGTGTGCGTGTGTGCATGTGCATGTGCATGTGCGTGCTTCTATTTTCTAATTTTTTAGAAAATATATTGATGGTTGGAGTAGCTGCACTTTGTATGTTTCATATGATCCAGTTCACCAGAGTTCATCAGAAAGTGATTGTAAGGGAACCCCTGTTTAGTATATTCATTATATTGGAACCAGTAATACCAAGCCAGTAATACCAAAGTATTCTATTTGTTCTCACCAAATTCAATGCATTATCTCTTTGGAACATTTTTTCCCAAGGCCTTTCCTGGATGAAAAGTAACTCCTTCTAAACCAAGTAACTCCTTTTAAACCAATGACTCCTTCTAAACCATTATTTGATATTTTCATAAATATGGGGAGGCCTTCTGTTTGAAAATGTTATTCACTCCTCATTTTCTTTGTGAACAAGAAGCACATTAAGTAAATGTTATCATATGATTACAGATGAGCCAATTGCATTAGGGGGATATGCAGATTTGTGCAGTACTGGTCAAGGTTTTTTTCAAAAAAATATTATTAAACCAGTAAACCATTTCATACATATTTCTGTCTTTAATGAGAATTAAATGCATTGTCAAGATGTTTCCCCAGCAGAAGTGAAATATTACACCAGACCAGAATGGTTATTTTCTATTATTGGAGGCTTAAGTTAATGTGTTAAAAAAAATAAAAATAAAACAAAACTGATTGCTCATGCAAGCTTCTCATCTGCGTGTAAGACTGATTGCAAGCAAAGCTTTGAATTGTAAATGAGGTATGAAAACACTGGTAATTGCTAAACTGCCACAAGTTCTCTCCTTGTGCTAAATGAAACGAAAAAAATGAATATAAAAAGCTATTGAGAAATAATTCTAATAATGGCCTGAGCAAATTAAAAACCTATAGCAAGCCATTACTTATTTTGATGTGAGGCGACAGGACATTTGTGTGGCAAGAAGGAAGAAAAGGGTGTGAATTGCTCATAAACACATGCCATTGTGGTTCTCTGCTAAGAGCTCAAGTAGATGTTCTGATTTCTTTCATATTTATTTTGAGCACCCCCTCTCACCACCTTGCAAATTTAGCTACCAGGGAGGAAAATAATTTGATATAAATCTGTCTTCTATGAGCAAAAGGTGATGGCGGTGGGGGGGTGGTGGTGGTGAAAACAGCTCAAGGGCAGGGAGGTCAACAAGAAGTTGGCTCAGCAAGAAAAGGTGAATGTTTTCCTCTCTGCTCATGCTGTGCTCCTCCTTGATAACGCATAATAGCAGCTAAAAGGAGCAGAGGTGGCATAATGGTTAAGAGCAGGTGCATTCTAATCTGGAGGAACCGGGTTTGATTCCCTGCTCTGCCGCTTGAGCTGTGGAGGTTTATCTGGGGAATTCAGATTAGCCTGTGCACTCCCACACACACCAGCTGGGTGACCTTGGGTTAGTCACAGCTTCTCGGAACTCTCTCAGCCCCACCCACCTCACAGGGTGTTTGTTGTGAGTGGGGGGGAGGCAAAGGAGATTGTAAGCCCCTTTGAGTCTCCAACTGGAGAGAAAGGGGGCTATAAATCCAAACTCTTCTTAATTGTTTTCAAAGAAATGATGTCATTTACAACAAAGTGAAGAAATAAAGCCTTAACAGCTGAGTGCGCAGATGTCCTCAATCCACATATTATCCCACAGGCAAAAAAGAACAAAAAAACAATGCGGGGTAGAAATCTGCCACACTTCTGTGCATCCTTCCATCTTGTCCCATTTCCTCCACCCTTCACTATAACTCCTGGTATTGGCTATGAAGTTATAGTGACTGGCGGCTGTCAGTTTTAGAGGGCAAGTTTATTTATTGCATTTTGTATTGTTTTTGTATTTTATGGAAATCTGGAAGCTGCCCTGATCCTATCAGGGAAGGGTGGCGTACAAGTTGAATAATTAGACTAAATTTTAAAAACTAATACGCGATTTGGTCTTGTATAGTGGTTAGAGTATTGGCCTAGGATCTGGGAGACCCAGGGGTGAATCCTTACTTTGCCATGGAAATTCACTACACGACCTTGGATCAGTCATATATTCTTAGCCTAACCTACATCAAAGAGCTGTAGTTATGGGGATAAAATGGAGAGATAGATAATGATATTACAAGCTACCTTATTTCCCCATTGGGGTGAAAAGTAGTATATAAGTATGCAAACAAACAAACACGACTGAGTGCGATGAGTAACTGGAGTTAAGGAAATAATGAAGAAAGGGTCACACCCTTCTCTACCCCTTCTCTACCCCTCACCCCACTCAAGGCTGCTTGAAGCCTGGATCAATCTATAGGGGATAAATTTACTGACTATACAGTTTACATTTACTGATTTCCCAGCAGCATACATTTATTGGTAGCCCATATCAGATTCCATGTCCAGTCTTTCCAGGACTGTAGTAGGAGAATATGATTCATGACATGTTTGAGCTACACTTGAAAGAAAGGAAGAATGTATGTGAACCTTAACTGTACACCTATAGCACTGCTTTGTTCTCCATACCTGGCATGAGAGAATACGATGGTGGCTGCATTGTACAACCTTATATGGGCGGTCTCCCTCCCCCACCACAACCAAACAACTTTTTTTGCACCAAATCTTGAAGTCAGTGTATGGACCCTGGGGGGAGGAAGAGAAGAAGGGGTGTGGGGGCGATTTTCTGTCTCTTATGTGACTAAATGGCTACAGCCTGGGAACATTTGATCCCCCTGGCGGTATGCCCCTACTAGAATATCAATACAACTGCAATCACAGGTAAAGAGAAAGAGAGAGATTGGCATAGACCAGGGGTAGGGAACCTGCGGCTCTCCAGATGTTCAGGAACTGCAATTCCCATCAGCCCCTACCAGCATGGCCAATTGGCCATGCTGACAGAGGCTGATGGGAATTGTAGTTCCTGAACATCTGGAGAGCCGCAGGTTCCCTACCCCTGGCATAGACAGACAGACAGACAAAAATGCCAAGTTCTTTGTGTATTTTCAAGCATTTATAATAGTGGCACTTTTTTGTACCTCCTAGCTGAAAATGTGGAGGACAGCTGAGTAATTAGACACAGAGCCTACTGACCAAAACACATGTACAATTTCTTTTATTTTATTACCTTGCATCCTGATTATTCCTATGTCTACTTGAAGGTGGGGCAACTTATTTTGTTGTATGTATGCATGCTCACAGTTGTTGCCCTGAACTCATTTACCTCCTTTGATCAAGGAACTAGGTTAGCAACGTCTGCCTTAACTAGCCACCATTAAATTAGAAGGTCAGCCCAGGAGACAGATTAACCCATCCCTTCTCAAATGCCAAGAACAATGAAAGACAGTCTAGTGATGTGCTGAGACTTCGGCGGATGGTAAGGTAAAATAAAATCACTTCCTTTGACAATAAAGACTTCACCAGATGCCCCACTGGACATTCTGAGCTACTTAAAGAAACTCTCAAGGTTAGAAATTCTTCTTTGCAGCAGCAGTAGAGCCATTATCATCAAGGCATGCCTACCCAGCTTTGCAATTAACAGACTCCATGTGGGCTGAGCTCCAGGCTCTTAACTCAATATGTTTAATGACCCTCGGTTCCAAAGACACATTTCAGGCATACTGTTTCTTGTGTTTGTTTAAGGTTCTCAACGTTTTTGAACAGGAACACAGTTCTGAACACATTGTACTCTTTAGAACCACAACTGAAGTCATTCTACACTTTTGGCCCTTGCTGTATCATAAAATGCAGTAATCTCATATGTTACCACTGAACAAGTTTGTATATCATATACAAATAGATAGCGTTATTGTATAACAAGTAGGGGTGGTGATTTGGCACACCCAAATCACCCCCCCCCCCAAACACCCTTATTGGGGTTTCTAGGTTGGGGCGGGTACCAAAAAACCAAATAAACAAAACAAAAAATCAGGCTATTTGCCAGAGCTGAATTAGCCTTGTATTGAAAAAGCCAAGTCAGTTTTGGCTTTTTTGACTCTACTGTCTGCAAGCAACCCCCTCCTCTGGGGCTGGGGTGGAGAAGTTCTCCCTGCCACTGCTTCTCAAATCCATGGGGACTTGAGAAGCAACGGCAAGGAAAACTTCTCCAGCAGTGCGGAAAATTCAGAAAAAAAACTGAATAAAGGTGATAGGTATAGACTTAATACAGTTTTACTGAAAATTTTTAGGTTTAAAAAGCCGAAACCTGAAATTTACCAAGCACAATTGTTTGTGCTCAGCCTTGATGACAACAATAAAAAGAGTTGGGCTCATTCCGCACATGCAGAATAATGCACTTTCAAACTGCTTTCAGTGCTCTTTGAAGCTGTGCAGAATAGCAAAATCCACTTGCAAACAGTTGTGAAAGTGGTTTGAAAACACATTATTTTGCGTGTGCGGAAGGGGCCTTGGTTTGTATACCTGACTTTTCTCTATCTTGAGACTCCTTAAGATAGCTTGCACTTACCTTACCTTCGCCCTCCCCGCAATAGGCATTTCATGAGGTGGGTAGGGCTGACAGAATTAAGGGAGAAAACTAACTGACCCAAAGTCACTTGGTGGGCTTCATGTGGAAGAGCGGGAAATCAAGTCTGGTTCTTCAGATTAGAGTCCACTTCTGTCAAATACTACACTATTCTGGCTGTCAACCTAAGTTTCATGTCCATTTCACACAACGTATTGGATCCAGACTAGAATTTCTGCAGGGGACATTCCTGCCATCCTTCTTCTGTAGCAGCTCAAAAATCTCCCCTAAATAGATTTTTGGGGTTTCCATAGACTGTCACCTTGATTTATGTACACTTCTCCACCACCTTTGCTATGCTCTTGCTATTTTTTTGGGACTGGACTCAGAGCTATCACTATTGAACTCCAGTAAAGAAGAGCTTTCCTTGAGTTTTGGCCTGAAGCCCATGACTGGAAGCTAGTCAGTGCCTGACTGTTTGAGGATGGTGTCAGTTCCTGTCTTTAATATTAATAAAATTACAGCTTGTTGCTTTTCATCTATTCATGTCACTTCGTCTTCCTAGTCATGGATCAATACCCATTTGAAACTTCAAAGGCAGTGGAAAGAAGCCAAATGTAATGACACACCTTTCGATTTTGCTTGGATGGATTTAGGCTGACCAGCTGAGTTTTTGCGAAAAAACTGCCAGATGCTATTAAAAGAAATGCTTTTTGCCTAAGTTGGAGGGGAAAAGCAAGCTATCGGTCCAGGAAAAAAAATGAATCAGAATGAATGAAAATAATATAATAAGCCTGTGACACAATACCTTTTGGCTGTTAGCACCTTGGTTATACAGCATGTTGTAAGATAAGGATCTGTTGGCTCCTTAATAGTTTTTCTTGCTGCTGCCTTTCCACATTTGCCATGTTGCAAAGCATCTTTTGAACCATCTATACTTTTTATTTCTGTGACGCACCTACAGTTCAACTTAAGCATCTATAGCTTCTCCACTGCTTTCCTCTTCACCTTCAGCCTTCTCTCATGTTCTGCTTTTTTCCTTCTATCTACAGGTGAAACTGTGTTGGATACTGGAATTCTCTCCCTGCCAAGGTCATAGTTGTATTTAGTTCTTTTTCAGGCAGAATCAAGTATCCCTTGTCTGGACATCAGCGTGTTTAGTATTTTCCTTTTCTGATGGCACATCATTAAACTGATATGCCACTGGTAAGGTTTAACCACAGAGTTCTTATCCTACACCTTGTCTTTGCGTTTTAAGTATGAGAGGCATCTTTTTCTGGCAGTGTTGTGTGAATCCTGAGTGTATATCTGACCTGTTCCTGCTCCCCTTATTTTAACTACTGTTTAGATCTTTCTCTACTCCCCTCCACCCTCATCCTTTCTTATCGTAAGAACATAAGAAAGAGCCTGCTGGATCAGACCAGAGTCAATCTAGTCCAGCACTCTGCTACTCACAGTGGCCCACCAGGTGCCTTTGGGAGTTCACATGCAGGAGGTGAAAGCAATGGCCTTCTGCTGCTACTGTTCCCGAGCACCTGGTCTGCTAAGGCATTTGCAATCTCAGATCAAGAAGGATCAAGATTGGTAGCCAGAGATCGACTTCTCCTCCATAAATCTGTCCAAGCCCTTTTTAAAGCTAGCCCCTTTTAAAGCTAACATGTCCCCCCTCCCCCCAATCACTGTCAGGGCATGGAGGGTAGGTTGGAAGATCCAGACTAGAAACCCCTGGAGATTTGGGAATGGACCTTGGGGAGTATTGTAATTTCAGTGGGGTACAATTCCATAGAGCCCATCCTCCAAAGCATCCATGTGTTCCAAGATTATTAATTTCTGTAGTGTGGAGTCTGGAGATGAGTTGTAATTCCAGGGATCCCCAAGTCCCACCTGGAGGCTGGCATTCCTGCCCTTCAAATGGTTTTCCCATTCACATTTTCTAATACAAAGTAGATTCTCTCATTCTCAGCCCATCAATTGATCTTTCTCCTTTCCCCATTCTACTCGTCCCTCTTTTAAAACACATTTCAGGCATGTTCTGTGCTACCAAGAGTGGAAATTGTTTAAAGATGTCATATAGTCATATGCATCTGGGCTTCGTCTGGAGCAAACTACATAGGATCACACTGTTATAGCATCATTCTAAGAAGGCTGTCCCCACTTAATAGATTAATAAAGTCCCACTTAATAGATATTAGTAGGAATCTAATTAGACCTGCTGAGGATTACTCACTGAGTGTACTCTAGGGAAAGTTAATTAAGCTACTTGTTCACAGCTTCTGGATCAATTATCTCAGTGGTGGGATTCAGCAGGTTTGTACCACTTCGGCAGAACTGGTTGTTAAAATGGTGCTTCTGAACAACCAGTTGTTAAATTATTTGAATCCTACCGCTGGAACCGCTTGTTGAATTATTTGAATACCATCACTGAATTATCTGGCTTATTATGCCCTAAAGCTGGTCTCCTACTTGATCCCTTCTATGTGAAAATACAATGTTTGTACAATATAGGCACATCTTGTGATGTGTGGGATCACCTGCTCCGTGTTGTGATGTTATCATAGTGGACATCTTCCTGCCCCTGTTACACATTGCTGATTGCCAATGTGGCACTGTGGTTAGACCTTGAGAGTAGAACTTGGGCCTAGGCTTTCAAATGCCTAAGTCACAAAACTCTCCAAGTAACTTTAAGCTAGGCATAATCTCACCACCTAACCTACCCCATAAAGTTACTGCAAGGATAAAGTAGGTGGTGAGTGTGCCATCCTTCAAGGAAATAATGTGTGAAGGATAAAATGTAATACCTTCAAGGAAAGATAGGACAAAAATGTAATAAATAATAATTGGTGAAATGAGGAAATATACAATGTGATATCACAGCGCAGAATGTAGTCCTACCTGTTATGAGGGAGAGAACTTGACAAGAAAGTTGCACTTTTGTGTCACACATAAACAGTAAATTTCACTCTAAAATCATTCTGTGAAGCTTATGTCTGCCTCCTGAAGCCTGTACACAAATGCAGAGACTTCAGTGATTTACATTACTGGGAGCAAATAATTAAATTCTCAATAAACCTGCCACTTTGCCTATAAAAAATCTTTACTAAGTGGCTACTGATAGCAAAAGTAAGATTTATTACTGAGGCCTTTAAACTTCAGATTTCCTTAGGAAATGCATAACTGGAAATCATTTTTTTTCAAGTTAAGTCCAGGACAATGTCATTATACCAAAATAATAATCTGTGTATGGATTTCAATATCCGGAGAAGCTCAAGAGTGACCTTGATATATTACTATAATTTAGTATGGTTACGAGAGAGGTTCTGTTAGTACATTATACTGACTACATTGAGCTAAAGTGAACGGACCAAACGTGGTCTTTTACCTAGGATAGCAGTGATGATTCTATGTGTACACCAAGCAGTTATGCTTGTGGACACAATTAGATTACAGTCTTAGCAAGGTCTCTGCAGTGCCCTTTCCCAAATCTAGTACAGTGTTGCTTAAGAGAAACATTGTAAATCTTATTTCCAATTAGCTTAAGTACTATAAATATCCACCTAAGTCCTCTCTAAATCTGCTTAGATTCAGACACTATCCGCCATTTGCCAGCTGGTAGTTCCTGTCTGGAGATTAAGCAATGGATAACTGTAGGATGGAAGCAAGCCGATTAGAGACAAATGATGAAGGGACACCAAATCCTCATTAAGTATCTCTTGAACTGCAATGTAAAATGGATGGAACCATTTCAATACCAGTTAAAATATCAGAAGACTTCTAATAGATGTGCATGACGGGATAACATGGGAAGTATTCTATTTGTTCTCACCAAATTCTATGCATTATCTCTTTGGAACATTTTTTCCAAAGGCCTTTCCTGGATGAAAAGTAACTCCTTCATGTACAATAGCAAAAAAAATATGCAGTGAATAAGGGGAGAGGAGGGTGACTTTCCTTCATACAATGTAAAATTAGTAGAAATAATTGGTTTGAATATTGTGTTATGTGGGATTACAATGCAACAGGAGTTCACCAAACTACAGTAAGTTAAAAAGGCAAAGATAGTCCCCTATGCAAGCACAGGTCTTACTGACTCATGGGGTGACATCACAACATGATGTCTACTAGGAAGATTATGTTTAGAGTGGTTTGCCATTGCTTTTCTCAGTTGTCTGCAGCCTAAGAAGGATGGAAGGCTGAGTCAACCTTGAGTAAGCTACCTGAAACTGACTTCATCAGGACTGAACTCATGAGCAGAACTTTGATTGTAGTACTGAAGCTTACTGTTCTGTGCCATGGAGCAATGCATTAAGGTGAAACTTGCTGTCTTTGTTGGGGAAAAGAACCAGTGTCTGTCTACAACTCTATGAAAACTCAGTTCCAGATCACAAATACAGTTACTTGGCAAGACTGTCAGTTTATAGTGATTTCGGTACATAACAACTCCATAAAAAGTTGTTGTACAAGAAAGCTGTATATGGCAGACTCTCAAGTTTCCAATGAAAACAAAACAAAACTATGGCCCCTTCTGCACATGCAGATTATGCACTTTCAATCCACTTTCAAAATTGTTTGCAAGTGGATTTTGCTATTCTGCACAGCTGCAAAGTGCATTGAAAGTGGATTAAAAGTGCATTATTCTACATGTGCAGAAGGGCACATCAGGCAATAACACCCAGCAGAAAACAATAATGACCATCCACATTACAAAAGGGAGAAAGTGCATTAAGGACTTCTTTTAAAGGGATATAAAAGAGTTGAGCAAGTTTTTGCCCAAATAGTGACAGGGGCAGTTTTCACTAAAAGAATTGAAAACATCAGACACAGGCGTTCAGGAAAGAAGCAATATTTGCTATCTGCAGCTGAGAATAGAAGGCCAAATAGAAGCTGTTTCTGCATTGTCTGATATGTTCTTTTTTCTTTTTTGCTGCAGAACTCTATGATGCGGCTGGCCTCCACGCGGGCCAGGACCTTTACGGCACTGGCCCCGGCCTGGTGGAACATCCTTCCTCCAGCTGTCCGGGCCCTGCGGGACCTGGGTGAGTTCCGCAGGGCCTGTAAGACTGTGTTGTTCCACCGGGCCTTTGGAGTGTCCAGCTGCTGACATGGTGCCCCCTTACTGCCCTGCCCCTAGGGCAGTTACATCAGGGTCCCCTCATATTGAGGGGTCCTGCCATCCCCCCCCCATGGGGGTAGGTTTTAAATTGGGGTCGGACGCCTTTTATTATGTATTATGGTTTTTTGCTGTTTTATGAGTTTTAAGCTATTTTATGGGATGGAGCCTATGTGTTTATATTTGTACGACCGCTCCTGTTGATGTTGTAGTGAATGTTGTTCACCTCCCGGAGCCCTTCGGGGATCGGGCGGTATACAAATTAAATAAATAATAATAATAATAATAATAATAACTTTCTACCCTTCCATCTAATGTGGTATTAGCTAATCACTTTGGGGCCAAGAAGGAATTTTTTTTGGTACCAATTTGATTGGCCAAGATAAGAGACATTTTTACACATTCACATTTGTTATTGTAGGGTTGGGCTTTACAGATAGTCCTCATCCTGAGGGTTGGTCAGGCCTTTACTTGGGTTTGCAGGATTTGGGCAGGTGAGGTGCTTGTTGGTTAATTGGATTGGCAAGAACCAGCATGGCGGAGAATCAGTGCAATGTAGTGATGAAGAGCAGGTCAACTCTAACCTGGATAATTGGGTTTGATCCCCCACTCTTCTACCTGAACAGTGGAGTCTTATTTGGTGAACCATATTCATTTTCCCACTCCTGCACATTTCTGCTGAGTAACCTTGAACTAGACACAGTTCTTTGGTAACTCTCTCAGCCCTACCTACCTCACAAGGTGTCTGTTGTGGGAACAGGAAGGGAAAGCCCCTTTGAGTCTCCTTACAGGAGAGAAAAGTGGGGCAGAAGTTTATACTGTTCTTCTTCAAGCGTCCAGAGCATCCAGTGACAGAGAGGGAGACACCAGCCACTGATGGTTACATGGGCCCAGAGAATTGGTGGAGGTCAATCCCTTGCTACTTTGCATCTGCACTTGGACCTTTACACTCAGCTGTCAGGTGGTGGTGGTTAATGGGCAGCATCTCTCTGTGACTCTGGTGCAGGTGATGAAAAGCAAGCCGTGCCAAGCCTGGAGCAAGGGTGGGTTGCTCAAAACCTGGCAAATCCAATGAGTAGCCTCTTAGAAAACCCATACAATATGGGACATGTGCATTTCATGCTATAAATTAGTGGCGAACCTATGGCATGGGTGCCAGAGGCGGCACTCAGAGCCCTCTCTGTGTGCCCCCCTCACACATCTAGGCTGGCCTGGGCCGCTGGGCTCGATTATTAGCATTAAAACTAAGACCTAGTTTTGGGGAAACAGTGTAGGTAACCTTGTTAAGTGCTGTTAAACTCCACTGATTTTCATGTGAAGAACTAAAGCAGGATCCTTTACTTGGCAGTAAGCTCAGTTGCTGGCAATGGGGCTTGCTTCTGAGTAAACCCTCCTAGGGTAGTGATTCACCCATTGGAAGTGTTGCATGGTTGCTTCAAAGCAAAGCCTCCGATTACCACCAAGCTTACTCCCGAGTAACACATGGCTTGGAGCCAACCGTTTTTCTAAACTAAAACCTCAGTATTCAGGTTAAATTGCCATGTTGGCACTTTGCGATAAATAAGTGGGTTTTGGGTTGCATATTTGGACACTCGGTCTCAAAAAGGTTATAAACCTGCTATAAATGAACCCCATTTTAACCCAAACATTTTGTATAATGTTTTCATTTCAGGGCATGGGGTCAAGCAAACAAATGATCAGTTTTATACACAAAAAAGAGAAAAATGTCCTGAACTTCATTGAAAGTTGAAGATATTCACTGAAAAGAACTCAAGTGAAACAAAGTGGCCAAATCAAATTGAGGAACCTGAGAAATACCTTTGAAATTTACCTACTGTATACCTGAGTATTTTATTTACATACCAAATATGAATGTTCAAATCCTACTTTGGTTCAAAGTCCACCTAGATATTCTACTGACATTACAGACCATTAAGGAAGAGAATGGATGGTTTATGCTGTCATTATACTCTCAAGATGAAATTCTGTACAGGTATATAATTCACAAGGTTCCTGCTTGTTTTATGAAATAAATATATGGTACAACTTCCCAACTCAGTTGATTTATATTTTCAGTATGGCCATCTCTTGTCATCCATAAAAAGTGTGTTTACTGATGGTCAAATAAGCAGCAGAGTTGTCCATAATATTAAATGAAGGAAGTTTTGCAACTGGTGTGTGAATTTGTAAAATTTTAACTAAATTGTTCAGTCAGGTAGGGGAGAGTATCACTTGTCTGATTCCCAGATATAATATTTAATTGGTTTAGAAAAATGATGACAAAGTACAATTCATGAGTTTCTCCCTTTACCAGTCTAAAAAAGTCGAGCAAAAATTTAGTGGAAGCCTGTCAGCTCATGTTGACAATGGACAGAAATCATGATAATACTTATCCCTTAGACTTTTGTTAAGACTAGTTGGCTCAAAAGACAAGAACAGTTTTAGGAGACAGCCTTAAGCTTTCTAATGTGAGAAAGGTGCTTGAGAATCCCAGCTGTGACAAAAGACTGACAAATATCTGGCAGTACTGCTGAAAATCTCTGAAATTATTTTTTTGGTTTATTTATAAATGTTTTTTATTTCAAGATTTGGCAGGTTATAGATTATGTGGTGGTTATGGCATTTTACCTCAGTGTCACTGTGAAACCCCTAGCAACATTTTCTCAGAAGCAGACTCACTCACAAAAGAGAACTATCTGTGAAAGAAAAGAATCCTTTTCATGAAATGGTACCAGTCTTATTTTTTTAAAAAAAGGATGTGCCTTTCTTTTTCTCTGGTACCATCATGCATTTGATAACAGTAAGCAGATTAAATATACAGAGGCTCTTTTATGCCTGCCTCTTTTGAGTGAAAGCTATTATGTTTGTAAAGCAAATTCTCAGTGTTGGCACTCACAGCAAGCTCCACAAATCCACTGAAAGGTTTATATCTGTACCTGTATTATTTTGATGAACTATAAAATATGGAACTTGTCCATTGAGTGAATTTAGCTGCTGAAAGGAGAACATCCAGGCATTCTAATATGTGATATGCTCTCCTATTAAAAGAAAACACATATTGTGTTGGTTGGGGCTGTTTTCATTAGAAGAATAGGATTAACCATAACATACACGAAGAGACCACAAAGGGCTCCCATTTTCTGACTATTTCTCTGAGTTTGTCAGTACTTTATACTTGTTTTAAACAAACCAGTCCCAATTGGTGACAGTAAATCATAATCCACTATCATTTATTAAACTAACTCTAACACCCGTTGAATTGATTGATTGTGAAAGTACTAGAAAGGATCAATAATTTCACAAACATTGTAGCTTAAAACATCAGAAACAAAATGAACAATTGGAAAGAACATTGTACTGTGTGTGTGTGTATCAAAAGTCAATTTGCCTTGGAGTCTCCAAAATTACTCATGCTCACAGTTCACACAATACGTTTTATTTATTTTGTTTATTTACATTTTTATCCAACCTTTCTACTTAATTAGGGCTTCCAAGGTGACAAACAATTAAAAGTGGAACATTGTACAAGTCATCTTAACACCAATTAAAACCCAAACTAAACTCCTCCTCCTCCTCCTCCTCCTCCTCCTCCTCCTCCTCAATCTAATAGTCAAATGAGGCCACAATGACACAAAACAGTCACTTCTGCAAATCTGAGTGACCTCCCAGCTTTGCAGAAAAATGTGGGAAAAAAGCCCTTTAAAAATTGCAGGTTCTCCACTGGGCAACTAGGCCCATCTTGGCAAATGGGCAATTGGGTCCACCTTGGTAACTGGACCCATGCCATTGGTAACTGGAGCCATTGGTTTTTTGGTTAGGGGGTGCTAGAAGTGCAAGAAACTGAAGATGGGGAAGAAATAAAAGTAGGTTGACTGGCAGGTGGGAAGGAGAGAAGGAGGCAGGAAAGGAAGAGAGGCTATGGGGGTTTTCAGAGAAGGAAAAGAGGAAACAGTTCAGGGAGAGTAATGAGATACCCTCAATCATTACTTTTGGGTTCCTGCTTGCCAATATATCTAATTCTTAACACCGTCAAATTTTTGCAAGTTGAAATCCACAGATTGAGAGCATGAACACCAATCTTTATATATGGGGGTTCACGTCACACAAAATAATAGAAGCAGCATATGTAGCGTTAAGATATCAATGCCTCAGCTGTGGTCATCATGGAGATTGCTAGGCAACCACAAGAGTATTGCAAGTGTTCAAGACTTGGTTTCTGTCAGCAAAAGACAAATAGATGGGGGCATGGATCTCACCAGACCTATTTTGGTCTTTGAGGGAGATCTCAACAGGGTCAGGCCCACCAGCAACCAGCAACACTAGTGAGACTTGCTACCAGGACTGGCTGCTTGCTGTTGCTCACAGCAGCTATCCTGTGAAAGCTAATACAATGTAGTGCTTAGAATTGTGGGGGGGGGGGGGATAAAATGGTGGAGAGGAGAATGATGTAATATTTTTGTATTCATGATTTTATTGTATATTAAAAGCTGCTATGAGCCTGTGGTGGAGAGGGGTGGAAAACAGGGTAAAAATGAAACAAACAAACATATAAATAAATAAATAATATGGCGTAACCTGCTTTAGGGCCTTTTTGCAGGGAAGTAAATAAATACAACTGAATAGATAGAAAGTTGGTGGGCAAATATGGAAGACAGAAGGAAACAAGGAAGGCTGAGTATATGGGGGCTGTCAGGAGAAGGAAAATAGGAAATAGTCTGGGGAGGGCAATAGTCAGGAAAGATTCCCTCTGTAAATACTTGCGTGTTCTGTAGTATGCAATGGTGCCCATCCTGGGAGCTAGCACCACACAATTGAGCCATAGTTTTCCCAAACAGAAGCTTCTGGAGGAGGGAGGAATGGAAAGTTGAAGACAGACTGGGGCAGATAAATGTAGACTGGCTGCGGAATGAGAAGGAAAGAAGGAATCAAGAAAGGGGAAGAAGCTATGGGGCTTTCAGGGAAGGGAATGACAAAATAGCAGGAAGGGATAATTAGATGCCCCATGCAAGCCCTTGTGAGTCCCCTCCCCTGCTTGTACATGTATAAAGAAACAGAGAAAGCACAGGAGAGAAAAGAGGGATCACTGAAGGTACACTAGACAAAACAAAAATTCTCATCCACTGGCAATAGACAGTGATAGAAGGGGACAGATTAATATGTCTGGAAAGGAGTTCTGCAATTTTGATGCCACAACCAAGAAGCTGTTCTTTTGCTACACAACTGACTTCAAAATGTAGGGACACCCAAAATAGGACCTCAGAAGATGACCATAGTGGTGGGGTAGTTGGTGTAAGAGCAGACAATTCTTAAGGATATGTTGTGGACATGAATCTGGCCACTCACCATGAATAACTGGGTACATTTTTGAGCTAATCTATATTGACAAAAGTAACTGAAATCTACTTCACTGTATTATATTTGATAGTAGTATCATAAGTTTCTGATATTCTATTCAGCAGAAAATTAGATTTAGCTTCTTATTATGAAACGTGAGTATTCTGAACAAAAATCACAAAAGCCAGGGCAAATAAGTGAACAAAAGGAGTCCTTCTGACAGCAAACAGATGAGTTATATAGTTGAGAAATGTACAAATGCCCCCAAACCCAAAATTAAAACTGCCAAATTTTTTGATTTCTCCGCTATCAGCAATGTATTCTGGAGACTTCTAATGAAGAGTTTCTGGCAGGAAGGCTACTCCTGTATAGCATATTGTATGTGCTAATTGTTGGGGAGGGGGGTGTCCTTATGGAACCTGGTCTTCTGCACTCTGGTTGTCTGTAGGAATGAACAGACTTCTCATGGCATCTCAGCCTCCGCTTTTCAACACACTGGGCAAAATTAGTATTCCAGTCAATGCATCAATTTCAGGGCAGCTTCAACTGAATCCATAGATCCTCCAAAGCTATCAAAATAATCACACAAAATAAGGTCAAATATTCTGTAACCTGAGCTTCTCCTCACCCCATGATATCATAAAGGTTAGCTGGGGTCATTTGGTAGAAGAAGACTTCTGTTGTAAAAATCCATCTGCAAAAGCTTTGGATTAGTTGGTCCCTTGAACAGAAGTTTCAGGTGTTTACAGCTACTTGTAGTTTAGGGTTGCCAATCTCCAGGTGGTAGCTGGTGATCCCCCACGCTTTCAAGTGATCTCCAGGCAACAAAGATCAGTTGCCCTGGGAAAATTGTCACTTTGGAAGGTGGATTCTGTGGCATTATGTCCCGTTGAAGTCCTTTCTTACCCCAAACCTTGCCTTTCTTAGGTTGCACCCCCTAAAACTTCAGGTATCTCCAAACCCAGAGCTGGCAACCCAATTGAAGTTATGCATTCCTCTTGAAATGCAAAACTATTGCTCAGTGGTGTATTGCTGCAGTCTCAGCAAAAGCCACAGTCAGGGTTTGAAATCCATGTTGTGCAAAGATGGAGCCTGAAACTGGGCTAATCCAGGACCCAAAATGTATTGGCATAACATATTACATGAAGTAACAGAATAATACAGAGGCTTCTGAGTAGGGGTGAGCTCTCACCTCATGTACTCCAAAGCAGGTGCAGGTCACCTATTGGCAATTGCAGTGAAATCAGCAGAAGGATGCATAGTTTGTGGCATGGAAATAAATAATCAGCATGAATCTGGAACTCAGAACTCTTTCAAAAAATTAATCAATATTGATATGGAAAGTGTTCCTTTTGCATCTGATGTAAACTGGAATTTTCATTCCAGTGACCAACAGAATTTTTAAAAATGGAAAGTTAAAAGTATCCATTTTGATATCATGCAATGTAAATACACTATTTTAGCAGTTCCACGTACAGATCAAAAATACTGCCAGTGTGGTAAAGACACAATTGCTTGAAGACTGATCTGTTGCTCATGCGGGGGTTGCGAAAAATTATCATGGATCAGTTAGAAATTAATAGGTGAAAAGAGCACGGGAGTCTTTTAATCCATTTTAGACCTAATCATTTCAAAGGCTTTTATTTTACAGTATTACAGAAGCAATCAACCACTTCCCTGTACAAATTGTCTTGTGTGTTTTACATGCAGGTTCTTAACTTACTCTGTTCAGTATTTCCCTTCAAGTCTAATTCATAGAACTGACATTTGTAAATTTACGATCCAAATTGCAGATCATTCTGAGCTGTGTACATGGGTTAGGTTGCTATCTCACTTTAAATGAGATTGCAATGGCAATCCTTAGTCTTCCTTGGCTTATATAAAAGGAAATGAAATTGTACTCCTGGCATGGCATACACTTTAATATGAAATTGGATATTTACAGGATTTGATTAGAGATATACACTGATACTTCTGCAAAGAAAGTATCTGTAACCTGAAAACAATGCTAACTTTGCTACACGATTGCTGAGCTGAGTTTTTGACCAATTCTGAAGTGTTCTGTTTCTAAAGTTTCTGATGAACTGACAGCACTGCATTCGTATTGGACTATTGGCATCAACTACTGCTCTTAAAAATGTAGGGGAAAAGATTTATAGATCTGATCTACAGATAATTATAAAAGGCTGATAAACAATGTGTTGAATCCAACCTGGTTTTCCACTGCTTTAATAATGAGAAGAAGGGTCCCCTTTGAAAACAAAAAGGCCATCCTAAAGATTGTGGGACCTACATGGACTACTGTACTAAGGAGAATTAGACAAGATGGATAAGGAAAGATGATTGATTGGGAAAGCTAGGTAGACCCAGAAATGATAACACTGTGCCAGGGATATCATTCATGCCCCCCTTTCCAGAGGCGTAGCTCCAAGGGGACAGGGGGTGTACAACGCACCAGGTACGTGTCCCTGTGGAGGTTTGTCAAGGGTGTTCTGGGGTGGGACAGGGCAGAGGATGCACCGATTCACAGGGCACTTTCCCCCCTTGCTACACCTCTGCTCATTTTATGAAGCATTTCCTTTTGCCACCAAAATCTGGCATTCACACAAAATACTGTGGGTTAACCATAAGTTTTGAGACAAATGCTAGCATCACCAGGTATGATTATGTCACTTTCAGGTTACACTAGAATCAATGTCATCATGCCAGGGATGCCAATCATTCCATCCATTTTATGAGGCATTTATTCCAATATAAGCAGCAGCAGGCAACAGGATATGGCAATCTGATGCAGTAACTACATACATCTACATACCTGATATTAAGGAATGAATTTCTAGGATGGAAAGAGTGACTTGAAAACTGGCATAATGGTGAAATCTCCTATTTAAATATGTACAGCACTGATTAACAGCCATTTCATGGGCCTTCTACATTTTTAAAAATAGGCTTTGAATATATTTCCCTGAGAAAGTATCACAACCTTACCTCACGGGCATAAAAATAACAAATTTACAGTAGATAAATAAATAAAATACAGATTTTAGCACCAAGGTAGCATTCAGACCTATTCTTGATGTCCAATATTTGTAATGCCATCATTGTGTGTGTGCAAAGTGCTGTCAACTCACACCCAGCTTATGAGGAATTCAGTAAGGGGCCCAGAATTGCATTGACTTTCTTGGCTGTCTCATCACACTGCTAATTTGTGTTCGGCTTGTGGTCTACTAAGACTCCCAGATCCCTTTTTCATGCAGGTGTCACCCATCCTATATCTGTGCATTTCATTTTTCTACCTAAGTGTAGTATCTTACATTTATCTCTATTGAAATTCATGTTGTTAGTATTGGCCTAGTGCTCTAATCTGTCCAGGTCATTTTGAATTCTGACCCTGTCCTTTGGAGTATTAGCTGCCCCTCCTAATTTGGTGTCATCTGCAAATTAACATGCTTTCTATTCCATCATCCAAGTCATTAATAAAATTGTTGAATAACACTGGGCCCAGGACAGAATCTGCAGCACCCACCTAGTCACTTCTCTCCATGATGAAGATGAGCCATTAGTGAGCACTCTTTGGGTTCAGTCAGTCAACCAATTACAAATTCATCAAACAGTAGCATTGTCTAGTCCAATTTTTCCACCTTGCTAGCAAGAATGTCATGGGAGACCTTGTCAAAAGCCTTACTGAAGTCAAGGTATGCTACAACCACAGCATTCTCTTTGTCAAGCAAGCTTGTCACTCTATCAGAGGGAGAGAGAGAGAGGGAAGGAGAGAGAGAGAAGATTAGTCTGGCACTCCTTGTTTTTGAGAAACCCATGCTGACTTTTAGCGATCACAGCATTCCCTTATAAGTGCATACAGGCTGTCTGTTTAATGATCTGCTCTAGAATCTTTCCTGGTATTGATGTTATGCTGACTTTCGGGTCCTCTTTTTGTAATTGTTTGTCTTCTTTTTTCCCTTTCCAAAGATGGGGGCAATGTTAACTCTCCTCCAGTCTGCTTGGACTTCTCCTGTTTTCCAGGATTTCTCAAAGATTATTCCAAGTGGTTCTGAGATTACTTTGCCTGTTTTTTAAAATACTTTGGGATGTAGTTCATCAGGTCCAGGAAATCTGAATTCATTTAAAATAGCCAGATATTCTTGTACAACTTTTGTACTTTATTCTGTGCTGAATTTCCACTACTGCATCTTCTGCTCCATTTCCTCCAGATTGAGCACTATTTCCCTTTTGGGAGAAGACCAAGGCAAAGAAGATGTTGAGTAGTTCTGCCTTTTCTCCATTCTCTGTTAGCTTTTTGTCATCTTCTCCACACAGTGACCCTATCATATCCTTTTTCTTTCTTTTGCAAGCAGTAAGTATCACTGTGCAGGCAGGCTCTGAAGAGACAGAATGATAAACACCAAGTACAGCACTACCTTTCTTAGATAATGACTTTCCCAGAAATAGATAAATTTAAAGACAATGAAGATTCTTGTAGGATAACATGGCTTTCAGTTTGTGATGTAGCAAAGTACTTACATGAAGGTTATAATACATTGTTTTGTTATGACTTATATTTTACAATCCCTTTTATACTCATCTAGAAATGAAAGTTAAAATGTCACAGTCTCAAAGTTCAGTTACAAGCTTCACAGCGCAGTCTCATTTCAGTGGGTTTAGTCTGGTGTAAATCTACTTAGGATGGCATTATTTGGGCTGCCAAAGAATATAGACGTGATCGGTTAAAAAGAAAACTCAACCAAAGGTCCAGAAGAGAACATATGAGTGGCTGAAGATGGTGGTCTCTAATTCTAATTGAAGGAAGTTACTAATTCTTTGTGTCAGGAGTTGAAGTATGTTGCAGTGTACAATATTACAATTTCACTAGCATAGGCAAAATTTGCAAAAAAAAAAAAGTTCTTTATTTTGCTTTATTTTGCTTTTTGCTTTATTTTGGACACATCTCCCCAAAAAAGAGGGTTCTGAGCCCCTTCAAGACATTGTCAAATAAATTAAATTTTCAGCTAAGAAAAATAATTAGCAAGAAAACAGGGCAGGGGAGGACAAGACCTTTTTAACTCTAGCTCTCTGTTGCTTACTTTGAAAGGATAGAGGAATTTTGCTGAAGTAACCAGTGGCCTGCAGTTTCCTCTGGACTAAGTGCAGTCATCAAGTGGCGGGGTGAGGGAACAAAAATAATCCCGTGTTCCATTAAGGGAGGCCCAGATGTTCATTCACTTCTCAGTAGTTGATCATTTTGCAATATAGATTTTTGACAGGCCATCAGGAGGAAAATGAGACAGCCACTCTATGGAACAATTAAGTCACAATGAAAAGACTGAAGGGATATTTTCTTCAAACAAGGAAGCTGGCCACTAGAAAAAAGGTTCTATAGATTAACTCACCCCATTGTAAGAAGGCTAGATCAATATGGAAGCATAGACAATGCATTAATGAACATGTAAGTCACTCTTAACATCTTTGTAAAACATGTATGACAGGGATTTCTGAATTTTATATTTTTTCGTAAATGGTGCAGTTTTATTTTCATATAAGACTGAAAATAACAAGGGAGTAATATTTAAGCATCTACATGTTAAAATTAAGCCCTATATTTCAGAAAAAAATCTCAAAAGATAGTTATGGAAAAATATAGATGATAGGTGGAGGAAAGGTGTAGAGGGTGGTCTTATATAACAAACCAAGGATCTGCCTGCCCTAAATTTACCCCACATGGAATTGTAAGTATATTGGATTCTAATTGGAGAGGATGTGATATGTTGAATCTGAAGTATGTGACCATCATGAATATTTTTTTGATTACCAATCATGATTTATTCAACTTATTTATTTGGAGAGTTCCATGCATCTATGGGGGGAGGATGAAGAACATTTTATTTATTATGGGATTTATTTTAAATGTAATCTCAAGATATGGTTTCTTAAATCACGGAATACAAAATAATTAGACTATTCCAAAAGACATTACAAATAATAGTTTGCAGGAAGGAGGGCCCCCACTGTTCAATCCTTAAACCCATGGATTGTCCCTGCTCACTTGACAGGATGGATGGAATCAACAAACAACATCCTTTTAGCTTAATATTTCCACTAAGAAAATACTATGGTGGCTATTAAGGCCGTAAAGAAAAGACCTGGTGGGCCAATAGCTTGGCTCCCCTTCCAGGACCATTCTGGTCCAAGTGAGGAGTAGGTTTGAGCCAGCAGTCTGAGCTCCACATTGGGTGTGTATCAGCCATCATTTACTCTTCCCTTCTCTCTATTGGACAGGCAGAGATAGAGCAGATTATTTTCCAGGGCCTTTTTTGCTTCTTAGTCTGCTCCTGTTATAGAAGTTGATGTGGGAAAGAGATGGGTCATGTTCTTTATTTTTTGAAGAGGAAAAAAATTGTCATCAAGTCACAGTTGACTTATGGCAACCCCATAAGGTTTTCAAGGCAAGACATGTTTAGAGATGATTTGTTATTGCCTGCCTCTGTGTCACGCGCCAATTTGTACTAAGAGATGGAGATAGCAAAACAAGGAAAGTTAATTTTCTCATAGCTAGCAATAGAAGGAAATGTTAATCCCTCCTCACAGCTGAAGAAGATAATCAGTTCCAATGCAGAAAAGATGTTAAAACAAACTTTTCAGTTCAGTCTATGGGTAGGGCATAAGTAAACATGGGCAATTGTTAACTGCCTTTAGTACAATAATTACAACACATTAAATACACACAGTAAAACAGAAATGAAAATGACAGCTTTATGAGCAACAAATGAAGTCAGTAGACCGATGCCAAGGTTGAAGTGGGCAGTGGGGGGTGGGGCGTGAAGTATACAAATAATGGCTTGATAACAGAACTTCACATCAAGGTAAATGCAAGGAAGGTGAGAGAACTAGAGGTTGTTTGGAAATGATACGCAAAAGGGGGGAAACAGCCTTATGACAAGTTGGTGACATAGCTAGAAAACAATAAAAAGGAATTTTATAAACTACAGTGTCTAATTTGCTCAATTAATCTTGAAGTTTCAGACATCAGTGCATAGCCTGCTGTCAAGGCTGACACTGCCTCAGTGCAGTAATATAACCAAACTTATTATGGGTATGATTCCTGTCACTCCCCAGTAACCCACACCACAAAACAAAACAAAGGCTTGATTGAAGAAATTCAAGAAAAGATTTTAAAAATAGATCATATAATTTAGCAGCTGTCCTAATGCATAAAAACATCAAAGCTAGGATATCTAACTCCATACATTACATTCTTACATTAGAGGTATTGGTCCTTATAGCTAAAGTATGGTGATCTAGGACATACAGTGAGTATCTTTCAACTGCCTGGCTGAGGTAAGTGGAGGAATAGGGATACATTATCTTCCATCATAGACTATATTTCATAGAAAATGCTATCTGTATCCTCCTGACCTTACCCAACCAATCATAGGGCTGTCTTCAAGGTATATTCTGGACAGGAGCAAGCTTCCTCCGTCCCTCGCCAGATTCATAGCTGTACTGTGTGAAATAATTAATAGAATTGTCAGATGACTGTGTCTAGTACCCATGAATCTGTGTAGGTAACTGATACCTGCTGAGAAGTCAGAGTACAGAGAAATGAAAGTGTAGTGGGAATTTCTCTCTAAGATGTATTTTGGCAGTTGCCCAATGAAAAGAATTCCTGAAGGGTAGACTTGGGAGTGGAAGTCTTTTGGTGCCTTGGAGAACATTCTAGTGTAAGCTTTGACTGGATCCTACTTCATCACACAGACGAGGTGGTGCCTGACTTGACAGACGCATAGAAAGGAGGTTATGAAGTAAAAACAAACTTTGTAAACAGCAGGATCAAAGGACTATGAACTGCAGCAAGTAAAAGGTGCAATAAAAGTATGCAAAAAGGAAATGTATTTAAGGCCCTTTCTGCACGGGCCCTGATCGGGGGTGCATCGGCATAAATGATGCCGATGCACCCCCCCTGAGGACAGTTCGCATGGACAGTCCCGGTAGGGGCGCAGGCAACGGCGCAGCCTTTGCATAGGCTGCACCATCCCCGAATGCCTTACCTCCATCTCCTGGCTTTTGGCGCATTGCAAAGGCCAGGGGACACCACCACCACCACCCCTCCTCGCAGCCTGAGCAATGGCTCTGGAGTCGCAGGCTGGGGTGTGTGTCACCTGGCCTCTCCAACGTGCCAGGAGACGAAGGTAAGGTGTTCGGGGAAGGCGGGGGGGGGGGATGGCGCCTTCCACCCACTGCTGTTCGCATGGCAGTGGGTGGAAGACGCCACTGTTGACCTCCTAGAGCGAGGTTCAACTGTGGCATCTTTGCGCCGCTTGGGTGTTCCGAGCACGGCAGCAAGTGCCACCCCAGGGATGGTGTTTTTAAGCGTCCCTGGGGCGCTGTTTTCCGCCCATGAAGAAACAGCCTAAGAAAAGTTCAGCAACTATTCACAAGAATAGAAATAGGTGACGATGCTTTTCATTAGTTTTAAGCTGTCCAATTGTCTTCATGAGATGCTATCAAATGTCCTCATGTATTCTAATTCAGCAGTTTCACTCTATTTTTACATGGCAGATTTATGTCCAATGTATTCAGTTGCAGAGTGGCTGATCTGTTTCTTTTGTACAGAAAGCAGAAGGACATTGTTGGGGCACAATAGTATATATCGCATTGAAGGATGAGAAATGGGATGCACTTGAACAAGAGGTTACAATGAACAGATTTAAATGCTGAAGCTTAGGAATAATAGTAAAATGTTATATTAATATTCCTCTTAGTTAATGTCTGTTATAGGTAACAGGTTCAAAAATTATAGATTCAATCAAGTGTCTGTTTTGCCCATTACTCTTGAAAACCTGTAATATGGATAAAGAGACTGACCATGCAAAAGTGAATGAACTCAAGATGGTATGGCTGAAGTTACTAGATCCAGAAAGAGTGGTTTCTGAGTGGTTGTGGGAACAGAGTTGGTATATGGGTTTCAGGCCCATAGCCAGAAAATGTTCATGGGAGGGTGGCAAATGAGTACATGGTGGTCAGGACATCATTATTTATTTATTTGTGTTTTAATATTTATTTACCAATTTTGTACCTCAGACACAAGGGGATACATGGTATAAAACAATGTAATTGAATAGCATGAGGGATCTAATAAGCAATGCAATAGATCTAGGATTACAAAAATTAGAAAAGTGCAAAGAAGGTTTCAGACATCCTATGTCACCCCCCAGGCTTTTAAAATTGGGAGACTTCAGCCCTGCTAACTGCTAATTCTGTACTAGCCAACTGAATACAGAATTCACATTTGGAAGATTTATGATAGGATTCACACCTTTTTACCTTCCTTTTTTACATGGAGAATTCATACTTGAAAGATTCCTGATGGATTTTACAATCAAAGTGCTGATTGGATGAGCATGACAAATGATTGATGGAACACACCCTTCTTTTGCATCCCCGTGGCTATGGGCCTGGTGGGTGGCCATTGCTGTAAGAAGATTATTTAGTTTGGGGAATTTCTTTAAGTATGAAAAGGCTTTCACAAGAGAAATATCATCCAGGACTGATAACGTGCAGGACTGATGTGAGCTGGGAGATGTAGGTGACAATCAGTGTTGTTCTCTTGTTACCTGTTTGGAGCCTGTCTTCTGGTAGGCATTTTCTGGATACCAGCCTGGCTTTGTCAATCTGCTTTTTCACTTTGAGTGGCGCATGTTGAAATAATGAAATCATAGAGTTGGAAAGGCCATACAAGGCATCTAGTCCAACCCTCTGCTCAATGCAAGGTCAGCCTGGAGCACCCTGACAAGATGATCAACCCTGACAAAAGCCTCACAATGCCTGATATAAATCTTTCAGGTGTGAATCCCCATCTGAGAAAATAGAGCAAGTAGCAGTAGAGAATTGATGGTGTCATTAGTTAAGGGTGGCAGCTGGAAACACACAAATATGTGTGAGGGTCAGTGGGTATTTTTTATGTATTTATTTGTATTGTGTATAGTCCACCTTTCTCACTAAGACTCAAGATGAATTACACAAAATAATCAATGCAATCAACAACATGGGAAATTCAATAACAGTGAAGTAGAATTTGGGATGTAGAACCAATCAGAAGTCTAAAAACTAAAACAAGGCGTAAGTGTTAACATGACTCATTAAATGAAGAAAGACACAATAGAATCTCACCCACACCATACTATATAGGCATACCTCAGAGATACTGTAGATTTCATTCCAGAGCAATAAAGTGAATATTGCGATAAAGTAAGTCACATGATTTTTTTGGTTTCTCAGTGCATATAAAAGTTATGTTTACATTATACTGTAGTCTATTAAGTATGGAATAGCATTTTGCCTAAAAAAATACATACATTAATTGAAAATGCTTTATTGCTAAAAAAAATGCTGACCATCATCTGAGCCTTCAACGAACTGCAATTCTTTTGGTGTTGGAGAATCTTACTTTGATGTTGATGGCTGCTCACTGAGCAGGGTGGTGGTTGCTGAAGGTTGGGGAGACTATGGCAATTTATTGTAATAAGACAACAATGAAGTTTGCCACATCAGTTGACTCTTCCTTTCACAAAAAGTTTTCTCTATAGCCTGCAATGCATTTGATAGTTTTTCTCCCATGATAGAACTTCATCCAAAATTGTAGTAAATCATCTAAATAATAGTCTAAATCAGAGGTGTAGCCCCAAGGGATGCGCACCCCTGTGGGGAGGTGGCAAGGGTATTCCGGGGGCATAGCAGTAACAGGACAGGGTGGGACAGGGGCAGAGAACGTCCCGGTGCACCAGGTGCTTTCCCCCCTTGCTACGCCTCTGGTCTAAATCCTATGTTGTGATTTCAATAGTGTTCACAGCATCTTCACTAGGAGTAGATTCCATCTCAAGAAACAACTTTCGTTGCACAACTTCTCATGTGTTAAAGTTTTATTATGAGATTGCAGCCTGTGGCAGAACAGGCTTGCTTTGCCCAGCAAGCCCTGTTCCATCCCAAGCCTCTACCAGGGGTTGTCACCTTTTCCTGGAAAGGGCTTTCTTTCTTTCTCTGGGTAAGCCACTGCCACCACCTGACTATTCAAGGTCAGGGCTCCCCAGCGTCCGTTTCCAATGCTGAGGCCGTGGAGGAACCTGCTTGCCTACTGCCAGCTTTTCTCCTGGTGCCCTCCTATTCCAATAGCACATCCACAACAGCGGAGGCCTAGATGGTACAGAGAACTGTTCCCCACATCTAAGGTTCAAAAGTATTTATAAAAAATGAAATGGTTACAAGTATGTTTTAGCACTGCACCAGATTGAGCAAGAGTTTCCAAAACAAATGAGATGTAAACGCAAATCCTCTATCCCTTTCTCTATTTGTACCCTATCAGGTGTTACAATAGGGTTATTTAAGCTTAAAAGGTTACAATCCTCACAGAGTTTCCATTACCTGGAAGACTGGATCATCTCCCTGGGCAAGCACATGGTCCCAAAATGGTTGCTCTCTCCAGAGCCCAGGCACGTGGTCTGATTCCTTCAGTGGCCCAACTAGAAGAGACCTTCCCTCTCTGTTCCCAGCAGTTTTATCAGTTCCAAGACCCCACCCCTCTCTTACGGTCAGTCTGGGTTATCTTTTCCCACAAGGTCAGGTAGTTCTTCCTGATGTCTCTCTGGCATTTTTAAGTCCTCCAAATCTATGATACCTGCTCAGAGAGGGGGAGGAAAAAAAAAGGGGGGGAGGAAGGAGCCATTTCCTCACACAGCCATTCAGTCACATTTTCAGGCTCTACTTCTAATTCTAGTTATCTTGCAATTTCCACCACATCTGCAATTACTTCCCCCACTGAATTCTGAAACCCCTCAAAGTCATCCCTAAGGGTTAGAATAAACTTCTTCCAAACTTCTGTTAATGTTGACGTTTTGACCTCTCATGAATGTTCTTAATGGTATCTAGAATGGTGAATCCTTTCCAGAAGGTTTTCAATGTACTTTGCCCAGATCTATCATCAATAGCCTTGCACAATGTATTTCTTTAATGTATTTCTTGAAAGTCAGAATTACTTTTTGATCCATGAGCTGCAGGATGAATGTATTAGCAAGTTCAAAAATAACATTAATCTTGTACATCTTCATCAGAGCTCTTGGGTGACTAGGTGCATTGTCCATGAGCAGTAAAATTTTGAAAGGAATCTTTTTTTCTGAGCAGTAAGTCTTAACATATTCAGTAAACTATGTTGTAAACAGATGTGCTGTCATTCACGTTTTGTTGTTCCATTTATACCGCACAGGCATTGCAGATTTAGCATAATTCTTAAGGGCCCTAGGATTTTTGGAATGGTAAATGAACATTGGCTTCAGCTTAAAGTCACCAGCTGCATTAGCCCTTAACAAGAGAACCACCCTGTCCTTTGAAGCTTTGAAGTCAGGCACTGACCTCTCCTCTCTAGCTACCAAAGTCCAAAATGGCATCTCCTCCAATATAAGGCTGTTTCATCTACATTAAAAATTTGTTGCTTACAGCTCCATTCAAAATCAGAGGCAGCAGGCTGTTGTGCAAATGTGCCACTGCCCCACCACTTCCATAGTGGCTTTTCCAACAGTATGGGGAGGCTCACAAGATGAAAAAGCCTTCCCACTACCAAAAAGCCTCTGTGGGCCTCAGTAAACTTACACCACCTTTATGGTTGCTTAAGGCTGAAGCCCTGGCTGCTGGCATAAGACAGCGAATGACTGGGAGGAAGCTGACTAATGCTGGGTCTTTCCCCCAGCCCGCGTCTGCTATGCCAGTGGCAACAGGAGCACTAGAACACTGGCGCCATGTCAGGTGCTGCATCCCAGTGCCAGGGGGTGCCATGGTGGCTGCACACCAGTAGATTCGCCCTTCTGCAAGTGTCCCAGGGAGTCCTAATTCGCTGGCTCCTGTGGGTGGATTCAGCCCCTACCCTTTGGATGGGGCTGCTAGTATAGCAAACCTCATCAACGATCTTAGTTATATTTTTCTGGAAAACCTGTTGCAGCTTCTACATCAGCAATTACGGCTTCACCTTGCACTTTTACGTTATGGGGATTTCCCCCCTTAAACCTCATGAACCAACCTCTGTTAGCTTTTATTTTGCAGTAATAAATTGCAAAATAATTGCTGATTTCTCTCAGCCCTCACAGAATTGATGTGAGTTTGGACCTTGCTCTAGATTAGGCTTGGTTTAAAGGAATGTTGTGGCTGGTTTGATCTTCTGTCCAGACCAGTAAAACTTTCTTCATATCATTGTGTGTTTACTGGAGTCGCCCTTTTAATTTCCTTCAATAATTTTTCTTTTGCATTCACAATTTGGCTAGCTGTTTGGCACAAGAGGCTTTGACCTGTCTTCTTCATTAAATCATTTCTAGCTTATGATTTAAAGTGAGAGATGTACAACTCTTCCTTTCGCTTGATCACTCAGAGGCCAGTGCAGAGTTATTACCTAATATTGTTGTATCTGAGGAAATAGGGAGGCCTGAGGAGAGGGAGAGAGATGGGGGAATGGCTGGTTAGTGGAGCAGTCAGAACACATTTACTTTTGCCATTTTAGGATGCATCCAAAATGATTCATAATGCCCCCAAAACAATTACAACAGTAACATCAAACACCACTGATCTCCAATCACCGTAACAGATATAATAATGATGAAAAAGATCAAAATATGGTGAGAATTACCAAAATGTATTACAGAGATGCAAAGTGAGCACATGGTGTTGGAAAAATGGGACCAATAGACTTGCTTAATGCAGGGTTGCCACAAACCTTCAGTTTCTAAAAAAACCCAATATCTACGCAGGATAAGAAAGCAAAGTACAATATAATGCAGTATACCTGTATGTAGTAGTACAGACCACAGTCCCCAATAGTTAACTTGGCAATGCCTTTTTCACACTGATACATTATAGCCTGTGTAAAAAAGCATAAGCATAAGCATAAGCATAAGCATTTTATTGTCATTGTGCACGCACAATGAAATTTACAGCAGCATTCCTCGATGCACACAAATTTCAGACTCATACATCATCCTCACTTTCCCCTTCCTCCACCCATCCCTACACAGCCCCAGATACATCAATATGAAGCAGCGGAGTTTAGCATAGCCACAGCTCTAGAGTAGAAGCTGTCTCTAAGCCTCTTTGTCCTAGTTCTGAGGGCCCTGTATCGTCTGCCAGATGGTAACAGTTTAAAAAGAGAGTGTGCTGGATGAGACGGGTCCCTCTGAATATTTTGGGCTTTATTTAGGCTTCGGGAATTATAGATTTCTTCCAAGGAGGGAAGAGGGCAGCCGATAATCCTTTGTGCAGTAGTGATCACCCTTTGGAGCGCCTTCCTATTCGCCACTGTGCAACTGGAGAACCATACACAGATGCAGTAGGTTAGGACACTCTCTATAGCACAGCGGTAAAAGGACACCAGAAGTTTTCCATCTAGTTGTTGCTTCCTTAAAAGTCTCAGAAAGTACAGTCTTTGCTGGGCTTTCTTAACCACCGCGGCAGTCTGTACGCCCCAGGTCAAGTCCTCTTTAATCATAACGCCCAGAAATTTAAAACTAGCCACCCGCTCCACTTGATCTCCATTTATAGTCAAGGGCTGAATTTCTGAGCTATTCCTTCTATAGTCCACTATGAGCTCCTTTTGTCTTGTTAGTGTTAAGAACCAGGTTATTTTCCCTGCACCATGAGAGCAGTCGGTCCACTTCATTCCGATAGGCAGACTCATCCCCTCCAGAGATGAGCCCCACCACCGTTGTGTCATCAGCAAATTTGATAATGGTGTTACTATGATAGGCAGGAGTACAGTCATATGTATAAAGGGTGAACAGTAAAGGACTCAACACACAGCCCTGTGGCGTTCCCATATTTAGAGTAAGAACTGAGGAAACCCGATTTCCCAGTCTAACCCTCTGGGAACGCCCAGACAAGAAGTCCCTAATCCACAAACAGATTGAATGTGAGAGTCCAAGATCCACAAGTTTCGTCACCAGTCTTTGTGGCTAGATTGTATTAAATGAGGAACTAAAGTCCGCGAAGAGCATTCGCGACATCATTCCCTGATTTTCCAGATGCTGCCAAAGCAGTGTGGAGGCTAATGGCAATGGCGTCCTCCGTAGATCTATTAGTCCAATATGCGAACTGATGTTTATCAAATGTATCTGGAAGGCAAGAACTAATATGCCTATGGACCAGTTTTTCAAAACACTTCATGATGATGGGGGTGAGTGCCACTGGTCTATAATCCTGAAGATTGTCAGCAGGAAATCTCTTTGGTAGTGGAACAATGGTGGAAGCTTTCAAACAAGATGGGATGGTGGACTGGGATAAAGATCGATTAAAGATCCCAGTAAAAACACCAGCCAGTTGGTTAGCGCATTCCTTTAACACCCGACCGGGAATACCATCCGGTCCAGCAGCCTTTCTTGGATTCACAGCCCTCAAAACTTGCCTCACCTCATGTTCCTCCACAGTGAGGTGTGAGCTGCAATCACCTAGTGGCTGTGTGTCATCTCCTTCTGATAGACCTGTTTCAAAGCGAGCAAAAAAGTGATTTAGCTCCTCTGCCAGAGAAGAATCCCCATCTACAGAAATGTCATTGGTTGGTTTATGATTGGTAATTTGTTGAATCCCCTGCCACACCTGCCTCATGTTGTTATTATTAAAATAATCCTCAATTTTTCTCTTATAACTCATCTTGGCTTGTCGAATACCTCTCTAGAGACTGGCTCTCGCCGCACTATATTTTGTCTCATCACCAGATCTGAAAGCAATATTCCTGTCATGCAAAAGTCGCTGAACCTCCTTTGTCATCCAGGGTTTATGGTTGGAGTAAATCCGGAGGCGCTTATCCACAGTAAGAGTGTCTGTGCAGTAGGTGATATAACTCAGAACAGCAGTGGTATACTCTTCCAGATCTGGGTGGTAGAAAACATCCCAATTTGTTGTCTCAAAACAATCTTGAAGTAGCCCTCTTGAATAATTCAGTTTTGCATAGTTTATGGAGCAGGAGAGTTAAAGCCTCCTTGACCTCCTCAGGCAGCTTAATCCCTTCAAAAGTAGGCAGAAAAATGTCCTGCAAGACCTCTGCCTCACTCAACCAGCCTTATGTCTGGATTTCCAGGGTGTGGTGTCAATTTGTTCACTTTGAGCCATTTAATCACAGCAGCCAGGCAATGTTTTAGGACCTCTACTGCCTTACCAGGAGATTTGAATAGGGAAATATGGAGCTGAATATCGTCAGGGTATTGATGACAACCAACCCCAAGGTCATGAATGATTTGGTCTAAGGGCTTTACTGTTTACATAAAGGGCATTACATGCAGGGCATAGGGATTGCACCCTGTGGGACATGACAAGATTCCCACACTGATGGTAACTGGTCTGCAGTGTCAATTCTTTGGTCCATGAGAAATTATTTTGATTATAGAAGTCTGGGGAAGTTGAAGTACTGACATGGTCATGCCCCCTCCCAGCCAATTGTGCATAACCAGGTGGTATTAGTTGGGACAGATAAACCAAATCATATTCTTCCAGCCATGTCTCTGTAAACACAAGCCAGGTAAATTTCCTTTTCCTGTAACATCTCATACAGTTCTGCGGTTTTGTGCCTTACTTATGTGCTATTATGTAGTTTTAGTGTAGGGGTAGAGGAAACAGGGTACCTTGTCTCATAAACACTTGGGACAGTACAGAGGCAGCAAGCTTCCTTATCATGTACTGGCCTTCTTTGATACATACCATTGGAGAGATGGTTCTATTCAACTACAGTTAATCCTCAGAGGCCACTCCAGAAGGCAGTACAGAGAAGGAATATATCTTGTGTATCTGTGATGTCCACGAAATGGACCTGCTGCACAGAGTTTTCCAGATTCAGGTTGATACTGGAAAAAAAATTCAGAACCATTTGCAAGTGCCAGGATAGTCAACTGTGGATGTATAATCAGAAGCTCCTTGGAATGGGATTCCATATGTTGAACAGACTGAAGAGATGTTTTGATTCAAAATATGTTTTGATTTCAAAATGTGATCTAATTGAGTTTTGCAATCATCTCACTATAAACATGAAATGTCCCAATCACATAGAAAGGGCACATACATGCACTGAGGGGTGAATGCCATTTTTAGAAGAAGAAGAGTTTGGATTTATATCCCCTTCTATCTTGTAAGGAGACTCAAAGGGGCTTATAAACTCATTTCCCTTCCTCTCCCGCCAACAGACCCTTGAGAGGTAGGTGTGGCTGAGAGAGTATTAAAGAAGTGTGACTAGCCTAAGATCACCCAGTAGGCTTCATGTGTAGGAGCAGAAAACAAATCTGAAAACCAAATAAGAGTCCACTGCTCATGTGGAGGAGTGGGGAATCAAACCCATTTCTCCAGATTAGAGTTTACTGCTCTTAACCACTTAAACACTGAGTAAGAGGAACTGTTATCCTTCTTGCAGCTTATTGCACTGTAGCGGCTTTCTTCTAGTGCTTTTTTCCCAGTTGAGCACATTTTGAATATAAGAGGTCAGCAAATGACAAAACATAAGTGTGTAAGGAATTAAAACCAATTAAATTCAGTGGTGTTTGCTTTTAAACAAGCATTAATAGGACTAAAATTCATATAATCAGCACAGTAAAACTTAACTACTCTGTGAACTAGCTGTAACAGCACAGCTGAAGGGAGCTCTCAAGCCTTGGAACGCATCTAGCCAACAGAAGGAATTTTTCTGATTTGACAAAGGTAAAATTTAGAGAAGTTCCTTTAAATGTTTTGTATTTTCCCTTCTGGTTTCAGGTTTGAGAGCACTCTCAGTTTCTGTTTCCAGTTAGGTATGAATGCCATCCTAGGTAGAATTGGACACTTCGAGCACACTGACTTCCAGTGGGCTGATAAGGGTATAACTCTATTCAGGTATTGAGAACTGTAATGATTTAGTGTTCAGGGAAACAGGCAAATTTATCCCCTCCCCCTGCTGCTTTGTCTCCAATATGGGTGAGCTGGATTGTGTGTGTGTGTGTTCTTTATAGGTCACCTTTGGTAATTTGCCCTCTACACTACTGAATCAAAATGATTTCTAGAGCTATTGGTCTCTTAGACAGGTTGCATTCAACAGTCTCTTAAGGTACATTTTGTATTAATAAGAACAGTCTGAAATGATTACTTCCTCACCATATCCAATTTTTCTTTGTTTCTTTCAGAAGCAACGGAAGAACATGCCATGAATAACAAGTGGTAGCAGGTGAATTATCTGAGGACTACTTGACATGAAAAAAGAAATTCAAAGGTCACAGGACACTAAATATTAATGTTCAGTAGTGATTTGAGAACCTACTGAGGGAGCAGTTTTGTGTTTGTGAGAAGTAAACTCAAATGACTCTACAAAAAATGAGCTAACCATCTATAGGTTTCTTCATGTAGTTTAAAATATACACACTTGCCTATTTACAAGAAACAGTGCATTTCTACCATTCCTTTTTCACTTTCCATATTTACTCTTAAATATTCCTCTTAAAAGGTAGAAAAATTCTAAAATTAGTTTCTGAATTACAATACACACAGTTTGCTGCATCTTCCAGTCTCTTAATTTCATTATCCAGAACACATGTGGATAATTCATGAATCACAATTAGAGAAAGTAGATGAATAGCCATAGTTCAGAAAATTAATTTTCCAGCCCAGTTCTATTCTTCATTTTATAGCAGCAATAACTGTCCTGCCATAACTATCCTAGAAACTGGTGTACCAAAGCCTCTTATTTCTCCAGCATTGTTGCTTTTGCTCAGTTCTGTTTTTAGATAGAAAGCTGAGTGAGTAGCTGAGTTGGGAGATTATGGGGAAAAGCCTGTAGCTACAGGGGGCACGTGGGAGGAAAGCCATTCAATGGGACATTACCAGACCCCATTCCATGACATCACTAGTCCCCTCTCATGATGTCACCAGGCTCCACCCAGTGAATTTCAGGATTTGGACCATTGGGAACATGGTACCCATCTCCTATGTCAGTGTGAATCTTGACTTCAGTTTTGAGAAAAGAAACAGGTTTTTTTTTTTCAAAAAAACCCCACACACCAGGTATTTAATAATTTAGAATAAGGTTTGGATTTATACTTTCCTTTTGTCTACCACAGGGAGTCTCAAAGCAGCTTAAAATTATTTCCCTTCCTCTCCCCACAATAAACACCTTGTAAGATATTTGGGATAGAGGCTGAATCCCCACCATCAATAAAACGTGTGCTATTCACACCAAAAAACGTAGTTTCAGCAAGGGCTCCCCACTGCTTATATGCTGAACCCGTCTTTATCCTGGTTCTGTCATTAATTCCACCCCTCATCATGGGTTTTTCCCGGACCTGCATGAATGTGAGCCTTTAAAAAAAAACACGCTGAACCCGGATCCAAAGGGAGGGACAGGAGTTGAATGTGCGTTTGTTTTTGCATCGTTGGGAGTGACACGACGGCTTTCCAGCCAATCAGTGCTCAGTGGGCTGTGTGCAATCCATGCACAGCCTTTCCCCCCCTGTGCTGGGCACAGCCATGTGGAAACTAAGACATGTAGATGTGTGGACACGAGCGGATGTGCAAACGTGCACATAGTCAGATGTTTAGCAAATATTGCTTGTATGTAGCCGTGTTGGAACATTCAAGCAAAAATAAGGATTATGAGTTTTCAATCAGGGCGGAGTAATGCTCCTGCTCTGACCCAATAGCCAATCAAATTCACTGATGCTGCCACGTAGTGATGTAGTGATGTAGTGACATCACCACATGGCTGTACAAGAAATTTTTTTAAAGGTCCCCACTCCAACACAGCACAACAGCCAATCAGAACAAGGAAGAAGACGCCCGCTGAGCAGATTGTGTGTTCGAGGGGAGTGTAACCTGAATCTGCATTGCTTGAATTCTTGATAGAAATCGAGGTCTTCAGTGGAGTGGGGAGGGAGAATGTGTGATGAAAAGGTACAGTTTCCTTTGAAACCTGGATGTATCCATATTTATTTTCTTGGTGGGGATTCAGCCAGAGAAAGCTGTGAGAGAGCTGTGACTAGTCCAAGGTCACCCAACAAGCTTCATGTGTAGGAGCAGGGAAACAAATTTAGTTCAACAGATTAGAGTCCTCTACCCATGTAGAGGATGGGGAATCAAACCCAGTTTTCCAGATTAGAGTCCACCATTTTTAACTACTACATTGGCTCTCTCTCTCTCTTTTTTAAAAAACAACCACCCTGCTGAATGTGTTTTATCCTGTTCCTGGGAAAACACCTGATAGTGTATGTAGTCTGATCAATCTTTATCCTTACCCAATTCTAAAAATCCTATTAAGGCTGTGCAGCAAAACAACCAAGCAAACCAACAAACAAAATCAATATTTTTTTAGATTCAGGAATATTAGACCTGAATATTTTTTTTGGTATTTCTGGTTTCCCCATTTCTAAATACCAGTAGGGTATTAGGATCCTTTCCACCCTTCCTCCCACAGATGTCCAATATTTTTGGTTCCATTGTTCCCTATGTGAATTTTTTCCAGGGGGACTTTTAACAGTACTGGCACCAGAATTGCAGGGGTGGCTGTTCCTTCAATAACTACCAAATTTCAAGTGTGTTGGACCAAGGGTCCAATTCTATTAGCCCCTGAACAAAGTGCCTGGTAGTCTTTCTCCATTGTTTTCTATGGAGGAAAAAAATCCTAATAGTCTCTCCCCATAGGAATGCTATTGAAGGGATTGCCATGCTGAGTCCACCCAATGTAATGCCCAAGAACCTGAAACTATGTAACACACAAGAATCTAAAAATATTTCAAATGACAAATATCAACCTATATAAAAAGCAAGAATCTCATTGTAAACTGTGAGAATTCTTTAAACAAAACCCATGAATCTGACACAAACCAACTCCAGCAAACAGCAATCTTTTTAAAAATAATAAAATCCCTTGAAAGCAAAACTTTACCTAAACCAACCTGGCAAGCACATACCAAAAGCCCCAGGATGCACAGAAACATTCAGGAAGAACATGGGGAGATTATAAAAACAAAACAAAACATCCTCAGAACCTGTAAATGTGAATCCCCAATGTTTCGCAGTTAATCTCAAATATTCCTGGGATGGTTCAGGGCTCAGTTTTTCCATAACCCAAAAAATCTTGGATATATTTGAATGAGCTTAGTACACCTAAAACAGTGGCATAATGCCCAAGGGGCGGGGGGGGCATGACGCACTGGGTGGAGCAGTGGTAGAGGCATGGTTGGGCCATCAAGGGGGCATGGTAGGGGCATGGTGGGGGTTCTGGGGGCATCACAGGGTGGAGGCGAGCCACACTGTGGCAGGGGCGCAGGGTGTGTGCTGCACACCCCGGGCACGGTTTCCTTTTGCTCCACCTCTGTCTAAAAATACTGTTAATGTAGTTTTGGAAATGTTTTCAGTTTGGTTATACCTGAATGCACCTCCCCAGATCTGATCTCTTCTACATTAACAGCAATAAATGTGGCACAAATCATATACCTTTCCAAGTAGCCCATGTAACACTGGCTAACCTGATAGATACAAGATATTGTGGAACATTTGCTTGTGGCCAGCTCTTAAAAAGGTACCAACAGTGCTTCAGCCAGCTAACTTTTACTCTTACTTTTCACATACAAGAAGAAATTAAACAACTTAAACCCAGTTTTGTGAACAATACACACACTTTTAAGCATGAAATACTATGTATAGGGAAATTTTCCCCAGCAGAAAGATTATGCTTAAATGGGGGAAGAGAAAGACATGGGGTCATTGAACAGTGTGTGTGTGTGTGTGCTTTTTCCTGGGAAATCTAATTGCAAGAACACCTGTGCTAAATAACGTTATGCGGATCTATTTGCAGAGTTTAATAGTCCTTAAAATCCCTAATTTCTAAACTGTAATGAGCCAATGCTGTTTAGGAATTAAGTTGGACAAGTCACGTGGAAACTAAGGTGGAAATGCCTGGAAAGACTTATTTACCAATCAAACTCTCTACCTGAAACTTCCAGCAAGATGCTTACTCAAACATTTCCAATGGCTCTGCTAATTAATGAACTGAATATTATTGAATGTTCATGATCTTTGCAGCTGAGAGTGGATTGGTCTCTGATGTGTGTTGCTAAAAGGGATTGGTATTGGAAAAAACAATGATTCAGCATGGTGAAGTTATTTACATGGCTGCGGGCCGGTTATTTTTTCCTCCTTATAACTTTCTTCTTAATTGCACAACTTTGTTTTCCTGGTAGAGTTTGAGAAGCATGGAAAGTTCACTGAAAATCCAGTTCTTAGGTATGTATGCTGCGTCTCTGGTGAGAAAAAAACAAAACAATAATTGCCATTTAAGTCTCAATTCACTGCACATTGCAAATGCATAAACAACAATATTACTGTGAGCTTTTAAAGAAACCTTCAGCTTTGGTAAACATTACTAAATAACTATAAAAGTGTTTATGGGTACCTCTGGAGTCGTTGGAAACAGAAATATTTTAAGTGTGATAGTTTTCCCCATAAAATGTCAAGTTCCTTTGGAGTAAAATACCAAAGCAAATATAGTCACTAATCAGAAATAGGGAAAAGTGTAGTGTGAACAAAGAGGACTTTTCAGTGCTGCAAATGAAATCCAAGTATTTGTTTGCTGGGGGAAAAATTGCAGCACTGTCTTTTTTTAGTGCTGTAAATATCCAGGGTTTTCCACTTCCAACATGAAAGCTCTATACTGTGTGTTGCAGATAAATTAGTTCATAGGTAGCCAATTGGAGAATGTCATCATCAAACCCATGGAGAAAAATAATGGTTGAATAAGCTGATGTATGGTTAAGGCTTTATAAGGACAGTGCTCAATAATTATTCAGATTCACATTTAAACAATGATCCTGCATTCATGAATTGACACCCTGAACTATTTGGAAGGCATCATGCCCAGAGGTAAGAACCTGGAAATAGAAGCATATTAATTTAACATCTCTAACGATTCTCAAGTTTATTCTCCAAGCATGCTGTAGAATAGTGGTTCACAACCTGGGTATGTGTACCTCCAGGGGTACATGCTGGAGCATTTGGGTGTACTCAAAACTTATATAATGGGCTTGCTAATATGGGAGTAAAATTGTAGGAAAATGGGTTGCCAAGGGGTACATGAATGTAAAAAGGTTGGGAACTGCTGCTTTAGAAGAATGGTTCCCCTTCTGAATGCAGGCATTCAAAAGTTCTGTCATATTAAAAAACAAAACAACTTCCCTGCACATTGAGAAAGTGAAAAAAAGCTTCCTTCTTGATATCTTCGTTTTCCAACTGCAAGGAACCTGACATGCAGAGACGCTCGGACATGTCTATCTTCCTCTCTGTTAATGAACTTCTCTCTCCATCTGTGAATACCTGTCTGATAGGTCCCTTTCTGTGTGCCAGTGCCACTTCTATCCCACTTCTGGCCAAGACTGAACTTCTACTTTTCCCTTCCAACCACTTTCTCTTTGCATAAACACCTTGTCCATTGACAATATCATCCACTCTGGAAAACAGGAATGAAGCCAGCTTGATCGATGCTTTGATGCCTTTATTCACTCCTGTAGCCCAGTCTGTTGCCAAATAATACAGCCTCACTTTGTTGCTTTTGAATCCCACCTTGGCTATTTCTCAACCTGGGGGGAGGGGGCTGGGTCTTAGTGATTTGTGGGCCCCCAGCAAGTGTCCAGGAGTGTCACAGAATTGCCCCTCTTCCCTAGTATCCTTCAGCAGGAGCCACTACTGCTGCCAGAATCCAGATGGGACAGGAGCATGTCACAGCAAGAGTCTACTCTTTTTTTTCTGCCTTTGAAGTGGTGGGAATGTGCGCTCCCAAGCATGGGGCCTGAAACAGCTACTGCTGTTGCCAAATGGTTAAGGCCACACCTGATCTGATCATGATGACTGTAATCTCTCCCTGGCCTTTTGTGCACTTACAGCTCATGGTGCAGCTGTTTGCTTTACAGCATGGTTTTCCTGCAGCTTTCTGTTTGCAATGGAAGTCTCCTGCTGCACAGTGTGCCCAGCTGCACCAGTATGATTCCCCATTTAGCTCTCTCACTGCTTCCTTTTTATGTCTGGCGGAGGTTGCCTGCTGCCTTTTTTTTCCTGGGTGGTGCCAATTTGGGTCCATCAATAATGCAACAGACCATGTCAATTTCACAGGTCTCTTGCCTTATCGATAGACCTGCAGCGTGAATTTTTTCTAACAGCCCTTTTAATCCTGGTTGAAAGAGCTGTTGTGTGGGTGAGGGAAGGTGAGGAGGAGCTGGAAAACCTGAATGAAGAGTAAAGCATCCTAATTCCTTTCACAATTTGCCCAGTTTAGGAAACCATGGAGCTTCTCTTGCCTGAGAGCTCAGTGACTTCTGAATAAAGGTCAAAATGAGTGCATAATTGAGAATCCCACCTGAAGGGAATGTGTGCTTACTGCAAGGCAGACCACAAGTGCATAAAAGCCCCTTTCTCATCTTCCATCATCATACTTCCAGCACTTTCTCTCCATTACAGTTTACCTTTTCATTTGTTTGAGCACAGGACTTTCAGGGCCAGGACAAACTCCTTGTTCTGCTTTCAAAGACCTCTGTGGCCTTGCCTGCTGCTCTCAAATCCTGATACATTTCTGTCTCAGACTTTTCCTCTCCAGTTCCACCAGTCTTAGCTCCCGAAAGACCTCCAACTTCCTCAAACATCTTTCTCACTCTCCTGCTGTCCCTTATTTTTGGAACTGAGCCGAAGCCCATCCTCCTTGGGAACTTAGCTTGCAAGCTGGGAATTCACTTGTGATTCTTAAACCAGGGATAAAATATAGTTTAGTTACAGGTTCCAGCCCAAACAGGAAACAGTGTTGCTAGACAACAGGAATGAGAAGTTTCGGACATGGAAATTCAGAATTCATACCAGGAATCAAGCCTTTGGGATTATTTAAATGGTTTAACTTACATGTTCATTAAGACTCCTTTGCACTGAGTTACTTTAGTTTGGCTGCCTTAATTATAGTCAGGCATTTTCAGAAAAGATGGATGGAGATGGGAAATAAATCTTGGTGAACGTGTGTTTATGGTATTCTAAATTATTGCTGCCTTTGAAGAAGCCAAATGAGGGTGTAGATTATATGAGCTGACACCCTCTGCTTTGAATCACGGTTTCAGGTTTTGCCACAAGCTTCATAAAAGTCCATTCAGAAAGAAGAAGCTGAGCTGAGGAGGAAAATGAGTAAGCAAGAGTATCTTTTCAGTAGGTTTGAGAGGCCCCAAGCTATCAAATGTTACATTTTTTGTATTCTGCAGTTGAACAAGTGGTGTAACTTTTTCTGAAAACTCATGTCACCTCCCTGAAGAGTTAAATAAGCTGCTTGCCAGAGATTCGTCTAACAACCACATCCCTAAGGTAACAGGAAACGTGAATATACCTATTTGTTTGCCTGTTCAGTTTGCTTTTCCCTTTTTTCAGAGAACTGAGCAGACTGTTTTAGCCAGGTGTGAATGAGAAGGTGTTGACATCCATGCTAAACTGTCTAGGTTGGTTCTTTTGTTATGCAGGCAGTTCAAACTGGTAGAAGCATCTGCAGTGGAAGAAAGACTTTGAAAGATGAGATCACAGTAGCCCATTATTCAGTCAACTTACGGTATGGAATGAACATAAGTAGGATATAGGATCACAATGTTTGCCTCCCCTGTTTAGCCTACACACATTCATATGAGTGTCACTGCATAGACATAGGGATCTCAATCAAGAACCCCCATATTAAAAATGTCTGAATATGACTTTTTTTTCTTCATGTAGATTGTTACTGTGAACTTTTTCGTTTCACATATCTCCATTGCTGGAACTTCTGATCTGTGTATTTCTTTTACACTATATTGACATGATACAAAAACAGGCATCATTGCTAGAAATTTTCAACAGTAACTTTGAAAGGTGGAGTGTCACTGTAATTTTTGTCCCAAACAAAGATAAGATGTGTCAGAAATAGGATTTTTTTGATCCTATTGAGGTCCTTAAGATTCTCTGTGGACTCGAGGGAGGTAATCTTTGCTGATATCCCCCTCAATCTGCAGCCCACCAAATACCTAACAAAATTCTGCTCTTGAGGGAAGGGGATCCCAAATAACAGCACTGGGAGGTCAGAAATTTCTTCCACATATGGAATTTCTGGGGGAGTTTCATATTTTAACAACATGCTGTTACATCCTTACCTCAAGGTTCTGGATTACATTTGCTATGAACCTCACAGGCTCTAAGAAGACTTTAAAATGTGTGGAACCTGTTGTTATGATTTTCCCCATTCCCTCATACATGTTCATTCTGCATTGCAAATTGTCCGATGTGATTTGCATGTACTTCAGCTCTGCATATGTTCACCTAGAAGTAAACTCCTCCCATGGAACCTTTTCCCCAGCAAAAGTATTTACTAGAGAATCAGCATATGGTCAGGTAGATATATGTTTGGATAAACTAAGTAATATATAAACATATGTTTGTATGTGTGTATTAAGTGGAGTCACATCACTTCCGAATCATGACGACACTATGAACCAATGTCCTCCAAAATGTCCAATCGTTAACAGTATTGCTCAGGTATTGAAAACTGAGGGCCCCTGGTTTCCTCTATAGAGTCAATCCATTTCCTGTTGAGTCTTCTCCTTTTCCTGCTGCCTTCAACCTTTTCTAGCATTTTTTGTCTTTTCCAGTGACTCTTGTCTTCTGATTATGTGGGCAAAGTATGTCAGCCTCAGTTTAGTTTACTTCTAGGGACCCTTCAGGCTTGATTTGATCTAGAACCAACTGATTTGCCTTTTTGGTAACACCTCCACCACACTTCAAATGAATTTACTTTCTTCCTGTTAACCTTTTTCATTGTCCAATTTTCACACCTATACATAGTGATAGGGAACAGTATGACATGAAAACTTAATCTTGGTTGCTAGTGACACAGCCTTACATGTAAGAATCTTTTTTTAATTTCTTACTAATCTGTTAGTTTCAATTTCTCTTTTGGTTGATGATGGAACCAAGGAATAGAAAATCTTCAACACTTTCAATTTCCTCATTTTCTACTGTAAGGCTAAGTAATTCTCTAATATTCAGTACTTTTGTCTTTTTGATGATCAGCTATAGTCCTATTTTAGCACTTTCTGCTTTAACTTGTAGCTGTAGTTGTTTCAAGTATTCATTATTTTCTGTCAGTAAATAAAACATTGAGAATTAACCAAATTAGGGAAGGGCATAAATATGTTCCAGAAGGGATGGAATGTCAAAGCAGCTGAGTAGTATTGAAAGGGGGAAAAGGGCAGACACCTCCCCTTCCCTTAGAAATTAGAGAACTCTGGAGAAGACATTTGGGAAAGTGGGTGGGATTTCTAAATTGTTCTGCCCTCCTCTGATCTTTGTGCTCTTATGTATTTGGGAACAACATGTAAAATAAATTTGCATCCTGGTTATATTTACAGCCCCTCTAGATCCTGCAGTGGTGGGCTGCAGTGCTGCTTCAGCATTACCCTGTCTTCTCCAGGGAGATTCTTGGCAGCACAGGGAGGCTAGAAACAAAAAAACCCTCCCCACTGCTAAGAAGTCCTCCATTGAGCTCCACAATCTTACACCACCCAAAAGGTTGGCATAAGTCCAAATCCCCAGTGCTGGCATTCTGGTGGGCAAAGGCCAAGAGGAAGCTGATTCATGTCAGTTCTGCCTTCAACCCTGCCCCCCAGAATGTCCCCAGTCACACCAGCACAGCTTTTTGCACTGGTGGGCCTAGGCTAGGCTAGGGGCTTCTGGGTTGAGCGAGCTGCTTTGTGGCCGGCTTCTGGGGTAAATACCCCCATTGGTGCATTTGCCTCTTGTGCCAGCAGGGCACCCATGCCAGTGCAGGGTTTTGCCAGATCCAGAGCGGGATCCCCCCCCCCCAATGTGCTGCCAGTGTGGGAAGACAGTGGTAAAATTCAGTAAACTGCCTCAAACATGGTCCTTTGTTTCAAATAAGCCAGGGGTAGGGAACCTTTAACACTCAAAGAGCCATTTGGACCCGTTTTTCATGGGAAAAGAAAACACTTGGAGCTGCAAATAATTTTTGACATTTAAAATAAAGATAACACTGTATATATGGGTTTTTTTTTAACCTTTTACTCCACTCATTCTGAGAAGTGCATAGATGTGCCTGCCCTGCTGCCTGCAGGGCGGGCAAGGATGGGACCAGCGGCTTGGCCTTGCCAGCCGCGGGGAAAGCGCCCGCCCCGCTCAAACGGGGTGGGCGAGAGGGGAAGCCCGCGGCACTGCTCAGCTGGCCACAGGCAATTGGTGCGCCTGCCCTGCTGCCTGCAGGGCGGGCAAGGATGAAGCTGGCAGCTTGGCCTTGCTGGCCACTGGGAAAGTGCCCGCCCAGCTCCAACGGGGCGGGCGAGAGGGGAAGCCCACAGCGCGGCCCAGCTGTCCGCGGGCAGTTGGTGCGCCCGCCCTGCTGCCTGCAGGGCAAGCAAAGATGAAGCCGGCGGCTCAGCTCGTGGAGCAGCAGTGCAAGGGCAGAAGAGCCGCATGCGGCTCTCGAGCCGCAGGTTCCCTACCCCTGGTCTAATACATAATCATCAATACAGGCACAATGCTATGAACTTAAAATTTTCATTTGCATCAGCAGCTCAATACATAAATAAATATGCACACCTTTACCATTTCAATATCTTCTTCCAACAGTTAATTTTTGTTCACTATGACTTTAGTTTGCTTAATAATAACTCAAATGCTGTGTCTCTCAGAAACTAGTCTGACACTCTAATCACTAGACCACACACTAGAATCTGAGAAGAAAACACACTACGACAACACAGAAAAAAAGAAAATAAGAACATTTGAAATTAAAAGTGAGATCTGATATTCTGGCAGCAAAAAGAGAAGTCGGAGATAAGCTTCACTATTAGCAATAAAACAGTCATGCACCATCTGAGGCAGCAATTTAATTCAGACTGCATTACAAAAATGCTGTGTCACTGCAGGAACAAGATGACATAGGTTTACTCAGAAGAAAGTTTCATGTTCAATCAGGCTTACTCTCAGAAAAAGAAAAAGTCCTTAGGACTACAGCCTAAATGTGGTAGCAGGGAGGCTGGAACACAAATGCACAGGGATTTCCATTGGATAAACCTCGCACAGCGAAGCTTCTGCTAACCTGAACTGGATACAACTGGTTATGCAGCTGCAGCTAAATTAGAATCCTTTTGTTCTCCTGAATTGTTCCCTCCCCACTAAACTTTGGAGATTTGAATGATGCCTAATATAAGTTATTTCTATTGTATTAAATATTTATCTTTTATTTTATTTTGTATGAATAAAACTAATTACGGAGCTTATGCATCCATATTATTGTTACAGTTGCAACTACTGAAAGTCACTGGTACCTTTCTGTATTGTTCTTAACCAGTGCAATCTTCCTGCAGGCAGGGCTAATGTCAGGCAAGCCAAGTGCCTACTTGGTAGTATTCTAAAATAAATATGTACACTATAAAGTATGTCCATCTTCAAGATAACCATGCCTGACCTATTTTGAAGATGTATTTCAGTCTGACAGAAAGTATGTCTGCTGATGCAGAACCAAAATGCATTTTCACACAACAAACTGGCAGGGACTCTTCAAGGAGAATTTGATTTCCAGTCCCTATAAAAATGTAACAGGTACAGTTGGTCAAGGGTAACCAAACTGTGGTAAGGTGATAAAATAAAACATATTTTAGTTTTATTGCAACAGTCATTTCAAATAAACGAGGATCAAAAAATAGAAGTGAAAGAAAACTGGAACTAATATAAAAATTATGAGGCTGAATACGTGAGAAAAAGAAACTGGTTGAAAAGCCAATTACTGCTGGAAATGCAAGAACAAAATCACTCATTAGGTAAATGTATTGGATTTGATCCAACTGGTTTCTACCAGGTTGGTAAAAAGAGAGAATGGGGGTCCCTTCTGACCAAAAAACCCCCAAACCTATGGTGGGATATGGGACCGGCACAGACAAAAGCCATGTGGGACAAAGGCTGTGCTAAAGCAGTGATTGAAAAATCTGGCTGAGTCCAACACTTAAAAATCACTTTAAACACAAACTATGCATATTTCACTTTTCTCCTCAGATTTTATATAGTTATCAGTATTGCTACTTCTGCAAACAAATGGCACATTTCTAATGAGTTCTGCAAAAGTAATTTTCCCCCATCCAAAGTTTTTCACAGGATTGCCTGGTAAACTTGCTGATTTGTTCAGCCTAAATACTGCCGTTAACAACGTGGCTATGATAAAACACTTCATCCCATTAACAGCATTTTAAAGTTAAGAAATTAATTCTGGCTTGGTCACATTAAAGCACTGAAGTGACTGGATGAGCAGAAGACTATTATTTTGACAGGTTTATTTTTATAGTTGGTGCTTAAAACCCATTTTTTTACTTTATTACAGGTTTGATATTTAAAATTTATGGAGATTTTCTAAAGTGTTACCATCAGGGACCATAATTTTTCACTATCATTTGGATTTTTCTCTTACACTGGATATTAATCCCGAGGTCAAACCATATTCCTTGAGCTGGTCTAAAATTCATCTACCATAATATGGATTTTTCTTACTGTCACATTTACTCTCTATATAAATATGTTCTCACTTCTCTTCTATAAGTGCTGTGATTCCACTACTGTGGTAAGGTGAAGATTGGAAGCTGGTTATATATTTGTATCTGTTTTACAATGCTGGGCTCATTTAGGAAACTAAAGCAATTTTCCTTCTGCTCCAAGTTGTCATGACATTCTTACAGTGAGCTCTTACACTTATTTGGAAGCACTGGGGTAGATCAATACATCTCTTCTTTCTATCATTTAGGTGGTGAAGCATAATAAGTAGTCCTTTTCCACTGAGGAGTACACTGCAATGAAAAGAAAAAAAGGCATTTTTCATTTTCACAATTTCTGTGAGGAATTTCCAGATCTTTCTCATAAATCAGGTATGAGAGGACTGCAAACGTCAAAGAAATATTTGTGGAATAACTATTGGGGAATAACTCACTGATTATACTTTTATATATGCTTAAAGCACATAGTTTCTCATCCTTTTATCTTCAGAACAATCCTTTGAAATTAGATTATTGGCTCAGAGTCTATCAGTGAGCTGCATAGCTGAGGAGAAATTTGAGCACAGGTCTCTCTCAAAGTGAAGTCTATTAACAAATGTGTAAACTGCCACAGATCATCAGTACATCTTTTTAAAAGTCTGCTACTATAATCTGGAAAAGCTGTCATAATATGGGGTATATTTTTCCTGCAGTCAAGTCGCAGAAGACTCAGATTTTTCAAGGCAACAGACATTCAGAAGTGTCTAGAGCAATTCTGGTATTTTTTTGTTGATTTCCCATCCAAATACTCACCAGGTCTGACCCTGCTTAGACTTCCAAGATCGTATGATAACAGGCTAGCCTGGGCTGTCCAGGATAGGAAATATATATAAATTAAATTCCAACTATATAAATTAAATTCCAAATATATATAAATTAAATTCCAACTATATCTTCTGGTTAAAAAAAATGTCATTTTATGAAAAAAGTAATTGTATTTCACAAAAACTAGAGCCTAAAAGCACACTTTTGTGTTGTATTATCTCTTACATTAAATCATATTCAGTGAAATAATTGATTGCAATAGGAAATGGCAAAGAATAAGGAATTTACCATCTTATGATTAAACTTAACTATTGATTTAAAATTATTGATAAGGAAGTGGGGAAAAGATTTATAGGTGATGTATTGGCACTGTCGACATTTGCTTGAGATAAATGGGGAAGTAATAAAGCAGCTTATTGATCTGCTGTTACCTCTGAAAAAGCTGAGAGAAACAAAAATCTCAGAAACCAAGCACAAAATGTTTTTGCCTTTGAAACAGCCCTGATTTCCAACCCTGATTGTTTTGTTCTAGCCATCAGGTCGCATTTACAACCAATTTCTGGTGAAAGCTACAATAGTTTGGACATTGAATAAATACACATTTTGTCTACCCATTTGCATATTGCTGTGAAAACCAAGCCTCCTGATCATGTGAGTACTATGCTAAGAAGACATCTGCAGTTTAAGTCAGAATTCTGAACCAAGGATTCTAGTGTAACCCACCATGGTAACAATGTCTTCAACAAGAACGTCCATTCATGGTAACCAAAAATGTTAACGTATATATGGGTTAATTATTCTGGTCTCAGTCTCAGTAAGAAAGAAGACAGTAGCAGATGTAGTAAAGATATTTAACATTTAAGTAATCATTTCATGTACAAAATAATAAAGGAAATAGTAACCCTTGACAACGGTGAATACAATCTACATGCTGTTAATTCATAGCAAAACCCTTTCTTGTTATAAAGAAATTTACAGTTTTCTTTAGCATTCAGAAGGATGCACAGAAATCTATCTCTGCCTTATTTTGTTGGTCTTATCATAGTATTTATGATGAGACACATGGGGAAATCCATATCATGTCACTATGAAGGCTATTTTCCAGCCATTTTTCTCCCATTCCTCTATCCCTTAAGCATGGGGAACTGAGGCCAAGAAGAATGACAAGCCTTATCTGAAACAGCTGAAATCTGGAGCAGCAAAAGCATGTTCTTTGGAGTGGTACTTTGAATCATAGGTAGAGCATCTTCTTGGCATGCAAAGGGTTCTAGTTTCAATCCCCAGCATCTCCAGTTAACAGAATCAGGTGGTAGATGTTGTGAAAGACTTCTATTTCATATCCTCCAGAGCCAGAGCAAATAATGACTTTGATAGACAAGTGGCTAAATTAGTATAAGGCAATTTCATAAGTTGAATGTACAATCTGCCATGTAAGTGGACTTTACAGACAAGACTCCCTGAGCTGCTGTAAATGTACCATGGTTAGTTATCATAATTGATATCTAGTGATGTTCACCTTAGTCATTTCACATTAAAGGAAACTTTTATTATCATGAATGGGAGTCAGATCCTCCTGCAAAGTTCGAGGACAAACTCTAAAATGATGATAAGGATGCTACATACTGTTAATTACTCATCATCCATGAACAGACTTGCATCTATGGCCCTTTCTTCGCTTCTAAAGCAGAAACATTCAACAGCAATAAATATTAATTTTGCTATTTCAAGATGGTTTGTGCATCAAGTTAATTTATAATAGGGCTATGCCACATTAAATCTATAAAACATCTGCTTTGATATAATTACCAGGAAAGAAAGAGACAATGGAGGATAATTAATATCTCAGCTGCATGGGAAAACCTTCTTTCCCAGGTGTCAGCCCTCAAGTTGTTAACAGGAAGAAACATTCCTTGCTTAGTTCTGAAGGATGAATTAAATCATAGCAACTCTAGGAATTTTGCCCTTGAGGCAGCTTTCTTCACTGGAGAGAGATCAGTATTGCATAACCCTAAAGTCAGGAATGGCCTTAGAAGTGGAACCTGCCCTGAAGGCAGACAGACTTCAGAGTGGCTATGAGAGATCTGCCCTGCAGGTAACATACAGCTTTGCTGGGGGAAAAAATCTCTCCAAAACTGTCCCAGCAATCGTTCTTGGATGCTAACTATGCAAGCAGACACTGGGATGTGTGTCTAAAAGGAATGAGACCATTTCTACAATAAGGAAATCAAACCAGTCACATAGTTCCATGTGAAGATATATCCTGTACCTATTTGATTTCATTTTGTTTGAAGAAGCAGAAGAAGAAGAAGAGTTGGATTTATATCCCCCCTTCCTCTACTGCAAGGAGACTCAAAGGGTCTTACAAACTTTTTTCTCTCCCCCCCCACACAACAAACACTTTGTGAGGTACGTGGGGCTGAGACAGCTCTGAAGAACTGTGACTAGCCCAAGGTCACCCAGCTGGCGTGTGTGGGAGTGTACAGGCTAATCTGAATTCCCCAGATAAGCCTCCACAGCTCAAGCAGCAGAGCGGGAAATCAAACCTGGTTCTTCCAGATTAGAGTACATCTGCTTTTAACCACTATGCCACTGCTGCTCCTGCATATGTATCACATTGTTCTCTTACTAGAACACAAAGTAATTAACATTATATCCTTAAAAATAACAATAATAATATAACTTTAATTTATAGTTGGATCAAAGATATCTGTAACAGTAAAAATTATAATCAACAACAGCAATAACATCTAAATCAATAAGTGAATCTTAGGACTAGAAAAACAGAATATCCAGTGGCATAAGCAGAGAAAAATCTCGTAGAAATCACTACAGCCATAGTACTGCTCTTTGAGTCAATCATGTTACTCCATTCTGTCTTGCTATTAACCATGCCCATTCTTTAAAGAAATACATACTATCATTTTGTTATAAAAATTAATCTGAGTGCATTCAGAATGCAGTTCTTCAGAATGATCCCTGACCTGAAAGACATCCATCTATCTTGACTAGGGCCTGAATATTTTTGGCTCTGGACCCAGCCTAGTGGAATGCTCTTAGAATGAGACCTGGGTCCTGTAGGATTTGTATCAATTATGCAGAGACTGTAAAGATAAAGCTGTTCCATGAGGCCTACGGTTGAGGACAGCAATGGCATTTGCCATCATATCTGGCATTCTATCTGGCATTCCTGTCCCTATTCCTTAGTTATGTTATTACGGTGCTCTTAAGGACTGAACTTGGGTTTTAAACTGATTTCTGTAAGTCATCCTGAGCTTGCTATGGGAAAGGGTGGCATATAATGAATGAATGAATGAATGAATGAATGAATGAATGAATGAATGAATGAATGAATGATCAAACTGAACTTCTTCAGGTCTGAGAACTCAATTAATCACAAGGGATATTTGGTTATCCTCCAAATTGCTACTTGTTTCCAAGTAGAAAATATTGTGATTCTTTATAATTTATATTCTATGTATTATTTAAAACTTGAAAATGGCAAATATCCTAGGCTACCCCATGGGCCAGTTTACATATAAATGTTATTCACTTGATGACCTCATTAATTACTGGTCAATATAGTAAGAAAAGAGCATATAATGTCATATAATATCACATCACCTAAATTGCATTACTTTACAATGGAGTCAGCTATACATTGAACTATCAGGCACAATCAGTGTTAAGTAATATGCAGGTGAGAAAACAAGGAATGCATAGCCAATAATATGAGTGGTACCTGTGGATATATTCTACAGTTAAATGCAGAACTTGAGTATGGTCCCAAGTGCATCCAGAGTATAGCATTCACACACATCCTTGGTCTGCATTTGGATGATCACCGCACCTATCCCAATAAATCAAACAAGCTCACCCCAATTCAGCAAGACACACTTCTAATCATAAGCAGACAAAAGGATTTGGTCCATGCTCTTCTATTCATAAACTAACATGATTTTAGGTCCACTTTTTCAAGATGTACTAACAGAAGAACTTTTAAAAAATAGTATTGCATTCTTCTGAATAGAGATAGCAGCTGAAAAGAAATTTTCAATTCCAAGCTTCCAATACATTCAAGAAAGAGCTGAGTTAATATCAAATGAATCATTGTGCTCTCATCTCCTTAAGTAATTAAAAATGGGAAATAGGATTGCAAATACAGTTCTGATGCCACATCAGCAAATCTCCATTAACCAAAAGATGATGGACTGAAACACAGCTTACATATAATTTGCCTGTCGGTACAGTTTTAGCAGTACAATAACACCAAAGTACATACATTTTAAATAAATCATAGGTTTTATGCAGCCACATTGACCTGTTCGAAAGAAAGGAATAGATTATTTTAAATATGCCAATCACAGATGGCAAAAAATCAATTTTACATATGAAAAGAGCAAGTGTTGTGTATAATTTGTGGGGTGAAGCAAAGTCATAATTTATTCTTTGTGAGGCTGCAAGATAGAAATTGTGCCAGAAGTATGAGCAAGCATGTGGGGACAGTGGAAGAGGTACTTATAGATCTTTTCAGATCTGAAATAAAAAATCTTTTATCTGCCAGACTAATTATATGAGCTATTTAATTTAATTTTCTTGAGAACCTCAAGATTGGTAGAAGCCTCAGAGTTGTAGAATTAGTTACTGGAGGATACTCTAGGTTTATAAAAAACCTCCTTCTTAGAAGCTGTGGCAGAGCAGCTCCACTGATCTGCAAGACCTGTTCCACCTTGTCCTTCTGCCGGAGACATCCAGGCACCAGTGACCATCTGAGGTCACTACCCAGCACATGCCACCCACCCAACTTTCCTACCCTTGAAGGGGCTTTTCTCTTACTGTTTTGGTTTGACCACTGCCATTACCTGGCCTTTGCAGGAACTACTCACTGAGAGGATCAGGGCTCCCAGCTTCCTTTCCTGGCACTGATACATTTGTTCACTAGATAACTCAACATTTGAAGCAATACATGGAGTAGCTCAAGTGCATACTGCTCCAGAGTTTTGTAATAACTGCCCTGAGGCATATTTCAGTGTCTGAAAATGGTGTGAGGGGAAGGCAGAGCCCCCCCCCAAAAAAAACAACAGTGTGAGCTGAAAACCTCTCCTTCCAAAACAAGTCCTCCACTAAAAATCACTTCCTCTGATGTTTAAAATAACACTCCTGCAGTTGATGTGAGACAAGGAAAAACAAGTTAGAATCAGGAGACCCATAGTCATTTAGTGAACAAACATAATGTGTATTTTGGCCCTTAGAATTTGGAAAGAAGGAAGAGGCAGTGAGGAAAATCACTTAGTTTTGGCACTTTCTATCATCTTTGGCACTTTCTATCATCTTTGCTGTCTTAATCATTCCATCCCCAAAACTAGGATGACTCTTTCATCTTATTCTTTACAACAGCTGATATAGGCATCTGCCCCCCACCCCCACTTGATCTTTAGGAGGCAACTGAAGACTTTTTTTTATTCATGATGGCATTGGATAAGTTGTTTGATTAGCAGAAGATTTAAATTATTGGTTTTAGTATCTTAAAACAATTTTATAGCCTTTTATCATTTACGTTGTAAGCCACCTTGAGTTCCTGCAAGTAAGTAAGCAAGCAAGTAAGTAAGCAAGTAAGTAAGCAAGCAAGTAAGTAATAATAGTGGGTTCTAGATCAAATCAAGCCTGAGATCTCAATAGAAGCTAAAATGACTGAACTGAGGTAATTTGGTCAGCATTATGAGAAGACAAGGCTCTTGGAAAAGACAATAATTCAGGGGAAAATTATAGGTAGCAGCAAGAGGAAAATCCAGCATGAGATGGATTAACTTAACAAAGGAAGCCGTGGGTTTTGGTTTGTAACATCTGATCAAGGATGACGATAATAGGCCATTTTGCAGCTCATTAATTCTTAGGGTTGCTATAAGTTGGAAGTGACTTTATGGCACATAATGTACAAACCAAAATAAGATTACTAGAGCAGCAGGATACCATTAGTTGTGCTCTGCCTTTGAAGTTTCCACAATAATGTTGCAAATGGGATTATGCAAATAAAGGCATGCTTTTTGTAAAGGTGGTAGGAACAATTAATGAATTGAGCCTAGATGATGAGATTTGATCCAAAGTATACACAAAAGGACTTGTTCTGTTAAAGGAAAGGTACTTTTGGATCCAACCCTCTGGCTTGAGTTCCACCCAATAATATTACAGGAACCTGTGAAGACTCAGCAATGTATCAATGTAAAAATGATTACTCTTCTCTGAACCACTATTTCCCGTGACACATCCTGGGTTTTTATACATTAAAAAGTACTGCAATAATGTTGCTTATAGTTTGTTGTTACAATGTCCATTGTGGGTAGATGTGTGGCCCTTCATGCTCTGTCCAGCTCCAAATGGGGCCTAGCCATGAGGCGGGACCTTATATAGGCCCTGACTCAGCCCCATTCAAATGATGTGCCAGCCAATCACCGCCTGCCCTTCCCACCCTCTCCTTGCAAACCAACCTTCCCCATGCCCTCTGCTCATGCCCAAACCGGCACGCCTGTGCAGTGGGGCCCCAATGCCGGCCACCCTCACAAGGCCGGGCAAACGGCCTCTCCGCCGGGCCCCCTCCTCCCGCAATGGTGGCTGCATGTGAGGCGCGGCTTCACTTTATATTCTTATGGGGGCAAGTTGTAAATAATATATTCTTGAGTTTAAACGTTAGAGTATTTCACTGTGATGTGATAAGATTGAGAACCTTGCATCCTGGATCTACTCATGTTTATGTGGAAGTAAATTACATTGGGGAAGGGCCCATTTTTTTGACCAGCTCTGCCATGGTAACCATTGCTTGGACTGAGTTTTCGCACTGCTGCTGGGATTACTTTAAATTTTTCAAAAAGATACAATTAAAAACAATGACTAGAGTAGCGTGAGCAATTGCAGAATTCTAAACTTGCTGTTGGCCACCAGGAGTCTAACACCAGTCATTGTATTGGCAGTTTTGTAATCAGTGTGAGGACTGGCACAGTCTATCTTGCTAGAACTAGTCGTTAAAATGACTCCAAGTCAATTTAAGATTGACACTTTAACTTTTATCACAAAGAAGAAACACTGACAATTCTGTGGGCAATATTGTTTTTGAAATGTTCCATTGCCCCAATGCACTCCATGATTAAGTGAAATACAAGATATCATTGCATTTAAATAGCTTTTTTATTTTAAGTAAGACCTGTTATTTACACAGTTTACCATTGTGAACGACAAATGTGCATGTTGTAATCCATTCTTAGCTCTTCAAGGGCAAATAAACTGATTTTTCATGCGACTGGTATAAAAGGTGTACTAGCTTTTCTAAATAGAAACATAATTAATGTGGTAGGTTAATGAAGCACAACTGATGACGCTCAGGAGTGATTCAAGGGCATCATAGATTTATGTGAACTGTTTTTATAAAACGTTAATGCGAGCAGTCTGAAAGGGGTGCAACAACAAATGCATGCAGTATTAACTATGATCCTGACATATTAAACTCATGTGCTCAATAAGAAGTGTGCATTGAGTTGCTCCAATTTTTAAATGAATAAGGAGACCCTAAGTACACTGGAGGCTCTGCAATTACAGCAAATCCATGATTTTAGATGATTCACGTATCATGTAAACTTTTATATGGAGCTATATCCAGCAAGATCCAGCTATTGCAAACACTGCACCTCTAGGCAGAGTTACACATTCTACACCTATTTGAATCCAGTGGATTAGAAGTGTGTGATGCTATTTAGGAATGCACTGTAAATCATTCAAATCTGTGTGAAAACCCCAAGATTAGGGCTCTCCTTTCTTTTAAACAAGGATTAAATACATCAGGGTCCCCAGTATGGTGCCTGTGAGGATCATGGTGCCTCCCAATTTCTTTTGTGGTTCCTTCCAAGTGTTTTTAGGAAGAGGGGGGACAGGTAAAGCCTTTGCCCATTAAGGATTTTGATTGATTATTGGTTGTTGATTGGTTATATAAATTTAGTTTTTTTAAAAAAGTCTATTTAAAATCAGAATACTAAACAAAATCAGAATACTAAAGAAATGCTAAAGAATACTAAACAAAATCAGAATACTAAAGGAAAAATATGAATAGTAAGCATACATCATATGTTCTCATCGAACAAGTTTGGGATATACAATAACCATCATATTAGCCAATCTAAATACCGTATATACTCGCTTATACGCAAGCCACCCGCTGCCGTGCCGCCACCGCCCATCGTCCCCCTCACTCGCTCGCTCGCTCACTCATCTTTCCCTTTTCCCACAGGCTCTGAGGCTCGGCTTCAGGGAAGCTGCCACTTAGACAGGATGTCTCTATGATTTTCTTAAAAGGATAATGCTCCAAAGATTGCTTAATATCTTTTGCCACTTTTGCTTCTCTAGTATATCGGGAATTAACCAGATAGGCTTTGTCGATCTCCTTCTCGGCTTCCTGCTCAGGTAATTCCCGCAATTCAGCTAGCACAGGCAGTATTAATTTAACTGTATTTTCTTTCACAGTCTCTTTTACACCCCTCAATCTCAACATGTTTTCTTTTTGTTTCAGTTTGAGGAGTGCAAATTGATCAGCTTGCTGTTCATATACTCGCTGCCAATTATCCATTCTATCCTCTGTGGCTGCAATTCTGTCTGTGTTGTCTTTCACTGTTGCATTTAATTGTTGGAATAAAGATTCCATTTTTATAAGTCTGGTAGTGTCTTTTTTCACTTCTTGGATTTCTTGATTCATTTTTTTGAATTGTTCTTGCGTGAATTCAAAAAGCTGTTCCAATCTCTGGTTGAGATCCACATTCTTATCTGGGGTCTTTATCTCACCAAGGTTATTAGGCTTTGCTGCTGAGAAGGAGCCAATTTTGGTTCTCGTCGACATAATTTATATCCTAATTTCTTTTGTTTATGGCCTGTCTTCTATTAGAATAGTTTAGCTACAGCGCTTCCTCCTTCACGTAAAGACCACCTTTGACTTTCCTTTAACCTTTTAATATAGTGCACTATTATAGTTACCCTCAATGGAATATAGTTCCTCCTTCTCCAGGTGCAATTTAAATCTCTACTCACATCCCGTTAGCATCAGGCGATAGTTTCAGAATTCAGTCAGTCACAGTTAGCAGATCACCGCTCTATGTTCCTCAGTATATGTTTCTCTGTTGTCAGGTTTGTTACCAGAAGCAGAAACTTATCATCACATTCCGATCGTGCTTCTAGCCTCTCTCAGTTTTTCTTCTTAAAGAGGACTGCGTGCCAATCCCTCTCTTACAAGTATTCTGCTTCGCACTTTCCACCAAGTATTTTCTCCACCTTAAAATTGGGTCACAATAGCCCTTTTGGTTTGCTGAAATTGCAACAACACCCACTCACATTCACCGCTGCAGCATGGGCTTACCTTCCTTTCATCTTCAGCAGTCTCCAGTTGCTTCCTCCACTTTGTCCTGGCATGGCTGGACGATAAGGGAAAGAAGACTGTGAGTCCGGACTAAATATTCTTGTTTACTTGCTTGCATTTCATTCCAAGGACTAGGGTAAAAAATGATGTTGAAATGGTCTGTTTTGCAGCTAGTATTCGGTTTGGCTTTTGCTCCTTGTTTCTTCTCCACCTCCTTTTTCATTCAGATGGAGAGCTGTGCCTCAACGCTTAGCACTGCACCGGTCATGGAACTAGACTTCCCCACCTCTTGTATTTGTTCTTCCCACCTATTTCGGGTCAAAAAGTTAATCCATACACATCAGATTAACTAGATATTTGGAGGGTTTATCAGCCCGAAGGGTAATTGCATCCGAATGGAACAATGACCAAACCAGAAGTCCTCCAGTTATATAGATTTTGTTAAAATGTTGCTTTGGCAGCAGCTTTCACTACAGCATAAGGATCTTCACTTGCGTTACTGAAGTTAAGGTGTGGCAGCCATTTTGTGGATGGCTCAGCCTTCTGCAGCAGCCATTTTGTGGCAGCCATTTTGTTGTTGCAACCCACCATGCTGTTTCAGAATTTTAAATGGGACTGCAGGCTTAAAAAAGGTTGGGGACCTCTGCATATATAATAGCTAAAATAGACTGCCATATCTAGATGGCCCATGCTAACCTGATCTCTTCAGACTTCAGAAGCTAAGCAGGGTCAGTCGTGGTTAGCACTTGGATGGGTGACCACCAAGGAAGTCCAGGGTTGCTTTGCAGAGGAAGGCAATGGCAAAACACCTCTGTTAGTCTCTTGCACTGAAAACCTCATGGGTCACCATAAGTTGACTGCAAATTGAAGGTACTTTGCACTTATATTCAGTAATAATGCTAAATTTAGGAGTAACACTACATTTTGGAGTAACAAACAGACAATAAGATATTGTTTTATGTTGTAAGCACTCAAACAATTTTCCAAATAACCAAATGTATAATTTCTCATTGAAAGCAAGACTACATTCAGAATACTCCTTTGTAAATCTAGAAACAATATTATAAAGCTGACATCTTTTTCTCCTTTACAAAACATATCATGAATCATGAAGAAAAAACTGTTGACATTATTATTCCACACATTAAATACCAATTAGCACTGATATTGAAATGTTGAAACCATAATCTGCCTCAAATTTTATGTTCTGCATTTATTTGCATCTCATACATATGCTATTAATATTCAGTTTAGGTTGAGTAAAATAGACTCTAGAGCATAAACTTCCAGCTTATGCACTGTAAGAAGTGGATAGATCAAAGCAGCCTTTACACTGACCCTTGAAACCTTTAGCAGTAAGAACCAAAACATAAACTGCGGATACTCCTTCAGATTTGCATTTTTTAATCCTGCATTTTGTCCAAGAAACTCTGGGCAGTTTTCATGGCTCTTCCCTTCTTTTCACAACAACCGTGAACCTAGACTGGGTTAGGACAGAGTGATTGGCCTACAGTCACCCAATATGATGTAAAAATGCAATATTCATTGTAATGTGAGCAATGTATCCAACTTCCCGGGATATAAACAAAACAAATGCTGAGGGTTTTTTTCTTCCCTATAGATACTGTTCTTCAATGACCCTTTCTTTTCAAGTGAATAAATTGTAAATTTCAATTATATCTGAATTCCTCACCTTGGGCAGATGCTGCATGGACCAAAAACAGTGGTGTGAAAATGGTGTAACACCGTTATAAACTATTTTACACCATTTTTAAACTGTTTTCACACTGCTCCTTTTGGCCCATGTGGCCCATTTTTGCCTTAATCTTACTGCTCTTGTCAAATCTGTGTCTACTTTTAGACTGATTTTACCATCACTGTCAGACAAATCAACCTGGCTAGCTATCAAGCCCAGGAAGACTCAAACACACAGGGTAAAGAAAAGGGAGAAAAAACAGTCCAGGAAGCTTTTAAATGCTTGCACCCAGTATTTCGGATTAATCCCTGAATATTTCCAGGAAATCCTAGAAAATCTCAGACCCAAATATATTAAAAAGTACCAATAAAGTATTTTTGGAATACATATATACAAATGCACATCTCTAATTTTATTGATTGATCACAGAAAGCCAGGCTGATAATATTTATAGTAAATCTAATAAACAGATTTGGTGAAAATCATAAGGGCTGACATCTTATTCCTTTAAGTTGGAAAAGGAATCTGGATTCCGAACAAACATTATTCACTAGCCATCTTGATTCAAGCCCTGGACTTCTATCAGAATCTGTCAGGCAAACAACCAATTCATGTAATATAGAATGCATTTTGATCCATTGCTGAGTACATGGATGAAGCACAAACCCTCAGATAATGTAATGTATCTGTACAATTGCCAGTTCATCGTTTAGCTTCTAAATACAAATGGCAACTTCAGGACCATTATAGTGATTTTCTCTTGAAACTACTCTTTAGATCCAAAAAAATGTGTTTCATTCCTGAGATGTCTGCATTTAGAATGGATACTTCACAGTGAAATCCAGAACAGAGTTACTCCAGTCTAAGCTCACTGAAGTCAATGGGTTTAGACTGGAGTAACTCTGTTCTGGATTGCACTGACAGTCTCTCCACACTCTTGCTCCCTCCACAGTCTCTCTCTTCCCCCACCCCCACCCCAACCCCACCCTTTTGTGAGTTTTGAGGATAGAATTGCTTCCCTCGCACTTAATAAGGCGGAACTATTTATGATCTTCAATTTTGTGAATCACTCTTGGATATAAAAGCAGTCTCAGCAAATGAAAACAAACAAACATGCACATGTTCGGACATCATACAGGGCCAGTCTGGAGATCCCCTAACCTTTTTAGATAAAAATTGTGACAATTTTATCTAGAGGATTCTTTATTTTTGTTGCTCTGTGATCATTAAATCATATTCCATTAACTCAGGAGGCACAGTTTCATTGGTTTTCAGCTAGGAAAAAATCCCTGCCGAGACATATGTACATAAAACAGCATTGTTCAATTTGTTTGCCAAATGTAAATTGAAAATCCAGTCTTTTTTTTAAAGCCCATTAGATTAAATAAAGACTTTCAACAGAAATTAACTGAATTCCTTTTCTATCTAGCTACCCAAAAAGTAAATCTGAAAATAAATGTCCTAAAATGGTTGCTTGAACAATTTAAAGAAGCTCTTTCTCTTTCACAGTGTGTGTGTTGTGGGGAAATAATGAGGCTCAGACAATTGATTCTACAACTGGAACAAGACATACAGATTTAAATTTCAGTACTGTGAAAACTATGTTTTTCCATAGAGAAGACGGGCATCTGATAAAGACAAACAAAAAATAAACCTGAAAAAAGTTGTTTTGGTTTTTTTCGGCTTTTTTTATCAACCGAAAAACCCTTGTCTATCCAGATAAAGCTAAAAAGCCACAAAGCTGAAAAATACTTCAGCTTTTTGTGGCTTTTTTCGTGGCCCAGTTCCCTTGATCCACATTAGGGAAAAAATGTTTAAATCCTAAAAAAAAATGAAGTCCAATCATGAGGCTGGCAATTGGCTTCAAATTTTGAACCCCACCCCCCAGATGGTTCTGCTGGGCTTGGCTGGATTCCTTCGCCTGTTGCCCTTCTCCTGCCCTGTAGCTGGTTTAAAGGGCAATAGGAGGGAAGGGAGGGGGCATCTTGTAGGGGCAAACAGAAAAGCTTGCTAGACTGCTGTAGTCTTAATGTCACTGCAAGAACCTCTATAGAGGGAAGGATCAAAGTATGGGTAGAGAGTTAGAGTGGACAATAAGATTTTAGGGACAGCACTGTTCCTTGGCCAATCACAGGAGATGTTATTGGCCTGGATTTCTTTCGAACTTTTCTGTGCATGACCAAATAGGAGATCTGGTATCAGCAGACTCCATTCCGAGCAGAGGTTTGAAAGAGTTCAGTGTGTAAAGCTTGGCTTAGATTGCTGCTCCTCCCACTTAGTTTCCAGTGCTTCATCTACTTCACCCCTTGAATTACAACCTGCCTGCATTGGATTCCTGTTCTTTATATATAAAGAAAAAAAATATGGATGTAAAATATGGATGGTGCCATTTTGTACTTTTTTCCTCCTTCAAAAAATATAGATCCAACTCTGAATATTGCTCATGTAAATGGTATGTAAGAAGCAGTAATCTGGCAATAACTAAATTTAATTTCCATGTTAACATCTTTCAATTCTTGTGCATCTACCTCTTAAAAGCTACATGATCTTGAATCCATATACTCAAGCAATCTAGCACAATTTCCAGTGGTGTACTACTGCTATTAATATTCATAAGCAATTGAGACCACCCTGGAAACTGCTGTTAATATTCATAAGCAATTGAGACCACCAGTTTCCATCCCTAGGAAACTTGCAAACCTGCTAAACATGCCATTCTTTGCTTTTGCTGTCTCTCCATAAATACTGCTACTAATAAGTCTTATGTTCTTTTCCCAGCTGCTTTCCCCAAAGATGAAATACAGTCACATCGATTTCCTCAATCACATAAAACTCTGATGCAGTAGCCAGCTAGCCTTTTAGCAGGTCTTTTCTTCCTGAGTCAACATAGAGCTATCACTTTTGTGTCATAACAATCCCACTAGGTCCTGCTAAAATGAATGGTCTTCAACAGTAATTCTTGGTAGATTGTCCCCTCTGAATTCACTTGACTGTACTGTGGTTTTTCAAATCAGTGCTTGCGTTGATTAATTTTAATTAACTGCCTTTTTAAGGTATATAGCCACTCAGGGATAAATTAACCATTATAAAACATTTTGAAATTTGATTCTGGAGTGTCTACTCTAAGTAACTCCTCATGTAAGAGATACTCCAAAACATTTCACAACTTATTCCCAGAATGCAACTACTCCAGTGGTGGGATTTTATTAATCTATCTACTGGTTTGGTAGATTCCCCCATCCCAGCCCCCCAACCCTGCCTCACACTTATCTTGCTGCTGTGGAAGGGGCCAGACTTCAATGAGTGCCAGGCATCCCCAGGGTCTGAAAGGCCTGATGGCAGGAAGCAAATGGCCTTACAAAGCCCCAGAGAATCCTGGTCCCTCCACAGCAGGCTTCTCCAGGGCCCCTCACTCCCGCTGCCATGGCAGGAAGCGAGGCGCCTTTGAAAGCCTTGCAGAAGCCAGTTGCTTCAGCAGCCGGCTTTTGCAAGGCTTTGACAGCCCATTTGCTTCCCGCCATGGCAGTGAGAGGGAGGAGGCTTTGACAGCCCCTCGCTCCCCTTGCCATGCCGGGAAGCAAGGCACCTTTCAAAGCCTCGCAGAAGCCAGATGCCTCAGCAGCCAGCTTCTGCAAGGCTTTGAAAAGTCCCTCGCTCCCCCTGCCATGCCGGGAAGCGAGACGCTTTTGAAAGCCTTGCAGAAGCCGGATGCTTCGGCAGCCAGCTTCTGCAAGGCTTTGAGAGGTCCCTCGCTCCCCCCCGCCATGCCGGGAAGCGAGGTGCTTTTGAAAGCCTTGCAGAGGCTTTGAGAGGCTCCTCACTTCCCAGTACCATGGCGCGAAGGGAGGGGCCTTTCAGCAACTGGTTCGGCGAACCAAGCTATTTTTAGCTACTGGTTCTACTGAGCCGGTGCAAACCGGCTGAATCCCACCTCTGAACTATCCATCAATGAATTATGTTAATTGTAATTGTCATTGTTGTGTATATTGGATGGATATCGTGCTAGCTAGCAATTTGTGTGAGAATGTGGTCCTTTCTGTTACTGTGTGTTATTGGGCTCAGCACTTTAGAAATGTAATAAAAACTACTGCCATGATCCAAGAGCTCCAAAATGCACATGAAGCACCATGTGCACACAAGCTTTGCCTCCCATGTGCACACAAAAATGCATGCACTCAGGCCATTAGATTTAATGGGCTAACAAATCTGTCTTGCATGCTCTGGAGATTCCAGATCCAATTCTTCTAAAATTGCAAAAATAAGCACTTCTTTTCCAAGTATTAAGGCTAAGTTTTTAAAAGATGAGTTTAAAAAAAAGTCAGACTAGTTTAAAACTGATTGGGGTCAACGCTGCCAAAGGCTATGAGAATAAAAGACAATTTATCTACTGTCATTTCTCAGTTCTGTGAAGGGGGTAAGGTTTGATTCACTGTTTTTGCATTATAATTGCAGGCAATTTCCACACTAATCACCCTCACCTCGAAGCTTGTTTCTTCTATTTTTTACCTTTGTGCCATTTACAAATAGATTGAATTCTAAGAACCCTATCTATAATGTAATTATATTTGTGTTTACATGAATGGAGCTGAAAATAGTTTGCTGGAGATATTTTTTTTTCTTTCCACAAAAATTGTACTTGAATGGACACTACAGTGATGAACGAAAGAAGATGTAAAGCTTAAATGCAAGAGAATATTTTCCAAAAAGCCTGTGTAGTTGGATATTCAGATGGGAAATATACTTAACATAAAAGAATTCACATACATAACTTGTTGCCCCTTTCTCTCAATTCTATTTACTCCTCGATGTTTTAAATACACAAAACAATATTAAAAACAACAGCCACACACTGACAGGAAAATTAAAATGTATCAACCACCAAAGGGTGCAATTCGTTTTCCTCTTACAGGCATATCCACAAGGGATGTATCCTGCTGTGATCTCATCTTCCTGAATATTGATTATGTTTAAAAGGATGAAATTGAGCTTCTTCCAATAACCCAGTAAATGATTTGATCTCCGATTCATACAGTCAGCAGAGTAGGAGAGAGCAAAATGATTTCACATGTACTTTTGCAAGCATTCCATTGCAACACAGGCTGCAATTGCAAGGGGTTTCCATTCCCCTGGCATAGTTCTCTCTCTCTCTCTCTCTCTCTCTCTCTCTCTCTCTCTCTCTCTGGCCCCTTCCACACATGCAGAATAATGTGTTTTCAAACCACTTTCACAACAGTTTGCAAGTGGATTTTGGTATTCCGCACAGCTTCAAAGAGCATTGAAAGCAGTTTGAAAGTGCATTATTTTGCATGTGTGGAATGAGCCTCTGTCTCTCAGAGGTAGGTAATCTGCACAAATTAGGCTTCTGGATGATTGGGTGTTGACAATGAACAACATGGTCCCAGTGAAGTGGAAGAACTTGTACTACTCCTCCAATATGCTGTATTAGCCCTATCCCTGGATGAATATATGAACTGAGGCTGAAAAAATCACCTTATGGATTCCCTAACAACCACACCACAGGGAGTAAAGGGTAGGAGTAATGGATAGTTCCTACAATGGATGGAAGTAAACATTAGGTTCCCACAAGGTTTGGTGAAAACCAAGGATGACTGTGAATAGGTGAAGGAGGATCTCCATGAACTGGGTAAGTGAAGAACACTGTGGCAAATGAAGTTCAGTGATGGCATAGATCAATGGTAGCCTCATTTGGAATACAGTTCTGTGTACACTGTATAGTGTACAGTTCTCGGCACTGTATCCCGAAAAGGACATTGGAAAAAGACATTATAAAGCTGAAAGAAGTGTAGAAGAGGACGATCAAGATAGTTAGGAGGTGGAGCACCTTCCCTTTGAGGAAAGGCTGAGGAGCCTGGGACTTTTCAGCTTAGAACAAAGACAACCAAGGGGGTAAACAATAGAGGTTTATAAAATTATGCATGGGAGAGTGGACAAAGATAACTTTTTCTCCCTCTCTTAAAATATTAGACCTAGAGGGCATCCAGTGAAGTTGAGGAGGAGTTGATTTTGGATAGACAAAAGAAAATACTTTTTTACAAAGGGAATGATTAAAATGTGGAATTCACTGCCAGAGGATGTAGTGATGGCCACAGGCATAGACAGCTTTAGACAGATTCATAGAGTGGTTACTAGCCATTGTGTCTAAAGGGAACCTGCACATTTAGAGGCAGTCACCCTCTGAATCAGAGCCAGGAGGCAACATCAAGAAAAGACCTTGGCCTCTATGCTTTATTGTTAGACCTCCAGAGGAACTGGTTGGCCAGTTTGTGAAACAAGATGCTGGACTAGAAACACCACCTGACTTTTCTTATGTTCTTCCATGAATTCTGGATTTCCAGAAATATTTCAGATATTTGTGAATTAATCTGTGCAGAGAATCCAAGTTTAGAGTATAGTTGTGAGCAGGGGTAGATTTGGACACTAAAAGAGCCAACTCTAATCTAAAATGGCATATGTGGGGCTGGCAGTAGGATCTACAAAGTTGAGACCCAAGGCATAGTGGTAATAGGCTTGCCTAGACAGCTGCCACTATTTTCTTGTCCATACAGTTCTCTGATGTAATAATATGAATCTGAATAATTGTCACAAAACAGCAGGCAAAATCATAAACATTCCACCATAACTGTTACTATTTTGGCATGAGTAATCCTTGGTGGATTTAAACCCTCCCCTGTGGAGTTATTTATTGGGCGGATTCCGCATGGGCCAAAAACAGCAGTGTGAAAACAGTGTAAAATGGTTTAAAACAGTGTAAAAGGGTTCACACCATTTTCACACCACTGTTTTTGGACCATGCAGAATCCGCTTTAATGTTTGGTCTTGGCCTTTGAGATATGTGTGAAGAGGTTGTTCCGGTTATAGTATTAGGCAGATTCACACTAGCCTGACAAGGACCTTTGATCCCTGGATAGGAAGCCTAAATGCTTTGAATAAATTACACAAAGGAAGCTAGTGACCAAATGGTGGTAAATCAGAGAGGCTGATATACTGGAGGTGGGGGGGGAGCAAGAAAGGAAGTTTAGCTGAGAACAAAGGGAAGAGAACAAAGGAGATTCTGATCCAGGCTGGGCAGGAGAAAGCAACTCCTGATCCCAGGTCTGCAATGAAAACCATGCTTGGAATGGTGCTGTAGCTGAAAAATCTATGTATTAGAACATTTCTTATTTTCTGTTTTTCAATAAAATGTAGGGGTGCGTCAGCAGACCCAGTAGAGCCTCAGAAAGTGCACAGGAATGCCTGTGCCATCTGTCCCCTCCTGGGCTCACATGTACACCCATCACGAGACCCCTCTGACTCACGGGTCACAAGATACCCCAGACAAAGGGTCACAAGACCCCCGAGTGTGGATTTGACCCAGAAAGGAACGTTTCCTCCCGCACGTACGCAGCCCCAATGAGTAATGAATTGTGCAACCTTCTCCCGCTCTCCCGCCTTCCCAAACCCTTAATAAAAGGTGCCAGGGACCCCAGCTCTGCAGATTGGCCAGATCAGCCAAGCCTGCCACTGGCTTCTCTCCACCGGATCCTGATATCGCTGCGTCTCGTCTCTTCATTGCGTCATCCGTAACGACTTCATGCAAATCTTTGGAAAATAAAATCTTTGGAAAATACAGTATTTATAAGACAGGTGTGGACCTCAACCCCCCCCCCCCCGCTTCCTGGTCTTGTGACAATCTGACCAGTCAATAATTTCACAGCATGTTTTCTGTAGTATTCTTAACCTCTCCAAGGAAGATGAAACTGCTTTTAAGTTATATGTATTCTGGGAAAGAAGGAGCAATTGCCTACATCACTGGACTTGCTGGAGGACTGTAAGGTACCTACTGGAATTCATAAAGGAATAATCACAGGAATGGGCAAGACTCCAAAGAGGCCTGAGAAGCACTGTAAAATACCACACTCTTCTATGTACAAATCACTCTGGAAGAACTTAATAGTTCCATGTTAACTAGAGTTACACCCTTCTAATAAGACTATTGAACTAAGTGTGCTTATGAGAGTATAAGTATGCTTAGGTTTTTATGGCCTGCCATATTATTTGGACATAAACAAATAGAAATGCAAAAAAATATACTTTTCTCTTTGCCATTAGGAGCAAATGAATTGTGACCTTCTGAAATTTCAGATTCCTTAATTGGTGAACAAGAGGGATGTTTGCGGAAAGAGAAAAAGTCAGCATTTCTGCTTATTATTATATTGGTAAAAAATACCAGTTGAAGAAAAGTTAATACAAGTAGACACCTAGGTAGAGTTTACTCAGGTGAAAAATGACTTGTATAGCATTCAAACCAAACACTTGTATAGCATTCAAAGTCCGAACATTATATAAGTCCAAATGTAACAACCGTGATGTTTTGGAACAATAAACAACTTTATACAATTTTAAGTATTTTAAAAAAAATGTTTCATCAACAAAATTGTCAGTCAATTGTAAAATGTTGTGGCCATCCAGAGCTCTCCTGAAAGGCTCTTGCTTGACCACCATTTTAGGAACCAGTAGAGAGAACTGTGGCAGCACACAGAATTTCTTAATTGGGGGGGGGGGGGTGTCTGTAAAATGGAACTCCTTTGCCTGGAAATTAGAAGATCTTTAGATTACAGGGAGGATTGAGTCTGTGCAAATGTAGTGTCCATATCATTATATACTGGTGCCCCAGATCGTCCCCATTGAAAAGAGCAGTGCCAAACTCTGGAACCTGGAAAATCACAAACTGGTAATGTCTCAACTAAAAATAAGTGATCACAGTTTTTAAAAAAATTCCTTTCTCCAAAGCCTGGATCCAAAATTATGACTTTCCGCCCCCCCTTGGCATACGCCTCTAGCTTCCTTTAGTATTTCGTTTGGTTTCTTTACTATTAAATATTCTTTAAAGTGTTTAATATGTTCAATGAGTGACTATATAAGTTTTGTTCCACTCCCTGCTCCTGTCTTTGATCCTTTCATTAAAAAGGCTATAGTAAAAACCTGCAAATACAAACTCACAAACAGTAATTAAGATTTTAATATTTAGATCGCAATTTAATGGGTTTAAGTAGTTGCTGTCATGTTCAATGTGTATGAATATTTGGCAATGCTTGGAACTTGTAGAATTCAAGAACAGAAATGTTCCTCATAACATAATCATATTTTATTGAATTCAAGGGATTAATTTTTCATGCTAAGAAAATGAAATCTAGATCCAAAGAAAATGGCAGGAAAAGGTTGCAGGAAAATATACTCAGTGTAATAAAAGCATCAGTGGACAACACAGAAACAAAAATTAGATGAAATTCTCATGGAATTATTTTATGTATAGTGTTATTTTAGAACAGTTCCCCAAAGAGAAATCCATATTTTACATAGTCTAAGACCACTCTCTGGGCAGCCTTTAACATCTTTCAAAATTCATGCACACATCTAATATAGGCAGTCTAGGGATATGTATGTGATACTTTATTCATGTGGATTAAAAATGAGTGAGTGGCCTGAAGCTTTGAAAAGTCATAGAAGAAATATAGTTTCACAATTAAGTGTGTTTGAAAGAGTCTAGTTTTGGGTCTAATTCTAAACTGATACTTGCCTGTAAGATGACACGCAAAAATACAGGAGGCAAGCAAGACAAATAGCTTTGCAGATAATTTACTGAAGTAATGAAGAACTTGAAAATCTGCACAAAAAGGAACTCTGGCAACTTGGCAGGAACTTTCCTAATACAGATACCAGTGGAGGGTCAGCATGGGTGAAAGTGAATTTTGGTTACAGCCCACAAGTCTGCTTGGAAATGTCAAGTGGATCCTTTTACTATTGAAAGCACAGATAGAGAGGAAACTGTCGTGGGAGGCCAAATGCAGTGCCAGTGGAAGGTTAACTATTTTCCCTGTGTTAGATTCTTTAGTTTGTTGTCTTAAGTTAGACTTGAAGCTCTGTTACAAAGTAAAACTTGACATTGTGGGCCGCTCCCCACTCACCATAAGCTGCGGGGTCACCTCTTTATAAGACACGGGGATCCTGGACGCTCCCCACATCGGCAGCGGCCACTGCGCAGCTGCCAAGAATTTGCCGCTCTCCCACCTCCTTGGCGCACGTCAAATTAGGTCCTCTACAAACAGCAACATTTTCAAAAACCCCGCAGGTGCCGCGGGGTGGTGGGTACCTCTGCTGATTCGCGCGGCTGATTCGCTGTGACGCACAGCTTTCCGGCCAATCAGGAAACAGGAACTGCCATTTTGTTAAGGGAGGGTGTCCCCGTCAGAAAGCGCACAAAGTGATGAAGTAGACACGAGTTGACATCCTCGTTTCATGGCACGTTAGGGGAAATTGTGATGTTTACACAACGAGACGTGCCAACGTTGCTCTTTTTTTTACTCGAGCTCCAAATGAAGCAAGCGCGAAGCAAGCGTGACCGGCGATTTAATACTGACATCAGCATTTGCCGACGTCTCAAAACAATGCCTCCAGCCTACCAAAACCAACTTCTCGTCTCAGCCAATAAAAATGGAGGCTCGCCTTCAGCCAGCCGCAACCTCCACGTGAACGTGATGCACACGCATGCCAGCCAACCAGAATGCTCGATTGCAACGGGATCTTGCTGTAGAACCCCGCGCTATTTCCTGAAAGGCTGATGAGTGGGGAACAAATGTCTCCGTGGTCAAAAGCCACGGAGGCTTCTCTACGAGGGGTCGCTGTGGGGTTGCACACAAAAGAGGTAAGTGGGGAGTGGCCCCCTATTTTACAGCACTAGCATCAGCACTAAACTGGATGTCTTGTGACCTGTTTAAATGCTCCAATTTTGCAACGTACAGAGTCAAAAGTCAAAGCCCATTCATATGTAAGTAGATGTATACTGACCTGATGTGGCTCAGTGAATACATGAAAATCCTATTTTATTTGTTTATGATGATTATATCCTACTTTTCTCCCAACCAATAAGGTTCAGAGTAGCCTACATCATTTAAACTAGCTAAAGTTTTATTTGATGAAAATATAATGCAAGTACGAAAGATGTATACAATCTGAAGAGAAACCAGAGTATTATATAATGCAAGTAAACAAAAAGACAGCAAGCTGGATTTTTTCCCCTCACTATTTTTCAGTTTAGGCTATCTTACAGGGTTACTGGGAGGATAAAATGGGGAAGAAGTGACTTTGTCCATCACTCTAAGCTTCTTGATGGAAAGACAAAATAAAAACATAATATTAGATGACAGAGCCCTAGTTTGGGTATATGCTGAGTGATAAGCATACAGTCATAATATGCAAAGTAATGAAGATGCCACAGGTACCCGTTTAAAGAAGACATGAGACAACAGCTTGGGTTTCACTAGTTATTTATATTAAATGTATCAGTATCATAAATTGGCAAGTCCATCCTAACTTCAAGCATAGCCAGCATCTTCTGCTGAGTTTTTTAGGTCATTGCCCAGGTGCCCAGCCTCATCCTCCTTACCTGATGTTCCACACAGTCATTAGCAGGTTTGGAAAGATGTTGCTCAGCAGCAAAGGTTGTTCCTTGCCAGCTGCACCATGCCACATGGCTGGTGATACACTGCTCTGGACATGCCCTCTGTCACATTGGATGTCTCCAGGAACTTGCTAATCATCCCTACCTATCATGATCAGCCTGTCCAATACCTGCCAAAACTAGTTATGGCCTCCACTGTCAATTACCAGGTAAAACAAGAAACCTCCAAAGCCAATTATATATACATAAGCCTTTATTGGCATAGTCAGAAAGAATTACATAAATCGGGAACAATTACATTAATACATGATAGATAAAAGGCCCCACAGGGAGCACAACAAATACGTTCTACTGGGAACTCTCAACTATCTCCGCAATGAAATTGGCGATCTCTTCACAAAGACCGGGGTCCGAGTTGTTTAACAATAGAGATAACCTAGTCAGATCAGGCAGCCCAGATTGGAAGTCCATCCTAACTTCAAGCATAGCCAGCCCTACTTTGGGTATATGCTGAGTTGTAAGTTGTATATTTAGATGTAAGTTGGTATATTTAGATATGATGTTATCAAATCTGGTGCAGTGCAAGAGTTAGTGAGTCAGGGTTTCAACCACGTTAAGTTTGCAACCAAAGCCAATTATAGAGAATCCACAACATTCCTGGTTGGCCTCATTGGTGCCTGGCTAATCCCATGATGTCTAAAGAGAGGGTGGGCAGGCAGCGGTTATGGGCAAAAGCCTGCTCAGAGGACATATGGCTAAAATGTAAGTTAAATAGTCATGCTTTTCTATTGACTGCCACTTCTGTTGGCACCCAATGAGGCTTCATGCTGCCTTTGAATCCCAGTGGGCCGAGGCAAGCTTCTTCTCAGCATTAATGCTGGGAATTCTACTTCTTTTCAGTTCACCTTCAAAATGTCACTTCAAAGCACTTTTATTTTGATGTTTCCATTCACTTCATCATAATACAGAAATTATATTTAATGTTGCTAGATTCTCCTTTCATCCAAGGTGTGTTTTTTTGTGAGAGGTCTTATAAAGGCTTTCTTCTAGGAAGCACATAAAGAAGTATTATCTTTCTGCGGGAATATGCTAATATGCCCTGATAAAACATTCTCTATTGCTAGATAGGTTAGGGAAAAATCTTGTATAAATCATCCTATGGCTGGCACTGATTTTCAATTCAAACTGAAATGACAAAAACATAGGCCGTTTCCGCACGGCCGCCATGCGCCCCCACGCCGCCAAGAGTTCTGCCGGCGTGGGGGCGCAAGCCTGTTCGCACGCAAGCGTGCGAGCAGGCCAAGCAGAGGCCCCCGCAGGAGAGGCGGCTCCGCACGGAGCCGCCTCTTCCCCCTTCTCCGCCCCACTCACGATGTCGCCGTCGTCGCCTGCTGGCCGTGGAAGCCCCGCCCACGCTGACCTCCGACCCCATGGAGGTGGGAGGACGAATGTGGAGACTCCACCGGCTGTTGGCGACAATGGAGACATCGTGAGTGGGGGCAGAGAGGGGAGACAGCGTCTTCCAGGCGGCCGAGTTCGCGCAGCGCCACCGGAAAAAACGCTTCTAACAAACAAACCCGCTGAAGGGTTGTTTGTTTTAGAGCAATGGCGTGACGCCTCTGGGGAAGGAAGCGCCAGTCAGGTCGGGCGCTGGTGCGCCAATTAACGGGCGCCTGCAATGCTGACGGCTGACCTGAAGCCCAGGTCAAGTCGGCTTTTGGGCCGTCGGGGAAGCAGCCGTAATCAAGATTATCTTAACGCGGGTATTTTTTTCATAGTCTTTACTTTCGGGAAATGCTTTCTCTCAGATATTTAAGAAAATAATCATTTTTTTTTAAAAAATCTGAATTTTAAGGTATTAAAATTTTAAACTTGTGTGTGCACTTTGGGGTATGATTACTTGCTAATCCATTACTTATTGGTTTGTACCCTGAAATGAATTGTGTACAAAGTGTTCCTCTGTTTTTTAAATGGGGAAAAAGGACATGTAAAAAAAGTGCTGTTAATGGCAATTCATCAAGAGGAAGCCAAACAAATGAAGATTTACTTCAAATTAGATGTTCATACTGACCTCACTATTTGACAGTTAATTGCTTTGTTTTATACATAATATTTACAAGATTATGCAGCTATGAAAATAGAATGATGGTATTACCTTCAAAGGAGCAACACTTAAAAGCATTCTGGAACCACTGAGTGGCACACATTTTACCACATGAATGAACAGACTTCTGCAGACTCTTCAGAAAAAAATGATACAGCTGCTTTATTGGGGATAAACAAACGTTTGACCATGGAAAGTAAGAATTTGATTCTGGGATAGCTCCTTTGTTTTGATTAAATTTTCTATCAGCATGGTAGAACATACCTACTGTTAGGTTGCCTGGCAGTGGGCATTAACCAGACTCTGATATTGATAATAGTAGTCTTTACTGGCAAGTCTCAGCAGAGCAAGGTTACCGGCTTTCCTGTAATCAAACTGCAAAATGAAGGAAAAGGCTTGGGAGATATAGGTTCAGCTTCAGCCCCCACTCCTCTTCTTCCTCCTCTCCCACCCCACCCCCGGAGGTTTGCGATGTTTATGTCTAGTGAGGGAAGAGCCATTATCTGGTTGCCCTGCACCAGAGTGAAAGGAATGCACAGGAGGGGCCTCTTCTATGAAGTGAAGCTAGTACAGATTAGCACAGTGACACCCCCCTTACAGCTGGGTTGTGTAAATGGGTTAATGGCTGCCAGCCTCTCAGCAGGCGACTGACACCTGCTGAGTAAGCAAAGTTAAAAGGTTATTAGCAGAAGCTGAAGCTACCATAAAACACATAAGCAAGGAAAATCAGTCAGGACTCTGACACCTGCTTTCTCTGTCTTACTGCAGCACACTGAATTCTATGAAATACTGTTTCTGGTGGATAGGGGACAGCCCAAGGAAAAGCATCATGATGTGAATCTGCAGTGAAATGGAAACTGCCTGTTTTGTCTGGGTCCAACCCTAAATCACCCTGCTTTGATCACATCTGTAAAGAAGAAAGATTTGGATTGTGTGAATAACATGATCAATTTAGAAATGTTGCTCAACCATAACAACCTAACCTTTTCCAGATTTTTTAAAATACATTTTAATCTTATTTCTTTGAGGCATTCTTTTTAGATTACAATGAATGAGAGAGGTTGTTCCAAGGTTATCATGACGGGGGGGGGGCGGGGGGGTTTGAACCTCTCAGGTATTAGTCCAACATTCTAAACCAGGAGTGGCCAACCTATGGTGCTCCAGATTGGCCATGATGGCAGGGACTGATGGGAATTGTAATCCATGAACATCTGGAGCACCATAGGTTGGCCACCATTCTAAACAATACACCATGATGGCTGTTATGATTATTTGGGTGCTGTGTGGTTTCCGGGCTGTATGGCCGTGTTCTAGCAGCATTCTCTCCTGACGTTTCGCCTGCATCTGTGGCTGGCATCTTCACAGAGGATCTTCTGAAGGATCCTTCAGAGGATCCTCTGGAAGTTACCAGCCACAGATGAAAGCAAACGCCAGGAGAGACAGCAATTTAGAACACGGCCATACAGCCTGGAAACCACACAGCACCCAAGTGATTCCGGCCGTGAAAGCCTTCGACAATACATTGTTATGATTATGTTTGGACAATGAACATAATGGCCCTTTCTGCACAAATTCCCTAAAATGTTTCTTTAAAAAATTCAGTCCTCCACTTTACAATGAAATATGTCTGCACACCCCCACTTGAAATGATCCTGGCCACCATTATATGATTTTTCTGTTTGCTTATTTTAGTTCTGTGTTGAATCAATGCTTCAATGTCTCTATACTCCTTTTATACTTGTTGCTTCGATTATTGACCCCCCCCCCCAAAAAAAAAGTAAAGAGAAATGCTGCAAATAAACAGGCAAGGGAGAACTGAGTGAGTTCAGAAAATGGTGCCAAGGAGGGAAGAAAGGGCTGGAACACTAAGCTGTAAAACAAAAGAAGGGGTTATATAGATCTTTCTGTAGCGACAAGTCTGTAAACCTTTATGGAGATTTGTTAGGCAGACAGATGTTGAATTAAAACCTTTTGCATTATTCTATTTTGAAGAAACTGCCCAAAAAGTGTATAGAATAAAGTCAGTGGCTGGTGCAATTTGAACAGTAGGCTACAGGCATATCCAGTTGATTTTTTTTAAAATACTAAAGAAGGGAAAACCCAGATGGTGCAATCAGTTGTGCTTGTATATATTCAAATAGAAGTGCTACAGAAAAAGGTGGGAGAGAAGCTTATATTTGAACAAGCAAAATAGTGTGTTTAGAATTAAAGCCTGAGAAGCATTTTGGGTGCAGGCTCACAGCTGTGTGATGATTCGGAACCCAGATTTGTGTATCTGGCTCTCCAAGGAGGAAAGCAACCTGATTGTGTGATGCATACACAACCCAAATTGAACTAATACATATTCACTTGACAAGGATAGATGAGGTATGCTTTCACACTGTTGAATATTGTATTTGGGAATGGATGTCATGTACTATCTCCACCATGGTGTAGTGGTTAAGAGTGGTGGATAACCTAATTTGGTTATCCAGGTTTGTTTCCCCACTCCTTCACAGTGGAGGAGTCACAGTTTTCTCAGAATTCTCTCAACCTCACGTATCTCATGCAGTATTTGTTGTGGGAGATGAACGAAAGGAATTTGTAAGCTGACCCCTGGCAGTTGAGAAAAGCAGGGAATAAATCCAAACTCCTCTTCCTCTTCTTCTTTTTGTTTGGGAATATACAAATATATCTGTCAGAGAGCCCATCTGACTTTGACTGTCTATGCCTTTTCATTTTTGTGCCTGAACGGGAAGACCAATGGATCCAGGGCAGACCTTAGTGTAAGGCAGATTCATGTGTTGAGCCTACCATTCTTTCTCGGTGGCGTTTTTCCTTTTCCAAGCTTTTTCACAGGAAAAAACATGTGAAGAAATAACTTGTTTGCTATAAAAAGAGATCTAAAAGAAAATGCCCTTAAAAATCTGTGAGACTGAAGTTTCCTAAAAATAAAACAAGTCTCCTTAGCAGCTTTGGGTTATTTTTCTCTTCCTCGGGTACAAGTTAAATGGCAAGCCTATTTACAGGTATCTCCTTTTGCTTTTTTTTTTTTTGGTCACCCTCTTCCCGCCGCACAGCAGCAGTAGCATTCTCAGCATTATTCTGCCTTCTGCCTACTTTGCCCTTGGCCCGGGCAGCTGAAATAAGTCAGGCTCCTTTTGATCTTTCAAACACCTGAGGAAAGTGCCTCTTTTGAAGTGTTCTATAGATAATTTTTAATTAAAGTCGTATCCAACCTGGTTGGATGCAATTGGCAGATTTCTCTGCTGAGAGACAGGCTTGTCATCGGTACACAGATCCAGATGTTAAAAGACTTTGCATTTTTTTTAAAAAAAATTTGTTCAGAGCACTGGTGTATTTATAATAAATCCTAATTTTTGTCAAGTTATACTGGGTGAATGGTTAAGGGGATCATTTCAAACTGTTGCAAAGATTTAACATCCCAAATGAACATCTAAAAAAGATAAATATAAAGTTAATCTGTGCAGTTTATTCACTTTTTTTTTAAAAAAACACCTTTCTTCCACATCACAGCCCTGTATACCCCACTCCCACTATATTTTTCTGATCTGTAAAAAGAAAGGGATGGGGAGTCCACTGTTCTTAACCACTACACCACACTGGCTCTACACTGCACCACTGAAAAATCCCCTGAATCCAAAAATGTCAAATTTGTTTCATTTCATACGTTAAAAATGCACATCAGTTTCCTTTATCAGAATTAAAGTTATTGTCTGTCTGTTGTTTCCATCAGTTTCTTTCAAGGGGTGCGATCAGGAGAAAATGCTGTTTGGACATAGTCTGTCTCCAAATGAGAGTCATTTTGAGGTTGGCCAAAAGAGTATGTAGGATAATTGGCTGGCTTATCTCTTACTGTTGCTTGCCTGCTCTGCTGTGCCTATTAGTTCAGTTGAGTTTAACATCAAATCCTTACCTTCAATAATTTAGCAGATAAGGATAAGAAGGAAAGTAGTACTTAACCCACATGGACACAATTACATACTTCAAAAAAGCCAAGAACTACATTTATTAAGAGTAGTTCACATAGATATTAGCAGTCAACAACAACAACAGTCAAAGCAGCAGTGGAGTCTTCTCTTATCCATCAATGAAGAGAGGGGAAGAACTAGGCTGGTGGTGTTCCTAAATCATGTTAGGTGCCCCCTTATGTTGTAGAAGCCTGAGAATGAACCCAAAAGATTACTAGTTCAATATCTGTACATTACCTCAGTAGGAGGACAGTCACCAACCGCCTGGATCTTTCCTCATACTGAAGTAAATGAAGTAGTAAATGAAGGATTCACAGTGTAATATGTATGTTCAGACTAGGATGGGGGAGGGGGGCATTGTAGCCATGTCTTGAAATTACTGCCAAATCTACTTTCTGTTATATGACAAATTTCCCCATGTCATGGTAACTGTCATAGATCCTGAACAGTTTTTGATGAGCTTTTCTGTCTCTTTAAAAATGCCATAATTTTCACAGTGTTGTGTAACTATGACAAGTGAGACCAACAGTGGGTACGAATGAAGTTGGGGCCTAGTTTACTTCTATTGATGTCACACCCTCCTCTTTTGTAGCAGGCTCAGCCTTCTTGCACATAGGTTATTATCCATCTGCCTGTAAAGCCACTAAAAAAAACCCCTATCTTTGCATATTCCTTGCTGTTATTCACTTCAAATGTGAACATAATGTAACTTTGGAATCTCTGATTCTCACTCATGGTGAAAACCTCACGTAAATATTTGTGGTCTCTCCCATTCTTAGGGCAAAATTATTAAGATCTTGCTGGGGCATGATTAAAACTATAAAGAGGCTGAGCTCTGATCACAGAAGGCCAAAACCATCATTTTGCCACCTGGTTCTGCTTAACTTGTACATCTTTTTAATGAATTTTTCTTTATGTCTTTACAAGAAATTTAATATTGTTCCACAGTGAATAATGGAGGGGACTGGAGAGAATATATTTTTCTTTCTCAGACAATGCTGAAATGTAATAAAGGCAATGGAAAAAATATGCAAGCAGGCAAAAAGGGGCAACATGGGTATTAAGGAGCAAATTTTGTTTCACAAGAACAAGCTGTGGGGGCGGGGGAGAGAAAGTTTAGTCACGTCTCATGTTAGGGAATCTGTTCAAACATTGAACTGCAAGTCAACTGTCAGTGTTAAGCGCTCCAATTATGGGTATGTACATGTGAACATGATTTGGGAGTGTGGCATTTCTGGGTCTTTGGAATAATAGTTCATTAATTTCAAAAGCTCTGTTCTTTTTTAAAAATAAAACCTATCAATCCAACTTCACGAGTAATTGTACTCTTGTAATAAAGATTATTTATAACAATCACATCTAGCTTTAAAATCCAGATATTTTAAAATACTAAGTGATCATGCAACTACATTTTCTTGGTTTTTTTAAAATCTCTAAAACATCCCCTCTAAGTCATTTCTAGAAATTGTGGCTACTCTGTAGAATGTATCCTTATACAATTTGTTCATGATGGAGACATGTGGGCATAGGTCACTGAGTCTTATATTCCAATCCTAAAAGGAAAATGATACCTATTTTTAGTTCTGCCCAAGTGGATTTGTTCATATCCAGCAACTCTGACTCAAGGATCCTTCAAGAGAAGCAAATGAATGATTCCACAAGTCTTGATTCTCTTCAGAGTGTTGGAAGAAATGGACTTTACGCTGTTTCCTGCCTCAATCTATAGAGGGGTTTTTTACTAGATAGCCAGTGAATAGAAAGGGACCTAGGAATTTGTCACCTTTATCATGCTGGTCCTATCCTTTGATATAGACTGATACTCTTAGGGACTTCCTCCCTTGCTTCCGCCTCCTTCTCAGAATTCTCCATCTTACTTTCACCATGCCTAGGGAGAGGATGTGTCTCCTGCGTATCCGTCTCCATCCAGCTAGAATAGGATAGTTAGTGAACCTATCTCTCCATCTTTCTATCCAGAATGGAGTTCACTAATAAATACTCTTTTTAATAGATTAGAAACTAAAAACGACTCTGACTTTCTTTTTGTGCCTAAGCTCTCTCTCTCTCCCAAGCTCCTCCACGTGGTTGTCCAGGTAAGTTCCGCTGTGTTTAGCCTCTGAGCGCTCTGCTTGATGTGCAAAGGGTTTGGGTTGTTTCTCCCAACACATAGAAATTGTGGGACATACGTATCTTCCACTCCCCAGCACTCACTGTGTCTCAAAAGACCAAAGCTCTTTTGGGAAATGCTGGGAAAGCTTGACTCTCCCCCTCCTTTCTCACCAAAAGCATGTACATTTTGCCTTCAGCAGGTCTTCCTGCTCTTCCTGGCTGTCTCTGCCCACACAACAGTAGGAACTCCAGTAGGGAGGGAATCAGGAAGGGAGAGGGGTAGAGCTGCATGACTACTTGGTGCTTCGCTGCTGGAGAAACTCCATTTGTCCAGAAAGCAGTGGGGAAAGGCAAGTTTGAAGCTGGAGGCAAGTGGATAATGGGCCTTAGTGAACATTATGACTATTTATTCATTTAGAACTTTTTCATTGTACTCTTCCTAAAATACAGGGTTCTGGGTCTTTTCACTTCACTATCACAGCAGCGTCAATGGGATAGGCTCGATTGAGAGAGAATGAATGGCTCAAGATCACCCAGCAAACTTTATGGCAGAGTGGGGATTTGTCTTGGAACTCTCAGATCCTGGCTGGACAATCAAACTGCTACACCACAATTTTTTGTCAGTAAGGATCTAAACCTAGATCTCTCTGGTCCAGTTGCCACACATTATCAACAGATGTGTTGGTCTTTTTATTTATTTATTTATTTTGCAAAATTTGTATCCAGCCTTTCTGCCCTCATAAGAGCCACCAAAGGTGAAGTGTCATGCATTATAAACAAATGGTACACATAGCATTCATTGCATATAGCCAAAGGCTATTACAACCCAACACAAAGAGTTATAAGAAATTACACTAAAATAAATTAACATATGACCTTCACATGGAGTCTGATATATGTGGTGGTCCCCAATGGGAAAAAATCCCTACATTCCTTCCTTTGGAATAATATACACAGAGGACAATGTATGGTGACCGCATGCCGACTTATATTCAGAAGGGGAAGCTGTTAATTTGCTGTTTTTCCAGCCCTCTAGCTGCTGCACATTTTGATGGCAAGTTTATTAGAGAAGTCTTCACAGCATCACTTTCTCGGGACACCAAAGCAAATCTCATAAAGGATATAGCTCAATTTTCTGCAGCTGCTTTAAAACAAAATATTTGTTGTGTGTTGTAAATTAGTAATATGCAGGACACTAGTTGAGGCTCATGTAACAGATTTGGGAAATCTGCCACTCTGGGGTTCATGTAAATATTGAAATGTTTTTCCATTTCAGATTTTTTTCTCTCTCTCTCATTGTGATGAACTTTATCGTACATTAAGCTAGGGGTTGTAGTACAATGTAAACTTTTAATACTGTGCGCAGTAATTTTATATAGTGCTTCTGTTTTAATGAAAACTCTAGCCTGAAGGCATGTACCAAAATAAATGCAAATATCTAGTTCCAAAATATCACTGTGCATTTTATGTGCTCGAACTTTTCACTGCACGCTGCCTCAGGCACAGTATTCTTTATTTGTTCTCAGATAATGGAATCTCCAGGTTAGCACACAAATTATGCCTGCCACATGGATGGCTCACCACATGGAGACAACAGTTTTAAATGGTTCATGTGCAGTGAAATATGAACTTCAGGTGCAAAGTGGGATTCTCAGGTTTCTCCATTGAGTTTTCAGCAAATGACAGAAGTCTATTCAGTTCTCTTGCTTGAGATTCTCTGCTTATAGAGATCCAACTTGCTCACCCAAATACCACCGAGTTATACCACCTTCTTTATTGTATGAGTGGGAAGGCCAACATTCCACTTTTAAAAAATATTGACTTGTATCCAGATATGACCCTCAGTCTTAAAATATTCATTTACCACTTTTCTAACACACACTGAAAACTGTTTTTATAAATACACATAATACCATTAATATTAAACCCAGCAATATTAGATTCAAACAGTATGACAACAGGTTAAATTCTAAAGACCCTTTTAAATAATACAGCCTTGTTTTTTCCTCTGAATATCACTGCTGTACACCGCCCAGAGCCCCTCGGGGATGGGGCGGTCTAGAAGCCCAAAGTATAAATAAATAAATAAATAAATAAACTAGAGACAACACTTTCTTGTTCTTCTGTAGGGAGCTCATTCCAAAGGATAGGTGCATCTATGGAATAGAGGCTGAAACTGTTCTAATCTTCCTTGGTTTGGGGGGCTGTTAAGTAATTCCTGCTGAAATAAATGCAGCACTGCGAGGGCTCCTAGCAAGCATATAGGCCAGTAAAAGCTTTAAAGGCTAAAGCCAGCAGTGAAATGAACTCAGAAATCAACTGGCAGCCAATGTAGGTGTTTCGAGATCTCAGTAATGTAGTCCAGTTCACTGTCAGCAACCAGCATGTGTAAAGTATGAATTATATTGATTTCCACAAGATTATATGTTCATATAAGCATCCTCAATCCAAAACAATTCCTCCATTTTCTTAGGTTTACACAGCAGAGATGCGGGTGTTCAAAACAACATCCATTTATTAGCAAGAAGACACAGGGATGGGAGCAGCTAGTTCCAGGACGAGGGAGCTCACGCAGTTCTAACAAACTGAACCCAGCAGGGACTCCACTCCATGAGACTAAACTCTTACAAACGTCAGTGGAGGGGAGCTGATTGTTCCATTTTAACATACATAGTAAATACACCACACTCCCTGGTGTGACTCAAACCCATGCACCTTTATATGTGCTTTCTCCATTGTGGCTCTCACTTTGTGGAATGGCCTGCCCAAAGAGGTCATGGAATCTCCTACTCTCCTGACATTCTGCAAACTGTACAAAACTGAACCATCTAAGAAGGCTTTTCTGCACAGGTAATAAGATAGCACAGTACAAACTGATTTCACAAACTTAGTTGGATAAATGATTGGGACTTGTGGTCTTTATTGCTGTATAGAGCAAACGTAAGTAGGAGCTAGATAGCCCAGCTAGATAGCCCGAGATTTTTTTGGATCTCAGAAGCTAAGCAGGGTTGGCCTTGGCTAGTATTTGGATGGGAGACCACCAAAAAATGCCGAGATTATGATGTGGAAGCAGGCAATGGCAAACCACCTCTGAATGTCTCTTGTTTTGACAAGTCTATGGAGTCGCCATAGCAACTGCGACCTGATGGCACTTTCCATTACCACCAAGTAGGTTCCTAGTATATAATTTCTGTACCACTCAATGTAGCATGTTAATACTTAACATTATGCTTCTGTAACTTTCTGGTGGTTCCAAGCTTCTAACATCATAGTGTATTAGGATATTATGACAACATGAATGCCCCACGTTACTGATTGTATTGACTCACTGTGGAATCTGTGTGTGTAATTTGCCTTGAGTTCCTGTGAGAAAAATGCACTATAATGTACATAAATAAATAAAATAAATATATGCACCACTATCTGTCTCCTTGTCCTAAATTTTTCTCATAAAATGCACATATTTTTCAACTTTACTTGTGCCTTAATAAATCAGCATTATTCATGAGATGCATACCATTTATCTAAATTATGTACATTGTACTTGTAAGTACTGTATAAATTGGATGCAAATGTGGAAAAGAAATAAATACTAAGAGTGAGAATGTGTGGACAAAAATAGTTCATGATGACGACATATTTGGGGGTGGGGGTGACTCAGGGAAGGACTTACGTCTGCCAGAAGGAATATGGATGAGACATGTCACAGTTTTTCCGTCCCAGTCAGCACTTTCCCTCTCAGAAGTGATGGAAGAAACATATAATCAGCTCTATCCAAGCAATGTTCAGGTTAAGTGTACCCATACACTTAGAGGAGGCCGTGAAGAAATGTGACTGCACTTTAATCTACCTGTTGATGTAACTGGAAAATAATGTATTGTAAATAAGAGGAAATGCCCAAAGAGAAACCATCGAGAAAGAGACAATGCAATTGGTGTTCAGTGTAACAGGAAAGTTTGACAACATAGTAGAAAATGATTCGTTAAAAACATACTTTAATGCTCCTATATTCCTGGGTGTCTTTTTATTTCAAATTTCAAAGGTTTGCATCCTGGAAGCATAGAAATTTATATTTCCTTCTAGATGGTTCTTCATGGTAACTTCTAATGAGCACTTAAGGGTAGTCAATCGCAAAGGGCTAATATAGTGGAACATGTTCACAAGGCTCTCTGGATCTATGTATGAGTTTTATTTGTCAGCCCACTGGTAAATAAAATCCTGATTTGAGATTCCACATGAAAATACATGAGATCCTTGGGGCATTCGATGGTTATATATTACAGCAACCGCTGCCATAAAATAATAATTGGGAAAAAAGAAAAAAATGTGGGTTTTTTTAAAAAAATAAATGCTTCACTTTAGCATTTAATTGAAAGCTTTATCAATGGAAGAATAGAATAGATTTGGAAATATGTGTTTGCAAATCTCTGGCAATTATTCTCTTCTGTGCCTGTGAGTGGGTATTTTCCGAGCAACATATGCTTATTTACCAACACTTACTCTGCTGAAGTGCGAAAGTCTACTTTGGTATGCAAAATATTTATCTAAATACAAGGCATATCACAATAGCAACATCTGACCCAGTCAGGCTGTTGAATCTGTATGTGTCGCACTGAACACAAATGCAGAATGGGGAACACTTGCAGCCTCTCCAGCAGGTTTGTTAATTTAACACTTGAAGAAATAATATTTTAAATGGGAGGCAGTTTCTTTGCACTGAAAGCTAAAGCGAGCACTCTGCTCTGATAAGAGTCTTAACCCAAAATAAAATCAGGCCTGTCCTAAATAAAAATGTTTCCAAAGTTATCAAAATTTTGATCATTTTTAAACCCTGTGTGCACTTGAACTAGATTAATCTCTTATATAGTTTGGAGATAATTGTGCCAAGGAATGGAAGTGCATTATATTAACATAATTTTTTTTGCGATGACGTGAAGAAGATTGGCTTATTGATTAGGATGGGAGGAAGGAAGAAGCTTTAACAAGTCTGACCACCCTGAAAACATCATATGAAAGTGGCGGCATATGGCCTCTGTATGCTAACTCATTGCCACCGTATCTACAACATTGACCACCAATGTCATTGTGGAGCCTGGCACAGGGTCTTTTAAATGCCAGCAGCATCAACATCCTGGAAGAGATAATGTTAGAAAGGGGAAAGTATCTGTACCAAATACTACAGTGCCTGATACTGATAAGCTACACCCAGTGTGTGGCTAAGTTACCACATTATTTATTATTTAATTTTGTTTAATATCACAGCTGCCAGTTCCATAGCTGGTTGTTGGCCTTTCATTACAATTCGAGCCCCACCCAGAGGCCTAAAACATTGTAATGTATTGGCATTTGTGTGGATCCCAGCTGCCTTCTGAATCTGAATTTTGCCCATTTAAAGATGTTTCAAGTGCCAACCGAGTGTTCTTGGAATGGTGCCCAGGGTGCCAATTACCACAGGGATGACCTCAGCTGGTTTGCTCCATAGTTGCTGAATCTTGATTTTCAAATCATGGTATTTAGTGACCTTCTCATGTTCTTTTTCAGCGCCCCTGCTGTCACCAGGTATTGCTATGTCGATGATGGTTACTTTCTTGTCCTTGATGTGATATCCTGTGTATTATGTGGCAACACTTTGTCCATTTGGATTTGAAAGTCCCACAAGATCTTGATCTTCTCATCTTCCATGGCTTTATCTGGAAAATGTTCCCACTAGTTTTTTAGTTGTCCTAATGTTTTAATTCTTGCATAAATTCCAGTGGATTATCCTGGCCACTGAGTTGTGCCTCTGTTTGTACTCTGAGCAGTTTTCTACAGCAGCTGAGTATATGTTCTACAGTTTCGTCAACTTCCTTGCACAATCTGCACTTTGCATCATCAGAGAATTTTTGGATTCTGGCCCTGGTCATGTTTGTCATAATTTTCTGCTTTTGAGCCGCTAAAATCAGTGATTCGATTTCCTTTTTCAAAGTTCCAGTTGTTAACCACACCAAGGTCTTTTCGTTGCCCACTTTGTCCTTGACAGTCTTCAGAAATTGGCTGTGCAATGCTTTGTTGCGCTAGCTTTCAGTCCTTGTTTTAATCACATTTTTTTCTGTACTCCTGTTTGGTTCTTTGGGCTTTTAGTAAATGACTGCTTTTTGCTTCAATCAATGCCGATTCTTGACTTTCATTCACCTAATCAGCCAGCACAAGTATGGTTAAGCTACCACATTATTTATTTATTTATTTATTTATTTGTTTGTTTGTTTGTTTATTATCATTCTTAATTTTATTTTTTAATGTAACAGCTGCCTGTTTTTTAGCTGGTGGTTGGCTTTTCATTACAATTCGAGCCTCCCCCAGAGGCCTAAAACATTGTAAAATGTTGGCATAGTATTCATGCAGATCCCAGCAGTGCTGCCTTCTGAATCTGACAGATGAAGAAGAAGAAGAAGAGTTTGGATTTATATCCCCCCTTTCTCTCCTGCAGGAGACTCAAAGGGGCTTACAATCTCCTTGCCCTTCCCCCCTCACAGATGTTAATGTTGTCAATTTGAAGATGTTTCAAGTGCCACCCTAGTGTTTTCGGCATGGCGTTCAGGGTGCCGATTACCACTGGGATGACCTCAGCTGGTTTGTGCCATAATCACTGAATCTTGATTATCGAAACATGGTATTTAGTGACCTTCTCATTCTTTTTCAATGACCCTGTTGTCAGCAGGTACCATTGTGTCAATGATGGTCACTTTGTTGCCCTTGATCACTATGATGTCTGGGGTATTATGTGCCAACACTTTGGATTTGAAAGTCCCACAAGAACTTGACCTTCTCATTTTCCATGACTTTTGCCGGACAATGTTACCACCAGTTTTTAGCTGTCCTAATGCTGTAATTTTTGCATAGATTCCAGTGGATCATCTTGGCCACTGAGTTGTGACTCTGTTTGTACTCAGTCTGGGCAATCTTTCTACAGCAGCTGAATACATGATCTACAGTTTTGTTGACTTTCTTGCACAATCTGCACTTAGCATCATCAGAAAATTTTTCAATTTTGGCTTTGATCGTATTTGTTTTAACGACTTGCTCTTGAGCGGCTAAAATCAGGAACTCAGTTTCCCCTTTCAGAGTTCCAGTAGTTAACATTCAGGTCTTTTCGTTGTCCACCTTATCCTTGATATTTTCCAAAAATTGGCTGTGCAGTGCTTTGTTGTGCCAGCTTTTAGTCCTCATTTTAATTACATTGTTTCTGTACTCCTTGGTTCTCTGGGCTGTCAGTAAATTTCTGGTCTCCACTTCAATCAATACGGTTTCTTGACTTTCATTCACATAATCGGCAGCACATGTTTCTCCTCCTCCACTGTTTGCTTTATTTGTAGTAAGCCTTTGCCACCAGATCTCCAAGGAAGGTAAAACCTATCAGTATCACTTCATGGCTGTAAGGCATGGTGTATTGTCATAAGCTTCTGAGTTTTTCTATCTAATGGATCCAAATCAGCTTGTGTCCAGTTAATGATTCCCATAGTGTACCTGATGATGGGTATGACCCAGATGTTTATGGCCTTAATGGTATTCCCACCATAGATATTTATACCTTGTCCTACATGGAGGGTCCCAGGGTGGCTTACAAAACCAGAATTAACAATGAAACATCAGTTTTAAAAGTTATATCATAAAACCAATGCATACCCACCCACATACCCTCCCCCACTTCAGACTGGCACCTGCCAGAAAGGACAACTGGGGGTGAAAGGTCAAAGGCCTGGGTGAATAGGAAAACCTTCGCCAGACACACAAACCCATTGAGGGTTGGCACCTGGCAAATTTCCACATGAAGGCTATTTCCATCAGTCTCCATGTTGTGTTGGTAACAAGTGCTCTTAGGAAATGGTCTTTAGCCTTTGAAGAACTGGGAACCACTCACTATGGGCTCACTGAACTGCAAGCATGTGGCATGAAATGCCAGGACATCATGGTCATTGAAAGGAAGTCGAAGAACCAGAATTACCAGCATTAAGACTAGTATTGTAGGTACCAAAATGAAAGTGATGGAAACAGGAAACAAAGAAAGCACCCAGAGATCTAATCCTGGTTGTTTCCCCACTTTATAAAATAACATCAAGGCAAACCACGCTCCTTTTGAGCGCAAGGTCTGACTCCCCACGGCAGCTTGTCCCTGTAGGAAACCTGAACTCGGCAGCCACGAGTTCAGTCATACAACACTCCCCACACCTGCGCGTTCAGTGGTCATTGGCAGGGAGCTTCTCTGTCCCGATTGGCTGGAGCGCCGTTTTGTGGGCGGAACTTTGTAAAAAAAAACCCTGCAATCGTCGCCGAAACGTCGACATGCACAGTCGTCATCGCAAATTGGACCAATGCTTTTTTCCTTTATTTAAAAAAATTGTCTCTGATTGGCTGTCGTGATGCGGCGCGAAATTTCTCAGAACATGGAAGTGCCCGCTTTCTCTTCTTTTCCATTTCTATGAGAAACCAAGGGGGAAGAACACGGAAGTGCCTGCTTTCTCTTCCCCTCCATTTCATTGAGAAACCCAGTGGACGGACGACGATTCTTCAGTCACAATTAACAAATTAGTCGAGTCCGCGTGCGCTCAAAGCTACGTGCAGACTGGCAATTTCCTGGTAAAAAATGGCAGAAGGAAATGCTGCGTGTGCATTGTGCACGCCCCGCAGTGCCCTGATTGGTCCACATCATGATGTGCGGTGGGAAATTCAAACCCGCAGTGACCCTCGGCTTCCCCACTGCCTCGCTCTCCCCCGCAGTCACCGCGGGGGTTTCAGAAATGTTGCTCGACCATCCAGGGATTGGCATGACGCGCGCTGAGGAGGACAGAGAGCGGCAGAGTCGGGGTCATTGCGTTGCTGCCACTCAGGTAGTGGGGAATGCATCAGGCCCCCGGTTTATTTGCCACAACTACTGCACAATGAAAGGTGAGTGGGGAAACGACCCTAGAAAGGAGCAACTAGTATTCCCATTTTCTATTGAATGATCTCACATCACTGCCCTGCTGCTCCACTCAGTATATAATGCAAAGGGACATGGTGACTTGATATTCTCACTCCCTATACATGCATGCTAGTCAGGGGCGGAGCGAGGGGGAACTGTGTTCAGGGCACACGCGCACCCTGCACCCCTGCTGTGGTGCCCCGCCGTCCCCTGCCCTCCACGCCACGCCACGCTCCGCCACACTCCGCCATGCCACGCCCCCATCCCAGCACCACCTGGTGCATCACAACCCCCCTGCCCTGTTGGCACTACGCCACTGATGCTAGTAGCAAATTTCTGCAAAAGACAACAACTGTCACATCTGCCCTGATCTGAATGGCCTAAACTGGCCCAATCTCATCAGATTGTGAGAACTAAGCAGGTTTGGCCCTGGTTAGTACTTTGATAAGAGACCACTAAGGAAGTTCAGGGTTACTATGCAGAAGTAGCCAATGGTAAATCACCTCTATACATTTCGTGCCTTGAAAATTCTCTGGAGTCACCATAGGCTACCTGTAATTTGAGGGCACTTTTCACCACCTTCAGTGCAATGCTGTTCAATTGAGCTAGTTCATACTTTCATTTGAGTCGCCAACTGAATATCCAAGTATTGAACCTGTGTGTGTGAATCAGCTCCAAATAACTGACAAGATGTTTGTACCAAATGTGAATGGAATCAAATACAGTTAAGAAAAGCAGTATTGTTTCCACAGATAATCTTTCATGTATCCTTGAAGTTTCTGGCCAGTCCTCTTTTTCTCCTGGTGGCAGTTACAGCCTATCTATCTCTTTGCCTCTGATTAAAGAAATAAATAAGATGTCATGAAATGGGATGTTGAGCTGAAAACCAGATGAACAATCGCATTCTAGTTCAACCTTCTGAATAGGAAATAATTTCTGAACATTATGTCATATTCATATTGGAGCTTCATGTTCTTATTAACAGGCACCCAATAATGCATGGGTGAATGTGAATAGGACTGAGATCTCTGAAAATTAAGTATAAAATTGTTTTACCGATGCTAATAAACCACACATTTGGAGACCAATATCCTCAAGCTATTTGTTTAAACAAACACTGAGTTTAGCAGTACTGTACCATAACATGATACTTCAAATTAAACCTTTGCATCTCAAGTGACCTTTCTAGCAATTTTACAGTACATAAATTCTTTACAATAGTGCTCTGTAGAATAGTCTTAATAAAACTTGATTGTGCCATAATGTAACAGCACGTAGTTGAAATGGCATTCCAGTGCTTGCAAATCTAAGTGTGGGAATCATTCCCTTATTCCATGAGGAGAATGCCTTTGCTTGGCAGAAAGAAAAATGGGAGACTTTTCATAAAAGAGTTGTATTGGTGTGGGGAGACCTATTGCAAATTACTGTCACCAGAAAGAGGAATGGAAATGGAAATATAAGACGCTCGCTTTAATAATATTAACCTTGTGCTTCCCCTTTGGAAAGTCATTTTCAAAATGTATTATTCCCTGGAAGGACACTTAAATTACTTATTTTTTAATGTAAAGTAGGCTATATATATTCACTTATGCCATGCTTTGATTCCTAGACTATAGTTCACAATGACTGAGTTCTCGTGTCCATAGAGTGGGACTTTGGTGATGGAAATCTTACAAGGAAGCACCTTGAACAATTAACAAAAAAACCCCACTAAGTCTAAACAAGCAAGGGAGAAAACAAACATTGCTGTAGTATATGTCTAACACTTCTCAGAATCCTCAAAGGATTTCAGGATATAGCCACCCAAGGAGAGACTACCTCTCCAATGGGGAAAAGGGGTTCAAAGACATGCACCTTACACAAATAAACTAGGAAAGAGGAATCACTGTTGCAAATTGTTATTGCCATAACTGTTTCTCCCTGCCCTTCACCACATGTACCTTCCGTATGCCTCCACAACAGTGGTGGAGCTACAAGGGAATGGGGGTGCCATGCACCGGGCGCATGCCTGGGGGCGCGGAAAATTGCCCCAGGTCCCTTCCCCCCACCCCCTTGTGGCGCCCTTCCACCCTCCTTTCCCCACTTACCTTAGTTCCTTTCCTTTTCCTAGAACTTTTTCAGGGAGAAAAAAGGCCAGTTCACAGTACAGGCTAACAATGGCCTGAGGAACTACAGTTCCCAGGAGACCTTGTGGTACTGCAAATGATATAAGCAGAGGTCAACATCTTGGCAAAACAAGGCCCAGTAGTTTTGAAGAACTGGCTAGGTATGATAGAGATTAGCCATTAAATAAATCATTTGTGTTGTTAACACACACATGCAGAGGGCTAATGCCTACTGTAAAAAGATAGATGTTATCATGGTATATTTTTTTTACAAAATAGCTTGAATGATGTACTGAGCTCAGAAATACATGTGTGTCTGGACTTTGATGTGAACTGTGGGGGCTTTCACAACTGTGGTCCACAAAACACTCTTCCAGAAGTGTGAGGAAATACAGCTTGAAAACACTTGAAGTTTTACAGGTTTCTGCTGTGTCTTGAGAATTCCTGAGCCAAAATTCCTGAGCCAAAAATATACATGAAAATCACTGTTTGCCATCGTTACATTGATAGTCTGGAATTACTACACAAATCTGGGCTATCAGGCATTGTAAAAACCACCGCTCCTTAGAAAAAGAACTACGTAGTTTTTCATGTTCAGATGCTTACAATTAGCAGCCGGCATCTTGCTGCTCTTTGATTCTCTGAATTTCCCAGGCAGTGGCTCAGAAAAGGCAATTCTGGGACAGCACTAGGGGTGTACATTATTTTTCCCAGTATTTATTTAGTTTTGGCTTTAAAATACTTATAAATTTTCCAAAAAAAAAAAAGCTAAACCAAAATGTTGGCTTTCAGGGGTTTCTAAAAATTGTGGGTTTTAAAAAAAGCTGAACCAAAAAAATACAGCTGCTTTTGGGGATTGGGAGACCTGACCATCACAGGCAGCTCATCAGGCTTCTATGCAGCCTGTGATGCCCTCCTGACCCCACTGCTTGCAGGGATCTGGTCACTTGACCCCCCCCCCACTCCCCATCCCAGGGAGATCTGAAAGTCAAAGAACGTTGAAGCCTATTGGACTTTTTCAGCTCCAAGCTACCAGCACCAAGCTATTCAGGCTAAAAAAAAATCCTGAATAAGACAAAATGGTTTTTTGAAGCTTTTTTTTTCAATTTGGATTTACTGAATGCCCACCCCTAGCCAGCACACACTAGACACAGGGTCTGGCAGGACTGTGAGTCTGGCTGGCTCCTTCTCTTCCCCTTCCTACCTTGTTGGAGGAAAGTAGTATGTCTGTAGGTCCTTTGAATCCCCATTGGTCCAATTCACTTGAAACTGGAAGGGGGAGCGTGTTGTTGGAAGGCACGCAGCACTAGCTCCCCTGCTATTTTTGGTACCATTTAGTTAAAAAAAGCAGCCACTCCAGTTTCCATTAAAGTTCCCCCACAGGGAATAATGAAACCCAAATAATTCTGGAATCCTAAAAAAGAAACAGAATCTTAATCCTGACATAGTTCCAGCAAACATGATTAGCATTAAACATTGGTATTGGTATGTTCTTCCCAAAATCCAAGTCTGAAAAATACCATTTTTTCCAGGGATATATTCTGATTCTTCAGCATGAGATATGTGAAACAAGTATTACCCAATCATCTCTGATAATGGGAGAAAACCCTGTTATAGATCTCTTAAATTTTTGATTTTTTTTAGCCATAGTATTTTATTCTAGCAGCATTTTACTATAGTCAGCCTGATCCATAGAGGAGCTGCATTATGTACAGAGCTCTCAGGTCCAATAGGCCTTTTCACTTGTTTCTGCTGAGTGGGAGAGATGGGAAGTCACTTCTTTGTACATGGAATTGCTCTCACCATAGAAATAAATAAGAAGCTCCCATATGCACTTTGTAGTACACTGGGAAAGGATATTTGAGGCTGGGATAGTGTAAGTAATTCATCATAGTTTTTATTCCCAAGAAAATGTATCTTTGCTTTGGTTTCATGGTGTGTGACTGCACTTGCCATTTTGCTAGGCAGGTAATAATTAGCAGTTAATCTTTTAAAACAGTGGCTGTTTTGCTACCGCCTAACAGATGAAAGTAACAAAATGATACTTTTAAATAACTCTTTATTATAGCTGAAAGACAGCAACAGGGCATCTCTCTGTGTAACTGCCATGTTTTTGAAAGGGTTTTCATGTCTTTAAGTGTTCCAAACTCAAGTAGTAGCAATTTTCTTTCCATACATGCCCTTCCTTTTGTACTTTGATGTTGTAGCTTCTTTGTTGTAGTTGGTTGGGGTTTTTTCCTTTCTTTTAAAAAACTGTAATCCCAGTGTACAAATCCTGTTCTCAGTCATAATTTCTCTGGGGAAATGGTTCCATATCCTTCTTACTCTCTCCTTCCACAGTATAGAACAGGGGTAGGGAACCTGCCGCTCTCCAGATGTTCAGGAACTACAATTCCCATCAGCCCCTACCAGCATGGCCAATTGGCCATGCTGACAGAGGCTGATGGGAATTGTAGTTCCTGAACATCTGGAGAGCCGCAGGTTCCCTACCCCTGGTATAGAAAATACCCATTTTCCTTTCAACTGGTGGGATTAAGAACATTATTTTTCACATAATATATTTGATTGCATACAGAAAATAACTTCCAATTGGCACTCAGTTGAATGTCAGTGTATGCTAATTTAGCAAGTCAAGGGAAATAAGAATATAGTCATTGTGATTTGGGGTCCCTCAGGAAGTCATTATGCAGGTGGACATGCCTCCCAAATCTATTTGCTTCCAATACAAGTCAAGAAGAAAAGATTTATCCTCCACTAGAGGGCATCTTATGGGATAGAAAGTAAACATTATCCATTCTTATTTTAATAGACATTTTGATCACTGATGACTCTAGTTGAAAGGTGTGGCTGTCAGTTACAAACAAATGCTTCCTTATGTGCAACAGAAAAGCAGCAGTGTGTAAGAATACATGTTCAAGTCTCAATTTAGAATACAGAAGACCAATTATGTGGAGAATCTGTACAATGGCTCTCCATGTACAAAAAGTGGGCATCAGAAAACATCAGCAAACATTTATTGACTGCTTAAAACTAAGTTCAAGTATGAAAACTTGTAGCTGTCCATTTGCATAATTTTTAAAAAGTCTCTGATTACTATTTGTCCTATCATTGTCATACTGATCCATCCATCCATTCACCTACCTACCTACACAATTTCTGCCTTCCCAAAGGCCACCAAGGCAGTGACAAGTTAAAACATACATGATATAATCACAGTTTAAAACCATTAACCCCCCCACCCACATAACCATTAAAACAATTTTTAATTTAATTTTTAATGGGTACAAAACATAATAAACAGAAATTAAAACATTGGTTAAGAAGGAGAAATCACTGAGGTAATGCCAAATAAAACAAAGAAGTCTTCAGCCACAAGTAGAAAATGGCAACAGAATGACGTGGATTAATCTCACTGGGAAGAAAATTCCAGAGCTTTGGTGCCAAGGCAGAGAAAGCTCTCTTCCAGGTTGCCACCTGCATACTTTCAGAAGATGAGGATACCCGAAACAGCCATAATGGTTGGGCAGGTTCGTACGGGAGTACACAGTCCTTCAGGTCCCAAACCACATATGAAGATCAAGACAAGAATCTTGAATTGTGCCCAAAAAACTTGGTAGCCTGTGTAGATGGGCCACTGGAGTAATATGGTCCATATGACATATTCCAGTCAACATCCTGTCTGCAACATTCTGTAACAATTGAAGTTTCCAAACACTTTTCAAGGCAGCCCCCATTAAAGTACATTGCAATAATTTAATTTACATGTAACCAGTGCATGCACCACACTGGCCAGATCTTTTCTGCACAGGAAATGCTGCAGTTGGCTAACCGATCAAAGCTGTTTCTGACCACAGGTGCACCAGTTTATCCAGTGGGAACCCTGGGTTCAAGAGTACCCTCAGATTACAGTCCTGTTCTTTCAAAGAGAGTGTAACCAGAATGGGTGTCACCCTAAATTCCAGATCAGACCTTCTGTCAACCAGCAAATAATTGAAAGTAGGATGGAAATGGTTTAAAGGTTTTTTTTAAACATACACATAATTTTAATGGAGGTAAAAAAACCCTCTCCAATGTTGCTGGTAGTATGGAAAATGATTTTGTTGTCAGAACTTTTTAAGAAGTTGGTAAAGATTTGTACAGGAGGATAGAAACTATGGAACATTACTTTCTCACATAAAATATGGAATGCATTGCAATTGTTTTTAATCGTGCATGTTACATGGCCCTACCTGAGAGGCTCAGAACTCAGCCAGGAGACCAGCTGCAGGAGTAGGGACTGGCCAAACTTGAACTGAAAGGGACAAGAAGAGTGGGACTATGGAGACCCTCCTGCAGTCCTGATTGGTCTGATACTCAGAATGTAGGCGGGGATGGTTGGCCATGTCGGCAGTGCTGGGTGTCAAAGCCAGCCTATTAGGCACCAGGCAGAACAGCTAAGGAAGACCAGAGAGAGGCCAGACTCATCCCCAAGCACAGGTCCTAATTGGTGGACTTTAAAGGCCACAGTGTGGAGGAACTGAGGGATCTCTGGAGGCAAGAGCAAGAGTGGTGGCATGGAAAGCACACATGTAAAGGAATGGCATTAAAGTTTAACAGTTAAACTCTTAGTGGTGGAATACTTTGGAAGCTGATTCAGGGTAACAAAGAAATATTTATTTCTTGCAAATGTTGTTGAGACTTCTTCGGTAGTGGAAGAAGAATGAAAAGTTACCGACCTCCAATTTTCTTTTAGGTGTCATTGCTTAAGGTGCTGCTCTCAATGCCCACTGCTGAAGCCATTACCACTACAAATATAATGCAACCTACCTTATTCCAAGAACCTATGGCAAGCAAAATATATTAACTGCCTCCCATAGAGTAGCTAGAGTAAATAATCTAGCTGAAGCATTTAAGCATCGCAGCAATGCCCAAAGTTTTGGTACTTCATATACCTGACAGTAAGGCTAAGTCTACAGAACTTTCTATATTCCCAGTTGTGACATAATGTCAGTACTTGCAAACATTAAACAGCTCTGCATTTTATAAATGGTTTTCAAAATAACTTTTCCATAAGGATGTCCTCCTTCCCTCTCCAAACCCTGGAGATTTCTTATCCCAGAAGCCATAATTTGTTTTTTAAAGGTTGTTGTAAAATACAGTGTTTTAGAGGGAGAACCACAAATACAGATGCTAAGTCTCCATTCTTGCAGGCAATTTAGACAGAACAGAACTGTGTAGCACGCAATACAATAAAGCCTCATTCCCTGGGAGCATAAATGTTTCAAGTGTCATGAACGAAAAAAAAATCACATAAATTAATCACGGAATTATTGGTGTAGATTCCTGGAATGCTACCAACAACACTAATGTATTTGGTTGCTCTTCTACACAAATGAATATGTCACCATGAAAAGGGAAATCTTTCCATGATCATCTAGCACATCATTTAGAGTACCCCTGAACACCCACCACACAAATGGCAAAAAACCGCACCCCTATGTAAAGAAAGTGTATTTGAAGAATATTTGTTACAGGTTCTTTTTATATCACATAACTATAACAATATTGCTATCCAAGATCAAAGTACGCCCCCAAAATGAAAAGGGTTTCTGTCTTTAGCATAGATGTCTGTGAATGAAGCAGAGTTTGCAGAGGAGATCTTTGTTAAGTCCCATTAGAGCCTCTGTGAGCCTCAAAACCTGTTTCTGGGAGGCTGTTGAGTTGTGATAAAAGGGGTGAAGCTGAAAAGAGAAATTGGTGGAGAGCAGGGCTGGTTCCAGATGGTGGGGGCCCTGGACAGAGAGTTCCCAGCCGCCCTTCATGTTTACTCACCCATGCACCTCACTATCTGTGCTCTGCCTGCAAGCCCTGCCATTGCCTATGCTCACAGCCAACTGTATTTCTCACAGCACCTTCCCTGATGGCACTGGGAAAGCCTAAGCAGCAGGACAGTCACATGAGATCAGGCAGGAAAAAGGCATGTTAGGAGTCAGCAGCATTGGCCCTGCCAGAAGCCCCGGACACTGGCAACAGCCCTTCCTGAGGGTATGCTGATGCCAGCCCTGGGTGGGAAGTGCCTCCCCACTCTTGTCTAAGTACCTACCTACCTACCTACCTACCTACCTACCTACCTACCTACCTACCTACCTACCTACCTACCTACCTACCTACCTACCTATCTATCTACCTACCTATCTATCTATCTATCTATCTATCTATCTATCTATCTATCTATCTATCTATCTATCTATCTATCTATCTATCTATCTATCTATCTATCTATCTATCTATCTATCTATCTATCTATCTATCTATCTATCTATCTATCTATCTATCTATCTATCTATCTATCTATCTATCTATCTATTACATTATATTACATTATATTTATACCCCACCTTTTTCTGAAAAACTCGTGGTTATGTGAACAGAGCAAGAATTTATGCAAAAGGAATGAATGTTTCCTTTCCTCTGCAGCCTTCTTACCGCCACCACATGGCAAGTTTTTAGAGGACCTAAAGGGGTTCCCTGAGCACCCAAATTGCTGGAAGTAAAGTGTTGGTGACTGGGAAATTCTGTAAATTTAATTATTCTGAAATTTATTTTTGCAAGCAAAACAAAAAACTCTGCACAGTTGTGTCAGCAACAGAACCTTTCCACTTCTGGGATGCCTAAGCAGATCTACTACAGTTTTTATGCCTCTTGAGTTTTGCAAAAACAAAAAAGAAAAGAAAAGAGGGGGTGGCTTTTTTGGCTCCTAACTGAAAATCATGCTGTGGCCACAGGTGCAGTAACATCTTTTGTTCTCCATTTTTCAATCAAACTTTTATTCCCATTTTAGTTTTTGACAACGTACTTAAAAAAACCCTCTGGAAGGCGCAATCCAAACCCTGCAGAACATATCTAAGTTACAGTTAAAAGAGTACAGCTGGCTAGTGATATTCTTAATTTCCTGTGAAGTGTTGTGGTAGTGGGCCATAACAAAAATATTTTCAAAGTGGAGATAAATTGGGAAAGTGGGTTAGCCTCCCCCACCCTGCAGTGTCATGTTTTATTACTTATTGTCTTTGGGTATATTGAATTACAGCCAAGCCACAATCTCCAGAGATTCTTCAGACTGTGTCAGCAAATTCTGTGCTTCCAGTCCAAATTTCCCTTTTTTCTACGAAGTGTAAGACACTAATAAAAATGTGATCCAAGTTAAGATGTCTCATATAAAAATCAACCCAGCAGTAGTTTTAGTCATTTTAGAGATAAAAATAACCACCTTTTGACTCCTAACTTTTTGCATGTGTTTCTAAGCCATTTTTAAAGCAAGATCCAAATGATCACTGGTAGGTAGGGGCATGCTTCTTTTCTTTAAATTTTTGGATTCCTTCCTTTTTTTTGTTTCTTGGAATATTGTCAACCAATTCACTGCAACCTTTTGTGACCCAAGATTTAGTAGAAGAGTTTGGATTTATACTCCACTTTTCTTAAATATACAGAGTCTCAAAGCAGCTTACAAACTCCTTCCCTTTCTCTCTCCACAATAGACACTTTATGAGGTAAGTGGACTGAGAGAGTTCTCAGTGACTAGCCTAAGGTCAACAAAATTTATATAATGAGCCAGAGATAGTATCTAATTTACAGAAGGGAAAAGAACCTGTCTGGCTCTAGTGCGAACTTTAAAACTCTATTTTTAATTAAAATAATTAAAACATTTATATAACAGAACCACAACTCTTAATCAACAACAAAGTATACATATTATAAACAACAACATAAAAACAATGAATAATACACACACAGGGGATCCCAAATACAATAATAGCAAGTCTCTGTAATCAAGGTATCACTTTGAAAGAGATCCACTAATGGTGTAGATGTGAAGGATTCCAAGTACTTGGATATACTCACCTTCCATGGATGTGCTTCATGTACTTATAGATGAACGTACAAAACATCAGGATGTTGATGGAGAAATCCTTGGCTGGTGGTCAACAGAAGGTGGGAGTATTGACCTGGAGAAAAAAAACACTTCCAACTGTTATGTTTTCTTCAGCCACTTCAGGCACAATCATTAAATAGAAATATACAAATATATTTGTATATTTAGGAATCAGAATAATCTGGCTCACACATGTAAAAAATTATCTAGCTCAAAGACGAGACATCACCTACATGCATACAAGCATTTTAGAAAGTCATATTTGCAAATTTATAATTAATGATTGTGCCTAAAGTGGCTGAAGAAGACATAACAGTTGAAAGTATTGTTTTTTCCTCGGGTCAATACTCCCACCTTCTACTGACCATTAGCCAAGGATTTCTCCATCAACATCCTGATATTTTGTACGTTCATCTATAAGCACATCTATACATTAATCTATAAGTACATCTTTTGTACGTTCATCTGCAAGTACATCTATACGTTCATCTATAACTACATCTATAAGTACATAAAGCTCATCCAAGAAGTTGAGTATTTACAGGCATCAGACACTTGGTATCCTTCACGTTTACACCATTAGTGTATCTCTTTCAGTGGTGCCTTTATTACAGAGACTTGATATTATTGTATTTGAGATCCCCTGTGTGTGTATTATTCATGGTTTTGTTGTGGTTATTTATAATACATATACTTTGTTGTTGATTAAGAGTTGTGGTTCTGTTATATATGGTTTAATTATTTTCATTAAAAATAGAGTTTTAAAGTTCGCACTAGAGCCAGACAGGTTCTTTTCCCTTCTGTAAACTAGCCCAAGGTCACCCAGCAGTCTTCATGTGGAGGAGTGTGGAATCAAACCTGGTTCTCCAGATTAGTGTCAGCCACTCTTAAGACTGCACCACGCTCTTAAACACTACAATGTTTCCCCCCTAAAACAGAAGCTTTTGAAAATTCATGATTTGTAGAGCCAAATATTTCATTTCCAGCCTCAAAACATTTTATATGCATCCTGGATTTTAGTAATTCTTTTTGTGAAAATGTTTTCACTTTCTGTGCACATCTCTTTAAAATGTTTTATAAGCCTATCTGCTATCCCTGGGCTTTCTCCTTAGTGCTGTTTTCTTAGCTCGCTCTGAAGTCTCACCTGTTTACTTCCATCATTTTTGTTGGGGCAGGGGATAGTATCTTCAAAGCCATAAAGACACAATATATGGAAAATCACAGCATGAGACTTTGAAGCATCAGAGCTACGAATTCACAGAGAAGAAAAAATAAAACATGAGAATGACAAAATGGCAGCCAGGAAGTATTTCAAGGGCATGAGTGCGGACAAATGGGGAGGACTGAAAATGTTATGCAAACATTTTGCAAATGTTTTCAGTGATTTGTGCAGAAATGGCCAGGGGTAATCCAAGCCCTAGATAGCAGTAAACAGCACTCAGAGCACAATGCCTTCTCCTGATGATGCTTTTTAGCACAAGTATTGTTACCTAGCTTAATTGGCTTTTGAAACGTTCTGCAGAGAGTACAAAGAGACCAGATTGAATTTAAATATTTTTATAAGTTTTTAGTGCAAACATACACACAGTGAGGCATAAAGAAGCACACACAGTTCCTATGAGATATAAAAAGGGTGGAAAGTAGATTTGGATGATAGAGTGGGTAGGGAAGCAGGGGACTTATATGTTACCTAAATTCTGCAGAGAAGTTCTTGGAGAAGGCAAGGATTCAAATGGGCAGCATGTGAATCCAAGTGAAGGACAATATCGTGTCTCAAACCAACTTGACCAAGAGAGATTCAGCTAGTACAGAGCGCTGAGTCTGGGGTGAACGGTACTTTTATACCCCTTTGCGCAGTTTGAGGCGGGAGAAAGTAAGTTTCGTTTCCTAGATCTTTTGGGTTTCCCATGCTGGGATCGCTGGGCTTGAGCTAATCAATGGCTCATCTATTGTTTCTAGGGGCCGGGATAATAGCGCCAATTGTTTCTTGATTGTATCAAGGAAGCCTTGAATGGCTTTTTGCAGAGTTTCGTGTAGGAACCTCTGCCCAGGTATTCAAATTTGGCTGAGGCTTTTGTCATTAGGAAAGGATCATTAGATGGTATCTAAAGGCAAAGGAAATGCAAGACCTTGTAACAGCAAGTATCCTCGGCTCTTTTGTAATACAGTAACCTTGGCAGGGTGTGGTAATCAAGACGCATGCCCATGATGCTTCCAGTTAATTGTCAACTGGAGTAACTTATTCAATGATTTAATCTTGCAAACATACCTTTTTGCCCTTTTGGTCTGCTTTTAGTCTGAACACACTGCTACACGCGCACAAATATAGTAGACTTTATTTACAGTCAATGACCAAATAAACACACAAATATATGGCTGTTAGCATTTATCAAATACATATACTGTATGAAAAAATGTATAAATACCATGTTTCCATAAGATAGGGTATGAAGGGTAGGGTTACAGTATTCTGTGGTTTACTTCCTCTAAATGTGGAGGCTTCTCTAGTTATCATGGTTGGTAGCAGTTAATAGACACATCCTCAGTGAATCTGACTTGTTCTTTTTAAAAGCTATCTATACTAATGACTATCCCTATGTTCATTCACAACTCAACATAGAACACACATTTTTGGCTCCTGTCACCTGACCTGCAGCATCTGACATTACTAGTGGTATTCAGGAAAAACTCATAACTCAGTAGCTCCTTTACAACAGCTTACCCAAGACAACTGTGGAAGATCTCACAAAATAGCCACAGCCACGCTCTTGATTGCTTGAACCATATAACAAATGGACAAAAAAGTGGGTTATAGTTCCAAATCTGGGAGATTACTTTTCCACAGGCACTCCCCCAAAGTTTTATATTTCACAATATTTTATTGTGCAGCTAACAATGTGGTTGGCTGGAGCAAGTTAAAGGGTAATTGATCTGTGAGCAGTGAGGCCTAACTTGACATTTTTATGAAGCCATTTGTTGTGTTAATCAGGATTTAATGCTAAGAAAATTTGCTTTTCACAATTCCTCTACTTTAATTAAGGTCTCATTACATGAGATTGATCTCCTTTTCAGATTGTCTTTTAATACTTTCCTGATAATGCTTTTATTAAAAAGGACCTTTTATTAAATGTCTCTTGTGACCACGCTTTTGAAACTTGTTCAAAATATTTGCTGCAGTTGGCTTGATAAGAGTTTCTTGGCTTAGTCTCTTAATAGGCCATTTGGAGTGGTGGGTAAGAAAAACTCAAAACTGAGAAAATCATATAATGTTCAATAGAATCTAAGCTAGTTTTATTTTATTGATGCTCAAGCATTTCATAGTTCAGTTCACTTCTCATTTAACAAAGATGATCAGGCAGCCAATTAATTGACAGGCCAGTCTGCTGTTTACAGGACTGGGCTACTTGTAGCTATCAGAAGCTGTCCATCTTAACAGATTATTAGCTACAGGGCAGGTGAATAAGTAATGTTCTCTCTTTAATAAATGGTCACCAGATGTGGTTCACCCACCCACAATCTTCCAATCATGTTTAAATACCTTTGATTTCACAATCAACATTAAAAATTCACCTCAGATTTTGCATTAAGGGAATGTAGTGGCAAAGAGAATTGTGGGAAATAAACTACCTTCACTAAATTATTTCATTGATTTTACTGAAACGTTTAGCTTTCCTCCAAATTTCTATAGAACTTTTATCTCAACAAAGATATAAATTTTAGGAGAATTTGGGGACAATTCTAGTCAGACCAATTTGTGTTGTTCACCTGTTTTGCAGGAACAGAGTTTTTTGTTTTCTGAATGCAACAGTGACCATATAGAAGAAGAAGAAGAAGAAGAAGAAGAAGAAGAAGAAGAAGAAGAAGAAGAAGAAGAAGAAGAAGAAGAAGAGGAGGAGGAGTTTGGATTTATATCCCCCCTTTCTCTCCTGCAGGAGACTCAAAGGGGCTTACAATCTCCTTGCCCTTCCCTCCTCACAACAAACACCCTGTGAGGTGGGTGGGGCTGAAGGAGCTCTGAGAAGCTGTGACTAGCCCAAGGTCACCCAGCTGATGTGTGTGGGAGTGTACACAGGCTAATCTGAATTCCCCAGATAAGCCTCCACAGCTCAGGCGGCAGAACGGAGAATCAAACCCGGTTCCTCCAGATTAGATACACAAGCTCTTAACCTCCTACGCCACTGCTGCTCCTTTATATAGAAGGATGTAATAGGACTGAGGTTAGACTGATAAAAGGTATATTTAAATAACAATTAAAATTGTTGTATTGGTTTCAGATGAGTATCTACAGGGTAGGACTAATATATTTGACTAATATAAAATGAGAGCATTAATTATTTTTGACAAAATGTATAGAAGTTTGCCAGTATCTCTTGGACTAGGACTTTATTACTTTTGGGGGGTGGGGGGTGGGGATAGACATGCCTCAGACATATCTTCTGTGCCAGGCAGACTGGAAAATATTTAGATATAAAGAATACATGCAGTGTTGGCAGCTGAAAACGGTAGGTAGGCTGTCTCCATACCTTCCAACTCATTTCTTCTTCCTGTAGATTTTTTAAAATTTCAGCTGACATAAAGTAATTCCCCCCTATGCAGATGGTTTCAACTTGTCATCAGAATAATGTCTACAGAAATGAATAAATATACTTTCCTGGTTGTTTCCATCACAGTTTTGAAAGCATATGAAATAAAGTTATTTCCAACTAAATTATAAATGTATCATATACCCCTAGGTATGGTTGATGCAGGATGAATCCAAACATTACAGGGAGATACTCAAAGCTGGTTTTGTGAACATCTTCAGTATAAAGGGGATTCCTTCAGAGTGAAATGCTCCCAGATGGCTACATCTTTCACGTTGATTTGCTGCTGTTTGCAGCCCTCACTAGCTGCTAAACTTGCTCTAAACTTTTTAAAATTAAAAAAAAATCCATCTTTTTAAAAATAGTGACATAAGCCCATTATGCATGGAGTGTTTTCCTCAGGGCTCTACGCTCCACAGTGGGGCCATAGTGTGGACTCCTCATGTTTCACTGTTAGATGTGAAAAGGCATACCACTGCCTTCTGCTCAGCTTGTTTGCCCCCAGTTCCAGGTCGCTCCCAGTCATAACAAAATTGCCAACTTTGTTTTTAAAGCCCTTTAAATTTCTATATCACTATTTCTTTGTTATATTGATATTTATATATAGTATCAATATTTTGAGCTCTTTGCAAAAGCTGGCCATAGATCCCTCAGAAATGTCTGCAAGAGGTCGGGGGGGGGGAGACCAGAAGGAGTGGAAACTCTGATGTTACCCAAAATGCTGGGGTCTGCCCTTTCTTGAGTGGGGAATTAGCAAGGGAAGACCTTGTATAGCGAGAGAGGGCAGCTAATATGAGATCTTTTCCATCTGTGTATATGATAGGTTTTACTCCTCAGAAATCTGCAGGAGTCAGAAAAGTAAAGTTAACCGTTTTATTTGGAAAAAAGTAGAAATAATAAATGTATAAGCACACAAATGATCAATGCAAACACGCACAAAATTCACACAGACCGAGGATTTAGAAAGAGTTGAAAGCAGTGGCGGGATTCTGCAGGTTTGCATCATTGTGGCAGAACTGGTTGTTAAAATGGTGCTTGTAAACAATAATTGTTAAATCATTTGAATCCCACCTCTGGAACTGATTGTTAAATTATTTGAATCCCATAACTGGTTGAGAGGAAAGATTTGGAATAGATGGGGGTTTGGGGAGGAATAAGGTGATAATTACTTGATTCTGAAGAAGGGCTCCAGAGAAACAGAGTTCAGTGTCAGCATTGAACACCAAAGAGATTGGGTGAAAGCAGCTGGCAGGCAGTGTAACTGATCCAGAGCAGTATAACTGGACCAGAAGTTTAGTATATAAACACTGAACGCTTACTGCCATATGGACAGCTAATTTATAGGAAAATCTTGCCCTCTAGCAATGTTAAGATAGCTAAATCTTCCTGGACAAAAGCAGTTCTTGTTCTCTAGAGAGGAACAAGAGGTGGACACTTAGACATAACATCACAAACCCAGGGGGCGTCCAAATATTGTTAGTTTTATAGGCGAACTGATACAATTACAGTCCTTGGATAATGCCAGTGCAAATAAAGGGGATCTTTTTTAGAGGTTAGGAAACATAGAGGTTTGATTATTGCATTTGAAGAATGGCTGAAACTGAAAGGAAGTTTGATTAAATGAGTTAACATAACCTTTGTTTGATGGAGGCAGGTGAAGGCTCTTTTCTTTTCCTAATTGCTATAGGAAAGGTGAGGCTGGCCACTTGCAAGTCAGTGCTGGCAAGAGACTTGTCTCTAGGCAGACTTGTCTTTATTGTATCACTGAGCCAATACAGAAGATGACATCCATACTGGCATTGTATTGCTATCTACCTCTGAGGCAGGAAGGATAGGTAAAGACACTGCTGTCCTAAAAACAGGCCTCTTCTACCCACCATGTGTCTGTCCGACAACACCAAAGTGTGGGGAAACATTGGGGTTTCCCTGCTCTTATTAACCACAGGCCTTTCAGGATCTGCGGTGCTGTAACACAGCATGCATCAGTACAGAAATCTCTGCCCTGAAGGAAAGGTTCCCTTGCTGTGGAGTAGAGCAGCAGTGTATAATCAGCCATAATTACATAGCCAATGCGAGTTGGGATTCCATGATAATATCACAGTGTCTAAATGAATCTAGAGTAGAGTGTATTAGCTTGATCCAACTCCAGCTTAATCTTAGGTTCTCATTACATAATACATGAAATGATGCATTCTAAATCTGATGGGACTCATTTTAAAAGTTTGTGTGTGGGCGGGGGGGAGAAGGATCAGCTCAGTCTCAGGATTCTCTCTCTTGCCCCTGGTGCCACTTTTGATAGAAAATAATGGCCTGGGGGGCTCTTTGTCTCACTGCAGGCTTCTCTTGTCTACCCACATCCTGGACAAATATGTGAAACAGGCATTTCACCATTTCCAAAACAACCATTTCCAAAGCAACACAAGCTGGAAAGGAGGGGAACCTGAATCCTTTCCTCCTGCTGTGCTGTGCTCCAGAGCTAATTTGTGTCACAGGCCAATTCACATTTCACATATCTTGTATGGAGACCCTTACTGGCTGTATAAGCATATCCCTGTTTCTTGCAAGAGAAGCCATTTAAAAAAGAAAATATGCAGCAGATGTCTTGGATTGCTAAGAGGAGGAGTCACCAGAACTGAATATCCAGAAAGCATTGGGGAACTCTGGTGGGGATAACAAAAAAAATGTTTTTTGTTTTTGGGGTGTGTGCGCATGCGCATGCGTGTGTGTGTGTGTGAACAGTTTATTTATTTACTATGGCTTACATCTTTTTCTTCTCCACTTTAGCCTAATAACAATCCTGGGAAGTAGGTTAAGTTCAGAGTGTGTGATTGGCCTAAGGTTGCCAACCATTAACTTCCCAATGGAGACACACAGCAGCTTACAACTTCGATCTCTCCACCTTCATTATTGATGAATGGAGGAGTGAAGTTGGTATCTCGAGTAGTGTTTTGTTAAAAGTATGCTGCCAGTTCAGCATTACTTTCCCCAATGCACTCCCATGGAACAACACTGAACACAGTGGATAACCTTAATGTTCAGCTTATTTACTGAGTACAGTAAAGTGGAGAATGTCCATAGCAGTTCTGCAAAGAAACACAAAACCTCCCACCCAACAATGACATTGATCAAGCAAGGACGTGAAGTGTGCAAAACCTGAGCAAAGAGGATTTTGGATGTAGAAGCCTTCTCTATGAATTAGAATATTAGTATAACTCAAAAATAACTAAGTCACAATGATTGCAGAAATCATTGTATTGTTGTATTGTATTGCAGAAATCATGTATTGTTTCACTGTTAGGTGTGAAGAGAATGACCATTTTCAGATTACTGTTCTAAAGAGGATGTTATTTGTTGTTAGCCAATTCAGAGTAAAGCAATATAGTGTTTCATACAGCTCATTTCAATCTGTCTATGACCTGCCTCTAAAGTGCTTCGAAACACTCTGGCCATTTCAAACAGTCCCCCCCCCCTCCCCCGCTTTTTTGGCTGCCATTCTTTTTCAGGTTTTTTTTTTATATTTTAAGATTTGTGCTATTTTACTGTAGCACCATAGCAATCCAATGCATCTGAATGCTGGTGACACTGAATTGCTTATAATATTTTTTTAAGTGTAAAAGAACATGCTTATTAAAAAGGTAGGGGAAAAACAGTCCTTTTGGAAGTGTTACAGACGTTTTAAATAGCACACTGCAGCAATTCAAAAGTGCAAGGAAGAACTAAAAATGGAAAAAAAAACAGTTTTCATAAAAAAAATGGCCGAGTGCTGGGATACCAACAGAATACAAATGAATTTGTCTGAAAAGGCAAAAAAAAAAAAATTTCACTAGCAGTCAGGGGCCAAAACAGTTGTGTCTGAAATGACACAAAAAAATGTGTTAGCAACCAGCAGCTCAAACAGATTAAAAGGGCAATATGAAAGAGGGCATACTGTGCTGACTGGGTGGGGCGGTGTATGCTGCCAAAACAACACACAGCACTGAGGAAGCTAAAAGTCAGGGCTGTACTGATAAGAGTTGAACAAGGAATAATTCAGGAGACACCCAGTCTGTGGTAGAGTCTGGAGTAATGTCTATCAATCCAGGAGTCAAAAGCCAGGCAGGTACACAGCAACAAGGAGAAGCCAAGAATCAAGGTCAAGAAGCCAGGTCATGGTCAGCCAGGGTCTGGAGATAATACTGGTGTACAGGCAAGGTCAGGAATAACACAATTTACAACCACAATTGCAGTTTCTGCCAAAGGTCTTTTATTCCTCAGAACTACTTGCCTAGGACTGCTCCTGCAAAAGCTTTGGGTAGCCCATAATCTTGCTGAGCAGTGCCTCTCCTTTAAAGACAATCTCAGTCTCCATCTGCAATGCTGATTTACATTGGAGACCTAGAACTACTGGCATCTTCCTTAGTCCTGTTAATTAGCTCTGAGCTGGAAGTCGGTGCTGGTTCAGGCTCTACTGATTCAGCTGGCATCTCTCTGTGAGGCTCAAATTAACTCTTCCTCAGATGAGCTGTCAGCTGCAGCAGGAGGGGCCATGACACTGACTCTGAAAAACACTTTTGCATGATATTTCTATAGTGTAGACTTACATCATATATGTGTGAAGTAGACAAAGAAGGTAGTTGTTAGAAGCATGCATGCAGAGAAAAAAATAGTTTTATGAAACAGAAATAAAAGACACATCCTGATGGAAAACTGCAGCTTTGCCTGATTCTGATCAATAAGCTTGAACGTTTCAATTTGCTCTCTGATTTCCATTGATTGGCTGATTTGTTTGTTCGTTGTTACTAATACAAATTTATGTTTCACAGACCTCATGCCTTGAGCTAAGCTGTGCTACTAATACAGAGAATTTTTAGCTCTGCCAAAAGGTTCTGCTATCCTGCAGTTTCTGATGTGCAATGAAAGACTGTTGTAGGATATTATGCCAGTGATATTTTTTTTTCCTTCCGTGAGAAGCTTTATACTCTCTGGTCTTAACAACAGTTGTCCCCAACAGAGAAACAAGTTTGTTACGGGAAAAAAGAGAAGCGTTTAATTTCATATACTCACTGAGCCACAAAGATTTACAGTTTCACAAAAGGACCGAGTGGCTATGTATCATGTAACATAAAAAAAACCATTATGTAGGTCAATAAGAATTGTGGTATAAAGGGAGTAGGTGAAAGAATAAGCATCTCCAGTAATCCATTCGACCTTTTGAATAACTGTGTCAGATCATAAGCCAACCTCGACTAGCTGCTAGATTTTTCACATTAAAAAAAAAAGAAAGAATCATATACAGGACATGAATTACAGGAAAAAAAATGTTTTGTTGACTTATTTTCTTTTAATACAGTGGGTTGCTCCAGCAATATTGAGCATAGAAGCTGCCAGGAGTATTTCAAGTCTTATAGTGCCTATTTTGATTGGCTGAAAACAGCCTGAATGAGAGAATTGGCCAATCAAAAACTGAAATTGCTGTTCTGGCCCGGGCAATAATGGATGCCATTATTTATGTGGGCAACTTCTTTGTGAACCAAGAGTTCAAGTGGGTAGTATAGTTCTCAGGTGCTCTGATCCTAGAGATATTTGGTCGCTCAAATATATCCACATGCATGTGTATCTTTCCACTACCCCCTATGGAACATCTCTCTTCCAGGTGTCACATGCATCCCCAAAATGTCATGCTCCTTCAATAAAAATCAGTTATGGAGATCAACAGAAGAAGCATCAGGATTTAGTGGAGCATTCAGGCACTAGTGGACAGATGCTTGTACCTCTACGCCTAGAAGAAATCTGAGGTTGATTAAATCTAGAACTACTGTCCAACCTATGATTTTAATAAAATTGTTGACTTGTAATACTGATACTTGAGCATATTATATTTGACCTGTAAGAATAGCCTGCATGTGTTTATTGCATTGTAAAAAGTCTTGGCTCAAAATCACAATTTCCTCATTTTAAAAAAATACCGCTACCTGAGCTCTTTACAGAAACCACAACTAATAGCCTTGTCTATATTATTTCACCAGCTCACTTGCATGTCTGCAGCAGGTAGCACATGCAATCTTTCAGATGACATTAACAATCAAATAATTTTTAAATTAATGATCAATATACCTAATTCTCAATATAGCCCCATAAGTGGATCCTTGTTTGTAGGTTGGGACCATGTAGGAAAAAAGGGATGTTTCTGCAAAGTTTGCAGAAAAATGTGTTTTAAAATTGCAGGGGTGAGGTTAAATCTCTCAGGCCCTTTCCGCATGGGCGATATACAGGGGCCCAGGGACAGCAGAAATACCATCCCTGGGCAGCTGTTCGCACAGGAACTGCTTCCCTCGTCGCCTCCACTCACAGTCATGTCCAGCGTCGCCCTGGAGGGCTGCAGTGTCATCCTGGAGGGCTGCAGCGTCGCCCTGGAGGGCTGGAGGTTGGAGGGCAGCATGGGTGGGTCCCTGCAGCCCTCCAGGGTGATGCTGGACATGATGGTGAGTGGAGGGGGCTGACCGAGAGGCGGCTCCATGTGGAGCCGCCTCTCTGGCGGGGGGGGGAGTGAGGGCTGCTCACATGCTAGCGTGCGAACGGTCCCAGAGCCTCCATCGACATAAATTATGCTGGTGGAGGCTTGTTTCTGCCGCCGTGTGGAAAGGGCCTCAGAGACAATATGCCTTCATTGACTGCCATGGAAAATGGAGGAAGAAAAGCCATTGCTACATGAGTCAGATAGTGGTTGGCAGCACGAAAAATGGGCAGGGGAAGAGAAAGAAGAGAAGCTGCCACAACCCTCTGATCTACTACGAAGTAGTGGGAGAAGGCAATGGGTGGGCAGGCAGGCAGAATGGCAGGGAGGAATGTGTGTGAAAGCTGGTGTTTTAAATGCTGTTTAAACAGAGGAGGCATGCTACATAGGTCAAACAGAGTACTTCAATTTTCTACTGACAGACTGAACCTAAGTAGTTTTCAAAATACAGTTTCTCAGAAGGCTTCAGCGAATCATTTAAAGTTTTTTTTTTAAAAAATAACTTTTCTTCACTACAAAGGATAGGAGAAAAAGGACATTCATTAATGAGACTTAAAACTATTGATAGATAATACAAAACCTTTTTTTCTGGGCACATTAAATCATAACATTTCAGATGTTTACTCTGGGGTGCACAGAACAGTTAACAGTCAAGCATTTATTCTTAAGGAAAGAACAGCCTTTCCTCATTTTCAGGATTCTTACAGTGTAAATGTGAACTCCTCTAAGAAACTAATTATTAGACAGTTTCCCTCTGAAAATGAGCCCTGAGACAATCACAGTCTCTTCCCAAAGTACCCAGTATGCTAGCCTGATGTCCTACTGAAGTCACTGCTTAAGACTTATACCATTTCCTGAGACAGGTTCTCTTCCACTTTACACTGTGGAGACATAAACTCTATCGGCACAGCTACATGATACAGCACAGGTCTGACCTGGGATCACCACCATTTTAGAGCCGAACATGGGCCTTTCAAACCTGCCACAAGGGATTAAGCACACAACATTACATAGCCAGGCTCTCTTGTTTGTTCTGACATTCCTTTTCAAGGCCCAAAACAACTGTGCATCCATGGCTGTTTTGGCACATGAAAAGGCAGGTGGAGGAAGGGGACAGAGCACCCGCTCCTGCTGTACACACAGAATGCACTTCATTTTTTTAAAAAAATGGCCAGACCCAAGGACATCATAATTTCTATTTGTGCCCTGTCTCTGCACATTCACTGGTTTAGTGTGCTTGCACACAAAAGAGACTCTGTAATACTTTCCCTTCAATTTCTCTCTCTGAAGTTTTAGACCCCATTTGATCTGAAATGACAATATCACAGCTTTTCTTTCTCACTCCTCCAGCTCTCCATCCATAGGCTCAGATTGGTTGCAGGTTGCTTTGCAAACACACCAAACAAGGATACAAGGGACTGAAGATTGACAGGCAGGACTTCTGCCCATTTGTCACAGTGGGCAGGCTGACAGACTAGTAGGGATGATAGGTGAGCAGGCAGGCAGAGTGGTGGACCAGCAGGAAGAATGGCAGGGAGGCAGGGATAACTCAGGCAGAACAGTGGAGAGGACGGTAATGCACATTAAGCACATTCAGGCAAGTAAAACGTTGAGAGCCCAAAGAGTTAAACTGGACCCCCACAGGATTGGCTGGAGAGAGCTAGAGAGAGTCCTATAGCCAGAACACAGGGAGTTCTTGTGTAGAGTTCATGTGAATGAGAGCTCAGAGAGAAATCTGAGTGGAGAACTCAGTGGCCAGTTACCCATAGGAGAACTGTCCGCATTGGCACCCAGAGCACGTTGGTGCAAGAAACTTTGGACAAAGTTTCTTTCCTGTTGTGTGCTGAGAGAGGAAGCATATTGGGGCAAGATTTCTTATCCGGATGAGCTTCCTGTTGCCCCACCTGTGCTATATGGTGGCTCTATGATTATTAGAGCTTGATACGTTTGATGATTTGATTATACGAGAAATTATTTATGTGTGTGTTAAAACATAGCCAATTTTAGTATAATATTAGGACTGAAATGAAAGGATAAATTAAAAATTCTGTGTCATCTGGAATAGCTAAAATGTGTACGTGTGGGGGAGGGGGAGTCTGATTCTCAAGAATAAAAAGCATGTGTAACATACCTTTAAAAAAGCTTCTCTTTTTCCATCTGTGGGATACTTGTTTGAGTTCAACATGTGGTTTAATATGAAAAGAGTTCAGTGATGTTCGTTGCCTCCCTAGTGACTTGTAAAGCCATTGTAAGGAAATCTGGGTTAAGTGCTCTACAGCCTTTCATAGTACAGTACTAAAACGGTACTTTTTAATAGAACACATGGTCTAAATGTTGGAAGTTCCAGTACTAGAATATGAGCAGGTAATGTTATTTGCTGTCATGAATGAAGTGCCTTGTACTTTCCTCAACCACGTGATGAGTGAACGAGTAACTGCCAAAGGCTGTAGCTTTCTCTAAAGTAGAAATATACATTAAAAGAAAGCAATTGCAAAATTCCTGAGCTACTAAGATGCTGTAAGGAAAAATAACTGAAGATGATCAGTCCATCCATTTTGTGCTCTGTATATGAACCTATTTTATGTCAGTAATTTTAAAAATATGCACCCTGATCATATCTCTGTAGTTCATTCAATTCTAAGACACTTCAGAAATACCTTATTCTTTTGTACACCCAACTCAAGAGTCTGTTGAAAAAGGTAATAAGAAAATATTCACATATACCACTTTTCAGGTAAAATACAACTTGCTTTATGAATCACTGTATTATTAACAGTTGCTGAAACCAATAGAATATATGAATTCTTAATTTTGGGGGATCATACCACACTCTACTATGGGTGGGGTACCAAGTGTATTATTATGAAAGGGTTAATATTTGTACATTCAAAACCTTAATCTTACTATATACCATGAATTTGTTTGTCTTGAATTTGTCAAGAAACTTTTAGGTTACACACATTATGACACAGATAGAGGCAGAGGTGTTTTTTTACCCATTCCCCTCAGAGAATTGGAGGCATCAAGGAAAAGAGAAAGGCTGCCTTCAGTTAATCAGAGGGGTCAGAACAGAAGGTTGTTCAAAGCTATTGCTTTGTTTTTAGCAGTTTTCTGCTGCAGAGCCCTTCCCTTCCTATGGCAACAAAGTGGGATTAGCTTTTGCTTAACAAAGGAGACATGTTTCGATTCCCTATCTGATTGGCTAAGATAAGCTATCTTTTTCACCTCACATTTGTTATTATAGGGTGGGTTTTATAAATAGGCCTGATTTCAAGGGTTGGCTGGGCCCTAATTGGGTGGGCTGGATTTGTGCAGATGAGGTGCTTCTTGCTTGCCGTATATACTCCTGTATAAGCTAACCTGTGTATAAGCCGAGACACCTAATTTTACCACCAAAATCTGGGAAAACTTATTGACTCCCGTATAAACCAAGGGTGGGAAGCTGGGGTTTGAGGAAGCCCAGCCAGTCCACAGGCAGAGGGAGCTCCTTATTTGGGCAGTAACATCAGGGAGGTCACTGCCCAAATAAGGAGCTCCCTCTGCCTCTGGCTGGGTTTGAGGAAGCCCAACCAGCGGCAGGCAGAGGGAGCTCCTTATTTGGGCAGTGACATCCCCCTGATGTCACTGCCCAAATAAGGAGCTCCCTCTGCCTCCCAGATGGGGTTTGAGGAAGCCCAGCCAGCCGGGGTGCCTTGGGGTTCCCCCTTCGCCCTCCGAGGAGGGCAGCAACAAGCGGCTTGTGCAGCCGCAGGGAGGTCATCCCAGGCTACGCCCCCAGCCTCGGCAGAGGCCTGAAGAGCCCACTGGCTGCAGGGGTTTCCCTTTCACCCTCTGGGGAGGGCAGCAACAAGCAGCTTGTGATTGCTGGTAAGCGGTGACTCGTATATAAGCCGAGGGGACATTTTTCAGCCTTAAAACAGGGCTGAAAAACTCGGCTTATACGCATGTATATACAGGTAATTAGATTGAGAAGCACTCTGAGGCATCCAAGAATGGAGGGAGACATTTAAACCAGCCACTGAGGGCTGCACAGTTCCACAGGACAGGTAGAAGTCAATCCATTGCTACTGTGGATCAATGCTTGAATCTTTACATTGTACAGTGGGAGAAGGGACAATGGGAAATATCTCTCTGTAAAGTTAAGAAGGAAAGCAGGCATAAACTGCGGCCATGTCAAATGTGGAGCCAGAGTGAGTTACTGAAATCCTGGCATATCCCACAGGCAGAGTGATAAAAAACCCCTCACATTGGGGGGGGGGGATGAATTTAATGGACTGTTTATATTATACATGGACGGAGGCCATATGAGAGATGGTGGGGGAGAGGTAAATCTGCTCGCCCACCTTCTGACCTCCGATCTATCCCAAAGGATGAGGGCTGTGGGGTTCAGGCTTTAAACCCTACTTCGTCCTTGGTGTTGATCAATGCCAGGTCCATAAACAATAAGACCGTAACGCTCCGAGATTATCTCGGAGCCCAGCAGGTGGACCTGGCTTGTATCACCGAAACCTGGGTTCGTGAGGGCGAGACTGTGGCCTTGGGTGAAGCCTCGCCCCCGGGTTTCGCGTGTTTCCACCAAGGTTGAACTCAGGGCCGGGGGGGCGGTGCGGCTGTGTTAATCCGTGATTCGATCCCCTTCAGGGCTGTCCCCGTCCCGAGGATCATTGGTCTGGAGTGTGTTGGTCTAGAGTGGATGGCCAAGGAGAAGTTGGCTGTCTTCCTGGTGTACCGGTCGCCTAGCGCACCAGGGGAGAGCCTGCCACAGCTGCTGGAGGCGGTGGCTGACTGGGCGCTGCGGTTCCCCAGGCTTATTGTCTTGGGGGATTTCAACGTCCATGTTGATACCGCCTCATGTTCAGCGGCTGTGGACCTGGTGTCATCCATGGCAACACTGGGCTTCTCCTTAATGAACTCTGGCCCCACTCATGAAGCCGGTCACACTCTAGATTTGGTCTTTGGGTCGGGAGTTGAAGTGGTCGTATCCTCTGTTACCAGAGTGCCATGGTCCGACCACTATGCCCTGAAGTTTCGGGTTGACCTACCGCGCCAACCCCGTCTAGGCGACGGGCTGATTTATGCCCGCCCACGGAGACTAATGGATCCTATTGGTTTCCTGAATGCTCTGCGGGATCCTGAACCCACAAGCACCCTTGATGAGCAAGTGAAAGACTGGAATTCCAGGCTTTCCGATGCTATCGAGGTGGTTGCTCCCCGGCGCCCTCTACGCTGTCGCACTCGGCTTGCTCCTTGGTACACCGAGGAGCTGCGCCGTATGAAGCGAGAGCTTAGACGGCTAGAGCGAATGTGGAGGAAGTCTTGTGACGAAGCTGCGCGAGCATCTTATAGGACGTTTATGAAAGCCTATGAGATGGCGACGAAGGGGGCAAAGAGAGATTATTTTTCCTCCTCTCTCGCATCCGCTAGCTCTCGCCCAGCCCAATTGTTCCGTATCATTCGATCCTTGTACTCATTAAACGAGGGCTCTAAACATCCTCAATTGGCTCTTGGCTGTGAGGCTTTTATGAGCTTCTTTGCGGATAAAGTCACGTCGCTCCGCCATGACTTTCCTGCCACTCTTGATACAATAAATGAACTGGAGGCCCCGTGGCCGTCTTCAGGTCCTTTCTTGGACCAGTTTTCCCTGCTCGCTGAGGCTGATGTTGACAGGGTCCTAGCTGCTGTTAGACCTACTACCTGTCCTCTGGATCCGTGCCCCTCATGGCTGATTAAAACTTGCCATGAGGAATTACGGTCCCACCTGTTGAATATTATCAACTGCTCCCTTGAGCAAGGAGTGTTTCCGGGTGGGTTGAAGGAGTCAGTGGTCCACCCACTCTTGAAAAGACCATTCTTAGATCCTAGTGATCTGGCCAATTACTGCCCCGTTTTGAACCTTTTGTTTCTGGGGAAGGTAATTGAGAGAGTGGTGTTGGAGCAGCTTCAGGGCTTCCTGGAGGACACATCGGCCCTAGATCCCTTCCAGTCTGGCTTCCGTGCTGGGCATGGGACGGAGACCGTCCTTGTTGCCATCACAGATATGCTCCGCATCCAGCTTGACCGAGGCGGATCGGCGCTGCTGGTGCTTTTGGATCTCACTGCAGCGTTTGATGTGGTCGATCACGATCTTTTGACCCACCGCCTGGCTGTTGCTGGAGTGCGGGGCATAGCCCTTCAATGGCTTGCCTCGTTTCTCCGGGAACGTAGTCAGCAAGTGTGGTGCGGGGACCGGGCTTCCCAACGGTGCCCACTCACTTGTGGTGTACCTCAGGGAGCTTTGTTGTCCCCGCTATTATTTAATATCTATATGCGACCCCTTGCTCGGCTGGTGCGGAGCTTTGGGCTGACCTGTCACCAATATGCTGATGACACTCAGCTCATTCTGTTGATGGAGGCGGGGACGGCCGCTGCCCCTGTGGCTCTACAGCATTGTTTGGAGGCGGTTGCTGGTTGGTTGAAGCAGAGCAGGTTAAAACTTAATCCAACGAAGACGGAGGTCCTCTGGCTGGGTCGTGAAGGGGGGGCTGAGGGTCTTCGGCCACCGGTGCTGGAGGGGGTCTCTTTGACACCGACCCCTTCCGTTCGCAACCTGGGTGTCCACCTGGATTCATCCTTGTCCATGGAGACCCAGGTGGCACATGTAACCCGGGTTGCTTTCTTCCATCTCCGTCAAGCCCGGCGGCTGGCCCCCTACCTTTCCCAGACCGACCTGGCCACGGTGATCCATGCAACGGTCACCTCCAGACTGGATTATTGTAATTCGCTCTACGCGGGCCTTCCCTTGCGGTTGATCCGGAAATTGAAGCTGGTCCAAAACACAGTGGCTCGTCTTCTCACGGGGGTCTCAGTCAGAGATCATATCACCCCCGTGTTGTGCCGTCTGCATTGGCTCCCAGTGGAATTCCGGATCATCTTCAAGGTGTTGGTTTTGACCTTTAAGGCCCTTTACGGTCTGGGGCCCTCATACCTACGGGACCATCTCACCCCTTATGTCCCGAGTCGTGCCCTCCGCTCTGTGGAGGCGAATTTACTGGTGGTTCCCGGCCCCTCCATGATGCGGCTGGCCTCCACACGGGCCAGGGCGTTTACTGCCCTGGCCCCTGCCTGGTGGAACGCCCTCCCTCCACCAATTAGGGCCCTGCGGGACCTTGGAGAGTTCCGCAGGGCCTGTAAAACGGTGCTGTTCCACCGGGCTTTTGAGGGAGCCGGCCGCTGAGTCCGCCCCTCGTACTGTCCTGCACACTGGCTATCTGTTGGACCATCTGCCAATCCCCTCCCATCCCAGGGTTTGACCACTGGGGTTGGCTGCCAGACGTCTTCTATTATTAATTCAATTATTTATTGCAAGTATTACTGCTGCTGTAGTTTATAGTTTTATAGTTTTATGGCTTTGTATTTTGACTGGGGTTATTCGATTTGTTTTATTGTATTGTTGTTGTTGTGCACCGCCCTGAGCCCTTTGGGGGTAGGGCGGTTTACCAAATCGAATAAATAAATAAATAAATAAAATAAATACTTAATAAATCATAGTTTAAGTCATGCATTTTGTCTGGTGTCTTTGTTTCAGGGTATAGGGGCCAGTTTCATTTTATAAGCTGTGACTTTCCACAGAATATCTGGCTGCCAGTAGGAAGGTTTTGAGATTCTGCTTGTTCGTTAGTGCATTCATTATCAAGGAGAGTCCTACAGGATCAGACATGAAGTCTTGTAGTCTTTTGTCAAAAGTGGTCTGCCAGAGCGGGCAGTATAATCAATGCATGGTTTTTAGTAATGGTCATGGATGGTTCACCAGATATATGTCAAAATCACATCATAATATTTGTATGCCCAATGCTGTATACGGAGTAGTTCTCAAATAAAGTGTCTTAAATAGTGCGTGAATGTAACTGACTTATTCAAAAAGAACTAAAACAGCAAAAGTATAAGGAACTATTTTTAATTTATGGCGTGCGAAAAGAGGAAACATGGGGCTAGATGCAGACAGGTAGTAGAATTTTGATGGGGAAATGCACTACAGTCAGGCATAATACAGCAATGTTGTAGCTGCATCACTGCACCACGGCCAATAAGCCCAAAAGTGATACTATTCCTTCTCCCACAGAAGTAGCCTATGCTGCAGAATGAGCTGTCTCACTGATTTTACCAGCATAAGTCTGCACTGGCAAATGAAGGCATTCCCAGGTCGAAGGGGCTCAGGAAGCCAACTAAAGCCCCCACCCCAGGAACGTCCCTTTCATCAACATCAATGGCTCCTGCATCGCAGGAGTGCTGATGTCACAGCAGAGGCGTAGCACCAACAGGGACATCCAGGGCGACTTGTCCCAGGCTCTGCAGGAGGCAGAGGCACCAGGCAGGAAAACCCACTCTGCCCAACGGAGCAGTTGCCTGCTCTGTCGGGCAGTGGGGAAATGGCGGCTGCAGCCTGCCTGGTGCCGTTGCCTCTCGTGCTGTGGGAGGTGGCGGCACTGGACAGGGAGCAGGTGGTCCATGGAGCAGAGGGGAGATGGCGACCTCCAAATGTCCTGCCCCCCATGGATCCCCGTGCCACATCACCATACCTGGAAGGTAAGGTAAGTGGTGGCGCAGTGGGGGGCATGGAAAACTTGCAGGCTGCCCCGGGCGCAGCTCTGCCCAACTGTGCCTCTGTGCCACAGCTGCACTGGTGGCTGGATGTCATGCTGCTGTTCTGCTCCCAAACACCAATGTAAGTGCCACTGTCCTGGCATAAATATGCCTTATGCCAGTACAAGTGGCATTTACACTACTGCCAGGATCATGTCACCTCCTAAGAAGATTTTTTAAATTAACCATTCAGTGTATAATCAACCCATTACAAGAATATAAATGTTATGAGAATACATAGTTCATTCATTAATATGCAACTTGTATTTTTGTGATTTATGTATTGCAGTATTTCAAACTTTTAGCTCTAAACTTCATCAACCAAAAAATCCAGTGAGATGTAGTGGTTTAGAGTGGTTAGAGTGTCAGACTAGGATCCATGCTTGAATCCTGACTATGTCATGGAAGAGTGGGTGATCTTGGGCCAGTTAGTTTGCCTCACAAAGTTGTTGTGAAGATAAAATGGAGGAGAGGAGAATGATGTAAGCAGCTTGGGGTCTGTATTGGTGAGAAATGAAATAAACCAATAAATAATAAAAGCAAATTGCAACCAAGAAATCAGAAGGAGATTGAAACCTGGAAGGACAGCTAACAAGGAACAGAAGTGTTGCTGGATAGCAAGATCAAGATAATTCATACTGTGATATGCCCCATTATTATGAGTGGATGTAAAAGTTGGACAATGAAGAGAGGTAACAGGGAGAAAACCAATTATACTGAAAATGCACTGTCGAAGAACAGATCTATAGATACTACGGACTGCCCAAAAGACAAATAAGTGGATTCTAGATCAATTCAAGCCTGAATTCTCTATGGAAGCTGAAGTAACTAAACTGAGGCTATTGTACTCTGGACACTTTCTGAAAATGCCACTGTCGAAGAGCAGTTTTATAGATACTATGGACCGCCCAAAAGACAAATAAGGGGATTCTAGATCAATTCAAGCCTAAATTCTCCATAGAAGCTAAAATGACTAAACTGAGGCTATCATACTCTGGACCCTTTCTGAAGAGACAAGTTTCACTGGAAAAAGGCAATAATGTCAGGAAAAATAAAAGGCATTAGGAAAAGAGGAAGTCCTAGCACAAGATGGATTGAGTCAATAAAAGAAGCCATGGCCTTCAGTTTGAAAAATCTGAGCAAAGATGTTAATGATAGGACATTTGGGCCATCATTAATTTATAGAGCCTCGATAAACTGGAAGAAACTTCAGGCACAAAAACAACACAGTACTAAACCACTTTGCCAACAGATTAATTGAAAAAATATTTCAGAGTGACCACCCAAATTTGACTGTGATTTCAGTGGCAAGGTAACTGTAGTGTCTTCACAATATTAACTAGATAAAATATCAGGAATTGTATTTTCCCCCTTAAAGCATGAGTCATATGTATAGTTCTATTTTGACATTTTAACTGCAGAAGTAACTCTGTGATCCAAGTCTGGGAACCACCGTGACTAAAACTCTTTTGATTGGTGAGTGGAAATTAATCTTGGTATGACAAATCTGCACTCTCATTTCTGAATGTAATGGCTACAGAAGAAGACGACAGTACTGATCCTAATGAATCAAATTGACACTCACTAGAACAATGAAATGTGCCTCCATTTTATAAGTAGTGTCTGTCCAGGAGAATGTGGTTTCCTTTTCTTACTTGGGTATCCAGATGACAGACTTGCTGTACATTGCAACCTTTCTTTAACTATAATTCCTGCCAAGCTATTTTTAAAAGTTGAAACTATTTTCTGTATCCCTGTCTGTTACTGTTCTCATAAGTGGTTTTCTACAACAGATTTCTTAATAAGCATATCTCACCTTTATGTATGTCAGAACCTCCTTCAACCAGACAATTGAAACAGTTGTTTCAACAGAACAAAGATTTCTTTATTGCACGTAATATAAGTTCCATACAGTGCCAAGACGTCTCTGCTACCCCAGCAGGGATGTAGCTATTTAAAGTAACCAACGTAACCATCCCACTGCCCACCGTACAATTCCACAGCTGTACTACAGACCAAAATATGTGACCTTCACTAGCAAGCAAAGGAGAGATAAGAAGTCAGGAAGCAGCAGAATAATACTTTCACACAGCAAATTCACACAGACCAGAGCTCCCATCCCCCAGTACTCAAGCCAACCTGACAATGTAAAAAGTAAGGATAAGGTTTGTGGGGAAAATCTTGTGAAAAGAGAGAAGAGAAATAAGGGTATTTTGGAGAGAGAAGAAAATCAAGAAGGGTGGTTACTGAGAGAGAGAGAGAGAGAGAGAGAGAGAGAGAGAGAGAGAGAGAGAGAGAGAGAACATGAACAGGGACAGTCTTTGTGATTAGGAGGCCCTGAGCAAAAATCTGGGAGGGAGGCATAGAATCATGCCTCCAGTTCTTCTGATTGTACCTATTTTCTGCCACTAGGTACAAGCACGGACTTTGTCATAAGTCAGCCTGCTGATGCCTCCTCAGATACGGAGGAGGTAGAGGAAGTCAGTTCCAGCACCAACTTTATAACAGAGGAGCACTTTCAGACAGAAGCTGTTGCACTGTGCCCTTAGCCCTCCAGCTCAGGAACTCAAGCCTTGTCTGTAACCCAGCCATTACTGGCCTCCCCTTTAAGGTCACTGGAATCTTTTGAACAAAGGAGGAAGCATTTATGAAGGCAACTCCAGGGAAAGCAGGTAAGTGCCAGAAGGCTGGCTCAGCATAGATCAATCCCCGTCAGCAGCACAGAGGCAATGCAGGGCTGATGAATAACATCTGACTTGGAATTAACAACAGCGACCTTATCTGTCCCAGAAAAATAATTTTCTATTGAAGTAGACAATGAGGAGAAGCTACTGTGAGAGCAACAGGTCTCTACCTCTTCTGTTCCTGCTTTTGTAACCATGCTGTACTTAAGATCTTCTATGAACCTGGATCTTCTGGACCAGACCGGAATACACCTTATGGATTTGCCCTGGCTTTGATGCTTTGGACTTTGACATATCTGAATTTGACCTTGGACTGTATCCATTGACCATGTCTCCTGCCATAGCCAGCTATCTGACTCTGGACAACTCCCTGTATGAGTCTGCACTCTGCACTACTGCAGAAATTGGCTTCACAAGCCTCAGATGGGCTAGGCAAGAACAGCTGTGTTCAGTCAGCTGACCTCTTTGGTGGATGGGACAGGATAACAGGTGGTCTGTCTTCCCTAGCATGGGTCCTGGAGCACTATCCCTGTTGCCCATTGATTAGGACCACCCCTCGGGGTAATGGAGAAAAGCCTGGAAAAAAGTGAAGGAAAGAGAAAGCAAAGAAAATGGGGAAGGAAAAAATATACTAGGAAGAGATAGAAGTATGTAGGGATAGGATTTCCCTCTTCTGGCAACATCATGAGTTCCTAGCTTATACTAAACTGTACTGCAATGGGTAGCCTATAGGATTATAGTCTATAATGTCCAGACTAGACAATAATGGGGAATAGTCAGTAATATCAGAATTTACAGTATAGTCCTGCTAAGATATATTCCCTTCAAAGGCTATTGAAGTTAACACACTTAGAAAGCTGTAACTGTTTAGAATTGCATTCCAGGACTTCTCCTTTGTACAGATAATCACAATTAAATTCATTTAAAATCAAAAATAATCACAGTCTTTCCTTCATTAGAACTCATCAATCCCATCAGGGATTTTTTTTCATTTTAATAACTGCATTAATTGGAATCAGGTACTTCTCAGGGCAATCCCTTACTTGTTTATCCTGCAGTATGTACAGCTTATTTAATATGGCCAGAAGCCAAAGTATTTGTCATCTGTGTAATTTTTATAACTTTTTCTTTGAATAGCAGACTTCTGTGATGAACACCAAACTGATTTTGCAACTCCTTTAAATTTAAAAATATTTCCGACATGTAGTAAGATGGGGTGTGGAGTAGTTTAAGAAACGTAACCTCCAAACACTGTTGGGCTAATACAGCTTGTTGAATGAATCTTTGTATCCTGTTCCAAATATTTTCAAGAAAAATAACAACCACTGTCCATTCCAAACACTACCATTCCAAAGCAATGCAGCTTGTATATATATGGTTGCTTGCATTGTGGCCTCCTTGATTACAATAAGACTGCAGTGAAGGAAATTAGTTATGAATTAAAATCTCTATTTGAGATGCAGTTTTTTTCTTTAATTTAAAAAGGGTGGCAATCGGAGGAAATACTGTGGGCAGTAAAGTTATATTTTATCTTTGCTGATAAGATTTAAAACAACGAAGTCCAAGAATGTCTAACTCCCACCCATCACACACACACACAATGAAATGGTTGGCCCGGCAATTGTGCATGGAAATCCCAAAATTTTACTAGAAGCTAAATAAAAGTCTTCTAAGTGGTGTTTGTCTCTAGGGATTAGTAAAGTTTCACTTTTACTACATGCACTTTGTTCACCCTCCCCCCTCCTCCAATAGCTCTTTTTGGTTTTGGTTTTGCTTGTAATATGTGACCAGAATTCTCATTAAATTCCTAATGAGTTTTCCAGTATATGTAGACTTTCATTATGTGCAGATGAATTCATGCTTGCTAAGAATTCTAATTTCTGTATAGAACGTTGAAGCAAAAGCCATTATATCTATAATGTTAATATAAGCCCAACCCAGAGCTGACAACCCTGGGGCACTTTCACACATGCAGAATAATGAACTTTCAATCTGCTTACACAATTGTTTGCAAGTGGATTTTGCTGTTTCGCTCAGTAAAATCCAGCTGCAAAGTGCACTGGAAGCGGATTGGTGTTTTTTTTTAAGGCAACTAATAATCTCCCCTCACTTTTACCAACAGTTAGAGCACCTTTGCTGGAAGCTTCCAAAATGGTGGTGGTTTGCAGTAGGCCTTTCTTGGTCCACATTTTGGGGGAATCCCCATGGGTAAAAATATCCCAGGATACTCACCCTAAAAATCCCAGTTTGGGCAAGGATTCCACATGGCTTCAGTCCCTAAATCGGCTCTGTTCTGGCCCTGACACGTGCTATGTCCCTCATCCCACATTTTTCAAAAACCTGCAGGAAGGTGCACCTTTTTGAGAATCCCGGGCTGATACTGATTTTTTGGGGAGACCAATAGGGTTATTTCCCCCCCCCCCTTTCTTGCCTGACTGGTAATTCAAGCTGCCATTCAACACAACAGCCAATCAAAGCGCACTTGACTGGGGTTTGCCAGGAAACCCCCCTTTTTTTCTCTGTGTTCAGGGCTCGTGAAAATGGAAGAGCAGTTTATGATTCCGGCATTACCTCAACTCCTCCACAGATGCAGGCAGTGGTGGGGAGGAGAGACTGGGATAAAAAGGTACAGTATCTTATGGAATGGGGGGAGGAGGGAACCAGGTTTATTTTCCCAGTGGGGAATCGGCCTTTGTAATTCTCTTGCACAAAAAGGTTCAGTTCTTTTAGAAATACCAGTTTAGATGTTGCCTTATTCGTGTTATCACCTACCTTGACCCTCACTGATTCATACAGAATCAGTTAATCCCAAATCATTCATAATGCATTCTAAAACAGAGTTAAACACTTCTATGCCCATTGACTTTAATGGATTTAAAAGGCTGCACCACCAAACTTCTTTAGAACATGATGTATGCTACATCCCATGTATTTTCGTAGAATTGTTAACAAATTCTTCTGATATGTGGAATATAAATAGGTATCCAATTAAATTGCAATAACCATACACTTTTAAGATTGCATGCATCAGATTCAGTTTAGGATGCAGTAGAGACACAAATTTCACTCTCCTGGTTTATTTGGCTTTCTTCTTTTGTAACAATGAATGAGTTTATAGATTTTAAGTGATCACCTAACACTTAATTCATGCCATTAATTTCCTTGAGACTTGCTAAAAAGAGCTAGAAGGCAAGGGTTTTTTTATTAAATGCAAAGGTTCTGCTTTCCCATCCTATTTCACATAATGATTTGAGCTTCCGAGATCACACCACACTCTAAAAAATAAATTAACTGGAATGCACAAAACTGTATACATTTGAGTATTCCACCCTAAAACTGTATAACAGGATGCCTTGTCACATTCTTAATTTCTTATAGCAGTCAACTAAAATTGCCTTCATCAGGAAGTGTAAAGTAGCCCAGATGGCAGGCTGCTTCTAGTATTATTTGAGTCAACTTATTTGTAATGGTCCTTTTTCTCATTAATTTCTGAATTTCAACTTTACTATTATCATTCACTTTAATTAGCTAGCTCATTGCAACCCAAAGTCTGAAATGTAGAAAATGTTAATCAAGTAATAGATTCTGAATGTGTGTGCTTTCCTCCATTGGACTTCATAAATTATGAAAAGTATCTCTGCATACATGCACAAGTATCATCTATTATGCTCACATACTATGTGCAGGGCAATTCTTAAGGAGATAGATGGATCATGGATGCCATGAACTGACTTCAGAACAAGGGACTCCGGTCACCTGTGTGTGTAGCTAACAAACAGAACTAAACAGGGACTCTACCCCACAACAGTAAACCAACTCACACAAATATTAGAGGGGAAGAAGACTATTTCCTTTTAGTGTATACAATGATTATACTACGGAGGCCAATCAATTCCTTCTATGAGGCGTTTGATGTAGTCTGCCAGAAACAGCTATTGAATTAAAAATACAGAGTATTTTAAATTTTTATTGTTTCTAATAATCCTTCACATAGTTACCCCTCCCAACTCAAGCAAGAGATAAGGCAGGCACTATTATTTATTTAATTAATTTATTAATTCATATTCAGTTTTTCCCCTGAATGGGGACCTAAAGCACCTTAAATTGCACTCTCCTTCTCCATTTTGTCATCACAACAACAACTCTGTGAAGTCTATTAGGGCGATAGGAAATGATTGGATAAGGCCATTCATCAAAATTCCATGGCAGAGTACAATTCTAACCAGGGTCTCCAAAACCATAATCCAACACCCTAACCCAGTGATATTCACCAAGTGGCTCAGGAGCCACCTATGGCTCATTGACATGTCACCCGAGATTCTACTGAGCACTGTTCCTCAGAGTAAGACTGGTGGCTGGTTGATGGTTTCAACCTTGAAACATTAGAGGCAATGGAGAATGAGTAAACTGAAAGCTTCTCTAAATTGTGGTCCTTGTTCTAGGGGTAGAAAGACCTTATAGGGACATTTTGATCTAGTACCCACTGATTGGGGAGGGAGCATGGGTCAATACAAGGCTTACATGAATGCAAAGGACCTGAACTTTCTTTGCTAGGTAAGACTGTAAGAAAAACATTTTCTGCAGAGATGTCTTCCCTCTCAACAGTTCTTGGGAGAGCTTATTTCAAATCACCATTCAGTCATAAAGTTTAGTGTGTGACTTGGAGCCAGTCACTTTTTCTCAGTTTAAACTAGATTATGAGGCTATTGTGATACACATGGAGGATAAAATGGAGAATAATCTCTACTATCCTGAGATCTCTGGAAGAAGAGCAGGAGAAAAGTGTAAGATAAATTTAGTAGAGCTCTCAGTGCTACCCTGTTTCCCCGAAAATAAGACATACCCTGAAAATAAGACATAGTAGAGGTTTTGCTGAAGTGCTAAATATAAAGCATCCCTTGAAAGTAAGACGTAGCAAAGTTTTTGTTTGGAAGCATGCCTGTCGAACAGAACACCAGAGCATGCAGCTGTGGAGCGGAAAAATAAGACATCCCTTGAAAATAAGACATAGCGCATCTTGGGGAGCAAAAATTAATATAAGACACTGTCTCATTTTCGGGGAAACACGGTATGTGCTTCCTGGCGGGAACTAAGAAATGGAAAGCATTTTCTACACTAATTTTTACAAATAATCGCAGTATACTGGAAACCAGCCTGTCTGCTTTATGTTGAATTAAATGGAATGTCTCTGTTATTCTCTGAGGCCAATAAACAAAGGTGTAGGATGGTAAAAAACCTGTTTTGGGAGGGAAGTTCACCCAGATCCTGCCCCTAAACCAAGTCTGTTCCGTGATATTTCCCCAAAACTTATTTTTTTTGCATTACGCTACTAGTGAGTCTTTTCAAAAATCCCAGGTTGCAGCCGCTTGTGAGCAAACGACCAGGCAGGAGGCGCTTTATTCGCTTCCACTTTCCTTTTTTTAAAAAAAAATCCATGGATTACATCAGTGTAGCTACGGCTGCAGATAGACATATTGTGAGACATCAGTGTGACTGTGGGGCTTCATTTGTGCATACCTGCTTAACTACACATTAATGAGAAGTAAATGAAAAAAATAGATGCATCTCCATGCGAAGGTGCCACAGCAACCCAGATTGTTTCCGTGGGCTCCAATCGCTGCCTGCATCGATGCATTTGAATGTGAAAACAAGAAAATGGGTTACTTTATCTCAACTGCAACCCGTTACACATTTGCTTTGCGGAAGAGGCCTGAGTTGGATATTACTTGACTCTGCAACTCTTTATACCATAATGAAGCTGAGCACATCACATGTGGATATTACCAAAATCAACTTCATGTTTTGATTCATGGATAATCTTACATAAAGGTTTTTTATTTCTTGTCAGATTACACTGTTTTTGGTGCACAATACACTCAAAACAGATTGACAGGGTTTTTAAATATGTTTTTGTTAAGACCAGTGAAGTCTTATTGTGTTTGGCAAGCAACGAAAGAATGACTTCAGACCATATATAAGGTAAATATAATGCACAGAGCGGACTATTATAAATGCATAATAGTAGTAATGCTATTATGAGCATGGATTGTGATTGCTGAGAAATATTATAGATTGAAACCTTTAGGCAAGCTACTGGATAGCTATCCTATCTTATACACAGTCTCCAGCAAGGCATGGGCACTTGTAATATTAAGATTTGCATATTTGCTCTCCTTTCTGCCAGCACCCCCTCCCCAGCACTCTAAGTAACTGTGAGAAACCAAATGCAACAGGCAGAACACCATCTCAGTGAGAAGCCCAACACTGATTATGAGAATTGCTAGATATGAAGCAATGCAGAAAATGTATATGAAAGGCCTAGTCTTACATCCATTTTATATGCAGATGAATTGTGTGTGGATTACCCTTTTTTTAGCTGGAGGAGTGAAGAAATGAAATAAGGTTCCATCTTGTTAAAAAAACAAACATATTGTTGATACCTGGCAAGTCAAGGAAAAGTGTATTGGCCTAAACTTTCAGGAAACTAGTCAAACATTTTCACAACAGTGAGAAAGTGGTGCTGATATTCAAAGTCTCCTTGGCCCTTTCCGCACTGTGGAAAGGGCACTTCCCTTTCCTGCCGGTGGGGAAGCGTGGGCCGTTCGCATGAGAGCATGCAAGCGGCCCCCAAAGAGGTCGGCGCAAGAGAGGCGGCTCTGCATAGAGCCGCCTCTTCCGCATCCCTCTCCCACTCACCTCATCGCCGTCATCGCCCTGCTGGCCTCCGTAGAATTCCATGCTGCGCCTCCGACCTCTAGGGGGGTCGGAGGACAGCGAGGTAGGGTCTATGGAAACCAGCTGCTTGGCTGGCACATGCTGAAAACGAGGTGAGTGGGAGAGGGATGGGGACAACAGAGCAGGAGGGAGGTTTTTGGAGGCGGCCTGACGCTGCCCTGGGGGAGGGGGAGGGGAGCCAGGTCAGCGCTGCTGCGTTTTGGCAGTGCAGCCTGTGCGAACGGCTCCCTGGGGACGGCGTTTTTGCCATCCCCAGGGCGTTGTTAATGGCCTGTGCGGAAAGGGCCCTTGAGACAGAGGATAGCCACTACTTCCTTGTGCCATCTGTGCAAAAAGGTTTCAGGTTCAATCCCTGTCAGCTCCAGCTAAAATAATCTTGTAGTAGATAATGTGAAAGACCTTGACCTAAGACCTAAGGAGAGCTGCAGTCATGACACAGTTTGCAGAGAGTTTGTTCAATTAGCAAAGAAATAAATTTTTAACTATGTTATACTTAAATGTGTTGTCGAAGACTTTTACAGCCAGAATCACTTATGTTATAATTAGACTATATTATCCACAAGTCAGTGAAAGGCAGAAAGACCATTACAAAGAGAGAAGCAAATTTAAAAACAAGAAGATTCATTTTTATCCTTACTAAATTTTGCAACTCCAATTCATAATACCAGATACAGCCCAGCACAGTTGATCATGGTTTGACAACTCTGAACACCAATTATTGAAAAATTGCAGAGTCTCTGACATTGATATGACATCAATATGAATAATTCCTATCATTGCTGAAACAGTGACACAAACAGAACTGACCAACATTCAAATGGATAGATTATCCACATAAAGTATCGGGTCAGGGTGAATAAACAAAGCTGAAATGGAATTCCACTTGTAAGTTTCACACATACCTCATGTGAGGCATTTTTCCCCCAGAGTTAATCAAATATTTGACTCATCGTCCAAATAAGACTTAAAGTGTGTAATGTATACAGATTTTTCCCTTAAGTTAGCTTTGAGAAGTCTTTCTGTGTGAGTTCTAGTAATTTGGACACCTAGGGTTTAGAAACTTGTTAACTTCTTACTAGAGTTGGGTGTTGACTTCTGTTGGAAAAATGCATAATGAAGCTCTACATTTTGTTGTGTGAAAAATTCTTGCAGCCTCCCTGTGGCCTTTTGAATTCATGGAAAGAATTCTGTTCAGAGCGATCACTTTTCAAAGGGTGCCTTTCTTACTTACAAGGGACAACTTCAGATAATGTTGTTATTTGTAGCTTGCACTGCCTCACAGAAGCCTCTGTTCTAAATGTAAGCATTAAATCCCCCCCCCACCCCGAATATCTTACTTGCTGGTGCTACCTCTCAAGAAATAACACTGCAAATCCAGCCTTTCCAAACATTTCATTTTCAAGTTTTGCCAGCCTCAACACAACATACTTTTGACAGCCTGATCCGAGTTAGAATAAAGATACATTTTTTAGAAGTGGCTCGGCTTGATTAACCTCATGAACACTAAGCAGGCATAAATATGCTGCTGCAGCTCATTGCTTCATTGGTGTTAGCATGGGTCTTGACCATTGGCTGACACCAAGTACAGGAGCAATGAGTCTCTGCAACTTGCGGGAAATAGAAGTTTTATTGGGGAAAAGAAAATCACAGAGCAGAATAATGGCTTCTGTCCCTTCAGATTATTGGCAGAATAGGTATACAGTGCCGAGGCTTTCTCAGTTCTCACAACACATCAGCTTTACTTCAGCTACCATAAGATTCAGCTTATTACAGCATTGCTTGGTATCACACCTTGTCTTCTTGTATCATATCTCAGTTTCCTGTATAGACACTTTTTGCCCCTACAATACTTTTAGCCTAACTTTTTTTCAGTTTTCAAAAGTCTAGCAGCTTTACAGAGGATTTGGACCAATTCAGTTTTTTTCTCACATACAATGGCTTTTTTTTTCTTTTTGGAATGCACTACTTTTTTAAAGGAAAAGTTTTAGACCGCTGCAGTGGTATATCTTGGACAGGTTTAGTTAGAGGTCACAACCCCAAAAGACAATGCACATCTTTTCTGAGTCCTCTTTTGTAACTTAAGCTTGGTTGGAAGTAGAATGTATAAATTTTAGCTCTGAACTCAGCTGCTTAGGTAAGATTCTAGTTTAACCCTTGCTTGAATTCCTTGGCAATGTCGACCTTGCCTTTCTCTTCTCTTTGTGTATGTGCTTGTGCATACTCTGCTACTTCTTTTAAGAACTTTTATTTATTTATTTATTTATTTATTTATTTATTTATTTATTTATTTATTTATTTATTTATTTTTAAGATATTTCTATTAGATTAAGGCTAAATACTACCCTTTTTAACTTATTCCCTCCAACTCACTGATTTTATTCCAATTAAATGGGGCACTGAGAAACTGATATTGAAATGTGATTTGTTTTATTAGTGGGGGATTTGATCATTGGAGCTGTCTTAAGCCCATTTGATGGGGAAGGATGGCCAATAAATAGCTTCTAAACAAGATTCCTAATTTTGCATTCTAATATTACCAATAAGTCATTCTTAGAGCTGAATCAGTGCCTTTCGACTGGGGCATGGCTCATCCTACATTAGAGAGAAAAATGGTGATGAAGTTTGATGGACTTTACTTCATGCTGTTTTTTGGACAATCAAAAAGGTTTGTCAGGGTGAATGTATAATTTTCTACTGTTTCACTATTTTTTTCTGTTTTCTGATATTTTTAAAAGTTGCTTTTGTTACCTGTCGTGACAAACAGAAGGCACATAACCAACCAGAACTTTAAGTACAAAGTTTCACCAGGAGGACCCCTTGAAGTGAACTGACCACTACCATGTTTCCCCTATTATAAGACAGTGTCTTATATTAATTTTTGCTCTCAAAGATGTGCTATGTCCTATTTTCAGAGGATGTCTTATTTTTCTGTGTTCTGTTCGTCGGGCATGCTTCCAAACAAAAACTTTGCTATGTCTCACTTTCGGAGGATGCCTTATATTTTGAAGTTCAGCAAAACCTCTACTACGTCTTATTTTCAGGGGATGTCTTATATTTGGGGAAACAGGGTAGCAAGAGCTAAAAAGAACTGAAAGCTGAAAGTAAATGTTCTTGGCAAGAGACTGATTTTCAGCACTACCTAGTATGGCAAGCCAGGAGGGCCAGTACACTACATTTTTAATAGCGATTTTAAGACCATTATTTTGAATTAGTAGTTTTATTGTCCTATAGAATGTTTTATTTTTGTATTGATCATCATAAGCCACCTTAAATAAAGGAAACTGCTGCTCAGGAAACTGGCTAAATACATTTTATCTAAATATTTTTGCCCTATTTTTCTGGAGACTCAAAGCAACTTACAGAATGAAGAATACAGAACAAAATACAATTTAAAGGAAAACATGAAATGTTGCCGGTCCACTCTCCCTCCCTTCAAACACCACTGAAGAAGAAGAAGAAGAAGAAGAAGAAGAAGAAGAAGAAGAAGAAGAAGAAGAAGAAGAGGAGGAGGAGGAGGAGGAGGAGGAGGAGGAGTTTGGATTTATATCCCCCCTTTCTCTCCTGTAGGAGACTCAAAGGGGCTTACAATCTCCTTGCCCTTCCCCCCTCACAACAAACACCCTGTGAGGTAGGTGGGGCTGAGAGAGCTCCGAGAAGCTGTGACTAGCCCAAGGTCACCCAGCTGGCATGTGCGGGAGTGTACAGGCTAATTTGAATTCCCCAGATAAGCCTTCACAGCTCAGGCGGCAGAGCGGGGAATCAAACCCAGTTCGTCCAGATTAGATACACGAGCTCTTAACCTCCTACGCCACAAGGAGGTTATAAGCTACCTCAACTTCCACCACAGCTTTTACAAGACCATTATAGTTATCAACCTCAAGGTGAGGTCTGGAGGCCTCAATCACAACTGGTCTTGAGACCAGAGAAGTCAATTTTCCCTGAGGAAATCAAAGTTTCTTCAAGGAAAACTGTATCAGTTGAGTTCTTTCCCCTCCCCAAACTCCATAGCCCTGCTGAGTTCCCTCCTCAAACTCCATCCTCCTCAGGCACTTTCTCCAAGTCTCCAGGAATTTCCTAAGCCAGAGCCAGCCATATTAAAAACTATGTTTGTGAACTAGAAGCTAAAAACCAGAGGCAGGAGCCCTCTGAAGAGATGTATTTAGCTGGTGCACATAGTCTCAATTGCTTTTCCTCCTTATGCCTCTGGCCACACTTAGGCTTTAAACGACCCACAGAAAGGGAGGGATAAATGCTTAGCCTAATAAAATGAATAAATAGAATGATATTGTGATGTTTTTATTCTTCCTTTAGTTTTATGTTTCTGATGAATGGGATGCAGAGCCAGACATGACATATAAAGTCATGCTGCGTACTATACTGAGACAAGAGTAAGAAAAGTGCTATGACTTTCCAAAGCCAAGAAATTTTAACCCATAACTCTTTCTAAAGGAGGGATTAAAACACAGTTTAAATTCATCTAATGGTAATTAGTGTTACATGTTATATGTCCCCATCTCTTTATTTTATATATAGAACAAGTCCTAAGAAAAACTGCATTAGTTTTAGATGAAAATTGGCAAAAAGGATTGTTAACAATTTGAGATATGCAGATGGTACACATTAATGGGAGGAAATAGGAAAGGCTTGAAAGAAGTACAATGAAAGTAGTGCCAACCCTGAATTACAGCTGAACATCAAGAAGAGAAAAGTAATGCCTGCTGAGAAATTACAAAACTTTAAGACTGACAATGAAGAAATTTGAATTTTTAAAAGATGTTCTATTCCTTGACTCCTTCGTAACCAAAAGGGAAACCAAAACCAAGAAATCAGAAGGAGATTGGGAAGGAGAGCCACGAAGGAGCTACAAAAGATTCTTCAGTGTAAGGATATGTCACTAGCAGCCAAGATCAAATTAATTCATGCCATAGAAGGGTGCAACTATTTTGTACTTCATTGTAAATCATTCATCTGTAGTAAGCATGCAAATAGTTCCTTAAACACCTGGCAGAAATTATATTCAAGTAATAAGCAGCTGATGAGTCCACATTGCAAATTTAAAGATCAAAACAATTCATGTTATTTGTGGCAGTAGATGAGAAAAAAAGCATCTGAACGGAAACAAATTCTTGCTTAGAAAAAGAATATTCCCCATAGCAATACGTGATCCTGCTTGCTGGTACAATTAACATTTTTAATATTCTGTTCTCGCATGAAGCAGCCAAGAAATGTTCTAATATTGGAAAATATTATGAAGCTGCTAGAGAATCTTGCAATAAATTCAATCTCACAGATAAAAGCACTTGTATGCAATGTTTTCTGTCATACAATTACACGTCCCATGACTCTGCAGGCAAAGAATGGAGAACAAGGCATCTGCATTGTAGCATACAGTGAATTGATTAATCACTGTGGTATAAAACATTCTTGAACTCCATGGTGTACAGTATAGTACATTATTGTATACTGAATGTATATTTGAATCTCAAGTGTACTGAATGTATATTTGAACAGAAAATGCATATTTTCATCAACAACAACCAGCAATAATAGAATTGTGGGGGGGAATAATCCTTAATAAACAGCATCACTTTCAATGTTGTTTAAACTGGGGACCCCAGATTCTCCCTTTAAGGTGGATTTAAATAATGCTGTTTGGGGGTGGATTCCAGCATCACTTGTTTAAACTAGGGAGCCCAGATTCTCCTTTTAAATCCACCTTAAAGGGAGAATCTGGAGTCCCCAGTTTAAATAACATTGAAAGTGATGCTGTTTCCCCCAATTGGGGGGACTGGATACAACACCATAAAATGTTTTAATAGCAGTAATAAAACATTTTGAAAGCATTTTGAAAATGTTTTCAAAAAATATTTCTGCTGCGTCCAGATTTGTGAGTTGGGGCATGTTCTATAATGTGATGGTGACTTTGTAACAACCTGGTGGAAAAAATCTTTGTTTGGTCATGGTGGGGGAGGGTGGTCGCATCAAACTCAGGTTTTGCCCAGGGCTCCAGTTTGCCTAGGTTCGCTGATGTAGCAGGTGCTACAGCTGAAAAGGCTGAAAATCCTGAGTCCAGTGCCAAGACTAATGGAGCAATTAAAATAATGGACACTGTCAAAAGGCTAAGCTTCTAGCAGAATCAGTCAAGGCAAAATGGTCACAACTGGGACACCAGACTAAAACACATTCACTCCCTTTAGGAATCAAAGGCCACATCAGCAGAAAAGAAAAGACCATTTCAGTGGTAATAGGGGCAGAAGGATCCTTGAAGGATAGTTACTGGGTAGTTATACTAGTAGATGACACTTGTGGAGGATCTTTATAGACAACAGAAGTTCCCCTTCAGCTAAGTGGCTTCTTTTCGTCTCCCCACAAGAGGCACCTTGTGAGGTAGGTGGGGTTACCTGAGAGAACTGTTCTGAGAGAACTGTGACTAGCCCAAGGTCACCCAACAGGCTTCATGTGGAACAGTGAGGAATCCAATTTGGTTCTCCAGATTAGAGTCTACTACTCATGTGGAGGAACAGGGAATCAAACGTAGTTCTACAGATTAGAATCCACCACTCTTAACCACTGCACCCCACTGATTTTCTCGCAGAATTAATCTTGGATGTTACATCTTTCTACTAAGAGAAAAACCTTTCCCAAGTCTTCCCTCAGCTAAGGTTGTTCTACTGGTCTTGTATTTCATAGATTGTTGTCAGTCTAACAGAAAAGTGTTATTCTTTTAAAAAAATCATTTAATCAGAAACTCACCCACATTTGTTATTTCCTTTTCCCATGTTGAAAACACAAATACTGCTTATTATCTTTTTTCCCCCTGTAGATGATAAATGTTCTGTCTGGCCTTGGTGCAAAGTCCATGACCTCATTCTACTCGATTGTATAGGAGATCCCTCCAAGCCTGCTGACACAACACTGAATGTTGTAACACTAAAGTCTACTTTTATCCATGCCCAGATTTTTTCTTTCATTATGATACCAGGGAATTTTAGTCAACAGAATTCTCTGGCACAATTCTATCATATGTTTATGCTTTTAGAACTAGTTGGAAGAAGAAATATCTAATCCTGAATTAAAACAGGATTTGGACTGGACTAGATTTTCCTATACATTTCCAAAACTTTTATATTTTTTCCAGGTAACTTACAGTTTGAGGTTCTTATGGATTGATTAGCTGAGTAACTCTAATACCGTTTTGCTGTGTATAAAATACCATTTACTTTCCGTACAAGAGGACAATGTTTAACAGTCCAATTTGTTCTATTACTTATAAAGCATGGGACCATTTTGCGCAATTGCAAGGTACTTCCGTTTGTATCTCTTAAATTTCAGCAATGTTGTTTCGCCAGCTTTACAAACCACAAAATAGTGTTGCTGTTTTTTAATTTCTTCCTTCAAAAGTGTTTGCTTAGCTATTTTCCTAGTTTTTTGTCATTTGCTGCTTTGGTAGGGATTCCTTCCAACACATTTTATGAAATTCCTTCCAGCAGTGGCGTAGGAGGTTAAGAGCTCGTGTATCTAATCTGGAGGAACCCGGGTTTGATTCTCCGCTCTGCCACCTGAGCTGTGGAGGCTTATCTGGGGAAAAGCAGCATCTTTAATATTATCAACAGATCTATATATCAATCAATCTATTGGTAAATCAATATATCAACATTAAAAAGGTGAACTATTAAAGAAGAGTCTTGAATATGACATCTGTACACTTTGCCCAAACACTGATTGTATTTTATGGTGGGAAGTGAGGGTGGGGGGAGTGATGGCGGTGTGCAAGCTGCAAAACTACAAAAAGGACAATGTGAACTGCTAAGCTTCCCAAGTTCACAACTGTCTGTCTCCCAATGTGCTGTAAACCCAAGTGTCAAGATTGAAGGACTTTTCCCAATGTGGTCTGAAATCACTGATGACTTGTGTATAAAACTATGAGGCTGGAGACATCCCAGTTTGTCTATCAAATGCAGGGTCAAATTAGGTGTTTGGACTGATCAGCTTGTCTTATTATTTTTACATGTTTTAGTATTAGTATTGATTTATCAATCTAGTGATGTGGTTATGAAATTGTTTTTTAAAAAATCTATAGATCTAAAGATGTCCAGGAGCGGGGAGGCCATGAGCAATAGAAATGATACAGCAGGACAAGAAGTGGGAAGGAGTCAGCAACAGGGAGGAAGGCAAGAGAAAAGCATGCAGAGCAGCATGAGTCAGTGTGTGTTGGGTGGGGGGTAAGACTAGTCGAGTTGGATGCAGGATGGAGGGAAGAGCTCCAGGCCAAAGCTGTGCCCACCAGCAAATCTGTGTCACTCTGGCAGTGAAGCAAAATTAAAATCATGCGATATGTGGATTTTGCTTGCTGCAGAGAGTGGAAAGTGAAAGCGGCGTTAGAGAAAATACATTCGTACAAGAAACCTTGCTGTGGTAGACATTCACCTCCACCATACAACAAACACCTTGTGCATAACCAGCCATTGTTTTTGTGATCTTTCAAACAGTTCCTATTTGGGGTGGGGGGGGGGAAATAGGAGCAAAGTGGTTTTGCCTTCCATTACTACCTGGTAATGTTTAATCATGCTTGGAGCAGAAGCCATATTTATTGCTTTCTTCCTCTTTGCTTTAATCGGAACTAGAGTTGTCAGATGACCAGTGGGGGATCTGGACGGGGGATAAAGTTGCCAGATCCATGTTGGAAAACTGGAAAGTTAGGGATAGAGCCTGGGGAGCAAAGGGACCTCAGTGGGGTACAATGCCATAGAGTCTACTCTCCATAAAGTCTATTTTTCCCTGGGGGAACTAATCTTTATCATCTGGAGATGAGCTGTAATTCCAGGAGATTCACAGATTCCCCCTGAAGACTGGCATTCCTAATTTTAAAATATTTGAAAAAGCTCATTTTGGCTTTCTTGTCTTCCTTGGCTCATTATGAGCTATCACTTGCCAGGTCTACAAATCCTGGTTATTAGTAAACATCTTTAATCGCCTATCCTTCCCATTTCCTATATGAGTCTCTTTTATTTTCAGCAGAGTACTAAGCTTTTTTTTCTAGTCTCACTAAAGTCTTTGTATTTTGTATTTTTTGTCATTAATATTGTGTTTATAGATCTCCTGTCGACCTTGGATCCCTTTCTCTGATTTATAATCAGGCCATGGAATCCTATTTGGCATTTCTCTCACTTTTTAATATTGGACAGCCCCATCCAAGACTGGGCGCCCAGCTATGGCACCACAGCCATGTCCGGTGCCCCCCAAAGAGGCTTCCCAGCAGCGTGGGAAGGCTCTAAAAGTTAGAAAGCCTCCCCACTGTTGAGAAGCTTTTATGGTCCTCAATAGACCTACCCCACCCAAAAGGGTGGCTTAAGTCCAAAGTTTGGGCTGCTGGTATAACACTGGCAAAGGTCAGGAGAAAGTCAATTAAAGTGGGTTCCTCCCCTGGCAATACCCTTAGCTTGCCCCTGCTTAGCTTGCCCCTTCAATGCAGCAGGGACGCATGACATCCAGCACCTGGAGAAGCATGGTGGCCACACACTGGTCGAATCACCCTCTACTGGGGTAAGTGCCACAAGGAGGATTAATTCACTGGTGTGGCAGAGCACCACTCCCATGAGCAGATCCCCCCCTTCAGTTAGGGCTCTTAATGTACTAATTTGACTATGTTACTTTATTCCCTAAAATTAAGAATTTCAGCAATGAATGTATTAAGATATAATCTATTGCTCAGACCATTGACTTATGAAGCTCAGTATTGTCTACTCAGATTGGCTGCAGTTTTCCATAATCTCAGATGGAGACCCAGGCAGATTACTACCACATTCTTTTAATTGGAAATGCTGGGCACTGAACATGGGACTTTCTGCATGCAGTGCAAATGGACTACCATTAAGCCCCACTCTCATCCTTTTCCTTTAAAGTTCTCCCACCTTAATTCATCAACCAAGTTTTCCCTGTTGGTTAGTGTCAGTACAAGAGTAGCTAATTCCCTATTTCTTCTGTTGTCTTGTGCCAACAGAAGCTGTTGGTAAGGAATACCCATAATTTATTGAGACATTTGTTCTTAGTGGTCTTTCATTCCCAATAGATGTCAGGGTAGCTGATGTTCTTCATTATTTTATGAAGCAGAAGAAAAGGACAAAAATGTGCTGCATGGAGAGTGGGGAAGGTCATTAGTAAACAAGAAAAAAGCTGCAACCGAATAACCGGGGGCAGCCATTGCTGCCGGGGTGAGCCAAGGAGCAAAAATAACGTGCATGCATGGCTTGGCGGCATGCTGCAAAGCGAGTGCAATGATTGGCTCCCAGCCGGTAAAGGAGGGGGAAGCTCAAGGTATATAAGAACGCCTCTCCCAGTCCGCGCCCTTCCCGGCGGCAAGACTCAGCAAGGCGTGGCCCACCCACCCTCCCTATAAATTATGGGTTGGGGGGTTGTGCTTACTACTGTCGCAGTCCTGGCGGGTTTGACAACGGGATCACACATCTGGGGAGAAAATGAGCCTTCCGGCTGGTTCTCCCAGGCTTGTGCCCTGTGGAAGGGCCGGGGGGTGGGGCGGGCAGGCTGGCAGGCCGGCAGGCCGGGCCGCTGCCCGACACCCCAGGGAGTGGGGTTGGGTCGGGTCGATAGGCGGCCGAGGGCTTAGCCGGTGCCCGACACCCCAGCAAGCACGGGAGGAGGACGGGCCGATAGGCGGCCACGGGCTTAGCCGGTGCCCGTCTCCTCAGCATAGGCGGGAAGGGTGGAAGCCGGAGTGATATCTCTGGGGCTTCCCTTCCGGTCAGTCCCAATGGAGATTGGGATGTGATGTGCGTCCCATTTGCCGCCCAGCTTCAATTGTACATAGCTCAAGTTTATCATGTTATTGATAATATTTAATAAGGCTGCGGGCCATTCCTTTTCCAGCCTGTCGTTGTTGTGTGTTTATTGGAGCGGAGAAAGGTCTCACCATCTGCAGCAATGGAAAAACCCAATAAGATCTCAGTTTCTGGGTTTGATGCAAATGTGCATCTAACAAGATTAGAAGTGTTTTCATAAACATCTTAATGTGACCTTTATTCTTAAACATTATATTACTATGCCAGTAACATATTTTATTAATATAACTGTTGACTGCCTAAAACATAGATGATTTCTAGCAACCAAATATATTTTTGTTTGTGCTAGAGACAACCTGAGAACAGCAGTCTTTGATTTGCAGTCATGAATTCTCTTTCAACCCCTTCAGAAAAGTCTTCAGAATATTGAAATGAATTTTATGTACCCTTATTGTACTCTATGTACTCAAGTATATGCAAGATGATACAATCAGAGGATGACTGGACAATGTATATTTCAATTCAGAGTTAAATTTAGAGTGGACTACCAAGGCCTAAGATCAGGTGAGTCAAGTATGTATAGTGCTCTAATTTCCATGGAGGAACAGCCCTCACAAGAAATAATCTAACAGTGACAAACATATAACTGTTACTAATAAAATGTTTCTTCTATTTATCCTTATCTTTATTTGCTTCCCTCCTATTTGATCCTCCTTGACTCAAGTTTTGAATTGAAAACTCAGCAGAACAAGGATTGGTCTTTTCATATGCTATAAGCCACTGCACACATTAATGATATCATGTAAGTAATAATATGGTATAAGAATGTACCCTAGATAAGTTTCTAGGGCTAACAGGCAGGGGCGTGACAGGGTATGACCCCACAGTGTAAAGCAGGAGGCAAGAACAAGCAGGTCACAGTCCAATGGGTCAAGGAAAGCGGTAGGCAAGGCATAGTCAGATCACAGATCACAGTCTAATAGGTCAAGGAGCAGGCTAGGAATCAATGCAAAACCAGGCACACAGCAGCGACCGGTAACACACTTGTTGCACCCAAGCAGAAGCAAGCTCACAGCAAGGCTTATATAGAGAGCCTTGTTCAGGGGGCTGGGATTCTGTGAGGAGTTAGTCCTCATCAGATGTAGAAATGTCTAATCTCCCATACCTTGCTGCCAAATGAACACTCCTTCTGTGCTTCTGCAGTAGCAGCCTCTGCTTCTGCCTCCTATGCACAGCTGGCTCATCACTGGGTTCCCTAGGAGGATCTGCAGGTTCCTCCACCTGTATGTCATCAGGCAGGGAAGGACTGGGCGTTAGCTCTGCTGCCTGGTCTTCCCCAGGAGCAGCCAACTCCGGCTGCTCTGTGTCTTCAGGTTCTGCCTCAGAGTCCTCTGTGTCCTGGTAAGTATCCAGGGGTTGTCTTATGGCAGGCAACAGTTCTCTCCCTGACCATGGATGCATTTTCCTTGTGAATTCTTAAACAGCGTTCCTGCTGTTATGCCCAAAAAATGAAGTGATAGTTTGCTTCTACAAACTTTGTTCGTCACAAGGAGCAACTGAAAATAACAGCTTTCCTTGAGATTAGAATCAACCTGAACCAGCTGATTTATAGATTGCTAACTGTGCAACCCTACCGTTTTACTTTTCAGTGGCAATCACACCACCCAAATAATTTGTCTTTTGTCTTTGAGTGGGACCTTGAAGGATATTGATTAGATCTAAGCCATGGATCCACAGACGTTATCCCGAGCATGAAAGATGACTTTTCACTTAAGCAGGAGGCTTCTATGTGTAAAAGGAATTCTTCAGTAAACAGGATGTCAGCTTCAGATCCAACCATAAAATCTTCAGGAGTTTGATACATTGAAAAGTAATCTTCATTTGTAACATTTCCTTGAGATGGCAGGATACTTGTTTGTAGCCCTGGCATTAAGAGAGGCAGTGAGTGCCAGGCAGAAAACAAGACAACAGCATGTATGGATTAATAGGCCACAACTTTTATTGTTTTCAGCTGCAAAAGGTTTGGCTTTGCATATGGCAATGGATCCAAGGCACCGAGTGACCCACATGCTGCCTGATTTGTAATCCCCCATATCTCAGCCCACCTGCTGCCAGAAAAGAACCTGGAATGGCAATGATATGGGAGCACCTGGCCACACATCTTAGAGACCAGCAGTCTCTAAAGTGGGAATGTCTCCTTAACCCAGGCCCCACGGCTTTTTAAGATGATGTGTACACAGGCCCAATCTTCCCCCAAGGGATCCATTCTAATGCCAAAACCACCTGGAAAGTTATGACAATAGTAATCAATGAATCTGAACCGTTACGACATTAGCAATAAAGCAAAATGGCATGAAATAGCTAGCACTATCTCTTAATTTTTTATTAGTCTTTTTTTGGTTAAAATATGAATAGATAATTAGGAATAGATAAATAAAAGATGAGTAGCTCAATAAAATAAATCACCAAAAGAAAACAAGTGTGAGTAATAAGCCTGAGGGTAACAACATATGTGTGAGTAATAAGCCTGACATATGAGGGGCCTCCATTTGCATCCCTCAAGGAACCTGCTTGCCAAGCCATCAGCTGGCATCTTTCATTCCCTGTGAGGCTTATGGTTTCCCCAGTGTCTCTTCACCCTGCTGCCCAACAAGGCAGTGACTGGATCTTGTTACCCAGCTTAACAGTATACGAACTTATTTTTATATAGTGTTAGAATTTTAGAATAGAATGTATTTATATGGCCATAGGCATCACAATAAGTAAAACAGATATAATCTACCATATAAGATAAAAGTTAAATATATAAAAATACAAACCGTGTATGTTGAATTAAGAAACCAAAAATTATATAATAAAATCAACAAACATTAAATAGTGTTCAGTTAGTTCATTTTTTTCTTTCTTAAAATCTAGTTGGTGTTTCAGTCATTTGAATCATTTCATCCTTTGAACTTCTTTATCTATTAAGTGTTTCTTGTGAGGGAGGTTATTACAGGTCTTATCTGGCTGAGATAAATATAATAACAGTATTTTTTTTTCTGATTAAACCATCCTGAAGATGAAGCTTTTGTTCTATGTTCTTTCCACAAAGTCACTTCAAGCCACAGGCTTGAAGAAGTAGCATAATTTGACTGTAATTAAACAACAATTTTCATATGTTTATTAAAATCATGTGCAAAATCTCTCTGAGCACTTTCACCAATCCATTGTGAATTTTTTGGGGGGTTGTTCTTATAATTCCTCCAATGTTTGGCTGAAGAAGGGTTCTGAAATTTATTATAAATTTAATTTTAGGTGATACCTAATGCCAGTTCAGGGATATCTCAAATCTGAGAAATATCACTAGCCTACTTTAAACATGTTTTTTTCTCAAAAGTCCTCAGACATTTTACTTGAGGAGTGGTTTGTATTTCAATTGAGCCATTCTTCCTATACTCAACAGAACCTCGTATACACTGGGCAATGAATTTTGTTGGGATGTTACAGACCAATCCCTCATCCACAGTCCCTTCAACTGTTCTATGATTGGGATGAGTCATAAACATGAGGTAATTTCACATTCCTCAAGGAATGCCTGGCTAGCCTTGTCACAATATCGTGTTTTGAGGTATTTCTTTTGCAGTTAGTTGACAAATAGTGGAGCAAAAAGCTTTGGAGTTAATTTTGATTCTGGTTTATTTGATTCCTAAGAGCATTTCCATATTAGGCTCAAAGAGTCTTTTAGATTATTTCGCATTATATGCATTAACATCCAATCATTATTTATTTATTTATTTATTTATATTTTAGACTTGTAGGCCGCCTCTTCGAAGAAGAACTTCGAGTTGCTCCCAACTATAGCTTAAGGTTTCCAACTGGAGCAACTCAAAAAACAATATAATCTTAACAAATTTAAAATTCAGCAGCAAATAGACATAATTTAAAACAAGCTCAACAATATAACTTGTTCAAACACTTCGTAAACCCGGTTCAAACTCGCTTTAGTCTAACAGTTTGTTAAAACAGTTCAAAACAGTTTAAAACAGTTTAAAAACAGGCGCCCAATCCCAAGGCTAAAGGAGAGGGAAAAGATAAACAGTAAAGAAAGAGAGAGAGGAAGAAAGGGAGGGAACAGACGGGCCCAGATGGAATCGGCAATGGGCCCGACCCCGGGTTCAGTAAGCAGAAGATGCAAAAAATTGGGCGGCTCTCAGTTTAAATCCGGCAGCCTCGGTCAGTGAGGCAGTAAACCACAAGCGTAGCCTCTCCGAAGGCCGGTGGAATAGCTCTGTTTTGCAGGCCCTCGCGGAACCTTAAAGGCAGTCCCCAGAGCCCGGAACTGATGAGTAGAAGCATTCCCACCAGGCGAGGGGGCCAAAGCGTAAAGGCCCTGGCAGTCCGACGACCATGAAATCCAGCGGATCGGAGCTGGCTAGGTCACCAACAGTTCTGGCCACAGCTGGCGTAATGGCCTATGCGGGACATAAGGGTGATCGGTCCCGCCAGATTATGAAGGGCCCCATGCGGCTGTAAGGCCTTCAAGGTTACCAACACCTTGAAGGCGATCCGAACTCCACTGGGAGCCAGTGCAGAGCGGCATAGCACAGGGGTGATATGATCGAAGAATGTCACCCTGTGTCAGGAAGCCGAGGCGCTGCATTCTGGAATTCAGCTTCAACTCCTCGGATCAAGCGAAGCGAAGGCTTCCAGCCCAGTAAAGCGAAGTTACGAATAATCCAACCTCGAGGTGACCGTCGCGATGGATCACAGCTATGGCCTGTGGTGGTAGGCGGGAGATAGGGAGCCAACCGCCCGGCGCCTGGCGAAGATGAAAAAAGCCTTAACCTGGGTTACATGAAGGAGTCACCTGGCTCTCCATTGACAAAGGCAGGTCCAGGCCCGGACCCTCAGGCTGCGGGCCAGGGATGGCGGGGCCAGAGCGACCCTTTTCCCAAGATGGCGGCTGGAATTCCCTCGGTCTCTCCCCGGCCCAGTTTCAGAAGGATTTCCTGTCTTTGTTGGATTGAGTTTTTTAACCTACTCTGCCTCAAATCCAACCAGCGGCCGATTCAGACATGCTGTAGAGCTGCAGGGCAGAGGCCGCCCCTCTCCATCGGGAATAACAGGAATGAGCTGGGTGTCATCCGCGTATTGGTGACCAAAACCAGCCCAAAGTCCCCGCACCAGCCAGCTGAGCAAGGGGTGCATGTAGATATTAAATAAAAGCGAGAGTAAGGCCCCTGGGGGAACCCCACAACTAAAGTGGAGCCCTTTGGGGAGGCCTCATCCCCGCACCACACCTGCTGACCCGACCCTGGAGAGGAGCGAGGCGATCCATTGAAGGACAATGCCCCGCACTCCAGAGGCTGCCGAGCGGTGGATCAAAAAAGGTCGTGATAAAGGTACATCAAAGCGCTGCTGTGAGAAGGTCAAGTAACACAAGCGGCGCGATCCGCTTCTTAATGGTCTAGCTTTCGTACGCGGAGCAATATCGCGATAATGGGCGGATGGGGTGCCAAAGTGCATGCCCAGCACTGCGAGCAGGACTGGAAGGGATCGAGCACCGTATGCATCCTCCAGGAAACCCTGAAGCTGCTCCAACATTCACTCTCTCAATTACCTTCCCAGAGGCGACAAGTTCGAAGCGGGGGCGGTAATTGGCCAGATCGCCAGGATCACAAAGATGGTCTTTTAAGCAGTGGAAGGCGGACCACTGCCTCCTTCAACCCGCGGAAACACTCCTTGCCTCGAGGAGCAGTTGACTATTTTCAACATGGTGGGGTGCGTAACTCCTCCCGGCAAGCTTTTATCAGCCAGGGAGGGGCGCGGATCAGAGGACAGGTAGTAGGTCTAACAGCAGCTAAGGGCCCCTGTCAACATCCCAGGATTCCTCGCAGAGTAGGGAGCTCGGTCCAAAACTTGGACCCAAAAGACGCGTAGAAGGAGCCTCCGGTTCCTTTACTTGTATCAATTGTGCGTTGGAAGCTGTCCAGCTGGTGCACGCGTGACTTTATCTACAAAAAAGCTCTGGAATGCCTGCATGGCACAATAGCCAAGTGGGAATTTGTAGACCTCTCTCCACCGAAAGAGGTGAGGGATCGAGAGCGATCAATGGCCAGTTGTGCCGGGCTGAGAGCCCCAGCAGATGCACGGGGAGGGCGAGAAATGAGCATTCTTAAGCCCTCCGGCCCGTCGTAACTCATAGGCTTTCATCGCGTCCTATAAGTTGTTCGGGCGCCGCCGACCGAGATTTCCTCCACACTGCGCTCTAGCCCGTCACAGTTCCGTTTCATTTTAGGCGAGCTCCTCGGTAGCCACCAAGGGGCCGCGCCCGTGAAGCGAAGGCGCAGAAGAACCTAGAAGGCTTCTTCTAACCGATCTGGCGTGGGAATCGGCCGCAAATTCCAGTCTGACACCTGCTCATCGAGGTGCCAGGAAACTCAGGGGTCCATAGAGCATTCAGGAACCTATCGGTTCCATAGAAGTCTTGTGAGGCTGGGACGAAGGCCATAAGTCCGTCGCCCTAGACAGGGTTGGAACTGGCCGGGTCCACCACGAACCTTCAGGGCAAAATGGTCGGACCAGCGGCGCTCTGCTAACAGAGGATAATGCACGATCATATTCACTCCTACCCCAAAAACCAGGATCCAGGAGTGTGACCAACCGCTGGGTGGAGTGGCGCCCGATTGTTTTAAAGGGAGAGTCCCAATGCATGCATGGATGACACCTGGAGTCCACTGCCGCTGAACATGAGAAGTAAGGGCCCACATGGGTGATTGAAGTCCCCTGGGTAAGACAATAAGGCGGGAAGTCGCCAGCGCCCTTTCGAGCCACCGCCTCTAGCAGCAGTGGCAGGCCGTCGCCCGGTGCGCTAGGCGACCGGTACACCAGGAGAACGGCCAACCTCTCCCCAGACATTAGTGTGCAAGGAAAAGCTGAATAGAGGCATTTGTAATTTAAATAAGCATTTTGGCCCATGTAGGATTTATATTTGCATTACAAACTGAAAGAAGAAGCCACCTGAAGCTTTGTGTATGAACACCTGCTTACTTTAAAGTCTGCTTACTTCAGAGAAAGCGTGCATGAGATTCAGTTGAGCCATAAGAGTTTTCATGTATGTGACTGTGGTGGAATGAATTGCCAAAAGGATTGAGTCAGACTTGGGTCATGTCAAATAACAGACATCTCTGTCACTTGTTTACACCCACACCTACACCCCAACACACACAACCTGAAACTTTTCCTGATTGATATTCCTGATGCCTGTTTCAATATTGCAGATGGCAAGATACTGAATTATTTGCTTTTACTACCTCATGGAAAAATAATACCTACCAGCAACAGAACTGTGTACCGCAAGCACGACTTTGACATTTTAAAAAAGTGACTTCTCATTTCTCATAACTGCCTTTAACAAAACCTAATGATTTTCTTTTCTTAAAAAGCATGAATTAAACATTGCATAACTTCTGGATGAATAGCAAACAGTAAACCCCTAACCCTAGCCCTCATGAAAAATAACACACTAGGCAATTTACAAATGATTGCTATTTGTACATTCTACGAAGCTCTGATAGTCTCAGGGGAGGACAAAAGAGGTGAGGGGGGGAACTTTTCTGCAGTTTCTCAAGTTTGTATTGTTGTGACATCATTAAAGATAAATGTTGGACTAGAATGTGTGCTGTCTCCACAGTTTATGTCAGAAGCATCCAATAAAAGGCCACTAACCACAACAGGTCTAGCTCAGCCATTGCAAATAACGTCAGTATTACATTTTGATAGGCAAGGCTGGAATGCAATGAGGGAGACTGTATCAACAATCAAAGGTTAAAGGACATCAGAGGTCATCAGACAACAGTTAAAGGACATCCAATGACAGAAGACATTGGGGTTATACAACTGACTTAGCAAGACAACCAAGGCAGAACTGCCATGAATGGACAAATCTTTTTAAAATAAGTATTAAGATAAACTTTGTATTAATAAGTATTAATATGTGGATTGAACTGTTTTGTAAGAGCAATTATGACCACATAATGCTAAATACTGTGGTTGGGGGCAGTGATGAGTTATGACATCAGCTGACCTCTTCATACACTTACCTATATTCCTTCTAGGGTACTGGCTTCTGGTCTCCCATGAAAGTGATCAGGAACTGCTAAGTATCCTAACTCCTCCACCACCCCCAGCAATGCTAGAGATTCCCCGTAGGCTTTAATGGAGTCAATTTCTTTTCAGATTCCTGAAAAGATGCTGGAAATAAATTTGTGAGAATTCAGAAATCCTGAAAATGATCAGGTCCAATTATATCCAAATCTACATTTTTCTGATTTTTTTCACACCCCTATTCTGTACCCTTCCCCCAAGTCCTTGATCATGCCATTAGTGCTTTAAGTAGAGGACAAAGAAGACCAAGAGAGTTTTTGAAGTATCCTGCCCTGAAGTCTTGATTTATAAATATCCAGATTTGAATAATCTTCACTTCTTCACATGTGGCTTCAGTTTTCATTTCTCTCCAGTCTTCTCCGTCATTGTTTCATTGGTTTTCCATTCAAACTGACTCATTTTACACATTTTTCTCCAATGCCACACTTCAAAAGTCAGCAGTTTGCTGTCTTCCATTTTAACCGTTGTCCACGTTTTATATCCATATGTATTCTCTGTCTGTTTTCATACATTTATTTTCAAGAAGCGTTTCTTTCTGTGAAATATTTGTTTTACAGTCTGCTTCATGCTGAAGTTCTTCTCAATCTGGAAACATTCCATTGCAGGACATGAAACAGTTCATACCCGGCTATGGCATGTTGCCATATTGAGAAATGTGTACAAATCTGGGAAAGATCCTAAGTGAATACTGAATCTGGAGTGTCAATATAGCTTTCTGTGTGAGAAATTTACCAAGCAGATTTTAAAATCTTACTTTGAATGCATGGGTTGGATCTAAGCAGCATTTTTGCTCGTGAAAAGGGGAGGAAGAGTTCCCTTTGCTCAAAACAGCTATGCTGATGAGTGTGGGATCTGTATGGGCAAAAGCAATGTGGAACTGCAATTGTAGTAAGAAACAGCGTTGGGAGAGATTGAGTGAAAAAGCTGCCTGGATCCAATCATGTGTTTGCATCTTTCCTTTGTTACTGTTGTTTGTTTTGTACTTGTATGGAGGACCAGCTCCTATTTTGCTGCTTATAGTCTACTTTGTGATCCTTACATTCTGTATGATATTCTATTCTAGATCTTTCATCACTTGTTACAGGAATGTAAATTATTTGCTGAATTTCCTGCCTAATTATATCAATCAACTTCTCTATATATCTGGACAGATAACAGGTGTAGTGCTTTAGAGTGTTGGACTGGGACTGGAAAGAAAATTCCCATTAAGCTACCAAAGTCTTTGAGAGAGTTTGGGTAATTCATTCTCTGTTTGTCTAACCTACCTATCAGCAGATGTGAGGGTTTAAGTGAGGATAAAAACATAGCAAAAAATGAACCAAAGTCAAAATCCAAACATTATGCATAAAAGCCAGAAAAGCCAGCATCCTAGCCCCATGGGAAGACATTCAGTCCAGACATTTCTAGATCAGCAGAGCAGTCGTGAGAAAGACCATCTTGAAAGCAGTCATTGAGGCAACCCCTCAAGCAGACATTTACACAGGTGAGGAAGAGGAAGCAGAAACACTATGGTGTGTCCATATCATGCTCCTGATGAGGTTTTCTACTCCACTCCACTGAGGGAGGCCTGCACGTTTCCACGGAAAGTAACACTGGTTGATCCTGCACAGCAAACGTATAATAGGTTGCAGTCATTATAAAGCAACCCATTTTCTTTTTTCCTGTCCACATACATATCATGAAAGCAGCAATTAGAGACCATGGAAACAATTTGAGTTGCTTTCACACCTTGGCAAAAAGACGCTTCTCCTGTTTAAAAAATGTCCTGCTACACATGCATAGCTGCACAGGCATACAGAAATGAACCCCCGTAGTCATATTGATTGTCCCACAGCCTAGGCAGCTGCATAGTGCACATGTGCAACACATTTTTTAAAAAAAATTAAAGGGACTTCCCCTGCCACAGCAGGGCAATGGGAGGCAGATTCTTCCTGACTTTGGATGGTGTGGTGTAAGGGAGGGAAATAAAGCGGCTCCTGCCTGGCCATTTCTGTGGGAGCGGCTCTAGCCTGAGATTTAGCAAAGGGATGATTGGTTTGCCGATTTTCAAACCAGAATCAGTTCCCCATTCTCAGGATTCAGTTTAAGCTTATTCAGCGAGTCTTACTTCCAGTGGCGTAGGAAGCAGTGGGAGGAGCAGTGGGAGCAGCAGTGGCGTAGGAGGTTAAGAGATTGTGTATCTAATCAGGAGGAACTGGGTTTGATTCTCCACTCTGCTGCCTGAGCTGTGGAGGCTTATCTGGGGAATTCAGATTAGCCTGTACACTCCCACACACGCCAGCTGGGTGACCTTGGGCTAGTCACAGCTTCTCGGAGCTCTCTCAGCCCCACCTACCTCACAGGGTGTTTGTTGTGAGGGGGGAAGGGCAAGGAGATTGTAAGCCCCTTTGAGTCTCCTATAGGAGAGAAAGGGGGGATATAAATCCAACTCTCCTCCTCCTCCTCCTCCTCCTCCTCCTCCTCCTCCTCCTCCTCCTTCTTCTTCTTCTGTGAAATGTTCATAGGATTGCAGTTAGCTGCATCTAACCATTTTAAAAGCAATTCTTTCTAATATCTATGTGGTGCTTCTTTTTCCTTCCTACCCAACAAAACAAGTAGCTTCCCTAGTAAGCAAGTTACAGCCTGTTTCAAACAACTAGAAGCTCTGCTGTGTTAATGATCTGCCATAGATTCTCTCTACTCAGAAATATTAATCTGTTCCAGGAGTAAATAGTGTTTTATATACTCCATTCAACATAAAAGCTTTCCAAAGAAATGCGACGATTGCGATGCGCTGTTGCACTGCGTGAGACTGATTGCAGCTTGTGCATGACCTGGCTAGTTCAAAATAATGCTGATTCTCTTTTTGTGTCAGATAATCATGTATAAACACTGATTTTGTCAGAAACATTATACACTGCACTTTGAAACACAGCCGTTTGATAAAATAGCATTTACATTTCCGCGGGCACAACTCTACAAAAACAGCTAATAGCTAATAGCTGTCCGGGGCAATATAAAGACTAATTTATGAAACTGCTATGTTTAAAAGTGCAGGATGTAATGTTTCTGATGAAAGCAACACTTAAATACAATTCTCTGATACTAAAAGAGAATTGGAAGGGGGAGTGGACAGCAAGCATTAGGACCTGGCAGAGCATTCAACATAAATGGGTTCCAGGAAGATGTGGCAAATTAATTCACACATCTCCTCGGGTCTTTATGTTGAATGGCGTATAGTTGGTGCCCTAACTGTGTGTTTATGCAGTGCTCCAACTCACCACTGAGCTGAAATGCAAAGCTTTGTGCTGCAGGCAGTTTAATATTCAGTTTCTTTTTAATTTAGAGGTAAAGCATGACCCAACAGTCATTATTTAATTTCTCTTTATATTAATTTATATGTTTATCAGAAATCTCAGCAGTGATTTGTTTGTTCCATGTATCCTTGCTGTATGGCTTCACATGCACTGTATCTAACATTTGTACCCACAGAATATGCAGCCTATAGGTATAATATGCTTATAATAATGTTGATTTATGTACACACCAAAAATGTTGAAATGCATACATTTTAAGAGGAAAAAGCAGTACAAAGAAACAAAAAAACAGCATGAAAATTATCAATAATCATGTATTTTACTTGGACAAGGGGAAAGTAAAATTAAAACAAGGATTTGGGGATCAAAAACAGCAAGAATGAGAAATCTGAAACTATCCCTATGACAGCTTTTATATGACACTTAGCACCAGTAACTTTTCAATGCAAACGTACTCAAAATTCAGCTGGTTTAAAAACTATGAACAAGTCATCAATATGAGCACTTGTGCTCAATTCAAAAGAATTTCTGAATGCATTATTTCAGATCTCAGACTCATTTATGTTCATATGTCCTCTAACCTACAGCTCACGGCTGTCTAGCAGCCAGAGAAAAAGAGGGAAATCAGACGGCTGGCCTATTTTACTAACTTTGTGTGTGTGACTTTTCTCTGCAACAATAGTCTGTGCCTCTGAAAGGTTAGCTCCAAATTCAAAATTAAATAGAGAATATTTTAAGGAAAATCGGCCTTAGCTCCTTTCTAATCAGTTTCATGATTGGATTTTGCCTCCATTCTCCCGCTGCCAAATTACATCCCCATACGTTCTCTGAAAAGCTAAATTTTAGGACAGAAAATTTCTCTCAATTTATATTAGTGAAATTATATTTTTAATTTAACCCTGTTCTATGGTTAAAAGAAGTGAAAATTGGCCATATTCTTGTACTGTACATATCATTGAAACACAGACGACACTTGCATTTGCCCAGAAAAATTCATGCAGGGAAGTGCTGTAAGTTAAAAAATAATTTCTAAAAAAAATGGCATCCTCTGCAGTCATACAGGAATTTTATCTTTTGCTCACATATATTGTAGCTGATATAATGTGAATGTAGCTTTCTTTTAGACTTATTCTGGTCATTCAATGCTTGTTCTCACAGCATCCTGCAGCTGTGTGAAAAACCTTACAACACATGCTAGAGGAATCTATGAATATATAGAGATTGTTGATTGAATTGATATATAGTCCACAGATCATTCACCTTTGAAAACAGTGAGCAATAGAGCAGCATGAATTAGGACAAGAAACACATTCAGGTTGTTTTCTTGAATTTCTTAAATGAATAGATACTTTTTCAGCGGTGGGATCCAAACATTTTAGTAACAGGTTCCCATGGTGGTGGGATTCAAACAGTGGCGTGGTGCCAATGGGACTGGGGGCGTGGCCGGGCATTTCTGGGCGGGGCATTCCTGGGTGGGGCATTCCTGGGCGGGGCTGTGGCAAGAATGCAGCTGCTGCGCCGGTCCTTGGGCGGGAAACGAATGCACACAGGCGCAGGCTGCCACGCGCGCTGGTGCACCTCCTGCTAGACTGCTTCAAGTTCTGCACGCTACTGCTGAGGAACAGAGGAGGGGCGTAACTAAGGCAAAAATCACGTGGCAAAATCACCAATTAGTAAGCCCCTCTCGGCACACACAAATAATTAGTAACCTACTCTCGGGAACCTGTGAGAACCTGCTAGATCCCACCTCTGTACTCTATGTATTTATATATTTTATCTGCATGTTTTTTTTAGCAACTGGCCTTATTTTCAGGAGAAATATTCATAAAATAGATAGCATAGAAACAGATATTAGGGAAATTGATATATATTCATTTATACATGGTTATGAATTACTAGGAAATGGATATATTGGAAATCTATTGTACAAACCTAACTTTTACAGTGAGTCTCTTGGCCGTTGAGCTTTATAGAATCATTCAAAGTTAGGTTTGTACAACAGATTCCCAAGTCAGTTCTTTAGAGTGCCAGGCACAATGGCAGTTTTCACTTTGGAGCTTCTTTGCCTCAAATGAAAACCCTACTCCAGAGAAGACACACTGTGAAAATAGTTCCTCCCTTTATAAGAAAACAAGTGGCCACTAGGAGAAATTTATCGGAGCACAAACTTAACAGGAATAACTTGAGACCAAAGTCAACAAGACGACTTAATGATAGATACAGGGTAAATGTACAGCCCACAGACAAGACAGAGCATCAGTTCCTTGATGATGTGTCCAGTCAAATAATACTGCACGATTAGAAGAAATATAATCTAGAAAAAGAGAAGGAAAAGAAACATACACGGGCTAGTGCAAAGAACTAACACTACTTAAACAACAAGTAGCCTCAAAGGTTGAGCTGGAAGCTATAAAATCTATAACAAAATAATTACATTTCTTATATGGTGTACACAATACGTTTGCTAAAAAACACAACGCCTGAAATACCGGCTTTCATGCTCCTTGGCCTAGAGAGGGAATTATAGGCTCTAGGGCGTGTTATATGAAAGTAGCTGGTCTGCCAACATATCTCAGACACCCTCTGGGCCTTGTCATTGGTAAAAAAGAATTTGGAAAGAAAACTAGGACCAATCAGGGTGGAGGGGATGGTGCCTAAGAAGAATGCATAAGGTCTTGCCCAAAAGGTAGGGTAGTTCACGCCTAAGGAGTAAGGCTGGAGAGAGGCTGCTGCAGATGGAGGAATCCCCCATCCAGACAAGGGTGCCTTGGCCTGAAGCCTAGTTAGACGAGACAGCTAGGGATAGATGTGTCAGGGGGGTTATTAGTTTGTTTACTGGTCTTTACTGATTTCATCCTATAGGTGGCTTGAATTATTGTTGTTATTAGACCTCTTTAATAAACTTATTCTGCCTGGGTTCTCACACCTCATTTGGTCACCTAAAAAGTACCCCTCTGTTGGGAAAAGAAGCCGTCCGGGGCCAGGGGCATATCTACAGAAAATGGTGCCCATGGCAAGCTCTTAAACTTTACCCCCTCCCAGCTGCCTCAGGCACTGTGACCACTTCAGCAGCTCCTGGAACAAGCTTTCCCCCACCACTCTTACCAGTGCCCCCTTTTGGTACATTACCTTTAAAATGCTGAGAGTCACTGGGTTGCAGAGAGTTGCTGGATCACTGTGGTGGCAGCTGGCTGATTTCCTGCCCTTTCCAGCCTATAGGAGAGGTGGTGCCAGTGAGCAAGGAAGCAAAGGCCATTTCTGCATGGCCAAAAAAAACCCCAGCGCCCCAGGGACGGGAAAAAACTGGTCCCTGGGGTGCTATTTGCACAGGAGGCACTGCTGCATCACAGCAGCACCATCCTGGCTCCCCCCAAGTGGAGCAAAAGCGCTGCTTTTAAACCTCAGTCAATGAGCGAGGTTTTTTAAAAGTGACGCTTTCAAGACAGTGTGGTGCGAACCGCACCAACAGGAAGACGTCGCTTCTCCCCTCCCCTCTTCTTCCAGCATTGCTTTGGAGGGCTGGAGGGACACGCCCACACTGCTCTCCGACCCCTGGAGGTCAGAGGGTAGCATGGCCATATCTCTCCAGCCCTCCAGAATGATGCTGGAAGGAGAGGTGAGTGAAGGGGACTGAAGGAGAGGCAGCTCCATGTGGAGCCACCTCTCGGGCTGGGAAGAAAGTTGGGGCTGCTCGCATGCTACGGTGCAAACAGTCCCTGAGTCTCCACTGGCATAATTCTGTTCGTTTCTGTGGCTGTGTGGAAACAGCCAAAGTGAGCAAGGCAACTGGTGCGGTGCCTCAAGAACACAGCAGAGGCAGCCCTGTGAATCCAGGTGACAGGAGAAGCATGCAGCTGACAGACACATTTGCCACTGGTGCTTGGAAGGATCAGTGGCTTCCCTCCCTTGCCCTTGGGTGAGTGCTGGTGGCTGCTGAGGGGACACTTTGCATGGCGGAGAAGAAGCGGCCAGACAGAAGCTGACAGAGCAGCCTGCCGCCCCACAAAGGGAGGCCTCGACTGAGTGGGGAAGGAGGCAGGCGGCAGCAAAGACAGGAGGCAGCGCTGGGTTTGCCTCCTTTTTTCCCTCTTGCACAAAACTGAGCGGGTCCCTCCTCAGCACTGCACAAAGTGTCCCTTCAGCAGCTTCTAGCACGACAAGGACAAGGGAGGGAAGCTGAGGCAGCTGCCAAGTGGCACTCACATCCATTTGAAATGAAAGCTAGAATCAAATTGTTTAATTGATTTTCAACTCTAATCATTTCATTAAGTGGAAAATAATGATATGTACAAAAATTTGACTGAAAGCACAATGACATTTTTCTCAAATTTGTAAAACATGCATTGTCTTTGATAGTACTGCACAAGCAGTCTAAAAGGCCAGGATCAATTAATGTATCTCTCATTTGTGCTTAGGCTACTAAACTGCACTGGATTAGAACAGCATTTTTATTTGTTTGCTTCTTGTATAGACACAAGAGCCCAGCTGCCATCTTCTTAAATAACAGCTCTTCATGTCACTATTGTTCTTTTTTGACTTGTGAATAAAACATTTGTTACTGGAAGAAAAAGAAAGCAAATGTTCTGGTGAGACTTTTCAAGCCACTCAATACATTTCAAAACAACCCAGGAAAATAAAAACAAAACTGATAAAAGGAGAATCCAAAGTTAAAAGGCCATTGAATGTACCAGGGGGAAAGCCTGATGTTCCCAAGTTGCACATGCTCCAGATTTGTTAACACTGTTTTTCCTGCTCTGTTAAGGAAACAAGTAATAGAAAATGATAGATGGCTATTCTCAAAGTACTTATAGGGCCATCCTATTCACAGAATTTCAGAACATAGCAACATTTTTACTTAAGGGTAAACTTAAACTATTGTGTTATATGTGATTGCCCCAGGATGCATAAATGGGAAAATAATATGTATTTTATTTTATTAGATTTATGCCCTGCCCATTTCTGGCCAGGGTCAATTTACAGTAAATGAAAACACAATATCAATAGCATAAAACAAATTTAGCACTAAAACCTAACGTCTGTGATGGCACACTGTTTAGTAAAAATCCAACCTAAAAATTTATTCTATTCTCTATACTGGCATCAGATATTCTCTATTTGCCAGGAGGGGGGAAAGGGAGGGGGCATGCAAGATGAAAGTACACGAGGTCAGGGAGACTGTTAAACTAAGTTCTATTAAAAAGATTGGTCTGAAGTAACTTATTAAATATCAAATTACTTCAGTGCATCCAGTGTGGAATATTTCTAATGAACTGCCCATTAAGGCTGCCTGTGTATGGCAACCTGGCCCAAAAAGTTAGAACACATAGTGTTGTCATGTCCCATTTTTTCAAACATCCTATAAACACTCACTTTGCCCCCAAGCCAAACAGCCACCAGGGTTCATCTGATGCTTCCTGGCACAAAGAACCTCCCCCCCTCAGACTTTTCTGACCCCAACAGATGACAAACTTGGCTGAAATTCAATCACCACTAACTGTCTCAAGGAGTTTGCCAGAGTTCCCTACCTAATTACATTGTACCTGCCAGCCCTGGTCTTATGACCAGATTTGTTTAATGAACAACTCAGAAAAGACAGTATCAGGTGCATGTGTGTGTGGAGGGGAACCCATCCCAGCCTAGCTGAGGAAATTCCAGAGCATTCATCCTCAGCCCAGCCAATTCCACACAGGCTGGAAGGCAAACATCAAGAGAAAGACTAGGCTTGAGAAACAGAGCCAATTTAAATACTGACTCCAGTATCTCTTCCTTATTATGAGATAATTAAAAACCCATCTTTGACTCATTTCAGATCTCAACTTCATATAAGCCATGTTCACAAGGTACAGTGAAGAAGAAGAGTTTGGATTTATACCCTGCTTGTCTCAACCATAAGGTGTCTCAAAGCAGTTTACAAACTCCTCCCCTTCCTCTCCCCACAACAAACACCCTGTGAGATAGGCAGGTCTGATAGAGTTCTGAGAGAACTGTGAGGGACCCAAGATCATTCAGCAGGCTTCATGTGTAGGAGTGGAGAAACAAAGGTCCTTTCTGCACAGCACAAAATATAAATTAAAAAAAATTAAGTCAGGCAGGAAAAATAACACACGTGGACTGTTTCTGCACAGCCAGAGGCAGCGGCTTCCCACCAACATAAATGAAGTCAGTGGAGCATCGGGACTGTTCACATGGTCTCATGCGGGGCAGTCCCAATGCCGATGCTGCCTGCAGGGGCAGCTCCACACTGAGCCGCCCAGGGTGTCTGCGAGGGACTTACCTTGCCTTCATCTGCAGCTCCGGGCAGCTGGAAAGGCACACCCATGCTGGCCTCCTGCAGGGGAAGGCAAGGTAAGTCCCTTGCAGATACTGGAGGGGCCAAAACCTCACGCCAGTTATTGGTTCGGCAGATCTACAATAAGCCCGTGAGGAAGAGACGCCCACTTTTTTAAAACCTGCAGCTCAGGGAGCTGTAGGGTTTAAAAGTGGCATCTTTGCTCCACTTGGCCGAGCCCAGAATGATGTTTTGACCATTCCTAGGGCGCTGTTTTCCACCCATGTGGAAACAGTCATGGAATGGGGCTGTCTCATCAAACTCTTTATTTTTGTCTGTGCAGTGTGGACAAAAAAAATGAGAAGATGTGTTTGTTTAAGACCTCCTCAGGACGTCTTGTTTTGGTTGTGCAGAAAATATCAAACACATTTCACCAGATTAGAGACCGCAGCAGGAGTGGGGAATCAAACCTGGTGCTCTAGATTACAGTCTACCATTTTTAACCACTTTTTTTCTTACTTCGAACATAATTAACCTCCCTTTTTTTCGTGTGTTCAACATCATACTGAACATTAGATTTTCTAACACTTTCCCTACAAGCACCGGTTATTTGTTTACATTCCTCCTTAGTTACAAAGTCCTCCTCCTATTTTCTAAATGAGGCCTTTTAAAAAATCTTTAAAAAGCTGTTCATGGAACTGCCTCGGCTCCTCCTGTTTTTCCTTCTCGTTGAAATAGTTTGTGATTGTGCCTTCGATACATTGCTTTTAAGAAACTCCACTGTTCTTGAACTCCTTCCTCCTGAAATATACTTAAGTATCCATGGGAGACCAGAACCCCAGGAGGAAATGACAACTTCAGAGTAGACTGTTCGGCATCATATCTCGTTGAAGTCCCTCCCTTCTCATACCCTCCTCCTCTGGCTCCACCACCAAATCTCCAGTCATTTCCCAACCTGGAGTTGATAACCCCAGTCTACCACATGAGAAGCTTGTGCCCAAATCGTTTCTACATGGATAGTTCTAAGAGATGGCACCACAATGAGGATATAGTTCTGAAGGATATAGTTGGTGCCTAGGAGTATACAGAACAAAAAAAGAGGGGTTTTATATATCCTCTAGACCAGTGGTGGCGAATCTATGGCACAGGTGCCAGAGGTGGCACTCAGAGTCCTCTCTGTGGGCACACGCAGGGTCGCCCCCACCCCCACCCCACACATACATCTAGGCTGGCCTGGGCCTCTGGGCTCAATTATTAGCATCAAACCTTAGACCTAGTTTTGGGGAAGCAGTGTAGGTGACCCTGTTAAGCGCTGTTAAACCCCACTGATTTTTCTGCGAAGAACTAAAGTGCGATCCTTTATCTGGGAGTAAGCTTGGTTGCTGGCAATGGGGCTTGCTTCTGAGTAAACCCTCCTAGGGTCATGATTCACCCGTTGGAAGAGTTGCACGGTTGCTTCAGAGCAAAGCCACTGACTGTCACCAAGCTTACTCCCAAGTGACGCACATATCGGAGCCAACCGTTTTTTCTAAACTAAAACCTCAGTATTCAGGTTAAATTGCCGTGTTGGCACTTTGCGATAAATAAGTGGGTTTTGGGTTGCAATTTGGGCACTTGGTCTCGAAAAGGTTCGCCATCACTGCTCTAGACCACCACATGTGGCTAATGACCTGATTTTGGCATAGCATTGTCCACTGATTTATCAATACACTTTGGCATTTACCAGTAGCTGATTTTCCAAACAAACAGATGAAGGGTCTTTTTTTAATGGCATGGATAAAAGAATTCTCACCTGTAATGTCTGCAGCAGCCGCTGTTTAAGGCACAGGAACAGAGGCCACTACAAAATTGGCAGCCCTAACTCTCCTCAGCAAATTCCAAGCTGTGATCATCTGTCCAAATTTTATATATTGCATTGTTCTTGTGCTTTTTTTTAAAAAAAGTTGGCAATTGACCTCTTTCTTTCATCAATAATGTTTCTTTATTGATTCCCTTTTCCCACCTCAGAGGTAGAAATGCAGCTTCCAAGTAATAGCAGGCATGCCATTTGCAGGCACAGTTGCTGCCCTTTGGATCTTGTTTACCGAAACACTGTGTGACTGTCACACTCTCCCCCTCATCCCAAAATCAAATATAATCAGCAGTTTTAATAATGCTCTCGTGTTAAAAGTGATTCATTGCTTTGAATACTATAATGGCTTTATTGCTGTTGATTATGATGCATTAGCCCAACGCGTAATGTAACAAAGCTGGCTTTATCCTTCTATTCTTTTTTTTCTTGCCTTTTAAAACAATGTCATCATTATTAGTGATAGACAAAGCAAAGTCAGCTATAGCCAGGCTTAACTTGGGACAATAAAAACTTCCTGAATGTGTCACCAGATGTCCAATGATAACAAACATGTTTTTAAACCTTGAAATGAAGGGTTAGGAATACAGGTCAGAAAATGCAAGTTTTTAAAATTAAATGTAGTGAAAGTCAAAATATGCTAACAATTTCCCACTCAGTAATGGTTCCAAAATACTTTGTGGAAACTACAGATAGTTCTTTAATCATCAATAAAGGAATAGAAATAGCTTAGAAGTCACACGGAGGTGAGGTTTTAGTAAATAATGTCATGGCAAAAATAGCAGTTACTTCTTTGGAGATTTTTCATATGCAAGTCTGTTTGAGTCAATGATATCACTTCACCAGATTAATTACATATAATGAGGCAAAACTAACTTACTATAACAAAGGTACCCAGTTCCTATACCATAACAAAGACACTTAGTGCCTCACATTGTCAAATTGGAAAGGACTTGAACATCTTCATCAGCTCATATCATTCACTATAAATCAGAGAGCAAGAAGGACTGACATGAACAACTGACAGAGAGGCCGGTGAGGCAAGAAATATGTTTCAGTGAAACTAATCCAGGAAACGCAGGCAAGCAGGTAACAACCCAATCCCATGCAGAGTTAGGCGTGCCTAACAGTGTTACATCTCTAAATCCCTGATTATGTGTCATTGAGTTTCAAGCAGTGTTTTCATAACTTGACCCAGCTTGCATTGAAATCTACAATGCAATTTCTACAGGCTTCAACAGCAGAGAATCAGGTGCATCATGCTGGCATGCAGCCAGCCCGGAAGATGAAACAAAATTGTTCTCACCAGCTATAGAGTCACAGTCATACATCTAAGGAATTCTAAAGGAGCATAGGTTTACCAACAGCAAACCCTACTCAAGTGTTTTGCCCCCACTTGGAGCTTAAGCTGCTTAAAATCAAAGCAACCATGAAACTATTTTATTAAAAATTATTAGCTAGAAGAAGACTGCTTCAAGTACACATAGGGTTGCCAGCTTCAGGTTGGGAAATATCTGGAGATTTTGAAGGTGGGACCTGAGGAGGACAAGAATTGGGGATGTAGGACATTAATGGGATATAATGTCATAGAATTTACTTTCTGAAGTGTTCGTTTCCTCCAAGTAAACTGATCTCTGTTACCTGTAGTTTAGTTGTAATCCCAGAAGATCTTCAGCTACCACCTGGAAGTTGGCAACTCTAAGTAACATATTGGCCCCCAGTTAACAGTTGGCTATGAGTTGCATTCTTCCCTCAGTTTCCATGGAATTCCACATCTGGAACATGAATGCATCATAGAGAAAGAAGAGACTTCAGTCTGCCAAACACCATTTCCCAAACCTAAAGCAGTCCCTTGGAGATGATGTTTAGTTCCTTGCAGAAATCTATGTGTTGCCTAGAATACAAAAGGGTTGTTTAGAGGGTCACATAGTTCTTACATGGGACTATTCTTGATTAGGAAAATGGCACAGGGTAAACCCTGAAGCCCATTCTCCACATGCCATATGGTCCTGATCTGAATCAGGCACTGCACATATGGGAAGTGAGAAGAATCAGCAGTTCACATCTGACTGTTATACTGGGTGGGGAACCCAGATGCAACCCGTGTAGGTCAACATAATGCCAACTGTCTTGTTAATCCTTTAGAAACCAAGCAGGGAGAGTAAGGTAATATCCTTATGAAGACCAATAGTTCCCTTTTCTAACCTGGTAAATTGAATTTTAGGTTAAATTTAGAATTATTCCTCAGGCTTTCTGTTTAAAAAGTTGAATAAAGAAGGGGGGGGGGGCAAAACATGAAAAATATTGCTGGTCAGTGGCAAGGCAGAAACCCAGTCTTCAAAATGCTACAGGTGAACCAGGATATTTTTAACCAACGGGACAATAATAAACAAGATTATAGCAAAGTGGAAAGAGCAACATAGTTGTCTTGGCATAAAGCAGCATCACAAGTTGTATCAAGGTAAGTGGAGGAACAGAAGTTCAACATGTTACTTAAACTAGTTATTAATTTTAGATGATATGATAGGGTCAGAATTAGGTAAAGGTAAAGTTTCCACTTCAGTTGTGTCTGACCCTGGGGTACAACTGCAGGCAGTGATTTCACAGGCAAGCCATTTTTGTGGGGTCAGAATTAACAGAAGCCAAATTAATAACAGGGTCAGAATTAACAGAAGCCAAATTAATAACATCTGCTTATGGTTAGTACTTTACTTTATTACAGTCAAAGACCAGCAAATTACAGTCAGGGACCGACAAATTCTATACAGCAAATTGTAGTCGCGAATCAACAAATTCTATACACACACTCAACCTTAATTCCCTGTGTAATTGTAATATATAAATACCCTAAAATCAACACTGAGGCCTAATTTGTTTCACTTGTCCCATACATACCGTAACTTAGTGTTAAAATACATTCAGTCCATAACTTAGCGTTAAAATGAATCCAATCTATAACGGCATTAAAAATAAATCCAATCCATAACTTAACGTTAAAATAAGTCCAATCCATAACTTAGCATTAAAATATATTCAATCTATAACTTAGTGTTAAAATGAATTCATTCCATAACTTAGCATTAAAATGAGTCACTTAAGTTAAAATTATTCATATAGGCTTGCCTACTTGTTGTCTTTCGGCCTGTTTGCACTCCCATTAACTCAATCCTAGATTAAAATAGTAATAATATTATTAATAATTAATAATGATTATGAGCCATATATATATATATCTGTATCTCTAATACAATATCAGTTGCCTACTCACTGGTCTGCGTTTCTTTATAACAAATGTATAAAATTTGGCAACCAATCTAGACCAGTTTGGATTTTTGTCTTCCAGGAGCTTCCTTATACATACATTTTCTGGATAGCCCCTGAAGTTAATTAATATTCGGTCTAGTATTTTGGCTCTTATTTCTCTAAAGTGCGGGCAACGGAGGAGGATGTGGCCTGTAGTGTCCATTTCTTCTAAATTACAGGAACAGATCCTCCTTTCTTTAGGTATCTTCTTATATCTCCCTTCTAGGTTAGTAGGAAAATCTTTTCCCTTTGACAAAGTTCCATTGTCGAATGGTAAATGATAGTTTTCACTGAAAAGTTCATAGGAAATGGTGGACATTTCCTCCAGAGCATGCTGAATCATTTATCTTCAAACCATTTTACACTGTGTGCCTCTCAGCAGTATGCAGCACAAACTCTAGGAAATCTATGTGGCAATATTATGCTTTCCTGTCGGTCAGCTGCGGTTACATATATATGCGCTACCTGTGTATGGAATTTTAATCTGGCCATGTGGGAGAAAGTTTAAACAGCATCAATTGCTGGCCTTGCTCCAGTGCCCTAGGGAGAGACAATTTATTGTTCATATTCTGTTTGAATGTACCTTTTCTCTCCACTTACAAAGGCTGCATTTGTCAATAGGAATCATGGCACACAATCTTCACAAGCATTCCAGTTATCATACAGTTTAGTTATCAACCCCACACTATGGCTGTTTCCGCATGGGTGGAATACAGCATCCCAGGGACACTAAAAAACAGCATCTCTGGGGAGGGGTTCGCATGGCCACCGCCGCTGCATCACAGCAGCAGTGGCCTTGCAGCCCCTGAGTCACTCGGGGAAAGAGGGGTTGTCTAAAAACCCAGGTTCCTGCAGGAGGTCCCCTCCTTCCCCAACTCATTTGGCAACTACCCCTTCCCCTCTAGTCACTGCTGCAGAAGGTTTGAGACTGGAGGCAGCAAAAATCTGGAAATCCTGGATGCTTTTGGGAAATTTGGTCATAAGGTTTGTGAAAATGCCACAGCGGTTGCAGGATGCCTGACCGTTGATGCTGTAGAAGTGATGGTGGTTCCAATACACCTATGGGTCCTAATGATAGGCCATGATGGCAATGTGGGCGTAGTCCACTGTACCCATAATGTTGGGGAAGCCACTGACAGCTTTGAATCTAGCCTGAGATCCACCCTGGTTCTGCGGTTACTCAGCATTACTGGGTCAACAAGGGCCACTGAGGAACCCAATCCATCCCTAGGGCCGACTTCATATCATCTAATGCTGGCATGGCTCCTGCCTCAGTATCTGCTGGGAAGGGGCAGGTGCCCATCAATACTGCTCAGCTAAAGTATGCAAAAACCATGGAAGAAGTATTGTAAATTTATTTTCTGAGGCAGCCATGCTACTTATATTAAATATATTATCCCCTCTCTTTAATAAACTTCTACAGTGTTAAATTCCTCTAAATAAAAACAGTCTAATTTTACCTAGTCACAAACGGTTGAAGTCAAGCATATTACTATTAAAAGTCCATTTCACACGTAAAAAAAACACAAAACTTTAAAAGCCTGTTTTTAGATTTTTGTAGATTTTTCTGTTGATAATTAAATCAATGAAATGTTGTGAATACTATGTAACACTTGAAATCAAAGCAGATTTCATGCACCTTAGAAACATCAATGCAGTGCAAAGAAGAATACATCCAGAGTCCAAATGAAGGATATAAATCTACCCCTAATGACTTGGTATCACATCTTTCATAAAACAGTTTGAAGGGATAATGGAACCACTCAGCACAAGTGGTCACTGAGCTTCCCTCTTGAAAGTATTTTGAAGCCAAACTGGCTATTTCAAAGGAAAACACCAAGCTGGCATACTTTCATTCAGCCCTTCTACTGGAACAGTTGTTTTGAACTATTTCTCCTGATGTCCAGTGATTTACTTGACAATGAAACAATGTATTCTGAATGCGAGGTGGTCCAGTAATTACAAAAGCTTTTACTAAACACTGTACTCAATGTTCATTTATCCAGGGTATAAAATGACTTCCAACTGCAGTGTGGTGATGAATCCACACTAAAAAGTGCAATCACTATGAATAACCTATAAATGGAAAATTGCTGGGGGACGTGGTGATTGAGTATATTATACTATTGTGAGAAGTTTAAAGGGGGGAAAAATAGTCCAATCAAACTTAGTGCTTATCGACTTTCTTTTGCAAAAGGAAGGGAGGGGGAAGACTACTGACTTCCTCTTCTAGCTGCATAAAGGGAAATGTTCTTCTATAGGAAATATTAAAATGCATTGTTAAAGAAGAGAAGTATTCCAATTGTAACACGATCACTTTTTATTTCTCCTTGGAAAAGTTTCTGGGAAAAGTTAATATATAAAGGAAAGTCAAAAAGTGCAATCATTCTGTACCAAAATTTTGATCTAATTCCATGCTGAACACTAATGGAACAATAAATAGAATGATGACCTTTGTTTCTATGCTAACTGCTAGGCACAGCTCTCTCCTTGCCTGCTGGCTCTATAGGCCTGTTGTGTTATTTGGACTATGAGTGAATCAATGGCTGCCAGATATGTGGGTAACAACTTTCTGAAATCTTTAGAAAGAAAAAAAAATCTTTATTTACTAATATACACTCTATTCTCAAGTAGCACAGGAGCTTAAGAACTTTATTTACTTACATACGGTTTTGTTCTTTAGTAGTGCAGCAGTACAGGATATTAGCATGTTACAGAAGCATAATAAAAAGTAATCAAACCAAGCTAACAAAGCTAACAAAGGTTGATTCCACCCAGGGCAAATATAACAAATAGGATGCTATATAAACCATCAAAGGGCGGGTGGGGGGGGGGGAAGACTTCTCACAGGTTCTACTCCCAAAATGTTTCTGCCCCATTCTATTTCCCTCAACCTGAAATTTTCAAAAATCATTAAGCCAGCGATCCTTTTGAAATATCCTACGTTGGAACCACTCCCACATGAATGGCCAGGCAGGAGCACTTTATTTCCCTCCCTTCCACCATGCCATCCATGGTCAAGGAGACTCCACCTGCCAGTGCCCTGCCATTCCAGAGAGGCCCCTTTTTATTTTTAATTTGCATGTTGCACAAGCATAGCTACACAGGTGCAGCCGATTGTATTGTGGGAAGATCAGCATGGCTGTGGGAGTTCATTTCTGTATGACACATTGATCTTGGACCCATTCCAGTCTGGCTTCCAGCCTGGTCACAGGACAGAGACTGTGCCAGTCACCATCATGGATGAGTTCCGTCTCCAGCTGGACCAAGGTGGGTCAGCACTGCTGGTGTTTCTAGGCCTCACCACAGAAATTGACATCGTCGATTACAATATTTTGACCCACCAACTTGCTGTTACTGGAGTGTGGGGTACGGTCTTGAACAGGCTGGCCTCATTTCTCCTAGTACAGAGATAGCAGGTAGCACTGGGGGATGGAACATCTCAATGGCATCCACTTGTTTGTGGAGTGCCACAGGGAGCTATTCTTTCCCCAATATTATTTAACATCTATATGTAACCCCTGGCACAGATGGTTCTGAACATGAGGCTGGGTTGTCATCAATATGCACCCAGCTTCTTCTGTTGATGGGTGTTCTGGCTCAGTGCCTGGAGGCTGTGGCAAAATGGTTATGGCAGAGCAGGTTGCAATGAAATCTAGAAAAGTCCAACTGGCATATTACTTTGGAGAAAGGTTATTTCAGGAAGAAGAAAATGGGCTCTAGGAAACATATTGGCAGGCACCAGGAAACATATCAGCAGGCACCATAGAACCCAAAGGCACCATGCTGGGGATTACAGCTATCCACAGATATTATAGTGTTCTGCTCTAAGCCATTTTCAATCATCGTTTTAACTGTTTGAAATGAGTTACCATGAAAGGAAAGAACTGGCTCTCCTCTGTCTGTTTAGGAGACTATATAAGACTACAGTATTCTGGAGGGGCTTTTGCTGAGTTTTCAGCTCTTTATATTGAATATGGGCGCAGGCTGCTGTAGTGATAATCATGTGGATCTTGGTTTTATGTTTTATAACTTACATTATCATGCATGTGTTTCAGAATACTTTTGTCAATCACTGCGAGTTGCTATGTAAGAGAATGTAGTTAATAAATATTTTAATAAAAGAATAAATACAAGTGCAATTTAATAAAAGTTAAATAACAGAAACAGAGGCCTTTAGTAGCATTTAAAACAAGTGGTGGAGGAGGAGGAGCTTGGATTTATATCCCCCCTTTCTCTCCTGTAGGAGACTCAAAGGGGCTTACAATCTCCTTTCCCTTCCCCCCTCACAACAAACACCCTGTGAGGTAGGTGGGGCTGAGAGAGCTCCAAGAAGCTGTGACTGGCACAAGGTCACCCAGCTGGCATGTGTGGGAGTGCACAGGCTAATCTGAATTCCCCAGATAAGCCTCCACAATTCAAGCGGCAGAGCTGGGAATCTAGAATAGTTAAACCATCAGAAGGGCGTCCATATTTTTTTACTGTAGAAGCGCTAAGGCAGTGTGAGCGATAACCATTAAGGGTTATATCAGTAGATGCCCAAGTTTCTTGAAGTAGGCAGAGCTGGGAATCAAACCCGGTTCCTCCAGATCAGAGTCCACCTGCTCTTAGCCACTGTGCCAGCCCAAATGGACCTCCTACATTTAAAACAGTCGCATGTCAAGTTACTGTCGTTATAACCAAGCTGTAACTGCTGCTTTAGCTGATCATCCTTTTACTAATTATCTGTTGGTTTCAAAATATCGCAGATGAGCTCTTTCAAACAGTACAGTGGCCAAAAAAGAACCTCTGAGGCTGTCGTCTTCTCATTCTGATCAAACAGAACAATTTGAACAAGTGATCTGTCTAAACTAAAAGCTGAATAAAACCTATGGCAGTAAACAGCATCAGAACAATAGAAATGTCAGCAGCTTGAAATTAGTTCCATTTTGTGGTATAAAACAATCTGGATAAAAGTGCATATTGCACTGGAACACCTTAAGTGAGAAAGCAAAACCATAAAGGTTCCCCCAGGACTGGAAAAATAAAAATGTGTGAACTGACCCTCAGCAGCACAACATCTCCTTGTAGCTGGGGTGTGAGGACAGCAAATACATCATCATCTAAGCCCAAGAAAACACATTCTAAGAAATGTGCAGTCAAAGTCTATGATGGGGCAAATGCCTGAGCATGTCTAGTGAATAACTCAAGATGCAAGAGTGATATTTGCTGTATAATTCTCATGCTCTTTCTGTGCTCATCAAATCTAACTGACAGAGTCTTTCCTGGCTCAGTGAATTCTTTTTGTTAGCAAAAAGAATGCAGGAGCTTAAGTGATATTGAGCATGTAAAGAACACCTCTGTGATTGAACTCACATAAAAGAATGATATATTATATTAGCTACTGTAGGAAGGTGAGCTTAAACATTTAAAGTGACACTGTTTCTGTAATTTGTATTCCTCTTGATTTGTCATAAATACCACAACCAACACTTGTGTCTGAAGCATCTAATTTTTTGAGGTAACCTTTTCCATGTACCACATCAGAAATGCATATCAACTTTTTAATTCCTTTATCAGTAAACTGCAAAAACTTGAAAGTATGTTGTCTTAACCTAATGTTGATTTTAGCAGGTGGATTTCTTGCTGTAATACTACCGGCCATATTTTAATTAGTAGAATTCAGATACTGATCTGAGCAAGAGACAATTTTGATATAATTTTCATAAAGGCAGGGTGTTCACAAACTCTCAGGTGATAATTTAGAAAGGAGAAAATATGTTAGATTCTATCTATTTTTAAGGTGGTAGAACTGTGCTTGCACAGCCACCCACACGACCAGGAGTTCGAACCCCCTGTGGGTCAGATATCCTGGCAGCTGCCTCATGGTCAACTCAGCCAGCCAGCCATTCCTTGGTCTGTAAATGAGTACCTAGTACATAGCTAGGGGGTAAAGAAGGCCGGGGAAAGTAAATGCTAAACCACCTCACAAAAACAGCTTGTTTTAAGTGAAATCACTTATTGCCTTTTGAAGTGGTATTCCAGGGTCGGACATGACTGACTAGCAAACTTTAATTTCTTTAGGAACTCATAAACATTTTAGAGGTGTGGAATAGCATGGTATATAGGCTGATCTCATCAGATATCAGAAGCTAGGTAGTGTTGGTACTTGGAAGGGAGGCCATCAAGGAAGACTCTGGAGATACGGGCAAACATGTCAACAATTTCACCTCTCACTCTGGGCTCAGAAAGCCCTTTGTTTGTGTGTCTAAGAATGAAGTCAGTTGTAACCTAAGAGGCCATACATGCATACATATATCTACATTTTAGAGGCTTACATTAGGAAAGATACACAGAATTTCTTCAGGTAAATTAACCTTTTTTTAGCAGTGGGGATGCTTCAACTTCTTTAAATCTGCTTACACAGTATATATTGTGTGTAAAGTGCTGTCAAGACACAGCTGACTTATGGAAATACAGTAAGGGTTTCAAGGCAAGAGACTAACAGAGGTGGTTTGCCATTGTCTTCCTCTGCACAGTGAATCTAGTATTCCTTGGTGGTCTCACATCCAAATATTAGCCAGAATCAACCTTGCTTAGCTTCTGATATCTGAGAAGATCTTTCCAGCCTGGGCCATCCAGGTCAGGTTCAGTGTATATTACAGGTCAGAGGCTCATTCCGCACATGCAGAATAATGCACTTTCAAACTGCTTTCAATGCTCTTTGAAGCTGTGCAGAATGGCAAAATCCACTTGCAAACAGTTGTGAAAGTGGTTTGAAAACGCATTATTTTGTGTGTGCGGAAGGGGCCTAAGTTTTACTTCTGATTTACTAGAGTTATTTTAAGTGATCAACTGGAAAAGATACTGAAGGGATCCAGGCCTGCAGTAGCTGCCTCTGCCCTCAGTGGCATAGTGGCTGCACATCCTGGGTCTGGTTGGGTCACTGATGGGAGGTAATCTTTCCGAAAGAGAGTCAGCAGCAGTTGTCAGTGGGTAAAGGAGGAAAGCTTCCAGAGTGGGGAAAAGAGGGATCAGCTAAAGTAAGGGAAAGTGGATGATTCCTTCCTGTAATCTCGTGTGTATCTCCGGTCAGGCTACTAATATCCACTGGCCCTCAACAATACATCCCATCTTTGAACTGTTGCATTATTTTTGTATTTTATTGGAGATTCTTGTCATTCTTAGATGCTTCCCATGCATGGGCCCCAACACCTATTATCTATTGATATAGGCTACACTGTTAATGATCTACAAAAATACACGTTACTCTGTTATTCCTTTGTTCCTTACTCCTCTCCAATATCACATTGTTCTGGGCTTTTGTACTCCTTATTCAGCAAGTGTAGCTAAGAGATCATGTCAGCTATGTTTTTTGCCTGCAGAGAAATCCTTTTTTTTTTTTGGTCAAGAGCAGCCACTGCCCCCTTATGTTCCTTGCTATATACATAGGGTTCTGCCCTCTGAGGCTATCCAAGCCACATCTTTGCTTAAGGCTAAAATCTTGTCCTCATGTTTTCAAGTGAGATTGCTTAGAAAAAAAAATCACAAGAAAATAACACTTGAAAATTGCAAGGATTTTTTATTTAACAAAATCTGAACATTTTGCACAATAATTTTGAATGCTGAGAATGACAATGTCCGTGTTCTTCATCTTTTAGTAGTCAAAACTTTCACTCTTTCTCACATGCAGTGCAAGTATTGATTCCAACAAAGGGAATGCCATTTAAGGCACCGAGTGAAAGATCCATTCATGCAGTTTCACATAAATTCAATATGTCTCCCAGCTGTGCTTGGCATACAAAGGTTTAATGCAAATGTTATGCCGCTAATGTGATTCATGTATGAGAATAAAATTGGGTCACAATACTTTTTACTAGGCTGCTCTCAATATCAAGCATACTTACTATTGTTGTATCTAGGAAGCGAGTAGACTTTTTAATGTGCATTAGGAGAAATACAGCATGCAATTTGTAGTTGTGATTCCTCACTGCCACAAGGGGAGGCTCTCATAGATGGCCAGATTAATAGCATACAAATCTCAATTTATTATAAATTTGGTCTGTGATCATTTGTTCCTCCGGTTGGTTCCACACAGGATGCTGCTGCTGTGTTCACAGCAGTAGAAATTTGTCATAATGTGTATGATCATGGTTTTATACCCAGTTTAAGAAAAGATTAATTATCTGTGCAAACGTTGGGCATGGTGGTGGTAGGGAACTCCCTGCTAAGGGGAACAGAAGCAGCAATTTGCAGGCCTGACAAGATATATTGAGAGGTACGCTGTCTCCCTGGGGCAAAAATCTGTGATGTCACAGAGACCATTTTCCCTTCCTTTTAATCCACGTTGGAACAAATGACACTGCTAGACGTAGCTTTCGAACATCAGAAGGATTTTGAGGCTCTCAGAAGGAAGCTGAAGGAACTGGATGCACAAGTTGTCATTTCATCTCTACTTCCAGTTGAAGGACATGGGCCCAGGCAAGAAAGAAGAATAATGGAGGTGAATAACTGGTTTAGCAGGTGGTGCCACCAGGAATGTTTTGGCTTCTTGGACCATGGCCTGCGGTTTTATTAAGAGGGACTACTGGCAAGGGATGGGATACATCCAGGAGTGGAGAGAGGGGGAACTGCGCCCGGTGCATGCTCATGCCTTCACCCCTGCCATGCCATGGCCTGCCATGCCTCAGAAGGCTCCCGCCATGCCTCTGGAATGCCCTTGTCACACCCCTGCAGGGGTGCATGCCTCGTGCATCACCCCCCTGTCCCCTTGGCGCTACACCACTGGATACACCTCACAGCTGTAGGGAAGAGCATTTTTCTAGGAGATTGACAAACCTTATCAGGAGGGCTTTAAACTGAGTGAAGTGGGGGAGGGAGACACTATACAAGTGAGAAGGAGTTCACCTAGTAGTATAGCGAAGGCTGAAGGTTATAGAGAGAACTGAGCAAATCGTTCAAAAACCCAGCAATGAGAGGGGGGTTACACCAAGAACAAGCACCCACAGGGCATGAACCAAAACCTTAGACATCTCTACACTAATGCAAAGCATAGATAATAAACAGGATGAACTGGAACTCTTAACATGGTATAATAAATATGATATAATAAGCATCACTGAAACCTGGTGGGATGAATCTCATGACTGGAATGTAATAATTGAGAGGTACAACCTATTCCAGATAAATAGATCAACTAGGAAAGGTGGAGGAGTAGCACTATATGTCAGGGATGATTACACCTGTGAGCTGGCCCTGACTTAGATCCTGGGAACCATGTTGAGAGCATCTGGGTAAAAATTAAGGGGGAGAAAAACAACAGTGATCTCATTTTGGGGATCAATAACAGACCCCCAAGCCAGACTGAAGAGTTGGATGTATTGGGATTAAGTTTATGTTGTTTGATCGCTGTCCTGTAAGAACAGCCATGTTGTGAGCTGCCTCGAGCCCTTTGAGGATGAGGTGGTTTATAAGTCTAATGAATAAATGCCTTCCTGGAGCAGGTGACCAAACTTTCACAAAGAAGAGAAATAGTAGTAATGGGAGATTTGGTTGATTGGCTGAACACAGAGTGCTCATCAATGGCTCATTTTCATCCTGGAGAGAAGTGAGTAGTGGAGTGCCACAGGGTTCTGTCCTGGGCCCCATGCTATTCAATATTTTTTTATCAATGTCTTGGATAATGAAATAGAGTGCATGTTAATCAAATTTACTGATGATACCAAATTATGAGGGATAGCTAATACCCTGGAGGGCAGGGGTAGGATTCAAAATGATTCAGACAGATTAGAAGGCTGGGTCAAAACTAACAAAATGAATTTCAACAGAGATAAATATAAAATTCTTCACTTAGGCTAATTTTTTTGAAATGCGCAGATATCGGATGGGTTACACATGGCTTGACAACAGTACATGTGAAAGGGGTCTTAGTAGACCACAAACTGAACATGAGTCAGCAGAGTGATGTGGCAGCAAAGAAAGCCAATGCAATTCTGGGATACATCAATAAGAGTATCATGTCTAGATCGAGGGAAGTAATTGTACCACTCTACTCTGCATTGGTCAGACCTCATCTAGGTCGATTCCGCACTTGCGTTATCGACCTAAGTTCGAGCTGCGTGCGACCTAAGTGCTCCGCACAACCACTGGGATCGACATGGTTTTGTACTGAAGCCATTTCGCCTTCGTAACGGTGTCAATTCTCCGACTGAAGCTGGGAACTACTACTTTTTTCATAGGGAACCAATACTAACCTCAGCTCGATTCCAGTAAAGTGCAGAATCTCTGGTGCCAGGAGTCCCCCATTCAGCCAATCACAGCTGAGTGTTTCGGCATGCGTACAGCCAGAACCCACCAAGCATAAAAAATGCCGCCTAATTTTTTTTCCCCTCTTCTTTCTTGCGTTTGAAGTGATGGCTGGTCACACAAACAGCGCACAATTTCCGCGTACCAATGTAAGCAGCCAATCAAACAACGCCACCTTCATCCCTCCATTCCTGTGCCAGTTTTTTTTATAATGTGTGTGGGGATAGACGGAAGATGGCCATAGAACAGTAGCCAATCGGAATGGAGCGGCAAAGAGGCACAGGATGATTCTGCCCTCCGAGCTGGGATCAAGCTGGTTGCAGTGGGGAACAACAATGGCTTCGACCTAGGTTAGTACCCTTCTCATGGAACTGGGTCGAACCTATTTTATTCATGTGTGGAATTGCCCCTAGAGTACTGTGTTCAGTTCTGGGCACCGCAATTCAAGAAGGATATTTATAAGCTGGAACATGTCCAGAGGAGGGCAACCAAAATGGTAAAAGGTCTGGAATCCATGCCCTTACGAAGAGAGACTTAGGGAGCTGGGGATGTTTAGTCTGGAGAAGTGAAGGTTGGGGGGGGGGGTGGTACATGATAGCTAATCAAACAACCCAGAAGCAAAACAAACCAGAATTGACCATTTTATGCCAAAAAACACAGGGACTGACCACTGTGAAGATTTGGAACAATCAAACAGATTTGCAGCCTTTGAACAAGCTTTACCCGATGTTGCAGTCCCTTTAACAAACAATAACTTATCTCTTCTGGCAAGCCAACAACCGAGGGATGAGCAACTGAACCTTGAGCTTGTAACACAACTGGATAGCTATGTTTAAGTATTTGAAGGGATGTCATGTTAAAGAAGGAGCAAGCTTGTTTTCTGCTGCCTCAGAGCCTAGGACATGGAGTAATGGATTCAAGGTGCAGGAAAAGAGATTCCACCTAAACAGTAGGAAGAACTTTCTGTCAGGACTGTTTAGGTGGAATTCACTGCCTCGGAGAGTGGTGGAGTCTCCTTCTTTGGAGGTTTTTAAACAGAGGCTGGATGATCATATGCCTGGAGTGCTTTGATTGTTTGTTCCTGCATGGCAGGGGGCTGGATTTGATGGCCCTTGTGATCTCTTTCAACTTTATGATTCTATGATTTTAATACTGAATGTATATTTTATTGTTATGTTGTTGATCTCATTTACAACATTTTTCATACACCTTAATATACTGACAGCTGATCTCTGGATAAAAGCTACTAAGTGAAGATTCAAAGAAGGATTATTGATTGTTGCCCCCCGTGGATTCCTCCCACAAGTCACTTATATGGATATAAATGGCTGATCTCCATGCAGTAAACAGTCCTTGCAATTTAATGCAGAATGTCCTGGTTTTGGAAGACTGAGAACTACCAGCAAATTGAACAGATCCACCAAGGCTCAAAACTTATTTATTTATTTGTCTGTTTATAAATCGCCCTCCCGCAAAGGGCTCAGGGTGGTGGACAACAACAATATAAATACAACTTTAAACTTTAAAAACAATCTAAAACAGCACAGTGTCGCTCAGGAAAAACAAGAACCATATAGCAACAGATGGCATCATCCTCCCCCCCTTGTGCCCATGGGAGGCCAGATGGAGTAGAAGCGATGGACTAACCAGGCTGGCCAAATGTCTGGCAGAACAGGTCCATCTTACAGGCCCTGCAGAAACTGCAGGTCTCGTAGGGCCCTGATCTCCCGTGGAAGTTTGTTCCACCAGGTTGGGGCCAGGGATGTAAAAGCCCTGGCTCTTGTAGAGGCCAGCCTAACAAGGCTACCATGACTTGCCTTTGGCTTGCATGTCAACTATTTGCTGAAAGAAGCTAAGTTTTCTATTTCTCCCATGTCAGCCAGCATTAGGGTTGAACTGATACTATCCAGCACCAGGGAGAACCCAATGGTCAGTAGCATTGATTCCCTTTTCTCATGAATGACAGGCTTGAGAAACCACCTTTTATCTTTCAATGTCTCAATGCTCTTTACGTGTGTTATATTTGTACCCCATTTTTCTTCTTGCCTAATGGTGGCTTCTGTAATAATTAAAACATTACAAATTGAAGTAAAAATCTCAGTATCTTTCTCTCCCCTCCTCCACCAAAAAAAGGCGCCCTGGCAAATAGACCAGGCTTGTAGCATTTCCTGCAATTTTCAACAAGTGGACTCCTCTCACCTGATTATGGACCCCATTTCACAGAGTGGGAGCTGCTAAGAGAAAATCCTGGGCTCTGGTTAGTTTCAAGTGGGCCGCCCAAAGTGTGGGAGCAAATCACCAGATAACAGCTTGAAGGTAATTTTCTCATCCCTTCTAATTCAAATCAAAATCTACTATTCTGATTTCTACTATTTCTGACATGTCTTATTTCATCTTGACACTTTTGTTGGAGAAAAGTGGACTACAAAAATCACAAATTAATTTACAAGCTGACATATAAAATTGCCAGCCTCCAGAAGGAACCTACAAAACTGATCTCCAGGATTTTTTTTTTTTCTGTCAAGTCAAAGCTCATTTACGGTGACCCCATAGGGTTTTCAAGGCAAGATACATTCACAGGTGGTTTGTCATTGCCTCCCTCTGTGTAATGACCCTGATGTCCCTTGGTGGTCTCCCATGTAAGCACTAACCCTTCTTAGCTTCTGAGATTTGACAAAACCAGGATAGCCTGGACCATCCAGATAGTATACTGCAGAATATCAGGCTGTTTCCGCACAGGGGGAATACAGCGACCCAGGGATGCTAAAAACAGCGTCCCTGGGGAGGAGTTTGCAAGGCCGCTGCTGCTGCATAGCAGCAGCAGTGGCCTCACAACCCCCGAGTGATGCAAAGCTGCTGTTTTCAAACCTCGCTCCCTGAGTGAGGTATTTCGGAAACAGCGGCTTCCAACCGCTGCCGTGCGAACGGCAGCAGCTGGAAGGCACCATTCCCCCCTTTCCTGAATGCCTACCTTGTCTCCTGGCTTCCGACTTGTGGCAGAGGCCAGGGGACTCGCCCCCCTGGCCTGCTACTCCAGAGCCGTCGCTCCAGGCTGTAGGGGCGTGTCCCCTGGCTTCTGCGACAAGCTGGAAGCCAGGAGACAAGGTAGGCATTCGGCGATGGCGCAGCCTGTGTGAAGGCTGTGCCGCCGCCTGCCACCCTCCTGGGACTGTCCATGCGAATGGTTCCAGGGGTGTGTGTCGGCATTATGCCGACGCACCCCCGCACCGTTGCGGTGCGGAAAAGGCCTCAGTTCCTCTGAAGGAAATGATAACTTCAGAAGGCGGACTGTATGGTATGCTACAAAAAGTCCACTGCTTTTAAACACTACACCATGCTGGACCAGGAAGAACGTCCAAACATGACAAGAAATTGTGCTTGTGCCTGATCACAAATTAATTTTATCTGGTTGTGATGTCTGAATGACATTTGTTTCGTTACTCCATTTATGCCCCACTTTTTCACCAACAAAGATGAACGTAAAATAATATCACATCATTTCTCTGCTGAACTTTCTCCTGTTGCCAGATTCTGTCCTTCCAAGACATCGTTCTCATATCTCCAGGAATTTCTCAAGCAGCAGTTAGTAATGCTACCCTACACATTTTAATTTTCACACTAGTGTTCTGTTCCTGTTTGGCAAATCTTCCACCTAAACGTTTGCATTTTGCAACACAGTAAAAGGCATATCAATAGCTGGTAAATGGCATATGAACAGAATTAACCAAAAGATTTGGGAACACTAGCAACAAAAATGAATGTCATGAAAAGCATAACATGAAACAAAAAACCCTGACAAAATGGCATATTTGATTATTTCTATATCTCTTTAGTCTCCTGCGTAGGAAGAGCAACAGAGGCAATTCCAGAGATAACTATGTAAACAGCAAAAACAACCAAGTGTTTGGTGATATTTTAAGATTCAACATATTTAAGGTGGCACAAGATTTTGTGGCATGGAACCCGCTCCCAGCACTATAAACCTGCTGTAAAAGGCCACAAGATTGTTTGTTGTTCTGATAAAGCAATGGAGTTCCCTAAGAGGTAGCTGGGAAACTGCCTTTTCATAAGCCAGCAGCCATCCATTCTGATTTTGGAAACACTGTCCAAATTTCATACAATCTGTTCAGATTTACAGACTTAGCATAAATGTTACCCTGAATTTGGCAGATGACAAAAAACAGATATTCTACCATTGGGGAAATATAAAGCACAGTGATTGATAGGGAATGTGAATTTTATCCATAATTTTATTTTTCTGTACAACGCATCCTTAATTCTTTTCAATTGACATGTTTAGTCATAATGATAATGTCATTTTTATTATCTATTTTCAAATGTTTGCCATCATGCTGTCTGAAGATTATAAATTAGACAAGGATGTAGTAGCACATTAGTACACTGTTTGGTGTCTACGATGCCAGCAAGGATTAGATAGTAAATTGCTCCACTATGGGAATACATCGGCCCACATAATGACTTGGTTGTGCTGACCAGGATAAACAGTTCTAAATGGGAGCTATTCAAATATATGTTTTGCAAAAATAGATAAGTTATCAAACGAACCTTATCAGAAAGTAAATGTAAAAATATTTTCTGTGTTTATGCTGCTTATCTAAAAAATGTTATATGACTATATCACATGCTAGCAAAAAAAAGGTACAATGACAAATACCCTCAAGTTTTAAATAACTGAACTCTTGGAAATGTTGCTGTTAATTTTAATGGCATTTCTGTTAAACTTGCAGAAATGTCTGGTTTGAAAAATAAGGAAATCTGATTCTCCAGAAAGAAAAAAAAGGAGAAGGTGAATAAGAAAGTAGGGAGGATCTCTTCTTATATCAATGGAAACATACTTATTTATTGGCTTAAAATCCAAGGCAAGTTTGTCTCACGTTTGCATCCTTTCTTGTCTTCAGCAATTTTCTCTGGTGCTGACTTGCTCACTGGTTGTGCATGAATGGAAGTTCCTAGCATCTCAGAAAAGAGTTCTTCAAGGGAGGACTACCTCTGCTGCAGAAACAGTAGCAAGGTGGGCAGCGCAATCCGGATGGGGGGAGAACTCTGCCACAGCTGGGGATGGTATGAGGGAGTTGGCACTGCACCACCTCTAATTTAGCTCCTGGTGGCACAGCAGCAATCGGGCAGAAAAACTCTGCTGCCACCCAGAAATCTCCATTGAGTCTAATGACTTATGTGACATCACTGACGTCCTTCCACAGTGTAAGTTGGAAAGATGCACTGAGGCATTCCTGGGCTAAAAGCTTGGTGGAAGCTGACCAATGTCAGCTCCAGCCCTGGGAACAGCTGCAGTAGTCTACCCCTCAATGTATTGGTGTGCTCTTGGATGCTGGCACAGCATTCAAGTGTCAAGCCCTCCTGGATTTGTGTGCAGCCCAGCTCTGCAATGCCCACCTACCAGTGCACTTGCTCTCCCCACCGGCGAGCAGCACAGCAATGAAGCTGTTCCCTGCCAGTGGAGAAATTTGGATTGGGATGCTAAACTGAGGGCTACATTACACATCTGACTCACCTTAAACATTTGTTGAGTGCTTCATACAACTCCATAAAGTTGTGTGACATGGGGAAGGGCTTTCCCATTCTTTTTTCACCTGCTTTTTCCAGGAGCAAAAAAATGCCAGAGGGGCTGTTTGTCTCATTGCTTAACAATGAGACAATTGCCTCTTGGCTGTAATTCACTACCCAAAATGGTGCAGGATAAAAGGGGGAAGGGCTGAAGCCCGCCTCCAAACACACCATGCCCTTCACATGATTCAGCCCTCCAACCCATTTTTAGGATGAGTTCCATCAGACATAAACATGAGTCAGGTTGAGGAAACCATGTTACATATATAACCAGGCCCAGAAAATCCCCAGAATCTTTAACACATAATCCAAAAATGTGACAATTATATACCATTATGTAATATAGTCTCTTACATATAAAATCAATGTTCTTAGTCCTTTGTCCTTGGGGGGGCAGTAATCCTCCTCCAGTTGAGTATTATTTCTGCAGTCTTTTGATAATGAAAAGCACATAAATTGTAACAAAGGCAAATCACCATCATTGAGAATTAGATTATTACATCAAGCACATCTCAATTTTAAACCATACCTCTACATCAAGCTCAGCACCAGCTCTACAAGTCACTCATCTGCTGGTCCTTTTCATCTTCACAATATTATTCATGAATATCTTGAAACTAATGTTGCCTTCAAGCATCCATTTTCTTGCCCTTCATTCCCCCACACTCCATCCTGAGGATTAGCTTCTGCCTGCTAATCAAGAAAGTCCCAGAGTTTCTGTCATTAACATCACAAAAGGCCCCAAACTAGAAGAAGGAATGGGCCTCCACCTTAATTTCCTCAAACAATTTGAGGATAAAAGCAGCTCAAGAGAAAAAATCAAGCCTTCCTGGCTATCAAAGCATTTCATCAGTACCCCCTTTTTTTGTAATTTATCAGAATATGTTTAAGGCAAAGGAAATCCTGCTACACTGCACTTACCTTAGATAGAGTAATACACAAATTAGGATATTCTGCTAAAAGATTATTTGTCCAAAGTAACCTGATTTGGACTGCTGAATCTTTTGCCTAACCAATGACATCTCCACTCCAGCTAAAGACTCTGCTTCTCTTGCCTCATTGAGAAAAATTCCCAGGAGCTGGAGTCACCTCCTTCCTCCCATTCAAACCAATGGCAAAACTGCATGCTTATCTGGTATCCTTCTATTTCAAAACTTGGCAAAAAAATAATATATTGTTTCTAGCTCAGACTTCTACAACTGGAAAGATAATCTGTTCCTCAAAGTGTTTTTCCTCCAAACTGTTCATGTCTGTGCAGCATCTTAAGGTTCTCTCTGCAGCAATAGTACAAGGATCTTGTTTATATCTTGGATTATTAGCTGTCTGAATGTTTTGTCCTTTGTTTAAGAAACTATATCTCTGCTTGCAAAATAAGCACTTGGGTTGCTATTTTATTGTTCCTCTTTAGTCTCTTGGCATCTTTTCTTGCATGGAAAATGTTGCACAGTTAGGGTTGCCAGAATGAGGCTGGAAACCACAAGGAAACCTCCTGGCTGGTGATGCATAAATGGTAATATTTAACCATGCACTTTGGGCTGAAAGCTAGAGAATTGCTACCAACAAAATGGCACCATTTCCAGTCATGCCAGAAATGCTGTCAAAATGCTGCTGATGGGCATTTCATTCTATTTAGATTCTCAGTATTCCTTTCAAGGTTTGTGAAGGAGATATATTATTTTGTCCACTATGTCATTTGTGTTTGTTACTTTTCAGATAGAACTCTCTGAGGCTTAACTCTGAAACAAACTTCCCTTCTAAAGGAGAGTAGGAGATCTGGGAAATGACACCATCTTTAAAGATGAAGAAGATTACAAGAGCCCTAATGCTGCCAGAGGTCTTCCTGATCATATATTCAGGCAATCAGTCTTGGGAGAAACCTATAATAGAAAGCTTGGACAATTGTTTACTCCCAGGGTCAGCCATCCCTTTATTACATAGAGCCAGGCTTCAAACTGGCAGCTCCCAAACTCTCCTCCAAACTGACAACACTGTCTGAAATACAGACTGATGAGGACACAGTTCTGTGGAAGAAAAGTCCTGGGCTTGCATTGTATACTGCTGACATAACTCTGTGAAGGATCATAGCCCAGTTAAGTCCTTGAAGGATGAAGTGCCAAAACCTGTGGGACAATTACTTCTGAGATTATTTAAACCTCAACCTTTGTTGGTTGAATTGCTTCATATTAATCAACTCACGAGTAACTAATGTTTGCTAGGTTTCTTGAGCTAGTGGGCTGACTGAATTCTATCCTGCTGACCTTCAGTGAGTCTGTTGTTTCAGATGGTTCCTGCTCGTTGTTCTTGAGGAACCTTGCTCTTGCATCCTGCTAAGAACAGAACTCTGAGAACAGAAGATTCCCTTATTTAGGTGTACAACCCAATGCATGGAAGCTAGAAATGGCAGAGGTAGAATTTTCTTTCTTGTGCTTTGGACTAAGAACCCTTTGGCACAAAGCGGTGAGCTGCAATACTGCACTCCAAGGTCTGCTCATGACCTCAGTTCAATCCTAATGGAGGTCAGTTTCAGGTAGCCAGCTCAAGATTGAGTCATCCTTCCATCCTTTCAAGGTTAGTAAAATGAGTACCCAGTTCACTGGGGATAAAGTGTAGATGATCGAGGAAGGCAATGACAAACCACCCCATAAATATTGTCTGCCTAGCAAACATGGGAACAAATGTCTGTCACAGCAAGATTTCTTCTACGCATGTATTTCCTCATGCTGCGCTTTCACTTTCTAGTCTCACCTCAGAAAGCTAGGCCACTTGTAGCACAAACTTAATTTTGCTTTGCTGCCAGAGCAACACCTCGAGCAAACTTATCCCCCCTTTTGGCCAGGGTTTTTGTGCTGCTCATTTCATTGTAGCATTTGTGCAGAGAAGCACATCTTTAAGGGGAGGCTGAACTTGTGCGCCGTCCTCCCCATGGTTGGGGGCCTTCATAAGAGGCTTGGGGTGGGGCTGGCTCATGGCGCATGCTGCGGAGGCCTCTGCAATGCGAGCCTGACACCCCAGCAGGCAGGAGGCCATGGCGGGCGGGCGAGCGCCCAGGTGGTCCAGTACATCTTGTCCTCCCCAATATTGATTGGGATGTGGTGCTGGGGTCAGCCAGGGGTGTTGACTGGCCACAAAACAGATGCACTCCTCTTGCTCGCCCAGCTTCTGCCTCAATAAAGGGCTGTGGCCCAATTTAATTCCAAGATGTGTCCTGTAGTTATTCACCAGAAGGAACCTCTGCACATATGGGCGCAATACTAAATGCAATATTTTCATTCTTTGAACTTCATTATTTCTGAGTAGTATCTCTGTGATCATCTCACAAGAGGCTGCCAAACCTCCCAGTAAATGCCTGATTCAAAAAAGTCACAAATTGGATTGTAAATAAGTTTCATACCAGGTCTACTGTTAGTTTATCATGAGATAATTTCCTGACAGCTCCTTGAAATTTCACTAATTTAAAGCCAGTCCAGCTGACTTGGCCACAGGCAAGAAAATTCATTTTTATGCCAAAATGCAAATATTGCTTTATGACAGAGTTAATGCCAACCTCCCTGCCCCAATTATCCCCTGAAGTTGTGAAATTATATTTTCAGTGTCTACTTAAATATGCACTTAGAAGAGATGATGACTGACCTTGTCAACGTCTTGCTCACAAGGTTTTTAGTAAACTCCTAATTTTAAAGTTATATATTATCAATGTGAGTTTGTTTTCACTCTATTACAAATGTTTTGTCCTTCCTGCAAAGTGAGGAAGCCTTCCTCTGAAGGAACAAGTCATCTTCTGCCACCGCAAGGCATCCAGCAACTTTCTTCTTTTGCTTACATGCTCTGAGATGGAACTAGATTTATGACCTTAGGAGCAAGGTTTTTTTCTTCTGTTACCCACACCATCTCCAGACCCACAACAGGAATTATCTTCTTTGTTTACACTATGCTTGTAAGAAGTGGCATTAAAAAAGAAGAGTATCCCCCATCTCGAGATTCCCTCAGAATGTATATCACAGGATGGCAAAGATGATTACTAATTATTGCTTTCTCAGACCAAGCTTCCCTCAGCAGCCAAACAATGGAGGGAAATGTACATAGTTTTTCTGTCTTCCCTTTCTTAAACTTTGTCCTTGTGTTTTGAGTAAGAACCAACCTTCCACCTCTTAAGAAAGAAATTTTGAGGAGCTTGTTGATTGCTTTTATTGTTCATTTTAGGGCCTATTCCGCAAATTACTTTTTGTCAATTTTGGTCCTGAACTATTTTGCTTCTCTCCATATTCCACATGTTTTGCCACTTAGAGAAGAAGCTTTTTTCCCCCTTCAGCCCTCTCTGCCAGAGCAAGGGACAATTTCACCAGTTCCTGGGGGCAGAACCAAGGTTAGTCAGCTTCAACCCCAGGTTTGCAGTTAGCTGTTCAGTAGCCCTGGTCCTGGACTTACACCACACTTTTAGGTGGTGTAAGTACATTACCCCATGGAGGGATTTCTGGCGGCAGGGAGGGTTTTTGTTTTTTTGTTCCTCCCCATGCCTCAGGAAAGCCTGTTGGAGGTGGCATGGCACCCCCTTTGCTGTGCTGTCTCTAGCTGCTCAGCACAGTCTAGGGATCTGGATTGCTCTCCAAATACTGAGTCTGTTGGCATACTGCCAAGCTCGTCTGGTCAGCCTCACTGCTGTGGAATTGACCAGATAGCATAGGTTGTTATTAGGGATTTTTAAAAAAACAACAATAACAACAACAATCTCCCCTTTGATCTGGTGAGTTTCATGGTTGCATCACCTTTTAGTCAGTTATTTTAAAGGCAAAAAATGTCACTAGAGAGCAATAGTCTCAGTCAGTTCTCTGAATTTCCAGCATTATTTTATTTTTAAAAAGTAAGGCTCTAACCTCCCCTCTCATGGAGATATTAGAAAAAGGTATTTAGCTCTGTGAAGGAAGTTGCTAGAGACTTACTTACTTAACCCCCCCTCCCCGAAAGCTAAACATTAGGAGAACCCGCTGAGACTCATTGCTTCAATCCTTCAGTGATCTAGTGATATTTCATTGCCTTTTGAGGAAAAAAAGGGAAAATAAATCACTCATTTGGAGGGGGGTGGAGGAGGTGCTGATCATTCTCATAGTATTTAAAATGGCACCAGTTAATGCTGGCTCAGGCACCATTTTCTTTAACATTCTGTTCCCCAACAATTCCAATGTGTGCTTGCCTTCCCTCAGAGTTCTATCACCAAACATGACTTCAGAACAAAAGGTATTCAGAGGAAAGGGTATGTGTGTGCAATATTTTTTCAAAGCTGATTTAAATTGCTGGCGGATTGACTGCTGAGGAAATCAGAAGTAAGCTGTGCATGCATGTAACCCCTTTATCTTTACAAATGAGACACCAGCTACAACTCTGTCTGTGTTAGAAGTTCTTACCAGCAGAACTTCTTTTCCAAATAAACATAATTCAGTCCTACTGCATGTGGTTGCTGGACTCTCTCCAACCCTCACCTTCTCATTTCTCTGCAAGAGATCAACAATTTGCACTGTGGGTGCTGTGTGGTTTCCGGGCTGTATGGGCGTGTTCTAGCAGCATTCTCTCCTGACGTTTTGCCTGCATCTGTGGCTGGCATCTTCAGAGGATCTCTGCCCCCCCCCCCACCCCCCCCCCCCCCCCCCCCCCCCCCCCCCACCCCCCACCCCCCCCCCCCCCCCCCCCCCCCCCCCCCCCCCCCCCCCCCCCCCCCCCCCCACCCCCCCCCCCCACCACCCCCCCCCCCCCCACCACCCCCACCACCCCCCCCCCCCCCACCCCCCCCCCCTCCCCCCCCCCCCCCCCCCCCCCCCCCCCCCCACCCCCCCCCCCCCCCCCCCCCCCCCCCCCCCACCCCCCCCCCCCCCCACCCCCCCCCCCCCCCCCCCCCCCCCCCCCCCACTCCCCCTCCCCCCCCCCCCCCCCCCCCCCCACACCCCCCCCCCCCCCAACCCCCCCCCCCCCCCCCCCCCCCCCCCCCCACCCCCCCCCCCCCCCACCCCCCCCCCCCCCCACCCCACACAGCACCCCAGTGATTCCGGCCGTGAAAGCCTTCGACAATACAGAGAATCTATTTGTCTTGCCTACAGGTGTCCATAGAGAGCACCCCAAAGAGGTATGCAGGAAGCAGAGAAATGTAAAGGCACAAAGGTGAAAAATGGCGCAGTTGGTACGTGTCTCCACCAGGCTGCGCGTTGCTGTGCTCAGCTCCATCATTTTCATGACGTTTGAGGAGAAACGCAAATTCTATTACAAGTTGTCTGTTGTGTTTTGTATTATTGCATCACAGGAAGCAGTGGTAAGAGAATGTCTTCCGGCTCTCGGCTGAAAGAGAAGACAGAAGAGACACAGAAGAGAAAGGCACCCTCTACTTCACCTACTTCTCCTGATCCTGTAGTTAAGCCACAGCCCCGGCCCAGCGACCGGCTTAATCCAAAGACAATTGATCCCGTATGTACAGGTGTCGCTGTGGGAGACTACATAGTACTGAAACAGTGAAAATGATGGGGTGCTGTGTGGTTTCCGGGCTGTATGGCCGTGTTCTAGCAGCATTCTCTCCTGATGTTTCGCCTGCATCTGTGGCTGGCATCTTCAGAGGATCTCTGAAGATGCCAGCCACAGATGCAGGCGAAACGTCAGGAGAGAATGCTGCTAGAACACGGCCATACAGCCCGGAAACCACACAGCACCCAAGTGATTCCGGCTGTGAAAGCCTTCGACAATTTGCACTGTTCTAGTTGGGACCAGGGTTCTTAAATATAAGAGAAATTTTAAAGCACTTTGGGCAACCCTTTCCACCTGGCTGGAAATCTCCTTTAGCCAGGATATGTGGTAAACACTGAAGGAGCTGGGAGTTTTAGAGACTGGCAGGCAGGGCCAGAGCGAGGGGGAAGTGCGCCCAGGGCACACATGCCCTGGTACACCCCTGGAATGCTTGACAATGCCCCTGCCATGCCCCCTCCATGTCCCTGCCCGTTACATGTGTGTGCCTGTTACATCATGCACATCCACAATCCCCTCGGCATTACGCCACTGCTGGCAAGAGAACCAGATTTACAGATTTGAACAAGGTCAATGGGATAAGGAGAGCTCTTCTTGAAGGTCATAATCTACGGGACCCACTTTTTCATTCTGCTTCCCCCCTCTTTGGGAGGGTTTTAATTGGGGTTTATTGCGTGATGCCATCGTTGTTAATTTTACCACTGTGTTTTAATTTTAATGGGGTTTTGTTTGTATGTGCTGTTAGAGGAAACTATGTTGTGCACCGCCCAGAGCCCTTCGGGGGTAGGGCGGTATACAAAATCCATAAATAAATAAAAATAAAAAATCTGGATGAATGAATCTGGATAGAATAAAGACAGCTTGAGATCAGACTGTCCTCCTAATGCAGAAGATAACTACAGAAACAAATGATGAGGAAGCATATCATATGTGATGTTGGTGTGCTATGGGTAAAAAAAGAACAGTATAGCCAAAATAAAGTAAGCTTTTGTATTAGAGTAGATACATATCTGCAACCTTAAGAAATGAGTTTTGAAGCAGACTGATTTCCTGGCACAGCAGCTTATTCTCTGTTTCCATATCAGTATATAGCAACTTGCTCCTGTAGAAATGAGCCATGAGTATGCTTAGCTAAGAAAGGCCTAGCTTTGAGTTGAGCAAGTCTAGTCAAAGTTTTTTCCCCCTGTATTTCATTTCCAGTCTAAACTGATGATAGAGCTTTCAGCCTAGTTTTCCAAGCTGGTTTCCAAATAAAACACCTAAGTCTACAATTCATCAGCACTAGTCATACCACTAAGAATGACCCTACAGGTTACCCAAAACCATCTGGATTAGTGAGGCCGTCTCCAAGTTGGAAAATTATTGGAGAGATGGGGTGTGGAGCCTTGGGAAGGGGGTTGTGGAAAAAAAGGGACCTCAGCAAGGTATTATGCCATAGAATCCACCTTCCAAAGGAGTCATTTTCTCAAAGGGAACTGATCTCTATAGTGTGGAGATCAGTTGTAATTCTGAGAGATTTCCAGGACCCACATGGAGGTTTGCAAACCTAATCTGGATCTATCCACCTCTAAGATTACCCCCGCCCCCACGCCCCTGCAGAGTTGGAGGCTAAAGATAGAACGCAGAAAATTACAGCTGCTTCTCAGCTTCCTGTTTCTTGGTGATTGTTACTGGGTGGCAATGAATCCAGACTGAACACAGAACACAGACACAAACACAAACATTCATTAGAGGTTCCGAGGTCACAACCAACAACCCCTGGGGGAAACTGCAGGTGTGGGGTTGAAGTCTTGTGCTTAGCTTCACACCAACACATGCTCCATCCTACCCCTTTCCTCCTGATTGGAGTTTCAGCAGGTTTTCCCCTATAGCAGGAACACTGGCATCCCCACTGCTAGTCAATATACGGAAATGCTAATGTTAATGCAAGGATCTCTCTCCCCAAGTCACTGTTTTTTGGGGATGACCATTTACTACTTTGCATTCCATTAGACTCAATTTTTTTGACAATCACACAGAAAAAAAGTGATTCAAATTACCCAAAGGAGCAAAATACTTTAAGGAGCAAACAGGGAGGGGACAGATCTGTGATTTTTTTAAAAAAACCCAGTCTATCTTCCCATTTCAGTAATGTGCAATCTATGTAGTCATTAAGGAAATGCAAAGTTTTGCAAACCATACATAAATATGTTCCATATAGCCATGTCCCATTTATGGCTTCCTTGTCAACTTTGAGATGGCAAAATTCCATAGGGGCAGGAAGACATGAAAATGAATGGCATATAGAAGAAAATCATATAAATAACAAAGCACTTCATGTTAAAACAGGCTCTCTGGCCGTTTCCGCATGGGCCAAAAACGGTGGCCTGGGGGCAGTAAAAACGCTGCCCCCAGGCAGCCGTTCGCACAGGCGGCGCTGCTGAAACGCAGCAGCGCCAACCTGGCTGCCCTTCCCCTCCCTCAGGGCGGCGTCAGGCCGCCCTAAAAAACAACCTTTTAAAGGGTTGTTTTTGAGGGAACAGCGTCTTCCCGGCGGCGCGGTGCGAACAGCACCGCCGGGAACACGCTGTTTCCCTTCCCTTTCCCACTCACCTTGTCCCCGTTGTTGGCCTGCTGGCCTCCGATTCCCCCTCCTCACTGTCCTCCGACCCCTGGAGGTCGGAGGGCAGCGTAAGCGAAGACGAGGAGAATAACAGGCTGACGCCGGGGACAAGGTGAGTGGGAAAAAGAAGGGAACAGAAAGCGGCTCCATCGCGGAGCAGCCTGTAGATCCGCCCGGCATCTCCTGAGGGCGCACGCATGGCGGCGCTTGCGTGCGAGAAGCGACCTTATCCCGCCCGCCGGCAAGAGATTCTTGCCGGCGTGGGCACTTCCTGAAACGTCGTGCGGAAACGGCCTCTATCATTTTTTATAACTAGCATTTGAAGAAAAGGGAACAGTTGGTGAAAGGATATTTAACTGATTCACTTCTTGGGCATTGTGGAGGATGGGCATGCTATAGTTCTGAGAATTACAAAGTCTATTTAAAAGAACCTATATGGTATGACATGTACTTGGAGGGGATGCATGGGTGTCCATTTTGTTGCTTGCAAGCTCAACAAAAAACAGATCTTGATATTTCATCCAGGACCTTATTTTTGGTGAGGCTTTGCTGTAAGCTCAGCTCCACAATAATCACTTGGACTCTGCAAAACAAACGTACAGCATTTCCCCTTTCTGTGCAGCCCAGTTCTGCAGTCTCAGCGAACTCATAGATACAGCTGAGTGGGGAAAATGCTGGTACCACTAAATATGCAGGGAAAAAAAAGAAAATTGCTTGGATTTATTTTCAGCTGGACTAGCCCTTTGTACTCTTTGCAGCAGACTTCCTACCTGGAAGCAGGCAGTGAATAAACATGGGGTAAATCTTTGCCAGCCTACAGTAAGCAGAAAGTAATTATAGCAACAAAATAGCCCTAGCACTAGCAGATGTGACTTTTTAGTATCCTTTCTAAGATTCCTGCAGCATTTGAGGTAGCATGCAGCAGCAGTATGCAGTATTGGTGGATGGGCTCAGAATTCAATAGCATATAAGCTATTTTCTATTGTCACTCATCCTTTCCATTTATTTGTTTATCATCATCGCACAGTTTGAGTTTGGAGAAATCCCACTCTCCTCTTGCAGTTTTGTTTGTTTTGAAGAGTTCGAAATCAGTCACAATTTACCCCCCCTTGCCTCACAGTTTTCTTAAAATGTAATAAAGATAGCAGAAGTAACCCAGTGTGACTTTCTTGCTTACTCCTTTAAACTGTTTAGACGCCTGTCACAGAGTTTTTAGCAATTAGCACATCACCTTTTCTATCTGAAGAGCTTCATTTTGACTTGGAGGTTGTAGAGTGTGCCATGATTGCTAAATCTTATCAATTATTTTTCTTCTATTTTCTTGTTGCTGTCAATTGGCTCATTTTCATTTTCACATGGGTAGCTTAGAACTGCAATCAAAGCTTCTTTTTAAGTTAAAGTCCTGTTGTGGATAATTGCTCTTACTCTCACCCTTCATTTATCTCTGTTCTTTGCAAAGGTGCACCGTTCTGCTTTTGACTGTATCATTTCCATATTTTTTTTCTTGCTGCTTTCCACTGTGCTTTCTGTCCTCCCCCCAACCCATAAAGTACAGTCATCATTATTCCTGCTTAATGAGCTGCAAAATTAATAGGAATGGACCATATTTTTGATAAGGTCCATGAGGCCTGATCATTGCTTTCATTTGACTTCCCATTTTTATTTGTGTTTTCACTGGCATATGTAGTTAGGATTTTAATATTTTACAATACTGAGAACATTTCTGAGATGGTAGTAAAGTGCAGAGAATTTATCTAAATAAATAAATAAAGTTCACCTTGGATGATATAGCACATCAGCATTCAAGCTCACTTCAACTACCAGAAACATGCTAAAAATTGGCCTAAGATGGAATCTCTCTGCATTGTCTCTCTGGCTGATTCCTGAATGACCCAAAAAAACAGTGGTGTGGCCAGCTGTGTGAGAGCGGTATCAACCGCGCACCAGGTTTTAAACCGTTTTACAACGTTTTCCCGCACTGTTTTTGACTTGCCACTGTTTTTTTGTTTTTGGTCCATGCAAAATCAGCCTCTGATTGAATCTGTTTCTAATGGAAGAATTTTATTTAAGTCAATGCTATCATGTTTATTTTACACGCACATATACAAGCCAACCCACATCTTGGTTATGGCAAGCATGACCAAGAAACAGAAGACACCATTGTTAAGATATCTCTGTTTGTCCCATACACAGTGAGTGACCTGTTAGCTAAAGTCTCCCTCTTAAGGATTAGGTCACAACTACTGCCACTTCATGAATCCAAGAAGAAGCTTTCATAAGCTTGCTCATTACATTGATTGTAGCGTTATTGCTATTGATTGTAGCATTATTGCTATTGCTATAGGAGTACAGGAACACATCTGATTCACCAGATAAGCTTCTGCCACTCAGGTGGAGGAGTAGGGAATCAGGTTCTCCAGATTAGAATTCACCTGCTCTTAACCACTACCCCACACTGGCTCTTCAGCAGTCTACAAGCAGCAGCAACAGGATGCTCTCTTATGTACCTCCTGGAACATACTTTTTTATTGCCAAAACATCTCTTCCCCAAAGCAAAGAGCCAGACCTCGCTTCCCTTTACCTGAGAGGATACTTCAGAACACCCCAGGGAACATCACCTTTGAGAGATGGAAATATTTGCTCCTATCATAGGCAGGTAGTTGACTTAAAATCTACGACTGTTTCTAAACATAGCAACCATTTTGTAAATATGCAGTCTCCCGTTATAGCCATTTTGTGGTGTCCTCTACTAACCTGTTCAACTGTAATTATTCAATATTACAAAACTGTCCACAGTTTCAACAACATTGAGTGCTATGGCCTGGAATGTCCCTACTGTCAGTTGTCATACATGTTCTTAGCAATGGGTTTCATATAGCCTAGAGTAGTCTAGTTGGTAGCAACACTAGAGTAGTCTAGTCAGTAGCAACACTGTAGTCACCACTCCTGAGTGAATGAGTTAAGAGGGGAATGCCTCCTTCTCTTTCATTTGTTCGGTGATGGCAATAATATAAGTCAACAGATCAATGAATCCTGTGACATCATGGGAATTCCACTCAGCATTGTTCAGGGAGAATACAGACCCAAATAGATGCCATGGGTGTGGATTTTTCTGAGGCTGACTGTCTTAAAGTAACCAGAATAAAGCCTGTGAGTGCCCCATGAAAAAGCAGTCATGTTGCCTGCTTCTCTGGTCATTCCCTTGGCTGACTTCTAGCAACAGCCAAAGCATCAGCCATGACTCTGCTCTGTCATACCGGAATGTGTGGTGAGGGAGCTGGAGTCTGTGGAATGCGATATAGATATAGATATAGAATGGGATATAGAGAGGAATTAATCTCTTTCCCAAAATGTACTTCTGTAGCTGCTTTGGTTGTCTTTACATATCTCCCACCCATTTGGGTGACTTGTTATGATACTACAGGTGAGTGTAAAGAAAAGATTAGTGTGAATAGGGGAAAGAATCAGGTAACAGCGACAAGCTGTAATTACTATGAAATATTTTTAAGAACAATTCATTTTGGACTTTCAGTTGGAATAAGTCGCTTTTGGTGATTTGTATAGCCAGTAATAAATATATGGAAAATGTTAATGGTCTAGTTAAGACTATAACCATTGAGAATTTTCCATCAGTTTACTGACTGCTGATTCTTTGGACCAAGTGCATTCAAAGGCTTGCCAAGAAAGCAGTATTGAATGATTAGAAGACTATGGGTCATGAACCAATTACCCTTAAATGTAATTTTGCAGTATGATTACTGTATGCGTTAATTTGTATTTGAAAAGTTATCGATTGCATTATAACCTTCCATTTCTATAAGAATGTTAACTACCATTGATTTTTTAAAAAACTGAGGCACTATTTTATTTGGAAGTTTCTTTTCAAGGGGCTCAGATTTACCCTGATTGTGGCTACCGGGGAGGGCAGTGGGATGATCCCTGGTTTTTCCACATTCTGGCAAATAGCTGGGGAGGCCTTTGCACAGGAAGGAGCTGTCCCTGGCCTTCCTAGGCCTCCAATTACCCTTAAATGTAATTTTGCAGTATGATTACTGTATGCGTTAATTTGTATTTGAAAAGTTATGGATTGCATTATAACCTTCCATTTCTATAAGAATGTTAACTACCATTGATTTTTTAAAAAACTGAGGCACTATTTTATTTGGAAGTTTCTTTTCAAAAGAGAGGGCTCCAGATTTACCTGGGGCCCATTTGCTGGCCTGCCGGGGGGGGGGAGGGCAGTGGGATGATCCCTGGTTTTTCCACATTCTGGCAAATAGCTGGGGAGGCCTTTGCACAGGAAGGAGCTGTCCCTGGCCTTCCTAGGCCTCCCTTTACCTTCTTCCTCTGGCCAATCCAATGGGACTTAGTCTTGTCTTGGTCAAGGGGGAGACCTCACTGGTAAGGGTTTGCCCCGGTCCTATCTGGACCTTGCTTTTAAGCCACCATTGCACTCTGAGGCCTCAGTCAGCATTGTGGATTTGCACACTCTTTGTTTTATGCTTCATTGGTATGTTACATCAGGTTAAGGTTAACTTTGAAATGTTCTTTCATGTCACAATTGTGGTGGTGATATCAGTATGGATCTGAATTCATTTGGGGAGAAAAGTGGCCTGCATGCCTTTTCCCTCACCTTCAGGGATTCCCTTCAGAGATTTTGGGTGAGTGCTTTGGGGATATGCCCAGATCAGTGGCTGTCATGGTGCCCTTACCACAAGTGGCATGAGACACCACATAGTGGCTAGATCCCATGTGGAATCCATCTACCGGCCATCCTACATGATCTCTTGCTTGCCCAGTAGGCCAGCTGGGATAGGGCAGAGAAGTGCATCGGTTGACAAGGTGGTCATCTGATAACTGGATCCACTGTTCCATACTGTGCCAGGGCTCTGACAACTGGTGTCTAATTTTTCTGGGGAATTGTTGGTGTAGGTTGGCATCCCCCCTTAAGCATTGGCCCTGCAACAGCAATACCTTAAGCCAAAGGCACAATAATATTTTTATATGTTTTGCATCTATATGTGGAACTCAGAAGGTGACAAACTTAGCACTCATACAGCATTGGTGTCTTCTCCCACAGTGGTTACACTCTGTTCTCCTGCCTGACTGATTTTTGAGCAGTGAAACAGAACTCCCTTCAGTGGAGGATAAAGCTCTACATTTCTTTCTTGCAAACTCTCCTTTTTACCAAGGGTCAGTGGTTGGTAAAGTGGATTTTCAACCCATGCATAACCAACGTTTATATATCCTCCATCTATCCCAATTCATCCAGGACAGCCATTATTTTCAGAACCCTGTGTGGGAAAAATTTCATTCTCCCAAATACTGAATACAAAGAAGCACCTATACTTATATACTGTGATTATACGTTTATAATTTCTGAATCCATTGCAAACTGAGCATCCAACCACAAAATAGCACCCCATCAAAGTTAGACATATGGTTTATTTAAAAAAGTTACACTAAAAGGTATAATTGTTGATCACCTAGGTATCAGTTCTAGCATAACATTTTTTAAAAGCAGGGATCGACCCGCGTCACAGGTGTACACACATGCACAAATGCATGATAGAAGGGAAGTGCTCCCTCATTTTAGATGGTGCAAATGCATTTGGCAATCTGTGGCAGCTGTTGTATGTGGAAACATGCCACATTGTTGGAATGGAAGATGTGTAGCAGCAGTTAAGGTTAGTGTCTGGTGTAGAGCCCAAACATCCTGACCTTTTAGTAGAAGCTTAATGTTTAGAAATGGACTGTTGTAGCTTTTTGTGGCTTGGAGGTAAACAAAGTCACCTGACATATAACTAGGGTTGCCAGCTCTGCACTGTGAAACACCAGGGGTTTTTGGGGGTGGTGCATAGGAAACAGGGGCGAATCTAGGCAAACTGGAGCCCGGGGACAAAATCTGAGTTTGGTGCCCCCCCACCCCCACCCCAGGTATGGACGACCACCCTCCCCCACAATGACCAAACAATGATTTTTTGCACCAGCTCACAAAACACGTCCCACCACCAAGACTAAAGAAACATACATGGCTTTCTCCCCACCAACTCTCTTTCCTAATTGTGTCCTCACACCAACCCTATGAGGGGTGAGTTCTTTAGCCCCGCGAGAAGCAGCTCCAAGCGAGATTACCAAGGTGGGAATTAACTTTTAGCGTAGTAAAAGTCCTGCACTCACAAGTCACCCCCCATCTGAAGGTTTTACCAGGCGAGGCGTGGGCATCATCTCTCACCGAGATGCCTCCTACCGCGGCAGGAGAACAGGCATGAAACCTCTCACCGCCACTTTCCTAATTGTGTGCTCCGCACCAGCCCTGTGAGGGGTGGGCTGCTAGCCTGACAGAGAGCGGCAAGCCAGTGCAGGGTGAATTAACTTTTAAGCATGCAAGATACTATGCGCAGGAGTGCTGCCCCCCCATCTGAAGGTTTGCCAGAAGCAAACATCAGCATCATCTCGCCACAGATGCACCTCCTACCACTTTTGACAAAGCAGGGCATTGGCTCTCTCCCCACCACTTTCCTAATGGTGTCCTCACACCAACCCTGTGAGGTATGCTGCTAGCCTACCGAGAAACAGCTCCAAACCAGTGCAAAGGGAATTAGCACCCAAACATTATAAATCTCTCTGAAGTCACCCCCCATCCCGAAGGTTTACCAAGCAAGCGTCCAGCATCATCTCCTCACAAAATCCCCTCCTACCCCCCGCAGCAGCAGGCATGGCTCTCTCCCCACCACTTTTCCCTGACATTGACCCTCCACACCAACCCACCAGCCAGTGAGGCTGCTTCCAGCCTGAGTAGCTCCAAGCCAGTGCAAGGGGAATTAACTTTTAAGCATGGAAATCTCTCACAAGCCACCCCCCCATCTGAAGATTTACCAAAAAAAGGTCAGCATCATCTTCAGTTCTGCTGCTGCTGCTTGGCTCCCTGCTCAACTTGCCTTTTCCTGTGCCTGACGGCGCCCGGGGAGAGGGCTTCTGAGTAATGCCACACTTAAGGCGAATAAGGCATGCTGGGTTAGAGGGAGGGGAGGCGGAGCTCTCCAGTCCTGCTCCTGGGAGCCCAGTGGGACTTCTCCCCCGACCCCTGGACACTCCGAGGCCACTGTACAGAGTGGGGCGGGGCCTCTGACGAGCACTGGGAGCAGTCGGCTGCTTCAGTGCCTGCTTTCTAGGGCTTGCTCAATCCCTCGCTCTGTAGGAGGATGTTTTGGCACCCCCCACGTGACCTCAATCGATGCGCCCCGGGACAAGGGGTACCCCATGTCTCTAGGCAGGAACGCCAGTGATGGGAAGGGCAGGGGGGCAGCTTCACTTGGGGTAGGCGGAAAACTCAGTTCTTGCCCTGGGCTCCATTTTCTGTCCATATACCACTGATCAGGTATGTTCATTTTGGCAGTGAATGACTCCAGTGTCTACTGAAGAGGTTTGCCTCAGGTTTCTTCCAAAACCGCACCTGCATAAAAACAGTATCAATCCAAACAGAACAGCAGCAGTTATCACTGTTAAAGACTGTTTAACACTGATATAGCCTTTATTTATGACTGATGATATGATTTGTGACTGATATATCTGTCTACTTAATATATATCTGTCTACTTAATATATATCTGTCTACTTAATTGCCTGCCCAGTAGATCATGGGTGTAGCAAGGGATAGTGGGTATAAGAACTCATTTGGCTGCAGAAGAACATGCATCCAAGGAAAAGTAAATAGGAAGAAGATCCAACCATCAGTTGGAGTCTATCTTCCCTCTTCTCCATGTTTTTCAGTGACTGATAGGCCGCTATGAACTTTTTTGCTTTGCAAATGTTTAAGCTATGGAAACTTAGCTTTAATTAAGAAGTGCTGCAGCCTGTAAGGGTGGCACATGTAATTTGCAGATAGGATGCCTTCAGCATCAACACATTAAATTTGTACTGTTGCTATTTAAGCTTCTTAGGTTTTCCTTGCAATGCATAATCCTGCACAGACTACCCTACCCTCTACTGAGGGATGACAAATAATGTTTAAGTATAGATGCATATATTACTTGTTCCTCAATTATCTTTTCTCGTATGCCATCCTGCTTTCACTATTCTGCCTTTACTATTTATTAATGTAATCATTATGCATAGTGCCTTAACAAACCATTTAATTTGTATCAGTTAAACTCCGGCAATAGAGTTTCTACTTGCAAGAGTCTGGGGTGTGGATCTGTGGTATGGAATGGAGAAAGTGCAGTTTGAATCCTGCATCTCAAGTTAAACGGATCAGGTGGCATGTGATGTGAAAGACTCGGCCTGAGACCCTGGAGAGCTGTTACCAGTCTGAATAGACAATTCTGACTTTGATTGTCTAATCAGTATAGGGTGGCTTCATGTATTCATGTGTAAACCTGGTGGGGTGAGAACGAATGTTAATAAGCTGGTTGCAACTATGGCAAGCATCTTCAGAGGAATATCACAATAAGATGTGTTTATCTCCATGGCACAGAGTGAAGTTACTGTGTGGTGGGATATGTGTTTTGCATGTGTCCAAGTGGAGTTGCAGTTAAATTTGAATGTATCTGGCTTGGGGTTTTGGTTTTTTTCAGTACCAGTACCCAGGGTTTTTTTGATTTGCAGACTCTCTTCCTTTTTGTTGTCCTGGGTTTTGTGAATTTCAGTGAATTACGAAGTCTGACACAGGGTGAGCCCCGGTAATTTTTATCGGTAAATTTTGGGTTAATGTTTGAAAAACCCGGAAATTTTCAGTAAAGCCGAATATAGTTGAATTTTTTATGAAAGCCAGACCCAAAATTTACTAATGAAAATGATTGGTGCTCACCTCTATGCCAGACTACACAGGAAAGCCAAGACTTCCCAAGTCCATGTAGAGGACTTGGGAGGTGGCAGCAGTGAGGAGAACTGTACACTGCACTGGGCTGAGCCTTTCACAGCATTCAGTCCCCTCACCCCCCAAAAGTCGATAAAGTCACATCATGTTGACTTTATCACCAAATAGCCTTGGGGTTTTTTTGGGGGGGGGGATTAAAAACCCAATAAGAGGTTTTTTTTGGGAGGGATTGGATGATTCTCCCCACCCCTAGTCTGACATAATAGTGGTCAGAACTGTCAAGAATGTCTGTGTTTTTAAATAAGATGATATGCCCAGCTTGGTTTAGAGCATGTTCAGCCACTGCTGATTTCTCAAGTTGGATTAGTTGGCAGAGCCTTTCATGTTCTTTAATTCTTGTCAGAATGCTGCATTTTATAGTCCCTTCATGTACTTGTCAACAGCTGCAAGGTATGCAGTAGACTTCTGTACATCAAGGGAATCACTAATCCAATGGAAAAACACAACTTTTGAACACTCTTCAGACTCATCAGAAAATATAACAAATATTGTGGTCAGCAAAGGACAAGAGAGACCCTCTTTCTTCCACAGAAGTTTCCATAGGTACAGGCAAAATGTTAGGATCAAAAACTACAAGACCATGGCCACACCTGAGAAAACCACAACAACCAGTTGTTTCCAGCTGTGAAAGCCTTCAACAATACAAATCAACATTAATAAACGATGATTGCTCAGGGGAACCTAATTAAAAACAAGTGGATAAAGAAAATTTAGATAGAAACAAACAAATACTCCTTTACATGACAACATCTCTGTTTATCCTGCATCTTATTTCCAGAAAGAGACTTTCAACTCCAGGAAGCTTTATCTTCAACCAACTCACGCATTGCTTGCTCTCTCCCTCTTTATTTATGCTTCTTATTCCCACAGTCCTATCCTTTTCCCCTTAGTTAGTGTCATGGCTGACCCTGACTTGATGTGGTAATCTTACCAATCTTAGGTCCAAGTAAGTTCAAGTTACTCCCTAGTAATTCACACAAAGTGAACCAAAAAAAAAACTTTATGGAATAAATTCATACACATTCTTAAAAGGGAAGCAAATAGTGTGGTGGAGTCATAATGCACAGATAATAACAAAGACTACCTGACTGTTCTACATACTTATTCTTAGTATCAGCAATTCTGGTTCTTACAACTGAAGCATGATGTTCCAGAGCTTAAATCTTCAGGTAGCAAGGGTGGGTAGGTCGAGGAAAGGGCATAAGCAATTGAATGTCATCTCTACCATAATGTTTATTAAATAGACATTGCCAGCCATAACCTCTTGACCTTCCCAACCAATTACAGGACTGTCTCCATAGTACATTTTGGGGTAAGGGCCCCCCCTCCCATACTAGATTCACTGCTAAACTGTCTGTACTAATAAACAACCTCTTGAGATGAGTAACCACAAGTTGGGGGGGAGGGTCTCCTGACATCTCCAAAACAGTCTGGGTGCCAAAAGATGAAAGTTTTCTGTGGAATTTTCCCCTATTGACAGTTAAGAAGGGTCACCCATCTCTCAGCTCCCATTCATGAACAGCATTATCAGAAAATGATCTCTTAACAATTAGTTCCCATCCGTGACTATTAAAAAATGTCAGAGAAATAAGGAAATGTAAATACAAATAGTTAAGTTGTTCAATTATATATAAGATTAATATATAAGATTAGACACAGCCAGAGTGCAACGTGTGTATTTTTGAGTTTATTTGGGCTATTAAAAAATGTTAACATTTTTTTGTTCTAGGCCCTAGTTCCAATTATAGAATCAGTCATAGCTATCAGATAACAACCTCACAACAATATTATAAAATATGAAAAAGACACAGTTTTGTTTCTGAAAGCTAATAGTGATCTCTTTAATTGGTTGTGAGAGTAGTCATTTTACATGTCCTGTCTTCCTGTGGTTTAGACATCTCAATGGGTGTTTTAGCAAGAGTAGACTAATTATGATCTATATATAGTAAACTCACAATGAATAAGGATAGCATATTTTACTGAGGTGAATGTAAAACCACATTGGGAAGTAGTCATACTAATGTCCATTTACATGATGAGAAGCATTTTACCATGCAGTCATAATTCTTCAGAAATTCAGGGAAAAGGAGGAAAGTTATTCACAGTTTCTAAATGGAGAAGGTAATCTAGCAGTTACGTTCTTGATAGTCACTTTCTTCTAATCATGCCCAAGTTCCAACAGATTCAACCTTGCTTTGCTTTCAGTCAGACTTGAACTGAAGCTCATTTGGGGCAGCACATTCCATATTGTGACATATCTGTTCCCTTGAACATCTTAATGGGTTAAGGCTGAACTTATTCACTGGATTTTTGAGGAAAATTTTCAGTTGATTATTTTTTTCAGCAAGGCCTCCAAAATGAATTAGCTTCACTTTTCTCTCAGCCTGTGTCACATTTGGCCATATCTGCTCATTGTCAAATCTCATTGATGATACATTATACTGATATACATTTTGTTCACTGCATGTTCTCACTGTGATCACTTGTGTGACTCAACTTGGAACTGCTGGTTTCTAAGGCCCTTTCCGCATGGGCCAAAAACGACGGCCTGGGGGTGGTAAAAACGCCGCCCCCAGGCTGCCGTTCGCACAGGCGGCGCTGCTGCAACGCAGCAGCGCCGACCTAACTGCGCTCCCCCTCCCCCAGGGCGGCATCAGGCCGCCCTAAACAACAACCCTTTAAAGGGTTGTTGTTGGGGGGAAAGCGTCTTCCCGGCGGCGTGGTGCAAACCGCACCGCCGGGAACACGCTGTCTCCCTGCCCCGTCCCATTCACCTTGTCTCCGTCATCGCCTGCTGGCCATTGGAGCCCCGCCCACGCTGTCCTCTGACCCCTGGAGGTCGGAGGGCAGCGTGGGCGGGGCTTCGAAGGCCAGCAGGCGACGACGGGGACAAGGTGAGTGGGACGGGGCAGGGGGAAGAGGCGGCTCCGTGCGGAAGTCACTTCGCCGCTTGTCAAGTCTTTCTACTGAGGGGTCACTGATGCGCAGCATGTGAACGGCCTTCGCCTCCACGCCAGCGGAATTCTTGCCGGCATGGGAGGCGACAGGGAGGCCGTGCGGAAACGGCCTAAGTTTGTTTTATCTTTTCTGGCTATTATCATAGGGAAAAACCGGCCTGTGTGTAAAAGCTTGTGATGTCACTTGTTGTAAGGTTTCTGAGGGGCTAAAATCACCCATATGACAAATCCAGGAAAAAGAAACAAGAAGGAAATTTTTGGTACAGAAGCAGTCAATAGGGAAAAAAAAGCATGGCAGTAAGTAGGATCAAAGAAAGATAAATATCTGTACTATTTTTGCAGTAAATATTTTTATCCTCTACCCCCAAATTCTACAAATATCAAAAGAGGACATTCGGTGCTGCCCTCTTAGCAAAGGAACTGAACAATATGCTGTTCTATTTATGTGGTGCCAGTTCTATTTTTAAACCTTGGCTTGCAATGTTCACCTTTCAGTCTGATTCATAAGCTTGTGAGTACATTTAAATATTCAGCTGCTTAAGCCTGCTGTATGTTCCCAGCTCAAGTGACTGCTTCATAAATTATCAATAACAAATCTAAAATGTCCAAAGAGGGGGGAAAGCAGTGAGTCTTTGGAAGAGAGATTTTATTTTGTTGAGCTTGAAAACACTAGCTTTTTGAGTTGGATATATTTTATGGGCATGAGACACCTTATCTGGAAGTTTATATCACATTCTGGAGAGAGATTTTTCATTTTTGTCAGGAGAACTGGATGCAGATGAGAAAGCAAAAGAAATGTGTGGGAAGGAAAGCTGAACTAGGATGTGGGAGCAGCCAAGGCAAAAATAAATGCATTTTCAAAGTACAGTATATGAAAATCCACCTTCTTTCCTTTCTTCTGTTTCCTTAACAGCTGGAGGAACAAAGGTGCACAGCATCAAAGTTTGCAAGACACTTATATAACAATCTGCAGCTAATTACAAAAGATGCAAAATCAAACAGATAATGTGAACATTAAAATTTCCAAATGAATACCAAAAAATGCAAAAGCACATAGTATAAACTGTTATCTTTAGCAAGAACACTTATAAACTTTATAACATAGTATCTTTTGGGGAAGGGGGGGGGGTTTGAGAATTTTATAATAGAGAACTTTCTTGGGTAGGTTTTTTTAAAAAAATCTGTTTACAGAAAAAAAAGGTCCAGAACTGAGTTTCAAAAAAGATCAAGAACATTATAATTGAAGTCCTCTCTTTATTCTGATAATTAGGCAGTAATGGCCTTTCACTCTAAGGTAGTGAGTTCTGCCTTTGGCTTTTAGAAGGGGTAAGCTAATAGAAAGAAACACAAACAAAATAATGAGACACCCCTGAAATTTCTTCACTCTCTAATATGAGTCTCTTCTTCTTTCAAGGAGTTCAGAACAGGGCCAGAGCTAGGGGGAACTGCAAGCATGCGCCCTGCACCCTTGCCACACCCCCAGCCATGCCCCTGAACCCCTCCACCATGCCCCCGCACCAGCACGCACCTGCTGCATCATGCCCCCCTGCCCATTTGGTGCTACACCACTGGTCCAGAATATCTCTCTCTCCAGACAAATCCTGTAGAATTTCAAAGGCTGGTTCTGGAATGATGCTAATTTGCATGTGACATACTAGATAGGGCTATTTGTGAAACCCAGTGTAGAAATGCCATTTGCAAATATAATTTAAATATTTTTAAAAGAGAGTGGGGCTGATTATCCACTTGTGTTCTGCCCCACACTGATTCTCTTTAGAGCAGAGCTTCTGTTATGGATACCTCACCCCACCCCCACCCCCACACACACTCACTGTGCAGCAGATCCCATAATCTCCGCAGTTTCTGAGAGTGGACAAAGAGCAACCTTTTCCCCTGCTTCTCAAAGAAAATGAAATAAATGGCCCTGTTTTATACTTTGCTTCAGGCTTTTTTGATTCATCACATCTCCCCCGTTGTACTTCTGCCCTCCCTGATAATTTGGACAGCTTTTAAAAACTTTATTTCAACTTCAAGCAATTGTATTATATTAGATCCGTGGTGGCGAACCTTTGGCACTCCAGATGTTATGGACTACATTTCCCATCAGCCCCTGCCAGCATGGCCAATTGGGGCTGATGGGAATTGTAGTCCATAACATCTGGAGTGCCAAAGGTTCGCCACCACTGTATTAGATCTATCAAAACAATGGTAGATCTAAGATAGGGATATTGAAGTAACAAGCCTGTCTCTCTTCTGGTGGCAGCAGCAGGAAGCATGTGTGTATGTGTATGTGTGTATGAGGGAGAAAATATTAGTTCTAGGACATGGTGTCAAAGACCCATCAGGCCTTGTGGTGGTGGCAATGCCAAGCTTTGGGTTCTGAACCAGTACTGAAAAACACAAAGCAAAAATGGTATATTTTTATTTGTTTAATTAAATGCCTGGTAATAAAGGAATCAGGACACCTTAGGTATACCTCTGAAAATCCTAATCTAGCCATTAAAGGCAACACTGGGGAGTGCCATAACTTGCCTTTTGTCTCTTCATAGGTCAAAGTTACAACAGGTCACAACAGGGAGAAGATCTTCAGCAAAAAGTTAGCAGCACTTTTATGAACTAATATCACCATTGGGGGTTAAAATAACTTTGATCTGACATTAACTGATAGAGTAGCATCTGTGTAAATTTATTCCATATGGCTTCTAGTAAGTATAAATCCCCAAACTGGAGCACCATATAACATTTGAGAGAGTACTTTTGATTTTAAAAAAATTCCAGTGTGGGGACACTAGTAAATCTCCTCTTGCTGTATAAAATCTGAGTCACCACACTTGCAGGTTTTTGCTTGATGCATTCAATATGTCCCAAACAATATGTAGTGATCAGGAGCCTGATTGGAAAAAGAAGCATCTAAATATTTAAAAGAAGTCTTCTGATCCAAAAAATTCCCATCCATCGTCCATTTGTGCTGTGACCGCTTACTGAAGACCATGATCTTTGTTTTATAGTAACTGACATGGAGTAAATTCCTTTTACAATGTAAACTGAATCGATTTAACAGTCTTCTAAGGCCAATTTGTGTCTGAGCTATAAGTGATGCATCATCTGTGTAGAGGAGAACAGAAACAGCCTTACCACCAAGCCTAGCTGGAAAAAAATGTGCTCCTGTGAGAAATTCAACTGTACCATTTATATAAAGATTAAATAGCTGTGGGGTGAATATACAACCCTGGCATGCCCCTTTTGAAGTTATAACTGAGTCAGACAACTGCTCATACAATCCTAATTTAACCTTTAACTAAGTGTTAGTATAGAGTCCTTTAATGTCTATGCTCAACCTTCATAGCTTTCTCCAGAGATGGTACCTTTAGATTAAATCAAAAGCCAACATATCACTGCCTAGATTGCTCATTTACATATGTATTTATAAAACTGTTGAGATCAGGTGCCTGACTTATCAGGGGGCAGCTTGCTGGGCCACACACATTCTTCAGCCCACGACCATATATAAAGTATAAATATAAGCAATAATACTGGTTCACTTGCAATTTTACTACTTAAAGTTTATGTTCCTGCTTAGGAAAATTGTTGGTGTGATTTGGAAAATTACCTTTTGCAATTGAAATATCCTAAGGCAAAAATCACATTATTAGGAGATTTTAATGCTGGTATTGGAAATACTGATACAAGAGACTGGAATGATGATAGTAATGTTGACCTTTTGTATTGTGTTAAGGAGATCAAAAGATATTTTTAACAAATCTGGAAGAGACTTTCAGAAGCTAATTAGAACATTTAATTTAGTAATATTAAATGGTAACATGGAAGCCCATATTTCCTTAGAGAAACTTGTAACAGTAAGCTCATAGAGAATGAGAGCAGTAGTGGCATAGTGGTTAAGAGCAGGTGCACTCAAATCTGGAGAACTGGTTTTGATTTCCTGCTTTGCCACTTGAGCTGTGGAGGCTTATTTGGGGAACTAGATTAGCCTGTGCACTCCAACACATGCCAGCTGGGTGACCTTGGGCTAGATACTGCTCTACGGAGCTCTCTCAGCCCCATCCACATCACAGGGTGTTTGTGGGGGGGGGAGGGAAAGGAGATCATAAGCCCCTTTGAATCTCCTACATGAGAGAAAGGGAGATTATAAATCCAAACTCTTCATCGTCTCATCTTCTCTCAACCTCCTCAGCAAAAGACTCTGTCGCTTCCCTGTCATGACATTCTGGTAATTTATGCATGCAGTGCTTACCCTGTGGCTGTTTGCTTTGTAAAGGGTGTTCTTCTGCTACAAAGTGTCCCTATCTTCCATTTTGCCTTCTCCCTTCCACTTCCTTGTTCTGTAACCTCCAGTTTAGGAGGTTGCCTGTCGCCCCCCCCCCCGGCCTTTGGTAGACCATGTAAGTTTTAGGTAAATTTCAAGGGTCTGTTGCCCAGCAATACATTTTAAGCACGATTTAAAAACAAAAAACCCAGTCCTTTCTATCCAGAAGAGCAGGAAGAACTCCAGATGGGTGGTCCAGAAAAGCTGAAACAAGAAAACCCAAGAAAGTGAAATGCATAAGAACATAAGAACATAAGAACATAAGAACATAAGAACAAGCCAGCTGGATCAGACCAAAGTCCATCTAGTCCAGCTCTCTGCTACTCGCAGTGGCCCACCAGGTGCCTTTGGGAGCTCACATGTAGGATGTGAACGCAATGGCCTTCTGCGGCTGTTGCTCCCGATCACCTGGTCTGTTAAGGCATTTGCAATCTCAGATCAAAGAGGATCAAGATTGGTAGCCATAAATCGACTTCTCCTCCATAAATCTGTCCGGGCTCCTTTTTAAAGCTATCCAGGTTAGTGGCCATCACCACCTCCTGTGGCAGCATATTCCAAACACCAATCACACGTTGCATGAAGAAGTGTTTCCTTTTATTAGTCCTAATTCTCCCCCCCCAGCATTTTCAATGAATGCCCCCTGGTTCTAGTACTGTGAGAAAGAGAGAAAAATTTCGCTCTGTCAACATTTTCTACCCCATGCATAATTTTGTAGACTTCAATCATATCCCCCCTCAGCCGCCTCCTCTCCAAACTAAAGAGTCCCAAACGCTGCAGCCTCTCCTCATAGGGAAGGTGCTCCAGTCCCTCAATCATCCTTGTTGCCAGTTCTCTCTCTGCACCCTTTTTCTATCTCCTCAATATCCTTTTTGAGATGCGGCGACTAGAACTTTTCGGACATAGTACTCCTAAGTGCGGTCGCATCTAAAGGCTTCTTTATATAATGTTACGACAATCTTTGCAGTGCCTTTATTATCAATTCCTTTTCTAGACGATCCCCAGCATAGAGTTTGCCTTTTTTCATAGCTGCCATGCATTGAGCTGACATTCCCATGGAACTATCAACCAAGACGCTTAAATCCCTTTCCTGGTTCAGTGATCAGATAGCACTGACCCCCCCTGTATGTGAAGCTTGGATTTTTTGCCCCTATGTGCATCACTTTACATTTTGCTACATTGAACTGCATTTGCCATTTCTGAGCCCACTCACCTAATTTATCAAGGTCCGTTCGGAGCTTTTCGCAATCCTTTGTGGTTCTCACCTGTTCTCACATAATTTGGTATCATCTGCAAACTTGGCCACCACGCTACCCACCCCTACTTCAAGGTCACTTATGAATAGGTTAAAGAGCACTGGTCCCCAAACGGATCCTTCTTGGGGGACACCACTCCTGACATCTCTCCATTGTGAGAACTTCCCATTTACACCCACTCTTTGTTTCCTGTTTCTCAACCAGTTTTTAATCCATAGGAGGACTTCCCCTCTTATTCCTTCATTGCTGAGTTTTCTCAACAGTGTCTGGTGAGGAACTTTGTCAAAAGCCTTTTGGAAATCCAAGTAGACAATGTCCACCGTTCTCACCTCTGTCCATACATGCCTAATTACACCCTCAAAGGAAACTCTAGTAAGTTTGTAGCACAGGAGATTGTTTTCTGCAAAAGCCATGCTGGACTCTTTTCTCAGCAGGTCTTGCTTTTCTACATGTTTTATACTTGTCTTTAACGATAGATTCTAACAATTTACTCAGGAAAGATGTCAAACTGACTGGCCTGTAATTTCCCGGGTCCCCCCTAGATCCTTTCTTAAAGATTGGTGTGACATTGGCCATCTTCCAGTCTTCAGGGATGGAGCCTGATTTCAGGGATAAGTTGCATATTAAGGTGAGAAGATCAGCAATTTCATGCTTGAGCTCTTTAAGAACTCTTGGGTGAATGCAATCTGGGCCAGGGGATTTGGTAACATGTTGATTCCCTTTGCTCTTCTCACAAAGAGAGAGGAAAAGTCATGCTTTCAGAGGTTTCAGAAACTGCAGAGATTCTCTCAACTGAGTTGCGGTGAATTCAGAAGCGGGGGAAAATGCGTGCATATCCGAGAATCTGACCCCAAGGGAATAAACAGGCAATGCGAAGGAAACCACAGATGCAGAAATATTCTTTGTTATCAGAAATCAAATAGCCAGCTGATACTGATCTGAAATCATGGTTTCAAACTCATCTTCCTGGGATCCTGATGTCAGTTAACCCCTTTCCAATTTTTCTGCTGGAGGTTTTGTCACTAGGCTGGGATGGGTCTGAAACAAAAAAAAACAGGATTTCATCAGGATATGAAATACAAAATTTGTCCTATGGCCTTATTTACTGCATATAAATTCCATTTCGTAGACTTGTAATAAACACATCAGAAAATAAACTTTGCAAGAGCTTATTTAAGTTGTCACAGCACATCAATTGGAAATAATGGGAATGGGGGCACCCCTTTTGGGGGTCCATGACTTTGGAGCCCCTAAACCAGACTTCAGCAAATTTGGTTGGTATCATTAAGACAGTCTCCAGATGAGACCCTCAAATTTTGGTGCTGCTAGTTTTAAAAATGAACCCCTTGCAGGCACAAATGTTAAAAAACACCAAAAATACCAAACAAATCAGACAGACCCAAATTGTTCGGGTGTACACAAATATTCGGGTAAATCCGAATATGTTATTTGTCTTATTCTCACATACAGATAATTTTATGCCTGAATAAATCCAAATCCGAATTTTACCAAATTTCTAGGATACTGACCAATCCTAGATTAGACTAACTCTGCATAGGATTGCAATGCAGTGTAAGTAAAATACACTTTGTTTTTACTATCTTTGATTTTGTAAACTGATATTTGACCTTTGTTATGGTTTCACTCTTCTTAAAAACTTACATAGTTATCATCAGCAAATAATGTTAGCTTTAAATTTTGTTGTCATATTTTAAGTGTTTTCATTTTTAATATTTGTTACAGGATCAACTATGCTTTCAATAATAACAAACCATGATGCTGATAAAGAGTAACCTTGATGGACACCATATTCTAACTAACTCTCTCTCTCTCTGTCCCTTTCCGCACACCAAATATACAGCGGATTGTAGATGGGATAAATGAACCTGTCATAGCCCTGGGCCATTCGCATGTCTGGGTGTCTTATAGTCAGTGAGCACGCTGGCTGGGGCATGCACCATCCCCCCCATTCACCTCTCTCCACTGCATAACTACGAAGCCTGGTAGGCATGGACCTCCACAGCCATGCTGTCATCCCTGTGCCCCTCCATAGATATGCAGCACAGAGGCAGGGACTGAAAAAAGAGAAGCATGTCCAAGTAACGTGTTTCCCGGGGCAGCCATTCACTTGACCGTGGCTGCAATCCATGTTAAAACAAAAAAAATCACAGAAAGTGTGATTCTTGAAAAACCTGGGTTGGCATGGGGGGGAAACATGGAGTGGACTCGCATGAGAAGCAGGATCCATTAGAAGTTCCCCCCAACGCAGGTTTTATACTGTGGTTAGCCCGTGTTTATTGGCCCATGTGGAAAGGGCCTCTCTATCTCTCTCAGATGCAATTGATGTTTAATTTAGCTTTTGCTCCTTTACAGCGGCTTATGACCCATGATCAACAGCTGTCATCAACCCCAGTTTTATTTTGCAGCATGTTGTGACCCATGGCTAAAAGGTTTTGCCAACTCCAGTTGGCTTGCAGATACGATGTAGCTTTTAGTAGCTTGCAGATACGATGTCTCAATGCTGTCAAAAGCCTTTCCCACATTTAAAAAGATAAGCATTAGAGGTAATCATCCATATATCAATAAATTTAAAGCTCTTCTAATAATTTCATGTAATTGTTGAACGGTTATAAATTCTGGTTCACTATATACTTCAGTAAAATTGTATTAAAATTGTATATTCATCATATGGGATGTCCTTCATAATCTTGAGGTCCTAGTTCATCAGGACTATCAGACAATGATCAAAATTTAATGGATTTTTACCATTTTATATTAATACAATTTTGCAAGTGCCCATGAAAAAAGGAATGCTGATTTTGTTCTCAAATAACTCTTATTTCAATTTGTAAACTTGAAATTGTAAATTTTTTAAAGTTATATGCATTATATACTGGAACATTCGAAAGCCTTTTAAAAATAAGCCATGATAGCGCCTATGTAAATAAACAAAGAGATTAAAAATGGATAAAAGTATGAATCACCATATAGTAAGGAAAAAATATGGTGGCTGGGAAACAATATTCTGAGGATTAATGTTCATAAATCATTTAAAATTATTTATTGTATGTAAGATGTATGGTAAAGTTTTCATTCTCTTTGCAAATTATGAGACATTCACTGATTTCAAAGCTAGAAATGACATGGCATTTCTTAAGTAAAGAAATAATCTTTTTCACTCACTCCAGTCCTTTGCTTTGTAGCTACATAGTATAGGAAATGAAGTCATATTCTCAAATGAATTAGCTGACAGCATTAAAAACTGCCGTTTAAAAACAAGTATTATATTCCCCTTAATAGAACACACACCTTTTTCATTTTCAATGCCCATTTCATATTAACTAGATCCTGAGAAAATCGCCCCACAAATAAATTATCCTTGGTAGGCAAGTCATTTTTCATCTAATAATGAGGTCCATTCTGTGCAGTTGCAAAACTGAAGCAGAGCGCTTTTTCAGAAAAAGAAGGAAAAAAAGCAATTGTTAGAGCTATACAAGTTAACAATTGGTGCTAGATTAACAGATCTCCTATGATATTAGAAAGTAATCAGCTGATTCACTTTTACATCTCAGGACTCTTTTGCATGAAAAACAAGAAAAATAGCGTGGAATACCTCCAGGGGAGTCTTATTTAGTGACTCGCTCAACCAATTTTCTCTATTAGTTCTGATGAAATAATGTCTCTCCTCCTCTACAAATGTAAAACCATTCTGTTGAAAGAGATGCTGCATGCACAGAATGGCACCACTGGATCCAAGCCACAATGAGGTGGTGCACACAGCCACTTGTCTGTTTTATGCAGAGAGTAGCTGAGATAGCCCTCCAGCTCAGATAGTAGAGCATTATGAATAAAGTTATTGATATGGGCCACTCAGCCTATGAAGTCTCAACTGCTAAATTTGCTTTCAAATAACATACCTAAGATAAAGAGGCGCATTGGTTATTGATTCTTTATAACAAACAAAAGACAGTTTGCTTATCATCTGTATATCTATTAGTGAAGGGGCCATCTGTGGATACTAAATCTGCAGATCAGGCATTTTTATATATGAAAAAAGATTTTTCAATCAACTTGGGGTTCCCCCTGGCTTGCAGAAAAATCTGAGAACTTCAAATAAATGCAATACATGTAAAATACAATTTTTTTGTAATTATAATTAATAATGAAAGAATTGTACAAGTTTAACAGTCATTTGAGCAGAAACCATGTTTTCAGTATTAGTTTGATAGCTGCTATATTTAAATGAAGCACACAGGAGAAGTGACTAATGCACACTCTTTGTGACCATGGGTGAAGAGTATAAATAGGGGAACTTATACCACAGCTCTGTTAAATTAGCACAATTTAAGAGCAGTAAATATTTCAGTTTTGAATGGGAAAAAAACACTGAAGTATGTACCAGGCAGTAATGCATCAATCTCTCAGACTAATATTTTAAATTGATGTTAAAAAACACTTCAGTGTTAGAGGTGATATGATGCATGCAGTTCAAATACTTCCTATTTCTCAGGCTGAGCCAGCCGTATGGAGAGTCTCTGTTTTATTTACTCTTTTTTATTATCTTTTTAAACAGCTCTGCAATCTTATGTAACTTTTCTCCAGTTGATAGGGCCGTCACATCTCATTTCCAAGTTTACAAAAGCAAGACCACAGAACCCTGCAATGTGATCATTGCTTCTGAATTGCAGAATGTAACGGGTAGCAATGGGCAGACTGCCCTAGAGAAATATTTTCACACCATTCCTAGTATTCCACCATAAATTTCCTCAGACTATTTTGATATCTAGGCAAAGGCAGGCATATTTTTTGGAAACTGATGGAAAAAGAATTCCTTTTGGAGACAGTTTTTTTGTGGAATGAACAGAACTCATAACTTGATGGTTGTAGGACACACAGATGTTAATCTCTTACCAATACCTCAGCTCTAATAATGTGATGTGAGAGTGTAAGTAATCAAAATCTGAGCCAGCTATGCCCTGTTTGTAAACCTGAGATGGGTGACAAAAGTTTATCACATGAACAATGCAGGATTTGGGCCTGTCATCTGTAAATATAGAGTCAAGCATATTAGTCCCTCGCACAAAGAAGAATGCTGGTCTTTGTTGCTGAATGTGCTGCCAGGAGATGCAACAAAAACATTCTATATACATAAACAATTCCAGTTTTTATTAAGGAGCTGTGAAATCCCTCCTCTTGCTATGGGTGCCATGAAGGTATGTGGGCCAAAGATTGACATAAGAGCAAGCCAATGCTTACTGCAAAATGGATGCCTCAGAAAGTTTTGGGATTCATCTTGTGTGTGAAGCCTGGACAGAAACATGGTTGGCCACTGAGCTTTCCCCCTGGCCCTAAGGCATGCCTGGCTGTACAATGGGGCTAGCTAATCCCTGTTGTGTCACTCTAAAATGTTTCAATCAGTCGTCCAGGCAGACCATTACTTACCTCTTTGCACACATTTCAGCAGTCAGTGTTCAGGAGAACAGGCCAGGCATTCTCTTTGGTCCTGATGACTCATCCTATCCTACTGTTGGAACCTCAGAAAAGCAATAAATTCTTTGTATTGTTGAAGTTTTTCTTGACTGGCATTAATTGGGTGTTGTGGGTTTTCTGGGCTATGTGGCCCTGGTCTAGTAGTTTTTGCTCCTAATGTTTTGTCTACATCTATGGCTGACATCTTCAGAGGCATGTCATGGTAAGAAGCACTTCTCTCTGTGGCACAATTCTTTGTCTGTGGAAATGCTAGTCATTTTCCTCTTTAGCACTGCCTTCTTTGGATGCTGCTTGAAGACTGGTAACTATTGCCCATCCCTGAATCCCTTTCCAACTTGCTTCCTTTTCTCTTTGTCAGTTCTTGTATGCTTTGTGTTTTTGTGCTCATTAGTTGAAATATATGTCTTGTTTTCCTACACTTGGCTTAGAGGAACGGGGAGTGCTCCAAGAGTCTAATCCAAATTCCCATAAACATGCCATAAGAACACAATAGAATATTTCTTTTTCCTAGTGTGGAGAATGACACTATATAGGGAAAAGAAATAATAAGTAATGCTTGGAAATGGAAGCAATCCCATTTTCTTCAAGAAGCAGGACTGGGATGGATATATATCTGGGTTATGCTGACAAGTATGCATTTAAGGTATCATGTTTTCTTCTGTTGAGTCTGGTGAGATTGGTTCTCAAGGTTTGCCTGAAATTTCTACTGTCTCTAAAAGCAGCATAAACAAATGATAAATCACTTTACTTTTCCTGATGTGAAGAATAAAATGGGGATGATGGTATAAAAGCCTTCAAGATTCCCAGATAATGCTTCATTGTTTGCTTCTTTAATCTTCCTTTGAAATGGAGAAAAAAAGGATGAAATATATTTAGTGAATCTTCATAAGTAGGCATGGTTTTTAGATATACTTTCCTACGAAAAAGGCAGGTAGTATTCCAAGTATATGATCAGAGCATTCTTTATTTTCTAGTTGAACAAGTGCATCATGTGTCTTGACCTTTTATAAACTTTTGGCCATTTCCTGGAGCAGAGCCCAACCAATCTGACACTGAGACCCCATTATATCCCATGTGTTTTTCAGAATAATATTAGTTCTGTTTCCAAGTTTATACATGAGAATTATATCAACATAAAAAGTTCTTACAATGAAATCCTAAGAACCCTTTCTTGAGAGTAGCAGCCAGTGGTGGGATCCAAAAATTTTAATAACAGGTTCCGATGGTGGTGGGATTCAAACAGTGGCACCGCCGCACACACGCATGTTACTTGTCTAACAGGGGTAAGGGCTTTATTAAAGGGAATCGCCACCAGCTGCTAAGAGTGTAACAGCACACATATGGTTTTAAAAGTAGCAAAGGGGAATGAGCACTCACGTTGGCAGCAAGAGGGGCCAAGAGGAGATCTTTTAGGCTGTATAATACAGGGAAGGAATTCTGGCAATGAATATTCCACAGAGTAATGCAAGAGTCCAAATTGAGTTTTAAATGTTTATATAAATTTGGTTCAAAATGCATACATACAGTAAGGCACAAGAACACATACACACAAGTTCCTAGTATATAGAAAGGTTTGAAAGGTAGGTGGGAAGATAGAGAGGGAATGGGAATTTGCAGGGTAATACATTACCTAAATTCAGCTGAAAAAGATCTTGTAGAAGGCAAGGATTCAAATGCCCAGCATCTGAATCCAGGCGAAGGACGATATCATGTCTCAACCCAACCAGACCAAGAGAGGTACAGGCCAGTATTGAGCACTTTGTTGCAGGTGAACTAAACTTTTATACCCTTTTGCCCAGGTAGGGGTGGGAGCAAGTGAGTTTTAAGTTTCTTTTTTCCTAAATTTTTTGGAATTTCCCATACTGGACTTGCTGGGCTTGCTAATTAGCAACTCTTCTTTTGTTCTACACCCCGGGACAATGGGAGTCAATTGGCCCTAGATTATATCAGTGATACCATGAATGGTTTATGCAGAGATACTTCTTACAGTCTTTGCCTTCAGTATTCAGATTTGAATGAGGCTTGATTGATTCAGGATGGGATCTTGTTGTTAGGGAGATCATATCTAGAGGTTGGGGAAATGCCAGGAAGCAACCATCTGTTGCTAGAAGAGATAGTGAAAATGCAGCATCTGATGCTAAAGTGGCTTTCCATATTCTTTGTCTTAACAGCATCTTTGCAAGGTGTGGTAATCAGGATCATGTCCACAAACAAAATGAGACCTCCAGGTAATGCTGGAGTAACTCATTCATTGATTTAATCTTGCTAAACAGACCTTTTGCCTGGGGCCTGCTTTCAGCTTGGACACTCTGCTAACCACCCATACAAACAAGGAAGCTGGCATTTTTCAGCACATAGCATAAGAAACTATATGAAATCCAATATTTCATAAGGCAGGGTATACAGGGCAGGGTTACTCGCACCTCCAGTCCCTATTGGGCAGGGAGGTTGCTTTAGTATCCCCTTCTCGGCACTCAGAAAAAAATAGTAACCACTTCTAGAGAAGTGGTGAGAACTTTTTGGATCCAACCTGTGGTAGTAGCCCAGTCTGGGAGGGGGTGCAAATCCCTACCTGGAGCTGGTGCAGCCCAGCACCAGTGTGGATGCTCATCCTACCAGCATAAAGGGCAAATGTGTTGGTGAGAGAGTATTTACCCTGGCAATGGGTGCCATGTAACTCTGCAGTGACTGACCTGGAAGTTGTTGCCATCGCCCAGGCCTGCCATTGCAAAATATTGTGCCGGAATGGCCCAGACACTGGGAGCATTGCTGATAGAGATACATCATGTTTTCAGTGGCATGTCTCTGTTCTCTCCTATTGGGAATTTGTGGGGGGCGGGGTTTCTTTCTTGTTTTTTACATTTTGGAGCAGGTGGGGCAGTGCCTGGGCTTGGGTTTGGGGAGAGAACAGACTTCATTGGGTTAAAATGTCATAAAATCAAATCTCCAAACCAGTCACTTTCTCCAGGGAAACTGATCTCTGTAGTTTGGAGATCAGTTGTAACTCACTGAGATCTTCAGGTCCCATTTGGAGGCTGACTACCTTGCAGAGACACTGCTACCTTCCTTTCCAGGAAGAACACCATGGCAAAGGGGAGACCAGCCTGGCCTGAACCATTCATGAAAGAAGCCCTCACCCTGTCAGAAAGAGCTCTGTTCCAACTATGAAGGCAAGGAATGCCTCTGTCACTGGCCATTGGGGGCAAAAGAGCAATCCTAAACAGAGTTATTCCTTCTAAGCCCATTGACTTAATGGGTCTAGAAGGTGTAACAAAAGTTGCCTCACACCCTACATTGCCTGCAATCAATCCAATGCACAGTGGAATGGAAGATGGAGGAAAACAATGTCATGCAGACCCTGGAGCTGCTAAAAAAAATTATCCCTCCCTTGCAGTCTAATGTGATGCAGTTTACTTTAACTCTCTGATTTTGCTTCACAGGCTAGTAGCAAGGGAAGATCAGCCTGGTCCCTTTCAGTTCTGTCAAACTGATTTTCTTCCCTCCGCTTTTCCATGTTAACTTTTCTCTTTTATGTTTAGTCTTTCTGGATCGTAATTCAGAGGGCAGGGCATGTCTCTCTGTTGTTGTAAACTGCCTTAGGAGAAGGTTGTAAGAAAAGAAAAATAAATATCTCTGTGGGTTACCTGTTGTTTGGTCACATGCTCAGTCTAACGTCCTTTGTTGCTTTGGGGGCTGTTATGAGGATAAAATATGGGAGAAAACCATGTATTTCCTTGGAAGATGGGTAGAGTGAAAATAGGGTAGAGCAATGGAGTTTGCTTCATGGAGTGCAGACAATTTTACTTTCTATTTTGGTTTGGTATCAGTAGGTTGGACTTTCTAAATCTTACTGCAATCTCTTCTAGAGGTCACAGGTGACTGCGGAGGCCAATATGAACAAAGGGTTTTTATTTTTTGCCAGCATTTTCCAGACATCAGCATATCTTACAGCAGATGCCATTTGCATGCACAATTATCATTCTCGTTGTGACTCTAACCTCAGTAAATGATTTGGTGCTACATGCAAACACAAACAGTATTAATCAAAATGACAGATACACTTCCCCAACGTTCAAATTCCATTTAAAAAAGAAATGTCACTTCTGTTTCCCTCATCTCCCATCAGAAAAGAGTCTTTTTAGAAGAGAATTTTTACAATGAGCAAGATGCACCAAAATTTTTTTGCTTAAATGGCAGGCTCACTTGTTTGGTTAGATTCAGAACAAAGCATTGGTGATCCAAAGAATCTCCTCTCTTTGGCCCTTTCTGCATGGGTGGAATAGAGCACCCCAGGGACCGCAAAAATGCTTTAAATGTTTTTGAAAAGCAGCATCTTCCCACCGGGGCGAACCACACTGGCAGAATTCCACCACTTTTCCCTTCGCCTCCACTCACCTCTTCTTCCAGCGTTGCTCTGGAGGGCTGGAGGGACACTCCCACGCTGCCCTCCAATCCCTGGAGGTCAGAGGGTAGTGTGGGCATGTCCCTTCAGCCCTCCAGAGTGATGCTGGAAGAAGAGGTGAGTGGAGGGGACCGAAGGAGAGGCGGCTCCATGAGGAGCCTCTGGCTGGGGAGAAAGTTGGGGCTGCTCCCCAGGCCTTTTTTATTTTTTATAATTTTTAAATAATTTTTTAAATAATTTTTTATAATTTATGCCAGTGGAGGTTCATTTCCACCACCGTGCAGAAACAGACTCTGCTTTTATCCTACTCAGGAGGAAGACTAGCATGGGTACAGGAATGTGTAGAGGCATCTCTCCCCATTGTGAGTTTTCCTCATAGCTTCCATTATAAGAATTAAAAGTTTCTTTCTCCTTCCACACACATTGTCAGTAGCTGTTTGCCTGCAACAGGTACCAGAAACATACAGCAGAGGTATAGCTACTAAGAACAAGATGAAGGAAAGAACTTTCAAATGGAGAGGGATTTGCAACATATATTGACATCCTCCCTGTAGGAAGGGTAATATTTATATCTGTTCAGTGCTATTGGCTTCTGTGTGCATGTTTTTCCTAAATAATGATTTGGAGGTGAGCAGCAAATAAATATGATGGAGCACATTAGGGAGGATTCAGGACTTTGGTAGATAAGCAGACCTTCTCATTTCTGGTTGTACAAAAATAAAAGGTACCATTTTACCACCTGCCCCTGCCCTGTTGCTTCTTAAACTGCACAATGTAGCTTCATGGAAAATAATTGAGAATTCCTGAAGCATGTGTGTGTATATACACACACACATCACACACACATATATGCAAACACACATGATCACATATATATGTGTGCACACACACATATATGAATTGGACATTAAATACTTGTTAATTCACTATAAAAGATTCTAACTTCTTGACAGAAGAGGTGTTGCAATTGCTTTCCTTCCTTATAAACAAAAAAGGATTTTGTGGTATGTCAATGTAAAAGTACAGTATAATTTAACAACAGCAGTAATTATATTAACCGGGGCTTAATTTATTTATTTATTTATTTATTTATTAAACTTATAGGCCGCCTCATCCCCGAAGGGCTCGAGGCGGCTCACAACATGGCCGTTCCAATGAACAGCAAATCAGTAAATCAACAAACAGCAACGCAAAACTTAAACCCTTAAAACCTATGCAGCAATATTTAAAAACAACGAAAGTATTGTAAACAACATTATTTAAACGTTATTTAAAACGTTATTTAAAACGATATTTAAAACAACGTTATTTAAACGTTATTTAAAATGATATTGTTATTGCTGGTGTGGATGGCCACTGTTTTCATCCAGTATTTTTAAAGTTTTACAAAGAACACTTCTCAGATCTCATGGCCTTTTAACTCCAACTGTTTACAATTTACCATCTCTTTATTCAGTTGTGTGGTTATATCTTCTGACTGAGGATTCATCTCATTCATTGAATTGACTAGACTGTAACCATGAAAGCTTCCATTACAATAAATCTTTAATGGTGACATGATTCCTTTTCATTTTGCTACAACAGATGTATGATTTCAATGTTTTGTCTATAAATTAAAGGGTGTGTTAATTTGGTGGTGGGGGTTGGGGAGAGGATCCTCTCCTTTCCCGAAGCACCTAATTTCTTACATTTTCCATCCCCAGAAATTTCCATTGCAGCCTCTGGTGATCTTTCATAACATGATTGGCATAATTTGGAAGTGGTCAACAGCAAATTGAACTAATTTGCATTTAATGTTGAAGTATTTGGGAAGAAAGTTCAGAGGGGGCAAAGTCAGCAAATTTATATACAGTTATTTATTTAGGTAAGTTTCTTTGTATGGCTCCATCACTTATGTGCCCAACAGTTATGAGGAAGAAGGGAGAGCAATTCTTTTCCTATGAATATCAAGTCTTCAGATAAGAGTGCTGTACATACAATTTGGAAACTTTCAGTTTTGGCCATGTCCTGAGTTCTGTACAAGTACTCAGCTAGGTAGCTCCCAATGGGAAGGTGGAAGTAGGCAGAAGCAATATGTGGGAAGATACCTTTGCCTAAAAAGTGCAGCCTCAGCACTGCTAAGAGGCCACTTATGCACATAGTTCTCACTAATAAAAAATAATGCTTGGAGATACTATAAAGCAGAAATCCTTTCCCAGGGCAGCCTGAAAGCATATGGAGGATGAATCTCGTCTTTTATACATTTATTGGAAAGTGTTTGTAATTTCTACATGGATGGAACTGACTAAAGTCTAGGGTACTCACTCTGAGTGGAAATTTTAAGCATTGGCTTTGACATACTTAATAGGCCAAACAGAAGTCCCAAGTGATGGTGTGAAGTCTCTGAAAGCTTTTGCATCTGAACCCAAGAGATCTCATAACATTTTCCATAAGTGACCAGTATGGGTTATCATTTTGTTTCTAAGCCCATTTCAAAGCTTTGGTGTTGACCTTAAAACTCTAAACTGCTTGGGTTCAAGTTGCTGCTGTGACCATCTCCTGAACAATCCTTTCGAGCATCAGATAATACCCTTTAGATGGTCTTATCAGAAGTTTAGAGAATGTCAACTGGATTTCTTAAATAGTAACATGGAAGCTTCCCAGACCAGGTCACTCATAATCTTTAGAAGGTTTTCAGTACAATCCAATATAAAATTGTGTATTAAAGTGTAACCAAGTTGCAGCCGATTTGTAGCAAACTAGTAGGATTTTCAAGGCAAGAAACTAACAGAGATAGTTTACCATTGCTTTCCTCTGCATAACAATCATGGCATAAACCCACTGAAATCAGTAGTCTTAGGCTGGGGTTAAATTGCAAGAATTGCTGTGTATATTTAGTGTATTGAGTCCAATTATATTATTAGGTGTTTATGAATATCACCTGGTTACTTATTTTTATTAGTGTGATATTAATATTGCTGTTTTATTGCTGTTATCATTTTTAAGACTGTTGGTTGTGATAAGAGCCTTGTGGGCTAAATATGTGGGATATTCATTTTAGAAATGAATAAATAATTAGAAGTTACTGGGGCTTAGGTTGTAAATTATGTAATTTGTTCAGTGAAGTCTGATCAATTAAATTTAACTTATTTTGTTTCATTAAAAAAAGACCTTTTGCTGTCTGTGTCTGTTCAACCTGAAGCAAATAAGAAGCAGGCTACAAATATACCAGTCAAAAATGATTAATGGTTGAAGCCTAATAAGAAGCAAAACAGTGAGCGAAGCTGGATACCGTGTTGAGGAACATGGTTTTTTTCCTCCATTCCTCCTCAAGTATGGAGCTTTGTTGGCTTGCCTTAGAACTGGAAAAGGATGAGATTTGGAAATCTTGACTTGAACGTAATAGTAAATAGTTTAACTTTGGAGTGGGGAGGGAGATAGTCCCCATTACATTATTTTCTTATTTGGGAATTTTCATCTTGTAATATCCACCCTTTTCTTTAATTCTCATTCAAGGATAATTTTTTTTCAATATCAGCTTGAGAAGTAGAGCTTTATTTACTTCATTTGTATCTCACCTTTCTTCCCAATGAGAACCCAAAGTGGCTTACATGTTCTCTCTCCTACATTTTATCCTCCCATGAATCCTGTAAGTTGGTTAGGCTGAGAGAGTATGTCATCATCACTTCTGGATAGCATTAGTGATGTCATGTAAAGTCACTTCCTGTCCCTGCTTTTTGCTGGAGTGAAGATCCCAGTGGGCCTAGGGATGGAAGTTTGCATTCTGCCTCCAGGCAAATGGCAAGCCTAGGCAGTATAGGTGGTTGTCAACAGGAAGTGCTGTCAGACAGGCAGTCACTATATGGGGTTGTTGCCCTTCAAAATCTTCCACTTGAGGTGCCAGCCTCCATTAGCCTCATGATGACAATGGCCCAGCTTGGATTCAGTATCAGCTGCACAGCTGCCCTTGTGTTGAAAAGCAATCACAATTCCACACCTTTTTGGAGAAGTGGGGTTTTCTTGTTCAAGGGCAAATGCTACAAATGGTGGGATACTTCCTGTTTGGGGTTACTGATTGACTTGGCTGGCAATCCAGTTCAAATAATTTTGTCGAGAGGATTCTTTCTGTCTCCACCCACCCTTTTTTATTTTGTTTTCCATGATTTATTATCATATTGCTTCAGAAATCTTATCTCTGCTGTTTTCTCTGTGACATCTTAATATCTCTTTAAGCTGGTTTAATGCTCTGTCTACCAGATATTTTCAGTATTCTTATTATCAATGATAGCTTTAATAGAAACAGTATTACTTCTGAAAAATGGCCGGCTCTTTTCAAGCATTATATTTCAATGCATCACATAAATCTCGCACCACAAAGTTTGAATGTTTTTCTTGTTTTTTTCATGGTAGGAGAGAAAATGTGAGATGAAAAACCCTGTAATCTAATGTAATAATAGGAGAACAGTGTGACAATTGCTATCCATTCAGAAAAATGACCAGGAAGTGGGAAGCTGTCTTCGGCATTTCTGAGCGTGGAGAATAAATATTTTAAATAAATGTTTTAGGACCAAGGGAAAACTTTTGAGATAAGAGGGTATTGGTTGTAAATAAGGAAAGAATGTGGTCAGAGTGCAAGCTGCAACATGAAGGGTTAAACCTTGTCTGTTGGTTGGTCCTATCTGAAATAATTTTTATTTTTGTTTGGGGAATAGAGTCCGATAAGACATCCTACAGGCCCAGAGTAAAGAGTTAAGTCTTCCCTCTCCACACATGGTCCTGAGCTGAATCATGGGCCCATGTGATTTTATTTATATATTTGTTCCTTGTTATAAGGAACAAAATGATGGTCCGTTCCTAATAAACTAAGATATCATAAATGGGTTATCCATTATATCTGCGAAGAACAGATCAATCCAATGCCTTTCAATGGGCGGCAGACCTGCCTTCCAAGAGGCTAAGATCCTCATGTGTGTCTGTGTAGTTTTGAAGATGGCTCCTCCAATTTTTTTTAAAAAAATACGAAAATTATACATTGCCAAAATCAGCAGGACCCACGGAGGATAACTATTTACTGTTCAAGCTGAAAAGAATTCCAGGATCAGAGTCTACAGAGCGAACATCCTGGGGCAACCTTCAGCGAAGGTTTTTTAAAAGATGTACTGAGCAGAAATAAGGCATCCTAAGGACACCTTGGGAAAAAGACTGTGTAAAGTGCCTTCCCAGGACACCACTACTACTACCACCACCACCTCCTCCTCCTCCTCCCCCTCCTTCTTGCATCCTCTGGGCATCTTATTTCAGCTGTGTGGAATGGACCAGGATTATATTATAATCTTGGTAAGTGATTGAGAAATTTTAAAGATAACAGACTACAGGATTTAACAACCAGCCCATTTGTTGTGGATAGAAAAGGAGCAGATACAGGGGAGGAAGAGAAGAACTAAAAGAAAACATACATACACAATTGTCAATATTATTGCTAAAAACCATCTCAATGACACAAATTCTGCATCAAAATAACCCATTTATGATATCTTAAGTTTATTAGGAATGGACAATCATGATCTACTATTATCTCATTAGAATATTTATATATTGGATTTTCTTTGCAGCTCAAGGCAACTTATAATTCATTATATTTTAGAAAAACATAATCAATTGTGAACTATGAAAGAACTTTATAAGATTTTACATGTCGCCCTTATCACTGGTTCCAGTTTTTTTTAATTTTTGTTACTTTTGAATCTTTTGTTTCTTCAACCCCATTTTATGACATGTAAATGTAACATGCCCATTTTTGCAGAACTGGTGCAAAAATAACATTGAAAACTGCATTAATCTTACTGGGGAAAAATTAGGGAACTCACATGGCTGCAATTTAAAGGTTAAAAACAGCTGGAGATCCATGCAGGATCCATGCATGGATCTCCTGTTGTCACATGTAGTTTGGTCCCTGGGTAGTATATTTCCAAATGCAGGAAACCAAATTCCATGCTTGAATAAGTTAAAAAAACCTAAATATATCTCCATTACACATTCAAACAATGGACATCTAGAACAGCTCTAATAATGAGAATCATATTTTATTTAAAAAATACTCATTATCCTGTCAGCATGTAAGAAAGATTCCCCTTTCTGTAAGAGTATTTGGCCTAATAAAGGTTTAAACTGACCAGCAATATGCAAGAAAACTGTGTAAATTGAATGACATCGAAGGTACTTCATTCTACACTTATTCATCAGACCGTACCATTCTTCTCATTTTGCAGTAGCTTTGTAAATGTTCAGCCATTGGAAAAGGAGTTCTTTATAAAATGGCAACTTTCTGAATAATCACACTGATTAGTCAAGAGGTACTATTATAAACGTGTATCTAATCTCTTAATCATGCTAAAACTGGATAATGAAGGTGAATATTCTTCAGTAGAGTGCAAGCCATCACTTCAAAAAAATAAGATGACAAATTCTGATGACCTTGAAGGCTGGATGTATTAGAGACAATGAGGGTACCCCACTTTCAGGTGAGTGACAGGGCTTTTTCTGTTGTGGTACCGTGACTTTTTCTGTCGTGGCCAACAGAGGTTTTTCTGGCATCATACATATTGCCTTCAAGCAATGAGCAAATCCTTTAAAAATCTCCCATGCCTTTTGATAATTAGGTTCTCCATGCTTCATTTCCTCGGGATTTTTTAAAAGTTGTTTATGGCCTCTTCTGCATTTACAGCTTACCATAGATTTTTCCAAGAGGTCAAACTTTGTTTCTTGGAAATATTTTCTGTGAAGTCATTTCAACACCTCCTTTCCCCCTATCATTTTGGTCCCTCCTTCAGCTGCATTGATTCCACTCACTACTGCTCAAAACATATCCCTGATAGTGGTAAAATGTCATTTGTGATACAGAAGATCAGCTCTCCCCCTCCCCCTTTTTCTTTTGGGCAGGTGTTCTAGTGTTACTGCACAGTTACATTTGAAGCAGCAGTTCAAAAGTATCAAAGCCTCTGTTTCTACTAGGCTTGGTGATTCGGATTCAACAAATCACCTATTCGGGCCGAATCCAGGCCCATTCGGCTGCATTCGGGTCATATCCAGCCCGAATGCATCTTCCCTGAGTCAGAGCCAATCCGACTCGTCCATATTCGGGCTTCTGTGCACATGCGGGACTTCAAAAAGAAAAGAAAAAAAAACCTCCGAGATTTCCCTTCCCAGCAACTGCAGGCAACTTGCAAAACCTGGAGATTTCCCTTCCCTGGCTCTGTTGCACTTGGCCTGCAAAAGGCCAAAGGAGATTTCCCTCTCCCCTGGCTTTCAAAAGGACAGACAGGCAGAGATTTTCCCCTCCCCAGCCACCACACACAGTTTGCAAAAAAAAAAAACCCTCAGATTTAGCTTCCATGCCTCTGCTGCACTCAGCTTGCAAGAGGAGAAAGGGAGATATCCTTCTCCCCTGGTTTGCAAAAGGTCAAACAGAAAACCCGGAGATTTCCCATTCCCCAGGATTACAAAAGAATGGGTCTGGGTAAAATGAGAATCTAAACAGATCCTCCAGAATTCATATGATTTTTGAATTGTAATGAAAAAAACAACCATGAAACTACAAAGCATGGCCTACTCTACAGGCAGCACCAAAACAAATACGCAGCACATGCTCCCTGGCACACCAGTGGCGCAAAAACCTGTATGAAAAAATAGATGTTCAAGGATCCTCATGATTTCGGCACTGAGTCACCCCCCAACCACCATCACATCACAGCTCAAGCCCTTAGCCATATGTCTGACCAAAACAATCACGCAGCACATGCTCCCTGGCTCACCAGTGGCACAAAAACCTGCATGAAAAACATAGATGTTCAAGGATCCTCATGATTTTGGCACTGAGTCACCCCCCAACCACCATCACATCACAGCTCAAGCCCTTAGCCATATGTCTGACCACAACAATCACACATCACAGGCTCCATGGTGCATCAGTGGCACAACAACCTGCTTGAAAAACAGGGATCCTCAGCGATCCCCCACCTGCGGCAACCTGTTGAATCTGTGTACACAGATTGCCACCAAGAACAATCATCCACTGTTTTGCAGACTGCCATGGTTCCAAATGTTGAATCTGAAGCACAGTTACTCATGAATCCTCTGGCTTTTAGCAAATTTGCCTTGAACTCACGTTAAGTCTATTACCACAGATTCTACCACAGAAACACGCATCAGGGTTTTGTTTATTTACTGGTTACTGTGCTTTTCCGAAAAGGGTAAGAGTTTGGTGTGATGTTTTGAATAGTTTATATAGTAAAATGCATAGTATTGCACAGAATTTAAAGTGTTTCTCTTCAGCTGTATGGATTCTTGGGGGCGGGGAGTGCATGTACTCTCTTTGTGTGTGCGTTCGTAGCAGAAAGCAGAAGCAGAAAGAGAGAAAGTGTGATTGTTTGTGGTGTTATAGTCTATTCTGTGACTTGTTAAATTGCTCTCATTCAAGAGGGGTTTGGAATGGATGTATTGTATACCTGCTTTTCTTTACATTAATGAAGCAGATTCATTGAATCTCAAAGCAATTTACAAACTCCTTCCCCTTCCTCTCCCCACAAGAGACACCTTGTGAGTTGGGTGGATGGAGAGAGTTCTGAGACAACTGTGACTAGCCCAAGATTGCCCAGCAGGAATGTTGGAGACTCTTGTAGTGTAATATTTTCCCTAGAAGTGGTTTTCCATGGGACTTGCTTGGATTCTCTCTGTTTTGCTATTGTTTTTTTTGGGGGGGGGGTCTTGCTTGGATGCTCCCTGTTTTCCTAGTTGGTTTTTTTAGGGGGGTCTTTTTTTCCTAGTTGGTTTGGAGGGGGCTGTCTTTGTATTGCTGTGGCGTACTGCAGCTGTGTGTATTGTTTGGTAGGAGATTCAGTGGCTTTAGGACTTTGCTTTTGGGGATGGTGGGGGGTGAGAGAGTTATGAGAGAAGTCAGCGAGCAGGTGGTTGCTGTGAGCTTTCTGGGCTGTGTGGCCGTGGTCTGGTGGATCTTGTTCATAACATTTTGCCTGCATCTGTGACTGGCATTTTCAGAGCGAAGTCTGTTACACACTGTGTCCAGTGAGCAGGCTTCATGTCTAGGATCAGGGAAACAAAAGGAGCCTCTTCAAGTGTGAGTCTCCTGAAAGAAACCAGCCAGCTTGGGTAAAGTTTATGTGGGAGGGCAAATGCTGTGGGCATCCATTGGAATGTGAACCTGATGCACACAGAACTAATGCCCAACCACACAAAGTTCATCAAAGTTGGCTGGCTCTTTTCAGGAGACACATCAAGCCCCACTGAAGTCTATGGTGGGGGGAAAAGTTAATTTTTCCCACCATAGAACTTGCTGAAGACTAGAGAACTGTGAGATTCTGTGCTCTGAGTGACTTCACTCCATTGCAGCCAATGGGGAAATTCTGGGGGAGGGCTGTGGGGTGCACATTTCTCAAGGTAAAGCCACAAAACTTTCAGAGAATCTTCAGGAGAGTCTCTTGTTGACACCAGCCATTTTTGGTAAACTTTGCTTCAGGGGGCGGTGGGAGATGGGCCCTACCCTTTTGGGGGCCCATTACACTTAACCCCCTGAAGCAAAGTTTACCAAACCTGGCTGGTGTCATCAAGAGACTCTCCTGAAGATTCTCTGAAAGTTTTGTGGCTTTACCTTGAGAAATGTGCACCCAGAAATGTCCCATTGGCTGCAATGGAGTGAAGTCACTGCAGAGCACAGAATCTGGGGAAATTTCTTGGGCTGCCTGTCAGGGGCACATTTTTTGAGATAGTGGCACCAGAATTTTGGGGTATCATCTGGATACTGTTCTAATGATTCTAGCAAAGTTTGGTGAAGTTTGGTTCAGGGGGGCCAAAGTTATGGACCCTCAAATGGATAGCCCCCATCTCCTGTTAGTTCCCATTGGAAACAATAGGGGATGGGGCACCCCTTTTGGGGGTCAATAACTTTGCCCCCCCTGAACCAAACTTCACCAAACTTGGGGGGTATCATCAGGATAGTCTCTGAATGATATCCTGAAATTTTTGTAACTCTAGCTTTAAAATTGCGCTCCCTGCAGGCCAAAACGTGTAAAAACACCAAAAACCACAAAAAAACTTAAAATGGACCCCAATTTTTCGGATTTACCCGAATTTTCGGGCATATCCGAATTGGCTATGATTCTGATTCGGGCATACAGATCATTTTATACCCCAAAACATCCAAATCCGAATTTTACCGAATTTTTTGGGTATTGACCAACCCTAGTTTCTACTACTCGCATGTTAGTCAAATTTTTCAGCACATTTTTGTGCTGAAAAATCCCCCTCGACTTATACGTGAACAGGTGTATTGTAAAAAATATTTTGTCAGCCACCAGGGGCGCAGTTTTTAGGCTAGAGGCACCAAAATTGCAGGGTCTCATCCAGAGACTGTCCTGATGTTGTCATTGAGGTTTGGTAAAGTTTTGTTCAGGGGGTCCAAAGTTATGGACCCCAAAAGGGGTGCCCCATACCCTATTGTTTCCAATGGGAGCTAATAGAAGATGGGGTTACATTTTGAGGGTCCATAACTTTGGATCCCTTGAACCAAACTTCACCAAACCTGGGTGGTATCATCAGAATATTCTTATGCTGATACCAACCAGGTCTGGTGATGTTTGGTTTAGGGGGTCCAAAGTTATGGACCTCCAAAGTGGATGCTGCCATCCCCCATTGTTTCCAATGGGAGCTAATAGTAGATGGGGCTACCCTTTTGAGGGTTCATAACTTTGGACCCCTGAACCAAACTTCATGAAACCTGGCTGGTATCATCAGGAGGGTCTCCTAAAGATACTCTGAAATGTTGGTACTGCTAACATAAACATTCCTCCCCTGACCAAAAATCCAGTTTTGAAGGATCTTGTGTTTTAGCTTGGTTGCTGGTTAAGCTAAGGTTTTTGTACTTTAAAAGTTATTGTTGAGACCATATTGTTTTTGTTGACTCTCTTTTCCACTTACAGAGCTAGTTTACTGATTTTCTTTGAAATAAATATTCAAAAACATTTAACCTACTGATGCCTCAATTAATGTAATTTTATTGGTATCTATTTTTATTTTTGAAACTTACCAGTAGCTGCTGCATTTCCCACCCGTGAATCAATAAGTTTTCCCAGTTTTTGTAGCAAAATTAGCTGCCTTGACTTATATGCTGGCTGATTTATACATGAGTATATACGGTATTGAAAACTGCCACCCAATATGGAAGCCAAAACAAGACCATACACCATTATCTGAAGGCACAGAAACATATAGTCCCTGTACACAAAGAACCACACTTTCAGCCAAATTAGCGCTGCAGTAACACACAATTGTTACTGTAGCAGTCTTTTGTCAATTCTTTCTGCAAAAGCACCTTACCCTACCAATTTCACTTGCTACTAATTGTTGACACAGTGAATCTTTGCCTTAGCATTACAATGCTAATTCAAGATGAAATTGACAAGGGTGATACAATTGAACTGGTTGTGTCTGTGGCCTAACATTACATCACTAATATGATATGACAAGTGTGTGTGTGTGTCCTTTTGAAAATGGTAGATGAGGGAAAGAAAATAGCTAAAGAGGAGACTACATGGGGATGTAGATAAGCGCCATAATTTTTTTGGGGGGGGGGGCTGAGAAATAAAGACCCTTTCAAAATGAGCACGCACTGAAGGGAATCTGGCTCAGAAATAGATCAACAATACAGTGCTCAAGAAAAATGAAGGGAAAATGCTTTTACCAGAAATACTTTGTAAACAACTCATGTGAAAAGGTCTGTGATCGAAGCTTCAATTTATTTTTGCTGGATCTTAAATTTAGGAACTGACTTTTTAAGAATTGAGTTTTTACTTTTTAATAAAATTCTGTAATGCTTTTAATTATTTTCTTAATTTTATGCTACTGCTTTTTGCTGTTATACTATTTGCTTTATGGTTTTTAATATATTCCACTTTGTACCAGAAGTACTAGAAATATTCTAAATAAACATCTACAGCTGTCCACTCTTCAGCCCCAAATGTATCAATGTTTTAATAATGTGTTCTATGACAGAGAAAGACAAACTTTTAGCAAATGATGGGATCAGTGAATTTGTATTACGGTTGCATTGTAAGAGTGTTGTTTACTTGACAGACATCTTTTCTCTTGGAGTATCAACTGGTCAAATAATGTTTAGTTGATCATTTAATTTTAAACTGATTTGAATTTGAATTTGCATGATTTATGGATTCAATTCAAACTGGGAACAGCTCTTTGAATATCAGAAATTTAAAATAAAATAGAATTACATTAAAACAGCAGATCAGTCTACAGCAGGGGTCCCCAAACTACGGCCCGGGGGCCAAATGTGGCCCTCTGAAGGCATTTATCCAGCCCGCCAGGCATGGCGGCGATGGCTCCATTCATGTGCAGTGGGGGCTCGAGGGAGAGGAGGAACTGGCTCCAACAGCTGTTGATTGCAGATGGCACCCCCAAATCTCCATGAATTTTCTGACCCAGAGTTGGAAACCTTACATGTGGCAACGCCTGCTCCGCCCTTCCCTAGCAGCTACTCCATGTGTTGCTCTCAGGCTTTCTGTTCCACCTCACTCCCATTGGCATCAGCCAGGCTGGCAAATCGCTCGCTGGCTGCTAGGGAGGAAAGAATCCAGGAAGATACCTGATCCTGGGTTAGATGGAATGATTCATTGGGAAAGTTCTGCTTTTTTTTTTTACAGGGGAAGGTATTCCACAGCCTCCCCAACAATATTTGGAGCCCACCCTGTACTTGACATACTTTGGTCACTGTTCTAAAAACAGACTATGACAGAAAGGCTGAAAGGTGAAATCAAACATTTTACAATCATTTGTGCATAGGAATTTGTTCATAGTTTTTTTTAGTCCAGCCCTCCAACAGTCTGAGGGACAATGAACTGGCACCCTGTTTAAAAAGTTTGGGGACCCCTGGTCTACAGACTGATTTTATAAGAACATCAATGCATAACAGACAATACATAGTCACCACCATTATAGGCTTTCTAGAAAGCAGCAAGTGATGCTTTGATATAATATTGGAACTTTTTATTATTGAAAATTCTCCCACCCTAAACAGTTTTAGTTTAGTCCCTATTGAGCTGTGGGTTAATGACTTATATCTAGCATCTGGAGGAAAACATAGCATTATCCGCCTATGCATTTGGGGTACTTACTGGAGTAAAATTTTATTTCATCTTTACTTGCAACAAAAGATAACAAGAATGGCATATTTTGCAAAAGCGCTATTTTGTATTTATGAGGCTTTTAAGGTAGCTTGGACAAGATCTTATGGATTAGCTGTGGTCTACAGCTCATGGAAATGAATTCCATTATATTGTTTCTCTGCTGGATTTGCAAAAAATATCAAACTTGCAAAAATTGGATCCTTATGCTAAAAATGGTGGTGGGGGGAGAAAATCTAATATGAGTTAGCTTTTATAAATAGATTCAGCAGACTCTGCTTTAGAGGGATTGAACTATGAAGCCTACCTTTACAATTTCCTTTTTGCAAAAAAAAAAAAACCTCCCAAAAAGTTAACAGAAGTCTTCTAAGTTATCATAACCCAGGCCCAGCTGACATGAACAGAGTATTGGATAGGGATCAAGGAAAGGATAAATGCATGTCACACCTCATTCACTCGATTGAGTTGTGGTTTAGTCTTCAGCAATTGCATCATAACCAGGTCAGCTGGAGACAATTCGTGTTGATGAAAACATCCCAAGTCCTATCCATTTATCATTTGGCAAATGTTTATTCTGCCTATATATCAGTGATATGAATAAAAGGATTAATGGAGTTCATTGTAGTGCAACGAGTAAATCATAAAATGAATGCAGGCAAAGTCATCAGCTTGGCTCAAGTTGCAAATTATTTTCAAATATCTTTCAAATAAATTAACTGCTATCCTAGTAGTACTTTCTAGAAACTGGAGACGTTCCAAAAGTTACTCTTTCAGTAAGTAGATGGTTAAAAGCAGGGGCACTGATCAAATGATGAAACTAATATTAAAAATTAGAGAGGCAGGATATGTGGACTTGGTTCAACCATAACATCAAAGTGTGGTTCAGTGCTACATGACCAGACCTTGTTCTCTCATGGGAATTATTTGTGGTATACACTTTTCTCCATAAAGAGACCTTTAGTGACTCACAAAAAAAGCTGAAATACAACAGAACAATAAAAACACACACACACAAACAAAACAGATCCAGGCAAGTCCTGTTTGAAAAGGCTGCCTAACACAGGCCAAGTGACCTTTAGCTGATGCCCAAAATTCTCCCTGTACCCTGGTTTTAAGTGCCTGCAATGAGAGGAAAATAAATTTAGTCTGGATGGACCTCAGCTACTGATAGCTTGCTGCCATCAAGAGCTCAGTGCAACTTTAAACACAAAGAATGTTTTTATCTTCAGTTTGACTATACATCAATGCCTTAAGACGCAGCAGCTTGATTGCCAAATGTTGAAGTACAATTGGATTATATACTGTCATCAAGTCTCAATATTAAGATTTAGGTGCATTAAAATGGCTGTTGCATAATTCAGCTCTCAATGGCACAGGCATCTGCTGTACAGTGGAAATTCCAGCTTGCAGTAAAAAGCCAACACATCTGCTTGGAGGAGAGGAATGCTCTCAGCCTGCTTTTTCAGCACAGACATGCCCCAAATGTTAATTTTCTATTTGGAAGCAAGGCTAGGACAACCCAGGGTATATGTATCTGAACTTAGATCCAGAACAGTACTGCAGCCCCACTCCCCCAATTCAGTTTATTCCCATGCTGAAAATAATCATCATATTTTATTTTAAGCACTTCTAATTTCAGCATTTGTATTATGCAATTATTCAGGATAATCAGGCATAACTGCTGGTTAGTTACTTTACACTACTAAATATGTACATTGCTGGGGAGCCTGGTATTTAACTGCTTAGATTTTTTTTAAAAAAATGTGTCAACCCCTGACCGTTGAAATTTGAGAAATGTAATTATTGTATGTCTTGTGCATATGCAAACAACTGCAGTGTATAAAGGGTTGCCTAAGCAAATCCACACAGCAACCCTGCAACAGCGTTTCTGGTTGATAGCAATTTTATATTAATCACCTCATGCAAATATATTGGAAGGCAAATTATGTGTCAAAGGGGGGGAATTATTGAATGTTGGGGGGACTTCTGAGATAACAATTCTGAACAGGTCTACAGAAGCCTATAAGGGTCTATTCTATGCTTACTCCCCGGCAAGAGTTCTTAGGATTACAATGGCTGATTCCACACAGCATTTTGGGGTGGGATCCCACACAGTTTCTCCTAAAAAGTATGGAAAACATTTTATTTTTGCTCAAAATGGTGTCTTCTGAAAATGCTAACTAGCTACTTTTTTTTCCTGAACCTGCTTTGAAAATGTTGCCTACTTGCTGTGCGGAGCAGGAAACATTTCATTTTCCCCACCTGACATTTAAAACTCTCACTTCCATTTTCTCCACCGCTTTCACCTGTTATTTTCTGCCACTTCAGGATTCTCCGTGCTTCCTGCCATTTGCTGAATGTTCTCATGGATGTTTCCTCTGCTTGCAGCTCACTTGCCTGCCATTTCAATGTTTAAATTACATGAATAAAGTTAGCTTTGCCTGTCAATTACATGCACATGTCATTTTTCTTTCCCCCCTTTGTTTTCAATGAGATGTCTTTGAAGATGTAGAGACTCGATATGAGAATTGGCAATATGTGCACAATTCGAATCTCTATCGCTTCAAAGACATAAAATTGAAAATTAATAAGAGGGAAAATGACATGTGCACATAATCAGCAGGCAAAACTAACTTTATTCATGTACTTTAAACACTGAATGGCAAGCAGCTGAGCTGCAAGCAGAGGTCTGTGGGAACATTCAGCAAATGGTGGGCAGCACTGAGAATCCTGAAGCAACAGAAGAAGAAGAAGAAGAGTTTGGATTTATATCCCCCTTTTCTCTCCTGCAGGAGACTCAAGGGGGCTTGCAATCTCCTTGCCCTTTCCCCCTCACAACAAACACCCTGTGAGGTAGGTGGGGCTGAGAGAGCTCCGAGAAGCTGTGACTCGCCCAAGGTCACCCAGCTGGCATGTGTGGGAGTGCACAGGCTAATCTGAATTCCCCAGATAAGCCTCCACAGCTCAGGCGGCAGAGCGGGGAATCAAACCCGGTTCCTCCAGATTAGATACACGAGCTCTTTACCTCCTACGCCACTGCTGGCAGGCAAAAATGGCAAGAGCTTTAATTGCCAGGTGGGAAAGGTGGACAAAAGAACCATTTTCTCCTAAAATGGTCTCCCCTCTAGAGCTGTGCAAACAAAAAAAGCCAAAATGGGTCTTTTTAAAACATTCAAATGTTTTAAATGGTCTGTGCAGAATGGGCCACTGTGAAGTAAACAGGAAAATAGTTGTTACTGGCCTAACAGGGGTAAGGGCTTTATTAAAGGGAATCTCCACCAGCTGCTAAAAGTGTAACAGCACACACATGGTTTTAAAAGTAGCAAAGGGGAATGAGCACTCACGTTGGCAGCAAGAGGGGCCAAGAGGAGATCTTTTAGACTGTATAATACAGGGAAGGAATTCTGGCAATGAATATTCCACAGAGTAATGCAAGAGTCCAAATTGAGTTTAAACATTTTATATAAATTTGGTTCAAAACTGCATACACAAAGTAAGACACAAAAGCACATACATTCAAGTTTCCTAGGATATAAGCAGGTTTGAAAGATAGATTGGATGATAGAGAAGGGAATGGGGGTTGTTGCAGGGTAATACATTACCTAACGATTCTTAGAAGAGTAGAAGTAGAAGGCAGGGATTCCATGCCAGCACAGAAACCCAATGAAGGACAAATTCATGTCTCAACACCAACAAGAACATGTGGCAATGAGCAAACTGTTGCAGGTGAACTAAACTTTTATAAGGTAGGTCGTTCCTTGGTGGGAAAGGAACCAATCACACTAAGTTTCACATCTGTGCTGGGTTTGGGGGTGCTGAGGTAATTAGTCAGCTCATCTACTGCTAAACCTGGGACACTGGGGCCAAAATTGCTTTGTTAAGCTAAACGAGGAAACGCTGAAAGGCTTCCATGCAGATTAACTCTTGAGAGTCACTGCCCAGGATATTCAGATTTGACAGAGACATTAGATCAGGATAAGGTAAGTGGTTTTAGGAGAGTCATTACAAAGGGAAGGAAATGCAAAGGAACAACTATTTGTTGCTGACCTGGGTTCCCAGAAGAGATAGGAAGTGCAGTATTTGATACTGAGTTGGCTTTCCATATTCTTTGTCTTTAACAGTTTCTATAGTAAGGTGTGGTAATCAAGCATTCTCGTGACTCAAATGAGACCTCCAGGTTATGCTGGAGTAACTCATTATCTTAGCTTTTGTTAAAGTAGTTTTGACCTTTTGGCTGTGGTCAGGTGATCATGCTGCTACCTACACCCATAGGAGTGCTTTTTGGCAACTGGCTTTTGCCAATATTATTTTAGAGCAGAAATATATATAAATAATATTCTGGGGGTCCTTTGGGTCGTTACATAGTGGTTAAAAATACTTCATATCTCCACAAAAAGCTGAAGGGCATTGAGGCCTGCATTTCCCACTTCCTTTCAGATGAGTCCAAGATGAAGGGAAGAAAGTTCTAGGGTCCTTGCATCCTTTCATCATAACTGCCAGCCCCTGCACAATGGGGACATATTACTCAGCTAGCAGATTGAGGAGATTGCACATTTAAGCAACAGAGATGGGCATCTTCACCCCTTCTATTACACTAAAAATCACCTTTCCCCTTGATGTTCTTCCAGCATTTTTTTTCCTCCAGGAGAAAAACAAAGAGATATGCCTGTGACCAAACACTCATCAATGCTTGCCACCCCTAGAATCAACACAAACCAACAGAACCACAATCCAATGTAGTAAAGCCTAACAGAACCAATGTTAACCAAGAGAACCACAGCACAAACATACACACACTCTCTCACACACACATGAAGCAGATAGGGGAACATTTTTGCTAACCCACACTGAACCAAATGCAACATGCAGATTCCCACCAGAACCCAGGCCTACTCTGGTCTTATACCTTCAGTGGCATGGGGGGAATGGTGCCCAGACCTTGCCCATCATGGTGCCCCCCATGGAGCCCCCCATGGCACTCTGCCCTCACCCTCCATCCACTCCCCCCCCACTTACCTGAGTTCAGCCAGCTGCAAAAAGAGTTCTGCTGAAAAGTAGCCTGGTGGGAACTACACTTCCCAAGAGACCTTGGGGCACCATGGGGGTGTGCCATGGGGGAGCGAGGCCTATCCCTTCTATGAAGGGGTGATTTTTCCACCCCCACATGACTCCCACAGGGGCTTCCAGGGCATTTGTCCTCGGATTTCCCCATGGCAGCTACGCCACTGTGTACCTTTCTAAGTCTATTGAAGTGAAAGGACTTAGAAGGGTGTAATACTGATTGCTTATGAACCAGTCCTGGTTTTCCCCAGTGGCATTTGTTGTAATGGCAATCATATTTCTTAAAGGCCCTTCTCCTAAACTCAGAGAAAAACCATCCTTTGAAAAGTCATAAAATATACTCAATATACTCATTTTATCTGTAGCACCCTACACCAATATAGTATTTTATTTGTTGCTAGTGGCTACTGTGCATTATCAAAGGGTTTTAAATGAATAAGTTATACATCTGATTCATTAATATTTTTCTTCAGTGACATCATTACTTACTATTGGGCGATATAATAATGCAAACACTCTCTCAGAACAGCTGGTTTGATTGCTTATTATTTCAGTGCTGTGACCTAGATCTAGTGAGGGCAGGCTAGAAAATAGGTCTTCTGAAATAACATGCATTTTTGGTAGGCTTTTATTTTCTCTGTTTCTCAGGAAACTGAAACTCTTAAGCTTTAAATCAGAACTTCTTCATCCCCTTCTATTAAAATGTGCTCAAAACATGTTAAAGTAACACATATGGCACAAGCTTGTTGTTGTTTTCTTCCGTTAAAGGGTTCAGTAATGCAGTTGTCACACATTAGTCTTCAGTCTCACTTGGGTTATTTTTGATTAGCAAATTTGGAATAGTTTTAAAATAACTATTTTCAGGAAATATTTATTTATTTAGTAAAACTATTTATATAATCTGTATCCAAGGTGACTTTACAAAAATCCCAGGAAAATTACAGTGCGTTTTTCACACCCAGCTATCATTCATACGTCCTGTTAACTTTAATGGAAGTTTATGTACCCTTTCAGAGATGACATGCAAACCTGAAATAATCATTTTTAGGATTATTGACTATAGATGTTGTTAAGGTTAAGACCCATGTTACACAATTCTCTCTACAGAGGGTTTTTTGTTTGTCCTTAATGAACATTTTTTGAGAGGCAAATGTACCCACACAGCATGCCTTAAACACTTTTGTGTTCCTGGTTTAAGAGAACTATTACAGGCTTGAACAACCATGACCTACCAGGTTGAATGCAATCCACCAGCTGTGTACGGCAGCTCACCAGGAGCTTAATAAACTTCCTAGTTTTGCTTGCCTGTGACATCCAAAACAGGAGAGCTGGCAGGCTATAAGATATAGCTTGTGTGCTGTACTTGGTTACAAGAAGTTCTAGCCTCAAGTATTGCAGTGAATTCTAAAATCACTTAAATGATTTAAAATTGAAAAATACAAAACGTTCTCTCCCTCTGTGGTTTCAATTAACTCCGACATTGAAGGGAGCAGGAAGGAGCAATCTTTTCAAACTAATCTGCAGTCCTTCCACAATTGAGTTTTCCCAGCATCACATCAACACCAGACCTTCTGGGTCCCTAATCCTGGCCAGCTGGATGTCTTCTCTTCTAGCCTAATGAACCAGTACTTCAGGTACTACTTAAGCTAAATTGCCCTTTCAGCTTGTTTCTGTGGCAACACAGAGGCGGAAGAAAATTAGGGGAGCAAGCTCAGGAAAGGGCAGGATAAGAGTTAGCAACTTTCTCTTTGGGACAGCCTCTGTGCCATTTAATACAAAGAGCAGGTGAAATTTTACCAGATTACATTTTTTTTTACCATTACTATATCTCTAAGCCAGGAACAAGCTGACTTTGTTTGTGCAAGCATGCCAGTCATGAAAGCAACAAAGTGGGCCCACCCATAGACATGGGTGGGTGTTTTCCAGATAAGCTAAGGACTATGCAGAAAAAAAATAATTTGGAAGTTAAGCAAAAGATTAAGGCAGCATAACTTGATGATTAAGGTGTAACCTAGCCAGTAAATACTCAATCAATGCAGATAACAAACTCTACACTGCCTTTATTGATTTAAAGGCTGCCTTTGACTCTGTGCCGAGAGTACTTCTCTGGGCAAAACTGGCTGCCCTCAATATTGATGCCAGACTCCTGTTCTTAATTAGGCAACTGCACACAAATACCAGTTGCCGGATCAAATGTTCCCACGAAGGCCGCTTGACAGACAGTATTTCAATTTCCAAAGGGATCAAACAGGGCTGCGTCCTGGCCCCCACACTTCAATCTTTTTTAAGTGACTTCCCCTCTACTCTCTCAGCAGTGAACAGCCATGCCCCAAAACTGGGTACATCCCATGTATCAATTCTGCTCTATGCAGATGATGCTGTCCTTCTCTCTCAATCCAGAGTTGGCCTCAGACGCTCAATGAAGCTCTGTGAGGATTACTGTGAATCAAACAGACTGACAATTAATTATGAAGAAACCAAGGTTTGGGTCTTCTCTAGGCGCTTTAAGAAGCTCACATGGGCAATGAATAGTACCCTAATTGAACAGGTTAAGTGCTATAAGTACCCCGGCCTTTCATTCTCCTCTAACCTTTCATGGGCAACCCATAGGAAGGCCACTCTCCTAGCTACATCTAACAGTATGTCAGCATTGCTACATTTCTTCTACAGCCCATTCCTTTATCCCTCCTGCCCTCAAATTTTTCAATGCCAAAGTCGCCTTGAGATTGCTTTACAGAGTCCCAATTTGGATTCAAGCTATTAACCACTCCTTGAATTCCCTTCAATCCAATTTTTTTCACAAGAAAACTGGACTCCCAAATTGCATGCCCTATGCAGCCCTTTGTCAGGGAGTTAGGTCAAAACTCCTTGTAATCAGCCGCTTGGCTGAGGGCTTTTAGATTCTGGCTGCGAATTCATTTTCTCTCAGACTGTAATTCCCTGGTCCACTGTCTGCTCTCTGACACCCATTCCAATCCCTGGTTTTTCCATAATCGAAGAACAGATTTCTGTTCTGCTCTAGCTACTCAGATTGAAATCTAGAACTCAGTGGACCTAGCTTTTTTCTGTGGGGTTCTCATGATGACTCCCTGGTCGGGCCCAACATTACGCTCCAGCTCCTGAAGTAATTAGAAATCTCCCGTGTAAAGAAGGGAAGTGCTTTCTTCATTGTTATACTGAAGGACTTAGAGAATGCAAGACAGAGATCTAGACCCTAGACTATACTAGAACTTTACCTTGAGTACCTGAGGTATCTTGCATAAGAACACCACCTTTTTCATGTAAAAGTGTAGGAATATGCATCTCAAGCATAAAGGTCTCTAAAAGGTTTGCTAATTGCCACCTGTAGTGGACAAACCCTTACTGTCTAGGGTAACTATCCTCCAGGCAGGGCTTGGAGATCTGACAGAATTTATCACCAGACACCAGAAATCAGTTTCTCGAGAAGAAATGGCAACTCTGGAAGGCAGACCATACTGTAGATTGTAGGAGAAACAAAAGTTTTAGAATCACATCATATCCCTGCAGAGCCTTGTGCCCCAACTCCATAATTTCCAAGCCCTGGCCTGCCCCCAAATTCTCAGGAATTTACCAATCTTACTCTTGATCCTGTCTTCTTTGATAATTGGAAGAGCAGGAAGAAAAAAAGAGAGGGATAGCATTGGTGATGATGCTCCGGCATTTTTCTGGTCTCACTGGGAAAAGCCATAGAGATTGTAGGGATTCTGAGAGTATAATCCAAAAGTGATGCCATTTTGGAATGAAGAATTGAGGAATGTAGCATCACGCCCAGATGATGCTCTTGGAATCCCTTTAATCTCTATAATCTTTCTCCCCCCTTTTCTTTTCCCTTCTCCATTTCTTTCTTCCCTTCCATGCCGTATTTTCCTTCCTATTAATTCCAAACCAGTTTGCAGATGTCATGAGGAAAAGGGGTTACGTGTAAATGAGATTAAAACTTTCTACTGAATTTCTGTTTATATTTTAAGCTTAAATTTTAATTAACTTAATTGTAAGTTTTTATATTATTTATGCTATCTATTATGTTATGTTTTATAGAAGTTAGAAACCACCCTGAGCCTGAAAGGGGAAGGGTGGTATAAAAATTGCATAATAAATAAATAAATAAAATCAGAGAGATTGTGGGAAATTCCTAAAATACCATGGTAGATATGACATCACATTACCTGAAATTGTATCCACCCTGGGCACAAATTTGGCTATGCTATTTGTATTATGCTATCTCAGTGCTGGCAACCTTCATCTCTAATTAAAATATGAGATTATTAAAAAGACCACCTGTTATTTTATTAGATAACCTTAGGATATAAGGTGGGATCAAGCCCAACAATATAACAAGAATTTTGTTAATCTGCTGCATGAGACATATTTTGGCATATACAGAAATACTTCTTTATGCACAGCTAGGATTAATTGTGGAAGTATGGTTGCTAACTCCAGCTTGAGCTTGAGAAACTTCTGGAGATTTGGGCTCATGCCTGGTGAGGGCAAAGTCTGGAGAGGGTAGGGAACTCAGTGGTAATGTTTTGCCACCCTCTGAAGCTGCCATTTCCTCCAGGATATCTGATCCCTAGTCTTGAGATCAGCAGTAATTCCATGAAAACCATGAGGTTGGCATCTTTATAAAGGAGCCATGTAAGTTTCCACATTTTCCTCTATACTTCTGTGTGATCAGAATGATTTCTTAAGACTGTTGTCAGCACTTCACAAACACTTGAGTGTATGTATTGTCGAAGGCTTTCACGGCCGGAATCACTTGGGTGCTGTGTGGTTTCCGGGCTGTATCCTCTGAAGATCCTCTGAAGATGCCAGCCACAGATGCAGGCAAAACGTCAGGAGAGAATGCTGCTAGAACACGGCCATACAGCCCGGAAACCACACAGCACCCAACTTGAGTGTATCTTTCACTGTGTGGAAAAAACTGAGTCCAGTGGTATTTTTAAGACCAACAAAATTTTATTCTTAGTATTAGCTGTTATGTACATCTGCTGCGTCAAACCAACATGGCTACCCACCTGAATCTACTTTTATTCTGTGATGAGTCTTCTGTGATGATTGTTCACATCAAAGAAAGCAGCAGAGGTGCCCAATGGGAGCTGAAAAACATGAGAACTTCCTTAGCTACTCATCATAGTAATGTTTTCCCTTCAGAGTTGCTTAATGTTGTTTCAAAATTAATTTCAGGTGCATCCTGAATTTTCCGTTCGATGCCACTTCAATGATATTTATTTTTATTCATGAGCCAGATGTAGCTAACTTAATGGGCTGAGCATCATACTGATAATTTCTGAGGCAGGCACACACGAATCAGGAGTAGTTTGAATTTAGAAACCAGATGCCGTCAATATTGCTTTCATGTATTAGGTAAATAAATGTTTAGTGAAGCGATTATAAAAGATAGAACCTGGTGTTTTTCCCCTTCTGCACACACCTATATGTTAATCATGAAAGAATGAAATGAAATAAACCACTTATGCTGCATTACATAAGGACTGACTGGTATTTTTGATATATGTAACTTTTAAATATGTTAAATAAATGAGGGAATGATATTAAATGAGGGAATGAAAAAAAAGGATTAGCTAAAAAACTAGCAGTGTTATTCAGATAGCATAATAGGTGAGCTAAAATTAAATTCTGTCATTGAAGGATCTCACCTTCTGTTTCAAAGCTAGGGAGCTATGCAAGGTAGGTATCATAAATAATAACTGAACTATTCACCGTACATTAAATTAGAATAATTAGAATGGTGAAAGCAGCCACCTTTTAAATTCTCACTTGTATATTTCTCATTTAAATTAATTGAATCTAGTACCTATGTTAGTGAGGCCCTTAGAACAGTGAAACATGTAATGGATGAACTTTAAGCAAATACCATCTGATGTGGGTTCACAATGCTGGATGAGATCAAATCAGGATGCTCATGTGATTAATGGGCTTTGACAGCTCAAAACTAGTATCATTTGGAAACTAATAAATCTTTATGTCTGGCAGGGCCTTATTCTCAGCTGTGAAAGCAGGAAAAGTAAAACCAAGGATGCACATAATGTAATATGAAAAAAATGTATATTCTAAGAAGAAAGGCCAATAAAATACCAAGGGATTATTTATTCTAGGGAGGGTCAGCTCTAAAGACCCTCCCAGAGTCTGGCAAATCCTCACCAGGAGGCAAACTTGTTTACCCTGCTATTCACCTCAGACTGAGATCGAAAGGTATTTCTTTCACCCTTATTCTTCTCTCTTTCCTGACCTTGCTTCCTTTCAACCTGAAGGTCAAGAACTGATGTGTCCTCCTTGTGCCATATTAAGGACCTGCCCTGTCCTGAGGCCAGCACTTTTGGAGGTAAATGCCCCTGGGATCCCCGTTTTTTTATTTTTCCCCCTTTTGTACATGCATACCTCAGTGAGGGTCTAGAATTGATGGAAAGCTCCTGAACTAAAGTGATATCAAAAGGCAGTGAGTCCCAAGGGAACTTCCTAATGGGAAGTGGTATGGAGAATCAAGATCCCTGTTAAGCAACAATCAGTTGCTGGAAATGTAATGGATGTTACCTTCGTTTTATGTATGTATGTTATTTCTTTCTCTTTCTTTGTGAAAAATCACTTGTGTTAAAAGCAATACAATATATTTCACAAACTAGTTAGTGAACACAGTGACTATTGCTAAGGGAAGTTTCGAAGGTCACTAAGAAGGGCTTTCCAGCAAAAATAAGGATTTCAGTTAGGTAGTTGCCTTGAGGAGAACTGTAAACTTTGGAATGCAAGAACCAATAAAAGCAAGATCAGATATGTATCATCAATTGATTTACTAAAACCTTCTCCATCAGGTATACGAGGAGATGTAGCAGAGAGCAGAGAGAGAGAGAGAGAGAGAGAGAGTGAAAGAGAGAGATGTCTGGTAGGCAATTGGCTGCCAGGAGAGGTGTAGAAGATATGCAGAAGACAAAATAAACTACAAAATAAAGAATAAAGTAAGAGAACTATAGCCAAGGTCTTTCCAAGAGCTGAATGAAGGGAAACTGAGCACAGATAGCCTAAGAAAAGGGCTAGAATGTCTGCAGCTAAGATGGTGCAGAGGTGGGCAGAATGTACCAATAAGAGTAGAGGAAAGACTGAAATGCAGTTTGAGTTAATTATCTACAAGCACCACAAGAAACTTCAGAACCAATTTGAATATCAGTCTCTCTCCATCAGTAAGGAAACAAAGTCCTGACTGAGAAGCTGGAAAGAAAATCTGGTTAGTTTCTGTTAAAATCTCATCTTAGTTATAACAGCATTACTTACCTCAACTGTTTGTTCATCTAGTGTGCCTCTGTGCACAAGGGGGGATAGGACTTGTGCAGGCACAAGGGGGGATAGCACTTGTGCAGGCCAGTCGCAGAGCATTTTAGTTAGCTTTTTAAGAGCTTCTAGTTATTAGATCCCTCCCTCCAGTCACAAGCTTGGGCTAGTTGCTCTTCCCACCCAGGATTACATGACCAGGTGGGAGGGGAGCACTCACACTTTTCAGATCTTCCTTTACCACTGCAGGAAGCCACCACTTGAACTTGATGACAGCCAGTGGCTTATTTGCCTAGGGATGAGGGGTACCCTCTGTGCCCGCACGCCACCAATCTGGTCATGTGGGGGCCCCCACAAAATTGGCCTTCAGTGTGACCAAGAAGATACCATCATCTTCTGGTGCCCTTGGCCCCACCCATGTCATCATCAACATGGGTGGCACCAAGGGTGCCCTAGGACACTGTCCCCCTAGTCTCGCCCCTCTGGGGAGAGCAGAAAGGACTGCTGTCCCCCTTCCTCCGAGAGCTGCTTTTATAAGCACTGAGGCCTGGGAGGTTTGGGGAGGTGTGGCCATGCCCCTGGGGCATGGTGGGGATGTGACCACACCCCCTGAGCCCCCACCCCCTTGAATGGATTTGAATAAGGTAGAAACTGATGAAAGACATGCCAAAAGCAGCTAGTATTACTTTGCGGCTAGCACTATTCCACTAATGCTCCACTGATATTTTTTTGTCTCTGCAAATCATCTGTGTCAGGGGTAGGGAACCTGCGGCTCTCCAGATGTTCAGGAACTACAATTCCCATCAGCCCCTACCAATTGGCCATGCTGACAGAGGCTGATGGGAATTGTAGTTCCTGAACATCTGGAGAGCCGCAGGTTCCCTACCCCTGATCTGTGTAAATGGTTTTGCAGTGTTGGTTTCAAGACTTCCATCTTCAGAAGATGAGTTGACTATTCATCATTCTATTAGAAAAAATAAGATGACTCAGTAACCAGAGTTGGAGATAAATATTGCACTGCATTTACCAGTTGGATTTGAGTCCTTCTCCATGAATGAAATAAAATTATGAACAAGGGTCACATTACCAGAGTTGGATACTAATATTGGATTACACTCACCTGTTGAATTTCTGACTACATCTCATTAGTAACTTTTTTCTTTGAAGTTCCACTCTATCTTTGAACATTATCTCTCCTTTGTTTTAAATATTAAGTCTTCTCTAATTCCGCTCTAGAAATACATCTTGGAGTTTTGGTATAAAATCTCACCTTAAATTTTAAACGTACTTTTAGTAAAGCTTTTTTATTATATGATTGTTGAAGATTGCCTTCTTTTTTGTCTATCCGCCAACTATAAATAATCATGTCAACCTCTAGGTAGATCAAAGCCTTCTAATTCCAGTAATCTTTTATTTCTTAACGTTAGCCATTCTTTTAACCAAACTATTGTATTTGCTTCATAATATATTTGTAAATCAGGGACTCCCAACCCCCCTCTTTCTTTAATGTCTATAAGGTTAATATACTTTAAACGTGCTTTCTTTCCTAGCCATAGAAATTTTTGTAAATCCTTCTTCCACTGATTTATTGAGTTATAAGACATGATTATTGGTGGACATTGGAATAAATACATCAGTTTCGGTAACACTATACTTTAAATTATATTGATCCTGCCCATGAATGACAAATTTAATTTGTCCCATTTTCCTAAGTCTTTATTTTATTCAATAACTTTTTATAATTATTAATAAATAGGTTTGTATTGTAGGGATGAATTTCGAGATTCATCCCTAAATATTTTACCATGTTCAGTATATCAAATGCACGTTTTCCTCTTAGTAACACTTTTACTTGATTGTTGTATGGACTAATACCTTTGTTTTTTCTGAGTTTATTCTAAAGCCTGACATTTCTCCAAATTCTTTTAATTTCTGTTCTACCATTTCAATTTTGATTATCAGATCATCTATAAATAATACTATATCATCTGCATAAGTTTTGTATTTAATTTTTTTGATTCCCTATTCTGATTCCAGTCCAACGATCATCTTCTCTAACTGCTTTGTTCAAAACCTCTAATTGTAAAATAAATAATAGTGGAGATAATGGACAGCTTTGTCTAGTTCCCTTATATATTTGAAACATTTTCGTCATATTGTCATTTAAGATAATAGAGGCCTGTTGTTTCATATATATTGCTTCAATAGCCCTTTGAAATCCACCTTCAATTCCTACTCCTTTTATGTGGCTTTCATGAATATCCAACTTACATTATTGAAGGCCTTCTCTGTGTCTAAGAAAATCGAGGCTACCTTTTTTCTGTTCTTTTTTCTAAATATTCTATGATATCTAACACTTCCCGAATATTGTGTTTTATCTATCTCCCTGCAGGGAAGCCTGCTTGATCCTCATCTATATAATCTATCAAATATTCTCTAAATTTGTTTGCCAAAATATTAGCAAAAATCTTATAATCCACATTCAATAGTGAAATGGGTCTAAATTTCCCTATGTCCATTACTTCCGCTTCTTCCTTTGGAATCAGAGTAATCAATGCTTCCTGCCAGGAGGCTGGTATACTTCCACCGTTTTGAATTTCTTTAAAAACTCCTTTCAATCTAGGGATAATTATTTTGGATAATGTTTTATAATAAATGTCAGTAAGACTATCTGGACCAGAAGCTTTATTACTTTTCAGCATTCTAATAGTTCTTTCTATTTCCTCATTTGTGAAAGGTTAATTTAGTTTTGCCAACATTTCTGGATTAATTTTTGGCAAATTCCGTCTTTTAAAATAATTTTCTATTGTCCTAAAATTCTCTTTTTTAAAGTTTTTAATGATTCATTTAATCTTGAAAAGCCTCTTCAATATCTTCCTTTTCTATTATTGTCCTGCCTTTTTTCTGTATTTTTGATATGATTTTTGAGCCCTTTTCTTAATCTATGTCATCCATCTTCGTTGTTTGTTTGCCCACTCAAAATGGTGATCGTGTTTACACCTGAAACAAAATAATTCATGAATTTAAAGACAATTATTCAGTCACCGATTTGAAGTATAACATCTATGACAAGAGACAACAATAAGCCTTTATTGAGGTGAACTGTGTTGATAACATTGAAGGAGGTTGTTTGACTGCATTGGTGTTACGGAAGTTCTCCCATCGGATATATTCGTAATGAGAGTAAAGATTTGATAATAACAATTGCATTTTATGTATGTTTATACACTGGAAAAAATATTAGTAATATACACAAGCCACTGTGCAGCACACATGCGTCACGTGATTTTTTGGTCCGTATTTGGTGAATGCTGTTAGAGGCGCACTTACTCTATTCGTTAAATAACTTTGCCCCGGAAGTAGTACTCTCTTGCCAGTCACTCTATCATTTTGTCAGCTGGCTCTATGCCAAATCTCCATCTTTTGTTGTTCTATTTACATGCAAATTTTCTTTCACTCTTTTCCCCTCTCGCACTTCAACTGGACCCAACATTGGTTGCTTTCCTCCCCCTTCTTTCTGGTTATGTGAGAGAGACTGTTTATTTCTCTCTCCTAAATTCTCCTCCCCCTCCTGACAGCTATTTCTGAAAGATTAATTAGGCTTTACCTTCTGTTTTCCTTTCAATTCTCCTCTAGTAATTATTTGTCTGAGTGTTATTTTCTCTTTTGTTTTTTCTCTCAGGATTTAAAGAAGCTCCTTCACCACAACTTAAGAGTTCTTTTTTCCTCTGGCCCCCAAAGATGGCAAAATTCTCAGCTGGTATTTTACCCCCCACCTCCGCTGGCTCTATAAGCCACACTGCCAGATTGAGGTGAGTCCCCCGCTGCAAAACAGCGGGGGACTGCATTGAACCCTCTCTGCTTTTGGGGAGGGTAAGGGATTGCACGCATCTCTTAAGTGGTTCAAAAGTTAATTTTTATGAGTCTGAGTTTGCTCCCAAAATGGAGGAGTGAGTGGCTTCTCAGAGATTCACCCGGAAGTCAGCCACTTGTGTGAATATTTTGATAGCCGCTCTGAGCCTGTTACAATGAGGAGAGTGGGTTACAAATCCAATAAACAAACAAACAAACATAAACGATGAAAGCACCAGTCTTTCGCTAATATGGTATATGCAATGACTACAATCTACTTTCTTTAAGGAACATGGTGGTGATAATTAACCCTCCTGGAAATGGAAATCATGAGGCAAGTGCTCCTTGCAAGCTTCTAATTTTGCACTTTCTTAATTCAAATATGCTATTCCCTGTGGAAGCATGCTTGACAGATCACTTTTGAAGATTCAGCTGAGACACATATTACTGGCTTTAAAGCCTTCCAGGATACACAATGCTAGTTATTTTCATCAAAGAATATGTAGCATTACATTCCTAATGAGAACACAGGTTCAGTAAAAATGACCAGTTAGATTTGCATTGGGAAAAAAATTGGAGGCCTACGCACAGAAATCCTAGGAGATATACAAGAAGACTTAGAAGTCACAAGAAATGGAAAGACCCTGTGAAGCTGAAGTAGAAATATAGTATTTGAAGCACTACTGTATAATCTTACTATTCCCAGCACTGATAAATACACTCCATAAACAGCACATTTAGTGTATACAGGCCTTTGAGCTTAGTGCCAAAAGTCCCTTCTTTCAAGGACAGTAAATGATAAATATCCTGAGCTCCAGGGAGATCCCACCTTTATAATCAGAATACCATTTCTGTTCTTAGTTTACAGCTCTGTGTTAGATGCTAATCTCCGTCTGCTGTGGGGGGAAAAAACAGGGATATGATTAAAGAGCTCTTGCCTCTATAGTCGACACCAGCCCTGACCACTGCAGCAGCACACTCAAGTATTCCATAAATAATGTATGAAATGCTTGGAAACTTGGCAGTGGGAGATAGTCACCTTCCTTCTGCCAATATGCTCAACCTCATTCATCATAACTGAGGCCCATGCATGCTCTTCTGTCTTAAGCCAGGCAAAATCACAGCAACTACTCATCATCAATGCAGTTTCTTCTCACACCAGGAACCTGTTCTGTGGCAGCTGTGTAAGAATATGAAATGGCTATGGAACTGTCTTGTGGCCTGTGTTCATAATGTCAAAACAGCTATATTCTAAACCTTTGGGATATTGTCCAGCTCCAAATCTGGACACACAGCATGAGGGATGAGTAAATATTCTCGATTTCATTTCTCATTTAAAATATTCGTTAACTTTTTAATCAACTTATTACTGTTTTCTATTTTTCACTGATTTTGTCAGTATATATGATTTTGTCATTATACACACACACACACACACACACCACACACACACACACACACACACACACACACACACACACATATACATTGCACCAGTGATGTGGTATGTATATGTACAAAGGATATCATTCAAATCTATTGCAAGAGGAGCAGTCATGCAGATGCATAATGGAACAGAAACCCTACTCCCTGCTGCCAAGTCTTTCCTCGTCATGTCTGTGCTCTCACTTGTGCTTGCTTGCTTCCACTGCCCTCCTTGCTGGTCCCTGTTTTCATTTCCATGCTGTATTTTTCTGCTGCTTGCTCTCCCTCCCATCACTATTCCTATATTGCCCTTTGCTAAACTGCTGCTTTTCCTCCAGTCTTTTTCTTAGCACCCCACCCACAGCCTCCACATCCTCTCTCTCCTTGCCTTCACAGTCCCCTTGTTCCATTCACTATCCTGTACTCTGGCCGAATTCCCCCTGGAAATTAAATGTAGATAAAACAAAGTTTCTAAATAAACCACACCTTTTAACTGAGGTTTTAATGTCCTCACTGCAGCATGGATCTACTGAAGACATCTAGCCCTGCCTTGGATTCCAGAAATGTCACAATCCCCACTACCATGCGATCGTCTTGGTGGGTCTACTCTGATTGGCTGTCGTGCTGTGTTGGGGTGGAACCTTTTTTCCTTCCTTAAAAAATGTGTTCTGATTAGTTATTGTGCCATTCTATCATGACCATTCATCTGTTTTTTTAAAAAGCATAATCTTCCTTACTCCAACTGAGGCTGGACTTGCCTTTGTGCTAATCTGACAAGCAATCCTGTGTGTGTAAGTTACTGAGGGACCGGGGGCTCCACCCATTAACCTAAATAATTATAAATTGATATTTTGCGGCAGGAATTTGACAACAACGAAAAGCAGGCAGGGGGAGAAGGGAAGGACGCCCACCCTCAGCATCTGCCCTCTTCCTCCTCCCCCTCTCCTCTCTAATTTTATTTATGAAGCTGAGCAGAAAGAAAAAGAGGCAGTTTGTCGATCTCGGTGGGGTTTGTGTTAATGCTGCTGTGGGGGGTAGGGATGGGAAGAAGAGAGAGGGGCTTCCCCGCATGTTGATACCCCTCTGTCCTTTACCAGAAGAGCCAGGCTGCATTGTAAGAGCTCCATCTAGAGGCCAACCATAGCAGCCAAGCTTTTTGCAAAGCTGCTTTTGCTCCGCTCATTGGAAAAGCAGAGATTCCGCCTGCTTTTTGCGCACAGGCTTTGCTGCGCGCACATTGCACACAACCCGCTGCGCTCTGGTTGGCCAGAAAGGCATTGCATCACTCAGCGGCAGGCATTTTGAAAGCACATCAGACCTCTGAACCTGCCCACTGATATGGATCTGAGACGTGTTTTCAAAAAGCGTGCACTTACAAACAGGTTCAGGAAAAATGTGGGATATGGGGGGGGGGGGAGTGCCAGAGTTGGGATGTATCTGTGTTTGACAGTTCAGCTGTGGGTAGTTTTGCATGGAACCTGGATATTTTGGGTGAGTATCCCGGGATTAATCGCCCGTGAGGATATCGCCTGTGACTCCCTTCACCTTCCAGATGGGCCATTCAAGAATGGGTGCTACGGCAACCCCCAATGCCATCCAAATATCACCATAATGGATCAGCTTCTACAAGTAGGTGAACTTCGCCCCCTAACTTTCAGTCTTCAGGAAGCAGTTGAAAACAAGTTGAAAAAGTTGCTCTGCAGCTGGCAAAAATATCTTCTATCAGCAGAGTGTATCAGAGAGAGTCTGGGAGCAATCAGAGAGAGTCTGGGAGCAATCAGAGGCTCAACTAGAGTGAAAGGCCATTACACTGGAGTCCTCCATTTGAATAAGTTGAGGCCTATAGTTGAGCACAGTCATGGGTTAGTCTTCCATTACTGCTGGCCTCCCTTTCCCCTTTCTCCTTCCTTTCCCCTTTTCATCCCTCCCTTCTGCTGTTATGTGGGTTGTTTAAGATAGGGTTAGGAATATCCCGAAGTTCCATCAGATATTAATTATGTGCCATTTTTTTTTAACATATTGCTATTTTAGTATGTATGCTGCAATGGATGCACCCACACTGAAGGGCTGGTGTGTGTGAAAGGCCTAATGAAAAGGCCTTAGTGACAGCCAGAATTATACAGAAGGCTCCGCTATACAAGAGAACCCACTTGATTGGTCAAGCAGAGGCACAGTTGCCAATGGCTAGGGTTAGGGGGAGTCAAAGTTCCACTAGGAGCAGCAGTGGTGTAGGAGGTTAAGAGCTCGTGTATCTAATCTGGAGGAACTGGGTTTGATTCTCTGCTCTGCCGCCTGAGTTGTGGAAGCTCATCTGGGGAATGTGATTAGCTTATACACTCCCACACACGCCAGCTGGGTGACCTTGGGCTAGTCACAGCTTCTTGGAGCTCTCTCAGCCCTACCACCACCACCTCCTCCTCCTCCTCCTTCTTCTTTCAATACTTGAAATTTAAATTTTTAATCAGATCTCAGTTCACCTTAGCTAATTCACCTTGAATACTAGTGGCCTGGCCAAGGTTCTTTTAGATAAGGGATGAAATCATAGCTGCTGAAGATATTAGATTTACAGATCAACCAACAGAAAAATGGAGAGTATGAAATGCTCTCCCATTTGATTCCCTGTGTTTCTATTAGCAGCAGTTCATATCAGTTTAATCTCTCACTTATAGATTGTCCAGTTTGGCCAATATTAATGGCAGAAAAAATATTTCTGGCATGGAATGGCATATACTAATCACTGAAGACCTCTGAAGAAGCATCTTTTTTAAAGGGCGCCTCTCCCTTTGTGTGGAGTAAGGAGCTTTTGACCAAATAAGGACATGGGACAAGATGCATTTAGTATTTGAGAAATTTTGAGTAATTGGTTTGATGCTGTTGGCATGAGATGTTCTTCCCACTACTTCAATAATTATATTAAGACAGTATTTAAATGAAGAAGTCATTTTAGGCTGTAACCTGAAATGTCAGAAACAAAGGAAATTATACATATAAAATACTGATAAACTAAAAAAACTAGATTTGAACTTAGGAAAAAAAGAATGTTAATCATCTTGATTAAATGTTGAAACATGAGTGTGAAGTTCACATCAATGTCAATGAATGAGCAAGATAAAACACATCCAGTGCTTTGATTTGTTCCAACTGAGAAGCAGTTAACAAATGAATTGTAATTAATATGGTTTATGAATTGTAATTAATATGGTTTACAAATGAACTTTATGTAACAGTTTGAAACTTTCTCCATTCTCTCTCTCTCTTTTAGACACTAATTGTATCATTTTGTCTCTTTCTTTACTGCTTTGCAGGCCTCTGTTTCATTTGTTTGAGCACCTTTACTTATCACCCAATTTACTTCTTCCCTGTCTTTCCTGCTAGACTTTTTTCTTCCTCCTGCTACTTCTAACTCTCTGTTTTACAGAATCCCTACATTATAGCGCAAATTCTACTTAAATCAGTAAGAGAAGCAGGAGAAATGTTGCTTTCTCTCAAGCCTTAACTTGCCCCTCTGTACATAAATAATGCAAGCATCTTAGAGTGGAGGGTGATAATGTCTGCCAAGAGGAGACACAATTGGTTCAGCTAAGGACACGGCAACTATCTTAGCTTGTAAATGCCTGCTTTGGGTTTCATAGGAGCCAGCTAGCATCAATGTTAATTGTCATAATGCAATAAAACACCTTTATTGTTTTGAAAATGGAATGCACAGAAAGTCTTGGGAATTTTCTGTAATCAAAATATGCAGAAAATTACCTGAAAGTGACAGCACAGTGAACCACACACCTGGGATTTTGGCATGAATAATTTGCTTCCTCGTGACTAGCATATTATAGGATTCCATTAATCCTATAACTAGAGTAGATCGGCCCATAGAGAATTCTTGCTGGCCTTCTCAGTGTTATGCTTATCTGGGCTTCCTGGAGAATCAAGAGCAGCATTTGTGTGGAGCCCCATTTAGTAAGGCAAATATTAGAATTTTTTTTTTTTTTTTTTTTTTTTTTTTTTTTTTTTCTTTTTTTTTTTTTTTTTTTTTTTTTTTTTTTTTTTTTTTTTTTTTGCAAAACTGGAAGCACTTTGTTTGCCAAAGCGGCTTTGTTCTTGGTGCGAAGATCCACCTAAAGGTGGAGTTTCGGAGATAGGGTGTGGGCTTCCTGAGTAAAATGGGAATGAGTATTCCCATGGCTTTTACTGGGAAAGGCAAGGTATCAAGTGTAATTAAAATACAACAAAACAATGGTTGATATCTCAGAAATATACCTAATTTCACTGTGTATTAATTAATCCATGATCAATATTTTTCTACTAGAAGTAGTCTGATTTTGATTAAATGAGACAGGGCCAGGGCTTTTTGGGTATTGGCCCTGACCTGGTGGAATGCTCTGTCCAGTGAGACTGGGACCCTGAGGGATCTGATGCAATTCCACAGGGCCCATAAGACAGAGCTGTTCCGTTAGGTCTATGGTTGAGCCAGCTATGATTCCATACTGGCCTCCCCATTCCAACCAGTTCACTTCTTCCTCAGTGAGAAGTAGTTTTCTTTTAAAATCATCATCCTTATTGGATTTTAAATGTGATTTTAAAATGTATTTAATTTATTGTACTTGCTAGAGTTTATGGAATGATGTATTTGATAGAGTTATTGTTTCAATATGTGCAATGTTGGAATGTTGTAAGCCACCCCGAGCCCTTGAGGGGAGAGGTGACATAGAAGTTTAATAAATAAACTCATAATCATAATAAAACTAGTGATGACTAAATCCAATTGAAAACAATAAGATGTGATAGTCATGATAGACAAACTTGTTTATCGGTGTGCATAAGGTTTAGTCATGACATTGTTTAGCTGCAGCAAATTCTAGGATGCTGCTGTGTAAACAATAAATACAGAGGGATGAAATCAGCCTGTAAATAAAGTGAGAAAGCAGCAATAGCTAGATTGCCAACTCCAGGTTGGGAAATTCATGGTGATTTGGCGGCAGTGTGTGACGGATTCGGCTTTTATATGGTTAATTTGAAAAGGTGCAGTTCAGCCACAGTCAGAGCACCAAGTGTTAACCAGAGCACCACCTGACTGTCTGACTGAAATGCAGTAGCCAGGAGCCACAAATAGGATGTGCTGGCTAATATAAAAGCAGGAAAACCCTGTCAAAATGGCAGTTGGGAGAGAGTTTGGCACAGAGAGATTCTGAAAGCAGCTTGAGAGCTTGTGTGACACACAAATCATGTCAGTCCTCAGATTCAGTCAGGGGAAATCATGTCTAATAACATAAGAATATAAGAAAGAGCCTGCTGGAACAGACCAGAGTCCATCTAGTCCAGCACTCTGCTACTCACAGTGGTCCACCAGACGCCTTTGGGAGCTCACATGCAGAATGTGAAAGCAATGGCCTTCTGTTGCTGCTCCTGAGCACCTGGTCTGCTAAGGCATTTTCAATCTCAGATCAAGGAGGATCAAGATTGGTAGCCATAGATCGACTTCCCCTCCATAAATCTGTCCAAGCCCCTTTTAAAGCTATCCAAGCTAGTGGCCATCACCACCTCCTGTGGCAGCATATTCCATAGCATGCATGATCCTTGTCCTGCAGCCTAAAGCATTGATGTTTATTCTGCAACCTCAGGACCCTTTCACATAAGTTTACTGCCAGGACTACCATTGACCCCCCAGACAAATAGTTAATCTACACCCCACCCATCTCACATTTTGGGGCACCCTTTCAGGAAGACTCATAAGATTTATTGATTAGGATGGATATATTGCTACTTTCCTCCAGTGACATCTCGCTGGCTCCATGAGTCTTTAGGTGACCTGGGGCTCTGGAAATTTGTACTAGCAAAACCTCTATCTCAGTGGCCCTATTTTCTACAGGTGTAGACCAGACCTCAGACTATACACCTGTTCAAAGAGAAAACTGTGCACCTGTTTCAGTAATGTATACATAAACAGAGAACTACAGTGAATGATACATGCTTTCAGAAAAGCTGATGTATAAAAACATCTTTTTGATTTCTTTCCTATCTAGCCACTTTGCAATAAATTTAACAGCTCTAAATGCTGTAAGGCAGGTTTCTGAACATTAACAGATTTTTTTTCTCCACGGTAAATATGAGCTGCTTTAACACCACCTCTTGTTTCAATTACTGTTGCAAACACAGTAATAAGTCTCATCCAAAAAAACAACAACCAAGGAATAATGCTGGATATCTCTCACTATCCTGCAATTCATCCATGTTGTTCCAGAGAAATGATCAGAGCTGAGACACAGTAATGTCAGTGGTGCTGTAGAAATGGTAATCTTAAGGGAACCATAGCAAAAATGAGAGGGAGGGAGAGATTAACCAGTGACCCTTCAAGATACAAGTAAAGCCACCATCCTGGAGGGAATAATTCAGGGAGAGGGCCCCATCCAGGTCTTTGACATTTCATTTAATTCAAAGATGGCAGGGATATAACTTCAGTGTGTTGACTGGATGCTGGAGGGAGAAATTCCAATTTGTGCGAATAGTGAAGCCAGACATGAAAGCATTAGCCTCTCATTAAGGTGATGGTGCAATGGAAAGCTTTCTTCTATAGAGCAGCTCAAGGTTGTGTTGCCTCATAGTTGAAGGCACGGGCATCCATACCTAATGACCTTGCTTCCACCAGTTAAAGACAACTTTGAAGTTTGGTGCAGGGTTGGATACAGAGTATGAAAATGCATACTTTTCACAGCAAAATACAGATAGAAATGCTAGAATAACATGGTTTTCAGTTTGATTTGGGAAATCCCTTGAGGTCTGCCTGATCTAGCCACTGGGTAGAAGTCACACAGTGCCAAGCAGCAAAAAAAAAAGTCACAATATAAAGGGTTGGGCTGGCCATGGTCAATTGTAGTGCTTTCTGTACTGGGTAGTCTTGACATGATGCCTTTAAGCCTTCTGGTAATCATCAAGGTCAAAGGCGAATTAATTAAAGGGCCAGTAGACAAAATGTAGTCCAGTATAAAGAGACTAGGAATCACCAGCTGGATTCATTCATTGCTCTTTTAGAAAAAAAAATGTAAAACCTCTTCTAAAATTCCACTGTCACTCGTTCTGTCTGAAAAGAAAGCTTAGATGGTAACATTCCCCCCAAAGAACATTAGGCTTTTTAAGTATTAAGTAAATACAAGCTGTAAGTACATCTGGGACACTAAATAAACGGCTCTTAATAATAAAGTACATTGTGTTCTAAACTTGGAAAAACATAATGTTTAGTGACATTGAAAATGCTGGAATCTTACCCAGGCATCGTACAATGTGCTTCTTGATTTGGATTTTCTTTGAATGGTGTTTGTACAATGGTAATTTTGCTCCACTGAATGAATCCCAGAGGAAGAAAGTAATGGCTCCATTTTCAGAGGAACAGGTTTTTTATTGGGTTAAAATCTACTTCCCGTTGCAAGAAGCATCAGTCAAATGTTTACACATCTTGGCTACATCAGAAGCTGAGGCTCTTTTCCCCAATAGCTGTGTATTTTAAAACACCATTCCCTGCTGTGAACTAAACTAAGATCATCTTAATAAGCTTTATCTTTGAGAATCAAAGCGACCCACTTATTCTGCATTCCACTATAGTTGTTTTGTTTTCTAAGTGGAATTTCAAAATGTTCTGGTCATATAGGTTTTACTGTAGTCCTTTTATCTCCCAAGATCCTTAGATCCCAGAGTTCAGTGTCATTTTTATGACTTCTATTGGTTGGCTTTTTGAGTAAAGAAGTATTCCCCTTTGTTCATCCTTAATCTATTGCCTATGAGCTTAACGGACTGACCAACACAGGGGTGAATTGTATTTTGTTAGCAGAATGCAGAGAAAAGTTGCCATAGAATCTGGCTTTATTGATCATAGCCTTAAGCCACACTGCACAAATTTAAAGAGAGAAAGAGAGAAATCTCCCTTTCCCCTTCTAAGCCCACTCTAATAGTTTTTAATTTTATGTAGATTAAAAGATAAGAAAGATACTCATTCTACTGAAGATTTTCCCCCTATTATGACACCATCCCCTGTTCAACAGTAAACAGTATCCCCAAAGTACAATCTGTCACCACTTAAAGAGCATCTTAAAAAATCGTATCTCAGGAATTTATTCATGTTGATCTTGGGGTAGTCCCAGACTCTCCAGCCTTTCCTCATTGGAAAGGTGCTTCAGTCCTTTAATCATTTTTGTTGCCCTTTCATGCACTTTCCCCCTAGCTCTGCAATATTCTTTTTGAGAATCTGTGACTGGAATTATACACAGAATTCCAAATAGGCCATGCCACAGCAAGGATATTTGTTCCTAATAGCCCCCAGGATCAAGTCTGCTGCTACTTCTTGTGCTTCTTCTGCTGATGCATTCTGAATTCATTTTTCGTCAAGCTTTCCAGTACACAATCTTGTTCCATCTCAACCTTAGTTAATTCAGACTTCATCAGTAAATATTTAACGTTTTGATGTTTTGTGCAATGTATGTCACCTGATAATTATCTGTGGTGGAAGTCTAGACTAGGGCTATGACATGTGGTTTCCTATTTTGATTTTCCATTCAGAAGTAGCACTCACATGTGCAGAGGGCCAAAATATTTTTCAAGACTCCCCCTTTTCCCCAGCCAACTTATTGCAGTTTTTTCCTTGATATGTTGTTGCATCTGTACCACTTTTTTATACTTATCTTCTTCTTTGCAGTGGTCTGCTGGGTGAGTTGAACCTATTAGGGATCATGTAATGAGTAGGATGTTTCATAAGATGACAGGAGAACCATGAGACTATAAAGCCAGTCAGAATTCTTATTACTGAGAACAATAAAAGGATCAATGAATTCAGGGCTATTCCCTAAGTGATTCTAACCATGTAGATAACAGGTGACCTTACAATGATACTTTCAGGGACTGGATAAGGAGATGGCTTGGATTCACCCTTGATTCAAATGGGAGTTGTTGTCTCTATCTGCCCTGGAGGAGGCCCAGAGGTCAGACAGGGAGGAGTATCCTACAGCCTTCATTTCTTCACACCAGCTTCTTCAAGAAGAGAAGTGCCAAGTGAATGTCCTCATTAGCAACCCCCCAAGCTCTTTAAGTATGGCTGTGCTGCTCCTACATGTCCTCTGAGAACTTCCATTCCAAGGGAGACCAGGGGGTATTTGCTCCAGGTTGCCCTGCCTTCTCCACTCTCTGTGCCTCTGTGGGGTGTGGCAATGCCTTCTTGCACTGTTGCCAACCTACCAAGATAATATGCTGACTTGGGCTTCAACATATAATGCTGCTGCAGCTTCCAGCCCATCCATCATAATTTGGGCTTCTGAAGAAGAGCCACTAGTCTGCTTCTGGTAAGCTCTGACCCCTAGACAACTACAAAACAGATTTGATTTTATAAGTGTAGGAAGATAGGAGTGAGGGAAATGCATCCTGAATTTGCCAATTCTTTCCAGGCCATTCACAGAAATTACCAGCCAGTTCTCTGCAAAGGCAGCTCACTTTTCATCCTGAGCAAAAATGCTTGAGAAAACCTTTTATCTCCACTTTTTTTCAGCAGAACATATTTGAGGGTGTCTGTAGGAATTCAGATGCACCCTTTAAGCAACACCAGATGAGAAATAAATATTGGCTGAAGTGAAAGCAAAGATATCAAGGAGATTAGCTTTTACAAATGATTTTAATTAATCAGAAAACTAAACATGAACTTTCACACCATTATATTATCTCACTGAATCAGTAATTGATGGATGCTTTGTAGTTGCAGACTGTTTATTCAGCAGCAAAAAAACCCCGAGTTATCGTGTAAGAGTAGTTCTCCAAGATTAACGTGGATGAAAATGCAACAGTTAATACTGTTGTTCCCGGGAGATGAAAGGAAATATGCACTGCAAAGGTCACTGAATCTGTTTACTCATTGAGGCAGTTTTTGCAATGACATTTTAGGTTTGGATTGGTTATCCAAATAGCACACGTTTTAAGAGCTATTGTGAAAAAAATGAATGTCCCTTTTGTTAGGAGGTTTAGCGGAACTAATGGTAGCATAACCACCCACAATGTGTATATCATAATGCCACAGACAGTCTCCATGATTAAAAAAAAATACTTGATCATAATCTGCAGAAAGTGCAGACAGACAGATATTCTAACATCTGCCTAACTTACGGGGAAAGTGTTTTGGATGGACATTTGAGACGTTCCAAGAGATTTTGTTTCAAGACAGAGAATGTGTGTTCGAACCACATCCACTGTACTCACAATGTCTGTCTGACTCAGAGTCATAGGGTGATTTCACACCAAGTGTGGTATCCTTACACATGCAAGAAATGTAAACTGACCATCACTGTTTCAGAAATAACTTTAAATGCCACTGATTTGGGGCCTAACTAAATACTGTCATAACCCATTGTAACTGACATGTGTCAGCAAAAAAATGGCTTGGTCTAAATTTTGTGGCAAAGGTTTGGTTTCGACCAAGAGCTAGGCATTTCATTTCTCAATCATTAAAATTCTCCCACAGATCTCAACTTTCAACTCAGTTTTTGTTTCACGTGTCTGACATAATTATTTTGTGAGATCTTGGCTTCAGAAATGCAGGAGGGAACTTTGTAACTTTTTAAATGTTGTGTGTTTATGTGTCTTTAAATTTGAGAGGTAAGTGGAAAAAAGGAAGGGGGAGTGAGAAGGGGATGAAAGTGCAATGTGATTGGTTGATTCTGGAGTGTGCCCGAGAAAAGTATGGTGCTGAAGACAGAATGTGTCAGAGAGAGAACAGGGTGTGACAGAGTGGATCAGAGAAAACAGTGTGTCAGAGAAAGTGTCAAAGCTCTGTCTGAGAGAACAGAGATCTGTTAGAAAGAGTCAGAGTGACAAAGAGTTTATAGAAAGTAATGGATATGAGAAGACAGTGTTGACCTATGCAGAGATTGAACGTGAAACTTAACAGAGTGAAGTTGGTGATAAGCTAAACATTGAGAGCAGAATTAGATCAGAGTGGATTGATGTTAAGTGAAAGCAACCTCAGAAGAAGTTGTTTTTTGCAAATATTTTTTTCTGGAAACCTTGAAGTTATATAACATTTATAAATAAAAATTTAATTTGTTTGAAGAAACCTGGAGTCCCACTCTATTTTTTCAGGACCACATAGTCCCTCCACATTGCCTCAACATCTCATACCCACTACCTGTCTGGTAGTGATGTGGAATTTATATTCCTGGTGGCAGCAGCCAGATGGGGATGAAGTAAGGGATTAAACACTAATTGGCACATATTATATCATTTTATTTAGAAAGAGAGAGAAGGGATGTCTCTGGCTGCAATCTTGAAATCTGAGTGTCTGGCAAACTCATTTCACTTTGCCACATATAGGGGATCCACTACAAGTGAATTAACAAAGAGCAATGCCAATGTGCTTTTTCTGTATGGATTCTCTGCCAGGCCCTAGCTTGGGTCAGTGATTCAGGTAAGATCTCACTGTGACACACTGATAAAGATTTGTTTTAACCAGAAGGGCCACTGAGATAAAACCAGCAATTTGAAAACAGACCAGAAAGGGAAATCAAATAACATTTTCTGAACCCTCATTGTCCCTTTGCCTAACACATTGTCTTGGTCAGTAACTTTACTTGGCTAACTCATCCTTTAAAAATTCCAATGAAAGTCATCCTACCAGGGCTGAGACCAAATATACAAGTTTGGCAGTTGAGTTTTTTTTTAAAAAAATCTCCATTTATATTTTATCTCCCTCATGAGAAACAAACACATGAGCCTTCTTTTTCTTACTGGTTTCTGTTGTTTCACACCAACTTTTCCTATCAGAATGTGTGCATTGTTCACATTTGTTCAGCAGTTGTGTATAAATAGTATATAAAAGATCTAAAAATAGCATGCATATGGAAATGTTAAAGAAATGGCACATTAATAGTGTCAAGGTCGTATGAATGTGTCAATGACATAGAAATGGTATAAAATGGTAGGACAAATATTATTGAAGAAAATTATTCATTCATTTCTGTCCTCCATCTCTCTCCTTTGGGGACTCCAAGTGGTTATAAAGAAAAACAAAAAATGTAAACAAAGAAAAGAAAAACAACTCCACTTCAAGTGCATGGGTGCTGCATTCTCTGCCCTGGCTCCCCCAGGCTATAAGCCATTTTACCAAAATGGTATAAGGATAACTAGCATGGTGTAGTGGTTAGGAGCAGTACTCTAATCTGCAGAACTGGGTTTTTTCCCAACTCTTCCACATGAGTAGCAGACTTTAATTTGCTGAGCCAGGTTTATTTCCTCACTCCTACACATGAAACCTACCAGGTAACCTTGGGCTAAGAGTTATCTCAAAACTCTCTCAACCCCACGTACCTCACAAGGTGTCTGTTGTGGAAGAGAAAGGGAAAGTGATTGTAAACCGTTTTTGAGACTCCTTAAAGGTAGAGAAAAGTAAGGTATAAAAACTTACCCTCCTTACAGCCTAGCTTGCTCCAAGAGCTTGCTCTGCCATCTGTATCCATGTTTAAAGGAACAAGACCTCAGCCCTGATCTTATCCAGCTGGCAAAGATATATCCCAACCTTCCTTCCCTGTTCATCTGTGACAGAATAATCAAAAACAGAAATGAAAATATGATGGATCCCAACTGATTCACTGACTACATACAAAATCAGTAAGAAATTTTTAAAAAAGTCATATCAACTTGTCCCTACTTCTTTTGCTCCCCTCTGCCAGTTCTTCCCAGGCACAACTTTGTTATCTCTGCTTGAGTTTTTCCTTCATATTTATTCCAAGTATATCTCAAAGTATCTTTACCCTACTGCTTTTGTCTTATCCTCACTGTCAAACGGAAACCACTGGCATCTCCTCACTCTTTTGATCGCTTTAAAAACACTGGGAGCATGCTAGAGCAATTCTTCTGAAGCTGAATGAACAAACCCAGATCTCCTTTCCCTTGAACATAATAAAAAACAAGACAGAAATGATAAAAGTACATAAGACAAAACATGGTGCAATAGGGTGTTAGACTGGAAAGAGCTGCTTCCATTCAGCTATAAGCCCATAGGGTGGCCATTGGCAAGTGAATGTATCTACTTCAAACTGCAGCAAGGCAAAATGAGATGTAGTTATTGCAATCCACTTCAAGGGCTTGAAACAGAACTATGGAGAAGTCTAAATGAGTAGGACAAAGCTACCATGTAAAATCATCTGCCTAACAGAGATAACAGGTTATCTCGCCTCTTGATTTCTTTCCATTGAACAGAGCCAGAAAGTCATGGATTGTTTTTTAAAAAGTCTTTACTATTGTTCAGGATTACTGGCTGGGATATAACTGCCAATGCCAGCAGCATTAGAATGCTAGAGATCCGTGACCTAGGATAATATTGATACAGATGTGCCAATGTTGCATACAGAAGTGCCCAATGGAAAGCCCACATGAGTAAATTATAATTGTACACTCAATCTCACATTGACACCCGTAGTTTATTCTCTAAATGGAGAGGACTTCCTGTGGACTGTTAGTCTGGAGATGTTCAGTTCACTGAAGTCTGTAAATAAAGCATATCATCTGAAATTGGCTGGCTCAGTCATGTCCATCTGCTAATTAACATGCTTTTGATAGCATTTCTTCTTCCTGTGGTTAGGCAGATGATTTTACATTCCACAGCAGGAATTCATTGATTTTTCCGATTTTCATTTTATTTAACATTTTGTTACAACTTTGTTACAATGATGGAGTTAGAACTTAATTAAATCACAAACCCCCATAGCCATCTTTTAGGGTATGAATTTCCCTTAAATTTTCTTTGTGAACAGCTTGCAAGAAGGTACTCAAGAAAATACCTTGGGTCAGCAATTATCCCCATTTCAAGCATGACTACACATCTTTGCCCAGATCTGATTTTAGATGGAATTGACAAAATATAAGAGGCCTACTACATTATTTGCTTACTGGCATTTAGATCCCACACTGCTCAAGGAAGTCATTTAGTTGCATTTGCAGTATCCTGCAAATCCTCAGCAAAGAAGTGGCCCAATTTAAATTCCTCTTAATTCAAAGGAGTGGGGGCAATTACAGTTTGTGACTATATAAGAATGATAATAGCCATAAATAACAATTATTATTGTCCTACTTTCCTGTTATATCTTCTTATTGGATTTTTAGTGCCCAGGGATCAATAGTAATAAAAAATAAATCAGATTTAGCCAATGACTTTTAAATAGTTTATTTGAGTAGAAAATGAAGAGCTGCTGTGATGACAAAATAAAACGTTGATTTCACTTCTCTCCATTCTGTATAATTTGGCATCTTCTGGTCGATTTGATTAAAAAGCTTAAGGCATTTTTACTGCCATATTATGACCACTCTGCTAAACTTCAGGTTGTCCTATAGCTGTGCATAGCTATGATAATACGGAAATTATTTGGTGCCAGAATAGCCAGTATATTTTCTTATTACAGGGAGTCTGCTGGATGGCCCTGCCTTTCTGGAAAAAAATGGAGAGAAAAGAAAACCCATCAATCCTTTTTAGTCCTGTCTAGTGTATCAACAGAATAGCTAGCAACCAATCGGGATGCATACAAAGACTGGAGGCATCAGACAGGAGGGGGTGAGTCAAGAGGAATGAAACAAGGATACTCAGTTTTCAGTTAGTTAAGACTTGCATCTGCTGAGTTGTAGAGGTCCAGTCTCAGGGGATTTCTAAAGTGTGAGTCTGCCTTTTGAGTGAGGATAGGCTATAATAGCAAAAAGGTGGAGATAGGGTTTTTTCCTCCAGAAGACTAGGCTGAAAGCAAGTCTTTGCTGGGAACCTGTCATGCCTTAGAGTCCACCTTCTGGGAAGAACTTGGCTGTTACTGCAGTCTGCCCTCCTAAGTATTCAACTACACCCTTAAAAATGAGAGTAGTGGTTAAGAGCAGGTAGACTCTAATCTGGAGAACTGGGTTTGATTCCCCACTCCTCCACATGAGCAGTGGAGTCTTATCTGGTAAATCAGATTGGTTTCTGAACTCCTACATTCCTGCAGGGTGACCTTGGGCTAGTCACAGTTCATTCAGAACTCTCTTTGCTCCACTATGAAGATAGAGGTACCAGACTTTTAAGGTGGCTCCAGGAGACCCTCCTGGTAATAGCATCCAGTCTTGGTGAACTTTGCTTCTGGGGGCAGTTGGGGGGACGGGTTGAGAGAGTTCTGAGAAAACTCAGCCAGCAGGCTTCATGTGTAGGAGCAGGGAAACAAAATAAGCTTTTTGGGGGCCCATAAAATTGGACCCTCCAGAAGCAAAGTTAACCAAGCCTGATGCTATTACCAGGAGGGCCTCCTGGAACCATCTTGAAAGTCTGGTGCCTCTATCTTCAAAAATGTGCAGCCTGCTTACACACTCAGAAATTCCCCATTGGCTACAATGGAGCCAAGGCACTGCAGAACAGAGAATCTGGACAAATTTCTTGGGGTGCCTGCCAAGGGTGCAATTTCAGGGTCTCCTCCGGAGACTATCCTGATGATATCACTTGAGTTGGGTGAAGTTTGGTTTAGGGCTCCAAAATTATGGACCCTCAAAGGGGTAGCCCCCATCTCCTGTTAGCTCCCATTGGAAACAATGGGGATGGGGGCCCCCACCTTGGGGGTCCATAACTTTGGACCCCCTGAATCAAACTTCACCAAACTTGGTTGGTATCATCAGGTGTGTCTCTGGATGATACCTTAGATTTTTGGTCCAGCTAGCTTTAAAAATGCAGAAACACCAAAAAAATACCAAAAAAAGCCAGAATGCCTTGTATTCAGATTTGCTCATATTCGGGCAGGACATATTTGGGGCAATTTTGGCTGAATCTGGATTTTGGTGCATCTGAATATCCAAGCCTAGCAGCAACTGTTTCTGCACAAAGAATCTAAAACGTGTGTCTTAACCATTTGCCAAATCTTTTGGAAACATTTTGGAAATAATTCTTTTTCATGGTTTTTGTCCACATAACCTGGAAAAATAAAGTGTTTCAGTTGAAAATGGTCCTTTAACACACACACACACACACACACACACACACACACACACACACACACACACACACACACACACACACACACACACACACACACACACACACACACACGTAGCTATGGAGATTTGAATTCTGTGCGACCTTGCTGATGCTGACATCATTTTCCGTAAAGCATTGAATCCACCTCATGCATTTTTTTTAAAAAAAGGGAAAAACAGCACAAGTTGTGTAATCAGCAGGCAATACTTAGCTTGTTAGGACACAGCAATTATGAAAATCATGGGTAGTTGAGATGCCTGATGATAAAACATCCATAGGAAACTTCAGCAAATAGAGGACAGCAGAGAGGATTGCTGAAGCAGCAGAAAATGGTGGGCAGCAGAGAAATGAAAGTGAGAGCTTCAAAACTGGATGTGAGAAATAAAACATTTCCCAATCTCCACACAGCAAGCAGCAAACCTTTTGAAAACATGTTTGGAAAATAAAAAGATAGCTAGTTTTAATAGATCTAAATACATGTTTTGAGGGTGAAATAAAACATTTCCAAAACATTTTGAGCTCAAAGCTATGTGGAATTCCTGGAGGAAACATTTTATTGTTCTTCCTTTAAGTGTTTTACTTGTGGAAACATCCATATTCCCATAGCAGGATGGTTGTTTCTATTTTACATATTAAATTATATAATTATGGTATTTTTTACATTCATTTACCTGTGAAGAAACTAGAAATGTTGCTTAGTCAAAAAATATGGAAACATTATACAAATAACAGTGCAGTCTTAAGATCAGTTTCCAGGAAGTAAGCGCCATTGAATAGGCTTATTCTCAGTCAACTTTCTTAGGACTGCTCAACACCATTTTATTATTATTTTTCAGTAATAAATGCACTTAATCAATAGTTTAAATATGTATGTTAAAGATATACTCTAGAGATAATATATTTCAAATGCTTGCATTTCTCTGCTCCTAATAAGTAAACAACTTTCAAAAACTACTCAAAACTTCTGAACTCTCCTTGGTCATCCTAATCAGCTTCTCATACAAATAACAAACTTGGTAAATTTCACTAAGGTAAAAAATAGGCAAAACAAATTATGGGGAAAAATCCTTACTGCTCTTACAGAGATAAAGCAAAATGAAAAATAAATTGCAGAGATGGTAACATATTCTTTGCAGAATACTATGTTTATACAGTTCAATAGTCCCTCAACAATTTATATTTTCACTTGTCTAATTAACCTTCTGAACTTGCAAGGGAAAATATATAAACAGTATAAATCTGTTACTTGCTAGTCCTGCAAGGAATGTGGGTATTGATTTTTCCTTTTAAAGTTCTACAAAGAAGAAAGAAAATTTCAGATAAAATAGAAAGCACAATTTGTGATAAACCCTGCCCCATCTACCCTTAGTTACCCATGTTGAGTTTCTTATCCTCCAATATTTCACAGCTTTATTTCCTTTTCATCTCAGTTATTTCAGAGGTGAAGGTCATCCTGGTGGTGGAATGCACTGAAATGCCTTTATTCATTTCCATCATTGTTTTCAACATTTGAGACACTGGCTCATTAGTCGCTCTGGCAGATTGAGACAGAGGCTGCTTTTAAGCAGTGTTCTGTATTCTTTGTGAATGTACAGACAGCCATCTCATGAAGGACTACGAGCACTGTGGGCCAGCACCAAAGGAAATGAACATCTTTCCATCAAACAACGGGGAATGGTCACAATCAGATTTGGTATTATTTAAGCTAGCAAATGCTTGATATTCAGTTCACAAGCATGGACATGACTCACCCAATGCCACAGTTAGTGATATGCTGTCCTCAGGCTGGTATAGGTGGGGCAGATAGGCATTCCCTCAGCCTGCCACATCAGGCTGGGGGTGAGTGCACAGGGGGCAAGTCTGGTAACTGTGGGTCTATTTTATGTGGGCCTCACCTTCCTCAAAGAGTCAACAGGCTGGCCACCCAACTTCCCTGCCTGTTTTTTTTAATCTTTTAAAAAATCGTTTCAGTTATATTTTGCATTGTGTTCTTTGTTTTTGGTTTGCTTTCTGTCACAGTTTGCATATTGGACCTTCAGGATATAGTGGGCCACTAACCTGCATGCCCAGATGGAGGTAGCTAGCTGGCCTATACCTCCAGATGGCAAAGGGACCATATGGAGGGTAATGCCCATTTTGCTCCCTGTTACTTGCCATTCCACGTTTCCCCCAACAGGCATCGAGCAGCAGGTGGGCGGCCTGATACAGTATCTGAGGTTCTTCCTATCAAGTGGGCTAGGGAATGGTGTTCATCAGGTGACAGGAGAGTCATCCAATGCCAGGATCCAGGATCCCTTCCCATCCTGCACCTCTGCTCTCTTGCCTGAATTCAATAAATGAGCTGTGGCCAGTTTTCTACCAAAATAAGAATGGTGTTCATGTCTTTGTCTTCTCCTGTGCCTCACCACATTCTCTCCTCAGACCACAGTGCAGTGCAGAACCTCTTTCCATAAATTCCCTTGCATATAGACCAAACCACATCTTGTAGTCTGTGAATTTCTTCATTTGTTTTAAGGATTCTTCTCAGCCTCACTGAACATCACAGCACACAATTCAAGGTCCGCACATGATAAGTTGCTTTTTACTTTCACAATGAAGCCTAACCTATCTTGAGAAAGCCCCTGTACCATGTTTGAGATATCCATACAACTGTTCCTACTGATTCCAGTATTGTACTAGTTCCTGGTGGTGGAAAGTGACATCAAGTTGCAGCTGATTATGACAACCCTCTGGGTTTTTCAAGGCAAGAAATTACCAGAGGTGGTTTGCCATTGCCTGTCTCTGCATAGCAACTCTGGAATTATTTTGTGGTATCCCATCCAAGTACAAATCAGGATCAACCCTACTTAGTTACTGAAGTCTGACAAGATCAGGCTAGCCTGGGCCAGTTTCTAGGATGGGTCATATAAGTCACATAATTAGATCTTCTGATGTGACTACCACAGCTTGGGAGAGGTACACATTGGAGGAATACAGTGGTACCTCGGTTTTTGTTGCCCTTGCCTTTTGTTCGTTTTGGTTTTGGTCGATCACTTGGGTGAAAAAGTTGACTTGGATTTTGTCAATTGCCTTGGTGTTTGTCGATTTCCATCACCTGTTGTCTGTCAAAACCGTGTTAATAGAGGTTGACCCAGGACTGCAAGGTAGGTGGCCATATGGTGCCTCAGTTGTCGTCGGTTTCAGTTTTCGCCAACTCCTGCTGAACGGATTACCAATACAAAACCGAGGTACCACTGTACTCATGTTGCTAATGTAGCAATCACAAGCTGCATAGAGCTGCATACCACCCTGGTCAACATTTTCAGGTTTTCCATATTGATATAATAGATAGAGGACACCAGTAGACTGTGTGTTTTGAGGCATATTTTCTAGAACCTCCTAGCTGTAGTTCCATAATAGAGTACCAGAATAAGATAAAATAAAGCTTTCAGAATAGCCCTAGGTTGTGGATGTGGGACTGCAATATTAGACAGGAGGATATTTAGATTATAAACTTACTTTTATTTATGTGTTTGTTTTACCTGTACACATTTGGAACCAAACATTTATGTCATTGCTGGGCATTGCTGTGTATTGTGTTATGTATATCAGCCTGAAATCTTTGTTAGCAGTGACAAATTAGACTTCGTGGTGTTGAAAATAAACATGTAAAAATTGCAGTGTTATTTCCCCATGTAATTAATATTTTAGTGAGATGTGCTACAGAGCATGACAAATTGTCATATTTTTGTACCATCTCAAGCCATCAGAATTCATCACTTGAGTGTTTAGGATGCAAAAGACATTATGAATATAAATGCACATAATAAAGGCTCACTCTGATTAATGCCATGCCAGGATCACAAAGGTATTTGTAGGAGAATAATGCATTTAGGGTTAAACAATTTTTAAAATGGCTGCCACTGCCAACATCCCTCCTTAGCATACACAGACTTAAGGAGTCATAACCTGTATTTAATTTAGGTATTCACCAGATTTGTATTTGCTTGTTTTTTGTTTTTGTTTTTGTGAGCCCATATCTCCTCTAGCATTGGGAGTTACTCTGTTTCACCACATGCAGCATATAAACTTGCAGTGACAGAGAGAGGGAAAGATTCACAGTGAAGGCTGGTTTTATGTAGAGGCTAGAATGTCCTAATGGGACATAGGAGACCAAAGGTTGTATCCTATTTTGCCATGGAAGCTTTCTGAGTGACCTTGGGCCAGTCACATACTCTCAATATAACCTATTTCTCAGGGTTAATGTCAGAATAAAATGGAATGGGCAGAATGTGATAAGCAACTTTAAATCCATGCTGGGCTGAAAAGTGGGAAAGAAAGACAAAAAGAAAGACAAAAAGAAAGAAAAAGAAAGATATATTCAAGTTTAAATTGTGTTTTAATATAACTTTTTAAATGCACATTTAAAAAAGATACCCCTGAGGAACAATCACCTTTGACTTAACAACTTTGGAGGGAGCCACAACTGTCCCTTTCCAAATGATGCCTCTGTTCTTAATTTTTGACTCTTCACCAGTCAACAACAGCTTTGTCAGTTGAGCAAGATATGCTACCTCCATGACAAAGGGTGTTTTCATTTTCAGCTCCCTATCTTTACTTGACTGATCTGGCCATATGTATCTATGCCAGTTGACCTCAAAACTAAGTTTTGTAATTCACTCTACATGGGCTGCCCTGGAAGTCAACATGAAAACTCCAGTTGGTAAGGAATATTGTAACTTGTTACAATTGGGAACTTGGCAGAGTATGCTTATTACACCTATTCTGTAGTCACTCCCACATACAAAGGCCATTTTCGCACGGCCTCCCTGTCGCCTCCACGCCGGCGAGAATTCCGCCGGCGTGGAGGCGAAGGCCGTTCGCATGCACGCATGCGAGCGGCCGCAGCAGAGGCCGGCAAACGGCAGGCGGCTCCACACGGAGCCGCCTCTTCTCCCTGGCCCGTCCCACTCACCTTGTCCCCGTCGTCGCCTGCTGGCCGTCAAAGCCCCGCCCACGCTGCCCTCCGACCTCCCCCCCCCCCCACCCCCCCCCCCCCCCCCCCCCCCCCCCCCCCACCCCCCGTCGCCCCCCCCCCCCCCCCCCACCACCCACCTCCCCCCCCCACCCCCCCCCCCCCCCCCCCCCCCCCCCCCCCACCCCCCCCCCCCCCCACCCCCCCCCCCCCCCACCCCCCCCCCCCCCCACCCCCCCCCCCCCCCACCCCCCCCCCCCCCCACCCCCCCCCCCCCCCACCCCCCCCCCCCCCCACCCCCCCCCCCCCCCACCCCCCCCCCCCCCCACCCCCCCCCCCCCCCACCCCCCCCCCCCCCCACCCCCCCCCCCCCCCACCCCCCCCCCCCCCCACCCCCCCCCCCCCCCACCCCCCCCCCCCCCCACCCCCCCCCCCCCCCACCCCCCCCCCCCCCCACCCCCCCCCCCCCCCACCCCCCCCCCCCCCCACCCCCCCCCCCCCCCACCCCCCCCCCCCCCCACCCCCCCCCCCCCCCACCCCCCCCCCCCCCCACCCCCCCCCCCCCCCACCCCCCCCCCCCCCCACCCCCCCCCCCCCCCACCCCCCCCCCCCCCCACCCCCCCCCCCCCCCACCCCCCCCCCCCCCCACCCCCCCCCCCCCCCACCCCCCCCCCCCCCCACCCCCCCCCCCCCCCACCCCCCCCCCCCCCCACCCCCCCCCCCCCCCACCCCCCCCCCCCCCCACCCCCCCCCCCCCCCACCCCCCCCCCCCCCCACCCCCCCCCCCCCCCACCCCCCCCCCCCCCCACCCCCCCCCCCCCCCACCCCCCCCCCCCCCCACCCCCCCCCCCCCCCACCCCCCCCCCCCCCCACCCCCCCCCCCCCCCACCCCCCCCCCCCCCCACCCCCCCCCCCCCCCACCCCCCCCCCCCCCCACCCCCCCCCCCCCCCACCCCCCCCCCCCCCCACCCCCCCCCCCCCCCACCCCCCCCCCCCCCCACCCCCCCCCCCCCCCACCCCCCCCCCCCCCCACCCCCCCCCCCCCCCACCCCCCCCCCCCCCCACCCCCCCCCCCCCCCACCCCCCCCCCCCCCCACCCCCCCCCCCCCCCACCCCCCCCCCCCCCCACCCCCCCCCCCCCCCACCCCCCCCCCCCCCCACCCCCCCCCCCCCCCACCCCCCCCCCCCCCCACCCCCCCCCCCCCCCACCCCCCCCCCCCCCCACCCCCCCCCCCCCCCACCCCCCCCCCCCCCCACCCCCCCCCCCCCCCACCCCCCCCCCCCCCCACCCCCCCCCCCCCCCACCCCCCCCCCCCCCCACCCCCCCCCCCCCCCACCCCCCCCCCCCCCCACCCCCCCCCCCCCCCACCCCCCCCCCCCCCCACCCCCCCCCCCCCCCACCCCCCCCCCCCCCCACCCCCCCCCCCCCCCACCCCCCCCCCCCCCCACCCCCCCCCCCCCCCACCCCCCCCCCCCCCCACCCCCCCCCCCCCCCACCCCCCCCCCCCCCCACCCCCCCCCCCCCCCACCCCCCCCCCCCCCCACCCCCCCCCCCCCCCACCCCCCCCCCCCCCCACCCCCCCCCCCCCCCACCCCCCCCCCCCCCCACCCCCCCCCCCCCCCACCCCCCCCCCCCCCCACCCCCCCCCCCCCCCACCCCCCCCCCCCCCCACCCCCCCCCCCCCCCACCCCCCCCCCCCCCCACCCCCCCCCCCCCCCACCCCCCCCCCCCCCCACCCCCCCCCCCCCCCACCCCCCCCCCCCCCCACCCCCCCCCCCCCCCACCCCCCCCCCCCCCCACCCCCCCCCCCCCCCACCCCCCCCCCCCCCCACCCCCCCCCCCCCCCACCCCCCCCCCCCCCCACCCCCCCCCCCCCCCACCCCCCCCCCCCCCCACCCCCCCCCCCCCCCACCCCCCCCCCCCCCCACCCCCCCCCCCCCCCACCCCCCCCCCCCCCCACCCCCCCCCCCCCCCACCCCCCCCCCCCCCCACCCCCCCCCCCCCCCACCCCCCCCCCCCCCCACCCCCCCCCCCCCCCACCCCCCCCCCCCCCCACCCCCCCCCCCCCCCACCCCCCCCCCCCCCCACCCCCCCCCCCCCCCACCCCCCCCCCCCCCCACCCCCCCCCCCCCCCACCCCCCCCCCCCCCCACCCCCCCCCCCCCCCACCCCCCCCCCCCCCCACCCCCCCCCCCCCCCACCCCCCCCCCCCCCCACCCCCCCCCCCCCCCACCCCCCCCCCCCCCCACCCCCCCCCCCCCCCACCCCCCCCCCCCCCCACCCCCCCCCCCCCCCACCCCCCCCCCCCCCCACCCCCCCCCCCCCCCACCCCCCCCCCCCCCCACCCCCCCCCCCCCCCACCCCCCCCCCCCCCCACCCCCCCCCCCCCCCACCCCCCCCCCCCCCCACCCCCCCCCCCCCCCACCCCCCCCCCCCCCCACCCCCCCCCCCCCCCACCCCCCCCCCCCCCCACCCCCCCCCCCCCCCACCCCCCCCCCCCCCCACCCCCCCCCCCCCCCACCCCCCCCCCCCCCCACCCCCCCCCCCCCCCACCCCCCCCCCCCCCCACCCCCCCCCCCCCCCACCCCCCCCCCCCCCCACCCCCCCCCCCCCCCACCCCCCCCCCCCCCCACCCCCCCCCCCCCCCACCCCCCCCCCCCCCCACCCCCCCCCCCCCCCACCCCCCCCCCCCCCCACCCCCCCCCCCCCCCACCCCCCCCCCCCCCCACCCCCCCCCCCCCCCACCCCCCCCCCCCCCCACCCCCCCCCCCCCCCACCCCCCCCCCCCCCCACCCCCCCCCCCCCCCACCCCCCCCCCCCCCCACCCCCCCCCCCCCCCACCCCCCCCCCCCCCCACCCCCCCCCCCCCCCACCCCCCCCCCCCCCCACCCCCCCCCCCCCCCACCCCCCCCCCCCCCCACCCCCCCCCCCCCCCACCCCCCCCCCCCCCCTCCCCCCCCCCCCACCACCCCCCCCCCCCCCCACCCCCCCCCCCCCCCACCCCCCCCCCCCCCCACCCCCCCCCCCCCCAAACCCCCCCCCCCCCCACCCCCCCCCCCCAAATCTCAGTTGTGAATATTATATCACACTTATAAATGCAGAGTTTGCGCAATAAAGAGGCAGGGACAAAATATTGCCTACGTGCAGACCTGCATGTATCTCATGCCAGATCTGCTTGACCCATAGGGGTCAAGTACCTGGTCACTGACATCTGACCTCACTAATTAGCATGCACAACATTAACTTCTTCATTACTAGATTGTGTGACTGGCACTTGCCAAATAACAACAATTTCCTATTGTGGCTTCCTCCTCATGGAATGGCCTATCTGAGGAGGTCAGAAAGGAAGGTCCCCATATGTAAGTCTGTAGAATATGTAAAACACAATTTTTCAGGAGGGATTTATATATATAAAGGTCATAGGACTGCAATATGATGGAGTGTTTCCAGAGGCTGCTTTTATAAATAGAGTGGGATTGAAGTCTATCCCACTGTTTAGAAAGCCAGTGTGGTTAATCGTAGTAGACTCTAATCTATAGAACCAGGTTTGGTTCAGGTCTGATTCAGCACATGACCTTATGTAATCAAGGGAATTCATTTATGGTTGATATGCCTGACAATATATATGTGTCAAAGTTCTATAGTAGACATAGGCAGTCTCCAGACAAACACGGAAACACCCTCCAAAAGAAAAAGTATTCAGCACATGCTTTAATTAGTTCAAATCAAAGTTCCAGAATTGCAGAAATCAAAGGTTGGCAGTTTTAAATACCTCCGCCTCCTATTTTTAAAGCTGTTTTCCAGTTCTACAAAAAAAATAATACTTTTATCACAATTGTCCAAACAATCTGTTTTGGCTATTGTAGGCATGAATAATTTTCCCACCAGCATCTTGCCTGGAGAATGCCATCCACAAATCTCTTGACTCTTCAGTGTTTTCTTGGTGGCTGTTTGTTTTCAGTGACTGAAAATGCTTTGTAATTTGTTATTTATTGGATGAGATATGGCCACATTAGGACAGGAGCACAGCAAAACAATAATATATGTGATTAAAAAATGAACACCTGCCTGTTGCCATGGAGACCCCCTAATTAATTGTCTTTTCCTCCAACATTCCATACACTTAGCTGCTGCAGCCTTCTTTTATTTCGCAAAGAGAACTAATGATTCTTCATTGATGTCACCGCTTAGGGGAGAAAGAGAATCTCAAACTTATTTAGTGTTGACTGGAAACTAGTAAAGATGATGTTTCATGAACTGCATCATCACATCCCATCTCCATGGCAACTACAGAAGTCACCCATGGGCACACAAACATTAAGATTTTGGAATTATTCCATATGTCCGCCCACCTAAGAACTAGAAATGAAGAATTAGGAAACAATCCACAAAGGGCCAACCACTGGAAATTGGCCACTAGGGAAAAGTCTGAATGCAACAATCATTAGTCCAGCATTCTCCTCCCCCCACTCCCTTTGGCTTCTTTCACAGCACTTCTTCTAATGATTTTTTCATAATAGTCATGAAGATGCAGGCAGCGCTCTTAGACACAGCAAAACCAACAAATGCAAGCTTCATAATTTATTCAGCTATCCTTAAATCTTTTGAATGTAGACATATAAGAATCCTGACCTCATAGCCTGAAGTGAGCCAAATTGCAAGAGACCAGAATCCCTTGCAGTACAGTGTTAAACGGAGTTATACTCTTGTAAGACCATCGGCTTAGAAAGGTATCACTCTGTTTAGGATTTCACTGTACAACACAGATGTTATTTTCCTAATGACATTAAACTGCCACCAAGGGGTCAGCTCATCCTCGTTTGTCTTGTAAAGGCATGTCGCATGTTTTCAGGTTTAATTATACGTTGAAGAAATTGTTTAAAATGCCGTGACCTGGATGACCCAGTCCAGCTGGACCTCAACAAGTTTTGGAAGCTAAGCAGGGTTGGCTGTGGGTTAGTATTGGATGAGAGACTACCCCAAAAATGCAGTGTCCCTATGCAAAGGCAGGCAATAGCATACTACCTCTGAAAGTTACTTACCTTGAAAGCCCCATGATGGGTTGCCATAAGCTGGCTGCAGCTTGGTGGTACTTTCCATTACCATCATCAATTCATAGTTAAATATAAATTGTAACCTTCCTAAGAAAGATTAAAGTGTGTGTGTGTTGAAAAGAATCAATTTTTACCCCAACTGGAGAGTATATTGTTCTTCAGGCAGCTGAACTAATTTATGCTGTCATTCACATTACTGTAAACTTTGAATCAATTTTTCATAAGACTTGCTGAAGATACATTTTTAATTTCCACATATTGTAATGTCTAGAATTCTGTGATTTCTTGATAAGAAAAAGCGATTGGGGTGTGTGTGTCAAAATATTAAGTGGAAGTGAAACCTTGGATTTCTTTTAACTGATAATGGCCAACATGTCTGGTCATCATATGCCTTCACCTCATAATCACTGAATATCCAAATTTTATACTTCAAAGTTTAGTTAAGGTAGTATTTTACCCCACAAACACTGCATTATATCTGTAGAAAGATGCCAAATGTGTTGAAAAAATGTAAACAGGTGGAATCTTTCTGTCACTGTTGACCATAATTCAAGCAGTTTGGAACAAAGTGATTCATAAGATCTGTAATGTAAAGTTAGAACTAGATGCTAAATGGTTAGCATTGAATCTACCCTTTAGAAAGGTTGTTGAAACTCCAAAGCTTAAACTTATTTCAGCTTTATTGGTGACAGCACAGTTGCAGCAAATTGGAAGAACAATAAACCATTGTCTTCAACACTGTGGAAGCTTACAACTTGGGATTTATGGTTATGGACAAGATCTCTTTAAGGGTTAATCCTAGACTTTAAATTATCTCACTTTCTGAACAAGTGGATGCCTTTTCTTTCTTATTTGGAGGGAATTAAATGCCATAAAGGGTGGGAAGTGCCCTCCAAATACAGGTTTCTTTTTCCACAATTGTTCAGTTTATAGTCCTTGAGAACAGTGCATTTAACTTGCTTGGTCCAATGAACATAGACGACATCATGGCTACAGTCTCCACTTTGTTATATTTGTTGTGTTAATATTTTTTTAAGTGGAAGTGAAATTCTGCTTTATGTCCAAATATGCATATTTACTAAACCAAGAGGGATTTCACAATCTGTGCATTGTCAAAGGCATTTGAATTTGTCCTACCTTCAGCTTTACATGATGGCTTATGCAATGTATGTTCAGGAGAAGTGGAATAAAATTCCCATTGTACAGAAAACTGCTACAGTATTGCTTTACATCTGTATTAAAATATGTAGCCAATGAAACATAATCTAAAGTTTTGCTTCTCTATATATAAAGGTAGATTAAAATTGATGAGCCAATAAGCACAGTGTTTCTGAGCAATATTAAGGTTTGGACTTGGCAAATCTTTTGAGGGAAGGGAAGTACCACCATTTACATTTTCATAAGACTTCAGAAAAATTCATGGTTGATGCCTTCGAGATACATACTTGCTATGCGAATGATACATCCAGCAAGGTTGCATGTTGGCTGACCTAAAAATATCACAATCAGGCTTGGTGGAAAAGCCCCAAATTCAGCCCAAAAGTTATGAGTACAGCAGATAAAGATTTCTATTGTCTCAACACCTAGTCCCTGTACTCAACTTAAACACAATATGAAAACAAATCACATTACTATCTGGCTTTATGGGCTCCCTATTCAGCTATATCATCTTGACTTTTTGTACCCTTAATATTGTCCCCCTGACAAGCCTAGCTGTATGTAGGGTTCAGTGAATGTATTACAGGAAAAGAACAATATCATGGACTATTGTTTCTAAGAAACAATATAAGCTCACATACAAGAGTCCTAATGGGATTCTACATACATTAAATCTCATTTCTGATCATTTGAGTTTCAAGAACAAAGGCCCAAACTTTCCCTGGGAACTGAAACAAGCAATTGATATTGCAGACACTGCTGCCTATCATGTTGTATTCCTGCAGTTCTTGGCCACAGTCTTTATGTACTTTCTTTCTTCCCTACTAGGAATCTTATTTGCTCTGACATTTTTCCCCTCCCTGTACTCTCTACAGAGAAAGCAGACACTGCTAGAGTAAGTAAGTTATGATTGGGGGGAGGGGGAAGGCGGGAGCTGTAAATTGCAGATAAAATGTGGAATTGTGTGAGGGCAACAGCAGCTGTGGATGATCTTAAACAAAGATGTGAATAATGTTGCCCATTTGGGCTAACAGAGTAAGGGACACTATTCATAAAATTCACCTCCTCATTAGGAGCCCTGTGTGTGAACTAAGGATGCTTGAACATCCACCACACTCTATTCATGTGGCTCACATTCTATTCATGAGGCTCAAAAATAATTTTTGTCTATGAGTTTGCTTGTTCATGTATAGTTCAAGATGGTCAGGTTATTTTTCTACATATTCAAACAGTGTGATATAATAAAGTGCAGTCAGCCAAATTTCACGCATGTGCATTGTCATACACTCTGCGGAGAGTTCTAATTTCCCCCCTTTTCCCAGATCTGTTGATGCTGATAGCCAACTGGCACGCAATTGTTTCAATAAACTGTGAACAAATCAGTTAGTTATAAATACTGTATCTCTAAAAGAAAGTCTTACCATTTGTAGCTTGTTCAACTCTGCACTATTGAGTATGTAAAATTATGCACAGCTTTATGGTACGTGTAGTTCCTCCACATCATTTAATTACCTGACACAACCATCCATGACCTTGCAAGAGAATTGATTTCACTCACTGTGAAGATGCAAAAGGCCCCTCAAGCCAAAAAAAAATCAAAGTCTATCACCACAACTGATACATAACTATTCAATATCGTTTTGACATAGATGGTTGAATAGATAGACTGTTCAGTTCATGGGTGAACATGCTATGTTCTCCTCTTGAAGTAGTTACAAAGTTCATGGCACCTTTATTGTCAATCAACTTAAATGTCACTCACATCAGGAAACAGGAAATTACACTGAACTGGCTAAACAATTATTTTGAGTATCTAATAATATTGAAAGGAACAGTGGAAAGAACTGGCAACAGAAGCAAGAAAACATAACCTCAGCACCCTAACCAATGTGACATGGTAGTCAGGAGGAAAATCTGGTAACATCACCAGGGTCAAATAAAAATGATATACAATTATTTAAAACAAGGTATAAGTTAGACAAGCTGGCTAAATGATTTCTTCAGACATTTAATTCCACCACATACACATGATCAACAAATGATAAACAAAATGGCAATGTGGATCTTGATTTTATCAAACATTTTATCACATATTTTAAATTTTTCCATCTACATATTATACAAAATAATATTTTTATACCAAGAATAGTTTGCCATTCTAGAAGCCATGCAGACCATCAGCAATCCTGTATGGCTTCTTAAAGGGATACCCCAGCATACACGAGACAGCATAGTATAATAATTCAGAGTAGTAGACTCTAATCTGTATGACTGTCCACTTCACCTGGGCATTTGGCTGATTCTCCCTACTGGGTGGGGGGTCACAAGGTGTCCCTGTTGGAAATTTGGTTGAATATGGATCAACCCAGTCCTGTGTGTGATATCTGCAAAAAGGAAAACTTACATTTATTTCAAGTAACTTCGGATCCCAAGCATTGTTCCAGGTGAAAAGTAGATAGATAACAACCTCAGTCTAAAGAGATAACTTTCCCTATCACAAGTGGGGCTTTACTGTGATTTACTGTGATTTTAATGTTGTGATTTTACTGTTTTATAGTTTTATAGTAAAGGGTAGAGAATAAATGTGTGGCCGTTTCCGCACGGCCAAAAGCAGCGACGCGATGACGTTGCAAATTGCGACGCCTCCGAAAAAAAGCGTTCGCACAGACAGGCGGAACTGCGGGCGTCCGCGAGTCTCGCGAGAGGATAAACGGCGTCGGTTCGCGACGGAAGCTTGCTAAAGCTGCTGCTGACTCTCACCATCATGGCCGCTGGAGCAGTTCATCCCTCCCTAAATGGTCAGCCGCCACAAGTGCGAGAGATCGTTTGGCAGGCGCCGCTGAGGACGGCTCCGCGGAAGTGGGCTGTTCTCCGGCGACGAAAAGTACCGCCGATGCGCCATACGGGGAAAAAGAGTGGTTTAAAGCGTTTTCTGAATACGCCACCGGTTTAGCGCTACACGACGGCGCTTAATCGCGCATCTTCGCTGCTGCGCGTGCTTAACGCTCTTTATGCAGGCGGTTCTTTTTCCGTTGCCACGACGTCATATTTCGCCCGTGCGGAAACGGCCTAAATGAATAGGAAAAAAAACTCTGTTGGCTTGAAAATCCTATGGGTTTTTTATTTTTTATTTAGTTTATATGCTGCCATTCCATAACAATGAGCACAATAATTTAAAATCCAGTACTATTAAAACTTCTGTGATGTCATAAATAAATGCAACTAAGAGGAATAGGGTATTGGAAAGGGAATGGGAAAATGGTAAGTCAAGGGCAAAGCAAGAGGAGTCAAACAGGAACAGGTACTAAGGAGCATGCCATTGCTGTCTACAACCATAGGCTTGGTGGAATCACTCCATCTTATGGGCACCGCAGAACTTAGACAGGTCTTACGTGCCCAGGTTTTGTTTGACAAAGCATTTCACTAGGCTGGGCCAGAGCTGAAAATGCTCTGACCCTGGTTGAGGACAGCCACATATCTTGTTGTAAGTCAGCTGTGACTTGACAGCCCTTTAACACACACAGCTTGCAAAGTCACATGATCTCTTAGCCTACCTTAAAGATGAAAGTGACTCAGGGAAAGCAAGATGCATATTATATACAGTAGAGTAATGCTTGTGCATCTCTGGTAGGTATTATCTTGGAGTGCTTGGTTCACTGAATGGTGTAGGAAGGAAACCTATAGGATACATAACATTTATTCCAGAGTTAACAGAATGTTTGATGTTATAGGTATTTTTCAGAGAGAGAAAACCATAATAATATTATAAAGTTAAAATATTAAAGATAAGATTTAGAACTGAAAGGGTTATATATTGGGGTGTCAAAGGCAAGGCTAACAGTTACATATCCACCCATATCTTATCTAAAACTGATAATCCTTGACAATTGAAGTTTCAATTTTATTTATCTAAGGCTCATTCCACGCACGCAAAATAATGCACTTTCAAGCTGCTTTCACAACTGTTTTTGCCATTCCGCACAGCTTCAAAGAGCCCTGAAAGCAGCATTTACTACAAGTGCATTATTCTGCGTGTGCGGAATGAGCCTAACTTGTTTTTTACAACATGAAATAAAGTCCTTTTCACTCTGTGGCACTATATGCAAAAGGAGCATGCCGGAAGGATAAGAAACCTTTTTACAGTGTGATCTTAATTTTAATATGATGAGATGTCCAGTGATTAGATATTATGGAAAATATCCACAGAAGAGTTTATTGCAATAAAACTGATATATTTTGCTGCCTCCCCAAGGTTTTCCAAATTGATAAATCCATTAATGGGGAGGAGAAACAATAAAGGATGACTAATTTGAAAACTGTGATGTCTCTATGGAATTCTTCAGGACTTAAGAATATAAAGAAATTGATCGTCATTGGCTGGTGTAATTAGGAAAGGCAGAGATGTCTTTTTTAAAGGCTGAAGAAGGAAATCTTAACTAGGAAGGGAATTGAGATAGAATGTCAGACATTCATACTCTGTTTTTCATTTATAAGATTCATAGTCCCAATTAATACTAATCAGATGTGAATTTAGTTCCTCACGGTGACTCGTTTTTTCACTGGAGAAACTACTGTACAATGATGCAGTGAAAATATGTCCACTGAAAATGTGTCCAGTGGACCTGAGTCCACTGAAGCCCTTGAGGAATGGGAGATCCCTGATGTTATTGTGTAGTCACAGGAACAGGTTACTTGCACCCATTAAAAGCCACCTTCCAGCTGATGAAAGATCACCTGGCAATTTGCGTTTAATCTTCTTCTAGGAAAATCTTCTTCTGGAAAAATCTACCCCAAAAAAGTTTTTAAGGGTGGAGAATCAGGAAATAACTCCCACCTGATTACCTGAAGTCAAATTCTTCTGATCTCCTATTGTCAGACCTCGGGTCTGGAAACAATGAAAACTGCAGATTTGTTCTAAAGCCTTTATTTCAGAGCATAGGGTAACATTGCCAAAGAGGAATCTGGCGATTCTCACTCAAACCCACCAACTATAACCCGTTGCCCCCTCCCACTGAGCCAAACAGCACCTACTATCCCTACTACAAAATACAAAGGCCGTTTCCGCACGGGCAGAATATGGCGGCCTGGGGACGGCAAAAACGCCGTCCCCAGGCCGCCATTCGTACAAGGGGCGCAGCTGCTTCACAGCCGCGCTGCCCTCGCGCCGCCCGCCCGGCGCCGAGCTGGCGTTTTCAGAGTGAGCTGGAAAGCGCACTTTTCTGAAAACGCCACATGGACGGTCCCAGAAAGAACTGTTGCTGCCGTTGATTGATTTGCCGCCTCCGGGCGCTTCGCCGCCTGACACGCCCCTGTCTCTGTGACACGGGAAGCGGCATGCAGGGCAGGGGAGGCATGTCCCCAGGCCCTGGCAACGCCGAGGTCGGAGAGCAGTAGTCAGTCAACTACACGGCTACCAGTGGTGCTGTCTTCCCGGTTCTTTCTGGGACCGTCCATGTGGCGTCAGAAACACCGACCCAAGCCCTTCTGCCTCCGTGCGGAAGGGGCCAAAGCATTTACTACAAAGCATTGCTAGCCTGGGAACAGTTCACACTTTCCTGTGATAAGATCTGTGTCTGGGATGTCCTGGGTAGAAGGGAGGACACTGACCTCTGCCTCAGTGGCAAAATGGTAAATCAGCCTCAGTTCTGCCTGCCATCCGTCACTGACAGGCTCAATCCTGACAGGCTCAGTCTTGGAATATGTGCAGCCTCCCTGACTGGCTGAGATGCAGAACATTAACATTTCTTTTGGTTGGTGGGGGGATTAGATTAAGGTGCATAAAAAAGGAGAGATACATGCTGAGATGAAAAGCATTGCTTTTGTCTCTGCCCAGATTGGAGCTGAAGGAAGAGCTCCCTTTTGTGTCTTCACTTTGTACTTGTTTTACGGAGGGGCAGGATGGATAAAAATCCTCTTCCCAGCTGATCCACTGATCACATGTGAGTCCTTTTCTAACCAACAGCCAACTGCAACTTGGAGCATCAGCCAAAGGGTGACCCCAAATCAGCTCATGGGAGCAGCAGGACAGCCTGATTCTCCTCTCTGGAGCACTTACACTATGTGGCCGCTGCTGCCCTCCCCAGCAGTGGACACTGTTGCAACATCCCTGCACCTCTGCCGCTACCACTGGTATAGTGGGGATGGGCTGGGAGCATGGCCAAAATTTACATTAGTTGGTTCCCTCTCAGCCATCCAGTTCATTATGCTGGCGGCTGCAAAGTGTGATCTATACAACCCTTTAGGGTGGTGCAAGCCTGTTGTGCACTATGGGGGCTTCTTGGCAGCAGGGAGGTTGTCACACTTGTGAAGCCTCCTCGTGCCACTGGGAAGCCCTTGGGTAGCAGCAGGGTGGCATGGCTGCAGGGCCACAACCAACTGCCTGAATTCGTGAATTTGGCTTCTTCTGTTTGGCAGCTGTTTGAGTTACTCAGTATAATGCAAATCTATTTCTATCATATCAGTTAAGTTTATTTCAATATAAAATCCGATACCTCAATTAAAACCTAGAAAATTGCAGGACAATACGAGGATCAAAGAATCAGTTCACACTGTTATTGAGTGTCAAACAAAGGGAAGTTTGCCAAGCAGGTTCGCCAAGAGATAAACAGCATCTGTTGTTTGCATTGTTAAAGAAACATGTGTTATGGACACATTCACTGGGATTTAACAGCATTCAGATATGCCAGGTTTGTAAGATGCAAAATGTTTAAGATCAGGCCACTTCTCCAGCTTGCACTGTTTCATTAAGGTGAGGGGGTGGTGGAAAACACAGAGTGTGCACTGGGCGCAGTATGGCCCAGCTACGCCTCTGCACCTCCCCAAGCATCAAAGAAGAATTTGCTGCTACACCATTGGCTTTGGCACCCTTCAAGCTATTGCAGTACATTAGATATTTAAAAGGAAACACAAAAGGAAAGGAGTTGATACAGAAGTACATTTCTTGTCTCTTGATGACGTTGTACAGCTATGCAACTGGAATTTCATTTTTGAAATTGGAGGAAAGGGAGCTACAAACTTAATTTAAAATATAGGCACACTCTTCCAACTTTTAACAGAGACTGAGCAATAGAACACATTGGATTATGCTAATGTGGTAGCAAAAGAACCATGATTCTAGGGCATGATGTTCTGAAATTGCTTGAAAGCACTGAAAATACTGATAGGACCTTGAAGGTGTCTAAGGCCTCCCAATAAGAATTTGATCTACCTAAGGTAATTATGCACTGATGCTTCATCTAGGTGAATATGGTTTCAGGCTGTATGGAAACATAGCACAATTGGGGGAAACCACAATCATGACTATTATATTTGATGTAACTTGCAGTAAAATGTATCACAAAAATTAGAGGCAAGAACATTTGTATACTTCTTGGATTCTTGTATTTTACCACAGTTCTATTAATTAATTATCTGAATATTAATGTGTTCATCTTCTGTGACTTCATGCATGTCTGATAGCTTCCGCCCTCAATTGGTATGCATTGCTTCAATCACATGAGTAGGCAGTGGGGAACTTATTTCAGAACACATACCAATTCCACATTGGAAAGTGAATATCTGACAGCTGGCCGTGACTGGGACTAACAAGAAATGAATTCCCATTCCCCTCATTCTGGAAAAAAAATATCACCAAGATCACGTTGAAATACTATTAGTCAAATTTTTATCAACTCATTGAATTATATGCCTGTTTAAATCCTCTTTTCTGTTCTGGTTGCATGGAAACTCTATTTGTCATAGTACCTCAGTGATTTCTACTGGTGATGCTTTATGGGACCAGCATCAGTAAAACCTACTGGGAAGGTAAGAAGAATGCAGAAATCACTGCCATAGGTTTGTAAGAATCAAATCTCTATCACAGCATACTGGCCAAATACCAATTTCCAGACTGAAGTGCAGGCTTTTCTCAGTACATTTTCAACTGCTGTTTCTCTGATGCAAGAATTACTTCTGTTATTGGATAATGATCTTCTACTGCTGTAGCAGATGCCTAGATGGCATTTTAACGACCATTTTTTTCAATAATAGATTTATAAGGGAAAGAATGGCTATTGTCTTTTTTGAATGCAGTAGCAAGCTCACTATTTCAATATGTATCATCTTGATAGACACTTGCAAAGCCAGGTAATAATGGCTGTAGTATTTTAATTGATAGGAATTGCTGTTTGCCCTGCAATGGGGAACAGTATGTTTCACTTATGAGTAAAGTAGCAGTGCAGGAAAATTGAGGTGGAAAAAACAGCAGGAAGAAATGAGGCATCCCCCCACACAGTGGTCTTACATCTGGATCCCTTTCCTATTATGGCTGCTAGTAACACTGAATGAAACTTTGGGGGATACATTCACAGACCTTCCAGTGTCACATCTAATTATTAAGATTAGACATCCTTAAGTCTAGTGGGAAGTTATTTCAGTCCTCCCTTTTCCCACACCTCATAGCCATCACAGTTACCAACTCATAAACAGAAGGACCTTTCCATCTTTTTGATTCAAAATTTGTGGTTGTTAATACAGTCAATGGCAATCATTATGGATTGAGGTTAAATTTTCTTAATGGCTTAGTGGAAGGGCTAATAAAGATAAAAAGGTTAAAGAAAATCCTATGGATGAGCTGGAAGGCAGACCACTTCGCCTACGGAACCGAACCCACGCTCAAACGATGTTAGGCTACCATCTGTTATGAATTTTCACCAACGGCTCCCCGCATCTCGTGAGTGTGAGAATGCTGCAAGTTTTTGAGGAACTATTTTGGTCAGGGCTGCTAACTACTGCCCACACACAGTAGTAACGCTAAATTATTTTATGTGTGCTGAATAAGCGAATGTTCAACGTTGTTTTAATGTATTTTAATAATTTAATGTCTCAGTTAGTAGATAAAGGCCCCTTTTTACTAACTCTGTAATTTATAATGCCAATAAAGGCTTTGGAATGGAATGGAATGGATTGAGGTAGAGTGCAAGGAGGTACTCTGCTCTACAAAACCTAGGAGTTGGCATAGCAGTTAGCATAGCACCTTTGAGCAGCAAAAAGGATAAGAATGAGCAGATTTTCTCTAGTCATCATGATTTCAGAACTTGATTCTGTTCTGTGCTTCACTTCTTTCTAGTAAAAGTTTAATTAAGATCCTTTTAAAAATTACTTTTTTGTTCATTTGTACCTCCTCCCTCTGTTATTTGAGGGAGATAGGGCACATCTTGTCCTCAATGCTCTCTTCAAGGGTAGCTGTAGACTACCACAGGGAACAGGAGAGTGGACTAGATGGGCCTCTAGCATGAAAGACTAGGAAGAAAAGGTCTTATTTTGTCATACATCCTTCTTGAGGATATTCTTTTACATAGCATTCTAGCAGCTGTTCACTGATGAAGGTAATGATTGCAAAGAGATTTATTTTGGCATGCAATAGGACAAATTACATTCGCTATTATGGAGGGCAAAATCCTTAGTTTAGGTCAAATCATCATGCAGTCCTATGTGAGACAGTATTTAGCTAAGTTTACTTAGTATTTCATGCTGTAGTATAAATCTCACTCCCTGGTGACAGAATTAAATGTGGGTCCCCCCCCCCTTTAATGAACTAGTATGAGAGTGAAGGGCGGAGGAAGTAGCAAGTGCAGGGTTCAGGGTTTCCAACCTTGTTTCTCTCCAGATGTTCACATGGATTACATCTATCAGTTTCGCCAGCATGGCCAATTGGCCATGCTGGCAGGGGCTGATGGGAATCATAGTCCATGAACATCTCGAGGGCCACAGTTTGCAGACCCCCTGGTATAGCCTGATCTCCTCTGATCTTGGACTCAAAGCAAGGTTGGCATATGGAAAGGAGACTCTGTAACAAGTAACACTCTGCAGAGGAAGGCAATGACAAACCACCTCTTCTCTCCCTTGCCTTGAAAGTCCTTTGCTGGGATTACTGTGATTCAGCTGTGATGTGACAAAACTTTACACATAGACACATGAGAGTGAGGTACTCTTAACATGGGAACTATCAGCAGAGTTAAAGCGGAGCTACTCAGGGTAGACAAGAAGGTCTAATAGTCTTCCTGCACTCACTGCAGCCTCCTAGCACTTAGGAAAAGAAAACTGTCCAAGCAAGATGTTATTTTCAATCAGGAAGGCTTTGCTTTGCAGTTGCAAGATTACACAAGACAATACTACAAGGCTATACAGAACACTTCAGGAAGACGAAGTCTGAATAAATAGAAATACTTCTGAATAAAGTAGAATACAGTGGAATGCAACATACACAATGCTTAGCTTTTTATAACATTCAAGCAGATTACTTATCCCAGCAACAGCCTGTCATTGGACCAGAGTCACAGTTGAATTCACCAATCATGTTAAAGGTTAACTGTTGCTGGTTGCCCCCAGACTGGCTGGCTCCAGCTCTTGTTGCTGAGCAAGCTTTCTGCTGACTAGAAGATGAACCATTCTGAACCATTGTTTTATATATCATGACAGGAACTAACTATGGTTACTCAGAGCTGTAGAGAGAAATCTAAGAGCTCTTACAATCAGAAGTAGTCTGGTGTTCTCTCCATTCAGAAACTAAATAATCTTTAAATAAGTTAGATCTCCATGTCTCACTTGCTCCATTAGTGCAGTTGTAAAAAGTTGATCTTAAACTGCCATAGCTGACTTTCTCTTCCCAGCAAAGTAAACCTATTTTTGTTGTTGTTTTAAAAATCTTTGTTCTTATGATAAATCCAGGGCAGACAAGGTTAACTAGGGAAGGGTAGACTGTATGCTCCAGAAGCATAATCACGATTTACCTCAGAGGTAGCTGGCTGTATCAGTGACAAGCTCTCTTAGGCCCTTTCCGCACCGTAATGGTGCGGGGGTGCGTCGGCATATACAATGCTGACACACACTCGTGGGACCGTTCGCATGGATGGTCCCGGAAGGGCAGCAGGCGGCAGCACAGCCTTTGCATAGGCTGCACCATTGCTGAACACTTACATCGTCTCCTGCCTCGTCGCAAAGGCCAGGGGACACGTCCCCGCAGGCTGGAGCGACGGCTGTGGAGTCGCAGGCCAGGGGGGCGTGTCCCTTGGCCTCTGCGACGAGCCAGAAGCCAGGAGACGAGGTAAGCATTCAGGGACGGTGGGGGGGAAATGGCGCATTCCAGCCACTGTCGTTCGCATGGCAGCGGGTGGAAGACGCTGCTTCCGAAAAACTTCTCTGGGGGAGCGAGGTTCGGAAGCAGCGTCTTCGCGCCGTTCGGGGGTTGCGAGGCCAGTGCTGCTGTGATGCGGCGGCCATGCAAACCCCTCCTCAAGGGCGCTGTTTTTAGCGTCCCTGGGGCACTCTTTACCGCCCGTGTGGAAAGGGCCTTCGGCCAGTAAATATTTATTTAGCTTCTTTTGCAGCTGGACTTGGTAGTGTCTTAAAGAAGTGTGGAGTAAGTAAAAAAAATCAATGCATACAACTATCAAGGGGTAGTTGGACTGTACCAAATGGACTTTCCCTATCATCAAGACATTAGTGTCCACTTATGCCAATCCAAACAGCCACACGCCCCTTTGTAGATTTTAAGATCTGTATTGTAGGGCTACCCATTGTTGTTATTTTTGTGATGTGGGACTCCAGAATGAACTGAATATTTATGCTATCTGACGGATTATTTGTGCTTGCAAAATGGGCACCTAGGACTGTGTTAACCCTGTGCACAGAACTTGAAGTATCTTCTATAGCCATCAGCTTTATTGTCATTCAGAAGGTTGCTTCACTGGTTTCGAGAAGCCTGGATAAATCATTCAGGGGGAAAAAAAGAAAGTATTACCAGTCTCTCAGAGCACAGGTTTAATTTCCAGTTCACAATGCATACCACAAACTAGAGTACAGCACTGATAATATAGTCAGATATCTAAAATGTTGCTGAAAAGCATAGATTTGGCAGAAAATATGATAGAAATTCGGGGTTGGAACAGGGGGAAAAGGTTAATTGATTCTACAGCAAAACAATTTGATTGGTTTGAGATAGACATTTCATGATTTACTTGTGAAACTACGCCAGTGATCTTGGGATTTTTTTTTAAAAAAACTATCTTCATCTTCTGAAGTTTCTCTTGCTACGGGTGCATTTTCTTCTTCTTCTCTTCTCCTTATTTATCATTAATTTTGAGCTACTTTCCTGTTCCTTAAAACCACCACTTTTCTTCCTGTTTTGACACCCTTCATTCCTCTCGTACATTCACAAGTGAATCTCTGACCTGTGATAAGCACTGATTATTTTTGAAGTCACACAAATTCTGGCTCTGCTTTGTATCACTGTTGCTTTCTTTATATTACTTTGAATGTGAGGTTATTTTCATTCTCTAAAGCAAGGCAATAGTGTACAGTAAGTCCCAGTCATTACAGAGGTAATTCATATTTTATGGGCTTAATTTTACTGTTGCTGTTCTCGTTCACTGGTAGCTTTCTCTACTGTGAACATGAAACTGAAAATTCAGAATTAAGATCTACTGATTCCATTGCGGGCCCTGCCTACTCCCTCCCTTTCTTTTGGTCTTAGATCGGGCGCCGTTTTAAACAACTTCTGTTTTATGAAAACTTTGGTTGTTTTAATCTATAGTCCTTTGTTGTTTGTAATCACTGCATAGGTTTTTAAGGGTTTAATGTTTTTATGCTGTTGAGCCACCTCAAGCCCTTCGGGGATGAGGCAGCCTATAAGTTATAATAATAATAATAATAATAATAATAATAATAATAATAATAATAATAATAATAATAATAATAATAATATATCAACTTTAGACCCTAAGATGGCAGGTTTAGTGTAAGCTGGTGGGTTGAGTTAGTTTAATCAGCAAGCATTCTGAAGGATCTTGAGATAGGGAGAGGTAACCAAATTGGACATGTCAAGTTAATTGACACTACTGTTTGAGGAGGGAACTCTTTGAGTCCTGGTTGTTCATGCCTGAACCTTCACACTGTCTGGCATAGGAGAATCATCTTAATGGGCAGCATCTCTCAGTACAAGTTGGCATGCAGACAAAGATTAGTGAAGAGCATCCTTGCTATCACTGTGCTTGGAAGCATGGTGGGATTGCCCACATGATGGCAAACCCATGGGGCTGAGCCATTGAAGTTCCTGCACAAATTGCAATGTGAAATATTTTACTAGTTGCATTTTGGTATTAAAATTAAATAAATGAAAGTATGCCTGTATGCTGGACAAAAATTGCTTCATTCGAGAGATCTACAGTGCTGTGGAGCTGTAAAACTACTGTTGCTTTTGTCTTGTTTTGTTTAGTTCAATAGTCATTTTTTTTCTTTTGTGACCATCTCTATGAGAAATTTACCATGTTAAGAAAAACAGAAAAGACATCAGCTTTAGGGGAAAAAGTAGAAGCCGAACATGAAAGAGCGCATGAAGGAAATTGAAGTCAACGGGCCAGTCACATGCAGTACTCCACATGAGCAGCCCTTAAATCTAAGTCAGAGCCATCACAGTCAGAGATGCTGTCAGCCCATTCCCAACTCTTTGTGAGATAGACAATGCTGTGCCTGGATTTGGAAGAGGGGTTGTCAAGTTTGTATGTACTGCACGATGCTGTATCCACATTTTCCAAGCAAATATTCTAAAGATACTTGGAAGTATGACGAACGCCTTACAAACCACAACACCAATCAAATAATGCACAGTCACAATTCATTGTTAACGTCCCATCTAACATCTCCTAACAAATTTCAGTATGAAGGGTTGATGGCTATTTTCCAGACAAAGGTGGATATGCAGCTGATAAACAAAGGCTCTGCGGCTGAATTTCAAATGTACGATAGAACTTTTCTCTCTCTCTCTCTTTCTCTCTCTCTCTTTTAAAAAGGAAAGTCAAGTGTTAGTCATTCTCATATTGATCTGCTTTCTCTATCTGCTGAATCAAATTAAATCAAACAAGTTTAAGCGAGCCTTGGCTACTTAGAATGTACCACCTCTTCTGCCTTGATATAATGAAAACAGAATGTATAGTCAAATAGACGCTGGAGCCACATCCCTTTCAAAACAGGCACTGGCATCTGTGATAGAGACGTACTTTGGAATCAATGGCATGTTTGACAGAGGAAACTAACAGTGCAATCCACAGGGAGTGGGGGTGGGCAAAAGGGCACTGTGCACCGGTGTTGTTGCCAGACCACATGGCATAAGTGGGATTTAACGTTGCTGCTCCTCTTATGCCGGAGCTGGAGAGATGTGAGACTCTTTGTCACCCAAGCACCTCTGATGCCACTGTGCCAGGGCTCTTCTGCCACAGGAGCCTATGCTAGCACCAATGAGGACAGTTCCTACCAGCCCTGGAATTCCTACAAACACCAGCAAAAAGGCAGGCAATTCCCATTGGGCTGCATAGGGCACTTATGGTGCATATGCTGACATTTTTTTGTCTTTTTGCACTTGCTGTGCCTCCTGGTACCTCTGTGGAGGCAGCATGCCTGTGTTGCCCCCATCTTCTGCCTATCTCCCCTCCGCCCCCTGGTGCATTGAGCTGTAAGTGTACTCCTTTCATATGTCTATGCTCTGTTTTTGTAGGACATTTTGGACACTATTAGAAACAATTGAGCAGCCTGGCTTTGGCTGGGAAAGGGTGGGACAGCAAGCACGATAAATAAGCTCATCAGTAGAAACAAAAAAGAGTTTTCTGGTCTTCTGAGTTTATAGTGGTTTTAAAAATTTTCTTCTGTGGGTGATGTGGAAATCAGAGGATCTGCTGGTACCATGTATAATCACTGATTTATGATAGCTCTTCCACGCTCGTTTGTGGCATGCATTTTTCCCCTTTTATAAAACAAATGCCAGCCATGTACTGATCACAAGGTTTACATAATGTCTCTGTGAAGGGTTTGTTTCCTTTAGAACCTGATGAATTGACAGGGGTGCTACGGAGCAACTGAAGAAGATTTGGAGGTAGTGACAAATTGCTGCTTATCAGTGCATTGTCAACAACATTGCTAAGTAGTAAACAAAATGTGGCTGAAATGCAATTTTTTATTTGATTAAGAAGCACTAAATATTAGGTTACCCTGGAGCCTTTATTTTACACATGTAAAGAGTCAGTAATGCAGTGGGAACTTATGAAAGTCCATGTAAACAGCTGCTCCTAAATCACAGAGATAGTTCACATATTATAGGAATTGTCTCTACATGGTGGCATGCCAGATCAGTTCTGCATATAAGAACTGCTGTGTGATTGCCATGTGCAAAGTATTCTTGATCACCTATTCTGTGATAATTCTGTGAGGGGGAATGCTCAAATCCACTCTGAAATTTGTTTCAAGTAGAATCAAGTACCATGTTATTCTTATCCAAAATTCTCTTGGCTTTCCTTGAAATTCCCAAAATGTGTGTCTGAGGAAGAATTTCAGAAACTGTAATCTGAGAACAATAGAGCCTTTGATTAATACTATACTTTTAAGACAAAATCTGTCAAATTTGATGAGTAGGCTGAATCATCTTCAACCTCACTACCTAATGTTTCCTTCTTCCACTTCCTTCTTCCCCCAAATTAACAACCAAGACCCCTTTTTCACTCACCATTCTTTAACTCTTCCAGATTCCTATCCATCACCTCAATCCTGAATCTTAGGTTGACCAGATGAAAAAAATGGACATTGCTTCTATATTTCTTTCAGATGTGAATCAGGCAATTTCAAACAGGTTGAACTTTACAAGTTATACCTTCTGAAATTTCCTCTGCTAATTAAGTTCGAGAGTTATATCCTTTTTTACAAACCATCACCTTACTGAAGCTAGCTACTGAAGCATCACTTCCTTCTAGTGCAAGGGTCCCAAACCATTTTTGAGCCTATGGGCAGCAGTGATATTTTGACAAAGTATCATTTTCACCACCACAGAACGTCTGCTGCAAGAGATGGAGACAACTACAAAATGTTAAGAGAGTGAAGTAACCCACAACTTTAATATAGGATTGTCCCAATTTTCTCTGCCGATGCTGGGAATTTCCAACTGCATTGTATACCCAATCCTTTGCTTAGAAACAGGTTTAAATTTCCTAGAGATGAAGGCATGGCTATTTACTCTTAAATTCTGACTGTGCCTCTGGGAGCCTTGGGTGGGTTATGCTAAGTGGACAAAGCAAGTTGCTTGTAAAATTAGATCAACAGGCATCCTTCTTGATTCCCACTACATATCTGATTAATCCCAAGCCTTTAGGACATTGAAGACATTGAACACTCTCATGCACACGGAATTTGCTTGCCACTGAATTTTGGCATAATTCACTCTCATGGAACTCTCCCTACTTATTTTTCCCACCTTACATCCTTTCAGCTCCGATGATCTTTTATGTCAGCTCACCTTAATATTTTCCTCACAGCCACCCTTCAGGGTAGGTATTAGCACATAACATACTGGGAAACTTTGTCTCTGTTCTCAGAGACAATCTAAAACTGTGGCACATGTGCTACTCCACTGTGAATTCTACATAACCCAACTAGGGAATATTTATCAGACCACTGTTGAAAAGGGATACCTTGTTTACGGACAAGGAAACAGTATTCTATCTTTTAGGTAATCAGCACTCTCACACAATGGTGGAGGTAGCCAGATTTTTTTCACTCACTATGAGACTACGTGAATCAAAGTGCAATTTTCTGTAACTTTTTAAGCTCAATGCCAATAAAGATTATGGTGTTTTTCTATAACTTTTCACTCACTATGAGGATACGTGACTCAAAGTGCAATTTTCTGTAACTTTTAAAGCTCAATGCCAATAAAGATTTTCCCATGCCACCCAGTTTGGCTGGTGGTGGGCAAAACCAATGAGGGCAGGAGGTTTCCCACCAAACTTGGAGACTAGGCCTCCCTACTTTGATAGCAGCTCTTCAACACTGCAGACAAATGTCTTGTGAGATGTCATTCAACAAACTGCTAAATCTGTGATTTTCTGGTGATCTATAGGCTTTCCAAAATGACGATTCTGACAAAAATTCATGTTACGTTATTGAATGTTTTAGCTGTGCAGTCCGGTTCTGGGGAAGAAAAAAAGAGATTATGAAAGGGATTTTTCTGCTTGCTTAGCTCAGGCAGATGGCTTTTCTCATTCATATCTTCACCAGCTCTTTGCTACCCAACCTCCTTGCTTTGAGCTTGCTTTCTTCTAGCAGGATTTTATTCATCCTGTTCAAGCTAGCAACCTTATAGAAGGACTCCTCTCTAATCCCTGGCAGCAGCAGCTCTCCGGGACAGAACAGAATAATTTGCACAGAAGAGGGAAGGGCTCTTCTCTCATCCTTGGCAACACCAACACTCCAGTCAAGAGTAGCCCATCTGGTCAAGAAAAATGACTTTTCTCCTGTTCCTGGCATTAGTGTTTAAGGTTAGAGCAGTCCAGCCAGCACAGGACAGGGGAAAGGTTTTCTCCAATCCCTAGAAGTAGCAGTTGGGGAGACAGCAGTCCAGTCAACTTGCAGGAAAGGGCTCTTCTCCCATCTCTGGAAGCAGTGCTTGCAAAGAGAGTAAACCAGAATAGAAATAGCTTTTCTAATAACCTGTACAGTAGCCCCAGGTGAGAACAATCCCACTGGTTTGCATGGGAGAGAGGGAATCTTTTACCTTACTCTCTGCAGTCATGGTGGCCAAGGAAAGAACATCCATGGCTTTCATGGGAGAGTGAAGATCTTTTCCTTGTCTGCAGCACGGTGGCTCCTGATCTGGATGGCCCAGGATAGCTTTATCTCATCTAAGCACACATTCCAATGAAAATTATTGGTAAATTTCAGGTGCAGGGATTTTTAACGTAGACATTTTTAGTAAAGTTGAAAAAAGGTAATATCAAGATCAATCGGCTTTATTTGGTTATTACTGAAATTTTCAAGTTATAAAAATCCTGAAGCTGAAATTTTTCAGTTCTTCCCCTACCCTTTGTGGCTGGGAAACGTGTGTGTGTGTGTTTGTAGAACTTCTCCCACTGATGCTTTTCAAGTCTTGGAGGGCATGGCATGGAGTTCTCGGTACCTCACTTGATGCTTTCCAAGACCCAGAGGGGAGAGAACTCAGGGAATGCCTCAGCCATGTGTGTGTGTGTGTGTGTGTGTGTGTGTGTGGGATGCCATGCTGAGCCTGCCTAGTGTAGCACAGAGTTCTCGCTCTCCCTCCCTTCCTCCGCTGGCTCCCAAGTCCATGTGGACTTGTGAAATGGTGGTGGTGGGATTTTTAAAAAGCCTAATAACATCCAGCTTTTCCAGTCCTGGATGACTTTGATGTCTTGAATACACCTGGTTTAAAAAAAACTGGGGAAAAAGCTGATGTGGCTTTGTGTGTGGGGGGGGGAGGGGGAGATCTATGATTGAGGTTTACTAAATCAAGAAGCCTAATCTCATCAGATGTCAGAAGCTAAACAGCATCTGTCCTGGCTAGTACTTGACTGGAAGACCACCAAGGAATACCAAGGTCACAATGCAGAGGAAACCGATGACAATGTTTGAAAACCCCATAAAGGGTCCCCATAAGTCAGTGGCAAATTGATAGCACTTTACACACACACAGTAAAACTGAAAGTCTGTAAATGCTGCCATGTAGATCCTTTAACAAGGAATGTCATACAGTGGAACTCTATTGATGTTGAGAGTGTGCCATTTTCTCGCTAAAGTTGGTTCATAATAAAAATACTGAATATTCCCCAATGGGAAGACTGCAATGGCAGTTGCTGGGGGTGGGGATGTTATTTGCCACTTTATAAGCCACAGCAATATGAAGAAAGCATCTGCAAGATGAACACTGGGTATTTGTCTTCGCTTCCTCCCCCTCCCCAGCTTGAGCCCTCTTTAGCATTGAGAAGGACATGTTGGTTGGTTAAAAAGACATGGCATCGTGAGCAGCAACAGATTAAACTTTACAAGCAAAAGGTCGTTTCAAATAAACTTTTATTTCCCCTGTGGATGCATGTTGGAAATAAATCTTAATCAAACAGGTTGTGCTTGCACTAGCCTTGAGCAAAAGAGGATGGGAAAAGTAGTTAAAAGCACAACATGGTGTTTTTGTGTGTATTTATCCTTTTCTTCCAAGCTTCAGAATTCAGCCACAGTAGGACAAATAGCAGCTTTCAGGGGTGTTAAGCTCCAGAAAGGCACTCATTTAACTTCCAGGCTTTTCTCCATCCATACATTATTAATGCCTCTATTCAATTACATAGGTATTCTCAAGTGAGCAAGTTGTAAACCTGCACTTTCCTACTATAAATAGAGAAACTGCACTTATAAGCTAAATTGCTTATACGGTATGGCAATGTATTCTAAGTCGGTGGTTTCCAATGCTCTTTTTTTTTACAACAACAACAACAACAAAAATACACAGGGAGAGAGAGAAATGGCAACATCTTTAAAATAGCATCGATCATTTGAAAATTGTGATAGGCTACGATTCGGAGACTGTCTTCTGCATGCGGATCAGTCCTTCTCCTTGCACAAGGACAATCAAGGCACATCCAGAGAAACACGGGGAAGGCTGCTGCAAGTAGCTCAACATGGATAGGACTTGCCTGCTTGCAGGGAATTGTTAATTTGGAGAGTTTCTGGTGCTCTTGGGTGACATTTTTTATATATGTGTTTGTGGCTTTTTAGGAGTTTGTCAGAGACGTTTGTCACTGTAGCAGAAAGAGAAAAGAAAATTCTAATTTTTTTTGGTTATTACAGTTTGAGAAAATATAATAAGAGCCATGAACTGCACTCCACAATGTGGCTATCAAGGGTCACAGTAACTTAATGAAGGTTAATATGGAGAAATCTCCCAGTGTCACACACTATTATTTATTTGGTTTCAAGCACTGCAATAGAAATTCAATTTCTCCCTTCCCTGTCTCCCAAGAGTACAAGGCTGCTGTATTATACAACAGGTTGCATTTACTAATAATAACATTAAAGCTAATATCATCTCTGGGGTGTACTCATTAAATTCATTTCATTGAATAGGACCTTGACATTTATAGTTTCTGGATGCCAGATGGATGAAATTGTGAGTTGGAGCCAACAATGTACATCGGCATTACGTTCTGCATCCCAAAAAGCAAGCCACATGTCTTTCTCCCGCACTAAGTGTTTTCCCCCTCTTACCAGCACTATGAATTATGCATGGAACTGTCTTACACTGAGTCAGACCATGTGTCAACTTGGCCCTCTAGTCTCTGCTGTAACTGGCAGTGGTTCGCCAACTTCTTAAAGCAAAAGTCTTTCCTAGTTATCAGGTCTTTTAACTGGAGGTGCCAGGGGCCAAAATGTGAGGCATTATGAATGCAGAGCATGCCCTCAACTACTAACTTGCTTCGTTCTTTGGCCTACATTACTCTGTTCAAATGGCATGCTAATGACTGGGAATGAAGCTTCAGCAACACTTGTGTTGGAAGGTTCTTCAAACCAGGCACAGGAAAGTATATTCAAAGACAGTGTGGTGGGATTCAGCAGGATCGCACCACTTTGGCAGAACCGGTTGTTAAAATGGTGTTTGTAAACAACCAGTAGTTATATTATTTAAATCCCACCACTGGAACCGGATGTTAAATTATTTGAATCCCACCACTGACTGGAACCCAACATTTGCAGTGAAATCTACAGCAGAATGAAAACCCACTGAGTCAGTTGAAGCCAAAGGGCTTAGAAAGGTGTGTCTTCCTTAGGATGGTAATGTTAGCCTGCTCTGTGCAAAAAAGAAAAAAAAGACATTGAAAAGCTATCAAGTCATGGGCACTCATCTGTGCAAACAAGAGCTAATTTGTTAAGAGACAAATCTTCATTTATGCAAGTATTTTCAGTGGTGGGAGGCCAAGCCACTTCAAAGACTATTTATTAATTAAGCAATTTATGAACAGATTACAAACCATTTAAAAGTTGCCAGTTTAAAGGCATGCCATTGCAAACAAAGGCGAGTTTCCTCTAGTGTTTGACAGCATATCAGTTCTTTTGTACAGGCGATGCACTAAAGCAATTTGGAGGGTGTCCATTTGTTTATTGAAATGTTTTCTCTTAATTGAGTCAGCTGGATCAAAATTTATATCTTCTGAGTTATTCAAATGGTCTGAAACTGCTCTAGCTCTGTAGTATTTTCTCCATCACAATGCAAATTAAAGTAACAGGACATAATGTCACTATAGTCATCAAACTGCTCTGAGTTCGCACATGCCCTTCACGGTCAATTGATTTAGCAGAGATTTAACGGCTCCAGTGAAATTGATTATATTGGGGGTGGGGGAGCATTTGTTTAATGCAGTGTCTATTTCTTTCTCAGGTATTGCATTTACTTCTGATTTTCCTGCTTCAGAAGAGGAAAGAAAATCATAGCAGAGTATTTCGGCCACACAGGGACAGTGTGATCCTGTATGAGGAATGGCATATTGAATGGCAACCTTTTCTTTCTCCACTTTTTATTAATTTGTTTTCTGGAATGAGAGATGACTAATTGCATCCGCTAGGGCTGCTAGTATCTAACTTGCCTCTGAGAGATTTTCCAGGAGATTATGCTTACACATACTAATTAGTCCCTGCCAGGAAAATTAGTTTTCCTGTTTTTGACTAAATTAATAATCTCCAATAAAATTTGCACATTATTAGTCATTGCTATTACAAAGTTATAGAACCTGGGGCCTGCATCTTGTTTCTAGTTAGCACTGCAGTGTAACTAATAAGAACCATAGATTGCTTCCTACTAGCTTTTCTGCTTGATCTCATCCTCTTCCTTTCCTCATTGCAGCCCCTATTCTGTGTTGGTCCACAGATCCTGAACACACATGGGTCTCATGATTCCTGGCAAGAAATGCCAGCCTCCAGGTAGGACTTGGACATCCCCTGTAATTATGTCTCATCTCCAAACTTTAGAGATCAGTATCCTTGGAGAAAATACATGCTATGGAGGGTGGACTTTATATCATTGAATTCCATTGAGTTCCTTGTCCTCCTTGGACTCCATTCCCAAATCTGCTGGAGTTTCCCAACCTGGATCTGGTAATTCTACCCCACTGGTGACCAGAAGGGATATACTTTTAATTGGTTATACGTGGAGTAACTCTCATTAGTATCTCAGTGTTAGACTGATGAGACCCTGATCTGAATTCTTGCTAAGGCATGTCCTTACACTAAACAAAATCTTTCAGCTTAACACAGCATTGTGAATAAGGCATTGCCCTGGCACACACCAAATGAAGATACAAGGAACAAAGTGTGGGTTTAACTAGTGTGTCTATTTAACTGCACACAACTTGTGTAAATGGATGGTCTTCATCACTTCTTGCTACATTAATCATTTTGAGGGTCGCCTATGCTAGGCATTCACATGGAATGTCTTCTTGATAGATCTATCCCACCTCCAAACATAACCAGTGCTTTTGCTGGCCTTGATTTTCCCCACCTGCAAAGTTGTATGTGCAGGGAGGTGCCAAGCTTTAACTCTCTCTGATGTGCTACAAGACTACTACCAGGTACAAAGGATGCCACTCAGCATCACTGGCCTTCCTTCACAGTGCACTCAGAAGGAAGGCAGATGATGGCCTGTTCCAGAGTCTCCCAGAGAAATCCTGGGTGGTTGCCATTAATACTACCTATGCAAAGTGACCCACCCTATTCCTGCCAATTAATTTTGGCCTAACCTGTTCTGAAAACCAGCTTTATATAATGGGAAATCCTATCCCATGGGAACAGCATGGAACAGGTGAAAAGGAAGCTCCTAGCAAAGCCAATTTCCAGGACACCATTAGAGAGGGAGGAAGGTGAGCCACAGTGAGAAGGCTGAAAGTGAGAGGGAGCAGCAAGGCAAAAGGTCAGCTGGCCTCATCTGATTGGCTGGTCTGTTTTCTTTACAGTCAATAGAGTCTTGCAGTTCATTGGTCATAAATTGGGGGCTTGGGCAACTCAACCCGCAGCAAAATTTGCTGCAAGTCTTGCTCTTGGGTGTAAACTGATTTTGAAACTCTTGATATCTTTCTGTTTTTCTGCATAGAGACAGATTTGATGGAGTTTACATCAGGGTTAACCAATAACAAGAAAATCTCAGCAACTTTAGTCCCAATACACTTTTGGAGTTCCCTTGTGTCAATCATTTATGTTTTAGAGATGAGTAGTCAGCTCCTCCTTGTGTAATTTAAGCTTCCTTCTACTTTCTGTGATTATATTTCTTTTGCTTTTCTCTCTGTGTTTCTGGAGATTCTGATTCTAGTACTGCCAGTTTCACACAAATATTTCCTAGTTTCATTTTTTCTATTTTTATTATGATGTCAAAGCAAATGTGACACACAAGCTGTACAGAATCAGAATTTCTACAGGCAAGATCCAGATCTTTGTGAACCTATTCATCCCCACTCTCTTGTCTATTGACAATTCTAATTTTCATGTCTTACATAAGGTAGCAATGGTAAACTTTTCTTCTGTCATTCCAGAGATACATTCAGAGGCCTTGCAATCAATTCAAGGTGCATGGAGTTTGGACCAAATTTTGACAAAATATTTAGCAGAATTTGCTGCTGAGCTGCTGTGTAGCTTCATTTGAGTAGGAGTTATGTTAACCTAAGGATTTTTAAAAAGTGGAAATAATGGTTTGGATCCAGTCTGAATTATATAACTGTGAAATGGGAAGGGTGGGGAGCATGATGATGATAGCCAGGCCTCTTTCCTGTCTTTTATCATTGATTCCTTGGTAAATGTATTCCTCAGTAATGAGCACCACACAGACTGCAAGGGTTTCCTCCACATTCTTTTCATGGCTTAACAACATAAAAAGAACAAGGTTGGCAATGTTATAAATCCACCCCATTTTTAAGTCAGCAAATTACAAATATCTACACATATTTCAGTCATCTCAGTTTGGTGACCGGAGAGGGAAAAGACAATTTATGTGGTGGTCAAATTCAATGGGAACCCAATTATAACTATCCTGCAAGCTTTTCAAAAGCCTGCAGGATTAGTAGGAGACAAATACCCTCTTAATAAATTGTCTAACTAGTAATCCTCAAATGATCCTTAGCAACAAATTGGGAGGGGGGAGTGACAGAAGCTGCCCTTTTGAACATTCTCCCAACCCAGTTCTCCATGCTACATTGACTCAGGGGATGAAAGCGAACTCTCCTCCTTCTCAGGACCCCATCTGAATGTGCACTTGTGTTTTTCAGATGTGCTTAATTACTGTGCAGAACTGTATTGGCTCTGCCCCCATAATGGTTTATATAGCGACACTTAAAATGTGTCATTTAGCAAAGAAGATACAACCACTATATGCCCTTCCTTTTAAAAAAAGGCTTGCTAAAAAAATTCAACCATGTGCTAATTGAGCACCTCCTAACCAGGGCTAATTGCCTTATTAAAGAAGAATGCCCCCAAACTGTTTTAAAACACAGGTTTAAAATAATTGCTTTTCCTTTCTTGTTTTGCAATCTGGGCTTTCTTTTCTTCTTTTGTGTCCATCAAAAGAACATTCATCTCCATGGTACCTGAGTGTGCCTGAAGAGAAGATAAAAACTATTAATTCACAAAATCAGAAACAGTTTTGTTAGCACAAGCCTGGATTAAATACGACTCACCAAAATGATCACAGTCCACCATTCGTGAATATGATGGGTCACATTAGATGGACCGTGGAAGTGACTTAGGCTGTAATCCTAAGAATACTTTCCTGATTGTAAATCTTATGGATAAAATGGGACTTACCTCTGAGCGGAGAAGCTTAGGATTGCCCTCTAACTAAGCTATCAAAGTCTTTACCACATTCTGTGATAGTGAATCCAAGAATTTAGCTATGCAATACATTAAAGAGGATTTCACATTGTCTGTGTTGAACCTGCTACCAATCCATTTAATCAGGTGATTCCCACATTCCTGCAATAATTGCCAATCTACCTTTGAATCCTCTGAAGATGCCAGCAGCAGATGCAGGTGAAGAGTCAGAAGAAAATGCTGCTAGAACACGGCCATACAGCCTGGAAACCACACAACACCCCAGTGATTCCAGCCATGAAAGCATTCGACAATGCATCAATCAACCTTTCATAACACAATGTAATCATCTATATTATCCAGGAACGTCCCACACACAGACCTTTTAGACTTTTCCTGAAAGTGCCTTGCTCCCATTGGGACACCTCTACCCATTCCACACAAAAACAAGTCAGAGTGAACCTTCAAATCAAATTTAATAAGTACTCTTAGACCAGCAGTATAACTATAATACCTAAAAAAGAATGCATAACCACTACATACAATTAAAACAGTCATCAGACCAATTACAAAGTTTACAAAGAACAAAAACAGCCATATTATCCCCCCCCCTTTGTTTACCATGAGACTATGGTTTTTTTACATGCAAATGAACACTATTTTGCCACAGCTCTGGAGATATTAGAATGAACCTTAAATGTGTGCTCTGTCAAGTCAAAGCTGACTTAGTGACCCCATAGGATTTTCAAGGAAAGAGACATAGGCTCAATCCGCACATGCAGAATAATGCACTTTCAAACTCCTTTTAGTGCTCTTTGAAGCTGTGCGGAATAGCAAAATCCACTTGCAAACAGTTGTGAAAGTGGTTTGAAAACACATTATTTTGCGTGTGCGGAAGGGGCCGTTCAGAGATGGTTTGCCATTGCCTGCTTCTGCATGGGCTGAAAGAGTTCTGAGAGAGATGTGAATGACCACATTGTGGAAGACTGGTTAAAGTAAAACCTGGTTAGAGTCAGCAGCTCTTAACCACTACACCTTGCTGGCTCCTGAACCTTAAATACTAATGTGTATATTGCGATTAACACAGAGGGTAAAAAGCAGGAGAAAGCTGGTTTTACAAAGTAAGGCCGTTGAACTAAGCAAGAAATTGGTATCTCACTTTATTAGGTAGAGAACAAATGTAAACAAGAATCCATCAAAACAGCAAGAAGAATATCTGAAGAAGAAAGCTTCATGCATAAATCTAATGCCATGATAAAATCCATAGTATGGAAGGTACCAGAAGATTCTCTGGGGTTTTGATTTCAAATATGTCTCTCTATGTGTGTGGTTGTGTGTTCATGTGTTGTTGAAGTCAGAACTGGCTGTGAGGACTATCTAGAAAATATATGTTGTAATAGGGGTGAACCACTTATTAGGGAAATTCAAATAAGTGCAATGAGAAAGACAATCACATGAAACTGCCTTATACTGGTTCCATCGTTATTCCCTGCTCCATCAAAAGTCAGTATTGTCTACTCAGACTGGCAGCAGCTCTCCAGGTCTGAGATAGATGTGTTCCACATAACTTATTGCCAGAGCTTTTAACTGAAGATGCCAGGGATTGAACATGAGATCTTCTGCATGCCTAGTAGATGCTCTACTACCAGCCCACAACTCATCTCCTAAACCTGATGTTGAGAATCATTAGGAAAAGGACTGGACATATAATTCCCAATATCATGATGGGCTCACAGACATCTATTGTCTAGCTGCATTAGGAACACTCTTTGGAGTTCTCTTTTTTATTTATTTTTTTAATTGTATAGTATAGTTATATAACAGACTATACATTTTTCCCCTTTTCTCCCTCCCTTCCCCCCTTCTTCTTTTTCTGTTTGTTCAAGCAAGCAGCAGAAAGTCCATTCTTCATATTCTTTGTTCCCATATTTCTTCATTAAATCCGGCTTCTCTCAATCATTTCTCAAAGATTGACCACATCTTCATAATGCCTCTTAGTTTTTCTTGCCATATTTTTGACATCATCTCAAAAATTTCTGAATGTATTTGTTCCCAAACATATTCCAACCATTTTGAGATTGTCCATTTCTTTTTATCTTTCCATCCCAATACAATCACCAGGTGTGCAGCTCTAATAATAATTTTGTACATTGGTCCATAACTTCTATTCACCCTTTTATCTTCAATTAGACCTGCCATTAATAAATCATTGTTTAAATCAATTTTAATTTTTACTAATTTTTCCATATACTTCCAAATGTTTCTGTTTGGAGCTTTCTACATAGTTCAATCAGTACTTTACAACCACTATTCTTTACCAGTATGAGCTGGACTATTGGTCCAGATAAAACCATACAACCCTTTGTGTACAGCCTCATTGCAAGAGAGAACTGTGTTTGTTCCAGTTCTTTAGATACATGCCATATCAAACTGCTTCTTGACAATTGCACATCCCAGCTGAAATCTCTACAGAACACAATCAAGAATCTACATCTCTAATATTTTATTCTCTGCTCTTATGACTGCAGTTTTGAGCACTAACGATTCTAGAAACAATTAAAAAGAGAATAGTAATAATAATAATAATAACAACAGTAAATACACCTATAACAACTAGGCATTAGGTTGCTTGTGTCTAACCATTCAATTTGATTACATAGAAAATAGCATGGCAACTGCCAAAGTAGTATTTTGATCACTTCCAGCCAAAAGGATTTTTAGCTTACAATGGACTGGGAAGCCAACCAGATCTTTTAGAATGGGAAAAGCAAACATGGTTCTATGCCTATGAAATTTTGGCCAGCCCAATAGACTATGGGCCACTGGGTCAAGGCCCCCTATGTCACAACTTCAAAATCTCTTGGCAAATGAAATCCCCCAGTGTGGCATAGTGGTTAAGAGAGGTGGACTCTAATCTGGAGGATTCCCAACTCCTACACATGAAATCTGCTTAGTGGAACTGGGCTAGTAGTCACAGTTCTCTCAGAACTCCCTCGGCCCACCTACCTTACAGGAGAGGGGAAGGAAAGTTGTGGGGAGAGGAAGGAAAGTTGATAATATGCTGCTTTGAGGCTCCTAAAAGGCAGAGAAAAGCAGGGTATATAAACTGACTCCTCCTGCTCCTCTTCTTCTCCTCCTCCTCTCAACACAGTCCAAAAGGTCTGCTGTAGGGACTGAATTAAGGTGAGCCATCATAAAGGTTTGCCAGTATTTGGGAACTATCAAGTAGTCAGGATAGGATGGGCTGGAGTTTGGATATGCCATCCCAAAAAGAGAGAACAAACTTTCCTTGTTCCCAGTTTTTCTGGAGTGTCACTACGACTGAAGACAGTGATGATATATACATCTAAGCTAGCCTCCTTTCTTCCTCCTTTTTTCCTCTCCTCTCCCCCAGGTCTTCTACTTTTATTTCTCCCCCAACTACATCAGACTACAAGTGGTGGGGGTGCCGAAAGATAATAGAATGGAATCATATATTTTAATAGGAATCTGTTTGATCTTTTCATGATTAATTTTATTGTGAGTGTATGATGCTTGATATGCAATATATTAGTGTGGGATTGTTGATGGAAGCTGCCCTGAACCCAGCTTTCATCAAGGGAGGGTGAGGGAAGGCGGGGTATAAATTGAATAAAATTGAAATAAAATGTCAAAGGACTCAACAACATCATCTCATCAAGTATATCATCATGCCAAATTAACCTGTACATCTTCTAATGTGATATATGCCATCATATACCAGTAATATTTTTCTACCATCTACATAAGCCCCAAAAGAGTGTGTTTATGCAAGAGAATGTATAAGCACACATCAGTTTTTAAAACTTGGTAACTCTCAGAAACCTGTGAGTGATCATTTCAGTTTCTTTGCACTTTCAGTGGCAGTCTTAAAAGTTACCACAGATCAGCAAAAAAGGGGTGGGGGTCACAAGGACTCACCAGCAGAAAACTGCTGAGCTGGAGTTCATTTGGAAATCTGACACGGTAAGACTAGACTCAGTAGGGAGGAGGATTTGGCAACCATCCAACAGTCTGTTTACAAGGCTGCTCTTAATGATCAGTTGTATATTTTTGTTGTTGTTGAAAGATCAGCAGTTTCACATTTGAGTTCTTTAAGACCATTTGGGAGAATGCCATTTGGCTCTAGTGACTTGTTAATTTGCAATTTGTCAATTAGTTCTGCAATCTCCTTTGTCACCTCTTTTGAATGTAAAATATGCCTGGCCAACTCTCCAGAGTTAGCTACATCACAACATCATGAGCAAGAGCAAAGAGTAGGTACAGCCAAATGTGCTCCTGGACCATCCAAGGATTCTCATATTACTGGAAGAAATTGTATATTCCTGATATTAAGCTAGGAGGAATAAAAGATATCTCTAGTCCTCTGGTTCTTTTTTTATATGGAATCTAGGAACAATGAATAAAGCATCCTATTGGGTCATGTTCTCAGTTTTCAGGGTGTTAGAGTTTTCATGCCCTCATTGTATAGAATAGACAAGAGAGGGGAGATGTGACTAGGGTGTTAGCCATTATGAGGCCAAGAAAAAATGATCTTTTTAGTATTCTCATGATGTGATGCTATAAAAACCTGTTCTCAGGGAATACTGGATGATTCATACACCTGTGCAGCTATAAAATTTCATGAAAGTCTAGTTATAACAAAACAGTTTGCTGAATTTTCTGTTTCCTCCTGTGTATGTGCCTAAGACCCTAGACAGTCAATTTTCTTTTCATTAAACATTAGTCAAATGCACAAAATTATAGCTGAGATTACACCTTCTTTTTGTTTGCTTGTTTTCCTATTCTGTTCTCTGACTGACATTGGTGGATTCCACACATCATATATTACATTTTTAGGACATTATAAAAAGATCCACTTTGACATTTTGTGTTCCCAAAGCACAAGTGTTGTCAGACAAAATGGATATTTTCTCCACCTGTTGCACAAAGCTCTTGTCAGTTTCACAGTGGCACCCACCATTTTGTGTGCTGTAGCGGATTCTCTCTGGAGATTCTCCATGGAGGTTTCCTCTGCTTGCAGGTCAACTGTTTGCTATTTCACTGTAAGAAGTTGATGGATAAAGTTTGTGTTGCCTAGTGATTCCATGCATGTGTCATTTTTCCTTTTTTGTTTTGAGGGGGGTGTCTGTGAAGCTACAGTGACACATGTATTGTCGAAGGCTTTCACGGCCTGAATCACTGGGGTGCTGTGTGGTTTCCAGGCTGTATGGCCGTGTTCTAGCAGCATTCTCTCCTGACGTTTCGCCTGCATCTGTGGCTGGCATCTTCAGAGGATCTGAAGTGACACAATTACAGTGACACAGTGACACAATTAGAGAAGCTGAAATACACACGTGTTTTGCGGCACACAAAATGATGGTTGCGAGCAGCAGAAATAAAGTAAGAGTTTTGGGTGGGAGAAATAAAGTGTTTCCTTCCTGATTGTGTTGAACCTGGGTTGAAAGAAATATAACGGGCTGATTTAATTTTGAGGAAGAGAGCTGTGCAAAATTTTATCCCAAAACACTTTTTATAACATTCTAAAGACATTATATTTTTGCTGTGCAGAATCAGAAATAAAGCTTTTCCTTCCTGATTGTGTTTAATCAACAAGCAGGACACATTTTCATTTGGTTTGTGGGGAAATTGCTAGTTTAGCAATTTTTGAGAAACCTGTGTTGAAAGGAATATAACGGAATTAATTTTGAGGAAGAGAGCTATGTGAAGTTCTTTCCCAAAACACTTTTTATAACTTGGGTGTTGTGGCCGTGTTCCAGAAGCATTTTATAATGTCTTAAAGACATTATATTTGTCCAGTGCGGAATCAACCATTGATCCACAGGAGTCAGCTTTATACATGGCCCTAAGTACACAGTGACCATGTCTACATAAAAATAGAAAAAACAGTTTGGTTTTTTTCAAAAAATTAAGCTGGGAGACATAATCCCCAGACATAACATCATGTAAAATCCACTCATTAATTAAAACTGTAGGTTTTCAAATGATAAGTTGTGTTATGACATCACAACACTATTTTGTTCTGCCCTATTGTATGTTACAATGTTGCATTGCTATGAAGTTTGTCCAGAGATTATTGGTTTATTTGGCATACCCGCTTACAATTCCAGATGTCATAATCACTGATGGTGAGCAGGAGTGACCTACCTCAGAGTAAGGTTGTGAGGGTAAAACAAAGCAGAAAGGTACCATGTAAGCTGCTCTGAGTACTCACTGGGAATAAAGATGGGGTACAAATGCAGTAAATAAATAAATAAATTGAAATGGCTAGCTCAGGGGAAATGTTTCATTAATCCAGGGTAATGCAGTACAATATTACAGAGATAGAGAGAGCAGGAAAAAAAGACCATGATGGGAACTATGTATATTGTGACAATCACTAATAAGTACAAATAAGAAAAAAAGTATTCTATGCAAAATAAATTTGAAAACATATATTCAAATTTAGGAAATCTGGGATTGTCATCTCTGAATTTTTTTTTTAATATAAAAGTAATCGATTTTGATCTGATGTGCAAAAGCCAGTGCAATTTTGTGTAGAGGACTGAAAGGGGTGTTGTCTTAACTGTTCATAGTAATATTTCATTTCTGCCCTTTTCCCAAGAAGCTGGGATAACTACACACCTCTCCTCCAGCAATTTTATCCATACAAGGTTGCAGGTTATGTAAAGAGATAATCACTGGGCCAAAATCACCCTTACAGCATAAGGCTGAGCAAAGACTCCTCAGCCCAAGACCAAGGGTTACCAGGTCTGGATTTTGAAATATCTGGAGATTTTGAGGGCCTGAGGAGAGTAAAATTTGGGGAGTGGAGGGTCTTCAACAGGGTAGAATGCAGTGGTGGGATCCAAAAATTTTAGTAACAGGTTCCCATGGTGTTGGGATTCAAACTGTGGCGTAGCACCAATGGGGCTGGGCGGGGCACGGCAGGGGCGTGGCTGGGCATTCCAGGGGCGGGGCATTCCTGGGCGGGGCTGTGGCAAGGATGCAGCCACTGCGCCGGTCCTTGGGCGGGAAACGAATGCACGCAGGCGCAGGCTGCCATGCACACCGGTGCACCTCCTGCTAGACTGCTTCAAGTTCTGCGTGCTACTGCTGAGAGGAGGGGTGTAACTAAGGCAAAAATCACGTGGCAAAATCACCCATTAGTAACCCCCTCTCGGCACACACAAATAATTAGTGCCCTACTCTCGGGAACCTGTGAGAACCTGCTGGATCCCACCTCTGGTAGAACCCCATACTGTTCTAAGTGGCCATTTTCTCCAGGTGAACTGATCTCTGTTGCCTGGGGATCAGTGGTAATTTCAAGAGATTTCCAACTACCACTGGAGGTCAACAGCCCTATGAAGGCCAGCACTCATCTGCTGAACTTCTTGACTGCTGTGAAGTTTGTTCGTGAGGAATTTAGAAAAAAATGGGAAGCTGTTACAGATCCACTGTGAGGTTGGTAGACAACTTATCAGTCCATTTGCGTCACACCTAAAGTTCACTCGGCAACAAGGCCTCATAAAATATAATAAATATTGAGCCTGGAGAGCTGCTTCTAAAACATTTTATTAAATAAATATGCTATGGAAAAATATTTCTGCAAACATGATTGCGACTGCCATCTCTTGTTAGTATCTGTGTTATTTGTTGCTAATGGCGAGACTGCATACATATGAAATTAGATTGCCTTCAACTCTGCTCTCAGATAAAATCAGTACACAAATGTGTGTTGCCTTCTGCAGCTGTGTGAAATACAGTTTAGAAGCAATTTTTTTAAAAAAATAAACTCAGGTTTCAGTAGGAAACTGACAGCTGCTCGTGATTCTAAAAATGTGTCTTTTAAAACTCTTTATGTGTTTCCCCAAGTGCCCTGATGCTTCTTTTTTCATACAGTTTTAACTATTTGTTGTCTGGCACATGAAATGTTTTGTAGTAATTACAGATCTTATTCTACAGAAAATGGTATAAAATTGGTTCTGCCTGAAGTAGGTTGAATTGCCTATTACAGGTATCTCAGGGATGTTGCTGAAAATAGAAACTGCACGTCAAATTCTCGATCTGTGTTGGGCATAATACAACTTAATGCATGTTCTGATGCCACTAAGCAGAATGTTTTGCCTGCCAGCTACTACTGGATGATACACACTGTTGTGACATCAGGATACCAGCTGATTTGTATAATATGTTATAGAGCAGTTGGAGTCTCGACATGATGCTGCCATTTGCAATAGAATCCCCATGTTATTAGTTTTCTCCAGTGGCTGCAATATTGTGCACTTAAGTCTTCATTGCTACACTCTAATGTAGGGTTCAGCAATCATGGCTCTTCAGATACCATGGACTATTACTTCCCACTAGCCCCTGCTAGCATTGGCCAAAATGGGCTTCACAAAGTTGGCAGGGGGGGGGCTGATGGGATTTGTAGTCCATGAACATCTGGAGAGCCGCAGCTTGCTCTAATGTGTAGTGAAGATATTTTAGGCAATGCAATGAAATCCAGTAATGATCTTAAGAAGAAGAGTTTGGATTTATATCCCCCCTTTCTCTCCTGTAGGAGACTCAAAGGGGCTTACAATCTCCTTGCCCTTCCCCCCTCACAACAAACACCCTGTGAGGTAGGTGGGGCTGAGAGAGCTCCAAGAAGCTGTGACTAGCCCAAGGTCACCCAGTTGGCGTGTGTGTGAGTGTACAGGCTAATCTGAATTCCCCAGATAAGCCTCCACAGCTCAGGCGGCAGAGCTGGGAATCAAACCCGGTTCCTCCAGATTAGATACACGAGCTCTTAACCTCCTATGCCACTGCTGCTCCTTAACAAAGTACACTTTGTAAAGGGGAATTAATGGGCAAGAAAAAAGATACTTTTATATACAGTTCTCTTGAATTCACCAAGACATTGTTGTGCAAATATACTTAGGAGACTTTCATGAGACTAATATACTTAGGAGACTTTGAACTTAATGGATTTAGATCAGTGTTACACTCCATAGGATTGCACTGTAAGGCTTTCCATCTTAAACTGGATGTCTACACCCCTGTACATCCTAGAACTCATCCTGCTGTACACCTGCACCCACAGAAGAGGCATTTCAAAGCATTTCCTCTCTAATCTATTTCTTTTTGTTCCAACTGTTGCTGGAATGCAGTCGTTTACTGGAGAAATATAAGCAAATACATAAACAAAATCCATTCAAATAAATGATGGCTATTAGCCCAAGTACTGAAGTGCCACTAGAAAAAAGCAGCTGCAACAAGTTAAGAAATGCAGGCAATGTGCAAGCGAATGATTGCTTAAAGAAGGAAAGCTGCATTTCCCTTCAAGAAAGAGGAATGTATTTATTGTAGATTCTTTTTTTTTTGGAAATCAAGCATCAGTTTAGCTTTGTTCCAGTTAATGCCAGTTTTGCAGATTGCATTAATATTGGAATCTCCTTTTTCAAGCTTGAATGTGCAGTTGTAGCAGAATCCAAGACAGTAACATGACTTCTATGGTTGCATGCATCCTTCAACAGCATCCTAGCCTGTGATCTTGCCAGAGCTTGCAATGTTAGAAAATGAATGCAGGCCACAAGGTGCTGGAAAATCTCCAAGAAGCATTCAAGTATGTCAAAAATATTGATGGTGAGTCAGATCCTGGAAGTGTTACTTTCAAAATGGTAACTAAACAATACCCAAGCAGGTGCTTGGGATTAAGATAGAGAGAAAAGAGATGCCTTTAAGATAGTATATTGTATAAGCCATCCTTCATTACACTAGGGCTTTCTGCAAAATCACTAGGGCTTTCTGAAAAAATAAAATCCTTGGGAACTGATTACATTCTATTTGATGTAATTACATCTACTTATACTCTCTAGTGGGTGTTTTTTTTGTGCTGTACATTGTGTATTAAAAATAGCAATGTGTGGTTCTATTATTATCTCTAAATACAACTGTATGCTTTAATTGATTGAAATGTTCATTATTCTTTTTGTGCCCAGATGTGCAGAGATTCTGTCTGGTGAATAACCACAGGAAACATCTTGGAATTAAATTGGGCTGCAGCCCTTTATTGAGGCAGAAGCTGGGCAAGCAAGAGGAGCAAATCCGTTTTGTGGCCAGTCAGCACCCCTGGCTGACTCCAGCACCACACCCCAATCCATATTGGGGAGTAGAGGAGGTACTGGGCCACCTGGGGCCCCTTCCTGCTGGGTGTCAGGCTCGAATTGCAGAGGCCTCTGCGGCATGCACCATGAGCCCGCCCCACCCCAAGACTCTTATGGAGGCCCCCAACCGTGGGGAGGCCCGGCATTCAAGCTTGGCCTCCCCCTAAAGAAGCACTCCTCTGCCCAAACCACCAAGGCTGCAACAAAGTGAGCAGCACAAAACCCTGCCCAAATGGGGAGGGAGGGTGAGTCAGTTTGCTCTAGGCGTCGAAGAAGGCCGGATCAACCGCATGCTGCCTAATATATAGGGAGTGTACTCCACCCCTAACACTTGTGTGCATCACACGATCAGGCTGGGTGTGGCTCAGCCACATGGCCGGCCAAGGGCTCACATGCTCACTGCTCCAGAGCTCACCATGTGCCCTGCCCCCTGTTGCAATTATGGTCCAGTTGATTCTGGGGCCATTATATATAGAATTTTATTTTAATTTTTACCTTTTTTCTCTCACACATAGCTCAATGAGTGGGTTTATAAAAAATAATGCCTAAACAAGAGTTCCTGCCATAAAGTAATACTCGGAAACTTCTCTCTGTCAGTGTTAAATGTATTTTCTACGTATGCTTCTTCCTTTAATTATTCTAGCACCATCTAGAATTGCAATGCTTCCAAAGATTCAAATTTCTGCCATGACAGTTTTATCTGAATGAGCTTTACACTGGCAGAGTCTTTGGCGAGTGGGGAACTCCATCTGAAGGCTTCCCTTTTTATATGCATGATATCTTACAAGATGGAAGTTTTGCTGGCTGGAAAGAGGAAAAAATATGGTCACTTATGTATACTTTTAACACCTACAGCCTGCTTTCAAAAAGCACATTGAAATATGGTTTTAAAACTGTGGCTAAATCAAACCTCACTAGTTTGCAACATCTGAATGCATATGGCACAACTAACTAGGGTTTGTTGGTTGGTAACAAACCAGAATTTTTAAGTAGAAATGTTAATTGCAGTTTATACCAATTGTGGTTTATTTTGAATTGCAAACCAAATTCAGTTCAGTAGCTCTACCCCTTAAGTACAGCTGTCCATGGAGAAAAGGAGTGGAATTGTGAAAGGATGGCCACCAGATGTTTAACATTCATGCTGAGTTAGGATTGCCAGTTTGGAAAATTCCTGGAGATTTGGGAATGGCACCTGGAAAAGGCAGAGTTTGTGAAGGAGAGGGGACTTAGAGGGATGTACTATCATTCTTGGATTATGTTTCTCAAAGACTACTGTATACTATGGAATCTGCCAAAGCTGTAATTTCCTTGAGAGGAACTGATCTCTGTAGGCTGGAGATCAGTTGTAATTCTAGGAAAACTCCACACCCCACTTGGAGAATGTTTCCCATCTGTTGGAGTATGAGTCAAAAGTCAATAACCAAGGTATTCATAGTTCTCAACTCTTAGCCCATGACCTTGATGTTCTGCCTAACACCAGTGGATACTGAACTGGGATGTGTGTTCAGCTACTGTGCATGTTTGTTTATTTACACTTTCTTTTGTTAATTTAAATTGCGCTGATAGATTTGTAAGCTGCTTTGAGTCCCTTTTGGGATAAGATAAATAAACATTTGCTGGGAGATGTAAAAAAGTAAGAAACATAAAAACTGGGGTTTGTTACCTATACCTGGTTTGTTGGGAGGGGGGGAGGCCTAGGTTATAGCTTGAGTTATAAGTCAGACACATTCCTATATGCTTCCACTGTCCTTCCCCATCATGCTTTCTAAAAGGCTCTTCTCTTTGTCCAATACCCTACTTATCCTGCAGTGTCTGAAACAAGGCATGTTAGTAGATTGTCTCTAAAGATCCTCTGAAGATGCCAGCCACAGATACAGATGAAACATCGGGAGAAAATGCTACTAGAACATGGCCATACAGCCCGGAAACCCCACAACGCCCCATAGATTACCTCTAATTTTTCCCCTTTATAAATGGTTTTATTAAATGACTTACCTCACACAATAAATTCAGTTGCATTTTTTTGTCAAAGAGCTGCAGTTCACATGCATTCATAAATATAGTTTGAGTCCTGTAGAACATTTCTGGTGAAATTGTTTAGTGGGTTAGATTTATTTATTTCTTCGATTTTTATACCGCCCGATCCACAAATCCGTGGCTCCAAATGGACAGTGCTGATCCAGTCTGAACACAAAAATGATCAGTTAGGCAGGTCTGGTTTGCTCAAGGGAGATGTGAAATTGGAATGTAAAATTTCAGAATCACTAGGAATGAAAAATTCAATATCATCCTTAATGCTAGGAGATACTAAGGAAAGGAACTTCCCAAAGAATTTCTTCCCAAAGGAGCTGCTTTTTAACAGTGAGGAAAAAAGGAAAATACAGTTGCAGTAATGTGAAAGGCCTGTGCCTGGAGTCTCATACAAAAATAAAACTGCAGCAATAGAGGTCATGTAAGAGGAATCTAACTTAAGATCCAGTGTAGTTGCCAGAGAATAGTAGAACTCTGAATGACCCATCAATTATGATTTAATAGATATTTTGGGAGTTAGAAAACAGAAGGGAATACAGCCTTTTACTGCAGATGATACACTTTAAGTTACACTTGATCTAGTTTAAACCCTAAGGCTTGGTCTTCTGGAGGAATTTGTGAAGGAGAGTACTATTTGTCTGAGGGAGAAGCTATAGGAGGTGACTGAGAAGAGGGGTAAAGGAAAGATTTTCTAAGGCTAGAAGGAGAAGGGGGATTTCTGAAGAGGTTGTATCCTGTGCAGAGGACAGTGTAATCTAATTTGCTGAGCTCCTTTTTTGTCCATGTCATGCCTCCTCAGCGGTTACTACATTCAGCAAGACATGGGCCAAGGACAGTGATTTTTTTTTAAATCAAAGATATGCAGATTTCCCAGATTCCTTTAATAGAAGGTCCCTGCTGAGTTGCATTTGTATGTACAAGTCCTATGATTTCCAGCTCAGCATATTTTGGTGGTCTGAGAGCATCCATCCATCCTTCCTGCTGCACTGACAGGAAAGCTGGTTAATATCCAGCCTTGTATTTGAAACACAACTTATAAAAATCCAGCCTGAATATCATGCTTGTAATCTTGGAAATAAACTCATCTGAATGAAATCACTGCCACCCTTTAAATCTAAACTGACTTGGTAAGACATATCTTATTTTGGGGGGTGTGGGGGAGGGGAAGAGATAATTACTGCTACAGCTACTTCTGATTTCAGTTTCTATTTCCCCCGTGTTGTCGTTTAATGTTTATTTCCCCAGGGCTACAAGGAGGAGAAAAGTAGCAGTGTTCTGAGAGTGTGAGTTAGCAGACATGTGCCTGACAGGCATGCTATCCAGCCCAAGATACCCGATGAGAATTCCAAACAGCATTATCCCTTATTGGTGTTTCTGTGTACAGCCGTTCTCTGAATCACATGGCTGCTTCAATGGGTTGTGGAGAGCCTTCATTCAATATCATCTGAGATGCCTTTGGCTTTGAGCCAGTCCATCTATGAATCATGAGCAACATTTCAGAGGGTGGCAAATGCCATTCTGATAGAATTGATATGGGGAGAGGGATTCCCCCCTTCCCCCAGGATTCACTTTTAAGATTGTTCTTGTGTTCTTTTTTCCCTTTAAAAGTGGGATTTGTTTTTCTTTTTTAAATTTCTTTTTGAAGACTAAAACTTTCACCCTTACCAAAAAAAGAGTCACACAGGGTCAAATGAGAGGTCAGAAAGCTAAGGCAATGATCAGGCCTCTTTATGTGAAAAAGACCACAGACTGGGGGCTAGAGCTCTCCATTTTTTTAATGTAAGAGTGGCCATAGTGGAACCAAACTATGCATGAGTCTGCTTATTCAAGTGTGAAGCAGGAAGAGTTCGGGATTCATTATTATTATATAGGAAAACGTAGCATGCAGAGAAAGCCCACATGGTCTGTACTTTATCTTACTGGGCTCTGTTATTTGAAGCATTTAATTTTTTTCTTGCAATTTAAGTGGTGGCTGGGTAGATTTGGGAAAGAAGTTTGCCAGGCAGTGTCTGGAATAAAAATGCTGAAATGAATTAACTTAGTTCAGTGTTCATGTATGTGTGAAGGCTTTTAGCACTTCGAGCCTTTTTTGATTAAAAGTAGGCTGTAATTCGGGTAAATTCTGGTGGTATTGAAGGATGGAAGTGAAGCAATTCTGCCAGGAAGAAATATAATTATTGTTTGATTATTATAATCAAAAAGATACTTTTTGATTAAAAGTAGGCTGTAACTCTTGTAAATTCTGGTGCTGTTGAAGGATGGAGGAAAAACAACTCTGCAAGGAAGAATTGTAATGATGTGTTAAATGAGGAGTTTTTATGAATTCAATTTATTTATAAAATTTGTATCCCACCTTTCTACTCTGACAAAGATCACCAGGGCAGCAAACAATTTAAAACATGCATGATAAAAATAATATTTTGAAATCATTAAAATAATTCCTTCCCAAACACATATCTTTAAAACAATTAAAGAACACATACAAAACATAAAAAGAGAAATTAAAACATTGGCTGGGGAGGGAGGAATCATTGAGGGAATGCCAAATGAAACAAAGAAAGTCTTCCCCCATGGGTTGGAAATGCCAACTGAAGCAGAAAGATGGCTCTCCATGGAGAGAGAGTTTGGTGTCAAGATTGAAAAGACCCTCTCCCAAACTATTACCGGTGTAATCTCAGAAGGTAGAGACACCCAAAGGACACCGCTAGAGATAGCTGTAGTGGTCAGGTAGGTTCATATGGGAGAAAACAGTCTTTCAGGTATGTTTGCCCCAAAGGCTTTGAAGGTCAAGACCAGCTCCTTGAATTGTACCCAGAAACAAATTGGGAACAGCATAGGTGGGCCAAGACTGCAGTGTCAAAGTCCCCATGACCCACTCTAGCTGTCTATACCAAATGAAGTTTCTGAACACTTCTCAGGGGCAACCTCGTGTAGAACATATTGCAGTATAGATGTAACCAGGGCGTGCACCACAGTGCCCAGATCCTTTGTGCCCTGGAAAAGCTGTAGCTGGCTAACTAATTGAAACTGGTAAAAGCATTCCTAGCCAACGCTGACACCTGCTTATCCAGTAATAGGCCTGGGTCTGAGAGCACTTGGTTCCTCATGGAAAGTGCAATCCCATCCAGAATGGGTGATTTCTTAAATCCTGAGTCAGACATTCTGCCCATCAGTAGTACCTTCATCTAGCTGTGATTAAGCTTCCATTAACCTACATCCATCCAAAACTCCCTCCAGGCACCAGTTCAGGGTTTCTACAGTTTCCTTGGGATCAGCTGGGACCACAAGATAGGGGTTAGTGATATCTGCATATTGGTGACAGTGCAGTCCTAATCTCTGAATGACCTCAGCCAGCATTTCATGTGGATGTTGAAGAGCATAGTGGGTGATTAAAAAAGGCTAAGACCAATGCTGCAAAATAGGTAAAATATATATTTTATTACTCACATAAAAATTTCCTAAACAGTTTGCCCACAAGGTTTCTTCAAGGGAGTCTGTAATATATAATTAGAGTAGTTATATTACCAAGTTTAGAAAAAAATAGTTATTTAGTTAAAATTATACAAGCAAAAGACGTTCTATTAAAAGTCAGAGTGCAGGTTGTACAGCATACAAAACTGCTAGAGCTCATTCGTCCTTGAGATTGCAGAGAAGAGAAAGAGAGAAAAAAGCCTTGTAAGTGAGAGATAAGATAAAACTGTACAGCATCCAACAGGTTTGGGCTTCAAGTAAAAAAAATGTATTTGTGCCTAAATGACTGCTACCAACCTGTTAGTCTTGCAGTGGTTTTTCAAAGAAGACTATATGTTTAGTAGTAAGTTGCCAATGGAAGGGCCCTTCTATATAGCAGTGTCTAGTTGACACAATAGCTCTCTATTTTATAGAAGCTGATCCAATTCCAGAGATAAATTTTACCCTTTAGGTGTCAGTGTCTGGAGTCTAACAATCCAATCTGCTTCTTCTTCCAATAGCCTCTCACTTTTTCAAGTTATTTTCTGCACTGCCCAAAGTACAAAATTAGAGAGATCATGATTGTTTTCAATAAAATGTTTAGCTAATGGGGCACTTTGTTCTCCAATTTAATGTTCTGCTATATGTGTTGTGTTCTGCTATATGTGTTCTTAAGTTCCTTATTGTTTTTCCAGCATAAAGTTTATTGCAGGGGCACTGGGTGATGTACAAATCCTGTGAAGAGTTGTGTGTTGTGAAATCCTATGTATGTATACAAACAGACACTTGTCTAGAGCATTGATAAAGTATTTCATATTGTGTATTAGTTTACAATAATTACAATTTCTGTGGGCACACTGCCCCTGAATAGGATTAGTAAGAGGTCGGACTTCTTGATAGCTAACACATTTTTTAGTTTTGTTATGAACAAAAGGTTCCCTCAAATTTTTAGTCCTCCTAAAAGCAATTGAGGATTACTTGTTGCATAAAGGAATATTCTGTACAAAATACTTCTTTTTTTTTACAAATAATCTTTTTATGCCTATACTTACATTATTACAGGGAAAACTACACATAATCCAATCACAAGTAGTTTTTTTCCTTATTCATGAATAATTTCCCCCCCTATCTGATGCCAAGGTTTTTAAGTAATCAGACTGTCATATGCAATTTGGGTGATTCCCTACTAGATAAATTGTGCTTAAGAATGGAAGCCTACCTTTTGAAGTTGTAAATATTTGAGCATTTTCTTTCAAGCCGTAAGAATTGGCTGCATGGTAAACTGTTCCTCATATGTTTGGGGTAATGACCGTCATATCTCAAAAGACAGGGTGTTTTTTTCAAATAAAGATTTGTATAGAGTTAATTTTCTTGTCATTCACAGGTATGTCAAACTTAATACTTTCATTTTGTACATGCAGCCAAACATGAAATTCTAACAAACTTCTGTGGTTACCTTTCCATAATTAAAAGACATCATCCAGCTGTCACCATCAGTTAATGACACACTATGGAAAGGGCTATTAGCAGAATAAATATATTTACCTTCAAAATTTCCATAGATCTTAATTAAATTCATGGACAACAGGAGATAAAACTAAATAAATACATTGATGATAAGTGGATTTGAAAGTTAAGGATTGTTAAATTAAGATCCAATAGAGACAAGTGAGACTTTTTATTAATAACGATGCTAAAGATTTAATTTAATTTTGATGCTTAATGGCCAAGTATTGAAAGTGTAAGATTTAAGGGTTAATATTCAGTGCAAATGAAACTGAAAGTAAATATAAAATAAGCACTTTATAATTTGGTGTATTTCTGACTGTTTCTGTGTATGTTCTGAACTTTGATCATAGTGTGGAGTCAAAACATAAGACAAGCCTTTATTAAGGATTGTAGTTCTTGTTCTGTGAGTGTTCAGTCAGATAAGTCGTAGACTTTGGTTAGTAATGTTGTCTGTCTCAACTTTGGTTAGCAATCTTGATCCTGTTTTTTTTTCTCTTGGTTGATAGCATACTTTCCATGGCCTGAGGTTGTGCATCCTAATACAAAAAGATGTTGAAGAGGTACGTTTATTGGAACTATTGTCAGAGGCACCCGGAGACAAATAGTTTCTGGGCACCCCCCCCCGCCTGTGGGTGGGGCTCATTTCCCCTCGCTGCCACCCCACCCCCACACCTGGAGGTGGGGCTTCTCCTCTCTTGCTGCCACCCACTCCCCCTCCCTCTGTCCCAGCCGACAATCCCTCTGGGGAGGCCAAAAGAGACTGGATATTGGGAAACATAAGGAAAAGCAAAAAAAACAACAACAATCCCAAAACCTTACTGAAATGTATCTTATCCAGTGCTAAACTCTTTCAGGATTTTATATGAAAGCTGAACTCCTAATCATATCAGCTACGTCCCATTGAAACCAGTCCAATTTATATCTGGTTCAACAGGTTTAGATTGGTCTGTCAATCCCATGTTCTACTCTATTCACAATAAAGTTCAGTCATTTTAGCTTGATCTGTATCTTGCTTGATCTGTATCTTGCAGCCACTACTACATACATATTCCTTTATTTGCTTCTACACTTTTTCATTATGGAATGCATAAATGGAACCTTTGGCATTCTTTCATCAAATACCACATATTATCACATACCAAACACCACATTTCTAGAACTGTAATATTAATGAGATTTCTGTGCATAACTAATGGCACAGCTGCTGAAGATTTATTGATAAATTATGCTCTTGAGAGTAGGTCCCAGAACTTGCAGTTTTTGGGGATTGAGGAGTCTCAAAACAAAAGATTTACAGCCTAATCCAGAGCAGGGCATGAGCAAGGATGGTGCCACTCCAGCACCTCCAAAGGGCTTTCTCTTGGCACAGAAAGCCCCCAAAGTTTTTTTAATCCCTTCAAGAATCTCCCATAGTGGAAAACATGGCATATCTCTCAAAAGGTGCAAAAGGACTTGGCAGGAAGCTAAGTTCACTCCATCCCCTGGCCTGCCATTAGAATGCTCTCACCATGCCAACAACACTGGGGGTAATGCAGCAGAACCGATGCATGGTTAGGGGCCGTTGCAGGGTGCCACAGTGGATGGGAATCAGCAGATTTGCCCCACCACCAAGGTAAGTGCTCTGGGGAGGGCATTTCCACTTGGGTAGACCTGTGCTACCTGCAAAGGGGATTTCCCCTCCAGATTGTGCTGTTCCTGAACTCATTGGCAGGAGCATCTCCAGACCTTAAATACCTTGTCAGTTCCCTTGCTTTAACTGAAGGGTACTTGCAATGAAATGATTCCTGTCCCAAGGTGGAGGAGAGAATTAGCTTCACCTACTAATATGTAAACACAGTATTTATTTTTTGAACCAAACTTTTATTCCCTCCAAGAATCCAAAGCAGCAACACACATACAACACCCACAATTAGACAAACAGCCAGCAACAAAAAAAAATTCAGTGCAACTCCAAGGGTGGTCTGGGATGCAAATGGGCTAGCGGACTGAAGGCCACAGGCTGAGAGTCAGGGGCTCAGGTCCAAGACAAAAGGGCTTGAACTTCTGGCTGTAAGACCTACAACAGGAAGAGAAACAGAAGTTTAATCCTGATCTTCTACATCTGTCAGACGTACTACTAAGGTTTCCCTGCCTGTTAAACCATTCATCACAGAAAAGTTAATACCCTTTCAAACTCATAAACCAGCAGATATGCATATATAAGGGCAGGAGATACACATTTTTTTAGCTATCCAGGCCAGGGGTGACAGTCTCTTCTCCCTGGAGGGGAGGGCAGAAGAAACAGTTGGCTGGGAGCCCAGCCGGGGGCAGGTGGGCAGGAGGGCAGAGCTTCGGACATGTAATGGGGGGGTTTGAACCCAGGAACCCACCCTTACCTACGTCCTTGCTTACAACTATGATTTTATTTCCTTTTACCTGCTTTGTGCTACTGAACTTAAAGGTACAGGTAATCCCCTGTGCAAGCACTAGGTCATTGCTGACCCATGGGGTGATGTCACATCCTGTTGTTTACTAGGCAGTCTATGTTTATGAAGTGATTTGCCATTGCTTCCCCAATCATCTCTGCTTTACCTCCTGCAAACCTGATACTCATTTTACCAACCTCAACAGGGTGGAAGGCTGAGTCAATTTTGAGTTGGCCACCAAAAGCTGACTTCGATCAGGATCAAGCTTAGGTTGTGAGCAGAGCTTTGACTGAAATACTTCTACTCACCACTTTTTGCCATGGGAGTCCTCTCTACTTTTCTAGAACTCCCAGTTTTCCTGCTTTAGTCTCTAACAATTACTGTATGGAAAGGCCCCTTGGTTAACTTGTGGATTACTGACCCATTGTCTTTCAAGGGTGAAAGCATGTGACAAATTTTTCCCTGTAGAACTTTACATGGAACAGACTAAAAGGTTCTGTTGGAACTTTTATCATCTCATGATCTGTCTTATTCAGGCTTCATGAGTAAAAAAGGATACAAAATTTCAATTTTACAATAATGTCTTTTAAAAATCATGGCAGACTAAACTCTGTGCAATTAATTGTTTATGCAAATATATACTGATTTTTTTTTCTTATGTTGCTATGCTAATGACCTTATGGCTTTTCTCGAGGACTTGCCTTTTAAACTTAAGCAACAGTTCAAGCCTCAGCATCAATTCTGGTTTCTCCTGCAGGTTGGATTTTTTCCAGAACTTTGTTTAAATAATAATAAAAAGATCTTTCCAGACGTGAAGCTTTAAATGGATTCAGAGGCTCCTCTCAGTTACTACTATGTAAGTGCATCAAGTCTAGCATGAAATGTCAAAGAAAATGTCATTCATCTTTCCTTTCACTTACTGGGTCCCAGGGTCATCCTGGAGAGGAAAGGTGTCATGCCTTGTTACATGGTGCTTTGGTACAGAGGCTATTACTAAAATGGTTATAAAAGGACAGTTCCTGAATCTCATTTGTCTCATTGATTGCCTTAGTAATCTGGACTGCCAGTTTTCAAATATAAAATAAGCTTGACTTGCTCCCTTCTTGTAAATTCCTCCCTATTTTGTCATGAAACAAAGTTGAGAAGTAGCTTGTTGAGAAAAGAATAAAGAAGAATGAGTCTTCTCATTATGCCCAACTAGTTAAGTGGACAATGCATATTCAGAATCAATGCTCACTAGATCACTGAAAGAAACTAGGCAGGAACTATAGAAAGGGTCAAGCGTTTTCATTATTTATTTCCTGATTATGTAATAGGCATTGAGACAGAGTGTATATATTCCATAAAAATAGCAGTAAACATAATAGTAAATTGGTTGGTCCCTGTATGGATAATGAAAACCTCAAAGCCAGGCCATACTCAAAGAGATTCTCCAGATTTGCACAAATATATGATTTTGTAAATGAAGAGAAAAAGAGAGGAAGCCCAAATATCTGGACTGATGAAGACCAAATGTGTTCCAGATGGAATGGAATGTTGATAGTGGCTGAGTAGTACTAGTTAAAGAAAAATGATGGAGGGGAGGGGAATCATCTTGCTCAAAAATATACAGAGATATTTTGGATTAAGAAAGTACTGTTGATTTCCACATTGTCCTTTCTCTGCATTGCTTCGCAGGCCATGGGAGAAAAATCCATGCCCTTTCTAGACACTGGCCACCATAACAAAAGTAGAGGGATAAATCTGGAATAGCAAGTTTTCAAATGGTAGACATGCCCTCTTGGATTACCAGAGTTCAAACAACAGGTTTACAAACTAGCCAGCTGGTCTCTGAGAAAAGCAGAGTTGAAACAAAAGGCATTTATAAATTAATTGGTTTTGTCTTTGTGAATCCTGGAGAGCAAACAATGAATTTACCAACCAGTAGCTACCAGCCAATTGTGGTCAGAATGCACACTGGATTATAGGACTATTAAAAGGCAACAGTTTCTGAGTGAGGTTTAACCATGTCATCTTAATAAATGTTTTTTCCTTTGGTCATTCAACTGGTAGATTGTTGTCTGGCTGTTTTTCCAGCTGCAAAAATCAAAACCAAAATAAGAGTGCAATGTGAAATGTACTGTATAAAAACGCACTGCATTCAGGCTGATAAGTGGACTGTATTTCTGATAATTCTCAGAACCAGGACAAACTCAATTGCTATGTATATACAATTGTCTTATTGCCCTTATTTTTCTGTTATCTAAATCAACTTATTTAGTTCAGTATATACATACTAATGTCTAAGCATACATATTTCACTGTAAATAACATCATATAATATTATACATTAGGATTGCCAACTGTTCTTAATATCCTAATAAAACACCACACAATGGAATGACCAACACGCACTAACACCGAGTCAGTTGAAGCAGAGTCAGTTCAATGGTTGCCATGACCGGAGTGCAACCAATTATGTCTATATAAATAATTGGTAGGTCCAGGTAAAAAAAAATCTCCCAATAATCATTGTGGGAACATACAGCTCTGTAACAGAGAGAAAGTAAGCATGTATTAGTTTAGCACAGGGGTCCCCAAACTACGGCCCGGGGGCCAAATCAGGCCCCCGGAAGACATTTATCCGGCCCGCTGGGCAGAAGCGGATCTCCCCCTTCTCTATCTCCTTTTCCCCAGGTTTACAAACAGCATTAAGCACGGGCGACTCGCTGCTCATTCCAAGCGGCCGAAGGGGACCGTACCAATGCGGCAAAGGGGGGAGAGAGAAAGGCGGCGGAGCTTCAGGGCTGGATTGGAAGGGAACCGTGGGGGTGGGGGGCTCGGCCAGGGGCGGGTCGAGGGTGGATGGATGGCGCCCCTCCCCGCGGGCGGCACTTGGTCCAGCCCCCGGCTGGGCTCTGGCCATGCGTGAACTGGCCCCCTGTTTAAAAAGTTTGTGGACCCCTGGTTTAGCAGAATAATCTATATATATAAAAATGGGACCATGCGTTTGTTGCTTTGAGAATAACCCTGCACCTGCTGGCCCAAACGCTCTGAAAATTTCACACACACTTACTCATTCCCTCGACTGTGTTCTTACGTACCTCCCGCTGTCAGACAACACATCTGAGCCAGGTAAAACATCTTTTTCCTGGCGCACCAGGCCATGAAGCTGCCTGTGTGTAACTGTCACCCTTAGAATGTTCATGCCCTTAGAATGTTCACTCAGATGACCAGATATGAGCAGTGAAAACAGTAGGCAATAACTCGAGTGGATGTGAAACACATACACACATTGCTGTGTGAGACGACAGGTGGGGTTCCCCCCCACACGCAGGTACCTTTCACTCTCTGCGCCTCACCCACTGCTACCAAACAACATACCTACTCCCATACACATTCAGCGGAGGGAGAGGGATGGGATGGGGGAGGCATGCAAGGGAAGAGAAGTGAGGGGGGACAGAGAGTAAGGGGTGGCATGCAAGGGAGGGGAGGGAGTGGGCCCAGCATCTGGAAATGACCCACCCACCCTAGCCGAGGGATATGGAAGGGAGGGAGGGGTGGCATGCAAGGGAAGAGTGGGTGGGAGAGGGAAGGGATTGAGAGGGAGGCATGCAAGAGAAGAGAAGTGAGAGAGGGGAGAGAGTGAGGGGTGGCATGCAAGGGAGGGGAGAGAGGGGGCACAGCATCTGGATATGACCCAACCACTCTAGCAAAGGGAAAGGGGAAGGAGGTAGGGGGAGGTGTGCCATGCAAGGGAAGAGAAGTGAGGGAGGGAAGAGAGTGAGGGGTGGCATGCAAGGGAGGAGAGGGAGGGCCCAGCCAGCCTTGATTCCCTGAATACTGAGGTTACAGTTCAGAAAACCAGGTTGCCTGCGAGGCACACGTTACTCAGGAGTAAGCTCGGTAAAGCAACCGTGACATACTTTGAATGGCTGAGTCGCACCCCTCAGAGGATTTACTCAGAAGCGACACATTGCCACCACCCCAACGTACTCTCAGGTAAAGGAGCATGACCAGCCAGCCTAGATGTGTGGGAGGGGTGCCTTTCCATTCCCCCCCCCAAGGAATGCGATCACACACATCAATGACATTGCACAGTATCAGCCTGTGCGTTTCCATGAGCACGTACTGCTGGCCTCTGCAAATGATTAGCTGCTACTGTTCCTTTCCCATTTCACCACAATAAGCCACAGCAACACGTGGCCAGGCCCCGCTAGTGTTATATATAATTATTTCATACATAATGTGCAGCCAGTGCTTACACACTCAGAAATTCCCCAGAATCTGCCAGGCTCTTCAGCAAGTTTTATGGTAGGAAAAATTACTTTTTTCACCATAGACTTCAGTGGGGCTTTCTGTTATGCCCAGCTGGCTCTGTGGTAGACGTTTCAATGGGAGGCACTCTGGTGGAGGTTTTGCTCTGGGTGGGGGCATTTCCTGCAGGGCTGCTGGTGTGAGTCTCCTCAAAGGAACCAGCCAAATTTGCTAAAGTTTGTGTGGGAGAGGAAAATGCTGTGGGCACCCAGTTGAAGGTGAACCTGATGCCCATAGCATTTGCCCCTCCCAAGCAAGCTTCTGGAGACTGTTCTGATGATACCACCCGAGTTTGGTGAAGTTAGATCAAGGGGGGGGGGCAAAGTTATTGACCCTCAAATCATTTCAGTTTCAGTCAAGTATTTATTGTTTGAGCCATTGGCTATAACAATACAGAGATACATGCAACCCTCAAATGGGTAGCCCCATCTCCTGTTAGCTCCCATTGGAAACAATGGGGGATGGGACACCCATTTTGGGGGTCCATAACTTTGCCCCCCCTAAACTAAACCTCACCAAACCTAGGTGGCATCATCAGGACAGACTCCGGGAGATACCCTGACATTTTGGTGTTGCTAGCTTTAAAAATACGCCCCCCTCCCCGCAGGCTGAAACATGAAAAAAACCACTCCCAAATACAAAAAAATTCAAACGGACCCCAATTTTTCAGATATACCCAATTTTTCGGGTATATCCAAATATGTTATTTGTCTTATTCCGGCATACAGATAATGTCATGCCCAAATAAATCCAAATCTGAATTTTACCGAATTTTTAGGGTGTTTACCAAGCCAACATGTGTTTTGTTACCTAAAAAAAAATCTTTTTCTAAGACTTGATAATGAACCCATCCCCAAGGAAGAAAACAACTGCTGCTGATTGTAATGATCCATTTTCCTGTTTTCAGTCCCTTGTACTATCACCATTTTCTCCTTTCTGCTTTGACTCTCCTAAGCAGATGGAACAAGAAATGGATGCCTTACCAACTGGAAATAACGCCAGGCTAATGCATCTCAATCTTCTCCCAATGGGGACATTAGTAGCTGTCACCTTTAATTTGCATGATCAGCACCCATAATTGGGAGAGTCCTTAAAGAGAACCTCTTGGGTGATTGGTTCTGGCTGGCAGGCTTTTGTTAGGTGCAGTGTCATAAGTCTTTGGAATACTTTGTATGTTCTTAGAAGCACTCAGCAGTAGAGTCTGAAGGACCCTATAGATACCCCATGTAAATTGTATCCAAAGGAAGGGGAAACAATTCAATTCCAAATTTTGGGACGGTGGACTCGACTGACCCTCCTTCTCTAAAATTGCAGGGAATCTACCTGAATCCCTCATTTATTGTCTAGCAATGGAATCTGAAAAATAATTGAGATTGAAGTGCTCTAGTCACTGCAGATCAATTTATTTATATATTCATTTAAGTACTTAGTTTATACTCCACATTTCTCTCCAGGAGGGATCCAAAGTGGCTGACGTGATTCTCTCTCTGCTATATTATGCTAACAGTAACCCTGTGAAATGGGTTAGGTTGAATAAGTGTGACTGGCCCTAAGTCACCCAGCAAGCTTCCATGACTGAGTGGGGATTTAAATTTGGTTTTCCCAGATCCTAGTTGGGTATCTGGAAACCTATTTTCACCTTTCTGGTGGAATATATCACCAGCCTGATGTCAAACTCAGATACTTGTCTTGTTTGGCTTTTATCAAGAGAAGAATACTGACATGCCAATGTATATGAGTGCACATTCCGGGCCATGTTCAGTCTTATGTTTTTTTATTGAGTCTTCTAATGTCTTCTGGGGTTAAATATCATCTGAAAACATTTTATACCAATTTTCCTTCAGAGATTGACAAGTTGTAAATTTAATATTTTTTAGTCCATAGTAATTCCCATTGCTGAAAGGTGATCTCTTTGTGAAAGTTTTGTATCCATTTGATCATACAGGTTCTAACTAGTTCTGTTTCAGTATCACATTTAAGTTATAGCTTGTAGTTTCTTCCTCATAAATATTGTTTCTGCTGATTAATTTCTTTTTCACATTTTCCCATTCCTTTTAAAGAATTTCCTATTATTTTATAAAATTCTTCCAGGTCTTAATGTTTTTTTGAAAGTATGTCATCTATTGAATATTTTTTCCTTTCATTTCTTGCCAAGATTTGATTTTCCCTCAATTATTAACCATATCTTTATATATTATGGTACTGCTGCTCTTTTGGGTGATCATGTTCTTATAAGCTTCAGTTGGGGCCATCAAAGGCAAAATTGGCACATTTAATCTTGTATATGTTTTTGTCCAGATTCCAAGTAAACCTCTTCATAATAGTTGTTTTTCTTTATGGTTTATGTCTCTCAGCTGTAACAGCTTTTTTTGGCCATAGATATCAGTGTCTGCCTATGTTCAGATTTCTCTAATTTCTATGGGCACACATTCCAGGCTATGTTCAGTCTTGTATGTAATAAAGGAAACTTTAACATTTAATAAACATTTGACAAGTGTCAGTATAACTCCTCGAAGACTTCCATGGCAAGGTAAACCATTTCTCTCAGGCTTATCCAAAAAGACCTTTGTGCAACTTGGAGTCCAGAGAGCATTTTATGAGAGGCTATAAACTAATACCCTTCAATAATCTAACCTTGGAGGTCACAAAAGCATGGAATATAGTTATCAGCATCAGACTGTGAAAGTCCTGGATGAGTTCTGGTAGATGAATTCTTGTGTAGGCGACGATTAAATAAAAAAGTCAAAAGACAGAACTGAGTCTCTGGTGACCTTATAATGTACAGTGATAGAAACAATCTGGTCTTTATTAACAGATAGATTGGAAAAGACTTCTTCAGCAAAAAAGAAAGAGAGTGAATTTAAGGGGGAGGAGGAAAAGCTGTCCATTCCTTCTAGATCAGGAGTCTTAGGGTTGATTTAGACCTGATGTACAGGGAATGTGGCAGTAGAGTCTGCATTACTGTTGCATTACTGACTACAGGTATCAAATTCCAATTCCAAATTTTCCTTTGCACACAAAACATCCATGCAAATAATGGAGAGAAAGGCTCTCCTTCCCTCCCTCCCTCTGCATCCTGTTCAGATTTTCTGTCCATACAATGTAGGATGAGCCTTCCAAAATATGATCTTTCCTGATCTTCCACCTACATTCTTTTCTAACACCTCATTCCTGATTTATTCTCCCAGCATACACACTGCAAACTAGATCCAAACTAAGGCTCCAAGCAATTCTGTTGCCCTTTAAAGCATGAAAGGAATATGCATTGTGTATTTTGAATGAAGTTCAAGATTGAAATGAATGCAACACATTCAATCCGTCAATGTCTACCTTCCAAAAATACAATACAGCAGTGATGGAAATATCTGTTCAGAAATATTGCCGCATCATATCTGCTTTGGCTTTTTTATGTCATGTTTGTACCAGCATAATGTACTGGTTAGAGCCGCCTTTCTCAACCTTTTGGACCTGAAGAAAACCTTGCAGTATTTTTTTTCAAGCCTTGGGGAAGCTCTGCACATTCAGACTCAAATATAGGTCATAAGTTACAAAATTATTATATTTGTTTCATGAGTAGGCTTGTATATATGCACATATGCATTGAGGTACTAGTGCAGGGAAATGCCTGAGAAGATTTAAATTCTACATTCTCATCATTAAACTTATCAGAATAGTCTGTTCTAGAATCCTCCTCTTCTCACTAACACTTCCTCTTCAAAACTCACCACATTGGACCCTCAGACATGACTTAATGAATCTGTATGTAATTTATTTACAATAAAATAAAATAAATAACATTTATTTAAAATAACTGCAGGCTAAAATAACTACAGAGCTGCAGGGAGAGACTAATAGGAGGGAAATACTGATTATCACAGACCAAGTTGGATAAATCCATTTAATTTCATGAAAAATGCACTTTACCCTCTCCTTCCTGCAATATAGTGTTCATCTCAATAGTCTCCCCTTTCTCATGTCAAAAATCAATAATGGATGCAACCAAATAAACAGAGGCCCTTTCCGCACAGGGCCAAAAACAGCAGCCCAGGGACGGAAAAACACCGGTCCCTGGGCAGCCGTTTGCACAGGCAGCGCTGCTTCAACGCAGCAGCGCCGTCCTGTGTGGCCCCGAGCAGCGTGAAGGCGCCGCTTTCCACCTCCCTTCCCGAGGCAGGTTTTTGGAAAGCGCCGCCTTCCCATTGGCACGGTGCGAACCGCACCATGCCGAAGGTGCCGCTTTCCCATCCCCCCACTCACCTTGTCCTCCAGCATTGGTCTGGAGGGCTGCTGAGACCCGCTTACGCTGCCCTCTGACCCCTGGAGGTTGGAGGGCAGCATGGGCGGGTCCCTGCAGCCCTCCAGACTGACGCTGGAGGATGAGGTGAGTGGGGGGGGATGCAGAAGAGGCAGCTCTGTGCAGAGCCGCCTCTTCTGTGCTGGCCTCTGCGGGGGCTGCTCACATGCTCCTGTGCGAATGGCCCCCTCCCCTCCACCGGCATATTTTCTGCCAGTGGAGTAGCGCCCTTTCCGCTGTGTGGAAAGGGCCAGAGTCCTATAGCACACTACCAAAGAGCTCAGAAACAGTTGTAACTATCCCATTCAAGAATTGATATGGTTTGGATTGGTAATTTGGTAGGATTAAATATATGGATGGATGTTTGCCCTAAATTCTTTACGACTACAATGAAGTAATATTTACATGGAAAAGAAAAGGTTCTGTATTTAGATGGAGAGTCAATGAGACATTATTGAAAAAATAGACACTGTTAAAAGGGGAAAACAGAAACTACAGGAATTTTTGGAACTAAATTTGAATAAAGGAACTGACATAAATGTAGTGGGATGCCAGTAAAGGATTTATGAGAGGTTTTTAAATACAACAGAATACATTAAATAAAAAACTGGCACAACATAAAATACAAAGTGTTTTGGATTTGATAACAAAAAAAGAACACAAATTGAAAAAAATTGAATAACAAAGAAATTGTGCTCAATATTAAGATTTTATAACAACAAATATCAATGTTGACACTAAAAAATGGAGTCCAACGTGAACTTTGCAAACCAAAAAACTTTTAAATGGACCAATAAACCAGGGAAAATGTTAGCAGCAAAATCAAGAAAGTCAAAGGAATGCAAATTCAAATATACTGAAAAGGTAATATTGTGTCAGATGAAAAAACTATTAGAAATGCATTTTTAAATACTACTCAATACAGTTTGAAAGCAATGTTAGGGGAGAATGACACTGAAAAGTATCTAAACACACAAAATTTGCAGCAACCATCTCAAGTGCAAAAGGGTATAATTAATAGCCCAATATCAACAATAAAATTAGCAGAAGCTATAAAGGGAAATTACCGAATACATGGAGAAAGGCTAACATAACTTGATTCCAAAAGAAGATCAAGAATTAACAGACATTACAAATTATAGACCAATCCCACTCTTGAATAACGATTACAAATTGTTTGGAGCAATTTTGGCAAGAAGGTTAAAAAGTGTCTTAACAATTCGTATACATGAGGACCAGAGTGGCTTCTTTCCAAAGAGGCAACTGAGAGATAATGTTAGAACAATTTTAGATGTGATGAAGTACTATGAAAAACATAGGCCATAACATAGGCTGCATGGGCCATAAACAGCGCCCCAGGGATGGTAAAAACGCCTGGGGTGCTGTTCACATGGCTTCTGCCTCTAAAATAAGGCAGCACCATGCTTTTTTCAGGGAGACATGAGCAAGGCATTTGTAAAGCACAGCGCCGGGTTGGAGGCGCCACTTTTCGGTGCCTCCATCTTCCCTCAGACTTTCCTTCTCTCCCTGCAGAGCTCTGCAGGGATGGGGTGGTATGCCCGATCTGCCCTTCAACCCCCAGGGGGGAAATAGAGGTGCCTCCATGTGGAGGTGCCTCTGTGGGCAGTGGCTGCTCTGGGGCCACTTGCACCTCAGCATGCGAATGGCCCCGGGGCTCCACTGGCATCATCTATGCCAGTGGAACGCTGCTGCCCCTGCCCATGCAGAATCCGCTATAGTGATAAACAAGCAGCCTTGATCTTTCTGGATGTGGAGAAGGCATTTGACAATGTCTTGTGACACTTTATGTTAAGTGCACTAGAAAAATGGGATTTGGAAATAACTTTTTGAAAGGTGTGGAGACAATCTGTACTAAACAATATGCTAAAATAATTGTCATTGGTGAAATGTCTGAAAAATGTGACACACAAAAGAACTAGACAAGGATGCCCTTTCTCACCATTGCTTTTTATACTGATTCCAGAGATAATAGAAATATAAGAAGTGATGAGCACAAAGGGTGACTGAAAATAGGTTTGTCTATAGTTTCTGGGAAGTTGATTAGTTTTGTCTATAGGATTTAACAGCTTTGAGTTAAAGCCTATTAAAAAGATTATAAAAAGTTATTTTAAAAGTTTATCTGGCCTTGGACAGAGCTCATCACCAAACAGCTTCTCATTTCAAGCCACTGAAAATAGGTTAACAGTCATACAAACTGAGGGCTTGTGTGGATGATGTGGTGATTATATTGGAAAAACCGATTCAAAATGAGGAAATACTTTTTAGTAAAATAAAAAAAGTTTGGAAATTGAGTGACATTTAAATTGAATGAAACTAAAACCAAAATACTAACTAAAAATCACCAATGAGATTAACTCAAGCATCTGGTTGTATGGTGATGAAAACATAAAATATTTAGGAGTGTGGCGACTTGGTCAATACCCTAATAATTTGGTAAAATTTGGATTCAGATTTATTCAGGCATAAAATTATCTGTATGCCCGAATAAAACAAATAACATATTTGGATATACCCGAATATTCGGGTCTGTCTGATTTTTTTTTGTATTTTTGGTGATTTTTCACATTTTGGCCTGCAGGGTGAGCATTTTTAAAGCTACTGGGACCTAAAATTCAGGGTATCTTCCAGATACAGTCCTGATTACACCATCCCAGTTTGGTGACGTTTGGTTCAGGGGGCCAAAGTTATGGGCCCCCAAATGGGGTGCCCCCATTGTTTCCAATGGGAGCTAACTGGAGATGGGGGCTACACCTTTGAGGGTCCATAATGTTAAACCCCCCTAAACCAAACTTCACCAAACTCAGGTAGTATCATCAGAACAGTCTCCAGATGATACCCTGAGGTTTTGGTGTCACTGGCTTTTAAAATACACCCCTGACAGGCACCCAGTAAATTTCCCAATATTCTCTTCTTTGCAGTGTCTTGGCTCCATTGAAACCAATGGGGAATTTCTGAGTGTGTAAGCAGGCTGCACATTTTCGATGATAGAGGCTCCAGACTTTCAAGGTGGCTCCAGGAGGCCTTCCTGATAATAGCATCCAGTCTTGATAAACTTTGCTTCTGGGGGTTCAATTTTATGGCCCCCAAAAGCTTATTTTGTTTCCCCACTCCTGCACGTAAAGCCTGCTGGCTCAGTTCTCTCAGAACTCTCAACCCACGCACACCCCCTTAAAGTTTGCAGTGTGTTATAACTTGAAGGAAAATTATTAAGAGATGATATATAGATAGTATTTGACACTAAAAATGGCAAAGATGTTTAAAGATATATCTAACAAATGTTGGAAATGTCAACAACAAGATAGGGTATGTCTTTCATATGTGTTGGATATATAAAGAAGTTTAATCCTTTTGGTACATAACATTAAAAGAAATACAAAACATCCTGAAGACAGCAATTGTGAAGAAACCGCAGTCCTTTCACAGGAGAAGATATTCCAAATCTCTCTTTATTCATATGATTACTGCAGCAAGGACTTTATATGAACAAAAATTGAGAGATAATAAAACACCAGTAAAGGGGGACCGGATTTTGAAAGTCACAGAATATGCAGAAATAGCAAAACTGAAATCTTTATTCAGGGAAAATAATATGGACAACTTTTTAGATAACTGGAAACCTTTTACAGAATACCTTTGGGAAACCTGTTCAAATAGAGAAACAATAGCAGGATTTGAAATTTAACAGAAAACAGCAGAATGTATTAGAATATTGGTAAAACAAAATCTAAATGAACATTTTTTTTCATTTTAAGCATGTGCATGTAAGAGTTAATTTTCAATCAACGATGAGATAGCTGGAAGTCATTGTAATTGTTCAATGGGTTGTAGTTTGTTGTATTATAAAATGTTCTTTCTCTTTTTCTTGTTTGTTATGATTGGTATCTATATATGTGTGTTTTGTTCCTTACATGAGAAAAAATATTGTTAAAAAAAGAAAGAGTTGTAACTAGATTTGCCCTATTTGAAATATTTTATTAAATAAATCATGATCTGCCAAGGAACTCCTAGCAACCTCTCATAGAACCCTAAGATTCCACAGAACTTGGTTGAGAACCTCTGGGTTATTGTGTAAGATGTGGGAGACCCACATTCAAATTGCTACTCTGGGCCAATAACTTTCTCTCCACCTAAACTACCTCATGTACCCTCCACCCACCCACATCAGGGTTCTAGTCCTGAGCACATCATTTTGACTAAAGCTAAATGTTACAAGCTGTGCTGAGTGTGCATTTAGAATTTGTCAGTGTTCATAATGTGACAGGAGAATAAGAGCCTCATAAATAGGAACTTTAACTTGCACATTAATTGAACCAACACAGAATCATGTGCTTCTGGATCAACAAAACCAGAGAGCACAAGGAATAGGGCATCATTCCATCCTTTCACACAACCTTTGGTGATGTCTCAGAAGACGCCCTGAACAAACGGAACCATGAGAAAAAGATCAGGTAACAATACATTTACTATGATATGTGGTAGTTCACAGGAAGAAAACAATAGATGACAAAAAAATTAATTTGCATAATTAGCAAACAATTTGAATAACATGCAAAATCACTTGCATTTGGGGCATTTAAATATGGCTACTTCACACACTGGGTGGATGATATCAGTGGTTTCTGTTGCACAGGGATACTGGCTGTTATGATATTGCTTTTGCTTCACCAACCTTGACCTTGCTTCACCAACCTTGCTCACAGTGTCCATGGAGAACTCGAGAAAGTTGTTTTAAAAAGACACTGAGCCTGAGTAATGCAAGTTGTTTGTTTCTAATGGGTAAAAATACTTTTCACAGAGAAAGATGTATTCCAGGTCCCCCCCCCCCCCCGGCATTCTCCCTAGGGGTGCTTATTAGAGGAATAGTGATGTAAAGAAGTCTTCAGCTCCCCCTCATAATACATTCCTCATAACTAGAACCTTGTTCTCAACATTGGCTAGAAGAAGTGGTGTTTGGATTTATACTCCACTTTTTTCAACCATAAAAAGTCTCAAAGGCCGTTTCCGCACGGCAGCGGAAACGGCTGGGTCGGCGCTTCTCGTGCCAACCCGAAGACGCTGGGACCGTCCGCATGGACGGTCCCGGGAAGAGGCGGGCAGCCAGCGCCCGCTGATACGCCCGGTGCTCGCGCAACCCGGCTTTGTCCCTGGGCCTCCGGCGCCGCCGAGGCGCTGAGAGGACACGCCCTAACCCTGCAGCGCCTGCTCGAGCGGCGCAGGTTGCACAGGGATACTGGCTGTTATGATATTGCTTTTGCTTCACCAACCTTGACCTTGCTTCACCAACCTTGCTCACAGTGTCCATGGAGAACTCGAGAAAGTTGTTTTAAAAAGACACTGAGCCTGAGTAATGCAAGTTGTTTGTTTCTAATGGGTAAAAATACTTTTCACAGAGAAAGATGTATTCCAGGTCCGCCCCCCCGGCATTCTCCCTAGGGGTGCTTATTAGAGGAATAGTGATGTAAAGAAGTCTTCAGCTCCCCCTCATAATACATTCCTCATAACTAGAACCTTGTTCTCAACATCGGCTAGAAGAAGTGGTGTTTGGATTTATACTCCACTTTTTTCAACCATAAAAAGTCTCAAAGGCCGTTTCCGCACGGCAGCGGAAACGGCTGAAGACGCTGGGACCGTCCGCATGGACGGTCCCGGGAAGAGGCGGGCAGCCAGCGCCACGGAGCGCCGGTGCTCGCACAACCCGGCTTGTCCCTGGGCCTCCGGCGCGTCGCCGAGGCCTGGGGACACGCCCCCTGGCCCTGCGCGCCTGCTCGAGCGGCGCAGGGCAGGGGGGCGTGTCCCCAGGCCTCGGCGATGTGCCGGAGGCCCAGGGACAAGGTGAGTGCCGGGTGGGGGTGTCGGAGTAAGCCGCTGCCATTCGCTCGGCAGCGGCTTCACTAGGGCGTTTCCCCAAAAAGAGTGCTAGGAAGCGCTCTGGGGAAACGCCGGCTCCAGGCCGGGCGGGCGGTGCGAGGGCGGCGCGGCTGCGCTGCAGCTGCGCCCCTCGTGCGAATGGCAGCCTGGAGACGGTGTTTTTACCGTCTCCAGGCCGTCATTTTCTGCCCGTGCGGAAACAGCCAAAGTGGCTTAAAAACTCCTTCCCTTTTCCTCCCCACAACAAACACTTCGTAAGGTAGATGGAGCTGAAAAAGTTCTGAGAGAACTGTGACTAGCCCAGGGTCACCCAGCAGGATTCATGTGTAGGAGTGAGGAAAGTCCAGATTAGACTCTACCGCTCATGTAGAGGAGTGGGGAATCAAGTCCAATTCTCCAGATTAGAGTCTACCTCTCTTAACTACTAACCCGGAGAGAAGAAATATTAAGGTATCTAACTTTAGTCTAGTTATTTATATAGAGTGTCCAAAAAGTATAGTCAGAAAAACCCATATAGACAAAGCACAACTACTCCTGTCCCCATTAGAAGACGATGTGATTATTGGGAGACAAAGTGACTCCAGCTAATCCTAGACAGACTAGGCTCTAGCCACTGCTGGAATGCGATCTCGTAAACTCTCAGACATTTTCTTATGTTCAAGACTGCGTTTCCCCCTTATAGGCAAAATGGAACTCTCTATAATATGTTTACAAGGCAAACGTGTTTTCAGCAATTCCCTGTGATGGATTTTTAAGAGACTCTCAAAAGATTGTGGGACATCTGGAGACAGAGAAAAGCAAGGAACAGGGAAGAAAATGTTGGCAGTAAAATAATTCTGTTGATGCCGTGCAGTCATTGGAGTGTGACTCCCTAATATTTCATCAGATGCCATAGTCAAGGGACAAAATCTAAGAAGATCATGATCATAAAATAATAAAGAGAAATTTTGAGACATTAATTTGGATAAGAAGAAAAAGGGTTGAAAACTAAGCTAAAATTTTACAAGGAGACTGAATAGTCAAGGGAAACTGCAAGACTATTGTAAGAAAATGGGGGAAGTATTAAACATAACGGATGCAGAAAACATTTTTCATTACCATGTATGATGTAAGGAGTATATCTTATTTGATAAGTAAATATTGTATAGTTAAGCATAAGCATAAACATTTTATTGTCATTGTGCATGCACAACGAAATTTACAGCAGCATTCCTCAATGCACACAATTTCAGACTCATACCCCATCTTCACTTTCCCCTTCCTCCACCCATCCCTACACAGCCCCAAACACATCAACACGAAGCCATGGAGTTCAGCATAGCCACAGCTCTAGAGTAGAAGCTGTCTCTAAGCCTCTTTGTCCTAGTTTTTATAGACCTGTATCATCTGCCGGATGGTAACAGTTCAAAAAGAGAGTGTGCTGGATGAGACGGGTCTCTCAGTATATTTTGGGTTTTCTTTGGGCTTCGGGAATTATAGAGTTCTTCCAAGGAGGGGAGAGGGCAGCCGATAATCCTCTGTGCAGTAGTGATCACCCTTTGGAGTGCCTTCCTATCTGCCACTGTGCAACTGGAGAACCATACACAGATGCAGTAGGTTAAGACACTCTCCATAGCACAGTGGTAAAAGGACACCAGGAGTTTTCCATTCAGTTGTTGTTTCCTTAAAAGTCTTAGATAGTACAGTCTTTGCTGGGCCTTCTTAATCACTGTGGCAGTCTGTACGCCCCAGGTCAAGTCCTCTTTAATCATAACGCCCAGAAATTTAAGTAAAGTATAGTTAAATAAAGTGTAGTTAAAAGTATAGTTACTTTTTTGGGAACAGTCTTGTAAGAGGTTTCCTTTCAATGTTACTTCAGTCACATGTGACCTGCAATAATATATGTCCTTTCTCCACTGTCCCATAAATGTCAGATATCCCAAGTCCCATGGAGGCAATAGGCACTATGGCTTCTGCCACATCAGCATAATTCCTCACGGAAACTGTGGCATTAAGGAAATAGGAAGATCCACAACTGAAGGCTTCTTTCACATTACCTAAACTATAGAGGGAGAAAAGACCATAAAAAAAAGGTCAGAGCCCAGCCATATTGGAATGCTGAAGCAAGCAATAATAGAAATGTACTAGAAAATAATAGAAATGTCCTTTTAGTATCTATAAACACCAGGTTAGCTGCTGAGTTGGGGGAAGAATGTGTTTAACCCATAATTGACTTAGGCCGTTTCCGCACAGGCATTTAATGGTGGCCTGGAGACGGCAAAAACGCCATCTCCAGGCCGCCATTCGAACAGGGGGCGCAGCTGCTTCGCAGCCGCACTGCCCTCGTGCTGCCCGGCCGGCCCGAAGCCGGCGTTTTCCCAGTGCGCTCGGAAGCGCACTTGTTGGGAAATGCCGGCAGGAAGCCATTGCGCTTCCCAGCGCTTTCCCCCCATTCCCTCCCTGTACCTACCTTGTCCCCGGCCCTCTGGCGTGTCGCTGAGGCCTGGGGACACGCCTCCCTGCCCTGCACCGCTGGAGCAGGCGCACAGGGCCAGGGGGCGTGTCCCCAGGCCTCGGCGATGCGCTGGAGGCCCGGGGACACGCCGGGTCGGCCGGGCACCGGCGCTCCGCGGCGCCGGCTGCCCGCCTCTTCCCGGGACCGTCCGTGCGGACGGTCCTAGCGTCCTCAGGTCGGCGTCAAGTACTCCGACCCAGCTGCTTCCGCATTCGTGCGAAAACGGCCCTAGCTAAGTTAAAATAAGCTTGTCGGCACTATTAATGCTTTAATAGCAAATCTTAATGTAAGAAAAACAATTTAGTGTGAAACAAACAAATTAGTGGGATTCCCAAAAAGTTTTAAGAAAAAGTCTTAAGGGTCTGAAGTTGATAGCATTGTATGATTGCTTCTCATGTGGTACAGTATAGAGTGGTTAATCAATATTTGGATAAGTTTTACTTTTCTGTACTGATATAATTTTGACTATATAAGATGCTTTGTGCAAAGGTCAGCATCTTGGATGTATATAGAGATAGATGTTTTCCTTGACTTTGATCAAGCAAATAAAGACCTAAGCTTCTAAGATCACAATCCTAAGCAGGACTACTTAAAATTCTACTCAGGTCTAACCAGTGGGGCTTACTCCAAGGAAATTGTTCTCAGGATTGCAGAAAATTGCAAGAAGGAATTGCTATTACTTGCCCACTTTGAACCCCTACAGTTGAACCTAATTTTTTTCTCCTTCACCATCTAGTGTTGCCAATGCACTGTTGTAAATACACACAACACTCTGCAACATTTCACATGCTAGTGAAGTAATATCAATAAATGTCCTAACAATCCTAATCTCTATGCTCCTCACATGTTAGGGGTTTGTGAGTCCCAAGTGGTTTAAGACATATAACATTTGATGGACTTTGTTTTTTTTTCTTGTCTCTTACTCAGAGACAGATAAGGTGCCCTTTCCACACAATTCATTTAAAACATTTTGAGGCAGGAAATAAAGTGTTTCTTCCATGGAGTTCCACATTGTTTTTACCCTACAACATTTTATTTCCAGCCTCAAAACATCTGACATGATCCTCTTAAAATTATTATTGAGACTGAAATGCTTTCAAAATGTTTTCACTTGCTGAGTATATCTCTTTAAAATGTTTTACAAGCCTCTGGCATCCCCAAACTTCCTCCTCAATGCCATTTTGTGAGCTGATTCTCTGTTCCCCCTCCCTTATTTATTACATTATTTCTTTTTTTAAAATTTTGGGCTTAATATTTGATGCATCAAGCATATGAGGCACAGAGAATCACAGCACAAGACTTAGGCCCTTTCCATACAGGCCAATTAAACCAGAATAACACTGGTAAAAAAACACAGGTTGGGGGGAACTTCGCATGGATCCTGATCCTAATGTGGATCTACTCTGCATTTTCCCCCAACCCGGGTTTTTAGAGAATTGTGATATGTGCGGTTCTTTTGTTTCAACGCGCCTCACAGCCGCGACTGAGCAAACAGCTGTGGCTGCAAGGTGCATTTGAACAAGAGAATCATGACAATGGCAATTCTTGAAAAACCCTTTCCTGGCTCCCATCTGCAAAGTGAAGCAGAGGAAATGGGCCATATCATGGCCCTGGGGGGGGGGGTCAATTCTGCCTGCCTGCGAAGCTGTGCTTTGCAGCAAGGCAGGGAAGAAAAAAAAAGGCAAGCAGGGAAGGAAGGAAGGAAGGAAGCAAGGAAGCAAGGAAGCAAGGAAGCAAGGAAGCAAGGAATGATGTGTTTTTGTGTGAAGGTACATGCCCCAGTCAACCTGCTGGCTATCCACAGGACAACCAGCCATGCGAATGGGCTGTGAAAAGAATGGGTTCATGTAACCCACCTTTCCCCTGCTTTTATTGGCTCGTGCGGAAAGGGTCTTAGAAGCACTAAAGTATCGATTCTACAAAAAAAAAGGAAAATGTAATGGCAACTAATAATCATTTTGAGGGGATGAGTGCAGAGAAAAGGGGGGATTGAAAATGTTTTACAAACATTTTAGGAGATTTGTGCAGAAAGGGCCACTGTCTACCTCAGAGTCAAATGGTGTCCACCCCATGGCTACTTCCACTGGTGAAAATGGTATGGGAGGGAAGCATGAAATCTCTTCATTCTGCTGGCAGTGCTTCTGAGCTGAATGGAGCAACCAAACATTTGGAAAGTGCGTTCCTCCAATCCTACAAGTGACTACAAGTCAGGTCAGGCACCTGTGGCCATCCAGCTCTCAACATATAATATATATTTGCCCCCTTAGAAGTACTAACCAGAACATTAACCATCTGCAAAAAAATACCCAAGGAATAAAGGTAAACCAACCAAACAAATACAACTCATCTTTAGTTATTTTTAAAATGTTTCTCTTTTATTAGTATTTAAAATCCCATAAAATGCACACTTAGAAAATAACACCTCTCATTTTGCTTAATCTGTGAATGCATTCGGGGGGGCATTAAAATATTCCTCTTTTATAGCTACACATGCTTATCACAAGCAAGTTCGAGAAAAATGCAGCTTGTAATGAGAGCACTTTTAATGTGTCATCAAGAGTAGTCAATGTGTTTTGTATGAAGTGCCAGGCAGAAACAAAAGAGCATATAAAAATTAATGATCTAACTTGCACACATTACTGTGAGTGAGTGAGAGAGAGAGAGAGAAAAGGCACAGAAAAAGAATCAAATGTAATGAGATCATTACAGAAGAAATAATGAGGTGATCAGTTCCTAATATATAACTTCACTGTATTGGAATTAGCTATAATTTTAACCACGTAGGCTGCTTTGGGGAGGTATGCAAAATGCAAATGAGACATTTTGCTCAGGCTCCCTTTCCCCTTCAAGAGCCACAAGGGGGCTGGTAATGAGGATACCATGAGGTTAATAAACATTTTACTTTAAAGTGCTATTCATTTTCTAAAGAACTGAAAAACAATTTCATGACAAAAGAGTTTGAAATCTGAAAAAAGTGTATTAAGAAGGGATTTTTTTAAGTATCTGAAAAAAATGAACTTTATAGTTCATGATTATAATGGAATCTACATTAGCATAGCAACTTTAATCAGACTTCAGCTTTATTTATTCACAGCCATAGATCAGTAGTACAAATATTGTCAAGTTTTGTTTTGTGTGCAATTTTTGATCCAAGCTTCAGTCCAATGCAACACTTAAAACACACATATCCCTATCAATCACAGCCATTTTTTTCATTGACTAAAAAGAAAAGGATAATAGAGCTGGCCTTTTTCCTTTGCAAAAATTAACAGAATTCTGCTTTCACTTGTGCTCTTTCATCTCTGGGTATAGAAGGCATACAGATTTTTTTTAAAAAAACAGGCATGGACTCTAATGGAAAAGCCTCGGGAGAAAATGGTATTTCGACTGGTAGAGCTTTCAGTAGGTTCCAGCTACACTTACTGAAAGAGGCCATCAGCTGCCATTGGAACAATCCAAACTTCATCAGGTAATCTGTCCATGACAATGGGAGAGTAACCAGCCGTCCAATCAACGGATCAACCCCCACCCCCTGTTGCAAATACCAGATTGAGAGTATGCTTCTCTACATGGGTTGGTCCAGACACAAATTGAGATAGCCCCATGGTTGCCATGGTAGCCATGAGGTCCTGAGCTGGTCTATCAGAGACATCCTCAGTGTGGTATGCCCATGTTCTGGGTAAAACACAGCCAAATGGGCACTAGTTTGATCGAGTGAAGCTTTTAAGAGCCAAAGAACTTCCCAGAAAAGAGTAGATGGAACAATAGTGATTTTTTTTAGAAGTATATCCTATGTAACTTGTATGGGAAGTTTTATTTCTTGTATGATTTACATATCTATGGAACCTACCATATTACTAGCTTAATATAATTGCTAGCAGTAATAATCATCCTTCGGGGAAGGGCAGCCTATAAATTTAATTAATAATAATAATAATAATAATAATAATAATAATAATAATAATAATAATAATAATAATAATAATAATAATAATACTACCAGTGCACTGTGACATCTATTCTCCTTCCCTACTTCTGCACTGGTAATTACTTCCACTAGTAATGTTAAAACTGCAGAACTATTACTTGCTTCTTCAAAGCGGTTAGGCAAAATGATTGATGGTCTTATCATGAGGAAAATACTTTCACTTGCAATATGAATATCAATAAATGGAGCTTGTTGCTATAAAGAATGCTGTGGGATATATATTACAGATTAGCAGGAAGTGTGCCACTATTGTCATTTATCAATAAGGCCTATTTTATATGTTTGATTAAAAGGATATGCAAGTTCTTGTCATTTATCAATAAACCTATTTTTATATGTTTGATTAAAAGGATATGCAAGTTCTTTAAAAAATGTGCTCGCACAAAAATAATGTCTGAATGATCCTTTCTGCACAGCACAAATGAAACATCTTGCAGACATTTTAAAAGGAACCATTTGGGGGAGTTTTGTCCATATTTTTGCCACATATTTTTCCTGCCTCTCCCCCCCCACCCTGCAGCACTTACTTTCAGTTTCCACTGAGCAGCTGGCACCCAACATTTTCTGCCCTCTTCAGGAGACTTTGTGCTGCTGCCATTTGTAAAATGTCCCCATGGTGTTTCCTCTGCTTGCTGCTCACCACAAGTGGGGCACTCAAAGCAAAGTCTTGTAAGATGACTACAGTGCTGTCTGGTTATCTAGCTTGCAGTGACATACTATTGAGTGCTCCAAAGCAAAGTCTTGTAAGATGACTATAGTATTGTTTGGTTATCTTGCTTGCAGTGACATAGTATTGAATGTTGTGCTATCACTGCACTATAGTCATTATTTGAAAGTTAATTGACCACAAGCATATCCACACATTTTCTCATAAAAGAAAACAATACCCTGTTCTTGGAAAGTACCCCTTACTTTGAATTAGGAAGGCAGCTATTGTGTTCTCTTTATGTAAATGAAGATTGGTCTTCATCAGACTATTTATAAGTTTCTTGTCAATTACTTCTGTTTGCACAGAAAGGAGAGGTTTTTTTTAAAAAAAAATAAATTGTGGGAAACAATCAACTGCTTTTCAAAAATGGTGTCTCTCCAATCATCCAATAACCCCTGCCTCCTGGATCTTCCCATCTTTCCATCCACTGAGTACTCTTAATTCTTGTTTATGGGGTCTGCAGTGGGAGAGAGAAACTGTTAGGTTTTTGGAATTCTTTCTCTTCCATGTTGAGTAGTAAGAGAGGTACACCAAGAGGAGGAAACACTTAGCACAGAATGAACTTTCTGACTTACTCCCCTTCCACACGGGCCAATAAAACTGGGCTAACCATGGGTTAAAACCCATGTTGGGGGGAACTTTGCATAGATCCCACTCCTAACCCGAATCCGCTCTGCATCTCCCCCACCTGGGTTTTTTAAGAATCACACTATCAGCGATTCTTTTGTTTTACCTTGCCTTGCTGCCACAGCTGAGCAAACGGCACTGGGTGGGAAGCATTTCAGTTGGACGTGCCTTTGCCTTTTCTTGTTTCCTGCCTCTCTCCTGTGTAGCCACACGGGAACACACAGGCATCCTGAGATGGCAGCATGGCTGCGGGGGTCCGTGAGTGCCTGGCTGTGAAGCTACATAGAATTGCTGGTGAGTTACAGGAAAAATAGATGCACCTCTGTGCAAAGACACACTGGTGACCTGCATTAGGTCTATTTAAATGGAGTTGCTCTTTGCTGATACTAATTCTCATGTGTGGATGTTATTTAAGTTGCCAGCTCTGGGCTGGGAATTTATTTATTTATTTATTTATTAGGTTTATAGACCGCCCTCCCCCGGAGGGCTTGGTGAGGAGAGGGATTTCAGTGGGGTAAATGCCATAGAATCCATCGTCTGAAGTGGTCATTTTCTCCAGTTGAACAGATTTTGATTGGAGAATTGTTGTAATCCTAGGAGATCTCCAACTAGTACCTGGAGGATTGGAATCATAGGTGTTATCCTGGTAGACGTGGGCAAATGTCTTTCTCGCAACCAAAAAACTTAATAATAGGCTGGGGGAGGGATAAAGGTGGAGTGTTTACTCCCCCCCCAGCACCTTTGAGGAAAGAAGCAAATATTTTGGTGGAATTAAACAGAGGCCTTGTGTTTATGTGCAGGTTTAGGGACCCTTGCTGTGTTTCACGGGCACCCCTGCCTCCATCAGGCTCCTGTTTGTGAGAAAGGATAAAAGAACAAAGCTGTCCCCACTTCTGTATGTGCTTATTATATTAATGAAAATGTTAATGAGCTGTAAAATAATCGCATGACCTAGTCTAGCCTAGTCTTGTCAGATCTTGGAAGCAATGCAGGATCAGCTCTGGTTGGTCCTTGGATAGAAGACCATAAGAAAGCTCAGGGTTGTTACACAGAGGCAATGACAAACCACCTCTGAATGTCTCTTGCCTTGAAAACCCTACAGGGTTGTTATAAGGCAGATGTGCCTCAGTTTGTTTTGCCATCAAGGCAAATTGCAACCGGCAAATTGCAAATGGACAGGAGAAAAGCTCCAGGTGTTACGTTTGTTTTGCCTTCAACACCTGGAGCTTTTCTCCTGTCCGGTTGCAATTTGGAGGGAAGATCTCATCTGTATTGAGTCTAGTTTCTGAGCATTTTATCCCATGGGGAGGGGAGTTAATGGTGGAAATGAGCTTCCCTTTGAAACAAATGGGAAGGTCTACAAATTGATTGACCGACCCAAGCATTGGGCCACACAGAAAAAAAATGAATGAACAAATTGAACACAAACTGGAATAAAATTTCTATGCACGTCCTGAGTAATCATATGGTTATCATGAAACAATGAATTACAGTAAATGATGTGAGAAAAAGAGATCTGTAAAATAATGGCCAAATAATTTCATTATCTCATTAGAACAAATTTTAAATGAAGGATCAAGATTACAAATGCAAGAAGAATAATTTTTCAAACAGCAGAATAGAAGCAGCACCTCCTCTGATGTTTACTCTCAAAATCTGAATAGACTTTATGCCAGTTAATTAAATCATTGAATATTTAGTTGCAGAGTGTCTTTTGCCTGTGTAGTTATGCAGTCTGCAAGTTAATTTATCGAAGGGATTTCTTTCATTGCTGGCCAGTATAAGAATATTTCTAAGTAGCTACATTCTCTTCCCTGTCAAAATAGAAATGTAAAAACGGTAAAACATAATTTGAATATCTGTAACTCATTACTAAACATAATAATAACCTTCCCTTCTGATTTTACAAGGGCTGAGCTGAGCGTTCTCCTGATTTTGTTTTATGTCTCCAAAGGGGCAGGAGACCCAGTTTTCAATCCTATCCATTTTGTGGCTGCTTACAGATTTGTACAGATCCATTGGATCCAATGGAGCTTTTCCATGGATGGAGGGATTTCTGCTACATATCTGAGGCCCTTTCTGCATGGGCCATAAACAGCGCCCTGGGGATGGCAAAAATGCCGTCTCCACGGAGCCGTTCACACAGGCGGCGCTGCGAAAATGCAGCAGCGCCGACCTGGCTCCCCTCCCCCTCCCCCAGGGTAGCATCAGGCCGCCTCCAAAAACCTCCCTCCTGGAAGGGAACAACAGCTCATTCCCGGCGGCGCGGTGCGAACGGCACCGCCGGGAATGCGCTGTTTTCCCTGTCCCTCTCCCTCTCCCACTCACCTCGTCGTCTCCGTCGCTCTGCTGGCCTCCGTAGACCCTCCCTCGCTGTCCTCCGACCCCTGGAAGTCGGACGGCAGCATGGGCAGGTCTATGGAGGCCAGCAGGGCGACGGAGGCAACGAGGTGAGTGGGAGAGGGATGGGGAAGAGGCAGCTCCATGCGGAGCTGTCTCTCTTGCGCCGGCCTCTTTGGGGGCTGCTTGCACACTCTCGTGCGAACGGCCCCCGCTTCCCCACCGGCAGAATTCCTGCCGGTGGGGAAACGCCCTTTACGCAGTGCGGAAAGGGCCTGAGGGAGGAGGGACAGCATTTTCAGCTGTAGCAGGAAGTAGTAGGTTGGAAAATCATGCTTCTTGGAATGAAATCCTTTCATTTGCAGAATTAGTTCAAAGCCATAGATTCCCCTACCTGGGGCTGCTTTGGTGCTGTTGCCTGTCCTGTTTTGTTTCTCCTTAAGCGATCCAAGCAATCAGTGATCATATACTGAATACAATACCCTAACCCTTCCTTTTTTTTCTTTTATGGATATTTAAAATTTTAAAATATCTTATAGGTTAAATTAGACCATCCCTCTAGATTTTATTTCTTGAGGCTCCATAAAGTATGAGAATTTGTATGACTATTTTATATGTAAACTATTTTAATAAGTTGCAAATTGTTCTGAGCCCAAGCAAGCGGGGGTGGGGGGGTGGGGGGGAGAGGAGACAGTAATTAACAAACAAACAAGATATCGATGGAAAGCAGTGTTTTCTAAACTGGTTACATGGGTGACTCTAACCAAGCAGGTATCACTACAACAGTTCTGTAGTCTTTTTACACTGCCCCCCCCCCCGCAATTACTGAAAGGAGGACCCATTTGAAACTGTTTCCACCATTTTGAGACTTTCCTGAATTTTAGCAATTTAAGATAACACTTTGTTTTTTAAATAGAAGAATAAAATATCTGACTGATTGCTTATTTGTTTCTGGGTTGATTTATACATTTGAACTCATGCTTGATGGGGCCTATACATCTGACGGGACCTTACATATTAACCAATGTGCCACATGTATCCCTCTCACTAGCTAGAAACATGAAGACTTACAGATAGAAGTCATTTCAGGGGTCATCTACTGCACTCCCATGCACAGTGCAGGCACAAACAACCCCCATTCCCCCAGTGACCCCTGCTCTACACTCAGATGAAGGTAAAAAACCTCCTGTATCCCTGGCCAATCTGGTCTGAAGGAAAATTCCATTCTAACCCCAAAGTGGCTATTGGCAGTTCCCTGGGCATGCATGAAAGGGCTGATTCATCCCTTCCTGCTCTCCCTCTCATTATCTCCCTAAGTTCACAGAACGAGTCTTGCTGTCAGATGGCATCGAGCCTCTGCTTAAAAACCACCTTATGAGCTGGCTTGTGCTCTGCCAGGAAGTTCTTTCTTTTTGTGCTATAGTTTCGTATTCTTCAGTCATCTTCTGGGCTCGCACAGACTTTCTTGACCATTGCCCTGACTGTGGAATGGTTTACCAGAGAAAGTCAGAAGAGCACCTTCTCAGAGCAATTTTTTCTTTTAGAGCAATTTTTAAAGTAGTTCTGTTTGAAAAAGCTTTTTGTTGATTTATTTGAGAGCACAGAACTTTTGTAGCCACTATTATCTTGAGCTGTTGGGGTTATTGTAAATTTGATATTTTCTGGTAAGTTGATTTGTTCGTTGATGGCTATTTTATTGTTATGTCATGGTGGCTTTTTTATATGTTGCCTTGAGCTTCTTTTGGGAGGGGAGGCAATATGTTTTGAGTAAATAAAAATGTATGTTCTTTACACATTTACTCAGTGTTATACATACACATTTGCTGTACATTATTTACAATTTTTATAAGGCTAATTTGTGGACACAGAAATACTTTTGAAACATGCATTCATGGTAAGAGATAAATTTAGTTCAGGGAAAGAATATGATATGAAATATAGCATCATTTGCTCAATTTACAGAAACGAAAATTAAAACAAAAAGAAAAAAATAGTTTTCAGGGATGTTTTAGGTCATCCTGCAAGATGCAGGAGTTGGGCTACATGGTCTTTAGGATGTTTCCAACCTTTTAATTTTGTTATTCTATAACACCAGTGACAGAATCAGCTTGCAAACTTCAAGAGCATCACAATTACAGAACCACGTGAGCTATATATTAATTCTGCTCAAGCTGATCCATGCTACTTCTCCAGACTGGCAGGCTGAATTAAATGTTCACTAGAAATGTTAATGATGAAACAGGACTGATTCTTTCAAACTTCTTCACTCTCAAACAACATATACACCAGCTGATTTGAATTTTGTTACAACAAATGCCAAGATTATCTGTCTGTCTGTCTGTCTGTCTGTCCGTCCTTTCTTTTGTGCTGAAATCTTTAGGAAGTGCTCTCATGCAGGAACTGACTGCATCCAAATTTGTCAATAACATTGAATGGACTCCAGTTTAAACAGGACTTTTCAGAGGTTAATTAATTAATTTATTGTTATACTTATTATGCAGCCCACCCCGGAAGGGCTCTGGGCAGTGTACAAAAACAAAATACCATTAAGTATCATATAATTACAATGAAATAACTAAAACCATAAATGATTAAAACACAGCACCATCATCACAAAACCTAACAATAGATGACGACTCAAGAGAACCTCCTACCCACCTGGGAGGGGATTGGACACAGTGATAGTAACAGCCAGTATGGTGGTATACAGGGGATGGCACATCAGCAACCGGACTCTCCCAGAGCCTGGTGGAACAACTCCATTTTACAGGCCCTGAGAAATCTAGATGAGGAATCTACAAGTACAAATACCTTTACTGGCATAAAATTACAACATACATGTAGACAGAGAGATTTGTAGGTTCAAATGGTAATAGTTAGGATTAAAATTGATGTTATAACAAGGTAAAATTAGTGATTAGATTATAATTTATGCAGGTCTTCACTTTAACATTTTTAAGATTTAACAATTACACTTTTCATTTTTAAAATCTGTGAGAAGTACTGAGCAACTGAGCTTGTAAGCTGTGGATCTCTATCAGACAGGAAGAGAGTAAGTTGTTTCTTTTTGAGAAATGTATGCAAGAGCTGGGATCAATAGATGTTCGGAGTGCTTCAGTCATACAAGGGGAAGATGTGAGCAAAACTGATTAATCTAAGGCAGGGGTCCCCAAACTTTTTAAACAGGGGGCCAGTTCACTGTCCCTCAGACTGTTGGAGGGCCGGACTAAAAAAAACTATGAACAAATTCCTATGCACAAATGATTGTAAAATGTTTGATTTCACCTTTCAGCCTTTCTGTCATGGTCTATTTTTAGAACAGTGACCAAAGTATGTCAAGTACAGGGTGGGCTCCAAATATTGTTGGGGAGGCTGTGGAATACCTTCCGCTGTAAAAAAAAGCAGAACTTTCCCAATGAAGCATTCCATCTAACCCAGGATCAGGTATCTTCCTGGGTTCTTTCCTCCCTAGCAGCCAGCAAGCGATTTGCCAGCCTGGCTGATGCCAATGGGAGTGAGGTGGAACAGAAAGCCTGAGAGCAACACATGGAGTAGCCGAGAGGGAAGGGCGGACCAGGCGTTGCCACATGTAAGGTTTCCAACTCTGGGTCAGAAAATTCATGGAGATTTGGGGGTGCCATCATGTAACTGCAATCAACAGCCGTTGGGGTCGGTTCCTCCTCTCCCTCGAGCCCCCACTGCACATGAATGGAGCCATCGCTGCCATGCCTGGCGGGCCGGATAAATGCCTTCAGGGGGCCACATTTGGCCCCCGGGCCGTAGTTTGGGGACCCCTGATCTAAGGCAAGCAAGTTGTTCTGGCAGAGAAACCAGTGCCCATCTGGGGCAAGCTGCCTCCACTGAGTTCAAAATGACTTTACATTAAAGACTGAACAGCTGAAGGAAAGAGACCATTTGCGAATGATGCTTTGTTACTGCCTATGGCAGATAGGAAACCCTCAAGCATTGCCAGTACACAGCCTCTGGGAAAAAATCAAAGGACATGCACAGACTTGAATCAGGGCAAAAATGATGCTGGCTATATTTTCATTTCTTGTGTACCTAGTACTACAATTATGTTCAACGCTTGTATGAAGGTGAGCATGAAAATCACTGCTTCTGATAATCATAAACTCTGAACATATTTATTAATTTATGTCTTTATTGATTTACAATCTGATGCCAATCCCAATGGGACATGATGACGACTGTGATAGTGCCACAAGCATTACAACGGTTGGTATTGTACTGCTAGGGCATGCTGATTTGTAGTTCACTATGGTGAGGACTTTGTCTGAGATCTTAAGTACCCTGCAACCAGTACCTTGTGTCCAGGAAGATGTGAATTGGCATTTCTCAAACAGAGTGTCTTGAAGCCATGTGGCAAACTGCTTTTGTATCAGCTGAAAACTCTAAAATCTTACTTTGTGAACACAAGCCCTTGAGCCATGTTAAGTCTGATACAGATCTTTGAGTGAAAAATATCATGTGATACTAAAGGAATTTTTTTTTACAAAGTACTTTGAAAATTGGTGAAAGTCAAATACATCTTAGCCTGTATCTAGCCTCCAAGTTCTGAAGACTGAAGGCACAAGTTTTCTTTAAATGTGGTGTTGTTTTCCACCCACTACAGCGCACTAAGATACCCATATTTTGTTAGAGGAAGTCAACCAATTTTATGGAAAAGGAGAATGTAGGAGTGGGAATTAGATGGGAGAGGAAATTGGTAGCAATTGTCTTCCCCTCTTAACACGTAAATGCCATTTTGTCTTTGGTATATATGTTTGGATACAGGCACTTGACAGTTTCCTCATATGTTCAAGGTCTTACTGATCACATGTGTGAAGTTCAAAAGGAACATTCCCTGAAGATCAAATTAACTAGAGAGCTTTGAAGGAATAAAATTGTTTGCCTTCTTTCCAGTTAGCACAGAATTAGACTTGCTTGCCTAGGTCAAATCTGGAATGAGAAGACTCACAATGACAACTTGCAAAAATTGAAATGACATATTAATACACTTTTGGGGGGCATTGTGTCATATATAATTTCTAATCCTTATGTCTGATAAGCTACTTTTATATTGGTCTAATATTTCAAGCTATTGGCTAAATAAAACTTTAGTGGTCAAAGTGGAGTTTCTAGAATTTAGCATACCAGCTTATCTCTTTCTATTTTTAGAAGAGAAAATCACAAAGGATTGTGCAACCTTTGAAAACCAAAGAAAGAATGCAAATTTGCTCAATTTTCATTATCTATGCAGTATGAAATATTCAGCTATTATTAGTGAAGAATTTGAATAACCTAGGGACAGAACTTTATTATTTTTGTTCCTGGAAAGTAATCACAACCCTTGGTATTATTTGGCTTGATCATGCCAGCACATCCAGTGAGTCATCAGGAGGCACTGGTTTCCACAGAACATTCTGGAATCCTATTGGATCCTATTGGTTCCAGAAGTCTCCATGGATGTGCGTAAATCAGCTTGCTACCTATACGAGGTTGGTGTGACCCTGCAGGGCATGGTGGTCCAACCTTGGCACTTGAGTCATGCCTGGGCCCTTTGCCCACCTTCAGTCAACTCTGCCAGTATGATGTAGACAGAATATGTGGAGCTGTGAAGTCCACCACATGTCTCTTGGATCTGCTGGCCCATCCTGGTTGGTGAAGGCCAGTGTGGATGCAGTGCAGATTCCCTTGATAAATCCATTCCTAAGTTTAGGGATCTTCCCTAAGAGACTGAAAGTTGTCATGGTGAGAATGCTCTTAAAAAACCATCCTTGGATCTTCACAATTCATCGATTACCATCCAGTTTTGAACCTTCTGTCCCTTAGTAAGGTAATTGAACGAGCATTTGCAGAGCAGCCGCAGACTTTTCTGGATGAAATATCAGCCTGGGATCCTGCCTCCTTCTCTCCTCCATTTTATAATTTCCTTGACCCCTTTCTCGCCCCCTTTTCATCATTCTCTTTTCTTCAGTTTTCCATCACCTCCACACATTACTGCAATGTGTTAGTCCTTTTCCTTGTCTGGTCACCTCCTCCTCTGAAGCTAGGGTTGCCATTTGTATCCTGTCCCCCTACCAGGATTCAATGGAGTAGTGTGTGTGTGTGTGTGTGTGTGTGTGTGTGTGTGTGTGTGTGTGTGGCAAAGGATGAGTTAGATTACATCATGTGCAACAACAGTGTAATCTCCAGATGGAACCAGGAAATGATGTCACTGCATTGTTTGATGCTCTAGGAATTTCCCCAGTCTCTATGGTCTATACTGTTTTTAAAAAGTAAAATACATTTTAACAAAAATAATTGAGGTCAAAGTCTTACTGTCAGTTGCTAATAACAGAGCAATAAAACAGATGAGCTTATTTGTGCATTGAACGATTAAAGGAAATAAAGAGATTGGGTGAACAAGAGGGAGGATAACTTCGATATATTGCCCCCCCCCTTTCTCCCCTTTTGGGAGACACAAAAGGGCTTACCAACTGCTTTCCCTTCCTCTCTCTACAACAGACACCTTGTGGGGTAGGAGAGGCTAAGAGAGTTCCAAAGAACTTTGACTACCCGAAGGTCACTCAACAGGCTTCATGTGCAGGATAGGAGAAACAAATCTGGTTCACCAGATAAGACTCTGCCACTCATGTAGAGGAGTGGGGAATCAAACCCGGTTCTCTACATTAGAGCCTAGATTAGAGTCTGCTCTTGACCGCTCCACCATGCTGGCTCTCATACAACATAGCACCATTATTGCCAGGTTCCTAACTAGAAGTGCCATTTTGACATTGCCATTTTGGCAGCCCCCCCCCCCCCCACAAATGCTTCTGCCACAAGTTGGAGTTGGGCTAGTAACGTTACATGAGATTTCAAAGAGTTGTCAGAGCAAGCATTATATTTGCTATGATAATTCACAATGCTAACAGAACTAGCCAGTTTTTTTTCAACATCTGCCTGGACACAAACATTGCACTTAAGGTTGGGAGGATGGGGGTTAACCACTTTTGAAGAAGAGTTTTAGATTATTTTCTTGCTAACCTGCAGGCTTCCCTGGGTTTAGAGAATTCTAAAAGCAGTGATGTTTGTAAAACCTGGATCAATACTCAAGCAAAACAGGCAAATCAGCTCAGGTTCCCAGAGACCTTAATATCCATCCATCTGTCTATTTGATATCACATGTACTTGCAGGCAAACACCCACAGAGACATAAATTCAAGCACCTGGGAGCAAAGCTACATTTATGCTCAACCAAAAGGTACATTAGATTCGATTTTGTAGGTACCTGGAAAAACTAGAATTCTGTTCTTTCCAAATCAAGAACTAAAATGCCTATTTTATTCTGGCAGGATTACAAAACTTGCATTATATCAGTGTATGAATATAACATACAAGAGTTGAAAGGGGGAAGGAATGGGATATAAGGAAATATACATAAAAGGATTTTTAGCTGCTACAGTATAAGGTAATGACATCCACTGTTTTATCCATGATAGTTTGGGTTGCATGATTAAAGTCCTTATTTTTAACAGGATAAAAAAGAATTTGGCAATTAGATTATATCACTGAATAAATGGCTGTTTAAATTAAGAGCTATTTTGCCTTCTTTTGTTTCTATTCACATGTAACAATTGTTCTTTTAAATTTACAATTTAAATTTATGAATCCTCTTAGTCATAAAAAGATGCTGCCCCCACATATTCAAATGAGAATTATCTCAAGAAAATTAATAGGTTTATTAATTGCGTATCATTTGATGTTCTCAGAAGGCACTTTACTAATAACCTACACTGCTTGGGAGGTCTTTTCCCTAGTAAGTAATAAGGTGACAATTAATCTCTATTGCAGGTATTTGACATTTCTAATTGCAGTTCATGGGATGTCACCATTGCAATGAGATATTATTGTCCAGATAAACAATTAGAGGCTCCAGGGTCATTTCTGGGCCCCAGAAATGATCTAGTCACTCCTACTTGCCAATTCAAAGCCATAGTGAACTTTCTGATGTGTTTAAGAAACCTGATTGAATGGGGGGGGGGGGACACACACAGGAGTTACCAAGCTTCATCTCTGACTCAAAATGGTCGTGTGACAAAATGAACAACTGTGTCGGTATTAGCAGTGCCAGTTAGGCAAATGTTTCTCCAAGTTACTCTGAAGACATATGCATAAGATGTCCAGGATCAATCAATCAAATCTTTATTAGAGTCTTAGACCACCATAAGGTAAATGAAATAAAGCATCGAACCTAAAGGATAAAATATATTAAAACAATAATCATAAGTACTAAGAGGTATAAAAAACTTAAAAAGAGAATAGTTATAAAAAGACACTAGACTGGTTAAGCTGAAGGCTATAGCTTTCAAGTCACTAAGTAAGCCTACTGTGTTGCACAGACTATCCTGTGACATTTTTCAAGTGCTGTTACACACTGTACACACTGTAAGTTATATCAAGATTGGTGCCTATAAGCAACATGGAGATATAATATTTTTCTGTATGTCCTGGGAATCAGTACAGCAGTGGAAAAATATAACTAATATGTGCGTTTTTGTACAACTGAATGTGAAGAACATGTCCTACTGTTTCTATTTGCCCAGACCCACAGGGGCATTTTCTCTCATGATAAGGAGTCTTCCTGTACTGGCCTTCCAGAACTGCGGAGAGAAGGGCCTGGCACTGAGCCAGTGTAAAGGCTCTACATTTTTAAGGCACATCTAGATTAGTTAAGTATTCAGTGGGAAAGATTGAATACCTATTAGATTCACTGACAATAAAGACTGGAGACCTGGCTAAATCCAGTTGGTGCTCAATATCTGCCACACGCTGTTTAATTGCTTCTTTGGCTTGTTCAAAGCCCATGATAAATAAAAGTTGTGGAGAAAAACCCACATTTAAGATTCTGGTTACCACTGCTTGCTTCCATTTAGATATATAAGAATAATTCGGACATGATATTTAAATTGGCTTGCAGGGGAATGTGAAACTTGAACTGTGCATGTCACCCTGAACTCCTTTAAATTTTATTTAAATGGAAATGCAAACTGATTTTAGCATTTCTGTGACTACATAAATCTGTACTGTAATGAGTCAGATCATTGGTCAATCATGATCAGTCTTATCTGCTCTGACTGACAGTGGCAATCCAGGGTCTAATATAATTCTTATATTTGCAAGTGCCAGGAACTGAACTTGGCACTTTCTGCCTGTAATACAGACCCTCTCCCATTGGGTCATGAAATCTGGATCAGGTCTATGCTGTTGGCATTACAAGAAGGAGAGTGGTGGTTACATCTCCTCTGAGGCCTGAAGAAGGATTGAATCTGGGATCTTCTAGATGTAAAGCAGACCCTCTACCTTTGAGCCACAACCCTTCCTTTCAGAGGAAGTAGGGGAGTTACAAAAGAAACCAAGAGTTTAAGAATGCCTGTTGGAGTTTCCTTTGAAAGGCTAGCACATACAATCTAGGTATGTGAATGGCATGGTTACCTGGTGAAAAACCTTTTGCAGAGTTGATCAAATTTGCTTCTATTGATAAAATAGTGAACTCAACTCACTTTCTGTAACAAAGAGGACCATTCAGGAAGCTGCATAAAAATATTGCTCAGCAAAGAAGCAAAAGTTGTATTTTTGTTGTTTGTCAGTTCAAATTACGCTGCCAGAATATTGGAGTTAAAACAGTTTCTGTGGCAGTGTCATTTGCTGTAAGTTCATGTCTTATGCAGCTAGCGGAAGTTTTGCAGACACATTCCATATAAATTAAAATTAAATATCCAGTAATAGTTGTATTAATATGGCCATAAAATGCATTGTGATTGCTACTGCCTTCCTCTATTTTTTGAAATGTAATGACATTAATTAAATCAGCCTTCACTTGCTTTGCTTGCAGCATTGAGTATCAATTGCAGAAAACTGGGAATGACCTATGAAGAAAAAGGAACTGCAGGATAAAATGTTATTGTATCAGTGTTGCAAACCTAAAATGTTTGCTTGAAAGTCATTCCACTGAAACCTCCTTGAGAGTAAACTGCAGAAACTGCTATGCATTAATTTTAGTACCCATGTAAAGTGAATTGATTTGGGGACATGGACATTATGGGACTATCTATATGAAAGGCAATAAGCTGTTTTCCATCCTACTGATTTAACAGTCAGAGGGAGAAGTTAAAATTTTAATACAAAAATAAAACCTTAAAAGGCTTTTTAAGCCTTTTATTTTTGGGGAATTAGCAAGAGGCTATGGCATATCTTTCAATGCTATATCACAGGGGTTGAGAAGAATGTGTTCAGAATGGCCAGCGATTATACTGTCATTCATTGAAACTGAGGGCAGAGGGCAGCGCTATATACAGAAACAGTGACATCAGCATAATTCCCAAAATGCATTGCAATCTAGTATGGTCAAATTCAGCAGTTAGATTATGCTCATGACACTATGTAGGTGTACCCAAAAGCTTGCACATTCACAGAGGGGTGTTTTTTTTCCCTAAAAGAAACCTTCTATTTACTAATTAAAATATTTATACTCTTCCTTTCGTACAGAATGATGCCCCAAGGCATATCACAATAAAATCTCCAATAAAACAAATTTAGTATATCAATAAACAAATTTTTAAATTTGTTTAAAAACAAATTTTTAAAAATAAACATCCCGATACAAACCAACTATAAGAAAAAGGGCTTCTTAAGTAGAATAGTATCAGAAGACATTTCTAAAGACTGCCAAGGTAAACATATTTCTGCTATCTTTTGGCAAGCTATTCAGGAAAGATGCACTAGGGCAGTGATGGTGAACCTTTTTGAGGCCGAGTGCCCAAATTGCAACCCAAGACCCACTTATTTATTACAAAGTGCCAACACGGCAATTTAACCTGAATACTGAGGTTTTAGTTTAGAAAAAACGGTTGACTCCGAGGCGCATGTTACTCAGAAGTAAGCTTGGTGAACAATCGTGCAACGCTTCAAATGGGTGAATCATGACCCGAGGAGGGTTTACTCAGAAGGAAGCCCCATTGCCAGCAACCGAGCTTACTCCTGGGTAAAGGATCATGCCCAGGTCAGGTTAGATGTGTGTGCGGGGGTGATTTTTCGCGCCCCCCCCCACTATGAACTCTGTGCCCGTGTGCCCACAGAAAGGGCTCTGAGTGCCACCTCTGGCACCCGTGCCATAGGTTCGCCATCACTGCACTAGGGTTTCCAACCTCCAGGGGGTACCTAGAGATATCCTCTGATTACAACTAATCTCCAGGCAACATCAGTTCACTTGGAGACAATGGAAGATTTCGATTGTATTCTACTGAAGTCCTTCCCCTCTCCAAATCCCACTCTCTTCTGGGTCTACCCCCCAAATCCCCAGATATTGTGCAATCTGGAGCTGGCAATCCTAGGGTGTGCCATTATTGGGAAGGCTTTTGAGTGGAATTAGGCCATTCCAGCAACTCTATGCAGTAGCAAGAAGCTGCTGATCAGAGAAACATAGGAGAAAAATGAAAAAAAGATGGACAAGCTTAACAAATACAACAGTGACCACAATGCCAGTATTCATACACTCCAAACAGTAATTTCACATGCACTTGGTTTGCCAAAATCCAATCCATGGTGTCAGTCCAAGGCAGATCAAACAGAAGGTGTAGAGACGCCATTTGAATCTTCTTGGGAAGCAAGAGCAGAGGACAGAAGTACAAACCAGTGCTATCTCATTATTCCTCTAAGGAACTCTAGTCTACACAATGTACACTGGGCTGGATTTCAATTGGTGAAAAAGGTCTTTGACCTCCAAAAGGCTATCATGGAAATTATGGGATTCTCACAAACAAAAGCCAGATAGGACAGATGTTGTTCTATGGAGGGAAAATGTGCAAGATTGAGTGGCAAAGCTGGCTGGACCCACCCCACTGTTCTCTTTGCTTTCATTTCATCCTCACAACAACTTTGTGAGATACATTAGGTTCAAAGAGAGTGACCATCCCATGGTCATCAAGCAAATTTCATGGCAGAGTGGGGATGTGAACCTGGCTCTTCCAGATCCTTATCTGCAACCCTAATCGCTAAACTATACAGGCCCTCTTGCCATGTCATGATTCATTGTCAAGAAGCTGAATTGATCTGGAAGATCTAAGGGTAGTTAGGCATAGGGAGAACCCATCACACATCTGGGAAGAAAGCCCTTGCTGGCCTGAGTTCTTGCCAGTTATGCAGCTGGAAAGGACCTTGTTTCAATACTGGACATCACTTTAGTCTTCACATGATTAATATTTAAAGCCCTTTCTTTACAATAGTCTCCCAGTCTATGAAGCAACTTCCTCAGGCTTGTACATGTGAACCTTACCACCTGCATACAAAAGAACTGAAATTTTATGCAAATTTATAGAGGGAGAAACAAATTCCGATCCGAACAGCTGCACTATAACATACTTTAAATATGCCTTGAAAAGTACAGAGGCCAATGCACACCCATGCTTTACCACTCTAGTAACTGAGATATCCTGTGTCAATAAGAAAGAGATGCCCACCCTCATTTTAGCGTAGATGTTGGTATGAACATCTTGGAGAGGAAACAATAAGCACTTGTCTGCATTTGTGTCAGCCAGCTTTGCCCAAAGGTGATTCTATCAATAGAATCAAACGCTGCTGTCAAATCTACAAAGGTCACATAAACATATAAAATGGGGGCCTTTAATGCTTTATTTAACTATTTGGCAATGGTCAGTAGTACAGTGGCCTCTAATACAATGCAGATAAAATGATAGTCAAACAAGGGTGAGAAAGATTTCTGACAGCTGCAGTTGAAGAAGGAGCTGCAGAGGAATCTGAGAGAGGAGTGAGAAAAGAACAAGAAATATCAGAAGTTGGCCAGTGGAGGAAAAGTTAACAGATGTCAGAAAGACTGAAGGACTGTGATTGAAATGAACATTTGTAGCTGATCCTGATACATCTGACATTAATTTGAAGTCCATTTGTATTTGTTTATTCATTGTTATAAATAGTTGCTTACTTGGATTTATCTATTTAAAATCATATTAAAAATAACATGCCCTGACCTGGATGACCCAGGCTAGGTCAATTTTGTTGGATCTCGGGGGCCAAGCAGGAGCTCTGGTTATTATTTGGGTGGGAGAGACCACCAGAGAAATCCAAGATTGTTACCACAAGAATCAGGCAATGGATAACCACTCTTGTGTCTAACTTATGTCAGCTGCACTTTCCATCACCAAAAATAATATAGTGGTGGCATCTACAAGTTTAAAATTTGTTCCCAGTCTGTTATCCAAATCTGTCTCCACATCAGTCTTGCCATGAGTGCTCTACACATGGAGAAATAAAACATGAATTCAAGGACAGAAAGGGATCTATACACAGGTCCCTGTTTTGCACACAACTTCTTTTATAGAAGAAGAAGAAGAGTTTGGATTTATATCCCCCCTTTCTCTCCTGCAGGAGACTCAAAGGGGCTTACAATCTCCTTGCCCTTCCCCCCTCACAACAAATACCCTGTGAGGTAGGTGGGGCTGAGAGAGCTCCGAGAAGCTGTGACTAGCCCAAGGTCACCCAGCTGGCATGTGTGGGAGTATACAGGCTAATCTGAATCCCCCAGATAAGCCTCCACAGCTCAGGCGGCAGAGGTGGGAATCAAACCCGGCTCCTCCAGATTAGATATATGAGCTCTTAACCTCCTACGCCACTGCTACACTTAACCAGCAAGGATCATTACTGCCCTATTCAAAACACAGTGTAGAAAATTAGGAGTCAGAACAAAAGTACAAGAAATCGAGCAATTGCAATTGTACTATGGGTATTTATATATGACCATTTATATTTTGCAACCCAATTAATGCATTCAAGTTGGACAGTTTGGTTGTATTATTTTTAGCTAAATGCCCAATTAAATTTATTTTTAATCCAAATTGGGTTTCTCCATATAACTAGTCCACAGCAAGGCAACTCAGAGGAAGGGGACAGGTAAAGGGCTGCATGAAACAAGACCAGAAAGAGCAGTGGAATAAATGGGGGAAACAGGTTTGAATAGGAAGGGTTTCCTAAACAAGAGGAGCAAGCAATAAGGAAAGAGTAATTGGCAGTAAGACAATAGGTCACAAATGAGAGATGGAAGAACAAGGACTGGACAGAAGAACAATGACTGGGCAGAAAGAACATGGACTGGTTAAATTTGGGATGAAAAGTAAGATGGGGGTAGGAAATAACACATTATTTCTGTCTTAAAGAGCAGTAGTCTGATAATTTCGTGTTGTGGTATTGGGATAAAGGTCTGCAGAAGAATTAATTACAAAAAATGAAGGTTTGAGATGCCCTTCTAATGCACCTGGATTTACCTGAGATCCTATGAAGGAACCTGTTTGGCTAAATTTAACACAGTCAGTATCTGAAAAGACATTAGTCCATTAATCCATCTGGATTTCTATTGGAGGATCTGGATTTTAGTGCAAATACAAGGACAAAGAAGAGGTGAAACCAAAGAGTGAAGAATGGGGTGATTTTGATGGGATGTATAAATTATCTGAATGGCAAACCTGATTTACATAGATCAGGAGGTGGGTTGGCGGCTTTACCTGGACTTATGATGGAAATACTATGGAAAAGTTCAAAGCTTTGGTTATTATCCTTCAAATTCAAGACATTGCCTATGGCTGTGACTGTGAGGTACCCTGGAGGACCAACAAAGGAGCCTTGGCTAGTGTTCTGGAGCATTAAGGCAGTCAGGCTACTTCCTCTCTAAAGCACCTGGAGCAATTTCTACCTTAATACCTACCTTAATACCTACCTACCCTTCCTTAAAACCAAACTGGATAGGTTACACCTGCATTTCTGACTCTGAAAGTGCAAAAAGTCACTTGAGATATCTTGGGAAGAGGGGTTCCACCTACATCATCCACCTCTGCTTCTTTGATTAGAAACCTCAGCTACACCTCTGCTGCAATGCATAGGGTTCTCTGTGTGTGGCTGAAGATGACCTGAATAACAGCTGGACAGTGTGCTCTTCACTCCAGAGTGCCAGAGATTAATTGCTGCTATAGAATCTAAGGCCCTTTCTGCACGGGCCAAATACAGTGTTCCAGGGATGGCAAAAATGCTGTCCCTGGGAGACCATTGGCACAGGACGCTTTGCTACTGTGCAGCAGTGCTGTCCTGGCTTTCCCTGGGCGGTGTGAAGCCACCCCTGAAAACCTCACTCAATGAGTGAGGTTTTTGAAAAACAGTGTGTTCCCGCCGGCGCAGTGTGAACAGCACCGCCAGGAAGACACTGCTTTCCCCATTGGCTCCCCTCACCTTCTTGTGCAGCATTCCTCTGGAGGGCTGCAGAGACCCGCCGACACTGCCCTCCGACCTCTGGAGGTTGCAGGGCAGCGTAGGTGGGTCCCTGCAGTCCTCCAGAGGGACGCTGCACAAGAAGGTGACTGGAGGGGGACCACCAAGAGGCGGCTGCACGCAGAGCCGCCTCTCCGGCTGCAGGGGAACTCAGGGTCGCTCGCACGCTAGCATGCAAACAGTCCCCAAGCCTCCACCGGCATAAATTATGCCGGCATAAATTATGCCGGTGGTGGCTCGATTCCATGCGTGTGCGGAAAGGGCCTAAATTCTGACAAAGTTAGGTAAACTGCAACCATAAATGTAAGAAGGAAAAGTTACTTAACAGATAAAACAGCAGTTTTTGAATATACGTGCCATGTGTGGCCAAACTAGAAGCTTCATATTACCTCCCAGTCACAGGATTCCATGTTGGACATGTCTCTTCCCTTTTTGAACCTCATGAAGGCTTAGAAGCATGAACATAGATAGCCCTAGGTCCTAGATCTGGGGTCAGGTTTTTCACTTAAGTCTGGCCACACAGAATACACTGTTCTGACACAGTACATTGTACTATATACCTCTGGAAGCAATTTCATTCTTTCTCATCCAGCATCTTTCTTTCTTAATTTGTGCTATCATCCTTACACTGCCTCCAACAACCACCAAAGGGCACTGCTAGGCCCAGTTGTATGGTATACAGAGGAAGGCCTCTGCCGATTAAGTGTATTTAAGTTGTCTTTTTAGATTTAGGTCATATAATTTTTCCCAAGCCATGGACATTTAAATCCAATTTATGTGTTATAGGTGGCTCAGGGCTTTTTGTGTTATTATATTTATTGTTAAATTAACTAGCCTAAGGAAAATGAAGTTATTTGAACTGAGGTATAGGAGAACTACTTTGGCATAAACAACACTGAAACCATTACAAAATGCAGATTTTAAAGGAAATGAATTTTTCCATGATATTTACTTTTCCTTTCTAGTGTTCTAATATCCCCGCAAAAGTTCTGGTGGCTTTGTTTTTACAGGAATATCAGTTTATTCTAGGAGTGTACTATTCATAAGGCATATCCAATGGATTAAAGAGCACATGAATTTACTTTCTGTCAGCCTATTGATCTATGAAGGATTTCATTGTCTACTGGTAGCAGGTTTCCAGAGTTCCAATAAAATCTTTCAAATCACCTACTACTTGATCTTTTTTGGAGATGCTAGGGACTGAACCAGGGGCGCTCTGGATACAAAGCATGTCCTTTCACTGAGTCAAGGTCTGTTGGTGATACCTTCATAAGCATAAATTACTCATTGGTTACTTAGGGTATTCTAATGTACTAGAAGATCTCCAATCCATGCTAATTTCATAATGATTGGACATCTCAAATTCATTAAGATGTAAAGTTTGGATTTAATTGTTTGTGATGTTGAAATAGTTCACAGTGATGTTGCTGGTAGTAACACCACACTAGCAATTAGTCCAGTTAGTATAGTTCAACACTGGTCCCATACACATTTGATGTCTTTCCAACAGTAACAGCAAAAAGGCCATCTTTGACACCCTGAAACTACTATTATACATTTGGGAAAATATGGTCAAATGGCAGTGTGCCTTCACATCTGTAGTTTGAGTCCCAGAGTTGGTCATCCCCATTTATAAAACTAAAATAAATGACTGAACAGATAAATTTTCCCAAGCAAGATAAATGCTAATATATTCAGTATATCTTCAATCCACCTAATCTAATAACATGGAAAACATTGCCTTGCCTGCATCCCCAGAGCTCAGCTTTTAATTTTAATATGCATTCCCTTTGAATAACATGTACGCAGGCATTTCTGTTCAATAACTTAAGCAGTTGCTAAAAACTAGAAATGGACTTTAATTGTGAAATAATACATAACAAACAGCAATGTGAAGTGCAGGATCTTGTGTAGCTTTTCCCCTTCTATTTCAAATGCATCAGAATGCCCTTGTTAGGGTGTTAGGGGAAGAGCGAATGTAAAATGATACAATAAGAAATGTATCAGTGCCAGAAAGTGAAAGTGGTAAGCCTTGCATTTACTCTCGATTGAACTGAAATAAACAACTCCGTTTCATTTGCATTTACAACACTATAAAGCATTGATTTGACCCACAATCCAGAATGACATCTGTTTGGCATACTGCTGACAACTGCTGTTGTCCACTTCCCTGAATTTAGTGTTGTGTTTATATTTTTAATGTATTATTTTATATTTACTGTATATATAATGTATATTTTAATTTGTCCAGCCGTCTCCTGAGCTTCCTGAAACTTTGTTCCTGAAAAATCAGTGGTCTCTCAGAAACATCCATGGATAAAATGGGGTCTGCCATGGGTGGGAAGAGTTGGTGGACATCAGCACTGTCTCTTCAACATTCAGAAAAGCTATCCTATTGGAAGAACTCCATAGCTGGATCCACCTCACTCATTGTTTCCCCAATCTTGCTAACTCAATAAAACATGCAGTATATTCAAAGTATAGATTATCTTGAAAACCAAAAGTTATTTGGAAAACCAAAACCAATTTATTCAACACCCCCCTCCCAAGAAAGAGCTTGATATTAATACTACTCTTTAAAAATTGAATGGACTTATTTTTTAATTGTTTAAAAAAACCTTGTCTATCCAAGGTCAAAACATAACTATGCATAACTATGCATTGCCTAGCGGGCATTTTTGCTGTTTCCTTTTTAAACTGTGATCCAACTATTTCAGGTTCCAGTATCAGAGGTTGTTTTTCATGATTTCTTGCTCTGAAATTTCTAACAGAAAATTTTATTGGTAGGAGCCATCCAGCGCTTAAAACAGATTAAATAGCTCAGAACATATATTAACTAGGAATCAGAGTTAATAAGAATGAAAATACAATACATACTGCTTTGAAAATTTTAACTGAAGTTGCTGTGTTCAACATGCTACAGATGAGTGAGCAGCCTGCATAATAAAGGACAAATCAAGCTGCAATGTTGAGAAAAAAACACTTTATGCAGCAGGAGAATAATAAATCTGTGATGTTCCTGCTGATCCAACCGGTGAAAGAAAAAGTACTAGACCATTAAAAAAATAGGGGTACACCCTGAGAAAATAAGAGATTCAGCAGAGATGGTACTTGCTGTAATGTTTCCCATTTCCCATTTCCCAATGGTACAGCTGTCATGTTATGTCAGGGTTCTCCAGTGTTGTCGAAGTGGGCAACTTGGGCCCCTTCTGCACACGCAAAATAATGCGTTTTCAAACCACTTTCACAATTGTTTGCAAGTGGATTTTGCCATTCCACACAGCTTCAAAGAGCACTGAAAGCAATTTGAAAGTGCATTATTCTGCATGTGCGGAATGAGCCTTGGAGATTTCAGAATTGGAAGAAGGTTATGCTATAAGATGGTTTCCATGGAATGCTGGAGCAAATCACAAAATGTGAAGATATAGCAAGCCAAACATGTTCCTATGATGAATTTTCTGAACGAGTTTTCTCTGCAAAGAGTGATGCCTCTTCCTGCTAGGGCTGTGCATTTGGGTAAAACTGAGTCAAAAAAACTCTAAGGCCATTTCCGCACGGGCGGAATATGGCGGCCTGGGGACGGCAAAAACACCATCCCCAGGCTGCCATTTGCACAGGGGGCGCAGCTGCATGGGCGTTTCGCTGCAATGGCAGCGGCTTCGAGACGCCTCCCCCCCTCCTCGCTCCCGGCACTTACCTTGTCCCCGGGCCTCCAGCGCGTCGCCGAGGCCTGGGGACACGCCCCCCTGCCCTGCGCTGCTGGAGCAGGTGCGCAGGGCCAGAGGGGCATGTCCTCAGGCCTCAGTGACACGCTGGAGGCCCGGGGACACGCCAGGTTGGCCAGGCACTGGCGCTCCGCGGCGCCGGCTGCCCGGCTCTTTCCAGGACCGTCCGTGCGGACGGTCCTAGCGTCGTTGGGTCGGCGTCAAGTACGCGGACCCGGCCGCTTCCGCATTCATGCGGAAACGGCCAAAGCTATTCATTTAAAGCCAAACCTGGAAACTACCAGAAAAACAAGCCATACCTCCTGCTTCAGTGAGATGGAGGAAAGTCAGGACTGGCTATATGCTTTGGGTAGTACAAGAGGAGAGGGCCACACTAAACAGAAAGAGCTAACAAACCAGAGCTAACACCAGACAGAGGGTCACTATCCACTCACCATAAGCCGCGGGGTCACCTCTTTAAAAGCCACGGGGGTCCTGGACGCTCCCCACATCTCCGGCGCTCACTGCGCGGCTGCCAGGGATTTACCTCTCTCCCGCCTCCTGGCTGCGCGGCAAATTAGCTCCGCTAAAAAGAGCAACTTTTTAAAAAACCCCGCGGGTGCCGCGGGGTTGTGAACCTTGGCTGTTTGCGCGCGGCTGATTCGCTGTGGCGCTCAGCCCAAGGGCAATCAGGGAACAGGGCGCGCCATCTTGTTAAGTGGGTGTGTCCCCGTCTAAAGTCGCGGCGTAGTGATGACGTAGACACGTGTCGACATCCAGTCGAAGTCACGTCTTCACGTCTCAACTTGTTCAAAGCCCGTGCCGAGCAAATGGAAAATGTCGGCGCCGAGCGAATGAGGAAGTACAAGAGGCGTGCGTCTGAAGCTGGCTTCTGCTTTCACTTCCAAACACTGCTGATGACGTGTCTCCACAGAAAGCACAGCCAACGATTTACTGCTGGCGTCAGCGTAGTGCCGACGCCTTAATAGAGGGCTGTTAAGCCTCTTTGATGACGTTCGCGACTCACGCTCGTGCGAACCTATCATAAACAACCTCTTCCCAGCCAATCACACTGGAGACCCGCCCTCGGCTGGCCGCCACTTTCTCGTAACTCATGACGCACATGTTCGACGGCCAATCGGAGCGCTCCATTCCCCTCATTGCAACGGAACTCCCGCTCTTTGCTGCCCGCGTTATTTCAAGAATTGCAAACGTGTGGGGAACAAATGTCTCCGTGGTCAGAAGCCACAGAGGCTTTTCATTGCGGGGTCGCAGCGGCGTTGCAGTTTAGTGAGGTAAGTGGGTAGTGGCCCAGAGTTAACAACCAACCAATCAAAAGAACAGTGGTGCAGTTCAAAGAAAAACTACTCTGTTCAGTTACACTGGCCTTAGGTGTTTCACATCCTTTTTCTTTGGAGAACAGAATATAGATGGTCTGGATAAGAACTGAACTGGCAACAGGAAACCCATCAACAGATTCTTTTTCTTTAATAACACTTTAAACTTTTTTTAATAGAAGACCCCAAAAATGGAGCCAGGTTGAAGTAGACATGTAAATCTACCTTTGTTTCTTGGCATCATTCCATAATGGAATTATGACATCAAAATATAATAAATTTACACCTGCAGTTCTCATGCCAAGAGCAAGGTACAGAAGTGTTTTAACAGTTACATAGGAAATTGGTCTCGAAACATCTCAGTGATATTTTTTTCATAAATGTATCCATGTCTACAGAGGTGGATATTGAAAACTTTCATTACACTGGTACAGAGGCATGCCCGTGATTTCTTTTTCCTGTAACTCCAATTGCTGCCTGTTTAAACCTGATTGAATCTGACTTCAAGTGGTCAAAACAATCTTGCCAAGTTATTTGCATTTATGAATTCTATCAACAGCTCAGTCTCAAAACTCTCACTTACAGTGAACGGGCTGGGGGAATGGACATTTTTCCAGATTTAATTGATGAAATAGAGTGTTTTCTGCCTCACATTTTTATTTAGTTTTCTTTAACTTTTTTTAGGGGGTGGGAATTACTGGGTTTGAGCAGTAAAGTACACTGCCCCTGTTAATGATATATTTGATCTGTTATTTGCTTTTTAAATTGGATTCTGATTTGAAGGGGGGGGGGCTATTCAGGTAGCCTGGATTCTAATGCAAACAATTTTCTCCAATGCTGAACTGCCAAACTTTCATTTGCAGGGTTTTATGAAGGACAATATTATCTGTATTAGGTTTTTTTTCCTTTGATTATTGTAGGACCCATTTTTGGGGTGGCAATAGCCATTCCAGGACTCTAAATAGAGATATTTCTACATTTCTATTAACAGTGTCAGTTGATCAAAGGACATGTGGTTTATCAATTACCTGCCCTTTAACTGAGTAAATTTAACAGATTCATTTTTAAAAGAATATTTAAATATTCAACTATTGTAGTGCTTCAGTATAACTTTTATGATTCAAAAAGCAAAAGCTACAATTCATCAGATGAAAGGCCATTTTTAATATTTCCTTTTCATATCCTGTTGATTCAAATGCCTGAGGAAGTAAACAGCCTCAGAAAATAAACAAATATGCCATTTAATCACAGTTTCAGTTATTACAAAACATGATCCCTACAGCTTCAATTAATGAATCTGTCATTAAATCTGCAGTCCTTTCCATAGTTGAGCAGGATTAAATTAAGGGGTTGCCAACTGCAGCATGGGGAATTTAGCACTGGTGCTTTGGAAGAGTGGAGTTTAGATACTGCAGGGAACTCAACAGAGACGTGATGCCATAAAGACCACCTTTGGAAACTGCCAGTTTCTGTAAGGCAACTGATCTTTGCATTCCAGAGACTGTAATATTAAGAGAACTCCCAGTCTCACCTGGGCCCTTTCCGCATGGGCCAAAAACAACGGCCTGGGGGCGGTAAAAACGCCGCCCCCAGGCCGCCATTCGCACAGGCGGCGCTGCTGCAATGCAGCAGTGCCGACCTGACTGCCCTCCCCCTCCCCCAGGGCGGCGTCAGGCCGCCCTAAACAACAACCCTTTAAAGGGTTGTTGTTGGGGGGGAAGCGTCTTCCCGGCGGCGCGGTGCGAAGCGCGCCATCGGGAACACACTGTCTCCCTGCCCCATCCCACTCACCTTGTCTTCGTTGTCGCCTGTTGTTGCCGTCGAAGCCCCGCCTCCATGCGCTTCGTCCTCCGACTTCTGGAGGTCGGAGGGCAGCATCAGAAGCGAAAGGCTTCACGCCAGCAGGCGCAATGGTATCGGGACAAGGCAGAGTGGGACGGGGCAGGGAGAAGAGGCAGCTCCGTGCGGAGCCGCCTGCCGTTTGCCGGCCTCTGCTGAGGCCGTCCACATGCGTGCATGCGAACGGCCTTCACCTCCACGCCGGCGGAATTCTCGCTGGCGTGGAGGCGATAGGGAGGCCGTGCGGAAACGGCCCTGGAGATTTGTAACCTAAGTCACACTGAAATAGCGGAATTTATACACAAGAAAATCACGCATAGAATCTGGCAGCACAGCTGCCCCAATTGTTGTAACAAACATTTTATTTGCTACCTTGTTAGAACTAGAATTGCCACCAAATGTATTCTTCAGAGTTTAAAGCAGTGAACCCCCGAGTGAAATTCATGGACACAATGGTGGCAAAGAATGGTGTTTTGGGTACCAAATTCTCCTTTCCAAAAGCATTTCTTCATCTTCTGTATTGACTCCAACATCTGTTTAGCATACTGCCTTACAAACTTGCTGCAAATGGTATTTATTATTGTGTGACAGACAAGCATGCATAGATAGCAGCTGGTTGAGAGAAGAAAAAACAAATTGACTCCAGGTCTCTCATGAAAAGATTTAAACACTGTCTGTCTTTCCTATTACAAGTCATAGTTTTCTGGCAGCTATACCTGGTGTGTTATTTCATAGCTAAGCTGGACTGTTTGTTGATCTTATTATCACTATTATTTTAGAGCCTTCAAAACAGCCAACAGATATATGGCCTGCTACTAATATTTCTTCTCAGCTACGTAATGTGATAGACTTTTTTGTCCATCCTCCTCCATTCTCCAAAGCCCATCATGAATTCCTGAAGGTCTGAACAAATAGAAGCTGTCCCATTCTTTTCTGGACTGGTAGGGAAATTTAAGAATTTGCTTTCAAAGAACATTGGCTTGATATCAAAGAGAACAAAGCCCAGGAAGTTCTGGACTGAAGATTTTATGTGTGATTTTAAGGCATTTTTTGACTTTTATAAAGTACAAACTTCTTATTAAATAAAAAAGGCAATGTATTGTCGAAGCCTTTCACGGCTGGAATCACTGGGGTGTTGTGTGGTTTCTGGGCTGTATGGCCGTATTTTAGTAGCATTTTCTCCTGATGTTTCGCCTGCATCTGTGGCGGGCATCCTTAGAGGATCTTCAGAGAAAAGGCAATGTTTACTATCTGTGTATCTGTGCACAACACTTAAATGATTCACAGCAACAAGAAGGTGTCCTAGCCTATAGTGAGCAGTGTAATCAAACTTAAAGGCTGTCAAAAAATATGGAAAATGTCTTAAATTTAATCTTTTTGCATGTCTTCTAAATTTACAGATTGTTTTATTGGATTCCTGGGGGCTAGTCCAATAGTGTAACCACTACACTATTTAAAATCAAACAAACCTCTCCTGCTGCTCCACACTCTGATGGAAAATTAAAAGTAGAGGTAAGAAATTCCCTGCCTGGGAGATAAGAACCCTACTTGGCATAGGGACAAAGCAGGGGATTAGGCTTATTGACCTCAAAGTTGGGCCTGGAGTTCTAGAATTTCGATCAACTCCAGACTACAGAAACCATTTATGGCTGCTAATTTCTACTTGGGAAATCCCTGGAAATTTGGGGATGGAGCTAAGCAGAGATATAGAAATTGCCATTGAAATCTGCTGTTTCTTCCAGGAGAACTGATCTTTGCAGCTTGGAAATCAATTGTAATTCGGGAAGAACTCCAGACTACACATCTACCAACATAACCCTAATTCCCCTGGAGGAGATGGCACCTGTGGTGAACAGACTGTATGCCATGATAATTCTGCTGACTGTCCTTCCTTCCAGGAATTTCTCAAGCCAATCTAGGTGCTTATGTTTTGTTAGTGAGTAGTTTCTGGTTGAGCATTAGGCTCATATTATCCTATAGCCATCATATAAATAATTCTCCATAGCTAAAAGGAGAAGGTGTCATTATTGTGAAGAATGACAGGATGGTTCTCGTGAGTTTAACACAGGTTTATTTACAGCTAACAATAAGACTAATCAGATCTATAAACAGCTACACAGAAGCTCTCAATCTGGACTTCTCTAAGGCCCTTTCTGCACGGGGCCAAAAACAGTGGCCCAGGGACGGAAAAACACCAGTCCCTGTGGAGCTGTTCGCACAGGCAGGTTTTTGGAAAGCGCCACCTTCCCATCCGTGCGGTGCGAACTGCACCGTGCCAAAGGCACCCCTTTCCTGTCCCCCCCCACGCACCTCGTCCTCCAGCATCAGTCTGGAGGGCTGCTGAGACCTGCCCATGCTGCCCTCCGACCCCTGGAGGTCGGAGGGCAGCATGGGTGGGTCCCTGCAGCCCTCCAGACCGATGCTGGAGGACGAGGTGAGTGGGGGGGATGCAGAAGAGGCGGCTCTGCACGGCCTCTGTGGGGCTGCTGCGGGGGCTGCTCGCACGCTCCCGTGCGAATGGCCCCCTCCCCTCCACAGACATAATTTCTGTAAGATTTCTTTGTATACCATGCTTTTTTGTAAATATTTTTTTTCAGAATGGGGAAGTAATTTGCTTTGTTCTGGCCCATGGACAATTTGCACTTTTACATCAGCAAAGCATCAGATTCTTGACAGTGCAACATAAAGTTGCCCAATGCTGAACTGGTTCTAGTAAGTAAATACAACTTTTTACAGTGTTTGACCTTGAGATTTATTAATGGTCATATCATAGCAAAGGCAAGTTTTACTGGGAATTGCCATCTTCTTAATGTAAATGTGAGTTTAAGTTGTGGAATAAAAACCATTTTTCCAGATACTGAACCCATTAATACTTCAGCAATAATCAAATATGGTTTTAGTTATTTACCTGCTAGCCTTGTTCCATTGCACAATCCTCATTCCATGTTGAGGGTTCACAATGGGAGCCAATGGGTGATATGGGCCACCTTTTTCAGGGTCCATAACTTGGGCCCCCTTGAACCAAACTGCACCAAACCTGGAGTGCATGATCAGAACAGTGTCTTAAAGACACCCTGAAAGTTTGGTGATGATTCTTTTAAAAATGTGCCTCCTGCAGGCACCCCAGGAATTCCCCCATTGAAAGCAATTGAAAAAATTCAATGCAAACCACAGAATCTTGGGCAAATTCCTGGGGTGCCTGCTGGGGGCGCATGTTTAAAGGTATCATCACCAAACTTTCAGAGTATCCTTGGAATACTGTTTTGATCATGCACCCCAAGTTTGGTGCAGTTTGGTTTGGGGGGCCCAAGTTATGGACCCTCAAAGATAGCCCCTATCTTCCATTGGCTCCCATTGGAAACAATGGGTGATATGGGCCACCTGTTTGGGGGTCCATAACTTGGGCCCCCTGAACCAAACTGCACCAAACTTGGGGTGCATGATCAGAACAGTGTCTTAAAGACACCCTGAAAGTTTGGTGATGATTCTTTTAAAAATGTGCCTCCTGCAGGCACCCCAGGAATTCCCCCATTGAAAGCAATTGAAAAAATTCAATGCAAACCACAGAATCTTGGGCAAATTCCTGGGGTGCCTGCTGGGGGCGCATGTTTAAAGGTATCATCACCAAACTTTCAGAGTATCCTTGGAATACTGTTTTGATCATGCACCCCAAGTTTGGTGCAGTTTGGTTTGGGGGGCCCAAGTTATGGACCCTCAAAGATAGCCCCTATCTTCCATTGGCTCCCATTGGAAACAATGGGTGATATGGGCCACCTGTTTGGGGGTCCATAACTTGGGCCCCCCTGAACCAAACTGCACCAAACTTGGGGTGCATGATCAGAACAGTATTCTGAAGATACCCTTGAATTTTCATGCCAATACCTTTACAAATGCACCCCCTGCATGCCAAAACGTGAAAAAACAGCAAAAAAATAAAAACGCATTCGAGAATCTCGATGTCACCGCAAATTCAGGTGTATCCGAGCCTGGAAGGCTCGGATATGTGGGGATCCAACCCCATACATCCGAACTGGACCCGAATCAAACTGGAGCTGAATTTATTTCCCATTTACCAACTCTAGAGGATACACCATAAGCTGTAAGTTTGAATGCTTAAGAATGCTCATGCATTCCGTTTTTCTATTTAACAACAACCTTTATTAGGCATATAAAATAGGCTCTAGAGCATTACCAGACATTTGTGAAGTACAAAACAAGAATACATTCAAAACACAGAGAAACTGTATCTAGCATTAGATGTTACTTAGAAAGTTTTGTCACTTGTAAAAGAAATTTTGCGACTCTTTCTAAGAGCACGATATCTGTATTGTTTAACAGAAGCTCCACAACAGAACTGTCAGCCTAATCCTAATCCCCACATATCTCAGACAATCGAGTATAATGTGAGCAAGAATCTCCACTTGGTTTTTACAGTGAGGGCCAACCCGATCCTGGAGACGGATAGATAAGTAGCGACCCTTTTTAATGGCAGATGGAAAAGTATTGCATCTGACCCTTGTAATAATCGTTTTTCTATTGTTAGTGGTTGTCCCTATATGGCAATGAATCACTAAATCATGGTGGAGTGGAGGTTTACCATCTGCATTTTTGAATATAATAGCAACTTTGTTAGACCTTGAAGCATTATATCTCCTTGCGTCATTGATGTGATTTTGAATAATGGACATGGGTACCACAGCAGGGGCAGCGTTATTAATTTGAGCATCATGTATGTTCGTTCAAACCTCATGAAGCATTTTACATGCTTCTGCAAATTGATTATTTTGTGTCATGAATGTACTTAAGGTTTGCAATAGATGTTTATTGCACTGCCTGTTTTCACACATTTGAAATCTTTGATCTGCTGCCTCATCTGGATCCAAAATTTACAAATGAGCATATTTTAACTTCTTGCCATAATTAGGATGTACTGCTCCTGCTCAATGATAGATTGATCCATGAATTCTAAAACAATAAGGGCTGTAACATGGTGGAGGAGCAATTTGTGCTCCCATGGATGCAAATGCAAGAGAACTATTAATTGACCGTATGTTATCGATTAAGTTTTGTGAATGCTCATGCTGATATGTCATAAGTTGTTCAATCAGTGGAGAAATGAGAATGCAATTTAATTTCCCCAGTCCTTTGGAGCAACATTTGAAACATTCTATTTGAAGGTACTTCTCTGGGAAAATATTTGGCCTTACAAAAGCCACAAATTTGATTAAGAGTGCCACACGAGTGTCTCAGAACAGCTTTTTCAGTATCTATGGTCTGCAAGGCTTTGTGGTGTGCAGGTCTTTCTTGTGGTCTGTGTTTGTCTTGGTCTTTGAAAATGGTTGAGATGTGTCTTTTTTGGAGGGGGTCATGTGTTGTGCTTCTGAAATTGGACATAATGCATATAATATGTTCTATGTCAGTGGTTCTCAACCTTCCTAATGCCGCGAGCCTTTAATACAGTTCCTCATGTTGTGATGACCCCCAACCCTAACATTTATCCATTTTACAGATGGAGAACACTGATGCAGAGAGTCTTAGGCGACCCCTGTGAAAGGGTTGTTCGACCCCCCAGGTTGAGAACCACTGTTCTATGTGGTGGATATTTTCAGGAATGGCTGGCTTTCTTCAAAGGACCAGGCCACTCTGTTTAAGGCTGATTTTAAAAAAAAATCTCTTCTCCACTGCTCTGCCAAGTTTCATGAAGGGAGGCTTGAGAGCTTGCAATTTATTTATTTATTTATTCATTCATTCATTGGATCACCTTGAAAAAGGGAGATACATTAATAGACCATTCTATTGTAATGAATGACATGTCAAGCTGTGGTATGATTCTTTCCCTGGCCAGAATCCACTGCTCAGAAGCCCTAAAGGCGTTGATTATATAAGGGCACCTCTTTTGACTTCCTGTCATATCTGTCTTCACTTTCATTTAATATTCTGCTAGCAGATGGAGTAGTTTTGAAATCATTTGATTAATAATGACTTTGAGATTTCTTTGCCACATTTTTCCCTTGCATTTTTCCCCACCCTTTGCAGTAGGAGAGGCAGATAAGTCCCAGAAATAGTCAAAGAATAAGATTGCTTATTAGAGTCCAATACTTATTTTCTGTTTTGTAGAAGCAAAAGTTGACCTTTAGGAAGGGGTGGAATGATCAACCATTTTGAGTTTTAGTCTGCATATGATTATTCCCCAGGAAGGCATTAATTTCAGGTTAGTGTTAAGTATAAAAATTAAGGACAGCAAAATGTTTTTAAATGTACTGGTTTATTATTATTATTATTATTATTATTATTATTATTATTATTATTATTATTATTATTATTATTATTATTATTATTATTATTACTATGACTGTTATTATTTCTCCCATACTTACAGACAGAAAGGGATTTTTTGATGTTTAACTCTTGTTGTTAATCATATACCTGTCTAATCCTACTAATATCTCAGCTTCCACTTTCCACAGCAACTTGAAAAGGCACCCCTTCACTAGCAATCCCATCACTCTCATGTTGTTCATTTCAAATGTTCAGAACATACCATCCTTTGGGAGAGGCTGTGGCTCAGTGGTAGAGTATCTGCTTTGCCTGTAGAAGGTCTCAGGTTTAATTCCCAGCATTTCCATTTTTAAGGAGCAGGTAGCATGTGACAGCCCTAGCCTGGTTAGCTGAGACTAGTCCGATCTTATCAGATCTCAAAAACTAACAATGATTGGCCCAGATCAGTATTTAGATCAGAAACTACCAAAGAATACCAGAGTCACTACACAGTGGAGGAAGAGGCAAACAACCTCTGAAGGGCTCTTCATCTTGCCTTGAAAAGCCTTCAGGATCAGGGGTGTGGTGGGGGAGTTCTGGGGCATTCTGGGGGCGGGATGGGGCGGGACAGGGCGGGGTGTGGCAGGGACGCAGGGTGCATGCATACCCCAGGTGCAGTACTCTGGTTCTGCTACTAGCACATTTTTTTAATGTCGCTAAGGGGACCGGGGGGGGGGGGGGAAGAGGTGTAGCTACAGTATCACTCCAAAGTTTGAACCATGGCATTCTGTCCAAATGCTGAAATTTTTTCTGGTAGCCTCTGAGGAAACCTCTAATAAAACTGAAAAATTGCAAATCAGCTGTGGATAAACTCTTTTGTCTGTCCTCTTCATTGATGTTATGTGGTAAAGCAAAGCAGAAGTCCAGTGGCACCTTAAAGGCTAACAACATTTATTCCAGTATGAACTTTTGTGAGACACTTCTTCAGATAAAATGGTAGCAAATACAAGCTCTTCCGAGTTGTTTGTGTGTCAGCACAAATCACAAGCTCAGGCTGTTGATCTCAGGGGGCATTGGTGCATATTACCCGAAGATGGGTTTAATTTTGATGGCCTAGACAGGCATTGTAAACATTCTCTTTTTATTGATATGCTATGCAACAGCTATTGAAAGAAAGTTTAATCTGTTTCTCTTGCAACAGTATTCAAGAGGAGGAAAACTGAGAAAGTGATTAGAAATTCCACTGAGATACAAAATCTTCCCATTTTAACCTCTTTTTGACTTTTGCCACTGGTTGGTTAAAAAAACATATATTTGCACTCCTTAAAAGGGTGAAATTTGTTTGCGGTCTGCCTACCTTTTTTCAGTCAGCATTTCCAGACTGCAATCCCTCCATTGGATTTTTTTCTTTGAAGACAGTTCATTAATAAGATAATTATTAATGAGATAATGTTCTGCTCATTCCTGGTATTTAATCTGCTGCTTTGGAAACCTAGCCACGTACCTGATCATCCATTAACTCATATGGACTCTCTCGGGTATTTTCTCTGGTTAAATCAAGGTCAATCAATCTGTCTTGCATCCATATTTATTCAGGATTCTTTTGAGCTGGCAGTGATGCTTTTTGCTAAAGACAACACGTTGTATGACTACAAATGCATGGGTGTGCAAATGTTCATTCTTTCTACGGTAGTAAAAATATAGAAATTATCACAGGTGTTTCCCAAGTGCTAATCACAGTCATGATAAAAACTTTTCTTCAGTTGTATTTCCTCAATGGTCAAAATCATAGTTTTAAATATTGGAAGATTTTATTTATTTGCTTCATTTATACCATGCCTTGTCCTCTGAGAGAACCCAAAACTGCTTGCATCATAACATCATTCTCCCATTCTCTATTTTATCTTCACAACAACTCTGTAAGGTAGGTTAGACTGTGTGTGACTAATCATCTAGCAAGCTTCCACGGCAGAGTGGGGATTCAAACCTGATCCTCCAGAAGGCAAGAAGGTGTGGTAGTGATCCTCATCTGGATCATCTGGGCAATCCCTATCCCAATGATATTGAGTATTGCATGTGTGAGCATACTTCTAGTACCGTAATCCCATTCCCAACAAAATATTGTAAAACTACAGGAGATACAGAAAAGGATAATCCAGGGATGAAGAATTTTCTTTGAGGGAAATGGCTATCAGATTTGGAACTATTTAGGGGGGAATAGCTGGCAATAAATTAAAGGCAGGTAAAGAAAATGACTACTTACACAATGCAAAGTTAACTTGAGAAACTGTAGAATTAAAGCTGGGTTTTTTCATACTCCACGTTTCTACACTGAAATGTGGAGTATGCTCATCTTCCCTTTCTTTCCCCTTCCCCACAACAAGCACCTTGTGAGGTAGAAAGGGCAGAGAGAGTTCTAAGAAAACTGTGACTGCATGTGAAGCAGTGAGATTCTCCAGATTAATCTGGTTTTCCAGATGATAAGCTATTGCTCATGTGCAGGAGCAGGGAACAAACCTGGTTCACCACTCTTAGCCACTACCCCATGCTCTTAACCACTACACCACTGGCAACCTTATTGAGTTTATCTCCTGCTGACCTCTTTTTTGTCTGCTTCACTTTGTATGGATTGGAAGAAGTACTTCAAAAGGCCTGCTCTGTGGTAGACTGGTTGGTGGGTTTGGTACAGGAGAGAGAATTCAGGTGCCCTGACCTGGATCATCCCAAGCTAGCTTGATCTCATTAGATCTCAGAAGCTAAACAGGGTCAACCCCAGTTAGTGTTTGGATGGGCAGCCTTCAAGGCATACTAGAATTGTGACACAGCCAAACCATAGCAAACCACCTTAGAACATCTCTTGTTTTGAAAACTCTTCAGAGTTATCATAAGTCAGCTGTGACTTGAAAACACTAAAATACACTCTGAAGTGTATTTGAATAGGCAGAGATAAGCAAACCAGACACTGTAGACTGACAGCATCTCTCAGCACATTTTGGGTCTGCAAGGTATGATAAGGATGGAGGGACTAAGTTCCTGGGCTTGAAGCCAAGGATGTGCCCAAAATTGGTGAAGCCTTTGGGTAGCACCTTAGAAAACTGGCACTAAAAGGATAAGAATCAGTTCATTTGAAGTTCAGTCATAAACAACAGCAACAACACTAGTTTAATTCTACTTTGTTGTGTGACATTTTTCTTTTGGGATGTGGAAACAAATGATTTTCCACAGCTCGTCCAAACTTGTGAAACTTACTAATTAAAAGCATAATAATGATGCAAATCACATTTCTTCTGTGGTTTTTTTTTTTAAAAAAGCTGGTTTTTAAAAATAGCTGGTTGTTAACAAGGGCCAAAGATTGAGATCAATAACAGCCAGACACACAAACAGCTCTATATTTTCCACAGTACACAGCTGCTGGAAACAAAATATCACTCAGGGCAGTTAGGAGAACAAGAAGTCCACTGTTGACCATGCAGTGTCTTCAGCTTTGATTTATCAGTAACTTCGATTGGAATCACAATAGTGCAACTTCATGTGAGTGTCTTTCATGTGTTTCTTTCATTGACATTTAAGCATTTTCAGCTTTGGTTGCAGAGTCCCAGAATATGTGGGAGGTGGGAAAGTCGACTGGCTAATAAAAGGCACGTGTTAACTGTTAACGTCAATTTAGCAAATTCTGCTTAAAAGCATGTACTCTCCGAGCTAATTCATCCAATTGCCTTTTAATTATAATGCCTTGCTCTGAGTTACAAATATAATGACTTTTTAATATAACTTGCACTGTTCTGTATCCAGTGTAGGATTTAATCATGTAATTTATTCAATCAGAACCAACACATTTTGTAATTAAACCACACACTGCCATTTAAAGCAATATTAAGATTCCAACTTTATCCTGAAAGGCAAGAAATTTATCAGAAAGACTGCAACTTCACAGCTAGCTGCAATATTTGTATGAATTTTGTAATCAAGTGGAACTGCCTTAGCCTAAGTCATCCTTCCATGAGATGTATCAAAATATTGATAAACTGATAATTCTCTGGAGTGCTAATATGAAACCTAAAGCAAGAACAGGACAGGATTGGATTGGATGCAATGAAAGAAATGTGGCTGCCTCAGCACATGTCTCTTCTGCCTTTCTCCTTGGTGATAGATACCAAGTGATATGAAATCACTGTGCTGTTCATTTTTCTACCCCATGAGCATCCAGCCAGCAAGAGGTATTATTATTATTTATTATTATGGGACTAGCACAATCCAATCATGTTGAGCCAGCGTGGTGTAATGACTAAGAGCAGGTGCACTCTAATCTGAAGAACCAGGTTTGATTCCCCACTCTGCCACTTAAACTGTGGAGGCTTATCTGGAGAACCAGGTTAGCTTATGCACTCCAACACATGCCAGCAGGGTGACATTGGGCTAGTCACAGTTCTTTGGAACTCTCTCAGCGCTACTCACCTCACAGGATGTTTGTTGTGGGGGAGGGGGAAGGGAAAGGAGATTGTAAGCCTCTTTGAGTCTCTGAGTCCTTCCAGGAGAGAAAGGAGGGTATCCAAACTCCTCCTCCTCCTCCTCCTTCTTCCATGATATAGTTTGTGGTCTTAAGTGTAATCAGGAGAGAGAAAGGAGGAGATATGAGGCTGCCATTTTCTTCATCTTGTGCTTACGGTTCAGTCTTGGAAAAGTGTGTTGAGATGTATAATTTAGAAGATGTGGCATTTAAAACTGAATGTGTCTTTCAAAAAAAATGACACGAAGCGAAGCAGCAAATGTCACTGTTGTTAATGGCAGTGTTGTTGTGTTTCCGAGTCAGCTAGTAAAATTGAAAGTTCATAAATAAAAAGGCCAGAAGATTTTAGCTTTTCCATAATTAATATTCAAGTTGCTTTTAATATGCAGTTTTCTACCATGGTCTCATATTCTGCTGCTCTCAACTTCTACATCTCAAGCAGTAATCTTTGGAGCTGCCGACAAAGACTTGGGAAGTCTGAATGTTTGGGGCATGTAATTAGATAAGACTGCAGTCCTTTTTTTCTGGACTATTTTGCACACAAGTCACAGGAAAAGATTTCATAAGAATGGATCGATATAATTAGAAGTGGATATGCCTCTACGTGCAAATGCCTAGATAAATTAAAACCAATTGCACAAATCTGTTATCTGATCAGAGGTAAAGTAATATAAATGTTTTTAACTACAGAGGCACCCAAATCCCTCTTGCTCATTTATTCTCCTTAACTTGCATTTGGCAGCTCTTTTTCCCCCTTTTAAAAGGAAATTCCCATTGGCAGTGGGGAACAGATGTCAGGAAACCCTCTCATAGTATAGTGAGACAAGAACAGCAGATGGTTCCTTTGAATTCCTCTGTCTTCTAGAAGAATCAGGGAGATAAGGCCTCCCTGACTATTCAATAGTCAACCATAGCATCTGAAACTGATGAAAAGAGGTATGGGGCAGGGTTTTCATCAATTAAAGTTGCTGAAGAGACTGCAGATGGTTCTTCTGGATTCTACCTTCTTTCACGGGAGTCAACAGAGCATGACCTCCTTCATCTGCAATAGTCCACTGGAAGCTGTGGTTAGCATTGCTGACAGCAACATGTTCATCCGACAGCTAGCTAATTCTTCTTTTGCTATCTGGTTGCAGTAAACTTTACACAGTTCAGCTCTGCATTTGAGGGACTGGTTCATTATATCAGCTCTTCCAACAACCTACCCTTCCAACAACCTACTTATAGTACAGCTACTGTCCTTTGGGACAGCCAATTGACTAGAAGCCTGCTGATGTGCACGTTTGTGAGAAACACAGTTTTTCTTTGTATCCTCTACCAACACATGTGCTCTTTATATGCCTGCCAGGAACAGTGTGCTTTGGACAATTTAGTCCTCAAGAGGCCCATTTGGGGGTGAGGATTTGGTGGTGGAAGTGGTGTGTGGCCATGACAGCAGATTTATTCTTCTCAGGGCACTTACCCCAGTGGTGGGGCGATTCTGCTGAGATGCAGCCACCACTGTGCCCCCAATGCTGGTACATGATACCAGACCCAGACCAGCATCCAAGCCCTCCTGCCACCACTGCAGGCATAGTGGGGGCAAGCTGGGGGGACATGGACATGGAGGAGCCAACTTTAGCAGGCTGCTTCCTTGCCATTTTCCAAGTTATGCCAGCAGCTGGGAATTCAGATGACTTAAGTCTATTGAACCCCATAGAGGCTTCTCAGCAGCAGGAAGGCTTGTTCACTTTTTGAGCCTCCCCATACTGCCAGGAATCTTCTTTGGGGGGTAGGGGTTGCATTGTGGTTGAGTGCCCAGCTCTTGGATGGGGCTTCCCATCCCTTTGAACTACATTTCTGTGGATACACCAAGTTATGGCATTTCAGACATGTCCAAAAAAGCAGCTTAGCCACTGGGCATGGTATACTAGCTGGTTTGCTATTAAAGCAACAGGTAACAACAAATGCAACAACAACAGGAAAAGTCCATGCTTACAATGAATGTTGCTTCATGCAGCAGTTTATAAGTATATGGAAATACAGCAATTAGCTCAGCTGACCAACTGCAGGAAAGACATCACCATTGCTTGATTATGAAGGGAATCAGTGCTGATACTGCCTAAAGCAAATTGAAAAAAAGAACATAAAATCAGCTAAAATCATGTCTGTCGATTTCAAGCAAATTATTTGGTGCATTTCAGTAATTCCTTATATTGCTGCAATAATATTCATATATACAGACTTGTAGTTAATACCCACTTCATTTCAAAATTCCTGATATTGCTGCAATAATATTCATGTAAGCAGACTTAAGAACATAAGAACAAGCCTGCTGGATCAGACCAGAGTCCATCTAGTCCAGCACTCTGCTACTTGCAGTGGCCCACCAGATGCCTTTGGGAGCTCACATGCAGGATGTGAAAGCAATGGCCTTCTGCGGCTGCTGCTCCCGAGCACTTGGTCTGCTAAGGCATTTGCAATCTCAGGAGGATCAAGATTGGTAGCCAAGCAAAGATCGACTTCTCCTCCATAAATCTATCCAAGCCTCTTTTAAAGACTTGTAGTTAATACCCACTTCATTTCAAATTTAGTAGGTTATCAGTTTAGAAAATCTGAAATTTGCATCTTTTGCTAGCATGAAATGCTAACGTTTTCCAATTGCAAGGCCCAACATCTGAAAAAGTGTGTTCTCATCATTAGTTCTACAGCTAGCAGTATTGATTGACCTTCATCAAAATTAATACAATGGCATTTAGTATTCCTTTGTCTGTCAAACAATTTGTCTCGCTAATCTAGTAGGATCTCATGTACCAATTTGTACAAGAATATAGATACAATAAAATCTTGGGTTAGAAATTTTAAAAAGCTGTCGATACAATTTATAGTATCATTCTGCTTTGATGTTGTAAAGCTGCTAAAAGATCACAATGTTATAGAGAAATGAGTGCTGGGAAACAATGCAGAAAAATCTTAGGTCAGTTCTGTAGTATAGGAATGAAATAGTTTTGGAATGAAAAAGTTAAGGTTTTCATAGGGTTCATGAAAAATTAACTGATGGAATTCTGGGTTTCACAATGTGAATAAAATGGATAGAAACAGGATCTAAGTTACTCTTGAGTTATGTTTCCTCCATGTTCGTGAAAATGCTTTATACATATTACTTAATTGCCCCCAAATTCATCAGAACCATGAAGTCAATATGTTCGGTTAGGTCACAATTCAGAAAATTGTCAGAAATTTCAATTCCATAAACTCTGCTAAATGCATTTATTTCAAGCAAGCCTTTAATAGCATAAATAGCAATAAAATAATTACAGCATACTGTATGGTGAAAAGGTGATAGAAGAGGCTAGATTATCTAAAGTTTATTATTCCTTATATTCTCAATAATTTGATATAGTTCATCCATTTATATACCTGTCAATGTATTATATCACACGTGGTGCATAGTTATAAGATTTGTATCTAGGGTCAATGTGTCTGATCCAAACTTATCTCAAAGGTCTGAAAGTCCCTCCAAAGATACACTGCACCAGGAAACCCTGCGGCTAGGAAAATCATCTATCAGGTTTCAGCAAGGTATAGTCATGACAGTGCCAACTTGGGAGTCAGCCAGCTTGAAAGAGCCCAGCCAGTTCCCAGCAGTGTGTTCAGCAGCAGAAGCCAACTCACCTGGGTTCCTATCAGAGATGACCCTGGCTTTTTGACTCAAGGATGCTCTGGTAAAGTGGCAGGGAATGCAGACAGTACTGACCTTCTTTAAAAAGACTGAGTGGGATAGCCAGCCATTTAAAGAGCTGCAGGAAGGAGAGCCAGTGAGCTAAACAACTCAAGACAAGGATTCATTAGCTTAGGAACCTGTCATTTTCAATGACTGTGGAGTATCTGGGGAGGAAGTATTGGCAGAGTCTGGGATTGGCTCTCCCCAAGGAAGCACTTAAAAGACATGCCTTGAAGCAGTCAGGGAAGTAAAGTCAGACCTATTTCCTAGCAGGTGGGAATAGATACTGGTATGGTACATTGTGGGATGTGGGATTGCTGCTCTATGCTGAAGCTACTCTGAGACACTTGCCCAAAGAAAGCAACCCTAAAAAATGAGACAGCCCTAGACTCAATCCTGATCCAAATGGCACCTGACAGTAATCTATATTACATAAATGAAATATTTTCATTGGTAAGTAAATTTGTTCTCAGTGTACTTGAGAGTGAGATACCTTTTTGTATTCTGCATAATGAATAATTCAGTGCAATTTAGAAACTTACAAAGGAAGCATCATGGATTCAATACTATGTTTTGTCATAGTCTTTATTATTCTGCACTGGACATATTTCTAGTAAGCAGGATGAACAGTGGCTGGGGAAGTTTCAAAACACAGATATACATGTGGTTCCTTTTGAAGCAAACACTTGTAGGTCATTAGCTTGAAATTTCACAAATCTGCATTTCTCAGATCAAATGGAGTAATGGAAAAAATCTGTGTAAATTCCAAAAACCTTTCCAGGACAAAGACTGAATTGTATAAAAAAAAGGATTACCCTTGTAAGATTATTACTTCAGAGGACAATTTATATATTAACAGGTATACACTTGAGTAGTGCCAGAGGCAGTGGTGGGCATTGCTTAGCTAAGTCTCAACAAAGAACACAAGGATTTCTGTAGAATGAAATAATTTAAATTAGTGGGAGGCTTCACTTAGAGGCCTTGAGATTCAAAAAGGTTAGTCAATGCTATTGCCAACTGCCTGGAGAGAGTAAATGTCCTGATCCTTTTAAATGTATATAATTTGTTTATCAATTTTATACAACATCACTCCGTTGACAGGCTTGACTTGGGGTAGCTTACATTAAAATGTAATACAATTCAATATTATTATTATTATTATTATTATTATTATTATTATTATTATTATTATTATTATTATTATTAATATTATTATTATTAAACAAAAAGTTTCATTATTACATTATTGCATTAAACATTACATATTAGACATTCTAATAATAAACATTCAAACACAAACAAATCACATATCACATTGCACATTATACATTACACCCTACTAATTCGACAATAAATCACCGTGGACATTCGAAATTACCCCCTCTTAAAATATACCCTATCCCCTTTATCATCTATACCTTCTCTCCACCCTTACCAATTCTATAGCCTATAAAATATACCCTATCCCCCTTATCATCTATACCAGGGGTAGGGAACCTGCGGCTCGAGAGCTGCATGCGGCTCTTCTGCCCTTGCACTGCGGCTCCACGAGCCGAGCCGCCGGCCGCATCCTTGCCCGCCCTGCAGACAGCAGGGTGGGTGCACCAACTGCCTGCGGCTGGCTGGGCCGCGCCGCGGGCTTCCCCGCTCACCTGCCCCGTTGGAGCGGGGCGGGTGCTTTCCTGGCAGCCGGCAAGGCCGAGTCGCTGGCCTCATTCTTGCCTGCCCTGAGCGGAGTAAAAGGTAATGAGCGGAGTAAAAGGTAAAAAAACCCAATATATACAGTGTTATCTTTATTTTTAATGTCCAAAATTTGCGGCTCCAAGTGTTTTCTTTTCCCATGGAAAACGGGTCCAAATGGCTCTTTGAGTGTTAAAGGTTCCCTACCCCTGATCTATACCTTCTCTCCACCCTTACCAATTCTATAGCCTATTTTCTATAACATTTAATTTCTTATCACTAATCCCCTTCTTTATTTCCCTAGTCCTTTACCCCTAGTATAATTCCCTTTATTTCACTCTTATGTTCTTATTCTAACTGACCCTTTGTTTATACTTGTACTATTATTGATTTTCTCTAAATATTCCACCTACCCCTTTTGTGCTTGGTTTTCCCTAAATATTTCACCTACCCCTTATTATTATTATTATTGGGATGGCACCCAGCATGTGGATTACCACTGGGATGACCTCAGCTGGTTTGCGCCATAGATGCTGAAACTCGATTTTCAAATCGCGGTATCTAGTGACCTTCTCGTGTTCTTTTTCAATAAACCTGCTGTCACTGGGGACTGCTATGTTGATGATGGTCACTTTCTTGTCCTCAATCACAGTGGTGTCTGGTGCATTGTGTTTCAATACTTTGTTTGGATTCAAAAGTCCCACAAGATCTTGACCTTCTCATTTTCCATTACTTTCTCTGGACAATATTCCCACCTGTTGTTGTTGTTGTTGTTGTTGTCGTTGTCGTCGTCATCATCAACAACAACAACAATAATAATTGTACAATTTAAGAACAGCTGTACAAATCTCTTCTTGAACATGATTGCATCCAATAACCTGGTGGAAACAATACAACAGTCACAAGGCATATGCAGCAACAAATTAAAGGACTGTTGGAAGCTAACAAGATCCCACTGAGTATACATAAATATTCCACCATGATGGAGCCTCCACCAAGAACACCATCACCCTGGTAAATGAGAGGCAAACCATTCAAGGGCTGGGCACCACCTAAGGTGGCATAATGAATTCAGGCAATGTGGGGACTGTAGCAGGATCCACACATTCCGTCAGTGTGTAGAGAGGTCATGTATACTACTGAATAGCCCAATTGTCCAAAATTAGCAAGATTAAAAGATGGTCTGGAGATGTGCAACATGAGCTTTTGCATGTTTACAAATGAGTTAATGTACAATGCTATCCTAGTCCTACAACTTTGCTGAGCAAAGTTTGTTTATTTATTAATTAAAACATTTATATACCACCTTGTCTTTTGGGTCAAACCCTCCTCAACTTTCAGCAGTCTTCCCTCCTGCTTAAGAGCTAGATTTGAGTTCAGTAACACTTTAGAGGCCAACAAAATTTTCAGAATACAAGCTTCCAAGATGCAAAGTTCCTTTCTTCAGATACCAGCTGAAGTGGCTCTTCCACTGGAGGAAAAAACACTTAAGTTGCAGGAAGTCTCTTTAGGAAGAACAAAGGTTACCTGGAAGCTGGTTGGATCTATCCCATGGAACTTTAATTAGGCTAGAAGCTATAGAGTAATGAAAAAGCAATAGTATTTAAAATTTATTCCATGTGTATTTCAACAGTGATACACTGTGGAAGGTTCCCCAAACAATATTGTATTCATTCTTGATTTACTCTGACTGCAGCAAGTTTGTTAAAATATTTAATCTCAAAATATATCTGCTTATCCTTAGCATAGAATAACTACAACTCAAACACACTGTGACATTTTATTGCCTAGACTGTTGCGGAAGCTGGATGAGAAGCAGTACATATTTTCATTGTATCAATGAACCAATGTGCCTTCTTTCTTCCCAAATTTAGGTATTTAAGGTTTGGAACCTGGGAGATGAAGCCAAAGTGTGAAGAGCTCACAGCAACTTAAGCATCAATATGTAAACTGCACCTCCTCCCCCCCCCCAAAAAAAAAAAATCTTCCAAAGGACAGAAAAGTATAAATATCTTACCAGTAAAAATACCAGGAAAGGGGCAAAGTAGAGCTGGACAGTATATTTTAAGTGATTGATTCCATACTGACTCATTATTTTTTAAATCTGTCTTAAATGCTCTGAAAAACCTGCACATATTTTTCTATCACAGGAGCTCAAAAAGAGATCTCATGATATATTCTTGAAGTAACACATTCTCTCAGGCATTTTCACAGTCCAATCAACACATGGTGAATGAACATCTCAGCATCTATTGTGCTGGTTTTAACCGTGTGTAATGCACTGCAATCTTTTGATAATCAGTTTGCAAAGATTAGGTGTAAAGAAAGAAATGTAATTTAATATTGGGTGGAGAGGGAAGGCAGCATGAAAGGACTTGAAAAAATCTGTCTTGGTAGCTTGTTTAGACAGCTAAGCTGTTCTAACTCCCACTCACTCATGTGTATTTCAACACCTATGATACTCTGTAGAGGGTTCCCCAAACAATATTCATTCATTCATTCATTCATTCATTCATTCATTCATTCATTCATTCATTCATTCATTCATTCATTTTTAGATTTATACCCCACCCATCCCCCGCCGTAGGCAAACAACATAATATAACATAACATAACAGTATACATTAAATAGAATACAAACTTATAAAATAACATATATAAAACTGGAAAATAAAACAAAGACTCATTCCGCACATGCAGAATAATGCACTTTCAAACTGCTTTCAATGCTCTTTGAAGCTGTGCGGTATAGCAAAATCCACTTGCAAACAGTTGTGAAACTGGTTTGAAAACGCATTATTCTGCATGTGTGGAAGGGGCCAAAGTTTCAGATAACGACTTAACACATCAAACCTAGCGTTAGCCAGTTACAATAACAGCAGCACTATATCAATACATTAACAATTCAATACATTAGCAGTATATCAATACATTAACGATACAGTAATAATAAATCAATATCTCAGCACAGTAACATTATATTAGCAATATGCATTAACACTATAACAATACACTAACAATAGAGTTACAAACTATTCTACTCTGCACTATAACTGCTGTAAAGAAAATAACCTAACAATACTACCCGATTTCCTCCAAAAGAACTGGGTACACCTATCTAACTTAGGCCCCTTCTGCACACACAAAATAATGCATTTTCAAACCAGTTTCACAACTGTTTGCAAGTGGATTTTGCTATTACACACAGCTTCAAAGAGCACTGAAAGCAGTTTGAAAGTGAATTATTCTGCATGTGCGGAATGAGCCTTACACTCCTTAATAATATATTAAGGAGGAAACTAACTATAGGTTTTTTATTTATTATAAATCATGTTGTAAGTCAAAGCTGTACGTCTATTGTTTCCTATATTAAAGGACATATTTTCCACATATGTTTGGGAGAATCAGGGTAGACTTTCTTTCCTAGTCTGGACCCTGACAAATGAAACCAGAACAGAAAATTTGGTAGCACGATTTTTACTGGAGGTGATGCACAATCAATAATTTATATTCTAGCCTTAAATACCTTTGTATTTGTGTACCTTTTATCTCAGGTTTTTTATTGTATGATTATTGTTATGCCAAATAAAGGCTTATTATTATTATTATTATATTTCACATATATGTTTATGCAATCTGTAAAAGTGTAAATGACATTACATATGTCTATGGCATTATAAAATTATTAACACTCTCATTTCAGGATATAACCTTCCTACTAAATTGTAGGAATGCGTAGAGGCTCTTTATGGGGCATTCCTTTTTGTTTCCTACCTTCACCACAATGTTTCTGGTGTACTTATGATTATTACCTCAGTCTCTTTATCTCTGGCCAACTAACATCCTACAATAAATATTTTAAACAGTTCAGAAGGACTGTGTTCTTGGTAGACCCAGGGATCTTTGTATCAAAAAAGAATGACTCTCTTAATAGTGTTCATATAATTGCATTAGGAAGCATAAAATGAATATTAACCACACATATATTTAAATATACTGTGCTGGATCATATTACTTTCTTGGATACTAAGTTGGACTCTATGGCAAATTCCACATGGGCCAAAAACAGCAGTGTGAAAACAGTGTAAAATGATTTAAAATGGTGTAAAAGGGTTTACACCATTTTTACCCCATTTTCACACCGCTGTTTTTTGGCCAATGCAGAATCTGCCTATGAATCTCTTTCACTAAATATTCCTTCAGTAAAAAAATGCCTTCTTCCAAGGGAGAATGACTTCTGATGACGAAAACTCATTCTTTGTTGAAGGAACTCTACTTCTGTTAATAGAAGACTTGATGCAAAGGAGTTATAGGATCTAACATAGTGGAAGAGAGTCATAGAATTCAACCCACTTTTTTGTTTGTTTTTACAATATAAACCTTAATACATATAAGAAGGACATCATGCCTATCAAGTAATATGGGACAGACAGGAACATTTTTGATAACTGCATGGTAGGCTGGACTACTTCAGTGTTCCATGCCCTTTTTTGCCCATTGTCATTATCAGATCAAGCATAAAGCTCCACTCCCTGCAGGTTGGGATCTTATCCTCAGTTTCCTTGAGTGTGCAGGAAGTGCTGTCAAGTTGCAGATGACTTATGGCAACCCAGAAGGGCTTTCAAGGCAAGAGACTGACAGAGGTAGTTTGCCATTGCCTTCCTCTGCATAATGACCCTGGTATTCCTTGGTGGTCTCCCAGCCAAGTACTAACCAGGGGCAACCATACTTAGTTTCTGAGATCTGAAAAGCCTGGACCACCCTGGTCAGGACTCTGTTTTCTTATGATCTAGAATAACTTTCCTATGGAATATCTTCAAATATATTCGGGTATTGCTTGCTGCACAGTAGATTTTTAACATTTAGTACTGATGTCTGTTTCATGCTTTTTCCTCTGATTTTCCTCAGATTTTCAGATGATGAATTTTTTATAAATACTAGGAGAACAAAGTAAACTCTAGGTCTCACAGGGTTATTTTGAAATGGTTCTGTTGATCTGTACTTGTATAATGTATGAAATCTTTTCTAAAAATCATTTCAATTCTTTGGAGTATCCTATACCTGGTTTGAGGATTTAAAAAAATCTAAAACAGACACAGTATTTTGCTAGCAGTACTGAAAACAAGATTAAATGTAATATATTACAGAGAGATCATGCGATTTTTAGTGAACATCCAAATGAACTTTTTTGTCTTTCTACTTTTTTAATGAAAGTGAAAGAGAAACTTGCAAATTTGCACAAACTTCCCTTGAGTTCCTAGTGCTTTCAGTAGACAGCATTGTAGTAATTGAACAGAGCACAAAGATTGATGTGAGGATTAAAGGTTATGAGCTATGAAGACAGGCTGGGAACTGAAATCCATAATGCCCAAGAATATTAGGTTCTTGAAATGGTTTAGTGCATGTAAACTGGAATACGTGTTTCAGCCTAACTATGCTAATTGGACAAAGAGATCGGAAGAAAAATTAAAAATGAAGAGCTCATCAGAAATAGTCCTTTGTTAAGGCAAATGTGAGATGAAGAATGTGAGATCTATATGTGGGGCCAGAAGTGAGTCTCTGGTCCAACACAGCTGAGTTAGTTTTTAAGAAAAACTTAAAATTAAAATAAAAGGCACAAGACATCTGACATTAGAAAACAAACAGACAGTTTACTTAGCAGAATATAGCAAGTTACAGAATGTGAACACTCCCCAGTGCCCTCGAGTGATAGACCCAGAATTCAGAACGTTACAGAATACAGATAAGTTACAAAAGGTGACCTTCCCCAACCCCCGAGGGAAAGGCACAAACTTTAGAACCAGGAGGTGACCTTCTCCCGAAGGAGAGGCACGCCCCAATACAATGTTTAGAATGTTACAGGAGATGACCTCTCCTGGGTGGCTCTCGAAGGAGGCACGTCCAGTAAAGGAAGACCTGAGTTTTTGTAGATGCAAAGACGTCACACGGTCCATCCCTTTACTCTACGTATTATGATCCATTCCCCTTAAGAATCTCATTGGTCAGATCTGTCTTCTGGTCACAAATAAAGACAGCCTATATTTCTACGTCAAACACATTCTTTCTGTAATTCAAACGCTACATGCTGTTAACGCATGGCCTCTATGCATATACAAAGGATAGTAATAAAATTGGCTTGTTCCTCCAAGAAAAACCCGTTTGCTTAGTTGGCTCTCAGAGAGAGCCATGCCTCTAGGCTATGCAGCTAGGCTATGCAGCATTCCATTGGATCATAAAACGTCTCCCAACAGTTTGAAATGATTCTAACAATTCCCCAGCATGAAATGTTAAAACATGATTCTAATACAATGATTCTAACAACAATAGAATTATAGTGAAATACAAATACATGTGAATATGAATCATTTTCATTTCTCTGTGTTCATTTAACTATATAGAAGAACTCTTATTTAATCCAATCTACATTACTAGCTTAGTTCTAACCCCAAACCAATTCAAGAAAACAAGGTAATAAAATTGCATCTTGTCTTCTGTCACGTAGGCCCTCTGTGCCAAGATGTTATCTTGCTGGCCTGCATATTCACTGAGAAACTGGCTTTTTGACCTTTTGCTAAAACATGCAGGTTTCTGCTGGTCTCCTACACAGAAGCTCCATTTTGATTCATTGCAATCCCTGGTTCATTTGGATTTCTATATTTCTTAATTAATACAAATTAATACACATTCTGATCCGTTCCCACATATACATGCTTGGAAGAGTGTGCATAAGCCCTTGTGTCTGTATCCTGCTACACGTACAAACTGATCTAGAGAATGAATCAGGTTCAGAACAATTTGTAGAGATGGCGGTTCTGGAGCTCTGATCCAGCAGTTCGGCCCGAGCTGGGCGTGGCTCGGGCAAGCTCGGGTGCTGCTGGGCCGAGCAAAGGCCCTCCAAACATCAGCCGCTCCGAATCCATGAGGTTCGGAGCGGCGGATCCCCCAACTGCAGCTCACCGTGATTCTGGAGGAAAAAATCCTTCTGCACACACGAGGAGCCCTCCAAGGGCAGCGTGGGATCCCTGCCCCAATAAAGAAAAAACCCTCCCCTGCATGCATGCAGACGAGCCCTGCAAGGGCAGCGTGGGATCCCTGCCCCGGCAAAAGAAAAAACGCTTCTGGGCGCACGCAGCTGAGCCGAGCCCTGCAAAAAAGGGAAACCCCCTCCCAGCTGGCAGCTTCTAAAAGAAAGCAAACACTCCCAGCTGGCAAGGTGTGTCACCAGCCTGCAAAACACGGCAGACACACACACACAAACACACACCTGTGGGTACAAAACTTCAGCACCCCAACTCCAAAATAATCCCCCGCAAACCCCCCCCAAATTCCCCCAGCAAACTCCATTTATTCAGTAAAAAAACAATGGGAAAAAGTGAGACGCCAGCTGGGATTCCACTGGCTGGCAGGGATGGGGGGGGAACACACACACTCTCCAAGTGCAGCCCACAACTCCAACACCCCAACCTAAAAAATAACCCCCTGCAACCCCCCCCATGACCCCACCTACACACCCCTGCTGTTGCTGCTGCTTCCCCGTCTGATGACTGAATTATGAATGAATGAACAAAGGCGCTTAGGCTGGGCTGGCTGCATTTGCTGCAAAACTGGGGATATGGGCACCCACTCCCTGAGGGCCCATAACTTTGCCCCCCCCTGAACCAACCAGAATAAATTAAATATCCTCAGGACAGTCTCCTGATGATACCCCTGCACTAAAGCCGATAAACCCAAAAATGCGCCCCCTGCAGGACAAAATGTGAAAACAAAACAAAAAATAAAACCACATCCGAATTTCTCGGATGTTCCTGCAGGATCGGATGGATCCGAGCCTGGTAGGCTCGGAGCTCGGCCAATCCGAGCTCCTCTATCCAAGCTGGCCCAAATCCGAACTGGGGCCGAATTTTTTGCCCTTCTACCAACCCTAACAATTTGTGTGACATTGGTTTGCATCTAACCAGAATTACCATTTACAAAAAAGGAGAAGAGGATCTCCTTTGAGAACCCCAAAGGAATTTCTATGGATCATGGTCAAAAGCAACATGGGATAGGTACTGTAATAGGGAGAATGGTTGGATGAGATTGAGTGAGATATCTGACTGGATTCAACCCCTCCCCCCTTTTTTACAGTTTGTAGCATTGGGACTCAGTAAAGAAGGGGACTCAGTGTTTGCCATAGTAAAACTTGCCATTTCATTTTTCTTATGAATGCAATATATTTTTTTACTTTCCTTTTCCGTACTCTGTGAGTTCTAAATATTGAGTTTTCAGGGATCTTCTTAGCTTCATGAGGCACTGTGCCAGGTCTGGTAATGTACCAAGGAAGATATGGGCCATTACGAAGCTGTGAAGAGTCATGCTGTATTAAAATCATGATCAAATCACTTGTAATTATTGATATCTCTTTTCTTTGTTTTACCACAGTGCTTTAGGACTCTCTTTCTCCCTTAAAAAGCGAAGCTTTTAAAGCTTTTTTAAAAAAAGCTATTACTTTTTCTCTGTTCATGTGAAATCAATATTATTGCATGCATGGTTACCTTCCTTCATTATAAGGCATCCCCCAATCTGATAATACTGCAGAGAAATTAGTTACCTGAAACAGCACTTACTCGTCTCTGTAGAGCCTAAATTTATACCTTCTAATTTCTGTAACTCCTTATCAAGAGTGTTTAGGGCCTAGGCTCTCATTCATAACGGAAGTTTCTAAAACAAGAAGGCAAATTAATTCAATGGAGCACAAGCAAGAGAGCCAACCTCCTAGCGTAGCACATAGGTCTGGGCAGGTAATCACTCGGCCGCACTACCAAGCAGAGCCACCATTTACTCTACTCTTTTGCTGAGCCAGAGCTGTTCCTGCTCTCCCCATGAGGCTCTTCTGAACTAACTCCTCCAGTTGCTTCCCTGCTCAAAGGTCACTAGATGCAAGAGCAGCAATCCGGTAGGCTCAGCCAAGTGGCTGTTTATTTTTTTTTCTTTCAGGGGCAGGACAGACACCTGTCTGTGACAGCTCCCCTTGGAACAGTATCTGCTCCCCCCACTAACTCCACATCATTCCTGAAAGCAGTTGATCCAGCTTGTCAGTGTGGTGCCAGGATGGTATAGTAGTTAAGAGTGGTGGATTCTAATCTGGCAAACCAGGTTTGATTCCCTACTCTTCCACATGAGTTGTAGATTCTTGTCTGGTAAGCAGGATTTGTTTTCCTGCTCCTCCACATGAGGCCTGCTGGGTGACCTAGTCACAGTTCTGTCTCAGAACTCTCTCAGACCCTTTCCACAAGGGTCAATAAACATGAGTGAAAGGGGATTACACAAATCTGTCCTCACTCCCACCTGTTCACATGGCTAGCTGTTTCATTCACAGCCAGCTATGCAAACGGGGTGTGTGCCTTCACACAGAGGCATGGGTTTTTTTGGTCCCTGCCTCCCTCTAAACTAAAGCACAGCTTCACAGGCAGGCAAGACTGATCCCAGGGCCATGAAACGGCCCTTTGTCCCTGTGTGGTTCCCAGATGTGAGCTGGGGACTGCAATTCTCTTGTACAATTGCAACCACCTAACATGCCGTACAGCCACAGCCATTCACTGGGATGAGTCTGCAAGGCACATTAAAACAAAAGAATTGCACGTAACGCGATTCTTAAAAAGCCAGGAGGGGGCTCGCTTTAGGAGCGGGATTTGTGCAAAGCTCCCCCACACACCCGGGTTTTATCCCGCCCTTAACGCATGTTTCTTGACTCATGTGGAAAGGGCCTCACCTACCTCACGCGGTGTCTGTTGTGAGGAGAGGAAGTAAAGTTCTTTGTAAGCCACACAGTTATTCATGAAATATTCAGGCATCCTACATAGCAAACAGTGTAATTTATTAACAACTCAAGAAGCTTCCTCAAAGAAGGCTACACACACAATCAGGCAGCAGCCAAAAAACTGTCTGCCCAGAAAACACTATGGTAATAAACACCCTAAACCACAAAACACAATACATCACACACAGGTTCATTTTTATAACTACTGTAATCTAAACATTATTTGAACTCGTATGAAGCTGCCTCATTGACTGGACTAGCTTAGAAAAAGCTAGTGAGGAGCGAGTGCAGAGTCAGCATATGGTGTCTGGCAGTGCTTGGACGGTCGACTCTTGCCATACAACTGGACTAGTTCCAGAAAAAGAAAAGCTTTCCTAACACCTTCTACCTAAGTTCTTATAACTAGAGTTGCTAGGGACTGAACTTGGAACCTTCTCCAGTCAAAACATGTGCTTTACTAATGAGACCTGCCAACCTCAAATATACAGTAGCAAAGGTGGTGTCTTCAGGGCAGAGTGTCTTCTATGACTGACCTAAACGAAAATAACTGTTGGCATTCGGCACTGAATTCAGCACCATAAGAATCTCAGCCTTTGTTGTTTTGAGAAAGCAACTTTCTGACCCTGAAGCATGAACAGATAGGGTTGAAACTATGTAAGCAATGGGGAAATCTCACAAGTTGCAAGGGGTAAAAAGAGTGAGCAAGAGTTTCAGTAGTTCGTTATTTAGGTATGTTACTGTCATGTCTCAAGAAACAGGAGTCGGAGGAACAAAACATAGTACTTTATTCCATAGCTGCTACTCACACATAGCTTAAAATCACTCTGCAGCTGTGCTCAATATAACACACTTACTAATTACCAATTACAGTGCAACAGCTGCAGACTCTTAAAACCATACAATACATTACACCCCTTCCCCCTAACTCCTGTAATAATCTGGTGGGATTCTCTTTCGCCATGTATCGTCTCAGCTCCTGAGTCTGTGTTTGTTCCTGGTTCTGCAAAACAATTGGACCCTTTGCTGTTTTATCCTGCATCTCCGCTCTTAACGCCCCCCCCCCCAGGTTCCTCGGGGACAATTGGACTATTTACTGCTTCCTCATCCTGCAGCTCCATCTGCCCCCTTAACTCTTAGATTCCTTGGTGACCTGGGGTTCCTGATCTTACTGTTGGACTCCTGGCACTCTCTTCCCTACTTGGTCAACATGTCTACGGATCACCTGCCCTTCTTCAGCTCTACCCTATAAGACAAGGGCCCTGTTGGTTGCCTCTACAACTGCTGGGACTCCAACACGGACCTGCTCCATAATTTCGGACATACACCGTGTCATCCCTATCAAATGTCCGAGGTGCTTTCAACACTTGGTCTTCTTTTCGCCATGGATTTATCATCAACTGAATCGGGATGCATTCGGTCCAGCAACGCCGTAAGTTTCCGATTCATTAGCAACTCCGCGAGGACTCCTCCCGGTATTGTGCACGGTGTTATGTGCTGTACATCAAAAATTCGGCCAACCGACGGTGCCAATCCCTCTCTACTATTCGGGCTTAATGCATCCTTTGTTGTATCGCACTCATCCTTTCTTGCCTGCCCATTCAGAGTCGGATGAAAAGGGGTTGAGGTAACTCCGGCTTAATAACACCATTAGCCAGGAATACTCTGAACTCCTTAGATACAAACGCTTGTCTCATTATCCGATACCACCAGATCCGGGAGGCTATGGGTTGCAAATAACTTACGCGAGTTCTCTAATTACTGTTTCATAGGATGTCATTGATATTACTGGCACTACTTCTAGCCATTTGGAATATGAATCCACTACAATGAGAAACACCTGGCCCTTGAAAGGCCCTCTGCAAAATCAATATGTACCCTGGACCACGGTCTTTTTGTGGACTCCCATTGATAGGTAGGGGTTTCGAGGTGGGTGGCAGGTCGCGTTATCTGACACTCCCTGCACCTGGCCACCCATTCTTCTATTTCGGCTATCCATCTTTGGCTACCATAATATGAAATTACGGGCCAATGCCTTTCATTCGATTATTCCAGGGTGCCTCTACATGTAAGGCTTCCAGCACCCTAATCCTTAAAGCTGGGATCACTTCACTCTATTTCCCCACAGGCATCCCAGTGGACGGATATCTCGCTGCTGCCTCATTCCAAATGGTCTAAATTTTTCCTCTAACTGCACCTAATGGCCAACCCTCTTCCATGCCCACTCCAAGACTCGGGCAAGCACTCGGGTCCTTAGCTGCCGACCTTCTCTGGTTTCTCAAGCCGCTTGTACTTCGGAGGGCTCTGGATAATGATTCCAACATCAAAAACCTCCAAAAGTGGGGAGTGATCTTCCTCCTCCCTTTGTACTGGCATGCGACTCAACGCATCTTACATGCCTAATTTTCTTTTCCGACTCATGCTGCAAGACATAATCATATGCATTCAGAAACATTGCCCAGATCAGAGCATTCTAGGGGACAAATATCTGTGGTGTCTGGCTTCTGAGGAAAAATAACTTTACCAGCGGCTTGCATGGTCTGTAACAATCAGCTACAAAATGGTCTTCATACACTTAATCAAGGAAACTTCTTAACTCCCAGCCACTATTGCTTAATGCCTTCCTTATCTATTTTATGATAATTACGCCTCCGCTGCAGACACAACGCCCTAGAATAATACGCAATTGGAGTTTCCCGTGATATCCTCCAATTGATGGCTCATAACACTGCTCCTAATCTCCACACGGGGAGGTATCGCACGCTAAAATCAATGGCTTCCTCTCATCAAAATGAATCCAATACACTTTTCTGATGATAAATAATCTTTTTTTGATATCTCGGAATGCTCTTCTCATGCTGGATTTGTCCACTGCTACACTGCCTATCTAATTAACGGTGCAGGGTTTCTGCTACTGTGGCTCTTATGCTTTTTAAGAGAATGAATGGGTAAAAATTTAGCTTAATCCCAAAAATGCTCTGTAGCTCTTGCTTTTGACTGTAGTGCTGGGGCATCCTGGATGGCCTCTCACAGCTTTTGCTGATGTGTCAGGGTGGATTCTAAGACCTTGCATCTACCATGTATCCCAAAAACTCTTTACTCTTGGCGCTTACATCCAAACACACATTTTTCACGCTGATGACGCGCAGCCCTACATCTGAGAAGCACTGCAGGTACTTTCCGGTTACCCGTAAGTCATCAGTTCCTCCTCGGTTGCACCCACTATCAAGACATCATCAAAATACGGTATAACTCCCGGCAAGTTTCTTAATATTTCTTCCATCAAACTCTGGAGATATCCCAGGAGCTACACTCACTCCAAATTGCAGCCGCTTTACTCTGAATGACCTGGCAGAGTCACTATAGTCTGGGCTTCTGCAGTGGCATCATCCACTTCCAGCTGTTGGGTATGCCTTCGCTTAGAATCTTGAATTTTGCAGAAACCTTTCCCCCTGCCAATGTTGCTAACAACTGACTGACAACTGGCACTGGAGTACGGATGTTTCTACGTAATGCCTTTGTTAATTGTGCACTTATAATCCAGGCACAATAAATGCGCGCATCCCATTATTGTGGCTCTCTCAGGGGTCACAATTGGAGTTTCCCCACTTTGCATTTTACCACTGGCTCCAATATTCCCTGTTCCAATAACCGATCTAGTTCTGCATGTCCACTTTTAGAGGCTGCAGGAAACTAGAAATGGAATGGACGGCAGTGATTTTAAAGACGTATTGGGGGTACTGGAAGGATCAAGATTACAATGAATAGTAGATGGACCCTTATATTGCCCCAGTCCCTCAGCGTAAAACACACTCTTAAATTCTTCCACTTTAGCACACTCCCATTGTTAACTTGCTAACCTCATGAATTCCAGTAATTGCAATTCCTAACCTCCCAAACCAGTCTAACCCCAAGAGGCTCGTCAAAGCGCTTCCTTCCACTATTAACAATTCCCCAGAACATCCATCAAACATATGATATTTTACGCCATGGACACACACATGCCAACCACAGGTACCCTATGTCCCTTGATAATCCTGTGAGTGGTAAGTCACAAGATTGAATGTCCAAATCACCCTGCCGGCAAAGATGTTTTATAAAGTGTCCCATGAAGCGATGGAGAATGCTGACCCAGAATCCACTTCCATCCACACAAGGGACATCCCTGGATCTTCACAGTCACCGCACAACTTACGCTTCTGAATCTTCAGGGTTGCTTGCGTGAGATTTAATTACATCAGCTGCAAGTCAAACACCATCACACTGCTCATGTAGGGGGGTTGGCCAGTCAAACTTTAGCTACATGGGACAGCAAGGTTGCATCCACAGAGTGTGTGGTAGCAGATGAGCCGGGAACATGTCTTCTTGGTCCCTGATGCCTTTTTCTCTGCACACCTCCTCCCAATATGCCCCCAACGTTTCAGCACAGCAACATTGTACCTCTTTAAATTTACACCTTTCTCTCTCATGGGGCCCACCACAACTCATACATTTCTCTGTTAACATCCTCCCCTTTGTTGGCCAATTTGGTGGTCTCTCCCATCTTCATTGCACCATGCTGCAGTCTCTCTGAATTTCTACCATTACTCGGGTCTAAGCAGTCCCACTGCCAGCTGTTTGTACCATCTCTGTGCGATCCCTGGCTTGTCGCACTCTCCCCGGAAAGTAGAGAGGCTGCAGCAAGTTCAAAAATTCAAGGGACTTCTTTTTGGTATGCCGTTTGAAAAGTCAAGTCTGTCTTTTGCCAGCAGCAACTTTTTGCACAGGAGTGCCTCTCTCAGGCCACAGACCAGACTGATCCCTTAACATTTCTTCCAAATTGGAGAAATTACATTTGTTGTACTTGCCAACCAGCCGTAAGACTGCAACATAATCTGCACCCATTAGCTTTCAGTCCCCTCCTGATCACGTTTATAAAAAACACTCCGTCCTATTTCTGACGGTTGGGGAATGAAATGGTTCCTTAATGCAGCTCGAGTATTTCTACAAGCGGTGTTGCTGGATTAAAGTCCTCTTTAGGCGCTTATCAATTGCTGGAGGCGAGGTCAAACACCCTTCACCACAGAGGCTCAAAAAAGAACACGGCTCTTTTCCCTTTTTCTGGGTCTGTTATTGCCATTTGCTTAGAGGAAGGATAAAAAAAAGGATTCCAATCGGGCCTCACATAACTCTGCCACTTCCAAAGGAAACTCCAAATTAAACTGTTCCAGCTGCCTCTTGAGAAAGGCCATAGATTTACTCACAGTCCTTGCTTCACAAAACTTTGCTAGACTCGTCTGGCTATAAGTTTATCCGCAAATCACGCCAGATTGCTCATGTCTCAAGAAAACCAGAATTGAGCTCTGAGGAGACAAAACATAGTACTTTATTCCATAGCTGCTACTCACACATAGCTTAAAATCACTCTGCAGCTGTGCTCAATATAACACACTTACTAATTACCAATTACAGTGCAACAGCTGCAGACTCTTAAAACCATACAATACATTACAGTTACTGTCTGGTGTTTCCCCCCACCTCCAATAGAAATAGAGAGGATGCAAATGAAATAAAATAGTTACACATTAGAATTATTTTTCTATGTTCCCACCTTTGATTGGTGTGGAATTCTGTATTTTTAAAGCAGGTATAGTTGCCAACTTTTGAGATAGGAAAATGAGTAAAAAAAATTAAATGAAGGTTTAATAGTTCTAATACTGTGGGAAAAAACAGTTTCAGTGAGATAGTATGTAAATTCAGTCCCATTTTTATTTATTTCTATTGGCAATAAAAAGTGATCAGGAGACAGCCACATCCCATATGACAAAATCTGTAACCATCAGTTTCCTATACCATCAAAACAGGGTGCTGCAACTCTAATATTTCTGTCCTGCTACCTTATACTATATAAAGCTAGTTTGTAAAGTTATAAATATTTATTTTAATCTGATCATAAGTAATGCATCTCTCAGTGTTAATTAAGATCTGAATCTGTCCATAATACAATGCAATTGTTGCTGCAATGGCAACATTGTATATCTGATGGTGACAGATATACAACAGTGAGTCTATAAAATTTATAGTTTTGGGGAATCTTTTACCCAGGACAGAAGCTCCAGAGAGAGGGAGTGTAACAGGGACACTTACATTCAAGGCGAGGGAGAGATGTGATCCCACCACTAGGCGCCAATTGTAACGGGACGTGTGGCCTACAATCAAGGCTCCCACTAAACTTTCCAGTGGGGTTTCCTTTACCACCCAAAATATTCCAGGCTAGTGTTCAGGTGTCTTCTTTTTTTTACTCTGCTGCCACCATTAAAGGGAAGGAAGTAGGAATCCCAAAACTGCTGCTGGCTGCCAAATATATAAAGGATCCCACCTCACATTCACTCTTGGTCTGAGGAGGAATGTTCTTCAGAGTCCCATATACAAAAAATGGAGGGAACTCAAAATTGGCTGGGATTCTAGTCTCTCAGACAGGCACTCTTCAACTTCTTGCAAACAAATGCAGGCTGGCACAAGGGTAACTTGAACACAACGAATGAAATTTATTTTAAAAACAAAAGAAAGGCTTCTTAAACTGGCTCAGAGAGGTACTAATGCTTGATGGTTTCAGAGAGGTTCTTTTCACTTTTCACAGTTGTTATTTAGGTTTCACACACATACACAGACACATGCAAGTGTCTCTTCAGAAACGACTTGGCTTTTATACACTTTGCTTTTCCTCACAGATAGACACTAGTTCTTTCTGATCCACAACCCACTGAATATACACACACACACACACACACACACACACACACACACGCACACGCACACGCACACGCACACGCACACACACACACACACACACACACACACACACACACAGTATATGCCCTGTGAGATTCTGGCAATACAAAGCCTCCCTCTCTCACACTACCCTCACTGCCTCTGGAACAGGCTTTCCCAGACTGGTGTTACACAGGGGTAGGACAGACTCCTAGGTCTGGTCAGTGTCTACTGACAAGCCTCTGGCTGGCGCTTCACTCTGCACCAAAAAGCCTTCCTTCCTCTCACAAACTTCCTTCGCTTGAGGAGAGTCACTAGAATCCTGCCAGCTATCTGAGCTGGACCAGAATTCCTTTACACCAGAGACAGAGCTGAGAGACTTCACTCCACAGACTCTGCTCTCCACTGAAACCAATCTGTTCTCTTCAGAACTCTCCACAAAGAACTGTCTGACAGGCTCTCTCTGTCTTTCTCTTTATCTAGCAGCGTTTTAGCGCCCCCTTACATTGGCCAGGGGCAACAGTGCCTTCCATTGACCAATCACCTTGCTTTTATTTAAATTAAGGCCTGCTGCCTTATTTTTTCTGTTATCCAGGCCTCTTTAAGCAGGCCTGCTTCACACCAGCCCTTCAGGGTGGGGCAAGTCCGTTACAGGGAGCGTCTAGGCAGCAGTTAAAAAAAAATTTTGAGTGGCCACAATCTTGTTTCTCATCCCCTGTACAAAAAGGGGTTGCAGAGGAACTTCAGCACAAGCAGAGATAGGATGCTGGGGAGCAAGTGCAGAATCAGCATATGGTAGCTGGCAGTGCTTGGACGGTCGACTCCTGCCACACACGAAGGTGCTGAGCTAGACCGTGAAGCACACTGCAGCGCTGGAGAGAGAAGCCCAACCACTGCTTTAGAACCAAATAGGCAATCCTGAGGCTGGTTTCCACCTCCTAGTAACCTAATTTGCTGTGCTTTGTTTCTTATTTCTAAAGTTAAGCAGTGTTGGTAGGATAATTGTCTCTACTAATCTCTACCAATTAAAATTGCCTTGTTGACTAAGAACAAACCCTACATGGAACGGCTATCGAACAGGTGAAATCCTTCAAATATCTGGGGATCTATTTCCAATCCAATGTTAAGTGGGTCCATCACAGAAATGCTGCAGTCAAGGGTTGCTCTACTGCAGTCAAGGGTTGCTCTACTGCTCTTCTACTCTAAAGGCAGAAATATATTCCATCAGCACTAAAGGTATATCAAGTCAAAGTATTGCATGATCTTTTATACAGGGTCCCACTATGAATCGGTGCATAGAGCAAATCAGTAGAAAGGGTCCAATCATCGTTTCTATACAGAATTTTTGGAGTACCCTATTGTGTCCCATATGTGGTTCTGTGCTTAGAGACTGGCATGCACCTGTTAACAACTTGGGCATGGTTACTTACTTTCAAGTTCAAGGTTGTGTTTACCTAGTGTGCATAGAACCTAATACAGCTTCCTACTCACCTTGATCTCCACAAAGCCCTCTGCAGAATGCTGGAGCATAATTATTGGTAAACTTACCTCCTTGGGCCTATCCCTGAAGACCCTTACTGTGATGGAGCCCCAAGAAATATTAAGGTAGTTAGAACAAGACTACTTGACCAACAGCAACAACTCCTGTTGAGTCAAGAAAGAACTTCATGCTCCCCTTTGTTCCTTGGTATTAATCCAGTGGCTGGCAAGATGGCCACATTCCTATTGCATGTTGCTGATCCTAGGCAATGCTGGGTCCTCACTAGGCTTGGTCAATACCAATTCAGTAAAATTTGGTAGAAATTTGGTAAAATTCGTATTTGTATTCAGATTTATTTGGGCATAAAATTATCTGCATGCCTGAATAAGACAAACAACATATTCGGATATACCCAAATATTCGGGTATACCCAAAACATTCTGGTCTGTCTGATTTGTTTGTATTTTTTGTGGTTTTTGCATTTTGGCCTGCAGGGGGCCCATTTATAATGATACCAAACGAGTTTGGTATAGTTTGGTTTAGGAGGTCCAAAGTTATGCACCCCCAAATGGGGCGCCCCAATCTCCCATTGTTTCCGATGGGAGCTAACAGGAGAGGTGGTTACCCATTTGAGGGTCCATAATTTTGGACCCTCTGAACCAAATTTCACTAAACTCATTTTGTATCATCAGGACAGTCTCTGGATGAGACCCGAAATTTTGGTGCCACCAGCTTTAAAAATGCACCCCTTACGGGCACCCCAAAATTGCCCAAGATACTTTGCTTTTCAGTTCTTTGGCACCATTGTATCCAATAGGGAATGTCTGTGCAGCCTGTACATTTTTGAAGATAGAGGCACCAAACTTTCAAGGTGGCTCCAGAAGACCATCCTGGTAATAGCATGCAAGCTTGCTGAACCTTGCTTTCGGGGATCCAATTTTATGGGCCCTCAGAAGGCTTATTTTGTTTCCCTGCTCCTACACATGAAGCCTGCTGGCTGAGTTCTCTCAGAACTCTCTACAACAATGCTGGACACAAATGCTAAAGTGGGGAAAATAGATGGAGAATTGAATGAAATTAAGCAAAAAAATAATACAATAGCTTCATTGGAGAAGGGAATGAACACATTTTTTGGAAAATCTTAAGACTATAAAGAAAAGAATGGATACTTTAGAGGACAAGCTTACTGTTATGGAGAAGGAAGAGGAGAAGAAAGGACAAGACTTATTGTTCTTCGAAATTAAACATAAGAAAGGACTTTTGTGGTTTAGAGGCATAGATGAAATGGATAATGAAAAATTATGGAAAGGATGATTAAGATACTTGCAATTTTTTGGGAAAATCAATTGAGGATGTAGATGCTGAAATAAATGAAATATACAGAGTTAATTCAAGGATAGCTAAAGAAAGGAAACAGCCTAGGAATGTAATGGTTAGCTTACTGAGAAAGTCTTTTAGGAATGATATTTTGCATACTCATTATGAAAGTAAATTAAGAATTAATGACAAAGGTGATAATTATGAAAAGGATTCCAAATAAATTACTGCAAGCAAGAAATGAATATGCTGAATTAGCACAAATATTAAGGTGGATTAATGTTTATTATAAATGGGAAATACCTGAGGGAATATTTTTTTCAGTATAAAGGGACCAGAAGGAGAATTCAAAGCTGAATTTCTTTAAAAATATAGGAAGGAGCTGAAATGATTTTACTAGCTTAATTTGTTTATATATCACTCTTCTTCTTTTCCTTCTTTTCTTTTTTCCTTTGTATTTTTTCCCTTTCTGTTCCCTTCCTTTTAGTTTTAAGCATGCAATGTGACTTAATGAAATGTGAATGGAATGAACTGTTCCATGAAAAGGAAGAAGGTTTTTGGTTGTATGATTAAAAGGGACATTCAAATTTGCTGTCTCCAAGAAACTCATGCAATACAAAAAGTCTCCAGATTTTTGGATTATGCAAGAAAACTTAAGAAAAAAATTGGTGTTGCACTTTATGTTAAGGGACACTTAGAACCAGTCTTGAAGTATACAGATGCAGGTGGATGATTTTTGTTGGTAGAAATTAAATTACAATCCATGAAAGTGCTCTTCATAGGTGTTTATGCATCAAACAATGGCAAAATGGCTGTTTTTAATCAGTTGTTAAATAAAATTTCTGAAATGGATTATATTAATTTTATATTGCTTGGTGACTTAAATGGGGTTACAGAACCAAAAATAGATAAAAATAGAAGTGAAGATATGCAGAATAGTGAAAATCAGAAGCTTCCCAAAACTTTTTCTGACTTTAGTTGAAAATCTAGCTCTGATAGATGACAGCTCCGCTCACTGCCTGCAGGACTGCTGCCAAAGCTCTCCATGCACCCTGAGCACACAATCCCACCCCAAGAGGAGGAGGCAGGGAGGAGGCAGGAACCCAGCTGGCCTTGGAGAGGCTCCAGGCAGCCTTTGAATAACCAGAAGGAGGGGAGGGGAACGAGGACAGTGACCCCCTCCAGGCCCTCCTGCTCAGCGTGCTCCATTGGAGAGGCCAGCGATGGCCATGGCTCCTCAAAGAGGGAACAACTGGAAACTCAATAAATGCCCAACTCGATCGGAATGGCAACTAAGTGTTATGGAAATAGTGCACACAGTGAAAATATGTGCTATGACACAACTTGACCATGAATTTCAAAAGGAATGGCAAACTTTAATTATATACAAACTGTATTGATATAGATTTCTTGGTTTTCTCATTATATTAATGTAATTTTTTAAATTAAATTTAATTAATTTAAATTTTAAAATCTATATATAATAGTAGAGACAATTAGAAGTAATCTGTCCTGAAGTATTATATTGCAACTTTGAGTATGGATATTGTTGGGTCTTCTTACCTTATTTTATTTCCTCTTTTTATAAATTATCAAGATGTTATAACTTGATGTCCTCCTATAAATGTATTTTATTACATGTCATGATTTTCTTCATAAAAGAATTTTTTTAAAGAATGTTCAAATTCCTCTCTTCTAAATCAGCCTTGGAGCACTGTTTGGAATCACAGGTAGAAAAAAAGCTTCTAGACAAATTCAGATTGAATGAAATAACTGCAAGAGAAGAGGGACAAACTGATATTATGGTTTCCTTCCTTCCTTCACTCCATCATCTATCTGATGGAAACAACAGACAATACCTGAGACACTTTGTGTACTTACCTTGAACTTCTACAGGTGGCAGCAGCTTGAGCAGATGGGTCATATTCCCAGACCACCTGCCCAATGCATGGTCTGTCAGCAAAACAGCCATATGGGTAGAGACTGGATCCTCAGGGAAATGAAAGAAAGGAAGAGAGACTCCGTTTGTGTGTGGAATATGTAGAGTAGATGATGAGAGTACTTGTGCATTGTGCATAAAATATGTGTGAGAGAATGCCTATATGAGTGGAGAGGGTGTATTTCTATGTGTATGTGACAGAATTCCTGTTGTGGATGGGGAAAAAATTGCTTTGAAGATGTTTGTGGGGAAAATGCAGAATGTGTGCCATAGAGAATTATTTTAGAAAGCTTGATGAATGCTTAATTCCTTAGTAATTAGTTTAATATATGTGATACCAGGTAAATGGCAACTAGTCTGATTGAATTATATCCAGATGCTTGTGACACTCTAGCATTGAATTAAGTGAGATCTGTGTTGACTTCAGATCATGCATAGCAGGGAACTTGTAAGCACATTACATCTTAAATGAGAAATGTTTTATGTTAATTCTTCCCTTTTCCCACTTAGTCCTGCTCTTTGTCACTGGATTTCTCTTTGGATACATGGGCTCGGCCCCTTAATCACTGGCTCCACCCACAGACATATGGGCTTCTCCTCTTGACTGCTCTGGGGGTACACGACTAAGTCTGCTTGCCTGTGCCACTACAACCACCCTCAGGTAGTCAATTTTGGTCATTAGGAAATTTGAAGACCAACAGTAAGCTAAATTTGAACATGGAGAAAAGGGAGAGAAGGTAGACTTGGGCCCCTTCCACAAATGTAGAATAATACACTTTCAATCCACTTTCACAATTGTTCGCAAGTGGATTTTGCTATTCTGCACCCCTGTAAAGTGCATGGAAAGTGGATTGAAAGTGCATTATTCTGCATGTGCAGAAGGGGCCTGAAAGATGATATTTTCCAAACTTAATTACAATTATATGCCCGAATTCAGTGCCAATTCAATACACACAACAAACCTGCTCAACAGCATAAGAAAAAAGGTTCACAGTTTACTTCAAGACATCATTAACTTGAAAGTGCTATAAATGATGAAAAAGGGCATCAGATATTGTCATCCACTCCTGGCTTGGTAAATGAGCTGTTAGGGAAGCATAGACATGGACAAATCCAGCTGGAATGGCTGACAATTCTGACTGCCAGTGCCACAGGTTGTGTCTGGGATTCTTGAGAAATATTCAAAGTATTCTGAGGCTCAAAGAACCAAGACCATGTGAATGTGGATTTATTCCAGCTTATCTTTGAGCCTGCCCTCGGCTGCCATTTTTGATGGCACGATAAAAATGCAATTCTACTAGACATGGCACACTTCATTGCCACTCCACTCTCAGTGCCTTTTTTTCTTTCAACCCTTCACATGGTAATTGTTCCCTTGTATTTCTTCACAGGTGTCAAAAACAGCCTTTTTAGACAATACATGTTTGCAACAGTTCGTTTGGGGTCCATTGGGCACATACTCAAAACTGACAGATAGTGCATGAAAAATCTAGGAAATGTTAAACAACACTTTCCTAATTTTTTTTTCAAAATACAGCATTGCTTTTCTGATCTCATCCCACGTGATAGCTGATTTATGCAGTTGGGCCAGGCAGTATTCCAGCTATGAGTTGTAGCTGCTCTGATGAGTTTTGTTTTAATATTTAATGTGTCAGTTTAGTTGTGTTTGTTCCCCCCCACCCCCCACCTCCACCCCCCACCGTTCTGTTTCTTTCAGATATTCTTTTCAGATTGTTTGGTACTCAGTTTCTGTCTTGAAAGTGGATGTCTTTGGCCAGCTAGAACAACTATTCCTCTCCCGCTCTTAAATCACCGAGCCTAATTTTTGCTATTGCTATCAGGGCTGGCAAGTTAGGGAAGGGGATGCTGCTGCTCTTTGTTCATGCTCTTTTAATTAATTTTATTCCTTGTGAATAGTGTTGTTGAATACTGCAGCATTCCTTTTACATTTTTATTTTTATTTTAAATAATTAGTTGTTTTATTCTGTTATGCCTGACTGATGAAAACTTCTTGGGGTGGTTTAGATTATTTGTGAGACCTTGGGGTCTCTGCTCGTTTTCCCTCTTCAATTATAATTATTTTGGTAGTTTTAACCTTGAAGCAACAGATAGTATTTACCGTGCTGAACCTATCTTATAGTAAACAGTATTTTGGTCATCTCCCCAGGTCAAGTTTAGTATATTCTGGACAACCTATATTAGGAATGCATGAACAAAGGGACTTATTGCTAAGATTTTTTTTAATTTTAAAGGAGGTCAATACATTTCAGTTGCTATCACTGTATTTAACAGCAAAGTAGGTTCAGACGTGGACCACAGTCTTTGAATTCTGGGTTAAGATTCAATTTTCCATGGAGTTGAATGGATATCTACATCTTCTGCAAGCTGATTTTTGTCAGAGCTCATGGAGCAAATTGGTTGAAAATTGTATCCAGATTTAAGGAATCTCCATGACTTTGAAGATCATGGGGCTGCTTACAAAAAACTGTATCTTAGAACCACTATGATAAGAGCATATAGAGTATGTTTACTTTTATACCTACGTGTTCCACCATACTTTGACTTCCTGTTATTCCAACATTATAGATGATTATTTATGTTGCCTAGATTGAATGCCATTCTGTAAGGGGAGCTGTTGGGTCATTTAAATAAACTGCCATATCCCGAGCGAGTGTTTTCAGCTGTGACCTGCTCAGGGAGGCTAGAGATAGAGGAATTAAAAAAAAATGTTATCTGGGATTCTAGGTGTGAATTGGATAATTTGAGGTTTCTTTTAAGGTGTGTATTTTTATATTACATTGGCAGTTGTCAACTTTCACCCCCAGTTGATTAAGATTAAAAATTATTAATTCAGCTGAGACACCTGACTATGATGCATCACCCTTTAGGTTTTTAGGAATCCTTTTCAGGTTTTTAGGAATCCACAGTCAGCAGAAGAAAATGGACAGCCCTTATGGTGTTAGGACATCCTTAAAGGATGGCTACTGGCCAGCAGCAACAGTAGAATGTGACACTTTTGGAAGATCTATCATAAACAAGAACAGTGACACTTCAGCTAAACTGAGTTAGTACTGCACAGAAAAGGCAACGGTAAAACACTTCTTTTAATCTCATACTTTGAAAACTCTATGATGATATTATGATCATGAAGAAGAAGAAGAAGAAGAAGAAGAAGAAGAAGAAGAAGAAGAAGAAGAAGAAGAAGAAGAAGAAGAAGAAACAACCAGCATAACAGAATCATCCTAAGAAGAGTTACCATAAATCAAGAAATGTTAAATATTTTAATAGCTTATTTTTTACCATGGGGTCAAATGATTTCCTCCTTTAATTATAATATTTAATTTTGCTCCTGCGTATTTCATGGCTTACTGTACTAAATTGGTAACATTATTTTTAAAGTTTAACTGTACATTTCTTTTATGTGTAACCTCCTCATCTTACAACGACATTTTATCTTTTTCAGGGAAAAGCTGACAACACTATTTTGTAGTTCAGAACTCTTTCATAATCACATTTTTTCGCCTTGAGAGAAGAAAAACTGTATACCTCATCAAAACCCTTCATTTTTTCTTCTTCAAGCAAGTAGTAAAAGCTCTGCCTATGACTTGCCTATGTGTAATTTGATTCCAATTTTTGTTGAAACTTGTTACCTAATATCTGATAATATAAAGTTCAGTTTGAGAGGATGTACTTTTATAGGACATGGATAGGTTAATTTCATTCCTGTGCGTTACCGAAAACTTTGAAATGATCTTGGAATGCTATGGAAGAGACCATGTTTTGCTGTCTTAAGGAAAATACTACACTGTCCACATAAAGATGCCAAACTCCAGTCGGATTTGGAGATCTCTCCCTCTCTCCCCGAGCACTGCAGTTCACCTTCAGACTACAGATATCAGTTCCCCTGGAAAAAAATACATTCTTTGGAGGATGGCATTGTGCCCCATTGAGGTCCCCCTCCCAAACTCTACCCTTCCCAGCCTACCTCCCCAATTTTCAAGAGTTTCCCAACCTGGATATGGCGACCCTAAAGGGTCATGACATTATAAGTACACAAAAAGTGTATGCTTTTTATTTATTTAAATTTTCAGGCATATTGGGAAAATGACATTTTTACCTTGTCTATTTTCCTTTGCAAATGTCCCATTTCTGATTGTTACTTTTATGCTGTTTTTACTCGATCTACCATTTTTGCCATTTATGTGCAAAAACATACAAAAGCAGGTCTTGATTCTAACAGCAACAGTTCTGTAGAATTTTGGGGAATAGCATTTATTCAGCATGACCCGTACAAAAAATAATAAAACGATATATTCCGCTCCAACCTGGCTGAATGCCGAAAGGTGGCTAGATCGTAGGTCTGTCAGTTGTAAGGGGCTCACAGTACCAGTTCCACCGAATGCATCAAGATGACGCAATTAACTCCCCACAGCTGATAGAAGAGAGTCTGCAAATGGTTGCTTTCTTCAGAAGTCAATGTGTCACTTTGTCTCACTACTGTTCTGCCCTGGACCTGCATCCTTCTCCTGCACCTCCATTGCTTTGATCATCTCTTGGACTGTTTGACTCTGGACTGCCCCTAGACTTCTCTTCTAGACTTTGATGTACTGTTTGCCAGTCAAGCAGCTGATTATCTTTACCACCTGCAGAACCTTATCCAACACAGAGCTTTCTCGCTAGCTAGATTCAATAAGCCTTCTGCGCTACTGTATGGAAGGTTTCATAATGTTCCTCAGAAAGAGAGGCTATGTCCCTGTGGAATGGATGGTATTGCGACTGTTATTCACATATTCTTTTACTATCATTTTTGTGATGTGATCCATGACAAATATATAAATCCCATTTTAATCTATCGAGTGGACTTCCTGATATTGTAAAACTCTCTTGTTTTAAATATTTCTGATCAACCATATGGAAAGACATAGCTGGTTCCTTTTAAGCAGTAATAGAGCTTCATTGTGATATTAATCTGTAGGACCTCTTAGTACAGTTTACTCCATATTTTTTTTAGTGATTCCAGGACTGATTTGATAGTCTCCCCTTCAAAAAATAATATTGCATTTTCAGTTTTATAACCTAATTTTATACCATGTAACCTTATTTTGAGATCTCTGGGTTGTTAATATTTATGTGATGCCAATAAAGGCAGTGGAATAGAATGGAATGTTTGCTGGTGAGCCTCAACATGGGACTGAGTCTTGGCTACCACTCCTGCCTTCTGTTTTGGAACTGTACTTGCTTCCTCATGCCTGAACTCTGGACCGTTCCTGACTCACATAGAGGTCTCATGCCTCTCCTACTTGGCCTACAACCAGATAAATCAGCCAATCAATCTTTAACAGGTCTGTTTATTTTCCACATTAAACTTGATAGGGCTAACATTCAATTGAATCTTATGGGGAAAAGCAAATAAGCTACACTGGAGCATAGGAGGCACATGGTTGCCATTGAAAGAAATTTTTTATGGCATCATATAGATTAACCATCCTTTGATGTACAAGAGAGATAGGCTATGTAACTATGTAGTGTTACATATGCAACCTTCCAGGATTTCCAGATTAAGGTTAGAAAACGTTTGAATATTTTGAAATGGAGCCTGGGGAGGACAGGGATATTTGTGGGGTACAATTCGAGATGCCATCTTCCAGGTGGGACCTAGGGATACCCCAGAATTTATCCCACTGAAGTTCCTGTCTTCCCCAGGCTCTATCCCTAAACCTTTAGGAGTGTCTCAACCTGTATCTTTCAACCCTATCCCCCAATCCCCTTCTGCTGTCCAGAAAGAACCCTAAGTACAATGCCACAAAGTCTGTCCTCCAAATCATGCATTATCTCCTGGGGGACTGAACTCTGTAGTCAGGAGATGAGCTGTAGTTCAAGGGGATCCCCGGGTCCCACCTGTAGGCTGTCGTCCCTATTATTTACACATAGACTTGAAGCTTTTGAATATGGAAAATTACCATTGGACCATTAAGGTCAGTAATGGCAGCAGCCCTCCATGTGAAGAAGGGTCTTTCATATCACCTACCACTTGATCTACTTAATTGGAGGAGCTGGGGATAGAACCTGAGACCTTCTGCATGCCAAGTAGATGCTCTACTACTGATTTGCAGCCTCTCCCTATTCAATGAACGTTGCAAAACGGAATATTAGTTTGGTCAGAGAGTTAGCTGAAAAGGGTATGGGGATACAATTTTTCCCCTTATATAATCAGAGAAGTAGCACTGGTAGTATCTGCTTTATTGGGAAGTCATTGATTTAGCACCTCATTGAGAAGCCATTGATTTAGCACCAAGTAGATAACACTGGAGGTAAATTTTGCTCCCTGTTATGCTTTTGCAACCTCATTAACTTCAGTAGATTTTTCAGACTTGTGGTGGTGATCAGTTTTCTCTGTAAATTGCTATAAAAATGCTAATTAGTATTCTAGCCCGGTTAAATTGATAAGGCATATGGAATAGCTGGAGATAATGATACAGTGAAATTTGTAGAGTTATTCTAGCCCCTTGGAAGTCAATCAAAGATATTCTCAGAAGTCTTTGAAAGTGTATAAGAAAGCTGCCAGCCCTCTGCAAATGACATTACACACAATGAAAACATGAGTAGAGAGGAAATGGGCATCAGTGTGCTGGCCCTCCTCTTGTGTAAGGAAAGCCATGAGTCCAGAGTTTAAGTGTATACAGAATATCTGTATATATTCCCTGACCCTGTGATTGGGAACATTTAAAAAAGCATCCCCAATCAAGTGGACATATGTACACATTGCTCAGAGACTCCATTCTCCTGAGCCAGGAATTTATCATAAATGGGAGAACAGGGCCAATGCACTCATGAGCAGCAGTGTATGCGAGGGAGGTTAAGAGCTCGTGTATCTAATCTGGAGGAACCGGGTTTGATTCCCAGTTCTGCCACCTGAGCTGTGGAGGCTTATCTGGGGAATTTAGATTAGCCTGTACACTCCCACATGCGCCAGCTGGGTGACCTTGGGCTAGTCACAGCTTCTTGGAGCTCTCTCAGCCCCACCTACCTACCTCACAGGGTGTTTGTTGTCCTAAAATACAGATTTACAGATCCTACATGTGAGCTCCCAAAGGCACCTGGTGGGCCACTGCGAGTAGCAGAGAGCTGGACTAGATGGACTTTGGTCTGATCCAGCTGGCTTGTTCTTATGTTCTTATGTTCTTATGTTGCTTGGGGGGGGGGAAGGGGCAAAGGGAGATTGTAAGCCTCTTTGGAGTCCTCCTGCAAGGAGAGAAAGGGGATATAAATCCAAACTTCCTTCTTCTTCTTCTTCTTCTTCTTCTTCTTCTTCTTCTCTTCTTCTTCTTTCTTCTTCTTCTCTTCTTCTTCTTCTTCTTTCTTCTTCTTCTTCTTTCTCTTCTTCTTCTTCTTCTTCTTCTTCTTCTTCTTCTTCTTCTTCTTCTTCTTCTTCTTCTTCTTCTTCTTCTTCTTCTTCTTCTTCTTCTTCTTCTTCTTCTTCTTCTTCATGCCTGTTCCCTCTCTTTGTGCATGTATTTTTGATGCATGCAGTTTCATTTGCAGAAGGCAAATTTACTGGGTGAGGAAAGCAACATTTCCATTTGCTTGCTCCAGCTTTGTGTTGGTATTATATACTGCTACAAGGGTTTAAAAAAAGTGTGACTTGGCTTTCAAAAGTCAGATGCTTTTTTCACTCCAGTATTTCCTCACCTTAATAAAACACACTTTGAACAAAAAGGATTTAGGTCAATTGGATATGGACTGTGATCCTATGATCCTTTTCTTGCGCCTTGAAGAGACTATGTGTGTGCTGCAAAGCTTTGCCATACCTCACACTGCTTTCACTCTTGTGAGTTTCAAAACTAGGATATAATATTGTGTGTGGAAACTGATAGTTGAAAAAGAGGGACATGAACCCATGGCACACAAGATTCTCCTTTTAGTACATCTTTGGCAGTGACATCGATCCATTTATTTCACTGTGTATCTGTCTTGAATCTACTGTTCTTCTAGTTCTAGTACTACAGGCAAGGGAGAAAAAATGTTCTATATCCCCTTCCTCTGCATCATGCATAGTATTCAGAAGCCATTGTCATGTTTACTCATTAATTTCCTTTTATCTAAACTACAAATCCCAAACTCCTTAGCCTTAGGATTTTTGGGTTTTCTGGGCTGTGTGGACATGGCAGGCCAAGCAAAGGGTGGTGTTTTCCCCATGAGACATAGCTGGGAGCCATTGCTTCAAGCTGGAAGCCAACTGCCAAATCCCCAGATAGGGTAGATACAAGTGACAGCAGGAGTCTGCTATTCCACTTCTTCCTTCCCCCTTTTGTGTGTGGGGTGTGTTTGTGAAGGCAGTTGGTTCTCCCAAGAGCAGTTCCCAGGATAGTTGCAGCTATTACCCATTGGTTTTCTGTTATACCAGGAAAGAAAATGATGGTGAAGGTGTGAACCACAACAACTGGGGCTCAGAACAGAGCTGTCCTAAGAAGTATGATGTGACATGATGCAAATGTTTGGATGTGACTTCTTTCAGATGACAAAGCCAACAAACATGGATTTCCAGTAAATCTGTATTTTAGGACTATGCCCATTTACATCAGATAGAGCTTGAGGTAAATCACTGAGAAATATGTTACATAAAAAGCAGGCTAGTAAACATCCTTGTTCAATACCTTGTTACTTTAAATATTAAGAATTAGGCAAAGATGTCAAAATAATGAAATCTTAGCAAAATAAAAATGATATGGGTTTTCAAAGAGCTGGACAGCTTGCAATTTAAGTAAACCCATGCATGTGGGTTGACTCAAACAGTTTGAATGGCCTCTTCCTATGGCTGTCAGAGATGCCTCTGTTAAGCTGTCACTGAAGCTGCTAAAAGGGTTGGCTTGAGTGCCTTTGTTTCCACACCCCTCCAAGCCATTAGGCTTTGCTGGAGGCAGTAGATAAACACTAAACTCATTTAGAGTTTGAAGTTAGAGAACTGTAAGCACAGGGTTTCAACTTGTGGGGAAGCAGTTCTGCACCAGAAGTTTCAATAACTTAAACAAAAGATAGGACAAAGGATCAGGATGGTTTTAACCTTGGCAACAGCCATAATAATTGCCCATACTATTTAGAAAGAGTCTCCTGTTCAAGAAAATGCACAGTAATTAAATTAAAAAGAAAAATCCCTGCTTGTCAGTCTGCAGTGTAAAGAAAAATGACCATTAGGAGAGGAAAAGAGAGCCAGGAGGCAGAAAGGAGAATGGGAGGCAGAGATTAGAGGTTATGGGCTGAGCAGAAAGATACACATTCAGACTCTAAAGATTTTGAAGGGATGAAAATGTGGATGTCAGGAGCAAGCAAGTTTCAGAGAAAGGGGCAGCCAGAGGGGAAGGACTAAGGGATGAGAAACTGAAGGACTGGCAGAGCAGAGCTGATGAAAAAGATAATGGAAGAAAGGAGCCAAAAACTGCATAGTGAAAAACAGATAGTAACTTAACCATGAGTCAAAAAGGAAGCCAAAGCCAGCCAAGTGACATGGGTGAACACAGATGCAGAGTAATGAAATAGGAAGCAGTAGAAGGAAGTGGGTAAAGCTTGGAGAAAGGCAAGCCCTCCAAAATGTTAAAGTGATCAGGTCCTGAAAGAATAAGAGACTAACAGTACAATCCAAAAAAGGGGGGGTTTACATCTGGGACCAGCTAAAGGAGGTGTGGCACCCAATTATAACAATTTTTGTAGGGCCTCAGGTTCACAGTAAAGGTCTGTAAATGTTTTGGCATGGGTGTCAACATAGGGCCTGAAAGCCTGATCCGGCCCCTTGAGAAAGCTTATGTGGCCCAAGCTTTTCCAGCACCAGCCAGGCTAAACCCAGCCTTCATTTGCAGTTTATATCAGCTCTATGCCGTCATGGGATTTGTAGTGCCGCTGTTAATATACCCCAAAGCTATGCTGATGTAGAACTCTGTACTTGAACTTGTTGAATTGTATCTTGTTCACATCTGCCCACTTTCCCAGGACATTCAGATCTCTTTGAACCTTATCTTTAATTTTTGGAGTGTTTGCTACTCCTCCCAATTTGGTGCCACCTTTCCTGAGCTTAGAAGGCACTTCTGGAAGTGAAGGGAATTCAGGAAGTGTCTGTGACCATCAGCACTTCCAGATGACTAACAGATTTGAAGAAGAAATTGCAGATGCATATGATCTGCCCCCAACCAGTGCTGAGATTCAAATAATTTAATAACTGGTTGCCATCTGAGGGTGGGAACCACTGGTTGGATCCTCTCCCAATAATTACACATATACCTTTTCTGGGATAATTCAACAGGCCATAGCCATTCATCAAACTAAAAATGAAAGCATGAGGCCTAGCATGGGTCTTGATCTAATTGTATCTGCATCAAGGCGAAGTTCCCCCGGGCGGATCCCCCATACTGAAGCTTCGCTTCACGGAGGGGATCTGCCAGGTGGATGCCCCTGGCAAGAGGTGTTCCCCCACTTTGCTCTGTTCGGCAGGGCGGATGCCTCTTGCCGCCATCGGCCACTTAAAGGAAGGGGAAGAGATAGCTCCCTAGCTCCCTTCCCCTGACCCTTCCAGATCAATACCCATGTGCCAACCGCTGATAACTATAACAATAACTGATTAACATGCATTAGTCAAGTTCTTTATTGCAGTCAAAGACCAGCACATAATAATACAAACTGAGAAGTGCACTTATACACAGTCGGTGACTGTTTACTAAAAGGTCAACTCGCGAAAAAGCAAGTCATAGGTAAAATACATTTGATTATGACAAAAGATTAAAAAGTTAATATAACTACACTTGTAAAGTGCCTGTGCAGTCTTGCTAAAACCTATAGTGACATTACTAGAAAACTCCGGTCTCTGACCATATCTTCTAAGGATCGCAATTTATTCAGTCTTTCCCTCCCTAAACTATTCAGCCGGCAGATGTCTCTTATTGTGTTTGCAGATTAAAGAACAAAAACGGGCCGTTGCCCTTGTAATTTTCTGGTCCCTACCTGTCAATATGTAGGCCAGTACATCTTTGTAGTTTAGGCCTATTAGACCTGTCATGGCTGGGCTGAGGATTTCCTTTCGGGGACATGCATTAACAAACTTGTAAAATTAGGGAGAGGTGGGCAGGCAAATGGTCTGCCGGCCGGAGCACATGGCCGGCACAAAGGAGGGCTTGGACCTTTAAAGACTCAGGCCAGCTCTCCTTCAGTGATGTTTGCCCTGTCCCAACATGTCCAGGGCTCCGCTTCTACCCTTATCTGGGCGGGGGCAGCCAGCTCTGCTCCACCTCCCCATCCTGAGCGGCAACTGCAGCCCGTGGTGATGCACAGCTGTCTTTTGTTTACAAGCACCATTTTAACAACCGGTTCTGCTGAAGTAGTGCAAACCTGCTGAATCCCACCACTACCCCCACCAAACATAAAATCTTTCATTAAATGATGGGTTATTCGTTGCCTTTTACTGGTGCCCAAAATAAATCTGTTGCCTGGTGCACTCCACCTTATTGTGCCTAATGGTAAGGTTGGCCCCATCGACACTGCTGTTAAACCAATTCATCAATGGATGGATGAACATGGTCAACGATGAAATAACCAGGTTTGTGGACCATGTTTAACTTTTACTGAGCATTTATTTGAAACATTTGAGCACTTGAAAGCTCTTTAAAAATGCCATGTATTATTATTAGAGCTGAGATGAAAGTATGCACTATTTCTTGGAAATAGTTTCCACAGCGTCCCAAAATGACTCTCTCATTTGAGGGTTTTTTTTTCAAAAATGTCTGCAAAATCTTTTTGTTACACCTACATCTTGTAAATGAGCAGGCTTTCTCCCCAATAGTGCAGCTTTCCTTAAGATTTCATGGCAAGCACTTAGTGAGCAGTGAGAGGGGGTAGGGGAGATGCTTCCTTGTTCTATCCATGCAATCTCTAGCTGGAAAGGTTGCCTGCTGCCTATCTTTGGAGAGGGGACATCTTTGGTCTAGCATTAATTTGCTAGCCAGTGGTGGCGAACCTTTGGCACTCCAGATGTTATGGACTACAATTCCCATCAGCCCCTGCCAGCACAGCCAATTGACCATGCTGGCAGGGGCTGATGGGAATTGTAGTCCATAACATCTGGAGTGCCAAAGGTTCGCCACCACGATGCTAGACCATGTAAGTTTTGGATCAATTTCCAGGGTCTATTGCTCAAGCAAGGGTCTATTGCTCAAGCAACATTGCTCAAGCAATAGGCCCTCAGCAGGAAAATTAAAAACAAACAAACAAAAACAAAACAGCCTTTTAAATCCTTCTGAAGTGGTGCCTGGGAGAGTGGGAGGAACTCCTATGTGCTGGGAAAGCCAGAAGGAGTCAGAAACCTCCTTGTTGATTCCCGTTGGTCTCCCTGTGACTGGCGAGAACAAGCCACTCTTTCAGAGGTTTCAGAAATCATGGAGATTCTCTAATCCAGGGGCCTGCAACCTGTGGCTCTCCAGATGTTCATGGACTACAATTCCCATCAGCCCCTACCAGCATGGCCAATTGTCCATGAACATCTGGAGAGCCACTGGTTGCAGACCCCTGCATCTAATCCAAGGCATGATGAATTTGGGAGAAGGGGAAATGTGGACATATCTGATAATTCAACCTAAAAAGAATGACTGTCCAATGCTTCCAACAGTGCATAAGACTCTCCAGTGTCCCCAGTGAGATTGTTGCCATTTTCCCCAGTTACTGCAGACTGTGAACAGGTGAGGTTATTCAGCATAGAATCGCCTTCATGGTTGTGTTGCTATTATGCCATTGCTCATTACTTCTGTTTTCTGTTTTGGTGAGTGCAAGACTTTGGTGAGTGAAGGATTTCTATGTTAATATTTTTGTCTGGGAAAAGTATGCAGTGAGTTCCACTAGATGGCCTCCCATCAGGAGCTTGCCAAGAGGAAAGCAAAGAGTCTACCCTCCAGCTCTATAACTTTGGTTTGCAACCTAATTCAAACTAGTAGTATAAAACAGCATCTGGAAAGGTACTCACTTGTTTTGCATGAATTTTGCAAGCAGTTGAGAAAGAAGTAATTCCACCAAAATCCCACAAGAGTTTGCACTGGGTTTTAAGAATATGGGAGGGGCACCGTTTAACAATCTTCTCTTTCTGTCTAAAGTGACTAAACAAGCAACACCCACTGTCTACAAAACAAAATTTTATCCTATAATTCAAACATCAGTTTCAAAAGAATAGACCTAAAGGCACATCAAGCAAGTCACAATTGTTTGAACTGATGTAAATTGTTAAAGGCAGACAGACAAGACAAACCCTTTTCTTCCAAGCGACATTAAGATCAGTAAACTTTAGCAAAATCATTTAAGGTATATAAAGGGAATAATTCTAAATAGAATAAAGAACAACATGACTGCCAAAGCAGCATCTGAAATTACTTTTCTGCATCAAGCTTTCTTGTATTTAGAAGAACAAAGGATGTTGCTTCTGGTTCTCTAATGATAGGATAGGATAGGATAGGATAGGATAGGATAGGATAGGATAGGATAGGAAAGGAAAGGAAAGGAAAGGAAAGGAAAGGAAAGGAAAGGAAAGGAAAGGAAAGGAGTGGATAGGATAGGATAGGAAAGGAAAGGAAAGGAAAGGAAAGGAAAGGAGTGGATAGGATATGATAGGATAGGAAAGAAAGGAAAGGATAGGAAAGGAAAGGAAAGGAAAGGAGTGGATAGGATAGGATAGGAAAGGAAAGGAAAGGAAAGGATAGGAAAGGAAAGGAGTGGATAGGATAGGATAGGAAAGGATAGGAAAGGAAAGGAAAGGAAAGGAAAGGAGTGGATAGGAAAGGAAAGGAAAGGAAAGGAAAGGAAAGGAAAGGAAAGGAAAGGAAAGGAAAGGAAAGGAAAGGAAAGGAAAGGATAGGATAGGATAGGATAGGATAGGATAGGATAGGATAGGATAGGATAGGAACCTGTTTTTCTCCAACTGTATTCAGTAAGAGATCTTTTTTGGGCTTGGAGAAACATTTTGTCTCCCATGCATGAATTTATTTTACATCTAATTCTGAACCTGACCTCCATGCAATTGATAGACTCAGAAAATGAGCTGGATACAGACAAAGATATTTTTTTATTCCAAACAGGGAATCCCCTGCTTTGAAGAAAACATGAAAACAAACCAAAGCATAAGGTGGAATTTAAATTCTCCCCAAGAGTGGGCTATTGATGCACACTCAACCAGAGTACACTTACCTTGATCGGGAAAGGGAGGAGGAGACAGCTGAGGAATTTCTTCTGACTTCTGTTGGACTCTGATCCTCTCTGACGTTACTTGGATACACTGCCTTCCTTTAGAGCAACAACAATCCACCCATAGGTCATGGAGACCAGTGTGAACAGATGCTAGCCACAAAGTTTCTCTAGCCATTGTGAACCATGAAGCAAGCACACAAGCCTGAAACACACTATATAACCCCAGTGCCACATTTAAAAAAGGAAAAATCCACAAAGTCCTATGTGTGCCTCTACTATGGCTGATGTCCTTGGCTTTAGGGGAAGAATGATTGGTATTGGCATTCCACTGATGTTGTTTGAACAATCTGCCCAGTACCCCTACGAGTGACCCAGAAAGAAACCCAATCCGCATTTTTGGTTAGCTAAAGGTAGGTTTGTCAGACCATCACTGTCAAAATACATGCATCCATGGACTCCTTAGTTCTAGCTGGGTTTTTATTAAATCATAGACATGGCATTGATTTTATGGCTCTGTTCCACTGTGGTGGCATCTTCCCCTGATAAAAGCAGTTGTTAGTGGAATAGCCCATAATACAATTTTCAACCCTCAGGATATTTCCCTTGGATTTTTGACTAAGCATTAATAGAAGAGGTAGATGACCACATGTAAGCATGATGTGTAATTCATCTCTGGAGTCAAATTCTGGCATTGCTTGCTTAGTGTTTCTATTATTTAGCACAGCTATAGTTACTCACAGTTACTAAGGATATCACTCTTTCACACCATTTACACCCCCAAGTCTATTCAGCTGTTTGTGCCGCATGGCATGCAAGACACACTAAATCTGCATTGAGTGAGTCACTACAAATGAGTAGGCATCAATTCCCAAATTAAATATATCTGTAAAGAAGGAATGAATAATTCACAAGACACAAGTAGTTCCCTTCTGAGAAAAGAAGGAATATCTCTACATGAAATGCTGCTAAAAATCAACTCTCTTTGCATGCCTTTGTTCCTTCCAGGGAAATATGGATCATTATGCTTTTAGTATGGAGGGTTTTTTTGTGACCACAAACCTCTCTGAGACAGGCTATCCTTTCTAAAGTAAAGGACATGATCCAGGCAAGATTATGAACCACTTGGAGATTCTTGAAGCCCATGATGATTTCTCCTATGGAAATCTGAAGGAAATAATCCCTCTGTATTTTGCTCAACAGTAAGCCCCTCTTCAGGGAAGTGTGCATAGAAATACAGCTTAAAGTTTAGCTAGAGATGCTGCAGACTTCACTGTGGACAGCATCAGCAGGTGAGTGAGCCATGCTTAAGTGTCCCAACCATCCACAGGCTGAGTTTCAGACCTGCTTACTTTGAACAGCTCTCAAATGTTATGGAGAGGAGCATTGAGGGGGAAAGGCTGCATGTGAGCCATGGTGGTATCTCATCTGTGGGGAGAAAGGAGGTTGTGAGCAGGCTGTGGCGACTCAGCTATGGAAAGGAGAGACAGGTGGGGGTAGTATGGATGAGACACAGAGCTCTGCGAGGTGGGAAGAAAGTATAGGGAGGATGCAAGACACCCAGAGTGGTAGAAGCTCATCTGTGGGAATGGATGAGGCATAAGAGGCTTTGGGTAACAGCAGGTCTGTGGTGGGGGAGCCACAGAAAGAACTGATCCATACATGTGACTTATCTTCACATGTCAGATGCAGTGCTGGATGGGAAAACTGTACCATGCTACAGAAGTGGCCTGCCAAACAAGATCAAGCCCTTCATAGGCACTTGAAAGCCCATTGGGGAGTCAGCTCTCTGCTCATAAAAGTAAGCAGGGAGTGAGCTAAGGAGATACCTGAGCATTCCTAACTGAACTGTGTAACCAACAAATTAAGTTCTGATGCTTTCGTGTGCAAGTTGTTTGCATTTTTTTACCCTTTCTACTTGGAGCATTTGAAAGTATTGATGCTGTTTTTAACTTGCTCATTTTTGCAAGGGTTTCTTTTTTATTTTCTCTTTTAAAATTCACATATTAATTGTATTTTACAATAACATATAATTATCAACATACAATGTTTATTTATTTATTTAATAAGCCTCAAATTTTCTTATCCCTACTCGGCCCCCTCTGGGCTGGCCCTAAGCACAACATATAATGGATACAATTTATTTATTTTATTTATTTTTTTATACTTTAAATTTCTATCCCGCCCCGTCCCCGAAGGGCTCTCATAAAATATCATAAATAAACTAAAACTTATAAAAGCAGGGAAACTAACTACACATTAACATTTAAAATGTGAAATGAGTAAAAGCACAAGTATAGGTATAGGTGGCGCCCGATACCTATACTATCAAATACTCTAGAGATAAAAGGCGTCCAATCTCAATTTAAAACCTCCCATGGGATTTTGCAGGATCCCCTCAATATGAGGGGATCTCGATGTAACTGCCCTAGGGGCAGGGCGGGCAGGGGGCACCATGTCAGCAGCTGGACACTCCAAAGGCCCGGGTGAACAACACAGTCTTTACAGGCCCCCCCTGGCGGAACTCACCCAGGTCCCAAGAGGCCCGGACAGCTGGAGGAAGGGTGTTCCACCAGGCCGGGGCCAGTGTCAGTAGCTGTCCTGGCCCGCATGGACGCTGCCAGCCAGACTACAGAGGGGCCAGGGGCCACTAGGCTGGGCCTCTGCAGAGCTTAGGAGAGGCCGAAGTTGGGACATATGGGGTGATGGCGGGTTCCGAAGGCACGAGGGTCCCAGGCCGCAGCCTTAAAGGTCAAAACTCCACACCTTGAAGATGATTCGGAATTCAACCGGGAGCCAATGCATTGCCGCAACACAGGCTGGATGTTCTGAAGGCGCCTCAGAGCAGGCGTGCATGTCGCATGTTGGACCAGTTTTAACTTCCGAATCAAACGCAAGGGAAGGCCGGCGTACAGCGAGTTACAATAGTCCAGCCTGGAGGTGACCGTTGCATGGATCACAGTGGCCAGATCTGCCTGGGAGAAGAAGGGAGCCAACCGCCGGGCCTGGCGAAGATGGAAAAATGCAGTCCGGGTTGTATGGGCCACCTGGGTCTCCATGTGATTTTTCCTTGTAACCAGTTACAGACTGATAATGTAAATTGGCATAAATGTATATATAGATAAATCAGTGAGTAAGATAACATTTTTACCTTATAATATAGAACAAAGAAAATTGTTTAGAAGATTATCAATAAAGTTTTATATGCACATATACATTAATACAATTATACAAGCAATATACAGTCCATCATATGTAGATGCGGCAGAGTGAGGGGGAACTTGCTCTTTCTTTTCAAGGAATCAGTGATAGCAAGAGCTAGCTAGCACTGTATCTGGTCAATTTTGAGAACGAAAAAGTACTAGGGAATCAAGACTGTTTGAAATCCCAAATGCAGGAAGGAAGGCTATGGTGATTCAGTCATCAAAACAGTATTCCCCATAGCTAGGGTGATATAGTCTCTTTCATATTTTCCGGACACATTTTTTGAAGATTAGAAACGGGTTCTGGGGGCTGGCTTTTCTAATCAACAAACTGCACACATTGTCCAAAGCACCAGAGCTCAACCAACTCCTTAGTGACAAGCGATACCACAACAGAAACTATAGTCATAACAAAAGCAAAAATGATTCATTTTTTTGCAAACAAGATCCTCAAAAATCAACAGTAGTGGTATGGGAGCAGCAGTGGTGTAGTGGTTAAGAGCAGGTGCACTCTGGAGAGCCAGGTTTGATTCCCTGCTCTGCCACTTGAGCTGTGGAGGATTTTCTGAGAAACTAGATTAGCCTGTGCACTCCAACACATGCCACCTGGGTGACATTGAGTGAGTCACAGCTCTTCGGAGCTCTCTCAGCCCCACCTACCTCACAGGGTGTTTGTTGTGGGGGGGAAGGAAAAGGAGATTGTAAGCCCCTTTGAGTCTCCTTACAGAAGAGAAAGAAGAGTATAAATCCAAACTCCTCCTCCTCCTCCTCCTCCTTTTTCTTTAGCCAGTTGTGGTTGAGAAGGCTGCAAACCTGTGAAGTGCCTGCATGCTGCCATCTTTGCTATCCTCACCGGCATAGGTACCTATTATGCCAACAGGATGGGCAAGTGCAATGGCACAGCTCTCCACCACTCCCATAGGCCATTTTGCCCCCCTGTGACCCCTAGAGTTATTGCTTTGATAATATTTTTGCCATCTCAAGCAAGCAGTATTTCAAGTAGTGATGTTTAGAATGGTGACTGGCTAGGACACCTATATTGGGACATACTCACAATGGGTTGGCTTATTTGGATTATATTTTTGATATTAGATCTAAGAGTATGCCTTCAGGAAAGCTAAACCCCCAAAAGCCAAAAACTTACCATTATTTTAGGTCCAAAAAGTGTATTTAAAACTGTAGCTGGCAATCAGAACGAAAACAAAAAATAGGCTTTGGACAGACTGTTTCAGGATCTCCTGCTACAGTCATGGAAATTAAAGAAAACCTTGTTAAAAATAAGAAAGACTTTGTCACATTTGCACCAAGCTTCACAGAGTTTTAAATTCCCCCCTGCCCCTGCTTCATTATAGCCTTGTTGGGAATCTTCCTAGGAACTGGGGGGGAGGGGGAGCTTTTTAAAGTAAAGGTACCAAATCTGCAGCATAGTTGCTGGTGACTCTTTATAGAAAAAACTCAAAAGTCTGGTGACAATTGGTTGGGGTCCAATTTATAATTTCCTTAAGAGGGTTGCCCCCATCCATCCACCATTGTTTCCACAAGCAAATATGAAAAAGCCTAATAGAACTAATGTCAAACCAGAAAATCACAACACCGACAGACACCCACTCACCCACGCATGCACACAGAATCAATCAGGAGGGAACCTTAGCTAACTCAGTTGATCAAAATGCAGTGTGCAGGTGTCCACCCAAACCCAAAAGTAATAGAAGATTCTTGAAATTATAAATGGACACACTTCTGGTATTTGCTTCCTTATAGTCACAATTGCGATACTGCTACAAAGACCTGCTTGAATGACCTGTGTGATGCAGGGAAAAAAGCAAGCTACTCTTCCGGTGAAACTCAATGAGAGTTTCTTTTTGTCAAAAAATTGCCATACACATTTCAAACTGCATGCAAATTAACCACTCTCCTAGCAGATATTGTTTTATTCAGTTCAAGCAACTTGCTTGATTCTGCCTTTAACAAAAGGATACCCACAAGTCTTGAACTTTTCAACATGAAGGGCATGATCCACAGTTGAATTCTGGGCAAAAGCTCATGAAAGGAATGTGAACTACTCAATGTCACTGTGAGCGCAAGGTCTCTTTTAGAAGATCAGTGCTCAAAAGATCAGCCAGCCATATACTAAAAGAAGAAGTATGGCCAGGGATGAGCATGCTAGGAGATAAAACTGGAAGGCGGCATGCAACTAGTATGCTTTCTTGTTAGTTTGCAGCACGTTCTTGTACTACTTTCAAGTGTAAGAACAACACAAACACTATCAGCCTTAGTTTAAGTTTTGAGCTTTAAGAAGAATATGAGGAGTTTTCGTATATCCCACTTTACCTTTGAGGATTCTCAAAGCAGCTTACAATTGTCTCCCCTTCCCCTCCCCACAATAGATTTCTTGTGAGGTAGATGAAACTGAGAAAGCTTTGAGAGAACTGTGACTGACCCAAGGTCAACCACAGATTTCATGTGGTGGAATGGGAAAACCAAACTAATTCACCAGATTAGAGTGCCCAAATGAGTGATCATTTGGAAGAGTGGGGAATCAAATCCTGTTTTCCAGATTAGACTCCACCTGCCACTCTGTAACACTCATGCTTCAATAACCTGCTCTGAATCCTTTATTTTTTTTAAAAAAACTCAGTGATTAAGCCATTCAGCAAGTTGCAACTCATTTTGTCCCTCTCTGTTTTTTTTTTCCAAATAGCTTGTGGGACTGTCCAGGTTTTTTACAAGGACTTTATGAAAGTCTGTCAATACCCAGGGCTTGAGCATTGAATAATGACAAATGTGTATCCTGGACTTTCTTTCCATATTGTACTCATGCAGAAAATTAGCCCAGTGAACATCTGTGATGAGCAGGCCATTTTTAATACTATCAGACAGCTCCTAGCTGTTGGTGGAGCTACTAATTTATTAATCAATTGTCCATGTGATAGCAGCAGCTACCAATTAGAGATGTTTGTTCTTGGCAGGGTTCTGAGTGGATTGGGAGTTTTACAGGGACTTTTCCTGCAAAGCTCACAGAGGCAAGATTCCCTCTGTGAAACAGAGAGGAAATGTTGGCTCTTGAAGAGAATAGGAGATTGTTTGGACATTGAAGCTATCACCAAAATACGGAGTGGAAACTGGAAGCTAGATAATTTGGAAACAATAGTGTACTGAATTTCAGATGTGAATAGTGAAAATGTCCGTGAGATATTGCTGTGCTTGTGTCATGACATCCAGTCTGTTATCACATACAATACCTATTTAGCACATTGTATTCTGGAAGAAATATTAAGCACGTGGGTATTTAATCAGACCTTCTGACATCATTCATTTATTTAGATATTAACAAATCCCCATTCAAAGTGGGGAGGGAAAAATCTGCTGCTGGAGGCTGTGTGAATTTGCCCTCCCAAAACACTTGCCCTGGTGAAGGGGTAGATGGACCAGTGGGCAGTCACCATGGCTCTCCATGGCACTTGAACATGGCACAGACTGTCATGCCAGTGTTCTGGCATCCCCACTGCTGGCGCAGCAACGGCGGTCCTGAGGTTTGACTGGGGAAGGGGTCAACTGTTGCCAAAACTATGCCAACACCTGGGGCTTGGGACTTATGCTACCTTTTTGGTGGCATATGTCCATTAAGTCCAATGGGGACTTTCTGGTGGTGGGGAAGCTTTTTTGTGCTTTTTGGTTCCCCACACTGCCAGGAAGCTCCCTTGGGAATGGCAGGCCAGAGTGGCTGTCCCAGAGCATCCGAGTGCCTGGCCCTTTGGATGGGGCTGTTACACCCCACTTTTCTACCCATGGGGACCCAAAGTGGCTTCCAACATTGTTCTCCCTTTCTCCATTTTAGTTTCATAACAGCCCTGTGAGGTAGGTTAGGCTGAGAGGTGATGACTGACCCCATGAGTTTCCACAGCGGGGTTTGGATTTAAACCTGGATCTCCCAGATCCTAGTCAAACACTCTAACCACTATGGCCCCTTCCACACATGCAAAACAGTGCATTTTCAAACCACTTTCACAACTGTTTTCAAGTGGATTTTGCTCTTCCGCACAGTTTTAAAGAGCACTGAAAGCAGTTTGAAAGTGCATTATTCTGCATGTGCGGAATGAGCCTTTGCCTCTATCCATCTTTATCACACTGAAGAGAAGTCCAAGTAAACCCTAGGCAAGCAGCATCAGCTCTGAACTAAAATGTTAATTTCAGTGCAGTCATCTGAGCCTAATATTTACTAGGAATGAGTGATGTTGGTTTCATGGGAAATGGTTTCCATGGAAGGTTGCTTAGGCCTAATACACAAAACAAATTCATTAGTCATAATGAATAAATGGAACCTCCATGTTCAGAGGCAGTAATTCTCTGGGTGTCAGGGCTGAAAAGCGGCCATGTGGAGAGGCTTTTCCTCTATGATAGTGGTCATCAACCTTCCTAATGCTGCAACCCTTTAATACAGTTCCTCATGTTGTGGTGACCCCCAACCCTAACATTTACCCATTTTACAGATGGAGAACACTGATGCTCAGGCAACTCCTGGGAAAGGGTTGTTCGACCCCCAAAGGGGTCCCGACCCCCAGGTTGAGAACCACTGCTCTATGATCACCTTGCAGGCCTTCTTGGGACATCTGATTGTGCACTGTGCAAAGCAGGATTCTGGACTAAAAGGTCTGCTGGTTGTTCTTGTTTTGTATTGCTTTTAGGCAAGAACAAATGCTACTTTCATAGTTTTCTCCAGATAAAGTTCTGTATTGCCTTTTCTTGTAAACTATACCATTGCTAAACCAACATGTGGCTAATAAAGGCAAGAGCAACCTTATGAGATTTTTGTAATGGCATCACAGTGTCTAATTTCTTTCAGTGGAAGAAGAATGGTAGAATCATATGACCAGTGAAATACCAGTAATTAAAAATGATCCTAGCCATGAAAATGTAACGTGAAAATATTTTTAGAAGGTTTAAATCTCTGAGTGAAGCTAACAAATTCTTTGGAAAATCCTTTCTCCTAAAATGAAAACTCCTAAAATGAAAACTCCGTGAGACTCGTATAACTGTGAAGCAATATATTTTATCATTGTTTGGAGGTTTGTAACTCACCTGCAAAGCAGACCTTGGATGAAATGTTGGGTGGGGAGGTCATTTTTTTTACAAGATAACAAGGCTATATCCTAAGCTTACAAGCATGACAAGAAATCTTAAGGTAGGGTGAATGGGCAGCAGAGTCTCTTTTTATCACCTGTTGAACAAATACTGTATAATAAAAGGGGGAAGAAAAAGCTGAATAGGGTTTCCTGTTACCAGTTCATGTATTTTGACACTGAAAACAGTATTTATGAAGACTGCAGGTCTACAGCCAGGGTTGTCTAGAAGGCTGACCAGCCAATTAAACTGCTAGAAGGGAACTGCAGAAGGCATGACCCTGGTTTTCTTGCTTCTATCAGGGAAAAAAAGCACACCTTTTGGTTGATAGAACCAAAAAAATTGTTGAACAATTTCAGTTTTCTCATTGTCCATCTTAAAGCTGAGTATTTGTCCAGCAGTCATTACTTTTTTTTTCTTTGTGATGCTCAGCTGTAGTCCTGCTTTGACACTTTCTCCTTTTCAGCAGAAATCATTTGAAGTCTTTGCTATTTTCTGTCAGCAATATACTATCATTGGCGTATCTCAAATGGCTAATGTTCCTTCCATCAATTTTCATTCCACCATCTCAATTTAATCAAACGGTTTCCGCACAGGGAAACAACAGTGCTCCAGGGATGGGGGGAAAAAAGGTCCCTGGGGCACTGTTCGCACAGGAGGTGCTGCTGCGTCACAGCAGCGCCATCCTGGGTCCCCTGAAGTAGCGCAAAGACGCCGCTTCCGAAACTTGCTCGGGGGGGCGAGTTGTTTGGAATATGCCGGTTGCCACCCGTTGCTGAGCGAACAGCAGTGGGTGGAAGCCAGCATATTCCTGTGGTGCTCCCGAATAGCTGCCTATCTTTTCCCTGCCTTCCATCGCTCTGAGGAGGGAAGGGGACACGCCTCCTTGCCTCCATTGCTTCAGCCGTCGCTCTGGCCAGGGGGCGTGTCCCCTGACCTACTCAGAGTGATGGAAGGCAGGGAAAAGGTAGGCAGCTGTTTGGGGGGTTGTGCGGTTGTGCGGAGCGTGCTCCACCAGCAGCGCAGCCTGTGTGGCCATTCGTGCAAACGGCCCCAGGGGTTGCATCGGCATCAATCATGCCGATGCAAGCTCACAAGCCTGGCTGTGCAGAAACCGCATTGCTTTATTATATGTTCTACATGACGAGCGAAGAGATGCGGACAGTGAAGAGATAGTGAAGATACATCCTTGTCTGAGACCTTTGCCAACTGAAAACGATGCTGTTTCTCCATATTCTATCTTAACAGTAGTCTCTTGTCCAGAGTACAGGTTGTACACCAAAACAATCAAATTCTGTGGCACACCCGTTTCCTTTAAAAACAGCCATAGCTTTTGATGATTCACATAGTCAAAAGTTTTATGGTAATCTATGAAAAACAAGATGGCTTTTTTCTTGAAATTCTCTAATATGCACCAGTAACCAACATAAATTTGAGATATTATCTCCAGTGCCTCTTCCTTTTCTGAATTCATCTTGAACATGTGTCTTCTCTTGTTTTATATGTGGCAACTGTCTTTGTTGTAAGGTTTTGAGCATCATTTTACTCATATGAGAAATTAATATGTTACAATGCTGCAATATTTGACATCTTTTTTGACCATTTTCCATATTTGTTGGCATACTCTTGTCAAGATTTTAATGGACTCCTTTTCTCTGGCTTGGATTGGCTCCATTGATATCCCAGTTGCTCCTGGCAATTTTTTTCTCCCAATTGTCCTCAGTGCAGCTTTCACATCACTGTCTAAAATGGTACATTATTCTTCAAAAGATTCTTCTTAGAAGGAGACTGTTATCTTCTCATCTCTTTTATACAGTTCTTCAGTGTAACATCTCCACCTTTTATTCATTTTGTCTGTTCAGTTAATGTATTTCCATGTTGTTCTTTCAACATGCCTACCTGTGCTTTAAATTTCCTTTTGATTTATTGAATCTTGTGGAATGGATGTCTTGTTTTTCCTTTACTGTTGTTCTTTTCTTTTTCTTTATATTGGCTACAATAGGTCTCTTTGTGTCTCTGTCTCACTAGAATGCTGCATTTAGACTTTTGATTCTGTTTGGCCAATTACACACAATATGCTTGCTGCATGATGGGGGCGAGTGTCCATCGCAGCAAGATTTCACGTGTAGACTTGTTTTCTCATGCCCCACTTTCACTTTCCATTCTCTCTGTGGCAAGAGAGACCACTGTTAGCTTGACTTTTAATATGTTTTGCTGCCAGTGTGGAACAGATTTGCAGTGAGCACAGCTTTGCCCCAGAGATCTTCTCTCCACCCATGGCCAACCTTCCCTCTCCCTCACACCACTTTGCAAGCCTTCCTCCTTGCCCTACCGTCCATGTTGCTGGCTGGCTGCTTCAAATATCAGAAAAGAAGCTCACTAACACAATACCGACCACTAATTATCTTGGGCTGATTCCGCATGGGCCAAAAACAGTGGTGTGAAAACGGTGTGAAAACAGTATAAACCCTTTTACACTGTTTTAAACCCTTTTACACCATTTTCACACCTTTTTCACACTGCTGTTTTTGGCCCATGCGGAATCAGCCTTGATATTTTGAGATATCAGCATAAGGAGAGCTTGGAAATGACAAGCCTCCGGTGGCAGCAGCACCAGCAGGATGTGTTGTGAGGAGGGAAGGGGAGGGGGAGAGAATATCTGACTTAGGATGGTCTTTCTCTTTAGCAGCTTGTGATCCAGATAATTGCTTTGCCTTTTTAATTTGAGTGTGGGGGAGGATTACTTTTGGAACAGTAATATCAATATAAGTGCAAGTTAAAGGGCTAAGCCAGCAGTCTTGACTTCTGGGTGTAATGAGATCTGTGCCTTTAAGAATCACTTGATAGGCAGAGTTAAGAGAACCAGGCCTGGAGAGCCCTATGCAGAAAAACTCTGGGGAAAGGAAGGATACCTCCTCAAGAAACAGAGAAGTGTGGAACTCTCTGCAAGCCTACTACATAGTGCACTCCCAAAGTAAGCATTCCATGCATAATGGGCCTTTCTGTCACCTTTTACTTTTGCTTCTCATCTGTCTTCAGTAATTTTAAGAGTTTCTTTAGTCTTCCATTGAATGGTCAAATTTTTTAAATCTATGTTATATTTTTATAAATGAAGTGTGATTTTAGAATTTAAAACTACTCATAGATGGCATGTAGAACTCTTAAATTTAATAACAGTTTATATTCACATTTGTATAGTTTATGCCAATAAAGGTCTATTGCTATTGTGTGATTAGTCTTCCATTGAGGCTTTTCATTACTTTTGTCTACAGAATAGTCTTTGCACATTCTTCCTTGATAATATCTCCCTAAAATTTTTTTAAGATAATATCTCTAGTTTCAACCCATAGTTTTTTTTTCTGGTTTACATTTACTTGAACTTAGCAATGCAAATTTGTTCCTTACATGGATTGAACTTTCAACTCTCCAGGAATGTCGCCTAGATTATATTTTGGCATTATGAATATTGTGGGTCTTCAGTTTTAATCTAATCTTCAATATTAACAGTTCCACAGTCAGCTCCAGCTAACACAGAGAACAGGATTTCATCTTCTGCTTCCAATTGTGTAACCTATTCAATTTCTATATTGGCTGCCTGATGATGTTCATATATATAGTCATATATTTGGTTGTCTGAAACATATGTTTGCAATGATTAAATTGTTGTCTTCACAAAATTCTATGAGTCACTCTCTTGCTTTTTTTTGAACTTCCAATCTGCCACCAATATTTGATTCTGCTTTGTTTTCTATTTTTGCTTACGATTATCAGCGTATCTTCTTTAGGTGTGTGTGATCATTTTTTTCCCCTGGACACTTGCATAAAAGATTTCAATTTCTTCCTCATCAGTATCTGTATTGGGGCATAAATTTGAATGATAGTTATGTTGACAGGCTTACCCTGAAGTCTGATTGATATTATTTGGTCAGACTTTGCATTATAACTCATGACCGACTCACCACACTATTAAAGCAACTCTGTTTCTTCCTTTTTTTGTAATTTCCTGGATGAAACACTTTGCAATTTTTGGAATTTTTTTGAAAATGTCCTAATTCAGTCCACTTTTGTTCACTCACTCCCTGAATTGAAATGTTTAAACTTCTACTTCATATTTTACAATTTCAAACTCATCTTGATTCATTCTTCTCACATTCTACGTTCTTTTATATATATTGAACAGTTTTCAACTTTTCTTTTGCATCCATTCATGTCAACAATTGAACTTCCTTTCAGCTTTAGTCCAGTTATATAATTAAGAATAACACAACTTGTTCTTGCCTCTGCTCTTTCCCAGTAGTTGATTGAGTGCCATCAGACCTGGGGGTGCTATATTACAGCACTCTATGTTTTTTTTTCATTTTGGATTGTCTTATCACAGGGTTTTTGAGGTAAGTTTGTCAGAAGTGGTTTACCATCGCCTCCTTCTGTGCAGGAGCAACCAGGGTTAGCGCTAGTGTCACTGCCATGATCTACAAAAAATTCTCTGCTAGTGTCACCTTCCACTATTGCTGCTGTCTAGTAGCTTTAAGGATTCCTCTGCCCCATTTCTATTGGAACTGTCTGTTCTCTTCTGCTGATGTGTACATGGATCCCTGACATATCTTAGTCTGACATATCTTAGTCTGACATATCTTAGTCTGGTGTTTACAATATATAAAACTACTATCAGTGTAAAGTACGCTAAAACCACATTAGCTATAAAAGCAATAGCTGTAAAGCAACAACAATAAAAACTGAAATCATAAAAAACTATCAAGTGTAGGAACATTAAATAAATAACAAAACCTTTCACTCACATATATTTTGCATGCCACATAGAATATGACCTGAAAATAATGTCAGGCACACTTTAGTCATCCATTCATCCACTTTGCAGGTGAACCAACTTGTTTTGATCTTCCCTTGCACCCAGAACTAGCAATTTGAAATGCTCTCCTTCACACCATTTGTTCTCCAAGCTTTGATTCCCAGTCATAGAGCCCTAAGTTAGTTCTCAAATTTTTGCGTCGAATCAATCATTGTGTTTATTCTGACTTTGTTCCTACTCATGCTGTGAAATTAATTGCTAAAACAATTTTGTTTGATTTCCCCCTTGATATGCAATGAGTTTTCTAAGCTTTGTAGGAAGTGTATTGTTTGCTAGACATGCAAATCAGTCTGATGTGGAGATGGAAATTGATGTAATGGTAACTGATGTTATGAAGTCTCACTTTATAAGCAGGGATAACTGCAGTATTGTTCAGTTTCCAGGAAGAATAAGAGATAGTTCTTATACTTCACTTTTCTCTAGTATAAGAAATCACAAACTGGCTTGAAGAGTGGAGAATCAAACCTAGGTTCTCCAGATTAAAGTCTGTTGCTGATGTGGAGGAGAAGGGAATCAAACCCAGTTCTCCAAAGTAGACTCCACTGCTCTTAACAGCTATACTGGAAGGAGTACTTCCCAAGTACTTTCCATGCTGGAAGGAGTACTTCCCAAGTCTCTTCCCCAAATAAAAGTTTTAAGCTCCCGAAACACCTTCCTTTCTTTCTCAGATTTGTAGTTGTACTTTTCACACCAACTCTGGAAATATGGTTCAAAAAGAGAACCTGGATATGCGAAAAGACCAGCAGACATTCACATAGGTGGTAATAACAGGGACTAATACTTTTTGGCTGATGTGGTGAAGTTTTGTAGAACCAAATGAAATCACACTGTTAAAGATGGAATAAGAGGAAAGTGCTGCGTGAAGGAGAGACAAATAATGGGGATGTGAATATCAGGAAGAGAAGAGGAAGGAAGAATGAAAGGTAAAAGGAACGAGAGTGAAGTTGAAATCTTGGCTCTTAGACAATAAGTTCTGACGAGCTTTATCTTCAAGTTGCACATTACTAGAACTGCTGCAAGGAAAAGGCAAGGATATCAAGATGACATATCTTTTCTCCCCTTAGGTCTTTAAGCAGAACATTCTGTTCAGGCCCAACTGTACTTTTTTTTAGCCAATACAGAAACACTTCCTTCTCGAGCTGAATTTCATTTTACTGATGAAGATTCATTCTAGCAATATTGTTTTTCATCTGTGTGGGCACCATCCAGTCAAGTCTAAATTTCTCCTGAGATCCTGTCTGATGATTTTGAGGGGGAAAAATGAAAATTGCTAACAAGAGAAAGAGACTCTTTGAACAAGCTGAACTCAACTTGGAACCTAGAAAATAGATGTGCCAGTGCTTTGAACTGTATACATATAGACAAACCATAACAACCAAAGCTATATAAGATCTAACTTGATTTTTGAAGACTTAAATCCTTTCCTTGTTTTCCAAGCATCCATTTCTATTTCATCCAGTTTGACACTGTTTTACAGGGCAGTCCCTCATTTCTGTCCCTGTTATATCACTGTCTCTATTTCATCCTTGACCTGACCTGGAGCTAGCCTGCTATCATCAGATCTCAGAAGCTAAGCAGGGTCAGCCTGCTTGAATGTAAGACTACCAAGGATCCATGGTGGTTCTATGCAGAGGCAGACAATGACAAGCCACCTCTGAATGGCCCTTGTTTTGAAAACCCTACTACATTGTCATAAGTCAACTGCAACTTGTCAGCACTTGATACACACTTTTCATCCCGATTTTTTACTTCCAGAGGGGACACTGGAAAGGTGTTTCTAAAAGATTTTTAATGCTGCACACTTACATACTGGAGTTGCTTTGCTTGAAGATTAAGCTCACTCCCTCTAAGGCCCTTTCCGCACTGCGGAAAGGGCGCCCCTGCACCGGCAGGAATTCTGCCGGTGGAGGGGTGGGGGCCATTCGCATGGGAGCATGCAAGCGGCCCCTGCAGAGGCCGGCATGGGAGAGGCGGCTCCGCATGGAGCCGCCTCTTCCCCATCCCTCTCCCACTCACCTCATCACCTTCGTCGCCCTGCTGGACGCCTAAGACCTGCCCACGCTGCTCTCCGACCTCCAGGAGTCAGAGGACAGCAAGGGAGGGTCTCAGCAGTCCAGTAGAGTGACGCAGGATGACAAGGTGAGTGGGAGAGGGACGGGGAAAACAGCGTGTTCCCAGCGGTGCCATTTACACCGCGCCGGCGGAAACGTGCTGTTTTCCAAAAACCTCCCTCCAGGAGGGAGGTTTTTGGAGGTGGCCTGACGCCGTGCTGGGGGTGGTGGAGGGGAGCCAGGTCGGCGCTGCTGCATTTTAGCAGCGCCGCCTGTGCGAACGGCTCCCTGGGGACAGCGTTTTTGCCGTCCCCAGGGCGCCGTATATGGCCCATGCGGAAAGGGCCTAAGTCTAAAGAAGTAAAGTATTTGATTTAAATGTAATTATTGTTAGCAAATAAAGATCTCAGATTAAAAGATCATAAATTACATAAAACTAATACGTAAATGAGCCTAAACACTCAACATAAAATATATATGTCAAAGATTGAGGCTTGAAATCAGGATTTGAAACTGTCTGAGTGAAAGCATATGAAGAACAGTGAATTTGGTATCATGTGAGATTCTATGGGAAGATTGCTTCATGGCTGAAAAGCCATTGACAGAATTATTTTAATACAGGAACATTTTAATTGCATAATTTTATTTGCTTTTAAAATATCTGTCCAGACTAACTGATTCATTCTTGATTAGCTAAATGTGAAAAGTCATTGTGCTGTTTCTCACCCAGAAGAAGAAGAATAAGAAGAGTTTGGATTTATATCCCCCCTTTCTCTCCTGCAGGAGACTCAAAGGGGCTTACAATCTCCTTGCCCTTCCCCCCTCACAACAAACACCCTGTGAGGTAGGTGGGGCTTAGAGAGCTCCGAGAAGCTGTGACTAGCCCAAGGTCACCCAGCTGGCGTGTGTGGGAGTGCACAGGCTAATCTGAATTCCCTAGATAAGCCTCCACAGCTCAGGCGGCAGAGCGGGGAATCAAACCCGGTTCCTCCAGATTAGATACACGAGCTCTTAACCTCCTACGCCACTGCTGCTCCATTTCCTTTTTAACCACAACTAAATGGTAAATGTTCCTTAATATAGTTGAGTTGTAGTATTATGTAAGAAAATCTAATGTGGGAATAGGATTCCATTAAATAGTTTTTTTGAAGGAAACTATTAACATTCCCTCTTCAGAAACCTCTTTGGGACAGATCAGTACAGATTAAATTAATACTATGTGTATAGGAGGTGCAGAAGAGAATGAGGAATTGTCTGTGTCTATGCTGGGGAAGTGCCACTGATATGAAAATAGGATTGTTGCAGGTATCTGACAGTCTAATCAAGAATGGGATGGTGGGTAGGGATGGCACCACTTTAGCACTGCTCTGTCCTCTCCAAAGAGCTTTCCTGCAGCACAGAGATATGCCTTGAAAAATAGGGACTGAGCAGGTAGTAGGAGCTAACTGAGGTCAGCTCTACCCCGGCCCATCACTGGCCATGCCCCCAGCCACACTGGTGCAGCTTTCTGCACAAGCAGGCCTGGGCAGGGATGGCAGCTTTGGGGTTGAGCACTGTGGAGCTGTGCAGTGCTCATCCACCAGGGTAAGTACGCCCACTACTGCTGCATTTGCCCCATGGGCTGGTGGGGTGGACACCCACACCAGAGCAGGGCTACAGCAGCTCCAGGAGTGGGTCCAACCTCCCCACTCTGGATTGACTTTAGGAACTGCTTTATTATTGGATTTGATGAGAGAGAAAAATGTTTCTGAAACTTTCCTTAATGGCTATCCTAGGTGTGTATATAGACGAATTTGCAATTTTGTGTCCTCCATTTATCTTTAGGAATTTTCACTCCATTAGAAAATTCTCATAGCTATGTACCCACAGCAATGCATTCCTTTATGTTTATGTGTGTGTGTGTGTGAAAGAGAGACAGAGAGACCCTCTTCAACTGTTGACAGCTCACCACACAATTTTGCCCTTCAATTGTTCAGAGAAGGACCAACAGTAATTAGTAAGTCAGATGAGAATGGAATCTTTGTGTGCATGTTTATAAAAAAACAAGATGGAACTGAATATTTGAGCAATCTGGCAGCAAAAACTGTTGGGATAAACCACAAAACAATTGCGTTGTGACTGCCCATGGGCTTGATGATCTCCGCTCGCTATATGAGCATATGGCTTTCGCCTTAGGGAAAAAAAGAAAGTTGTTTATATCATTCCAGATTTACAAAAGGAAGGTGCAAAGCCAATAGAGCTTTGGCAGGCAACTTGATTTCTCAAGGTATGGGGACATCTGGAACTGATAGCCCCTTTATTTTTTCAACCCCACTAATACCAACCTATTCTAATACCAACCTAAAACAGAGCCTTTCAACAGTCATGAAAGCCATCCAACTTATAATAAAGAGATGTTTCAATCATGACTGCAGTATAAACACATTGAATAAAGTTTAATTAACACAAAGATACACGTTCTCTTGCTTTGTTTCTCTTCTCTACTTTAGCTCAGTCTGAACAGCTTTCTCTATGCCGAGATTTTGCATTTGACCTTGAGTCTGAACTATAATATGGATGTTATCAAGTGGAAATATTCTCCAGTAACCAGATACATCTTCAGAAGATTCTTTCTTAACAGACAATGCCAAGACTTAAACATAATCTAAACCTTGGAAAATATTTTCCCATGGTCTTTAAGCAGGTTATTGTTATTAGAGCCATGCTGAAAATTGAACATGAAAATGTGGAAATCAGTTCCTACCAAATTAAACTGGTGAGGGAGGATAACATGGAATGCTTTCTCCTGTCATTAGAATACACATAAACCAACATTTTTTGTCTTGACAATTGGTAGTCATCTAATCTGGGTTCTTTATGTGCAATTTTGAACAGTCTTATGAGAGTCACAGACTACCTCCATGTCATTTAATTACCTGATTAATCCACCTATGTGTGCCAAACTTTGGTTTCTCTTTGGAATGGCTGTTGTCCTCAGTGAGCATGATGAGATCGAGGTGCAGTCCTACTTCTTCTGCTCACTCTTCCATTAATGGCCAGAAATATTTCTGTCTTGGCATCTCATTACAGGCAGCTGGTCCCAAGACCCTAAAATGGGGTAGTGAGATGCCCAAATGGAGGTTTGATTATGATACCAGTTAAAAACATAGTTGAAAACAATAGAATTGTCTCCAGATTAGCACAAACATGGGGAGCCCAATCCAGAGCTTTGGGGCAGCTAGGGATAGCACTGCTATGGTGCCACTCTCCTGCCTCCAGAGAACGTTTTGGCAGCACAGGGAGGCAAAAAAATTTTTAAAGCCTTTTTGCTGCCAAAAAGTTTTCCATTGGATTCAGTGGGCTTAAATCACCCAAAAGCCCATGCCCTGGGTTTACAGTACCCAAAAGCCCATGCCCCAAGTTCCACTGTCCTGGGAGGCAATGCTGGAATGGAACCCAACTGAGCTTGGGTTTATCCCCACCCTCACCTCCAGAACTCCCCCTCTATGCTGGCAGAGCTGGCAGGTGTGCTAGTATACTGATGTGGTGCTATGCACTGTGTTGGGGTGTCTCAGGAGGCTGTGACAGCCACCCACTAGTAGATTTGACCCTCTGCTGGGTTAAGTGCCCCAGGAAGGGTAAATCCAGTGGTATAGGACCCCCCCTCCCCAATATCCCCCCCACACACAATGCAATAAATAAATAATAAACTTAACTTTTTCTTTTTTTCTTGATATATCTTTCTGAACAACAACCCAAACAAAAATAAAAGTTACCAGGGTTAACCACATCCTACATTTTATTCCTTTCACTATGACCCAGCTCAGTTTGAAAGAAGTGTGCTATCTGTAAAGTGTTTTGAAGCTTTCAGTTCTCTATACATTGGCTTTGTTGAAGATGGGAAATATCTTAGGAGGGAGTATTCTCGAGTTAGAATGGAAACTTAACACAGTTTGCAAACAGTTTCATGCTTTCTGAAGCTAGTTTTCATAGATAAAAGGAACCTTTCACTCAAATAGGGTATTTTTTCCCAACAATTTCTTACAAACGAAACAAAACAAAACTACCTTGAAGTTCAACATTCTTATGAAACAAACATAAAGTTAAATCAAAGTAAGCTAGTAATAGTGTAGCACTGAAGACTTTTTGTGGGCCTAAATATTACTACTTTTTTTCAACAACATAATTACAAAAGGAAACTGAAAAGTGCAACTGGTGAATTATTTCCCAAGACATGAAAAAAGAGCAGATTGTTCAACCACTATAAGTATTAGTTGAGTCAAATTTACACATGGCTGAGTGGTATAATATTGAGAGGAAGAATTGAATATACCACTTTGGGTTGGAGATGCTGGATACCAACTTTGAATGTTATTTCAGATGCGAAAAAAATCTATGTAAACAGAATTAGCACAGCACAGCAAAGGCTTCCACCACTTCTTTTTTTTGTTGATTCTTCATTTCTCTGTTTGAAGCAGGGTTTTGTTTTGTTTGTAATGCAGGAAAGCACTCCAACATGTGAACATTCCAATATGTTCCTCCACCTGCAGCCAATACTGGTAATTTACCTTGGCTTGGCAACTCTGGGTTAGGAAATTTCCAGTGATTTGGGGTTGTGATGTCATAGAGTCTGCCCTCTGAAGCTGCCATTTTCTCCAGGGAAGTTGAGTGTAGATTTCTGTGAAAGCTTGTGCTATTAATCTTTAAGGTACCACAGGACTCCGTTTTACTTTTGCTTTTCCATAGAATTTAGAAAGGTGGTGCTAAAGTAGGATTTCCAAGGGCCCCGTGGGGGCGAGAGACAGTGGCGTATTTAGCAGGGCAAGAGGGGGCATACAGGAGCCATTTGCTTAGATCATATGGTGGTGAATTTTGGGTGAAAGACCCTCCCCCTTCCCCTCCCTCTCCCCTGAAGTCCAACTGTCAGCCAAACTCCCTCACTCCCTGCCACACTCCCCTGGCCGAACTCCCAATGCCACACCCTTTTCAAAAAAATAATAACTTACTTTCCTTCATCCTAGGCAAGCTGAAGCCCACAACACACTTCCTTGACCTTGTTTCTACCCCCAGTGTGTTGCCAGCCTCAATGCCACTCACACGGCATTAAAATTCACCTTACTTTCCTCTGTCAAAGCAGCACCATCTGAGGCCAGCAACACACTGGGAACAGAGACAAGGCCAGGAAAGGAGCACACCCTTACTGGCCTTGTCACACCCTCAGTATGTTTCTGGCCTTCGTGCCACCCAGAAAAAGTTATTTTTTTGCGAGGGGTGTGTGTGTGTGTTTTGGGCATGTGGTAGTGGCAGGAGGAGTTTGGCCGGAGTCTGGGCATAGTGGGTGTTTTGTAGAGGTATGCCACTGGCTAGGAATCACCCTGAATTGGAACTTATCTCCACGCAACAGAGAAAATGGCTGTTCTGGGAAGTTAACTCTACGATATGACAGCCCTCTGAGATCACATTCCTCCCCAAATTCCTCACTCTCCAGGCATCTCCCTCCCAATTTTTTTACATAGTTTCCAGCACTAATCTAAAACATCCAATGGCTATTCCGTTTAGGAGTAATAAAGTCAATTTCATTCAGTTCCTCTTTTGATCGGGCACCTGTCTTTAATTTTGCTTGCTCTTAACTTTGTTATTTAAATTTTAAGTAACTGCTGCTGTTGGAAATTTGTTTTAATGGGGTTGAGTTTTATTTATGTATTTTATGTGCTGTTATTGGAAACAGTTGTACTGTGAGCCGCCTCGAGCCCTTTGGGGGTGAGGCGGCCTATCAATCCAATAAATAAATAAAAATAAATAAAATATGTCTGATTAAGAAGCCATTTGATTGCCCAATACTAACAGATCAAATCAACCATCGACCCAATACTGACAGATCAAATCAACCATCAATCCTTTCTTGGAGGACCAGATCACAAAGACGGCCTAGACAACTATGTTCCATCTGTGACAAGCATGGCAGCTGGCTCCCTATCTTTCTCAGGCTGATTTTGCCACAGTAATCCATGAGACAGTCACCTCTAGGCTAGACTGCTGTAACTTGCTTCACGTTGGCCTACCTTTGATGCTGATCCAGAAATTGAAGCTTGTTCAATATGGTCTTGGTAGGGGCCTCTAGCCAGGACCTTATAACACCTGTCATAAAAAATCTTCATTGGCACTGGGTCATCTTCTAAGTTTTGGTATTGACCTTTAAGGCCATTAACGGTCTTAGGCCTGCATATCTGTGACACTGTCTCTCTGCTTATTGTCCTGCAAGGCCCCTTTGGTCTGCAGAGAGAAACTTACTAAGTGTCCCAGGCCCCAAGGATGTCCGGCTGGCATCAACATGGCCCAGGGCTTTTATGGCCCTGGCCCCAACCTGGTGGAACACACTCCCAATGATATCTGGACCTTGCGGGATCTGTCTCAGTTCCACAAGGCCTGTAAAATGGAGTTGTTCCGTTGGGACTTCTCTGTTAGGCCAGCTGGGCACACCTTTTGATACCATTTCTTGGTCCCACCTGGGATATGATGCACATGCCTGCTCCCTTCTATTGTTATACTGTTAGGTTTTAAGCCACCTTGAAATTGTAATTTAACTGGTTTTATATCAGTCTTAGTATTTATATCGTATTTTATTGTATATTGTATTTATATTTATATTCTGTGATCTTGAACCATTTTTTATTATATTTTCATGAAGTATTCTATGTAAAGCCGCCCTGAGTCCTTCAGGAGAGTGGGGAGGTTATAAATGTAACAAATAAATAAACAAATACATAAATAAATGCCCAGTAGGAAGAACAGAATGGGCCTCAGGAGAAATCACAAGATGGAGCTTGAGAAATAATATTCTCTCTTTTTCTCTCCACGTTCTTCGAACTCTGATCCTTGTTTGTAGGCTTCTCATTGTGATGAAGTGTTAAATATCCCTACTTTTTGAAAAAGTGGCCTGTATTAAGCACCTTGTTGGGGAGAAGTTAATTTTACTCTTTAGAACAGTAAAAAGTTTCAGTAGCCCTCTGCTCACATTTACTGATAGATACATAACAAATGGGTTGCCAGTTAATCATGACAGTTCTGCCGAGGAAAAATAGGTACTTGAAAGGAATAGCTGGCAGAACCTTATTTCACACTCCAGTCACCAAGCAACTGCATAGCTCTCTAACGCTGAAATCTTCACTTGCACTGCTTGGATTCAAAAAGAAAAAAAGGGGAAAAAAGTATGCCCTTAACCAATGAGTTAAAGAACCACTTCCATCAGCTAAGCCACCAGAGAGATGAACTATATATGAGGTGGTTGACATGTGTATATTACAGTAAAAGGTAATGGTGCACATACATACATCACATAAATGTCATCTTTTCCCTCCTATGAGACAGGCTCAATGATTTAAAAAAGGATCTCTTTCTTTCCCCACAAAATTTTCATTTAGACTTTATAGCTGTGCTTTTCAACCCCTTCCTCAGAAGCTGACTTTGTCTTCTGTGTTCAGGAAACCACTGAAGCAAAATAAATGGAAAGTTGTCCTCAAACACTTTGCATTGTCTTCCTGACAGTCGGCGCGCATAACTTTAGATCTGAAGCTTGCCACAACTAAAACTGTGAAAGAGTCTTTATGATGCTGTATCTCTAATCTGTTCTCTGAGATGCAACAAGAGTGGGAAAAAAGTGTTTTTTTTTTAAAAAAAGGACAACTGGGGCAAATAATTCTTTCCTCATAAGTATAGAGAGCTGTGGAAATAATGATATTTATTTATTCATCTAGCACATTTTTATTCTACTTTTGTCCATAAATGTTAAATTTGCACAGTACGGACCTTGCACTGCCAAAGTTAACAGCATGTACTACCAATCAACAGCTGCCCCCTTTCCACGATATTTATTGTATTGTATTTTAATGTTACTGTGATTTTAAATTGAATATTTTGAGTTTTGTAAGCTGTCCTGAGCCTGACCTGGGTGGGGGAGAGCAGGGTATTAAAATGTTATGATGATTATCAGCAATTACAACCACCAGATCTTCAGCTGGTGTTGACCTTCATACACATCAGGTACATGTTTCCTCAAAAATAAGAGGGGGTCTTATATTAATTTTTGCTCCAAAAGATGCATTAGAGCTTATTTTTAGGGGATGTTTTATTTTTTATGCTCCAGGGGCGTAGGGAGGGAAAACAGAGCCCAGGGCAAAATGGCACCCGGGCCTGTCTGCCATGGCCCCCACAAGGCCACACCCCCTGCCAGGCTGGTCACAAGTGCCTCAGATGGCCAGGCTACACACAGGCCCACTGATTTTACGTATTAAAAAAGGATGTCTTTTAGCAGGCATGGTCCTGCCTTTGGGCTATCTTTTAAGTTAATGGCAAGCATTTTTAAAATTATTATTTTTAACTGTAATGTAGGTTTAACATGTTGTTGCCTCCCTGAGCCCTTCTGGGATGGTCAGGATATAAAACTAAAAATAAATTATTATTTTTTTAAAAAAACAGCATACTTATGGACTTTTGCTAAATATGCAAATTAATTAACTGGGTGAAGTTCATGTGCAGCTGTATTTGAATGTCTCTAGTTTTCAGTTTTGGCATTTTTAGTATTGGTAGCCAAATTTTGTTGATTTTCAGACTTATTTTTGGCGAAATTCCCCAGGTGTTTGTGGGTTTTGTAAAGTTCAGCTTCATTCTTTAAACAAGCAGGGATATGAGATTCATAACTGCAAAACTGTTTGTGGATTTCAGTGGCTTCCCTATGCAGTCTGACATAGTAGCTGTCAGGAGTTGTCAAGAATTTCAATGCAACTGCAATTGAACTCCACCCCGACACATGCTGATTAACCTTTTGAAGTATTGAATCGACATACCAGATGGTGCCAAGTAAGCCCACCCAATCCACCCCCCACCAAATACCTCATCATCATTCTAAATTGCAATTATTGTTCATGAACAGTGGGATTCCTACCTCGTGAGAAAATAGCCATCAGCTGCCCAGAGCCAGTTCTGTCACCTTAAGGGACTAATGGGTATATATAGGATGTAAATGAGGCATTTAGAAAATGGTGATAGGACTCCATTCTTCACTTTCTGATTCATGACAGTGGGGGAAAGAAACCTTCCCTTCCCATTCAAGTTGCTCTGCAACTTCTGTAGGTGGTCCCAAAAATGCAAGAAGGATTTGAAGAGTCAATACTAGTTCTGTTTTGTGTTTGCAAAGTGTGAGGGGTGTGGGAGGTGGAAGACAGCAGTTTTCAGTTGCAGTCTGCTTTGAACAAATTGGTGAATTCAACAGTTTTGTACACACAGTAGGTATGTGTGTGACCATGGTGCTGTGTGAAAAGACCATATGCTGTATGTTAACTGATCCTCCTTCCTACTAAAAGAAAAAAACAAACATCCAGGGATTGTAGGAAATTGAGGACAACATGTACATGATGTGTCTTGCTGCATTTTTAGAGGTTTTTGAGCACTGCCATGCTGCAAGAGATGCACTGTTTTCAATATGTAGTCCATCATCTGCAGGTTTTTCCCCCCACAAAGGACTCAGGAGTAGCTAGATTAAAATAATATCCTAGAAGTAAGTTAAGTTATTTGATTTACCAGATTATATGTCCTGGACCATCCAAACTGAAACAGGTGGCACTGGAGGGGGGTGGGGAGAAGTGCCATCAAGTCATAGCAGACTTATGGCAACACAGTTGGGTTTTCAAAGCAACACACTAACAGAGGTGGTTTGCCATTGCCTGGCTCTGCATAGCTGCCTTGGTGGTCTCCCATCTAAGCACTAGTCAGGACCAACCCTGCTTACCTTCTGAGATCTGATAGATCAGGCTAGCTTGGAGTATCCAAGTCAGGCTGACTGAGAGAGGGGGGGTGGGAGAAGACCTTGGTTATACACAGAGGTGTCTCAGTCTCAGATTGTTCCTTCTGTTCCCATAATACAGGCATATGTAGAAACTGTTCAATTCATGGATCTGTTCCTACATGTTTGTGAAACCTGAGCTCTTCTACACATAGAAAATTGCTGAATTCACCTATACTTATGCGAGGCCGAGGTTTTCCATAATAACACCATATTTATTCAAAAAGAAGATGACTTTGAATGTAAGATAACTACTCTTTTAAAATGTAATGCACCAGTAAACCTTTATTACCAGACGTAAGTGTAACTTGCCTGCAAATGTAAGATGACCTTCTCTTTTTTTGTTGTTGGCTTATCTGTGGAAAAAAAAACTAGTCCTACATGTGCATAAATACTCTACTTACACACTGCACTTATACTTACAGCTTTAGGAACTGCAAAATTTCTGTTTTTAAAAGGTCTGTCATTGAAACTAGGCCTCGGTGCTGTGAATGAACTGTTCAATATGCTCTTTGATGAGGTAATAGTTTACATATAAATAAACCAACAGAGAAAATGTAACTTGTGATCAAAACCATCCATCATATGGTAATCACAAGACTATAAAAAGAAAACAGTATGATGCGTAACACCTGAGATTGGACACCCTTTTCATGTAGGATATTTTTCATGATACTAAACCATAGTGTCTGTTCATTGCTAGAAATACTGTGATTTTCATAGTTTAACCAGTTGCAGTTGGGTATATAATAGCAGGATACGAATAAATGGTTTTGCAAAATATTATGACACTCTTATAACTTTTTCCAAACCAAATAACATGAAGGTACATTTTCTTATTAGAACACTGTAGCTATAAAACTGTAAGAACCAGAACACGTAACTTATATCCTGGAACTTAAGGTGGCCTATATGGAATTCTTTCATTTTATCTTCTTGTATGTAAGAATTAGGTTAAAGTGAGGGAGAGGAACTTGTCTCTCATATGGAAGATTCTTGTTCTTCAAAGAGTTGGTGGCTCACAGTCCTTAAGGTAGACCTCAAGGAGCAAGTGCTTTGATAAGTTCATGTATACCATTCAAAGGCCTGTTGGCTTCCAGGTGAAACCTCAGCAACCTTCAAATTCAAAAGTTTCTTCTCTGTCATAGCAAATTTCCCCCTTTAATCAGCATTGTTGACAGATCATACCTTGCAATAACACTGCTGAGATCAACAGAGGCTGCATATTGTAATCCCCTTAACATCCAGCTTGTTTGGCAATGTGTGTGGCATAATATAAAATGTTTGCTCCAGATTCTCTGGAAGCACAGAAACTCCATGAGTTCAAAATACTTAGCATGGAAGCATATCTCTGTCAACAATCTGAAGGATATAGCAAACTTCTGGGTATGCCTCTTTGTTGAGGGGCATTTATGCCTTCTAACATTCCATGAACTACTAAGGATCTTGTCAACCTATCTGGATGCTTTGCCTGTTATTTATAAGCTGGACCAGATTGTGTGCCTTTATCTTTTATGTGCCAGCATCTGTGGATACCGTCTTTTGTCATTTGTCATGATAAGAGAAATCTCAAATGCAGGTCGAACATGCCTATAATTATTCCCAAAGAACACTATAGCAATAACTGAAGACTGTTAAACTTCTGTTTCTGGTTAGCGTGTTGCCCAAGAGGGCCATTATGGTGCACCCTACTACAAGTAGAAAAAAATGTTACATGCATGCACAATGGCACACAATGTAGACACAGTTCTTTTTTTTCTGCTGCCACAGCATCAAATTGATAGAATGGGAAGGAGTACAGAGGTCCCATAGATGTTTCCACAGTAGAAGACTGTTACAGGACTGGGCATGTATTTAAGGGCACAAAATTTTAATAATTTTTTGCTGTGTGTCAGATTGCTCATAATTAGCAATTGCAGAATGGGACAAATTACTTTCTTAGCTAATTTCCCTTTCTGCAATCTAGTCCTGCTCATTTTTCCACCTGCATAAATGTTCTTAAAACTTAATGAAATGTATCTTTCACTAGGGTCATGTCAGGGTTGCCAAATCCAGCTTGAAAAAATCCTGAATATTTGGAGGCTGTGCCTGGGGAGAGCCATGTTTGAAGAGAAGATGGGTCTCTGAAGGGATGTTATTCCATAGAATCAGAATGACAGTAGGCCAAATATTTTTTTCAAAAATGCTACCATTGCATGTGCCATAATATCACTTCCAGGGGAAGACACGGAATAAATTCTTGGCAATTCCTAGAGCTATCCAATGTCATTACTTGGGTTTCTGGGGAGTGACATCAGGGACATATGATACAGTGCCCCCCCCCAGTGTCCTTGATTTCCAGATGTGGGAGCTTATAAATGGAAACATGAAATCAGTGACCCTTACCAGTCATCACATCTTTGCATCCAAGTAATAGAACACAAGAAACTATTCAAAAGGAGAGAGACTGGACATAGGTAGTTTTGTTTCTGAGATTGTAAAACCTGAGACTGCTCATCAGTCCCCTTCGGGGATCGGGCGGTATACAAATTAAATAAATAATAATAATAATAATAATAATAATAATAATAATAATAATAATAATAAACCCTTTTCTTCCAAGTGAACTGATTGAATTCTACTCACTTAGAACATGTGTAACCTTGTGCAATAGTTTTCTTTCCTGCTCAAATGCATCTGTTAAAGTCATTTTCTCACCTCAAATTTATCATTTTGCAACCCTTTCCTTGTTCAAATTGACACATCAGGTTCTTACTCTTTGTTCTCTGCCATTCACCTTGAAATGAGCTTGTTGTCTTATTTTCTAGTTCCTCTTCCCAACACCCTAATCTGCCTAGAGCTCATTCAATGTATTTCTACCAATTAAATCCACACACATCAATTAAATCAGAGCACTTGCTTTTAAAACATCCAACATCAATGAGTCTGTATCAATTCAAACTCAAGAACTTTTGCACAACTGATTCTTGAGTTTCAGTCACAATAACATATTTGAAAATGGATTGTAAACAAAACGCAGGCAGTAAAATCCATTGAACTAGAGAAGCCAGCCAGTTGTCCTGTGTAATTAATTCCTCAAGTGAAATATTAATATTTGAAAAACAAAAACAAGTTGATTCCTGGTTGATGATATAAAGTAACTTCCCGATCCAACCACTTATTTTTTTCCCAGCTTTCAGAAATGTTCTCAATGACCCAATGAAACAAGCCCCCAGAATCTAATGGAATATATTTATGTTTTAAAAGGTAATGTAATTTCTAGAATAGGAGAATATTTCCCAATGGTATGAGCATTTTCTTATCCAATGTGGTGTAGTGGTTAAGAGTGGTGGACTCTAATCTGGAGAACTGGGATTGATTCCCCACTCTTTCACATCAGCGATGGATGCTAATGTGGTGAACTAGAGTTATTTCCCCTCTTCTACACATGAAGCCTGCTGGGTAACCTTGGGCTCCTCACAATTCTCTCAGAGGCTAGATTTGGCCTATCTGCCAAAGGGGAACTGATGAATCTGCATCATAAAATGTGATCAGGGAGAAGAGAGAGAAGGTGCCAAGGGTACCCAAAGACATACAGCAAAGCAGTTCCCACAAGGAACAGGATTCCTAACTCTGGATTGGAAGCGGGGGGTGGGGGGTGATGAGTTTTCACCTAAACAGGCAGAAGTGTTAAAAGGTCAACTCTTCCTTTGTTCTGCATTCAAACACTTCACCCAGATGGAGTGACTGGGGATGTATTTGTTCCATTTGAAGGTAACTAGCATAATGTAACTCAGGCCATTTCCGCACGGCCTCCCTGTCACCTCCACGCCGGCGAGAATTCCGCTGGCGTGGAGGCGAAGGCCGTTCACATGCACGCATGCGGACTCGACCTCAGCAGAAACACGACAAGCTGGCAGCGGCTCCGCCGCAGGGCACGCCTCTTCTACCCGTCCCACTCACCTTGTTGTCCCGTGTCGTAGCCTGCTGGCTGTGAAGCCCGCCCACGCTGCCCTCCAACCTCCAGAGTCGAGGAGGGACAGCGTGAGCGGCGACGACTGGAATTAAGCGTGAAGATAAAGAACGAAGACAGGCTGAACAGCATAACGTTGTTCAGCTAGCCTTGAGGTTAGCACCCAGCATGCGCCCGGAAGGCGGCTTCCTAACAACAACCGCTTTAAAGGGTTGTTGTTTAGAAGCTGACCTGACACTGCCCTGGGGGAGGAGGGAGGCAATCAGGTCAGCATAGCTGCTGCTTGTTGCAGCAGCGCCGCATGCTATGAAACGGCGGCCTGGGAAGTGCTGGTTTACCCGCTTGAGCGTCGTTTTTTTACAGCCCATCGCGGAAGGGCCTCAGATAAATGTTTTCTGTTTATTCCTTCCATCTGCATTTTCCTATTATTATGACTATTTTTTCCATGTAGGTACTACAGTTTAATTTTTTGAAATAACTTTCTTGCCTGTTTAAGAAAGCAGACTGTGTTTGAAATTTTCCACATGTTAAGACTGTTCATACCCACTAAGGGCATGGGGGGGGGGGGGTAAGGTAATAGTGCCCAGTTTGGGACAGGAATGTTTTATTGATCTTATTGTTATTACTTAATGTTGGAAGCCACCCTGAGTCCATAATGGGAAGAGCAGCCTATAAACTAAGCAAAAAGACAGAATTGAATAATGGTTAAGAGTGCCAGACTCTAATCTGGTGAAAGAGATTTGTTTTCCACATTCCTGCACATGAAGCCTGTGGGTGAACTTGGGCTAGTGAGTTTTCTCAGAGCTCTCTCAGCCCCACCTACCTCACAAGGTGTCTGTTGTGAAGAGAGGAAGGGAAAGGAGTTTGAGACTCCTTACAGTTGAGAAAAGCAAGATATAAATTCAAACTCTTCCTCTGTTCTTCTTCTAAATAACTGGAAGCTCTGCCTTTTGTACTTGGTTCAGCAGCAGCCTTACCAGCATACCCCAGGGTGCCAGTTACTCAGAGGCTAGGTTTTATAATTTGAGGTGGAAGAGGAAACAAAATATAGAGGGTGGGAGAGAGCACAAAAAATGTCAGGCTAATTTGAGACAAGAAATGGTCCCTAAAGTGATAAAATGTTACCACCATCTTTAGAAATTTTAGAGTAGGAGATTGGAATTTTATTGTTTTAGTTGCTTGTTATGTTTTATGGAATTTGTATTGTGCTTTATTATGTATGAGAGCCACCTTGAGCCTGGCTCCAGCTGGGAAAGAGTCGGATAGCAAGCCCAATAAATAAAAAATAAAATAAAGATTTTACACACAGTTAAACTCACAACACAGATGTGAGAACACTTAGACTCAGCACAAGAATGTGACAGAATATACACAAGAATGTGAAGTATATCCAAGTTTTTTCTATTTGTTAAATTGTGGTGGGGGTCATAAAAAAAAACCTTGATGGACCATGGTCCAAAGTACTGATTTAGCTCAATTGCATCCAATTGTGTTTCTGTGCTTTCTTTTGCTCTAGATATCCAGTAGCCCCTTCAACATAAAGATGAAAAGTCTTCTGGAAGACATTTATTTATTTTCATTGATAGTCTGCCTTTCTCACTGGGACTCAAGGTGGATTACAAATATGACAGAACTAGTCAATCAATCAGAGTATGATAAACTGTGAATGATAACAACTTTTGATTCTAACAACAAAGACTCCTAGTATAACAACACTGTTCAGTCAATCAGCAAGCAGAATACAAAATATGGTAACAGTATCTGAGGTAAGAGCAACCGCCACAGTCTGGCTGGTGACTGGCCGGAGCAGCAGGCAGTTTTGAGCAGGAAAACACAATGTGGTTCCAAGAGTAATCAAATGGTCCAAAGTCAAAGTGTAAGGGGTCAGAACAAAGTCCAGAGTCCAAAAGTATAGTCCAAGAAGCAGTCTGAAGGTCAAGTTCTGAGGCAAAGTAACACAGCAAGAGTTTCTGATACCGAAACAGATCTGGAGCAAAGCAATAGTGAGACCAACAACACACCTTTCTTTTGTGGGGAAGCAGTTAGCCCTTGTTCTTTTATACTTTGCTGGGGCAGGTGACTGTAATCAGCTAAGTAACCAGCACTGATCCTGTGGCTGACGTACAACCACTGAAGCCAATCTAGTGGACCTCCTGTGTTCTGCCAACTCTGAGCTCAGTCATTGATGTCTCTGCTCCAGTGCAGGGGAGGGAAGATTGGGGGACTGCATGCCCCTGGTGCTGATGGAACCTTCAAAACTGGTTCAGGATCCTCTCTGATCAAGCGAGATGGTTTTCAGAGCCGTTTGACACTTCCGGGTCCATTGATGGCGCAGGCCTGGAATGCCAGTTCTCCATTGGCAGAGCTGGGCCTTGCCTCATTCTTGCTGCCCGCTGGCTCTTCCTCCTTGTTGCTTTCACCCACTTGTTCTTCATCTTGGCAGGGCACAGGGAAAACCAGGAGACCAAAATGATACAGTGGGCTAGGACTGAAAATCCAGTAAGGATGGGGGGACCATTTTCCAGTTGTAAATTCATCCACCACTTCTTCCTGAAACTTATTTATGGTAGAATGCTTGTGGGGTCCTAATGCCTGTGTTGTCCCCCAAACCCCGTACTTGAATGAAAATTTAAAGAAAAACAGGAGGAGATTGAGAATTAGACCAGGAAGAGGCACACAAAGTTACATTTCCTCACACCCTCTCCCACCTTAGAGCTCTTATTTTCCTTTATTTCTGCTTGCCATTTTGTGTCAGCTTTAGGAGCATCCGTGTTGCCTCTTATCCTTTGCTGAACGTAGCATTTGTTGAATTTTCTTAGTGATAGATATCTACATAAAAACTCCAATTATCACCCAAGTCAGAAAAGGAGCACAATAAAAACTTTGGTAGATCGTGCAAAAATAATCTGTGAGCCCCATCTCTTTCAAGATGAACTGAATCACCTAAACTGGGCTCTGCAGGCTAATGGTTACTCCACTACAGACATCAGAAGAGCTGCAAGACCAAGAACAAACCACAGGAAAGAAGATAAACAGCCACCCAGAGAAATAGTGTTCTTACCATATATCAAGGCAATCACTGATCATATAGGGAAACTGATGAAGAAACATAATCTTGAAACAATCTACAGACCCACTAAGAAAATTCAATAAATGCTACATTCAGCAAAGGATAAGAGGGATTCTCTAACATCTGCAGGAGTCCACCGCATACTGTGCAGCTGTGGACAAGTCTATATAGGGACCACCAAACTCAGCGCCCAGACACAAATCAAAAAACATGAAAGGCACTGCAGACTAATTCAGCTGGAAAAATCAGCAATAACAGAATGTGTGATAAACCAAGCTGGGCACAGAATATTATTTGAAAACACATAAATTATGGACTACTCTGACAACCACTACGTCAGACTACACAGAGACGCCAATGAAATCCACAAGCACATGGGCAACTTCAACAGAAAGAAACCATGAAAATGAACAAAATTTGGCTACCAGTACTGAAAAACACTAGAATCAAGACAGTGACTAATGAACACCACCCAGAGAAAGGATGTCTCCAGGCAGTAAGCAGTCAAAGGGCTAGTGAACACCACCCAGAACACCACTCACCACTCTAGGCAGTAAGTAATCAAAGGGATCAAAAGGCCAGGCTACTACAATGCAGATGCCCTCACTAATTAATTATGCTATCTTCATTTAGCTACTCACACGCTAAATGGGTGGATCCCACCAAACACATGCAAATCAAGCTTTTTAACTGCAACCCTTACACTTGTTAACAGGAAAATGGTCCTTTCTCCCACCCTGGACATACCACTTGCTTTACTACTATCAGATCCTCTGAAGATGCCAGCCACAGATGCAGGTGAAATGTCAGGAGAAAATGCTACTAAAACTTGGCCATACAGCCCAGTAATCACACAACACTCCTTTATGAAGAAAGCCTGCAGAGGGCTGGTCTACCCACAGTTGGCAGTAATGAGTAGATCTCTCCTCCACAGAAGACAGGTCTACTCATTGCTTCTTAGTGGGAGGTAGACATACCCTCTGAACAGCTATGAGCCTTAGATGGTGTTGTCATAGCTAAGACACCTCCCTTAAAAAAAGAAAAAGACACACGTGCAGGATAGCCAGGGAAAATAAACTTTATTCATCAATTTTTCACAGGAAAATGGTCATTGGGTGAGCTACAAGCAGAGGAAACTCCTGCGAACATTCTGTAACTGGCACACAGCAGCATGGAGGCTCTGAAACTGACACATAATGGCAGGTGTTAGAAACAGGAAAGTAAGAGCTCTAAAATGGAAGGGGCAAGTTTTGCTAATAGTTGTTTGATGCACTATAAATGCTGTTTTATCAAACAACTATGTTTAATAATGCACAGAATGATGGTTTTGACAAAGCTGAGCATAAAATTGATACTTTAATCAGTGGTGGGAGTCAAATACCGTATATACTCGTGTATAAGTCAACCCAAATATAAGTCGAGGCACCTAATTTTACCACAAAAAATGGGAAAACGTATTGACTCAAGTATAAGTCTAGGGTGGGAAATGCATCAGCCCATGGTAAATTTCAAAAATAAAAATAGATTTGGTCGGGCGCAATTTGGGGGTCTATGCCACTGACCCCTCATCTCACCAATCCCAAGGTCTCTGCCACTGACCTCTCCAACCTGCAGCTTGTCCAGCTTACCTAGGTTGACTGGCTGTCACCCGCCGAGAGCCAGGGGCTGGCCGCCACTGAGAAGAAGGCAGAGACAGAGAAAGCGTCTGAAAGGGGGGAGGCAGAGTAGAAGGCAGAGGAGAGCAAAGCAGAGAAAGAGGCTGAGAAAGCGTCTGAAAGGGGGGAGGCAGAGAAGAAGGCAGAGGAGAGCAAAGCAGAGAAAGAGGCTGAGAAAGCGTCTGATGGGGGGAGGCAGAGAAGAAGGCAGAGGAGAGCGAAGCAGAGGCAGAGGCAGAGAAAGCAACTAAAAGTGGGAAGGCAGAGAAGTAGGCAGGAGAGAGCGAAGACGAGAGAGGGGGAACGCCAAACAAGAATTAAGTGGGACCCTCCTTCACTCATGTATAAGTCAAGGGGGGGGGGCTTTTTCAGCACAAAAATGTGACTTATATGCAAGTATATAAGATAATTTAACAACCAGTTCCAGTGGTGGGATTCAAATAATTTAACAACTGGTTGTTTACAAGCACCATTTTAACAACCGGTTCTGCTGAAGTGGTGAAAATCTGCTGAATCCCACCACTGACTTTAATGCTCATAGACATTTGGAACTATTTTCACCTGTGAAAACATGGTACTTTCACTTCTGCCACACTATCACTGACCACACTTAGATCCACTTTGGTGGAAAAGGGTATAGTTGTTATTAGAACTTGCTGTTTGAATCTTATTTGCCTGGTATTTCTTGTTCATTCTTAAATTACACTTTTCAGTATCTTGAATTTTTTCCATTATGGCTGAGGTGGAAGGCATGGTGGCTCTTTGGCTATAGCAGATGAAAAGCCTAGCTTCTTATGAAAGTGACAATTCTTCCAAGAAACCAGAGGAGGGAGTATGCATATCTTGCAGGGTTCTCTTTAAAAGCACTTTGGATAAGCTAATAAAGATTTGCCACTGGGATTGTGTATAACAAAATTCCTGAACAAAACATATATAAAGAAATCACTGATTCAGGTCATTATTGAGATTTTGCTGAACGGTAACCAATCCCAAGTTCCAACATTCTTAGGTATTACAAAGACTTGCTCTCAAAACAATCCATGTTTGTTTTTTCATCCTCAGATGTTGCTAGCTGGCTACACCATATGCTCCCTCCCCCCTTTATTCTACTAATTTTTTGAACAATGACATTTTTCTTTCCCAATCAAATTCTTGCAAGACAGGAGCACAGAGTGGTTTTTGCCAATTGCTTTTGGAGATAAGACACAGAAAGCCTCAGTTTTCTTATCTCTTCCTCCTTTGTGGGGGTGGAGCCCTTTTGCAAGTCCTTTGGTTTGGACAATAGAGAGATGAGGGCACCTTGTTCAGGAGCTTATAGAATTCATTCCCATGACACAGTTTGCTTGGAACTTGGGGGGGGGGTGTCTTTAGATAACAAACATCACTTTATCTGCTCTAATTTTCATGTTATTTGGTTGAAAATACAGCCACTCTTGCAGCTTTGAAAAGTCCCCTTCAGAAGTTATGGCAAACTAACAAAAAGGGTTGTGGTGGGTTTTCCGGGCTGAGTGGCCGTAGTCTGGTGGATCTTGTTTCTAACGTTTTGCCTGCATCTGTGGCTGGCATCTTCAGAGGTGTATCTCAGAGGGATACAGTGTGTAACAGACTTCCCCCTGTGATACACCTCTGAAGATGCCAGCCACAGATGTTGGCGAAATGTTAGGAACAAGATCCACCAGACCACGGCCACTCAGCCCAGAAAACCCACCACAACCAGCTGAATCTGGCCATGAAAGGCTTCAACAACAAAAAGGGATTGGGGAGAGTCTACAAAGGAAGCTGTTTTCTTTTGGTTTAAAGAAACAAACAAATCTCAGCAATTAAGTATGGCAAATTCAGTTAGTGGAAATGGAAGAATTGTTTTTATTGTCAGTTGGGCACAGTAAGAATAAGAAAATGCAGATGTTTTTTTTTAAATACCACAGGTAGCCAAAGCTCTTCTGCCATTTTAGAAACTGGTAAAAAGAAGCATCACTATGTAGAGAGATACCTACTTTGAGTCTTTAAGTTGAACTCCTTTGTTCAAACTGCTTGAAACTTAGAGGGTCCTTTTATTACAGGGATGAGTATATTCTGCCCAAATTTGGTGCAATTATCTTTACAAACAGCTGTCACAGACCCTTATATTCATTCCCCATTGAAAACTCCAGACATAGGTGTCAAACTCGTGTCCCTCCAAATGTTATGGACTACAGTTCCCATCATCCCCTTGGCCAGAACAACATGGATTTGAATCTTGAACCAGTAACATGCTATCAAAAAACAGGCACTCATGGTTACTGCCCACCCTGCAAAGCCCATGAGATTATAATGAGGAAGTCTCGTAGTTGCCTTCAAGATAGCCTAGGAAGAGAACTGGTGGAAGGTGAAGATTTAGGTGATGGTGAACACTGTCTCTGCTCAGCTTGAGGCCATAGGGATGAGTTGGGATAGGGCAGCAGCTGAAATCATCAGCTAGAAGAGTACACACATTCCAATGTAATCATTCTCATCAAGGCTTTTACTAATATGAGGAAGTCTCTACTTTCTGTACTTCTTTCTGTTTAAGAAGACCCGTTGCTACATATCTTCTTAGGCATAGCTTGTTCCCTTCACAGTCTTTCATATTATTTCCATGCTCTACAGAAGATCTGAGACTGTGCTCCCCCTCTGGGTTAACAAACACAATAAGTATATGCAGAAGTAAAATAAAAGCAAGACAAAGAAAGCAACACTAATAGCCTTAGCTACACACACCATCTGCTGAAGATTTTCATATTTTTGAAACAAGTGAGTTAAATGGGGCAGAATCAGGAAGTATTTATCCCATCCTTACTAGGGTATGATTTAATAGGCTAATTAGGCCTTGGGGGGAAAGAAAGATAATGCACCTTTCTTCTATTGGCACTGAGAAAGCCGCAGAAGCTAATCTTTAACTGTAGATAATCCTGACAAATGCAATAGGAAAAAATGTTCTTTGCTCTTGGCTGTTTGCAGGAAGAGGGAGTGTGGATTAGGAACATTCTGTGTTCACACTATAATGTGCCATTCAAATTATTTCCCCAGGCAATCCAATGATCCCACATCCTGAAAAAGGAAAAAAAAACCCACTTGACTGACCGAAATACCACATCCGGAGGATACACTATCAGTTGTTAAAATGCCAGCAAAAATTATTTAAAGGCTTACTATAAATCCCGGGAAGTATTCAGTCATGAGAATGATTCAGCAGCTCTTTTAATAATGCAAAAAATCTGCCCAAAGAATTTAAGCCAAAACAAGGGCTTTGACTAACACATGTTCTAAATCTGGAACAAATATATAAATTCTCTTGGCCTGTACCTGGTTATTGATTGTTAAACTCCTCAGTATGATAGGAAAGAACATGATGTAGCACCCTTGAAGAAGCCAAGCAGATCTGGGCTTGGCTAGTGCCTGGATGGGAGACTTACAGGGATCTACTTATATGCTGCCTTGAGTTGTATGACAAAAGTTAAAGCAACTTAAATATTATTTGTGATCATATCTTCCATTTCTTCCTTTTATAGATTATCTACTAGACAAGGCATAGGTAATATTTTAGATGCAAGTATTGAGAAAAAGCACACATATACTAGTAAAGATGTTAGTGCACCAACAACCAAGAGTGAGAAGGTGTACTTGGTCAGACAATGGCCAATTCCACGCAACACAGATGAAACACCTTTAGGGCTCAAAATAAAATGTTTTCTGCTGGAATTCCACACAGCTTTTTTTCCTCAAAACTTTTGGAAGACGTTTAATTTTCCCTCAAACATTTTATTTTTAAAATTCTAAATAATATTTTTCCCTAAGATATTTTTAAAATATTCCCTGCTTGCTGGGCAGAAAGCAGGAAATGTTTTATTTTCCCCATCTAACCTACCAGCTTCCACTTTCATTTTTTCCACAGCTCATACATTTTGTGCTGCTGCAAAGATTCTCTCTTCTGCCTGCCATGTCCAGAAGAATCTCAAGGAGGTTTCCTCTACTTGCAACTCATCTGCATGTGGTTTCACTGTAGAAAGTTCATGAATAAAGTTGGTTTGGACTGGCGATCCTGCACCCATGTCATTTTCCCTTTTTTTCCCAATGAGACATCTTCAAAGCTACAATGACTCAGTCTGAGAATCTGCAATATGTGCATAGTCATCATAGCTTCAAAGGTGTCTCATTGAAAACAACAACAAAAGAGAAAAACAATACATGTGCAGGATTGTCAGCCCAAACTAACATTATTTATGTACTTGTATTCATGAACTTGTTGTATTCATGTACTTGTATTCATGAAACCACATGTGGATGAGCTGGAAGTAGAGGAAACCTTCTTAGGACCCTTCTGCAGAAGGTGGGCAGCATGAAGAAGCCTGCAGCAGCACACAATGACAGGTGCAAGCTGCACAGAAAATGAATGTAAAAGCTCCTAATGAGGGTGGGAAAGGGAGGTAGAAGGACCATATTGGGATGAAATGCTTTATTTTCCAGCACTGTGTAGGAAGGGGAAAAGCCAAAACAGTTATTTTTAAAATTTCTGCAAGACATTTTATTCACATTATGTGGAATTGGCCACTGTAAGACTAAGATGTGCCCCAGAATGCTGGCATCATTTTGGACTTACCTTAGACATAGCTGCTGGCAATGTGGGTCTGGGATCCAGTAGCCCTTGTGCCACCTGGTTCCGTGACACTTGCTAGCACCTCAAGGACTTATCTTGGTTGAGTATGGAGAGCAAGATGCAGTTCAGCATGCATGCTTGATTTAATAGGTTATTTTATTTTATTATTTTAAAGAAATGATTTTTATGCTGCCTTTTTAACCAATTCAGTATCTCCAAGGTGGCAAAGACCAAAACATCAAAAATATAAAAAAAATAATGACTAAAATGTTACAATATCTCAAACATTAAAAGCATTTAAAATACTGATATGAACTATTGAAAACACATAGAAGAAGAAGAAGAAGAGTTTGGATTTATATCCCCCTTTTCTCTCCTGTAGGAGACTCAAAGGGGCTTACAATCTCCTTGCCCTTCCCCCCTCACAACAAACATCCTGTGAGGTAGGTGGGGCTGAGAGAGCTCCGAGAAGCTGTGACTAGCCCAAGGTCATCCAGCTGGCATGTGTAGGAGTGTACAGGCTAATCTGAATTCCCCAGATAAGCCTCCACAGCTCAGGTGGCAGAGCTGGGAATCAAACCCAGTTCCTCCAGATTAGATACACAAGCTCTTAACTTCCTACGGCACTGCTGCTCTGTATATAAACAGATAAGCACATTTTAAAAACAACAACCACAACAACCAGGGAGTAGGGCAAATAAGAGTCAGTGAGGAAATGCCAAATTAATAAAAAAAGAAAAGTTGGTTGTTATTCTCCAGTTTTTCTCTACCTTTAACCCATCTCAAAATGACTTACAATTGCCTTCCTCTCCTCTCCCCACAGTAGGCACCTTGTGAGGAAGATGAGGCGAAGACAGAAGAAATTGGCAGGCTTAAGGTCACCCAGTAGGCTTCATGTGGTTATCCAGATTAGAGCCCACCATTCTTAACCACTACACCCACTGGTGGATGACAGAGATAGAGGGGGCAGTCAAATCTTCCTGGCGAAGGAGTTCCAAAGTTTCAGTGCCACAACCAAGAAAGGCCTTTCTTGGGTTATCACACATTTAGTCTCAGATTGCAGAGATTCCCATTGCAGGACCTCTGAAAATGATTGGAATGGTCCAGTGCATATAAGAGTATGTGGTACCATATTGGACGGTGCCTATCACTGCGCTAAATCTAGAAAATATGTTCCATATTTGTAGCTGTGAGATCAGTGCATAGCTTGGACCTTTGCATGCTGATGACAAGTATTTCTTCCCTTGGCAATCTACTGACAATTTGTTTTATAAGTATTCTGTCATAGCCTTTTGTTTCAAGTGGCACCCTTAAAAGACAGATTGGACAATTTTCCAGTCATCTGAGGGCAATGGCTGAGTACACAGGTAGTATTCGATTTCTGCAATGCCTGTTCTCCTTCAAATGCACCTTTTTAAACTCACCTCTCTGATGATGTCAACTATACCACTTAATGGCTCAGCAAGCCACATGCTGTGAGAACAGCTCATTATCCACATCATTATTCTTTCAGTTTCACTTTGTAAGTTCTTCTCTCTTTATGGTACCCCTATTTCAACTGGGGACTTGTGGGATGCAGGAGGCAGTCATTTGTGTGTGTTTGTTATAAGAATTTATAGTACTTGTCATAATAATCAGTGACTGAATGGATTTACTGCCAGAATTCAAAAGACTGTAGAAAAATGAACCATATATAAAACAAATTGGAAATGCTACCCATTCTTTTCCCTTATTGCCTGAGTAACCAATAAAGATATGAGACTATGCAATGGCTTTAACTGGTTTATTTAAAACAGTTGATCTTCATCAATTAAGTATAATGTTTAATTGAGGGCAGGCTCCTCTAGGCAGCCAAGCCATGACTATCTGTCGTTTTGGCAAAGACATTCCAACACTAAACTCAGTCAGTGGCCACCACCAACTTTTTTTCATTGTACACATAAGCTGTGTGAAGAGGGCTCTACCCCATACCCCTTCCCTGATGTGCTGTGAAACCAGAGGCGTTCCTCCCATTGGGCAAAGTGGGCAAATTTGCCCAGGGCGCCACCTTGTGGGGGGCACCAAAAACACAGGTGGGATTTTTTGAATGTTCAGTGTTTTTTCTGTTTTTGGCCTGCAGGAGCCGCAGTTTTTAGGTTAGCAGCACCAAAAGTTCAGGGATTTTTCAGGAGACTATCCTGATGATATCACCCAAGTTTGGTAAGGTTTGGTTTAGGGAGCCCAAAGTTATGGACTCCCATAGGGAGTGTCCCCATCCCCCATTGTTTCCAATGGGAGCTAATAGGAGATGGGGGCTACACCTTTGGGGGTCCATAACTTTGAACCCCCTGAACCAAACTTCACCAAACGTGGGTGGTATCATCAGTAGAGGCTCATGAAGATACTCTGAAATTTTGGTGCTGCTATCTTAATAATTGCACCCCTGACAGCAGGCACACCCTAAATTTCCCCAGATTCTCCTTTTAAATCCACCCCCTTCCTGCCAATGCTTGTTTTCTTTATTTCTTTCTTTTATTCTTTCAATGCCTAATAAAGGTTGTTGTTGTTGGGGGGGGGGGCATGAAACTCAGGTTTTGCCCAAGGCTCCAGTTTGCCTAGGTACGCCACTGTGTGAAACCACTACCAGGTTTGGAAAGGTGTTACTGAGCATGTGCTCCTTCATATGCCCCATTCTGCTGTAAAGCAAGTGATGGTCTGTTCAGAAATCACCCTACGTTATACCTGAAGGATTAAGGAGTTAGCTGCTGCACTCTTATTAATAAGCAATCTGCCGTATCCCTGCCAAACTAGTTGTGACCTACAAAGTCAATGATGAAAAATCCAAAGGAAAAGTACAGTGTATCAGAACAACAAAAGGGAAAACCAAAACCACTATACAACAGCTACAACCAATTGACAAATGTATACACAAACACACACATATTTAATGTATAGAGCTGATGAACATACATGCAAAAATTGCAGGTCTAAATTATGTAAGTCTAATCAGTGTACAAGAATCCAAACATTAAAGACAGAAAATGACCCCAGGAAATAAAATCAAATGCACACAGTTGTGGAAGCAAAATAACAAGTTCAAAATCAAATGTACACAGGTAGTGGTGGGTTTTCCGGGCTGTTTTTTTAAAATAATAAAGTTTATTAGAATTAATAATTATATACATATAAATGTCACTTCGTTTACAGTGCATCCATCTACTTACATACTCCGTTGAACAAAAGAACAAAACATCAATAACAAAGGAAAAAACAAAACAAAACAATAACCTAACATTATACAATGACAATATCTGTAACATAATTAAAAGGTCTTACTTCCCCATTTGGAAGTTTGATATCCATTGTTTGATATTCAGAAAACTTCTCTTTTCAAAATTAATATGTTGTCATTTTACAATTTATAGTGGAAAATAATAGCAAATGGTAGTTAATTAGTCTCATTTTAATACATTATATTTCAAGTTAAAATAATTTTTCAATGGTTTCCACTCTTCTTCCCTCTTCACTGTATCCTCTGCCTGTAATGATAGTGAAATATCATCCATGTCCATAAATATATAAATTTTCTCTAACCAATCTTTCAAGTTTGGTATTTCAGTGGATTTCCATTTTTTTTGCTATAATCATTCTGGCTGCTGCAATAAGATAGGTTATTAATTTTTCATGTGGTAACAATTCTTTATTATCATACAGTCCCAACAAATAAAATCCCGGGACCATTTCAAATTGTACTCCCAAAGTTTTCTGGGCCACTGGTTATGACTAATGTGCAGCCAAACAACAGAAAGCTTTGGGTTGTGGTGGGTTTTCTGGGCTGTGTGGCCATGGTCTGGTGGATCTTGTTCCTAACATTTCACCTGCATCTGTGGCTGGCATCATCAGAGGTGTATAGACTAGACATAAGAACAACTAGACATAAGAACAGTTTTTTCCCGAATGCCATCACTCTGTTAAACAAATAATTCCCTCGATAATGTCAAACTATTTATTATATATTTATTATATAATTACTGCACTACTTTTTTCATCATTCCTATTACCCATCTCCTCCCAATTATGACTGTATGACTATAGCCTGTGCTGACATTTCATTTTATTTTTATGATTTTACATTTTATGTTTTTATTACTATTGATTGTTTCCTGATTGCTTACTAGACCTATATGACAATCATTAAGTGCTGTACCTTATGATTCTTGACAAATGTATTTTCTTTTATGTACACTGAGAGCATATGCACCGGAGACAAATTCCTTGTGTGTCCAATCACACTTGGCCAATAAAGATTCTATTCTATTCTATTCTATTCTATTCTATTCTATTCTATTCTATTCTATTCTATTCTATTCTATTCTATTCTATTCTATTCTATCACAGAGGGAAGTCTGTTACACACTGTGTCCAGTGAGAAGGGAATGTTTTAGTGGGGTACAAATTGTCATGTCCCCAGGTGGGGAACCAATCAGTAAGTGTTCGAGTGGAACTTGTCATGCAAAGGTATGGTTGATAGTATAGTATTCCAGGTGGGGGTTTTCAGTCCAGGGAGTGATTCACATTTGCATTCAGTCCAGGGAGTGATTCACATTTGCATTCCCTGCAGCAGCAGCAGTCTTGGTGAATGCACATCCTGTGTTTGGTGGAGTCCATTGTCCATGAACTTAGCATGCCCTTGGCCTTTGCTTCTGGTGTTTTTAAGTACTGGTAGCCACACTTTGTTAATTCTCAGAGTCTCTTCTTTCTTGTTGTCTTGGTGTTTGTGCAGTCTGACATAGTAATCCTGTGCAGTCTGACATAGTAATCTTCTGAATTTTCCAGAATTTCATTGTTTTCAAATAAAATGTTATGTCCAGTTTTGTTTGAGACATGTTCTGCAACTGCAGATTTTTCAGAATGGTTAAGCTGACAGTGTCTTTTGTGCTCCTTAATACAAGTCTGAATGCTGCATTTTGTGGTTCCTAGGTAGACTTTTCCACAGCAGCAGGGTATGCGATAGACTCTTGCAGACGTGAGGGGGTCTCTCTTGTCCTTTGCTGAGTGTAGCATCTGCTGTATTTTCCTGGTAGGTTTGAAGATGGTTTGTAGGTTATGTTTTTTCATCAGTTTCCCTATTTGATCTGTGATTCCCTTGATGTATGGTAGAAATATTTTTCCTGTGGTGGGCTGCTTCTCCTCGGTCCTCTGGGTTTCTCTTGGTCTTAAAGCTCTTCTGATTTCTGTTGTGGAGTAGCCATTGGCCTGCAGAGGAGGTCCTTAAAGTGCTGTAGCCCCATACTTCTAGGATTTCATAGGTCAAAAGGTGAGCTTTAAATTGTGCCTGAAATTTCCTACATCCTAGGTTGTAATAGTTAAGTTCAGGGAATATATGTTCATTGCAGCCAGTTCTGGTTTGCACCACTTTGGCAGAACCGGTTGTTAAAATGGTACTTCTAAACAACCAGTTGTTAAATTATTTGAATCTCACCCTTGGAAAGAGATTGTGCTAAGATCGAGGCTAACTGAAGTGGAGGTGGATTAATGATAAAGTCTACAGAGAAGAACCAGAAGTATGGAAATCAATTGTAAATTTATTCTGACAACCTCTTAATTCTCTGTTATAGAAGGTACAGTTCTAGATATAGGGAGCGAGGATGATATTTATCTTTCATCTAATCTATTACTGTGTATTTTTAGACTTTTCTTCAATTATAATTTTTTCTTTTTGTAAAAAGGTGTTTTTCCTTCTTAAGAAGTTGGTGTTATTATAATCATCCTACACACACATCGAAAAAAGTGTGAACTCTAAGTGACAAAAAAGTGGTTTAGTTTTTGTATTGGCATATCTCTCTAATGGTGGTAAAAGAAAAAGAAGAAGAGTTTGGATTTATATTACCCCCTTTCTCTCCTGTAAGGAGACTCAAGATGGCTTACAAACTCATTTCCCTTCCTCTTTGCAAGGTAGGTGTGGCTGAGAGAGTTGCGAAGAACTGTGACTAGCCCAAGGTCACTTGGCAGAAATGTAGGAGTGTAGAAACACATCTGGTTCACTAGATAAGCCTCTGCCACTCAGGTGGAGGAGTGGTGAATCAAACCTGGTTCTCCTAATTAGATTCCACCTGTTCTTAACTATTACACCACTGGCTCTTATTCTGCTCAATTTATGCTCAGTATGGTGGAATAAGACTGCAAAGTTGGACCTCTCAGGGGATCCACTTACTATGTTCAGATAGCTGAATTCCCCATGGAGAGAAAGGCCTATGTGGACCTTTTGGCTGCAGTAATCACACTTAGCAGGGTTAAACACAACCAAATTGTCTGTTACATTTTCAGTATTATTATTATTATTATTATTATTATTATTATTATTATTGTTATTATTATTATTATTATTATTATTATTATTATTATTATTATTATTATTAGGTTTTTATACCGCCCTATCCCCGAGGGGCTCCGGGTGGTGTGATATCATTATGAAGGATATCATTGTGCTAATCTCTGAGAAAGATGTAATAGAAATATGTGTTGCCCTACCCTTCATACCCCACTTTATTGGAATATGGATTTCATATGATTTTCCTGCAATATGTACTGGCAAATGCTAACAGTGTGTGTGTGTGTAGCAGAATGTCCAGATATTAATACAGGCCCAAATGTGCAAAAGGGTCTGTTATCAAAATTAAGATCATTAAAAGGGTTAATGCAGTCAGCTGAGACTGGAAGCCTCATGGACATGCATCTTGTTTATCACACCCCGCCAAAGTTGCTGTAACACAGAGAACCTAGGATATTCCCTGTTACAAGATTTTTGCATCTTCCTGCCTTTAGAAACCATCTCCATAACAATCATTTGTTCCCTGATCCACTCAAAGCCTCAGCCAAATCTGAATACCTGGGCAGAGACTCCAAGAAGTAATTCTGTATAAGTCATTCAAGACTAACCCTGATCCAATCACAAGACAATTGGCTCTACTGTCCCAACACTTAGAAGACAATAGATGAGCTATTAATTAGCTCAGCCCAGGAATTCCAGTATGAAAACCCAGAAAATCCAGGAAAACGAAACTTACTTATTCCCGCCCCATACTGCGCTAAGGGGTATAAAAGTACCATTCGCCCCAAACTCAGTGCTCATTATACTGGCATGAACCTCTCTTGGTCAAGTTGGTTGTGAGACACAATATCGTCCTTCGCTTGGATTTCTATGCTGGCATAGGAATCCTTGCCTTCTTCAGAACTTTTCAGCTGAACTTAGGTAACGTATAGTCCCCGCTGCTTCCCTTCCCAATCTATCATCCAAACCTATTTTTCCTCCCTGCTTATATCACTTAGGAACTGTGTGTATGCTTCTTTATGCATCACTGTATGAATGTCTGCACCAAAATCTTATAAAAATATTTAAATTCAATTTGGTTTCTTTGTATTCTCTGTGGAACGTTTCAAAAGCCAATTCTGGTATAGCTGTCTAAAAGATCCCACCGAGCCTGCCTCTTGCACTGCCAAGCCGAGTTATTCCCCATTGCTACTTTAAAAATATTCTAACTGTGAACCTCGCTAACATATGTTTGACTTTTTTTCAGAATTCTCTTTTTGTTTTTTCTTTGCCCACAAGCAGCATCAATCCATCCCACTATTAATTCCAGGGAGATATTGAGAATGAACACAGCTTCACACAGATTCCTTGAAAATAAACACATGTCACCAACAGATTGATGACCCCTAAAGTTGCCGGGTCCCCCCATGGCCATCCGAAGAGGATGGGGTGGGCAGAGGTGTAGCTAAGGAAAATAGAGCCCAGTCCAAATTCTGAGCTTTGCATCCCCCTTTGGGCAGTTACTGTGATGCTGGAATCCACCCCAAAACAGCATCACTTTCAATGGTGTTTAAACTAGGGAACCCAGATTCTCCTTTTAAATCCACCTTAAAGGGAGAATTTGGGGTCCCCAGTTAAAACAACATTGAAAGTGATGCTGTTTGGGGGTTGATTATCCTCCACCCTGAAACAGCATCACTTTCAATGTTTAAACTGGAAACTTCAGATTCTCCCTTTAAATCCATGCCAAAGGTATTTAAAAGGAGAATCTGGGGAAATCTGGGGGATGCCTGCTGTCAGGGGTGCAATTGTTAAGCTAGCAGCACCAAAATTTCAGGTATGTTTAGGAGACTCTCCTGATGATGCCAACCAGGTTTGGTGAAGTTTGGTTCCGGGGGTACAAACTAATGGACCCTCAAAGGTGTAGCACCAATCTCCTATTAGCTCCCATAGGAAAATAATGGGAGATTAGGCACCCCCTTTTGGAGTCCATAACTTGGGACCCCATGAACTAAACCTCACCAAACCTGGGTGGTATCATCAGGAGAGTCAAATCCCTGAAATTTTGGTGCTGCTAGCCTAAAAGCCGAACCCCCTGCAGGCAAAAAACTGAAAAAACACTGAAATACAAAAAAACCATGAACGGACCTGAATTTTTTGCGTCTCCCCTCCAGGCACGCACCCATTGCAATGCGTACCCCCTGGCCCACTGGTAGTTATGCCTCTGGGGGTAGGGTTGCCAGATGCATGTTGGGAAACTACTGAAAATTTGAAGATGGAGCTTCAGGAAGATGGACCTCTACTGAAATTCAATAGACGCCACCCTCCAAAGCATCAATTTTTTTCCAGGGAGACTAATCTATGTAGTCTGGAGATTGTGTAATTCCATGGGATCCCCTCATCCCACTGAGAGGCTGGCATCTCTAATGACCTCATGGTACAAATGTCCATGCAATCTCTCCTAGCAAGGTCATGTAGAAGTTAAATGTCATGGAGGTTAGATTAAAGTTGTCCTAATTCTTTTGAAAATTGCCTGGCTGGTAAATTCAGCTGCAGTGATAATCTGAGTAAGAAATAGTTGATATCTTCTTTAATACAATTGGGTAACATGAAAATAGTTCATTCTGAGTGCCTGCATATATATTACAGAACAGGAAAACAAAAACTATCCTTGTATACTAATGATCTTGAAACAATAGTTATAGTCTTGATTGGAGACTTATTGAAATTGAAATGTCAATAAAAGTGGCTGAAAATCTCGGATAAAGAGATATAGGTGGGAACACGCAGTGACAGAAAGGGATGAGCCATCAATAACATGGATTATGGAGTTCATATTCCTTCTTAGTTTCACTGTCTCTGAAATATAAGAGGTTATTTTCTACTAACTGAAGGAAAAAAGAAAAGATGCATTTTCAAAGGGGCCTCAATGTTAATTTTAAATGTTAATAATCTTGAGTGATAAAAAATGGAGAGATAAAAAAGCTGAGAGATTAAAAAAAAGATGATTGCTGAATCTAGACTGGTGCTTGATTGAATCCCGTGTTGTGAAGGAGTAAATCTTCTCTTTTTAGTTTTGCCACAACATTACAGCATTCACTATACGAAACATTTATCCACATCTTTTTAAAAAGTGTAAATTGAGCCAAAAGAAAAGGCCAGCCATTTTTACTTCTTGTTCTAATTTTAAATGCACAAATGGCATTCCTCTTTATGCAAATAGGAAAATATGTAAATAATTCATCCTCTAAAATTACAGAATTTTCACAGTCTTCGGACCCTGCTTCACAAAACAGGACTTTAATATTTATGAAAGGCAGATCTCCTGCTAAGAAAGCATTTTGACAATTACCATTGTAACAAATAAAGCTCATTGATTAATAATATATAATACAAACTGAAAAAGAAAACTGAAATGTATACGTATCAATGGAGAAAGCTGGGATTTTGCATTATTCATGGTTATATGTAAGGCTATGAGGGAAGTAGAAACAACACCCAACCAAATATACAGTCTTAAGTAAGCTGACTTGGCAAAAAGGCCACATTAGTGGGGCTTACTTTCAGGTAAACAGATTGAGGATAAGAAATAAGTAATCATGGACACATTTACTTGAAAGTAGATGTCGGTGCTGGAGCATGGGCAACCAGAATCAACGGTACTGGGGCTGCAAAGTCAGTGAGCCTTAAGCTCAGGGTCAGATACTAGGTAGGTCTGGTAGGGGTTCTATGCAGAGATGCAAAAGCAGGCAGAAAGTCCAGCAATATGGCTGGAGTTTCTGTCAAGCTTTACAGCAAGAGAATATAAATCAGTAACACCAGTTGCACCTGTAGAACTTTGATCTGGGGTAAATGAGTCTTTCAGCCCAATCCAGAGCTTTTGGAGCCAACACAAGGCAATGCTGGAGTGTTAGCCCAATCCACTGGCATAGGGGGCACCTATGCTGGTGAAGAGGGCAAACTGGGAGGTGGGTGGGTGCTGCAGAGCTCCATGGTGCCCAACCTGGAAGAGCTTGTGTCCCGCAGAGCTGCACTGGATTAAAGCTGGAGTTCAGCATGGCTGGTGGTGGGTTGGGGGCATTGCTGGGGGTGAAGCTAAATTGTCAGCTTCCACCAGACTTTCAAACTGGGAATGTATCCTGTACAGATCTCAGAGTCTGTTTAGCCATTTGGGGCAGCTTTCAGGTGGCTGGGGAGCTCATTGTCTTCTTGTGCTGCCTGGAAGCTCTCTGGAGGTGGCAAGGCAGTGCAGTTGCGTGGCGGCAGCTCTGTCCCCTGCCATCAGAACCTGTGGATTGGGCTGTAAGAAACCTAAGCCAAGATCATCTTCCTCTGCATATGAACTGCTACCATAGAAATGACTATGATTGGTAACATTTAATGTTTTATGTTACACGACTGAATCTGCTGGCCATAATCTAACACTTTGATAGGTGTGCTTACCCTAGTGATACCATTGACTCAAGTATGATTAAATCTGTTTTTGATATCAGGAATTAGAACACTTGTTTGTGAATTTCTATTAAACAACTATCATCACAGGAACTTTGTATTTTTACTGGGTTACACTTAATGAATTCTGCCCTTTCTGCACGGGCACTGGGGGGGGTGAGTTGGCATAGTTTATGCTGGTGCACCCCCACAGGACCATCTTCAGATGTAATGGTCTCCGGCTTGGAAGCTGGCGTAGCAAGAAGCCTTTGTGAAGAAGCTGTGCCGCTCCCAAACGCCCCTTACCTCCGGTCACCTTTTTTCACGTTGTGGAGGCCAGGGGACACGCCCCCCCCCCCTGCCAGAGCGATGACGCTGGAGAATGAGGCCAGGGGGCAGGCCTCTGGCCTGCACAATGTGACAGAAGGCGACCAGAGGTAAGGAGCATTTGGGAGGGCTGGGCCATACACCTTCAGAGGCAAAGGAAGCAAAAAGAGGGATTAGGGTGGCAACCTGTTATTGGAAAACTCCTTCCTCCAAGTTCCATGAGAAAACTTTTCTCCACTTGAAATCTTCCTGTCATTCCAACTATTGTCAATTTTCCCCATAAAAATCCCATAACATTCTGTTCTCTGCTGTTTCTTCCAACTCCAGATTTTATGGAAAATGAGCGAGCAGCCCAGTAGCAAGATACATATAACAGCATGTCTGAGGTATTTAGATAAAAATGAAAAAGAATGCATTAACACACCTATAGTTTGAAAAGGTTAGCTGGCAGACATGGTCTTTAAAAGCTAAGAATAATTGCGAATAATGCCTCTAACCTCGCTGTTAAATACTTGGCAACACTTGTATAAATAGATAAATGTTTGAGGTTGTGGGAGGTTGTTGAGTAAAAACTATCACCTTATCCATAAAATAATTTTATTACTCAGCATTCTTTTGAATCCAAGACCCCAGGGCTTTTCAAAGAAAGGAACAGTGTAAAGTATTCTATGGCTGTTCAGTGTTCCTGGAAACCTGTGCAGGTGGCAGTGTTTTTTTTTCCTTCTGCAGGTGTTAGCCATCCAGTTGCAGCTACTGATTCTGACACATTCACTTGTTGCAATATAATTTGCAGTCCAAATCCAAGTGCAGAAATTAAAGGGTTGAAAGACTGAAGGGGTTTTTTTTGCTGTAATTCACTTTGTCATCTCAATGTTGCTAAATATATGGTGTCACACACTAAGATGCTCACCTAGATTTGCAAGTGCTTTGACTTGTGAGCAGCCTCATCCAAAGACTGGTGGGACGTTTTTCCGCTGCAGTGGCACATGGAGCAAAAACTGCAAGAACCCCCCCCCACACACACACACACAGACAGACCTCTGGGAAGCCTTACATGGGGCTTACAGGACCTTAAACCTGGGTGGGAGCTGACATTAGTCAGTTCTGCCACCAGAAATGCCCCTACCCCATGCTGGTCTCCTGTCAGGATGCCAGTGCAGCTTCACCATGGTTCAGACTTTCAGATTTTGTGGTGGGGCTGGGGAGTGGGCGAGGGGCAAGGCTGTGTTGCTCCCTCAAGCCCTCTTGCCTCTCCCATTTGTATGGGGCTGTCAGAATCATATTGTTGTTTATCTGCTATTCTCTGCATCCCCTTCAAGCTCCCAGCCAGTCTGATTTCTGTTCAGGGCTAGCATTATATAGGGCTAAAATGAATATAACATCCACAGTGAGTCTTCTCTGCATATTTAGGGAGACTTTTTCATATGATTGCTCTGGAGTGGTCAATGTAGAGAAAGTATATGCATTTGCTAAAATTAAATTAATTTGATTCAATTGACTTGTGGAAAAGGCTGAGAGTAAGGACTGAATGCATGTTAGACAACTTCCCCTAAAACAATATACCCACATTCAATTTTACTATTCTAGTTTTGGGATGTCTTGTTCTCGAGGATGTCTTGTTTCACATTTAATTAGTGCAGGTGGTGTTTTTCACATTTTGGCTTGCAGGGGGTGCATTTTTAATGCTAGAGGCACCAAAATTTCAGGGTATCATCCAGAGATTGTCCTGATGATGCCCCCTGATTTTGGTGAAGTTTGGTTCATGAGGGCAAAGTTATGGACCCCCAAAGTGGGTGCCCCTGTCCCACATTGTTTCCAATGGGAGCTAACAGGAGATGGTGGCTACCTTTTTGAGGGTCTATAACTTTGGCCTTCCTGAACCAAATTTCACCAAACCTGGGGGATATCATAAGGAAAGACTTTGGATGAGAACCCGAAATTATGGTGCCAGTGGATTTAAAAATGTGCTCATAAAAGTCACCCCAAAATTTCCCCAGATTCTGTGCTCTGAAGTGACTTGACTTCATTGTAGTCAATGGGGAATTTCTTGGGGGAGAACTGAGGGGCGCACATTTTTCAAGCTAAAGCCACAAAACTTTCAAGGTATCTTCAAGGGAGTCTCTTGATGACACCGTCCAGGTTTGACCTTTGCTTCAGGGGGTTCAATATTATGGGACCCCAAAATGGTAGGGCCCATCTCTCACTGCCCCCTGTAGTCAATGGGGAATTTCTGAGTGTGTAAGCAGGCTGCTGATTTTTCAAGGTAGAGGCACCAGACTTTAAAGGTGCCCCCAGGAGACCTTCCTGGTAATAGAATCCAGTCTTGGTGAACTTTGCTTCTGGGCGTGGTGGGAGGGGGTGCATTGAGAGAGTTCAGAGATAACTCAGCCAGCAGGATTCACTTGCAGGAGCGGGGAAACAAAATAAGCCTTTTGGGGCCCCATAAAATTGAATCCCCAGAATAAAAGTTCACCAAACCTGGATGCTATTACCAGGAGGCCCTTCTGGAGCCACCCTGCAAGTCTGGTGCCTCTATCTTCAAAAATGTGCAGCCTGCTTACTCACTCAAAAATTCCCCATTGGCTACAATGGAACCAAGGCACTGTGAAGCTGAGAATCTGGGCAAATTTCTTGGGGTACCTGTCAGGGGTGCATTTTTAAAGCTAACAGCACCAAAAATTTAGAGTATCATCCTGAGACTGTCCTGATGATAGCACCCAAGTTTGGTGATTTTTGGTTCAAAGGGGGCAAAGTTATGGACCCTTAAAGGGATAGCCTCATCTCCTGTTAGCTCCCATTGGAAACAATGGGGGATGGGTTCATCCCCTTTAGGGGTCCATAACTTTGGCCCCCCTGAACCAAACTTCACCAAACTTGGAGGCCATCATAAGGGTTTAAAAATGCTAGCTTTAAAAATGCGCCCCCAAAGCCTGAATATTTTGCATTCAGATTCGGTCATATTCAGGTAGGTCATATTCGGCCAATTTTTGCCCAAATATGCCCACATTCACCTATATCCAGGCCAAATTCTGGTATTTGTTTTACCCGAATCTCCAAGCCTAGTCTGTGATATTATTGCACCATGCTCAGTTCTGTTCATCAGACCATTCCATGTCAAGATCAGGTAATTATAACTTTTATTTCCCCTCCATCCATTCCAGACCTATCCCCTTAGAACTGCTTTTATCCTAGGACTGTGTGTGCATTGTGCTGCTTTGATTTTTATTATGTGCTTGTGTAATCCCATTATCCCTTAATCAGTGGCGTAGAAGGTTAAGAGCTCGTGTATCTAATCTGGAGGAAACTGGTTTGATTCCCAGCTCTGCCGCCTGAGCTGTGGAGGCTTATCTGGGGAATTCAGATTAGCCTGTTACCACAGGCATAGCTACCATGGGGACATCCGGGGACAAGCGCCCCTGCCGCCACCTTGTGGTGGGCGGACAAAATTGCAGGTTCGTTTGAAGCTTTCTGTATTTTTTACTGTTTTTTCCAATTTTGGTCTGCAGGAGGCACAGTTTTTAGGCTAGTGGCACCAAAATTTCAGGCTATCGTCAGGTGACTCTCCTGATGATACCAGCCAAGTTTGGTGAAGTTTGGTTCAGGGGGTCCAAAGTTATAGACCCCCAAAGGGGGTGTCCCCATCCCCCATTGTTTCCAATGGGAGCTAATAGTAGATGGGGTTGATGTCATTTTGAGGGTCCATAACTTTGGACCCTCTCCAGAACTTCACTAAACCTAGGTGGTAGTCTATAAGGATAGTCTCCTTTCTGATACCACTCCAGGTTTGGTGAAGGTTGGTTCTGTGGGGTCCAAAGCGGGACCCCCTAAAAGGAGTGGCTCCATCCCCCATTGTTCTCAATGGGAGCTAATGGTAGATGGGGCTACCCTGTTAAAGGTCCATAAATTTGGACCCCCTGAACCAAACTTCACTAAACCTGCGTGGTATAACTGTGGGATAGTCTCCCAAAGATAGCCTGTACCTTGGTACCAAGCTATCTTAAACATTGCTCTCCTGACAAGCACCCTCAAATTTTCCTCTGATTCTCTCTTTAAATCCACCCCTTTGGGAGTGGATTTGGGGAGAATCTTGGGCTCCCTAGGATTAAAAAAAACATTGAAAGTACTGCTGAAGGGGTTTCACAAATCAGATTCAATCAGATTGTTGTGGGTTTCACAGGCTGTGTGGCCATGGTCTGGTAGATCTTGTCTCTAACGTTTCACTTGTGCCAGGAGCTGGCATCTTCAGAGGTGTATCAAAGGTGGGAGAAGCCCTGTTATAAGAGAAGTCTCAAGACAGTGTATGTACTGTGACTTCTCTCTGTGACACACCTCTGAAGTTATACCAGCCACTCCAGGATACACCTCTGAAGATATCTAGCCACAAGATCTACTAGACCACAGCCGGATGCAGCTTAGGTTCCACAACAACCAACTTTTGACAATGGTGCTGTTTGGGGTGGATGGGTGGGAAATCTACTCCTGAAACAGCATCACTTTCAATGTTGTTTTAAAACCTAGAGAGCCCAGAGTCTCTCTTTGTTGTGAATTTAAAAGGAGAATCTAGTTCTCTAGTTTAAAACAACATTAAAAGCATGCTGTTTCAGGGTGGATTCCCCTCCTTCAAAAAAACAGCATCACTCTCAATGTTGTTTAAACTAGGGAGCACTGGGTGTGTTCAGATTCATGTGTTGGGGCATGTTCTATAATGTGATGGTGTTTGGTCATGGTGGGGAAGGGGGAGGGGCACTGCCCATATGCCGGGGGGGGGGCGCAAAACTCAGATTTTGTCCCGGGCTCAATTTTCCCTAGCTACGCCACTGCCTGTTACACTCCCACACACGCCAGCTGGGTGACCTTGGGCTAGTCACAGCTTCTCCTACCTCACAGGGTGTTTGTTGTGAAGGGGGAAGGGCAAGGAGATTGTAAGCCCCTTTGAGTCTCCTGCAGGAGAGAAAGGGGGGATATAAATCCAAACTACTCCTCCTCCTCCTCCTCCTCCTCCTCCTCCTCCTCCTCCTCTTCTTCTTCTTCTTCTTCTTCTTCTTTCTTGCAAAAGCTGACTCTCGTATACATAGGCAATCAAGGTCTTGCATTGCCCAGCCTCTAGCTACCCCAGAATCTGCTTCTGATAATCCCCCACTCTAAAAGCGAGAGACTTCCCACCAGATAACAGCACAATTGGTCAAAGACTGAATTATTGTCTCCAGGTGCTTTACTGAACGTGAACATGTGTGGAACAAGACCAGACTAAACCTTTTAAACTGGATTAGATCTAGACTCAACTAACACTTTCTACTATACTAAACTGGCCTAGTTGCAGCCTCCATCTTCGAACAAAATGGATTTCAGACTCTGGCTCTGTGTAGTTTGCCAAAAGAAATTGTGACTTTTGCCGAGACTAAAATGATACAGCCCTGAGTAATTATTATGCATCCCATTAGGAACATCTAACTCTAAGTAGCTGTAAACACTAGAAGAACAGTTCTTGATATTGAGAGAAGATGCTTGTTAAGGGGGACAACTTGTCTAAAGCAACTTGTCTAGATGGACATTTTGCAACAAACAATGCCTCTGACCAGAAGTCCTCCATGGGCAATATGGGGAGAGGTAGTCCCACAGATACAACAGTCCCAGACTGCTCACAGCGTTAAAGGGTAATACCAAAACCTTGAAAATGTTCTGGAACTCAACCAGTAACCACTGTAGTTGGTAGATGAGATTCTACCGATTTCAGTGATTATTAGTATCTGAGTTATAAATGCATTTTTTCACTCACTTTATATGGGAAGTATTGCATGTTCTTAGAACATTTCACAAATTGCAGCTTGAAACCGTCAAAGGAATTTCACACAGGAACAAAATTGTTCAGTGGTTGTTCTGCCTAAGGCTGATCTGCTTTTTGTATCAATTTTATGTCAAGCCAGTTAAACAGCTTAGAATAAAGGCAATCAAAGGGTGGTGAAGGAAGGAAGTCTGGGAAAGCATATGGAAAGCCCAGATCCTCTCTTTATTCATCTTTTATTAGTGAGAGTCAGAACAAAAATACAACCTTGAATGACCACCTGCTCTCCCCAAAGAAGCTGCTAATTAAGGTTATATTCTCAGCAGGGATGATTTTGAATTTCTCATTCTTGCTGTTTCAACCTGAAAATCCCAATTTATATTCAGCTTCTCCTTTGTAATAACTGAATGTATGACTCTAGTCTTTATTTCCATGACATTTTTCTAATTCATTGTTAAATATTCTAACTCTCACACACACACAAATAAGCTATAAGATACACACACACACACACACACACACACACACACACTGCATATTGAAAAGCTACAACATAACTACACTGTACAAATTAGTCTAAAGAAATCATCTGCAAAAAGTGTAAAAACTATTATCAAAAACTAAAAAAAAGGGAGAAGGGAATCTTTGATCATTCTGAGGCCCTGGTATCTTTACCTATCTTTTGAAGTGACAGTGCCTTTTCTGTGGCAGCCCCTCTGGAAGTAGGATTGTCATTTCTCTGTAACTGTGTAATCATGAAAACCATCCATCTGTCTGTCTGTCCATCCAGCCATCATTTTAGATCCTTCATACACATCCTCTTAACTACATGTTTAATGCATATGGATTTTTTTTAGCAATACATAATGAGCATACTTTTCCATGGCATCATCATCCGTATCTTCTATATTTGCAGTCTGTATTGGTGCCTCCCCCTTTGCCCTCAAATTCCAACCCTTCCTTGAAAGTTTGATGGGTAGGGTTGCCAATCTCCAGATGGTAGTTGGAGATCTCTCCCTATTACAACTGATCTCCAGTTGAATGAGATCGGTTCACTTGAAGAAAATAGCCACTTGGGAAGGTAGACTGTATGGCATTATACCTAACTGAAATCCCTCCCCTCTCCAAATCCTGCCTCCAATAGGATCCATTCCAGATGTTTCTGAACCCAGAGCTGGCAATCCTATTGCAGGGCCAGTCAATCTCTCTCATTTTAACCTAGCTGGCAGGATTGCTGTAAGGGTAAAATGGAAAAGAGGTGAATGACACACGTTGCCCTTGGGCTCTTGGTGGAAGGGTGGGGTTTCTTGTAAAGTAAATACATAGTTAACTAATGTGAAACCATAATTTAATTAAACTAACTTTGGATAGTAGAGCATCTCACACCTCACACTAACCATCATTTAATTTGGGTCCCTAGACTAGTCTCTAAAGTTTACTTTTTAAACATACTTTCTTTCTATTATCATTTTGCATTACATATGAATGGGGAACCTAGCTTGTCACTTTCCAGAAAAAAATCAGGCTTTCGAGATGCATGGCATAGTACTAATGTGAATGTTCAGCGGTAATATTTTGATTGTGTTTTTAATATCTACATATTTATCTGAATGTTTGTCAACTGCCTTCATTTGAATTGGATTGCATGTATTTAATTTACATTTGTTTTGAAGAATTTGACTTTTATTCCTTATCTAGGATGACAACAAAATTGCATTCACGCAGCTTCTTTGCATAGGTCTTCTGTAATCTAAGTTCTAAGCACCCCAGAAGACCGATCAGCTCATTACCTTTCCCACTTGGCAGTTTTCTTAAAGTTGTCCTAGCTGACCTTCAGTTCAATGGTAGCATATGTACAGTTAATATTTTTGATATGTTAATGTCAGTGCAATAATACTCCCTTTTCATCTAAGCTCTCATTGCTTTAATGCCTGGTGAAGCTTTAATTTCCTTAGCAACAAATAGATTGTCAAGAATACTTCATATTTTAACTCAACTCACTGGAATTTAGTAAAACATATATCTTTTAATATTTAGGTTACAATCTAGTACAAGTGCATTTAAGCCTATTGATTTTCATGATTTTATAACCTACTAAATCTGGGCTGGATTGTGGGGTCTTAAATGTATGGTAAAAATTAAAGGCAATTATTTATAAAGACAGAAAGTACTAGCATTTGCATACCTACTCCGAGTTTGCTGGGAACTTATTATTAAGGATTTGTGCATATGATTGCAGAGATTTTCAAAGATATCACACAATGGGAATAATTTCAGCATTTTAAGGCTGGGAATAGACTCAGTCTAAAAGAGGACAGCAATGCAAGTCGTTTTCACAAGCAGGGATGCTAAAAGTCCTAATGTAGTGTCTAGACACTGTAGTTAAGAGGATGTGTCAAGCAGATTGAATTTGAAAATAGGCAGAAAAGAGCTGCTGTTAAGTAAGGAAGGCAAGGCAGAGGTATATCTAGGGAAAATGTAGCCCAGTGCAAAGTCTGAGTTTTCTGCCCCCCTCCCCCGTTTGGGCGGCCGCCCTCCCCCACCATGACCAAACAACTTTTTTGCACCAGGACCTGGAGGGAAGGAGGAGGGGTGTGGGGGTAATTTTCCATGCCCCCAAATGACTAAACGGCACAGCCTGGGGACATTTGACCCAATGTGTTCCTTTGGGTGGTACACCCCTGAGGCAAGTGTATCTTGTAGGGTGTGAGTGTGGGATAGTGGGAATTTGTCTTCAAAGGCTGGATGGAATTGCCTTCTCATGTGAAGAGCCTGGTTATGTTCCTGTCCTGGTCCAGCTTTTTTTGAAAAGCAGATTGTGGCTAAGAGTGCTTTCTGTCAGTTAAATCAGATTCAGAATAGCTCATCCCTTTTTGATACTTCTAACTGGTGCCATATTGATCCTCACTTCTGTAGCTTTCAGTTTAGACTACTGTAACGTACTCTACATGAAACTGCCTTTGAAGGTTACACAGAAATTGAACTTGGTGCAGGATTTCTTCTTCTGGTTGGGGTGGGCTGTTTTGCATATGTGGTATCACTTGTAAAGCAAGTGTAATCCCTGGTTTTAACATCCGTTCTGTCCTGTATTTTGTTTTATTTTTACTGATATGCCCAATAAAGGTCAGTTGAAGTAATCCCTGGTTATGCTTACAGGTACAATTTGAGGCACTGGTTTTGACCTGTAAAGTCCTGCATGACTCAGGACCCACATATTTGAAGGACAAATGTACTTATTGGGTTTTATGGAGTCTTAGTGGTAGGCAACTGCTTTTTTTTTTAGTTTTACTGTTGTCCTCTATTGGTAGTATATAATTTCTATAGTCATTTCCATGCTTGGAATAGTCTGCCAGATTGGGGCATACAGCACTTTCTCTAGCAAGATTTGGAAAGTTGCAGAAAGCTGTCCTGTTCCTGCAGGTCTTGGGAAGTTAAAGTTGGACAGCACTTGGTATACATTTTGCTCTAAGACTGAGAAAAATACAATCTAGATTTTAGGACTCTTTTGCAGACACAGTGAATGAAGGAATTCAACTAGCTTACCTATTACCTTTATTTCTAGGCATGTAGGGAAGTTTTTTAAAATCATATAATTCTTTTTGGCAGTAATCTGTTATTTAGGATTGTATTCTCTGAGTATATTTAAATGTTATTAGCTCCTGACTGATGAAGAAGAACATAGTTTAAAACAATAAATAAATCTGTTTTTGATTTTTTTTTCTTGTGGTATGCCAGTGTGAACATTTGAAAATACTGTGACTTCTGAGTCAATGTGGGGTAGTGATTATAGAGTTGAACTTAGACTAGAAAGAACTAGATTGTCACAGATATGGCCAGAAATATAGTGGAACAGTTGCTGGATTTGATCAAAAGATCATAGAGGATATTGCATATATAAACGGAACAAACCTGGCCTCTAAGTAATGTATGCTAAGAAGGCAGTCTAAAGACCCAGAGTAGCCTTTAACAGCAGTAAGAAGACAGAATGGCCACAATTATACGGCTTTGAGTAGATTAAAACTCATTTAACGAATTATCAACAGATACAACTTTCTGAGGCCCAGGTGCAGAAGAGTCTGAGAATCACAAGAATGTCCAACTTAAAAGAAATGAAGATATGGTTCAAATATAGGAGTATTGGTTGAGGACCAAAAGATATTCACATGTGTCCCATTAAGTGGAACAATTAGCTATTGTTAGGTGATTATTTTAAAATCCTTTAAATATGGTAAATTGTACTGATAAAGAGCTTCTTCTCAGAAAGGGTATCTTGCTTATGACCTGCTAACTTTCAGGATAAGAAAATTTTATTGACACAGGTTATTGCCATCCTTTAATTAGCTGGGCAACAATGATGGATGGATCACATAATGTTTTGTGGATTTAGGCTATATTAAGATTTAAGTAGTTATGCTTTAATGAACAAGCTTAGAATGGAAGCAGAGATTTTCTCACACTGTTGACTTATATGCTATATACAGAATGAACCTGTAGTGTTACTGAGGTGTTACAACTTACAATATATCTTGGGCAATGTGATTATTGTATCGAGAGGCCTACTATTTACATTATACCCAATGGCTTAAAACAGAAACATATACACAGAGAAGAAGGGTGCAAGTGCTCTATTAACGTGCAATAAAGTGCCTAAAACATACGAACATTTACATATATACTAATTCCTATATTATACTACTTATTTCCTAATACAGGTGCAAATTTCATTCCTAAAAAATCTTTTTAAAGGACATTTAAATCCTTTTAAATCACCTAAGTTCATAAAAATAATATGGATTTTCACCATATATCTTGAATGTCCACAACTTGTAGAGAATTTATACATGTTCCAGACCAAAATTATACATGTTCCAGACCAGAACTCTATCCGTGGTTGTGTGGGGTATTCAGTGGTATGGCAAGTTCTAAATCTTCCTTGTTGGGAGTCTTTCAAGGGGATATTTACCTTGATATTATGCCCACCATGTCCCTTTACCAACAGCATTAATTGGTCAAAAATTGCTTTTAAATTGATTAATTCCTCCTTAGAGTCTTTCACAACTTGTGAATATTGTGCATACATTTCCTTTTTAAAATCCTGAAATTGCATTGCTTGTTATTTATTTGAATGCTTAATTTGCTTCAGGATTTCAGATAAGACATCTTCAGTAATTAAAGTATCTTCCTCTTCCTCTATAATTACTTTCTTCCCTGTTTTCCTGGATTGTGCCACTGCTTTATAACATTTCTCCTTAATCTTGGCAACAAATGTATAATATTTACCATTCATAAACTCTGTTCAGTATCATTAATCACTTTGATATACAATAACAGTTCAACCAGTTTTATCACTTTCAATTATAAGAAATCCAAGTAAAATATTAGTATATCAGATTATTCACTATAAAGGTTAATAATTACTGAAATTATGCAAAATTATTTAATTAATAATTTATACACTTTAACCATAAAATGGAATATTCATCATAGATAGAAAGTTAGAAATAATAACAATAATATTATATTTACTATGTATTAATGCAAAACCAAGGTATACTAATATTATCAAAAGTTAAACTAGATTTTTTAAATTTTTTATTAATAAACAAGGGAAGAAGAAAGGGAGACACATGGAAAAGGTGCAGTAAGTAATAATACATTGGGGGGATTAAAATAGGATAGGGTGATTAGTTTGTTATTAGTTTATTAATTATATAAATAATTAGAATTTGCAAGAATTTTTTTATTAATTCTATCAATAATTTGTTACAATCTGTACAAACTCAATTAGGACATTATAAAATAATTAGTAATAAGCTATATATAATTGCCCAAAATTGTCCAAATAGGTTTCAAATGTGTTTCAGTGGAGTAAATTCAACTCTGCACAGTCTTCTGTTATTGTCCTTTCCCTTTCCTCCAAACAGCCAGGCATGCAGGATTTTTTTAAAAGCAAGGAAATGAAAGCATATTAATGTGTTATGATAGAGTGCAGATTATAAGTAAAACAAGCCAGTTTATAGTTCATAACAGAAGACAATCAGAAATTCCAAAAAATAACCGAGGTAAAAAATCCATAAATTTCTGGTAGAGGCATTTTCTTGAGTTCTATTTAGTAGGAAAATTCAAACAGTCTTCCATAGACAGCTTTATAACTCCTTGAAAATTTACGATCTGACCAAAAAAAAAAAAAAAAACAGCTAAGAGGTAAAAGCCATCCAGCTCTTGGAAATTGATAAAAAGACTGGTTTTGAGAGAGATGGTCTTCTCAATGTTTGTAAAACTCTTTCTCTGGGAGAAGTGTGTCTTCACAAATAAAAAGGAAATTGCACTCCAGAGTGAGAATAGGCCGCCTCTGCTTCAATAGTTTCGGTTTGAGTTTTTGCTATAGGTGAGCTTATGCAGCCAGAAATAAATCCTGTTCAGTAGTTCAGTTCTTTAAACTTGATATTATATCTTCAGCAGACTGGATAAATTAACAAGACTTTCTGTTATAATCCAGGGATCCAAATTAAATATTGGGTAGAGAAAAGTAGAGTACAGAAAAGAAAAACAACAAGAAAGAAAAGGGGGAAGCTGCCTCTATAGCTTGGTAGCTGCTTTCTCCCACTATCTAGATGTCAAAAGGGAGGGGCATTAAGTTAATCCCCCCTATCACATTTAGAGGCCCCTTTGGGGAGACTAGGCATTCAACCACTCACCTAAGCCTGTTTAATAAGCTCTCTCAGTGGGAGACGCTGGGAGCACTTTTCAAAGGCTCCTATGACAAAGAGCAATCTTCCCCATCTCCAATGCCTAGTGTTTCTTAAGCGCACACTTCTATTGAATCAGGCCTGGCCAGAATAATCCAGAACAAGATGCAAAACCTGTTCTACCATAAAGCTGAGTAGGTGACCTTGAGCTAGGTGACCTTGAGCCAGAAGCCAACTTCATAGGATTCCTGTGAGGATAATCTGAAATAATGTGCATATAACCTTTTAAGTCCTTGGAGGACTCAAAGGTAGACAATATAGTTAAATGAATGTACAAATCTTTGTTTCTGTGCCATTTTCTGTGGTGAATTTTCCCCATAAATTCTACACATGTCAACATTTTTAAAAAAATGCAACCAAAAAAGTATAAACCTGGTATAAAAGAAGCAACTGAACTAGAAATACCAGCAAAAAAGAGGTCAAAACAAAATGGCTCCCAAGCACTAGCGTAACGTCCATTGGGCAGGATGGGCGGCTGCCCAGGGCATGAGACCGTTTAGTCACGTGGGGGGCATGTGAGGGATGTAGTCACGTGCAGAGGTGGGATGCAGCCGGCTCCCGAGAGGTGGTTACTTCCATTTTTTTTTTTAGTGCCGAAGGTTGCTAAGGGCTAGGCCTGGCCCCTCCCTTCCCCAGCGCCGCTGCATCCCTGCCCTGCCAGGGCAAACAGACTTGCAGCCAGCAGCACCTTCCGAGTTCAGGCTGTGTGAAGGAAGTTGAAGGTAAACAAAAGGAGGAGGTATGCCAGGCCAGCAGTCGACTCTCAGTAGTCAGACTTCAGCCTTCCTGCCCCTCCCTTCTGCACACACAGAGACTTCTTGGAGCCAGGAGGCGAGGCTAGCTGCAGGTACCACGGGTCAAAACGTAGTAGAGGAGAGACTGTCTGGGAGTCTGAGAGAAGGGATTAGTGTAAAGTGGGAAGAGACAAGGTAACTAGCTTCAAGACTCCAGTGGGTCAGAGGCAGCTAGACCTTCCTCACAAAGTTTCATTCTTCCCTCTGGGATGCAAAGCAAATCTTTCCCTCTTCTGTCTGCAAACGGGCTTTCATTTGCTATGGGGATGAAAAGGAGGAGCAGCAGGTCTGAACCAGTGGTTGGTGCAAAAACACAGGGCAGGCATCTCCCAGTGACCTGCAATACTAGCTCCCTGCAAGTTTCCGAAAATACTTAGCCCTAAAAGTTTGGAAAGATCCTCCCTTCCTGCTTTGTTTATCATAGACTCTGTCTTTTGAGTCAGAAAGGATAATGACATCAACCCTCTGATTTTTGTGATCCATCATCCTTGGGATTCTGGGTTCCATTCAATTCCCACTGGCTCTACAACCTCTGTACAATCATTGAATTGCTTACTTTGTACTCAAAAAACAAATTTTTAAAAAAAATATCCATTTTCATTTATAATTGTAAGACCTTGAGTTCTGCAAAATGGAAAGGGAGGCTAAGAAACATTTAAAATAAATTGGCAAAATTAATAAAGAGCCTTTGACATTCTAAAACTCTTATGTTGCTATTCATCTTCCATTGGTCTACACTACAGAAGGAGAGGCCTACACCTCTTGATTGTGGGACTTCACTGCTGTGAGCCTTTGCCAATGGCGAGGTGGGGATGCTGGCAGTTTTGCTTTGTTCAGAGCCCCTGTTCCTAGTGGTGCAGAGCCGCTGGTGGGTATGAGTTCTGGGCAGGGTGGAGTCCAGCATCTGTTGGCTGGATGGTGTTTTGGGTGAGCCTGAGGATGGAGGGGGGGGTTGAAGGGATTTCTCCTACTCCTGAGGTTCTAGAGCTCTTTCAGTGGTTTCTGTTGGTGAGGAAAATAACAGTTCATTTGGGGACTTTTTTGTACCTGATTTCTTGCTAATGTAATGGGTCATTCACTCTTTAATTGTTGTCCTGCAGTGTGGTATTCACAAGGTGGATGGGCTCCTCACCTAAACATTCTCCCCCCCACTTCTGGTTGTGTGCTCTCCTAGACTGTGTGGCCTTGGTCTGGTAGGATCTTGTTCCTAACGTTTCACCAAGCATCTGTGGCTGGCATCTTCAGAGGTGCATCCCAGAGAAACTGGTTGTTGTGGGTTTTCTGGGCTGTGTGGCTGTGGTCTGGTAGGATCTTGTTCCTACTGCTCAGCCTGCATCTGTGGCTGGCACTTCAGAGGTGTGTAATCACAGAGAAACTGGTTGTGGTGGTTTTCCAGGCTGTGTGTGGCTGTGGTCTGGTAGATCTAGTGAATGAGCCTATAATTGTTATAGTGAATGAGCCCCACACTTTGTCACAATATCCCTTTGATGTATCTGTGCCTGAGCCTGTGTGTGGTGCTGTAAGCCTTGTTTGTTACTTGTTTACATCAGACACCATTGTTTGTTTGTTGCATTATTGAACAATTGTAAACAGCTTTGGTTTCTCTCCTACTTTAAGAACATAAGAACTAGCCTGCTGGATCAGACCAGAGTCCATCTAGTCTGTGCACTCTGCTACTACAGTGGCCCACTCAGGTGCCTCCTTTGGGAGCTCTTTGCTGAAGTGCAGGAGGTGGCAAAGTAATGGCTCTCATGGTTGCTCCTGAGCACCTTGGTCTGCTAAGGTGCATTTGCAATCTGAGATCAAGGGAGGATCAAGATTGGTAGCCATAAATCGACTTCTCCTCCATAAATCTGTCCAACCCCTTTTAAAGCTATCCAGGTTAGTGGGTCATCACCACCTCCTGTGGTAGCATATTCCAAACACCAATCACACGCTGTAATGAAGTTAGTGTTTCCTTTATTAGTTCTAATTTTCCCCAGCATTTCTAACAATGTATGTCCCCTGGTTCAGTGTAGTATTGTGGAGAAAGAGAGAAAATGCCCTCTGTCAACATTTTCTACCCCATGCATACCTTTGTAGGACTTCATCATATCCCCTCAGACGCCTCCAAACCAAAGAGTTCTAAACGCTGCAGCCTTTCCTCATAAGGAAGGTGCTGCAGTCCTCAACCATCCCTGCTTGCCCTTCTCTGCACTTTTTTTCTGTCTCGATATCCCTTTGAGATGTGGCACCAGAACTGAACATACAGCACCCAAGTGCTGTCAGCACTAACGGGGTTTTCTATATATAAGGGCATGATAACCCTGTAGTTTTATTATCAACTCCTTTCCTAATGATCCCCAGCATAGAGTTTGCCTTTTTCAAAGTTATGCATTGAGTTGACATTCCCATGGAACTATCAACTAAGACCAAATCCCTTTCCTGGTCTGTGACTGATAGCACTGACCCTTATGTATGTGAAGTTTGGATTTTTGCCCTATATGCATCACTTCACTTTGCATTTTGCTACATTGAACTGTGAGACTTGCCATTTTATTCCCACTCACCTAATTTATCAAGGTCCGCTTGAGCTCAATCCTTTGTGGTTCCTCACCACCCCTCTACATAATTTGCATCATCTGGTAAATCCCACACCACACTACCCACCCCTACTCTAGGTCATTTATGAATAGGTTAAGAGCACTGGGTCCTACAATGGATCCTTGGAGGACAATTCAATTCTATATCTCTCATTGTGAGAACTTCCCATTTATACCCACCTCTTTGTTTCCTGTTCTCAACCAGTTTTAATCCATAGGAGGACTTCCCCCTCTTATCTCTTTGGATTGCTGAGCTTTCTCAACAGTCTCTGTGTGAGGAACTTTGTCGTGCCTTTAAAATCCAGACAATGTCCACTGGTTCCCCTCTTTATCCACATGCTGTCTGTTTACACCCCCAAAGAACTCTAGTAAGTTTGTAAGACAGGATCTCTGTTCTTGCAAAAGCCACATGCTGACTCTTCCTCAGCAGGTCTTGCTTTCTTACATGTTTAATAATTTTATCTGTGGTAACGATAGATTCTACTCAATTTACTAGAAACAGATGTCAAACTGACTGGCCTGTAATTCCTGGTCCCCCCCTAGACCCTCTCTTTCTAAAGATTGGTGTGACATTGGCCATCTCTCCAGTCTCTCTTAGGGATGGAGGTCTGATTTCTAGGGATAAGTTGTATTAAAGTGAGAAGATCAGCAATTCTACGTTTGAGCCTTTTAAGAACCTTGGATGAATGCAAACTTGGGCCAGGGATTTGGTAGCATTTAGTTTATCAATGGCTGCCAGAACTTCTTCCTTGTCTACCAGTATCTTCGCTAGCTTAGTTCCCTCGGATTCACCTCCTCCTAAGAAGCTTCTGTTCAGGTGCAGGAATTTTCCTTACCTCTTCTTGGTGAAGCATAGATGCAAAGAATTTGTCTAGCTTCTCTGCAATCTCCTCTGTCATCTTTTAGCACACCTGCCCCTTTGTCATCTAACGGGCTCATCACTTAAATATTTCCTGCTTTTGATGTACTTCTTAGAAGAACTGTTTGTTACTGGTCTTGATGTTCACAGCCATGCTCTCATAATTCTTTTTTGTCTCCTTTACAGCTTTCAACTTGTTTCTCTTTGCCACCATTTGTGTTCTCTGGTATTCTTCATCAGTTAAGTTGGACTTCCATTTTCTAAAAGACATCTTTTTTTCCCCACACTCTCTTCAACCTCCTTTTGTTAACCATGGTGGCTTTCTTTTGGACTGGGCTGCCTTTCCAAACCTGGCGGAACACATTCCAGCTGAGCTTTCTGAAGATCTGTGTTTTTAAATAACCTCCAAGCATCTTGGACAGTTTTGACTCTCTCTTTGATTTTCCTTTCAGCTTCCCCACTATCCCCCCTCATCTTGAGAAATTTCCCCTTCTGGAAGTCAAATGTAACTACATTAGTAGTTGTCACTCTGTTCACATGCAGAGATACTGAATCTGGACAGCATTGTGGTCGCTGTTCCCTATCGGCTCAACAACACTGACTTCCGCACTAGGCCTGGGTACCACATCAATTAGATCTAGGATCACCTCCTGGTTGGTTCCACAACCATCTGCTCTTAAGTCACAGTCATTTAGGCATATCAAGGAATGTTCTCTCCTTACTATGACCCGAGGGATGCATTTTTCCGCTATATGGGGATATTAAAATCACCATTACCAATTACATTTTGTTTCTATTGGCTCCTCTCTGATTTTTTTTTTTTTCCATCTCAGAATCCTTCTTGCACTTTGGTCAGGGGACTTATAATATATTCCTAATAAGCAAACGTTTCCACCCCCTGATATTGATATCCACAGTGCTTCTGTAGAGGAATCAGCTCCCCTGCATTGTCTATTTTATGTGACACTCATGTTTCCTTTGGATGTAGAGGGCCACCCCACCCCAATACTCTGTCCTATCCCTTCCTGTAGAGCCTGTAACCTGGGATAACAGCATCCCAATTGGTTCTCCTATTCCACCATGTCTCTGTGGGATGCCCACTATATCAATGTCCTCCCCTTCAAAAACTCTTGGTACTCCAGCTCCCCCATTTTAGGTCATTTCTACTATTAGCATAGAGACACTTGTATATTCTGTCTCTGTCCCTAACCTGATTTATGTGTTTTCCCCTCTAGCCTTTGTAGGACACTATCACTTATCACATTGCTATGCACCTTGCTTGTATGTGGTTGATTTTAGAAAACTCCTCTCTCTCTCTCTGTCTGCATCCCCATAGATACTGTATTCTTGAACCGGGTCACCTCTGCTCCTGTCGCTTTCCCTAGGGATCAGTTTAAAAGCTGTTCTGCCACCTTTTAATGTTGAGAGCCAGCAGCCTGGTTCCTTTGGTTAAGATGAAGTCTGGGCCCCGCTTGTACAGGCCTTGCCTTGTCCTGTGTCTCTTCTAGTTCCCTGACACAAATCTGAAACCCTCTGTCTTATACCACCTTCTCTCATCCACACATTGAGACCCTGTATCTCCGCTTGCCTAGTTTCGCCTCTGGAACAGGCATTTCTGAGAATGCCACCTTGGGGGGTCCTGGATTTTAACCTGTTTCCTAGCAGCCTAAATTTAGCTTCCAGAACCTCCCTGGTTGCATTTCCTAAATGTCATTGATGCTAATGTGGACCACACACAACTGCTGACTCACTTCAGCACTGTCTAACAGCCTATCTAGACTAAGGACATCCAAGAACTCACAGACCAGGCAGGTGTCACCATGCGGCCATCATGCCTCTCGGCACAACCCAACTCTCTATATTCCTAATGATCAAACCACCCACTACAAGTGGGAGCCCCCACCTCCCCGAGGTAATCCCTCTCAATGCAGAGGATATCTGACTACCAGCTATGGAAGGGGTCCCATCTAAGGGAGCCTCTTCCACCAATCCTCAGACTGGCACCCTCTGTCTCACAGAACTTATTTCCAAAGACTAAGTTATTGTTGTTGTTGTATTTTCTAAAGTTATTTCTCTAAAGCACTTTTCACAGTAAAAAATTTTTTAAGCATCTTTTGTTATTTCTATAGGTGGCATGGGCTCCACTGTTGTGTCTAGATTTGGTGGAGTTAGGCTATTATTCTCTATAATGTATTGATTTAGAAATGGACCTGTGGCAAAAAAAAAAAAAATTTTGGCTGGGTGGCTACTGGGCACAACTGTGTTTCTGCCCAGGGCTACAGCCTGTCTCTGCTACTTCTGTTCCCAAGGACATGTGAAACAAAAAGAACCAAGGGCATATTTGTGCATTCTGACTCACAAGTAAATGCACAAAGGACCAAACTGGGAAATAAGTATTAGCTGAAACTCTCCCCCGTTACATTTATCTTCCTGCTTTTCTTTTTCTGTCTGCACAATATTAGCCAACCAGATTCAACCAGAATTCAGTTTGCTGATATTCCTGTCTTTGGCTGAGATGTGAAAATGGTGAATATGCTGTGAATCTTCTTTTTAGCAGACACCTTTATCTGGCTATGTTTTGCTAACTCATCTTGGAACATGGTGCTCCACTTCTTTTTAAAACCTGTCATCATTAATGCGAATGAACAGAAGTTAATATATATGTGCTTAATAACGCTTGCGATATTTTGAGCAGAAGCCATTTAACATGATCCGTTAGTGACAGAAGATAAATCTAAAAACCAAAGCCAGCATAATGTGAAAGAAATTACAGCTATGGCCTGGTTGTCACATGCATGTGCAGTGCTTGATTTTTCTTCTCTTTTCTTTTTTGCATAGTAAGTTTTTATTGATTTTTAATATACAAATTATATGCAATAAAGTAACAATATTTCTTTACATGATAGTCTTACAGTCATTATTCGGTATGTTTGCCAGTATATTCATTCAGCATCATAACCATCTGATATTAAGAGATTATAAGAGATAATTAAGTAAACCAAAAATATATACTCGGTGAAGAAAGAAAACAACAACGTGTTCTTAAGAACAATAGGGAAAAAAATCTCCTCAAGTGCAATAAAAAAGAAAAAAGAAAGAAGAGTAGAGATAAAGAAAGATGTGAAGGTAGTTCAATATATTTTGGAGATAATTTTTTGAAGGTATTCATTAAATGGTTGCCATGTATTTACTGTATTGTCCACATTTTGTTTTTTAAATAAGTTTGATAGTTTATCGAGATAAGTGAAGTCCATGAGTAGAACTATCCAACCTTTTATCACTGGTGCTACCTTCTTCTTCCAGCTTCTGGCAATTAAGAATCTGGCTGCCGTAATCATATATAGAAGTAAATTTTTGTTTGGTTTGTTCATAGAAAAATAAACTATATTTTAAAAAAATCATTCTGGTTGAAAACAGATAAGTGGAGTCTCGCTTGCCCCAATAACACAAACACAATTCTCTTTGGAATAAAATTGGGCCGCAGCTCTTTTTATTAACATAACTTAGGAAGCTGGGCGAGCATAAGAGTCACATCCTAGCAACTGGGCAGCACCCTTGCTGAATCCCTATTAGGGAATTGGGACAGAAAGTTACTAGGTGCCACCTGAGTCCATGCCCATTATGTGACACCCCTTCCTGCTGGGGGTAGCGGGCTCCCTAGCAGAGCCCCCACAGGTTGCAATATCGAGCCTGCCCCACCCCAAAACTCTTATTGAGGCCCCCAACTGTGGGGAGGTCCGGTGCGCAAGCTCAGAATCCCCAGAAAGGATGTGCTCCTATGACCCGCCAAGGCTGTGATGAAAAAAGCATTTTAACAAACATTATTAAACCAATTAAACCCATTCAACCAATGGGAAGGGAGGGTGGGTCCACTCGCTCATCTGCCTTGAAAGAGGTCATGGCATGCCATGCACTGTTTTATACAAGTGAGCCCGCCCCTTTTAGACACATGACAGTGGTCCCCTTCACATGACCCAAACCCAACAGGCCCTGTCACATGCTATCAAAGGATGTGCTCCTATGCCCATAACTGCCACTGAGCTGGCCCTCCAGCTCCTGCCACAACTTCCTAAGTCCCAAGCCACTGCAAAATTGCATGCTGTAAAGCATGTAACCAAACATCCATGCCCCATTCGGACAGGTGCATGCTGTCAGGGCAAAAATATGCTGTTTGGTAATGGGATAACCTCCCACCCAACTTCCATATCACCTGGGCTATGGCCTTGCTGACCTTCCTCCTTGCCCAGTCAGATAAGTGCAAAAAAGATCAAGAGTAGATCAAAGGGGGTGCATTTCAAAGCAGCTTGTTTATTTTCTCAGCCCCTACCAACTGAGAATGATAGATGCAACTGGAATTTGGGAGAAGTATGAAGGCTCTACCAATGATTTTTATATCTGAGAAGGCTCATTCACACATGCAAATCATGATGTAGTCAATGATAAATATGCAAGGAAACCAACCTTTGGGGAAATGCAGTTGATGGAGTGACAAAGCCACTATTTTCTGAACAAAAATGTTCTTTTCACTGTCTTTGGACAATAAAGAACATTGATGTGAAAGGAAAGGCAGTACCATATCTTTTCTCATTTTCCATTCTATTTATGTGCCTTTGCAAAGATGTTTGCACAGATCAGAGATATTCTACTAGGTCAAAAGATATACATTTTTCAAAACTTTCACAAAAAGACAACACAAATTTCTCATATGCACACTTTTTAAACATATGGTTGATTGGTGTTTTATTGTCTTTCGTTGTATGAACATGCTAGATTATCCTAGTCTTAACCAAGATTTCAGATTTTTTAATAAAAATATGACACCCCTCTCCTGGGAGTTTCATGTATCTTTACTCAACAACTTATGTTGTGCTCATGTAAGAAAATAAGAAATGTATACTCTTTCAAAAGACATTTGTTTGGTATGGCAAAGTAGGTTATATATGTCTATTCAGTCGAAGTACAATGTCCTAAGCACTTCTGACAAAAGTAAATTTGGTTTTCATTCAGGATCTAAACATGTTTAAAATACTAATGTGCCCATACGGGATATATTAACTCCAACCATTTGTCATTTGCTAGGTTGTTTACAGGCAACTTGGGAAAGGCTGCAAGAAAAGAGAACATTAAAGACCAAGAGCAGTACCGTGCCAAAGATGCCGCTTTCCCGTCCTCCCCCACTCACCTCGTCCTCCAGTGTTGGTCTGGAAGGCTGCTGAGACCTGCCAACACTGCCCCTGGAGGTCGGAGGGCAGCATGGGTGGGTCCCTGCAGCCCTCCAGACCGACACTGGAGGATGCCGCTGTGAGGGATGGGATGCAGAGGCTGCTGGCTGTGGGTTGCTGCTCTGAGTTCTGTGCTGGCCTCTCATGGGGCCGCTCGCCAGACACTCCCTCGGCGGCAGAAAACAGCCTCCACCGGCATAATTTCTGTTGGTGGAGAGGCGCCCTTTCCACCGTGCGGAAAGGGCCATAGTATGTGTGTGATGGAAGTTACTCTGTTCCATCATCTTGCTCATCACCAATGTGAGCTTCCAGTTACAGGAACAGCACAACCTGAAAGGCTTAAATTCTTCGTAATTCCATAGTGAAGGCATGCCACCAATACACTGAGAACAAATGAACCAGGGGCGTTTCTGGGGAGTTTCTGGCTTTAATTATTCATACACCACCTGAATGTTTAAAATAAGTACTTACAGATGTAAGTACAACTTAGAAAATCCAAATAAGAGAGAAACATGTCAATTAAACAAATAATGAATAGTATCCCTAAGACATTTTACCCTAGAATCCCATCACTGGGTTTTACCCAAATTCTACAGCATTGCTTCATAATCACACTATGACATCACTTCAGTGCATTCTCTGGAAGTGATGCTGCATCACGAGCGTGGTGCCATTTTGTTTTAAAAAAGAAATCCCTCCTGCCTGCCCTCAGCAGGAACTAGAAAAACTTTGCTCGTGATTTCTGTGAGATTAATATAAACCTGCAGTCAATGTAATAGCCTTTTAAGGATCAGTGGCACCATTGTCTTTTAGTCTGGATGCTTTTGTTTTATGGGAAATGGTTTTGTTCATTTACAGGATGGAACAGGTCTATTAAGCTGCCACTGATGTGTGTATATAGCCTGACTGGAAGTTTTGGAAAGTTTAGTGCCTAAGAATGTTTTAATAGACAGGTAGCAAGGATGCGGTTATACCACTGCTCATGAAAAAGATATTTATTGACATAATGGCCCCGGAGAAAGAGAGACACCAAATAAGAGATGGGTTCCCAGTGGAGCGAAGAAACCTTTAAATCCCATTGATTTTAAGAGCAGACTTCAAACTTCTTTCAATTGAAATCAATGAAACCTAAAAATGGATCAATCCTATGCATAGTTAGGTCAGTCTAAGACCACTGAAATCAATGAGTTTAGAGTGGTGAAACCCAGCATGGGATTGCAGTGTACACCACACTTATAGAAAGGCAATACATTTAAGGAAGGTAAAGCCTGGCGGATTGAACTATACAAAATCTTCAGGAAAAAAAAAAGATTGGTTAATTACACCCACTCTCAGATGGAAAGTTTATTGCAATTTTAGCCCAGCCACTACTGTATATTAACAAAGAACAGAAAGAACAGCCTTCATGTTGTCATGTTGAGAAAGAGAACTATCTATCCATTTTAAGATTTTCTTCTTTGCACAGGATAATGTACTTGGTTTTCTTCTCCCCCACTTTATTCTTATAATTACCCTGTCAAGTAGGTTTGACTGAAAGAGAGACAGGGAATGTGATTAGGGTCCCCCAGATAGATGGGGATTTGATCTTGTCTCCTGAGTTGTGGGCCAACACCCTAACCAGTAGTCTGAAGCTGTGTGAGGAAGATGAATAGAATTCTTCAAGGATCTCCCTCCTCAAATAAGATGGGCTTATAGCCAGCAATTGAATACATCTCAGCTGTAAAGTAGATTTAAGTTTTAGAAGGGAGACTGTGTTGTTGGAGTATCACAATATATTCCTTCAATTCATGTCCAATGAGAATTTGGGATCCACTTGTGATCCTCTTTTATGGTTCAGGTTACCTAAGTAAAACTAATAGTTCCCTAGACATATACTCAGGTGTGTTCCAGTAATTCAAACTAAGAGGTTAACACTCATTTTAGGTGTCAGGTTTTTCTTCTGCAGTTGTCATGTATAAAAAACTTATTTGAACAATTAGTGCCTACAATTTGCAGAGTGAATCACATTTCTCCACCTCTTTTGAAAATGAACTTAATGGGTCTTGGTAACTTTTTAGAAATGTCTGTTAAATAGCTGAACTTTTTCTATACATAAGAACAAGATTTTTTGATTGAATTTTTAATTGACTTTTAAGAAATTAGAACAAGGGACAATCTTTGATCCTCAGCTCATCTATAACCATTGCTATTCATTCTTACACAAAATCAATCAAGCATGCAGAAATTGGGGGAAAAATACAGATAATAGATATTTCTTAACTAAAATGCAGGAAAGCACTCAGGTTAATCAGAAATAGAAGCAAGGAGAAAGAAGGCAAACTAACTCTTGCTAGACTGGAGGACATAATCCAACGAAGTATTCCTTTTAATTTGTTTTACAAGTATTAGAAGTCTATGAACATTTTTTACAATTTAAGAATTGTAGAAGAGTATACAGAGCAATTTGAATGATTACATTTATTCTCACATGACATACTTGAGCTTGTATCTTTCATATCTTTCCCACTGAATTTCCAAAAGACCTCATACACAAAAGGGTTTGACAATGGTAATAGCTCTTGGATGGGGCAAGATAATTTTTGCCAGATCTCCAACTCTTCCTTCATGCTGTTCTTGGGCCCTGCAGTCAGACGATGGAGGCAAGGACTCCATTAATGGAAATCCATCTCTCCGGGAACATTTTCTATGGAATCTAATACATTTTATTGAATTTGTAAAGGAGGCTATCAAACAACCACAATTATAGAATCACAGAAGAGTTTGGAAGGGTTCTTAGTTTATTCATTTACTTCTAAGTTGATTCATCTACTTAATGCAACCAATCAGGAAGAGTTTCCCCTCCTCTTGTTAACTGGTTCCATTTTCTATCCGCTTAGGATAGGAAAGATTCAACCAAAATCTCTTTGTATAATTTAAACCCTTAAAATCTAGTCTTGCCTTAGAGTAGGAGAGAACAAGTCATTGCTATCTTCTACAGGGCAGAACTTTGTGCATTGAAAAGGGTGACCATGTCAGACAGATCTCTTCATCTGAAGAGCAGAAGCATTAGCTCTATGCCATTCATTTTAAGTAACAAGATCCACCTTTTTAGCTCTCTGGTGGTCTATTCCTAGCAGGAGGACTTTTGTCAGTATCATTTTAGACTACTCTGTTTTTATGCTTTTATACTGGCTTTTATTGGTAGTTTTTTATAGGTCTTTTATATATTTTACTGACTGGTTTGTATTATTTATTATTGTGATTCACTGTTACTGGCTTTTACTACTAATTAAAGAAAATAGTAGTTTTATTACTTTAGTTGTGAGACATCTCAAGCAGGTTAGTGGAGATGGCATAGAAAATTCCTAAATTAATAAATTCATGAGTTAAAGTAAAGAAAATGTGGAAGGGGGCTGCTAAGATTTGCTAATATTACTATGTTTATATTTAATTTTTGAGACTCTTTTTTCTTAAAATGTAGTCTCTTAAAACATAGTCTTTTTCTTAAAATGTAACCTGTTTTGCTATCTACACATTAATAACAAGGAATCTGATACTACTCTTACAGTGGGAAATTTTGGGAGTGTGGATCTCTGGCACTGCTACATCATTTCCATAACAAACTGGAAGTAATATCAATATGTCAAGACAGTGCTCTAGCAGATGTCTAAAACTCTATGGTTTACTTCAGTTTGGGTGAACGCTAGCGCATTGGTCAAATGCACTGATGTCACTTCCAATTCACACGAGGAGCAGAATGCTAATTTCCCCCTTTATTTCTTCCTCTGTTGAGTGCAGTACAGGGAAATTTAATCTAAGTTATTTTAAATGGTTCACATGCTTTCTTATATACACTGATTATAAATATTACTATAAAACATTTAAAAAGAGAAATCAAACATAAACACAAATTTTATTGTCAGTTTCTCACAAAGGAAATTATGTATGTAAGCCAATAAGCAATAATAATAAATGAAACACTTACTATGTAGAATCATACAAACTACAATATTCAACATACTACCATGACTAAAATTTAAAACAAGAAAAAAACACTCTGAAATATTTGGTGTATTCAATTAACTATCAGAAGTATCTGTTCAAAAAGAGCGCAGGCTTTAAGGAAGTCTAACAGCATCTTTTGTTTGCTTGTTTGTTTAAAAAGAGAAGCATTGATCACCTTGCAGTGAATTTATTAACTTGTGAGTAACCTTTAATACACTGTAAATGCAAAGTTCACTAACTTTTCCATCAATATTGTATCCCACAGTGTCTTATTCCAGGATTTGCTGTTGTTTATCAAAAGAATAGCGAGAGTTTATAATAAAAGTATTCAACATTCTTACAAAATTAGGGAGGAAGGTCATGTCTCCTGTTACAACCCCAGCTATCCTCCTGCTATTTCCTGGTGAGGAAGAAAAATGTGAGGAAATTAAAATGCAAATGTACGTCATGGAAAAAACTGAATGAAACAAACCTGGTAAAACCATATTTTGGTGGTGTCCAAGAGCATCCTACAAACTTCCAGGTTAGCAATGGAAGAGCAGGTGTAGTATCACTACAACATCAGTTTAAATGTACCTACCTCCTAAAACTTCCATAGAAAATGTAAAATATTTGTTCAAAGAAATAGCCAGGATTTTTTTAAAAAACAATCAGCTTTAAAAAAAATTTCAGATGGGGAAAAGAAACCCAATCAGAATGCCTCATGAATAGCACAACTTCCCCTAAACAGTGTTATTATAATTTATTTTTGTGATGTGGGCTAATATTACTATGTCCATATTGCTGATGGGGGAAATGAGTCTGGGGAGTCTTTTTCCTAAGGCTTCCAAAATGAGTTCATGGCAGCAGCCAAATTCAAATTAGAATTGCTCAATCTTTTTTTGCAGCCAGGAAAGCTTCCAGCACGACAGGGAATAGAAAGAAAATGAAGAATCACTACCAAAGGCACTAGAAAAAGGTTTGGGTGTCTGTTGCATTGTTATAAGAATTATGCACTTTTGGGAAAATTAGATGCAACTAGATATAGGCTCACTTTGAAACTGGCAGTCCAGATCTGAATTTTCCTCCAACTTTGCTTATTTATTTAACCCACATCTTTTCCAGCAATGGACTCAAAGTAATTAGACAATCCATCACAGCATTATTAAAAACAACAGATCCATATCTACAATAAGTAATACACTCTGATAACTACCAATGCAATTATTCCGTCAGTTGAAAACAGAATGCAGACTGTGGGGTCAACTATAGAAAAAGTCTGCAAATAGAAAGTAGCTGTTCTAAACCACCATTATGGTAGGTGTGCATGGTAAATACATTGCTTAGCCTTGCTTACCAGCCACAGCCAGTGATATGGAAGAGGACCGTAACAGGTATTCTCACTAAACTTTATGTATCAGATCCAATGGAAATTTCCCATGGTCTTTTCTGCATGAATTTTCCCAGTGGTCATACCTTCCCTCTTAAACTTATTTTCTGTGAAATCATTCAACAAAACTCCATTCCCCCTGTCGTTTTCTCTTCTTTTCCCCTTTTTATCTTGCATTTATTCCACATGATACTGCTAACATTTTTTTTTCATGGTAGTGGGATGTCATCAGATATGCAGAAGAACAACTCTCTTCTTCTCCAACTATTTTCTCCTCTCCCTCATCCTCAGTTTTTGAAAGGATTTTTAAAACATTCTCTACCACAACATAAGGGCCCAGACACAAACTAGATCAATTGTATCAGCTTTCTCAATTTCATCCTGAATGAGCAATGTCATGCATTTCGGAATGAGTGAACTGACTAGGGAAGTTGCTTTTGCAAGAGGAAATTGACAAGGGACTGGTAAATTCTTGCAAAGGTTTCCCATAGATTTTAATAGGCCAATGTCATACACAAGCATCTGAGGAAAAAAGTGAATGGCCTGAGAAAATGTTTTGCTCTGGTGGCTTTTGTAGTAAGGTTGTTTTTAAGTAAGAGACACCAAATTTGCAGCACAACTGCTGGTGATGCTTCTCAAATTCAGGCCCTTTCTGCATGGGCCTCTATGCGCCCTCACACCGGCAAGAATTCTGCCGGTGTGGGGGTGGATATTGTCACGTTCGCACTGTTAGCCGCGTAAGCTGCCCCAGCAGAGGCCTGCGTTTGAGAGGCGGGTTCAAGATCGGAGTCGCTTTTCCTCGCTCTCCCACTTACCTCATTAGTTATTGTTGTCTGTTGGCTCTCCTAAGCCCTGTTTGCTGCCCTCCGACCTCCAGGGGTCGGAGTGACAGTTTCGGTGGGGAGGGTCTTAGGAGGACAGACAGGCGGTGATCGCACGGGCGACAAGGTAAGGTGGCGAGAGGGATGGGAAACAGTAAAGGTGTTCCCGGCGGTGCTGTTCTATCCGCTACCGGTCACGGGAACATCGCCTGTTTCACTCAAAACTACCCTTTAAACTGGTAGGCTTTTGAGGGTGGCCTGCCGCCACCCTGAGGGAGGGGATAGGAGACAGGTCGGCGCTGCTGGCGCTTCAGCAGCGCCGCCAGTTTCAGGGTGACACGGCGGCCCGGGGACTAAGGCGCTTTTGTCAGCCCCCAGGTCACTGTTTTGGCCCGTGCGGAAAGGGCCCTAGTGAAGTTTGGGTCAGGGTCCAAATCTATGGGAACCCAAATGGAGGAAAACTGGGTACTCACTGGACCGTCTGGTTCAAACTTGGAGGTTCTTCTGAGGAGAGTCATTGGCAACTGTGCTGCAAATCTGGTGCTTGCCCCCCTCCAGAGTCCGCCCAAAATCTTCCATTGAATACAACTGGAGCAAAACATTTCTCCATTGTTTCCAGTGTAGGAAAATCCAGCCTTTTTTTTCCCTCCAGGAGAAAAGAAACGCAAACACCTAGGAGGAATCACCACAGGTCAATGGTAACACCTCCCACCCCCCAGAACCAGGACAAGCCCAACAGGACCAAACCAGAAATGAATCCAACACTAATAAATGCATTACAAAGCCTATCAGAAACAATGACAAAAAATCAGCAACACCACACAAAAAAATCAAAGCAGGGAGCATAGCAAAACATTTAGATGTTGTGGTACACCCATTTCTTTGAAAACCACCCATAGCTTTTCATGATCCACACAGCTAAAAGCTTGGTTATAATCTATAAAATACAAGCTGATTTTCTCTCATAGGTTCTAGAAAGCAATGATCTCTAGTGCATATTCCTTTTCTGAACACAGCTTGAATATGAGGCATTTCTTATTTTATATGTGGTAATCTTTGTTGTAAGATTTTGAGCATCATTCGCATGATAAATTAATGTGATTTTCCAATACTTGCTGCAGTCTTTGGCATCTGTTTTTGGAATTAGAAAGCAGAGTGTTTCCAGTCTGTGGGCCATTGTTTTGCTTTCCATATTTGTTGGCAGACATATTTTTGTTAAGATTTGACTCCATTCTGTGGCTTAAAATAGCTCTATTGATATCCCATCTACTCTGGCTGATTTGTTTCTCCCAGTTGCTTTGTATGCAGCTTTTACTTCACTTTCTAACATTGCAAGTTCTCCTTCAAAAGATTCTTCTTGGAAGGAAGCTTCCATTCTTCATGTATTCCATGTAGTTTTTCAGTGTCTTGTTCCTATATTTTCTTTCTTTTTCCTGTTCAATAAATTTATTTCCATGTTGATCTTTCAGCATGTTTAACCATGCTTTAAAATTCCGCTTGAGATCTTGGATCTTTTGGAACGGATTTCTTGTTTTTCCTTTTCTGTTCTCAAAATAAAAATACAGTCTACTGCTTTTAATTTATAACTGCAGTATGATGAATATATGATCCATTTCTGTAGTTGTTTGGTATACATTCCCTAAGGTAGCCACTGAAAAAGGAAGTTGCTGTGTTTGTGCATGTTTCTTGATTGATGGAATTGACTTGGGATTTGAAACTGAATGTATATAATTTTCAGAGGAAAACATCTACCCTGTTTCCAGACTTCTGACTTTCTTGTCCAGCAATTTTCAAAATAAGAAATTTCACTCTAGGTGCTGAGGTCTGCAGACCTTGTGGGAGCTCTTCAGAGTAGTTCATGAATCCATATATTCTTATCAGCCCTCCTTCGCCAGCATGGCCAATTGGCCAAGCTGATAAGGGCTGATGGGAATTGTAGTTCATGAACATCTGGAGAGCCGCAGGTTGCAGACCCCTGACCTAGGCCCTAAAGATGTGTTTATAAAGTACCATAAAGTTGCAGCTGACATGGTGACCCCATAGGTGTTTCAAACACAGAGAAATTCAGAGGTGATTTCCTATTGCCTGCCTCTGCATAGTAACCCTGGACTTTCTTGGTGGTCTCTCATTCAAGTACTAATCAAGACTGACCTTGTTTGACTTCCAAAATCAGGGCCTAATTGTATTGTTTCTTTTTAGGAGGTGGAAGCTATTTATAATCAACAATTTAAACAAGTGCCATCCAAATATATCTCTTTAAAATATTAACAGAATAACCAGGGCAACATCTTTCATTGTCAGCAATCCTGACAATTAAAAAAAAACCCACATTGTGTTCAGTATGAGACTTTTTAAATATATCTCTCTGATAAATATATCTCTCTGGAATTCACAGTTTAATGCCTGGAATGGGTCTGCTCTCCGTCCTTCACCCATAGACAAGGAAAGCATGAGGGTTAATTGGAGATGCCAATAACGAGATATGATTTTTCCTCTTACTCTGGAGCCACACCTCCTCCATGGTCATAGTCCTGCTGGCTGCTGACCAGCTGTCCTTCAGTTTAACATTATGGGATTAGCTAATTGCCTTTGGAACCAAGTGGAAATTTCTGACATTTCCTCTGGCTATTGAGGAGGCTTTTTTCTCCTGCTTTGTGATGTAGCTGTGGAGGTAGAGATGCCAGCCTCCAAGAGAAACACAAAGAACCCACAGAGTTACAGCTCATCTCCAGATTACAGAGATCAGTTCCCCTGACCCCTGGATAAAATGGAGGCTTTGGAGGATCTCTATGGAATTGTATCTAGCTGAGGTCCCTGTCCTTCCCAGTTTCCACCCCATAATCTCCAGGAGTTTCCCAATTTGGATCTGGCAACCCTACCCTATTTATACCCCACTGGTGGCCAGGGGGATCTGACAACCTTATTTCTGACTGTGAAGAAATTGTCCTTCGACCAAACAGTGGCCATTTTGATTAGAGTTTGGTTCTCAAAATAATGCTTTGTTTTTTGGCCTTTTCCAGCTTTCCCAAGTGGTACCTGATTAGCTCATTAGCTGAAGGTTGAAAGAGGCCCAGCTGCAGAGTGCTTATCCAATGGCCACATTCCAGCAGGTCTTTGAAGCTTCCTCCACCTGAGAATCTTGATGAGTTCACACAAACCGTTGCTGCTAATTGGCAGTGTAATATGATTGGTTTGTGTATGCCATCTAACCCTATGATTTTCCTATAACTGTAAACCAATGTTCTAACTAACAGTTTCCTCCCCCCCCCCTGCTCCCTGCTACCTGACATCATGATTCTCATTTCAGCCAGCTTGCACCTATAGGTGATCTTTTCCTTTGTCTTTGCTTGCTTCTTTGAAAATAAGGCTACGCTATACCATGGATTATTTTAACATTTCTCTGCCTCCCCCCTTTCAGCCACTTTCTCAGCTTCCTTCTCTGCTTTGCTGTCCTCTGCCTTCTTCTCTGCCTTCCCCCACTCAGACGCTTTCTCTGCCTCTGCCTTCTTTTGTGTGGCGGCCGGCCCCTGGCTCTCGGCGGGTGACAGCCAATTGACCTGGGTGAGCTGGACAAGCTGCAGGATGGAGAGGTTGGTGGCAGAGACCTTGGGATTGGTGAGAGGGGGGGTCAGTGGTAGAGACCCCAAATAGCACCTGACCATATCTATTTTTATTTTTGAAATTTACCAATAGCTGCTGCATTTCCCACCCTAGACTTATACACGAGTCAATACGTTTTCCCAGTTTTTTGTGGTAAAATTAGGTGCCTCAACTTATACGTGGGTCGACTTATACACGAGTATATACGGTCATTTGATGTTGTTAGCTTTGTTCCAGCTGACCTTATGCGCTTACTGCAGATGCGGCTTTGTTCGTTGAGTTGATATTATGTCTCAATAAACTAAAAGATTTTTAACATGATTTTTTTTTGCCTCCTGAGTGTGTGTGCTGACCAAATCAAGAACCTACTTAGGGGGTAATGAGTTTGACTCTTACTCCACACTGACGTCTACTTCTTACATCCCTGAAACAAAGAATGAATGATAACTTTTTCCTCTGTCTGTCTGCCTGCCTGCCTAATCGCTAGTACATTTTTGTCTATCCCTTCCTCCAATGAGTTCACGGTCAATTTTATCCTTGCAGTAGCAAGATATATCAGGGTGAATGTGAGTGACTGACTCAGGGTCGCCCAGCCAGCTTAATAGGGTGAGGGAATTTGAACTTGGCACTTCCACCAAGTCTGATACTCTACTACACTCTGCTGTATATCTCTCTTTGTTCTGTCTCAACTTTTCCTTCAAGGAACATGAGGTTTCATTCTCCCATTTTACCTTCACAACAGCCCTGTAAGATAATAGAGATGTACTGATAATGTTTGGTTCATAACCATCCTTCAACTTAATGATTGAAGGATTTGAATTCAGGCCTCAATAGTCAAAATCTGGCACTCTCTAACTACCACATCACACTGGCTAGATAAATCATTAGAGTAATAATATCTACCATAAGTCAAAAATAATTAACATACTTTTCTGCATTGTCTTGGAAAGAAAGTTAGTCCTTTCAGGGCTAATAACAGCAGGAGGTGAAAGATTGCTTTCCAAAGATGTAACTGTTCTGGGGGGAAAGGGTTAACTCTGCTCATTTTCAATCATATGATGGTCCTGATTTAATCATTGCCACTATTAAACTACTAAAATTGAAAATAAGATTTGTTCACAGATTTCCTAACATCTTGTATGTTGTTCAAAGCATCAAATTTATTTTGGCGGTTGCCAATATATCTTCAATGATATCTGCTGCTACCAAAAGTACATAGGGGGAGAGAAATGAAAATATGCAGCAATGGGTCACATTACAGTGTGCTGAATTACTGTCCTTATTTTTCTAACATTAAGTGCTGCAGGATGCAACTGTTCTACTGCTATTCACTCTGAACAATTGAGACATGAGGATGGTCAGAAAAACAACTTATTGGTTTCAGTTAGACCTTCCCTGTGTAGTTAAGTTTAACAATTGTATGTTGCACCTGATAGATGGCAAGTCCCATCGGGGGGGGGGGGTCGAATCCACCTGTGAGAGCAACACATGGCTGGTCTGGCAGATTTTGCCCTCCCCAGGCACTTATCTCAGTGGACCGGTGATCCTGCTAGTGGGCAGCAGTCATCACCATCCCTCAGGACTGGAATGCACCGTTGAACACTGCACTGGTGTCCCAATGCCCCTGCCACCCCAGCAAAATGGGGGTTGGCCAGGGGACGTTCGTGATAAATATTCCGACGTTAGTGCCAGGATAATGAAAACAAAGGTGGTCATATGCTGGTTCAGAATGACTGGAATGTAAATAGCCGCGAATTTCAGTGGTCGGAGCTCTATTCAGTCTGCAGTGATTGGCATAACAGTCGGCGAATTGTAAAGGTCGGAGCTCTCTTGTCTGGTCTGCAGTGATTGGCATAACAGTCGAAGTGAAAGGTCATTGCGCCAGGATGATTAGATCATCTAGCTTAATTACTCGCTTGACAAAACTATATAAGAAGACCGTATTACCCAATTATACCTTCCTTCACCTTCAGGTTCGCTCGATTGTTGTCAGGAGTAGAGAGTGGATAGTCATTGTTATTTTTGTTCCTTTGAGAAACAAGAGGATAAAGTATTCCTGCTTGAACTAAATCTACTGTCGGAGCAGTTTCTTATACTGCAAGCAGTTACCTCCCCTGTTCTAGCTAAGGGTGAGTTGGCAAATTCGTCCTTCCGCACTAGGCCACAACAACTTGGTTATGGGCCCAGTATCCTAAATCAATTTCAGCCAGAGAGCAAGTCGGTAGCGTGGACACGATGACATATCCACCATGTGCAGTTTGCCTTTGAACGGCTGACTGCAGGAACTACTTCAGCATGGAGTGTGAAAATGCAGATTTCTACAATGCGAAGATTTATGGGCTGCAGTCGAGACCCCACCGAACCCAGGCACAGCAGCAGAGAGCAGAGGGCGGTACGCTGGTGAGCCTCTCAAGGCCCATAATGTTGGCTGTGGAAAACTCCTCCCAGCTCATCTATTCATCGGCTGGTTGAGTAGCGCTTCTGACTGCCGGAAAGGTGTTGAAGGACCTGTACCAGACGAGACCGCTGGTTCCAAGGTAATCTTGACCAGACGCTATAATAATTCCAGCCGAAAGGAGGTAAAATGGCCAACCATGTCCAACAGCCGCGCATTAATTATTCCGCCGAGCTGGAAGACAGAGGCATGACTTTCACTGAACAGCATAGGGCCTATATTGTACTATCTTCCCTAGATGACAGCTGGATTACCTGTTCGCAGCGCGGTGATATGTAAAGGAAGATGATTTGATCCCAGACTATGTGGACTGCACGCTTCTGGAGTTTGCGAAACAAAGAGAGTTTCGCCTCAGCTTCACAGCCAGAGAGAAGCCTGTTGTTTCCAGAGGCAAAAGTGAAACCAGCTTCCTGAACCGTCCACAATCATATGCAAGCCCGCCGCTATTTACTTTAATCATCTTCTCCAGAATGTCTACAGAAGGAGAAGAAGGCCGCTAAAGGACAACGGGAAGAGGAAAGAAGGAGCACTACTTGACGGCATTGTTGAGAACCGATGTCCAGAGAAACCAACCCATCTGGCTCTTGGACCGCCTGCTCAGAGCATGTCGTACCATCACCTATTGCCTGAGGAAGATCTGATGCAGAAGCATGTCAGCTTTCACGATGGATCACCAGCTGCTGTTACGCCTGCAGGAACTGCCCTGGCTATCGCCTAGGTAAAAGTTGCAAAATGTGTTGTGTGTTCCCGACTGGATTTTGCTCTGCTGGAGCGCCCCAAAGTTTACAAACAAGGAAAAACTATATTTGATAGACAGGGTTGTACAGTATGGCAGAATGACATAGAGTGCAAAAGGCACCTTTAAGCGCATAAAATGTATGTTAAGTAATCATGGGCAAAATGAAAATGTAATGAATGTTTCAAGTTCAGCTAATAAGCCCCGCATGATGATTGTGTGTACCATCTTCACAGAGTCCCAGGGATGATGCGGCAAGTTTTGCCACCATCAAGAAGTTGGCAAAGCATGTGATCGGAGAGCAAAGCCTTGCAAAGCATCTTGTGACCGTTCAGTCTGTAGCGGGGTTAAGCAGAAATCAACTAACTCTAAAAAAAGTATTACAGACAAATGGAAAAGATCACTTTGAACTAGTCCATGGAGACTTAGCTGGTCCTTTCCAATCAAGGCCGCACCTACATTTCTGCTGATTGATGATTATAGCATATATTCTTACTGGCTTGCTGTTGAAATCTAAGGATGAAGCCTTTGCTGTTTAAGGAATGGGTCTCAATGATTGAACGGAGGTTCCCCACAAGGTGGCTTGCCTGCAATCTGACAGAGGCGTGAGTTCAGCGGAAACAAATTCCAAACATGGCTGACACAGAAAGCAGCATAGCCAGGAAACCGCTCAGCCCGGCTGAAATGGCGCGGCTGAGAGAGATCATAGCATTCTTCAAACAACAATGCCGGATTGCATGATAAATGATGCCATGTTCCATTCCATTTCTGTGAGGCTGTCTTAGCTGCCACACATGTAATAAAAGGCCAGGCGAGTTCCAAGCATCAGAAACACCTCATTTTTTCAGAATGTTTGGCAAAAGGCCTTCCCTGTCACACCTTGAACATTTGGGAGCATAACGCCCCGCCCCAGACAGCAACGAAAAAAAGACAAAAGAAATGGCAGAGACCGCGCTGCCGGTAGATATGCGCAATACCAAAGGCTGGTGATTTCCTCATTGGGTCGCGAAAGAATTCTGCTATCTCACGCGAGTGCCAACTTTGAAAGCATACAGGTTGGGGAACAACATGTGCATCAAAAAATCCTGTGCTCTACCACCAGTAAGCCATGACACAGCAATCAGTGATACACAACCCCCCACTCCCTGTTCATGTCAAGGCATCTGTTCGGTACCTTAAGCAACAACAGAACAGTGCGGGTTAGTGATCAGGAAGGAAGCCAGGAGAGGAGAGCTGAGCAAACTGGAGAAATAGCTATACCATCGCAGATCAGAAAGAGCAAATAAAGGCATACCACCAAAAAAGGTTTATGGAAAAGAAGTGAGAGTGCCACCAGGGACAGAACCGCTGGCTTCATGATGCGTTGAAATGTCCACCGGAGAAACAGAAAATGGAATCAGGCTATGGACAATGAGCTCTGAATCCTTGGTGAACTTAAAAGCGCTTAATATTGTTGATAAACTTTACCGGATAAGCCGCATCATAGTAAGATGGGTATACAGGGTAAACTCTATACACCGGATGGGGATTTTGTAAAATATAAAGCAAGATTAGTCAGCATAAGGCTTTCTCAAACAAAGCCGATGTTATGATCAGATTCTATGCAATCTACTGCAAAAGGCAGAATCCATGAGGATAGTGGATTACCTGGCTAAGCGTACATTCTTTAAAATGAGGCATGATTTTGGTGCAAACAGCTTATTTAAATGCAGATTTGCAAGAGATCATACATACATAAAGCAAGTAACCAGGTTAAGAGCATGAACAAAGTTGATGTTTATGCTTCAACAAAGCTTTTGTCGCCGTTCAGCCATGCTGGAACAGGTATTACGTTATTTCTGTGAAACGAAATTTTGACTGCGTAATGATGCCTGTGGGTATACCAGGTATTTATGATGAATGTATCATTTTGATGAATATTTATGATGATCTCTGTATTGCAAAAAACAGAAATCAAATCAAACAATCCTTTTACACTCGAGTTGAGTAAACAATTTTAAGCTGAAAGACTGGGGCATTCCAAAGCAATACCTGGTATTGCTTCAAAAAAATCTTCATATGGGATGTGTTTCATTAATAAAACAAAACATAGAGGGTGTCATACAAAAAAAGCTGGTCTGCAAGATGCCAAAGTGGCACAAACCCTACCGGTGGCTGATTTTGTAAGCAAGATAACAGCAAAGCATTTGAAAGGCGCGACTTTATATCGCTCCTTACCTGCAGCCTGCCGCGTATTGCTAACTGGACAAGACTTCAGACATAGCTTTTGGCTGTGCAGGTTTATTGGGCAGAATGCTGGTAAAACCTACTGAGAAAGACTGGCAGGGCTAAAAGAGTAATTCGTTACTTGAAGGAACTTCGCTAACTATGGTTTCATAATTTCTAACCGCTACGAACGCCAGCCATCCGATTTGTTGGAGATCTCGAAAAAACAAAACAACGGTTGCCACTTCAACCGCTTCGAGTGGCAGAGAGCGATGCTGCTCTTTAATGAGGCATGCAATGAGCTACAATGGGTCATGCAGCTGCTAAAAGACCTGCGGAGAAATGCGTGAACAACCTATAAATAAAGTTTTTTTTGAAGACTCACAGACATGTATACGCCATGGCAGAGAATCCAAAACCTTTTAAAAGTCATATCAAACATGCCAGAACAAAATGTAAAACAACCGATACAGTCAAATATGATTAAGTTGCAGTACTGTGAATCATCTGCAAACATAGCAGCTCTACATCTTAACAAAGCCATTACCAATACAAAGCGATAAATTATCGGTGTTTGGTTTGGGTTTAGCAGATAATAATTTGCTAGCGTATCTCTGTACAAAGGAGCGGAAATTAAGTAACCTGTGTACTGGATCTGGCGTACTAACTATACAATGAGTGTAAACAATGTGAATGACTTTTGTTTGTAATTATTTTGTTTGTAACATTATGTAATGAGGCAACATTCCAACCGCAGATATGAGAAGGTGTCAGGATATTGAAAATCTGCGCGGTGGTCATATTGGTCTAGAATGACTGGAATGTAACAGTCAGCAGAATTGTAAAGGTCGAGCCTCTGTCTGGGTCTGCAGATTGGCATAACAGTCATGGAATCGTACGAGCCTTCGTCTGGCTAGTCTGCAGCGATTGGTATGTAACAACAGCAGAAGTGAAAAGGTCACAGGCCAGGATGATTAGATCATCTAGCTAATGATTTGCTGGACAAAACTATATAAGAAGACTGCATACCCATCCAAAGTAATTCCTCCTTCACCTTCAGGTTCGCCTGTGATTGTTGCTCGTGAGTAGAGATGGATAGTCAATATTTTTGTTCCTTTGAGAAACAAGAGATAAAGTATTCCTGTTGGAACTAAATCTACTGTCAGATGTTTCTTATACTGCAAGCAGTTACCTCCTGTTCTAGCAAGGGTGAGTTGGCACCTAGTCCTTCCGCTGTGCACTAGGCCAACAGTTAGTCGGCTCCCTCCTAGTCTTTGCTGGTATTACACTGGTGGGCTGCATTTCGGACTAAGTCCATTGCAATCCATGGAGGCTCCTAAGTGGTGGGGAGGCTGTTTGACTTTTCTAGTCTCCCTGCACCAAATGGAAGTCTCTTTGGGGGTGGCCACCAGGCATGGCTGCTATGCCACAACCACTGCCTGGCTTGGGCATGGGGCTGCTCTACAATTCATATATCCAGACATGTCAATGTGGTGAGAGGGTGACTGCTAAATATTTGGTTATGTGACCATGCTTCACCACAGTCAGTGGCTCCCTTCAAACAATCATACTGCTGCTTGGAAGCCATTTTCCTGTAGTGATCCATTGTACATGTTAATAGCATGGTAAACAGAATAACCACACCTAAAACATATCATATGTATGTAGGATAATAAAATGCAGTGTCCAGAAGACTTGTTCTCTGTGTGGAAGGAGTCCATTTCACTATTCATAATGCCACTTGAATTGGTTTGATTTCATCTGAACACATGGAAGAGATAAACTTATTTATTATGATGGGAGGAAAGAACTCTGTGCACATAGAATGCTTGATTTCTACTCCTAGCAAACTCAAAGCCACGTTTCATGGATGTTATAAGTATGCTTCCTCCTGTGTTAGTTGAATGGGGGAGGGAGTATTTAGAGACAAGATACTGAATTGGTTTAGCCTATCAGAGGTTTTTGTATTAATGACTTGCACAAGGGATTTTTGGAATGCGGGGAGGTCGGTATAAAAGTGGAATCAATCAATCAATCAATCAATAAAATAAATGTTGAGAAGAAATAGTGGTTGCTGCAACAAAATGGTTACCATATGCAGAGATGGAGCTGCAATGAGGACATTCCGGGTGACTTGCCTCAGGCGCCGCCAATTGCAGTCACGTGTTGGGGGGCATGGGTGTGTTGGGAGCAGGATGGGGCGGGATGGGGCGCACGGGCAGTTCATGTCCTGGGTGCAGTTTCCTCTCCCTTCATCACTGACCATATGGGTATGGGATCTATCATGCAAGAACTGCCTTGGCAGCTACATCTAATTAAAAAAAAACATTGGGCAGTTACACAAAATGTTAGCCCAGAATCCTCCTATGATGGAGGAAGCTTTTGAAGTGGGTGAGCTCTGCAAACACAAACGTGATGCTTTGTGGGCTCTTCTGAAGCACTTTATAATAAAACGCTGCCACCAAATATATATAACAGACCAACGCGCCCCCCCCCCGCCCCGCTCTTCACACAAGCCACCGAAGGAGTAAACAACAGAGCCTCTTTAAAAATGGAGGGAAACTCTGTTGAGGGGGCTTGGAGGTAACACAGACAGGCACTACCCCGTTCAGACTAACCAAAGACACGCTGGTTCTTGTGGTAACATGAAAACAGATTTAACTTTATTATTTACAGAAATGAACTGGCTTCTCAGATGGCACAGAGAGGTTACTTAAGCATGCCATTTCAGAAAGTTTGAGCTTCTACTTCACAGATTCTCAAGCAGTTTCACTAACACAGATTTGGTCACACACAGGTGACCCACTGAGAGTACTCTTCTCTCTCACTAAAATCTTCAGCTTCTTAGCTAATAGTACACCCACTGTTCCACACTACCAGCTGGAGCTTAGAGGACTCTTGGCTCCCTAGCCTTCCTCTCTCACTAGTCCCTATTTGGGTTTCACTACCCCTCTGGATTTCACTCTCAGACTGGATGGAACTGTGCACTGACAGATACACTCTGTCTGGATACCGAGCTGCGGGTCACCTTCCACAGGCTCGAATCCAATAAGCTTAGCAAAGCTTTACATTGCTCAAAGAGCTCTTGCTGACAAAATCAGACTTTTCTTCAGATCAAGATCCAAACAATTCAGATTTCAAGCGTGTCACTCTGACAGGCTTTCTCCTGTTTATATGCAACCAGCACTTCTAGCTCTCCCTACCTGGGGCTCTAGGCAAACTGCGCCTTCTCCTAGCCAATCAAGTGGTACCTCCATATAAGGAGCATACTTTACACTTTGGCTTGCTGTTGCTAAAGCCTGCTAATCTGCATCTTAGAAAACACATTAGCCCTTCAGTGTGGGCTAATCCGTCACACACTTCCTAATTTAGTGATTTGCTTCTTTGGTTTTAGAGAAGAGGGGGAAAAGGGGGAAAGCAAGGAAGGATGAGAAACATATTGAACATCACTGATTAGTTCTGTTCTATGTCAGGAGAAATAAAGGTATGGATTGCACCATTCTTCTTCTAAAACTGGAATAACCCAAGCTGGTTGATTCACTGCTTAGTAGATTAAAGGCTTTAGATTATTTGCCAGCATGTCATCCAAAGTTTCCAGTATATCAAGAGATACTACCTTAATTGAGAAAGTGTGTGTTGCTCTAGATTTCAAACAGAATGTTAGAGCTCTCATTCATTCTTCACATTACATGTGAACTGCAGTGATACTGTAAGTGAATTTGACATTTTGTCTATGCAGTTTATCTATCTTCAATAATCCTATCTTTGCAGAACAACAAAAATCATTCATTTGTTACTGAGCCTACTATTCAACATTGGCAGGAAACACACCATTTCAATGCATGCTTAAAATGAAGAATATTTGCCATGAAAAAGAGAACCTGGATTCAGGGGGAAAGTGTATCAATTCATATTCATAAAATAAGGCAAGTGGTAGTACTTTACATAATGCAGCCAAAAAGGTTACAGCACATATCAGAATATTTCTTAGTATTTATTATGCATTCTGACAGTAGCAGCTAGAGATAATTTCATACTATGGCATTCACAGGAGTCAAGAATATGTATCTACATATGTAGATCAATAAGCTGAATTAAAATCAGCCGACTGAAACATTCATATTGATCCCCCTCGCACGTAAACGTTTCCCAGAGAAATAGTCAAAATACCCTTTATTTTGCTTTTTTCCATTAGAAAGCTCAGAATGATTTCTATGGTCCTCCCATTCAGAGACTGGTGAGGTGTCTGAATAGGATGTTCTTGCCATCAACCGCCTGCACATGATCATCGGTTCTATACAGCTCCAAAATCTTTTGTGGATTCTCCTCTTCTCTGTTTGCTGTAATTGTCCTTTCTTCCAGGACTCACCAGGGAAAAAACGGTTCCCAGATGACGCACTTGAATTTACAAAGAAAAAAAAATGTTTGAACTAAAACACTGAAACATTACCTTTACACCGTCTGCATTATCTCTGTGACCACCTGCTTCACAATTTTTGTGGAGTCTATTATTACAGCTTGATGGGTTTAGAAGGCTCACACAACGCTTGCATCTAAATGAGTATTATCATTTTATGCCATAGTTTGAGATGGGAATGGATCACCTGTGGGAATTGGACAGCACCATTATGAGTGTTTACACATTCCCCTTTTCTCTGAAGCGCTGGTTATTGGCAAATCCCAGAGGCAAAATGCCAAACCAGGACCAATCGTCTTAGTGTAATGTTGAAAGTTCCCTGTTACTAAATTGGCCTTCTTGTATTATTGATGTGCTCTTTGTTTTACAGCCAAATTAACTAGATGGCTGAGATCCTGCATTCAAAGTATAAAACCATTATGAGCTCCATTTGGTTTAAATGTTTGGTCTCGTTTCTTTCCACCTACACAAATGAAATTTTTGCATCAGGAAAACTTTGATGAGTTGGGCATGGGTTTTTTCCCCCTCTTTTTTATTAGGCACCTTTAAAAAGACAAATGGAAAAAAGATTATAGAGGGAATGCTATCAAAAACAGTCTTGTTTGCTGCTGCCAAAATTGAAATATTTACAGGCAATCCAATTAAAAAAGCCAAACAAAAACTTTGCAGATTTATGTCCAATCTCACAGACACAATCAAATCAAATCTGTTTAACCAGTTTGGATATTTGCTTGTGCAAAATTTCCTATCACTTCAGAAATATTGCAATAAAGCCATATATCTAGGATACCCACTTTATAGCTTCAGATTAAACTTTCTAGATATCTGAATATACACATTAAGAATAACCAAACCCCTCCCATCAAATGATCTACTTCTTACGTTTGTTTACTTCCATTTTTTTGTTTTATTCTTATTCAATTTGACTATTAGTCAACATGTAATAATATTTAATGGAAATTATAATTGTCTGGACTACAGAGACACAACCAGGTCTGATGGGCCTAGCAGGCCAGCAGAAGCAAAGACTTAAGGGTGACAAGTAAGATGTGAACCCTGGCCTCAGTGTTGCCTGTCTGCCCACCCACTCCAGCTTGCCACTGAATGTCCTGGCAACAGAAAAACCCTCCAATTCTCATAACCCCCTGGGAACCCCATATTGCCTCTCACAGAAAGGCAATGGTTAAGGGTTTCCCAAGGGTGACAAATTATACCCCTTTCTGTCTTAGCAATGGAAACAATACCTGTAGACTTGGAACCCAGGATGCCAGTGCTCCCGCACAATCACAGGCTGCTGACCCCTGGTCTAAAGTGCCCATAAGCGGGGAGTGATAAGAGAGGGGGCTGCAGTTTCTACCTCCTGTAATCCCCTAGAAGAAGCCAGAAGCAGCTTTTACAATATATGGATGAGGGGGGTGGAAAGGGAGGTGATGTAACACAGCACAATTGCCTCAGTCACAAGAGAAAGACAAAACCAAGAAAGAGCCAGAGGAATTAGAAAGAGGACAAACATGTGTGGCAGCTAGAAAAGGCTGGAACTGTAATTAAGGAGGATAGGGTGGTATAGCAAGTTTAATAAATAATAATAATAATAATAATAATAATAATAATAATAATAATAATAATAATAATAATAATAATAATAATAATAATAAAATGGGTGGAAGAGGGAATTCCCACTAGAACATCAGAGAGAAATAAGCCAGATGGAAACCTAGGATTGCAGGTGCAGAAGGAGGCGAACTCAAGTTGTTGGTCCCTGAGGCAGATTCAAGGTTAGTGACTCCAGGAGGGCTGGGGCAAGACTGTAGCCAGGGCCAAGATAGCCAAGAATGGCAATAACATTATTATTTAGTCAGAGGTGTATCTAGGGGAAATTGAGTTTTCGGCCCCTGGCTCTATTTTTCCTAGATATGCCTCTGGGGGGAGTGGCCCATTCAATGCTCAGGGAAGGATTGGCTGGGCTGGGGGGGCATTAGGGCCAGAGTCTGCTTGGCTCAGCTGCCCCTGCTGAGCTGGCAGCGCCACGGGAGGGTCCCCTGGACTAACCCGGCCTCAGCACTGCCCATCCATCCCAAGGTGGCCTTTGTTTGGGATTAGGAGTACCCCTTCAGGTTGGCATCAGAGGACAAAGTGGGGGCTCTACCTCTACCTCTGCCTCACCGTTGAGAGGGAGGCCTCTGCTGTTGGCTTCATAAGCTCTGGGCCTGCTGCTCTCCTCTTACCGGTCTAGGCATCACAATCCACCCCACTGGTTCCTGGGGTTACTGGCATGTTCTGAGGAAAACCAGCAGCCCTTTTCAGCCCTGGCATGGAGGGAGCCACCAGGCTCTGCACTGCAGGAGAGGCTGGGTGCAAGGACCTGGCTGGTGCCCCCTCACCCACGTGACCAGCTGGTGTGTGCCCAGGGACATGTGACACCACTTGTCCCTGTGGGCAGTTTTCAGTCACTACTTATACCTTTCCTGTCAAAGTACACTAGGGGACATGTACATGAACAGTAATGTTCAGATTCCAGCTTTTATACAAGTATTTTAGGTTCTCATGATTATTGATTTGTAAAAATGGCAAAATTTAAAATAACATACTTCCATGCTTAATTAGAAACTATTTCAGTGCAAATCATCACTCTGGGCAACATACCCTGCATGTTTGGGGCTTTGAGTCCTATGTCCACCTGCTTGCACTGATCAGGTAGTGACATGTCCTTCTCTTTGTTCTGGTAACGCCTGCTCAAGTTTCCTTTGGGCTTCTGTTCCACTATTATTGGGCACTATACTTGAACACCTGCCAGTTCAACTTATGTCCTGTTTGCCAGTCTTGAACAGGGAGCTGATTTTTAAATTACTAGTTTGCCTATTTGTGAGTAGGTTCAAGCTGTTCGACAGGTTCCTTTACTGTATTCCTTCTGAAACATCAGCCCATGTACCTTTTTACACAGTCTGATTGTGTTCTACTATCCCCCTTCGTCCCTGCACTACTGCTCCGCTCAGCAGGTGATTGTTTAAATAGCCAACTGCAAGAGTCAGAAATTATAGAAATTAATCATAAATAAATGCTGTCTAAATAGACCCTAGTGATGCTAATGGTTGCTAACAGGTTTCAGTCACAGAGCACAGTTCTGCAAAAACCAGATGCAAACATGTTCAGCAGGAATTCACAGCTGTTTGGTGCAGGCTGGCTGATCAGTTTACAGCTGATTAACACCTTCAGACAGTTAAGTTGGACCATTGAATAAGGCTCTTGGTTAAATTTGTAGCATCATTAACAGAAGGAAAATACACTGCTGCCAATAAAGATGTAACATAGTTCACTCCATGAAAATGAGAGCCATTTCTTTGGTCCTGCCTTTCTTCAGAAATGTAGGCATCAGATGATTGGTTGGACTGAGCAGTCTCATACTGCCCATCTAATCAACTGAGCCACCTCAGTGAGCTATTTAAACACACTAACGCCAGGCTTTGCTGGCAAAACTGCCTCACTCGCTCTCACTTAGGAAGGTGATTTGATTATTGCTTCAGGCCTGAGATAGAATGAAGGGCAAATGGCTACAAAGAATTATTTTTCACATAATTTGTACTGTGTGTGAGAGAGAGATTATTCAACAGGTCTGACCAAACTACATGAGTACACTACCCTTACTAAGGTTTAGTGTTGACTAACTGTAACATTCATTAGCAACCTGAAGATGTAACCAGCGAGAGATTTTGGGGATGACTGACTCAAGTGTTTTGGAAGGAAACTTTCTCAGTGTGAAGCCCTGGATCTGTTATCAATATCTGATTTCACTCAAATGATTTCACTCAAAAGTCTTTATTGACAGACGACAGCATAGCCACAGAAGAAGCCAGTTCTAAAGAATGGCTTCACAAGCACCCTTTTTATGCCCACCAATTTGCCCCCCAAAAGCAATACAGAGTAGGAATGTGAGGCCATTTCCGCATGGCAGCGGAAACGGCTGGGTCGGCGCTTTTCGCGCCGACCCGAAGACGCTGGGACCGTCCGCATGGACGGTCCCGGGAAGAGGCGGGCAGCCGGCCCCGCGGAACGCCGGCGCCCGTACGACCCGGCTTGTCCCTTGGCCTCACGACGCGTCGCCGAGGCCTGGGGATCACGCCCCCCTGGTCCCTGCTTGGCGCCTGCTTTCGGCGGCGCCAGGAGCGAAGGCGAGAATGTCCCCTAACACCGGCGACGCTGCCAAAACCAAAACAAATTGAGATGCAGTGGGGAGTCGGTGTGAAGCAGCTGCCGTTTGCTGCGGCAGCGGCTTCACTCTGGCCCGTTTCCCCAAAATGAGCGCCTTAGGAAGCGCTCTGGGGAAATCACGGCTCCAGGCCGGGCCGGCGGCGGCGAGGGCGGCGTAATGCGCTTCTTCGCCCCTCGTGAGAATAGCAGCCTGGAGACGATTACGATCTCCAGGCGATCATTTTCTGTAGTAATGCACTGCTGGCCCAGCAGCACCGTGGTAGAAACGTTGGCACACCAGCGGACCTCTGACCTTCTGGTCACACCCCACCCCCCCTCCGCATCCCCCTATGAGTCCCGGTTCATGAACTATCTGGCTCACAGTCACTTTAGGTGTCTCGAACAAAGGGACAATGGGCCCCTGCCCCCAGGTGAGAATTAAGACCCAGGCGCTGATGCTCCTCTCCGTACGTAGCTTGTAGGTGAGATCATGCATCACTTGATGATCTCCAGGTCTCCCGGTCTCCCGCTCATCTCCCTACCCACCTCCCTTACACGCCCACAAGGAAACCCTAATAAAAGGTGCGAGAGACCGGCACACGAGAGAGTTGTCAGGATCACGGAATCCCAGCGCTTCCTGTTGCTGGCGGCTCTCCATCAGATGAAACCTCCTCGGCGTCTACGCCTATTCGCCCAGCTCACGACCCTGCTTGAGGGGTGACTACTGGCTGGTGCCGAAACCGGGGAATCCTCGAACCTCCCGCCCTGCTCACATTAAGCTGGGAAAGGGCGGCGGTACCAAAGTCAGCTGGATCCGCGCATCCAGGGACCACCGTTTGATTATAAGCCTGTCCTCTGGATCGGCGCATCCAGAGACTGGCGTCCTAGGACACTCTCTGCGTCGGCCGGAACACCGGTGAGTATGGGAGCTTGCAAAAGCGGGGGCTTTATGACAAAACGCGTTAACGAACTGAAAGCGTTAGCGAAATGCGACAGGAGTCTCCGTAAAGAGAAGGGAGCTGCTTAAATTGGTTGAGGAGATTGAAGCTCAATGTCCATGGTACCCAGAAGGGGGACATTTGAATCTTAAGGATTGGGGAAAACATCGGGAGCACTCTTAAGCACAGGGCTTTCGTAGGTAATCACTGCTACTGGCGTGGAGACAATGTTATAAGCCATCGGCCTGCGAACCTATGGCTCCCTTGCTGTAGGCAGCCACTCGCTTCGATCTTTCACCTTCGAATTTCACCCCTTGAATTTTCTCTATCCGCTAAATTGGGCGCCCTGTCCTCCTTCTGCCTCACTTGCTTCCTCGCCTCCTCCAAACTCTCCCGCTCGCACTCTCACGGCCCGGCCGCCTCCTCCTTCCGCCCCGCTTCCTCCCTCATTTTCTGAAGCCACCGCACCCCCATCAGCGCCACGTAATGGCGCGGGTTTCAAAACTCTGGCAGAGCGCATTAACCACGATCTGCGGAGGAAGGAAACCCTGGCGGAAGATGATGCCTACCTCCTGCGCGGTGTCCGATGCCTGCCTTTCCTCCGATCCTCCCTGCCTCTATGCCTTCGCTTGAGATCTAATCTAAAGCTCAGCTGATCTAAAAAATCACCGTTGCCTGCCCTTTCCTCTACGTTTCCATTCCCAGCTCTGCTCGCTCCTTCTATTTCTGAAGTCACCATGCCTCCGTCAGTGCCACAGAATGGCGCGCATTTCAAAATCCCTGCAAAGTGCGTAACCACTGATTTGCAGCCGGAAGAAATGCTGACGGAAGAAAACGCCAATATTCTGGCGTTATGCCCAGTCCATCCCACTAACCAAGAGGACTGCCGTTTTGAACCCTCCTCAGAACGTCCTAAAGCCGATCTACAGGACAAAGAGGCATGGAGAGGGGAAGATGCTCGCACGATGGCCTTAAGCCTAGAGTCCTTCATAAAGAGGAAGCCCCCTTGGCCCCCTCCAGCCGTGGGTTCAAGCCAAGATTTCATAGCCTCTGAGCGATTGCAGGGCCCTAAGCTCAAAAGCACCCAGTAACAGCAAAATCGTCCAATTACCTCAGAAGGAACGGGATCCCAACCTGCCCGGAGGAGCCGCCCTCGCGAGACCCAGATGGTGGGCTTCGAGAGGTTGGGTGCAGCCATTCTCATAGAGATTCAACACGTGCCTGCCTCTCCCTAGGACCCTGTTTGAGCCAGTTTGGAACCACGCCATAGAGGACAAAGGCTTGCGCAATTCCCCCATCGACCCCCACCTAATCTTTTCTTCCACAGCAACACGAGGAACTGCCGACCCCTCCCCCCTACGAGGGGTCTGGATGCTTAAACTCATGTTATTTCCTCTTAGGTGTGTCTTCAATTGTCTGTTCAATAAAAATGATCCAGTTTGGGAACACTTTCCCTATGGAATTAAGACAAGGACTAACCCCACTTCCTTTTCACCCCGGCTTATATTGATAAAATGCTCTCACAGAAATCCCAACTATGATTGAAATTAGCCTTGTTTAAAATGCTCTCACAAGAAAACTTCATCTTCAGCAAGAGAGAGAGAGCAAGGTCTTGAGTCAAAGTTGCAATCCTCTTCATTACATTATATATGCTCATGTATGCTTATGTATGTTCTGTGGGTCTTGCCCTTTTAAAAGGGACCCCTAAGGTTCTTCCCTCATGAGAGGAATTTTCCCCATTGCCTCTAAGCTATGCTCTTATGCTTCAATTTAAAGTTTCTCTTCTTTTGATTATATGTGCCAATGCCTTGAAAGGTGTCACCCATTCTGCCTCAAGCCACCTCCATTTTAGTTTTAACCCTCAAAATTCTTCTTCAAGCCTTTTCTTGAGAACCTTTTCCTTTGTCTATCTGAGCCTACACTGCCACATTGGCGTGGCGCAAGTCTACATGTGAAGCCAAAATTATTTTCATGCTCCCACAATTTCTGCTTTGGCTGGCTGACTGCAGAACCAGGGGGGATCTCTCAGCCACAACTTTTTTATCGCCGCTCATGAAGCGAGCTCAATTCGGCGTTGAGGCCTCCTTACAGGAGGGGAAGGTAGAGCTGACTTCCAAACCCTTCCCCCCCCCCGCCTTCTTTTCTGCACACCCTCCTTCTCTCTCATGGGCTGACGCACCCCACCTCTAGATCTAGGATCTGACAAAAGGTTTTTCTTGCAAACCCCTCTCCAAATTTCTGCGTGTGATCAAACCTCCAAGCCCAGGAACTGTTTTCTGTGCATCTTTCTCTAAATCTTTCCTATGAATGCTATATTACGATATGACTATAATTGTGAATTGTTTAAGTTGCCGACCTGGTTGTGACCTCTCCCTTCTCCTAAGCCGCCGGGCAGTCGGCTGCCAGTAATGCGCCTTGCGTGTTACGAAGTGATAAGTTGTCCGGAATGGGCCAGCTGCACCCTAAGGAAAGCGTGGCCATAACAAGCGAAAGAAAGGGGAGTAGTTCCCCCCCCCTATTGACCCAATCAAGGTCTCATCCAGCAGACCATATCCAAAGTGCTCTTCTCTATTCTCTTTCAAAAAATTGCCCACCCCCCCCCCCCACTCAGGGCTTGGGCTTTCCATTGTCATCTATAAGAACTAACTCAGCCAACACGCATAGCAAACCCTGGGGGAAAAGCATTAAACGTTTTTTCTCTCCTATACAGGAGTCCAGCTTCGCCATGCCAGGCCAGCCCCATCCGAGGAGATGGAGCGGGGGCCTCTCCCTGGAGGATCCGACCCCGCCACCCTGTTGAGAGAGCCCGATCACCCCCCAGCCTGGGCCAAGATGGGAGGGACCTCTCTGGAACCAGTACACCCATTCTTCCACGAGGAGATCGCATAACCCCTCGCTGCCCTCCCCCAGGGGAATGGCAGCCTGGGCCAACTATGGCTCAAAGGTTGGCGTAGCTGTGTCGCCTGCTCCTCATCTACAGCCGCCATTCTCTCTCCCTCTCTGCTGCCCCCTGGCTGAAACTTGGAATTGCAGCCAGGAACATTCCTGATAGATTAACCCTTGGAACTCTCCGCTGTTTTCAGCCGCTTGAATAATTGTTGGAACAAGCCTTCTCTCACAACCTTGCTCGTGAGAGTCACTGAACCTACACGTCACTAAAGACTATCAGTAGCTCTCCCTACGCTCTTGAGAAACCCATGGACTCGCGCCATCAGCTCTGCTTAACTTTGGTAGTCAAACCTTAAGAGCCATGCATTGGACAATTATGCAACCGCGGGTTGCCTTCCTTCCTTACATCTAGCCTATGTACTGTTTAGCTATGTTTATTGTTTTCATTTATATGATGTCGCCTATCTACAAACATGCATGTCTTGTATATATTGTTGCCAACGCAATGTCTGAATATGTGTTGCTTTAATCTCTCTGATAATTCCCAATTGATTCATATGAAAGTGATGCTTGTAGTGCAGGAGGATTGTATCTAATCTGAAATATGATGTTTTGCCCCAATGGTGGTCAGCCCTCTGGAGCTGGCTGCCGGGAGAGATGGTTAAGTACTATTGTGTACAGCTCTGCATTGGTTTAATTGTATGCCTCATTATCCGGATCTTGTTTAGTTCAATGTATGTCTAATATTGCCTGCTTAACCTGTGTAAGAAGCCCCTCGACTTTCCCTTACCTCGCATAACCAAGTTCTAATGTTGCACAAAGCAGCTCGATCGAAGCTTGACCAAGCGGCCGAGGAGGGGACAAAGCGTCCTTTTAAATCGCCCCCTAGCATTTTGACCTTCCTTCTAAAGCGTGGGAGGGCCTGTAGTAATGCACTGCTGACCCAGCAGCACCGTGGTAGAACGTTGGCACACCAGCGGACCTACGGCCTTCTGGTCGCACCGCGCCCCCACTCCTCATCCCCCTATGAGTCACGGGTCATGAACTATCTGGCTCACAGTCACTAGGTGTCTCAGACAAAGGGACAATGGGCCCCTGCCCCCAGGTGAGAATTAAGACCCAGGCAGCTGATGCTCACTACCTCCGCACGTAGCAGCCAGGTGAGATCATGCATCACATGATGATCTCCAGGTCTCCCGGTCTCCCGCTCATCTCCCTACCCACCTCCTTTACACGCCCACAAGGAAACCCTAATAAAAGGTGCGAGAGACCAGCACACGAGAGAGTTGTCAGGATCACGAAATCCCGCGCTTCCTGTTGCTGACGCTCTCCGCCAGATGAAACCTCCTCCGCATCTCGCCTATTCCTTAGCGACGACCCTGCGGGGGTGACTACATTTTCTGCCCGTGCGGAAACGGCCTGAGAGTTGTTAGTTCTCAAGCAAACAACGGGCTTTTAGTCCAACTGGTGCTTGGGTGCAATCTACATTGCTACAGGTTACAAAGCACAAAGACAGCAGGAAACCAAAAGTAGAGAAACCCCATTAGCATGACAGAAACCAGGACTTCGTTTGATGTCAGGTATCCCGCCTGACACTCAGTGCAAGACATCAGTTCCAAACTTCCACCCGGATTGGCATAGATGATCTTGATGGGAAATATTTCTCAGCTTAGGTTGGTGTGCAGGCAAAGATAAGCAAAGAGCAGTTATGTTATCACTCTAAGATTGGAATTATGATGCAATTACCCAAAATCTGAAGACTATAATTGGTACAGTGCCTATACTAAAGGAGTAGGCATAGGGCTGCCAGTTCTGCTACTACAGCAGGAAAACTGGTATCCCACTCTTTTGCCCACCAGTAGTTCAGGCACAGGTAGGAGGAAAGGGGTGATGGAGCACATGCAAGGAAGATTGACCCCTCATTTTTTTCTCAGAGCCAGGAGTTGCTGGGTGCATTTTGGCACTCCAAGTTGGTAAATAGTTTACAATTTACTTTCAGCCAATCCAAAGTTCGTGTTTGTGTCACTGTTTTGGAAGTGTGGGACCAAACTTCATTCTGATATTTCACGGAAGCATACACATTGTAACAATATTACAGTGCTAATTAACTTGTTTACATGACATGCTTTGGGATGATATGGAGTATGTAAAATATAGTTTCTATTGAAACATTATATCAAGTATGGTGTAGAGAGCCAATAATAGCCAGTATGATGTAATGGTTAAGGTGTTCGATAGGATCTGGGAAACAGAGGTTCGAATCCCACCTCTGCCATGGAAACTTCCTGGATGACCTTGAGTTACTCACATACTCTCACCTCAACCCTGACTAGTATTTGGACAGGAGACCTCTAAGACATACCAGTGGCATGACCAGTGGTGGGATTCAGTCTATTCGCACCAGTTTGGTAGAACCGGTAGCTAATGTTTTGTCTAGTTCAGAGAACTGGTTGTAGTCCCACCACTGAGTACTTTCAGAACCGGTTGTTAAATTATTTGAATCCTACCACTGGGCATGACAGAGGTGCATGCAATGGCAGACCATCTCTGAATGTATCTTGCATTGAAAATCCTACCAGGTTGACAAAAGTCCATTGTGACACACTTTAAATCCAGGCATCAGTTTTTCAATATTTATCATTTCCTCTACCCAGTGATAAGCAAAACTGTAAAGATCTACCACTTTAAAATGGAAAATCCAAATTGCAACGTCTGCTTCAGAATAACACTGATTTATATTTAATATCATCCTTCCCAGAATTAGCTAATGATTAAACTTCCCTACAGATTCCCACTTGAATTTTGTTTTATTCGCAAGCAAACAGAAGCTAAATCAACTTGCTGGATGTCCTATTATCTTAATCCATAAAATACTAGTTATGGCTTTATGCCTAATTATTTGCACTCAAAGACTAATTTAAATCTAAGCATCTTGAGTACAAACCCATACTTTAAAACAAATATTCAGAATGGGCTTTTAATAGTATACAGTTTCAAAGTATCAGATTACCGGCTACAACATAAATTCACATGTTTTACATTTAAAGATATGAAAAGCAAACATATGTCAGGTTTCTTTTGTTCCTATTAGAGTTCCTTTTTCATAGCGAAGTGCATATATAAATGAGAGAAGTGCTAACTCTCGGTGAAGACAGATGTGACATGTAAGCAAATAATCGAGAGCAGGTATAAACAATGGTGTAACTAGGCAAACGGGAGCCCTGGGCAAAACCTGAGTTTGATGCCCCCCCATGTGCGTGCCCGGTGCAACACGCACCCCCCTGGCCCCCTTGTAGCTACACCCAGTGGCGTATCTAGGCAAACTGGAGCTTGGCACACACACCCTTGGGCAGCCGCCCTCCCCCACCATGACCAATCAATGATTTTTTACACCAGGTCATTTCAAAGTCACCATCACATTATAGAACATGCCCCAACTCACAAATCTGAACACAGCAATAGGCCATGCCACACAGCAGAAATAAAAAATTTTGAAAACATTTTCAAAATGCTTTCAAAATATTTTATTACTGCTATGAAAACATTTTATGGTGTTGTATCCAGTACCCCCAATTGGGGGAAACAGCTTAGGACCCCCTGGACCAAACTTCACAAAACCTGGGTGGTATCCGTAAGAGACTTTCCTGATGATACCTCCCAGGTTTTGTGAAGTTTGGTTCAGGGGGTCCAAAGTTATCGACCCTCAAAAGTGTAGCCCCCATCTCCTTTTAGCTCCCATTGGAATCAATGGGGGATGGGGCACCCTTTTTGGGAGTCCATAACTTTGGACTCCCTGAACCAAACCTCACGAAACCTGGGCAATAGCATCAAGAGAGTCTCCCAAAACATCCCTGAAATTTTGGTGCTGCTATCCTAAAAACTGCTCCCCCTGAAGACCAAAAACAGAAAACCCACTAAAATACCAAAAACCCACAAACAAACCCTGCATTTTTGGCGCCCACCACAAGGGGGCATCATGGGCAACTGCCCACTTTTCCCAATGGGCATCCTTATCACATTTGGAGGCCACACCCATAAAGACGCACAAGGATGAAGCTTGATTTTGTTCACAAAGAGCATACTCAGTCTGATTTTCTACGTTAATGAATCTGCATCATTAGCACAAAGCTGAAACATTATATGTTAAGTTGCCAGCTCCAGCTTGAGAAATTCCTGAAGATCAGGGGTGAGCTGGGCTGCAGCGTGGTGTAAGCAGTGGTGTACCATCTATAGGGACATGGGAACACCCATGTCCCCAGGTACACGCCTTTCAGTCACATGGGGCATTGGGCACTGGCTGGGTCCCCATACCTGGCCTTTCCAATGGCACGGTGACCTGGCCGGTGCCCGACAGCTCCCCCCATGTCAGCACACCAGTCATTGGCCAAGCCATGTGTCGTGGCTACAGGCCAGCTCCCCTCCCCCAGGGAGGCCAGGAAGGCAGGACCCGGCCCGCTGCTCTGGCACCCACTTGAGCTGTCCATGGCAGTGGTCCTCCAGGCTCTCCCTTTTCCTCCTTCTTTCCCCATGGGAGCCTCACCTAGGCCCAGCCCTAGAGATGGCATAGGGAGGGGCTCAACCAATAATTAACCCCCCTTCAACTCAAGAATCTGCTTCCCTGGAAGAAAGGAGTGGGAGGGAGAGAAAGAAGTTGGATCTCTTGCTCTCCTCCCGGCAGGCTTCACTCTTTGTCTTGGTTCCTTCCCCCCCCCCGCTCTGCTGGGGGCTTTCCCTGCCTGCCTGTTTTGTGCGCAGCAATTGGGGGGGCGCTGGGCTCACCCCATTTGCTTCATGGCTCCTTTTTTCCTGGCTCAGCATGCCCAAGGTCCCAGCACCTCCACAGCTCCAGTCATCTGTCAGTGTCAGCAGCAGCAGCTTGGGGCCCCTCCTACTGTACACAGCCAGGTAGGCCATTCCCTCTTTCCTCTGTCCTCTTCCTTCCCCCAACACAGGGGCAGAAGGGCATTTCCAACTCGATCCTGGACCAAGTTATTTCGACCAATTCGGACATAACTCTTAATGCTTCCCGGCATCAATGTGATGCCAAATGTCTGAGCCCACAGAGGAGCCCCAAGCCCCATGCCTTCTTTATTGGGAAGCAAGTTTTACAAAGTTGAGCGTGCCTTGGAGCAACTGCAGCTTCCAGAGTCTGGAGGAGGAGAGGGGGGCCTGCCAAACTTTCCAGGGTGCCGAAAATAAAGGTGTGGTGGGAGCGTGAGAAGACAAGAATAGCTGAGTTCCCCCTCCCCATTATTGTGTTTCCTTCCTTTCTCTTGTGGTCTTGCTTGGAGGGGGAAGAACAGCAAGGTGGCTGCCACAGGAGAGGTGGGGAAGGAAAGTAGGTGGAGAAAGGACTCATCTCCCATTCCTGCCTCACCCTCCTGCCATCCTGATGGCAGGAAAGGAAGAAGCAGGTTGGGGAAGGAGGGCAGGCTGCTCCAAGCTGCCTGCTGCCAAGCCCTACCACCCTCCAGCCTCCCTGTTGACTGCTGTAAGTGGGACACGGGGTGTGGGGAGCCAGGTGTATGTGCAGGGAGCTGGTCATTCCCCAGGCGCCATTTTTGCCTCATATGCCTTCGGGTGTAAGTGGCTGACTTTAATTTGATCTACCAGGTTTGTTTCCCTACTGCACCACAAGAAGCTTTCTGGGTGACATTGGGCCAGTCACAGTTCTGTCAACCCCACCTACCTCACAAGGTGTGTGCTGTGGAGAAAGGGAGGAAAGAGTTTGTGAGCAGCTTTGAGATTTCCTATGGTTGAGAAAAATGAGGTATAAATCCAAACTCTTCTTCTGCTGCTGCAATCCAGGAGGATATCTAGCCTAATGCTGCTGAACTGAGTCCATTTTTCAGCCCTGGCAGTGATTGCTTCATGGTGCTTGGACTTGACACTTTCTCTGATTCCAAACAGTATGAAGTAGCCATGACCACAGAATGCCTGCAACCCAGGAGGATGCTGCCATGCACAATTCCATAAAGAAGGATTGGTTAGATTTCTAGATCTATGGTAAATTATGGTATGGTAAATTAAGTGGAAAGATTTAGTGAATTTAAATGAGTCAAACAACTGAGACTGCCATGTTGCATATAACTGGGAAACCTGGGAACCATTAATGTCATACTTTAAAGCAAGATATTCCTTAGGCTTTATGGTATAGGTGGCATGTAAACTAATTAGATGGAAAATATTTTTTGATAAATCTTAAACAATCAAATTAAAATGTAGTGTTGCATTTAATGGTTCTTTGCTTAGCATGAAGATTATAAAACCAAAAAGAACAGCAAAGAGACACTAATTTCTAGCTATAAACGTTTTCCAGTAAGTCTTAAGTTAAGCAAAAAAAAGATTTATATTGGGGCAAAAGGTTGGAGGTTTATGTTACTTTATGTATGGATTATGTTATGTTAATTTATGTATGGATGTTGTGGCGAAACGGGCTTGCTTTGCCTGGCAGGCCCTATTCTACTCTCTGCCCTCTCCCAGGAGTTGCCAAATTTTCCTGGGGAGGGCTAGCTTTCTCTCTGGGTAAACTGCTGCCACTACCTGATTGTTTGAGGACTGCCTGCTGGGGAAAATCAGCTTCCTTTCCAACTGTGAGGCCTCTGCCTCAGTTTCCCTTGGTTCCCCTCTCTCTGGGTTCCACAGGGCAGACCGGAGGTCCTGGAGGAAAATCTGATCAGCCTTTCTCCCTCTCCTGTTTAGATAGCACAATCAAGACAGTGGGGCATTCATGGTACAGAGAACCATTCTCCACATCTAAGGTTTAAAAGTGTTTATTAAAAATAAAAATGGATACCAGTATATTTTAGCACAGCACCAGATGGAGCAAGGGTTTACAAAACAAAGGAGATGAAACCACAAATCCCCTGTCCCTATCTCTTAACATACCCTAGCTAGCAGTTGTTGAACATAGGGTAGGAATCTAAAACTTAGAAGGTTACAATTCTCAAAGAGTTAACATTACCTGACTGAGCACATGGTCCAAAAATGGCTGCACCCTTCACAGCCCAGTCAAGAGGTCTGCTCCTCAGCAGCAGGAAAGAGAGAAGAGCCCTTGCCCCTTCACTCTCAGCAATTTATCAGATCCCAGACCGCACCCTCCTTTGACCTGGTCAGGGTGGGTCAAGATATCTTTTCCCCCTAGGTCAGGTAGCATATCCTGATGGTTCATCTGGAATCTCTAAAGTCCTCCAAATCTAATATACCTGATGGAAGGAGGGGAGGTAAGAAAAAGAAAAGGGAGGGGGGAAAGAGCCATTTCTCCACAAACATATCTAGGAATATAACCTTTCATTTTAACTTTATAATACAACAAACAATAAAAAACCACCCTACTGAACATACCAGGTGCTTTTCATACAGAGGTTTGTCTTCATTGAACAGCAAAACTATGAGATGTTAATGCAGAATTTTCCAAACTGTTTTGAGATAGAAAATATGGAATATGTCACTGCAACTTTTCCCCAGATCATGTGACTATGCTAAATGAGCTGTTATTTAGCCCAAGTCCTATCCTCAATCATGACATTCTTGAGATGTGTCAAACTAGTATATCAGACTAGGATGGGTAGATCCAGGTTCAGGTTTTCAACGCTTGAAGGAAAAAGTCTTTTATAATAGAGGCTTGCAGCTCCATCCATGAGCTGGGCACCTGCCCGTGGTGCTGCAGTTGCTCCTGGCTGCCACCCCAAAGAGGCTTCCAGTGACATGGGGAAATCAAAAAGCCTTCCCACCTTCGGGAAGCATCAATGAGATGCCATGCACTTATGCCAGCCCAAAAGCTTGCTTAAATGCAGACTGCATCCCACTGACATAATGCCAGCAAAGGCCAAGAGGGAGCTCCTCTCCAAGCCCTGCCTCCGGCTTGCTCCCACTACATCGGTACCACTGGCAGCAGCACTGGGATACTGGAGCGGCATCCAACACTGCATTCAAGCATGTGGGGGTGGGGTGGGGGTGGCAGCCATAGATGGGATTACCCCTCCCCCCACCCACATAAGTGCCTCAGGGAGGGCAATTCTGCTGGCATGGCTGGTGCACCACTCCCAGAGCAGGTTCCCCCTCCCCTTTGGATGGGGATGTTAATTTGGTCTTGGGTCTTACTTACTTTGATGCCATTAAAAGCCTAAATGACTCATTTCTACACGCAAGTTTCTGTTCAAAGAACAGGGCATTTTTTAAAATTGTGTATTTGTGTGTCAACTATTTTTTTTTCAAGTGGGTCCAATATTTTTTATTACAACCACTATAACGCTATTGTCAGAGTGAAAGGACCAGTTATTCTGGGCATGCATTCTGTATTGAAATTTTATGGTTTTAGGATTGGTTTTGTAGTGGTTTTACTGTATTCTATGGGGTGTTATGGCTTTCATTGTAACTCACCTTGAGACAGTCGTAAGGGGCGAGGAATAAATCTAAATAATAAAGTGAATTAAAATCTTTTTCACTTTGGTGGTGTCTCTTAAAGGAATTCTAATTTCTGCCCTTTGTAAAGGCTCTTTACAATGACCAAAACACTTCATCTGGGATCCTAGTACACTTTTAACAGAAAGAAAGTTTCTGAACATCAAACTGACCACCTGAGTTTGCCAATGGAATGCCATTTTGTTCCCAACATTTTCTTGGCGACAGCTGGTTAGGCTCTTCAGTGCAGTTGTGCAATTTGGATGTGCTAGATTCTGAAAGCGCTTTGCAGCATGAGCCCAGCAGTATTAACTGGATTTACTTGATACACCTAGTCACAAAACTGCATCAAAATGAATGGAAAATCCATTGCTAATATTGTGAAGACTTGGCCTTATTTTTGCTGGTGGATGAAAGGAAAAGGAAACTGATTCACTCAGTCTTATACATCTTAGTTTTATTCACCTAATGGGAATTTTTAAAGCTTATTTTTTTCCCCTAACTGTGCCAGTAGATATGATTTTGAATTTACAAGAGTAGACTCTAAACAGTCATTTTTCAGTGTGGCATAAGTCATATTTCAGCTGCATAAAAGTTTCCACCATTTAAAAAGCTCTCTCTGCTTTCAACTGCTCTTAACTTTCAAAAATGCAGAGCACTTGAGGCGAACAGTTTTCTGGCATGGTTTCTGTAAATGTACTCTCTGCGATTAGAAGCAAAAATGGCTCAGCTATTGCACATTTTTGTTCATCCAGAGAAAAAAGTAACAATTATACTTTTTTCCCTGACAAAATTATTCCAAACTGTTTGGAGTAAGTCAAAGAAAGTGTTATATAGCGAGTTATATGTTTGCCATAGCAAACTTATAAGTTTGGAAAAGTGCTATTGAGCGTTCTGAGGAAATTGGATTTTGTCTTGTTGAGGCTGTGGGGCTTTTAAAATATTAAGTTATACACATGGAGTGAAATCCTGTGAAATCTAAATGGCTGAGTATATTCTTGCCGGCTTCCTCGGAACAATGAAGAACCACAGAATTATTATGAACTATATTTCCTGCAAACAGGAGTTCAGGCAATGTTTTTCCCAAAGGCTAAAATATTACTTGATGTTAAACCAGAAGGAAAAGGTATCAAGGAAAAGTTATACTGATTCACAGAGGATTTCAATCTACAGTTTTAGAATGATAAACTTCACTCATATTGCTGCCAATACAATATGATTCCAGTTGTTTTTTTCTAATCATTATAGTGTTATATGGATGTCTGATGAAGGGAACTTTGACTCTTAAAGGCTTATTCCCTAAACCCTTGTTGATCTCTAAGGTGCTACTGAATCTGTTTCACTGCATACCAACACTGCTACTCTCTGAAACTGCAGCATTGACTGTGGCACATGACCACCTACTGTACAAAATAATTAAGCATGTCCCTTGCATCAAGAAGCATTCAGCCCACTTCTGGATTTGACAATTAGAGAAACAGAGATCAACATGGGTGAGCTTCTCATCCCTGGGTGTACTCGCTCATGCCACAGCTGCACTGCCCCATCATTCTCAGGAGGGTGTTTCAGTGGCAAGGAGAGTAAACCCCCACCCACCACCCCAAAAATTAAACAAAACCCACTGCTGGTGGTATATGTTTAGGAAGCAGGTGCCAGTGTGCTCAGTCACAAACTGGGGGTGGAAGCCAACTATCATCGCCTCCTCCTCTGGCCATGCCCCCAGATTGCCCTGTGACACCAGCGGCAGTGGTGGTGAGGGCACAGGGATACTGCTGTGGACCACTCCCACTGGGAGATTCATCCTCCCTTTGGATCGGACTGTTAATCAGGAAGCAGTTTAGAATTCTAATTTGCAATTTGGACTGTGCATTCTGAACTTGAACTTGACACCCAGGTTCAAATTCTCATTCTGCCATGAAGCTTGCTCAGTGACTTGCAGGTCCATCCCCCTGTCTCAGGGTTGTGAGAATAAAATGGAAGCGAGACATAGATTACTCCGAACTCTTTGCAGAAGGATGGGATTAAAATGTTGTAAATAAATTAATAAACAAATGATACATTACACACGAGTAGGGATGCTGGCCTCTAGATGGGGCCTGAGGATCCCCTAAAATTACAACTCATCTTCAGGCTACAGAGATCAGTTGGCCCGAGAGGGAAGCTGTGAACCTCTAGCTGGCTGGCTGTTTCTATAACTAAGTGTCTTTCTTCCCCATGAAGGTTTAAAATGCATATTTGCATTAATTTTAACCTTGTGGGGGGAAATCTTGTAGGAAACCCTTCAGCAAGGTAGGGAAAGTATTAATTCTTCTCCTTGACATTTATCTGACCTAACTTCCCACTTTCTCCTGAAGTGACTTTTAAAACAAAAGGTCTGTCAAGGTAAAATTACATAAGATTGTATATAATATGTGGTTTGGCCTGAAAGGATTAGTGTTGTTCACAGAATGCTGGCACTACTATTTTTAATTCCATGTCTGTCAAGGTATATTGTTTTCAATGCTTCCTTCCTGGAGCGGCAGATAGTCTTGAAGTTAGGCAACTAAAATATATTTCTGAAGATCTAGCTTTGGGAATTTGGCTGTCTAGAAAACATTCTTTGTTATCTGATGTTTAAGAAATGGAATACACCTATTTGTATTGCATTAAGAATATGATGAACTCATCTACTCAACAAAGCAAGCTAGGTTATGTTTGAGACCTGGACTGTTTGTCATCCTTTTTCTGCATATGAGAGCGTAACTTTCATTTTGAAAAATTGATACCCAGAAAGCAAGTATTTTTCTTCTTCTTCTTCTTTATAAAGCATGGAGTGTACTTCTGCACACCTGACATTCCTGGATGTACAGTATTTATACTTCCTAGCAGAAGCAAGTTCCACGTGGCATCTTCTTCTTAGTCCAATGGCTGGGTCTTCCACTGGAGATAGCATTTTCCCTTCTAACTGTGGAAAGGGAAGGAGATGGCTTGACCCAGAGCTTCCCATTCCTGCAGCAGCCATATGTTTATTTAATGTGTCATTACAACTTCATTGTTATGACAGAATGATAGCTCAAAAAGCCATGAAAACAAGATGACTTTTTCTAATGACTATGACCACAGTATGGCAGAAATGGTCATCTTCAACATCTTCCAAACAGCTAGCACCTAAAATAGAAAACAGCCTATGGTTTACATGGACCAGAGCTGAAGAGCAGCTAATTCATACTCATCTACAAATGTATGAAACAACTGACCAAGATAAAGTCATGAAATGCAGAGGAACACAAAAGAATCCAGAGTGGCTTCAGGGGGAAAAATTCCTTTCTAACCAAATGTTCACATTTTCTAGAGCTGCACATTTCTCATTTCCTCATATCTGGATTTTTAGAGAAACAACAGGGTTGAGTCTCCTGGCATGAACTGATCACATGGGTTGGGACTGGTGTGGATAGTACCTGGTGATACCTGATTCAGAGAAATTAATTCATTACACTGTTCTAAATTATCTACCTAGAACTTTCAAAACAAAATGATAATGTATGGTCGAAGGCTTTCGAAGGCCAGAATCACTGGGGTGCTGTGTGGTTTCCGGGCTGTGCGGCCGTATTCTAGCAGCATTCTCTCCTGACGTTTCGCCTGCATCTGTGGCTGGCATCTTCAGAGGATCTGATAGTAATGGTAATGTCTGATAGTAAAATGGTAATGACTAACATTTTCTCCCCATTCCTAAACTGTAGGGTTAATTAGGATTGCCAAGAGACCTGCAGAAAAGTTGTCCAGTCCTTTCATAGACACTTAATGTATGAACATGAATAGCTGGATTTTTTCTGGGTAGCAAGGTAATTGACACCACATGATAGGTAGCATCCCATTCAGCCTCTATTATAGGGACAGGATATTCTGTTTCTCCAGGCAGCTGTAAACCTTAGGGTTAGTTTATATCAAGTATCTCCAGCATCTGATAAAGTGATCAGTTGCAGTAATGGAGCAGCAAACACCGATCAGACAATGCAGAGGGGACATTCACAACAAGTGGGGAAGGCAAGCTGTACAATCAGCTCTGTGCCACTGAATGGAGAAATAGTGACAGTACAATGCTGAGTTGGGTTTAGTATTCATCTATACATTACAAAGTCCTTCTGTTTGTTAGGGAACATGTGCAATGGGAGTTTCATGTGTTTTGGAATATTCAGCCTTGTTTGCATGCAGTGGCAGCAGAAGCAGCAGGGAATTCTGGGAAGCTGCATGAACATTCTAAATGTGACAGTTAAAATTCGTTGGTAGTGTTCTATTCCCTCACTAGCTCACTAGTTTGCCTGCCTGACTGACTGAGTAAGTGAAAAGTTGTTCTCTGTGCTTGCTTTTGTAAACCAAATGCTATGTAAAAGTGCTCTGACAAAGATATCGTATTGCAACCAAACTGTAACAAACTATGAGCCGTGCATGTAACTATATATTTGTGATACTTTGTTAATGTGTATATACTATATATGTTTTCTCTCTCAGGCCCTATGCCGGGAGCAGAAAAGCTCCCAGGGACGCTAAAAACAGCATTCCTGGGGAGGGGTTCGCACGGCCGCCACCGCTGCATCACAGCAGCGCCGGTCTCGCAACCCCTGAGTGGTACAAAGACGCTGCTTCTGAACCTCACTCCCTGAGCGAGGTTTTTAGGAAGCACCATCTTCTAGGGTTGGTAAATGGGAAAAAAATTCGGCCCCGGTTCGGATTCGGGTCCAGTTCGGATGTATGGGGTCGGATCTCCCCTATCCGAGCCATGCCAGAGGTCGGAATACACCCACGAATCTCCTGTAGGATTCTCTGGATTCGCTTTTATTATTTTTTTGCTGTTTTTCCCTGTTTGTGGCCTTGCTTTGGGAGGCGCATTTTTAAAAGGTATCAGCATGAAAATTGCAGGGTATCTTTGGAATAATTAGTTCTGACCATGCATCCCAAGTTTGAATTGCAGTTTGGTTCAGGGGGGGGGCCAGAGTTATGGACCCTCAAAATAGCCCCTATATTCCATTGTTTCCAGATGGGAGCCAGTGGAATATAGGAGCTATCTTTGAGGAGTCGCATAACTTTAGGCCTCCTGAACCGAACTGCACCAGAACTTCAGGTGCATGATCAGAACAGTATTCCAAAGACACCTACAATTTCCTCATGCCAATACCTTTAAAATGCGCCCCTGCAGGCACCCCAGGATTTTTGCCCAAGATTCTGTAGTTTGCATTGAATTTTTTTGCAATTGCTTTCAATGGGGGGGAATTCCTGGGGTGCCTGGGAATGCATTTTAAAGAGAACCGTCACCAAACTTTTCAGGGGTGTCTTAACAGACACTATTCTGATCATGCCACCCCATGTTTGAAGGTGCAGTTTGATTCGAGGGGCCCTGCAAGTTATGGACTTCCTCAAGAGCAGGGTGGTCCATTATCACCCCATTCGACTCCCACTACAAAGCCTCCACCTCATAAAATGAAGCCACTGTAGGAAATACACTTCCAAGCCGGGGACACAACTGACTTTCCTGCTACCGAAGCATGATGCCGCATGATCACCTCATCAATACTGCAGCAGCCAGCACAAAGGGAAAGCCACAATTTAGAAAACCACTTATACTCGAAAATATCACGAGGAGATTGCAACACAGATTTCAAAATTTCTGATTTCGCTAACATTCCCTTGGCCTAATCACAGAACTCTCTCTCCATTCCACCTACTTTTAAGGTGTCTGTAGGACTATCCGGGAGATTCTTGTTACAGATACAGAGAAGCAGGGGTATATGCATTTCACCAAGTTCCTCTTCTGTACACATGACAGCTTAATTTAACAATAGTCACACTGTAACACCAGGAAAATCAGTCTTTTCTGCTTCCGTGATGCAAGGGGCAACCCTGCCCCAACACATGCACACACACAAAAGGATCCAGACAGCAAAGAGTGAAACACTGAAAAAAATGCTGTGCAATACCATACCATGCACAAAAGCAGCATCACTTAACTTAAGTTACACACACCCCCCAACAACTCAGCCTTTTGTGGCTTTACAGCCTTTAACACCCCCCCCCCCAAATTCCAAGAGGAAAGCTATAAACTTTCAACAGTTAGTAAAAGCAAAAAAGTGCTTAAGTCACGAAAAAAATTGGATCTCGGTTGGTATGGTTTCACCCACCTGCAAATCCTACCTTTAGTTGTCTTCTTGACTTCTCTTCTCTCTCTAGGCATGCAATAGCCCATTAAGGAACAAGCTTTTCAGTAATACAGGGATTTCAAGGAAATGGGCCTTCCTTGAAGAAGTCTCCGCTCCAACTGCGAGAAGCACAGTTTGTGTGGCCAGATGCGAAATTTTCAAAAGAGCTCAAAAGGAATTTCCTTAGAAAGTAATCCAAGCAGTCTGGTGGAAATCTCTCCATATCGGAATGCCCAGCCCAGCCTTACTCTTGTTCAGGTCAGGCTGAATTGAAGCCACATCAGGCAGCAAGGTGTGACCCTGACCCATTCATAGCATGCATGGTAATACATTAAGAAGACAAAGGAATAAGAAAAATGGCCTCAAGGTCCTTCTGTGAAGACTTGGGCAGATCTGAATTTAGCAGCTGCAATGTATTGTCCAAGGCTTTCACAGCCATATGCAACTGGTTGTGGTGGGTTTTCAAGAGCTGTGTGGCTGTGGTCTGAGTGTGATCTTGTTCCAAACATTTCACCTGCAGTTGTGGCTACCCAGCATCTTCCAGGAGGTGTATCACAGAGGGTAACAGACATGAGTAACAGACTTCCCTCTGTGATACACCTCTGGGAGATACCAGCCACAACTACAGGCTGGACGTTTGGAACTATCGCAAGATCAACCAGATTACAGACCACAACCCTTCTAATGTGCCACCACAATAGTCCTTGCTGCCAGAAATCGCATAATATTATCCCAAACACGAGGTACCTGGCAAACAGGCATGAGATTGCTTCAACGCGACTGACAAACCTTTTGTTTACATGAAACAACTTCCTATCATTCATAGGGATGAAATACTAGCATAACTGGAACACATATTCTGTACATGTTCAACTCAATTATAAAGATGCCATTATGCTTTTGAGGGAGCGCATTACATTAAAAACATAAGACAGAGCCTGCTGGATCAGACCAGAGTCCAACTAGTCCAGCACTCTGCTACTCACAGTGGCATTTCACCAGGTGCCTTTGGGAACTCACATGCACCGGGACTGTGAAAGCAATGGCCTTCTGCTGCTGCTGCTTCCGGAAAGCACCCGGATCTGCTGGCTAAGGCATTTGCAATCTCATATCAAGGAGGATCAAGCCCTTCGGGGGAGCCCTTCAGGGGAGGGCAGTATAAAAATGCAATAATAAATAAAATAAAAATAAATAAATAAGAAGATTGGTAGCCATAGATCGACTTCTCCTCCATAAATCTGTCCAAACCCCTTTTAAAGCTATCCAGGTGAGTGGCCAATGCCATCACCATCTCCTGTGGCAGCATATTGTCCCAAAGCCTGGTACACATTGAGTGAAGAAGTGTTTCCTTTTATTTGGCATAATTCTTCCCCCACCCATTACCCAAGGCAGGGGAGTCCAAGCAAAAAAAAAAATGAAATACAGGTCTTCTTTATCCCATCTGTTCTTCTGCACGAAATGGGGTGCAATGAAATACAAACAAAGGGAGGTTGGGGGAGATTCTTCAGGAGGCAAGGTTGGTTAAAAACTGGGGGAAGTGTCTTTGTTTTGTGTATTGATTTTTTTACAACACCTTTGCAACGCACTTTAACTTCCAGCCTTTTTTCATTCAGCGAGTACATGGAGAAATCACTCTGGACAGTGGGTAGAAGTGGGGTATCTTTTATGGGGGGGATTGGTTGCGGGAAGCACAGGTGGCAAGGGTGGCATGGGTGGGTGCTTACACTTGTGTGTGTGTGTGCATGCGTGGGTCAGGGCTTAGAAGAGGTGGGGCAACTTTTAGCATGGGAAGGGGGGGTGCTAAGTTTGGCTGGTGGGGTGCTTGGACTAGTGTCACTCAACTTTTGGGGAAGGAAAGCGGGTAGCAAGCATGGCGAGGGAGGGTGGATGGGTGCTTCGACTTGATTGTCAGCATCACGCCACACTACCACCTGCATAATTCTTTATTTCCAAGCCCGATCTGCAGCACACTGCAGTACCTTAGCGATGCCGGATCAAAAGGCCCAGGGCTTGGAAGCGCCCAGAAGCGACACCTTTGGGGAGGAATGGGACTGGCTTAAGCTTGGCAAGGGGAGGGTGGATTGTTGTTGCTCCAAGGGTGCCAGTCCTTTCCTCCCCAAAGAGTGACGCCTCTTACAGCTTTGAAGCCTCGATCTGCACGCACAGAACTTCTGTGTGCATCTCTGCGGATCGGGCTGAGCTGGGAATCCCACCACGCAGAGAGGCGACTTTGAGGGAGGAATAGGGCTGCTGGCAAGTTTGGCAAGGGAGGGTGGATGATGAGTGCTTTCAGGTGGTGCCAGCCCCATTCCTTCCAAAATAAGCCTGCAGCAGCCCGATCTGCAGCGAGGGGATCCGGGGTCTTGGGAAGCCACAGGGGCGACTTTGGGGGGGGGGGAGAAAGGGGCTGGCCAGTGATTTCGGCAAAGGGAGGGTGGATGAGTGTTCAAGGGTGCCAGCTCCCATTCTCACTCCCCAGAAGTCCTGCCCTACAAGCTCAAGCCCGATCTGCACGCGATACAGAACTTCTGCGTGAATCGTGCCGATCAGGGGCTTGGAATCCACCACTAGGGAGGCGACTTTGGGGGGGGGAGGAAAGGGGCTGGCAAGCTTGGCAAGGGAGGGTGGATGAGTTTGTTCAAGGGTGTCAAGCCCCATTCCTCCAAACCCAAAGCACAAACCCGATCACCTGCAACTCACAGGGCCTCTGCGAGGATGGATCAGGAACTTGGAAGCCACCCATGAGAGGGAAATGACAGAAGAATGGGACTGTAACAAGGTTAACAGGGAGGGTGGATGGTTGCTCAAGGAACAGCCCATTTCCTCCCCCCAAAGTCGCCCCTGCAGCTTTCAAGCCCCGGATCTGCACGCACACAGAACTTCTGTGTGCCCGTGTAGGATCAGGGCTTGAACCATCCGCGAAGGGGCGACCTTTGGGGGGAGGAATGGGGCTGGCAATTTAACCCCAAGGGAGGGGTGGATGCCAGTGCTCAGGGTGCCAAAGTCGCCCATTCAAGCTCCCAGGCCCTGCACGACTTTCAAGCCCGGTGATCTGCGAGGATAGGGGCTTGGACCAGTACCCAAGGCGACTTTGAGGGGAGGAAATGGGGCTGGCACAAGCTAACTGGTAAGGGAGGGTGGATTGTTGCTCAAGGGTGCCAGCCGCATTCCTCCCCGAAAGTCGCCCTTGCAGCTTTCAAGCCCGATCTGCAGCTTTAGAACTTCTGTGTGCGATCAGGGCTTGGGATCGAGGAGCTTAGGAAAGCCAATCCGCTTTGACAGGAGAGGAGATGGGGCCGGCAAGCTTCTGGCTAACAGGGAGGGTGGATGAGGTTGCTCAAGGGTGGCAGCCCGCTTTCCTCCCCCAAAGTACGCTCCCTGCAGCTTTCAGAAGCCCCGATCTGCACGCACACAGAACTTCTGTGTGCGTGCCCGTTTATCCAGGAAGGCTTCGGAATCCGCCCGCAAGGGGCGACCTTGGGGGGAGGAATGGGGCTGGCCAAGCTTGGCAAGGGAGTGGTGGATGGTTTGCTCATAGGGTGGCAGCCCCTTTCCTCTTCCCAAAGTCGCTCCCTGCAGCTTTCAAGCCCCGATCTGCACGCACACAGAGACTTCTGTGTGCGTGCCCTTCATCAGGGCTTCAGAAGCCACAGAGGCTTTAACTTTGGGGAGGAAAGGGGCTGGCAAGCATGGCGAGCCACGCTTGTCACCCCTTTGCCATCCCAACCATGAAGGAAGCGGCTGCAGGCTGTGGCTGGTGGGAGGTGCGTTTGTCCCCCCTCCCCTCCTGCCTGGCAATCCTTCCGTATGGAAGGAAGCGGCTGGGGAGGGAGCCGCTGCCTGCCGCTTTCAAGTCTTTCCCCCGGCTGGCTCGGAAGAGCTACCGCTGGGGGGGAGGGGCCGATCCGAACCACTGGCGTTCGGGATCGCGCATAGTTCAGAGGGGGCAGGATCGGACCCTTGCCGATCTAAAACCCTCCGAACTAGCGGATCTCGGGCTGAACTGCAGTTCAGCCCGATCCGATCCGCCAACTCTACCATCTTCCAACCTCTGCCATGCAAACGGCAGCAGCTGGAAGGCGCCATTTCCCCTGCACCGTCCCCGAATGCCTACCTCCTCTCCTGGCTTCCGGCTTGTCGCAGAGGCCAGGGGACATGCCCCCTGGCCTGCAACTCGAGCCGTCGCTCCAGCCTGCGGGGGCGTGTCCCCTGGCCTCTGCGATGAGCCGGAAGCCAGGAGATGAGGTAGGTGTTCAGCGATGGTGCAGCCTGTGCGAAGGCTGCGCTGCCACCTGCCGCCCTCCCGGCACTGTCTATGCGAACGGTCCTGGGAGGTGCGTCGGCATTGTTTATGCCGACGCACTCCCGCACTGTTGCGATGCGGAAAGGGCCTCAGTTAAGTAAAGTTCTCCATATGTTTATGAACTTCTGAGGTAAAACGGCTGGTCTTTTGAGAGATAACTATTCTAATTTAACGTGCCGCACAATCCACATTTCTGCTCGTTACTTTGCTTGACAGGATTATATATTCTAAATATACCTGTTGCCCTTCAGTTTCATGTCTTTTAGATGTACTCTGGCTCTCTTCTGTTTCTGATCATGGGATGCAGGGAGAGGTGATGTAGCTTCCTCTTTCTGTTTTCATGTCCTCAAACCACCCCATGAACATGCTATTGGGTCTATTGTGAAACTTGTTTAAGGCCATGTAAATAACATGATTTTTACAAGGAAGCCAATAGCAACTCCATGGGGCAGTTTGAGGATGCAAAAAACAAAACAAAACCCCAGTAAGGGAGGTTATATCCATGAACAGAAAAGAGATGGGATGTGTCTGGAAGGTATAAAAGTCCTATTGCTTGTGGGATGCAAAATCAAATCAAAAATCTTTAACGGCATAACAGATACAAAGTCTTCATATTGCTCTCCAGTCGCCACAAAACACGAGGACTGTGTAATGTTCAGATGGAGCCTTAGACAAGAGTACCTTTACACTGGATCACACTATGAGGGACACATCATATCTATATATATGAACCAGTCGTTAAAGATGTAGGCAAGCAAAATAAGCTTTATAATTGGCCCTCAGAGGCAATTTTCTTAACTGGCTAAGATAACTTCTGTCTGATTTTCCATTTTATAGTGTGGCACTCTGCCAGGCATTAGAGAAAGGATGGGGGGACTATAAGGGATCTTGTAGCTAAAAGACAGATTTCCTATTGTGATTCAGGAACAGAATATGCTGATGAATATGCAACAGGAGGCTGAGTAGCCAGCTATCTAAGTAGCTGTCCAAGTTCCCTATTTAGTTCCCAATTCATATATTAAAACTTCATTTGGCTTGACGTTTGCTGCTCTTGTCTATTTAGATTTTAAAGACTGTAGTTTTCAGAGACATGTGTATATTGGCTTGTACCCCAGAGACTGCCTGATATTCTCATCTGAAACAGAGAGGGATTCTTGTCTTGAATAAAACAAATGCCTTTTTAAAAAGTGATATAAGCAGACAGTGCAATAGGCATGTTCTGTGACTACTGTTGCCAATGACTCTAAAACAAAACAAAAGAGGGATGTCAAATGTCATGACAAATGTATTCAACAGTCTAAGTTACCAAGTTGCTCAGATGTGACCCAATCACCAGATCTGTTCAGTTCAAATACACCAAATGCAACAAATGTCTGCAGAACAGATTTGTTCAAAGTGTTTGCAAAATTGGGAATGCACAAAAATGCTGGCAACCCAAACAGGCAGCTATCAGCGTCACTAAGAACTACTTGGATGAATATGAAATGGTAAAATTGTAAATACTTATTCATATGACTTATATGATTAGTGACTGTATATTTCAAAGTTCCCAATCTTCTGTGGGCCTTTTGTGGCTTCTGAGGGCAGTTACTGGGCAGTACCACAAAAAGGCAGCTATGGGGGTATAGCAACAAAATGGCTGTAGTGTGAGCTAAAGTTGAGACGTTCCAAGGTGTGACAAAAGGTTGAGATGTTCCAAGTTGAGCACCATTCTATGACCAGAGGCTGCTGTCATAGAGGCTGTCATAGAGGCGGCTGTTTTCTGAAGGCACAAAGCTAACGCCTCCTGGACTCTTCTAAAGCACTTTCAATTTCAATTTCAATGAAAGAAAGTCAGGATTGGCTCTTTGGTTGGGGTGGGTGTGGTGAGTGAGCATCAAGAGGAACAATGGTGAGTTTCATGGTGCTCATAGGTGCTATGCTGGGGATAATGGGTGCATTTAAACAATTTCCTGCTAAGTGGAACAGCAGCACAACAAGGGGAAGAGTAGACTTCTGTCAGGCTATGTCTAAACAGGCACATGCACAAAGCTAATTGCACCATAAATGCTTTTAGGAATAAATAGTTGCAGCATCCTACTAAACAGGCCAAATGGGTCAATGGGTCAACCTGTTTCAAATCATCTCTCAATTTTTGACCGGGAAGTGGAACATCAGCAAATGAGCACTGTTGGAGCACTCCTAGAGAGGGAAAAAAATAGCCTGGCCGATCCTTGCACCTGGAACAGCAGCTCATCCCCTACGGAAATCAGTGGGTGGAGTTTTTCACAGCACGTACCAATGCCTGTTAAAAGGGCAGATAAAAATGAGCAGCCCTATCAACAGTTCCATTGTGGATCATGCCTGATGTTCTATACTAAAACCACATCAGGCTCTCCTCTCAGCAGTACTTTGAAAAAAAATGCAGAGAGCTATAAACACACTGGAATGATTTACAAATGGAACCAATAGATCCTTCAGTTGCTTGTAAGCCAGATGGATTGTTCTGTCCAACACCCAAATCGAAACAAGTTGAGAAAGATATATGCTCACAAGATAAAGCATTCCACTCTAAATCATCTACTTCAAGTGCAAAGTCTGTGCCACCAGGTGATGGGCTGTCTAATCAGTACAAGTGTCAGTGAATATTAATCCAGAAGTTGCTGTAGACAAGGATCTATCTACTAGATTTTTAGCTGGTAGGAGAAGCTGATTATGAACAATTTACAATTATGTCTTGGCAACAGTAGTTCTTAAACTCCCTGTGAGAGTTTCTAAACCTTCCCAACCACCACCAAAAGCTTAAAGAGAAATTGTATCAGTGAGACCTTCATTCCAATCCCTCCAAAATGTACATCACAGCCTGCAAATTATTTACCTATGACAATTCGTCCTCTCTTACTATAGGCAAGCATTGTAGATGATGACAGAATCCCATGAAGTACTAAGTAACAGAGTTCCCCCAAGTCCTCAGCTCCCATTTTAGTGGTTGCTAGATGTTCAAACAACTATTCTTTCACATATATTAATAGACCTTAGGTGCTGGATGCATATTTTTGTTTTTAAATTATGAATGGACAAAAATTATTCTTGAATTCAACAAACGATTTAATGAAATCATATTCTGATGATAAATCCAGTGCACTGGAAATTGATGCAAATCAGCAATAATCATCTACCCCAACCCAATCTGCTAATTTCTACCAGAAAATGGTTGGTATGTCTTTAACTCCATGAATTTGACTCCATGTCTTTAACTCCATAAAATATTTTAGAGGTGTTTTGGGGGCACTTTCGGATCCAACCATGAAGAGATGCTATGACTGAACCAGTCACCCAAGATGTACTTGGATTGTAATGCTCTTGGTACATTAGACTAGAACACTACCAGAAGCACAGTGACTCACTGATTTGTACAGAAGTCTCAACTACAATCTATGAATACTTACGGTAGATTATCTCTATATTGACAAGTGTTTCCTGGAAATGAACCAGTACTTGGAAAGAAAGCAATAGAGTAGTTCTGGTTCACACAGAAACAGGTGATAAAACTTCTGCAGACTGCTGGTAAGACAACTGCACAAATGAATTCTCTACCATGCATGAAAAGTCCATCTGACAGAAAGCGACACGGAGCTCTAGCCTAGACTTCTTCCGGGTACGTTGTGTGCATTTTATTTTTACAAAGAAACATTCAAACTCACAGTAACTACTTGCGGACTGACATGAACAATTTTACCACCTCATCTGCTGTTTGTCTGAAGGATTTGAGAAACTGACATATTAAAATAACGAGTGCTGGTGTACAGTGTATATATTATCAATTATTGTATGAAGGCCTGTTCTCCCTTTGGCACATTATTACCCACTGTAACAGGAATTTCTGTTTATTCAACTTTGTGCATTTCCCTGTTTAAGTGAGGTATAGGCATATAGCTCTGACTAATGATAGCAATTTAACAATTATGTTTTGCTACAGCTCAGCTCAAGAAGACTCTCAGAAAAGATTTATATACCTTTAATCGTTTCTGTAAATCTTTGAATCACATCTTAGAATAGGAAAATGTCTTCATTATCACCCTTGGAACTGAAGACTTTGAAATAATACTACTAAGCTTATGAGAAAAATAGTTCTGAAAGCTTTTAACTTATTAGAACTTATCTTTCTGCTAAATGCCCCTCTCTTTAAAAAATGTCAGAATTATCCATTTTAAAGAAAAGTTTTTAAAATCAGAGTCAAGTTGCTACTAGAGCTGTGCATTTGGATAGAACTGAGCTCCACCCCCTCAAAAAAACCCTCCCAAAAAAAACCCTCCCAAAGACTTTTTTGGGCTTTTCCCCCCTAGGTTTTTTTTGGCTGAATTAAAAACCCAGCTATCTGGATGGAGCAGAATACCTAAAGCTGAAAACTGTTTCAGATTTTGTTGGCTTTCAGCTGCTTCCATGCCCCAGTCAGCAGAGCTTAGTGCAGGGAATAGCTAAACAGATCCCTGCACCCAGCTGTCCTTCACTGCATCTGAACCAAGTGGATTTCTGAGGTGGCAGGGCAGCCAAGAGAGGATGTGTACAGGTTCTCCTCACCACCTCTGAAGCCCAAGTGGGCTTTGGAGATAGTAGGGGAGACATGCAAGGGCTGATCCAGTAGGGGAACTGCAGAGGCTTGGAGATTTAGGTGCAACAAATACCAGATTTGGCCCGAATCTGGATGAATCCCAAATGGGTAGCCCCCATCTCCTGTTAGCTCCCATTAGAAACAATGGGGAATGGGGCACCCCCTTTGGCGGTCCATATCTTTGGCCCCCCTGAACCAAAATTCACCAAACCTGGAAAGTTTAATCAGGACAGTCTCCATATGATGCCCTGAAATATTGGTGCTGCTAGCTTTAAAAATGCCCCCCCCCCCGCAGGTCAAAATGCAAAAGAAATAAAAAAATCAGATGGATCCAAATTTTTCGGGCATATCCGAATATTCGGGTATATCCAAGTATGTTATTTGTCTTATTCAGACAATCAGATAATGTTATTCCGAAATAAATCGAATCAGAATTTTACCAAATTTCTAGGGTATTGACCAAGCCTAGAGATGCATGCAGTGGCTGGCTCAGTCCATTTCTGCATTCAGCTCTGTGGCTCAGAGTTTATCAGGTTTGGCTTTAAAAGATCCAATTTTTTGATAAAGCTGAAAAAACTGGCATAAGGGTTCAGGTTTATTCAGCTTTCTTGAAAAATTTCTGGCTCTTTTAAAGCCAAATTTTTAAAATACCCCAGCCTGGGGGTGGAGATGCACACCCCTAGCTATTACCAAAACACAATTTCATAAGTGTATTGGTCTGGATGTATATGGAACATATCTTGTATAACAGCAAGGTTACATCTACAATTTTATCTCCCAATAGTACAAAACCAGCAACTTCCTCTCATCCTAACCTACCTCAGTTGCTGAGAGAATAAAATGAATGAGGGGAGAATGATGATGTAATTTAAGCTTCTTTGGGTTCCCATGAAGGAAAAAAGCAAAGTGTAAAATACTGAAAATAGATTATCTGCTTTTCCTAGATCATTATCCCAGAATCCCTTAGAGCTAATAAGAGGGAGTAGATATACTGAGGACATTGCAGACTTTGTCCACAATTTCCTGATCACAGAATTTCTATGGCACATACCTAAGAATGCAGTAGTTGCTAAAATAGGTTAATAGTTCCTCAAGCTCACCATTCTGTCCACCAACAATAGCTAGGCACATGATTGAGGCAGTTTTGCCAGTAAGTTATACGATAATATCCACATACTGATTTTAATTCTCAGCGTGTGGTTTTGCTAGCTGAAATCGAGAAATGTGTCTTTCCCCAACTCACAGTTTTCAGCACATTAATACTGTGACGTACGAAGTCAAGACAGATTCCCCAATTTCAGCAGACCTGACAACACACACCTCTGATGTAGATGAGATGTGACTCAAATCAGCACTGCTGAGTGATCTACGACTGCTGCAGAGGTTTGTTTGGCTTGGGCGAAGTAGAAAGGTTGCTTTTCTAAGAGCTAATTTTCCTTTGATTTGATTTCAATTGTGAACAAGCAGCCAGCTCAGCTTAATTAAAGAAGCAAATCAATGAGAAGGCAGTTAATCAATGACCTTTATTGAAGGACTTAGCAACTGATCAGGACAAAAAAAGCCACTGGAACACCACAAATGGATTCTGTGTGTCAAAACAAACAAATAAACAAACAAGCAGCCACCAAGGTGTGAGTCATTTCTCAGTCCTTTCAGAGAGCACACAGTATACCAAGCTGACATCTTAAGAAAAACAAAAGCAGTAAGATTTTCTGGGTAGGTGTGGGCTTCAGACCTAATAAAGATATTTATGTTTGAACATCTGGTGCCTGTTCAACGGGCAGGTGTCAGCCTGTTAGGGTTTTTTTTCTTAATTGGTATTTTTTGGGTTCAGGTTTAATAGTCCCAGAAATTTTTCAAAAACCTGAAACAAGCCAATTCTTAATACCAGCTTTTTTATTTTTTTTAATTGCGTCCATCAGACCTACGACCAAAAAATTCTTTCTGCCTCCTCCATGTGGAGCTGGGAGGCAGCAGGCAGGCACAGAGCTGAATGCTAGGTGACAGCAGGCAGGCACAGAGTTGAACAATGAACTCTAGGATTCCAGTGTTCAACTCTGCACCTGCTACCTCCTACCTCCATGTCTGAAGTGACCCAAATCATTCTGATTTTTTTTTTTGCATTATTCAGGATCTGCTCTTTGGATCCCTTTTAAATGACACCCTTTTGAGTAGAAAGCAACCAGAAATATTGATAAGGTATTTTTCAGGTTTATTTTCTGTTCAGCTTTAGGTGAATTCCCATATCAACGGCCTGTGCGGACATTGGCAGCTGTGAGCTATAGTGGTATGTATAGTCACTAGTGTAAGAGTGGGGTGGATACAAGCTGGTTCATCACATCCGCAGATATATGCTGCCCATTGTGAAATGGTGTGCCTGTGTTCTCTCAGTTGGAAGCCAGGAACCAAAGGTGCCAGAACTGGGTTGCGTGGCTTGAGTAAGAGGGCAAGGAACAGCTAGTTGCCTGGTGATGAAATGGGTTGGGTATCAAGTGGCAGGGATTAAAGAGGACTAAGGGTTAGCCCAATGTCATCAGATCTCAGAGGCTAAGGAGGGCCAACCTGGTTAATACTTGGATGGAAAACAAACCAAGGAAGCCCTGGATTGCTATGCAAAGGCAGGCAATGATAAACCAGCTCTTGCTTGCCTTGAAAACCCTACAAGGTTGTTACATGTAAGCTGAGACTTTACACTGCCAAGGGCATATAAAACTGGCATAGATGATAAAATTGGGAATTTTTCTTTTGAGAAAGAGGCAGGAGGGAGTGTGGGATTTGAGATGCATGCTTTGATGGATTGGAAAATTTGGTAGAAATATTGGAAGGAAAGGTCTTGGCAAGAATTTCTATTTTGTACGTGATAGATAATGGAGGGGAATTAGAGAGAGAGAAAATTAAGGTGATGCCTTCCCTTATTGCTTTTCATCTGTCATTTCGCAGAGTTATATTGTCTCTGAACAAGGAGGTTCCGCTTAGCTACCATAACTATTAGCAGTTGATAGTTCTTTTCTCCATGTATTTGCCATTAGAAATGACAGATATCACCATGCTGTGAATCCTGTAAATTTGTTGTTATGCATTGCATGAAAAAATATGTACCCTGTTACTTTGCAGAATGGCCATAATGCATTTTTCCCTCTATCTTTGCAAACACAAGAGATGAACCATATTTTTAATAGTAAAGGAGTGGTCTGGGTTTGTGATACACACACACTCTCTCTCCTTGGAGTCTGTTTCTGGTTTTGGTCCAGTCTTTCTTTCAGTCTTACTAGCATCTTTAAAATAGAAAAGGGAGCAGCAGATCTGGAAATATTACTGGGTTTGGGAATTCCCTCCTATCATGAAACCAAGCCTGGGAGAGCCAAGCTTGTTTCAGTAAAATTTTGGGTCCTTTTCTCCAATAACTCCAACCAGCTGAGTTCTCAAGGATTTATTGAAAAACAGAAATAAAAAAACATAAATGCAGTTACAAGAGATTGCTCAGCTGAATACATTCTTATAGATCTCTCGGGACATCCAGCCCAGAGGTGCTTCTCTTAGCTTAGCCCATGATAGAGTCACCTAGGTCTTTGTTCTTAGTGTCCAAGAAAACTTTTCCCCTTGCCATGCAGCCCCCCCAATGTTTGAAGTGCCTTATTTGGGCATCTTCCTGTCCTGGATAAATTTCCATGGCCTTTTGGTTTCTCCATCTGGAGGTCTTGAGATCAAAGGCTGATTTTAACATGTAGGTGTGATTCTGCTAGTTTTACAGTACTAATCCATCCCACCTCCCATTCCTGCCTTGTATGCATTTTACAGCTTTTGGAAGAATCATTCTTCTCAGAATGTCTGTTTCCAACAATGGCCACTAAAAAGTCTTTGGGATGCTTACAAGTAAGGCATAGGTCAGGGAACCAGCATTCCCTTGATAGTCCTTCCCAGCATCTAACACTCACAGATTCATTGCCTCTAAACATGGAGTTTCTATTGATTTATCATGGTTGATAGGAAGAGCTTCCACTGGTGAAGCAAATAGGATGAACTTAGGAAGAATGTGGTGACAATGGTTTTGCAGACTCATTTTTGTAAGTATCATCTGCCATTGTAGGCAGTCCATTGCTCAGTGAGAAGAACAGAAATCGGCGCTCTCATAATTCAGCAACAAAACTGTGGATCCCTGGATCCCATCCACCTGACAAGTCCTGTTTGCAGGACCTAACACATGGAGGTGGCAAGCAGGATCATGGCAGGAGGCTCATCTGGGACCTTTACATCATCATCATCACATCTTCTGTGAAATACTTACATGTGAGCAAACTGTATGTGACAGAAAACTCCATATTTGAGTTGCGCAGGAAGGGCTACAGGGTAGGTTATAGCTTTAGCATACGGCTTTCAGATGGTGCCAGGAAACAGACCGTGTGTGGGGAATATAGCCAAAGATTGTGAAGTATGTTCCATTTCCTGAGGATAATTTCCAGCAGCAGAAGAATTTTCACTTTGAATTGTGATAAGCTGCTTGCCTCTTCCAAGTCTTTATATGGTTGTACTGTCTGCTGTTAGGTGGAGTATCCTACACAGTGTTGTCCTTTAAGGAAACATTAAGAAATATCAGCACTACCACACTGCAGCCACAGGCAAAACAATGCAACTCAAACCAGTGCTGTGTGATTTTAATAAATGCAATGTGCAAATCAAGTGCAGTCCAAAGAATCACTTGAAGTGAATAACAATAAACGTTAAGAGTCTTGAAACAGAAATATGGCACAGCTATGCTCCAACAATAATTGTGACAGGTTTCCAGGTATACCTCCCATTTTGTGGTCCTATGTCCACATCTTCAGCATGCATACATGTACTTGCCAAATATGGGTAGACAACATTTGTGGAGCTTTCAAAGTCTTGTCATTTAAGAGCTTCTCTGGTTTGATGTGTCCCTTCTATTCTGGCTAAGTCTCTCTCTCTCTCTCTCTCTCTCTCTCTCTCTCTCTCTCTCTCTCTCTCTCTCTCTGCTGAAGGAGTGGAAGTAAGACTACAAAATGAGAGATATACCTGTAGACCTGTAACAAACATTGGACAGATTGGAGCATAACTAAAACTCCCATCCTAGCCAATATCCAGGAATTTTATAACCCAGAGTTGGCAATCCTGATGTTTATCATCCTGAGCTACTTCAATGATTAGTAAAAAAAAATTCTTTTTAAAAAAGGTAGCTTGAGAAGTTGTCATAATGGTGGGATTTTTTTGTGTTCCATTACTGTTTGCTGTCTTGGGAGTCCTCTTTTATTTTTAATCTTATGTCAGGATGTTAGCCTGTTATCCATGTGGTTCATATTTATCTGGTTGTTTGTGTTTTCACAAATGTACACACCTGAAGAATACAATTGCATTCCTTCAATATGAGTGGTTATGTGCAGCCCCATCTGTGTGTGTGTGTGTGTGGGGGGGTAATCTCCCTCTGGAGACAGCACACCCCTAGACTGGTATGGGTGTCCACCACCAATGCAAGGGAAAAATGTGCCAGTAGAGGGACAACTTACCCAGTTGGTCAAGTGCTGTTTGACTCTGTGGTGTTTGACCCTGAAGCCATCTCTCAGCCCCAGACCCGCTGACACAAGAAGCTACACCAGCATGGCCAGGTGCACTCCAGGGTGAGCCAGGGGGTGGAGCTAACCTTAGTCAGCTTTCACCTGGCCTTTGCCAGTCACCTGGCCTTCAGCAGAACACTTGTGCTGGGGGTTCGGGCTTACACCACCCTTTTGGGTAGTGTAAGCCCATTGAGCCCAATGGAGGGCTTCTCAGCAGCGTGGAAGTAATCCTGTTTTGGCTTTAGTTTCCCCATGCTGCCTGGAAGCCCTTCTGGAGGTGGCAGGGCAGCACTAAAGCAATGCTGCAGCCCACCGCCACAGGCTCTGGATGAAGCTGTTAGAGGAATACTGGATAAAGAAGAATATGTGACAAGCAAGCAAAAGCTGCCATCAAGAGGGTACATATGAAAACACTGTGACAACCATCTGTATAAAGCAATATATAAAGCACTGCTATATAAAACAAAAATATAAAGCAAAGATTTGCTTCTGATTTGACCAGACTTCAGTGAATTGTGCATTGGATATATTGACAGTGTTAGTCATGTAAATCAACACTGAAAAAAATCAGTAATTGTAACTATACCATAAAAGCATGATGGTTGACTAATTTTTTTGTGCATGTACACACACAGATTTCTCCATTTTGCTGTCTGAGAGAAGTAACTAAAAGCCCTTTCATCTATTAAACCCTAAATTAATACCACAACAGCCTGATTTTAAGTGGTAAAAATGTCTGGCTCTGGTGAGACTGAGGGAAAGCAAGGCCGGGCCTGGACTTATATAGGCTGCCCAGTCCACCTCCCAGTGATGTCAGGGTAACCCCCTGACATCACTAAACCACTTCCAACTGCCTGCCACACATGTGTGGCAGACAAGCCGGGGCCTCACGAGCCTTCAATGGAGTCTCGTGAGGCCAGGGAAGGTGGCAGCCGATGCATCGGGCTGTGACTTCCCCATCAGCAATGGTGGCTGCGGTAAGTCGAGGCCGCTCCTTTATAAGGCAAGGTGAAGAGTTCATGGACATGCATGAAGCACTCTTGAGAGGGTAACAGGAGAAAAGTTATCACAGGAAAAGGTGGAGCACCCAACACAGGAAGAGGGTGCATGGGAAAATGCAACCCGCAGGAGCAGGAAAATCAGGAGACATTCTGAACCTCTATTTCTAAGCAATTGGCTCTAAGCTCTCCCCATAGATATTAATTGTGGACCACTGGAACAATTGTGGAACTCCCTGACCCAGGATGTGGTGACAACTGCTAATTTGGAAGTCTGTCAGAAGGGAGAGGACATGTTCATGGAGGATAGGATAATTCATGGCTACTAGTCAAAATGGCTACTAGTCGTGATGCTACCTATTTTCTCCCGTATCACAGGCACTGAGGAGCACAAGCAGGATAATGGTACTGAAGTCATCTTGTTTACGAACTTCCTAGAGCATAGGTGTCAAACTCGTGGCCCTCCAGATGTTATGTACTACAGTTCCCATAATCCCCTGCCAGCATCATGCTGGCAGGGGATGGTGGGAACTGTAGTCCATGACATCTGGAGGGCCGCGAGTTTGACACCTGTGTCCTAGAGGCATCTGGTTTGCCACTGTGTATGTATGAATTTATGTGTATGTATAACATAAATATACATGTATATAACTATAACACACAATTAAAAAAACTGTACCCACTTAGTTATACATATACGGACATATACGAGACTTAATTGTAGCAGTTCCCAAGGTCTTAAGATGCCTTGTACTGACATAAAGTTCAGCTGAATTGTACCAGGGAGAAAATTTTCTTTCTGCAAGCCTGTTTTTCCCATAAGATGTCATGCACATCACAACCACGTTTCTTTGATGGCTTCAAAAAATACAGAAGCAATAGCGGTCATCGCAATGCTGGCCTTTGAAGCTTGCACATGGAAGGATAAGTTCATACAAAGTTCAGAAGTGTGGCTTCTTGCTAAATGGACAGCTTTCGACATTCCCAGATCAACTGTGTGGGTGTTGGCACGATGTCTAACATTTTCCTGTAGATGAATGCACATAGATTATACCCTTGTGTCACTAAAAATAGAACTGTATCTGGATGTTGTGGCTGGTTCGGCTTGCGCTCAAAAGAACTTTTTGAAGTGAAAATCTAGGAATCATTTCCCTGTCTTGCGATCCAAATTAGAGAAACGATGCTGGCAAAACTGATGCCTATTGTTCAACCGCTACATCTCGTGAACTTGCATATCAATTCTACTATGTCCTCTGTTGTTTTAAGCTGTAGATGCTAGATGACCGTTCGTAGCAGTCAGGTGATATTTCTTCAATGATTTTGAATTGTCAGTTCTTTGAATGTGATTTGTACTAAATGTGTGTGTGAAGAAGCAGCAGGTTTTGAATTCAAAAGAGACAAAGAGACAGACGGACTGTTGTGGGTTGGCTGAAGTGCATACAATGCAGGATCTCTTCCTTTCTGGTGATCTGATCAGATGTAGTCAATCTGTTATCTTTGTTTCAAGGTATGTTATTTCTACCTTTATGCTAAAGCCTTCTCAATCTTTGAACAATCTTTAAATTTTATGGTTTCTACAGAGCTCTCTCAGTCTTGGCTTTCTCTTATTCTGCTCAGGCCCCAACTGAAGAAAAACAGTAAGTAGATATGACACTTGCCTAATCCTGGCCCCTTCCAGAAACAACAATATAATCAGTTTTTCCATATTGCTACAGTCTTGAAAGATTGCCCCTTTGCCTTCTTCTGAACTTGACTTGTATGTTTGTAATTTAAACCAATATAAACTGTCATAAGAACCCAGTTCTCTCTTCTCCAAAGTGAAACCAAACCTAAGCGAGTTTGTCCTTCAAATAAATTGTTATCCTTTGGTATGGGTTGGTAGAGCTAGTCTTTTGGGGCCAGCTATACTTATGGGGTTTGGACAGTAATAGTATTTGGATAATAACAATAGCAGACAAAGGGGGAAATCACACATTATTTGTCAGTCAAAAGGGGATACCGTTGCTATGTTTTCCATGAAAACACCATGCAAACTCTCTCTCAATTTGCATGGCATAAAAGCAGACATTAAGAGGTTGTAAAACAGATATCAAAAGCTTTGCCTAAAAGAGAAAAAGAAGCAAAATCAGGAAGTTCGCCAATGAAATTATCTGGAAAAAATTAACTTTCTGACCATGCAAGAATGGAAAGGAAGTGAAAATTAGCGTATTCATGTTTCCCTACAGAAAAGTATAAGCATCTTTCAGTCTGTGATCACAGGATCAGTATCCTCAGTGGTTAATGAAATCATACTTCCCAAGATAAATATCAACAGTGTGTGGCATTAATGAAGTGAGTTTTGTTTCCCTCTGATTTCCTTATTCTTTCTTTTTCCTCTGTTGTCTTGACCTTGACAGGATTCATTATCTTTTAAAACAATGTACACTGGTAAAGAATAAAGCAATAATACATTATACTTTTTTGAAGAACAGGGTCAAGCCAATCAAGTGAAAGATGATCATAAACCTCCATTTTCTTTAACAAAAACACACCATTGAGAGATTGCACAGAGCATGATGTCACAAAAACTCTTTTGAAAGGCTGAACGATTTGTTGGCTCACTTAAAAATAATCCCCTATTCAGCTCTTTGTGTGCCTGTGAGGAGGGCATTGGAAGGGAGCAGAGGGTGAAGAGGCACTTAATAGCACTAGACACTGAGTTTAACACAGAACCAAGGCTGACTTTATTATCATGCTTCACAGCTGCTGACAGCTACAGACAGCCCTGAACCTCAAGCTCCAAATCCGTTGGTATCCTTTGATCCCCTTCAATGAGAGTTTCAAATGTCCCCACAGTGCAGGTGGGAAAGTGCTATCTGGTTTGGCATGTGATAGGGACTAAAATCTCTTTTCAGAGCAAAGTCTGTATGGCAAGGAAGTGGGAAAACTGAACAGAGATATAACATGTCACAAACTATCACCCCAAGCAAGCCTGGCCTCGAATCTTTACAGAGTGCTAACCAGGGCAAAAGAAAGGTGAACCATCAGCCCAGGGAAAAGAGCATCAAGAGACAGCATAGAGTCAGCTACTGGTGGGCTTAAACACTGTGAATGTAAAAAATAATGAATGAACTGCTTAGAAATCCAGCCAAATCTGTGTGCCAACAGAAATGTTCTATATATCCAAAGGTGGTGCTAAGAGGAAACAGTGTTTTTCTGCACAACTCGGCTACCAGGTAACATAGTGCTAATTGACAATAAACTGTGTGGAAACAGTTGTAACTTTCCAAGTATTTTCTGCTTTTTTAATCAGTCCCAGCGAGAAAGGAAATACATTTCTCGACCACCACTGTTTGTTCATTTGCTGCTTTTTTCAAATACCTGCTTAATTCTGAGGGGCTTCCTCCCCCTAAATTATTTTCAAATATAAGGGGTGTGGGGGGGAGGTTGTTAATATTCAGCGTAACTAGAATTCAGATGAGTTGACAAGCAATCAGCACACAGCTTTATGAGACACCTGACTGAAATGTCTCTCCATAGAATTATAGAGTTGAAAGAGGCCACAGAGGCCATCTAGACCAACCTCCTGCTCAATGAAGAATTAGCGTAAATTAGTGGTACTCAACTTTTTCCACTTGTGTACTCCTTGGCAACAAATTTCCTAAAAAGTACTTCCATATTAGCAAACTCATTATGCAGCTTTTTTTTTCCACATACCCCCCAATGCTCTGATGCATTCCCCTGGGAATGTGTCTACCCCAGGTTGGGAACCAATGGCCTAGGGTATCCCAGGCAAGTGTTTGTCTAGCCACTGCTTAGACTGCCAGTAAGGGCTCATCAGCTCCCTAGGTACCAGATTCCACAGTTGCACAACTCTTGTTGTAAACATTTTTCCTAATATCCAGTCAAAACCTTTTCCCCCAAAATTTACACCAATTATTGCAAGTCCTATTCTCTGATGCCAACAGGAACAGCTCCTTATCCTCCTATAAGGCCCTTTCCACATGGGCCAGTGAAGCGACTGCACACCAGTATACATGATACTGGTAGAACCCCACGGCCATTCGCATGCTTCTGTGTGGGCGGTCCCAGAGATGCCGCAGCTTGTGAAGGCACTTTCACATGAAGATACTTCCTCACAGAGATTTGGAGGAAGTCAGTCCTTTTGCAGAACAAGGACAGTAATAACAAGTTACCAGAATTGCTTAACAATAATAATACCTTTCTATGCAAGGTATTATCTACTATCTGTACTGTGCTGCAGGAGGTCTGTGGTCTGGTAGTCTGTTACAGATTCTGGTCATACCACCACATGACCAGTTAGGTCATGAACTTGCCCAGTTACTCAGCTTCCTTTGTTTTTTCCCCTTTCCCAGTTATTCAGCTTCCTTTCTTTTTTATTTTAAAGTAAGTCTCTGGCCTTTTTTAGATCCAGAAAAAAAATATATATATACATTGTTCCAGGTATTGTTGAAGGGTTTCACAGCCAGAACCAAGTGGCTGTTCTGGGTTTTCTGAGCTTTTATGGTTGTGGTCTGGAAGCCAGACTGCAGCCACATAGCCTAAGAAACCCCCAATAGCCACATGCATAACTCTCTTTAGAAACCAGCCTGCTTCTACTATCTGTCATTCTAGCCAATGACAGAAATTCCAGTTAGGATCAACATCTTTGCTATGTTGCTCTGAAACATGCTTTGCTGTTCCATAAGAAGAATAAGTAAATCCTGGCATGAGCAGCTGGTTAGGTAAATTGATGTTTCAACTTAACTTTCTTGAGTTCTTTTGTGGTGGTTGCCAGGAGAAGATAAAAAGGACCCGATGAACAATGTAGCAGTTGATATGTTTGATTCATACCATTAGCAATCAGTTTGCATAATATGCAAACTACTCTCCATGGATTTTGGGAACTATTACAAGGCAAATGTAGCTAAACTGGTTCACATACGTTTAAGCGTTCAGATGTTTAATCAGAGCGCACCTTGCTGGGTTGCCAAATTTCACCAAGTTCCAAATAAGGTTGATTTGGTTCAGAGAGTTTTTGGAAGCACAGTCTTTCACTAAGTAACAGCACTATCATTTTATGTTTACTGGCTTCATTCCAGTTCTCAGTTCTCTTGACAATGACACATGGCAACCAAATTAGTCAATCTGATTCTGAAACCATTACTTGAACACAAGCCCTTGCAGAAATCAGAGGAGAAAGAAAAGTACAGAGAAATCTTCTTTCAAGTTTTGCCAGAATTGTTCACCAATTGTATCTTTTTTTGCAGCAACCATATTGATGTTACAGAAGACAGGTAAAATACTGGGATCACAGGACCAAGGACAGAAACAGATCAGTCCTTAGACAGCATAGTAGCTACATTCTTTCCCCAGCTCTCAACATGCTTCTGTGATACAACTTCATCATAGTTCTTTTCTCCCCTTCTTTTCAAAAATTCAGTAAGGTGGTTTACTTAGCTGACAGAGGAGATGATGCCAATGAAGCTGAGGTAATTAACTATTTATTTATATGAGAATTTACGCTCTTCCCTCCACACAATCAGAATGTTTTATAACAGAATATAATTGAAAATGCTCTTTTAAATGTAATCAAATAAAAATGTAATAAAACTATGCAATGCAATTGAATCACATAAAAACGGCATATTTTCTGTAACGTAGATACGGATCCCACATATTAATGTTCTCTGTGCCAGATATTATTAAGTACACCAAGGAACAAAATATACTGAGAAAAAAATAGTATGACTTCTGCAAAATCCTAACTCGCCAACTTTTTGGAGTTCCCGGAGAAGGTTAACAATCATGTAGCTATAGGTAATCCAGTAGACATCTCAAAAATAGACTTCCAAAAGGCTTTTGGCAATGTATCTCACCAAAGATTTCCAAGTAAGCTTAGTAATCATAGGATAAGAAGATGGATATACTTATGAATTAAAACTTAATTAAATGGCAAGAAGCAGACAAGAGGAATGAATGAATCATTTTCACAATGGAAAAAAGCAAGCAGTGAGATTCTACAAAGATCAGTATTGGGACCCATGCTATTTAGACTGTTCATAAATATCTGGAACTGAGGGTGAGTATTGCAGTGGTCAACTTTGTAAATGATACCAACTTTTTCAGAATGGTGAGAACCAAAGCAGCTTGTGAAGAGCTATAGTAGGATTTTTACTTATGTTCTTATGTTTCAGTTCTGGCACAAAAAAAGAACCATGTTTTTTTCTTATATGCAGCACCCATGTTATATGATTCCAACCAATCAGGGATCATGTTACACATTTGATGACACCACCATGCCAGAATGAAGGAGAAATGTATATTTATTCTAAATTGGTGTTCTCTGTGACATCATCACGTGGCCAAATCTCAATTGATACAACACTGTTCCTAGGACGGAGATGGATTTTAAAAAATGGTAATAAAACAACTACTTAGGACTACAAGGAGGTTTTCTTTAAAGAGATGCTACCACTGCAGGGCCAGGTGCCAGAGAAGATTGCACTGCTGGAGTGTGCCTTGGGTATGAGGATGGGAACAGTTTTATCTTTCCATATTCCGCCAGTTTAAAAAAAATGATGCTGTTCATTGGGTGAATGTGAAATTGTTTATACATGTTAAATTTCTCTAAATTTCAATTTACTCCAGATCAGAATTCCATATGCTGACATGCCACTTTAAATATGTGGAAACATATCCATAGTCTCTCACTTATAATGTGAAGCAGTCTTTTACCAGCATTGTAGAAAAGCTGTACTGAATGTATCTTTGGCCCCATTACAAATTCTTCAAGTTCTGTTCATATAGTAGGTGTACTATGTCATGATATATAAAATAAAGGTTCACAAGGTCATCTTCTAGGCAGCAAAATGTTAGCCCAGCAACAGGGACTAGGAGCCGGAAAGTCTGGGGGCAACCAGCTACAGTTGACCTTTAATGTGATTGGTGCATTCAACTGTAACTCTGGTCCTATGGGAGACTGTTGCCAGGAGAAGTACCTAGCTTGAATGTATAAAGCTGTGCATTGTATATATGCATTATTCTTTTCTATTCTATTCCAGTCTTCAAGTGTGTTCTAGGTTAGTGTTTAAGTATTGCTGAAGTGTTCTGTATAACATTGTCGTCGTATCTAGTATAGTCTTGTGTAACCTTGCAACTGCTAAGTAAAACCTTCCTGATTGGAAAGAACATTCTTGCATGGACAGTTTTCTTTTCCTAAAGTGATAGGAGGCTGTAGTGTGTGCAGGAAGACTACTAGATCTTCTTCTCTACCCTAAGTAGCTCCAAGTCTGCAGATGTACTATTCATACAGAATAATTGGTGTAATAAACACTGGTAGAATTCAGAAGTTAGGCTCAGTGACCATCATTCATCTTGGTGGAGTACAGAAGTCCAAGAATATATTCAAACTAAATAGCTTCTGCCTGGCTCCTATTTTCTCAAGTCATATCATTACTTAAACTTGGATTGAGTAAGGATTCAACCGACCTGTATTTTTCTGGGAAGCTTGATGGAGGGGGTATGTTCCCGTCTTCTCTTTGGCATCCACCAGGAGTCTGGCACTTCAGTTCTATCAAAAGTGGAGAGGAAATTAGAGGAGCTAGAGTTAAGATCTCATTAGCCATGTCTGAATGAGATAGCTGGTAGCCAAGTTACTGAAGTGTTTATAGAGCTAGGAAATGGAGCTGAGTTCAGAATGCTAGACAAACACACCAGAGTTGGCAATCACTATTGAAATCCTGTTAGGCAGCAATTAAATGGATGTGAGAAGCGATCATGTAAAAATGGAAGGGTAGTATTTTGAAGCACAAACATCCAAAAGCTCTTAGATCAGACCAGGAAAGGCCGCCGTATCTCAATGACTCCTTTACGTTTTCAGGATTGGAAGTAGCAGTCCAAATGATCAGTTTTATGTTTATATACAGACATACACATGTGTGTCTTCTGTGTTAAATATTTGAAATGACAAGCCAAAAAGCATCAGCAATATAAAGCCCTGAAACAAATCCAGTAAGAAAAAGAAATGACAAATGCATGCATGAAGTTAAGATCCATGTTCAGACACTCCCTCATCACTGTACTTTATATGGAAAGAAGTAGCAAACCAGGTAACTTCCATTTCCCACTTATTTCAGGGACAAACCAAGATTTTTACTTGCTATAAATTAAAAGGGGAAAAAATGGAAGCTCTGAATTTTGCATGCCAAAATTGCACATCTGTCTTTTCATATTATATTCCACTCTCTTAGGCAGGCAGTGATGTGTTTCAAGGGTGTGTAACGTCTGGGATATTGAATAAATATTGAGCTGGCTAGCAGGAGGGATTTTTTTTCTTTTTTGGCCTTGAAGCATGGTTTAATTAGAGTCAAAATAATGGTCCCTTTCAAATGCACGAATCAGAACAGAGTATCCATTTCCTCTGACAAATACTTGATGGCAAACCAGCAGTTCTATATTGGGTATCAGAAGTTTTTTTTTTTTAACTGTGAGACACAAGCATTTCAGGCTTCCGTGAAAAGGTGGGAGTTTCTAAGGAAAGGACAGACACCTCTTTTTGGATTTGTTCAAAATTAAACTGGACAAAAGCAGTCTTTTTATGATACTGTCAGACCTACTGTCAAACCATTGGAGCATCTAACTCAATACTGTCTGTTCTGCTTGGCAGACACCTTCCAGAATCTCGGACAGAAAAAGGATTTTCCGCAACACTTGCAATTGTTTAACTAGAGGTGACTGGGATTGAACCTAGAACCTCTTGCATACACTGAGCCATGTCTACCTCCAAGTATGGATATGAACCAGCAACCACTTTAAGTGATGCGAAGTATTCTGACATTAAGTTATACAACTGCTGTATTTTAATAGCTGTTTTGCAAGTAAGTTCATTGTTGAAGTTTAAACGTGTATCTAGGGTTGCCAGGTTTCTCCTGGCCACTGGTAAGGAATAAAGGGGTAAGGTTACCAGATCCAGGTTAGGAAACGCTTGGAGATTTGAAGGTGCAGCCTGGGGTGGGGCAAAATGCTACAGAGTCCACCCTCCAAAACATCATTTTTCGATGTCAAATGATCTCTGTCACCTGGAGATCAGTCATGATTCTAAGATATCTCCAGCCACCACCTGGAGGTTGGCTACTCTACATATTCCCCAGTAGGGAGACTAGTGTTTTGCTGGGCAGACTAGGACCCTCTATTCTGGTGAAACAAAAATGAAAAGAAAAAAAGAAAGATGGAGGAGAAAATAGAGGAGGGGCTATAAGATGGCCAGGAGAATAAAACCTGATCTTAAAAATCCTGCCTTGTGTTGTGTCCTTGACCTGCCTTAACTTACAAAAACAACTTTACCTAACTTTTAAGACCCTTTGTTGTATTTATTTTAAAATATTGTGTCCCTCAGGGACAATCATGTGTAAATGATGTACCTGCTGTCAGAGACGTGAAGTCTGACAGTGGAACCTGATTTACACTCTTCTAAATCCATGAGTTCAGAAGAGTGGAACTGGTTAGGATCACACTGAAAGCCTCCCAAGAAAAATAGCTGGATTTAAAAGCCAAGTCAATATCTAATCTGGAGTCTGTTTCAATCCCATCACACTAAAATGAAATGGAGAGCATCCAATCCAATGAATGTGGGTAGAGACCTTTTTATACGAGTTTCTGGTGAGTTCATTTGGAAAAGTGTAGTAGCTTCTGTCTTCAGCAAGAGTGCTATTCAACCTGTTTACATAGCACACAAAACATTGGGAGAAAGTCTCAAATGCTCCATAACAACATCTACAAAGGGAGCTGTCTTAGGATTCACACATAAGGATCTCACAGACTGATGTTTCTCCAGTTCCTAGAGAAAACAAACAAGAAAAAGAGAACACCACAATCCCATACAATGTACGTGTGTGTGTGTGTGTGTGTGTGTGTGTGTGTGTGTGTGAGAGAGAGAGAGAGAGAGAGAGAGAGAGAGAGTTAATGTGTGAACAAAGACATGTGTGTGGGAACTGAATGACATTTGGATCCCATCTAATCATAAAGTCCTGTGATTCTAAATCAGCAACATAGTCCAATCTAAATTTTCCCAGGAACTTAAATGGAATCAGATTACCTAGAGTCCAATCTTGAAATTTCAAAGTTGAATTGATATTAGATCATGGGACATGAAAACACAGATACTGTTGAGAAAATTAAAGTACGAAACAAGGAAGTTGTTTTTATCTCTTTCACTTTCCTTAAGCCCTTTGTCCTTTGTTTATCTAGCCATTGTGACATCAAATTTAATTGTGACAATCTCTAAATTGGGCTGTTTAGGAGGAAGCAGCCATAAAGTTAATGAAAAGCATAATTTTGCAAGAATGCATCCACAAAGAGATTGCACAAACCCAACCATTATTAAACCGACAAAACAGTCTGTTGGTAAAACAATTCCACTTGCAGCAAGTCAGAATATAATAACTATCCCTAGAAGGCACAGGAGGAAGAAGCTCAGCCAAAATCAAATGAAAATCAACATGCTGACTACAAATATCAGGAGCCAACTCTTTATTGCTCATAGAAAACCCAGCTGCAGCAGAAAATATATTCAAATTAAACAAAGGAAACAATCCAAGACAACTAATAGAATAGCCACTGTAGTGGAGGGTGTCTTCTTTCTGTGAAACTGACACAGTGGTCACTTGTGAGGCTGAGAATTCTCTGTGGATAAGTCTCTTGTGGGGAAGAGTTCCTTCCAACAGTGTTATTATGCCAGCAATTCCACAGAACCACAGTCTATCCACAAGAACTTTGTACAGTCTCATTTCCTGTTCAAGGTACAGTCTGTTGAAACCAATGATGCTGTGATCATCATAAATAATGTGCCTTAAAGCTAAACATGCCCTATTTTGAAAAGCCTATTTGCATGTAAAATCATTTCAAAATATCAAATAAGTATATGGACTGGTTTGTGCCTCAATCTGGCCTGCCGCATGGGGTAGCAGAGCTCCAAGCCCTGAATCAATGTTTCAGGTATCTGCAGATGAGAAGAGAAGGGGTGATGGGGGTGGGAAGCTTGATGGTGTCAGTCCAGTGATTTGAACAGTGATGCAGATAGAACTCAATTTTGGTGCTATATTATGACAAAATCTTAAAAGGACAGAATGAGCAAAGGCCTGGGTGTCTCTCAGAGGTGGGATCCAGCAGGTTCTCACAGGTTCCCGAGAGTAGGTTACTAATTATTTGTGTGTGCCAAGAGGGGGTTACTAATTGGTGATTTTGCCATGTGATTTTTGCCTTAGTTACGCTCCTCCTCCACTCCTCAGCAGTAGCGCACAGAACTTGAAGCAGTCTAGCAGGAGGTGCACCGGCGTGCGTGGCAGCCTGCGCCTGCATGCATTCGTTTCCCACTCAAGGACCAGCACAGCGGCTGTGTTCTTGCCACAGCCCCGCCCAGCAATGCCCCGTCCCCGGAATGCCTGGCTATGCCCCCATTGTGCCCCGCCCAGCCCCATTGGCACTACGGCACTGTTTGAATCCCACCACCATGGGAACCTGTTACTAAAATTTTTGGATCCCACCACTGGTGTCTCTGGTGATTTTGAGGGGGGTCTGAAAGTTTCATGAGACTGAAATAGTAGGAAGACTGGGCTGGTTTAAACAATAGGTGCCCTCTGACAGTGTCAGGGACTCTCTTTTCATATATTCTCATTGGAGCAAAGAGAAATGAGTGCTTCTGATCTCCTTCCGCTCTGGTCTGAAATCCTTGAGGAAAGAAATATATAAGGAACTGAGCAGGCAAGCCAGGAGTATTTGGTGGGGGAAGCATCTCAGAGAGTACAGGGATGGGATCGTGGTTCCAAGTTGCTTTACAAAGATCTGAAAAAAATTAGAACCTCTCCCCTCAAAATACATACATATTCACTCCTTCTGTTCACATGAATCTGCAGTTTCTATTTTTTTGGCAGTTTTATCTGATAAAAAATGATCTTCAATTTTGTTTTTTTTTTAGTACTTCAAGTTGTTTGCTGATTTTTTCTGCTGACCTCCAACACTCAACTGGTCTGCAGGTGGAAGCAGCCCAGCTAATGAGAGAGGGAACGATCAGCATTACCTGTGCAATGACATCACATCCAGTTTATGTGGAGGCACTGGAATCTCACAAGGTGTGCTCTAACAGTCTTCCCCAAAACTCTATGGAAATCAAAGTGGTTTTTTGGCACATTCTAGAGCATTCCCCTGGCGTGATGCCAGCACTACGCCATAAACTGGAAGTGATGTTATCACTCAAGGATGTAGACTGCCGCCCCCGAATGTTTCTCCTTAAACCTCCTGCCTGTTGTTAGGAGGGAACTGGCAATCCTAACCATCACTTATCATGGTTGTTGTGGAGAAGATGCTGGATTTGTACACAGCAAGTGATCAGTTAAATCCTATTCAATCCATAATATTGAAGAAAATATATAAAGGTTTCAAAGAAAAAGCAGATGTACACTACAGATAGTACAACGGTACTGACATGCAATTCATAGAGCTATTTAAAAAGAGAACAGAATTTTGGTTAAAGATTTTTTAACAGATGCAAGAATTCTTTGTGTAAAAAAATTGAAAGATATGGACTCATTTGATCAGTAAAACAGTTTTTAAAAAAAGTATACCTGGAGCTCATTTCCCCCCAATTTTTAGCAATAAATTGCTGTTCAAAATATTAAAATTAAGGCTATGTCACTTTCGGTTTCAGTTATGGTCTTAGACAAAACCAAATGTCACTCAAACTTATATTTTAACTGTTTCAGGGAACAGTTGCCTTTATGAAAATGAGACACTTGACATTTCTCTTTCCTGGAAGTATATGTTAAATATTATGTTGTACACAAGAACAAATGGAGAAGGGGCACATTAAATTGTTGTCATATATAAACCGGAACATCTCCTCACCCTCCTTCAAAATAGGAGTAATTGAAATTGTCCGATTATGCACAACACAAATAAGATGTCCTGAGGCTGTCTTAAAAAAGCCATCTCCTCATTTTTTGTTTGGACAGCATGGACAAAAAAAGGCATTGGAAGAAGTTCCTTCCCCCACATCTCCTCCCACCCGAGTTTAAAGCTTTAACACCTGATATTTTGTGATGCTGCAGTGATTCTCCATGTCTGCAGCTTTTTTGCTTAAAGTTTTCCTGGGACATTTGCTCTGCAGACTCCACTGTGTGTGCCTTTTCAACCTGAAAAGTACATGGTTGTACTCAGCTTGTCCTGTTGATTCTGGCAATATATAGGTTTCCCTTTTTTAATTTGCACTGAGCTATCTTCAAAGATTCGCTGACATGATTTCATATCTTGTCTTGAAAGACAGCTCATCAAAAAAAAATTTAAAAGGAAAACTAAAAATTGCCAGAATTGGAAGGACAAGCTGAGTGCAACTTTTGGATGGTCTGGAGGCTTAATGAGATGCTAAAGGGATGTTTCTTGCATCCATATCCTGAAGAGCTTCAGCTGCCCACTTCCACACATTATGCACTTAGAAATCAGAGAGAACATTCTTCTCTAGGCCTGTTGGCAACCCTCCCACATGACCTCTAGCTGACAAGGTAGCTCAGCCTCTATATTTCATGTGGATTGTTTACTTTGCTGCTAGGTCTTTCCTTCTATCACGTCTATGATTATTTGTCTGAACAGTTATTCTGTGTTTTTTTAAGCCTTTTCCCTTTTGCTTTAAACTCTGCAAGCTGTTTGGTCGAGATAAGGAGGCAACTTCACAACTGACAAAAGGGTCAAGCACACAGCCCTGTACAACCAACAGTAGTGGCAATACTGTGGTCAACAAGAGGGCCAGCCAATCAGTACTGTGCAAACTCAGCTTCTGCTCTGACTGAAAAAATACATTTTCTTTAAATTCAGTGTGGGAAGTGGGGAGAAAGCAGGTACTGGCACAATTATGGAGAGGTTACTATCTGCCTGGAGTTCTCCGGGAATTACTACTGACCCCACCCCACCCCACCCCACCCCACCCCCAAAGCTACAGAGATCAGATCCTTTGAAGGAAATGGAAGCATCAGAGGGCATCACATCTTTTGCTGAGTTCTTCCTTCCCAACAAACTCCACCAAACTCACAACTTCCAAAGCTGGTGTTTGCAACCCTCTGATAAGGGCATGCCACAGTGAGCTGAAATCTCTTGGCTGAAATTATGCATATATGGACACAACTAAAAACAAACCAAAAAAGGGAACACATTGATAAAATCAAGGAAAATAAAAGCAAGCTCTACTAAATGGAATGTTTCCATTTAGAATTACTTTATAAAGTTTTCCCCGGACTAGCTTGAAAAGACACTGCAATTTCTGTTATGCTGGCCTCCTCTTGTCTCTCATGAGCTAACACTTAATTATCAGAATCAGAAGTTGGTCTAGGCAGAATTTAGCTCTGAATGTAACAACAGAACTCCAGTCTTTGGGAAAAACATTTCCTGCTCTGAGATGGAGTTAAAACAATTTCTGAGCCAAAATAGAAAATCATATTAAGACAGCTTCAATAAAATTGAGGGATACCGGAAAGCATCAGCTCTTGCCAGGAATTTACAGTAGCTGGATCTCACCTCTGAGGTAACAGGAGAACTCTCAGCTCAAGGAAGTTAATTTTGTTCTTGTAAAAGTGGAATTTAATTGTGTGAGCCAAAATGTAAAATAATAATGAGACAATTCCTACTGATGTTGGGGGGAAGAGAATATTGCCAAGTGTTATTATGCCAGTTAGAAAGAGGGTCTGTGTGGAAAATGTGACTTTTTTATATTTGAGAAAATAGTTTCTTTACCCTTTTTACTACAGTTTCAATATCTAACCTATAAGTGTCTCATGCTTTTAGTCCTAAATTAGCCATTTTCAAACTTTATCCTAAGGAATTTGACTCAGGTCCCTCAAAAGATTTTAAATATATATATTTTCCATATTTTAAAGAAATTAAACAGGAGATCTGAACTATTACAAGCATAAGCCACCCAAGACATTAAAGAGACATAATAGCCTCCAGTAGAAAATGAATTTTTCACTTCACATTGACTTATTTTTCTCTTATAATTCCATAATCCTGAGTATTAATGCATACTCAAATTACTTCTGGTTTTTTTAGTACTCAATCCACAAGCACTGAAATTGGTTTGGGCATGATATTTCTCATAACTACCCTCCCATTGCATTTTGATAATTGTGGAGTTAGTCTATTTTCTACCTCATGCCTTAAATAACCAGAATTTTCAGTGGAGGATCTGTTATCAGTATGGCATCATAGCTACCTTTTTATTTTTGTGCATGCTTATATTGATATTCCTGTTATATGAATAAATCCGAGTCATGGAAATCTCCAGTAGGTCCAAGATATAGTCATTTTTCTCATTCTGGTAAATTAAGATTGCTGCAACTCCCCCACCCCCAAGTATATCAGCTGTTGCTCAATAAGAAATTCAATAATGGTGGACTAGTCTCTCTTGAAGACCAGCTTATCTACTGTTACCAACTCCCCCTGCAATTCACAGCCATGGTTCATCATATTCAACAATGAAGCCCAGTAGGCTGACCACCGTAACTCTTTATCTGCACATCTTACTACATGCCTCAGAAATTTCCACCATATATGATAGTTCCATGGTAGACAGGTCAGATTTTTCTTAAAAAGTAAAGATTGCTGAATGTAGCAAGTTTGAAATCCACTGTATATAAAGTATGGAAAGCTGCTTATAAACTGAGCCACACCGAGAAACTCTTCTTTAGTTGGATATGGATGAAGGAACAGGTGGAGTGAAAAACAAAGCTGCTTCCTGTCTTGGCAATCTCAGGCTTTTTAAGCATGATCCCTGAGTGAAGACCTAGCAAAACTCAGAGGCAAAACATTTAGTGCCAGTGAGTTTCAGTGAGCTAAAGTTTAAATCCAATTACTCTGTCTTAAGTAGTTTGTGGGTTGTAACACATTGAGGCTTATCCCCCTATTATCTCTATTTATTGCTTGTAAAATACCTGAAAAAGAGAATGGGGCTTTTTTTTCTTTTTTTAGTTCCTTTTCTTGTATTCTTACTTTGTGTTCTAGCTGAGAGATTTTTCATTCCTATCTCATTTAGCAGCACACACAACTCTAATCTAGTGTTTGGACTGCATCATGGTTATCACAAAGCTATTAGAGAGGGATAGCTGATAGACTTTAAAAATCTATTCTGTTCACATCTGTCTTTACAAATGTTAAAGTGAAATTCAGAGAACTGAGTTGCATGACTTTTCAAATGACATTGGATGTTTCATTGTTCTCATGCATGTAGATTTAAAGATATCAATCCTAGCTATAATTGCAAACTCTATAATTAACTTGGTCATAAAAAATAGATTTAACCTGGCTTCTACCACTGCCCCAGAAATTTTTCACCCTTTTAAAAAATCTTATGATAGGCACAGGTGTGTAGAATAATTAAAATGTGATACTAAATGGTCTTAAGTGAGTGACCCATGACAGAAAATGGGTGAGTATTAATGAAGGTTCTGTTAGTAGGGTTATTTTTTTAAAAAAATATATCTTTTAAGCACTTGCTGGAATGCAGCCTCATTGCGATACTACCTCTTTGAAGTTTTACATGGGAAACTTAAAACCCATCTCATCTAATTAAATGTTCACTCTTTGATAAGTGACAGAATGCTACAGATTATGTGGGGTACGCAGCCTTTATGAAATATGGATCCTCCAAGCAACACTGGTTTCTAATCCGTTGCTGCCTTTCCAGAGTTACCCTGAATGGATAATGTGATGGAACTCAGAAAAATGTTGTATAAAAATTCCATTCTGTGTATGACTATTTCAAAGCTATTTCAAAGGAGCATTCAGAGGCAGAAAAAAGGTTGTTAAGGGTTAATTCCTCACAGAGTCTTTATGTGAGAGTGACCTACTGGGATTGGGTGGACTTTAGAACTCAGTCACAGCTGATGACAGGATAGTGGGTTGGAACAGTGCTATTCAGAGCTGAGGCAGATGGCTATGGCCCTGCTTGAGCGCCTCTCTGCCTGTTCAACAGTGATTTCCAGCAGCGCAGGAGGCCCAAATAAGTTTTTTAAATCCCACCAACTCCCCCATATGTAAGAATAGAGATACACTGTGATTTTTCGTGGAGTATCTCTGCCAGCATTTCCACTGGTATACAGGGGCTGAGAGGGGTCTGGTGGCCAATTAAGGTCAGCCCTGTCCTGCAGAATATTTTGCAGAATGCCCCTGGAACACTAACGTAGCTTGGGACATGTGTAAACAGAAGTACAGGGGTAGGTGTTGCAGCTGGGCATTACAGGGTGCCGCAGTGGCTAGGTGAAACAGCACCCGCTCCCTGAGGGTAGACAGAGGTCCCAAAAAGGGAGGGAAGCCTGTTGCTGAGGGTAGTTATTTTGGATAGCTGACTTCTCTGTCTCTGTCTCTGTCTCTGTCTCTCTCACACACACACACGCCTCTTAAACAGAAAATCCTGTCAGGGGACACTAAACTATAGATATACATCTGCCACCAGAAACTGAATCAAATGGAACGTACAGAGAAGCTCTTGAAAGTTTAAAACACAAAAACTAATTTTTATTTACAAACTTCTCTTCTCAGGATTATGGTTCAGAGAGGCACATAAGCATTACTTTAGGCAGGTACTTCTTAATGGTTACAGAACAAGCAGTTTCAGTAAGATGGCTTTCAGTACAGACTTTTGTGTTAACATGCACAGGTGACTCTGTAAGGGCAAACCTTCCACACACGGTCCCAAACCCACTCCTAAAACGTCCACCCTTATCTCCAAAGGGATTTTACATTGGCTTAGGAGGGTCTTTATGTCATAGGTTTCCCTTTCGTCTCCCACCAACTTAGACATCTAGCCTCTAGTATTCACTGATCCTTCCTCTCAATCTCTCGGAGATCACTTGGAATCTGGCCACCCAGCCTTCCTCTCTCTGCCTCTCACTGGCCTCACTGCCACTAGACAAGATCTCAGACTGACTCTAAGGAAGTGACAGGAATTTCTTTTTGTCACACGGACTCTCAGTCTGCTTTCAAGACTGTCAATTCCCTCTCTCTCTTCTGACAGGCTTTGTCTTGCTTTTATAGCAGCCAGCCCTCTCTGTGGCTGCCAGCCATGCCATTACAGCCTTTGCAAAGTAACTCCAGAAGAGCCTAAACCATCACACCAGGCATCACAGGGCACCACAGTGGCCAGGCACTGGCAGATTTTTGCCTCTGCCAGCATACGTGTGCTGGAAGCCTGCACTGCAACCAGAGGGGAATTTGGATTGTGCTGCCGTAAGTATAGACCTATGATGTAGGCAGGGAAGGAGTATTTGGGAAAAAGGTCCCAACTTTAGCCAAAAGGAGAATAAACTTCTAGGGAAAAAATAATTCCAACATCTCCTGAACTATGTGTGCAGAACAGACAGAGCTGGCTGAATAAGAGAGATGGTGTCAAAGAAGGACCAATCTCTACCTAGGAGGAGAATTTAAACTTTGTGTGGGATAAAAATGTCCATCCCTAGATCTGAGGTGGAACTACTTCAAAAGCACTGAAGTGATCCCACAGTCTGGAGAAGTCTGAAGAAAAAAGGGGAGTCAGGTGAAAACTCCATTCTTGCTATTTTTCAGGCATCAGATTTACACATGAACCTCTGAGTGCAAGTCTGAGTCAATGCTGTATGGCGACCAGAAAGTCTACCTTATTTCAAAGAATTTAGAAATCAGAAGCAAACTGAAATCTTATCAAACAACCGAATGCCCTAACTTTCTTCTAACCTTCCCAGCTCATTTACCATAAGAACTCTGCTTAAGTATCTCTTCCTGGAAGAACTTATGTAATTGGAGGGAAGCTATCTAGGCTTGAGAAAGACTTGAACATTTGCTGAGTGGAATGGTACGATACAGGCTAATAGACTGAACATACCAACATTCCTTCTTGCAGTGTGATTAAATGTATCACTGGAGCTCAGCAATAATCTGTTAGCTCTACATAGGATCTACCCATAAGACCAATGCACCATGAACCGTTGGCACAATGCACATCCAACTATAGAAGTCATCTATCCACACTTAGCTACTTTCACTGACACTTCCATTTTGTTAGACTTATTTACATCAGTGTTTGATTATGCATGGGGAGTCTGCATCTGAATCTGCATCTAGAAATACAACTGTGAAAAGTAATATTGTGCAGATAAGAGGAATTCTGTATCCAGGAGTACATTTGATGCATGTCCTGACTTATAACAGAAACCTATGGATTAAGATAACATTTCTTTCCACAATGTTTTTCAAAGACATCAATATTGACCTTGTCAATTTCTTCTTCTTTTCTGTAATTTGATAGGGCTCCCTATATTTAGGCTTTCGTATGATCACCCTTGCAAACTTTCAGTGATGGTAAAACTGTCAGTCAACTAAAATAAAGAATATTTAAAAGATTAATGCAGTATGGGAGTTGCATGAAATAATGAACATGAACATGAAAAGTTCTGTATCTTATTCAGTGATCAAGAATTGTAACAATAACAAATCTAGTCCACCAGTCATGTGGAGGAGTGGGGAATCAAACCCAGTTCTCCAGATTAGAGTCCACCTGCTCTGAACCACTACACCATACTGAGGTACCTTCTGCACAGCAAAAGTACAGTGGGTTGCAATTAGCATGAAGGCCATTGGCACATTCACATGCCTCTGTGAAGGTAGTGAACAGAGCCCACAGAAGCAATGCAGGTTGCCTTCTTGCTTTCGCACGGAGGCACGCAGGGTTTTTTTTACTTCCCTTCCTCCACTGCGCAGCTACGTGGGCAGGCAGGCAAAGACCCCTGCCGCCATGCTAATGCCCATGTGTCCCTGTATGGCTACACAGTGAGACCATGAAAAATGGAGGGAAGCGCAGCCGCTGAAAGTGGTTCTGCAAGCCGCATTAAAACAACAGATCGCAGATAGTGCAATTCTTGAAAAACCTGGGTTGGAAGGGAACACGGGGCAGTGTCACGTTAGGAACAGGATCTGTGTGAAGTCCCCTCCCAAAACGGTTTTGTACCATCTTTAGCCTGTGTTGATTGGCCCATGCGGAAGGGGCCTGAGTTTGTCGTACAGTGGTGGGAAGATGGTGGGTGCACAAATCACAGGAAAGAAAGGTTTACACAATCACTGCATTTTTCCACTTAGGTAATAGCTCCGAAGGCTACTGTTCACTTTGCAAAACTGTTGGGAGACTGATTCATGTGTCTACCTGGTAACATCTAGATTGAAGCAGAATGGGATTTTGTGAACTTGCACTTTATTCGCTACTTTATAACAATACATATTCATGATGCAAAGATGGTTTGTTCCACAGGATTTCTAAAAATAGAAATATGATTTCCTTTTATTGTACCTACTGGGGGACTGTTCTTACCTGTGCCAGATTGTCTTTTATTTGAGCTTTGAACCCAAATGGTAAGCTGCTGGGATTTGGAATTTTACCCCTAGTTTAATTAATCTTGCCTAATCATCTGCTATAAACCTGGAACAGAAAGGAGGAACTTAGAAACCAAGCCCTGTTGTGACTTTGAAGTGATCCAGAGGTTCACAGAGGACACTCTCTGCCTTCAAACAAATCGTGTAAGCTATTTTAACCCCAGGAGATTCTCTTTTCAATCTTTCTAAATTAAAAGGTTTCTCTCAAGCTTGGTATGATAAGCTTTGATATCATGGTGATTGTCTTTGCTTTGTACCTGTTTCATTGAACTGTATGTGATGAAGCTCTGTCAATTTTAATAGGAATTATTCACATAAATGCATTATTAACTGAAAGTCTAGCCACTTCTGGGAAGACTTTTTTTTTGTAATTATGACTTTAGGTTTGCATGCTTTGCACAGTTATGCACCAGTGAATTATAGTTAGCTCAGTGAAACTAAGTGCAGTTTAATAAAAGTATGTAGGGCTGCAGTCATAGAGATTAGTAGTCAATTTCACACATTTATATCATTTTCTTGTTCACAGAATTCAGATGTGGTTGAAAACCTTCATAAACATTTATTCTTAATTAGGAAGGTATGCACACACACGCACATCATTTCTTTTCATATTGTGAATGTTTTTAAAGTTTTTAAATGCTTGAAATATAAAACAATTACAACACAAAAATACACAGCTAATGACTAAGAATATATTAATGAATTTTATTTATTTATTCGCATTTAGTTCCTGACCTTTACCTGCGGTCTCAAGGTGGGTTACAATAAAAACCATACAAAATCCATCAGTGGTAATATAAAAAAACCCATCCTAAAAATCCCCAAACAATCTAAAGTCTCATCCATTCACCTACAAAAAGGGAGGGGTGCAAGGACGCCTTGGGGAGCCCTCTCCCAGTGGGGAGAGTCAACCAAATGCCCAGGTCATGAGGATGGTCTTTGCCAGGTGCTGAAACTCCAAAAGAGTAGGGCACTCTGGAGAGAGGGCATTCCATATTCTATAATCAATAGCATTTTTATGAAGTCAATAAAAGGTCACTAATTCAACAAGACTGTTTCCATTTTTTCTTATAGAAGAAGGTTTGAATTTATACCCTGCCTTTCTCTCTTGTAAGGTGTCCCTTACACCTTGTGCAGTAGGTGAGGCTGAGAGAGTTCTGAAAAACTGTAACTAGCCCAAGGTCACCCAGCAGGCTCATGTGCAAGAGAGGGGAAACAAATCTATTTGACCAGGTAAGAGAAGCGGGGAATCAAACCCAGTTCTCCAGATTATAGTCCACCACTCTTAACCACTCCACCACTCCACCATAGTTTGCTTAGCCATGTTATCAGCTTTCTTCCTAGATCCCAAGATTTAACTGACAGTGCTGAGATGAAAGGTGAACAAGATTAACACTGAGACATGACTACCAAAATCCAGGAAGTCCTAAATAAATTGCAGGTTAATTTGAAATGCTTACCATTATCAATGGTTCGAACAGAATATACCGTATATACTCGCATATAAGTCGACTTTTTCAGCACATTTTTTTGTGCTGAAAAAGCCCCCCTCAACTTATACACGGCTGAGGTGTATTTTTAAAAAATATTTTAGGGTTTTTATTTTTGGCCTCCAGGGGGCAAAGTTTTTAGGCTAGCAGCACCAAAATTTCAGGCTATCATCAGGTGATGCTCCTGATGTTACCAGCCAGGTTTGGTAAAGTTTGGTTCAAGGGGTCCAAAGTTATGGACCCTCAAAATGTAGCCCCATCTACTATTAGCTCCCATTGGAAACGATGGGGGATGGGGGCATCCCCTTTGGGGGTCCATAACTTTGTGAGGGAGGTTGGTCTGAGAGTGTATAACTGCCCCAAGGTCACCCAGTAAGCTTCCATGGAACAGGGATGAACCTGAGTCCCCAAGCCCCTAGTCCCACACTCTTAACAATGATATCACACTGGTTCTCAAGTGCCTTTTTAGATACTAGGTTAAAAATTCCTTCTGAGATCCACTGACACCTGGTGACAATCCTTCTCATTTTTCCTGTGTGGAAGCTGCACCGGAAAACGGAGCAATGATGCTTCAGTCATCCAGCATGCATCTCCAAATATACATCTCTGCCACAAGGCCTGCCCTCTGTGTCTTTACTTCAAAGGTGAGGTAAGTAACAATAAGTGACAGGGCTTTTTCAGTAGTGGCACCTTGACTGTGATTGCCAGTGGGTGTAGTGGTAGAAGAAGATGGACTTTAATCTGGAGAACCAGGTTTGATTCCCCGCTCCTCCACATGAATGTTGAAGTCTTACTGCGTGTACCAGATTTGTTTCTTATCTGGTGAACTAGATTTGTTTCTCCACTCCTACATTCCTGCTGGGTAGCCTTGGGCTAGTCCTTCAGAACTCTCTCAGCCCCACCTAACTCACAAGGTGTCTGTTTTGGGGAGAGGAAGGGAAAGGAATTTGTAAACCCTTTGAGTCTCCTTATAGGAGAGAAAAGAAGGGTATAAATCCAATCTTTTCCTTCTTCTCTTCTTCTGAGGTTCACTTTCTGCCTCCTCGTCCATCTTTTTAGGTACTGGGCTAAAATTTTTCTTTTTTACTAAGGTTTTTAACTAAGGGGTGGATCTTTTCATTTTTACAACTTCTAGTTTCTGAACAATGTAAGGATGTCATTTTTATGGGTTAACTTGCCTTGATTGATGTTTATTGCCTTTGGCATAGATGATCTATGATCCTTTGATGTGATGGCGAGTCTGTTATAGTTCCTAGGCAGAGAGAATGTTTGTCTTTGGGGAATTGTCATTTTTGTTCCATTTGCTTGATCTCTCCTCTTCCTAATATTGCTAGTGTGATGAAGGACCTGTAGGTAAATTTTGAGGTGTACACTACTTAATTAAAAAATTTTTTTTAGTAAAACGTGGCCTCTATTCTACCACTCTTCTCAGCAAAATCCAAAGCATTTTTTTCTAGGGGACTTCCCCTAGAAAGGGGACTTCCCCAGTTTAAGTAGTCTTTCCTCCTGCTGAGGAGTTGGAAGAAGGGTAAACTCAGGGTTGCCAATCCTGGGTGGGAAATTTCTAGAGAGTTCTAGAGAAATTCGGGCCAAATCCGGTATCAGTTACACTCGAATCTCCAAGCCTAGTCCACGGTTTCCTTTAGCCAAGTTGAAGAACTTACTATAAGCCCAAAAGGATTAAGTAGTGAAAGGAGGCAACTGCCTAATGCCAAGTACTCATGGTAAATATTTGGGTTCAAACTGAACATTCACTTGGACACATGTCTTCTGTTTCCAATGATAAATACTGGTTGGATCCGATTTCTTCAAAAGTCATGAAGAGACAATGGTGAATACATTATGCAATATTTACCCTCCCCGTCCCCCTATGATTATTCTTACTCTTGCTGAGTATATTGAGTGACATCTGACATAGTTATCATTTTCTAGGAGCTGATGTGTTTCTATAGTAGCTGTTGGAGTGAATATATGTTCATATATGGGATGACTGTAACACTTTTTTTTCTCCTCTGTTTTCATAATTCCTGCTCTTGTACATCTCATGCTGGGGACATGTCAGAATTAATTCTGATATTGTAAAATGCTGGTCTTCCTCCTCTTGGATTTTGGCATATTATGTTCTGGTATAACACATTTTACTGAATCACACCATGAGTTATAGTGTTTTGTATGAGGAATCATAGAGCAGATAAGTTTGCCCTTGATTCTGAAGCATTGTCCAGATGGCAGGATACCAGCAGCTATTAAAAACGGAGGATCAAATGATATACTACTTTACTAGGATTGTGCTGTGATGAGCTAGAGTGAAATGCTGACTTCTTAACCTGGTACCCTTGCTGAGTTTGAGGACAATTTTCTGCTTAGTTTAGCTATGCTAACTAGGTAGAGCAGAAAGATCCTAACCTTTCTGCTCTTTGATTTCATCAGGGACACTATACTGAGGATAACTTCTTTTAATATTGTTGGATTGAAGTAGATAAAAAGACTAGATATACCTAGTGAACCAGCGTGTATGCAATGGTTTATAGTATGGAGCACTTGATACATGGAGTCAGTTTTATGTGGAAGCCATATTTGTTTAAATGGTCACACTTTAGCTGTGTGTGTTTTGGGATTCCTTTTAATACAGTGCTGTTTTGGATAGGATCTGAAGCAAAGCACACAAACCAACAAATAAATGTCATACAATTATCTAGTGTGCTTCTGAGATCCCACACTTGGTGGGAATAAAATTACAGGAAATTAGTTACAGGATCATGTCGCCAGTGTTAGAGGACATGGGAAATTGTTTAAATTCACCTAGATTTAGGTTCAGTAGCCCCATAGAGATGAACAAGATTTTCAGAGTATAAGGTTTTGAGACTCAAAGACCCTTACTGCACAGGCACTGAACAGGGGTGCTTCGGCATAAATTATGCCGATGCACACACACACCCTGGGACCGTTCACACAGACGGTCCCGGTAGGGGGCAGGGGAAGGCGCAGCCTTCACACAGGTTGCGCCTTCCCCAACAGGCTTACCTGCTTCTGCTAGCTCCCATCACGTTGTGGAGGCCAGGGGACATGCCCCCCCGGCCAGAGCGACGGCACTGGAGACGGAGGCCAGGGGTGTGTGTCCCCTGGCCTCCAAAATGCGACAGGCGCCAGCAGGAGCAGGTAAGCCAGCTGGGGAAGGTGGGAGGGAAACACCACCTTCCAGCCACTGCCATTCGCATGGCAGCAGCTGGAATGCACCCCTTTTGAAGAACCTCGCTTGTAGAGCGAGGTTCAAAAGGGGCGTTTCCGTGCCACTTGGGAATTTTTGCTGTCTCTGGGACACTCTATTCCGCTCATGTGGAAAGAGCTGAAGACTAAAAGCTTACACTCTTGTTGGTCTCTATAAGTGCTTCTGGTCTCAAATCCAGCTGTTCTACTACAGACCAACATGGCTACCTTCTGAAACTAGTTATACTCAGTACTATTTATGTCGTTCAGGTCAGAATAATTTCAACCATTAGCTGTCAAACTTACATTTTTGAAAAGCACAACATAAAATGCTTCCAAAATTGTCTTGGTGCCAACCATGCTATGAATGCAGTTGCCAACCTTCAGGTGGGACCTGGAGATCTCTCAGAAATACCATTGTTCCCCTGAAGGAAACGACAGCCTTGGAGAGTGGATTGTCTTACACTATACCCTGCTGAGATCCCGTACTTCCCCAAACCCCACTTTTCCCAGGCTCCACCCCCAAATCTCCAGGAACTGATGCATTCATAATTGGCAGTCTTACTCCGGGAACATGAATACTCCGGGAATACTCCGGTAACATGAATACTCCAGGAACATGAAAACAGGCGTCAAATGTCAAATAGTCCTCTATCTGTTACTGAATATTGTCCAGTGGTGTAATCTACATAAGTCTCATTATCTGAAGGAGACAATGATTATTCAATGTGTTGTTAATGATTCAGGTAAGGCTGGAAGCAGAGATTTAGTTTAATATCAAGAGTTATAAGAATTCCTATTACAGGAATAATAACTGCAACTTGAAACTCATATTTTTTACCTGATGATCTCAAAGAAATATGAGTTTAAGTGGCTACTGGTATTCATTTACTTACTGCTCTGCCCTTTTATTCTATTTGTGCAAGGGTCATCTAATGGCCTGGAGCAAAACTGTAAGAATTGCTTCTGGAAGCAGTTCTTCATTACCATTGTCCAGAAACCAAATGGCTTCCAGCTATTAATTTTCAGAATTACTACATGCCTGCAGTTTTAATATTAAATAAGTTATCAAATTTTATGATATTTGGCTCATTATCCTGTTTTAAGACAGAAAGTTGTAGATATTGAAGAAGTACAAGTATAAATTTGCCATCCACCCTCATTTTTTTTTCCAGGCTACATGTTATTTATGAAGTGGTGCTCTTCCAGGAGAAAATAGACTCTAGACTGACAAATTCCACACTGACAAAATCTGTTCTGATAATTGGTATGGATTCTCCCAATTATAGTAAACAATGGCCCTCACAGTGTAAGTTGTTTAACTAAGGTTATCCACATCATGAAAAGAGAAGCTATTAGCAAAAGAGAAATAACTTAAGAACTTAAGAAGACCCTAGGTAGTCCATATAGTCCAGCATCCTATACCAGCAGCCACGCAGATGCCTCTGATACGTAATGTAATGTTCCATTTCTATACCGCCCTCCCCCAAAGGGCTCAACGTAGGATTAAGAAATACAGAAAATATTAGGTAAAATTTAGATTCAGGCTTATTTGGGCATAAAATTACCTGTATGCCTGAATAAGATGAATGTCATATTCGGTATACCCTGAATATATTCAGGTATCCTGAATAATTTAGATCAGTCTGATTTTGGGGGGAATTTTTTGGTGTTTTTGGGGTTTCAGCCAGCAGGGGGGGCATTTTTAAAGCTAGCAGTATTAAAATGTCTGGGAACCTTCCGGACATTCTCCTGATGATCCCACCCATGTTTGGTAACATTTGGTTCATGGGGTCAAAAGGTATGGACCCATAAATGGGGTGCCCCACCCTCATTGTTTCCAATGGGAGCAAACAGGAGATAGGGGCTATCCCTTTAAGGGTCCATAACTTTAGACCCCCTGAACCAAACTTCACCAAGCTTTACTGGAATTATCAGGAGAGCCTCCAGAATATACCCTGAAAATTGGGTGCTGCTGGCTTTAAAAACATGCACCCCACAGACCCCCACAGAAATTTCCCATTGGCTACAATTGAGCCACTTCAGAGTACAGAATCTCCCAGCTCTTCAGTAAGTTCCATGGTGGGAAAAATATTCCCACCATAGACTTCAGTGGGGCTTGATGTTATGCCCAGTTGGCTCTGTGCTGGAGATTTTATTGGGGGCTTTGGACTAGGGGTCTTGCTCTGGGTAGGGGCACCTATTACCCACAGGGCTGCTGCTGTGTCTCCTGAAAGGAACGAGCCAACTTTGCTGAAGTTTGTATGGCTGGGCATTCATTCTGTGGGTATCAGGTTCACCTTCAATCAGATACCCACAGCATTTTGCCCTCCCACTCAAAGTTGGCTGCTTGCAAGCAGTGCCACGGAGCATGGGATGTGGGTCTTTTGGTGGGGGGTGACAAGCAGGAGCACTGAGAGGGGAAGGTGGGGTGCAAGCAGGGACAGTGGGAGAGGAAGGTGGGGGTGCAAACAGGGGATGTGGGAAAGGAAGGTGGAGGGGTGGCAATGCGTAGAAGGGAAGGGAAATCAACATTGAAAGCAGCATTGTTTGGCTAAATTCAGCATGAATTGGGGAAGATTTAAAGGAAGAGTTCCCTTTAAATCTCCCCCCAACCCACACTGAATTTAGCCAAACAAAACAACACTGCTTTCAGCATTTTTTTAAAGGGAAGCCATGAGGCTCTGGCAATCTGGGAAAGTGGAGGAAGGGGGAGGGGAGGGGAGGGGAGGGGAAGCAATGTTGAAAAAAGCATTCTTGTTTGCCCAAATTCAGCGTCGATTGGGGGAGATTTAAAGGGAGAGCTCCCTTTAAATCTTCCCCCCCCAATCCACACTGAATTTAACCAAACAAACAATGCTACTTTCAGCATAGTTTAAAGGGAGCCCTTGAGGCTCCCAGCCCCCTCAAACCTATTTGAATGCCTGAATTGCGATTCGGATTTGGGCATTCAAATGGATTCGGATTCGGCTTGATTCAGGCCATTTGAATTTGGCCCAAACTCCAGCTGAACCGCCCGAATCGAGACAATAGTCTTCTTTGTTGCCACCCTCTAGCAGCTGATATTCAGAGGCAGTTTTCCTTTGCACATAGAAGCATGAGTGGGCTGAGGAGTAAAAACAACAACCCTAAAACAAGCCAAACTGAGGGGTCCACAATCTGGCACCGCATGGGTCATTCAGCTCAGTGGTGCAAACAATGTATTAACTCACCAAGAGCTTCCTCTTGAAAACTGGCAGCAAAGCAAGAAAAAAACAGTAAGTCAACAACACCAGTCTCCATTGACAATGAAGGGTTGGAGCTAAGTGGCCTCTTAGGCTTTGGCAGAGTTATGGGAGCTTGTTTATGCTTGCTCCTGGGAACCAATGGTGCTCTAGTGCAGAAGCCCAGTGGGGAATTTCCCTATAAGTTAAATGGTCAGTCCAACCATGGATAGAAATTTCATTCATCCATCATACAGTTGATAGCAATCAATGGATTATGAAGACTGAATTGGAATTTCCCCCTTTTAAGCTGTTTAGCTAAGTGGTTATATCACCAAGTCTTGTGGCAGATAATCACAAAGGTTAATTAATACATTATGTGAATAATTACTTTCTTTTGTCTGCTTTGAATGTTCTTTCAAAGGTTGTATTGTGTGACCCTTCGTTCTACTATGATAGGAAAGGAGAAGCAGAAAACATCTTCCCCTTTACTATATCCAGACAGCTTCAGAGAAATACAGGGTACTATCCAGAGGAAGTTAAATGCTCTTATGTCCCATAGATTTTAATGAGAGATTTTAAGCATACACTTAAATCTCTCTCATGAAATCTCTAGGATTTAAAGACGCTTAACTTGGTTGGATTGCATCCATGTCTTGCTCATGAAAGACATTTCAAGAAACAAGTGATATGTTCCAAACTCAGTACAATGTCCCACTGCTGGAAATCCCTCTGTCCAGTCCACCTTTATATGCATTTAAAGTTTTGTCATATTGCCAAGCCAGCAACTTTACTTTAGCCAATTTGAACAGCCGGACAATTATTTTAGCATCTGTCTTTGGAAGAGTTTGTGGAAGAAAGGCAGGAGGTGATATTTATAGACTTAAAACCACTGTGACAGGAATGACTGATCCTTTAATGATGGTGTAGACTCCTATTTTACTAGAGGTACAGGAGGTGCACTAGGGAATACAATTTTTTAAAAAAATTATCCAGTCATTCCATGTTCTAGAGATTTCAGTGTGGACAATAACTTTTCAAAGGAAATGGAATCTTTTATTTAAATCTGCAAACGAATTGCTATTGCCCAGGGAGAGCAGAGCCAGTTTTGATCCAAGATAGCATGCCTATGAATTATGGATTTTTTTTGACATATTTATTTCGAATAGGAAAGCACCATAATTTAAGTATATTGCTAATGCAACTGTTTGTACTTTCAGTCTATTTTAAACTAATGCAGGTTTTGTTTCTTTGTGGAATTCCAGATTTTGCTTTCTAGTAGCAGTATGGTAGTAGCAGATATTTTAAAAAGTACTTTATAGTTCAACACAAATATATTTATTGTGTTATTAGAGCATATTGTCTCTTAAACTTTCAGAAAGATTGTACACGCAGATATTAAGACTTCCTTTTAATCCAGTATCAGCAAATGTCCTCTATTTAAGTTATTTTTTATATTTGCTTACCCTTTTGTCGGCAGTTCAAGTTCTCTTCTTGTCACAAATGGTTTTGTAGATTCATTCATATTATCTACATACTGTATAGTTTTCTTGTGTAAATTGGTTTCTGTCAGTCAAAGGCACTGTGTCACTCCCAGGTTTCCCCTGGAAGTGTTGAAATGCTGTTCACCGACAGTGTCCCCCATGTCACCACTCCCCCAGCTCCCTCCTAATTTTTCTCACACACAAATCTGACAACTCCCAATTCTGTCAATTGTCCAGCAGTTAAACCACCAAACTCCTCCATTTCCCCCCAACATTCCAATCCACATGGGGCTTCCTCATGGACTGAGGAGGAATACCTAAAGACCTAGCTATGGTCAAGTAACCAGCTCCCCTAATTTGGGACCGTGGGTATCTGTGACCCCACTTTTTGAAAGTGATTGGACAAAGTTCCTGGGATTCCAGCTACTCATTTGATCTGGTTCTTCAGTTCCCTGTCCACCTAAATATACTATAGCCCACTCTGCAGTCCTCCAATTTACTTATTAGAACTTCATGGTGAAGTTCTAATAAGCCTTACTGAAATCCAGGAAAACAGTTCAAAGCCTTACTGAAATCCAGGAAAACAATACTGAAGGCATTCCCGTGATTCAGTAAGCTTGTCACTCAATCAAAGAAGGAAAGAAGGTTGGTCTGGCAGTACCTGTAGAAGACAAATCCATGCTGAGTTCCCTGGATCACCAAGTTTCTTACAGATGCTTGAATGTTGACCCTAATGTTCTCTCATATCTTCCATGGGACAGAGGTCAGACTTTCTGGCCTGTAGTTTTCTGGATCATCCTTGCTCCTTATTTTGAGGATTGGGATAACATTTGCCCTCATCCAGTTGTGTGTCACACTATGACCAAATTAGCTCATTGGAGCTTGACAGGCAAAAAAATAGACACAACTCAAAGTGGCTGTCAATAACACATTGGAAAATGGCATAGCAAAAAAGAAGTTGAATAGATTATTTTAGGGAGCTATAATAGTTTTGGGACCTTATCATCCTAAACTGCTTAAGAACTATGTGCTCCCTCAGTCAACTTTTCCAAGAGTTGAACAAGTATTTCCTATTCTGTTTCTTTTTATGTGCACTTATAACACTTCTCAATAGTCTTGCTTCTCTGCTTTTTGCAGAGATGTAACGTAGAGCTATCCTTCTTAACCCCAAAATCTCTTTCTTACAATACTAGTTCACATCCGCTATGTGTACATATGACATTTTATGTCCTAATATGCATCTCTACACTTCCAAAAGTTTGTTGTTCATTTGGAGAGAACTTCTTAAGAGTTGTATTGCCAAAAACTTTCACAGCTGGAATCAAATGGGTGTAGATTCCTGGATTTTCGGCTGTGTAGCCATGGTCTGATAGTTTTTGCTCCTAATGTTTTGCCCACATCTATGGCTGGCATCTTCAGAGGCACATCATGGTAAGATGTGTTCCTTTCCTTGGCACAGTTCTTCACGGAGTTCTTCACAATTCTCCTTAGCCACTTCACCTCATTCTCGATTCCAGATTATTTATGAACAAGTTAAATAGCACACATTCTACTTCTATCTTACAATTTGGCTTTTCTTAGCCATCAACACAACACATATCTCATTTTAAGTGTATCTGTATCTAACATGGACTTTTGAGGTAGGAATAAGGTGAAGAAAGTTTTTTGAGCAAATGTGTCTTAGAAAATGCTGCACACTCAGTTCAAAGACCATACGTGCAGTGTTAATTATCATTGTGTTCTGTTTTCCTGAAAGTGAAGCTGATAGCTAAAGGAGATGGAATAGATTAGCAAGTACCAGAGCTTGATACCATAATCAGCTTTAAAGTTAAGTTGCTTTCTGAAATAAGTCATTTAAACAGGAGTCATTTGAGCTTGGTATTTTTTCCCCCTTGACCTTACACAACCTGAATGAGTTTCTTTTCCAAATTCAATTTTTAAAAAGTTTGAAGCTATTCCCTTTTTTAAGGCTCATAGGACAACAAAGGGATTATTAAAAATCACATACAAAAATAAACTACTGTCATTCCATGTTCTCCAGAACGTCACTAATTAAAGTACAAATATGAATGTAACGTCCCAGATCTTGTATCACCATCCTGTATATGTTCCTATATTTTCAGAGTCAAATTAACCTTACCAGATCTTGCTGGCCTCTAAGGTGCTATTGAACTTGAATCTAGCCACCTGGTGTACTAATGTATACTGTGGTGAGTTTGGCAAAGAATGATTGATCAGGATCAAGTCAGGATATCTGTTTGGAGGTCACACAAAATTATAGCTAAAATAAACCGTGGCTAATAAACTAATTTCAGACCTCCTCATTTGGCATAACATAACTAACAACAGTAGAAGGAGTGGTCCCTGATCAGGGGATCACACTAGTCACCATAAACTAAAATTAATTAATCGTTAAATAATAAACCACAATTTCATATGACATATGAACTGAAAGGCAGTCTCAAGGGGTAAAGAAACTTTTCTCTTTCATGCGCTAATGACAATTTGCAGCAAATAATAATGCAAAGGCAGACAATGTCAAACTACTTCTGAACATCTCTTGTCTTGGAAACCCTATAGGGTTGCCATAAGTGTGCTGTGATTTGGTGGCCCTTTCCACCACCAAGTATTAGAACAAAACAGAAAACTATCAGCACTGGAAGAATTCCTGGTAAAATATGGATCCTGTCTATACTGAGTAATGATGTGAAGCTTTAAAAAAAGTCAGACAAAAACTATTTGGGGGAAGATTAAAATTATTCTGGTACTAGAATTCTAATCAGAGCAGTATTGAGAGAAACCTTCAAATTTAAACCATTCCCTTATTATCTGTAAGTTGTTCTAAGCTTTTTACTTTTAAGTAAAGCACAAGCAATTACAATAACATTATTATTATTAAAGAGGCCCAGACAGATCCACACTTATTCTTACTGTATGGTTCCCCAGATTCTGCAAACATTTCATCCTCTTTGTGAGAGCACACTCAGCAGAGAGAGAAAAATCACATATATGGGAGGTGCTTTTCAATGCTAGCAAAAATGTTCACAATGATGGCTCTTTTTAAAATCTCAGCCCTAGCTGTTACTATCTTGGAACTATTGTTGCTGTCAGCAATCATAATGCTTAAAGGACAGCTTCATGCTGGGAAGTTTACACTAGCCCAAGACTTATTGAATATTGACACTGGTGCAGGTCTATATTCAAAACAATTTTTATTCCACAGCAGCAACCTCAGCTACTGCAGCATATCAGTTATCTCATGTATTGTTCACATTTATGTTCAGTATCCTAGTAAAGTCTTGTCCAACCAGCCTGGAGCTACAAGCAACTAGTCTGGAACCAAGATCAATCTACAAAATGTCAAAACATAATGAGAAAGAGTGGAGGAAGAGACTGTACAGCTTAGTGAAATGGAACAAGTATATGAAGTCATTCACCTCTAAGTCATGGTTTTGACTCTTCTTGACTCAATAATGAATGTGTTCTTCCCCTTTATTATTTGAACATTGTCCAGTGACCTATGTAAAATAAGATTTTTGGTCTCAGTACAGTTTCTTTGTTGACTAGGTCTGTATCATACAAAGAATCACTTCAGTTGACATTAATAGAATTTTCACGCCTTGTGGTAATATCAGAAAAGATAGCTAAGCATAGAAAGTGGTACTTAACTGAGAAGTTTAAATATCAATGTCTGAATTACAACCTTACAACCTATCTACCTTAGAAGTTCATATATGGTCTTTTTCGTTCAACAGTAGTAATAAATGGAAATTTTGAAACTAAATCGTGTGTGTGTGTGTTTGAGTGTACCATCAAGTCACAGCTGTCCTATGGAGACCAAGTAGGATTTTCAAGGCAAAAGACAAAAGACATTCAGAGTGATTTACCATTTTGACTGAGAGAGTTCTGAGAGAACTGAGACTGCCCCCAGGTCACCCAGCAAACTTCCTATAGAAGAGGTCTCCAAACTTTTCAGTATGAGGATCACATCATATATTTTACAAATATTTGCGAGCAGAAAAATATCAATTTTAAATGAATGAATATATTTCAAATGCATAAATGAGTTTTACTTGGATCTTTTCTATAATCAGCATGACATGATTGAGCACAAAAAATAAATGTGATAATTGCAAGCAAATAATGTCATGCTTAAGCTGAAAAAAAGATACATAATCTAAAACAAAGGGAACCCCTTTCTCCCTTCACTTGTCTGCTGGCTGGTATAGTGCAGCATTCGACTCCATGCACTTCCTCTGGACTCCATGTGGAGTTTAGAGGGAGTGCACAGAGTTGAACACTACTCTCAGCTGAATTCCACACTCAACCTGGATCGAACCTGGTTGTCCAAATTGAAGTCAACTGTAGTGACTGCAGCTCCAAGGGGGCAGGGGTGCACGACGCACTGGGCACATGCCCCTGTGGGGTGTGTGGCAAGGGTGTGGTGAGGCATGGCGGGAATGTGGCGGGGAGGGGCGGGAAGGGGAAAGAACAGGGCGGAGGATGCACTAGAGCACCGGGCTCTTTTCCCCCTTGCTACACCTCTGGTCAACTGCTCTTAACCACTACACCACCCTGGGCCCATAACTAAAGGTTAGCCCTTCTTTAAATGTCTACCCAAAGTTTTCTCCCCCCCCCCCCCAAGTGATAGTTTAAATTAATGTGGGAAAAGTGAAGGTCCTCTAGGAAAACTGCTGAAGGAATTTAAGGAAACATAAAAAGGAAGACATTTGATAAGACTAGTACAGTTTCACAACGATTTGTCTTTGTTGTCCAAAGCAAAATAAATGTGGAAATCTTTGTGAGGCATTTCAAGGAGAGAAGCAAAATTTCTCACGCAGGTTTCTTATATCCTTAGCCTGATCAATTTGGGAAAAAATGAATGATACAAATGGTCAATTGCTCAAGCATGTAGTACTTTAATTTGGTAGTGATTGGTAACAGATGCAGAATGAAGCGCTGGTGAGTAATTATATGTAATAGTTCTCAAGAGACTAGCACTTCACACCTGTGAGGAAAAGCCAGTTTAATAGATTCAGAAAACCAATGCATGCAAATGTGGAACAGTGATACTTCTGAATACACTGGAGCAATTTCACAGAGGGACAAATAGTAATGCAGTTTAATACAAATATTAATACAGTTACTATTATTAAGTTGCCAAATAGAAAAACTTTGGAGAGGCATAATAAGGGGTATTTACTGGCTACAAATCTAACAACACTTTCCTGGGAGTTAATTATTGGATAAAATGAAACTTACATTTGAGTAGACCTGCTTAGGATTTCTCCCTTAGTCTATCTGTTTAGATTTACACTCCAAATGTATAATGCTAAAGTTAAACAGACATTGCTATACAGGGATTAAAACTAGTTGAAAATAACAGTGCAGGGGGCTGCTTTTCTAATGGAATAGGTTTGTAGTCTACTGCTGAAATTATTGTAGGTATCCTCTTGTTTTTATAGTGTTTTCTACCTTTGTATTTGTAATTTCTACATCATTTATAGAGTGCCTTGCCTTAGAGAGTTTATTGCCCACATTGATTTCTAAATCTGTCATTCCAGTTCTGTTGCATTGTTCGCTGATGGTGTTATGTTTCTGTGTCCATTTTTTTACCTTTTATAATCCATCTTGAATCTTATTCAGAAACATGGGCTATACATGAAATAAGTACATACATAAATATAAGCTGCCAGTTCAACCTTATCATGCTTCTAGGAATGTTTAAAGCCTCATTCTTGATGTGCACCTCTTTTTGGGTTATACTTTGATGATTTCAAATTTTTCATCCCTCTTGTTCCAACTTCTGCATTTCCTTTTTAAGTTTGCTTGTCTCTTGTGACAACTGAACCAGGGTTATCTTGCATATTTGTTTTCTATTTTTGTTAAACTACTTTTTTCTCAAATAGTATATTTTTGCAGTGTTATCTGTGCATCAATAAATCACAATACAAGTAGGAGACATCTCATTTTCCCTCCCCCACTAATTCCTCTTTCCCTTCCCAAAAGCTCTCATGGCCATTCTTCTTTACTTGCTTCTCTCTTTCCCAGCCACCAGTCAACCTAACTTTATCTCTTTCCCAACATAAGCCATATCTATATATATATAAAGCTAACAGTGTTTTTGTTGATGACAGTATACCTCAGTAACTGCTGGGCCAATTCCTCTGAAAATTCCCAGCCACTATAGTCAGCCAGGTGAGAGTGTTTTTAGATGTTCACATACCTGAAATTTCACACCTGGCCCAGGTAAAACACCTTTTTCCTGGCACTCCCTGGTGAAGGACATGCAGCTGCCTGTGTGTAACTGTCACTTTTAGAATGTTCGTGCTGCTTAGAATGTTCACTCAGATGGCCACATATGATCAGTGAAAACAGTACATAGGCAGTAACTCAAGTGGAAGTGAAACACATACACACACATACACATGAGGGAGAGGGAGGGAGGGAGGGAGGGGTGGCATGCAAGGGAAGAGAGGGAGGGAGAGGAAAGGGATGGAATGGGAGGCATGCAAGGGAAGAGAAGTGAAAGAGGGGAGACAGTGAGGGGTGGTATGCAAGGGAGGGGAGGCAGGGCGCCCAGCATCTTGATATGACCCACCCACCCTAGTGGAGGGAAAGGGAAGGAGGGGGAGGGGTGGCATGCAAGGGAAGAGAAGTGAGGGAGGGAAGAGAGTGAGGGGTGACATGCAATAGATGGGAGGGAGGGGCCTTGCAATCATTGTGCAATGTCACATGTTCAAACTGTTCGCTTCCCCTTTTCTTTCTTTTCCACTTCACCAGCATTCAGACTTGTATTAAGGAGCACGAAAGACACTGTCAGCTTAACCATCCTGAAAAATCTGCAGTAACAGAACATGTCCTAAACAAAACTGGACATAACATTTTATTTGAAAACAATGAAATTCTGGACAATTCAGAAGATTACTATGTCAGACTGCACAGGGAGGCCACTGAAATTCACAAACACCAAGACAACTTCAACAGGAAAGAAGAGACTCTGAGAACTAACAAAGCTCAGCTACCATAACTTAAAAACACCAGAATCAAAGGCCAAGGGCATGATAAGTTCATGGACAACGGACTCCACCCAGACACAGGATTTGCATTCACCAATACAATTGCTGCGGGGAATGCAAATGCAACTACAAATGTAAATTGACTGATAATCCTTCCCGCAATACAATGCACGCAACACACCTTTGCATAGCAAGTTCCACCCAAAACACTTACAGATTGGTTCCCCACCCTTGGACATGGACAGTTTATACCCCACTAAACATTCCCTTCTCACTAGACACAGTGACTTCTCTCTGTGATAACCTCTGAAGATGCCAGCCACAGATGCAGGCGAAACGTTAGGAACAAGATCTACCAGACCACGGCCACACAGCTTGGAATACCCATCACAGTTAGTTATCATGTATGTTTCAGATTGGTAGCCACCTTAGTTTTCCTTATGAGGGTAGAAAGGCAAGATACAAATTTTGTAAATAAATAGACTAATTAGTCAAATACATCGAATAAAACAGTATAGTAGGATTTGGAATGGCAAAAATCTGAAAGAGCTGAAGCCTGAAACAGATCATAAGCATTTAATTGTGAAACATTAAATAATACAGAAATTACACAGTAGGAGCATAAGTATAACAACAAAGCACAATAATATATTGCACAGTCTCTATCTCTTTGCCAAATTTTCTTGCCAGACAATTTCATTACAGTAGAGCCCTATTACCTGTTTAAGAACAATTCAGTTTTACATAATATGCAGAAATCCTGGAGAATGGGAGCCTTCCTAATCTTGTCAGGCAGGCCATTCCATATGGTGGGGGCACAATAGAGGAAGCACTGTCAAGAAACTGGTTCCTTAATGCAGTTTCTTGCTTCCTGCAAACATTGGTTCAGACTGAGGCTTAGCTAAAATATAAATTTCCTTACTGAAACTCAGCAAAATGTTGACTTGAAGAAACTTAGATAAGGGAAATGAGAACATGGTACAGGCCAGAGACCAAGCATAATCACCAAGCATAATCAGTTCCAACCTGCACACCAGGGCTGGGAAAGTGCTTCCAAACCAACTAGCAGCTTGAGAGCTCATAGTGGAAGAGAATCTTTGTCGAAGGGGCAGAGCACAGCTGCAGAGTATCCCATCACATCAGCAAATTCCTATGACCCCCAGGTCACATGGCCAGCAAGAGTCCTTGATGTTCAGTTTATGTTATCAACCATACATCTGAATGGCTAACCAGACTCAGGCCAACATAGGACTGTGAACGTAACACTTAGACCAGTGGTGTGACTCATATAAATTAACAACCGGTTGAACCAGTGGTGGGATTCAAATAATATAACAACTGGTTGCATACAAGTACCATGTGAACAACTGGTTCTGCTGAAGTGGTGCGAACCTGCCGAATCCCACCACTGACTTAAACCCTTTATGTTGGTTTTGTCCCTTGAAACTTGCAGACTCTGAGTTTTGACCTTTGGTTCTGGGATGTACCCTGAGCCTGGCAACTCACTTTGTTTGTGAGTCTTGCCTGCTGAAAATCTTTATTTTCAGCCTTTGTGGTAATTTGAACAAATGCTTAATAGCTGTGTAGTTGCCGCCTGAGGACGGGGCCACCCTTCCTGGAGCCTTTTGACCCAAATAACCATGCTACACTCCGGGCTGGGGTAAATTACTTGGCCATAGCCAACTGTTTATTGCACAGTAAGAAGTGTGAGGCACAGCATGGAATTTTGATCTGATTTGTAACACTGGGCAGCATCTCCTCAGGGGTGCCTCTCAGGCAAGCTGTTCTTCCCGCCATCTTGGTGGCTAAGCAGATGCCCTTGCGGCTGCTGCAGAGTTCCAGCAGTCGATCAGCCTCTTATTGGAGTTTCAATGTGATGCTCAGCTGGGCGGTTGGCCTCTTACTCTAGCATACCATACCACACTGTGCGGGGGTGGATAGCTCCTTAGCTTCCCTCCCCCAGTCCCTCAGATCAATTCCCATGCCCCAAAACTCTGAATGGCTATGACAAAGTAGCATGCATTAACACATTATCAAAGCATAAAGGGGGAGAGGTGGGCGGGCAAGTTGTGGAGTGCATAGCTGGCACAAAGGCCTTCCCGGGCAGCCTGCTGGAGTGCATAGCTGGCACAAAGGCCTTCCCGACTTTTTATAAGCTCAGGCCAGTTTCCCCCAGGTGATGATGTGCATGCCCTTAAGGGGCATGGCAAGGAGGCCCCTCCATCCGCCCTTACTAGGGTGGATGCCAGGGGCTTCCTCCTGCCCATCCCGGGCAGCAACTGCGGCTGCGTTGATTCCCGGCAGCTCTTTTAGTCTTTGAATTAGTGATGTTATTTTATCCTCACGGTTCACTTTATTCTTATTTCTTCCTTTCTCGCTGGCTGGGTAGTAAGAGGACTGCTGGACCCTTACCAGAAGAGGTGTGAGGATTCACACTTCAGTGTTTTGTATTTTGTTTTGCTAACTGCCCTATCCCAAGAGGGCCTCGGATTAGGCGCTCTTGACAAGTACATGTACAGGCAGATATTGACTTTGCCCATCTGCAGAAAGCTTTCCACTCAGAGGAGCAAAGCTGTTGTGGTGGAGTACAGGCAGAAAGGCAGTTCTGGTGATACGATAGACCAAGTCTTTGTATGTGGTAGCCAGTACCTTGAATTCAGCCTGGTAACTGATGGGCAACCAGTGGGAGCCTTTCAGAAGCTGAAACCAGTTTTACTGAAGTCAGTGGGCTCTGGGTTTTGTTCTGTGTCTTGTTCTTCTGGGATTTCATTGCTTTTGTTATTTGATTATTCTGTTGCTGGTCTGATAATTGTATCTGTCTGGTTGTTGTTTTTGTTTCTGATTGTTTTTTATATTGGTAGGTGGTTTCTATAATGGGAGGTTGCTGCTATATAAAGCTTGTTTTCATTCTGTATCTGATGTACAACATTTTGTATTTTTAAAATATTTTATACATGTTATATTTTATTTCTTTTGTAAGTCACCCTGGGAACTTCAGTAGAAATTAGGGGCACAAATTAGGGGTACAAATGAGTTCTGCTTCAGTTTTAAGCTCCGGAAAAAAATAATAGCGCTTAACTGGGAAACAGGAAGAACTAGGGTAGCTAGAGGTATCCCAAAATTACAACTTATATCTAGCCACAGAGATAAGCTCCCTGGACAAAATGGCTGTTTTGGAAGGTAACTTGTATGGCATTATACCTTGCTGAATGCCTTTCTCTTCCCAAAGCCTGCCTTCTCTAGTCCCCCCTCCCCCCCAAAAAAAACAACAGGAATTTCTCAATTCAGACCTGCCAACCATGAAGGACACACAATTGAAAAAATGATGGGCAGTAGAGGTTCTGACAGAAAAGACAGAAGTTGAATACAACACTGAAATTTTAGTTCCTGACCAACAGTATCACACCAGCCTTAATACTTTGGAGCAGGCCTTTGCCACAAACTGTAAAACCTATATTGAATAATGTGAAATTAGTTGATAAGGGACTGAGCAGGAATTTTTAAAGACTGCCTTCAAATTAATTTAAATGTGGACTTTTTTTGGTATGCATTGTTTATAGGCTTTAAGTTCTTTTAATTAGTCCTGGTCTTTATCATTAGTCAGGCCATAATGAGGAATGGCAGCAATTCACCATTTGACAAGTAACTTGAGGCAGTTATCAATGAAAGGCCATTCCTAAGTTACTCCATCACCAGACTCGATTGGTACTGAGCAATATCAACCAACACATCAGTTGCTTGAACGGAAGCTGTAGTGAAAAAGTTGAGCTTTTGATATGCAGACTAGCATAAATAAAGCAGACAGTAACACTGACTAAAGTTGGAGCCAGGATGAAGTTTCCCACCTCAGTGGTAACCAGCAAAGGGTGCTTGTTAGCAGCAACCTATACTGGCTGTTGTGGGTTTTCTGGGCTGTGTGACCATCATCTGATAATTTTTGCTCCTAAAGATTTCTCCACATCTATGGCTGGCATCTTCAGAGGAATATCATAGTAAGATGTGCTTCTCTCCATGGCACACTGCTTTGCTGATACTTTACAGTGGAATCCAAAATGGGGTCAAAAGTGCTGTGGAGGCAGACCTTCAGCACAGGGGCTTGAGCCAAAACCAAAGAAAGTATTCCAGGGGAGGGGAGGTAACATTAGTTGGTTCCCTGAGCCCTTTTGGATAAGGAATACCAATTTTTTTTCCATGCAGAGTTTCACCAGCAAAAATGTGATGCAGCTGAATTATCAGACTGCAGAAAAGTTCTCCCCCATCAGCACACTGTCACCCAAGGCAGCTGATATATTGTGTACCATTGCTGGTTTTTCCCAACAGATGCTGTACATGACCTGTTATGGATACATCTAGCATATAACAGAGCCACCATGGCCAGTGCTATGAGTGAAGTGAGGCTGGTCAGCAGCCAAGACAAGGCAGTGGTTTGGAGACATGCATCCCATCAATAAAAAGCGCACCCGGACTCACCCGGGGTGCTGTTGTGGCAGGGGAGGATGGAGCGGCTGCTCTCTTTCCCCTTATGCCTTGGAGGGTGGTCATGTGATGGTTGGAACCATCATGTGACAAGGGAGCCGGGCAGGCTATATAAGCCGGTGCCTGGCTCGACTCGGCCTCTTCACAAGGCTGTGAGCAAGCAGACCCACCCTCCCTCCCAAAGTGATGTGGCAGTGTTATGTATGTTATTTAATGTTATGCTTTTTGTCGCAGTCTGGGCGGTTTTTTGGGGCATAGGGGCACATCCTTATCGGGTAGGCAGGCTTGCATGCCAGACCTTCCCATGGCAGGGGCCTCAATAAGAGGTCTGGGGGTAGTGGAGGGCTTGAGGGTGCAGGCCTTGGTCCCGAGCTTGCTACTCCTGGCAGGAGGGGGTGTCACAAATGGGTAGGCACCCAAGTGGCATCTAGAAACCTCCTGTCCTGATCACATGACCAGGGTTCAGCGGTACGCTGACTGGTGGGATGCCAGGTTCAACGGTTCGCTGCCTGGTGGCCAGGATGTGTCCCATTTATGCTCACCCATCTTCCTACAGTTATTGTTATTAATAAACTGGGCTGCAGCCAGTTCTATTCCAACAAATAAGTTATCTTGTCATTACTGGGCAAAGCGAAGTCCGCACATCTGCACGCAAAGTGCTCCCTCCATGGTGATACTGTTGCACTATCGTTCCAGGTTTGTGGATTGGCTTCTTGTTCTACTGTCTTGGTAGTGGCTGTGATGCTGCAAACTGCCTACAAGGTGGTTGTGGTGCAGCTGTACCTGCTGCCCCCACCCTGAATGGCGCTGCCCATGATCTAAATCAGCCAAGTATAACTGTTGTATTGGTTTTGTTTTCACATTAACATTTTAAAACAAGTATATCTAAGACCACATGTGATTGATATGAATCAGAGGTGTCAATATTTTGCATGCAAAACAAAAAGAAACATTGGAATTCTAATACTGTCCTGCATAAACAGCTCTGTGTGGCCTGACTCCAATATCAGCACTTCATTTTAATGATAACTGCCGCTCTGGTGTTCATTCTAAAATCCTTAAATGTACTTAACAACCTGTTTATGCTTGGTGTGTATTGAGTTTATGGGGATAGCTAAATGAAGCAGATAAGTATATTATGTAAAACTGTATTCCGAAATGCTTATTCTAGCAGTTAGTATGCATCTGGAGTGAATTTGTAGACTGTTATATAATGGTTCCATGCATACTAAATAAAGGATATTCATTTTCATTTAGAAGAGCACAATTATATAGGAAGCACAATGAAGTCAACAAACCAATCTCAGATTGGGCATGGTTGAAACAGGTATCGCCATTTGGAATTCAACATTAATATTTTATGTTTCCAAATGTCCCTTGTATACAGGTAATGAGGTATTCAGGCATGGATCAGCAGCTGTAGTCATTAAAGTTATACATCTATTATGTATATTAAAACTTTGTTTAACATCAGGGCCTTATTTTTCTTTCCCCTCGCTAACCGACCATTTTCTCAGGCAAACACAACACTCATTTAGAAGACCCAATTTCATCCACATAGCCAGCACTTGTACATCTGTGGTTTTGTTAGTTTTCCTTTCCAGACCTCCCATCAATGTATTTTATTTGGCAACAGGATAAATCATCCTCAACTATTTTTCATAGAATAATATTCTCCACTCCAGTTTTCATAAATGATAAATAATCTCCTTGAAATGTTAAAATGTGAGAGCATTGTCAGATGTGCATATCCACCAATGGCTTCTGAGAGGTAAATGTTCTATTGATCTACTTGTGAATGCTCATCTTGTTTCTGTTGCTAGGCAGCTGGTACTTGGTGCCAAGAAATTATTCAAGGAGTCTTGGGTACAAGTACCAAAGCAGGTGTGAGGCAGTAAGCTGGTCAGCAGGGAGGGGATTGAAGGGTGGAGGTTGTTTAGAGAGGCTGTGGATACCATAAGGAAGTGAAATGGTGACTGCACTTTATTCCTCTTGTCACAAAGGCATGCCCCCCTGATAGGAATGGATGTAAATTTTTTTATTCTTATTGCAAGCTTTAAAAAAATATGGAAAACTGGAAAGTCTGCACACTGTTTTGTGTCATCGTGTCATAAGTGTGGGGGTAGGGGAGTGGGGGTTATTTTAATGGTGTTTTTTGTAGTTTTAATTGTTGTATTTTATTTATTTTTTATTGCAGTTTTATTGTTTTTAACCTGGGTAAGCCACCTAGAGACATGGTTATGAGGTGGGGTAAAAAAATGTAAATAAATAAAATTAAGTGAGGTTACATGACTTCTGTTTCTAGATGATTCTTGGGACCAGTACTAGAACCTTTGCAAGTTCCTATTCCAGTTTTGTTTCCTTCTTGTGTGAATAGAATCTTTAGTTACCATTTTGCTGATTTTCCTATAAAATGTGTGCATTTTCCAACTATTTATATATCAATAATTCAGTGTTACCTATTATGTGTACATATTGTATTTTTAAACATTGTATTGAGGAGGAGAAAGGCTAATATGTCCTATAAACTTAAGGTTGTTCTTTGGTCATCAATTTTCTGATCAGATTTGCTAAATAAGAGAGCCAATGTGGTCTAGTGACTAGTACATTCTACTAAAATATGGCCTATCCAGGTTTAAATCCCTATTCTTGCTACAAAATCAGTGCATATTAATGATGCTTTTCTCCCACCTATTTAAATATACTTTATGCCTACATATATTTTAAAACACATTTTAAAATGTACTTCATATACAGTCACGCACAATCTATCTGGGGCTTCTTTATTAGTGGTGCCTCAGAATGAGGCTTCTGGACCTGATTTTAAGCAGCTCTGAAAGAACTGAAAACAGTAAAATAATACTGCTGGTTTTGAAAATACATATGGGAAGAAGGCTGTAGCTGCTTGCTACAGCAATTATCTTCAGGAAACCAAGAATTAATGTGGAAAGTTAAATAAACTGAGTTGCAATATTATTGGCAGGAACATACACAAAGCTGTAGGCAAAATGCTGTTGTAGAGGTTTCCTGCTGTGTTCTATAGTATCTTGTTCTATTTTGAATTTTTGCTGTATTTTTTAAAAGTTTCTTTACGATTCAGATTTTGAAAAATGACAGAGTTGGGATCTTTAAAACAGCAACTTGACAAAACATGTAATACATTTTCAAATACAATATACTAACATGAAATAAAAAATAACACAGTCCACCACCTCCCTAAGTCAAGATTGCGCATAAATAAATCTCCAGGGGTTATGGAACCCCATAGCTATATGCTTTGTAGTCAATTCAACACTCCAAACTAATACAAATAATAAAAATAAATGTTTGCCTCATTATTTTTGTGTATTCACATGGTGGTTGCTTTGGTCATGGCTACTGGACAAAGGAGAGGCCTAGAATAATCAAATACAAATTAGACATTTTAAGAAGGCAGATTTGACCTGACCTGCCTAGTGCAATGGTGGCGAACCTTTGGCACTCCATATGCTATGGACTACAATTCCCATCAGCCCCTGCCGGCATGCCCAATTGGCTATGCTGGCAGGGGCTGATGGGAATTGTAGTCCATAACATCTGGAGTGCCAAAGGTTTGCCACCACGGGTCTAGTGCCTATTCATTATTTAACACAGCAGTGAATACAATCAGTGGCAAACAAGGGCTGATTACCCACTACTGGCGTTCCCCGCCCTTGCCCCACTCTGCTGTGAGAGGTGGTGCCAGAAGTGCTCTCACGTTCCCTGGGAAAAAAGAAGCATGTGCAGGGCAAAAGGAAGTCCATCAGGACAAGATAAGTGCCTCCTCTCTCAGCATGGCACAAAGAGGAAGTGTGTTGGGACAAGGTTTCTTTCCCTGGCATGTTTCTGGTAGGCTTACATGCTGAAGGGTATAAGACACAGTTGTTCGGAAGAGGGCCTTACCATCCCCATTATCTGGAAGACTGAGTACCGGGAAAATATCAAGCTTTTGTATTGTCTGACAAGATCTGGGCCTGCAATAGGAGATCAGAAGGTTAAGGAAAAGGTGAAAGATTTGATATTGGGAAATAGCTATACCTGGTATCTTGACTCTCTTGTTTAAGTGAGGCTGTTTGTCCTTGTCTCATCTGCTGTTTGGGGACGCGTTTGGGGAAGCAGAATGAGGTAGGGTATGGATGGTTTCACCATCAGTAGAATATAGGGGAGATATGTGATGAGAATAACAATAGGCCAGGTAAGGGGAAGGGACATTACCCATTTGTGTTTTCTCTTCTGGTGACCACATCAACATCCTGCCCGGCCAGGGCTGGATTAAGACCTTAAAAGCCCTAAGCACTGAAAAGATTATAGTACCCCAATATACTATAGATGTAATAAATGTATATAGATGTAATGTAGATGTAATAAATGTATATATCGGATTTGTACAAAGGTACAAAATAAATTTTAATGTTGCTTACTCCTGCATTTTTGAATTGAAAAGTCTTTGATCATATCCTCAAAATTAATCTGATGTAACGTATCTGCTTCAATACTTAGCAGAGATAAGGGGGGGGGGAGATCCTGTGAGGCCCTCGTTACTTGAGGCCCTGAACACATGCTTATTGTGTTTAATGGTTAATCCAAGGCTGTGTTTGGCTCTCTGTCTCTCTTTCTACTGCCAAGTCGTAGCTTACTTATGCCTACTCTGTAGGGTTATTAAGGCAAGAGATGTTGGGAGGTGGTTTGCCATTGCCTTCCTTTGTGTATTCTTTGGTGGTCTACCATCCAAAGGCTAGCCAGGGCCGCCCCTGCTTCACTTCCGAGATCTGATGATGTAGGATTGAGTTTATGTTGGTGTACCACTCATCCTGCTGCCCAGCCATAACTCTGTCTTAGCTGGTGAGGTGGTTTGGGGGGGGGTGTTGAAGGCTCCTATGGGGGGCTTCAACATCCATGCCAAGGCTACCTTGTGGGGAGCACTCAGGATTTCACAGTTTCCATGAGAACTATGGGAAGGTGAGTAGGGGAATGGGGAGGGTGGTGCTGGGTTGGAGGGAGCTTGGGAGGGCTGGTCTTTGGGGCAACAGGAGGGTGAGGAAATGGGGAGGGCCATGTTGGGGGCTGTAGGTAGAAGGTGGCAAGCTGCCACTGTCCTGTTGGCCCAGCTTACAACCAGTCAGCACATACAACACAAATCCACAGCTTTAAGCAAGTCCTGCACACCAATTGGTGAAAAGTGAGACACTGACTCATGTTCCTTAGCAAATTATGTCCTAGGATATTACTAAAGTAGTATGATCAGGGATTCTGGCACTTTACACACACACACACACACACACACACACACACACACACACACACACACACACACACACAGAGAGAGAGAGAGAGAGAGAGAGAGAGAGAGAGAGAGAGAGTTATATTTTAAATGCTTTTTAATGTCAACCAACTTGGGGGCCATAGACTGGATAGTAAGGTTGCATAGAAACATTTTAAATGAATTAAATACCACAGGATATTGCCTAATGAATGCAAGAGAAAAGAGGCCTGGAACCGTGAAACCCCAGTTTCCCACAGTTATAAAAGAGAGAGAGTACTGGGGTACAGAAAGCTCGAATTGAGGGACAATGATTAATTTTGTGTGAGCCTCCATTTCCTTAATGAAAGCTCAAGACGGGTTTCCATCCTAAAACAATGGAGCATAGGATGGTGCCAGACAGTTTAGGACTTTGAAGGTGAGTACCAAAGCCTTTAATGTGATTCAGTACTCCATCTGGAGCTAATGCAGCTGGCAGAACACAACATAGTGGTGCCTGGCGACAGCAGGGACGTTGGAAAAGAACATGAAATGGTTATTATTTGAAAATCGAGCTTCAGTGACTATGCACAAACCAGCTGTGGTCATCCCAGTCATAATCAGCACCCTAGGTGCCATTATGAAAACTGTAGGGCAGCACTTGAAACATCTTCAAATTTACAAAATCAATATCTGTCACATTCAGAAGGCAGCCCTGCTGGCATCCACACAAATACTACACCAATATATTACAACGTCCTAGGTCTCTGAGTGAGACTTGATTTGTAATAAAAAGCCAACAACCAGCTAAAGATAATAATAATAATAACCATGTTAGTCTAACTTTCCTTCTCTGTTTTAGGACTGCTATGGGTAGGTGACAGCACTATGATTACAATGGTACCTTATTGTTGAAAGCATTTTCTCAATGCCGTTTGATGTATTTGTTTCTTTTCACTATACTTGCATTGTGGAAAGTACAAAAGACCTTTGTTTCTGCTGTTGCATGTGGGCTCATAATAATATGTGAAATTTCCTGCTTGTATCAACCACATGACAGGCCCATTACAGCGATTGTGTGTCTGTGTGCCCAAGTTTCCATCTTACCTGGATTGCAGTTAGCTAGCTCTGAAGCTCAAACAACTTGCCAAGAATGGAGAGTGAGGACAGAGGCAAACAGAGACCTATTGGCTATTGCAATGACCTTGTGTCCATATCAAGGAGGAACACAGCATTAATTATTCTGTGTTCCCTACAAGGAAACTAGGGCATTTCATGTTTAAATGTTCCATTGCTTAGTATTAATTGTGCTACAATAATCTAACTTTTTCCAGAAATGTATTGTTGAAATCTTTCAGGCCGGAATCACTGGGGTGTTGTGTGGTTTCTGGGCTGTATGGCCGTGTTCTAGTAGCATTTTCTCCTGATGTTTCACCTGCTATCTGTGGCTAGCATCTTCAGAGGATGTGATGGCAGTAAAGCAAGTGGAGTATATATACCTGTGGAATGTCCAGGGTGGGGGAAAGAACCATTTGCCTGTTAACAAGCGTAAAGGGTGCAGTTAACAAGCTTGATTTGCATGTGTTGGGTGGGATTTACCCAGTGGTGGGATCCAAAAAATTTAATAACAGGTTCCGATGGTGGTAGGATTCAAACAGTGGGGCCGCCGCACACACGCACCTCCAGTCCCTATTGTAGCAGCAGAAGAGACTTGGCCAGGAAGAGCAGAGTGACCTGCTGGTGTTCATTTTGGAGGGCTTTTCTCAAAGCCACAGCTTTTACAACAGTGTTATTTTAACAGGGGTTATCTCTTTTTCTCCTTGTAAGGCTGCTGAATCTGGAAGGTGGGGCTTAACAGGGGTTAACAGAGTTCATCTCTTGTTCCTCTTTGTCCTAAGAGGTGGGGCTTTTGTCCTGAGAGGTGGGACTTTAATTCAGTCTCTGGAACCAGCGGCGCGCGCCTGGCGGCGTGCGCAATTTTAATTTAATTTTTTTTGTTTTTTAAATTAATAAGGACATATTTGACAGATAGTACGTGCAGATAGCTCCAGGGGGGCACTGACTAAAAGCTTAATATTTACATATCTAAACAAATCAGATATGAAGGCAGAAAGCCAGCAGGGGGATGGGGGCTTTCCAGTGTTTCTAGCTCTGAAGTGTCCACATGTATGATTATCTGCCACTGGGACAGAAGTCGTTAGGTGTGCCCTGGCTGCAATGAGCTCCTGGCACTCAAGGAACGTGTGCGTTCTCTTGAAGCCAAGGTGGCAAACCTGGAGAAGCTGAAAGAGGGAGAGAGGGTGACAGGCGAGGCTTTCAGGGACCTAACGGCGAGGTCCCACTCCCAAGGTGACATCTACCGTCCAGATGTCATGGAGAATATAGAAATAGGGATGGAGGGTGCCAGTCTGAGGTGGGGGAAGATGCCCGCTTAGATGGGATCCCTTCCTTAACTGGTGATCAGCTATCCTCTTGCACTGAGGATACCCCTCGGGGGGGAGGAGTGGGGAGCTCCTTGTAGTGGAGTTGATTCGATCGTAGAAATGTAGAGAGTTGGGTTTGTGAGAGGCGTGATGACCGTATGTTGACTTGCCTGCCTGAGTGCGAAGGTTGCGGATGTCACGCTTCGACTAGATAGGCTTTGGAACGGTGCTGGGGTGGAGTCCGCAGTTGTGGTCCACGTTAGCACCAACAACATTGGGCAATGTAGCCGGGGGGTTTTGGAAGCGAAATTTAGGGTGCTAGGAAGCAGGTGGAGGTGCTCGACGTCCCAGGTGGCATTCTCAGAATGCTACCCGTTCCACGCAGCAGGCCGAGCTAGGCAAGCGGAGATACAGGGTCTCAATGCGTGGATGAGAAGGTGGTGTAAAGGCAGAGGGTTTCAGATTTGTCAGGAACTGGGGGGAACCTTTTGGGACAAGGTAGGCCTGTGTACAAGCGGGGACGGGCTTCATCTTAACCAAAAAAGAGAGGAACCAGGCTGCTGAGGCTCAACATTAAAAAAGGTGGCAGAACAGCTTTTAAACTGATCACTGGGGGAAAGCAGAAGGCAGGAGCTAGAGGTGACTTCGGTTCGGAATACAGTATCTGTGGGGATGCAGACAGAGAGGGGAGGTTTTTTCTAAATCAACCACATACAAGCGAGGAACATAGCAATGTGCATGTGACAAGGGATAGTGTCTACAAAAGACTTGAGGGTAAAGCTTACATAAATCCCAGGTTAAGGACAGAGACAAGGTATACAGGTGTCTCTATGCTAATAATTAGAAGCATTAGGCCTAAAATGCGGGAGGCTAGAGTACAGAGTTTGGAAAGGAGGGACTTTGATATAGTGGGCATTACTACAGAGAGACATGGTGGAATGAGGGAGAACCAGTGGGATGCTGTTATACCAGGCTACAGGCTCTATAGGAAGGATAGGACAGGGCGCATTGGGGGTGGAGTTGCCCTTTACATCAAAGAGAGCATAGTATCACATAAAATAGACAATGCAAGGAGAGCTGGTTCCCCTACAGAATCACTGTGGATATCAATACCAGGTGTGAAGGACAGTTTAATATTAGGGAATATAATATAGTCCCCCAGACCAAAGTGCACAAGAGGATTCTACAGAGATGGAAAAAAAAGAATTAGAGAGGCCAACAAAAACAAAAAATGTAGTGGTAATGCGTTGATTTTAACTATCCCCATATAAACTGGATAAATGCGTGTTCGGGTCATAGTAAGGAGAGAGCATTCCTGGATATGCTAAATGACCTGGCTTAGAGCAGATGGTTGTGGAACCAACCAGGGGAGAGGTGATCCTAGATCTAATTCTATGTGGGACCCAGGACCTGGTGCGGGAAGTCAGTGTTGTTGAGCCGATGGGGAACAAACCACAATGCTGTCAGATTCAGTATCTCAGCATGCGAACAAGTGGCAACTACTAATGTAGTTACATTCGCCTTCAGAAAGGGAATTTCTCTCAAAGATAGAGGGGGATGAGTCATGAGGAAGCTGAAAAGGGAAAATCAAGAGAGTCAAAACTGTCCAGGATGCTTGGAGGTTATTTAAAAACACAGTAATAAAAGCTGATCTGGAATGTATTTCCACAGGTTAGAAAAGGCAGCACCCAGTCCAAAAGAAAGCCACCATGGTTAACAAGAGATGTTGAGGACATTATCAGAAAAAAAGAAATGTCTTTTAGAAAATGGAAGTCCAGTTTGGCTGATGAAGAATCTGAGAGGGAACACAAATGGTGGCAAAAGAGAAGCAAGTTAGCTGTAAAGGGAGGCAAAAAAAAAAAGGATTATGAGGAACGCATGGCTGTGAACATCAAGACCAGCAACAAACAGTTCTTCAAGTACATCAAAAAGCAGGAAGCCAGCAAAGGGAAATGGTAGGCCCAGTTAGATGACAAAAGGACAAAGGGTGTGCTAAAAGATGGCAGGGAGATTGCAGAGAGGCTGGATGAATTCTTTGCATCGGTCTTCACGCAAGAGGAGGTGAGGAACATTCCTGCACCTGAACCAAGCTTCTTGGGAAGCCCGAATCCGAGGAACTAAGCGAAGATAGTGGTAGACAAGGAAGAAGTTCTGGCAGCCATTGATAAACTAAATGCTACCAAATCCCCTGGCCCAGATTGCATTCACCCAAGAGTTCTTAAAGAGCTCAAGCATGAGAATTGCTGATCTTCTCACTTTAATATGCAACTTATCCCTGAAATCAGGCTCCATCCCTGAGGAACTGGAAGATGGCCAATGTCACACCAATCTTTAAGAAAGGATCTAGGGGGGACCCGGGAAATTACAGGCCAGTCAGTTTGACATCTGTTCCTGGTAAATTAGTAGAATCTATCATTAAAGATAAAATTATAAAACATGTAGAAAAGCAAGACCTGCTGAGAAAGAGTCAGCATGGCTTTTGCAGAGGCAAATCCTGTCTTACAAACTTACTAGAGTTCTTTGAAGGTGTAAACAGGCATGTGGACAGGGGTGAACCGGTGGACATTGTCTACTTGGATTTCCAAAAGGCTTTTGACAAAGTTCCTCACCAGAGACTGTTGAGAAAACTCAGCAATGAAGGAATAAGAGGGGAAGTCCTCCTATGGATTAAAAACTGGTTGATCCACCCCCCCCCCCACGCCGCCCCACCCCCCACCCCCCCCCCCCACCCCCCCCCCCCCCCACCCCCCCCCCACCCCACCCCCCCCCCCCCCCACCCCCCCCCCCCCCCACCCCCCCCCCCCCCCACCCCCCCCCCCCCCCACCCCCCCCCCCCCCCACCCCCCCCCCCCCCCACCCCCCCCCCCCCCCACCCCCCCCCCCCCCCACCCCCCCCCCCCCCCACCCCCCCCCCCCCCCACCCCCCCCCCCCCCCACCCCCCCCCCCCCCCACCCCCCCCCCCCCCCACCCCCCCCCCCCCCCACCCCCCCCCCCCCCCACCCCCCCCCCCCCCCACCCCCCCCCCCCCCCACCCCCCCCCCCCCCCACCCCCCCCCCCCCCCACCCCCCCCCCCCCCCACCCCCCCCCCCCCCCACCCCCCCCCCCCCCCACCCCCCCCCCCCCCCACCCCCCCCCCCCCCCACCCCCCCCCCCCCCCACCCCCCCCCCCCCCCACCCCCCCCCCCCCCCACCCCCCCCCCCCCCCACCCCCCCCCCCCCCCACCCCCCCCCCCCCCCACCCCCCCCCCCCCCCACCCCCCCCCCCCCCCACCCCCCCCCCCCCCCACCCCCCCCCCCCCCCACCCCCCCCCCCCCCCACCCCCCCCCCCCCCCACCCCCCCCCCCCCCCACCCCCCCCCCCCCCCACCCCCCCCCCCCCCCACCCCCCCCCCCCCCCACCCCCCCCCCCCCCCACCCCCCCCCCCCCCCACCCCCCCCCCCCCCCACCCCCCCCCCCCCCCACCCCCCCCCCCCCCCACCCCCCCCCCCCCCCACCCCCCCCCCCCCCCACCCCCCCCCCCCCCCACCCCCCCCCCCCCCCACCCCCCCCCCCCCCCACCCCCCCCCCCCCCCACCCCCCCCCCCCCCCACCCCCCCCCCCCCCCACCCCCCCCCCCCCCCACCCCCCCCCCCCCCCACCCCCCCCCCCCCCCACCCCCCCCCCCCCCCACCCCCCCCCCCCCCCACCCCCCCCCCCCCCCACCCCCCCCCCCCCCCACCCCCCCCCCCCCCCACCCCCCCCCCCCCCCACCCCCCCCCCCCCCCACCCCCCCCCCCCCCCACCCCCCCCCCCCCCCACCCCCCCCCCCCCCCACCCCCCCCCCCCCCCACCCCCCCCCCCCCCCACCCCCCCCCCCCCCCACCCCCCCCCCCCCCCACCCCCCCCCCCCCCCACCCCCCCCCCCCCCCACCCCCCCCCCCCCCCACCCCCCCCCCCCCCCACCCCCCCCCCCCCCCACCCCCCCCCCCCCCCACCCCCCCCCCCCCCCACCCCCCCCCCCCCCCACCCCCCCCCCCCCCCACCCCCCCCCCCCCCCACCCCCCCCCCCCCCCACCCCCCCCCCCCCCCACCCCCCCCCCCCCCCACCCCCCCCCCCCCCCACCCCCCCCCCCCCCCACCCCCCCCCCCCCCCACCCCCCCCCCCCCCCACCCCCCCCCCCCCCCACCCCCCCCCCCCCCCACCCCCCCCCCCCCCCACCCCCCCCCCCCCCCACCCCCCCCCCCCCCCACCCCCCCCCCCCCCCACCCCCCCCCCCCCCCACCCCCCCCCCCCCCCACCCCCCCCCCCCCCCACCCCCCCCCCCCCCCACCCCCCCCCCCCCCCACCCCCCCCCCCCCCCACCCCCCCCCCCCCCCACCCCCCCCCCCCCCCACCCCCCCCCCCCCCCACCCCCCCCCCCCCCCACCCCCCCCCCCCCCCACCCCCCCCCCCCCCCACCCCCCCCCCCCCCCACCCCCCCCCCCCCCCACCCCCCCCCCCCCCCACCCCCCCCCCCCCCCACCCCCCCCCCCCCCCACCCCCCCCCCCCCCCACCCCCCCCCCCCCCCACCCCCCCCCCCCCCCACCCCCCCCCCCCCCCACCCCCCCCCCCCCCCACCCCCCCCCCCCCCCACCCCCCCCCCCCCCCACCCCCCCCCCCCCCCACCCCCCCCCCCCCCCACCCCCCCCCCCCCCCACCCCCCCCCCCCCCCACCCCCCCCCCCCCCCACCCCCCCCCCCCCCCACCCCCCCCCCCCCCCACCCCCCCCCCCCCCCACCCCCCCCCCCCCCCACCCCCCCCCCCCCCCACCCCCCCCCCCCCCCACCCCCCCCCCCCCCCACCCCCCCCCCCCCCCACCCCCCCCCCCCCCCACCCCCCCCCCCCCCCACCCCCCCCCCCCCCCACCCCCCCCCCCCCCCACCCCCCCCCCCCCCCACCCCCCCCCCCCCCCACCCCCCCCCCCCCCCACCCCCCCCCCCCCCCACCCCCCCCCCCCCCCACCCCCCCCCCCCCCCACCCCCCCCCCCCCCCACCCCCCCCCCCCCCCACCCCCCCCCCCCCCCACCCCCCCCCCCCCCCACCCCCCCCCCCCCCCACCCCCCCCCCCCCCCACCCCCCCCCCCCCCCACCCCCCCCCCCCCCCACCCCCCCCCCCCCCCACCCCCCCCCCCCCCCACCCCCCCCCCCCCCCACCCCCCCCCCCCCCCACCCCCCCCCCCCCCCACCCCCCCCCCCCCCCACCCCCCCCCCCCCCCACCCCCCCCCCCCCCCACCCCCCCCCCCCCCCACCCCCCCCCCCCCCCACCCCCCCCCCCCCCCACCCCCCCCCCCCCCCACCCCCCCCCCCCCCCACCCCCCCCCCCCCCCACCCCCCCCCCCCCCCACCCCCCCCCCCCCCCACCCCCCCCCCCCCCCACCCCCCCCCCCCCCCACCCCCCCCCCCCCCCACCCCCCCCCCCCCCCACCCCCCCCCCCCCCCACCCCCCCCCCCCCCCACCCCCCCCCCCCCCCACCCCCCCCCCCCCCCACCCCCCCCCCCCCCCACCCCCCCCCCCCCCCACCCCCCCCCCCCCCCACCCCCCCCCCCCCCCACCCCCCCCCCCCCCCACCCCCCCCCCCCCCCACCCCCCCCCCCCCCCACCCCCCCCCCCCCCCACCCCCCCCCCCCCCCACCCCCCCCCCCCCCCACCCCCCCCCCCCCCCACCCCCCCCCCCCCCCACCCCCCCCCCCCCCCACCCCCCCCCCCCCCCACCCCCCCCCCCCCCCACCCCCCCCCCCCCCCACCCCCCCCCCCCCCCACCCCCCCCCCCCCCCACCCCCCCCCCCCCCCACCCCCCCCCCCCCCCACCCCCCCCCCCCCCCACCCCCCCCCCCCCCCACCCCCCCCCCCCCCCACCCCCCCCCCCCCCCACCCCCCCCCCCCCCCACCCCCCCCCCCCCCCACCCCCCCCCCCCCCCACCCCCCCCCCCCCCCACCCCCCCCCCCCCCCACCCCCCCCCCCCCCCACCCCCCCCCCCCCCCACCCCCCCCCCCCCCCACCCCCCCCCCCCCCCACCCCCCCCCCCCCCCACCCCCCCCCCCCCCCACCCCCCCCCCCCCCCACCCCCCCCCCCCCCCACCCCCCCCCCCCCCCACCCCCCCCCCCCCCCACCCCCCCCCCCCCCCACCCCCCCCCCCCCCCACCCCCCCCCCCCCCCACCCCCCCCCCCCCCCACCCCCCCCCCCCCCCACCCCCCCCCCCCCCCACCCCCCCCCCCCCCCACCCCCCCCCCCCCCCACCCCCCCCCCCCCCCACCCCCCCCCCCCCCCACCCCCCCCCCCCCCCACCCCCCCCCCCCCCCACCCCCCCCCCCCCCCACCCCCCCCCCCCCCCACCCCCCCCCCCCCCCACCCCCCCCCCCCCCCACCCCCCCCCCCCCCCACCCCCCCCCCCCCCCACCCCCCCCCCCCCCCACCCCCCCCCCCCCCCACCCCCCCCCCCCCCCACCCCCCCCCCCCCCCACCCCCCCCCCCCCCCACCCCCCCCCCCCCCCACCCCCCCCCCCCCCCACCCCCCCCCCCCCCCACCCCCCCCCCCCCCCACCCCCCCCCCCCCCCACCCCCCCCCCCCCCCACCCCCCCCCCCCCCCACCCCCCCCCCCCCCCACCCCCCCCCCCCCCCACCCCCCCCCCCCCCCACCCCCCCCCCCCCCCACCCCCCCCCCCCCCCACCCCCCCCCCCCCCCACCCCCCCCCCCCCCCACCCCCCCCCCCCCCCACCCCCCCCCCCCCCCACCCCCCCCCCCCCCCACCCCCCCCCCCCCCCACCCCCCCCCCCCCCCACCCCCCCCCCCCCCCACCCCCCCCCCCCCCCACCCCCCCCCCCCCCCACCCCCCCCCCCCCCCACCCCCCCCCCCCCCCACCCCCCCCCCCCCCCACCCCCCCCCCCCCCCACCCCCCCCCCCCCCCACCCCCCCCCCCCCCCACCCCCCCCCCCCCCCACCCCCCCCCCCCCCCACCCCCCCCCCCCCCCACCCCCCCCCCCCCCCACCCCCCCCCCCCCCCACCCCCCCCCCCCCCCACCCCCCCCCCCCCCCACCCCCCCCCCCCCCCACCCCCCCCCCCCCCCACCCCCCCCCCCCCCCACCCCCCCCCCCCCCCACCCCCCCCCCCCCCCACCCCCCCCCCCCCCCACCCCCCCCCCCCCCCACCCCCCCCCCCCCCCACCCCCCCCCCCCCCCACCCCCCCCCCCCCCCACCCCCCCCCCCCCCCACCCCCCCCCCCCCCCACCCCCCCCCCCCCCCACCCCCCCCCCCCCCCACCCCCCCCCCCCCCCACCCCCCCCCCCCCCCACCCCCCCCCCCCCCCACCCCCCCCCCCCCCCACCCCCCCCCCCCCCCACCCCCCCCCCCCCCCACCCCCCCCCCCCCCCACCCCCCCCCCCCCCCACCCCCCCCCCCCCCCACCCCCCCCCCCCCCCACCCCCCCCCCCCCCCACCCCCCCCCCCCCCCACCCCCCCCCCCCCCCACCCCCCCCCCCCCCCACCCCCCCCCCCCCCCACCCCCCCCCCCCCCCACCCCCCCCCCCCCCCACCCCCCCCCCCCCCCACCCCCCCCCCCCCCCACCCCCCCCCCCCCCCACCCCCCCCCCCCCCCACCCCCCCCCCCCCCCACCCCCCCCCCCCCCCACCCCCCCCCCCCCCCACCCCCCCCCCCCCCCACCCCCCCCCCCCCCCACCCCCCCCCCCCCCCACCCCCCCCCCCCCCCACCCCCCCCCCCCCCCACCCCCCCCCCCCCCCACCCCCCCCCCCCCCCACCCCCCCCCCCCCCCACCCCCCCCCCCCCCCACCCCCCCCCCCCCCCACCCCCCCCCCCCCCCACCCCCCCCCCCCCCCACCCCCCCCCCCCCCCACCCCCCCCCCCCCCCACCCCCCCCCCCCCCCACCCCCCCCCCCCCCCACCCCCCCCCCCCCCCACCCCCCCCCCCCCCCACCCCCCCCCCCCCCCACCCCCCCCCCCCCCCACCCCCCCCCCCCCCCACCCCCCCCCCCCCCCACCCCCCCCCCCCCCCACCCCCCCCCCCCCCCACCCCCCCCCCCCCCCACCCCCCCCCCCCCCCACCCCCCCCCCCCCCCACCCCCCCCCCCCCCCACCCCCCCCCCCCCCCACCCCCCCCCCCCCCCACCCCCCCCCCCCCCCACCCCCCCCCCCCCCCACCCCCCCCCCCCCCCACCCCCCCCCCCCCCCACCCCCCCCCCCCCCCACCCCCCCCCCCCCCCACCCCCCCCCCCCCCCACCCCCCCCCCCCCCCACCCCCCCCCCCCCCCACCCCCCCCCCCCCCCACCCCCCCCCCCCCCCACCCCCCCCCCCCCCCACCCCCCCCCCCCCCCACCCCCCCCCCCCCCCACCCCCCCCCCCCCCCACCCCCCCCCCCCCCCACCCCCCCCCCCCCCCACCCCCCCCCCCCCCCACCCCCCCCCCCCCCCACCCCCCCCCCCCCCCACCCCCCCCCCCCCCCACCCCCCCCCCCCCCCACCCCCCCCCCCCCCCACCCCCCCCCCCCCCCACCCCCCCCCCCCCCCACCCCCCCCCCCCCCCACCCCCCCCCCCCCCCACCCCCCCCCCCCCCCACCCCCCCCCCCCCCCACCCCCCCCCCCCCCCACCCCCCCCCCCCCCCACCCCCCCCCCCCCCCACCCCCCCCCCCCCCCACCCCCCCCCCCCCCCACCCCCCCCCCCCCCCACCCCCCCCCCCCCCCACCCCCCCCCCCCCCCACCCCCCCCCCCCCCCACCCCCCCCCCCCCCCACCCCCCCCCCCCCCCACCCCCCCCCCCCCCCACCCCCCCCCCCCCCCACCCCCCCCCCCCCCCACCCCCCCCCCCCCCCACCCCCCCCCCCCCCCACCCCCCCCCCCCCCCACCCCCCCCCCCCCCCACCCCCCCCCCCCCCCACCCCCCCCCCCCCCCACCCCCCCCCCCCCCCACCCCCCCCCCCCCCCACCCCCCCCCCCCCCCACCCCCCCCCCCCCCCACCCCCCCCCCCCCCCACCCCCCCCCCCCCCCACCCCCCCCCCCCCCCACCCCCCCCCCCCCCCACCCCCCCCCCCCCCCACCCCCCCCCCCCCCCACCCCCCCCCCCCCCCACCCCCCCCCCCCCCCACCCCCCCCCCCCCCCACCCCCCCCCCCCCCCACCCCCCCCCCCCCCCACCCCCCCCCCCCCCCACCCCCCCCCCCCCCCACCCCCCCCCCCCCCCACCCCCCCCCCCCCCCACCCCCCCCCCCCCCCACCCCCCCCCCCCCCCACCCCCCCCCCCCCCCACCCCCCCCCCCCCCCACCCCCCCCCCCCCCCACCCCCCCCCCCCCCCACCCCCCCCCCCCCCCACCCCCCCCCCCCCCCACCCCCCCCCCCCCCCACCCCCCCCCCCCCCCACCCCCCCCCCCCCCCACCCCCCCCCCCCCCCACCCCCCCCCCCCCCCACCCCCCCCCCCCCCCACCCCCCCCCCCCCCCACCCCCCCCCCCCCCCACCCCCCCCCCCCCCCACCCCCCCCCCCCCCCACCCCCCCCCCCCCCCACCCCCCCCCCCCCCCACCCCCCCCCCCCCCCACCCCCCCCCCCCCCCACCCCCCCCCCCCCCCACCCCCCCCCCCCCCCACCCCCCCCCCCCCCCACCCCCCCCCCCCCCCACCCCCCCCCCCCCCCACCCCCCCCCCCCCCCACCCCCCCCCCCCCCCACCCCCCCCCCCCCCCACCCCCCCCCCCCCCCACCCCCCCCCCCCCCCACCCCCCCCCCCCCCCACCCCCCCCCCCCCCCACCCCCCCCCCCCCCCACCCCCCCCCCCCCCCACCCCCCCCCCCCCCCACCCCCCCCCCCCCCCACCCCCCCCCCCCCCCACCCCCCCCCCCCCCCACCCCCCCCCCCCCCCACCCCCCCCCCCCCCCACCCCCCCCCCCCCCCACCCCCCCCCCCCCCCACCCCCCCCCCCCCCCACCCCCCCCCCCCCCCACCCCCCCCCCCCCCCACCCCCCCCCCCCCCCACCCCCCCCCCCCCCCACCCCCCCCCCCCCCCACCCCCCCCCCCCCCCACCCCCCCCCCCCCCCACCCCCCCCCCCCCCCACCCCCCCCCCCCCCCACCCCCCCCCCCCCCCACCCCCCCCCCCCCCCACCCCCCCCCCCCCCCACCCCCCCCCCCCCCCACCCCCCCCCCCCCCCACCCCCCCCCCCCCCCACCCCCCCCCCCCCCCACCCCCCCCCCCCCCCACCCCCCCCCCCCCCCACCCCCCCCCCCCCCCACCCCCCCCCCCCCCCACCCCCCCCCCCCCCCACCCCCCCCCCCCCCCACCCCCCCCCCCCCCCACCCCCCCCCCCCCCCACCCCCCCCCCCCCCCACCCCCCCCCCCCCCCACCCCCCCCCCCCCCCACCCCCCCCCCCCCCCACCCCCCCCCCCCCCCACCCCCCCCCCCCCCCACCCCCCCCCCCCCCCACCCCCCCCCCCCCCCACCCCCCCCCCCCCCCACCCCCCCCCCCCCCCACCCCCCCCCCCCCCCACCCCCCCCCCCCCCCACCCCCCCCCCCCCCCACCCCCCCCCCCCCCCACCCCCCCCCCCCCCCACCCCCCCCCCCCCCCACCCCCCCCCCCCCCCACCCCCCCCCCCCCCCACCCCCCCCCCCCCCCACCCCCCCCCCCCCCCACCCCCCCCCCCCCCCACCCCCCCCCCCCCCCACCCCCCCCCCCCCCCACCCCCCCCCCCCCCCACCCCCCCCCCCCCCCACCCCCCCCCCCCCCCACCCCCCCCCCCCCCCACCCCCCCCCCCCCCCACCCCCCCCCCCCCCCACCCCCCCCCCCCCCCACCCCCCCCCCCCCCCACCCCCCCCCCCCCCCACCCCCCCCCCCCCCCACCCCCCCCCCCCCCCACCCCCCCCCCCCCCCACCCCCCCCCCCCCCCACCCCCCCCCCCCCCCACCCCCCCCCCCCCCCACCCCCCCCCCCCCCCACCCCCCCCCCCCCCCACCCCCCCCCCCCCCCACCCCCCCCCCCCCCCACCCCCCCCCCCCCCCACCCCCCCCCCCCCCCACCCCCCCCCCCCCCCACCCCCCCCCCCCCCCACCCCCCCCCCCCCCCACCCCCCCCCCCCCCCACCCCCCCCCCCCCCCACCCCCCCCCCCCCCCACCCCCCCCCCCCCCCACCCCCCCCCCCCCCCACCCCCCCCCCCCCCCACCCCCCCCCCCCCCCACCCCCCCCCCCCCCCACCCCCCCCCCCCCCCACCCCCCCCCCCCCCCACCCCCCCCCCCCCCCACCCCCCCCCCCCCCCACCCCCCCCCCCCCCCACCCCCCCCCCCCCCCACCCCCCCCCCCCCCCACCCCCCCCCCCCCCCACCCCCCCCCCCCCCCACCCCCCCCCCCCCCCACCCCCCCCCCCCCCCACCCCCCCCCCCCCCCACCCCCCCCCCCCCCCACCCCCCCCCCCCCCCACCCCCCCCCCCCCCCACCCCCCCCCCCCCCCACCCCCCCCCCCCCCCACCCCCCCCCCCCCCCACCCCCCCCCCCCCCCACCCCCCCCCCCCCCCACCCCCCCCCCCCCCCACCCCCCCCCCCCCCCACCCCCCCCCCCCCCCACCCCCCCCCCCCCCCACCCCCCCCCCCCCCCACCCCCCCCCCCCCCCACCCCCCCCCCCCCCCACCCCCCCCCCCCCCCACCCCCCCCCCCCCCCACCCCCCCCCCCCCCCACCCCCCCCCCCCCCCACCCCCCCCCCCCCCCACCCCCCCCCCCCCCCACCCCCCCCCCCCCCCACCCCCCCCCCCCCCCACCCCCCCCCCCCCCCACCCCCCCCCCCCCCCACCCCCCCCCCCCCCCACCCCCCCCCCCCCCCACCCCCCCCCCCCCCCACCCCCCCCCCCCCCCACCCCCCCCCCCCCCCACCCCCCCCCCCCCCCACCCCCCCCCCCCCCCACCCCCCCCCCCCCCCACCCCCCCCCCCCCCCACCCCCCCCCCCCCCCACCCCCCCCCCCCCCCACCCCCCCCCCCCCCCACCCCCCCCCCCCCCCACCCCCCCCCCCCCCCACCCCCCCCCCCCCCCACCCCCCCCCCCCCCCACCCCCCCCCCCCCCCACCCCCCCCCCCCCCCACCCCCCCCCCCCCCCACCCCCCCCCCCCCCCACCCCCCCCCCCCCCCACCCCCCCCCCCCCCCACCCCCCCCCCCCCCCACCCCCCCCCCCCCCCACCCCCCCCCCCCCCCACCCCCCCCCCCCCCCACCCCCCCCCCCCCCCACCCCCCCCCCCCCCCACCCCCCCCCCCCCCCACCCCCCCCCCCCCCCACCCCCCCCCCCCCCCACCCCCCCCCCCCCCCACCCCCCCCCCCCCCCACCCCCCCCCCCCCCCACCCCCCCCCCCCCCCACCCCCCCCCCCCCCCACCCCCCCCCCCCCCCACCCCCCCCCCCCCCCACCCCCCCCCCCCCCCACCCCCCCCCCCCCCCACCCCCCCCCCCCCCCACCCCCCCCCCCCCCCACCCCCCCCCCCCCCCACCCCCCCCCCCCCCCACCCCCCCCCCCCCCCACCCCCCCCCCCCCCCACCCCCCCCCCCCCCCACCCCCCCCCCCCCCCACCCCCCCCCCCCCCCACCCCCCCCCCCCCCCACCCCCCCCCCCCCCCACCCCCCCCCCCCCCCACCCCCCCCCCCCCCCACCCCCCCCCCCCCCCACCCCCCCCCCCCCCCACCCCCCCCCCCCCCCACCCCCCCCCCCCCCCACCCCCCCCCCCCCCCACCCCCCCCCCCCCCCACCCCCCCCCCCCCCCACCCCCCCCCCCCCCCACCCCCCCCCCCCCCCACCCCCCCCCCCCCCCACCCCCCCCCCCCCCCACCCCCCCCCCCCCCCACCCCCCCCCCCCCCCACCCCCCCCCCCCCCCACCCCCCCCCCCCCCCACCCCCCCCCCCCCCCACCCCCCCCCCCCCCCACCCCCCCCCCCCCCCACCCCCCCCCCCCCCCACCCCCCCCCCCCCCCACCCCCCCCCCCCCCCACCCCCCCCCCCCCCCACCCCCCCCCCCCCCCACCCCCCCCCCCCCCCACCCCCCCCCCCCCCCACCCCCCCCCCCCCCCACCCCCCCCCCCCCCCACCCCCCCCCCCCCCCACCCCCCCCCCCCCCCACCCCCCCCCCCCCCCACCCCCCCCCCCCCCCACCCCCCCCCCCCCCCACCCCCCCCCCCCCCCACCCCCCCCCCCCCCCACCCCCCCCCCCCCCCACCCCCCCCCCCCCCCACCCCCCCCCCCCCCCACCCCCCCCCCCCCCCACCCCCCCCCCCCCCCACCCCCCCCCCCCCCCACCCCCCCCCCCCCCCACCCCCCCCCCCCCCCACCCCCCCCCCCCCCCACCCCCCCCCCCCCCCACCCCCCCCCCCCCCCACCCCCCCCCCCCCCCACCCCCCCCCCCCCCCACCCCCCCCCCCCCCCACCCCCCCCCCCCCCCACCCCCCCCCCCCCCCACCCCCCCCCCCCCCCACCCCCCCCCCCCCCCACCCCCCCCCCCCCCCACCCCCCCCCCCCCCCACCCCCCCCCCCCCCCACCCCCCCCCCCCCCCACCCCCCCCCCCCCCCACCCCCCCCCCCCCCCACCCCCCCCCCCCCCCACCCCCCCCCCCCCCCACCCCCCCCCCCCCCCACCCCCCCCCCCCCCCACCCCCCCCCCCCCCCACCCCCCCCCCCCCCCACCCCCCCCCCCCCCCACCCCCCCCCCCCCCCACCCCCCCCCCCCCCCACCCCCCCCCCCCCCCACCCCCCCCCCCCCCCACCCCCCCCCCCCCCCACCCCCCCCCCCCCCCACCCCCCCCCCCCCCCACCCCCCCCCCCCCCCACCCCCCCCCCCCCCCACCCCCCCCCCCCCCCACCCCCCCCCCCCCCCACCCCCCCCCCCCCCCACCCCCCCCCCCCCCCACCCCCCCCCCCCCCCACCCCCCCCCCCCCCCACCCCCCCCCCCCCCCACCCCCCCCCCCCCCCACCCCCCCCCCCCCCCACCCCCCCCCCCCCCCACCCCCCCCCCCCCCCACCCCCCCCCCCCCCCACCCCCCCCCCCCCCCACCCCCCCCCCCCCCCACCCCCCCCCCCCCCCACCCCCCCCCCCCCCCACCCCCCCCCCCCCCCACCCCCCCCCCCCCCCACCCCCCCCCCCCCCCACCCCCCCCCCCCCCCACCCCCCCCCCCCCCCACCCCCCCCCCCCCCCACCCCCCCCCCCCCCCACCCCCCCCCCCCCCCACCCCCCCCCCCCCCCACCCCCCCCCCCCCCCACCCCCCCCCCCCCCCACCCCCCCCCCCCCCCACCCCCCCCCCCCCCCACCCCCCCCCCCCCCCACCCCCCCCCCCCCCCACCCCCCCCCCCCCCCACCCCCCCCCCCCCCCACCCCCCCCCCCCCCCACCCCCCCCCCCCCCCACCCCCCCCCCCCCCCACCCCCCCCCCCCCCCACCCCCCCCCCCCCCCACCCCCCCCCCCCCCCACCCCCCCCCCCCCCCACCCCCCCCCCCCCCCACCCCCCCCCCCCCCCACCCCCCCCCCCCCCCACCCCCCCCCCCCCCCACCCCCCCCCCCCCCCACCCCCCCCCCCCCCCACCCCCCCCCCCCCCCACCCCCCCCCCCCCCCACCCCCCCCCCCCCCCACCCCCCCCCCCCCCCACCCCCCCCCCCCCCCACCCCCCCCCCCCCCCACCCCCCCCCCCCCCCACCCCCCCCCCCCCCCACCCCCCCCCCCCCCCACCCCCCCCCCCCCCCACCCCCCCCCCCCCCCACCCCCCCCCCCCCCCACCCCCCCCCCCCCCCACCCCCCCCCCCCCCCACCCCCCCCCCCCCCCACCCCCCCCCCCCCCCACCCCCCCCCCCCCCCACCCCCCCCCCCCCCCACCCCCCCCCCCCCCCACCCCCCCCCCCCCCCACCCCCCCCCCCCCCCACCCCCCCCCCCCCCCACCCCCCCCCCCCCCCACCCCCCCCCCCCCCCACCCCCCCCCCCCCCCACCCCCCCCCCCCCCCACCCCCCCCCCCCCCCACCCCCCCCCCCCCCCACCCCCCCCCCCCCCCACCCCCCCCCCCCCCCACCCCCCCCCCCCCCCACCCCCCCCCCCCCCCACCCCCCCCCCCCCCCACCCCCCCCCCCCCCCACCCCCCCCCCCCCCCACCCCCCCCCCCCCCCACCCCCCCCCCCCCCCACCCCCCCCCCCCCCCACCCCCCCCCCCCCCCACCCCCCCCCCCCCCCACCCCCCCCCCCCCCCACCCCCCCCCCCCCCCACCCCCCCCCCCCCCCACCCCCCCCCCCCCCCACCCCCCCCCCCCCCCACCCCCCCCCCCCCCCACCCCCCCCCCCCCCCACCCCCCCCCCCCCCCACCCCCCCCCCCCCCCACCCCCCCCCCCCCCCACCCCCCCCCCCCCCCACCCCCCCCCCCCCCCACCCCCCCCCCCCCCCACCCCCCCCCCCCCCCACCCCCCCCCCCCCCCACCCCCCCCCCCCCCCACCCCCCCCCCCCCCCACCCCCCCCCCCCCCCACCCCCCCCCCCCCCCACCCCCCCCCCCCCCCACCCCCCCCCCCCCCCACCCCCCCCCCCCCCCACCCCCCCCCCCCCCCACCCCCCCCCCCCCCCACCCCCCCCCCCCCCCACCCCCCCCCCCCCCCACCCCCCCCCCCCCCCACCCCCCCCCCCCCCCACCCCCCCCCCCCCCCACCCCCCCCCCCCCCCACCCCCCCCCCCCCCCACCCCCCCCCCCCCCCACCCCCCCCCCCCCCCACCCCCCCCCCCCCCCACCCCCCCCCCCCCCCACCCCCCCCCCCCCCCACCCCCCCCCCCCCCCACCCCCCCCCCCCCCCACCCCCCCCCCCCCCCACCCCCCCCCCCCCCCACCCCCCCCCCCCCCCACCCCCCCCCCCCCCCACCCCCCCCCCCCCCCACCCCCCCCCCCCCCCACCCCCCCCCCCCCCCACCCCCCCCCCCCCCCACCCCCCCCCCCCCCCACCCCCCCCCCCCCCCACCCCCCCCCCCCCCCACCCCCCCCCCCCCCCACCCCCCCCCCCCCCCACCCCCCCCCCCCCCCACCCCCCCCCCCCCCCACCCCCCCCCCCCCCCACCCCCCCCCCCCCCCACCCCCCCCCCCCCCCACCCCCCCCCCCCCCCACCCCCCCCCCCCCCCACCCCCCCCCCCCCCCACCCCCCCCCCCCCCCACCCCCCCCCCCCCCCACCCCCCCCCCCCCCCACCCCCCCCCCCCCCCACCCCCCCCCCCCCCCACCCCCCCCCCCCCCCACCCCCCCCCCCCCCCACCCCCCCCCCCCCCCACCCCCCCCCCCCCCCACCCCCCCCCCCCCCCACCCCCCCCCCCCCCCACCCCCCCCCCCCCCCACCCCCCCCCCCCCCCACCCCCCCCCCCCCCCACCCCCCCCCCCCCCCACCCCCCCCCCCCCCCACCCCCCCCCCCCCCCACCCCCCCCCCCCCCCACCCCCCCCCCCCCCCACCCCCCCCCCCCCCCACCCCCCCCCCCCCCCACCCCCCCCCCCCCCCACCCCCCCCCCCCCCCACCCCCCCCCCCCCCCACCCCCCCCCCCCCCCACCCCCCCCCCCCCCCACCCCCCCCCCCCCCCACCCCCCCCCCCCCCCACCCCCCCCCCCCCCCACCCCCCCCCCCCCCCACCCCCCCCCCCCCCCACCCCCCCCCCCCCCCACCCCCCCCCCCCCCCACCCCCCCCCCCCCCCACCCCCCCCCCCCCCCACCCCCCCCCCCCCCCACCCCCCCCCCCCCCCACCCCCCCCCCCCCCCACCCCCCCCCCCCCCCACCCCCCCCCCCCCCCACCCCCCCCCCCCCCCACCCCCCCCCCCCCCCACCCCCCCCCCCCCCCACCCCCCCCCCCCCCCACCCCCCCCCCCCCCCACCCCCCCCCCCCCCCACCCCCCCCCCCCCCCACCCCCCCCCCCCCCCACCCCCCCCCCCCCCCACCCCCCCCCCCCCCCACCCCCCCCCCCCCCCACCCCCCCCCCCCCCCACCCCCCCCCCCCCCCACCCCCCCCCCCCCCCACCCCCCCCCCCCCCCACCCCCCCCCCCCCCCACCCCCCCCCCCCCCCACCCCCCCCCCCCCCCACCCCCCCCCCCCCCCACCCCCCCCCCCCCCCACCCCCCCCCCCCCCCACCCCCCCCCCCCCCCACCCCCCCCCCCCCCCACCCCCCCCCCCCCCCACCCCCCCCCCCCCCCACCCCCCCCCCCCCCCACCCCCCCCCCCCCCCACCCCCCCCCCCCCCCACCCCCCCCCCCCCCCACCCCCCCCCCCCCCCACCCCCCCCCCCCCCCACCCCCCCCCCCCCCCACCCCCCCCCCCCCCCACCCCCCCCCCCCCCCACCCCCCCCCCCCCCCACCCCCCCCCCCCCCCACCCCCCCCCCCCCCCACCCCCCCCCCCCCCCACCCCCCCCCCCCCCCACCCCCCCCCCCCCCCACCCCCCCCCCCCCCCACCCCCCCCCCCCCCCACCCCCCCCCCCCCCCCCCCCCCCCCCCCCCCCCCCCCCCCCCCCCCCACCCCCCCGCCCCCCCACCCCCCCCCTCCCCCCTCCGCCACCTCCCCCCCCCCCCCCCCCCCCCCCCCCCCCGCCCTCCCCCCCCACCCCCCCCACCGCCCCCCCCCCCCCCCCCCCCCCCCCCGCCCCCCCCCCCCCCCCCCCCCCCCCCCCCCCCCCCCCGCGGCGACCAGAACTGGACACAGTACTCCAAGTGCGGTCGCACCACTGTTTTATTGACTTCTGTGGAGTCATCAGGCAGCTCTCTTTCCAGGATTTCAAAAATGCACCATTTAGGACCACTGATGTGATGATGTAAAGGCCAAAATTCCAAGCCAGCATAAAAGTCTGTGGAATATGGCAGGAATGAAATACTATTCAGAGACATTACGAACAATATATGGTAACATAGCCAAGCCCAGTGTCACTTTTAGCACATGGGTTTTTGCTGGCAAGTACAATAATGGCCCTTACTGTGCAGTACGTGGATGGGGGGTAAAGCCACATTGGAAGCTGTGTGACCCTTGTGCTGGCATCAGTGTCACTTGCGCTAATGAAACGGTCATGGATGCTGACACAGGGGCACTACTGTCAGTGCAGGGCAGGTGTGCAACAGTGTGTTGCCCAGGCACCATGGAAGTCTTGAAGAAGAAGAAGAAGAAGAAGAAGAAGAAGAAGAAGAAGAAGAAGAAGAAGAAGAAGAAGAAGAAGAAGAAGAAGAAGAAGAAGAAGAAGAATTGTTGTCCACCGCCCAGAGCCCTTCAGGGATGGGGCGGTATAAAAGTTTAAATAAATGAATGAATGAATGAATGAATGAATGAATGAATGAATGAATAAATAAATAAATAAATAAATAAATAAATAAGAAGAAGAAGAGGAGGAGGAGGAGTTTGGATTTATATCCCCCCCTTTCTCTCCTGTAGGAGGCTCAAAGGGGCTTACAAACTCCTCGCCCTTCCCCCCTCACAACAAACACCCTGTGAGGTGGGTGGGGCTGAGAGAGCTCCGAAAAGCTGTGACTAGCCCAAGGTCACCCAGCTGGCATGTGTGGGAGTGTACAGGCTAATCTGAATTCCCCAGATAAGCCTCCACATCTCAAGCGGCAGAGCTGTGAATCAAACCCAGTTCCTCCAGATCAGAGTGCACCTGCTCTTAGCCACTGCTCTTAGCCACTACACCACTGCTGCTCCAGACTTGTCCAGTGCAGAAGCCCACACTGGCACTAGTGGGGGGCATTCCGGTGGCTATTTCCTGGGTTGGAGCTAATTTAGTCAGCTTCCTGTGACCCTTCAGCCTTTTGTGCATATGAACGTATGTCAGCAAAAAAAGTAGGTGCAGTTCATTGACAGGACAGCCGGTAATTTGTGCCATTTTTCTGACTTCCTGTGCCACCTGAAATCTCTTTGAAGGCAGTGCAGTTGCTCTGTGGCAGCACGATTCCCAGCCAACATGAAACTGCCCCCTCCTTCTGCATGGATTGGCTTATTAGACACAGTACAAACCTAAGCCAAGCTACATCCTTCTAAGCCCAGTGAAATTATCTCTGTTTAGGACACATCTCTAGATTGTCTGATTCATTTGATGCTTTTCCATGAAATTTCAGTTTTACTGTACATCCTCCCAGTTCTCCTTTTTTTTCCTGCATTTTCTGGAACTGCGGGCTTCAGGACTTCTTTCTTTCTTTTAATGTAGGTCAATTCCCCACTTACCATTGACCATCCTTTGTTGCGCGCTACACTCAATATGGGTCATTTCTGGCACGCTCCCAGGCTTCCCCTTCTGGCGCGCTTCCCGGGCTTCATCCAAAGGTGCCGTTTTGAGGAGCGCCAGGAATGACGTGCGCTGAGGGGGCACGAGAGCAGCAGTGTCAGGGTGGCTGCGTTGTCGCCGCCCCTGTAGTGGAGAGTGCCGCGGGACCCCGCGCTACTTGGTGAGAGTAGCGCACAGCAGATGGTAAGTGGGGAATTGACTGTAGATATCTGTAGCAGAATAATGGGATGGGGGCAGTGGTGGAATTCAGCAGGTTTGCACCACTTTGGCAGAACCTGTTGTTAACATGGTGTTTGTATGCAACCAGTTGTTAAATTATTTGAATCCCACCACCAGAACCGGTTGTTAAATTATTTGAATCCCACCACATGGGGGAGCACTTGAGAAGCAATCAAAACACAGCCCTGTTTAAATTCTGCAGAAGGAAATTAGCAAGGTTACTGTGATGAAGGTATGTACATATTTTGGGGAGGGAGGGAGGGAGGGGTGGGGAAAGGAGCAGCACAAGTCTCTTGTCCAGCCCAATAACTTTATTTCACAACAACAAAGTTTCTGTTCTTAAGTGAAAAACTAATTGGTGACCATGAGTCCCACCTAGAGGGGACCCAAATCCATTGTGGGAGCAGCCTGCCAGTTGTGCTGGAGGATTCACTCATCCCAGGGCACTTAACCCATGGAAGGGTGATTTTGCTGGTGCACAGCCACCACTGCTTCCCCCAGTTCTGGGATCTGGCTCCCACCCCATCACCAGAGTTCCTGTACCCGTGCTGCCTCCATCAACACTCCACAGTTGGTGCAGGGGTATGGCTGGAGGAGGGTGTTCGCCACCATACACCAACGATGTTTGGGTCAGACTGGTTTAAGTCTGAACAGCCCCATAGAGTTTGCTTGGCGGCGGGAAGGCTACTATATTTTTGCAGCCTCCCCATGCCACTGAGATGACCCTTTTGGAACAGCAGGGAAGCATGCTGCAGTGCCACAGCTGGGCCCCCTGCTCATGGATGAGGCTGCAAACTTTCTGTGGACATAAGCATTTATGATTTATAAGCACCAATTTTAGACATGCTCTACTAATGCTCACAATGGAGCTCTTCCCAAAAACTTTGTCAATCTACAGATTCATTTTGAAAACTTTCTCAAAACAATATTTTAACTTGGATGTCATACTGGAGACTCTACTACCAATAAGATATTGCACTACTCATATGTTCAACTGCTCCAAAGCCATTACAGTGTACTCCTGAAGCAAAGAATTATTAAACGTTTAGCCTGGGATTTAGCCAACATTAGCTCTAAAAGTCAATTGCTGACTTTCTGTCGTTTCTCTAACACAGTTCAGTGGTTATTCACAAAAAGGGAGGGTGAGAGCATTGCAAATATACCTAGCTTACCATTTTTCTTAATGTTACCTGGCAGTAGAGATTTATGCTCATTAATAAAAAATATTCCCTGATCCCCTGTATTGTCTAGAATTTTATATTTAGAAATATATTTCATTTACTGCATTAATCCTCCTGAGCTAATGATGAAAATTGGCCATCGCCTGATAGATTTATATTAAACAGATTTACTTTAATGTAAGTCCCACTCATTTTAGTGGGCCTCATATATGGAACAAACAAAGCCACCTCAAACTGTCAAACCATTGACTTTCTAGTCCAATACTGTCTACCTTTATTAGTGGCAGCTATCCAACATGGGTATGCTTATCTTCTCCTTGTACCCGAAACTTACCTTTTCTGGTATTCTCATCCAAATCTTTATATATATATATTATTATTTCATATATATATAAAATATAATTTAATATAATATAATATAATATAATATAATATATTGAAGTGGTGCCCATGTCACTTCAATTTTCTTTCTTCCAGGTCTACTGGTTGTGTGAATTTTGTTTTATTCAGGTTATAAATTTCAAGCAAAGATCCTTTATTTAAATTGTGCAGCATTTTTTTTTACTCTACGAAATTATTGTTAATGTTTGGATATTGATAACAGTGATGGAGCCATACATTCCTCAGAAGTCAAAGCAGGATATAGTTAATTTAATTTATAATTCAAGGGAGTATTATCTTTCTAGTGAATAATATCTTCTCTCCTGCTCCCCCCCCCCAAGGAAATCACAGTGGCCTCCAAAGTTTCTATCATCTCAACAATCCTATGATGTAAATTAGGCTGAGATACTTTGGCCCTTTCCGCACAAACATTTTAAAATGTTTTGAACAGGAAATAAAATGTTTCCTCCATGGAGTTCCATACTGGGTTTTTTCCTTCCGTAAGTTCCAAAAATATTTTATTTCCAGCCTGGAAATATTTTACCTGAAAACCGTTTTACAATTATTCTTTTGTGTGAAACGATTTCAAAATGTATTGTCTTGTTGTGTGGACATATTTATAATATTTTATCTTTCCTGCTATGCTTTCCACACCTCTGTGCCTTCTCTGAACTTTCCCCTCAGTGCCCCCCCTCTGTTATTTTCTCCTTTCCCAAAAGGAGTTGAAAGCAGTCAAGAAAGGGCATCTCAATTCCATTGCAGGTGGAATCCCAAAATACAGTGGAGAAGCCAACAGTAGTCCATGCCCCTCTGTCATATTTGGGTTTGGAGTTGCATTCGTCTTACCTGAACAATGCAGTATGCAATTTAAATGTTTGAAATTGTTTCATTGATATAATGCCACCGTGCATTTTTTGTTTTAAAAACTGTGGATGGTTTGCTGAAGGCAATTTGGAAGTGTCACTGTTGAGTTTTATGTTCTTATCAAAACATGATGCAATTTGGCTGTTCGGTTGCATAACAGGTTGTTTGCTTAGCTCTACTCAAAATCTCTTACTTGATAACAGTAGGAGTATAACTTTCAGCATGAGTCAACCACAAATATTTAATCTCAAATGCTATAACACCTCCATATTGCTTTACATAAACAGTGTATATTATAGTGGTTTCTGTTATAAAGAATTTAAGAAACGACTAAATAACATCCTCAGTGTAACCCTTTCCTTTGAAATGCATCAAATCTAGTTGCAGTGAGCCTTTATTTAGCTTTTTATTTAAAATAGTGTGTGTACTTACTTGATATATCTAAATGGTCTGACATTTGCTTGAGGCAATAACACAATTAACCTTGTCTCCTGCACAGGTCACTCATCATATAAACTGCCATTTTGATTTTCAAAGCAATTATCATTATTATTTGTCTGGAGAGGTCTTCATAGCAGCAATGAAAATTTCAGCATATCAAAATGTAATTATAAATCTCTGTAAATGGGTGGCTTTTCTGTCAGCAGAAAGGGACTTTTTGTCTCCCCCTCAGGCCCAAAATGACCCCAAAATGTTGTTCCTGAAGGGCAGAGGACGCCCCCCTCCGGTCTTAAACAGTACAAGGGAAGACTCAGAAATCTAGTTAGAGGGAAGAGAAGTAGAAAAATTTGCTTCACTTCCCATAGTGGAAATTTTTCATGGGATCTAAGATGCAGACAGCAGAACACAAATAGGTAGCACAGTGGATCTGACTGCCCAATGACCACCAAGTTCTGTGAAAATGTAATGTTTCAATATGATAGGTGCTCCTATGAATTATCTGGGGTTCTGAAATCAAGAAAAGTAAATCCATTTGAATGAGGACACTTAACTAGAAGGTTCACTTCCTGACAGTATTATTCTTTAAACGCATTCACTTACAGCCTAGAGATTTTAGGTTGCCATGTTAGCTAGGTAGCAGTAGAATGTAATGTATTTAAATATTTATACCCAATCTTTCCTCTCAGCTCAAGACAGCTAATGCCCTTTTACTAGCCCAAATTAAACTTTCACAATAGCAGCCTGTATAGGTGAGCTGTTCACATGCTGACCGATCATGCGGGGAGGTAGAGAAGACACAATAAAGTTGCCCTATCCCCATGTGATCATCAAGTAATCAGCACAGAGCAAACTTGTGGAGTATGTATCTTTGTGTATGCTCCCACCCCATGATCCACAATTTTTTTTAAAAAAAGAAAAACAGCATTGCTGATCATGCTGAAAAGAAACATACATCATAACTTTCAACCGCAGGTATGTGGGTTCTTACTGTGTACTATGTTCTCTGGGACTGTGAACCATTTGGGTTTTTTCCTGCTATTTTTAAAATTTAGATTTACTGGGCCTGATTTTTTTTTGGTAAAGCTGGAACAATCCAAACACCCACAAAAACCAAACAAACCACTGCCTGATCTGGCTTCCAGGAATTGGACAATGCATTTGGACAAAGTCTAATGGATGTTTCAGCCAAAATTTTCTACTCTGCACCTTGTACAAATTATACCCACAGAGTGAATTTGCATAATTCCTAATACTTTGCAAATCTTGCTGTTTTTGAAATTTCACCAGGTGTCTGCACAGTTTCCAACATGTTTATCAAAAGCTAGAAATATCTAGCTAGAAATTTAAAATGTTTCTATCCCAGCTTATCTCCAAACACTCAAAAGTGCTTCAAGTGCCAGAATGGTATGGTGGGTAGTGTGTCAAATTAGGATCTGGAAGATCCAGGTGCAAATCCCCCCTGTGCCATCAAAACTTGCTGGGTGACCTTGGCTCAGTCACTCACCTCTGTGCAAGGACACAAAGCAACAGAACATTCCACTAATATCATGCACACATTTAAATCTCAAAGGGCTTTTTTAAAAAAAAGAATACAAACCTATTCACTATTACTGTAGTCTAAACCCACTGCGCTCTGATTGGCTGGAAGGTTTGAAGGGTGGGAACAATAAGCCGCATCTGTCCCCTGTTTCTCCCCACCGAACCAGCTTCGAAGCATGATTGCAAAAAAAGGTGCACTTGAATGCAGGTTCCAAAAAAACAGGTGATAAGGGGAGGAGCAAGTGCCAGAACTGGGTTGAAGCCGTGTTTGGCACTTAAGTCCTTGCTTAAACCGTGTTTTTTTTCATGTATCACGCAATAAATTTACCATGAGGAATCGCCCCATAGTTTATTTGTTTTGTTTTGCTTTTAACAATGTGCCTATTATACCTTTCAGAGGCTAAGGCAATGGGTCTTTGGCCAGGCAGGTAGAAGGCAGCCACAGCAAAATTTTCTATACAAGTAGCTTTTTGGAAGAGGGCTGATAGGTTAAAAATATAGAGTTGCACATCTGCAGTCTTTTCCCCATAATCCAACACATTCATTCTCTTTGGACATAAACACAAACTGTCAGACAGTTAGGCTGTTTCCGCACAGGCGGAATACAGTGCCCCAGGGACACTAAAAACTGCATCCCTGGGGAGGGGTTTGCACGGCCAATGCTACTGCATTGCAGCAGTCCCAGCCTCACCACCCCCGAGCGGCGCGAAGGTGCTGCTTCTGATCCTTGCTCCCTGAGCAAGGTTTTTCGGAAGCAGCATCTTCCAACTGCTGCTGTGCAAACAGCAGCAGCTGGAAGGCGCCATTTCCCCACACTGTCGCTGAGCACCATACCTCTCCTCCTGGCTTCCAGCGTGTCGCAGAGGCCAGGGGACACGCCCCCCTGGCCTGTTACTCCAGAGCTGCGAGGGGGTATCCCCTGGCCTCTGCGATGCTCTGGAAGCCAGGAGGAGAGGTACATCATTCAGCGACGGCACAACCTGTGCGAAGGCTGTACCACTGCCTGCCGCCCTGCCGGGACCGTCCGTGCGAACGGTCCCAGGGGGTGCATTGGCATTGTTTATGCCGACGCACCCCCGCTTGGTGCCTATGCAGAAAGGGCCTCTGTTCTCATGATCACAATTCATAAAAAGGCCACATACTGTAGAATTTCCACTCTGGAAATTCCTGGAGATTTGGAGGTGGTGCCTTGGAGAGGGTGGAATTTGGGGAGGGGAAGGAGCTAAATGAAGGTTTGATGCCATATGCAGTGGTGTATCAGGCCTGGCTCCCACTTCACCTAGCATTGGCTGGGTAGCACCAAGGTCACACCTGCATTTGCTGTTATCTGTATGTTAATGGGCCTTTCTGTTTCAACTTCTGTGCTTTGCAACTAGGGATTAGGCCTCCCTTGTTTCTGCCCACCCCCCTACCCACCCCCCACTCCCCCCCACCCCACCCACCCCCAACCAGATTGAGTCTATCGTTCATCCTTGAAGCTTGGGACACATACAAATACTGACTTCACCTTATTCTTCTGTTATTCACTCTGTTGTGGTAAAGGGGGGAAGGGGGGAATCTGAAGCTTTGGCATTCTGCAGCAAAGATCCTGACACAGTGTATTGTTGAAGGCTTTCACGGTTGGAATCACTGGGATGTTGTGTGGTTTCTGGGCTGTATAACTATGTTCCAGTGGCAAATTCTCCTGACATTTCACCTGCATCTGTGGCTGGCATCTTCAGAGGATCCTATGAAGATGCTAGCCACAGATGCAGGCAAAACATCAGGAGAATATAATATTAGAACATGGCCATACAGCCCAGAAAACACACAACATCCCCATCCTGACATAGTTCAATGAAGCTCTTGAACCCTTCTTGAGTCTAAATTATTGACTGGAGGAATAGATCCTTACATTGAGGTTGAAGGTCATCTCCTCCAACTTCACCCTTTCATGTGAGATCAATTCATCTCAACAGAGTTCAGATTTTGAATTTAAATTTCTTGCCTCATATAACTCAACCCAAAAAGCCTTTCAAAATTGTCTCTGGGTTTGCCTCAGTGTTAAGGGGGAAAGAATCCAGTCTGAATATTGATAAGAAGCTTCCAGTCAACACTAGTCTTGTTCCTCCCTCAAGTCCCAACAGGCCTTTAAAGAGACTGGTAGCCAAACTCTAATCAGTCTCTCCTAATTTCCATGATAAACCATAGAAGAAAAGGAGTCCTAGAGCATCTGCTTTCTGTAACCATGCTACAACTCCCATTTCTTCTAGATTCTATGGTTCCCTGGGGCAACTGATTTCTGTGGTCTCCCAATCAGTTGTAATTTCAACCTTTAGTTCCCACCTGGAAGTTGTTAGCCAAACCAGCAAGTGATAAAATATCTTTGTAAGGCTTGCGGTAAGAAAATTTTCAAATCATGATCTAACCCAAAGAACCCCCATTCATAAATCCTGTCAATGCTTTGAACAGAATTATTTCTATCTGATGTTTATTCTGGTGCCTAATTTTTAGTTTCATGTTTCTATTTGGTGCCAGTCATTTTGCTACTTGATACGTAATGCACTTAAAAAAAATAAATTCTACAGAAGCATGGTTCTTGTGTACATGAGAGCTCGTTCATTCTCTGGGACCGTGCCTGCTGTTTGTTAGGCTGCAACAAAGTCTTTGCTCACATACACTGAAAACAAAGTTGGGAAAGATGGAATATAGGCAGAGAAACAGGGCAAGCCTGCAAAGAGAAAAGAATAAAAGCAGTTTGGGTTCTCGCTCTTCTCTCAGATAGCAATGGGATCCTGTAACTAACAAGAGTGGTACCTCCTTGCAAATAGAAAACAGACAACCTGGAGCAGGTGTGGCAAATACAGGGTGTCAAGGTACATTGCACTGTCAAGTGAAACTATACTTTTAGTTAGAAATGCTACCCTTTTCCAAAATACATTAGAAGGTTTGGAAAAGGGTGTTGCAGCACAGTGTCATCTTTAATTCCAGTGGAACTCTTTCCTAAGAATCTAGATTATGGTATTTTGCTAATTGTAGAGAATGGTAACTACACACAGCAGTTCCATTTCTCCACAATGTTTGTAGCAAGATACTATAATTTGGACATGTCTGCTCTAAACACTATAGAAACAGCCAACATGTTCTGGCTTTCATTATAATGCTGTCTGTGGCAAGCATAGCAATGAAGATGAGTGCTGAATATATAGAATCAAACACCATTTCCAATAAACTCGCCTACAGAAAAATCTTGTTTCATCTGTTTACAAAATTGGCTAAGGCAATTTTCATTGGTCCATTCCTTCCTGTCAGATCTGAGTGTTCACACAAATCCTTCCCATGGATCTATGTCAAAATGTCAACTCTAAATAATTGCTCAGGAATTCTTGCAGGTGGACTTTCAGGTTTCCATAAACCATTTTAAAATTCCTGCCATTATCTGAATCTCTGGTCACAATGTAGCAAAACTGTAGAAGTCAAACCCAGATGGCCAATATTATGATTTGGATCAATATTTGTTTGACCTGGTATAGTGCCAGAGAGGAGATGAGAATGTCTAAGGGAGCACAGTTAGGAAGACTTGTGTCTGTACAATTCTTGATTGTCTTATACAAAAAATGTCACCATCAGTTAGAACAGATTTTGGGATTCATTGTTCTGAGAAATGAAATATCAGTCTCAAAACAATTCCATTGGGACTTTCATTGACCAATGGGATATAATTAAATAATAGAAATGTAACATTTGAAGCTCAACTTTGTGAGAAATATTCTCCCAATTCCCATTTCTGAAGTCATCATTCAAAATGGATTGTAATTTGTGAGCTCATTCCAAAGTTTAGGATAAAATTCATGATGGCGCAGGGGAGACATTTTGTGAGCTACTCAAGATTCATATCAGCTGTGAAACCTGATAGTCTTTGAAAAGTCACTGGTGGATTCTGCACAGGGCAAATATAATGGGTATAGGGCAGTGGTGCCGAACCTTTGGCACTCCAGATGTTATGGACTACAATTCCCATCAGCCCCTGCCAGCATGGCCAGTTGGCCATGCTGGAAGGGGCTGATGGGAATTGTAGTCCATAACATCTGGAGTGCCAAAGGTTCGCCACCACGGGTATAGGGCAATACAAACTGTTTGAGGGGGAAGAATCACACAGGTCCTTTCCCAAAAACAAGTTTGCCCAATTTTATTTCCCTCAACCTGGGATTTTTGAAAATCACTAAACCAATTATTATTTTGGAAAATCCTGGGTTGGAGCAATTCCTGCATGAGCAGCTGGGCAGGAGGCACTTTATTTTTCTCCCTCCCATCCATTCACTCTACTTTCCATGCCATTCACTGTCAGGGAGGATCCACCAGCCTTCCATTTTGTGCAGATTGCCTAGCAGATTATGAAAAGATTCTCTGAACCCCTGATAGTGTACAAAGTCCCCCAAGCATGTTTTCTCCCCATGGCACTGAGTATGACTGATCTACAACAACATGTTCATTATTGCTTTGCCGTTGCAGGGAGGTACCTTTAAAAAAATGTGTGTTGCACATGCGCATCCACACAGGTGCAGCTGCTTGTATTGTGGGAAAGTTGGCATGACTGTATGGGGTCCTTTCTGTATGCCTCCACTGCTCTGCATGTATTACAGGAATTTTTTTTTTAAAGGAAGCATCTCCATGCAAAGGTATGAAAGCAACCTGGATTCCAATCACTGACTAAACAGTACATATGTGAACAGGAAAACAGAAAATGGGTTCCTTTATAATGACTGCAGCCCATTATACGTATACTGTGTGGAATCCACCACTGTATCAGTTGTATTGAAGTCCCATTGAAATTAATGGTCTTAACTATTGCAGGCAACTTAATATACATTGATTTCTATGGGTTTTTTTAAGTATGGCTTTTTCAGCATCAGACCACTATCTCTCAGTCTAATATACTACACAGGATTTTGTGGAGAAAAAACTGAGTTAACCAATCCATGAGCAGAAAGATAGAACTGGAGGATTTAAAAAATGGAGTACATTGAGTGACATTCTCAGGTCTCCATACTACAACGCAAGATTTGGAAGAAGACCAGCCTGATTTCCTGTTCTTACCCAAGTCACCAGAAGTTTGAACTGTTTCTAAATATGATTCACAGGTTAGAAAAAAACAATTCCTTGCTGAGGAAACATATTTCATGTTCCAAAGACTAAAAAAAGTCAGAGCAGGGAAATACCAGAGGAGAAGGTTGAAGATATGGGAGCTTTCTGCCCTGGTCAATGGAGGCTATAAAGAGCACAGAAGCACAGTTTGGCTGAAGTAATATGCCCTTAATGTATCACAAATGCACACATGAGAATATAAAACTACACTAAGGAAGACCGTAAAATCAGCTGGGAGGATGTACAAAGTTAGGTGTGGTTTTCTTGCAGATATCTGACTGCACTCAAGCTTTCTTAAAAAGATAATGGTAGCATTTTCCCCATTTAGGTGTAGAAAATAATGATGTAGCATATTTTCCTTTCTCCAAGTTTGTTTTTAAAAACTATTTATCTTCCTGTAAGTTCAGAAGACTTACTTGGCTGAACCAACATGTAATAGAATGTTAATCTAATCTTTCCCCTTCCAACTTCCCATCTTCAGCTGAATTAAAACAATGGGATATTCAGGCACACACACACAAGACATCAGTTATTACAACAGCCTGCATCCTGAGGTGCACAGATGAGACAAAAAGTGGTAGAAAGTTGAGGTCATAGACTCTAATATTTTAGTCTGAAGAAATGGTATCCCAGTTGCACCACCATGAATGCACCACCATGTAAAAACTGACTTCAAATAAAAGTACAAGCTTCAAGAAGGGCAGTCTGCCCCTGGGGCACTAGAGGGCAGAGGTACCTACCAAAGTGGTAGGAGAAAGTGGAAGAGTGGTAGGATTGTGTTAGAACCCAGAAATGACATTGTTTTGAGGAAATGTTCTAGGAACCCCCCCCCCCACTCCAATATGTATGATCTTTCCATCAAGCAAGCTTTGGCTTCAAGTAGAAATTTAGTAAACTCCTAACATTTACTGAGTAAGTTTTTACCTGAGCTCTCATTCCTCTAATGTTCTTGTTGGTTAACAGGGAAAACTTTTTAATGGAAGTATTAAGAACATAAGAAAGAGTCTGCTGGATCAGACCAGAGTCCATCTAGTCCAGCACTCTGCTACTTGCAGTGGCCCACCAGATGCCTTTGGGAGCTTACATGCAGGATGTGAAAGCAATGGCCTCCCGAGCACCTGGTCTGTTAAGGTATTTGCAATCTCCGATCAAGGAGGATCAAGATTGGTAGCCATAGATCGACTTCTAGGCTTGGAGATTCAGATGAAACAAATACTAGTTTTGGCCCGAATCTGGGTGAATTCGAGCATATGTCCTGCCCGAATATGAACGAATCTGAATGCAAGGTATTCGGGCTTTTTTGGTATTTTTTGTTTTCTTTTGCATTTAGGCCTGCAGGGGGTGCATGTTTAAAGCTAACAGCACCAAATTTTCAGGGTGTTATTCAGAGACTATCATGATGATACCACCCAAATTTGGTGATGTTTGGTTCAGGGGGACCAATGTTGTGGACCCTCAAATGGGTTGCCCCATTGTTTCCAATGGAAGATTACAGGAGATGGGGGCTACCCATTTGAAGGTCCATAACTTTGCCCCCCTGAACCTAACTTCACCAAACTTGGGTGGTGTAATCAGAACAGTCTCTGGGTGATACCCTGAATTTCTGGTGTCACTGGCTTTAACAATGAACCCCTGACGGGCACCTCAAGAAATTTGCCCAAGATACTCTGTTCTGCAGTGCCTTGGCTCCATTGTAGCCAATGGGAAATTTCTGAGTGTGTAAGCAGGCTGCACATTTTTGAAGATAGAGGCACCAGACTTCCAAAACGGCTCCAGGAGGCTCTCCTGGTAATAGCATTCAGGCTTGGTGAACTTTGCTTCTCGGGTTTCAATTTTATGGGCCCCCAAAAGGCTTATTTTGTTTCCCTGCTCCTGCACACAAAGCCAGCTGGCTGAGTTCTCTCAGAACTCTCTCAACCCGTGCTGGCTCTGTGGTAGAGGTTTCAATGGGAGGCACTCTGGTGGGGGCATTTATTTCCTGCAGGGCTGATAGTGTGAGTCTCCTGAAAGGAACCAGCCAACTTTGTTGAAGTTTGCTTGGGAGGGGCAAATACTGTGGGCACCCTGTTGAAGGTGAACCTGATGCCCACAGCATTTGCCCCTCCCAATCAAACTTTACCAAAGTTGGCTGGTTTCTTTCAGGAGACTCACACCAGCAGCCCTGCTGGATATTAGGCACCACTACCCAGACCCCTGCATTGAAAGCTCTGCCACAGAGCCAGCTGGGCATAACAGAAAGTCCCATTGAAATCTATGGTGGGAACAAACAATTAATTTTTCCCACCATATAACTTGCTGAAGAGCCTGGCAGATTCTGGGGAATTTCTGAGTGTGTAAGCACTGGCTGCACATTTTCGAAGATAGAGGCACCAGACTTTCAAGGTGGCTCCTAGAAGCCTCCTGGTAATAGCATCTAAGCTTGGTGAACTTTGCTTCTTGGGGAGGCATGGGTTGAGAGAGTTCTCAGAGAACTCAGCCAGCAGGCTTCACATGCGGGGAAACAAAATAAGCCTTTTTAGGGGCCCATAAATTGAACCCCCAGAAGCAAAGTTGACCAAGCTGGATGCTATTACTAGGAGGGTCTCCTGGAGCCATCTTGAAAGTCTGGTGCCTCAAAGGGGTAGCCCCATCTCCTGTTAGCTCCTGTTGGCTCCTGTTATCTCCTGGAGCTCCTGTTAGTTTCCTGTTGGAAACAATGGGGGATGGGGTACTCCCTTTCAGGGTTCACAACTTTGCCCTCCCTGAGCAAAACTTCACCAAATTTGGGGGGGTATCATCAGTATCTGATTGATACTCTGAAATGTTGGTGCTACTAGATTTAAAAATTCACCCCTGCAGGCCAAAACATGAAAAAACACCCCCAAAATAAAAAAAAAATCAAACAGACCTGAATTTTTGGGATGTACCCGAATTTTGGGGATATACCCAAATATTGGAGTATATCCAAATATGTTATTTGTCTTATTCAGGCACAAAGATAATTTTATGCCCAAATAAATCCTAATCCGAATTTTACTGAATTGCTAGGGTATTTACCAAGCCTATAAAATGACTTCTCCTTAAAACTGTGAATTGCAGCAAAAGCAGTATAATCCATTCTAGCACCTCATGACATTTAATTCACAGGATAAGTATTCAGAAATTATCTAACAACAATCCAAGCTCAATCTTCTCTCTAGTACATTTTTAATACTACACTAGAAATCTTTACCAAACTCTGTTGTACTTTCCAGTGCCTCTGCACACTTTTTACAAATACAAGATGGGCACTGAGAGGAGAGAGCGAGTCAGAAGATGATTAAACTGATAGAAGTATCTCTCAGTTTTAAACATTTGCAAGTGTTCTTGATGGAAAGGATTGCTGGAAAGGAAAACCACCATGGTGTACTGGTTAGAGTGTTGGCTTAGGATAGTGAAGACCCAGGTTTGAATCCCTCCTTTGCCATGTGTGATTTTGTGGCAGTCACACACTTAGCCTCACCTATCTACAATAAATTAAACAATAAATAAATACCTCACAGAGTTGTTGTGATGATGAAGTGTACATGGGAGAATGTTGTAAGCAACTTTGTGTCCACATGGGGAGAAAAGTAGGGTGTAAATCTACATATATATATATAAAGCTAACAGTGTTTTTGTTGATGCTACTATACCTCAGTAATTGCTGGGCCAATTCCTCTGAAAATTCTCAGCCACTATGGCCAGCCAGGTGAGAGTGTTCTTAGATGTTCACATACCTGAAATTTCACACCTGGCCCAGGTAAAACGCCTTTTTCCTGGTGCTCCATGGTGAAGGACATGCAGCTGCCTGTGTGTAACTGTCACCCTTAGAATGTCCATGCTGCTTAGAATGTTCGCTCAAATGGCCAGAAATGAGCAGTGAAAACAGTACATAGGCAGTAACTCGAGTGGAAGTGAAACATATACACACGAGGGAGAGGGAAGGGAGGGAGAGTGAGGGGTGGCATGCAAGGGAGGGGAGGCAGTGGGCCCAGCATCTTGATATGACCCACCCACCCTAGCGGAGGGAAAGGGAAGGGAGGGAGGGGGAGGGGTGGCATGCAAGGGAAGAGAAGTGAGGGAGGGAAGAGAGTGAGGGGTGACATGCAAGGGGACGGAGGGAGGGGCCAGGCACCCTAGATTCCCTGAATACTGCGGTTACAGTTAAGAAAACCAGGCACGCATTACTCAGGAGTAAGCTCGGTACAGCAACCGTGACATACTTTGAATGGCTGTGTCGTGCCCCTCAGAGGGTTTCCTCAGAAGCGACACCCATTGCCACCAACCAAACTTACTCCCAGGTAAAGGATCATGATCAGCCAGCCTAGATGGGAAGGGTGCCTTTCCATTTCCTCCCCCCCAAGGAATGCGGGCACACACATCAATGACATCGCACAGTATCAGGCTGCGTGTTTGCATGAGCACGTACTGCTGGCCTCTGCAATTGATTTGCCGCTACTGTTCCTTTCCCATTTTACCACAATAAGCCACAACAACGCATGGCAGGGCCCCGCTAGTATCTATATATATAAAAAGCTAACAGTGTTTTTGTTGATGATAGTATAACTCAGTAACTGCTGGGCCAATTCCTCTGAAAATTCTCAGCCACTATAATCAGCCAGGTGAGAGTGTTTTTAGATGTTCACATACTTGAAATTTCACACCTGGCCCAGGTAAAATGCCTTTTTCCTTGTGCTCCATGGTGAAGGACATGCAGCTGCCTGTGTGTAACTGTCACCACTAGAATGTTCATGCTGCTTAGAATGTTCGCTCAGATGGCCAGATATGAGCAGTGAAAACAGTACATAGGGAGGGGAGGCAGGGGGCCCAGCATCTTAATATGACCCACCCACCCTAGTGGAGGAAAAGGGAAGGGAAGGAGGGGGAGGGGTGGAATGCAAGGGAAGAGATGTGAGGGAGGGAAGAGAGTGAGGGGTGACATGCAAGGGACGGGAGGGAGGGGCCAGGCACCCTAGATTCCCTGATTACTGTGGTTACAGTTAGGAAAACCAGGCATGCATTACTCAGGAGTAAGCTTGGTACAGCAACCGTGACATACTTTGAATGAATGGCTGCATCACGCCCCTCAGAGGGTCTCCTCAGAAGCGACACTGATTGCCATCAACCAAACTTACTCCAGGTAAAGGATCATGACCAGCCATCCTAGATGTGTGTGAGGTGTGCCTTTCTATTCCCTCCCCACCAAGGAATGCAGGCACACACATCAATGACATCGCACAGTATCAGGCTGCGGGTTTGCATGAGCACGTACTGCTGGCCTCTGCAATTGATTTGCTGCTACTGTAAGCCACAGCAAAGTGTAGCCGGGCCCCGCTAGTGGTAAATAAATAACAATAAATTGTCCTAATAAGCATTTCTGTAAACAACATTTCCACTTTTCGTACCATCCACGGTGTCTTGGAGAATGTTTCCTTGATTTTAAGTAAGTAGCAGGTTCTTTTTCCTTAATTTTCTTTTCTTTTTTTTTGACGCCTGCCTGACAAGGACCAACAAATTTGGAAAGTGGCGACAGAGGCTGTAGCACTTCGTCTGATTCTGCCAGGCACTCTTATATTGCTAATGAAGAATGCTTTCTCAAGATCAGTTAACTTCAACTGCGGGAAAGGGTCTCCTGAGCACATCTTCACGATCTGTAAAGCCACTTTATGAAGTTGTGGTGGCTCTTTTGGCTTCACATAAATTCTTCATAACCATCAGATATTGAAATGAAGTTGTAGGGCAAGGAAACCCATTCTGCCCCACAGAACTGTATTTTGTTGGCTTCTTTGTTGATGGCACTAGCTCAATTGAGGTACAGTAAAAATGCACCATTGTATAATTCAGCTGAATGCTAACTCATCAGCTGCATGTCTCAGCATCTCCTAGGATAAAAGTGATATAATTTATGTTAAGATTATGCAGGTAATTATAATTCAGTACTAAGAAGTTGATGAAACATACGGAAATACTATGTTTAATAAACCTGCAAAAATAGCTTTGATGTCTAATCTAATAATGTTTGCATCCCTTTGATTCTCCCCTATATATTAAATTGTGCACATTATCCTCCATATGTAGAAAACAGGGGTTCAAACAGGCCTATTTTATGGTCTTCCTTATTCAATGCTTCCCAGTGCTGCTCATGCTGAAATATGCCAACAAAGAATTTTGAGAACAAAGGCCCTCCTAGACTTCATTTCAATAAAGTACTATAGTGTTCATGGCAAGCTGGAAAAGGGACACTTGTAGTGCTAAGGGAAACAAAAATATACATAAAATATTTTTATATCCACAACTCATAGAGGAGAAGGAGGATTTTGAATGTATACCCCACCTTTTTCTCCTGTAAGAAGTTCTGTAGAACTGCAACTAGCTCAGGTCATTCAACAGGTTTCATGTGTAGGGCAGGGAAACAAATCCATTTCACCAAATAAGAGGTCGTTGCTGTTATGGAGGAGCTCTCCAGTTCTCCAGATCAGAATCCATTGGCTCATAACCACTATACCACACTGTCTCTCGTTGAGAAAGATATCACTCACCCCCTGATTGGCTCCATTATCTAAGAAAAAAATAGATATATGCATTCACATTTGTTGGCAACTATATCAATTTCTAATAATTCCTTAGATGCTGCCTTTTGACCAAAGAATGCTTAACAGCTGAATTATATGCCCCTGCCATTAATATGAATACCCCGGATTTAGGATTCCAGTTAATCAGAGAACTGCTTGATCTGTGTACTTTTATTGGAAATAGGTCTGCACTGAAAATATTGGAGTTCTTAATTGATGTGCCCTACAGATAAATCTCAGCTGGACCATAAGCACTGGAGATGAATGACAGGGCCATTGGATCATCCAAATGGTCTGTTGTTGGAGCTAGGCTATGCTATAGTCCATTTAAAATGGCCTTCTACTGAGTAAAATCTATTACATTTTTCACATGTCGTTTGTCATGATCTAAACAGCTCAATGATTAACTCACAATGAGGAATAGGTTGTGTGACTCCTAAGCAAGTCTAATAATATTTTCACTCATACATATATACATGTGTGTGTAGGATGGTCTAACAATAATAAAATATGCAGTGCCATAGTCATGAATCTGTTTCTGTGATGTATGCTTGGAATAAATTCTGCTATTGATGGTGTACCTCTAGAGGGCCGTAACTTTTGAGCTGTTCCAGCACGTGTTAAGATCTTGATTTCTGTTTGAGTCTCTTGCAGATATTATTGCCTGTAATACTTGCCACATATAACCTGCTCTGTATAAGCTATCCAGTGTCTAGTGCTCTCTGAAGATTGGTTTTTGTTATTTTACAAGAAGGTTCATAAAGCCTTCTATGAATTTTTATGATGCCGAGTCTGCTCTCCTCTCTCACCCCTCAGAAGGGTATATTTTCTTATCTATAAATCTGGAGTTCTTCATTGTATTTAGGGGTATGTGTGTTTGTTTTTCCTCTTTGGTAGAGGGTGCTTTTTTCACTATTTGGTATGTTTTAACTAACCACTGCAATTTAATATTACTGCTTGTAATTTCAGAAATAGCTTAAAAGGGAAAGTTGGAAAATGGATCAAGTCAACAGCTAGTGTAATAAAATCTATAATCCATAAAATCAATTTCTTGTGTTATTTAGGTCCTGAGTCTAGAGTTCTTTTAATTTCTTCAAGTCATGCTCGGAATTGCATGGAAAATTCCAGATCATGATATAAAGTCTTTTTTGTGCAGGCTTGCATAGGTGAGTTTATGTATATCTATAACACATACACACACAGACACACATCATGTAGCAAATTGCATCTTGATATCCTGTCTTCTGAGTTAGAAAACATGACTATGAATATTGTAGTTATACAGAGCATAAATAAATGGAGATAGAACAAAAACAGTTAACACTGCCTTTATGAGGCCTTGGTTTCCAGAGTCCCAAGAGCTTTTGTATACTTCTTATACACTAAAAAAACTGTGCTATTGACCGGATGCCTAAGTAGATCAGCACTTTCATTTGCAGTTTGTGGGGTCTTCCTCTACCTACCTGCCAACATGTACATCCAATGAAACTGTAAAAAAATGTCCACCATGGGGCAAAAATACAACATGGTTCCTTTTGTTAAAAACATTTTAAAGTGCCTAAATACAGATATAACTTTCACAAAGTTGAAAAATAGAGCAAAAACATATTTAAGTTTACATGACAGTGGGAAGCAGAATAATTTTATTTATTCTATGTAGTCAGTAGTCAGTTTTATTTATGGCCATTGACCAGCAAGGTACAAAAAATTAAAATCATAGAATTGCAGAAATTACAAAAAATATAGGTTAAGACAGATAGAAAATGCATATGACAGGCATCGGAAGACTAAGACATAAGTTCTGACTAATAAGTAGTGTGCTGGCTAATAATGATTGGTGAATAGAAATTAGCTGGCAGTGCCATTTATTCTATGTAGCAAATTCATACCATAGTCTACCATATTATGTTTGTGGTGTCTTAAATTGTTCTTATTACCAACTGCCTTGAAGGTCTGTTGTCAGACAAAGAGCAAGTATATGAACAATTTGAGCAAAAGCAAGAAAGCAAATAATAACGTAAAATTAAGTTTATTTAAGAAAATCTGAGCTTATATAAATGCTAAATTAGAGTTTCATAAATGGAGTGAATCATGTGTTAAATAGGAGCTACAGTGGCCCCAGGTAACTCTGGCCTGCAAATGGGTAATGGAGGGAAACTGTCTGATTAAGATTGTATTTGAATTTTGTGTGAGGTAGCCTAGGGCTGATATAGCTCTCCATTGGTTTAAAAGATTGCCCTATCAGAACTGGAAGAGAGTTCCATAGCCAACAAGACCTAGTTCATATGTTACAAAGTTCCTGTGAAAGTCCCCACACACATACTCACAACTGGATTTTCTACAGATATATTCTGTGAGCTTCCTGAAGGAACAATGGTAGAATATGCATGTGGTTAGTGGTGATGTGGGATTGAATCACGAAAAACATGCCAGTGAAGAACCTGTTTATAATGGAAAAGGGATTCTTAGAAGAAAAATGAACTTGTCAAGGCAAGTTGACCAAAATGTAGACCTTTTCCATCAAGCATGCATAGGAGCTCTTTAATGACAATTTCTTAGTCACATTTAATTGCTATGAATTGTGTCATTAGACTACCGGAAAAAGAACAGCATTTTGGGCATATGAGAGATCATGTATCTTGTCTTTTTGGATTGGTTCTGTTTATTGATTTTTATAGTGTGCTTGCAAGTTCCAAAGCATAGCATCTTTGGATGATCAAAAGAGACTTCTTCCTCCTGCTTTCACCAATGGAAAAGTTGGCTGCATAAAACTATAGACTCTCTTTTTTAATAGACCACACCAAATTATAATGAAATGGGAATAATAGTTAAGATTCTGCTCCTCTCTTCCACAGTTCCCCTGGACAAGAGATTGTGAGCTGTCCTATGTGTCCAAGGATACAATGTGCAACATACATCCTTTCCTTTCCCAATTTACAGCAGAGTAGCCTGACTGAAGATGATGTCTCAAATTCATAAAAGCAAGCTGCCTTCTTAATATTACCAATTTCCAGTGTCTTGCATCAAATAGATGTAACAATTCAACCACATGTTTACTGAAATGAATTTCTTATCAGATGAAGCACCACAATATATTTGCCTATAACATGAAAGCCACAGCAGTTCTTTACGAATGCCAATTCAGATTTCTTTCCAAGATTCTGTTAAGTATAACAAACAGCCCTACAAAACAATAAACATTTTGCTATTATTCCTCTGTGATTCCTAAGGTAAATGAACTAAATTTGATACTAGGCTGGTGGCAATGAGATTAATTCTGACTTGCTGTCATCGGTGGGAGCTAGAGGACTGCCTTTTCAATGGGTTTATAAAAGGAAACATTGGAAGTGTCGCTTTCTTTTTATGTATACTGCACACCTAATTGGCCACCTGATGAGAAAGGAATCTGTTTGGAAATACCTCTTTGACCACAGGTGTGCAAATGAGTGATTAACAGTAGAACCAGCAATAAAACATGTTTTGAAGTATTTATTAATGGCAGAGGAAAAAAATCAGTGCTGTTCTTTGCTATACAATATGATTGCTTGATTAAACTTCCAAACACCTAGCTCTCCAAAGCAGAAAGCTTGCATCATGATCCCTCTCTCTTTCATTCTCTCATGTGATTTCTACTAAAGAAAAAGGAAGACAGAAGCTGGATTTGGCTGGCAACCGATATCATGTGAGATGGATTTTTTGGCAGATTTTGAATGTATGGGCTGGGATGAATGCGCTGCACTACTTCAAGCAACTCACAATGATCCTTTCAAAGCTGTATTTGCTTCTTACAGTACTAAATCAGATGTTAGGAATCCTTAGCACTGGCCCCAAAGAACGTGGGCTTACATGTGAGCAGGTACGTTACATATATCCTGAAAGCCAGGTTAAAGGCATCTGGATAAAAATTAAGTGGGAGAGAAACAACACTGATCTCATTGTGGGGGTATATTACAGAACCCCAAGCCAGACTGAAAAGTTTGATGATGCCTTCCTGGAATAGACGATCAGATCTCTGGAATAGATTTTAGAAAAGAGAGAAGTAGTAGTAATGGGATATTTCAGTGATCCTGACATTTGTTGGGAGTCAAACTTTGCCAAGACTGTAAAATCCACCAAATTCCTCTTTTGCTTTGAAGACAATTTCATGATCCAGAAAGTGGAAGAGGCAACAAGGGGATTGGCTATTTTCCAACTATGACCTGGTTAATAGGATAGAAGTGGTAGGATCCTTAGGTAGGAGAGCTCATGTTCTCCTGGAATTTGTTATACAGTGGAAGGGGGATGCCAATCATAGTACATGAGTTCTAGACATTAAGAAAGCTGATTTCAATAAAGAAACTACTGGGTGTGATCCCAGGGTGAAGAATACTAAAGGAGAAGGGAGTGCATGAAGGATGGGAGTTTCTTAAAAGTGAGATCTTGAAAGCACAATTTCAAACAGTTCCAATAAGGAAGAAAAATAATTGTCTAAGGAAACTAGGATGATTGTCTACAGACCTTTCAACTGAGCTACGATTTTGAAAGGACATGTACAAGAAATGGGAAAAGGGGGAAATCACCAGAGGAATTCAAACAAATAGCCAGGATGTGTAGGAAGAAAATCAAAGAAGCTGAAGTGAGAAACTAAAGTCAGAGAAGCTAATGAGCTCAGGCTTGCCAGAGAGGTTAAAAACCTCTGGAATCCATGCCCTGTGAGGAGAGACGTAGGGAACTGGATATATTTAGTCTAGAAGAGGGAATATTAGGGGGTGACATGATAGCCATGTTTAAATATTTGAAGAGATGTCATGTTGAAGATGGAGCAAGCTTGTTTTCTGCTGTTTCAGAGATTAGGACAAGGAATAATGGATTCAAGGTTCAGGAAAAGTTATTTCACCTGAACATGAGGAAGAACTTCCTGACAGTAAGGGCTGTTCAACATTAAAATATGCTGCCTTGGAGGGTGGTGGAATCTCCTGCTTTGGAGGTTTTTAAACAAAGGCTGGAAGGTCATTTGTCAGAAGTGCTTTGACTATTGGCAGTGGGTTGAACTGGATGGCCTTTGTGGTCCCTTTCAGCTCTTATAATTTTATGTAGTTGGCCAGTTCCTCAAAAACACACCTGGCTCTTACAAAGTCTAGCGCTTGCCACCAGTAAATGCTTCTACTGTGTTTCTCCGAAAATAAGATAGTGTCCTTTATTAATTTTTGCTCCCAAAGATGCGCTATGTCTTATTTTCAGGGGATGTCTCATTTTTCCACTCCACAGCTGCATGCTCTGGTGTTCTGTTCGATGGGCATGCTTCCAAACAAAAACTTTGATATGTTTTACTTTCGGGGGATGTTCTATATATAGCACTTCAGCAAAACCTCTACTATGTCTTATTCTCCGGGGATGTCTTATTTTTGGAGAAACAGGGTAGTCATGAACTTTTAATTCTCCAAAAGTCAGATCAAGCATGCAGAGTCACCACCTGTAAGCCCCATCGAAATATATGGATGCCATATTGTCAAAACTCTCCCACAAATGGTGGCCAAGATTCAGGCAAATGAAAATAGTTTAACAAGAAGGGACAATACTGAGTGGAAAGATGGTTTTTTTTCCTCAGAGCTGATGCCATTCATATGACTTTTTAAATATTATTTTGTAGTCTTTATTAAATGTTCTGCCTGGCCTAGGACTTGAACAGAGTATTATGAGATGTTTGGCAAGGCCTCAGGATGTGTCTAGTGAGATATTAGGTGGTATCAGTTACTGGGTTCAAATGGCAAAATAACTAATTTACAGGATGACTGCAGAGTACACAATAGCTCCATAGAGAGTGGAGATATTATTCCAACACACACCAAGTCTACGGATGCCCAGAACACTGTGGTAAACATGTTTGGCAGACAGACAGACAATTTTTGACAGCCATGTCCACTCATGAATTGAATCTCAGCTATCTTCTCCTTACACTGCCCTCAAACAGCTTTGTGTCTGTATGGTAGGTATTGTGATACAGTTTTATTTCTTTCTGTCTTACAGCTACTTGCTCACCTGCAGATCAAGTGAAATGTATTTTCATCCAAAATCATGGTTCATTGGGTCAAGTAATTAAATAGTATTTGGATTCCCTGGACCAACCTTGAGTTCCCTGAAACAACAGTTGTGGGAAATGGGTTTTCACAAATAAAGCAGAGCCTATTTGGGTTTGGAAAGCCTCCATAAGGAGAAGAAGGGCTCCTGACCCTCCCCAGCCATTTTCTGTGCTGAACAGCAATCTGGTAGAGGTATTTCCTTGGTTTTGCTGCTACAGATGGAGTATTTTATGCATATCAAACAGCACAACCAGGGACATATACCCCTGGTACTATTTCCAGAATGGAAACTGACTTACAGCCCCATTCACGCACTGGGCGCCTGGTTACGGCACTGTGGCTTTGCCTGGCTGCCACCCCAAAGAGGCTCCCCAACAGCATGGGAACAGAGGTGTAGCTGCGCCGGAGGGTGCCCAGTGCACACTCTGTGTTTTCCAACCTTCCCTCCAAGGCGGCCTACTTTCCCCGCCCCCCCACACTTACCTTTCTTCAGTCTGGAAAAGTTGCCTGTTCCCTTCAGGCTGAAAATGGTCTCCTGGGAAATGTAGTTCCCGCCAGGCCATTTTCAGTCTGAAGGGAACAGGCCGCTTGTCCAGCCTGCACCATTTTAATAAGGTAAGTGTGGGGCAGGGGGCACTGCAGGGGGACAGGGGAGTGGGGTGCCATACAGGGGCGGGGGCAATTTTCCACCCCCAGGCATGCGCCTGGAGCAACATGCAACTCCCGTCCCCCTGTTAGTTCTGCCTCTGCATGGAAGTCAAAAAACCTCCCCGCCTCTGAAAAGACTCAATTGGCTGCACAGAACTTACACCAGCCAAAAAGCTGCCCTGAGTGTGGGCTACTGTCTGCCCTTGGCCCACTCCTGCTATGCTGGTGGCAGCTGAGGAGCTGCCACAGCATCCTGTGCCACATCCCACCACCGGGGGAAGGGCAGCAGCAGCCACACAGCAGCAGTTTCACTCCTCCACCAGGGTAAGTGCCCCAGAGAAGCCAAATCCTCTGGCACAGTCAACCCACCACTCCCAGTGGCAGGTCCGTTCCCTCTCCCCTTTGGACAGATGTTAGTGGGGAAGGCAGCACCATTCCAATCCCACTTTATTTTTTTTAAGAGCTAGTCTTCACAGCTGCTGTGTGGCTGTATGGAATAGAGATTGGGTACAAGGAACTGAGATCCAACATTTGACCCTCGCATTTGCTCTCTTAAGGGTTACCAAACTTCATTTCTCGACTTTTAAAACCAAAACCCTGGTCTGAGAGGCCAAGGGAAGAATGTTTTGTGTGCAGTCAGCAGTATTCATTCATAGGATTGTAAACTAGGGAACAGCCACACAGAGAAATAATCAGATTAAGTTGAAACTCAGGATTAGGAAAAGTTAACATTTCTCCTTATCCTTCATCCATGAAAATATGGGCTGGAAAATATCCTAAAGGGCTATAGCAGTTAATTTTCCTTTGTAGCAGGTAACTTTGTTATTTGTTATTCTCATTCTCTCAATGGATTTTTTAATCCTTTTTATCCTTATCAATTAACTTCTTAATTATAGCATACTCCAAATGTTTTTCAAAATACCTGAACATTTTCAGATATCTCTGAGGGCATTCAAATAAATGTGAAACATTTTTTATGTTAGCACAATGAAAACAAAGACTGGAATAATTTATGATATGAATAATTTATGGTATAGTATCTAGATGTCTGACAGTATAGAGAATTGGTGGTGCAATCCTATGCAGTAATTTCTAAGCTCATTGGTTTCAATAGTTTTAAACAGGACTAACTTTTTGTAGAATTTAACTGCAGTCTTTTATCTGCAATCTGAAGTGGTATAGCCCAGAAATAGGCTTTGAATTAAGAGTCTGATATTTTTTAACACTATTTTAGGCCGGAAGAAGAAAAGTTTGACTTCTGTCCTGTTTTTCTTGACTGCACGGAGTCCCAAAGTAGCTTATAATTCCTTCGTTTCCACTCCCCACAACAGACACCTTGTGAGATAGGTGGGACTGAGAGTGTTCTGAGAGACCTGTGACTAACCCAAGGTCACCCAGCAGGCTTCATGTGTAGGAGTCGAAAAACAAACCTCTTTCTCCAGATTAGAGTCTACTGCTCTTAACCACTACACCAAGCTGTTATTGAAAGCTGTCTGCTTTTAAGGTCAATATTTTCATCTTTTGTTTTTATTATTTTTATTTTGCAAGTTACCTTGGGCAGGTTCCTAGAGGTGACATAATTTTTTTCTCAACAAATGAATGATAAATGTTGTATGCAGGGGTAGAGTGAGGGGAAACTGTGCTCAGGGTGCATACACACCCTGTGCCCCTGCCGTGGCGCTGCCCTCCCTCACCATGCCCTGGAACGCCCCTGCCATGCCCCTGCCACGCCCTCATTGCACCATGCATACGGGGCATTATGTCCCCACCCCATTGGCGCTATGCCACTGGTTGTAAGCACAGATGCAATCTTTTTGAGCAATATTATGCTTACACATTGGAAAGTTGCATGGGTAATAAATGATAGGCAGAAAATGTTTCTTACAAGTAAAGATTGTGTCAAATTCATTGTATGGTATTCTTCTACTTCTATTCTTCTGTTTTTCTTCTACATACTTGCATGAGGATCACAGGTATCAATTCTTAGGGCCGCACATAGTGATGAACATGGAAGAAATGGGCTATGGAAACTTGCTGCTCTCCTCTACATTGAAATATGTACATGTGGCAATTTCTGTGGGTCTCAGTGACTCTCAGGTCCTTTCCGCACGGAGGCGGAAGGGCTTGGGTCGGCGTTACTGACGCCGACCCGACAACGCTGGGACCGTCCGCATGGATGGTCCCAGAAAGAACCAGGAAGATGGCGCCGCTGGGCGTCATTGCCCAGTGGACTTACTTGCTCTCCGGCCCTCCGGCACGTCGCCGGGGCCTGGGGACACGCCTCCCCTGCCCTGCGCGCCTGCTTCAGTATTAAGCAGAGCAGGGGAAATCCCGAACCTCGGCATTTAAACGCCGGAGGGCCGGAGAGCAGGTAAGTGGAGGGAGGGAGTGGGGGGAAAGCGCCTGGAAGCTGCTGCCGTTCGCACAGCAGCGGCTTCCAGCCGGCATTTCCAAGAAAGTGCGCTTCCCAGCGCACTCTGGAAACGCCGGCTTGGCGCCGGTCGGGCGGCGCGAGGGCGGCGCGGCTGCGCTGCAGCTGCGCCCCCTGTGTGAATGGCGGCCTGGGGACGGCGTTTTTGCCATCCCCAGGCCGCCATATTCCGCCCATGCGGAAAGGGCCTCAGTGACTCTCAGTGACTCTAATCACATAAGTTGTTTTAATTGTGTGCAACACTTCAAGCAGTTACATGACCAATGTGACACTACCCATGAACAAACCCAACACCACTGGGTGAAGGAAAAGTATGAGCACATCTAGACGAGCCCGTATCATTTGATAAACTGAAAGCTCCCCTATATGAGATACAGATGTGAGTCTTGAACTTCAGCATTGTTTTTATTTTAATGGGACAGTGCTGACAGGATTACAATATATTCTGAAATTAATGAAGGAACAGACAATTTGTAGGACAGAATATATAATCTAGAAAGAAAAGAAAAACAAAAATCCTAATTCTAACAAGCAGCAGTGGCGTAGTGGTTAAGAGCAGCTCCATTCTAATCTGGAGCAACCGGGTTTGATTCCCCGCTCTGCCGCCTGAGCTGTGGAGGCTTCTCTGGGGAATTCAGATTAGCCTGTGCACTCCCACACAGATGAGTCTGTGTACTCCCACGCCACACCGATTAACCTGTGCACTCCCACACCAGCTGGGTGACCTTGGGCTAGTCACAGCTTTTCGGAGCTCTCTCTCAGCCCCACCCACCTCACAGGGTGTTTGTTGTGAGGGGGGAAGGGCAAGGTGATTGTAAGGCCCTTTGAGTCTCCTGCAGGAGAGAGAGGGGGGATATAAATCCAAACTCTTCTTCTTCTTCTAAACTACACTATTTGGAAAATAAGGGTCACATGCTCATGTGTATATCTATGTGTGCAAAAAAAACCCATTTGGCTTAATAGAAGGGATAAGCTCCTTATACATTAGTTTATACTCCAAAACATAGAAAGTATAGACTAGCTGCTGCTTAACTTTCATGCTCTTTCAGCACAGCACAGATTGTACATACTTGCCTATTATGTCCATTTAGCAATGGGACTTCAGGTATGAAGACATTGCTTTCCAGTCTTCACTGGACTTGAAAGTCAAAAGGTGCTTTCCTTAAACCCTTGCTATAGACACACCCAATATATTTCTGCTCCATGGTGACTTAATGGGTATATTCAAAGATATCAACCTCCTTAACCTTGGGATGTTTACATCTGATGGTTTATGGCGAAAATACCTTTCACAACTTCCTTAACAGGAGTGTTTTAAACAAGTTTTTAAACAATATCCTGAAAGGAATGATTCCATAGCAAAACTAATTGCAAATTAGAGATGCCCTGTCACAGTCAGAGTTCTGTTTCATGTAAAGCTAAATCTCATATTACTAAATATTTATTAGCAAAATAGGCTACAAGAGATACCACTACAAACCATTTAAAGGAATCTAAGTGTCAGGTAATATAATTACCCCTGCCACATACATCACCTTTAATTCATATTTCAGCTGCCATGCCAACCTCTTCACTTTGGTATTTCTAAATAAAACAGCCTTGCGAGCTTTCTTAAAAGCTGGCAGAGAGGATGTTCCCCTGTTGTCTTCTGAAAGACCATTCCAAAGTGTGAAGTTGTAGTTGGAAAATATTATGACTGGGTTAAAATCCTATTGGATGGTACAGTAAGCAAAAATTGTTGTGAGGCACATGTTTGGTAAAAAGGTCCACTTTGGTGGAGAGTTCCTTTCATGTGGGTTTCCAGTCCTGAAGAGCTTGAACAGTAAGAAGCAGCTTCCTTACCTGGACTTGGAAGCAAATAGGTAACCAAGATGTTCCAGGACTCAATTATATAACATGTGTGACATAAATTGAGTCATTGGTGCTTGACCCAACTTGAAGTTGCATGTATGATGGGAGAACTCTGTTCCGCTAAGGACAAGTGAAGCCTGCTCTGTCCACTAAGAAGTGCAAGTAAAGCCCAAGGAAGGGGCAAACAGGCTATCTGTGTTCATTTCTGCTGATGGAATGTGTGCAGTAGGAACCCTGAAGCTCCTCTGGCTGTTGTAGGTTTTCCGGGCTGTGCAGTCATGGTCTGGTAGTTTTAGCTCCCAATGTTTCACCCACATCTATAGCTGGCAGTGACATAGGTATAGATTTTTAATGGGGTGGCTTTGGGGGCGGGGCTCAGGGGGTGAGGCCATGCCCCCACCCAACCCTGGGGGCCGTTCAAGCAAGCCAGACATTTAATGGGGGGGTTGAATCCGTGACCCCCCCCCCACCTACGTCCTTAGTTGGCATCTTCATAGGCATGTTATGGTAAGCACGCTGTGCCACAGAATGAAACACATCTTATCGTAACATGCCTCTGAATGCAGCCATGGATATTGGCAAGATATTACAAGCTCAAACTGACCACAGCCACACAGCCTGGAAAACCCACAACAGCCCAGTTGATCCTGGCCATGAAAGCCTTCAACAATATCCTGAGAGTGTTTTCAAAGTATTCCCACTCTGAGGGCACTTTCGCACATGCAGAATAATGTACTTGCAATCCACTTTCAATGCACTTTGCACCTGGATTTCAATGGGTGAAATAGCAAAATCCACTTGCAAAGAATTGTGAAAGTGGATTGAAAGTGCATTATTCTGCATGTGTGAAAGTGGTCTGAGAGCTCCCAAGTTAAGCAGCAACAGAACAGTTTGAAGATGAATTCTTGTCATACATATATCGTATTTAGGCCTTCTCCAGCTGAAAAAGGAGCAACTGCGTTTTGCACTAATTGCAATTTTTAGATTGTTCTGGGGAGGTAGTGAACTATTTGTTTTTTCCCACTTTCAAGGTGAATTTACCGGTGGTGAAACTCAAGGTGAATTTATCTCTCCTGAAATATTGAAAATGTAATAGTTATTCTTGTGGTAGTGTCTTCACTTCAGTATTTGGATGATGCACAGTAATTGAATGTCATAGTAACATTCCTTTGGATTCTCATGAATAAGACTGGTGGTGAAAATTGATTTAATAGACCAGTTTCCTCTTGCGAATACCTGTCAATAATACTCTATTTATGAGTACAGATGGTAACAGGCATACTTGTTAATGACATTTGTTTCTCTCTACTCCTGCAAACTCGAACTGATAACTATTGCTTTATAACTAGAGATGCGATTCTTATCCCACTCAAGCTAAAGGAAAATCTCCACTTAATTTTAATGGTTCTGGTTTGCCATGCCAGCTTCGAAAATGAGTCCTATATCCTGGAACGACCTTTGGTAGCTACAAAGAGACATATTGTTTGCAGTATATATGTGACTCCCAAATGTACATCCTCAGTTCTTGATGTATGCAGAATTTGTGCCAAACACTGGATAAGCTTGATAGACAGCTACACTTTGGGGGTATAGGATTACCTCTCCAGGTATGTGCTGTGCAGTAATGGACCTGCTGCCTTAGAAGAGTGCTTCCTTGCTTCCACTTTTGTTCTGACTGAATATTTGTAAATAAAGCAAACATTCCAAAGGCACCATGTCTGCATTTAAGCATATGGTCAAGGAAAAACATGCACGAACCCTTGCTGGTTGCCAGCCTTATTCCTGCACTCACTGTCTTGTGCCATACAAATTCAGGCACATGGATTAGCTGAATTTAGTTTTACCTGCTAACTGATATTCTGATTAAACCTTGGTTTAGGATGCTGGGCAAGGGAAACTAATTTTGGTTGGCTCATGTGCATACATTTGCATATCAGGGACCACTGGGATTAATACTAAACTGTGATTTTCAGTAGTAAAAGAAGAGGAGAAGGAAGAATGAGTAAGGGGTTGTTGTTTTTCATTGCAGTTACACCTGGAGTTCCAAGAACAGCTTGCAAGTTCCCAGTGGTTTCTCATCTAATGGAGAACAAAGCACCAAGCATTGGCTGTGGAATTTCTCAATAGGGCAAAAGTGGATTACATGTTTTACCAGTATTTTATCTTAGGGAGCTCAAAGAAGAGGATAAAAGGTATCACTTTTCCAGCTTTCTTACTGTTACATGGTATTGGTCCATACTGGCTTACTTGAACCTTTGCGTCTCACCTCTTGGGAATGTGAGGAGCATGCAGAAAGATCTAACTAGATCTAGAGAAGAGGAGAGTGGTTTGGGATGTTCTCAAAGTGACTGAAGCTGATGAATTTTGAAGTAGATAAAAAATAGTTGATAAAAGAAGCATGATGATAGCCATTGGCTTGTACATTTACTTTCATTCATAAAAGGGAGCTAGATTTTTGACATTGCTTCTGTGGCCTTGATGAGCGGCAGTATTATTTTAATGTCAATTTTGCATGTATGAATTTATATTTAATGAAAGGGGTTTTTTTGGAAAGAAGAGCTTGAGGAAAATTATCAGTCTGTTCCTTTGCTAAAATTTAAGAAGCTTACACAAATTTAAATTTTAGGGGAGCTTTGGAGACTTACCTGCTCTGGGCTTCCTAAATCAATCTAGTGATTGTGATTTTTTTTTACTGGCTGTGTGTGTGTTGCTGCTGCTTTTATCTTTAATATTAATGTTGGTTGATCTATAAATAGTTCCTCAACAATAGCTTTGTTGTAGGTAGCCTTGATCATGTAACTAAGAAAAGCAGAAATGTTTTAGAAAAGCAGAAATGTTTTAAATAACAGTGGCCCATTCTGCACAACACAACTGATGCCTTGAGAACAAGAAAAAAAGTGTCTGAAGGAGGAACACACAGTTTTCCCCCCAAGATGTCCTCAAGATGCATTATTTCAAAATGTCTTTTGAAGTTGCTAAAATGTGAACTTTTTTCCTGAAGTCATCTGCAAGTCATCTCCTGCTTGATGTAAGAAGCTGAGGAGCTGAGGAAAGGTCTTATTTTTCCCCACCTGATTGTTAAAACTCTCTTGTCAGTTTCCTCCACTGTTTGCACCCAATATTTTATGGTGTTGTAGTGATTCTGTCCCTGAAGCAATTTGCTGAATATTTCCTTAGGATATTTGCTCTGCAAACTCCAATGCTGGACACCATTTCAGCTCAAAAAGTACATGGTTGTACTCAGCTTGCCCTGCCGATTCTGGCAATGTATAGTTTCCCCTTTTTTATTTTCAAAGAGATGTCTTCGAAGACATGCAGAAACAATTTCAAAATCCATTCCGATTTTCATATCATGTTTGCCTGTTTTCAAAGACAACTCTGAAAATAAAAAGGGGAAACTATATATTGCTGGAACTGGCAGGACGTGCTGAGTACACCCAAGTACTTTTGGGGCTGAAAAAGTGCCTGGGAGCGGAGCCTGCAGAGCAAATGTCCTGGGGAAACCTTCAGCAAACATCCTGGGGAACCCTTCAGCAAATGGTGGCAGGAATGGAGAATCACTACAGACTGACCATAAAACGCTGGGCACAAGAGCTTGAAACTCAGGTGGGTGGAAATGGCTGGTGGCGGGGGGAAAAGCCTCTTTCCCCTCTGATATCTTTTTTTGTCCATGAGGAGGTGGCTTTTTAAAAATATGTCTCCAGGTTGTCTTATTTGTGCTGTGAAGAATGGGCCAGTGTGTCCCCAAGACCTCAAACAAAGGTCCTTCCCAGCACTGAGAATCTTTAACTGAAGATACCATGATTCTGATTGGGGGTTTCAAATATCACATCAGATTTATTTATTTACTTCATTTCAACTCCATCTTGTTCCCCAATGGAATGCCAAGGTAGATTGCATCATTTTCCCCTCCTCCATTTTTATCCTCACGTCAGCCCTGAGATGTAGGTTAGAATAAGAGTGTGTGATTTAACCCAAGGCCACCCAGCAAGATACTGTAGTCCTGACCAACACTTTCTCCAGTAATTCTAGCTTTCAGTTGGCTATCAATTGGCTATCATGTTGGCTGGGCTTCAAATATACCCAAAACCAAAACAAAACATTGATTTTAAGGCATAAACAACCTTCTCCCATTAAATTCTTCTGTCTTTCCAATTAGGCAGCTAGAAGTTACGTGCACTACATTTGACTCTGCAGCCTACGTGAGGACAATTCCAAATAGCTCAAGTCATGAGTCATACATTTGCACCAAAAATGTTGCAAGCTTACTGAATATTTATCTTGCAATTCATCTAAATGCATAATCTACATAAAAGGCTTTCTGAGTTCTGCTATTGCTTGGAAGCTGCTCCCACTTCACAGAACAGGGATGGGGGTGGTTGTTTGAACCCAGTTCCTCATGTCAACTGTCTTTCCCAAATGATCCTTGTTTTCATGCACATTTTTGCCCCTTGCATTTTTTTTCTTAAATCTCTCCCTAATTATTATCTGGCATTACTAATGTTCATTTAGTCACAGCGTGCCAGGGATTTCAGCATTCATTTTCAAATGAAACCCAAAGGCAAGTTTACTTTGAAGTGGGGGGAGCTGTTCGGACTGGAAGACTGCTGCTCTTCTTCCCAGGATGTTGGTACTGAACAAGTTATTAAATAAGGGATGATGAACGCACAGAGTAGAGTGCAATTTGTCAGCGAGGAGCTTTTCAGCTTTGCTTCCTTTCTTTGTACGCTAATAACAATTGCTTTGTAGCCCATCTCTAAGGGTGCTGGAGATGTCACTCTGAATAGATGCTGCCGCCTTAGTTCCACGGTATTAAGCAATCATGCAAGTGTGGTGCGCTGTGAAGAAACTTACAGGACTAACAGACTGAGTTGCCAGCTTGTTAAACAAACAGAAAGCCTTCCAATATGTCATTTATATTTCTGGAAAGGAGCTTCATTAGGGAAAAAACAACTTCCAGTTTCAGCAGCTGCAATCCTATATGTCATTAGGTAGCTTCAGTTCTGTTAAGGTCAGTAGGAGTTATGAAACCCCAAATAAAGTGCAAAACTACAGCCACAAAGAAATGATCGAGAGAGCAGTCAATTTATGACTCAAGATGCTTTTAGATCATTGATGTTTGCAGTTAACTTGTTTGCAATATTCAAGAATCTTAAAACAGTCATACAAAAATATGTGGCAGTTCACTCTGAAGATAATTCTTGGAGACTGCTATTCCTTGTGATGGAGGCAGCTAAGAAAATGTTGCTAAACAGATCTACTCAGAATATGAATTATTTGATCAGCGCCAATTTAGCGTGCGAGCGGCCAGCACTTCCCCCTCAGCCGGAGAAGCGGCTCTGTATGGAGTCGCCTCCGGTCGCCCCCTCCACTCACTATCCCATCCAGCATCGCTCTGGAGGACTGCAGGGACCCGCCCACACTGCCCTGTGACCTCCAGAGGTGGGAGGGCAGCGTGGGTGAGTCTCTACAGCCCTCCAGAGGGACGCTGCACAAGATGGTGAGTGGAGCCGAAGGGGAACACAGCATCTTCCCGGTGGTGCGGTTCGAAACCTCGCTCAATGAGATTTTCAGGGGCAGCTTCATGCCACCCGGGGAAAGCCAGGACGGCGCTGCTGTGAAGCAGCAACGTGTCCTGTGTGAACGGTCTCCCAGGGACGGCATTTTTGCCATCCCTGGGATGCTGTATATGGCCCATGCGGAAAGGGCCTCACAGTTCTTGTAACACCTATAATTGGTTACTACAGCTTCCTGTACATGGAGCTGCCTTGAAAAATTGTCTGCAAAATATAACTGGCTGTTGAGGATGACATGATGATCCCAGACCTCCTTGATATCCTCCTTCCCCAAATCCAGTATCTACTAGGCTGTGAACCCATATGACACATGCAAGCCAGGGGATCATTGATGGCTGGCCCTTTAAAAGTCAGCCAGTCAATGTCACCAGGCCTTTTGACAGCCATCAGTCAATCAGCTGTTTGTTAGAGCCACTTTCAGAACAACAAAGGGGTTGCTCTAAAGCCACCATTGGTCTCTCATGGAACTTGCCACACCCTTACTGGACTTCTGGGTAATTAGAGGTTACTAGGCACACCCCAGACCAGGTTTTAAAAGATTTGTGTGGGAAGACAAACGGGTACATACCAACTTTGGACTTTATATCAGAGGGAAGCAGAGCTAGAGTAGGGGTAACTAACTTTTTTGAACCAGTGGGTACCTTTGATACAACTACAAAATGGCCACCACAAAAGGTAGAATTAACTGCAAAATATTAGGAAGTGAGGTTTCACTAACTTCAACATTTCAGGCAGAAATTACAAGAATTCCTTTTGAAATGAAGATATTTCCTTGAGAAAAAAGCTTCTGGAGGTCTAATAAGAACAAATAACTCCATACAAATATTGAGTTTCTATCAGTGCATAGTAAATGAGAGTTTTCTGATTGATCTCAATGCCATATGCATTGCTACCATATTTCACAATGTTATTTTGTTTGTCAGATTCGCTTTGAAAACTGAAACTGCTGTGTAGATTTCTTAAGGGTATCCAAAGTTGATTAGGCATTAGTGATCATTTTTGCAACTCTATATTTAACAGGCAATAGTTATTACGTACCTTAATGTCGTATTCATTTTATCACCCTTGTGAGATAAATGGTCATAAGATCAATTTAAAATGTTGCACAACTAACTTTGAATGAAGGCTAATGTAAACTATTTCATACCCATAAGCAGTTATGGGCTGACTATAGCACACTGAATTCAAAGGCTTTTAATATTTCAGCTTCAAACATCAAATAGTTGAGTTTATTTTTATACCTAAAGTACAAAGGACATTCCAGTTGATCATACATGTATGGTTGTTCCCACTGGTGCACATTGGCCAAGCATCTTTCTTTGACATTAATTCATCCATTGTTGGGTCACTGGAGTATTGAACACACTTCATACCATGCATACTTTCATATACATCTACATACACTTAAATGTCTACTGCAGAAATAGAAGATTTTCAGATGTCTCAGTGTTTGTGGCAGCCAAGCATGCTTAGTAGTTGTGAGAACATCATCATTATTCCGATTAGTGTATGTTATACCAGCTACTTTAATTAAACCCATTTGTCCTTCTCATTACCTAAGCTATTTCTTGTAATCTATACTATTTATCTCCTTTACAGAGGAAGATCATTTTTTACACACAGGAAATGTTTAAAAGGCCTTATAAATGCAATCTAATATGGCAATTTCCTTTGTCTAAATCCCACCACAGGATCAGTAAGTGAAAATGGATCAAGCCTCTGGTTTTATAGCTGAAATTATGACCAATGGAAATGCCATAACCTTTTTACATTTTTCCATCTCTTCAAAGATGGTGTCTAGGTTACATTTTTCGCTAGCACTTCATATTTTCAGTTAAAGCGAGGACTGCTTATTCTTGTGGCCTGTTGAAACCTTGTACATGTCACAAGTGTCAGATACCTAGCACATGCAGACCACAGATAACAGCTGTTCCTGAGACATATGTGGCTAAGATAGGAATGCCTTAAGCTCTGGGGAGGCAAAGATAATAACCAGGCAGGCTTCATACATACAATGTTCCAGTGAAGAGATAAGAATGTTAATGAGGTCACTGAGCAATTGCACAACTTCTGAATAATGGCATGGCAAGTTATGTAGATAACACAGCTAAAAAAAGATGAAAGAAAAGTTAAAAATAGGAAACTTGGAGATTTTTTTTAACCCTTACTATTTGAAAAGACCACTTGCTAATGTTGGGATTATTAATTATAGCATTATAGCAGAACAGAAGTCATTCCATCATCATATAATCCTCTCTCTCTCTCTCTCTCAAGTTCTCTTCTGCTTTGGGACTAAGGTTAGATCAAGACATCACTAACTACCATGCTACTATAATAATGCACTTCAAGAGGCAAAAAGTTACAATATAGGTTAAGAGCAGCAGACTCCATCTGGAGACTCTATCTGGATATAATTCCCCACTCCCCCATATGCTGAGTGACCTTGGGCTAGTTTCAGTTCTCTCAGAACTCTCTTAGCCCACCTACCTTACAAGATGCCTGTTGTGAGGGGTAAAGGGAGGGTTATTATAAGCCACTTTGAGACTCCTTATGGCAGAGAAAAGTGGAGTATAAAAATCAACTCTTCTTCTTTTATGTGATGATGTATGGGTCCAGCCCATGACTTTAAAAAACCTTGTGACTTGGTGCAATTGCTTCCCCAAAAAGGTTTATTGCAAAAGCCACTAAGTCCAAGTTGCAGCACTCCGTAATGGCCCCATGGCAGCAGTGAGGAGGGCATGAAGAGCAGGAGATTGAGTTTGTGTGGGGAGGCAAAAACAAGGAGCTCAAAGGGATAGAAAAGACAGAAAGGACAGTTTGAGGATGTGGAAGGAAAGCCCCAAATGGTAAGAAATCAAGGCTTGCATGGGGAGATGTGAAAATGGGACTTCTCCTCCACTTTGAGTCCTTCTGTGAGTGTCTCCCATCTATTTTGTACTGTACATCACTGATTGATATACAACACTGAAAAGTATATACCTTATATATAAAACACCATGCAGGGAAACAGAAAATGTAGTGAAAGTTCAAATATGCCAGGCCTGATTCACCCTGAAGGGATGTAAAATAAAAAAAATAGACATTTTTTCAGTCAGCAGAAATAAAATAAGAAAAAGTGAGGTTATATCAAGTAGTGGGATGAAGATAATCATACGAATTATCCTTTTGCTTTGCTGCTGGGCCTCCCTGTAGTGCTTGGGTCAGATTTACACTAAATTTGCTGCTAACAACAAGGAAGGAGCTATTTCCACAAATTGCCCCTTGCTGTTGGATGTGATTCCTGAAGGCCCTCCAGTCTCCCTGGAGCCAGTTTTGTAGAGATGCATGGGTCACAGTGGGAGTAGTAAGGCAAGAAAGTTCCATTCCACTGTCAGAAAATTTAGATTGGATCCAATCCCTTTTGGCTGCCTAGGGCACGGCAGAGCTGGAACTGAATCCCAGACTCTGTACAGTGTAGTAATGCACTGCTGACCCAGCAGCACCGTGGTAGAACGTTGGCACACCAACGGACCTACGGCCTTCTGGTCGCACCGCACCCCCACTCCTCAACCCCGTATGAGTCACGGGTCATGAACTATCTGGCTCAGTCACCGGGCGTCCCAGACAAAGGGACAATGATCTGCCCCCAGGTGAGGATTAGGCCCAGACGCTTACGCTCTTCTCCGCACGTAGCAGCCAGGTGAGATCATGCATCACATGATGATCTCCCGCTCTCCCGCTCTCCCGGACTCTCCCATCCCACCCCTCTACACGCCCCCATTAGAATCTTAATAAAAGGTGCCAGGAACCAGCACGCGGGAGATTCGCTAGGAACACGGACCTCCGCGCTCCCGCTGCTGGCGATCTCCACCAGATGTTATCTCCGCGTCTCGTCTCGTTCTTGCGCTGACCACGTGGGTCGACTACAGTACAGCACATCTGTTTCCAACATCCCAGATGGTTTGGTTAGAAGATTTCTAGGATTATGGAACCCCAATGTATAACACAAGCTATTCTATACATATTGGTAATAAGGGAGACAATTCAATTTCCTTTATTTGCCTTATTTATTTAAGAATTTCCATTCTGCTTTTACTGGGGACTCAGAAGCTGTTTACAAAGAAACAAAAAAAATCATATAATGAAGCAGGACAAATTTCCCCTGCTTTGCCTTCTTGCTCAAAGCTGTTGCTGTGTTATAACTACAATGCTGCATATGATTACTGATTGTTTCAACTACCCCAGAAGCTCAGGGTTCCAAAAGGTGGATGCTTCAACAGAGCAAGTCTTTACCAAGGTTTGTACATCTTTGTTTCATATATACCCTAATATAACAGTCTTACCTCCAGAGATATAATAGGTCCAACTTCTTTTAACCTGTTGCTATGAAACCAGCAACAGAAGTAAATTTTCACTTGAAAACTGGCAAAATACTTCATCTAGAATGTATTGTCACATAAATTATAAGCATCTTGGCCCACTCACAATTCCTCATCAACAGTTTAACCTCAAAGTTAAAACAGAGCTGTCAACCAAATGCTCCATTACAGTCTGACTTATTTATTTAACAAGCTTGTTTTTCCATTCACTCAAGCTGAGAACAGTGTTGATGTGTAAAATGGGCATCTGCCATGGAATTCCAGAGTGTTGCAGAGGATTCTGGAAGATGTTCTAGGGGACACACTCAGGAATCTCTCGGTAGGCTTGCAGGATCTTTTGCCACCCGGGGGCGGGACCAATACTGCTCAGAGTCCCCAACCAAAATTAACGACACAGCACTCCTCTCTGTGGGTAAAATTTTGGCCATAGCCAAAACTGTTTTATTGACAAAGGATGAAAAGAAGCATAAGGCGTAGCATGGGATCTGATCTGTACACTGGGCAGCCTGAGTGCTGTCCCACAGTGAAACCAAACTTTTAACCTTGCATACCAAGGTGTTAGAAGAGTGGAAGCCGGTTGGAAGGCCTCTTTCTGGAGATCCATTTTACGCAGTGCAGTGATAGTGGCAGGCCCCTTTCTGAAGAACCATTTTACGGCTAAGAGGCACAAGCCTCAGCAGCCCCCACCTGGGTGTCCTGACCCACAGCTTACTCCACCCCAAACCTCTTTAGGAGGTTCCACCAAAGAGGGTCAGCTCCCCAAATCACTTTGCCATCAGATCAGTTCCCATGCGCCAACCACTGACTCGACAATGACAGCAAACACATGCATTAACATTGTCTGAAAGGAAGAGGTGGGTGGGAAACTCATCACCGTTCTGCTCAGGGAGGAGGGGACAAGGGCTGAGTGAAGCCTTATAAAGGCCCCCAACCACCCCTCTTGATGACATCATGACTCCACACTGGTGCCATGACGTTGTTGCCCACGATGGACATGGCCACTACCTGTCTTCTGCCCTTCTAAGAGCAGGCATGGCAGGGCCTCTTTTCAGTGCCCTTCCTAGTCGGCAATGGTGACCATGCTGACTTGCAGCAGCTCTCTTTCTCAAGTCATTCATTGTTGCAGTCATATAGTTTTGTACCTTTCAAACCATGTTCTAGTGATTCCTTACAAGCTCATCAGAGATTCCTCAATGATAAGATCAAGGAGCAGCAAACAAATGTCCCTGAACGATAGGTTACTCATAGGGTTGTGAGGTTCCTCCTGGCAATAGATAGGAGTTTTGAGGAGGTGGGCACAAGGATATCTGCATCCGTGCATGATATGTCACATATGAGATGATGCAAAAGTGTTACCATAATACTGGGGGACACTTTGTCAATGGTTTCGTTTTGGGGAAAGTGATAGAGTGTCCCCTTGGTGTGATGCCAGTGGTTTCACATCATGCCAAAAATGCTGTTATTGCACAGAGATGTGGATAGTTCCTCCCTTTTGACCAGCTTGCATCTGCTCACCAACCAGCTAAGTGTCAGCAAGTGGTGGCAGAAACTGATGGGCAATTGCCCACTATTAACCCACAACCGGGAACCCTAGTTTCTCACCACTATCCGTAATATCTTACCAAGTACCGCCAATGCAGTGTATGTTCTGGGCATGCTCAATTGTTGAAGGGCATTGTGAAGTTTAGCAGAACTATTCAGTCTTTGGTATTGGTTTATTATACGTATTTAATCCTTTTTCACATATTTAATCCATTTTTCAACTCAATTGTTTTTCCACTCAGCGTGACCAAAGGCAGGTAAATAAGTACTGGCTTCATACAAAGATAACCTGAAGTTTCAACTAACTTTGTTGGAGGCCAAAATAAAAGGTTGCAGCTGGAGAACAACATAAGCTACTTACAGATAACAAAGCCTAGAGCAGGGGTAGGGAACCTTTAACACTCAAAGAGCCATTTGGACCCGTTTTCCACAGGAAAAGAAAACACTTGGAGCCGCAAATAATTTTTGACATTTAAAATAAAGATAACACTATATATATAGGGTTTTTTTTTTACCTTTTACTCCGCTCATTCTGAGAAGCGCATGGATGCGTCCACCCTGCTGCCTGCAGGGCGGGCAAGGATGGCGACGGCGGCTCGGCTCATGGAGCCACAGTGCAAGGGCAGAAGAGCCGCATGCGGCTCTCGAGCCACAGGTTCCCTACCCCTGGCCTAGAGCATACTTCCACTAACTGCAGTTACCATACCAAGCTAGAACTGCTAGATCACAGCAGAGAAAAAGACTGTACGCTAGATATAGTAATGCTATTTACAGATTAGTATTATAAAGGAAACAGCAGAGCTCAAAATCGTACCAAAAACAAAACTAAAAGCCAAAATAACAAATTGTCAACAAAGATCAAATAATTCCCTCAGCAGTCACAGGTTTTTAAAGTTGAATAACAGTCCACCACACATCAAACCCCAAATATTGTTATAACCCGCGCTGGGCTTCATTTGATAGAAATAAACTATTGAAATAAATAAATTGGGATAGAAATCAAATAAATAAACAAATAAACAAATATTCTATGTCAGGCAAGCCGATGGTTTTTTTCTGCACAGAACATTTAAAACATTTTGCAAATGTTTTGAAAAGAACTGTTTTGGGGTTTTTTTTGTCTGCATAGTGCAAAAGAGTAAAGTTTTTCCAGCAAAAACCGTTCTTTCTGGCTCCCCCCCACTCGTGAGGTATTTTCAAAGATATGGAGGCTTGAAATCTGTGCATATTGTCAAGTCTCATATCATGTCTCTGTAGCTTCAAAAATACCTCACAGGGGAAAAAAAGAAAAATGACATGTTTGAGTAATCGGCAGGCAATACTGAGCGTACTGGTGCACAGCAATGATAGAAATGATGGGCACTCATGATGCTACATGACAAAATGTCCATAGGACAATTCACCAAATGGCAGACAGCACGAAGAATCAAATTGAAGCAGCAGAAAATGGCGGGTGGCAAGGAGTGGAAAAATTAGTGAGAGCTTTAAAAATTGAGCAGGAGAAATAAAACATTTTCTGATCTCTGCACAGCAAGAAGGAAATGTTTTGAAACTGTTTCAGGAAAAAAGATCACTAGTGTTTCTAAAATAAACTGTTGGGGGAGGAAATAAAATGTTTCCAAAATGTTTTGGCCTTAAAGCTATGCAGGAAACGTTTTATATTCCAGCCTCAAAATGTTTTATTTGTGTTGTGGCAAAACAGCCAATGTTTAGAATATCCTGAAAGTAAAAAGTCCAAAAATCACATTACTAATAGAGGCCATTTTGTACCTCTGGCTTATCCTACTGATGCAGGCAACAAAACCGATTCAAAAGAATTTGATCAGTGCCAAGTTCTACAAACAACAGCCTCTGTCTTCAGTTCCATTTTGTTGCTGTCCTTTTTCAACCTCTAGTGAAATATTTTCTTTTAACACATAACTTCAAATTTATCTGCTAATGGAAATGTAAATTACCTACATAAATAAGATATACACTCTGTTGTTAAACTTTGGCTCCTTCTTTCTGCACTTTTTAAAAATTAAAAATGCCCCTCCTTCATTGTTTCAGCTTGCAGTCAAATTCACTTTTATAACAGTTGAATACACCGAAAATTAATTAGCTCTGAGGCATTTTAAAAAGTTGTGTGGGATTTTAATTCAGTGAAATAAAGTTGATAGGCTAGAAACATGATACAAATTAAAAATTGGCTTTCCAGTTCAAGTTAAATTATTTCACTATTCAACAAATATTTTTAGACTTCAAAGGGTACTTATTTTTTTCAGCAGTACATCGGATTTATTGTCCGAGGAGTTCTAAGTGGATTTAGGGTTGGTAGATTGGAAAAAAATTCGGCCCCAGTTCGGGTTTGGGCCCAGTTCAGGTGTGTGGGGTCGGATCACTCTGTCTCTGAGCCTAACCTACCAACCCTCCTACTCATTACCTGGCAGCCCTAAACCTCATGCAGGAAAGATGAAATGAAACGGCAATAAATAGATGTAAAATAATGTAAAATAACAATCAAAGACAAGAACGCAATTTATTTATTATTCCACTTTTATACCGCCCTCCCCCGGAGGGCTCAGGGCGGTTCACAACATTAAACAAGACAGTGGATATATTAAGAATTAAAACAGTTTAAAAGCAGCATTCAGTTTCTATATCAGTTAAAATAAAGATGGCATCCAGCTATTAAAATCCCTACATAAGGGAACAGCGGGCTTTAGTTGTTTCCAGGCACCCTATCAGCGGCTGGACTCTCCAAAGGCCCGGCGGAATAACTCAGTCTTACAGGCCCTGCGGAACTCGTTAAGGTCCCACAGGGCCCGAACAGCTGTGGGGAGAGCATTCCACCAGGCAGGGGCCAGGGCTGTAAATGCCCTGGCCCTAGTGGAGGCCAGCCGCATCATAGAGGGCGGGGATCACGAGCAGATTGGCCTCTGCCGAACGCAGAGGCCGACATGGGACATATGGGGCCAGACAGTCTCTCAGATACGAAGGTCCCAGACCACGTAAGGCCTTAAAGGTTAGCACCAATACCTTGAAGACAATCCGGAACTCAACTGGGAGCCAATGCAAGCGATGCAACACGGGCATGATGTGGTCTCTGAAGGCACCTCCCGTGAGCAAACGAGCCGCCGCATGTTAGACCAGTTTCAATTTCCGGATCAGCCGCAAGGGAAGGCCAGCGTAGAGCGAGTTGCAATAGTCTAGCCTGGAGGTGACCGTTGCATGGATTACAGTGGCCAGGTCCGCCTGGGAGAGGAAGGGGGCCAGTCGCCGGGCTTGTCGAAGATGAAAAAACGCAACCCGGGTTACATGGGCCACCTGGGTCTCTATTGAAAGAGACGAATCCAGGTGGACCCCCCGGCTGCGGATGGAAGGGGTCGGTGCCAATGAGACCCTCTACACACTGGCGTGCTGGAAATCCTCTCACCCGCCCCCCCCACGGCCTAGCCAGAGAATCTCCTCGTCTTCGTTGGATTCAGTTTTAACCTGCTCTAAGCTTCAACCAACCAGCTACCGCCTCCCAAACAGTGCTGTAGAGGCTTTGCAGGAGGCTGTGACCCGCTCCCTCCATCGACAGAATGAGCTGGGTGTCATCAGCATATTGGTGGCACACCAGCCCAAAGCTCCGTACCAGCTGAGCAAGGGGTCGCATGTAGATGTTAAATAACAGCAGGGACAACAGCGCTCCCTGAGGCACCCCACAGTGAAGTGGGCACCGTTGGGAGGCCCGGTCCCCACACCACACTTGCTGACCCCGGTCCCAGAGAAACGAGGCAATCCATTGAAGGACAGTGCCCCGCACTCCGGAAGCAGCCAGGCGGTGGGTCAAAAGGTCATGGTCGACCACATCAAACGCTGCGGTAAGATCCAATAATACCAGCAGCGCCGATCCGCCTCGGTCAAGCTGCATACGGAGCGTATCTGTGACAGCGACGAGAACAGTCTCCGTCCCATGCCCAGCACGGAAGCCGGACTGGAAGGGATCGAAGGCCGATGCGTCCTCCAGAAAGCCCTGAAGTTGCTCCAGCACCAGCAATGAGATGTATCACTGTCATAATATCTAAGAAAGTAATGTGAAAGCTTATCACATTTCTGATTCCCAACCTACTTACCAACTGAACTATGGAGAGTTCTAAACTGTTGCCCCCCCCCCCAATTGTTCTTTTGTTGCTGTTGTTGTTTGAAACCTTGAATTCTTTCCAGATGGTCATTAATATATAACTGGTATCTTCCTAGGCAGTTTCCAAAAGGGGTGGGGGGAGCCAACTCTTAAGTTCCCAGTCAAACTTGGAAATTGTTAATGTGTTTCTGATGTAAATGCTGAAAATGTGGCCTTTTCCAGTAAAAATCTGGCAGCATCAACTATGTTTGCTTTTGATGTGATGGGCTAGGATTTGGCTAATATAGGGAAGTTATCTCTACTACATTTAATCTGCTAAAGAGGTGCCAAAGGCAGCATTAGAGAATTCCATAGTGGGAACACATAGTGGAGGGAAAACAAACAAAAAGGAGCTAGGAAGCTATATTTAAATGTTGTTTACGTAGTCTTGAAATGGTTGGGCTTTCAGACAATTGTCTAGTTTAAAAATATGTGACCACTGAGTTGTAGTTGAATTGACTCCTCCTCAGCTCCCATTCCTTCTCTTGTAGATTTAATACAGTTAGCACTATGTTTCTTCTAGTCAGAGGCCCCAGTGCAGACAGCTACATCCACATGCACTAGATATCTGAGTTGCTTCACTTACAATATTCTGCAGGGTCTCAGTATATGCAGAAAAAAGAAGAGGACGCCCATGCAGATATCTGCATGCAAATTGCTATCTGGTCCATATCTTTTGGCTTACTGATAAAACAATTGACCAGTTCTTTCAAATGAAAGGAGATGGATCCTTCACATGGATTGTGGCATGTGACCATAGACTGGAAAGGTATCATCAGTCTCTGCTTCCAATGTGCTCTCACCCTGTGTACATGCAAAGAAAGGCATTTGTGGTTAATAGGCTGACATGTTCTTTTCCATCTGTATTTAAACCAATTAACTTCAGCTGAATCATACCTTTGGTATTACCTCTTGCAAACTCTTTTGATTTTGATTCTCTGGCTGCATTCAATGTTCTCTGACAAAGGTCTCTTGTAAAATAATTGTGCCCAACTGGCCTACACAAGAAAGTTCAGAATGGCTTTTTTGGATTAACCCATTTGCCATGGACTGCACTCCACCCATCTCAAGAACGGATCTGAAGAAGAATAACTTCCTTCTCCAGAGTTAAAGCTGAACTGCACAGACTAAGCCATTATGCAAGTTTCTAACTGAAGAAGTGGACATAATTTGTTTTTGTTTGTTTTTTTGCTAAGCTGTGCGTGCAGCCTGGCTGCATTAAAATAATTACTGGTAACGTCAAAGATTACTGAATAATTGTCAGTGGTTAATTGCTTAACTTGTTCTGCTGGGAACATTTTCCCCCAAATCTTTTGGTGTATCTCTAATTACAGTAATAGGCTATACTTAGAATTCAGTTTTATTCCCAAAGCACAGATCATGGAAGAAGACTCTATTTATTTCCTCACTGTTCTCTCCTTCACCTTCACCAGAATTTACAATAATTCAGGAAACTATTGGACATCTAGAAAAACAATGTTAGTTTTGTGCTGCATCCTACTAGTACTTTTTATGAATCTATTTTACCAAATCTAAAACAGGTTTGGGCAGGCAGAGAAAGACAAACAGTTGCTGGTCTAAAACAGATATTTACTGTGTAGACACATGCCTCTCAATGAGACTTTTAACTACTAATGAAGGATGAAGCCCACTAATTCAGTGCTTCCAATAATATTTGAAATACATGTTAGTCATTTAAATGGATGGAAAACTGCAAATAAGACAATAAAAAGTGTTTTGTGGTTTTAATGAGCTGGAAAGGGGGTTCATTTTTTTTAAAAAAAAAATCCATAGACAGGCACAAGGAATTTGAATGAAGCAGGATTGCACCAGTTGTTTGTTGATGGCCAACATGGTGGTGGTGGAAATTGCCATCAAGTCACAGCCAACCTATGACAACCTCATATGTTGCCATTGGCTGGTTGCACATAGCAACCCTGGACTTCCTTGGTGGTCTCTCATCCAAGTACTAATTAGGGCTGACCCTCTCACATACTTTTTGATTGCCATCACTATAGGGATCTGCATGATAAATTAATTGATGCTGCAGTATGTCTCAGTACATCCTTAACTAACATGGATCAAAAGAAACAACTCCTATTTCTATTATCTGATAAAGATCCAAAAATCACCAGCTTGGTAGCTAAGTTTTTCACACTAATACTAAAAATGAAGCCCAACTAAATGGAGATGTTTCTTTTAAATGTATTCCTTGAATAAGTTATTAATTTTATTTCAATTTTTTTCCTCTCTGTGTTTATACCTTATTTTTATCCATATCTTTTGTGGATATGAATTTGTTTAATATGCCAATAAAGTATTTCAAGTTCAAGCACTAATTAGGGCTGACCCTGTTTACCTTTTCAGAACTGGTGAGACTGGGCTAGTATAGTCAGAGAAACATTCATGATTCAGTTCACAGATTTCATCGATTCCTTGTTAAATCTAAAACGGGGGGAAAATAATGCAATGCAATGTGTACAACATGTAGGCAGAAAACACAGCACCAAGGGGCATGTGTGACTTCGACTTTTGCTTATTAAAAGTTAATGAGCACTGAGGCGCATGAATGTGCAGGCACATACTTTCACTGTCTGAATAGAATGTTCTAGAGGGTACATGGTATTTTAAAACGTTGAGCTGTGTCACCTGCAGTGCCTGGCCATCTTGAAACGATCCAAGCAGAAGAGGTTTCCTCCCTCACCTTTGAATGCTCCTCTTGCCATTTGCTTTAGATCAGCATTACTATTTTAGAAACTTAACTGGTGTGGGGCTGAAATAATTTATTTCTTCTTAGAACAACTCTCCATACTAATTAAGATAAATTGTTTCAAATTAACAGAAACTTGGCATTCTGAGTTTTGTTTGAAGACTGAGTTTCTAAATGTCTGCTGAAAAAAACACAGCAATCAGAATCAGATAAACGATATTGATTCTGCAACTGTCTGCCTGGATGTTCATTACTCATATCATTGTTCATACAATAAGCTTTCAGCAATGAAACATTAAAATGAAAAATGGCTTGATAATCAGGAGGGTGGCTGGCAGCTTGACACTAATGGGGCTGTGCCCGCAAATAAAGTCCCATCTATCTCCATAATATTACTGTGCAGGTTTTTCATTTGTGGTAATATTCTGCGGGGAGTTTGGCTTAAAGTCAGAGACAGGTTTGGAAGATTCTGTCTACGACATTTTTAACCTATTTGCCTCTAAGGTGGTCAGGGTTTTTCTTCCATTTCAACTTGATAACAAGCCTGTGAGGTTCATTAAACACATAATGAGTTATCACAGCAATGAGTTTTGTGGCAGAGTGGGGATCTAAACAGGGGTATCCATGGTTCTATTGTTTCACCTGGACTCCCACTTTTTAAAATATTTATTATAGACTGTTGATAAAGCTAAATGGGTGGAACTTGAACAATAACATGAATGGGAGACACTGAGACTCAGTATAACAAGATGCAATTTCAAAGAATGGGAGAGAAAGAGATTATTTTTAAAAAAAATATATGGCTCACATTATTGGAGTATTGTACCAAAAGGCTTAAAAGTTTCTCTAAATCCCCAGTTTTCATTGGACAAAAAAAGTCTCTATCCCTTTCCCTCACATGAAAGAGGTGCTGTGATGCCACCAATGACACCACCAATCACAACAGCCCCTTCCTTTGAAAATCTTTATTGTTGAAAGCACATGAAGGTAAAATTAAATGACTTCACAGCCATGCACAGAGAAACTTGGAATACTGATTTTTTTTTCAAATTTCTGATGTCCATATCAGAAAAAAATACAGTTTTTAAAGCTACACTTCCCTAATTGTAGCTAGCTTTTGAGGGGGAGAGCTGTGGAGGGCAAAGGAAGCATCCTTGTGTTGGGTGGACTGGAAAGGAGAAGTTACTGTGTTGTTATTAATATACAACTCAACTTATTTTAACTATTGTTTCTTTTTGCTTCTTTTTGGTGCTTCAGAAATCATTTTCCCCCAAACGAAGAGAAGGATGGCTAGGGGCACTTCTTCAACATGCTGTGAAACATGACCCCTTCATCTGCTTGAAACTGGGCAGAGAGGGAAGACTAGGTTTGCTAAAATGTTTGTGCCATTTGGTGAAAAAAATAGCCACTTTGAAAAACAAGCCACATCCCTGCCCCCAGACAACAAGAACATGCTGTCTGTGGCTCCTTTTCAGGACACTATAAAATTTGAACCCTTCAACTCACTTTAACCTAGGGAGGGGGATGTTGTTTATAGTGAGGAAATACTTGAGTCACTGACATTTCAGAATTTGGTGAAAAATAACAGCAGCTCCAGAAACCCTGCCATTTCTCCATTGGAAATAATGTGCATCTGATGGCTGATCTGACAATGAAAACAGGGATTTCTCCTATTTGTTTTTCCAGTACAATAAACACACTCCTTACATTTAATGAACATACTAATCCTGTTCTTTCTGACATCATGACATGGAACGAATGATAATTTTTCAAGTACATACCTTCACTTTAAGTTTCACAAGCTTTGCAGAGCAGAACACCCTCTTCATTTTTCCTCCAAAGCTGCCAAGACCACAGACAGAGTGGAAGATAGGTTCAAAAGTGTCACAGAGACCTACATCAATGATTCTGTGATTCAGAGAATGTTGAAAAAGGTTCACCAAGACTTTGGTAAAGTTCCCTCGTGCTTACGTAACACAGACACCAAGGCATTCAATTTTTTAATTGATCTTGAGTATTCATTTTCTTGATTCAGGGATTTCTGGGAAGAATCCGCCCTGAACACAGTTACACATTCTAAGTCTGTTGACATTGTCCATCTAATTTGGTTTTACTGTGGACTAGGCTGTTGTTGTTAATACTGGGGTATTACATTTAGTGTGATTCATGTATAGTTATTTTCGAATTTTGCTGTGTAGGCATTCATTGTGAGTTACCTGCAAGGTGTGTTAGGGAAGGGGGAAAGGGGTGTGTTAGGAAAATGTCCCATAATTATATAAACAATCAATCCAGATAGCAATGTTCTGATTTGATGTTTTTTTAAAAAATCACATTCGACACTCTAACAGAAACTTTTCTCAAGATCAAGCACCTCCAAAGAAGATTACACTGGCCCTTCCTAGCATACCTTTATGTAATACCAGCAGGGCCCGGCCACGCGTTGCTGTGGCAATTGTCCTTCTCATCACAGTTCGCAACCCACACAGATGTCCTTGCAGGTCCAATGACCCGCAGCATAGCCTTTTGGGGTGGTCAAATGGAATCCCTCTTTCCCTTTTCAATTCACATTGTTATATGGTGCTGTCTTGTTTTTTTTTAGTATAAGGTAACCCTTTCCATTCCACAACGGAACTGTCCAGAGTGAGAATTCCGCTGTCAGTGAGGCTGGTTGACATGCACAGTCCGGGCTTGGGTAAGGCAGAACTGGGGCAAGGAGGCTATCCCAGTCAGGCAGCAGAGGCAGGGTGGTTAGGCGTTCAGATCGAGGCCAGCTCCCTGGGTTCTTAAAGGGCCATGTGCAAAAGAAGCGGAGACAGTAGTGTTGGTTTGCCCCCACCCTGCGGATTTTCTTAGAAGAAAAAGGCAAACTCCAGCTCACTTTTAGTAAAAGAGAGCTGTGGCAAATATGAGTGAGGAAGTGGGTAAGTGGTGGTTGGATGTGAGGGAGGGCAGAGTGAGGTGTGAGGATGAGCTGGATGTGTATTGTGTGGTAGCAGTGGGTGAGGCACAGAGAGTGAAAGTTACCTGCATGTGTGTGGGGGGGGGGAACCCCACCTGACGTCTCACACGGCAAAGTGTGTATGTGTTTCACTTCCACTTGTATTACCTAACAGTATTACCTATTTACTGTTTTTACTGCTCATCTCTGGCCATCTGCACGAACATTCTAAGCCCTCATACCAAGCCCTCAGGCCACAGACATGCTGCATGAACATTGCTGAATCTGCAACACTAGGGATATGGTAGCATAGTATGCATCCCCAAATGTCAGTTAGAAATACCATGCAATGGGGCCCAGTGGTAGCACATCTGCATGGCATGCAGAGGGTCCCTATTTGACTTTCATGATTTCAAAGGACTTAGAAGGGTGTAACTTACGGTGCCTGGGGTGGCACCCCTCTGCTTCAGGTGGCACTGAAAAGATAATTTGTGTTTCTCTCTCCTTTATTTATTTCTAGTCCTCTCTCTGCATGGGACTCTTACAGTGAATTCCTAAGCAGGTCTTGGCAAAGTCCTACTCAGATCTATGCAATGGGGCTTGCTGCCAGAAAAGTGTTTCTAGGATTGCCATGTTCGTGCATGCCCTGATCCCCTTCTGCATTTTAATAAAGAATGCCATTCGTTTGTCTGCTTGAAAAAAAGGAAAATGTATAGCAAAGAATATCTTCACATATTGTGATATGTTCTGCAGCACTCCTTTCCTTTCCTATTCCCATTTCTTTTCCCATTTCCTTTCCTTTCCCATTTAAATAAATATATGAAACCCTCTGCACTGAGATAAACCAGTTGTCCATCTAGTCCAATACTGTCTACTCTGACTAGTAGGGATTCCTCAGGAGAAAAAACCTTCCCCAATACTGCTTCCTGAGATTATTTAATTGGAAATTCCATGGATTAAACTAGGAGCTTTGAGATGCAAGACAGGTGTTGTACCATTGAAGCAAGGCTCCTCCCATTTACCAACCCCTATCAGGTGAATCAAGATTTTTCCTGGGTGCTAGATTTGGAGATTCTATTAAAGGGCATAAAATTCCTTTCCAAATTAATTTCAGGGGACTTCAACCAATACAAAGAACAATTGCAGCCATTACAGAACAATTACAGGTGTGTTCTGAGAAAAATGTCACTACAATTTCTGGTCCAAGATTTGTGAGGGCAGGGAGGAGGAGAGAGAGGGTGTCATGATAGGTTAATTTTGGGGTAGTTTTGGATTACTGGTTTTGGATTTGAATCTGTGTAGCTTTTCAGAGTTTTGAGACCATTGTTTTCAATGAGGAACCAATTTGAGGGTCTAGGGCATTTGCTTAATAGATGATGGCACCAAATTGACATAGATCATAGACCATTTTCTAATCTAAAGAAACCCTGTCAGAAGTTTCAAACAGATTGAACAGAAGCCTTCAGTTTTACAGATCCCTGCAGTAGCTGCCTCACAGAATAAGCTCAGTTTTCTCCACTGATTCATATTGTGGGGAAATGTTGCTGACCACTGGCATTAAAAAAACAAAAGATCCTGTCAATATTCATTTTGTTATTCTACTGTTATAGTGACTAACCATTTAAAAACACTTTTCTTCTGAAAAGTCCGCATTTTCCATTCTTCCTTGTTGTGGTCTGATGTCTGTTTCTTTTCACAAAATGAAGAATGGAGAATAACATCTCAGACATTGTTCCCTATGTAGGATTTTTGGGGTGGGTGAACTAGATGTTGTTTAACCAAATGACAGAAAAAATTGCAGAGAACATAGTACTGCCTTTCCACTAAACATTCAAGTTTCAACAGAATTAGACCAAGGGGTCCAATATTACAGGTGCCTGAACAAGGTGGACCTGGCCATCCTGCTTGTTGAGGAAAAAGGATCTTACCCCTCACAAAAGAGGGAAGAAAGAACCAGCAAGCAAAGCCCACAGCTCTGCCAGACCCCGAATGAGATTTAATTCAGCCAAGAGCAACTTACCCTGGGCCACTGCCTGGGAAATTCAGAAAATTAAAGACAAGCAGACCCCTGCTGATTGTAAGTGCCTGAATATGAAAAACTACACAGAATTTTCAGTGGAAGGGTTCATTTTTCATAGTGCCTAAAAATCCAGGATTTATGTGACAATTCTGGAAAATCACAGTAAAGGCCCAAAGCAGTGGTTTTTATGTAAATAGTTTCACCCAGGAATTCCAAATTGAATACCCCACATACAGAATTAGGGCAGCGTATACTCATTTAATTCAGCTAGAGTAACACACCATAGGATTGCTCTGCTAGTTGCTCAGAACTGTTGCTCCTATATGCTACAACGTTGCAGGGGCTATAAGGACCATCATTTGAATATTCCAGCCAGAATCTCAGCAAGCTGAGAAGTGTGAGAAGAGGCAACATTAATGTAATATGTTTGCCCTGTCAGACTAGTATTTCTTTCAGATGGAAGATAGGCTTCTAGGTCATTTAACTCTTTAGTGTACATCACCAACAGCTGGCCACGAGTCATCACAACATTCTTATCTCCTTGCATAGCCTGTGATTTTAATCCACCACCCTGAGGACAAAACGCGCCCCAGGTATTGCCCTGGAGGCGCCGTTGCAGCGGGGGGGCGGTAGGAGCGAAATGCTTCCTCCCCTTGGTTGCCGGCGGGGACTTATCACGTGGCCGGGTACCGGCACGTGACAGGGTCTAGGCAAGCCTTTAAAAGGCTGACCCCGCCGGGGGACATCCTCTTTGCAAAGCAGGGAAGCAAAAGGACCCTCCCACCTTCCCTGGGTTATGGTTAAGTAAGTTTGCATGTTATACTATGTTTGTCACAGTTCGCTGGGGCATTGGGCATAACAGCACATCCTATTAGGGGAAGGCAGTAGCTTGCATGCCGGACCTTCCCGGATTGGGGGGCCTCCTTAGGATGTCCAAGGTAGTGCTAGAGCTTGACAGGGCAAGCCTTGGGGCTGCGCCAAGAGCTCGCTACATGGCAGGAAGGGGTGTCACAATTTGGGTTTGCGTCTAAGTGACATCTAGTAACTTCCTGTTTTTGTACCCTTGGGGGATGTGCCAGACAGTGTTATCTGTCCGAAGGGCCTGAGGGGTCAGCTGGGGGCTGCCCTATAACCAGGTTCAGCGTTGCTGCCTGGGGGCCAGGATGTGCTTGGTTATGTTTTGGGTGCTGTGTGGTTTCCAGGCTGTATGGCCATGTTCTAGCAGCATTCTCTCCCCACGTTTCGCCTGCATCTGTGGCTGGCATCTTCAGAGGATCTGCTTGGTTATGCTCGCCCAGCTTCATGGTGGTTATATATATGTTGTTAAATAAATTTGGGCTGCGGCCAACTTCATTTCCAACAAACAATTTGTTGTCTGTATTAATGCAGCAAGTTTACACACCTCCGCACGCAACTTCCTTTGTTCAAAGGGGTGCAGACTTGGGACCTATACAGACTATCTTCTTCTGTGATTTTTTTTGTTTATGATAGCTACTTGAATTCTTGCTCCCACCCACCACAACCTAATTTGTTATTTGTTTCCATTTGTTTTAGCGGGAAACAACTTTCCAGTTATAACTTTTTGCTGCTGTTGTTATTCTCTTTCCAATTGGGATGAAATGCTCTGGCCTCATATCCTTCATTATACTACTCTCTTCTGCCAATTTTCAGGCAAATAGATGAATGTGTCCCAGTTTCAGAGGCAATTATGTTTCTCACTTGAGATGCATGACTTGGCATGGAAGTGATTCTCCCCCCCGCCTTTCCTAGGATTTTCGAGTGGAGAGGGGGTGTTTCCATTTTCAAGCAAAACAAAAACAGAGTGCAAAGACGAGGAGAACTAAACACTACTGCCTCTCTCATCTTATCTCATTGCGTTCCCGTACTTGAATTATTTTAATCCCAGTCTGCCTGCCTTCTTATACTGGAATCTTCTTGGAAAAGGCATCAGGCATCAGAGTAAGCAGAGTAAGTAATGAAGCTTCACTCCTCTTACCTAGGAAGTTGCCTCATTAGCCAGAATCTCTTAGGCTCATTCCGCACATGCAGAATAATGCACTTTCAAACTGCTTTCAGTGCTCTTTGAAGCTGTGCGGAATGGCAAAATCCACTTGCAAACAGTTGTGAAAGTGGTTTGAAAACGCATTATTTTGCGTATGTGGAAGGGGCCTTTTATAAATCCTGTCTAGGTCTTGGCTCTGCTGGGGTGCAACAAGTGTACTTCCTGGTAAACTCCACCTGCCTGGTCTTCCTCAGACTGACTGCTCTCAGCCTGCCTAATCTCCTGCCTGTGCCTTGACTTTGGACTGCCTGACCATACCCTTGCCTGCTGCTTGCCCTGACTTTAGACTTCCTTGACACATGAAGAATCCTTATGGACAAGCAGCATTTGTAATAGGCAATCAGAGGCTTACTGTGCCACAGATTTTGTTCCTGAAATCTTTGCAGTCATCTTGCACTAACTGCAACTTTCAAAACTGGCCAGTGCACATTTGCATGAGGCTAGAAAGATATGTAGCAAGTGGGAGTCAGAGAAACGGCCTTCATTCAAGCATCCTAAAGTCAGTAATGACAAGCAGCACAGAAAATGTGATAGACTTCATGTCATTGCTAAGACTTGTTCACAACATCTAGGCATATGTAGCATAAAGTGTGATGTCATTGCATTATGAATTGCCCTGCTGTGACCTCACGTCATTGGTTGCTGGCCTTGAGGGAAAAGCAGTGATGTCATGTCATAGAAAGAGCAAAAATAAGCACAGGGACATGATCCAAAAGCAGCTTTGAATTTGCAGGTGTTCTGTAACATCTTTAACTATCACCAGCTGGTTCTAAAATACATTTCTTTCTCTCAAAATCTAAGCCAATCAAGGCAATATTATTTTAAGCAATGCTAAAAATGATTCAGTTTTATGGCTCTTTTTCAGTGTCACACAATCCAAAACAAAAGTTTTGTATAGACTTGGCAGGATCTCATGCATTACACCCATTTCAGATTGGATAGAGTATAGATTATTTCCATTGAAGTTTGCCCGGGTCAGAAATCTGGGACAGCATTTAACCAAAGTAATATGAGATCTGATGACAAAAAGTGCATTTGGACTTCTTAAATAAACCATGGACAGGATACAATTTGTGTCTGGACCCAATTTTAATGTTCAGGTAAGCTCTTGTGTATGGAGGGGCCAGCAAAGGAGGATTTGGTCGCTGGAGAATCTCATACGTGGAACAGTTTATATAGGACAGGACAATGAATGCTTTAATATAATGATCATACTATATAACAAATCTGCTACAGGAGAGTTTGTGACTGTAAAAGCAAATGAGGACTTTATGTTGTTGTTGGGCAAAAAGAAAAATGATTTTCAGTAACTCTCGGTGTTTCAGTTAGTTAATACTTGTGTCACCCGGAATAAGCATAATGTTTCCTGGATACGAGTGACAGTCCAAGTATTTCAAGTAGTGAAAAAAATGAAGATGAATGAAAATACAGAATGCTTACCAGAGGAGAATAAACTGGATGGACTTCAGTAAAACATGGGTTTAGTTCCTGCCCAACTATTTAAATCAATTGGCTGTAAAAATCCTAACTCTGCATGGGACTGGAATATTACCTGGATAGTACGCTTTGAATCTAATGGACCTGCAATATGACCAGAAGACACTTCCATTCATGCAAAAAAGCCCTGCCCCAATTTTACTATTTCCTGTTGCAGAATACTATTTGACACTTTCCTCCAATCTCCCATAGTATCTAATTGGAGTATTTGGGATAAGAGCCATCGGCAGGGATTGGAGCAGGGGAAGACAAGTAGAACTCACCTAAAAGCCACTAATAAATATAAAAGATCACCCACCAGGAAACTGGAAGAAGATACATTGATTCTTTTGAAATTTCAAGAACATTTGCCAGAGAAAAAAACCAGGATATTTTAAAGATCATTAACTTAAAAGATTGCAAGAAAAAGGATAAAAAATATTGGAGTTACTGCTGGAAATGTCATGAAAAAAATCTTATTTTTTCTTATGTTAGAAGATATTTAAAATTTGGCTATTAATCTCTATTAAAATTTTAAAAATACATATAGATAATGATATATAATCTCAATATGAACGAATTATATGAGTATGATAGTTTATTTCATTTATCTTCTTTTCTTTGTTCTTCCCTATGTGAATGGTACTTGACATTCTTTAAGAATAAGTTTTTATCTAATTATTACGATTTTGATGTTTAAGAGCACAAATTAATGTATATCTCTCTAACATAGGCCCTTTCCACACGGAGGCAGAAGGGCTTGGGTTGGCGTTTCCGACGCTGACCCGACGACGCTGGGACCATCCGCATGGACGGTTCCAGAAAGAACCGGGACGACGACACCGCTGGGCGCCGTCGCCCGGTCGACTTACCTGCTCTCCGGCCCTCCGGCGTGTCTCTGGGGCCTGGGGACACGCTTCCCCTGCCCTGCACGCCTACTTCCGTGTTGCAGAGCAGGGGGGCGTGTCCCCAGGCCCCGGCGATGCGCCGGAGGGCCGGAGAGCTGGTAAGTGAAGGGAGGGAGTGGGGGGGTGAATCGCCGGGAAGCCACTGCCGTTTGCACGGCAGCAGCTTCCAGCCAGCATTTTCAGAAAAGTGCGCTTCCCAGCGCACTCTGGAAACGCCGCCTCGGCGCCGGGCAGGCAGCGCGAGGGCGGCGCGGCTGCGAAGCAGCTGTGCCCCCTGTGCGAATGGCGGCCTGGGAATGGTGTTTTTGCCGTCCCCAGGCTGCCATATTCCGCCCGTGCGGAAATGGCCATAGATAATTTCAATATGAATTTATTTACCAATGGTAGCAAGTGTAATTAATGCCTTTAAATGGAAATTTTAAAGAGTTGCTGCTAAAGAGAATTGGGAAGTTAAAATGAAAGAACACTTTTTGTATGGCAAAATTAACTGAATAATCCAGAATATGAACTGAAACTAATGAAGAGTGTTGGAAAAGCTTTTGTCTAATCATAAGAATGGTAGGTAAAGGGATCTAAATTAGATCAATTTGAGCCAAGAGAGATTTTTTGATAAATGCCAATGCAATAGATCTTTTTTGTGGCTAAAGACACACTAATGAATTACTGAGATCCCTCAATTAATAATCCAGTGGCCAGACACTTTGACAAGGTAAGCTTCTCTTAGAGAAATCTGTGCTCAACTCCAATTATCTTAGTTGAGTTAGATGCAATGTTACTTACTCTGCCATTGTTCATGAAAATGGCCAGAAATCCTGTTTTTTGACCCAATGTGACAGAGAGGGAGAAGCTGATCTTAGCATCAAAATGGAGAGAGAGAGAGACTCAAATGGAGGCTTATGGACAACACCAGAAAAATAAATGAAGACAAATTTGTGGGTGTCAATCCAGTATTCTGACCAGGGCCTCACTTGTTAGAGAGGGGGCCATAAAGTCAGATGTATGAGAGGGAAGGCAATATAAAACCAAATTTTGTCAGATTTGAAAGCCAAGTAGGGTTGGTACATGGATGGGAGACCACCAAAAAAACTTTGAAGAGGAAGACAATGTCAAACAATCTCAGCTTCTCACTTCCCTTGAGGGTCACCACAAGTCAATTGCAAACTGATTGCACTTACATACATAGTAAGGAGTAGACATTCCCTCAGAAACTTACTGTGTTGCCATTTTTGCCAGAGTGTATGAAATCATTACTATTTAGCTCATGTGAGTTTCCCCCCTGTTTTATTTCTCTTTAGTTTTAGTTCCATTGTAGATGTATCTGAAATCTCCCTGTCAATACATGGTTGCAACTGTTACTTGTCAAATAGCATACAATTTTTGTGCTAATTCAAAGAGCACAAATAATTCAGCTCTGTGTTGATATTGTGGACTACAGACACATTCAAAGTGGGGGGGGGGTTTGTCAGTCATTACTATCCCAGTGTTCATTTTTCATCAAGCGTCTATCATCACTGTCCAAATAATGAGCAAGTAGCATGGGGTTATACTTAAAACCCAGGCAAGAGAGCGGTGACTGAACCACAATCTGCCTTTCATGGGGTACCAAGCATTTCCCTCTGACTTCTTAGTAAACTGAGCCCACCTCCTTCGGATTCCAAAGGATACAAGGCCCCTGTCTTAAACTTGTGCATGAGAGTTTGCTTTGTTTTGGGTTTTTTGTTATTATCTAATCTGTTATTGGATTGTTTTGTACAGTTTTGTTTCATTACTGTGCACTTCACTATTATTGCTTCATTTTCATATTTTTTCCTTTGTTATTATTTCCTATTGATTGTAATAGAAGATACACATACACTTTTTAAAGATCTCTATCTTCATGGGTTTTGATCCAAACTTGACCAAGTTTAAGGGGACTGTAGAACTCTCCTAAGTATACCTACATTTTCAGACAGAAGAGCCTTTTTTTTTGAAGCGGTGAAATGCATCCTTGTTTAAGATTGAAGTTTATGGGAGCATTGATAGGAAAGATTCCAAACACACAGCAACACAGACAACAGCATGCAGTGAGAGAATGTGGCACTGCAGCCAAGTATCTGGAAGGACAGTAGCTCAAGGAAGAGGCATTTGGTGGCACAAGGAGGGCAAAGTGTTTGGGCAGGCAGGCATCAAGAAGAGGACAATGAGGAAGACTTGCCTGGACAAGGGATAAAGTTTGGAAAGCAGCAGGCAAGCAGAGACTGCAAGGGGAAATTTAGCACAACAGTGCAGACATTGGGAGGACACCCAAAAGTAAAGTTGTACCCCATGTCCTTCAAGAAAGCTCATAGCATCTCATTACCTGCTCCCCTTGAGGAACATAGCTTATGCACTTGTTGAGAAAATGGTAGCTACCATACCTTGTAAAAGAAGAGTCAGAGAAAGACAAGACTGACACCCCCCAAAAATAATGGGTTGAATTTTTAAATTATTATTGCTGTTTAGCTTTGGAATACCCTTTTTCACAATTACTATAATTAATTTAAAAAAAAGAAATGCACCAGTCTTCTATACTTTCAGAGTTGTCCTACAGTTCTAGGGTATCAAATAGTTCCATGAAACCTCCATGTAATACTATCTTCATGAGGGTGCCAAATATCTGATCTGTACTAAAAAAAAAATACTCATCTAACTCTAAAAAAGTCCATTTACTAAAAGACTGTTGCTGGTCAGGAACCAGTCAGTAGGAAAATCAGTGTTATTAAGTTGTAGCACTCATACAATATTGTGAAATGAGAAGTTTAATGCCAAATGAAATAACTTGCTTCTTGACATAACTAATTTGTAGGGTCTTAGCCAAACAAAATTCTACTGCTTAGAAATGTAAATAAAAGAGAGAGATTGTCTCCATCAGATTCTAAACATACTGTATTACAAACCAAACTTGAAACTCTTCCTAAAATAGCTTAGATGAATTTCTGCACAACCAAAGCACCTGAGTATAAAATCCAGGTAAATATTATGTCAGACTTCTTATTTCAGATTTTTTATTTCCCAGGGCTCCCTTTTATTTTAGTCTGGCATTCAAAAATAGGTTTTTCACGTCCTGATGTGCTTTTTAGTTTGGCAGAGTGACACAGCACTTGGGAATCCCAATTGGATAACTCACAATTTATTAAACACACACTATACCACCGTCTGTCTAAATGCCTTAAAATACTTCCTTTGTTTTCAGGTCTATATCGAGCGGTGCTTTACAAATGCAGATTGTAATTCACAGGAAGGGAAAACAGATGTCATATAACAGGCTATACATTGCCTCTCAAGTAAAAGCTGAATAAACCTAGAGTGTACCAAATCAGACTTGGGTTTCAAAAGTGTTGGCTTCAGACCTGGATTTTGGCAGCCATCTGACAAATATGTTGAAGGAATAGGTGGAGATTCCTTGCAAGGTGGAAGAGCAGGTGGATACTGCCCCTTACCATGCATCTAAAGTAACATGAAGTGTTGCTGATGGCATATTATTCTGTTCCTCCAGAAATGGAAAAGTAGATTGGCCTACTATAGGCTTCATCCTACAAGCTCACTTCACAATGGCATAGATATATTGTGCAGAGAAAGGTCACTCACCCACTACTAACATGCACATTTTGGATCATCACCTTGCTAGGTGTCGGAAATGGATCAAACTTCAAAGGTTGCATGAGATGCAAACTAGCTATGCAACTTACTAGTATATTTTATGGTAGAATTCATCCGTGGGGTGCTACAAGTAGGGCCTGAGGAAAACTGAGTCCAGTAGCCCAGCAATGAACGAAGGGCTGCTCAGCTCAGACCTTTATTGTGACAATGATGACAATAGCCAGCTTATTCCAGGGCTGTTGGAATGTCCCTGACTCTCAACTTGGCTCTACTAAGTATGAAATAGTGGCCATGTGGAAACTGCACATAAAATTATATTAATGATCCATGTAGCAAATCATTTGCATACCTCAGTTCACCACATCAACTAACTGATGTCATAGAGCTTTTTCATGTAAAATGTATGTATGAAAAATAATCAAGACGACCTTCTTCTCATGTTGGTCTTCTAGCATATCCATGTATAGACATTACCATGCTTATTAAAAAAAAAAATTCCTAACTGTATTTTCTTGTCATTCATCCATTGCTGGTTGTACTCTGAAGGTGCATTTAATAGAGCTACTGTTACAATAAAAATATTATTGTTAGCCTGCATTGGCCTATTTGAAGACACAAGTGGTAGAGTCTGGTACAGATGCTGGCTTGTAATGAAGTCTAGAGCTGAAGACACTTTCCACAGCAACCTCATTGAAGCTATAAAGATCTAGATGTGGTCAGTGCCTGGATAGGAAACACCGCCTTGAATTCCACGATGAAAGAAAGATGAGGTGTAAATGTAATTAAAATGTTCTTCAGATATTTAAAGGCTGTATGATAGATGTTATTGTGTGAGTACACACATTTAGACATGTTCATGGAGGAAAGGTCTATCAATGGTGACTAGGGCTATTAGCCACAATTACTTCATGTTCAGGGGCAGTTACAGTTTGAATACCAGCACTGAGAACAACAACACTCAAGAGGCATCTGATTGCTCAGAGAAACGGGATGCTGGACCACGTAGGCCATTAATCTGAATCTGTACAGCAGCTCTTATGTTATTACTCTACTGCATGAGAATTATGTGCTCTGTCACTGATCCACGATCCTTCTCATTATCGTAAAGAACAGAAGTTTCTTGAAAGTTATCAAAGTGGACATTGATAATAAGTCTAAAGGTCACCTGAGATGCAGACTAGATATGTAACTTACTAGTATATTTCATGGTAGGATTCTTCCCTGAAATGCTACAAAGGGCCAGAAGTAAACCGATTCCAGTAGCCCAGCAGTGCAGGAAGAGCAAATGTAATAAAATTAAAACATATTTTTTCATAAATTTAAAGGCAGCATGATATAGATATTATTGTGAGAGTACACTCATTTCCACATATTCAGTTCTAGACACATAATAAGTACACACTAGAGCTCATGTGCAATGAAAGAAGTTGCATGTGAAACAGACCTATTAGAAATGAGTGGGGTGCAGAAATTAATAGGAACATGACTGATTAGTGGGGGTATCAAGACAGTCCCAAACAGTTTACTACCTACATCATTTGGCATCACCATGCATTGCATTCTCACTTTTCCACCGCAAAATAATGTGTATAACTTCTTAAATGGTTTCTTTTCCCTCATAACCTGCCTTCCATCTGCTATATTACCCCACTATATTGTCAATCACATAGTATTAGGGTAGCAATTTTTCAAAGAGTTTTTCACATAGCATACCCCAATTTAACCATCTGTCAGTGTTACCCAAAGAAAGCATCTGCCTAACACAATTTTGACACATGAAGTGCAGCACAAGGAATTTGCTAACTTTACTTTTCATAGGTCACCATCACCTTTCCTCGGAGAATAATTGCTGGGGTTTTTGACCCATGAAATTTCTCAGTTTGGCATTTGGGTATTTTTATGGGAGTTGTTTAAATGTTCTCTTCTGTAGCTATTCTTACTGCAGCTTGTGACATTTTAGATAACTGGATGTTGGTCCTGTGTTTATCGTTCAGTCATAATTTCTCTTGATTTTATACCTGATCATAGGGGAATAAACTCCTTCCTCTATTTGAAGAAGGCCACTCCGTAACTAGGTAGTCAAAGTGTGTCTACAGTACAAATTTAAAACAGTTTTAAAACTTTTTTTTCAATTTTCTGGTTTCCATTCAAAGAATCTTGACATTCTATCAGCCCCATCCAAAGGGGTGGGGGATCAAATCCACTGCTGGGAGTTGCGTGGGGCTATGCCAGGACTTGCCCCAGCAGAGGGGCAGATTCCCACAGTGGTTAGTTACTGTGGGCCTCCATACCAGTGGGATGCAGTCCTGAATACAGGTCCAGTGTCCCTGCACTTCCGCTGCTGGTGTAGCAGAAGTGGTTCAGGTGCATGACCAGAGGAGGAGCTGACTGTAGTTGGCTTCCACCCAGCCATTGCTCCCATTACGTCGGCAGCTGGAGTTGTGGACTTATGCCAGCTTTTTGGTGTTAAGTTCACCTTTTCGGTGGTGTAAGTCCATTAAACCCAGTGGGGCTTTCAGGCAGCTTTTTGTGTTCTTTGCCTCCCCACACTGCAGGAAATTCCCTTTGGGAATGGCGGGGCAGTGCAGCTGTGGCACCATATCCAGCTCGTTTGGCACTTTCTCAATACAACTGTTTCCCGGGGTCTTTGAAATCAACAACTGAAGGTAAATTGGTTTCAGATCTGTTTGTACTTTACAGATTGGTATGGCTACAAACCAGGTTTGACTACTTCCAGATGGGTCATGGAGGTTTCCTTTAATTACAACTGATCTCCAGATTACAGAGATCAGTCCTCCAGAAGAAAATGGCTGCTTTGGTGGGTGAACTCTATACCTTGCTGAGGTCACTACCTTACCCTCTCCAGGATATACCCTCAAATCTCCAAGAATTTCCTCACTCAGACCTGGCAGCCCTACTGTGAACACTGTGAACTCAGTGGGGCTACGGAAACATTAAGTGAGTCTCCAAAATAATAACTTGTCTGAAAGTGATTTCTTGCCTATTTTTGCTTATCCACAAAACTCATGGCTCTAGACCTTTGCATGTTTCCATTTGTGTTCTGTGCTTGTCATTTTAGGTAAAATAATTTACAGTTATTTCATATTTCAAGAAGATCACCAAGGGGTCTATATAATACTACCACATATGCTGCATTTCAGTTTTTATAAATGATTAAAAAAAGTACTAGTACTTTCCTATAACTGTATTTGTGCCTACAAAAAATGAGCCAAAAGAAATTTTGGGCAATGAAATATTTCATGGCTAGAAAACACCTTGCCAATCCATTTAAAGTACAAAATGAGTTCCTATTAGCATATGCATTGAAAAATACGGTCACTCAATATTCCGTTTCTTCTCTTCAGATTCCATAGTAAAGAGCTTAATTTAGTACAGGCCGTGTAATCCTATCCCACCCAGCCAAGCAGCCTACCAGATATGAGCAGCCCCCTCCTAATTTTTAATTTTTTGAATAAAATATAGCCACTTGTGAAAATGAGCTAACTTTTGTCAATTATATATTGTATTTATTTAAGTAAACCATGCGTTTTGGCTTGTAAAATCCACACAAGAAACTGCCTTATACTGAATCAGGTCATTGGTCCACCCAAGTCAGTCATGTTGACTCACATTGGCAATGGCTCTCTGTTGTCTCAGATAAGAGTCCTTCACATCACCTCTTATTTGATCCTTTCAACCAGAGATGCCAAGAATTAAATCTGGGACCTTCTGTGTACCAAGCAGATAATCTATGGCACCATGGCACCTCTTCCCTACTCAATTTATCCTCACAACAAATTAGGATGAGTGACTGGCTCAAGATCCTACAGCAAACTTCCACAGCAGAATGGGCCTTTGAACATGGGTATCCCAGATCCTAATCCAACACAATAGCCGCTACAGCATGCTAGGTGTCCAAATATAGCCAAAGTAAAATATTTTAAGACCATTACTTCAATTGAAGAGACACAGCAACACTTCTCACTTTGTCACACTCAGCATGTCAAGCAATCCAGCTCATAGCCAGGTTTCTGAGCTCCTGTTTGTCACTCTCTGGCAGATTCTGCACGGGCCACAAAGACCAGTGTGCCGCTGGTAAAAATGTCATTGTGGGTAAAGACTTTGCACCACTGCAGCTGCTAGAGCACAGCTGCAGCAGCCTATTCCCCCCACAACGGTGGTTTTTGTGACTTGCTGGATTAGTGAGTCTTTTAAAAAATGATGGTATCCACCCAATGCTGAGCTAACAGCACCGAGTGGAAGGTGCCATTTTCCCCTGCACCGCTTTCCCCCCTCTTACCTCCTGTTGCCTGCATTGCTCTGCAGAGGAGACGCTTCCTGTCCTCCATCTCCGAGGCGTTGCAAGGGACGTGGGGGCATGTCCCCACATCTCTGTAGAGTGACGCAGGCAATAAGGGGGGGAAGCAGCAGGCCCCATCTAAAGGTGGCTCCACGAGCCACAGGGGCTCCAGGGGCACACACACGGAAGTGTGCAAACAGACCAAGGGGTGCACTGCTGCTCTTGAGGCCTGTGCTGAATCCACCTCTATGTTGTAAGTTGTGTGCTTTAAAAAATGTTTTAGGGGCAACCCCAAAAATGAGTAGCAGGATGGTGTGCCATGGTTCTCATCCTGAAGGAGAAGTAAAAGAACCTGAAGGTAAGTGTGTGACCTCATTGGGGTTGTGGAAGCTGGGAAGTGGGCATGGCTCTCTTTGGCTCTGGAACTTCACTTCCATGCTTTGTAGACTTCAGCTTATAAAATAAAACAGAAATGAACACGCATCCTTTCCAATTAGATGAAATTATGCTGCATCCTGCAGAGAATGTTGCAAGTCAGAAGAGACATTAAGGCATTATGTGGGGCTCTTGTGCACATAGGAGACAGTCAACATCTGCTCAAATTATTCTTTAAAAATCATTAGATTTAAAATGGTATCTGTTTATTGCAGCTCCTGGGAAGAACTCAGAGACAGGGAAGCCTATAAAAACAGGATCCAGTGTCTGATTGGCAAGGAATGCCCAGTTGTGCATATGTATCCAATACAGGTGAGATGAATTCTTTTCTTTCTGCAAAGGAAAGAAAACACATTTTTTCTACTGAGAATTCATCAGAAAGATGCACACAATTCAATTTGTTAGGCTAAAATGATAATTAAAGTCCCCATCGAATTTAATAGTCACAATCCTTCATAAATCATGGTTTCATATTTCTAGAAAATAGAAGAGGTAGAATGCATTACTCCCTTCAGCAGAAATGGCAGCTTGCTACCTACACCGGCAAGGAAAAGATAACTAAATCAAGTGGTAGAGGGTTCACTCTTCTGTGCAAGTTGTACATAGGTCATGGCACACAAGATCTATATGGGTCATCCCCACAGCACACAAGGCAAATTAATCCAGACAGGGGGAGCACTGCAGTGGCCAGAGGCGGCATGGCAAAGTGCTATGGTCCTTTCTGCATGGGCCAATAAAAGCAGGGGAAAGGCAGGTTATATGAACCCACCCTCTCCCCAACCCGTTTGCACAGCCAGCTGTCTCATGGACAGCCAGTGTGTTGGTTGGGGCATGTGCCTTCGCATGAAGGTGCATCTTTTTTCCCTGCCTGCCTGTGAAGCACAGCTGGACCAACCCCCCAGGCCATGATATGGCCTGTTTCCCCTGTATGGGTCCACAGATGGGAGCCAGGGAATGGTTTTTTGTCAATCATAATTTTCACAATTCTCTTGTTCAAATGCATCTCACAGCCATAGCCGTTCGCTCGGCTGTGGTGGGTGTTAAAACAAAAGAATCACAAAAATCTCTGATTGGGGGGGGGGAGAAACACAGTGCAGGCCTGGTTTAGGAGCGGGAACCATGCAAATCCTCTCCCCAACACACACACACACTGGATTAAACCTGTTGTTGTCCCAAATTTATTGGCCTGTGTGGAAAGGGCCTTAGTCACCTCCAAAGAGATGTTGGGCAGTGCAGAAAGTAGGAAAATTTTTAAACCCTCCTGTTGCCCAAATCATTCCATAGCCTAACAGGCTTATGTCACACTTTAGGTGGTGTAAACCTGTGGCTGTGGAGAATAACATTCCCACACTGGAATGCTGGTGGATTGAATGTTGCTGTCAAATCCCAAACAGTTAGATCTGAAGCTTTTTAAAATACCCAACAAACATGGCCAGGTAGAGAATTCTTGGCAGCATCTGCTAGTATTCACCAGAAATGGGCAGTCAGAAACTACAACATTGATGTATAGTCTGAGATGGAGAGCGAGGAAGGGGGGGGGGGGGGGAGGAGAAAAATGCTGTTATGTATTATGAAGTAAATACAGTCAGATAAAGACCTTTTAGCAAAGACTGTCATATCATGTACATGAACTAGGCTTGACAGCAAGATTGAGAATGGTTCCCTGGGAGCCAGTAAGTTCTATCTACTCCATTAGTTACACATGGAATTAAAATGATATGAGTTGAGAAACAGATAGAGAACTCTGATCTGGCTTCAGGTCAGTGCCTGTCTGAATTAGGGGGGAGAACAGTTGAGTACAAGTGAGAAAAAATCCCCCATGGATTTCAATGATCAGGTTCGCTCCTCCTGAAGGCACATTTTCCCACACTGACTTTCATAAAAGTAAGATAAAGATGTCAGAGGCTTTGTCTTGGATACTTACTTGGATCTTTGCACACTTACTTGAAAGTGACTGTTATTGAACTCAATGGAATTTACTTCTGAGTATGTGTGCTTAGGATTACACTGCAAATAGTTCAAGCAAAGTCTTTTAAGATTAAACTTCTTCAACTCCCAGCAGCATAATACGGCAGCTTTCTGTGCTCCTGAAGATTATGCTGCTGGAAGCCAGTAGATCTACAAGAACAGGGCATGGAGGGGTAATAGCTACAGTGGAAGGATGAAACTGGCAGAAATTACCTTGATTTCCTCCACCAACAAAAACGTTATTATCAGTGTCTGCCAAGAATGAAGGCTTTTACCATCTTCCTCAAACTCTACAATGCCATGGACCATAAGTTGATCCTTGTCCACTTGGTCTTCCTTGCTTTCTTTGGCTCCAAACTTTCAGCAGCCTTTATAAAAGGTAGCAGGAAGGACTTGTGTTTGGAGTTCTGTGGTTTGGTATAGGGGCATGCATAATGAAATTGCTGAGTCAAAGATACGCATGGAAATTGCTGATCCAGGTCAGTACAGTGATTTCCCAGAATGGTAGTAAAAATACAAGGTTGTGGGTATAACAACAACAACGAAAAGCTTCCCCAGACAGTCTGTATTTATTTTTAGTTTGAGTGCTTACCAGCAAAGCAGCATCATTTGGGTTTTTCTTTGATTCCACTGATTTCCTGGGCATTGTTATTTCTCCCTTCCAATGAGATCCTTGCAAGAGAGGCTTATGGAGCACTCCCAGCCAATTACTTTTGTAGACAAGCTATAGAGATCACCTGTTTTCCTTTGCACCCACCTGTGTGGGGTAGGGTGGAGTGGGGTGGGACTTTCTTGTTCTTTGCTAGTACTGTGGGTAGGAAAATAAAGAGCTAGAGTCAGCTTATTCAGCGGCCCATCACATTTGACATCTTGGTCCACTTTGCTTGAAACCTGGAGGTTCTTTACAGGCAGCACCCACTCTGCTGTAATTTTAGCATCATTAGTGCCTCCTGCAATGATGGCCCCCAATGGAAGCTCCAATTCAGAGGACATGAGAAACAAAAGCATCTTCTGCCTGGGAGTTTGGCAGGAGCAGTGTCAGGGGGATGCTATCTAGGTGATTGAGATACATTCACAAGTCAGTGTAACTGCTTAAAATAGCAAATTAATGCTGCTAGAAAGATATATGTAACCAACCTGCTATATGTATCTACTGCCATTGTGTATTCTTTCCTTGATCTCTACTTTATGGCTTCACACGCTTTGTAGACAACTAGGCTTCCCCTGGTACCTTTGTCCCATGAGAACTGTATTACATCTGTTATTTTGTAGGGTAGGAAGCTTTCTCTTGCTATCTGCTGCCAACCTTGGGGCGCCTCAGCTCCAAAGACTGTTTTTCCCAATATGGATCCATACATGGTAGCCCTCTCTTGAATGCATCTAGTCTGGTTTCCTTTACAAAATTTTTGGAGCCCCTCAATGTGTCCTGTATGCTGTTCTTTGTTTAGAGGCGGGACAGCATTTCTTAGAATCTGGGTCACAACCTTTAAATTTTGGCTGCTCCTTTGCTTCCACTCAGATCCTCACAGTTTGACGTCACTTGCAATGCACAACCTTCAAGCTTATTTTATTTATTTATTTATTTATTTATTTATTTATTTATTCATTCATTCATTCATTCATTCATTCATTCATTCATTCATTCATTTATTCATTCGTTCAATTTCTATACCGCCCGATCCCCGAAGGGCTTCTGATTGGTGGTCTTGCATTGAAGCCAAGACTTCATCCCTGGGTTTTGCATGGGATTCCTTACTCATGCTTACTGCTTCAGAAATATCCCAACAATTAAAACGCAGATTGTTTGAGCTGGAATATCAATTCCTCATTGCTCATCAGTAGTCGACTCCCTTGATCACATTACTTTTCTTCTAGATATAATAATATTAGGCCTGATTTTGCTACACTGTTTCCAGTTGAGTTTGAGACCTTTTCTGACAATATAAAAATGATTAATCTGCTTAGTAGCTCAGAAGTTGAGATATCTGAAGCTGTAGCTAAAGCGCGGCCGCGCCTTACCACGGCCGCCATTGCGGGGGTGGGGCCCGAGGAGGGAAGCTGCTGCCCGGCTGTCGATGCGGCCGGTCGGCGGAAGGCTTCTGCGCATGCGCGCTGGGTCGGGCGCATGCGCGGTTGGCGGCAGCGACGTCGGCTGGCCTGTTGGGAGGGCCAGCCGAGCGGTTGTCGCTGTGACTGGCGGCTCTCGCGTCAAGCGAGAGAGCGTCAGTCAAAGGGGCAGGGCAGAGCCTTTAAAAGGCCCTGCCTCATGGCCAGGCCCCATTCGGAGCCTGGCAAGAAGACGGTTTTCCCTCCCACCCGGTCCCTGCTTTGTTGGGTTGTAGTTTACTTGTTTTGTCATAGCCATTGCCGGGTTGCGCATGGGGGATGATCTGATGGAAAGGGGAGCTGGGGGAGCTCCCCTGTTTTGGCACACCTCCTTAAGAGGTGGGGGTGGAGCAAGCTCAAGGAAGGGACGCCCCGCGGGGGGCTGAGAAGTTTGCTCCCTTAGCGTAAGTTGGATGGGGCCTCCAGTCATGGGCATTTCGCTGGACTGGACATTGTCTCACTCCAATCTTTCGCCTGTTTTATCCCTCCAGCACCGGGCTGAGGAATCCGTTTGCCCTGGGGTCAGCACTTGTGCTGCCCAGAGGCTTGGATCACCCCCCATGCTGCGCCATCTATACTTCCTATGCTTTCTGTTAATAAAGTTCTTTGGCTATGGCCATTTACTTATCCACTTTAAAATTGTGTCGGTAGTTTCTTTGGGGGAAGCATGTCCGAGCGGGAGGGCCACCAATCCACCCGCAAATTTCTTTTGAAAGTTTTGTGCGTACAGAAATTACTTTCAATGTTTTTGCCAAGTCTAACCTTGTATTATATCTTGTTTTCTTAATTTGTTCTGTAAATGCTAAATAAGTGTTACTGAACTGTTTTTCACAACCTCTTGGGAAAATGGGAGGGGGTCTTTCAACAGGGGATAAAGGGTACTTTGAATGCCAGCTTTGTCAGAACTGACTTTGCCAAGTATGGTACTTTGATACCTTTTCAATGAATGCTACTTATCAATACTTCAGAGTCCATTTCTTGGTTTAAGGTTGCGAGCCCTAACAAGCATCTCACACCTGGGATTTTCCAATTGCTAGTTTAGCAATTTTCAAATATCCTGGAGTGAGAGAACTAAAGTGGTTCAGACTCATTTTGGGGATGGGACCAGTGGTGGGATTCATCAGGTTCACACCACTTCAGCAGAACCGGTTGTTAAAATGGTGCTTGTAAACAACCAGCTGTTAAATTATTTGAATCCCACCACCGTAACTGGTTGTTAAATTATTTGAATCCCACCACTGGATGGGACCTGTGCAAAGTCCCTCACAAAAATGGTTTATATGCTGCCCTATATCTGTGATATTTGGCCTGCGTGGAATCCACCACCATCTACACTCCTATTTGTACAGTTACTTTACTTTTAAAAGCCTAAGGATTTCCTCTTTGGGTACAACTAATCTGCCAGAAAAAAGGAAAGCACAATGTCAATAAGTGCAATAAAGACAGATGTTTTGTTACTGGCAGAGTTATGGGGAGATGTAGGTCTGGAAGCCAGGACTAAAAAAATGTGTCAGCAGCTGCCTATCAAAACACGTCTTAAGGATATTGTTTTCTCTATCTCCTGAAAGGTATTCATCTCAGGACTAAAGGTGCAAACATTAGGAAAATAACCCCTATGTTTCTTTCACTTCAGTTGCAGTATATGATAACTGAAAATCCCCCCCCCCCTCACACACACACAATAATCATTATAAGAAAGTATATTTGGTTTACGACTCTCTAATCTATTTTATGGGTAGAGATAATGTGTTCTGAGGTCCTGAAAACATTGAGGAGAAAGTCAGGGTTTTCTCAGATAACCATCTTCATTTACAGTGTTGTCTTCAAAACCATCATTGGCTGTCAGAAATTAGGGACACCACAACAGCCAACTAATTTAGCCTTGAGGCCTAAATTCAAGCCCTTTTTTTTGACTGAAGGAAATAGTATCCCACTTCCCCTTTTGTAGTTAACAATAAAAAGGCATCCCACATGTATGAATGAACATGCTACCTACATCTTAGCTAGGGTCTTTCAATACATACGCGTAACTTAGGCCCTCTCCCTCAATCTAAGCTGACAGAAATGTTGTAGTTCCCAAAGAAAGGGTAGAATATAAATATGAGTCATTGAGTTCTTTTTCAGACTTTTTTCCCTGTCATGGTAAGTTTACCAAGCTCCATCAAACCATTTGTGTATCCCTCAGGGAAAGCTCCCATTTCAAGAGAGAGCTTTTTAGGAACTGCTAATTAAATTCTGTTCTGATGCTGAACCTCTTGACCTGCCTTAAGAGGCAGTCTTATGTAATCCTGTAATCCCTGTTTAACACAGACTCTACTCCAAAATATGAATTATTGACAAATAAGCAATCTCATGCAGATACTGCATACTAGAATATGGATATGGTCCTGGGAGCTTACCAAAAGGAGAGAAAATGAACAATTGATTTTCTTTGTATTTATGTTATATTTGAATTCCCTCCCAATGTTTTTACTCAGGAAAAAAAGGAAGGCAGAATATTCTTGTATGTCTCCTGAGGAGAATTCATGTGTGGCAGAATTAATTTGTCTAGTATTTGCAACCTAGGACTTATTCTATGTCTCCTGAGTTTCTTATAAATATATTATTTGATTGTCATAGAAAAAATATATTATTAAAAATATATTATTTGATTGTCATAGAAAACAGAAAATTTAGGACACAGAGGAAGGTGACTTTGTGGTAGATTATCGACATGGTGTGGAGAAGGTCCCAGATTCCTGGGATTAGTAGCTAAAAGAAAAGGATGCAGGTGATGTGAGAGACCTTTGTCAGAAATCCTAGAAAGATGCTGCCAGTAAGAGTAGGCAATACTAACCCTGATAGAGCAATAGTCTGATTCAGTAGTTCAGTATGTGTTCATGTAAAACCATAGCTAATGACTACAGAAATGTTAAACAAATAGGCCAATTAAGGTATTAGAAACTAGGTTTAGGTTTCCTTTCCAGGGGGTTCAGCTTGACTATTCAGTGGTATGCAACTCCAGATTGGATTTTTCATGAATAACAATGCTGTCCATCATCTGTGATCCGTTAAAGAGCATGTGGAAATTATGATGGTGAGAATCATGGTATATAGAATTACTCTCTGAAATGGACAGAAGAGCAATAATCTTAATAACCTAGTTTGGAAACTTAACATGGAAGCAAAAAGGAACATGAATATGGGGATACCAAAACTAGGACCTGACTGATTATATGAGCTATCCTGTTTTGATTTAGTTTCTCCTTTGTGAGGAAGAGACCTGTGCATTTTTCTTTCCACATGTTTCTCTTTCTTGGCTCAGCTGGGAATAAATAATGTAAAAATTGTATATACTGCCATGAAAGCAACAGAAGATCACAAACAGAAAGTAAAAGGAGGTGAACCAATGACAACATGGGAAATGAAAAAGAAAACAAGTGTTTTTCTTCCTTTAATACATACACAGAGGCATTGCAAACCAGATTTCCAGAAGACTCAGAGGCCCTTTCCACACGGGCACTGGGGGGGGGGTCCGTCGGCATAGTTTATGCCGGCGCACCCCCGCAGGACCGTTTGCATGGACGGTCCCGCTGGAAGCAGCGGAGGCGGTGCAGCCTTTGCACAGGCTGCGCCACTCCCAAACGCTCCTTACCTCCGGTCGCCTTCTTTTGCATTGTGGAGGCCAGGGGACATGCCCCTCCTTGCCAGAGCGACAACGCTGGAGAATGAGGCCGGGGGCATGTCTCCTGGCCTGCACAATGCAGTAGACAGCGACTGGAGGTAAGGAGCATTTGGGAGGGCTGGGAGAGAAATGTCGGCTTCCCCCCGGCGCCATTTGCATGGCACCGAATGGAAGCCGGTGTTTCCAAAATACCTTGCTCCCTGAGCGAGATTCAAAAACACCATTTTGGCGGGAGCCGGGAGCCGCTGCAGCCATTAGGCAGCGGCACCTGTGCGAGCAGTCCCCGCCAAAACGCTGTTTTATCAGCCCACCACTGCCACTTTTGGCCCGTGCGGAAAGGGCCAGAGAGATTATAGTGTTTTTATACTGCAGTCTTAAGCAGTTATACCTTTCTAAAACCATTGACTTCAGTGGACTTAGAAGGGTGTCAGTCTGCTAAGGTTAAATTATTTGTTCCAAACAATGATTAGCATTTATTTATGCAATTCAGATATTAAATGAAGCGTACAAAATTGTGTGTTCCAGCATCTTTACACATAATATTAATGAATCTTTAGTAGAACATGATCACTTATTTGCACTATCATTCTCAAAAATGTGGCCACACATAAACTGGGTATAGACACCCTGCATAATACATGGCAAAATGAGAAGAGAGTCCAAGCAGACAGTTTTCAGTGGGCTTCTCTCTATTATAGCTGCTGATATTTAGCTGCCTCGCTGTACTATATGATCTTACAAACAGTTGTACTCGCTGCCTCGCTGTACTATATGATCTTACAAATCTTACAAACAGACTCTCCGGCTGCACCCTGCTAAAAATTACAGGTTGTAATCAGTGTCTCAAAACTGGCTGGACTGTGTGACTAGCTGTGCTAAGATTTCCCCAGTAGGAATGTCCCTTTCCACTTTTCATACAGATGCAATTAGGAGACAATGAAAGGCATTGGAGGACACATTCCAGATGGCTCCCAGCTGTGAAAATGTTTCATGTGCTGCTGATAGTTTGTTATGCTTGTCATCCTGGAATGGCTACCCTCCCTTTCACTGCGTGAGGAAACCAGGGTGCAATCTGTCCTGAGGGAAAGCATGTTAAAAATAGAATATAGCTGTGGATTTTCTTCCTGCTTATTTAAAATCTAGGCCACAACTCCATTCTATTATTTTAGGCACTGATTTAGGGAATTCTGACTACAACCGAGGGGCGACCTGTACTGAGAAATTTCATACAGCATGCTGTTCAGTGAATTTGCTCTTGAACTCTGTGTAATTCAGCCAACAATTTCGCATTGACCTGATTCATAATTACTTGTTGTGGCTAAATACTTTTATACAGACAATTACTACAAATACTAATTGTTAGCATGTCACCTGAGATTTTCCATATTAGGACAATTGTGGTGACTTTATCCTTCCATGTTGCACATAACAAAGCAGAAAGGTAAAATCGTTGGCCAGGTAGGATTGGAAGGGGAAATGAGAGACCATACCTAACTACATGAAAATGGAACTGCTTAGCAGAATAAGGCAGAATAATTTTTCTTGTCCCACCCACTTGCCCAATCAACCTTAAAACATTGCCCCAAAGTTGGCTTAGGCCAGCTTCCCCCAAACTTCTTGTGTTATAATAATAATTATTATTTATTAGATTTCGTAGACTGCCTCATCCCCAAAAGGCTCTAGGCGGTTCACAATACAATAAAGACCAATACATTACTTAAAAACATCTAAAAACATTTAAAGTTCAATATGCAGCATATCAATTCCAATAATAACAGTCTAACCCATATTGGTGGCACCTGGTCTTAAGGCTGGTCTTAAGACTGGGAGGGGCTGGCAACGCCCAAAGATGAAGCCAGTGCGGGCACTGCCAGAGATATCAAACTATGGCAGGGCCTCACAAGGGGGCAGCCAATCCATGGCCAGACTCACCGAAAGCCTGGTTTTGTGAAGTTACGTGAAGCCCCGCCTGATACTGAACCTGTGACCCTGCTGTTATTCCTCTGGATACACTTGCTGCCCCTTATACTTATATGTATTCTCACTGGATTCCATGATTGGTAGTTATAATCTCTTGTACTCTCACTCTTTTTCTGCATTGCTCCTTGCTTCTCTTCCCACTCAGCTTCCTCCTCTCTCCCTTCACTAGGGTACGGTAACACTATTAGTGCTTTGAATTTCTGGCCAGGATGCAGCAATGCGCAAGTGGAAATATAGATGGACTTAGGGTCAAATTTAAAATTACTGTTTTAAAGAGTTGGTTCCAGGTTCCTCGGACCCAACTCATGTTCCTCGCAGCAGTTTCAGGGAACAGCTTCTAATAGAAAAAAAGAAGCTCAAATGGGCTCAGAGCAGTGCTTCAGGGCAGGGGGGGGAGCTCCTGCCTCTCCTTCTCCCCTAACCACTTTGATATGCAAAGACCACACTTGACAGAGTGTTATTTCCCTGATTTTACTTCTCACTCAAAGTATCTGTACAAACTGAACAGCAATATTGGGGAGATAACTTCCTCCAGTGTGGTTTTCACACAGGATAACCACGTGTGGGTTGGCAGGGGCCCTTCCTCACCCACAGCATTTTTATGCCCATTTGTGCACTTTTTTTAAAAAGCCATTCCTGGCAGCTGTTGTGTGCCTGCAAGGAACACAAGTTGTCTCCAAAGAAGCTAGACCCATTTTTTTTAAAAAAGTATTATTTTGTTTGGCCCTAAGAGCAGGTCCACTTACACAATATCTTGTGCATTACCTACAACTTTGCTCCCAGACCTTATAGTGCCCAGAAACTGGTTGCACAATATCTTGTGAGAGCAGAAAGGCAAATAGGAATGCAGTGTTTGAGTTAGTGTAAGTGGCTGCTATGATCTTTTTTCTCTCATTCCCACTTGCACAACAGTTGTAGAAATCTTGCACTGGATCCAGCCCGCTGTCTCTTTCTTTCATTCCTAATTTGCTAATCCCCATATCTGTACTTATGATTGATGTTTTAATTCTATAGATCAGCCAAGAATAAAAATCTAGTTGAATCTATGTACTGCTGTTTCTTGTCTTGTACAGGGAGACTGCGGACATGAAACCAATGGTAAAGCTAGGCAAAAAAAAAAACCCAGGCAGAATAAAAATGGTCACATCAAAAGGCACAAGAACTATACTGTGCACATGTAGGAAAAAAAGTGTGCAGCTAAGCAGAGATTAGGCTTAGCAAGTGCCATCCTTCATGGTTGAGCAGGAAGTGATGCATATCACTCAATAGTAATTAGATAATAAACATGATTATATAGAACAATTCCTTATCCATTCACAGATTCCCCCTTCTTGCCTGAGATAAAATCTGGGCAGATGTGCCACATTGATCAGCCTTCCTTCTTGTGTAAATCTAATTCCATTATTTTCTGTTATTTGCTGTTTGGAACCAAAACATCTTCCCATATTCTTATAACCTCTCATACCACACTTCTAAGGGTAGAGAGAATCAAGTGTTGGAAAGTCACACAAATCAGTTGACTTCTTCCATCTGTGTGGGATACTCAAAGATTTTTTTTATTTTTCTGTGTGTATTAGACTTAAGAATGAAACCCTCATGTATGGAATCTATGCAGAAAGGTTCTGAGAGAAACTTGTTAGAAACTGAGAAGGAGACAGGGTCATTCACAGCAATGTCTGACTTGGTTTTCAGTCTTTGGTCTTCCTTGGTTATCAGGAGCATGTACTGCTGTCCTTAAGAGGACTCGGAATGTTGTCTTTTTATGTTGGCCAACAGATAAACTTTCATTGTGATCTTGTATACTTAACAATGTAAGTATATAGTAAATCTCCTGTTACCCTTCTTGGAACATCATTTTCATAAAGATTTCAAAATGCACTGTGATATTTAAGACTGCAAACTATGGAAGCAATCCCCAAACCGCTGTGGAGAAAAGAATTAGGTTAATGCAGCTTCCATTAATTTTGGATGGATTTATTGAAGGGTTTGATGAAGTTTTATTTACGAATGATTCCAGTGCTATGACAATTACACCTGTAAAGCCCCTGTGACCCTTTAAGACAAAAGAAACTTTGGCAAAAACACCAATTAACATTTACTCAGTAACAGTCATTTGGCATTTGAGCCTTTCCAATATTCAGTTATGGATGTTTTATGCAAAGCAGTCTGCAGATCCTCTGTTTCCTCGGCACTTTACCCATGAGTGCTCTTTGGAAGAAGAACATACAGTTTAATTAAATATGAACTGGGATTCCCCTTCACAACAGCAATTCAGGGCGAAAATAAATAAGGACAACTTTCCAGTAACACGGCTATTTGTTTTATACACTTATATTTTATGGTGTCTAACAATATTCTTGATGCTTAAGATTTGTGGGCAGATGTGCAGATCTTTCTTAGGTAAATAACCACAGGACATGTTCTGGATTAAATTGGGCCACAGCCCTTTATTAATGCTGAAGCTGGGCGAGCAAGAGGAGCGCATCTTACAGCCGGACAGCAACAGCCCCAATCCCAATTGGGGAGGACAGAGAGGTACCAGGCCATCGGGGGTTCGCCCTTTGAGGCCCCCTAACTGCTGGGGTGTCAGGCTCGCCTGCAGAGGTCTCCGCAGCATTCTCCATGAGCCCGACCGACCCCAAGCCTCCGTTGGAGGCCTCCAACCGTGGGGAGGTCTGTCATGTGATTTCGGCCTCCCCAACAGGATGAACTCCTCTGCCCAAGCCGCCAGGACTGCAACTGAATAGCAGCACCATTGAAAACCCTGTCCCTAAAAAGGGAGGGAGGGTGGGTCAGTTTGCTAAAGGTGCCAAAAGAGGCTGAAGCAACCATGTGCTGCCTAATATATAGGGAGTGTGCTCCACCCATTGCCCCATGCGTGACGCATGACATTGCCGGGTGGTCAGGCTCAGTTGTTTGGCTGCCCAGGGTCACACATGTTCCTTACCCAGAGTTCACCACGTGCCCTGCCCTCTGTCGCAATTACAGGCCTTGTTGATTCAAGTGCCGTTATTTATCGAAGGTAGACTTTGGAGAGGGATAAAGCAGAAGACAACAAAAAAAATAGAAATTAAAACAGTTTACTACTTCAAATAATAATTTCAGATGCATATTTTAGATGCACATATCTTTTGCTCCCTTCCACACACACTGGATTTGGATATGCAGTGAAGAGTTGGCTGTATTTTCCCCTAACTTTCTTATACCACAGTTAAGCTACATTTATAAAACAGATGCTGTCTCTGGTGAATTTGTCTCAATTGAGATTATCTGCTCCCATAGCCTGATGGATCGAATAGGTTTTCAGATGGCATTAGGGGTTTTTGCTGCTGAATTGATAGGTACTCCTGTTAATTACCTGGAAGGCCTCTGGAATTGGAAAATGGCCTGGGCAACTGACCAAATCACTCCTAGGTACTTTCTCTCAGATCTGAGAACCCAGGCAGCCTGGGTTTACTGAGAAGCTGTGGGCAATTAAAAGATAGGAGACAGGGCTAGAGCCACAATGGAGAAACTCAAGATGAATTCAACAAGGCCCAGGCAGCCAGGCTAGGGCTCATTTTGAATTATACTCTGTGGCAAAGAAACCATATTTCTCCACCTTTGAATCCACCCAGTGTACACTGGCAGAACTCTTCTGGGTGGTCAAAGACCTATTGGCATCCAACCAACAGGAGGAGGTAAACTGCTCTGCAGCCCTCTGCAATAATTTTGTTTAGCACTTGGTGGATAAAATATATTGCATATAAAGTATCCTGCATATATTACAATTTGAAATCTACATTAGCTGCAATAGGATCCAGGGGGCCAATTTCTCCAGTTGAGTGGAATACCTTTGTGCAGTCTGAAGATATGGACAAGATTTTTGAAAGTTTGAGACTTACCATCTGTTGGCACATCCCTTGCCGCCTTCTAGCTCCTTAAATCTGTAAGGAGAGGTGGGTGGATTGTGTCTGGGAGATAGTAAATGCCTCCTTGGGAAACGGGGAACTTGTTTCTGCTTGAAATGCGATGTGGTGTGTCAACCCCTAAAGAAACCTAATCTGTATCCAGGACAGCTGAATAACTACCATCTAATCCCAAACGTGCCATTTTTGAACAAGATGATTGAATGAGTGCTGATCAACCAACCTCAGGGATTCCTGAGCAAAGTGGATCATTTGAATCCATTCCAATCTGATTTCAGACCTGGTTATGGGACTGAAACAACCTTGGTCACTGTCGAGGATGACATGTAACAGGAGATGGATGTGAGAGTGCAACCCTGTTAATTCTGTGACTGGTGACTAGTCAAACTGGTTCCCTGAACAAGGATCAGCTTGGTCCAGAAAAGTATAAATAGACATTGAGATATTGCAATGTGCTTCTTGCAATATCTCAGTCTTTTCAAAGACCTGATACAGGGACAAAGCATTTGACAGGAACAACCTGCAGGAGTTATTGAAACTGTATAGCTTCTAGACATTTATTTCTATTGTTACCTTCTGGTTTGTTTCTCTCATCTTTTTATGTCCCATGTGATAAGTGGCAATGGATTGGCAAGGTCTTGTAGCAGCATCAGCAGCATTAGTAATCAAAACGTTTAGGAGCTTCATTGTCAGACAGGGGTACCATTATACAAAGCTGTTCAAAAACAAAGGCTACCTGAAAAGTGAGACTTGCATTACTGAATGCAATGGAATGTATCCAGAATCCTCTGCACTGTACCAGACTATCTATTCATAATTACATAGAATAAATGTATGTGTTCCTTAGTGTTTAGCTGTGTTCCCCAAAGAATAGCTTCTGAAGAAAGGAATAACCACTGGAAGGAGTTCATTTTTTCCCTCATGTTAAATGTAAAGACTTTTGCCACTGTGCCTTTCCAGATTAAGTATGTGAAAATTGGTCTGCTTCCAGAATGAAAATGACAGGCTTTGCAATGTTACAAGTAAAACTTTTGCGAAACGATATGTGTGGATCCAAGTCATCAGTGTTCCCTAGTTACAGTGACTGTTATAGTATAAATGCCTACTGTAAAATACCTGCTTCTACTAGTGAAAAACAAACATTTGGTACTGATACAACTATGATACAACTATGAGGGCTGCTGCTATCTATCTTGTGTATTAAAATACATGCAAATCAACAAATACATCCAAATCAACAAATAAAATGAGTGCTGTCTTTTATAGGAAGTGTTTCTTGTGAAATTATGAATAACTGCATAAATTTTAACTTTATAAACTGAAGTGTAATAATACTAATATCTTGTTCCAAGCAGCAATTGAGTGGTCCAAGAAAGCATAACATTTATTTCTTCATAGATCACATTTCTGTTTGTGTGATTGTCTGTGAGGAATTGCTGCCTCTCTGGGAGATAACATTCCTGCCTTTTCTTGGCACTCAAAGCTGTTTACAATTTCAGAATGGCAATAATGTGGGGAGGAAGTGGGGAGGAAGTGAATCCAGTTCTTATGATCTAGAACACGGGCAGCATATTCCACAGCACTGTTGTGGTGGAGAACCTTTGTTCACAAAAAGCTTTGTGGCCATTAAAACTGTTGGATCCTGACAGATGTCTCCTGATACCTTTTACTTATCTTTCCTTCACATTCTGTTCTATCCAACTGAACTTTCGTCCCTACAGGTCTGAAACTGTCAGAAATGAGATAGGACAAAGAGTTGTTCCAGAATCTGGTTGATTGATGTCCATATAGAGCCAGGTAGCCCAACTGTGTTCAGGAATCCATGTTCTATTTATTTTAATGCTGTCATGCTGCTTTTCTTCTGCAAAGCAATATTCAAAGAAGCTAACAGAACTACAAACAAATGACATACTAAAATTGTAACACAACAATAAGACAAAGAGATCCTTTCTGCTATTGCACACATATCATCCAGTGAAATCTTTCATATCAGGAAAATGCATAAGCAAATGACAGTTTATGAAGGCAGAACTTTCTGGGTCGGAGTGGCTGTTGTAGCACAGCTATGTTGGAGCAGTACTAGCAATGGTGGGTGATTTCTTTCTGGACTGTAGACCAACAGGGTGCTTGCTTCTTTTTCCACTTTTACTCAGTCACACTCACCCATCAGTGTCTTTCTCTATAGACACAAAACTTCTTGGCTACAGCTGTGTGTATGTGTTTCAAAGGATCATAAATAGAAAGAGTTTTCAAACGAATATATTCCCTGTCAGAAAAAAAATGGATCTTTCCTGCTGGTCTACTGTCAACCTCCTCCTGATCAAACTAGACAAGACCAGCTTCTACTGTTTGAGGAGAATTTTTTTTCTTGTTTTGTTTTTAGACTTCTGGCAATTGCTCTTCACATCTGCACACTGTTTATAGTTATCACATAATGTCCAAAAGCTGCCAGTGGATGGAAATAATCTTTTAAATCCAAAGTGAACACAAATGAAGTCTCTATAAAAGCTCTCATTTGATAATAAGTAGACTTACCAACATCGTGGCTTTCATTTACACAGCCCCATTCTTATCCACAGCTTGGAAGATTGGAAGGGGCTCAGCAGGAAATTGCTCTATGATTTTTTTTAACAACTCTCAAAATATTAGGGAGAGGGAGTTTGAAGTTTTGGTTGTGTCCTAATTGCTCAATGGATGTCTGGAAAAATTGGAATAATAAAAAACATAAAAATTGTGGAAATTGGTTTGCCTCACCATTAGAGTAAACCCAGAGAACCATCCTCCCAAGGCAACTCCTTATATTTGCGGTTCTTCAGGATGTGTTTTCTAAAACATAATGCAATGATCATATAACTTAATTTTAAATCCTCCAGAGTGATTGAACTATTGAAAAGGTGCTTGAACTATAAAAAAAATGCCATTCCTCCCACCTTGTAAGATCAAAATCAACATCAAGAAGTCTTCCCACCCAATGTCAGGTGGATTTTATCTACGGCACCATGAGCGAAACGATGATCCCACTGGAGAAAGGCATGCAAAGATGAATGCAAGATGTGACTTCAGCTATTAGCTTTTTCTGATGGTACTATCATCATCACAATATAATACCTATCCTAATTTGACTCATTTCCAACCAATGGGCATGCAGGACTCACTGTGTGCCTATTGATTGGAAGTGAGTCCCTTGTATTCCAACTATTTTCCCAGCCCCCAAACAGCAAACTGGGTTGGAAGGGCAGTGCCAGGTTACTGTATGTTGCCTTGTCAGCCTGGCCCAAAGCCTCCCCGCTCCCTATTCGACCCTCCCCAAACTTCCCCATTTCACCCTCCCCCAGCCCCAAGTCTCTCCATTCTACCCTCTGCCCACAAACAGCAAGCTGACCTGCTGGCCCTGCCCAAGCCTCCCCACTCCTCCACATGCCCTCTCCCCCCAACACCAAGCTGGGCCTGATAGGGCATGGGTGCCAAGCTACCCTCCCCACCAGTCCAGGCAGCACCCTTCCCACTCCCCCATCCTCTTCCACCCCAAACACCAAAGCAAAGACTGGCCTGGCAGCAGAAGTGAAAGGTGAGTGGTGAGGGAAGAGAAGGCAGGAAAAGTGGTGGGCCTCCCACCAGCTCAATCAGCCCCCTGTCTGCCCTCCCCATACCACTGTTTACTGGTATGTAGTGAAGAAGAAGAGTTCAGATTTATACCCTGCTTTTCTCAACCACGAGTTTTGAAATGGCTTACAAACTCCTTGCCTTCCTCTTTTCTCAACAGACTAGTCCAAGGTCACCCAGCAAGCTTCATGTGGATGAGTGGGGAAACGAACCTGGTTCACCAGGTAAGAGTCCGCTGCTCCTGTGGAAGAGTGGGGAATCAAAACCGGTTCTCCAGATTACAGTCCACTCTCAACCACCACATGGTGCTGAGTGGAAAGTAAAATACTAGTTGGGCTCCTTAAAATCACAGAATTGTTGAAAAAGAGGAATAATAATAAGCAAATGTGTGAGTTAGCAAATTTCAAAGTTGTAGTCTGCTGCTGCTAAACTTAAGGAGTCGGCTTGCAGGCCTTTTAAAGAACAGACTTATTATGGCATTTGGGGACTACCACTCATCTGATAAAGTAGACGGTAGTTCTTGCTGGTTTATGTCACAATAAATCTGTTCATCTTCAAGTGCTATTAGAATTCTTTTGGTACACATATGTGTGTGATAGAGGCTTGTTATGGTTGTAAGAGCAATTGGGTGGATCTGTTTTGTATTTTTCTTTCCTTTCTATATTCTCATGGTGCTCACTGTTAATGGATGTTCCGAAAGCAATATGGCACCTGTTATATCTTTTCATTTGTTTTTTCCCCATCTTAAAAAAAAAAGCAGAAGTATAAATTAACACAGTGAGTGCAGTTGGAAAACACAAGGCACATAGTTGTCTACAAGCACAACTGTGGTCCCACTGCTGGAGACTTAAGCAGCTGCACCCAAAGGAATTAATCAGTAACAGGAAATAAGAGAGGAATGAGAATGAATAATTCACTGCTGTCTCAGAGGCCATTTCTTCATTGAATTTATATTTCTATAGAGCAGTTTGAGCTTTTATTTATCTCTTGGCATTCCTATAATGTGAGAATGGGTTTGGAAATAATGGTGAAGAAAGGGAGTTAGCTGCAGCAATAAACAAAATGTTTTCCAGGAGCCCAGGTTTTTAAAGGATCTATTTACAAGGTAGTTATGTTCTATAGTTCTCCCTGCACAGAAGATAAAAGAAGGTCTTATTTCTTCCTCTCCCCAGACTATACATTTGGAAGTACTAGTTTGGAAGATCAAGTGTCTGCCATTCTGCATAACCTTCTTCCAAGGGACTCGAAACCGGATAATGTGGGGGTTAAATCCAGCCACTTTTTTCACTGACCAATGACACACAAGGTATTTGCTGCATGGTAGAGGCAAATGTCTGCTGTAGTAAGATTTCTTGCATGGACTTATTTCCTCTAGCCCTGCTTTCACTTTCCACTTATAAGTTAATCCACTTATAGTACGATTTTATTTTTGCTTCATTGCCAGTGTGGGACAAATTTGCCAGTGGGCACAGCTTTGCCCTGGACCTCTTCCCTCCACCCTCAGCCAGCCCACCTAGACTTACTGCCCCCCACTCCCTTGCATTGCCCCTGTTGCTGACTCCTTCCATCTTCTTGTCCTGTCATATAACTTTTATGGCCTTTGGCCTCCCAGCTCTTGCATATCTTTAGATCTTTACATTAAAAAAATTAAACAGCCAAATTGATATATTGATAAATCGAAAATACTACTTAAAAATTTAAAAATAATAAGACTAGTCATCCAATTTGCCCTTGCATTTGATCAACAAACATCTCCAGCCTCATAGTTTTATACACAAGCAATCAGTGATTCTAGACCATACCGGGAAAAGTCTTGATGCTTGGGTTTACAGCACATCAGGAGCAGACAGCTGTGAACCTGGGAAGCTTAGTAAATGACAGCTCACATTGTCCTTATGTGGTTTTGCAGTTTGTACACTGCCATTACTCCCCCTCCCTCACATTCCCTCACACACACACACACACACACACACACACACACACACACACATCCTGCCATAAAAGACAATCAGTATTCAGGAAAAGTGTACATATGCCATACTCAAGATTTTCCTTTAATAGTTCGCAGAGGGGTAGCTGGGCCATACTGCACCTGGTGCGCACTCTGTGTTTTCTGCCCCCCCCCCCGCGGTGCCCGGCCCCTGCCCCTGCCCCTGCCCCTGCCCCCACACCCCACACTTACCTTAGTAAAACAGTGCAGGCTGGAGAAGTTGCCTGTTCCCTTCAGGCTGAAAATGGCTTGGTGGGAACTACACTTTCCATGAAACCTTGGGTGCTGCAGGGGCAAGGGGTGATTTTCCGTGCCCCCCATGTGCGTGCCTGGTGCAATGCATGCCCGACCATCCCCTGGTAGCTTTGCCTCTGATAGTTTGCCTTTTTAATGTCACTATATTGAACTATCAATAGATTGATCTATTGATCTATTAACCTATAAGATTAAAGATAAAAATTAAAGACTACATTAAATATTAAAGCTCGCATGTCCACAAAACATCACCCCTCATGGATGCAAGCAAAAAGCCCTCCCTCTCCCTTCCTTGCATGCTACCCCTTTCTTCCCTTCCCTTGCATGCCACCCCTCCCCCCTCCTCCGCTCTTTCCGGTTGGGTGGGTGGGCCATGTCCAGATGCTGGGCCCCCTCCCCTCCCTCACCCCCCTCCCTCACAACTTTCCTAGACAGTTAAATCCACTGCTGAACTGCCCTTACTATTATTTTTTCCCTAATAACCAGCCTGTACCTTTCCACCTGTAATTTAAACCAGTGGTGGGATTCAGCAGGTTCGCACTACTTTGACAGAATGGGTACTGCCTGCCCCATTGCAAACAGGGCAGTGGGTAATCATGCCAAACATGCCCTAAAACAAAGACTCCCAAGCTAGTTCTCTTTAAAGTTGCAAGAACCTCGCGTGTGTAATCAGTCACTCAGTCTCACCTAATCCCCCTACTTATTATAAAATCTATTCCACGTGGCTTTTGCCCATGCATATCCCATTGCAGAAGGCTGTGGCAAGAAGCTGGGGTTCCACAGGGTGGGGAGTTCATGGGGGCATATCTTATCCAACCCACCCACTGGAATGGCAATTCAACCCCACTCAACAACTAGCTAGCCTCCTAACCAGCTCTCTTCTGCATACAGTCTCTTTCATTCTTCAAAACCTGAAAGGAATGCATTAAGTAGCTCCTTTCCTGCTGGCAGACTGCTGCTATCAATTTGCCACTGTTGTCTTCAAGGGTGTCTGAAAAAGGCTTCAAGTAATGGAAGGTTGTCAGTATGTCATAGACAGAGATCTTGAGACTGTATATCACCTCCCACAAACAGAGAGAGTTTGATAACAAATGATTTTTTTTTCAGTTTGCAAGATAGATGTCTGCCTGCAACTGCTATGATCACATCTAGCAACCTTCCACATTTCCTCTTTGGTCTAGGAAAAGAATAATAATGACAAAATAAACCCTCTCATAATTGGTGGAACAGATAGCCAACACTGTAATAAAATATTGGTGGGTTTCCAGAAACACAAATTAAATGCTTTTTGATAGCTGACTTAATAATAAATGATGATTGACAATTTTTGGTTGCCAATTTCAGTATATGAATCTTTAAACTTAGATAGCAATAACAGTCAGCAGATACAAAAAGGGAACCTGCAAGGATTCCCGGACTACTGGCTGTGCCTCTGGCTCCTCCCCTCTTCATTGCTGGCTTCCATTCTGCTCCACCCCCTTCCCAAGTCTGCTGTAGCTTGGCTGCTTCTCCTCTGGCTGAGCTCTTGCTTTCCTTCTTGTACTACTGGTTCTATCATATGAAGAAGAGGAAGAGTTTGGATTTATACCCTACCTGAAGGGAAAAGGGCATCACAGGGGTTGGTGACTTCATCTGAATTTGCTTATCTAGAATAAGGAAAGTACATGAAGTAGGAATTGTTGATTGAGGGTCAGTTCTGACTCCCAGAGGAATACTATCTGCCCCAATTGTCCACTGCATGCATCTCTGTGTTGTTATAGCCAATGGCTCAAACAATAAATACTTGACTGACTGACTGACACTAAGTGATGAAACAATTGTGTAGAGAGAAAGAAACAGGGATTTCAACAGCAGCACTTGAGTTTGGGAACCTGGGAATAAGGCAGATTCTCACCCTTCAACTCACCTCTCCTCAGAGTTGACATCTTGTAAAATTAGCTGCAAATCAGAGACGCAGATCACTGAATAGACCAAGAAGAGCTGGACTACTGCTCAGTTTTGATACAGACTTGATGTTGTTCATCAGAGTTTCTCTAATGTAAAGTTTAAAAAATGGGCCTGGCTCATGTACAGCATCCTAATTTCTTGAGTGACAAATAAAGTCCGGATGTAACTACTAAAATCAATAATGATAATGAAGAGGAAGATGCTCACAAAAATGTTAGGTCACACAAACACTGCTGACTCCACAAGGGTGAAGGGCAAGTTCAAAGGAAGGGCAGCTGTGAAGCTTTGAACAGCCAGCTCTACTTCTCCTGTCTCTCTGGATAATCTTCTAAAGTTCTTTGCACCTTTCAGCAACCCATGATAAACTTATCAATAGCCTTGTAGCAGTTGTTTTTCTCACGACTCAGCCATAGAAGAATCCCAACGATGTCCTTTAGTCCAGAGGACCATTGCAGTAACCCTTAGATCACCCATTTTCTTTAACTGCTTGGAAAATAAAATTAATGAACTCATTTTCTTCCGCTAAAGTCTCATTGAATGTAAGAGCATTCTATAAGCTGGTTTGAGACACTAATGTACACACGTGTAAAATTACAATTAAGAGTGAGCATACTGTCCCATGTTCTAGGGCCTTTCCACAAAAATCCCCCCAAAAGTTTCTAAAACATTTTCAGTCTCACCCTTTACAAAAATGTATGTCCACACTCATCTACTCCAAATGATTCCTGGCCACCATTTTGTGATTTTTGTCTTTTATTTTGAGTTTGTTAAGTGGTATCACTTTTTCAGTGTTTACAGCAGGTGCTACAATTCTCTGTACCTTCTACAGTCCCTCCTTCAAAAATTAGCCTCCCCTAGTTGAACAAACTATGCTCAAATGCTCTAAAATGTTCCAAAAATGGGTGAATGGTAAAAAGTGAGCTTACAAAATGGCACCCATGAGGAAGTGCAGGGATGGCAGTGTTTTCAAAGGGAAATCATTTAAAACATGATGAGGTTGCAAATAAAATATTTTTGGGCGGAAACAATTCACAACTGTACAGAAAAATGGTTTATTTCCTGCCTCAAAATGATTTTAAAGCGTACAGAAATTACTGTTCTTCCATGGTTCCACATTTCCCCTATTCTGGGCCTAGTTGCCCTGCATAAAAAGTGAGAATTTATCCAACATTAATTTTTGAATCTATTTCCGTGCCTCACACCTTGCTACTTGTGCTTATTTCTTTGATTTTTTTAAATCTACATGCCCAAGCACACAAATGTTCTGGCATTAATTCTAACCTAGAACATGCTGCAAGGTCTTCACTGATGTGCCAGAGTGCACCTGATTGCAGACAACTCAAGAAATTGATCCAACCCCGAGATTGCAAATCCAGTCATTAAAGAAATTACAAAGTTAAAAATATTCACATAATATGCACATGAATATGACTTCACAGTGTGATCCTGTGCAGAGTTGTTTCAGTTTAAATGGGAGCAGACTGGAGTAACTGCACAGATTCTCACATTAGAGATCATATGGGAAAAAGCCCTAAAATGCACAGGGACTCTGTTGCACACCTCTCAGAATCACAAAAGGCTGCTTCTCTGTACTTTGCTGATTTTGCAGTGTCCAGTCATGGGGAATAGTTCAGTTGGCAAATATTCTATTACTGAGAACTGTGATCACTCAGTACTGCCTCTCCTGAGCAGCTGCTAATCAGATTTACAGATGTACAGTAGTTTTGAAGTTGATACTGGAGGCTGAGGCCACTGGTGCCAATGAGCTCAGAAGGGTGCCACTCAACTTTGGATGACACTGTGACTACCTGAAAGTAAAGCTGAAGAACAAAGATTCAACCAATGTAACACTGTAATATAGAGTTTGACGTTGATGGACACAAACTGATGCTTCTTCCCTGTGGTCAGGCTACCAGAGACCTTGGCACTTTTGCCTTAAAGCTTCCTCCTCCTTAATATCAGAAGGCAGAGCCAGGTTGCATTTTTAAATAAGTGCGCAAAAATGTCATAAATGTTTCTCTGCCCAGTTCATACAGCTGGCATTTAGAAGAGAAAATCATATTAAAGAGTTATTGGAAAAATAAGCAGGAAAAGGAATAAGTCAGCCCTATGAGCATTTGCCCCAAATACCTATCCAATCCGGGCATGCAGGGAATGTATGTAATTTTAAGAATCTGACTTCTTTGAACTGATGCATCCTGTCAATTTCTGTTAAGGAAAGCTGTAAACTCCTGTTTCAGGGCATTCTATATTTCATCCCTCTATTATACCTTTCTTAATGGTATATGTTGAAGACTCAGCAATTTGCCAGTGTTGTCTTCAATTATTACCCTATACATCATCCTTATCGTATGGAAGCATGTAAATAAAATATCAAAAGCAAACTGCTGTGTCGCTAATACAGCATAATAAGGAAATTATGCATATAAAAGAAAGCTACAATTTAAAAATGTCCTTCTTAACAGGATGCCTAAAATTGTCATCACACATTTAATCAAGCTTTTTCCCAGAAAACTATTTTTAAAAATATCGAGGTTAGTTGGTTTAACTCTTCAGAAACCTCAAATAAAGCTTATTCTGTTTTTCTTCTGGTTTTTGTGTTTGTGTGAGAGGCCTTGAAATCATTAAGCTGAAGAGTTTGTGGCAACCCCCACCCTTTTTCTGTCATGTAGAATGAAACAATTCTTCCCTGTTCTCACATAGCAACTGAAGCCTGTAGAATCCATTATCTTATGCAGGAGAGATCTAGTACTTTTGTTAAAACCCTGGCTATATCTAATCAAATCTTGTGACATCTAGATGTAACCCCAGGATCACTGAAAGTGTGCCAATCTGTGTGGCACTAAGACCTTTCTACTAATCCCATTGTGCAGATAACAAGTCAATACATTCAAACATATAAAGACTTGTATGATTAACTTTGTTTTGTTGGAGTGCAATCCTAAAATAACTGAATTCAGTGTACTATTGCCTTAATGGAACTTCTTATGGGTGACAAGCCTCAAATGTTATTTTGCAGATTTGTTTCTTTATTCTTGTGATGGGTTATTCTGTCCTGCATTCGACTCATTCTGAATTCTAGTTTAGCTAAGACAATTTCTACAGTTAATTTTGAAGTAAGGTCATGTTCAGTTTTGCCACTGATTGGATTATATCTTTTCTGCGCATTTACCTTTAACCCACATACATCCCTACACACATTATCAATGTGCATGTGCACTTCAGTAAAGATTATAGAAAAAGTCCTGATACAATCAAGGAGTAAGATTCTGAGTTTTATACTTTTGTGCATTTAATACAGAACCAGCTAGAATGTTGATACTGAACAGCAGCAAGCAACCAGGCCCAGATGAGTCATGAAAGTGATGTGGTATCAAGTCACCTGGTAGTTGCTGCCAAATGAGTTCTCACCAGGGGCAAATCTAGGCAAACTGGAGCCCGGGGACAAAATCTGAGTTTGGTGCCCCCCCACCCCAGGTATGGATGACCACCCTCCCCCACAACGACCAAACAATGATTTTTTGCACCAGCTCACAAAACACCTCCCACCACCAGCAAAACATACATGGCTTTCTCTGCACCAACTCTCTTTCCTAATTGTGTCCTCACGCCAACCCTATGAGGTAGGTTGTTAGCCTCAGAAAGAGCTCCAAGGCAGTGCAAGTGGGAATTAACTTTTAAGCATGTAAATCTCTCACAAGTCACCCCCCATCTGAAGGTTTACCAAGCAAACGTCAGCATCATCTCTCACACAAATCACCTCCTACCCCCAGCAAAACAGGTGCATGGCTCTCATCACACTACTTCTCCTTATTGTGTCCTCACACCAACCCTGTGCGGTAGGCCGCTAGCCTCAGAAACAGCCCCCAGCCCGTGCAAGTGGGACTTAACTTCTTAAGCATGTAAATCTCTCTCACAAGTCCACCCCCCCCCATCTTGGAAGGTTTACCAAGCCCAAACGTCAGCATCATCTTCAGTTCTGTTGCTGCTTCTGGGCTCCCCTGCTGAGCTTCGCACCTTTTCCTCAGTGCTCATAGCCAGAGCCACGGCTGCCGGGGAGAAGGCTTCTGAGTGCAATGCCACACTTCATTTTAAAAGGCCCGAATAAGGCATGCTGGGGTTTAGGAGGGAGGGGGAGGCGGAGGCTCCCCAGTCCTGCTCCCTGGGAGCCCAGTGTGGGACCTTCTCCCCCTCCTCCTGGACACTCCAGGCCACCCCATTGACAGAGGGTGAGGCGGGGCCTCACGACAGGCACTGGGAGCAGTTGGCTGCTTCAGTGCCTGCTAGCTAGGGCTTGCTCAATCCCTCCCTGTGTAGGAGGATGTTTTGGCGCCCCCCACGTGACCTCAATCGATGCGCCTGGGGACAAGGGGTACTCCATGTCCCTAGGCAGGAACGCCAGTGGTTCTCACTCAAATGGCTTTGCCCTCTCCCTTTGCCTTTTGTCAGGAAAACCAAGGCCCTTTCCACATGGGCACTGAGTGGGGGTGCGTCGGAATAAACAATGCTGATGCACCCCACCAAGACCATTCGCACAGACAGTCCTGGTAGGGGCGCAGGGAAGTCACACAGGTTACGCCTTCCCCAACCAGCTTACCTGCTCCTGCTGGCTCCCGTCGCATTGTGGAGGCCAGAGGAAATGCCCCCCATGCCAGAGTGATGGCGCTGGACACGGGGGCCAGGGGGGGCATGTCCCCTGGCCTCCACAACACAATGGGAGCCAGCAGGAGCAGGTAAGCCAGCTGGGGAAGGGAGGAGGGAAGGGCTGGAAGGCGCCCCTTTTGAAAAACCTTGCTCAGGAAGCGAGGTTCAAAAGGGGCGTTTTTGCCATCCCTGGGGTGCTCTATTCCACTCGTGCGGAAAGAGCCCAAGTGTAGAATGGTGTTTGCCCAGCAATGGCCACTGAGGGGTTCCATGTCTTAAGGTCTGTGGAGGCAGCCAAGTCTAGGGCATTGGGTGAGGCCAACCTGGGACATCCCATATCTCTTTTCCCTCTTAACTCTTTTCCCTCTTAACTTAGTTTATGAGTTGCGTTGCTAAGCCAGAAGCAGTTTGAGGCCTCTGGGCCCAGCAGTTATAGCAGTGTTTGGGAGCTGATACAGGTCTGGAGTGACTCCCAGCATCTACCACATATGTGGCTGTGTCTAGAGAGGCTTTCAGAATCCACCACCACCACTGGGTCCAGACTGCCTCTCAGATATCAATGCCACCAGCTCCAAAGAAGGCAACTGCATTATCTATACATGTACAGACAACTCTTTTTTTGGGGGGAGGGGGGATAATTTAAACTCCCAATATATTTTAATGATTTCAGATTTTTCTGCAAACCCAAGGGTCGACCAAGTGTGCAGGAAAATCTGTTCAGTAACAGTGTGGCCCCAATTTGTGGATGTAGATATCCACAAATGTGGGTTACATCTGAGTTATAAATATATAGATAACTAGCAGGGTGCCCACGCTTTGCTACGGGGAGTTGAGAAAAGCGGAACACAGAAATGCAAATACTCAACCCATAAGAAATGCAAAGAACTCCACCCGTAAGACAGTTGCGGCCAGTAATATCTTGGACTGTCCTACATAGGGCCTCGATACCTCCTGTGTGAGCCATGGTGCAGTCATGGTGCTGGAGTCCCGGTTTGAGGCTTCCTGTCCTGTGGTAGACCTGTCCGTGCACTTTGAATGTTGGCATGAAATTGCTCTCTTTCACTTGTCTGTTGTCCTGAGGGTGACATTCAGCATGCTCCCACATAGGATGTGTGTGAATTTCAGGGTGACAGTGCGCATGCTTCAGCACAGCCTATGTGTTGAGGAGTGCTGTGTTAGAAGGCAGGTGGCGCAGCAGTGGAGCATGTTCTCCCTTTAGCGGTTTCAGCAGAAGGAACAGGTTCCTACGTGCTGAGGAGCGCGGTGTTAGACAGGGCCCCTGTGAATCGCTACATGTTGGTGATCACAGCATCTGCATGAATTTGTTGAGTCCCCCTGTAGCAGTTGCAGCAGAAGGAACAGGTTGCTGTTGGATAGCAGGGCACCCGTGGTTCGCTACGTGTTGGTGAGAGTGGTGTCTCTGTGAATTTCAGAGTGATAGTCAGCATAGTTCTGTACAGTGTGTTTGTGAACAGAGGGGTGACATGTAGCTTGTACCTGTGGAGTGGCGGGGTGGGTTTTGCATATTTTGCAGCAGCTTTCTGGCACTGTCTGTATGTAGTGCAATGTGTAAGTTGCTGTATGTATTTAAGGCATCATACCAGTGGATCAAGCATGCCTGTTTAATGGGCAGTACCACAGCTGGTCGATGGGGATAATGGAGTTAGAGCAGCAATGTGGCCGTCACTGAAAAGTCCTGTGACAGGAAGCTGTAGATGTAAATGCAGAGTACCAATCACTGTTAGAGTGAGTGACTCATCAGAGGAACTGGGAAGCCAGCTGAAGTGCCTTGGTGCTCAACTGTCATCCACGGAATGTTCAGGCAGACAGGCAGAGATGAATAGGAAAAACAGTAAATAGCTAATATCTCGAATTCAAAATTTTTGGAAATCCTTTCTTATTGAGCTCCTTGAGCACATGAGGAGCCGGTGTGACAAATTTCAAGTACATAGGTTCAGCAGTTTTTGAGTTCTGTTGGCGAGTGAGTCAGTGAGTGGAATTCGCTTATATATATAGATGGATAGATAATGATGAATGTGACATGTCCACTCAGCACTGTATGAACATTTTAATTCTTCATATAAACATTTCTGAAAGAAAATACAATGGCTTAGTTGAGTTGGTGAAGTTGCATGTAATGAATCTGAAAAGCTCTGTCTTGGGAACTCTTTTTAAGTCAGCCAAATAATAAAGATTCCCACTAGCACTTAGGCAGTCATTAACATAGGATGAATGAGAGAAACAGCCATTGTACTAGGCTATAAAGTGCAGTTATCACTTGATTCTCTTCCACTTGTGGTGTTTGCAGTTTCACAATTAGGAAGATACTCATCCAAAGCACAATGATTGTTCAACACTTGGGAAAAGCCTTACAAAGATAAACACCCATTAATACGCAGAGAAATAAAACAGTTGTTGCAGTGCTCAACTGTTCAAGCCATTTGGCAGCTGAATCCGCTGAACAGTCGGGCATAAAGTCTGTTAGTCTTAATTTTGATTTACACTGAGCTGGTTATTGTGTTTTTGCTGTGGTGTAAACAAAAGATGCCTTGCTCCAGTAAAAACCACATGCTAATAGGGATTTGTTTGTTTTAATCATTTAATAGATTAAGATGGTTAATAAGATATTCATAGAAGAAGAGGTTTTTTTAAAAAAAAAATATTCTATAACAGTCAGTAGGAAATCCAGTAGGAAATCACATTGCCTCACTAGGCACAGTCTATCATAAATATACATATGTCTTTTTTCAGGGTTAGAGAATATTTGGGCTGCTAATTGGCACCCCATTCTTAAACTTTAGCTGTAACACTGTGAGAATAAATGTAAGCTACTGCAGCCAAAGCAACTGCCAGGAAAGTGAGACACAGCTCTGTTTTGCTCACTTGGCTTCAAACATTTTGACAGACCTTTTGGCTACTGCAGTTTTGCAGCTATGCTTTCAGCTCTCTAGGCTGAAACAGATGAGGCAAAAATCATTCCCAGTCTCAGGAAGCCTCAGTTTGCACCAGCAAGGAAAGGGAGAAAAGATTTAACCTTCACTTGGTTTTGCTGCCTGAACACACATGAAGTTGCCTTATTCCGAATCGGACCATTTGGTCCATCCAACCAATATTGTTTGCTCTGACTGGCAGTGGCTTTTCAATGTCTGAAGCGGAGGTCTTTCACATCACTTCCTGTCTGATCTTTTGAACTGGAGATGACAGGAGTCAACTCTGGGACTTTCTGCATGCCAAACAGATGGTCTAACACTGAGCCACAGCTTCTCTCCAATTGGACTCCGCTGTTGAGTGTGTGTTTAAAGTGTATATCTTTTCTGCTTTAACATGCTAACGACAAAGCTTAGCAAAGGTGAGTAAAGGCTGAAAGGTGTTTCCTTTGTCTGCATGGTCCTGAGGCAAATCGAGGCTACTGGAAGCTGTGTTTAACAACTGGAATGTGATCTTGAGCATTAATATAAAAACAAGGGCCATTTATGTATGCACTACTTACCCCACACTTGAGAAGCATTTGATTCTCTTGCTTTGCTTTGCTTCGTTTCCCCATGGTCTTTTGCAGAGGAATAGATAGGAAAAATGGATCCCGGGGCAAAATCTGAGCCCCCCCCCCTCCGTATGAGCAGCCACCTTCCCCCACCGTGACCAAACAAAGTTTTTTTGCACCAGGTCATCTCAAAGACACCATCACATTATAGAACTTGCTCCAACTCACCAATCTAGGTAAAAGCCGGATCCAAATTATTTTAAATGGATCCTCATGAATTCATACGATTTTTGCATTGGAATGAAATGAAACCACCATGAAACTATAGAAAATTGTCTTAGTCTACAGGCACCACCAAAACAATCACACATCCCATGCTCTGTGGCACCGCAGTGGCACAAAAACCTGCTTGAAAAACACAGATCCTGATGATTTTTGCACTAAGTCATCCCAAAATCACCAGAACATCACAACCCCAGCCATTAGCCAAATGTCTGAATAAAACAGTCATACATCCCATGCTTCTTGGTGTTGCAGTAGCACAAAAACCTGCTTGAAAAGCATGGATCCTTGTGGATTCACATGATTTTTCTACTTGGTCATCCCCAAATCATCTGCACATCACAATTCATACTCCTAGATACATGTCCAAACATAATAATCCTGCATACCATGCATCGTGGCACCACAGTAGCACAAAATGTGGTTAAAACACATAGATCCTCATGGATCCTTGTGATTTTTGCACTTGGTCACCCCAAAATCACCAGCACATCTTGGCAGCTCACTAAGTTTGAAGGCGGAGGGGCGGGAAGCTCTCGCTGGGCTCTCCATGGCCCAGCTTCATTGGGGATGGGGGGTGCTTTCTCTGAGCCTTCTGCAGCCCAGGGAGCTTGGGGTGAGAGAGGGCCTTCTTGCACCCCCCCCCTTTAGGGTAAACTATCTACCTCTGCACTTACCTTAGGCAGTGGTGGTCCAGAGCAGCCTGGCAGGGTCGGGCCTGACAAGGCAGGGCCGAAAGGCGCCCAGCAGCTAAATGAGCAGTCTGGTGGGGTGGGGCCAGGCCAAGGAGGGAAGGAGGAGGGGTGTGAGGGCAATTTTCCACCCCCCATGTGACGTGAATGGCAGCCACCCGGGGTGTTTGTCCATAGGCGGCCCCATGGAAACTCCACCTCTGGCCTTTTGTTTATACAGATTATCATTCTGTTAAGTGTCCCTATCTGTCATTTTGCCCCACAACCCAATTATTTCTTGTTGCCTACTGCCTTTTTTCTGACCATCAATGGTCTAGTATTAGTTCGCAGACCCCATTCCCAATTTGTAACTTGGTCCTATATTAATGAATACTTTTTAAATAGTGTTGGACTGACTTATTCCTGACCCTGCAGAATATAGGGAGAATCTGACCTTCATCTGAGCAACTGCCCCTAAGACATTTTTTCCCCTAAAAACTGGTATGAACCCCTGGATTTGATTAAGGAGTCCACTGTTGCATATTTGAGAAGTAATCTCATGAATTTGTGCTCTTAGGCAAATCAAAGCTCATAGTTGAAACTTCTGAAAGTTTAAAATTAGTTTTCCTTTGTAATTTTGCTTGCCTTTGGTATTTCACACCTTGTATGCCAGGCAATTTGAAAATGTAGTGGTTCATTGTAAACTATCTACCTTTGCAAGACCATGTACCTACTAAAGGAATAATAAAACAATGAATTGGATGAATGCACCACCTTGCAAAAACACATCGCTGAGGGTCCATATTGTACATTTTAAATATTAACTCATTCAAATGTGAATTGCTTTCAAAGGAAAATTCACTGGATGCAAACAATGCTATGAATAATTTTCTGCAGTATGGAATGAATCTATCAGAATAGGTTGTTGTTCCAATGTCAACCTGGATGAATTTTTTTTAAAAAAAAGCTAGTGAGAAGTTGCACGGCAGTGTTGTGAACGCCATTGAGGGAAAAGAGCCAAGGAAAAGCTGATCTGAAAAAGCGGACTGTGGTCAAAGCCTGACCAGTGAAAAGAGAACCAAGGAAGAAGAAAAGTTGAATAAAGGTCTTTTGACATATCCCTTAATGAGAAAAACTGTGCAAGCATTACATTCAATGGCTATCTTGACCTAGCTTTCCTTGTGATTGACAAAGCTCATTTGACTGTGTGAAACATAGGGATGCCAGCTCCAGGTGGGAGCTGACGATCCCCTGGAATTATGGCTCATCTCTAGACTACAGAGATCAGTTCCTCTGGAGAAAATGGATGCTCTGGAGGGTGGACTCTATGGCACTGGGCCCCACTGAGAATCTTGTGCTCCCCAGGCTCCAGCCCCACACCTCCATGAGTTTCCCAACTTGTATCTGGCAACCCTAACAGTCTATCCCTCTGGCAGCCAGAGGGACCTGGCAGCCCTAAACACATTTCTTTCTTTTTTTCTTCTTCTTCAAAAATATGAGAATTACTAACAAGGAATTTTTAAAATGAAGAATTAAGACTGTGTTATAATTCTGACAACTGATTATGGGTTGATGGTACCAAGTTATAAGCTCTCATAATATGCACCCATTTATTGATATGATTGCAAGTTGCTTTATTACCAAACACAGGAGTGGAAAAAGGATCCCAAAGCCTATGTTGCCTCCAGATGCCACATTTGGAGTGGGCATTGCCAAGGAAGTAGCTACTTATCTGCTTCCAAATACAATTCAAAGGACCAGTTCTAACCGATAAGGCCCTAAATGGTCTGGGCAAAGGTACCTGAAGGATTACCTGCTACCTTTCTATCAAGATTCCCAGCTGAGATCCTCTTTTCAAGCACATCTGTATGTATGACTACCTGCCAATGTATGGCGGGTGCACTCATACGTGGCATTTTTCCCAGCTTGGTCCCAAGACTCAGTTCCTGATCAAGTGGAGAAAAAAAGCCAGGAGAAAAACACATGCAGATTGAAAGTGGCCATCTGGAAAGTTTTTGTAACATCTTGAGGTAAGATGGATAGGAGCTAGCTTACTTACCCTGCTCTATAACCAATACAGGACACTGTCAGCTTCAGCTACACACCTCTTTGTTGCTTCTAGCTGAGAGAGAGAGGGGTGGGGCAGAAGAAGAAGAAGAAGAAGAAGAAGAAGAAGAAGAAGAAGAAGAAGAAGAAGAAGAAGAAGAAGAAGAAGAAGAAGAAGAAGAAGAAGAAGAAGAAGAAGAAGAAGAAGAAGAAGAAGAGGAGGAGGAGGAGGAGGAGGAGGAGGAGGAGGAGGAGTTTGGATTTATTCCCCCCCCCCCTTTCTCTCCTGCAGGAGACTCAAAGGGGCTTACAATCTCCTTGCCCTTCCCCCTCACAACAAACACCCTGTAAGGTAGGTGGGGCTGAGAGAGCTCCAAGAAGCTGTGACTAGCCCAAGGTCACCCAGCTGGCATGTGTGGGAGTGTACAGGCTAATCTGAATTCCCCAGATAAGCCTCCACAACTCAGGCAGCAAAGCGGGGAATCAAACCCGGTTCCTCCAGATTAGATACATGAGCTCTTAACCTCCTACGCCACTGCGGGGGGGGGGGGGGGAAAGAGAGAGAGAGAGAGAGAGAGAGAGAGATCTTTCTAAGAGAATTCTGATACACACTGACTGGAAAACAGAAATTAGCTCTTGATGGCTCACTCAAAGCAATACGAACACATACATATAATAGTTTTAAGTATTCTCTCACTTTGTATTATCTACCCGGCAATTATCCCCTACCTTGATTTTGCAAACAGCATTAGGAATCCAGAGTTTGCTGCTTAATATCAAGTTCATCCCTAACATAACCTACAGAATATGTTAAAATTGAGAAACAAATCATTCTTAGTTTAGTTCCAAAGGTCATGGGAAGGCAACAGCAAGACCTTTTGCAACTGCAGAAAACCTTCTTCCACAAATGTCACTGTTTTTGTCACAATGGACTTCCTAAGATGTCAGTTTAAGCCAGGTGAGGAACACCGGGATTTCTTTTCATACTGACCTCAGTTTCCTAATGCCCTAAATACAGTGTTGTACTTCTTCTGTGCAGGACTTCTTTAGATTCTTTGTTATCCGTTTTTGGTTGCAACCGGAGCTTTCAGCTTCAGATCATTCTCTTTCCTCTCCCTGAGCCTGTCAGGAGCTAAGCTCCAGTTGTAAGATGTTTCCTGTTTCTGGTCTCCAAAGATTCCTTTGCTTTCACGGTTATCAATTAAACAGTCTTATTAGCTATGACTCAATCTGCCAGCTGCAGTTTTTCAACCACTGGACAGAGGTCTGGAGAGAAAAGCCTATAAAGTACAGTCCACCCCCCACATTCATCTGGAAAAAACATTCAGTTTACCAACCAGATCCTCATCCATTGTTGCCTTCAGGAAATTTCAAGGGATAATCATCTCCCTTGACAGTTGGAAGTCTCAGGTTCATGTTTATTCTTTTATTGACCTGAAACTATATGAAATACAACATCACAATTTTCCAGGTAACCAAGAAACACACCACAATCAAAGTATTCTAAATGACTCGATTATCTAAAAGTATCAGCAACTCCCACCCTCACCTGTGTATTTTATTTTCATGGTATCTTGTGTGGAAAAAATTATTATGTCATACATCAGCCCTCTCTCATATGAATGAACATACAACTTGCACATCCATGCTTACATTGGTATATAAGAAAGCCAACATGCATGCATTTTGTGAACAAAACCTGGGTAAATATGGAGTTTACATCACATGTTCGGTGGTACGTGCACAGAATGTAATATGAAAATTAGCCAATGAACCTTTAAATAAATATCTAATGTGCATGCTACACATATGTTTGCTGTAACTTGTGGATGGACTATTATGTTAAACTTGTGGGCAATGAAAGAGAAACAATGAGGCAGCCATGGTAATGACTGTTCTGAGGCTGTTTCCACACGGCCAAATAACAGCATCCTAGGGACAGAAAAAACGTAGCAGCGCCATCCTGGCCACGCTGGAGCAGCTAAACAAGTGAGGTTTTTGCAAAGTGGCGAACAGCCCCGGCATGAAGGCGCTGCTTTCGGCCCCTCCGGTGTGTGCAAAGCCTTGCCATCTTGTTCAGCTCTGGGTGGCTGCAAAGACACGCCCACGCTGCCCTCTGACGCTGAATGAGACAGCAAGGTAAGTCCCTTGTACACACCCTCGGCTGCACCATGTGGAGCCGCCCCTGCGGGCAGCGGCAGCGGCATGGCTGCCCGTGCGGGACCGTGCGAGCAGTCCCAACGCCCCACCGGCTTCATTTAAGCCAGTGGGATGCCACTGCTTCTGGCTGTGTGGAAACAGCCTGAGTCTATAATATATAATTCTGCCCTTAAAAATGGAACTTGATCATTCTGATTATTCATTGTTGTATGAAGTATCCAGTATAAATATAGACACACATTCTTTAAACACAGATGTTTTATTTGACTCTATACCTAATAATTGTTGATAGATCTAGCCTCCATAAATTTGTTCAGCCATTTTCTTTAAGTCTTCAAGGCTAGTGGCTATTACCAAATGGGTCGAATCATCATCAGAAGGAAACCATACTCCAAAAGAGCCATGATTTGATAGGCAGTGGTTTTATGTCTAATAAAGGTTTTGTTTGTTTGTTTGTTTGATAGGCAGTGGGACTCCGACATGGTACTTAGTACTTAGGATCAAATGGTAGCAGGATCTCAGCATTGATTTCTTCATTGTCCCAAAAGTCCCATTACTACCATCATTTTCAGTGTCAGAGCCGAGGATTCAAGGATTCTGAAGAATGCCAGATAAGGGGTGCTAACTGTCATTGCTGCCCAAGAGTAACAGAACTGGGTAACCCACAGTGAACAAAGTATTTGTATGTCATGAATGATACCTGCTTCATTTATTGCAGAGTCCCCTGGTTGGGTCTAAGGTCTTCACAGTCAGATATGAGTCTCAAGTTTTCCTCAGTTTCTGCACAGTGGTGTTCCCGACTCAGATCATTAATGCATTGTGCATGGAGAGGGGGCTTCCACCTTGCCTTCTTCATGGTTTTCTCAGACAGGAATGGTCTAGGATTAGCTGTTCGGCTGTAGGGGGAATGTACATGTGCCCTGAGATAGACATGGAGTTTCTCCAGTGGCCAAATATTGCCCCTGGGACAATTTCAGGTCAGGAAAATATCACAGAGAAAAGGCTGAAGCCCCCTTTCCATGTGAAACATTATCATACATCTATATCAGTTATTTGTAACTGGATTGGTTTGTACTGATGGGATTATCCAGTTGCAGATTATTGTGATACTGCAACAATACCACAATATCCAACAACAGGTGGATGCAGCCTTGGACACAATCTTGCTTTCCATTTCCAAAACATGGACATAATTATGTTTGTAGATTAAAATAAATTTCACCATTTGGTGTAAAATTTCCAACTTTTATTAACAGGTCCATAATTGTCTATACATGTACATTCCTGTTAGAAAAATGACAGAGCTTTAGTTTGCAATGACCTAATGAACAAACTTGAGATCTTCTATTGATGCACTGAAAATGTGGTTTTTCTTGCCACCTTTGCAGAACCTGCCTTGCTAAGTATGAAAGGGAAGAGCAAAGAGATGGTAAATACAAAACAGGCCCAATATAACATATTGCTTGACTTAAAGTTTCGAGCACATGCGTCATTTATGCAGCCAAAAGCAGGCTGCAGCATTTAGTTACACCTCAGATTTAAGCATGCGTGCCAGGGATAAAGCAGGAACAAATTTGCTGAAAATAACTGTTTGCTTCCTTCGTGGTTTACAGAATGTGAGGCGAGTTTAAAGTAACAGCATTTTCCCTGAGAGATAAAAAGGAACAGATAAAATGTATTGCTGTAAAAGGCCCAATTTTTTTTTGAAAGCCTTCACTTTTTGCAAGCAAACTGACTCGTGATCCTTCTGCAGTCTTGGATTTACAGATACAATGTAATGTTGCTTCTAAAACTGTCATCTAAATTTCTTCCCCAGATTTTGGATACGGAAGATAAATTAGTCTGTTTCCAAAGTGGAGCTGAAGTATTAGGCATTCTTGATGTTTTTTTTTTCTTTAACAAATATGCAGAACCGGGTACACAATGTTGAGCAGGGTTGAAGGAAAATGAGAAACTGAAGAAAACTGTGTAAACTAATACTAGGATTAAGTTGACACATTCTTATTAAAACTGGAATTAAGCCAGTTCACATTCTATAAGGTCTAGGGCAGACTCCCTTTGGGGCACACTTCCTTTGAATGTAGCATGAAGTTAGGGTTTCTAGATTCAAGTTAGAAAATTCTTGGCGATTTGTAGAGTTGAAAGGTTGTGGTGGGGAGTAACCTCACTGAGTATAATGCCATAGAGTCTGCCCTCCAAAGCAACCAGGGGAACTGATCAACTTAGTCTAGGGATCAGTTCAGAGACATAGCTAGGGAGAATGGAGCCCAGGGCAAAATTTGAGTTTTGCACTCCCCCCGCATGGGCAGCCGCCACCCCCATCATGACCAAAGAACAATTTTTTGCACCAAGTCATCTCAAAGTCACCATCACATTATAGAACATGCTCCAACTCACAAATCTGAACACAGCAATGGTCCATGCCACATAGCGGAAATATTTGTTGAATACTGTTTTAACGCTTTAAAGTGTTTTAAGTGTCATATGACTTAAAATGCTTTCAAAATGTTTTATTACTGCTGTGAAAATGTTTTATGGTGTTATATCCAGCACCCCAACTGCCCCCCAGCATTGGAAGCACAACACAGAGCCATTTATACAAGCCTTTGGCTTGTAGCTATTGTTGTGGAACCACCACGAGCCTTGGATGATCTTGTCAGTACATCATGCATCTATATCAGTTCATTTGCATGACTATATCAGTCATGTACTGTTTCAAGTACATATAGGGACCTGCTATATGAAAAAGTTGATGAGAAAGCCCACTTGCTCAAGCACAACTCTGCTTGCAGAACACTGGATCTAAGCCATAACAAGCAAATAGAATTTTCTAAATTAGATAGTTACAACGCTGGTTGAATAAAACAAAACTTGTAGATCTCCATTCTAACAAAACAACGGTATACATAGGCTTATTTAGCTCAAGGATATGTGGGTGTTTCTAGAATCTCAGCCTGATCAATCAGCTCAAAGCAGACAGTATTTCTTTGTGCATATTTGCAGTCGATTGTAGTACACATGATGCAGCTCTACATAACATCCACCTTAAGTGCATCAAAAGCCAGTCAAGATAGACATCCGGTATATTGTCCTACTTTGAAATGCATTTTCATCATAAGAAAGCAGAGTGTGAGACAATCAAATTAATTTTCAAGGGGTAAATTTCCATTCCTAGACAATCAGCAAAAATGCACGGTAGGAAGTTCTAGCACTCTTCCTGTAATCAAAGTCTAAGCATTTAATTTTCCTTAACATTAAAAAAAACTTCATTATCTTCTGCAGCTGATAAGCTGTGGAAAATGGTCAGGAAGCCCTGTCCAAGACTCAGTAATGTTATATACTGGTAGTTATTACTAATAAAACATGAAAAAATAGTTAGAAACTTGTACTGTGTTTACTGGCTTCAGGTTCTTGAATTTAATGGTGAGAAAGGGGAGAGCTGCATGTAACTGTGTCCCAAAAAGTAAAGTATAGAATTTATTAATACCTGAACTTTCCCCACAGTTTGGACCCAAAGCAGTTTTCATCATTCTCCTCATCACTATCTTATCCTCACAACAACCTTGTCAAGTGAAGGGCTTCCTTGGAAGGGGGGAGGAAGGGGAGGGCCATGGAGCTGCTCTGCAGGCCCGGATTTCCTTGGGGGGAGCAGGGGAAGACCCTTGGAGCAGTTCCACAGGCCCGATCTTCCTTGGGTGGGGAGGCAGTGAAGGGCCCGCAGACCTGATCTATGGGCCTGGGCTTCTTGTGAAGCAGGGGGAAAAGCAGGGGAGGGCCCACAGAGATGCTCTACTGGTCTGAGATTTCTTGGGGGAGAAGGCAGGGAAGGGCCTGGCTGCTCTCTGACTCGCCTGCTCCTCAGGCAGCAGCCAACCCAGCCTATGGGCTGAGAAGCCTGCCCAGATGGGGCCTGGCTGCTCCGCCCTGCAGCTGCCCCCTCTGGGTGGCCTGGCCCCAACCAGGCCAGAAATGTGGGGTGGCAATTTTCCTCCCCCTGTGACTCAACGGGGGTGGTCAGCGTGGCTGTTCCTGGATGTCCCCATCGCAGCTATGCCACTGGATCAGTTGTAACTATGAGAGATCTCCAGGCTCTCACTTGGAGGTTGGCAGCCCTACATGAGATGTTTGTTGTAGGAACTTGACTATTATGGCCTTGTGCAAGGCATTCACTTGAAGGTCCAGGTAGCTACGTAAGTTATGTTGGTTGCCCACTTGCTCATTTGGCAAGCCCTCTCTTAATATGGAACTAGCTGCTTGCTGTTAAAGGACTGAGCAGGAATTCTGGAGACGTCTGTCAGATTGCGCCCAATTGTTCTAGTACATACAATCATAATTTGGCCTGTTAAAAGAACTATGAACATAATTAGATTAGCAAGTTGCTATAGCTACAGGAAGGGCAATTGATGGGCACCCTGTGTCGTATAAAAATGGCAGGCTTTTCATAAAACATGCAGAGAGCAGCTCCAGGGGCAGTTTGCAAAATGCAGAAACAACAGGGGGACAGACTAAAGCTGCTTTCTCCCTGCCCTGTTTTGGTTGCAAGCAGAAAAGAGCTGGTAGGAAAGGGGGCAGAGGCAGAAATCTCCCATTGCATGTGTGGTTTCCCAATTAACTTTGTAATGTGTTGATGGATTCAATTCTTTTCTATTTAGTTACTACTCTTAAAATGTGCATTTTGTTTCAGCTAGTCTATATCATGCTGTCTATATCAGCTGGTATAAAGACACTTCTAACTTTGAAGGGATGATACTTTCTGTTGGTTTTCTCCTTTCACTGCAGTCCATCTCCTTATATCTAAGGATTGTTCTTGGGGATCTCCTGAATTTTGGGGTTACAATGGAAAGAAAAGGCAAAATAATTTTATTCCATGATAACAGCCTGTTCATGAGTGTTTTGTTTCGATGCAGAGAAACTACGTTAAACTCACTGTCTTTCAGCCAGAGGTGAGATGCAGATGGTTCGCAATGGTTCACTAGAACTGTAGCATTTTTTTTTTAGTTCGCAGAACCGGTTGTTACCAGCCTGGCCTCTCTGCTTCTCCCTTAAACCCAGGCTCTTAAAGGGAAAGCACCTTTTCCCCTTAACAGGACCTTTTCCTTTAAGAGCATTAAGGGAGGGACCGAGGCCAGCCTGGAAAGTGGAGCTTACCAGGCAGGAGGGGGAGGAAGACCTCCAGGCCATGGCTGCCTGAAACAGAAAAAGAACCACCAAAAGCACCAGAAGCATTTCCTCTCCCCCCAACCAGCCAAAAGGCCACTTGGACCCTTTGGGGGTCCAGCAAAGCCGTCCCTCTCCTCTGGCCCCAAAACACCCCAAAGCCTGCTGGACCCTTGGGGGGGCTGGCGAGAGAAGCCTTCCTCTCCCCCCCCCCCACTCTCCCTCCTGTGCCAGTTGGATCTCTCCCCTGCACCACCCCATTTCCTGCACTCCTAGCCTCCCCTTGCCTCCCTCTCCCCAGTAGTTCAGTTGGCATTGTTCTGAGAGGTGGTGATTTTGGGGTGTTAGTGCAAAGATCATGAGGATCCGTGTGGATCCATGTTTTCCAAGCAAGTTTTTGCGCCATTGACAGGTGCCACGTGGCATGGAATGCATGATGTGCTTATGGTGGTTTGGGGGTGACTTAATTCAAAAAATCATGTGGATCCGCTTGAGGATCCCATTTTTCAAACAGCATTTTTATGCCACTCTTGCAGCTTTACAAAACTAAACGTGGGCGCATGTGTGTTTGTTGTGTTCAGACGTGTGGCCAGTGGCTTCAGCTGCGATGTGCTGGTGATTTTGGGGGGTGCACTCTGGTGCAAAATCACGAGGATTCAAAGAAGATCCCTGGGTTTCAAAGCCGCTGTTTTGTGCCACTATGCTGTGCCATGGAGCATGGGATGTGTGATTGTTGTGTTCAGGCACATTGCCAGGGGCATAGACTCGCGATGCGATGTGCTGGTATGGATTTTTGGGTGACCAAGTGGAAAAATCCTGGGTGAGGATCCATATGTTTTAACTACATTTTGTGCCACTGTCCCGGTGGACATACTTGAGCATGGGATGCAAGGATTATTGTGTTCAGACATTTTGTCTATGGGTTAGAGCTGTAATTTGCAGGCAATTTTGGGGTGACCAAGTGGAAAAGTCCCATGAGGGATCCACGAGGATCCATGTTTTTCAGAAGAAGCAGATTTTTTTCATGTACCACTCAAGTGCACCACGGCGTCAGATGGGATGCATGATTGTTTGAATTCCAGGCATTGTGGATGGCTAATGATTGGAGTTATGGCATGGTATGCTGGTGATTTTTGGGTTAGGTACAATTTTTTGCAAAATCATGAGGATCTGTGTTTTTTTTCAAGCCATAGTTTTTCATTAATATTTTAAAACTCTTTCTTTATAACATAATCTAGTTTTGTGCACCTCTTATTTGTTCTTATTTAAGTATTACCTGTATGAAATAATGAACTACCTTTCGGTATATCTTTGTTATACTTAAAATGGTCATTAGGTCAGCAAATCAGTCGTTAAATTATTTGAATCCCATCACTGGAAGTTCGGAACCAGTTGTTAAATTATTTGAATCACACCACTGCTTTCAGTCATGTGTGTATTGCCATGAGTTCATGTAGCACTCTCTGGGGGCAGAGAAACATCATACCTGGAATTCATGGGATCTTGAGATCTCAAACCCAGTAATTGTTTCTTTAAGCCAGTTATTTTATTTATCAGTCAAGACTAGGGATGGCAGACACCCACCACAGGGCATGGAATCTTTCACTTTAGCCCCCCTACTCTTTGTGCCATTCAGCCAGTAGGCACAGTCATACCAGGTGAAAATTAGGCCTAGTCATCAGCATGATGATGTCACTTCTGGAAGTGACATCATCCTGTCACGATGATGTAAGAGATGCTCTAGTATTTGGGCCAAACTTTATGGTAAAAAACCAGCTTCTACCATAGAGTTTTTACCAAAATAAAAGAGTATCTCCCACAACATTGAGGCTTAGGCCTAATATTCACCTCATAAGACCTGTCTCCCTGCTGGTCAGTAGGGGGGACCTGGCAACTCTAATCCAGACCCCTGAAGGAGTGTTTCATCAATTCTGGATTAAATTGAATTACGTATGAGAAAAGGCACAACGCTGCAACTTGCCTCCTTCTCCTGACAGCCTGCCTTTTTATTGCCTCAGTTTTACACCTTGAGTTAAGCTCTGCCCTTCTCTTCTGTTACCTGCCATGCCAAAACACCTGTGCCTAGAGAGCCATTATTCTTCCATCCAGGCTTGCTTACTCCCTGAGATCCCAGGGCCAGACTGAATACGCTGCCCTTGATCCCAGCCTGCTTCCACCCAGGTGAGCCTGGTTGCTGGGTCCAAAGGGCCTGTTCTGCCCTGCCAGGCAGTTTGTTTCTGAGTAATCAGCCATACTTCTTTAGAGAATAATTTGACTTACATGTTACTCAGTGGAAGACATTGTCCTGTGCTTTGTTGAAATAAGAAGTTACTGCTGGCCACAGTGGGGGCTTCAGCTGTGCAAACAATATAATATCAATTTAATTCTGCTCAGTTAGATGAAGCCTATTACTTGCTTTTACATTTGAATATAGATGAATATATTGTATATTAATGTTTATTGATAGTGTGTTCTTTAGAGGGCTGTATAACTTTGTTCAACTATATTTACAGCCGAATCCAGAAGGCTTCTCAGTGGCTTAGGGAAGCAAAATACAAAGGCTGTTTTCGCCGCGGACCCGTGCTAACGCTGATGGCCTGGGGCTTAAAAAACGCCGGCCCCTGGTGGCTGCCGCTTTCGCGACAGGCGCCATAGCTGCGTAACGCAGCAGCTTGGCGACCTGAGCTCGCTTCCCTTTCCCCCAGAAGGCGGCCTCAGCCGCCTAAACAACACAACCTAATGCTTTAAAGCGGGTTGTTGTTGGGGAGGAAGCGTCTTCCCGCGCAGGTGCGAATCGCCGCGCCTCCGGGAAGGCACGCTAATGTGTTTCACCTCGCACGATCCACCTGCATTTGGTCTATAAAGCCAGCGTCTCAGGCCATGCACACTGATACTCCGACACTCCGGGGGTCGGAGGGCAGCTTATCGGGCAGGGCTTCGACGCCCAGCTTGAGCGCAATTTTAACGGCGAGGACATCGTGAAGTGGGGCAGAAGGAGAAGAGGCGGCTTTCCGCGCCAGAGCCACCCTGCCGTCTGTCGGCCTCTGGCTTGGCCCGATTCGCGATAGCTTGCATGCAATGAGCGAACTGCACTCACGCCGCCAGAACTCTTGGCGGCGTGGGGGCGAATGGAGGCTGTGCGGAAACGGCCAAAGCAAAATCTTTCCCTCCACAAAAAGCCCTCCATTGAGCTCAATAGATTTATGCCACCCAAAAGGGTGGTGTAAGTCCATGGTCCAGGCCACCACATAACTGGATACAATGCTGAGGTGGAAGCCAACTAACATTGGCTCCAACTCTGGCCATGTCTTTGGAATGCTCCCACTACACTGGCGGGTCTGGTGGCAGTGCAGGAGTGTTGATGTGGCACTCAGTGCTGCGCCCAGATGTTCTGGTAGGCCATAGCAGCCACCTGATGGCAGATTTGTTCATCTGCCCATGTAAGTGCCCTGGAGGGGGGGTGTTTCTGCTGGTTTAGGGTCATGCCAGGAGTCACCAGGAGTCACAACAGCTGTCCCACTATGGATTGGGCTGTTAGTCAAGCTATAGTAAATTTAGAGCCACCTCAGAGAAACTTTGACATTTGAGATGTCATCCACTTTCATCCTTTTGATACGATACATGTGTTTCAGCATCTCCTGGCACATTCTACATGTTTACTATTCAAATTATTTTGAAATGGGGGAGTTGAATATTAAATGTCCTTAGCTGTCCAAGGAATTTGTGATCAGGGCAACTTGGCTGGTTTCCAGCTGTCAAAACGAATATTCAAGGTTGCAGTAAAATGGAATGTCTCCTTTGTCAGGAAGTTTTCTAGAAAATGTATTTCTTGTGCCCAACTTCAAGAAAATGTGACAAGTCCCACTGGATCAAACCACTAATCCCTCTAATCCAGCATTCTGTTTTTCACAGTATTCAGCCAGATGCTCAGGCAGTCTGCAAGGAGTTGCACCCCCAGCAACTGATCTTCAGATATATCCACTTCTGAATATGAAAGTTTCATTTTGCCATCATAGCTGACAACCTTTTTCACAACCATTTGGCCTGTGAGAGATATCTTTACAGTTATTCCAGAGCGTGTTTCAATCAGAGATTTTCACTGCTACAAACTTCTGGATGTATACTGTTGGTGGCTGGTGCTGTTTTATCTGTGAGGTGATCCTCCTTCTCCTGCCATATGGAACAGGCTTCCATTTCCCTCACCACTGAGATGAAAAAGCACAAAATGCTCAAGAGATCTCTGTAGTGTCAGAAAATTATGAAATATTGTAAATATAGTAGTTATCTCTAAGGACATGCTGAGCTCCTATGGAGTCATAACTGCTTTTTCTTTAACCTAGCAAGGAAAAGTAGAGATATTCTTTTTACTATAAATTTTCATTGTTTTGTGTTTTGTTAGTACGTAAGTATGTTCTAATTTGAGAGCAAGCAAGCTAAAAGCAATGGACTCTAATCTAGAGAGCTAGGTTTGATCCCATGCTTCTCTGCTTGAATGTCATACTCTAACCTGGAGAACCACCTTCTGAGATCTTATGAGATCAGGCTAGTCTGGATAATCCATGTCAGGGCAAGAATGAAATTATCATTGCATATTTCAAAGGCCATTATAAGCTTTACATGTTCACAGAGATGTGTACTTTCAGTTGTGTCATTAAATGGTTCTTCATGAGCAGTATTTCTTTTTGTGACCATCTCAGGCAATATTAGTTAAAAAGAAAAAAATTACCACACCTATTCATCAGCCCTCTTACTAGGTTCATTTTTCATTATTCCTCCATCATATGTAGTACTTCACTCTGGTATCTCCAAAGGATCCATTCTTCCTTTCATTCTTCAGTCTCTATTCCATTCTTATGGTTGGGTCATGCTGACAGTAGAAACAAATAAAGCTTCATTCTTCAGAATTTTTCTTTAAACACCTTGTGAGAGCATAGCTATGTGGAAAATTCACCTAGTATTGTTTGGTTCCCTTTCACTTTCCTTTGTGCAGCTTTCTTTGTGGGTTGTCACAAAAGATGGCTCATTACATTGGTACATTACGTTCAGTGCTGTTCAGAAGCAAATCAATAAGAAAACCATTTTTAAAAAGGAAAAAAAAAGAACAGTTTTAAGAAATGTCTGGCCTGGTGTTGACCAATTAGACTAAATCAAGAATTTTTATAATTATTTTTTTTTGTAGGGAGTGGGCAGGGAGGATGAACAAAAGACCTTCTTTTGATTCATTGTTAGTCTTTCAGAAGGGCAGGTGACATTTCCTGCAACACTGACTTTAGTTCATAATCTCCCTTGGGCAAGCCAAAGAGAATTACAATTTGAACAATTTTCACAGTTACGCACTCTGCTCGGATAAAATACATTGGAGAGCCTTCCTTCAGCTGAGCCACTGAAAACTCCCATTGCCAATAACACCTTTGTGTTTCCAAGCTCACCTCTTGGTGCAGAATAGATTCACACCATTTAAAAATAAATCTGTTGTCTGGAAAGCAGAAGATTCAGCTTTGTTGTCATGGCATTGGTCTGTTCCTTTTGATTCTTAGAGATAACATAAGCTCCCATGTGAGTAAAATTGGCTATATAAAACCTTTTGCTTAAAAGTGGGAGGAGGGGGGAAATGTGCATGCCTTGTACCAGAGTTTCTTAAGAGATCAGCCAATACCTCTTTTATAATGCAATTAAAAAGATATTTACATGGTATCAGTGGCTTGCTTTTTAGGATATATTTAATAGTTTCAGCGCAGATCAATATACTTAGTGGGTGAAAGTATGGGAGTGCATTAAAATCACATTAGGTTTTACTTCCAAGAGAAAAATTAATAGCACAATAAACATTGAGCAATGGCTGAAACTTCATTAGCCTTTAGCATGCTTTAATGTGGCAACATTACATAGGGAATTACATGATTACATTTCCTATTGCATTTTGGGTCTCATGCAACTGTACCAAAAGCAGCACTGTGAAAAAATCCATCCATCCATCCATCCATCCATCCATCCATCCATCCATCCATCCATCCATCCATCCATCCATCCATCCATCCATCCATCCAATCATACACATTTAGTATTCCCAACGGGAACCCAAAATAGTTTACAATATACAAAGTACAACAAAGACAACAGAAACTGATAAAACAGGAGAGGTTGAAATATGAAGGGATTTCTTCCTTCCTCTGTCTACAAACAGATATTCATGCCTGTTCTAAACTACCAGCATTATGTCAAGATGACCTAAATCTGGCTTGCACCTGATTACTATTTTGAATTGAAAATATGGGGATGGTTCCAGGGCAGGGTGAAATTTGGGGAGGAAATAGCAGGAAAGTGATGCTTCCCTTTAAGGCAAGGGGAAGTGACCTCTGTAGTCTGTAAGTCAGTTGTAATTCCAGGAATACTTCAGAACCTACGTTGAAGTGCTTAACCTTACTATGGAGGCCAAGTCTGCATAGGATAGAGAACAGAGCCATACAGTCGATAGAGATATGGAGTCAACCATGTCCCCAGGCGCACGCCTTTCTGTCACGTGAGGGGGTGCCAGGTGCCGGGCACCCCCCCCACACATGACAAAACAGCATGTACCCCAGCCGCACCAAGCCCTGCCCCCCAGGCCCTGGGAATGGCAGGAGCTGGCCTGCAGAGAGGCGGGGGTGGGGCTCAAGCCTAGTCCCACCTCCCCACCCCCTGTTCCTGAGTGCAGGAGGAATGGGGGGCTGCCCAGAGGAGTTGTTGCCCTCGGGCTCCATTTCCACTTGATATGCTTCTGATAGAGGGGGCTCCCCTCTGCTCTGCCTGCTACCATTCAACTAGCTAGTAGATGAAATGCTGGTAGAAATAGGTGTTAAACCATGGAGTTGGGGGACAAATGCTAGATTATCACCTGGTGCTATGACATAATTTCTGGGTTATTGCAGTGAGGGCTCCCCCCTTCACAATTATCTGCAGACAGAGGAGCAAACAACTCAACCAAATCTTCCTCACCTGCTGGTATCTGGCTAACAGGGTCTGCTGACTCCGTCTCCAGCCAGAAATGCTCCTGGCCTCATCTAGGCTTGAAATTCCTTAAGTTGTCAAGTGTATGCACTTTAAAATAGGATTTGGCTGTTGGAGACTCATGAGGGAACTGTGGCTTCAAAATGGATGCCATACTGTCCCCTAGTTGTTAGCACAGAGTTCAAAAGTGTTTGAGAGGGAAAATCCATCTTTCTTTAGAGGAAAATCAATCTTTCCAACACTCACAAGATATAGGATGTTCCACCTTCTTAGAAATAATAACAGAGTCTGCACATTAATCCAGCATGGAGAAAATTCTGTACAGCACACATATACCAGATTTTTAAAAAAGCTGTGTTAAATAATGATTTACAAATCCATTGAAAACAACATCTTGGCCAAAACTTAGAAGGCATCTACAACTTTACCTCAGTACCTTCCTCTCATTGGCCCCTTCCGCACACGCAAAATAATGCGTTTTCAAACCACTTTCACAACTGTTTGCAAGTGGATTTTGCTATTCCGTACAGCTTTAAAGAGCACTGAAAGCAGTTTGAAAGTGCATTATTCTGCATGTGCGGAATGAGCCATTGTTTACTAAACAGTAACAATTAGAGAAAAGCAGTAAGAGGTAGTGGCAGTTCACTCCATGAATAGCTGTAAAGAAATGAAGGGGGGGGGGAGTAATTCCAGAAGTAAGAAAGAACTAGCACATTGCATCAATCCACCCAAGCCCCATGAAAACAGAGGTTTCTCTCCTTCAAATTAGGCTCCAGGAACTTTGCAACAAAAAGAAGGCAAGATAGGACCGGCATCTGTGGTGACAAAAGTAGCCAGGGGAACATTTGAATTGGATGGAATCTCATCTTAGTTTTCCTAAGAGGACCTCTAGAAGTATGCTGCTTTTAGAGACCCTTAAATGACTTAACAAAGTACTTTGGTAATTTGCTGAATTAGGTAAATATATATATATTGAAGGCTCAAATATATCTATTTTTGAGAGCAAGAATCTTTGCTTGCTTTTATATGAAATAAAAACATGCCAGATTTTTTTTAGCTTTATATATTCTAATAGAAGTCTTCTGTGATGAAAAAACTGATAGCATTTTAACTGGGGTGAAGCTATTACTACTTACCAGTATAATTATTTGCTGGAAAAAGATTAATTATACATTGTACGGAAGGCCTTTTTCATTAGTGCTCAATCTAGAAAACATAATTGACATAACTTCTGATATTAATGCAGTTTTATTATAAAATCATTCATGTGGTACCCTGAGACTTAAAATAATGAATCAATCAAGCTTAGTTATACAGACTTAGGAAAGATTTTATATAGGGGCTTAAAAACCAATTAAAACCTCACATCAAATATTAAAAGCATTCCCCATGCAAAATGAGTTGCTCTTAATAAGCCCCCCCCCTCATTTTTAACGTTGATAATTTCACGCAGAAGGTAAATAAAAACAGTGGAGTTTTTAAGTCTTACAGCATTTCCAAAGTTAATATGTATAGCTTGTGTGTTCCACTGAAATTGATATGGCCTTTATATATAGCCTTATGGTTTTGTATTATCATGTTATTGTTATTCCTATTATGTTGTACACCGCCCTGAGCCCTCTGGGGGAGGGTGGAATATAAATTAAATATATACAAAAAACGAATTGCATGATGAGAAAAGTATGTGATTTCAGGATTTAGATTAACATTCTAAAACCTAGTATACCACTATAACACACTCTGACAGTATGGCATCTGTACAGTACATTTTTATCCTTTTATCCCTTTATTCCATGGTGGGGTTGGAGTCAAAGCAAGATGCATGGTTTTCAGCTACCTATCTGATTTGCCAAGAAGACCTAAGGCAGAAATGGAGTGACCACCCAGCAAAATCCTGGAAAAATGAGGTTCTCTCAAATCCAAATATGACATTTCACCATACTGGCTCTTATAATGCATTCTAATAATTGCTCCTCCATTAGGTTACTGACAATACTGGAAGAAGGGCTGCACTCAGGACTGGTGGTAGTCTTGCTGGGATTCTACCGTTCTGTCTCCATACCAAGAAGAAGGAAGGGTTGCATCACTACTAACAGGTTGACCAGCAGCAACCACATGCATATCATGGAGATGGAACTCCAACTCTCCAACAAGACTGAGAGTGGGGACCCAGCAATTGTTACTATCACTATCCATAGTGAGGTTGGAGAGCCCGAAATGCCACCTGAATGGACACATTCCATACAATATTACATACTATGTGGGGAAATCCCTACAGAACTGGCTGCAGGTATAGCATGGGCTGAGACCATCAGACATAGAACAAATTTAAACCCAGATCTCCCTGATCCTACTCTGAAATTATACCACCACACCAGTTCTCAAGAGAAATATAATATTCGTAACTAGTGGTGTGTAGAATTATATCACCACACTAATGTGTTTTGTTAATATGAGCAGTCTCTTATACCTGCCTAGTTTCTTATCATTCATGTGGAATTTATGAAGAGTTCTCTTAATATTTTATCAAATGCAAAAGCAGTACGTTTTCAAGTGCACTGAAAGAAAAATGAAGCTGTGCCAAACAAACTGAATATTGTTTGAAAATGGACACCAAGTGAAATTTTGTGTTCTTCGCTATGCATGTATGCATTGTACCCGGTAAATGTTATTTAACATATTTTATACTTTTTTCACAAAAAGTGCTAGAGCAGTGTTTCTGGAAGTCATGTGGGTTGTTACTAATTTTAGAACTACCTGGAGAAATGGGGAAAATACATTAATTTTCCATGGAACACAAATGTCATATATTTATGTACGGCCGTGGAACAACAGGTGACCTGCTTGGAAGGACGAAGAATAGGAAAGGAAGTTCCATCTCTGCTAGTTTGCAAGTTTCAGAAGAATAGCCAAGAAAATGTACACTTAGACCTTAATGCTCTTAAACCATTTCCTACTGTTCCTTATTACCTGTGATAGTCTCTCAATGGCTCTGAAGAGACTGGTAGAGTTTTGCAGCCAAGATTTAATATTATTGGAAGCTGCTGCTGACAGAGCTTGGGGTTGCAAAGTTTTTGAACAGTTTAAATAGAAGCAAAACTCCAGCCAGCCTTCCTCAGATGGGTTAAGTCATAGCATACTTTAAAGTATAGCTGGACTAAACCAGAAGAACTAGTATGCAGTCTGTCCCAAAACCAAACTATACATTCTTAGAAAATCAAGTCTGCTGCCTAAAATGGCAGTCCCATGTTAAGTTCTCTCATTTAATTTCATGCTTTGCATTTTGTCTCCTGAGGTCATCATGGATTTGTCACTGTCCGTCGCTTCATGGTACTTCTGATAGTAAGAGGAAAGCATGTAGCAAAATGATGTGATGGAGTTATGAACCTATGCATAATGAAAGAGGAGGGAGGTAACTTGTTTCAAGGCACCATCAAAACTCATAATTAACTTGGTTTGGAATATGAGTTTACATAGCTTGCAATCTTTAGCTGCCATGTAAATAAAAAATCTAAAATACTTCTACAGCTTTGAATGTAAAACAAAATTTCTCACACATTCATAACATGCTTTCAGTTAAAAAAGGATGGCTGAAAATGGCAATTCAGACATGTGTGGAAACCACCATAGCTAAGCGACTGAGCAGTTGGTCTTCCTCAGTCTTTGCTGGAAACACTTTTGCCCCTGAAAGCAGAATCACAAGAGTCCTAGGCAGGAGTTCTTATGCTGCTGCAGGAGCAATGGACAGGCCCTTCCCACACAGCTATTAACTGGGGGGGGGGGGGGAATGGGCAAAAGATGGGTGTCTCTCTTTCCTCGCCTTTGCAAAGCTAATAAAAGTATGTAGAAGGTGAGTTTAATAGGCAAATCCATTTGGGCATTATGCAGATGGATGCAACTCTCTCTCTCCCTTCTCTGTGCAACCCCAATATGAGTTGAGACAGTGGTGTAGCTGCTATGGGGACATCTGGGGACAAATACCCCAGGCGCCCCCGTGGGAGTCATGTGGGGTGGGAAAATTGCCCCCACACTTCCAGGAAGAAGGAGGAGTGTGGCATGCATGCGTTGCTTACCCAAGCCCCCCCCCCTTACCTGAGTTTAGCCAGCTGCAAAAAGTAGAAAGTAGCCTGGTGGGAACTGCACTTCCCAGATGACCTTTCAAGGCTTGCTGTTGGGGGGGGGGGCGGGACCTGGGCACCATTTTGCCCTGGGTGCCATTTACCCCCCACACCACTGAGTTGAGGTCATATTCTTATGCAATGTAACTTTAAAAATATTGGGAAGGTCATAGATTTCCCATCATCTTGTCTTATCTATTTTGAAATCAATAGTAATTTTTTTTGTTTCATTAGGCAGTGTATGTTTCATATTTCAGCTTTTACTAATACTTTGGGCCAGTTCTACTTCACAGAACCCTTCATTCTTACACATTCATATAAAAATATTTGATATGGACCAGTAAGCACATTACAGTGTGTTACAGTGAACATGCAACATTTAATGAATTTGGTGAATATCCAGACACTCAAAGGTGAAGGTTGACATCTGAACTTTGATTGTTAGCATTCACTGCAAACATCTGTCAGGAAGGAAAATATGCACCTGTTTTCATATGTTAATTAAAATGTTTGTATCTCCCCCAAAGGCAAGTAAGGCAGCTTATGAAATGTAACTTAAAAGATTTTAAAATCCTGAAAAACAGTCACTTGAAAATTGCTGGCAGAGGAATCTTTCCAATTTCTTCAAGGTCAGAGGTACAATCAAAAAACCCTTTGACCCACCTGACGTAAACCTTACAACCCTCCCAGATGGAATGTACACCAGACGCTGCTAGGAAGAGTGAACTACAAGTACCAGGACAAAAGATGAGATTGTTTGTTTGCTAAATTCACATGGGATTGTTGAAATTCATCAACTGGTTTTCAAATTTTGATCAAGTTTTCAACTACATTTTCTTGCTGGCAACTAAATTTTGAAACTCAGCTTTAACATATGACTTATCTCTACTCTGTGGGTGTAATAATTTTAGGTTCCTGCTTCCCTAATTTGAATTTCACCTGCCACAGCATGCTGAGAAGACTAGTGTCTCAGTACAGAAACAGCCCTCAATACACATATAAACCTATTTTACAGTGTTTGTCTTGTGTGCAAATCTCATAACATTCAGCTGTGAAACTGTCCTGTGCGTTTTTGCTGCAGTTTGAAAGTGTAGCTAAGATGCTGCCATTAGCTCTGTGCTTTGCACTTTTTCTTAGGGGAATTGCTCTAAAATACTTTAAAGGGCTTTGATAATAAAAGCGCTGATCCTGTGCTAATGATAAATTTAATTCACTTTAGGAATGTTCCTCAAATTCGTTGTTGGGTTTCTTTTATTTTTCCCAAGCATAAAGGATTTATATAGGGTGTGAGAAAGTTTAACAAATAAGCCCATAAATTTTCAGTCTCACACCATTTCCATTAATCTGAGAATCCATTTAATACATGAACTCCAGAGCTGGTTTCCTAAGTAGAGTTGCTATCAATTTTCATCTCCTGGTGCTCTGTATGCTTCACGTAAAAGAGCATAGGAGACAATAAATCAAAACCAGAATGCTTCTGAATGTAATTTCCCTCATCATTTATTAACATTTGTCTCAAGGATTTGTTTTTAAAGGATACAATTTCTATAGATTCTGGATGATGCTGAAATTAATTACAAAAGCCTTTTCTGTTTACCTGTGAACTAAATCATGTATTTCCTCTACATAATAGCTGCCTGCAAAATTTGGATTTTTCTCTCAGTGCATGTAGTAAATATCCACATCAGTAGATATAGAGGGTTTTATACCCACGCATTTCATTATACTCCTGGATGAATGCAAAATAGCAATTAGAGGAAAGAAGAAGAGTTTGGATTTATATCCCACCTTTCTGTGCTGTAAGGAGATTCAAGGTTGCTTACAAACTCCTTTCCCTTCCTCTGCTCACGATAGACATCTTGTGAGGTAGAAGGGGCTGAGAGAGTTCCACAGAACTGCGATCAAGGTCACCCAGCAGCAGTGGTGGGATTCAGCAGGTTCACACCACTTCGGCAGAACAGGTTGTTAAAATGGTGTTTGTAAACAACCAGTTGTTAAATTATTTGAATCCCAACACTGCCCAGCAGGGTCCATGAGGGAGCAGGAAAACAAATCGAATTCACCAGATAAGACTCTGTCACTCATATGGAGGAGTGGAGAATTGAACCCAGTTCTCCAGATTGGTCCAATGTTCTTAATCGCTATATCACACTGATTCAGCCTGTGCTGTCTTGGTATTAACTAAAGGTTCCATTAATTTTCATTCAAACCCAATTCATATATGCAGAGATCAGTGGGATTCCTAACTGAAATGGAGCCAATTCCAAGTTGTTTATGTGAATGCTTTAGTACACATCACTACCAGGCTCTGCAACAGTAGCTTTGTTTCTTACATGTGCCATCTTGAGTCCTGTAACAGAAGAAAAATGAAATATACATATCATACTACCCTGAGCCCCTTGGGGGAGGGCAGTATATAAATTGAACAAATAAATAAATTAAATTAATAAATACATAGATTCTTTTAGGCTTATTGTACATGCTTCTCTTCTACATAGATTCACACATGATAAAATTGTTAGGAAATAGAAAGCATAAATGTTTCATTCTGCCTGCTTCCCTAACAAACTGTCCATATGTCATATACCTACACATCTCCAAGCAGGGAAAACTGCAAAACTGTATTTTGAATATCATGACAAAGCATGGGGAATGACAATAGCCCATACAAATATGTCCTGACATATGTATACAATCTAGATTTCTGCGTTTATCACTTCCCAAAAGGCACTGTGGCTCTAAAAATTGACTATGTAATTTATACTACTTCCTTAGAAAGGCACAATACAACAAAATATGGGTTAAAATTGTTTTTAATTCATACAAAATGATTTATTTTCAGGTGGAAACAGAGGCAGTCCTCTGGCTATCAACATTTTGAGCAACTATTGTCTCCTAACTTGTCCATTATTCTAACCAACTAATCCCAGCTTGCATATTCATGGTGCTGAGAGGAGCCAAAACTCATTCCATATCCCAGCCTGCTACTTTATCAACAAATGGTTTCTACTACTACGTAACACCAAGGATGTCCTTCCATGGCCTAACTCACCACCCCAATGATAATGGGCTGTGTTAGGAAAGTATCTTAGAATTCACATAAGTTATCCCTTCCTGCAATAGATCAACCAATTAACCTAATTTATACTGTCACAAGGCTCCAAACCACCATGGAACAGACAAAAAAAAATCCCCTGATTCAACTGAAAGAACATTTTTAAATCCTTCTTGACCCAAACAGACATTCATCTTATCCAAGCTGTACAATATATTATGTACATGGGTTAGCATCACATGGCAAATAAAGAGCTATGAATTGGTTTTGAGAAAAAATAATGTATGCTTATAAGAACAAAGGATGAGTGAAATTTGGATTTAATATTCCTTTTCACTCTTCATGTAAATTCAAAGTAGATTTCAGAAGGATAAATTCTCTTTTTTTCTAAAATGGTATTTTGCCGTACTAGTCATCAATAGGTTCCTGGAGCTGTTTAGTTGATTTGGACATACTTTATGACTGATCTATATTTTTAAGATTTCATATCTGAGAGGAAAGGAATCTTTAGAAGCTAAGCCACTGGTCAATCTGCATTCTCCTAATCCCAGTCCTTGCATGGCCATCCCTCTACCATGCCACTGAAGAGCTGGGGGTGGGGGCAGAGGTGGGATCCAACCAGTTCTCACCACTAGAAGTGGTTATTAATTTTTTCTGAGTGCCGAGAAGGGGTTACTAAAGCAACCTCCCTGCCCAATAGGGACCGGAGGTGCGTGTGTGCGGTGGCGCCACTGTTTGAATCCCACAACCATTGGAACCTGTTATTAAAATTTTTGGATCCCACCACTGGGTGGGGGTGAGCTTTCTAATCTGTAACTGACACAGTGCTATGGCATTCTTTATATATACATATTTTATAGGATAGTCCAACAAGTCATTGGGCTTTCTGGACTATTTTATTGAGGAATAAAATTTTTTAAAATACTGGAATGAGATTTTTATGTTACCTCTCCCGAGTCTTGCTTGCAATATGTATGAAACATTACAGCAACATGTTAATTACTGATTTAAAAATCTGGTGGGAAAAACTGCAGTGGTGGTTGGAGGGGGGGGGCAGATGCAAGGATCAGAGGAGGGAAAATGTTACCAATATGGACAGAACTGGAAAAGATCTGGATATTCCCATCCACACAGCAGCCACCAATCTTTGCAAAGATCACAGTAAAGCAAGTTTCACAAAGCCCTGACCTAAGCCAGTAGAATGCCAGGAGGTACATGAGTACAATGATGCTATATGGAATTGGAAAGAAGCATTGCCCAGTGGCACCAAAGTGGGACCAAAGCCTACTGTGGTTGCAGTCTTGCTTGCCTTGCTGCAAACCATCTTAATGAGGCCACAGAGCTGCTGTACTGAAGGAGGAGCAGAGATACAATATTTGAATCACAGCTTTTAAAAAAACACAAGCATGTGCAATACCCTTTCAACATGAAAATAAGCAGATCCACGGATAAGGTTTAATATGTAAATTGGCTCTTAATTGCAACATTTTAACTTGATCGGGCCCCTTTTGTTATAAAAATGAGTGATATTGTTGCGCAAATGTTTTCAATGAACAAATGAACCTCTACTGAGGCATAATTTTTTGCCTGCTTCTAAACACTAGTCTTCAAAAATAAAAAAGACACCCCTCTTTCAAGCTGTGAAAAATCATAAGCAACTACAGGCCTTTCATGCTACTGTTTTCTTTATAATATCCCCAAAGCTACAGCCATAAAATGCAGAGTTCTTTTGAGAAATGTGGGCACAATATAAGAAGGCATTAATATTCACTCAAGGATTACATTGTTTCTCTAACTCTGAACTTGCAGAAGAACACCGCATTCACCCCAGGACACAAGGAAGTGTTTTTAATGTTTTGTTTTGACATGAAAAGCATCGCAAGCTGTTTGCCACAAACTAACAATCTGCACAATCTAAGGCGCATATGCCAAGTTAATGGAGGCAATAATTGAATCCAGCTTATCTTTTGGAATTTGCTGAATGCAATTTAATATACTCAATATTAAAGGTAATTGGTGTGCAGAGCAAAACAGTACTATGATAATGCTGTCTGGTATGATATAACGGTAAGATTCTGAAGAGAATATTTTCCTTTATTTCCTTGGCTGTGCTGCTGCTCCTCCATAGGGCAGGTTTCTCCTCTTATTAAAACACACTTCCTCCCAAGATGCCTGTATGAAAATGGGCTGGCTATTTAAAACAGCTGCGGACATAAATGGAGTATTTATTTTACAGCTGACAGCTGTGCCACTAAGCAGAGCAATACTCTTAGCTCCTGTTATGATATCTCCAGTTATTTATGCATTTGTTTTCATAGAGCTACACCAATGGCTAAACGGGTATTTTCAGAACACTAATTGGCTCAACTTTCAGACAATTAAAAATGTGATGGCAGTTGACAAATAGTGTTGACAAATAGCAGCTTCAAATGCAGGCAGATACATGTGTTGTGAGGAACCTTTAAACATTGCGCTCCCCACATGCAGCTGCAGTACCACAAAGGTCTTTCCCACAGCATAGGCGAGGAACAAATATTACTTACATTGTGCCTCAAAGTCCCAGGATTCTCCTACTACCACCCTCCCCAACACAACATAGAATACAGAGGAATTCTTAGGTTGGCAGAAATCTGTGCATATATCTTCTTTAAACTAGTAAATTTCTTGTCACAGTACTAGCAAATATACTGGCGATGCCAGTCTGCTGTTTCTCTTTATCTTTCAACAGACAGAATGGGACATTAATTGAGAACTTTGAGTGCAGTTTAAGTATGTCTACTCAGAATCCTAGTCATGTCTATTCAATAGGGCTTACTCCCACTTAAGATGGCACTGTTTATATGCCTGTATTGCTTACCTACAGTTTGATAGGAACAACCCCAGTTTACAGAAGGGAACCCCACCCTTAAATTTTGCTGATGCAGCTGGAGTATTTGGGTGGTATTGCATGCAGATGCATTCCCTAAAACATGTTAAGAGCAAGAATCACATAAGATAGGTCTGCCAAAGGTACATATAAGATTCTGAAATCCCAATGGATTTCACATTACTGTAACTGCAAAAACTAGTACAAACCAGAAGGTGGGTGGACTGGTTGCTGAAGAAAATGGCTGCTGAAGAAAAAGGAAAAAAGAAGGGAGATTTTTAAGGAAGCAAGAAGGAGATATTTTTGAGGAGAAAGAGGAAGAAACATGTCTGAAGAGAAAATTGTATCATGTATAGGCACTGTAGCCTTGTGAGTGATATAGTAGACATCTGTGGCCTCCTGAAACCACAGAAAGCCAGCTAGCCAATGGGAAAGACTGTGGAACTGTTGGAAGGCAATGCTAGGCTCTTCAACCCCATTCCCCAGTGCCAGGAGAGGGGAGGAAGCCACTGGCTGAATTCCCACTGAAAATTTAATCTAGATACAACCAAGTTTCAAAAGAATCGGTACCTTTTCATCCAGGTTCCAACATCCTCACTGCAACATGTTTCTAGTGAAGATGTCTAGGCCTTCCCCTGGGGGGGGGGAACTGCTGTCAGGGGTGCAATTGTTAAGCGAGAAGGAGGCCCTCCTGATAATAACACCCAGGTTTGGTGAAGTTTGGTTCATGGGGGCCAAAGTTATGGACCCTCAAGTGTGTAGCCCCCATCTCCTATTAGCTTCCATTGGAGTGTTTTTTCAAAAAGGTGCATATACAAGCAGGTCCAGGAAAATCCCGTGATAAGGAAGGGGAGCACCAGAAATGGGACTGATCTGTGTTCCATGGTTCGGCAGTGGGGAGATCACAAGGAAACCTGGATATTTCGGGTGACTATCCCAGGATTAATTGCCAGTGGGAAATCGCCCACTGCCTACCCTTCTCAGCCTCCAACATATTAGAGGAGAGAGAGAAAGCGAGAACGAGAGAGAGAGAGAGAGAGAGAGAGAGAGAGAGAGAGAGAGAGAGAGAGAGGAAAGCAGCCTTACAGTTACCCACTAGGATTAAGGAGCACTTCTCGGATTGCAGATTGCTGTAGCAGAACTGGATGCTGCAGGTGGAGGGGCACAGGGCTGATTGCCACCGCTCTACCCATCTGGCACCAGCCTGAAGTTACCTAATGGACCAACCCTCCCTGATTACAGGGCACTTCCAAACAGAATTACAGCCATTTAAGGACTGCACTGCTAGTCTGAACTAATCTTCCTTCCTCTGTACTTCAAAGTGTTCATAACCCTTTCCCTTTGCTTATCTGTGAGGGCAACAGCATGATACAAGAATAATCCACAGTCAAAGCAGACAACATACAGAGAGATACAGGATTATGTCTGATGTTGTTTTGTTTTATAATTATTTAAAGAAGCATGAATGGAGGTATTGAATTATTTTGTTTAAAAAATAATAACTATTAAAAGAAGTCAGTGTCAAAATCCTAACAGTGGATTAACTGGGTAATGGATCTCTAACAAAAACAAAAGACAGCAGAATCAATTATATAAATCAAGTTTGGTTTCGAAAGACCAGCTGCAATAGTTACATTTCTTCTTCTTCTTCTTCTTCTTCTTCTTCTTCTTCTTCTTCTTCTTCTTCTTCTTCTTCTTCTTCTTCTTCTAGCTGTTCTTTCTCTCTTCCTTCTTCTTCTTCTGTGGCTGGCCTGTACAGCTGGCTTCTTCTTCTATCACTACTACTACTACTACTACTACTACTATTATGATTATGATTATGATTATGATTATTATTATTATTATTATTATTATTATTATTATTATTATTATTATTATTATTATTATTCTGTAGAGTGTGACAACCCTCTCTTGTCAGTTCCAATCTCACGTTAACATTGCCAACCTAAACAATACCCCAATAAGTATATGGAAGTCAATAGGCTTAGAATACTACAATTCTGCTTAGAATCTCATGTTAAATAAGTTTTTTCTGGTTATTTTGGATTTGTGAGAGGTTTCTCTGGGAGCAACCTTTCCTTGAGATGGCATGTAGGATTTTATAGGCCAACAGCAAAGTCTTGAATTTGCCAAGAAATATATTAATATCCAAGGCTGTTGCTAAATGATTATAAATGTCCACTCTTATACACAAACTGTAGACTGCAATAATGATTTTCTGAAGATGAAAACTTCAAGAGCTAACTTTTTATAAGTTAGATAACGTGTCATATTTATCGTTCCTGTGTTTAGAGTATTGCTGGATACATTTTCAAGCTCTATTCTATTTCTAGACTAACAACTCAAAAAGAAATGTTAACCAATCTACTATACGTTTACCAAGGGTGGCCCAAGTTTTGTAAAGGATAAATTTGAACTTTTCTAAACTACTGAGAGTTTAATCTAATTTTAGACCTCTATATGGAACAATTTCAGCCTCTTTCCTTCTCTCTTAGATCCACAATAGCTAGCCAATAAAAATAACTATATGAAACTGTATAAAGTGTTTTCTAAATTTACACAGCCGTCAGCTTTCTGTACAGTTAAAACTGTCATGTTTCAAATTCAGTATAGTAACATATTTGTATCTGTAGGACTTCAAAAGCCAACCCCCCCTCCCTCAAATGAAGTTGGCATGTTTATTTCATTATTTACTTTGGGGGGGGGGGAGAGAGATGATTTCTCCCATGAACATAACAAAAGTCCAAGTCCCAGCTTCCACCAGATCAGTGCAGGTGAAGACACGTACAATTGTCAGTTACAGAAAAATTCTGCTCCTCAGAATTTGCTTCATGCCAATTCATGTAGAGTTCTGTGGAGTCAAAAAGTATACTTTGTGCTGAAACTACAAATGTTGATCTAATTATGTACCTACCCATTCCTCATAGTGTTTTTCTCTTTATTGCTAGCAATTATTCAAGACATATCCTGTATGAACAATAATATGAGATGACCTGAAATATAGTGTGTATTTTACATTGGATACACTGCTCAAGGCCACTAAGAGCCCCATTGGGGGGGGGGGGTAAAATGGGTTGTGGGAGTGGCAGGGGCCCATACCAGTGTGGTTGGTCACCCCATTGGCATAAGGGGACCTATGCTAACAGAGAGAGCAAATATACTGGCAGGTGAGCACTGCATGGCTCTGCAGTGCACAAACCCAGAAGGCCCCACTACTACAAAGCTAAATCAGCATAGAAGAGCACATCAGCACAGTGGTGGATGGGCTGGGGGTGTTTCCAGGGGTAGAACTGACTTCCACCAGGCTTTCAGTCTAGGAATACCTCCCTATAAGGCTTCAGACTTATGCCACCGGAAAGTGTAGCACAAACCCTTTTCCCAATGTTTTTTCTTTCAAATTTTTTGTTTTTCTTTTGGGGTTTTTGAAGGGAGCGTGACAGTGTGGGAGTGGCACCAGGGACGTAGGTATAGATTTTTTATGGGGGGGTTCGGGGTGGGGCCACACCCGCACCCACCCCAGGGCAAGGCCACGCCTCCCCAAGCCTCGCCCCTGGCCTAGCGCTTATAAAAGCAGCTCTCCGAGGTCGGAGATGGCAGACTCCCATGCCCTGCCCTGCCCTCCCCTGCCCCTCCCCTCTGGGCTGAGGCATAGAGGGAAAATGGAGCCTGGTGCAAAATCTGAGTTTTCTTAAGCCCCCCCCCCCGGGGCAAGCCAGCTGTGATGCAGAGAATCCACCCCAAACAGCATCACTTTCAATGGGTGTTTAAACTAGATCCACCTTAAAGGGGAGAATCTGGGGTCCCTAGGGTTAAACAACATTAGAAAGTGATGCTGTTTAAAGGGTGATTATCCCCCACCCTAGAAACAGCATCCAACTTTCAATGTGCATTAGTTGTTAAAGAGCAGAGTGCATTTGTTCTAATCTGGAGGAACAGGGGTTTGATTCCCCTGCTCTGCCACTTGAGCTGTGGAGGCTTATCTGGGGAATTCAGATTAGCCTGTGCACTCCCACACACACACCCAGCTTCAGGGTGACCTTGGAGCTAGTCACAGCTGAGTTTCGGAACTCTCTCAGCCCCCACCCACCTTGCACAGGGTGTTTGTTGTGAGGGAGCAAGGGCAAAGGAGAGATTGTAAGCCTTTGGAGTCTCCTACAGGAGAGAAAGGGGGATATAAATCCAAACTCTTCTTCTTCTTCTAAGCTGAGGACCCCAGATTCCCCCTTTAAATCCATGCCGAAGGGGGTGGATTTAAAAGGAGAAGTCCTAGAGGGAAATTTGAGGTGTGCCTGCTGTCAGGGGTGCAATGGTTAAGCTAGAAGCACCAAACTTTCAGGGTATCTTTAAGAGTCTCTCCTAATGATACCTGGACCCAGGTTTGGTAAGAAAGTTTGGTTCAGGGGGTCCAAAATTATGGACCCTCAAAGGTGTAGCCCCATCTCCTAAGCTCCCCATTGTTAAGAAACAATGGGGGATGGGGCACCCCCTTTGGGAGTCCATAGCTTTGGACTCTCTGGACCAAACTTCACAAAACCTGGGTGGCATCAATAAGAGACTCTCCTGATAGTACATCCTGGGTTTGGTGAAGTTTGGTTCAGGGGGTCCAAAGTTATGGACCCTCAAATGTGTAGTCCCCATCTTCTATTAGTTCCCATTGGAAACAATGGAGGATGGGGGCACCCCCTTTGGGAGTTCATAACTTTGGACCCCCTGAACCAAACCTCACCAAACCCTGGATGTACTATCAGGAGAGTCCCCCAAACAATCCCTGAAAGTCTGGTGCTGCTTTTTATGTATTAATCTGTTTACGCTGGTTTTAGGTTATTTTTAGTGTTGACATGAGATGGAGCCTATGTATTTATATTGTATGTGTGTTTTGCTCCTGTTGTCTCTGATCTTTTGTTGTGCACCGCCTGGAGCCCTCCGGGGATCGGGCGGTATAAAAGTCGAAATAATAAATAAATAAATAAATAAATAAAAATAAACAATGCGCCCCCTGCAGGCCAAAAACCAAAAAAGCACTAAAACATTTTAAAAACCCACAAACGGGTGGGCGGAGCTTCGGACATGAATGGGGGGGTTCAAACCCGAGAACCCCCTCCCTTACCTACGTGCATGAGTGGCACTATTGATGGCTACACCCTCTGGATTGGGTTGTTAGTATGTCAAACTCTCTGTCAAAGTTGTTGATGGGTAGATTTTTGTAGCATTGATATAATGCTTAGAGTGTCAGATTAGGATCTGGAAGAGGCAGGTTTGAAATTTCAAGATTGTTCACTGGGGCCCCTTCCACACATGCAGAATAATGCACTTTCAATCCACTTTCAATGCACTTTGCAGCTTTGTAGAATAGCAAAATCTACTTGTAAACAATTGGGAAACTGGATTAAAAGTGCATTATTCTGCATGTGCGGAAGGGGCCCAAGTGAACTTAGTCTGGCCAGTAACTCTCATCCAAGTGGAACTCTGAAAGGAATCATCAAAATGGTTTAAGACAGATAAATAAAATAACCTACCTCCAATAGTTCTTGTTGTGAGGATAAAATGAAAGAGGGCAGATGAAGTTGTAAGATGCTTTGCGTTCCCCTTGGGTGAAAAGCAGGATATAATATTCTAATAAAAATATTTTCCTCTCTCTTTTTCTTTCTGTGTACTTTCTAACTCACTAGGCAGAGCTTCTTCCTTGAGCCAACATTTCCCATCTTTCTACGTCTCTGGTGTTTTGCTTGAGATTACCTATAGAAGAAATTATTTAGTATGAAATTATTTAGTATGTATTTGTTTAGAAAACATATATTCCACCTCTCCAAATACTTGCTTAAGGCATCTCACAGAATAAAAAGAATGTAATAAAATCATGAAAACATCAAGACTGGTAATAAAACTAGCTGTGACAAACCTTTTTTTCCCTACTGAGGGGACATACACAGCCTCTAGGTAAGGTTCATTTTGAACTATAAACCTTCCCCTCAGTTTCCAGGTGTTCTACAGGTAGTGAGTATACAGGCTTTGGGTTCACAGCTGTAAGTACTGTGGTGCACTGGGAAATTACTGAGATCACTGAGACTGGATTAATATGTGAATGACTAAGAGTACTTATTTATTTACAGGCTGGTTTTAAAGGAACAAACCAGCAGCACAAGTCTCTAGTAGACAACATAGAAATCTGGTTGAAGCAGAAATTTTTACACTAGTTACTTCAGAGAGTAGTTAAACTTTTCAACAGTGTTTTCAGGTCCAGACTTTCATTGACTAGCCACTTGGTTGGATTCTCTCTCACACACAATATTCCACCCACACCAGTATTCTATTCTCTCCCAGAGATAGAGCTAAATTGTTCTGCCACACTATCCGGCAGAGTTACCTTTCACTCTGTCTGCTTTTTTTTCTGAGACCTGGGCTGTAACTACTCTCCCCCTGAATCCAAACAGCTCCTGTGTTCCCTCCAACATCTCATCCCACTTTGGAAAGTGATTGGATGCTGGAGCAGCATTTCCTATGGGCTCGACTGAGTAGCTGGTTTAACCTTCAGGGGCAGACCAACCTTCTGTCCATCACACTATCATAAAACTATATTCAGCCATTTGGAATGCCTTATAATGCATCATTTGAAATTGGAAATGATGAAACTCTTCAGTTAAAATCCTGGGTAAAAAGAAATGTTTCAGTCTGATGCCTGAAGAAGGGAAAGGTAGACAACAGTTGAGCCTCAAAGGGGAGTTCATTCCAAAGGTGATGCGCAGCCTCTGAAAAAGCCCTGTATCTGGCCACTACTTGCTTCATCTCTGAGGACCAGGGGCACAGCGAAAAGGCAGGCTGCCAGCTCCAGGTTTGGAAATTTGAGGGTGGAGCCTGGCAAAGTGGGATTTAGGGACCTGATTAATCTTGGTAGGGCATAATGCCATGCAGTTCATCTTCCAGAGCAGCCATTTTCTCCAGGAGAAATAGAATCCATATTTTAAATAAATCCACAATAAATTAATAATGTGTGTAGTCTGGAGATCAACTGTAATGTCAAAAGATCTTCAGCCTCCACCAGGAGGTTGGCTGTCCTACACAAAGAGTAGGGCAAGGATTTTAAGTGGTGGCTGAACAGTACAAGAGGAGGCAATATGAAAGATATGTGCTTTTCTAAGGAAGCTGAAATTAGTTTTCCTTGGCAGAGACAGAATCGATGATATTCGGTAATCCTTACCCCCTAGTGTGATCTTCAACAATCATCTTGATTGTTGCCTTCTTCGCTAGGAAATACAGTTCTGGATACTCATCACAAACTGGAAGGAGAGAAACGTTTTCTTGCCAAGCATAGGGAAGGTAATAGTAAAAGACAGTGGAGTGTTAATATTAGTGTATTAATAGATCTAACAATTTCAATGTTAGATCCCCAAAACTATGGAACTATACCCTGAGAATAAACTGTTCTTTGTGTGTGTGTGTGTGTGTGTGTGTGTGTGTGTGTGTGTGTGTGGTGGTCACTGAAGGAAGCAAGACAGGCAACTCTTTACTTGAATGGCAAAGCAAAACTCTTTACTTGAATGGAAAAGCAAATACTTCAACAGTAGCCTAAAATATAATTGACTGCAGTTGACACAAACCCACATAGCCATAATACATCACTGATTGCAACATTATCAGCTTGTTAGGACAAAAATGCACTTTATTCTTATTTTTTTTAAACCTACAGAAGTTACTTTGTTCTGTTATTCTGTTATGATCCTTCTTAAAGGGATACATTTCTGTTTGTATTATATTTTAGCCTACTGTTGTAGTTTTTGTCCTTGTCTAGTTCACATACTATAACCCTTTATCTTAGCTCTTTACACGGAGCTTTCTATGAGAGTCAGGAACCTCTATTACAATTCTGAAAACGTTCCCTAACAGAAAGGCTGTCTGACAGTCCCTGTGTACAGATGTTATCCAAGCCTAATGACTGTTTCTAAAATAAAGTATGTTTAAATAAAATAGCAACACATTTCCTTGGTTATTAGGACTCTGCTAAGTCTGTATTCACAGCCTGTCCTGGGAATAATCAGATTCGCAAAGATTAATCTTGGGTTTGTGCCTCTTCTGTTCCGGCAGGTGAATCATTATTGCAGAGTCTTCTTAGCAATATGGAGCTCAGAGAGCTTCTGCTCGAAGGAAAATTAAACCAGATGTTGTTTTGCTAGGTGCCCCCCGGGCCCTTTGAGCACCTCCTAAAGCAGTTGGCTAGGTTGTGTCTTTCAGTCACAATGGAATATTTAAAGACAGATACTGAGGTCCAGTTTGGAGTATACACAACACCTTTCTTGTTGCCAGACTGGTTACGTGCCTGTACATGGGCCTGTGCTGGTGAATTTATGTTCTCTGAGGCACTTACCACAGTGGAGGGACAAAATAACTGATGGGCAGTTGACATGGTACTCCAGGACACCTAAAATCTTTGCTTGCACACTACAGCTGGCCCCGCTGGCACAGTGCAGGATCTGTATCACAATGTTTCTGTAAGTCCCTCTGAACTGTTCAGGTGGATAGGAATGAGCATCCTCATCTGGACACATGAGAAATTCTCACCATCATTGTTCTGCATAAACAGAGTTGGATTGTGGATGGTAATCCCTAAAATATGTCATGTTTTATAACGAAAATCCTTTCAATGACCTTCATGTTTTGAATTTTTTTTCTTTACCCTGTCCAATATTTGTATTTTTTATTCCCAAATGCTAATGTTTTTTAACCTACTGGCTGTAATTTCCATTTTTGCAAGGATGGCATTCTAAATCACTCTCCTATTCAGTTGGGAACCATCTTTTGAACTTCAGGGGAAATGTTGCTTATGATTTGACTTATACAGAATTCAAGAACACTGAAGAAAATAGCCTTGCTTTGGAAAAAAAAATTGAAGGGAAAGGAGAAAAGGAAAATTCCCTCCTGTATTTATGCTAATGAAAATAAAACATTGGAACGTTGCAGAAGAATATTTTTTTGCCTGTAGGACCCGTTTTCTCAAAATCATTTGTAATCCGATCTGAAAGGAGCCTGTTTCCCAAAGAAAGCTTGTTTCCCTAATGCAGAGTGATAAGATCCACAAAATAAATGTGGGTACTGCTGTAGGGGAGCTTTTGTCTGTAAGGGCTGGATTGAGAAGATGAAGAAGGCAGACATTTGTAGTCTCCTGAAACTGGTCAAGAGTCTTCCACCATAGCAGTGCTGCCATTCTCCCTTGGCAAGGAAAAGCAGTGAAGGCCAAAGGTGACATGAGAGAATGATTCATTATCACCAATAATTTGGCAGACTGAAGGCTGGATAGAATCATTGTTAGTCCCAGTTGGATCTAGGACTGTATTCAGTGGTGGGATCCCAAAATTTTAGTAACAGGTTCCCATGGTGGTGGGATTCAAACTGTGGCGTAGCACCAATGGGGCTGGGCCAGGCATTCCGGGGAGGCTCATTCCTGGGCGGGGCTGTGGCAAGGACGCAGTCACTGTGCCGGTCCTTGGGTGGGAAACAAATGCACACAGGCGCAGGCTGCCATGCACGCCAGTGCACCTCCTGATAGACTGCTTCAAGTTCTGCGTGCTACTGCTGAGAGGCAAAACTAAGGCACAAATCACGTGGCAAAATCACCAATTAGTAACCCCCTCTCAGCACTCACAAATAATTAGTAACCTATTCTCGGGAACCTGTGAGAACCTGCTGGATCCCACCTCTGACTGTATTCCTTTATTTTGTTTCTTTAAGAGTTTCTTTTGCCATTCTAACCTAGTTGGAGAGAAAAGTAGGGTTAAAATATTTAAATATATCAAAAGACTATCTCCTAGCATTCAAAGAATGTAGATGAAAAAAAAAATACTTTGCAAAGTTAATTTTCCCCCCACAGATACTTATAGGGGAAGTATCATTTTATCATACCCACTCTTCCAGTCCTAGATCTGGAACCATCTATTTTTTTCAAAGAGCAGCTAAAATATTATTCCCCTTCTCCCCCGTCCCATTCTACAAATCTTTTCAGTTCTGTTTTTTTAAAGCACCAGTGTTCAATTTAATAGCTTTTCTTGTGACTGAAAAATAAGTGTTTAAGGTTTTACCATGTGGCTCAGAACTGCTATTTAGTTTCTGTCATTTAGTCATGTCAAGCTTTCACGTCTCAACAGCAAAGTCAGGCAATCATGTGCCAATTTTTACAGTAATGTAAGGAAATGTATGTCTATTTCCTTCTAAATATAATTCTGCTTGCAGCTGAGGAAAATACAGAAGTTAAGGTGCCCCACTTCCGATGTTAAGAGCTGCAGAAATCGAATCTGGTTCTTTGGGGAGTGTGCATATAATACGGGTGACACATAAGACTGCCTAAAATGGATGGTTGTTAGCCAGGAATTTCATTGCGCCCACACTGGCATTCATGCTCTGTGCCTGGTTTCTATTAGGTAGACTTTTAGAAATTTTGGCTAAGGATGTCTTTTACTTATCTTCAGTGTGGCAATATTTCCTTCCAATGTTATCCTCAGTGCCAGATCAAAACAATAGCTACAAACTCTAATTGTCTATGAAAACATTTCTTTCCACTGATGGACTTAGGAACATTTGGTGGACAACTTGGCAGTGACTTCATGTCCCACAGAATTTTTGATAGCCAGGCCCAGGGCACATCCACAACCCACACATAAAAATCCATTACTAATCTCAAAACTCCCAAAAGAGCTGCAGTTGAACAAAGTTGAAACTTTTTTTGATTTGATACTTTAAAAAAACTTTAGCTTTACAAAGTGCATCTGGAGTGTCGAATGTTCATAGAATATAGAGCTAAAACAAGCCATACAGGCCATCTAGTCCAATCTCCTGCTCAATGCAGGATCAGCCTAAAGCATTCCTGACAGTGTTTGTCCAGCTACTACTTGAAGACTACCAGTGAGGGGGAGCTCAACACCTCCCTAGACAGCCAGTTCCACTGTTAAACTACTCCTACCATTAAAAAATTCTTAATGTCCAGCCGATTCCTTTCCGCCTGTAATTTATGAAACAAAGTATCGAGGCAGGCAAAATGCACATTCTTTGATCATTTTAACATAATTAAGGTAAGTTGTGATAACGTCCCATTATAAATCAATGGACCAATTAGCCATCACTTGTTTGAATGTCCTGGAGGACAGACTAATCCTTAGAACTAAACAACATTTTGTTCAGTGAGGCATCCTTTCAGGATTTTTTTAAAGGACTGAAGCTTTGATTTCAATGGGGCAGAAGATTGGGGCCTGCAATTCCCCCCCCCCCACACACACACACACACTTGAATATGACATTGATATGACAATCATTAAGTGTTGTACCTTATGATTCTTGACAAATGTATTTTTCTTTTATGTACACTGAGAGCATATGCACCGGAGACAAATTCCTTGTGTGTCCAATCACACTTGGCCAATAAAGATTCTATTCTATTCTATTCATTGAATGTAAAACCAAATTGTTCAGTCAGCAAAACCAGTGACTGCTTTGTGATATTTCAGAATATAGAGCTCTAGAAACACAGACCTTCTGGAGTTGTAATCATCCAAAGCATAAATGTCAAGATAAAGGTATGTTTTCATTCAAATGGTCCCAATACTGTATCAGGAAAGTTCTACATCCCTCCATGTGCTTCAGCTACAGTTTATGCTTCAGGAGGTATCTAATACTCCAGACTCATACTTTGAAATGTCTTCATTCCCTTGTTCATGGATGCTTCCAAAATATTCTCTCTCCAACTATCCCTTTGAGTTTGGAATGCACCTGTCTCTGTTTCCAAAGTGGAATGATGCTTTAGGAATTACCCATATGGTCCAGTCTGGGGAGGGGAGCGAATTGACTGCGGGATATGGCATGGGCCTGCGCTGGTGAATATACATTTTCTTGGGCACTTGCCCCAGTGGAGGGACAAAATCCCTGGTGGGCAGATGCCATGGTACTCCAGGACACCTAAAATCTGTGCTTGCACACTGCAGCTGGCCCTGCTGGCACAGTGCAGGCAGGCTAGAAGCATCCACTTGGACTTCAGAGCCAGAAATACCATGGTTTGGGCCTTGGAGTTACTTTACCTGAAAGAGTGAAGTAATTCCATTTAGCCCTATAAAGGGTTTTTAGGTGACCAAGTTGTTGTTGTTGTTGTTTGCTGCACCCCGGGCTGCTTAAAAGCCTTCTGGAAGTGGGCCAGTAGCAGAGCTGTCCTCAGTCATGGTAGCTTCTGGATTAGGCCGTCTGTAATTTAAAAAGAAGTGATGCTATATGAATCCTCCCCAATCTCTGTCGACATTACCATGTAGATTGAGTAAAATTCCTATTGTGTCACTATTGACACCATCCCCCACTCAGTTTTTTCTCCTACTGCTCAAAAAATTGAGGACAAGGGCTGAGAGCAGGGGCAGGAGATAATCCCCTTCTGGGAAAATGGTATGCCTTCTAATCAAAAGTTAGTCCCATTTTATTCAAGGGGGCTTACTGCCAGGAAAGTGTTCTTAAAATTGTAACTTCACTCTGGATTACCTACCTCAGATTTCATGAAGAAATTTCTGAGTTTTTCTCCCTTACTTGAGTAATTCTCATGTCACTGATTTCATTTATGAACTATGGGAACTGCAGCTATCAGGGATAATAAAACTGCTTGACACAGTTGCTTGAGCCCAGATAAAAGACAGCAAAGGAGCAAGTTCCGGGTCTTACTGAAGATTGCTGTTGACTTCTCTTTCAGATCTGATTCACCTTAACTCGTGAACGCATCAGAACTTGAAGTGAATATTTCCAAAAGTAATGGGTCAAATATGCAGGCCCTGAACTTTATATTGAAAGGAGCAGGCTACAGTTTTGCTCCAATGGGATGAATGGGAATGTTGCCACTCTCTTTTATAGAAGGAGGATGGCACAAATGGCTTATTGACACAAAGTGCTAATGCCTCTGATATATAATAGTGAACAGGTTATCAGATGAGACTTTCACAGGAGATCACGCTGTGGATCAATTTGCTCCAGTCCTGTTGAAGTCAAATGAGGCATGGGATGTAATTAGTTAACAGAAATCTGTCAGCTCATTAGGTGAAGGTATCAAGCAGCTTCATCAAGAGTCACCCTTTCACCTCCAGCATTCTTGCTGTGGTTTACCCATCCACTCTTCCTACAGGCAGAATGGGATTAGCTGGCTGCTATAGTAAAACTGAGGATGGATGTGGAATGGCACAGTATATCCTGATTCATCAGATCTTGAAAGCTGGCAGGATCAGTACTTGGATAGAAGACACCAAGGATGACTTTGCAGAGGAGGTTAATAGGAAACACACCTCTGCTTAATCACTAGCCTTGGAGGGCCCTTGCTGGGGTCACCATAAGTCAGTGGTGACTTGATGGCACTTTACACACACATAGTGCTGAACAGAACCTATTTTGGGTTTTGACAGGTTAGTTAAGCATGAAGCCCTTTTTTCCTTGCTCCATGCTGTCTTTGTAGTCTTCAATTAAATAGGTTTGGTGGTAAAACTGGTTAGATCCCAACCAGTTGTCAGGAATAGGGTGGATTGTTCAGGATAGGTAGGGTTAATCAACAAACATCCTAAGACATATGTGTGGTAGGGTGTCATGAACAGGCCATGACATTCCTTGCAGCTGGGTAGGGTTGCCAGGTACCCCTTGGCAACTGGAGAGGGTTGGCGAGAACATGCCAGTGGAGAACTGAGGCCTAGCCCCAATGTCATCAGTGATGTGTTAGCATCATTCCTGGTGCTCACTAAAAGTGACACCATCGCATTGCCAACAGTGTGGGGACACTATTGTACTTGGGTTAAAACTCTGTAGTAGAACCATTTTTACCATAGAGTTTTCGGCCAAATACCAAAGCATCCAGATTACATTGGTGACATAATGACATCACTCCCAATGAATATACAGATTGACATTAGTGATGTCAACGTGTCACCAATAATGTGAAGGATATGCCTCAGTTTACTGCTAGAAAGACCCCTGCTTGCTGGTGGGGAGGTGCTGTGAAGAAGTGCCCTTGGTGCTGAACAGCATCTTTTGAATCTGATAGTAGCCTTGTGACACATTAGGGGAGAAGGATTAAGTTTGGCACCTCTCAGCACGCACAGCTATGCAGGCAGTGATAAGCAAGGCTGGAGGAAGTCGCAGCTGAGTTTGGAGTCAGGGTCCTAGCACAACACAAAATCACTGACATTGGAATAAGAGTGACATAGGTCTGCTATTTAATTAATTTAAATAATTGTTTGAATAAATAAAAACTAGCTGAACCCTCATTGTGTTGTCTTGTTTCACCATTTACGGGGTGTCTGGGCAAAAGGATTGTAGTTACTACTAGATCACCATGTAACCTTGTGTACACATTCCTCTGCCACTCTAGGTCCTGTGATTTCTACCCTGTTCTATTTGAATCTTATAACATCAAACACTGTGGGGGACAGAGACTCAAGATTCACAATGGGCTCCCTGCCTTCTGATGCTTCTATATCTTCCATGACATGGAGACTGTAAAGATACTGCCCTTCTCAGTGGAAACATTCAAGGTTAGCTTAACTTGTCCTTTGGGCTGTAGAAGAATGTCAGGAATCCCTGATTTGACAGTTTACAGTTTTTTGATTATCTGTATATTACTGAACATAGTTTCCTTTTATGATGAGGCAGACTGTGAATGAATACAGCAGTATTATCTTACCCATTATTATTGTAGAGCATTACTGGTTTATTACAGAAGAAACAAGCTATAGGCTTAGTTAGTGCCCTGGGAATGTGTCTTTGTAACTCAGTAAGCAGATGGTATTCTTTGTTCTTCAAGTGGTACATAGTGAAAAATTGTGTTTTGGATATTTGGGGTAAATTCCTATATTTGCTGACATGAGTTATGCCACTGTTATTAAATGCCATCAAAATAGTTGCCACAATGCTGGGAAGAGTATGCATAAAGGATCCTGTTCAGTGCCTAGACACACAGCAAATTCATTTTTCTTCAGGTCCATGACCAGGGGTGTTAGGCAGCTATTTATGGCCAACTAAACAACAGAGTTAAATTTACCTTTAGGAAATTTACCAGAGTTAAATTTACTATTCCTGTCACTAGGAAATTTACCAGAGTTAAATTTACCATTCCCATAATTCAAAAAGGAATGGGTAAATCCATAAAAGAAATGGGTGAATCCATTGGCCTTCCAGGCCAATCAGAATGCAGGATGCCACAGTCTGTCAGGTGACTTCTCCTGTTCCTAAGCTTTTATGCCTTGCTCTGAATGTAAACAATGTTTTGCTTAGACAGAACTGCACCTTCAAATTCACACTTTCTTCTGCAGTCCATCACTCATGCCTCCCCTACTTCTCTTCAGTCTGAAGGGTATAACAGGTAGAAGGTAAAAGTAGTCCCATCTGACTTGGATATATATTTTTTGGTTCTGTCCCCCGCTTCCCCTTTCTGAATTATTCAAATGATTTGAATTATACTGTGATAGGGTAGATTAAGGAATTTTAGATTATATTGGGGCCTCACATTGGTACCCTGTGCTAATGAACTAATTTATTAACCACCACTTTAGAATTTGTATGTTGTAGTGCTTAATTTTTTTAGTATTGTTTGTTATTTTAATTTTTTTTTAATATTGCATAGTTATGTGTGTAGCCACCTGGAGCCCAGCTTTGTCTGGGAAAGGGTGGGGTAGCAAGTCCAAATAAAGAATTAAATAAATAAATCAGCAAATTTGAAGAATGTTTTAGCTCTTATTTCAGTCAGTGTGAGGAAGAATAAGCATAGATATCAAAGGAAGGTTGAAATAAGTCTTTAAAAAGAAGTTTGTCAATCAAGAATTTATTGTTCAATTAGGTTATTTCAAAGTATAATGTAATTAAAACATCCCACACAGAACCCAATTACATTGCAGGTGATGGAAAAGTAAAACTACATCGAGGTTCTACTTAGATGTACTCCACATGGATATTTGTTTTAATAAGTATATATGGTTTTTTCAATGAATGTCACTTATTACAATACATTTTGTTTTTTGTATGCTACCATGAAAAAAACTTGCAACTATGAATGAAAAAGGAGAGTGTAGATTATTGTGTTACTGGAAGAGATACCGGAAAGCATTTATTTGCTATTTAGATTAGATCTTAATTGGCTTTAAAAGTAGTCACAGGGGACAATTCAAAGCAAATCAACCTTTATTGGCACATCAATAAATTATCATAGATGGAGAAATGCATTGAAACCAAGCAAAAAATCAAGGATATATTAGTCAGATTTTCCCTTGGAGCACTGAGTTATAAGAGAATCGAGACATTTGGCTACTGAGTCAGTTACATCACTATTAGTATTGTCTAGTAAAATAATCTTCTGCAGGTTAGAACGGTGACTAGTGTAAGGTCACTCAGCAGGAATGTAGGAGTGGGGAAACAAATCCAGTTCACCAGATAAAAGTCCACCACTCATGTGGAGTAAGAAATTATCAAACTGGTTCTACAGATTAGAGTCCACCTGCTCTTAACCACTACACCACAATGGCTCTCTATTTCTAGAATAGAAATTACTCACAGCTACACAGAAATCACATACACACACACACACATACACACAAATGCACATGTTGGTCCAAGTACGGATGGAAGAATGTAGACAAATAAGATGATTAGAATGTGGGATTTGTTTGTTTGTGTGCAATCCAAGAAGTGGTATGTGAGGAAAAGACTGCCCCACCCCCAACCTCCACCTCAGTTTCCACAGAGAGTGAACCCTCCAGGAAGTGCAGTTTGGGTTTTTGTCCATACATAACTGCAAAACCCTGTTATAGATCCATTCAAAAATGCACTTTTCTCATATACATACTGCTACCATTCATAATGACAGTCATTTTGCTACTTGGAATCAAAACGGCCAATGAAAACAAAATATGATACAATTATATTCACAGAAAGTTTTCTAAATCATGTTTTCAAACGTTTTCAAAAATCAGGGTCACTTACAAAATGTAGCTTTGAGATTTATTGTACTAAAACAAACACTTGCATTTTACAATATCAGTACTTAAGAACTGCCTACTTTGAGCTGAAGGGGGGGATTCCTGAGAAGTATGAGTCAGGACTCAGTGAATGAATATCTTTTTACTTATTTTCTTCTCTCTCACTCTATTAAAATGAATGTGTTAGTACATCAGATTCTGATGAACTGTTCTCAGAAGAGTTGTTCTTATATTCATAATCCAATATCAAAAAGGCATTCAGTTCAAGCTGACATCTATACAAACCAGCATAATGATTAATTACAAATTGAGCAGCTGTGTGCTATGGTTAACAGGGGAAAATGTAATATTCCTGACCCTACTTTCAGTAGCATGCCATAACTATTAGACTGTAATTTATTTTTGCATTGCTGTTTCACTAGGGGGGGAACACCATGTAGTATTATTTGATGCATGTTGAGTGTTGATGTTGGTGAGAATTCTGCCAGCATTGAAACTAAACAAGCAGGTTGGACATATGTAAGGCCAGCTTAAAACGGTAGCAACTAAACTTAATTGAAACATTGTCATTGAGGGCAACATATTAAGCAAAATCCATTTATCTTTCTCATAAACCTTGTTCTCCTGTATTCATTAGCACGGTACCAAGTATCCAATTATAAATGATGAAAAGACAATGCCTTCAAAAGGCTGTGTGTGGGTTCCCCCCCCCCCCCAGTAATTATAAAAATGGAAGTTCAAAGTGTTGTTTACTATTTGGGGGGAATTAGTAAAATATATTTAAAACAAAACAGTGGGAGGAAGGGCAAAAATGTACAATCCAAATCCATCCATATTAGAATTCTCACATATCCCCTTTTCAGGTATTCCCCTTTGGAGCATAACAATCAAAATAGAAGAATGTATAATCTCACATGTTATCTCTCACTTTTTTGCACAAGTTCTAGCTTCAATATGTTCTAGCTTCAATATGAATGAACTGAACATCAGATTTTTAAGGATATATGTTTGAGAGTATTGTAGCTATACATGCATGGCAAAATATTCACACAAAATGGCAACCATCCATGTCAGGAGGATCACATTCCTGTTACATGTGGTTGGTGTGTCAAAACTGAACAACTGATAAGGGCTATACTTTCCATGGATTGCCACTGATCAGTGTTGTGAAGATTACTTGATTTCCTTGCCCTATCTTTCCAGACATGACATTCCCATTCCCTTTCCTGAGCATATATTCCTTTCTTCCTCTCTCTACAGTGGTCTCCCTGTGTTGTTCCCAATGATTTTGTAGTTTTGCTTATATTGTATATGCCTACAGTATACCAACAACAACAATAATATTTTATTTACTTCCCCCACTCACCAAAGCAGGATTCAGTGCGGTTCACAACATAAAAATACATCAATAATTTATAAAAGCAATAACAATTAGATAAAGACAGAGCATAAACATGATTCTAAAACATGATCGCGCCGAATCAACAACCCACTCCCTACTGCTAGCCAATGTCTACAAAATGCTATAAGAAAGTGAAGAAGGAGCTTGCTAGGAAAGGAACTGGAAAAAGGGCAATGAGCAAGAGCAGGTTCAGGGTTCAGCCAGCTTATGATACTGACATAGATACAAAACCATTGTTGTCATCAACCATAGGCCTTGTGGTGCAGCTCCATCTTACAACCCCTTCAGAACTAGGAAAGGTCCCCGGGGGCCCAGGTCTCCTTGGATAGAGAGTTCTACCAGGCAGGGACCACAGCTGAAAAAGCCATAGTTGAAGACAGGCACGTGATCTTTGGATCAGGGATCACCAGAAAATTGTCTGAGGCAGAACACGAGGCTCTCAGTGTGGGGGGGGGGTACATCAGAAGAAGCAGTTCTGCAGATACAAGGGTCACATACTGATTAGGGCTTTGAATGTACACACCAGTACCTTGAACCTGATCCAGAATTTGATCCAAAGTCAATGAGCTGGCAAAGCACAGTTTGAATATGTGCCTTCCAAGGAGTTCCTGTTAGAATTTGCAGAGCTGCCTTGTGGAGCCCCTTGGGGACGGGGCGGTATAAAAATCGAAATAATAAATAAATAAATAAATAAATAAATAAATAAATCTCAGGAGCAGCTTCAGGGGTAGCCTTGTGGAGAGTGAGTTTCAGTAGTCCAAGCTGGAGGTGACCACTGAATGAACCTTGTACATAATTTATCTGATTTTTCTACATACAGTGTACATCATATTTCTAATAGAGCAGCTATCAAATTCAGGAAGCTTAGAAACAGGAGGAAACATCTGGATTTGCATACTTAAAACTTTAGTACCACATGCTTTTAATTTGGAGGACAATGCACATTTTTAAATTTAATATTCCTATTCCTCTCTTATGTGTGTCACTCTCTGGAGAATTCCATCCTCAATGTTCCAAAAGCTGTCATCTCAGCAACCAGGGCTTCATTTAAAAATTAATTATAATGAAGAAAGGTAAAACCAAACTATTTAACTGAATATTTTTCAACCTCTTGGTTTTGTCGCCTACTAATTTACATACAAATATATTGTATTATGCTGAGTGATACACAAACAAATAAACAAAAATATATGTTTGGTTAACCCAATATGATTTGGGGTCAAGATTGGCCCTGTTAACCCCTCCATATTTGAATAAAATTGATTTGAGACCTTGAATGTGTGATTCATCATCAGAAATAGACTTTTAGGGGCAATACTGCTCATTGTTCTGCATTCCATGTGGAACATCTAACTACAAGTAGCTGTAAACAATTGAAAATGCAAGTCAGATCAAAAGAAAACTTTTGTTCCGAGCTGCAACTATTCCAAATGGATTTCAACAATAGAAGACCTCTCTCCACTGTTTTTGATCATGCAATGCATTTGGTCTGGTGGGAAGCGTGAACTGCTGGACTTTTGGTCATATCTTGCATGATTCTTCAAAAAGCTTCAAGAGAGTCTGTGGATTTGGCCAGTGGTGGGATTCTAAATAGTTATCTATTGGTTCATCCCCCTCCCCCCATGGCCCTCTTCCCCCCATTTACCAGTCTGCTGTCCCCCCTAATTTGATATTGGGAGGGGGGAGGCCAGGGAAGGCACCAGTTTCTTTCCGAAAGAGGCTCCTTTGCTCCATGGCTTGTTCTCTCCTGGGAGACTCTCCCAGGTGAGGGGGACCCAGGGGACTTTCAGAGCCACGACCAGCCTGGTACCTTTGCAGCCAGGCTGCTCCAAGGCTCTGAAAGCCTCGGCAAGGCGCCCAGCTGCTTGGGTCTCTGAAAGCACCCTCGATCTCCCTTCCCTGGTTCAGCCGGTTCTCCGAACTATAGAAAATTTAGCTAGCGGTTCGAGCGAACTGGTGCAAACCAACTGAATCTCACCTCTGGATTTGGCTGAAGAATCCAAGGAGCTGCTGGATCAACTGACAAATGAGTTAAGATAAGCAGGTGCTGGCATTCCAAGAGAAGTCTGTAGGTTCCTATTGTATTATAAACCACTGTTACAGGCAACCAGATTGCACAAGACTGGGTTACATGCATAAGAGGGACCCCTATCTCCCTTCTTTCTAGTCCTCAGGAGTTTCACGGTTGAAAAATCCACAAGCATGTGAAGGTCCTGTCTCTTTGGCTTTCCCGGTCTTTGCACAAGACTGGGTTACATGCATAAGAGGGACCCCTATCTCCCTTCTTTCTAGTCCCTGTGGAGTCTTCCACGTTGAAAATCCACAAGCATGTGAAGGTCCTGTCTCTTTGGCTTTCCCGGTCTTTGCACAAGACTGGGTTACATGCATAAGAGGGACCCCTATCTCCCTTCTTTCTAGTCCTCAGGAGTTTCACGGTTGAAAAATCCACAAGCATGTGAAGGTCCTGTCTCTTTGGCTTTCCCGGATCCATGAATAGATAGATATGAGACTACATTAATCTGCTTGCTAGGAAACTGACCTGCAACTAAAAGGGCAGGTAAGTAGCCTGTTGGCAATTAATATTTAATATTCATATTGGCTGACATGAATTAGAAGTGTATGGCTCATCTCTCAACTATGTAGTTTATCCTATACTTTGATTTCCTTTACAACTATACTCTAGATTCATGTCATTTGCTTATTCTTATGCACTTCCTGGTTAGCCACATATATCTTGCTAGTATTTCTGTATTCCTACCTTTTACAGTTCCCTTTTATGGTTCTTTCATGTATCATTCATTCTAAAACCTGTTCGATTAACACTTTGGATTCTGTGTTTCCCTACTGGCAGTTTTACGTATCCAGTGTGCTGACTGGAATACATTAAAGTGAAGGCATCCTTCTTAAGAAGACCAAACTAACACATATGCAAGAGACCAAATTAACACGTATGTAGGGAAAAGATTAATGTGGTGTGCTATAGAAAGGAGAGACTGTGGGGATTTTCGAGGATGGGGTGTCCCTTCATAGAAGCCTTCCAGCCTCTATACATTCCCTCCTTTCCCTTGAGTCCCAAACATTCTTATAGCACTCAAGGGTCTCCTTGGCTACCACCACTCTTATCTAGGGAGCTAAAACTAGGACAGGCTAAGAGTACACACACACACACACACACACATACACCCAACCCTTCCCAATACACCCTTCTACTAATGGAGTGTTGTCAGGCTCACAACTGAGCATGAGGTTCAATGGTTCAGGAAAGATGAAACAGATTGTTTTATTTCAATAAGCTGCTTTATCTCTTACAAAGTTCTGCCTCCTCTGTGATGACTGACCTTCCTCCTTTTTCCAACTTCTCCAAATCCAGTGACAAGCTGGGAGGGAACATGGGAAATGTAGGGCTAGCTAGAGGGAAATTTTACAGTAAGGTTGCAGGCCTTTGTATGGGAGAGAGGCCATTATGAGGCCTATAGACTGCTCTAATAACCAGCCTTGGGCATAGAACAAGGAAGGCATTATATGTCATCAGTAGCACAGGGATGCAAATTCATGACATATTGGCTGACATGAATTAGAAGTGTATGAGCCCTTCGGGGATGGGGCGGTATAAAAGTTTAAACAATAAATAAAATATAAATAAATATGACATATTGGCTGACATGAATTAGAAGTGTGCTGATCTTCCGACAAGGTATAAAGTTTAAACAATAAATAAAATATAAATAAATATGACATAAGGAAAAAGAGAATGACACTGTGATGACATGTTTGCTGAAGAGAGCTGTTGGTCTGCTGGCATTGACAATCCACACAGACATAAATACATGTGTGTAGGGTTACCAAGTCAAAGCTGGGAGATTCCTGGAAGTTTGTCTGGTGAGCCTGGGGAGGAAAGGGACCTCTGAAGAGTATAATTCTGTACATAATAGGAGAGGTTGACAAAGAATCCACCCTCCAAAGCAGCCCCTTTTTCCAGGGAAACTGATCTCTATAGTCTGGAGATCAGCTATAATTCCAGGAGAGTTCCTGGCCCAACCTGGTTGTGTGGCTTATTACCTGTTATGCATGCCTAATATCACCATTATCAGACCTGCTTAAAAGAGTGTGGGATTGGGAGAAGTAGTACCCAGGACAGTGCTGTGTCAAAGGAGAAGAATCTGGTAGAAGGAAATTCTGTCAGCGTCCCAGAAGCTGCTGCCCACCTGAATCTAATCACAAACACATCAGAAGTGACTAGGTGACAGTAATACTGGGAGGTAGTAGAGTTAATTCTTAACTGAAAGTATGCAAAAAGAGGTTAATAAAAAGTCATCAGGGCAGCAGGTACAGCAAAAGTTTTCCAGCTGAAAGTCCAATGCTCCAAACAGTTGGAGGCCCACTGGAGACAGACATGTCCCCTGAAGAGTTGACAGTGATACTCACAAGACATCTGCACCAGGAAAAGCACATTGCCAGAGTTACAGCTTTCTGACCATTTAAGTCGATGAGCTTCAAAGGGTATAATTCTACTTAAGGTGGCACTAGCAGTCATTTGAATAGGAAGGACAAGGAAAATAGGGGAGGAACATCTGATATCTGAATCCTTCAGAACAAGAGGGCACCACAAGAGGGCACCACAAGAGGGCACCACAATGGAGTATCACTGTCATGAAAACAAAACATAATGGATTTGAATTGCACAAATGAATCTGAACTAAGAATTTGGAGGTCAAAAGCTTTCTTTTTTTATTTTACAGTCCATGACCAGAAAAAAAAATTAAAATTGCCATGTCAGAGAAATGAAAATTATATACGGACAAAAGCTATACATGACACTTGTGCTTGTATATAAATACTAAGATTATAAATGTGTGACACCAAAACCATACAATATTAACTTAACTTATAAACCATCAATTTAAATATCAAATATTTCTTTAAAACATACTATAAAATTTGGCAAAGTGCTTTGGTTAAAGTCTCTGTGCCCTAAAGTCCAGTGGCCTCCTAGCTTTTCCTATATTTACATAAAAGTGTGTGGAACCCAGCAACCAAGAGACAAAAGAATAGGGAAGAGAAATGGTAAATTATCCCTACGTGTGAAAATCTTGTTTGTATAATAGGGTAAGTATGTGAATATTTTGTTTGTACAATAGAGTAGGTATGTGAATTCTCTGCATAGCTTGACTTGTTTAGCTGTCATATTTTATATGTTCTTGCTTTTATCTCTCACCATAACTCAGCTGTGACTTACGGCATTCACAAACATCATATTTTGGTCACATTAAAAGAAGAGAAGATTCATCGGAAAGGACAATAAAAATTGAAAAAGTTGGAGACAGGAGGAAGAAAGTTGAAGGACGGAGGAAGTCCCAACATGAGATGGAATGAGTCACACACACACACACACACACAAAGCCTTTATTGGCATCATGCAGTAAAACATTTTGTAACCAGAAACATGTTTCTGGATGGAATGAGTCTATAAAGGAAGACATGGCCCTCAGCCTGCAAGACCTGAGAAGGCTGTTAATGATAGAATAACTTGGAGGTCATTGATTGACTGGGTTACTGTACATTGAAAGTGACTTTTTGACAGCATTTAACACACATACATCGTGCATGCATCATTACTTATACAATACAGTCCTGTTAAAAATCAAACAGGACTGCTGTTAAACCATGAAGTGTTTGATAGAAATGTAGTAGCTGCACACAAAAGGCACTAAAGAATTTTCTGAATCCACATCCTATAGTCTACTAAATTCCTATAATTGTTTTTGGTTTTAGTAAATACATTCAGAAGACAAGCACATGCCTAACTGGCCCAGGACTAAGTGACCCTGTGTCAACAGTCATGCCCTGAAAGGAGGCTGATGTGTTAATTCCACTTTCTCTTCCCTCATGGCCCTGAGACAAAATGATGCCTCACAGGTGTGCTCTTCACATTTTCTAGATGGAAAAAAAGATATGGATATTTAAGGTTGACAATTCTGGGCTGGGAAATCCCTGGAGATTTCGGAATAGAGTTTGGGGAGTGCAAGATTTGGAGAAGATAGGGACTTCAGTGGGGTTTAAAGACAACAGTCCCCCCTCCCTCCCAAAAAGGTAGCCATTTTCTACAGGAGAATTGATCCTGGTGGTCTGAAGATTAGTTGTATTTTTGGGAGATGGTCATACCCTAATTGAAGATTGGCAACCCATGATCTTCATATCTGTTTGATTCCTCAGTGTAGAACCAATGAGTTGTATGGAATTTCTGAGGAATAATCAATATGGCCTGAAACCCGAAGGGTGGGACACAGTCACTTTTTCACAGTAGCACCCTGTGAACATTTCAGCCAGGGCAACCCTTAAATTTTTGTTAGCAGCCAAGCTTATGAAAATAACCAGAGTCTGACTGCTAATAGAATTATACGGTGTTGTGGTTTATGAAAACTACACAAAATGAGCAGGGGAATTCCTGTACTTTTAGGTCAGTGCTTCTCTGTTTCTTTCCCTGAGGGCAGACATGAATAAAGCTATAGTGGAAGTGGTGGTGTTCATCTGAGTGGCAACAGGATATGAAAAATGCAGCAATGGATCCACACCCATTGTTAGCAATAAACCTGTATTCTCTGATCTCTGTCCAAAATACCTTAGGGGTGGACTGCAATGCTGTGCGTTTCACTTGCAATACCTATGAGGAAGTGGTTTTCTTAGCCAAACCTCTCTGGCTAAAGGAAAAGGATACAGTTGCTTTAGCAGCTTTGTTCATGGAAGAGTAGTTCTGATCTTCTGCTGCTGAGAGTGGATGCAGTCATTCTTCTAACCCACAAAGGGTTTTTTTGTGTGCAAAACCAGCTTAAAGCAACAAAACCTCTTATATGTAACCTATGTAATTGAAAATGTAAATCATAGTATATTATTGTCTGTTAAGGGCTCCTTCTGCCTACATTGAGTGTTAAGCCATATTGTAGATAGCGATCAATATGGAATAATTGCTTCAGGTGTTCTTTTAAACATTTATAGACTTTTAAAAGAAAAAAAATAAGATAATGTAAAGCCCCACATGTCTTATTGTAACTCTTTAACTGTCTATAATCATGTGACTCCTTGTAACTGTGTTTAGTACAGAAACACCACTTAAGGACATCAGGAGATAGTATCTTCTATTTATTTACTACTGTGAGTATTAGACTATGCATGTTCACTTCTCAGGATCATCTCTCTCTCTCTCTCTCTCTCTCACCCCTTCCGCACATGCAGAACAATGCACTTTCAATCCACTTTCAATGCACTTTGCAGCTGTGTGGAATAGCAAACTTGCAAACAATTGTGAAAGTGGATTGAAAGTGCATTATTCTACATGTGCAGAAGGGGCCTCTGTCTCACTTTCTCCCTCATTACTTCCTGGTATAAGACCCAACTGTGACAAATACCCTTAAAATGCACTGCTTTTTAAATAATTCATCTTTGAAAATATCCATGGCCTTTGAGCCTTGCCTAACCAAAGCAACATGGTGTGGTAGTTAACAGCAGGTAATCTGGAGAAGCAGGCTTGATTTCTTACTCTTCCACATGAGCAGTGGACTCAAATCTGGTGAGCCAGATTTGTTTCCCCACCCCTACACATGAAACCTACTGGGTGACCTTGGGCCAGTAACAGTTCTCTCAGAACTCTCTCAGCCCCACTTACCTCATAAGGGATTTGTTGTGAATAGAGGAAGGGAAGGAGTTTGTAAACCACTCTGAGACTCCTTAAGATCAAGAAAAGTGGTATATAAATCCAGACAACTAGTACTACTACTCTTATAAATGACTAGAATGGCATAGTCCTAACTCCAGTAATTTTGAAGATTAGGGAGATTATATTCTTCGATATTGTCTACTTTGCATACTCTATATTCTCGAGGGTGGGTTACAGTTTACATAATCTGACAGTCGCACATATTCTGGATTTGAATATTATCAAATAATAAAGTCATATAAAAGGAATAACTGTTGTACTGGCAATGGATAAAGAAGGCCAGACTGGAGAAAGGCTAAAAGCAGAGAGTTCAAGTACCTGATTTTATGGATTACAAATTATTAATGAGTTTAGTCATCACTTATGTTTTGAAGTTTTTTGAAGCCTTTTACAGTTTCTGTAGATTTTTCCCTATCTAAGAATGTAATACTGTTCAGAGTTTTTTTAGTTTAAGCTGTTTGACCTTGATAGCCCAGGCTAACTGATCTCATCAGATCTCAGAAGATACACAGAATCAGTTTTGATTAATACTTGGATGGGAGGCTACCAAGAAAGTTCTGGGTAACAGAAGTGGATACTGCACAGCATATTTATAATGAGTTGCAATCGTTAGAAATGAATTCATTTTCCATTTATAAAAAGGGAAAACAAGTTCATTTATAATGACTGCAACATTATAAATACACTACGTGGAATGACTCAGAGCCTAGTAATGACAAACCATTAGGCTTGGTGATTCAGGTATCCAATGGCCAAAAAATGGCCGAATCGTGGCCTATTATGGCATATTCGGGTCACATTCGGCCTGAATACAATGTGCCCAAATATGAGCTGATCCGAATGCAAAGTATTCAGATCAGCTTGTATATATTCAGCAGCATTCGAGGATCATTTAAATGATCTCGACATGCAGCTGTTTCCCCCCCTTCCCCTGCCAAGTGCCTGCAAACGGGAGTCTCTTTAAAGGATCTGGGGAAAGGGAGGGAGATAGAATCTGGGGAAAGGGAGGAAGATAGAATCTGTAGTTTGCTGTTTTCTGACTCTTTAAATATTCTTTCAAGGGAGTGAAAAATCCCTTGAAATAATGCTTAAAGAGTCAGAAAACAGCAAACTAGACACGCACACCCTTCCTTGGTATTTTAAAGAGAGAAAAAACCCTAAAGAATCCACTCCCAGACAAACTCCCCAATACTTACCTTTGGGTGCCTGTCAGAAGCGTATTTTTAAAGCTAGCAGTACCAAAATTGCAGAGTGTCTTTAGGAGACTCCCCTAATGAAACCACCCAAATCTGCTGAGGTTTGATTCAGAAGGTCTAACGTTATGGACCCTCAAAGGGGTAGCCCCTATCTCCTATTAGCTCCCATTGGAAACAATGTGGGATGGGACACCCCTTTGGGGGTCTGTACCTTTGGACCCTGTGATCCAAACCTCATTAAAATTGGAAGGCATCATCAGAAAAGTCCCTGGAAGATACCCTGAAACTGTTGTGCCACTAACTTTAAACATGTGCCCCCTACATGCCAAAAACTGAAAATACACCAAAAATACACACACACACACACACACACACACACAAACAGATGGACCAGAATATATTCGGGTGTACTGAATATGAAATTCACTTATTCGGGTTCACAGATAATTTTACACCTGAATAAAGCTGAATCCAAATTTTACCAAATATTTTCAGTATTGGTCAAGCCTACAAACCACCTTTGAAAAACCTATGGGGTTTCCATAAGTTGACTGTGACTTGACATCATTTTCTACCAAACCCCTTGATTTTAATGGGTTTGACTGGAATAAGCAGTATATAATTCTACTTTAAGACTTGTATGCAGAAAGTATTTAAATATTTATTTCATTGTAATCAAAAAGTCACTTTGATCAACTCTGCCCAACATGATTATATGGGTTACATTCTGTATTTAAAAATCCAGGTCTATTTTATCCCTTTTTCTGTGAAAGAGTTGTATTAAGACCAGGAGGAAATACTTCAATTTCTTTACTTTTTTTACAACGTAGATGCATCATGCATGCTTGAATGTCCCCAGTGTGCTGCATTCTGATTGGCTCTTCCCCCCTCCCAAAGGCAATGCTTCTGATTGACAGAGCCACAGCAACCACAGGAAAACCAAGCAGGACACACACACCCCTTTCCCCTAGCTTTGGAATGGAGCCGGTGCAGTGAGCAACATGCCAGCATGGAAATCCAAGTGAAGGACGATATCGTGTACAATGTGAAACTTTTGACCAATACTGGGCAGAGCACTATGTCCCATCCACATTTAAAGGTGTGCAGGAAATCACAGCAAGTGACACTCACCCCTCTCTATATACCAAATAACATTTGACTGGTCTTGGGGGCTGTCATGGAATGAGAGCATCCTGCTAGGCGGGTGCTTCCCAGGATCCTATTGGGAATGTGAGCCGGGAGCTGCAGGATTGGGCTGGCTGCGGCTTGGCTGGCTTGTGGCGCTTTGTGAGAGTTTGCTGAACAGGGTGAGCCTGATGTAAGGCAGAGAGATCAGGTGGTGGGATGGGAAAAATAAACTGGTTTTCCTCCCATGGCCTTTGCACAGAAGCGATTCAACCTGGAATTTTGGGAAAAGATCAAAATTTTAGGGGTTTTTTTGAAAAATCTAGGATGAGGGGAAATATTATGGGACAAACCCGCTTTAGGATTGGGTACAGTGCAAACTTCTTGGCCAAACCAGGATATTCTCTAGCTCAACCCAGGATATTTGGACCATGCAGAAATGGCCTTCCTCAAAGTTGGCGGCATTCTATGCATTTCTACAGTATGCAGCTTTTAAAAGTGTTTTCAACTGTTTACCTTCTGATTTGAAGTGTCACAATACTGAGATACATAATTAAATATCAACAGATTTATAATAAGAAAATTATCTGCAATGTGAGTAGAATTCCCTTTAGGTAGGCTGTCAGTTAAATGCAAGACAAGCTATAAATTATTTGACAATAGAGCTGCTTTATATCAAGGATCAAACTGTGGTCTTGACTTAAAATGCAATCCTATGCAAAATTACCCCAGTCTAAGCCAATTGAAATGAATGGGCTTAGACTGGAGTAACTCTCTTTAGGTTTACTCAGTTGTTCTCAGCAGATAATGCAATAAATAAGGCAATTTCCTAAAACAAGGTGATAGTAGTGGGTAATCTGTTTCCTGCATAGCAATTTTCTAACTATTCTAATGATAACAGTTTTCTTTTTTTTTCTTGAGAGAAGTGGTGGATTTAGGTTTAAGTATATTTGATGATAAGCAAAGTACAGCATGTTTTTTAAAAACTTTGAATATGCTAAAATATTAATGTAAGCCACAAAGTGATGAGATTTACATTTAAATGAAATATACCTTGTTCTTTTATTAGTCATGCATCTGTCAATGTGATAAGCACATTCAAGTATTCAAAATGACTTTTTAAAAAAAATAGAAATTTAAGTAAATAATCATTTTTAGATTATTTATACTTCAGAAGAAATGCTTGCTTGTTTTATTTTTGTGCAAGGTAAATCTTTGGTACATTCTGGATTTTATTTACCCTTTGTGGTTTTATTCCACATACAGAACTTTATTATCAGTGGATGGAATTTATATAAGGATCAGAAAAAACCCAATAGCATTCTGCACCTGGCTAATCAGAGCTATAACTAAGTCAGTGAGCTACAGTATCTCTGGACAGGCAGTTTCCTTTTCGGACAATGGTACAAAGAATAAGTAGCATGGCTACTTGAATTCCTGGTGTAAGACCTTGATGTCTCTTCTGAGTATTTCTCAGTATGTAACATAATGAGTTTTACAGCTTCAAAAGGCATTTGCCTGAGCCTTCCCCAGGACTCCTGCATTTTTCCAAAAGATGGGCTGGTGGTACAAGACTTGTTTTGTCTCCTGTACACAGTGCTCACATAAAGAATTCTACCTCTTTTTTAAGGAATATGCCTTACTTATAGTGCCACAGAAATACACATATATGGTTGCCTCTTTTGAATATAGTACTTAGAATGTGTTACTTAGAAATTGTGAAAGCATCTGCCATTCAGTTGTGGGTGGTGATCAGAATGGTAATTTACAGAAAGAAAGAAAGAAAGAAAGAAAGAAAGAAAGAAAGAAAGAAAGAAAGAAAGAAAGAAAGAAAGAAAGAAAGAAAGAAAGAAAGAAAGAAAGAAAGAAAGAAAGAAAGAAAGAAAGAAAGAAAGAAAGACCTTCTGATCTTTCTGAAATGGTGGCATGAAGAGTGGGAGAAACTACTGTGGTGTGGACAGGAAAAGGCAGAGAGGAGTGAGAAAACCCAAAGAAAGCTTAACACATGCTGATCACCTTCACTTTCTGTGAGAGAGGAAAAATCACTCCCAGAGTTTTCAGAAACAATGTGGATTCCCTGATCTGAAGGTGGGGTGACTGCTGAAAAGGGAGAAACATGTGCGTAAACAAGAATCAAACTCGAAGGGAATGTATGTTCAGTGCAAAGGAGACCACAAGTGCATCGTGGCCTGTGTGTGTAGCGACAGGTAGATGTAGACATGCTTTATTATAAGTTTGCAGTTCATCTAGTTCTTTTCATGCCTATCTTGTGTGATATTTAAATAAAATCAATTGAGATTCAATTTAGTATTTGGTATGAGGCCTACACTGTAACCCTACCCTTCATTCCCTACCTTATGGAAATATGGATTTTATATGATTTTTCATACAATATATATATTTGATAAATGCTAACAGCCATATATGTGTGGAGCAGAGGTCCAAGCTAAAAACAGGCCAACTCTGCAAAAGGAGATCTGCCAGCACACCAATGAAAGAGTTAATGCACTCAGCACCTCCAAAGGCCTCATGAACTGTATCTTGAATACCACACCTTGCCATGGCTGTAGCTATTCAAATAATAGAGGAATACCCGGCCCTGAGATTGCGTTATCTCTTTGCCTCTAGCAACCATCAACATTTACAATCTTTCCCTCCCTGATCCACTCAAAGCCTCAGCCAAAATCTGAATATTGCACATGGGCAGAGACTCCCAAGAAGCAACTCTGCATAAGCCATGCAAGGCTCCCCTGATACAATCAAGAAACAATTGGCACTAATAACCGAGGCGATTTGCCCAGGAAACAACAGATAAAGCTACTAATTGAAGCTCAACCCACAGCTTAACTCCAGCATGAAGGTCTGAGCAAAACGGGAAAAGAGCTTCCTGTTCCCGCCAAAGATCGTGATGTAGGGTATAAAAGCCCTGTGCTCCCCATACTCATTGCTCATTACTGGCTTGAACCTCTCTTGGTCAAGTTGGTTTTCAGACACCATATCGTCCTTTGCTTGGATTTCCATGCTGGCATAGGAATCCCTGCCTTCTTCCAGAACTTCTCAGCTGAACTTAGGTAACGTATAGTCCCCGTTGCTTCCCTTCCCAATCTATTATCCAAACCTATTTTTCCTCACTGTCTATATCCTCTAGGAACTTGTGTATAAGCTTCTCCACATCTCACTGTATGAATGTGTTGCACCAAAAACTTGGTCTCTTTGTATTCTCTGTGGAACATTTCAAGCCAATTCCAGTATAGCTGTCTAAAAGATCCTACCAAGCCTGCCTCTCACACTGCCAAGCTGAGTTATTCCCCATTGTTACTTTAAAAATATTCTAACTGTTAAGCTAGGTAACAATACTCAGTGCATTTTTATTTTGAAGAAGCAGCGGAAATATAGATATTTAGCTATCAAATAATCTCAAAACAAGGCAAAGGACTGTGTGTCTTTCCTAACTACCCAGCATAGTGCAAAAGTTAGAGTGCTTGACTATGATGTGGGATATCATGATTCAGGTCCTGATTACCCTGATCTGACCCACAGAGTTATTATGTGGATAAAAAGGAGTAAGAGGGAATGTTGTAAGTGGCTTTGAATGCTCACTAAAGAGAAAAGTGGGGTACAAGTATGTAAATAATTAATTATGCATTCATGTGGAAGGAACCAAAAACTGTGCTTCAGGTCCAAAGATTTTCCCTTGAGAAATTTATTTCTTTTTATTTATTTTTATTTTCTTGAACTTTTATATCGCCCCATCCCCGAAGGGCTCTTACCTCATTTACCTCATCCTTTGATAAGGACAGTTCTGGTCTTGATGCTGTTAGAATCACTCAGGACCTATTGTGAACTCTGTCCTTCAAACTGACTGGTGTTCAGTGTTTCTTTAAGCCAAACTGACTGGTGTTCAGTGTTTCTTTAAGCCACACAAGCACCATATTGATGCCATGCAAGTTGTGCAGTTGCCTGGCAGGGGTGGCTCTCAATGGTAGCTCAGTTCTGCTCAACTAGAGCAAGCTTCTGTGTAGCAGTATGGAAGCCTTAGAGGGACTATTTCTGGCATTCCATTTGTTCCCGTGACAAATTTATGGTTAATTCCATTATTATTAATTATAAGGAACATGTGCTTTTTCTACAGAACATGTTTTGATGCAATCATCCCCATATTCCCCGATGAGATATTAAAGGAGACAGTCATACAGAGTATGAATTGGCAGGCATCCTGTTCCGTACTGTGAAATCCCAATTTAATTCAGTAAACAAGTTAATACAAACTGTGTACAAATATCAGACACTGGGAGTCTAAAGAGTTCTGCCTGGGAGTGAACATATGGCTTTTGATTCCACAAGGGTAGTTTTCACTTTCTTCTGTTTCCTAATGCGCACTGAATTAAATTTATCTAATATGTACTCAGAAGAGAGACAAAAGGGAACTTTGAATTCAGTTGGTCATGAAAACTGTCCACGGTGAAAAGCTCTGTGGGAGAGGTTCCAGTAGCAAACAGAACTGCTCAGCTAACAATAGAGACAGCCCTGTTCACTTCAGTATCAGGAAATACCTACATGTAGGTATAATCCACCTACATGTAAAACTGTATCCTGATGTTCTGAAAGCCACTATCACCTTGGTAGCTGCTTTACAAGTAGGTGGGAAAGTGAAAAAAACTTAGCCTTGGAAGCAATTCATCTGGCTTCTCGGGACTAGTGTTCATTATTTAAGGCAAAATGAAAAGAATCCATAAAGAATCCCACATAGTTTTTAACCAAAAGCATTTTATTTACAACTTCAAAATGTTTCGTTTGCATCCTGTTCCCTAGCAATTCTTTTTCTGGAAACATTTTGAAAACATTTTCATTTCCTGTGCATAGTTCTTTAAGATGTTTCCTACACCTCCCAGATTTCCTTATTTAGCCGAATTGCCATTTTCTGCAGGCTAGCACTAGTTCGCGTTTTTTGTCGAATTTTTTTTAAAATAATTTTTTGGCCGGGTTGGGCCTTTTAGCCAGCTTCAAAGACACCATCTAGGCCCTTCCCTTTTTACAAAATATCGTTTCAAACCACTTTCACAACTGTTTGCAAGTGGATTTTGCTATTCCGCACAGCTTCTAAGAGCACTTAAAGCAGTTTGAAAGTGCATTGTCATGTCTGAGGAATGAGCCTACCGGTACTTCCGCTAAGGCAAGCCGCGTTTTCAAACCACAACTGTTTTATGGTTTTGCTATTCCTTTATCTAAAGGCAGAAACGGTTTGAGAAATTTGCATTTATTCTGCATGTCGAGGAATGACTATAGAGAATTGCAGCATGAGACCTCAAAGCTTTGTCACATCGGATTCATAGGTCTTTAAAAAAAAACCCCGGCATGACCACAAAATGTCAACCAAGAATCATTTTGAGGGGGTGAGTGTGAACAAATGGAGGGGGGGATTGAAAATGTTTTGCAAACATTTTGCAAATGTTTTCAACGACTTGTGAGGAAAGGGCCCATGAGTTTTGATGTGTATTTCATATGAATGTTACTGAACTGCTCTTTCATGTGCACTCTCAAAAAGCAAAAAAACCAAAGCCCTTACTTTCTATCTTTTAGGAAACACATTCACACCTCAGTGCTCCCAACCCAAAAATGTTAGGCCACTTGAGCACATCTGCTCTGCATCTGGTCCTGCTGGGGACTACCTATTTTAAAGATTAAAGTTTAATCCTCCTGGAATTGGAAAAGATTCTGCCTAACTCAGAATGGAGTTAGAGAATTTTTAATATTGATACTTACTACTAGCATCCTAGCATGCCTTTGATGTCTGTCCATGAACCTAGCTAATCTTGTGATCATAGAAGCCTCTGAATGCACAGATGCAAAAAAGAGGCAACACATTCCAATGTATTGGTCATTAATAGGATGTATCTAACTGAAGAAGCACAAATATATCATATGAGTGGTTCACTTTAATGACCTGATTAAGACTCAAGATGACATATCTCAATTGTCGGTTGAGGAGGCATAATTCCTGAACTGAGCAACCTGGGTCTGTAGAACAAGCATCTATTGCACAGGTGCAAAGTTGCTCAAGACAAAACTCAATAACAACCATTGAAATGATCTAATCAAGAACTCACTTCGCATATAATCAAGTCCATCCAGGGATCATGTTCAGCTGAAATGCACATGAAATAAATCTATTTGCATATCAAAAAGTAACAAGAACTCCTGAGAGTGTCAGTTTGAATGGGTCATGTGGTAGGATACATAGTGCCACATAAGAAATATGTTGCATTCTGGCAAACAACACTCAATAACACTGGCACAGCTCTGGGAAGACATTTGCTATTTCCCCTCCTCTTCCCAAGGCAGGCAGGTAGGTAGAAAGAAAGAGAAAAAGACTTTATGTATGTGTTGTGTGTGTAATTGTTTATTTCCATTCCTTCCTCCATGTAAATCCCCAGTTTTTTGCCATCTTTTTTCACTCACAGTTTACATCAAAGGTAAGTTTCAAGTTATTTTTTTACATTTTTGAGAACTTACTCTCGTGGTAAAATGTAGTACTGCTACTGCAGGAAACAATGTTCACAGCCTCAAAATCTGAATTTCTCGTCAGAAGAAAATGAGACACTGATTCATGCCAGGTTCTAAATGACTCAGAAGGGGAAAAGGTTTTAGGGAGGAATGTGGTAAAGAGGGATCAAGAATATTTCTCTTAATCATACCACCTCTGGGTTAACGGTCTTATTCTCCTGCCTTTTACATGGTGTGTCACTTAGATACAAAGCTGCAGCTCTGCACTTCCACCCCAAAATCTGCCCTTGAGGCCACCACTGCTCAGAATGGTACGGATACATACTTCATAAAGATAGCAAAGGAGGCCAGGCTAACCACAGTGGGTTGATTAAGCACCTACCCACATTTCCAAGGGCCACAATGTTAATTACTCTTTACCGACATTATGTTGTGGGAAGAAATCAGGCCACAAGCCAAAATAATTGCTAATACATTATTAAAACAGGCCACAGGCATTATTCAGCTTATGCTGTGAGAAGTTGGTTCACTGTTTAAAGAGAAATTTGCTCTTGATTTTTCAAAGGACAACCACATGTGCTTTGCATCATCTTAGCCCGTACTGGAAACAGACAAGTGTAGCCAAAGTCCTTGGCGCCTTCTCAACTGTTTCCAAAGTGAGCCAGTAGTTGATCTCAAGCAGTCATTTGGCCAACACATGATCTCTGTCTTCAATTCTCCACGGGGAAACAGCCAAGCAGCTTCAAGTTGCCATTTCCAAGCCATGATTAATACCTGTCATAGGAATCTTTTTTAGAAAAGCTACAATTGTCTGTTCTAACCCAAAAAAAGGGGTGGGGAGGGAAGGCACAAGAAATCAAACACAAAAAAACAACAATAACAAATCCTACTTGTTTAATATAAAATATAAAACAATGTATCCTAATGAGGGATTTGCAAGCAGTTAATGATTTAGCGAGTCGTCTTTTTATTAATAGTAAATTTAATTTTTCTCCTCAAATGAAAAATATCCACCTGATTTAGCTTCCAAATTGTTATTATTTCAGAATCTCCCACCCCAGTCTCAGAATTACCCAGTGTATTTTGTTACCTTCAGAGATCTTCTGTCTCAAAGCCTTTTATGATTTTGATCCTTGGAGTATCAAGAAATAACAAAAACAAGGCAATGTTGCCTCCCACAGAAGCTGAATAATACGTAGGCCAGGGAAGATGGCCAATTCTTGATGTCTTGGACACATTCCCATTCGTTAGCTGTTAAGAACAGAGATGGAAAATATTCTCCTCATCCTTTCCTAGACACGACAGCTGCCCAGCTGCCCAGCTGGCCATCTCAGCATTTCCACCACAGCCATTCAATGAATGACTTTTCAGACAAAGCAGTAGAATTTGTTCGCATATTCTAGTTGCTGCCCACCTTCCTATTTCAATCAAGCTGGCTCCAGAAGAGAAGTGTGGAAAGTTCTCTTGTCATTCTACTACAATTTATTAGCCTAGCAGATGGGAAAATGGCTGACAATGTGTCACCGGCTGATCTAGCCAACACAGCAGTTGTCACAGGGTCACCAGCCTTAGTCAATGTGGTAGAGCAAAATATAAGAATTGTCCCCCCAAAAGCACTCCCCAACATTAAATAAAAAAAGAAAGACATCCGATAGAGCTCTCCTGATTTTCTTTTGTTTATTAAATATGATGTGCTTATGAAGGACTGGTTTGGAAGAACAGTGACCTCAAAAGAAGCGCAGGATGGCACATTAGCTGAAGGCATGGGTTCACTTGGACTCAATTGGAGATTGTCAGGCCAAGCAAACAGATGTCTGGAAACAGCCATTTAGAACACACAACTGTAATAATGCTTTTGGTTGACTACACATCATCATCAGCTAGTCTCACCACCGAGTGCTGGCATAGGTTTGTGCATAATTGTTGCGATTTGGGACAATTATAGGAAGCAGGAAGCTGGGGATGAAAGGCAAAGCTAGGATGTGAGACAAGAATACCTATTGACAAATGACCCCATACCCTCATAAGATGAATGCTCGATGCTCATACACTGTGGTTGCTATAAACGTCATACAGCTTCATCATACTTAGTACAATGAACCCCCACATCTCAACCAAAGAATGTGCAAAAACAGTTCCTGGTGTTATACAGGGTTAGCCTTTAAAAAAGGCTAGAATTAACCAACCAAGTATTGGAAAATGGCAGGGAGGGGAGTTAATTTGGTCACTCAGACAGCTGACCAGTGGGCTATCACCTGTGTTTAATGGCCTCTTTGTTTGTGAACTGAAGCGGGCTGGAAGATTGCAAGTTCAATTATTAATGGAAGTCAGTGCAAGCTGGTACAAAATACCAGTAGGAATGCAGCTGAAGTTACACATCCTATCTTTGCTTCAAGCCTCCAGAAAGAAAGACTATCAGTAAGAAAGGTAAGTTGTGGTTTCATCTGTGTGCATGTGTACTATGAATTGGCATATACAATTAAGGAACATGTCATTGACTGGTGTCTATATTTGGGCCAATTACCCCTAAAACCAGGGATGCTTGTGAAAAACCCTAGCTCTGCTTGTGTATGTTTTCAATGGGGATCAGGATACAAGAGAGCCAGCATGCTGTAGCAGTTAGAGTGTCAGATTGGGATCTGAGAGACCCAGATTTGAATCTCCACTCTGCCATGGAAACTTACTGAGTGTCCCTGGATCAATCATACACTCTCGGCCTAATGTATTCCACAGGGTTGTTTGAAGATGAAATGGTGGAGAAGAAAATCACATAAGTTTCTTGGTGTCCCCATTTGGGGAAAAGGTAAGGTACAAATGAAATAAATGGATAAACAAAGCAATCATCAATATGATTACCCTGAAGTAACATGCTTATTTACATATTCTGCAAGACAGAGAACTGATAGTGCTTTTAAAGACCAGAGCCATGTCTATGAGGTAACATTCTGCTGTGTGCGTGTGCAATTCAGGTGGACCTTGTGAGCGTTAGGGCTGATTGGCACATATGTGGTCATCTGTCAATGCCACATTCCTCAATATCTAGTCACTCAGTGACTTACAGTTAAAAAGCTGAATTGTATACAATTTATTGTGTTCAAGATGATGTCGGGTTGCAGAGGCTCCATTCATTATATTTGAGTTCATCCATATGATGTTGCAATCCTTCTGTGAAGAGCTTAGATGTTGAAATATACCTTTAGAGTGACAATACATAAAAGAAAATGGAATCTCTCCAAAAAATTGGGTAGTGTTCATTATTTTATGTCATATGAAACTCATTAACTAGACCAAGAGCTGGAGAATTGCAGTTAAAGCAGTCTAAACAATTATTTTCAGTCACAGAATATTTTAAAAGAGAAAATGAAAAAGAACATCCTATTGTAAAATATGCCTGATTAGCAAATTACTAAGGAAAAAATGGCAAATTATCTCAAGTCAAAAGTCTCCCAACACTAAAGATGTTATATGGATTAGTATCCAAGAACTTCAGAAGATTTCATGAAGAATTCAGTAACCAGGTTACAGCAAGTTATCAAAGGCACACACACAAATCATTATCCTGGAAACAATGAAATGGTTCTGTCTTATTAAATCTAGCCAATTCACAACTTCAGGCTATTTAATTAGTCCACTGTGAATTGCAAGCTGGGAAAGAAAAGTGTAACAGCAATCTGGTACTTCATAGATTCTCAAGTAACAAATTACTTTAAAGAGTTTTTAATACAGCATCTATATAACTTGATTTGCCAAATCCCAAGATTTGAATTGATTCTTGCTACAGTCAATATCCATCCTAAATCATAAAACTCTTTATCTGTTGGGCAGGTACATGCAATTTGTGAAGACCCAAAGGATGTGATTGGGGGAAATTTGTAGCTACTTAACATTTCCAAAAGCCAATCTCAAGTTTGTGTGAGAAAAGAATCCCAGTATAGTGTATGTTAGCTCACTGTATTGTTGTGTAGTAGTGGCTCTCCCTGCTTCCTATGATCATGTTTGTCTATCTGTTGATCTAAAATATTTAATAACCTGCTTTTTTCTTAGCATAAATCACCTTATAACCCTATTAAAAACAACCACTCCTTCAGTCATTTAAATGATGAACCAAATTAGTAAACAGAAGCAACAGAAATTTAAAGCCCAAATCAATAGATGCAAATAAAAAAAAAATCCTAAAAGCCAATATGTGGGCGCCAAACCAATTCATTGCATCAAAATAATAAACATTCCCTCAGAAGCTGAATGGAACAAGAAAGTATTTGGTGGTTTCCATACAGATCAAATATAATGGGCTGAGGAAACTATTTATCCTGTTTTGGGGAAGAACTTTGTACAGGGCTGTTTCCCAAAACGGCTTCAGCCCATTATATTTTCCTCAACCTGTGTTTTACTAAACTAGCCCATTATATTTCTCTCAACCTGTGTTTCCCTAAACTAGCAGTGTTTTTGGAGAAACCAAAGGAGACATCAAGCTGGACTGTTTGCAGTCACTTTCTGGATGCGTGAAATCTCCAGTACAAAGGCAAACAGGGGAAACTGGGTCTATTAATAACATGTTTCACATGTATTCGTATACTGTGCAGAAAACACCATTGTTGCCTAGACAGAGACATGAACCAGCTATCGAGGGGTACAGAATTCTACAGAAATGACATTATCACTGAGAAAGTCCTGATTTTTTCCTGGCTGATCCCCAAATCAGATAATTCCCAAATCAGCTGCATAGAAAATAAATCTACACCCTCCAGCCTTGATATGCATTGATGTCAACATTGGTATTTCTCTTTATATTTATACCCCACTTTTCTCCCCAATAAAAAAGCAGTGAGCTAGCTTACAGCATCACTCAACCCTCCTGTATTTTGTCTTTGCAACCTCTGTAATGTGGGTTAGGCTGAGAGAGTTCCTGATGCAAGGTCATCCAGAGAGCTTCCAGGGTAGAGTGGGGTTTGAACCTGGGTTTCCTAGATAAGTCTGACTCTCTAGCCGCTACACTATACTGGCTCCTTTGGGAATGTGTCAGCCTCCAGATTATGACACACAATAATGATACAATTAATGCTTTAAAAGTTAGATCTGGATTAAGTTAGGAGTGACCTTAGACTATAGATGATGAGATTTGGAATATTACACTATTTGGAGACGGGGGCGGGGGGCGGGGGAGGGAGACCAATATAATGATAGAATTCATGACTATAGAATAGGTGCAATACAACCAGTAGCAAACACCAAATCTGGTAGATCACTACAGGAAATAGCATCCAGGATGGAATTCTAAAGGGGCTATGTAACAGAAGTCTTTTAAATCAGTCTCCCCTGCTACCCAAAATGCAGGAGTCTGCCCAGTGGTGGGATTCAAATAATTTAACAACCGGTTCCAGTGGTGGGATTCAAATAATGTAATAACTGATTGTTTACAAGCATCATTTTAACAACCGGTTCTGCTGAAGTGGTGCACACCTGCTGAATCCCACTATTGGGTCTTCCCCTTTTAGAGTAGGGGAATTAATGAGGACAGACCTTGCATAATGGGAGGCTGGGTAAGTTTTTCTCTTGATTACTTATGCACACTGTTGGAGCTTATTATGGGGTGTTTTATAGTTCTATTGTTTTTGTACTGTAGTGTACTTGGTATGGTGTTATTAGCCACTCTGAGCCTGCTTCAGTGGAGATAGTGGGACACAATTCTACAAAACAAACAAACAAATAATTCTGCTCTCTAGTGCATCAGCCACATACCCCACGAGCCTCTGGCTGCCTTGCTTTAACAAGCACCGTGGCCTAGCTGATCTGCTACACACCCCTCCTAGGTGCTCCTGGCTGGCTGATCTCCAGGGGTGTTCGCCCACACTGTCTCTACCTGGGGTTTGCCAAGGCTTTCCTAAAAAGACTTCTCAGAGCTGTTTGTCCACCAGCAACATTTCAGGTCTTCCTTCTTGAGGTACACCTTCTGGTCTCAGGTAAGTGAGTTCCCTCACTACCCTGTCCCTGTCACACAGATCATGTTTAAAGTGGTTTGGTGTGGCTAAGAATATCTTTGTGTATTTTGAGTTCTCCAGAACGGTAAAGGTGGCAGTAAAATCCCCTCTCCATAGCTGCATTGGAGGGTTTAACTTTGGTATGAAGTGCACAGTCCACTGTGCATAACAACCTCAAAGTGAGGACCTCCAAGATAATGAAGAGATACAAAATAAACACACAAATGAGAAATGGTCCTGGTCTACAAATGAGAAATGGTCCTGCTCTACAACTGGAAAATTCAATGTTGTAGTTTTTTTAAAAAAATAAATAACTCTACCTAATTGGAAAAAGTATTTGGTAAGTTCCTGTATCTATGATTTCTGTGAAAAAAATAATTTGGAGCGTTAGCCTTTGGCTAATGAATTGATTCATTGTGAGGTATACACTGAATATTTTATTAATAACTTTTATTGAGTGTTATATAGATTCTTTGTACATCTGCTTTTGCATATTATAAAACACTCTGAATAGAGGAAATACACAATTGAAAAAAAAATAAATCATAAAAGGCTCCTGTTCTTTCTGAAAACTACAGTTCCATCTCAAATTCTGGGCAAGTATAACTGTAACTCAAAATTATGCATAACCTTGTTTTCCTTTTCATAAAGATTCCTTGTGCATTTCATATTCAGGTAGTACAGCATCTGACATCTTTCCCCCTAAGCCATGGTCTGACCAAAGTTTCTCTAAGATGAAAAGAGGTATCATTATGACATAAAACAAGCCTGTCAAAACAGGTTTGTTGAACTCCCCCCCCCCCCGTATTAATTCAGGTAAGTATTTAGTTCATACTCTCCCATCAGTTCAACATCCTTAAGGTAAGTTGTCAATCAATGCGAAACCATGTATATACATAAATATATTCAGTCCATCTTGGTTCATCAACATTTTATATGAATCCACTCAGGTAAGTATTCTGTGCGTATTCAATGATAAGTCCAAAACTGTGCACAGGCATAAGTCCAAATTCTTTTAAACACAAAGAGGAAAACGCATTGCGCCTAATCCGCGTTTTTCGATGGCTTCATCAGCCTCACAGGTTGTAGATATAATTTATATTGGCTTAATATGGGTACTTTTCTCTCAATCTGAGCTGACATATCCCATCATGCCATGTATATAGATATACACATTTGAAATATTAGTTATAGCCAGAGTGCAACAGTAGTGGTAGAGCATACCATCTATGTCTTCCATCTATGTCTTCAATCAACAAAATGAGGCATGGTTGTATGAATAGGCTAAAATTTGAGCCAGGATGGTTTGGGCAAAACTACCTTTAGTTAGACCTGCATTGAAGGAACATGAGGAATTGCTCCATCATAATTTAGGTCCCATTTTTAACATGTCTGAGTTTAAGATTACTGAGTCTGATGCTGCTGTTCTGAGGTGCAGTTGAGATATAGCTCTAATGCAGCATTATAGTGCTAAAAATCTGAGCCAAAACCAAAGTGTATTTCCTTTGTGCTTCCATTGTGAGCTTCTGGAGCTATTTCTCTTGCTATTGTTAGAGACAGCTTGCTAGACGTTTGGTCTGATGCAGCAAGGTGATGACAATCTTTATGCTATTAAAACCATTAATTTTATTGATTGGTTTAATATGGATATAAGAGGACTGAAGTCAGTAGAGTGCTTTGTTCTCAGTGTGATATCTGCATAATTTCCTAAATTTCCTTTTCATCCCTCTTGAGCTTAGCCCCATTCCTGATAGATGAAAAATGGGACATGATGTAATTTCCTCTGTAATTGCCATAATATTACTGTGGCCTTCATCATCACTGAGGAAATGCTGGGTCCTTCTTCTGTCCCTATCTATATCATTTGGTAATACAGTTCCATGAAAGCCAGGGTGATGTAGTGGTTACGGTGTTGGATTACAATCTGGGAAACCCAGTTTTGAATCCCCTCTCAACCATGGAAACTTGCTGAGTGACTTTGAGCCAGTCTCAGTCCTGACCCTGACTAGTTTGGATGGTAGACCTGCACAGAATACCAGGGTCATGACACAGAGGCAGGCAATGGCAAACCCACTCCAAACACCTCTTGCCTTGCAAACCTTATGGGGTCATCATAAGTCAGATGTGACTTGACAGTACAAAAAAAAAAAGTTCCGTTCCAGTGCTCTGCAAGGGCTACTTAGAGCAGGGTCTAAGCAGATCTGTGGGATCTGGATTGGATATAGGTTGTGTGAGAATGGTAGTCTGTCCCCGCTGTTCTATCCCTTGTATCTCTACACAACAAAAATGTCACTACTCAAGACCATATATTTAATTTGTGGGGGGGGGGGATCTTGCTTTTGCTTTTCATAATTGCAGTAATAAACACCACCTTCTCATAGTTGCTGAATGCTTGTGTTGATTCTTTTGTTTCTGCAGCCTTTGTACAGTGGATCCTTGATTTCATTTTCATTGCATTGGGGTGACACCAATGCCATATAGATTTGTCTTGGAAAACAAGCACAAAATGATAAAATTTGTTATATGCTTGGTCGGAGGCTTCTGCAATAGCCAGGCACTTTTCATGCTGCCATTTTCAATGAATTGGCCTGACAATAATGGTCACAAAGTTTTATGCGGGGAAATAAAGACTAAAATGGGTCACAAGACATATAATTGTTTTAGTTGAAAAGTTCAGCAAGGCTTAGACACATTGGGCATTTGGACATTGATTTTGTTTCCTAACAGCAGCATTGAGTTTCAATCACCACACTGTCAAAACTTAGTGTTGTAAATGATTTACTTTTTCTGCAGTGCAGTGATAGTATTACGGTACCACTTTAAAAGGAAAGTTTCAATATAGATAATATCCTCGCTTGCAGAAAAAACCACATACTTAAAACATAATGCAGAGAAAGCAAGGCCACTTTTAGGGACTCTAAGCAGGAACAAGAAACTTAGTAACGATGCGTAGAGCTAACCTAGTGAGTGACCCTTGACTATGTATATGTGCTTAGGCCTTCTTCAGAGTACAGAAGTAACTATGGCCCTTTCCCCACTTATCTTAAGCCCCACGCTACTCTCCTCAAGTAGCGCGGGGTCCAGCTGCCCTCCCCACTTCAGGGGTGGTGAGAACGCAGCGGCCCTGATGCTGCCTCTCTCGCGCCCCCTGGGCGCGCACAATTCCTGCTGCCTTTTGAAATGGTGCCTTTTGACGACCCCGCGCAGAGCGCGGGTTCGTGGGGAAGCCGGGGCGCGTGCCAGGAATTGCACGCGCCGGGAATTGCGCGCAGCAACCCTCGGACAAAGGTGAGTGGGGAAAGGGCCTAAGAATGTGTCATATTATCAACCTTCATGATTGCCAGGCAGTTTGGCATCTTTGTGTCTGCCTTGCTAAGTGTAAATAACAGGATCTTCTAACAGAGCAGGGTCACTTAGTTCTTTATCTATGGGGCTCTGGTCTCTATGAACTAACTGCTGGGATAGTAGGCTGGACAAGGCCCTGTCTAGGGTTGCCAACTTCCAGGTGATAGCTGGAGACCTCCTGGGATTCCAAATGATTCCCAGACAACATAGATAAGTTTACCAGAAGAAAATGGCCACTTTGGAACTCTATGGCAACATGCACCACACTTCAACTCTCCCACTCCCCCAAAATTTCCAGGCATTTCCCAACCCTAGCTGACAACACTATGTTTATCTGTTTGTCTCTGGAATGTCTGTGCTGCCTTTCCAGACACCCTCTTGAGGCTGCTCACAAAATAAAACATGATCAAATCATCAAAATAATATCACTAAAAATCCAAACCAAATGTGGTTTTTTAATGATATTAAACTAAATTAACAAACCCCAGCCATTCACACACATAATGCAAACAAAACACTGTGCAGATCACAACACAGAGTAAAACATTAATTTAGCCTAAATTAGTTAGTTATTTAGGCTAGCTATGGGGCTCTGGTCTCTATGAACTAACTGCTGGGATAGTAGGCTAAATTATTGTTGTAAAGCAATCCTCAGATCTGTTGCAAAGATCCGTTGTAAAGCAGATTGTGAAAACAATGTTTAAGGATCAAATTCTACTTTAAAAGAAGAAATGTTTTGTTCTGACAACATAAGAGAGTAAGTTGGATGCCAGGAAAGTACTATGGGGAAAGACATTTCAAGGTGTCCCCACTGAAAAAGCCCTGTCTGGGATCACTACCAATCTCACATTTGAAAGAAGAGAGACACAGAAAGCAGGGGCCCACAGGGACAGGGGGGGTCAAATGACCCCGGGTGCAACAGTTGTGGGGCACAAAATTGCCCCGACCCCTCTCCTCCCCCATGCTGACCTGGTTCAGAAGAGCTGGGTCAGTGCGTGGGAGGCGCCTAAAGATGAGCCACAGCATAGAGCAATCACCTTAGCTAGGTGTAATGCCCTGCCTTCTTCCTTTAGCCTTGGACGCCACCTTGGAATCCCACATAAAGAAAGAAAATGCCCATGTGGCGTGGGTTCTGTGGAAACAGTATCTCATATGCTGTTGAATTGTCCTTTTTATGAGATAGGTAGGAAGAAGTACATAATCCCCTTCCTGTATGGAAGTGAAGGCATTACAGATAAACAGAAGGTTATATATCTTTTAAACAGCCACAACTACGAGCTGTTGGAAGCGGTGGCTAAATTTTTAAATGGTGTTATTTTAACTCGTCAGAAATTATAAAGTTGTAAAGGCTGTTATTATCTTGCTAAGTTAATCTTAAACAATTTATATGCCATTAAAGGTATTCGAAATCGAAAGATGAGCCACAGCACCCATCCAAGCCACCTCCTTCCCTCCCCAGGCCCTCGGAGGCAGGGCAGCTTGGATGGGCACTGCAGTAACAGCCCCCCCTGCTTGCAGGCCAGCTTCTGCCCTCCCTAGGGTCACTGCAGTGCCTGTCAGAGCCGATCCCCGTCTCCAATAATAGTATCTGATCTCCAGAAAAGCAGACACAAAGATTTCTCCATGCACACACTCACAAATATTATAAACCCTGTTGATAGTCAGCTTGGATCATTTGAAAAGTTCCTCCTACCTTTTCATTCTGTTGTATTTTGTGTTATATTGATGGTGCTAAATTTGTATAACTAGACTGACATATTTCAAATCTATGTTTCCCCTAAGAAGACTCAACTTGTCAGATAAATGTTCTGGTGGCAGCAAAGTTTGTAGTTCAGAGGAAAACAATTATTTGGCAAAGTGGCTGCCTGTTGTGCTAATGTGACAGAACTTATAGTTTTCCTGTATATCTCTGATCATTTGTGAATTATGAGAAATCTAAAGTTATACCTCTCGGAAAATGAAAATTCAAAGCAGGTCTATGAAGAATCCTGCTCAAGTCTATGCAATGGGGCTTATTCCCAGAGCCCTTCGGGGGTAGGGCGGTATAAAAAACTCAAAAATAAATAAAATAAATGAAATAAAATAAAAGATGTTCTTGGGATCACTGTTACTATTGCAGTGCATATTATGTATTAAGATTTATGTGATTGGGGCTTTTGGTGGAGCATCTGAGCATGGAAACATTAGGAAAGACACTCATTTTAGGCTGAGCATTGGCCAAGTCTCCATCCTTCCCTAAAGGCAAGACTCACATGCAGATATTTTGCTCAACATTTTACTGTCCATCAACTGCAATATGTACCACACTGGAGAAGTCTCCACTTCAGAATTCCTGAATTCCATTCCCAGGGTAGTTAGCACTGTTCTTTAGTACCCCCTTTCTCTCCTGCAATCCTCCCCCAGGTTCTGCTTCTCAGTCCAGAGATTCCTATCTTCTCAGTCCAGAGATTCCTACCACCCACCCTGTTCAGTGGCACGCCTCCCAGGTCTGTGGCTGAAACCCTACTTTAACCCTAAAGGTATCTTCTCTCCACACACTGCTACTGTATGTACAAGCCACCCACACTGCACTGTCAGAATTTTTGGTCACATTCTGGCCATTGGTTGCTCTGCCCATTGCCCCCTTTGGTCCTCCAAACCCTTAGCCAATGCCCCCATCTTCTGTGGTGTTCTTGGTCCCTCAGGTGATCCATGTACCAGCCTCAGTGCAACATTTTACAATAAATGCTAGTAATTCAGAAGATCCAGATTATATTTAGCCACGTTTGCTGTAACTCTTAGATTACAAAGGAGCCTTTTCAGATACCAATGCACAAAAACATGTTTTTATTGCTCTTGCTGGTATAAATAAGTACTTTAATGCCCATTTAGCAGCAACATTATTTTTCCATTCTATGTTGTTATGGAATGATAGAATTGTCTATGTGGAAATGTACGGATAGAAATAATAGGTATATCATCTTTTAAGTGTCTGACATATTGACAATGCCCGGTAGCAGTAATACTAGCATTTTTAATACTACATATACTTACATTGAGGGCCAAGTGACTGTCTGGGACATTTAAGAATTGAAAATATAAGAAGGAAATTTTCCTTATGTTTTTGTAAGTTGGTATAGAAGCTTTGTTTTATTCCCTGAGTTACAGTGTGCCAGATCACAACATGCAGCAATCGTATGACTACCTGTGTAGTGTGTAATTCTGAACAGTGCAGCGTTTCAGGGGATATTTTGAGATACAATGGGCTGGGGTAGCCAAGGAGATCATGCTCTGCTGATGGAAATCCTTCTGTCAACAGCAATTTTGGTGGACTCCAGGCTGAAATTTCGTCATATCAATAAGGACAGATGTGAGGACAGACAGTGACAGTGTACCCATAGAATTATGACAATGAACCCACCTCAACTAAGTTTAGTGAATTAGCACCCTGACAATTGCAATCTCATTTAGAAAAGGTACTATGAAAGGGGAGCCAGGTTATGCTGATGTGGATGGCTTGGCAGTAATTGTTCAGGTTCTGAGGTGCTCAAGGGTCAGTTATCCTTAGTCCTTCTATGTAACCTTTCTGCCCATTTCTTTGTCCCATGATGACAACTCTGTATTTTTTGCTATGGTTCATGTTTGATTTGTTAAGTCCACTGATGTTATCCATATAGGCCAACTCGATGGGATGTAATGAGTTAGGAATTTAATCCTAGTGCAACAGTTCACAGATGGAGCAGCAAACAGAAATATGCAATACAGAAATCTTGTTAGCAGTTGGCTTAAATGACATGCCATCTGCAATCAGAATATGGCTTGGCTTAAGACGGCACAGAGCTTTAAAAAGCATATTTAAAATGTATTGTTTTAAACAGTGCTAAGAAATGTGCTGAAATTTTTCACACAGCTACAAAGTATCATGTGAGAGTAGGTGAAATGCAAATGATGGAATGTCCTTATTTCTGTTTGCTTTACATGGAAAACCAAATGCTACTTTCTTCTTCTGTTTCAACTACTCAAATCGTGTGTTATGGCAGCTTCTAATGCAATTTGCTGGTCATTGCTAGATTTTATGGCACCTACATTTTTTGGCTTGTGCCTAATGTAGGCAATCACTAAGCAAGGAGAACTCTTATTCTGAAAAAAATGTACATTCAAGTCACAAAGCATAACTGTATTTGACACATCAGTCAGAAAGCATGAGCAATTTCATCTTGATGCACTTAATGCACAGCTTTTGTGAGAGTTTTTATTAGAATATTGTATATGGAAAGAAAATTGGTGCTATCTATTCTTGTTTGTTCCATCTAAATAGGATGCAGTCTCTTCCAGAGACAAAACATGAGAAGAGAACATTTCCTAGCATTTAACTAGATTCAGGTTGTCCCACAAGATTTCTCAGTCTTTGGCAAGCGTGAAAAATAAGGGTGGCTTAAACATCTACCACCATGGCTCATGAGCAGGAAGCCAACCCCTCAGCAGTCTGTTCTGCTTGTGTTTGAGGGGCCTGACTGTATTCAGTGGCCTTCATGAAAGACCCACCAACACTCAGCAGCTCCCTGTGCCTTCTATTCCGGCACAAACAGCTCTGTCGTTTCTTGCATCTTGCCTAGCTTTCACAGGGCAGCCACTGTTACTCAGCAACTGCCTCCTACACTTCCCCTCTCACCCACGGATCCATCCTTCCTACTTTGCACACCCTTGCACCTGCCTTCTTTCCCACAGACCTTCCATTGCTTTCTGTTCAGCAGCTGCCTTTGGCTGCCTGTGGTGAGGCAAAGAGATCTGAGGCCCAGCACAGCATTGTTGCCTGTGAGACCTGCCTACCATAAAGTTCATGATATCCTTAAAGAGGATTTTGGTATGTGGTATGTGGTGAAGCAGATGGCTTGATTTCAATAAGCATTATTGGGTTGTGTGCATATATCCCAAGTGAACTTCTATACTTTTCCCAAGTCCTTTCCTATCCTTTATTTTGATTTTTTTGTTTCCTGCCCCTTTCTCAAACCTGTTATTTGAAAGCAGTGGTTTTGCACAGACATTTGTAGATTCACATATCACCAGTTCACACAATGAATAACATAAGGGAAAGTGTGAACTGACCTTTTGTATCACAAAAGATCTTTTGGGGGATTTTGTAACATTACATTGAGACATAATTTGCCATAAAAGTAGGATTTGAAGTAACCTGTTGCAAGGGAGTAAAGAACCTAGGTTCCTTGTGGTTGTTCAGGTACTTTCTTTGACCCATCTAAGAGGGTTTTCTACACAGTCTGATACTAACAATCTGTTATCACATAGGTTCATGCAACAAGTAGTCAACTTTGTGGGAAGAGGCAATGGATCATCCGAAGTCCATTGTTAGTGCCTTTGAACTGAGTGGCCCTTCTAGTGTTGACACTTCTCCTCTGGCCAGCGGTGGAGAATGAAGTGGTAGGACTGTCAGATCCAAGTTGGAAAACTCCTGGAAATTTGAGAATGGAGCCTGCCAAAAACATTGACCTCAGTCCCTTCTGACCAGCAGTATGGAATGGTAGGGTTGCCAGATCAAAGTTGGGAAACTCCTGGAAATCTGAGAATGGAGCCTGGAGAAGACATTGGAAATTTGAGAATGGAGCCTGGAGAAGGCATTGACCTCAACAGGGTACAATGTCATAGTAGACTATGTCCTCCAAAGTATTCATTTTATTCAGGAGGACTGATCTCTGTAGTCTGTAGATGAGCCATAATTCCAAGGGATCCCCTGGTCTCAGCTGGAGGCTAGCATCCCTTAGGCCCTGCAGTGCTGGTTTGTAGTACCGCAGGGGCTATTCAGTCTGGCTTGCTGCAGAGATGCAAGGGGGCATCACGTCCAGAGCCTCTGGTTCTAGGGTTTCAATCATCACAGCAGCCTGCCATTTATATTCTAAGTGGGGCCAACCACACACTTTTTCCTTATCTTATATATAAACCTTTAATGGCATAATTAAAACAGCAGCAATATACCAGAAAAATGGCGACCTCAGTGTAATGATACAATCTCCAGTACAGTTATAACCGTTTGCTGATGACAGAGCACAAAAAGTTAGCCAGCGCTTCCAATACACTTGCAGAACCACAATCCAACATCGTTACCACAATTGATAGGATTAATATTATCCAATGGGGGGTTTTAAATCCACGGTTTAGATATTTATTCCCACTGGCTAAACTGCGTAACGGGCAGTGTAATATCAATGCGTGTTGGATTGATTCTTCGTAAAAGCTGAACTGCAGGGACAAAATCTTCATTAAAAGGCACTCCTTCTGTATTCTGCCCTGGAGTGGTAGCTGAAGGGAGAATATTGCACTCTGGCAAGGGTCAGGGCTCGCCGCAATTTGGGTTCCTAAGACCAAATGGAAATACTTGGCCATGGTATAGGGGTTATTTTAATGGGTATACCCAAGTGCAAGGGAGAGCAGCGTTTATTAGCCTGCTGCATCAGGTGACTATACTCGAGATCATACAATCTCTTTTTGATAGTCAGCTTTAGCTCATTGGCATTCATTAAAACCAATGCATCCAAGGATAGACCCATTTCATGGATTTTCGCCTCAACAAAGGGACCCTCACCACTCGGTTTTGGCTATAGAAAGAAAGAGGCCTGGTAGGTAAAGCTTTTGTGACAGTTGTTAAAAGCACAATCAGATCCAGAATTGGAAGGTCATGCACCACATGCTCTTGTATGGAGTAGATGTTGGCCCACCTCCAAACAGACCGCAGCATATGGGACTGAGTGAGGTAAGCCGAGTATACTATAGAGAAAGCATGACTGAACTCTTTCCATATCGCAGCTCCATGCTTGTATCCACAGTGGGATTCCGTATAGTAATTGCATGGTGATTTTAGCATTAAATGCCTTAATGGCTGCAGGTACAAATTCAAGTAATGAACTTTTTCCTTATCAATACCAGGCATTTTCTAGATTAGGGTGGTTGAGCATACTTATTTTTAAAAGTCCACACACTAAACTTGCCTCTTTGAAGAGCTGTCGCTTCACATCTTGGCAGCTACCTGTTGGAATGCACCAAGATTATTCTCAGCTGTTGGAAGGATCCTTTTTTCCTTTCTGTTTTATTTATCATTGTTGGAAAGAATGTTAATTCAAACAAATGGGAGAAAAAAAGAAGCTCCCAAGTCTAATAAAAGAAGTAGTACCGGGGAAGGGTGAGCAAAGAGTGAAAATAAAAAAGACATTTTATTTCATTTAATTGAGACATGTTGGAGATGTTCAGGGGAGAAGACAAGCACAATGGTTTGTAGCTGCAGCATTCGTAGAAGGAATACAGATGATCATTTACCAAAGACTTAATTGGACATGGTGAGCTTATAACCATTTGGAATGTGAGAAAAGTCAGGACTTGACCCACATAGCTTCAAGTTTTGCAAGCATCCCTAATGAATATTTAAAACACAGGTCAGGGTGAACCCCCCCCCCATTCCTCCCTTGGAATGCAAAAAAAGATACTTCAAATAGTGTGTGGCCCTTTTAAGGAGTTACTTTTTAAAAGGAGGTGATGCCTTATTCAAACATCAAAATAATCTCTTGATAAGAATACAGAGTTACAATGCTATGAGTGGGGGGTGGAGTACATGGAGGGGGCAGGAGGAAATGGCGGATGACGTTACAATTTTACTTAGGTCTTATGTGGAACAGGTTATAACTGCCTTGAAACAGATGATATTACATAGGCAGATCCTGTACACCTGTTTTCTCCCAATACCTGTTCTTCTGCTCCCTGCTGACTTCAGTTGTCACCTGATAACCTCAGTTACCTTTGACTTTTTGCCTAGTTGATGAAAATCTATTCTGTTTTTGCTAAACTTAGCTGCAGTGGCCAGGATTAGACACTGACTGCTTAGCGGATTTGTATAAAAGAATCTGTCAGACATGTTTATGTTAAATTATCGATGCGCAGATTAGATTGCTTTAATTTTATCTTGTGCAATTGCCTGTCATCTGCTCAGGACATGTGAGGAAGTTATCAGCCATTATTTCAATCAATCAATCAATTTTATTACAATCCAAGATCAGCAACCAAAAACAAAAAAAGCAATAAATGGTACAGATCAATCTTATAAGACATATAATCAGTGTATAAGACATGTAATCAAAGTTTACACTCTGTTCTGTCAATGCTGTTATTATTCCTTCTGTGTAGTTTTGGAGAATGGATTTAAGTATAATAATCCCAGGAGCCATTATTTAAATAAACCTCAGCAAAGAAATTCATATATCAGGTTGCTTAAAACATATGAGAAAATGGAAATTAATCTCCAGGTAAAGAGATAGTAAGACATTAGTACACAAAGACTGCAGCCCAATTCAAAATAAATGTGCATAGTTCTGTTACAAAATGTGTAATTGAGCAATTTCAAATCTAACCAGTGTTTGAATGGTATGAATTTCATCAGATGTCTCTTGATAGGAAGCCCAGTAGGCACATCAATTTTTATCCAATGTGAGTCAAATCCTTATGTCCACAGACTTCGCCCAATAACTTCATGCCAAGTCTGACTATTCTCTACTTGTCAGGCAACTCTGCTTCCCTCACACACCGCTTTATTGTTTGGTGAACTTGGACTGGTCTTGGTGAGTCTTGTTAGACTTCTCAGAACCATTTGTACCTGGAGTCATTTGGATGATCAAGTGTCTATCATACTTTGCTTGGCAGATACAGTACTGGTCTCGTAGCACTACCATGGCAACTCCAGTCAAGCATTATGTGGAAAAGAAGTTCTTATATTTGATGCTTTGGACTCAGGTGACATTCTGGTAACTTTGAAAATCAGATTGTTTGAACTCTTTAGTATTGGTAGATAAAACAATGGAGTTGTGTATTTCATATGGGCAAAGTAATAATTATTTGTTTGCAGTTTAACATAATGCTGGAGACCTTCTTTTTTCAATGAGATGCTACCCTCCTCTATACAATGGCCTAGTTGCTATAGTGTCTGTCTTGCAGACAAAAAGTGCAGACAAAAATACTGCTCTTTTTTGCTGTTGTTCCAGCTGTGCTTTTGGTATTGCAAATAAAGTCCTGTGACCATTTCTGCCAACCATGTTGTGGTATTGAATTACGAGGAGGTGGGTTAACCGAGAATGTAGGCGTATGCCTTTTTAATGTGCTATTTCCTGCAGTCTCTTGAGATATTTTATTAGGAGACTGGTTTAATGGTGTGCCATTTTCTGCTTCATGTTTTTCAAGAGATTCTGAACGTTTGATCTATAGCATGAATTATGATGGCAGTCTATAGCACTTTGATTTTTTAAAAAATATTTCCTTTCTAGAGTTTTCTGCTGTACTTGGCTAGATGTTACATGCCTGACACACAAATTCCATACAGATGGGATCAAAGATTGAAAGGTGACACCAATTGACAATTTGGTTGCTTTGGCTGATAATCACTCCTGAGAACTCAATGGGAGAACATGACCTTCCTAGCTCTTCTGGATCTCCCTCACCAGCCTCCAGTTCTACCTACTGAGCTGCCCCTTGTCTTTGGGACTGGTTTAAATCCTATCTAAGTGGTTGGTTTCAGAAGGTGGTGCTGGTGGATCCTTGTTCTGCTCCATGTCTTCTTGTTCTTATTCTGCTCCATGACCACTGGTCTGCAGGGTTCTGCAGGTTTGATCTTAACCCCCATGCTTTTTAATATCTATGTGAAGCCACTCAGAGATCTTTATCAGGAGATGGGCTGTTACATCACCAATATCTGGATTGGGCTCTAAGTGCCAATTTCAACCCAGGGTTCTCACATCTAAAGTTCATAGTGATGTTACAGTCATCACATGGAAATCAAACTTGCACTGTTTGTAATGCCCACTTTTCCTCATGTGGATCAGTCACATTCTTAAATTGCTGATCTGTTTGCAGTTTAACATGAGTTGTGTTTCAAGATTAGATACTTCTTTTACATCTCCAGAGTCTGTGGTACTCATTGTAACACTACGTTGGAGGTTGGTAGCTCTATTGGTGCATGCTCAGTGTCTTGCAGGAAAAATATTGTGAAATATGATGCACATTTAATGAGATTTCAGCCAAGGCTATCTGCAATGCCTTCTCTGAATAGAAACTACAGTTGCCAAGTGAGGCTACAAGAATCCATATGTGCAAAATGTTTGCGGTCCAGTTAATGTCATGTTCAAATTCAGGTCTCTATGCACCAGCTGGACTCAGGTGGTCTAAATGGACAACCCAAGCAATCACTTCAGGAGCAAAGCATCTCTTTTGAGAGTATTTTTGAGAAGTGACTAGGACAAAAGAATGTCCTGGACAATTTCTGGGGGGAGGGAAAAGTTTTCAGATAACCAAGATTCATTTTTCCTGTTCAGCCAAGTAGGCTCCCCCCACCCCCAATAATTTACCTGAACAGAAGAACAATTCTAAGTTGGTCTATTTGGAAGTAAATCCCATTGTATTCAATGGGGCTTACTCACAGAAAAAAATGTTCTGGATTGCACTTAGGTTTTTTTGTTGCACTGGCTGTGGTCTTTTCTTTATCCTCCAGAAGGTCTTGTCCCCAAAGAGAATGAATTACCAGCACTTTAACTGCAAAAGATGGCAGTGCTACTGTCAGTTTGTATATTTATATACATTAAAATAAACCAAATCCATGAGAATGTTCCACATCTTTCTTCCTTGAGATCTTCTGATGAGAAAGCATTTTTCTGCAATGTTTATTTCAGGGGCACCATTTAAGGAAGTCCCATTTCCTTATTCTCCCTCCGTTGGGCTTATGTATTACACAGGAAATCTGTATTTCTGGTTATTTCATTGGTGTTTTTTACCACGTGATCAAAGAGAAATATGATATAGAAATAAATAGACCTGTGATCAAGGAACATACGTTAAAATAACAAATCCATTTAGCTAAAATGAATCAAGTGACTGATTCACTGCTATGCTATAAATAGTCTGGGCTCTAAAAGGACTTAAAATAAATCAAATTAAACATGCTTACACCCATAAATATCAGTGAGTTTAGGCATGTTGAGCCATATGTTGGATTGAGGTCAATCCCTTTTCAAATTTGACCTTGACTGTTACCCAAGAATGAGTTGTTACACCAGCATGGGGTGGATTTCCTTTATTATGTTCTTCCATTAGTCTGAAGTTTCCATCTGTGCCGCATCACATCCCTCCTTAATTTTGATTTAGCTAACAGAATTTCTAAAATTATTTCCAGAACTGGACCACCCAAGGTGGGCTGCAATGTAAAGTGACTTCTGTTCATTTGCATCTTTGCATTGTATTCCTAATCTGGAGGAACAGGGTTTGATTCCCAGCTCTGCCGTCTGAGCTGTGGAGGCTTATCTGGGGAATTCAGATTAGCCTGTGCACTCCCACACACGCCAGCTGGGTGACCTTGGGTAAGTCACAGTTTTTTTGAGCTCTCTCAGCCCCACTCACCTCACAGGGTGTTTGTTGTGAGGGGGGAAGGGCAAGGTGATTGTAAACCCCTTTGAGTCTCCTACAGGAGAGAAAGGGGGGATATAAATCCAAACTACTCTTCTTCTTCTTCTTCTTCTTCTTCTTCTTCTTCTTCTTCTTCTTCTAATGTTCATGTGTGCATTGATATAACAATGCTAAGGGGAAGGAGCTGATACGTTTGACTGTAACTGTGTATGAAGGTTCTTTTTGTGCAGCATCTCACTAGTTTGCACACAAATAGAACCTTTCTGCAGTGATTTGTAAAATCAAGACAATTTTTTTGAGGGGCAGTTCTAAACCAATCTAGTTTTCAATCCTAAGAACATGTTCCAGGAGTAAGCCTCATTGAATGTAGTGGGACTAACTTCCAAGTGGACCTGCCTAGGACATTTCCAAATTGAGGAGGAACAAACATGCAGATGAACTGGGAAAAAAACTGCAGACTTCTTCACATGGCAGGGGCATAGTATTTAAAATTCAGATGTTTAAAAAGAAAAACCTAGAAATCCTAATGTGGTGAAGTGGTTAAGAAAATGTGGACTCTAATCTGGAGAATCAGGTTTGATTCCCCACTCCTCCACATAAGCAGCAGACTGTTATCTGGGGAACTGGATTTCTTTTCCCGCTCCATCAAATGAAGCCTTATGGACTAGTCACAGTCCTCTCAGAAGTCTCTCAGCCCCACTTACCTCACAAGGGCCTATTGGAGGAAGAGGAAGGGAAGGAGTTTGTAAGCTGCTTTGAGACTCCTTACAGAAGAGAAAAGCAGGATATAAATCCAAACTCTTCTCCTTCTTCAGAATAAAATCAGGTAATTTGGATCTTCAAAGTTGCGGGATAGATTTGGATGACAATTTCACAAGTTCTGTACTTTGAACACACCTCTGCAAAAATATGCTTGCACTGGAATATGAAATGGCATGAATCCGATTGCTTAGTATGCTTATTAAAACACCACTATCCCATCTTTCTCTCCACCAGTGATGACCTGGGGCACCTCACAAAGTCATCAGCATTATATTAAAATTTAACTCCCAGCATATCAACTGAAACAATTGTGTATATCTCTCACTGAAGAGATTCATTCACACGCTATCAAAAGACCTTTTGAGTATAATGAAGAATCTTCAGACCCAGACTGGCATGGGAGCCCTCCTCATCAGAAAGATGATGCCATAGTTGAAAACAGGCCACTTTGACCTGTGGCTAAATCTCTTCCACTGCAAAGATGGGACTTAGTTCATGTTCGCTAGACCATACTGGGTGCAAATGAATAAAGAAGAAACTTGCAAAATAAACTTCATCATGCTAGTTCTTTAAAAAAAAGAAACAATTCATTTGGTGCCAGGCAGGATCTGGATTGAGTGCAAATATCAACAGACAAAACTGTGAACTGTAATTTCTGCTTTCTGTTTCTTCGTTTTTTAACGACCTCTTTCTATTTTGTCTGGTCCAACAATTGTATATCTGTGAGCTTCAGTGAGCATATTTAGTTAGCACTGCTTTATACTTCATTTTGACTATTTCCTGATCCAGTTTTCATAAAAGTGATGAGCTAAAGACTGAACTTTAATGCATACAAAAAAGAGTGCCATTAACACTTTGGTCCATATACTGCAACCACCAGACTTAAGGTTATGCCAGAAAAGGGTTGGGAAGGGGGAAGAAAGATGAAATATTTTAGTCAGATAAGATAAATGGACACAGACATCTGTAATAAACCCCTCTGTAATAAGGTTAGTTAAAATTCATCAAGTACTTTGATAATGCTAACTCCCTTCATTAAAAGGCAGCCTTGCTACAATTTTTTAGCCATAGATATCATAAATAAAAGAATTTAGGTATGTGACAGCTGTTCCTGTTAGATAAGAAACGTATTGTGAAACAGTGGAGAAGTAATTTTCCTTCAACTTATTTATAGGCTGTAAAAGTGGAAGGCGGGGGAAGGGGGAGCGAATGAAAAATCAATCCCCTGTTTGGAAAGAAAACTCAATACTTATTTGGTAAACATTATGAATTGGTACAATGTTACAGCCATTCCACTTCATTCCCTGCTGTTTCTAGATATTAATCTGCATGGGGAAGAATTCTCAGTGATTTCCAAAGGTGTTTCATGGTTACCTGTCAAAATGTTGTAGGGCGGCTGCCCATTCACTAACAGCTATTTGTCTTTAACTGGGTCTCATGACACAGCACATATTGAATGTACTGTAATTCATAACAAGTAACTCAGCTGTGCTTTCTACAAACTTTAAATCTTTTCCTGTCTGACTCTTGGGGCTGGGTCATGCATGTCTTATGGACATCACCAGAGTTCCCTAGTTATGAAAACCTAGGGATAGTTCACAAATAAATGTCTATCATTTATAATATACAAACAATACAAATATACTACAATACAAAATCATACAAAATTTACACACAGTGCATTGGAGTTATTTTTATGTGTCGAACTGCCTGTTGACAAGTTTTAGCAGTTCATACATGAAGACAGACACTTAATTTCTCCCCGCTTGAGACTTCATGGTTATGAGTCACTTCATGGCTATGAGCAGTTCATACATGATGACAGACACTTAATTTCTCCACGCTTGAATCTTCATGGCTATTAATCACTTTCACTAGCGAGGTGTAGTGGGTAAGAGCAGGTGGATTCAATATTTTTATCAACGACTTGGATTATGGAATAGAGGGCATGCTAATCAAATTTGCAGATGACACCAAATTGGGAGGGGTAGCCAATACACCAGAGTCAGAATTCAAAATGACCTGGACAAATTAGAGAGCTGAGCCAAAACAAACAAAATGAGTTTCACTGAGATAAATGTAAGATACTACACTTAAGACAGAAAAAAAATGAAATGCACAGATATAGGATGGGTAACACCTGGCTTGACAACACTACATGTGAAAGGGATCTGGGAGTCTTAGTAGACCACAAACTAAACATGAATCAGAGTGTGATGTGGCAGCCAAGAAAGCCAATGTGATTTTGGGCTATATCAATAGGAGTATAGTTTCAAGATCGAGGGATGTAATTGTATCTCTCTATTCTGCATTGGTTAGACCTCACCTGGAATATTGTGTACAATTCTGGGCACCGCAATTCAGGGAGGATATTGACAAGCTGGAAAGGGTCCAGAGGAGGGCAACCAAAATGGTAAAACATCTGGAATACATGCCCTACAAGGAGAGACTTAGGGAGCTGGGTATGTTTAGTTTGGAGAAGAGAAGGTCAAGAGGTGAAATGATAGTCATGTTTAGATATTTGAAGGGATGTCATTTTGGTGAGGGAGCAAGTTTGTTTTCTGCTGCTCCAGAGACTAGCACCCAGAGTGATGGATTCAAGTTGAAGGAAAAGAAATTCCACCTAGACATCAGGAAAAACTTCCTGACAGTAAGGGCTGTTCGACAGTGGAATGCACTACCTCAGAGTGTGGTGGAGTCTCCTTCTTTGGAGGTTTTTAAACAGAGATTCGATGGCCATCTGTCAGGAGTGCTTTGATTATGTGTTCCTGCATTGCAGGGGGTTGGACTTGATGGCCTTTGGAATCTCTTCCAACTCTATGATTCTAATCTGGAGAACTGGGTTTGATTCCTCATTCCTCCTGAATGGCAGAAGCTTATCTAGGGAACCAGATTTGTTTCCGCATTCCTACATTCTGCTGGGTGACCTTGGGATAGTCACAGTTCTTCGGAACTCTCTCAGCCCCACCTACCTCACAAGGTGTCTATTGTGGGACAAGGAAGGGAAAGGAGTTTGTAAGCCACCTTGAGTCTCCTTACAGGAGATAAAGGTGGGGCATAAATCTAAACTCTTCTTCTTCATTGGAAGGTTTTACATTTAATGTAGTGGGAAGTTTCTATCCATAGCATCTATTATTGTCTGTCCCCGGTAACCCATTCACACATGCAACTACATGATCATCAAGGGCAGATAGGGTTGCCAACCTCCAAGTGGTAGCTGGAGATTTTCTGGGATTACAACTGATCTCCAGGAGGCAAAGATCACTTCACCTGGAGAAAATGGCCAATTTGGCATGTGGACGCTATGGCATTATATACCACTGAAGACCTTTCTTTCCTCAACTTCACCCTCCTCAGGCTTCAACCCACCCCCCATCTCCAGATATTTCCCAATCCAGAGCTGGTGGCCCTAAAGGCACAAGCAAACCAGGCCTGGGCTGTGTTTTATACTAAATTCACTGCTAACGTTTTAGCAGTGATACAAGGGATTAGCAATTTCCTTGTTGGAAATTAGTTGTGCTTCTGCACTGCTGATACAGCAGATCCCACTCCACTAGCACTTCAACTTAGACTCCAAATGTTACAATTAAGCAGGTTTATTCAGGATGGGGAAGTGATGGGGAAGTGATGGGGAGGCTAGGTCACTAATTTGTGTAGTATCTTTGGTCCAGCCTTACTAGAGATGCAGCCGGGTAACACTAAAATCAACATGGTGGCAAGAACCTTATAGAACAGCATTTCCTGTAGTTTGGATATTTGGAGAACAGGTATGGTTTGTTCCTGCGTTAGAATTGTAGGCCACCACTTTTTCTCTCCAAATGATGCATATATTCATTTTCTGAATTTCTAAAGAGAGTGGGGGAGAGTGATGAGCAGGCATATTTCTTGCAGCTTTCAGAATATTAAAAAATGTTGCTTCCTGGACAGTTTGCACTGATTTCTAGCGTCCTTGTCTCTTCTTTGCCAAGTCAACCAGCAAAACATGTACCTTCTAGGTGATAATCATGTTTCAGGGTCAGACGTTGTACAGTCACTGCTCCTGTAGTGAAGGAGACATCCGTGAATCAACGTGGCCTGAGATTTCCTGCTATGGTGATTATCAGAGATACTGATAACTTTAAAAAAAATGATGGAAGCTCAAACTAATTTTTTGGAATGCAGCTTTTGTTAACATCTCTTTTGATTGCCATACAGCTTTCTCACAATTCAAAATGACCAGCATTGTGAGTATTCTTATCTCTGCTTTGTGACATTGCTCAACAAGATGGCAGCAGCACTGGTAGCTGCTCCTCATGCTCGATTACTTGATCATCTGTTTAAAAAGCAGGCAGACTAGGGTGTTTTGTTACTTTTGCCTCCCCAAACCTCATCCTCCTCAGGCTCCACTCCCAAAAATCTATTGGCAGCATTCCTTCTTCACTACTGTTGCTGCTCCTACTCGCTATCCCTTCTATTTCCTTCTCTTTTCTGTTGTTTGGGATATGCCAAAGGCATGCACCTCTGAAACACAAGTTTCTCAGATTAGAACTAATACCCTAAGAATGTTTAGCCATTGCAAGGAAAATGTCAGAAGCCCAGAAAGCGTTGGTCAATTTCATTTCAAGTGCCTTGTTATGGCCTAACAGGGGTAAGGGTTATATTGAAGGGAATCTCCACCAGCTGCTAAAAGTGTAACAGCACACATATAGTTTTTAAAAGTAGCAAAGGGGAATGAACTCACATTGGCAGATCAGGAGAGGGGCCAAGAGGAGTTCTTTTAGACTGTATAATACGGGGAAGGAATTCTTGCAATGAATATTCCACAGAGAAGCAAGAGTCCAAATTGAATTTAAATGTTTTATATAAATTTGTTCAAAAATACAAACACACAGTAAGACATAAGGGCACATACATTCAAGTTCCTAAGATATAAAAAGGTTTTAAAAGATAGATTGGATGATAGAAATGGAGAGGGGTTTTCAGGGTAATACATTACCTAAATTCAGCTGAAGAAGATCTTGTAGAAAGCAAGGATTCAAATGACCAGCATCTGAATCCAGGCGAAGGACGATATCGTGTCTCAAACTGACCAGACCAAGGAAGGTACAGGCTAGTAAGAGCACATGTGTTGGGGTGAACTAAACTTTTATACCCTGTTGCCCAGGTAGGGGCGGGAACAAGTGAGTTTTAAGTTTCATTTTTCTAAATTCTCTGGAACTTCCCATGCTGGGCTTGCTGGGCTGAGCCCTGTCTAAAAGCTCTTCTATTGTTCTAAACCTTGGGACAATGGGAGTCAATTGGTCCTAGATTATATCAGGAAGCACAGAATGGCTTTATGCAAAGTAACTCTTACAGTCTCTGCCTTCAGTATTCAGATTTGAATGAGGCTTGATTGATTCAGTATGGGATCTTGTTGTTAGGGAGATCATATCTGGAGGTTGGGGAAATGCAAGGAAACAACCATCTGTTGCTAGAAGAGATAGTGAAATTCAGCAACTGATGCTAAAGTGGCTTTCCATATTCTTTGTTTTAACAGTATCTTTGCAAGGTGTGGTAATCAAGATCATGCCCACAAACAAAATGAGACCTCCAGGTTATGCTGGAGTAACTCATTATCTTAACTCAGCTTTTGTTAAAGTAGTTTTGACCTTTTGGCTGTGGTCTGCCTTCAGCTTGGACACTCTGCTAACCACACAAAAATATGAGAGGTGGCTTCTGCCTATGTAGTTTAACAGGAAAATATTATGAAATAATATATATATATATATATATTATAGGATTGGTCAGAGGGCTTACAGCCTAGACTCTTATACTTCTTCAAATAAATATGTTAGAAGGATTCACGCAGTGTATTCAGGCTCACCAATTCTCTCTTAGTTCTCTTCCTTCAGAAATAATGGGGGGAAAGAGGGTTAATAAATGAGGGGCGCTCATTCCTGATTGAGAGACAACCTCTTTTGTAAGTATACATCTATTTTCTGTTTGGAAATGAGAGGTGTAATTGTAGCAAAGCATAGTGAGGAAACAATTGCCCAACTCTTTACAATGGAATCCTGGCATTTTTGAATACTTCATTACTTTTTTCCAAGGGTTCAAGGATACAGATTGTGACCAGAACAGGAAAAGCTTGAGCATCCCTTAATTTTCATCAAGTGATCCTTTCTGTTTAAAAGCATGGCACTTTTCACAAGGAAGAAAATGGTGGCTTAAGATTTCAGAGTATGTCAGCCATTCTCTAGCACATAGATGCCTTGACTCATAGTCAAGTGCTCATTATTGTAGAACTTTTTTACAAGTAACTTGGCACATTTCTCTGCCCTGCTTGCATAGCTTTAGACCCCACAATGTTTGCAGAAGGGAAACTTCCTGCTTGATCTAATATAGATTCAGTGACTTGAACTATAGATCTGGGAGTACCAAGAAAGGGTTATTAGATCCCTGGAAAAACAGCAAAGCAGATTTGTATAAATCAGATGCATTGTTCTCCTTTTCTGCTATATGCCTAAAGTAGTTTGCCATGTGATCATTTTTGCTTGAGAGCATGGCACCTTTCAAATAAGAAAATATAAAAGTAATGATCTTGTGACTGTTATTTTTTTTCCATTTTTTTCCCTTTTTCAGCTACGGTAACGTAAACCAGAGGCAAAGGACTGAGAAGGGGCTACTGTACGCTTTCCTCTGACAATACTGCTATGAAATGAATGAAGGGAGAAAGCCTGTTCTTCTCAAGGAACAAGATGTGCAGTCTTTTAGAAACTCCTTATAAACCTGCTTGAACAAAGAAGGCTCAGTTGCACATATGTGATTGCCTTCAAAGTTACTGAGCTGCTTCTTTGTGAATTATACCTTTTTCAGTAGAAGAGCTGTAATTCTAGAGTTATTGTCCCTGTTTGACTACAAGTCAGTTTTATTGTCAAGTTGCATTACCACACAATACATAAATAGTACAGGCTTGCTGCCCAGGATTGGCTTTTTATTTCTAATCAATATGTGGATTTCACTTGCTGTCCTCTCTGACCATGTGTGACCCTAATCTTTTTTCATTCCAGTTCTCCTTCCACTTCAACAATTTCTCATCTTTTTTTTACCTTCTTTACCCAAGCCACACCTAACAATTTTGTTTTAGACTTCTTATTTATTTATTTATTTTTCAAACTTATATACCGCCCAACCGCTCTGGGCGGTGAACAACATAAAAATTCAAATACAGATAAACATAAAAATCAAATACAAATTAATCACTAGATAATATAAATTAAAATGCAGCAATTAATACATTTTTGTATGCTGCCTTCTCATTCCCACAGGTCATGCTTTCTTGCTTATTTATTTAGAGAACTGATATGTTGTTTCTCCAGAGACCAGCTCATAATTTTAAAAAATTCAATAAAATTATAAAAAGCAGCAACATAAAAATGATCGATATTAAAATGAGCGATATTAAGCCAGGGACAAGGTGAGAGGAGAGTGATTCTTATTTTATTTCTTCTTTCAAGGAACTTTTGTCCACCTTTTCATTGGACCTAACCAGCCAGTGGCAGATACTGACTTTTCAGCCTGTCTGTCCCTTTTGTTGCATTTGGGAAGTTCACCATTTGCATGATCCATCCTATCTGTACAACCCAGAGGTGGAGCTACCAGGGGACAGGGGGGGTATACATTGCAGCGAACGGCCCCCCACACACGAACTTTAGTTCAGCCTGAAAGTGTAGGCTGGAAAAAGTGGCCTGTTCATTTGAGGCTGAAAATGGCCAGCTGGGAACTACACTCCCCAAAAAACCTTGCAAGCCCCAAGGTCTCCTGGGAAGTGTAGTTCCTATCAGGCCATTTTTAGCCTCAAGTGAACAGGCCGCTTTTTCCAGCCTACACTTTCAAGCTGAACTAAGGTAAGTGTGTGTGTTGGGGGCGGGGCGCTGCGGGGGGCAGAAAATGCAAAGTGCCACTGGGCGCAGTATGGCCCAGCTATGCCTCTGGTACAACCTCGTAAGTCATGGAAGAAAATGATATAAATAAACTATTGGTAATGGATTTATTGTCTATGCCAGAGACCTCAGCAAAATATACTGATGTCACCTATTCATTAACTTTGGGCCTTCAAAAATAACAGGGATACATGTCCAAAAATGTTGGCCATCAGAAGTTCCTCAGTGTGGGCTTATACATGTGTCTGATTGTAAAACACCACAGTAACAACTGAAATAAAGTGAAGTGAAGATACCATTCTTCCTTTGCCATCAGACAATGTAGGATAAATATTAGTGACCGTATCTAGCAGGAGTGTCTCTCAACATCAGCATGTCTTGAAATTAATTCCTTTCTATAATTTACTGTCATGGTTCTGCTAATGCTGTGCTATTTCCACATGTAACATCTTGCATAGATTAACTAAACAAGAAAATCAATTACCTTTCTCAAGTGTACTCTGTAAGCCTATAGTAGAGACTTCTGCCAAGTTCACTTATTGCTAGGTCTTCACTATCATGCTTCAAAAAGGAGACATCAGCCAGTAAAGAGCAGTTGTTACCACATTCAAAGATAGGTACATGTCACATTTGAGGCACTGAGTAATAAAATATTTGTTTCATGTGTGTTTGCCCTAAGCACCCATCAAATGAAGACACAAGAGTTTAACTTGATTTACTGAATTATTAAGCTGATCTATGTCATAATATTAGATATGCTAACATATTTAAATTGGCTGTGAAAGGGAGTCTGCCTATGGCTGCTTTTGCTGGGCAGACCCACCCTGACTCTAAACACAGCCAACATTTTCTGCCTGTTTGCCTGCACATAATGTATCGAGAGGTGCCCACCTCACATGTGGCACCACATGGCCATTACCAAGTTTGGAAAAGATGTCATTCAGCACTAAGGACGTTCCTGCTCATCTGCACCCCACCACACAATCATCACTTCTGACAAACCTAGGGTGCTTGTCAATTATCCCTACCTAACTTGATCGGCCTGCCAAATCCCTACCACACAAGAAAGGGGGAAAAATCAGCGAATTAAAGCCGGGACTAGAGAATGAATCATAGAATAATAGAGTTGGAAGAGACCACAAGGGTCATCAAGTTCAATCCCCTGCAATGCAGGAATACACCATCAAAGTACTCCTGACATATGTTTACCCAGCTTCTGTTTAAAAACCTCCAGAGAAGGAAACTCCACAACTCTCTCTGAGGCAGTGAATGATGTCATTTGCTCTCCATGGAAGAGATTAGGGGGGGAAATGGGCAGAACCATTGTTAGTGTGCCCTGCCTATAAGGAAGCTTGCCTATAAAACTCTCTCCTGACTGGACTGCTTGCTGTATTTTGGAATTACCTGGAGACTTTTGGGTGGAGCTTGGGGAGGCCAGGGTTTGTGAAAAAGAGGGAACTCAGCAGGGTACAATGCTACAGAGTCTACGCTCTGAAGCAGTCGTTTTTTCCAGTGTGTGCACCTCTGCCTCTCCCTGAGCCCGTGGGGTGATGGGATCCTTCCCTCCTACCCCTTCACAGTCATTGTTCTCACCATCTTCACATCTGCTTTTGTTGGGGTGGGTACCCAGTTGGAGCCTATGTAGCCACAGGGTGGAGACTACTGTCCTCTCACTCACCACTCAGCCCTTCTCGCCCCCTCTTCCACATGGCTCCTTCACCTGCACTTTCCCTGCTGGGGTGGGCCTTGTTCCTCTAACCTTTGTCTCTTCTTTCCTCTTTATCTCTCTGTCACTCATACAACTTTTTCTGCTCCTCACCTCTCTCTCCTCGCCTCCACCCACTGGCCTCCAAGTCTTCCTTTATCTCCCCTGTCCCCTGAGTTCTTCCTCCTGCCATACCCCAATCCCCATCCTGTCTTTTAAGGAAGGGGGTGGCCAGATGACCAGTGCCATCCCTGACCAAGAGAGGCTGGCTTGAGGCTGCTCGTGAGGCTTGAGGCTGCTCCCCTACCCTGGCACATTGTTCCATGGTTCAGGTAAGTCCAGGGATGGGGAGTGCTGGCTGCTGCAGCCACTGCTGCTGCTGGCTGGCACAGGCAGGGCAAGGAGGTCATCCTTCATCCCCATAGGGCACTGCATCCTGCTTGGATGCTAAAGGGCTTCCCTTGTGAGGTGCCAGGATGCTCGCTGCCCACCCCCGGACACAGAGGAACTGATCTTGGTTGCTTGGAGATCAAGTGTAATAGTAGAAAATCTCCAGGTGCCACCTGGAGGCTTGCAACTCTACTCACATTCTTTGGCCCAGGTGAAAGATAGAAATCTCTAATCTAAAGAAACATACTTCCCTATACAAGTGGGCACCTAATGCGCTGTCATGTATGTGCAAGGTATGAATTGCAAGACAGCATTTGTGGTCACCATCACTTTGGCCCGCAGGGTTAGTGATTGGAGAGCACTATATTACTATCCTCCATTCGCACAATTTTTTTTCTGATAAAGTAGTGTTGAGTTCTAGCCTACACACTTACCCAAGGTGGTATCTAGATTCCACCTCTCTCAGGTTATGGTCCTGCCAGTGTTTTTTCAGGACCCTCAATCAGAGGAAGAGTTATCCACTCCCTGGATGTGCGCAGATTTTTATCATATTAAATAAATAGAACTAAATTCTTTAAAAAGAGCAAGGCTTCATTTATCTGTTTCAAAGGCCCCCAGAAGGGCTTTCAGGTATCTGCTGCCACTCTGTCTCAATGGGTGACATCTACTATTAGGTTGGTTTAGAGCAAGGCTAAAGCTGCTTGCCCAGTAGCCATTAGTTTGCACTCTACCAGAGCCCTAGCAGATTCAATGGCTTTTAGAAATAGAGTGAACCTTAACGATATAAGCAGAGCAGCTGTGTGGGCTACTCTCTTGTCTTTCATCAAGCTGTGGACATTGACATTAGGGCAGAGACCAATGTGAGTCATGCTGTGCTTCATTAACAGTACATACCCACCTCCACAGTTGTAAGCTTACCATTCTACTTCATGAAATTGCACAGAGGCCTCACAGATAAAAACAGTGTTGCTTACCATAACTGATGCTCATCTAGTGGTCCTCTGTGCAGGCACATGTTCCTCCCTCCTTTCCCGCTGTGAGCTGTCATCATACCTGGGTGGTGGCTCTTTCTCCCCAGTCATGTGATTTGGGTGGAGATGGAGCCACTCCAGGCTGTGGTGGGGAAGGGGAGCACTCGAATTTTCTCCCTAAATTGGTCTGCACAAACACAGTCCCATGTGTGCCTGCACAGAGGACCACTAGATGAACAACAGTTACAGAAAGAAACATTGTTTTCTGTTCACTTTCTCACACACAAGCCCATAGAAAAACACTTTCAAACAATTACAACACACTGCTTCCACGTAACTAAATCTTCACATAATCAGAAAACTCATGAGAGTAGGTTGCACTGTCCTCAGCAGCAAAAGCCTGCCTGGGGAAGGCATGACAAAAATATATGGTGGACAGCCATTGGCTGCTATTCAGGACAAACATCCAATACTGCCTTGTGCCTTCTTTGAATCTAGTGGGCTGAGGCAAACTGATCTCCAGCATTAATGCTGGAAATTCCAGCTTCTTAGGTACAGGTACCTTTGACTTGACTTTTCTATTCTAGGAAAATAATTAGTTCTCCATATGAAATCTTTTCTTTAAGAAAATGCTTTCCCATTAGTCAGTGGATGAAAAAGGATTTGTTAACATCTCTTGTATGCTGAATGTGCAATGTGAATGACAGTCATAATGAATATTTCTGGAAGTTTTTAAAGTGTTCATAGTGTTCCAATTATCTTGTTGTAATAGAAATCCAGAGTGGTGTAGTGAGTTAAGTACCAGGCTAGACTTGGGGTCCTGGGTTCTAATTCCCACTTAGCCTTGAACTTCACCAGAGCCAGTCATTCTCTCTCTCTCTCTCTCTCTCTCTCTCTCTCTCTCTCTCTCTGCCTAACTGATCTCAAAGGGCTGTTTTGCCAAATGGAACAGTGGTGGAGTAGCAGAGAGAGCTGGGGTGGCAAAATTCAGGGGTTTGGGGTACCATAGAACAAGATAAAATCATATGGTTTGTTTGCCAAAAGCTATTTTGGTTGGGTGTGGGGGTGTTATCTAAGGGCCTATATTGGGTCTAGGCAGCTGTGGAAAAGATGTCCTTTCATGAACCCATGGAGAAGGAACGTAGAATAAAAAATATGATTGATTGTAGTTTGTGAAGTAGTTCAGTATTTTCTCCTTTTTGCAAACTGGGGAAAGATGAGAGATCATGGCTTACCTAAGAACAGGTAGTGGAAGGGTCAAGATCTGAACTAGAAACTGTCTGTTGCAGTGTGATCTGAAGCCAAATTATATCCTTCTAAGCCTACTGTAATTCTGTTTTGGATTGCACTGCCAGCCCGCTCCTATACCAGAAAGCAGGGGCTAGACAGCGCTCAACAGATGCTTATGAAAAAAGATGTATTCAATTTCTGGTCCACCAAAGTGTACTGCATTCTTTCAACTGTGGCTCTAACATGCTATTTAAAGCACAAGTAAGACAAATCATATGTCTCAGGATGCTGTGTTTTGAAAAGCTGGCATCCCGTATAGATCTGTTTGACAATCTTTTTCCATAGTTAGTTCTTTGCCACATGGTGGTGATGAGTGGCTATAGACTTTCTAATTACCAATTATGTGTTCCAAAATTAGTCTCTTCAGGATTTCATGGGCAGTAATAAAAAGGATATCACTGAGGCCCTGCAGTTTGGAGTGAGCATTTTTCCAGGGACAATTTCCCCCCTCCTCATCTCTTAAAGTTTTTAAACCATTTTCCTATAGGGGTCATTTTAGCCCAACAATGAAACAAGCAAAGGTTCTTTGAAAAATAATCTCCAAACAAGCAGCTTTCAGCCAAAGAAGTAAATTAAGCTTCAGAGTCTAGCACAGAAAATGCCGAAGAGAAAACTCTTGAAAGATTTTGAGAGATGAGATTAGAATAATTCCCATCATTCCTGTAAGCAAAAGCCATTCAAGTAGTTCAATAGTTGTGTGTATTGTATATATGATATGCCTAATTAACATCAGGAGTCAAAGCTGAAAAAAGAGAGTTTTCCTCACAAAGTTTCTTGCATTGATATATTAACCAATTTGGGCAATTTCCCTTGGGTTTGCCAACATTTGTGGACGGACAACCCTCAAAGCAAAGCTAAGTACTGTAGTTCTGCAGGATTCTAAGGTGAAAATGAAATGATAGAACGCAGAGGGGGTAAAATACATTATATCAGGCAGTGGGATCCAGATTTGAACCTGCCTTCATCTTAAAAAGAGCCCAGCAGGGTGAAAGATTCTGCCACTGCCCCTTTCTGTACTATATCCATTCTCAATTTGTGGAGAATTTTTGACATAAGGGAATACTCATGGATCCTTTAGTAGTCATAGTGACTCAAGGGGATCTCCATATTCAGTGAAAGGAAGCAATGCCTTGATCTGTATGTCCTGATGCTGGCCCTGTGTGAGAAAGGATGCTGAAGCAGATGTACCACTGGTCTGATCCAGCAGGGGTTATTTATTTATTTATTTATTTATTTCTTCAATTTATATAGTATTATATAGTATAGTATTATATTAGTATAGTATAATATAGTATAGTATAATATAGTATTATATTAGTATATTATATAGTATAGTATTATATAGTATAGTATTATATAGTATTCCCAAATGTGAGGTATACCAGCAGTCAGAACTACTGCAAGTCTACTCTACAACCACATTACCAGTTCAGTTTCCCACTCCCCCCTTTCCATAACATCAGTGGATCCTGCCGTCCTCCCTCCCTTTTTTTCTTTTAGGGGACTTGATAGTTGGTGCCATCTGTTATGTTGATTAGTGTGCTGCATTTTAATGGGGTGGGGTTTATTTATACAAAGCCAAATTAACTAATATTTAACTGATTTTAGTCTCTGATTTTATTGTGCTCTATCTATGTTCTGTTCACCGCCCTGAGCCCTCCAGGGGAGGGCAGTTATATAAATAACAACAACGACGACGACAGCGACGATGACGACGACGACGACGACAACGACAACGACGACAACGACGATAATAATAATAATAATAATAATAATAATAATAATAATAATAATAATAATAATAATAATAATAATAATAATAATAATGTCGACGACGACGACGACGACGACGACGACGACGACGACGACGACGACGACGACGATGATGATGATGATGTATGAAGGAGATTTGCTCACAATCACCCTTTGCCTTTCCTGATCCAACTCTTTTTGAGTGATTTGTTAGTATTGCACCTTCTCCTTCCTTGGCCCATCCTTTCCTGCTGCTGAAATTTAGGGGAAAAAACTGCTTAGGCAAGTTTGTGTTCCATATGCATGTACTCAGTGTATTTGGATAGACTAATGTATAATTTAAAACCTTTTCTTCTCTATTTCTTTCATTTTGTCTCCCACACCTTGTGTGATTACCTAGATTGGAATCTCACAAGAACAATACAAAATGGTAGCAGTGGTATGAATCCAGGGAAGCTGAGCTGAAGGGGAGATTTGCTTACCAATCAAAACTCAAGTATAGGTGAGGCAGAGTGAGTGCATTTTACCCCTGAAATCCAATCTTAGATCAATATTTTCTTTTTAAAAAATTTACCCTCTTACCTAAAGGTAAGTGCCAGGAAAATAAGAGGTCATGGGAGAAATGCTGACCAGCCTCCACCCCCACACCGGCAGAATTCTTGCCGGTGTGAGGGCGCCCGGAGGCCTGTGCGGAAAGGGCCTAAGAAAAAGAAAGAAAGACTGAGGAGAAAAACTGAAAAGTAAGTCCTATTTAATTCAACAGAGCTTACTCTCAGAAAAGTGTCCCTAGGATTGCAGCCAATATCTATCAGGTCAAACTGTGAAAAGAAATGTATAAATGGTGAACATTTAAAAATATGTAGACAAATCTTCACTATTATTTTATTTTATTATTTATGATATTTTAACCCTGTCTTATAAAGAGGTCTCTAGGTGGTTCATAATAAAGTTAAAATAATAAAAAATGTCAACAAAAGCATCATAAATAACACAGTAACAATAAGACATGGAAACGAAGTACCATAAAAAAACCCTACCCTCACCCTCAAGACCAGTAGCTACTGAGAGGTTCCCACAGGGAGGCTAGCCAAATAGCCAGGTGAAAAGAAAGTCTTCACCATGTGCCAAAAAAAGGTAGACTTGAACAAACATAATAGCAACAACAGCAACAATAATATACATTTTTAAAAAAAGATTTAGAAGGGAAAAGCTAAGGCCCTTTCCCTCATACCCTTTTGTGGCCAAAAAAGCGGCTGACCTAGGGACGGCAAAAAAAGCCTTCATGGTCCACCGTTAGCATCACCCAAGGCGGTGCTGCTGAAACGCTTATAGCTTAGCGCCGAGCCTAAGCCTGCCTCCTCCCTCAGGAGGCTGGCATCAGAAGCCCGATCCCCTCAAAAGACTCTGTTTAAAGGGGGGGTTGCTTTTGAGAGAGAAACGCAGCGTGTTCCCGGCCCGGTGACCTCTGCTGGGGGTCCTCTGCTGGGACCGCTCGCCCGCCCATAGCGATGTAACAGCCCTCCACCCCCATGCCGGCAGAATTCTTGCCGGTGTGAGGGCGCCCGGAGGCCTGTGCGGAAAGGGCCTAAGAAAAAGAAAGAAAGACTGAGGAGAAAAACAAAGAAAGGGGACAGGCTGTTTCCAAGAACTCCACGGCTCATTCACACTGCTGATTCTGGATTTTTTCAGAACTAGTAAGTCTAAAATCCAGATGCTTCCAGTCCACATGTCATATTCAAGGTCCCAAATATTTTGAGAGGAGAGAGCTAAAAATACCTTTATTTCCAGTCACTCAAGTAGCCCCTATCAGCTATGTATAGCCTGGGAGCACTCAGACACTCAACCAGATTGAAACACCATTCTACCAAAAGCCTGGAAATTGTGCTTTTGAGTGTTTTGAATTTTTCAAAAATTTCTGGGTCTTTTAAATCCGAAAAAAACCCAAAAAAATTGTGCACAACCTTTCATCAGTAGGTTGTCACTTGCTATCAGCCACAGTGAACCACATGTTCTGACAGTTATCCTTTGTTATTCTTTTAACGCTAGTGCTGGGATCAAGAACTAGTTAAGATTTTGACCTCTGTTTGTGGCTTGTGGTGCCTAAGCAAACAAACAAAGTGTGGGTTCAAGTGTCAAACTAGCACCATAAACATCAAAAGCTCTGAACCCCAGGGGAATTATAAACATGCAAACTTTAATAAACGACACCCTCAAACACTGGACATTTTACATTCCAATTACAAATGTGCAGCTGTGAACAATAGCTTGCACTTATTTGACTAGCTAGTGACACAAGTGATATGGTATGCTAAATCTTGAGTCCATCTATACAGTATGGTATCACGTCTTAATTAAGATTAAGAACTAGTGGAGGTTTTCAGCTCTGTTTGTTTCTTGTGGTGCCTGCCAGAAGCATTTGGATGGCCACTGTGTAAATCAAGATTCTGAACAATATGTGTCCGGGAGCGGGGGCCCACCCCTCCCCGGACTTACTGCCGCCTCTGCCACCTTCGGCCCAGCCAGCCTCCCCGCCGGGCTCGGGCGGGCCCTCCCCGACATCGCCCACTCTGCTGCGAGGACAGAAGGCAGAGAAGAGTGGTGGCAGAAGGAAGTGAGAGAGCAGGAGAGGGAAAGAGAAAGGGGCGAGAGGCTGGAGGACGGGAGGAAGAGAGTCCTGTGGCGTGAACAGGCTCTCCTCTGGTCCGCCGAGACTGGGCTGGATAGCCCGGGGGGGCATTTAGGCACCCAATTTAACCCACCCCACAAGACCAGGGGTGAGGCCGGGAGGTACCAACACCCGGGAAGGGATAGGTGGGACGGCAACCGGGTACCCCTGGTGGTACCCTGGAGGGGGACCTTGACAATATGGGCTGTTGGTCTGTTTCAGCAGAACTGCTCTTGTACTCATAGGTGAATCTGGCTCACGGGAAAAAAATATAGTAAGACCTATAAATTGCCTCTTATGTACGACCCTGCACCAAATGCTTTACTAAAAGAGCAGCAGTGGCGTAGTGGCTAAGAGCAGGTGCACTCTGATCTAGAGGAACCGGGTTTGATTCCCAGCTCTGCCACTTGAGTTGTGGAGGTTTATCTGGGGAATTCAGATTAGCCTGTACACTCCCACACACCGCCAGCTGGGTGACCTGGGGCTAGTCACAGCTTTTCGGAGCTCTCTCAGCACCACCCACCTCACAGGGTGTTTGTGGTGAGGGGGGAAGGGCAAGGAGATTGTAAGCCCCTTTGAGTCTCCTATAGGAGAGAAAGGGGGGATATAAATCCAAACTCCTCTTCTTCTAAAGTTAATAAAAACCACCACAATAATTTGCAGACTGTTCTGAAAATTAGCTGTAAAACTTTTAACATTATGATGAAACAGAAAACCAGCTGTTAATCAGTGTATTCCTGTGTTTTACATGATGCTTCTGTCTTTTTCTAGAGGGAAAGTTGTTAATCTCATTCAAACAACATCATGGACAATATGCTTCCGACTGTCTGGGTGAACATTACAGTGCCATTCAATAGGTGATGCCCTGAATTCAAGTTGTGTGGAAGATATCAGATAAACAGAGTGTGTCCAAGCAAGCCTGGGTTTATTACTTATTCTCTGTGGCTGTTCCCAGAAGTAATCCATACTGAGCTGAGCTTCAGTTCGATAGCACTGTTTGCTTTGTGTTTTAAAAACATAAGCAATGTTCAATTGCTGTTGGGGAGTTCTCTTCATCATTATGCGACTTTCCCCTTCAGATTAAGGGATTACACACAACACATAAGTAAGATTTAGATATTTGCAAATACCAAGTTATAATTATCTTGTTTGACCGTCAGTCAAACAGGTATTAAGAAATCGGATAATGTCCCCCAAGCACTTGAGAAATTAAATCCTTTCATGCGGGTCTATACTTGCTGCTATCAGGAAGTCAACCATTTGAAACTGTGTGATAGCATGTTCAAATATTACACAACAGAATTTAGCAGTTGCACGGTCTTTTCTCAAATGGAATCTGTGAAAGAGCACTGATCCTCCTGACTCCTAACCAATTATACAAACCTCCATGTGATTATGGATATCTCTATTTTGTCTGTCCCTGTTTTAATTAAAATTGTCACTTTCAGTTGTCATTCAAGCAGAGTGGATTACAGAGTGAGCCTAGGAAAGGATTTGGCAAGTCTTGAAAGACAAGCAGAACCATACTGGAGGGGCAGTAATTGCACATGTTATAACAAGGAACTAGGCTGAGTTTTAGAGAAGATGTAGGGAGGTGTTTGCCACCCTGCAAAAGGCAAGCCATCAGATTTGTCTTTATCTTTGGCAAAACTATCTATTGATCTAGCTAACTATTCCTGTCAGGAGCTCAGGGCAGAAGATATGACCCTTTTTCCTCCACTTTGTCCACATAACTAGATATGCTCCAATACATGCCAGTTTGTCTTACTTTCTGTTGGCCAGTGGTGATCAGAAAGCCAATTAAGTGAAGGCTGTTTAGAAGTTCACAGCCTGGTCATGTGTATTCACAGGAACAGGCTATTTGCCAAAAGCTGCTGACTCATGAGGAATCAGCTGAAAGTCAGCTTCTTGGATAAATTTTGTTCTGTATTCAGCAAAGTTTGTTTGGGTTGTTGTGGTTGTTGTTTGCAAGGAGGGTATCAGCCTACTCCTAGCTCATCAACTAGAAGTTTTATTCTTTTGGTCTCTGATCCTAGAAACATTGCTGCTCTCTGTACTTGCTGAGATGCAAAAAAATTGTGTGGGGGGGGGGAGCAGAAGCACAGCTGATTTTCTTTCTCTTCTTCCCACACCAAGTTTTGACTTAGGTTGCAGAGCGGGACAGGAAGAAAAAAAACCTCTCTCCTCTTTATTTTCCAACACCCACCTTGGAGGAGAGAGAAATTAGTTCTTTCATCTCCCTTTTGCAACTTCATTGTGTAGCTATTTTCCTGGGAGGACTGGATCATTACCCAACTTCCAGTTGATTCCCTGATCAGCTGTAAGTTGACTTCTGGCCAACGGGAATCTGCAAATATGTCTGGCAGCTGTTCAAGTTGCTTAATGCAATCCAAATATATGTGAATTTACTCACAGTTTGATTGTGATTGCCAAACAAGATAATTCCAATCCAAAACAAGCTTGCTGAGAAATTCTCGGCATTCCCGACCCACAGCATCGTTGTCATATAGGCTGGGAGAAAGTCACTTACCCAAGGTCACCCCTGTGAGCTTAATAAATGGTGGGTATTTAAACTTGGGTCTCCCTGATCTGAGTCCAACCAACACAGCACTCTAATTCTGAGTTGTAGATACAATGCTCATGCTTCATGGAATAAACACCATAACAAAAGCCTTACTGTAAATTTATTTGTGCTTGAGAGAGAACACTTCAAAAAAGTAACACAGGCTGATTATGCACAAGGTGTCTGGTGCGCAATGGGGGTGAATGTTTGTTGCGGCAAGATTTCTTGTACGAACATATTTCCTTGAGCCCTGCTTTCTCTTTCAATTCTCTCCATGGCAAGCAAGATCACTTCTAGTAAACCATTTAATTTGCTTCACCACCAGAGCAGGCAGATTTGCCCGTGAGCACAGATCTGCCCCGAACATGTTCCCTTCACCCACAGCCAGCCTACCTAGCTCTGTCCTTCCCACTCACTGATATTGCCATCGATATCTTCCCACTCACCCCACCATCCATGTATTTGTGAGTGCTGCATATGACTCACAATGATACATAAAACCATGCCATTATCACATTTCCTGGGACAGTAGAGAATTAGCAGACACACTTACACTAGAACTAACCATCTTGGGAATTGTGGGAAACCACACACTAGCTAAACAACAAGATTCACACATGAGCAAAAGTAGCAAATCCATCTCAGTGTCCCTGATCTAGATCAACAGGCATAGTAGCTACACAATTTACAAAGTACCAGAACATGCAAAAGCATACTTTATGAGAATAGTGCTGTTTATATAGACCCTCCCTCCAAGATGCACTGGTTCATAGAAATTCTGTGGAAAGAGACTTACAGGGAAATACACATGGTGTTTCAAGACTTGTTTGAGTAAAATCACTGGAAACTTACTTACCAGTTTCATTATTTCCTGACCTAGTTCTCTGCATTATGAATCATCTCCTTTTCAGTTCTCCGAACCAGACTATTACTGGAAGAATGAATATTAATCATCATGTTTTCATTCAATGTTGTTATAAAAAGTGTTACAATAATTACCACAATGAAGGGGTACTGTTTGTTTTTTCCAACATTCATAAATGAATGAAAATTCTGGTAATGTTTCAGTTGCCATTCTAAAACATCTTTTTTTGTCTGCTCCAGCCTCCTCTTGAATGCTTCCCTTTCTCCTTTTGCAGTTCCTATACTTTAAAAAAATAGGCTACCATTATAACAGAGGTCATCTTTTAATCCCTTTGGCTTCCAATCCCTGTAATTTTTTTAAGTTCTCGGAGTCTGGTCATCAGCTATTTCATGTGCAAAACTTACTCAGCCATTAAAAATACATGGCCATGCTTTTCTTTTCTCCTTGTGGGCTAAGACAATATCTTGCCCATTGGTTTTAGAGGCAAAAAGGGGTAACTCTGGGAAAGGGGAACATCTTTTTAGGGAACAAGGGGGTGGGGAAGGCCATCCCTGAGGGAGCAAGGATTTTGCTATACACATTAAATATATACTTCATATTTTTCAAAAAAAAAACCCTTAAATATATTCCCATGTGTCAAAGGCTTTTAAAAACACAGAATTATGAATGGACTATTATACTCTATTGTTTTGATTTCCCTCTATTTGGCAAACTGCGTGTGTGTGTAAACTGCCATCCAGTCACAGCCAACTTATAGTGGCCCCACAGGGTTTTCACGGCAAGAGACTTATACAGGTGGTCTGTCTTTTCCTCCTATGCATAGAAACCCTGGTATTCCTTGGTAGTCTCCCATCCAATTATTAACCAGGGATAACCCTGTTTATTTTATGAGATCTGATGAGATTGGGCTAGCCTGGGGCTATCTAAACCATTGATATTGGGCTGTTCAAGTCAGTGAAATTTCTCTGTCACATGGTACAAAATAAAACGTTTGAATCACCATGGCTCAAGCAGAGTAAATGAGTCTGGCATAGACAGTAAAAATGTACAGTTGACATGTAGAGGCTAGGAAAGAATGTAGACAGAATGAACAGAACATGTGGGATTAATAATTTGATAGTGATTAAGCTTTAAGAGACCAACCAGTGAAGGAGTTTTAGAGTTGGTAGATAGAAGATGGTGACTTTAAAATCTTGTCATGGTTTCTCTGATAATATTAGAATGTCACATTAGCATCCATTTTGTAGTGATTATACTAACATAGTCTTGGGTCTTTTCTGTTTTGTTTCATATCTTTCTCTGGGTCAAACATACTGTGAAAATTAATTTAAAAATATTAAAAAACAGATTATTTGCAAAAAAACAACTAAAATCATATAGTCAATGCATTGAAATATGTGAGGGCATCAACTACTCTTTGCTATCATTGGTGTCACACCTGGATATAAAGAAGTGCTATATTTTAAAGGCAACCTACAAACTGGATATATTAGACTGTGTACCTGTCAGTTACAGCAACATAGGAAAAATGTCTGAGCATATTAATAACACAAAACCATTTATGTTATTTATTTTTAAAATAATCTTGGCTGTGGGATGATGACACTACCCCTGTTCCATTCTAGGAAGCTCAGGACTTGATGGTGGGAAATGCCCCACAATTATTTGAAACGATAGGAATATAGGCCATTTCCTGAGGCAAGAAGCTATAAAGAGCTACTCCTGAGGGTACTGTGCCAAGAAGAACTAGAAAATTTAAATTACTTTACAGACTTCCACACAGGATGGGACACAAGGGGTGTAAGGAAACAGAACGTGTATGCTTAATGAGTCAAAGAAATAGAGGTTAAGGTGGGGAGGACAAAGAACAAAATTTATGGAAAGGTACCAGAGAAGATATGACTTCTGAACTTTCAGCAGAGGTATTTTCCATCACTAGCAAGCAAATCCTCACAGTCACAATTTATGTTGGAATCTAGGAACATAAACCTGTGTATACAAAAGCATCAAATATTTTTGCCCTCTTATAATAATAGGAAGGTATAAAGTCTTGTATGACAGATGGTTACTTGGAATGTCATCTCACACCGTTCCTCAATCTGATTCACTTGTCCATTGTATTAGTCTGAGACACACCATCATTGCTATTTAAAGCACACTTTTATTCTTTAAATATTTATGTAGACAATTTTTTTAGAAGATGCCACATCTCAACATATTGTCTTTTGGTGGCTGGAAGATTTATGGCAGCCTTGAAATGGCACTCTGCTTTCTGTCATTCTTGTTATTAGACATGAATGAAGCCATGTACAACCTTTTGAGACAGGCCAAAAATAACCCAACATATTGTGCATGCTTTTGAGTTTTCCAGGACTGTAGGGTAGATGTTAAAAATCAAAAAATGAGGCAGGGATTTTTTTAGGCCACCTTGTGTAGGGTACTTTATTAATTTCAATGGACACAATGTGGCTAATGAGTATCAAGTTCAGTCTCAGCATGCTGGAAGAAGAAACAAAATGGCTGCCATTCAGTTGAAAATACAGAAACAGATTGTGTGTCAGAGGCTCAAATAGCAGAAACGCCCAAGTTTGTCAAATATGTAAAAATTCATGTGGGAGAAAATGACAAAACTTTGTAACAAATTGGTCTCCCATTTTTTTTAAAAAAAAATGTTGATTTAAACAAATTTTGTGGCCTTTGCTATAAGTTTGACTTCATTTCTTAACATCTCTTTTCTCTCATTTCTGAAAAGTGTCCTGTGACTGAAAGTCATATTATTCACACATTTACATAGTTATGGAGTTTGCATACCGGCACATGGTTTTGCATTTCATTATGTGTTTAAGAGGGTTTCGATAACTTTTAGCATCTACGGGTTTTCTATAGACATGTCTGTGATGAACTGCACAGGAAAAAATAAGTTTAAAAAGTACAGTTCTGTCAGTAGTCATTGTTGTTTACAAGTCATAGTGGGGTCTAAGTCTTAGAAATAGGGAAGCCACCTGATTGGTTTATGAACTTGATGGCACAGAGAAATTGTTAAAAGATGTAAGTAAAACAACATCTGTGGGGTTTTTTTCCTTCACACAGCACACAGTAAATAGGTCTCCATGAGTGAGTCAGTACCATGGAGCTATGCTTAGCAGAACTTCACATTTGACCTTAAACTTCAACTCTTCCTTGGAATGTTCTTGTTTTATTTTTATTTGAGATGAGATGTGCCTGTTGTTGGGGGAAAAAAACTTTTGGTCCTTATAAGGAAGTGTCCTAGAAGACAGTGAAACTTTCTACCAAAAGAAAGTCTGCCTTTCAGAATTTCAGTCCATCAGCATAAACACTATCTTAATTAATTCAGTGGCAGATATATTAATAGTGCCTTAAGGCCATTATATTTTTAATAAACCATAAATGTCAAGTATAAATGCAACAAATGACCCAACATCTCTCATTCAACCCCACTGAAAGTCTACACGTGACATGTCTCTTAGCTCCTACGCATCTCCTTTTTTTGCTTTTCACTTTAGAATTTAGTTAGAATTTAGTTATTTATTTTAGAATGTATGTGGTTCCTCAGCTTTGCTTCTTAAACAAGTCAAAGAGTATCTACTTCTACAGTACAATGCTCCAATAACACTGCATTCTTTTTATGCTACATTATAGCAGTGCTGTGAGTAAAGCAGAATAAACCACAAATATGTTTTGTTCATGACAATGCTCAAGTTCCCCTCAATTAGTGGGAAATGGGATAACATGGATAACATGGAGGCTTGAACTTGGCAGACGAGAGCAGATTTGGGCAAGAAATTCAGTGAAAAAGAAATTTGTACTTGTCCATAATATACTCTCCTCAATGATCCAGGCTAGAGTGTCGCTCATTGTTGAAAGTGTGCTCTGAGTCTAACATCCTGGAGTTTTTTCTGCAGAATGTGTGAAGTGGCCCATAGCCAAAATAACAACTTTGTTTGCCTTACAGTCAATCCACCAAGCATCTTTATACTAGTTTGCTCTTTGACAGAACTCAGGGTTCTTTGGAAGGAAGGGGAAGAAGGTACACATATTGTCTAGATTGCTGCATTTGGTTTCCTAGAAGATGAGTATAAGTATCAGTTATGACAGCCCATCAATGTTGATATCGCAGTTAATCCCAGTGCTCCTTTTGGTTAGGAACTGGAGATCTGCTCTTCCATCTGCTTAATAAATGTGGTCATTAAAGAAGATAAACAGCACCTCTTGCATGTGACTATATGATAATGTTAATTGATATTGATCTAAACTACTGCTGATATTCATTTGTATCAACAGTATCAATATCAACAATAAGACTCATTCCGCACATGCAGAATAATGCACTTTCAAACTGCTTTTAATGCTCTTTGAAGCTGTGCGGAATAGCAAAATCCACTTGCAAACAATTGTGAAAGTGGTTTGAAAAAGCATTATTTTGCGTGTGCGGAAGGGGCCTAACAGATGTCAGCATCAGCAAAATACTCAGTTTTCCCCCTTTCTGAACCCTTATGGGTTCTACCCAGACAATATTATACGCTAACATCTTTGATCTTTGGGTTTTTGTTTTACCAGGGTAGGTACAACTCATGAGGCCGGTCACACGCTGGACTTGGTCTTCGGTTTGGGGGTTAATATGGTCATATCCTCTATGGATAGAGTGCCATGGTCTGACCATTACGCCCTGAAGGTTCGGATGGACCTGCCGCGCCAAACCCGTCTAGGCGAGGGGCTGATTTATGCCCGCCCGCGGGGGGCTTATGGATCCAATAGGGTTCCTGAATATATGCGGGACCCTGAACTCGCCTTGACACACTCGATGAGCAGGTGGAGGACTGGAATTCCCGGCTCTCCGATGCCGCCGAGACTGTTGCTCCCCAGTCCTCTTAAGCCCCGTGTTCGACAGGGCCCCTGGTACACCGAGGAGCTGCGCCAGATGAAGCGGGTGCCCAGGCGACTAGAGCGAGTGTGGCGGAAATCACCATTGGCGGAGCGGCGGGAACATCCTATAGGGGCGTTTATGAAGGCCTATGAGATGGCAATGAAGGAGGCGAAGAGGGGCTTTCTTCTCCTCCTCTCTTGCATCTGCTAGCTCTCGCCCGGCACAATTATTTCGCATAATTGGGTCCTTGACCTCCCTTGCTCGGAAGGGTCCACAAACCATCGATTGGCTGTTGGCTGTAGGGCATTTATGAGCTTTTTTGCAGATAAAGTTAAATCGCTCCGCCAGGACCTTCCCGCCACGTTAGCTATCTACAATTAGAGAACTGGAGGCTCCCTTGCCCGTCTTCGAATTTAAGTTTGGCTCAGTTCTCCCTGCGCTCCGCCGCCGCTGTGGACAGGGCCTTGGCTGCTGCCAGGCCTACTCCCTGTCCTCCGGGTCCGTGCCCCTCCTGGCTTATAACAGGTTGCCGGGTGGAGCTACGACCCCACATCTATTGGAATATCATCAATGGCTCCCTTGAGCAAAGGGGTCTTTCCGGATGGGTTGAAGGAGGCGGTGGTCCACCCACTCTTAAAAAAGACCATCATTAGATCCAGGGGATCTGGCCAATTACCGCCCCGTCTCGAATCTTTTCGTTTCTGGGGAAGGTAATTGAGAGAATGATGTTGGAGCAGCTTCAGGGTTTCCTGGATGGCGCATCGACCTTCGATCCCTTCCAGTCCGGCTTCCGTGCTGGGCATGGGGCCGAGTGCGCCTATGTCGCCGTCACAGATGCAGCTCCGTATCCAGCTTGACCCGAAGGCGGATCGGCGCTGCTGGTTTTGTTAGCTCTTACCTTAGCGTTTGATATCGTCGACCATGACCTATTGACCCACCGTCTGGCCGCTTCCGGGGTTCGGGGCGCTGTCCTTCAGTGGATTGCCACCGTTCCTCCGGGACCCGAGGAGTCAGCAAGTGTAGTGCGGGGATGAAACCTCCAGGAAGTGCCCGCTTCAGTGCGGAGGTGCCTCAGGGAGCGCTACTTTATCCCCGCTATTATTTAACATCTATATCACGACCACTTGCTCCAGCTGGGTCGCGGAGCTTTGGTTTGATTTGTCATCAATATGCCGATGACACTCCAGCTCATTCTGTTGATAGAGGGGGGAGCGGTTGCCGGCCCGGTGGCTCTCCAGCATTGTTTGGAGCCGGTGGCTGGTTGGTTGCAGCAGAGCAGGCTGCAGCTGAATCCATCGAAGAGCCGGAGATCCTCTGAAAAGCTGAGCCGCAGGGGTGAGGTTAGAGATTTCCAGCCGCCCGGTGTGGGAGGGGGTCTCATTGGCGCCCGACCCCCTCGGATTCCGCCCAGTCTGGGGGTCCCACCTGGATGCGTCTCTCTCAATGGAGACCCAGGTGGCCCATACAACTCCCGGACTGCATTTTTCCATCTTCGGCAGGCCCAGTGGTTGGCCGCCCTCACTCTGGGGCCAGGCGGATCTGGCCACAGTGATCCATGCCACAGCGGTCACCTCCAGGCTGGACTATTGTAACTTCGCTGTCACGCCCGGCCTTCCCGCTGCGTTTGGTCGGAAGTTAAAACTGGTCCAACATCACGGCAGCACGCTACCTGCTCTAGGAGGCGCCTTCAGAGAACACATCCAGCCTGTGTTCGCGGCAGCTGCATTGCAGCTTCCGGTTGAATTCCGAATCACCTTCAAGGTGTGGGTTTTTGACAGCACCTAAGGCTTTGCGTGACCTGGGGCCCTCATTATCTTGAGGGACCTTATCACCCACTATGTCCCAAATCGGCCTCTGCGTTCTGCAAGAGAGGCCAATCTACTAGTGGTCCCCGGCCCCTCGCGACAGTCGGCCCAGCCTCCACGCGGGCCAGGGCCTTTACGGCACTGGCCCCGGCCTGGTGGAACACCACTCCTCCAGCTGTGGGGCCCTCTGGGTTCCTGGGTGAGTTCACCAGGGGCCTGTAAGACCGTGTTGTTCCACCGGGCCTTTGGAGTGTCCCAGCTGCTAATATGGTGCCCCCCCCTCCCACGCTCTATACTAGGTGATTTACATCAGGAGTCTCCTCACATGTAGGAGGCCACCACCGGCCCCCCTCAGGGAGGTAGGTTTTAAATTGGGCCAGAGCGCCTTCCTATTTATTTATTTATTACGTATTATAGTGATAGCTGTTTTTATGAGTTTTAAGGTATTTTAGGATGGGGGCTGTGGATGTATAATGGTATGATTGCTCCTGTTGTTCCTTGAACCCGGAGGATCCGGAAGTGGTATATAAATTGAAAAAATAAATAAAAATAAATAAATAAATAGTTGGCTGCTTACCCCTAGCATGCAAAGGCTGGACTCTAAGCAAAAATAGCATAACCCAAATTCAAATCACACTTACAGCCCAATCTATATGTGGGGGGGGGGAGCTCCACGGGAGACTGTGTAGCAAAGGTGGCACTGCTGCACCTCCACAGTGTTTGGGGGTAGTGCAGAAAGGAGGGAAATTGAAAAACCCTCCTGCCACTCAAGTAGTCCATAGGCTAAACAGGCTCACAACACTTTTTTTTGGGTGGTGTAACTCTGCAGCTGCTGAGAGGAAAGCCAACTAAATGTTCCTGCCCACCTCCAGCCCACCCCTCACTGAGCTGGCATGCTCTGCCTTTTGAGCAGCAGCCTTTTTCAGCTTTGGGTACAGTGCCCATCTGCTGTGCAGTGCCCATCTACTGGTGCTTTTTCTGTCTCCGCTTCTGTAGGTATCACCTATGCTGGCAAGGTGGGCAAACACACCTGCATGAGCACATCCTGCTCCCACAAGTCATTTCACCATCACTCCATCTGGATTGAGCCCTTAATCACAAGACCCCATTTAGAGTTTTAAGTATTACTTAAACTAGATTGAACTATTTGCTCAACATTATCAAAGACAAAGCAATAAATGGTCCTATTTTCATTGCAGAGGTCGGGGTATTGAAGGGCCTGAGAAATCTGGGTTCCAACAAAGGTCACTAGGTGGCCTTGGGATGGTCTGATGAATCTGATTTACCTAACAAGGTTTTTGTAAGGATACAAGGAAGAAAGGGTATCAAGCACAAGTTCCTTGGAGAAATGTCAAGATAAAAATTAGCTGGCAAAACCAGGTCTTGTAAGGATATAGATCCTGTATTTATTTTCCCTTCTAGACCAGATAGAAAATAACATCTCTTGCCGTAAGGTCAAGTCGCTTTCCAATACGGCCTCCCCTGCCTAAATACTCCGCCGCGTGAGAATTCGGCCGCTGCGGTGGGCGAAAAACGCTCGCGATGCATCGTACGCGGATGGCCTCCCAGCAGAAGGACGGCGAAATCGCAGGGCAAACACTCCGCGACAGAGCTGTTTTCCGCCCGTTCACTCTGGTGTCACGAACTGTATCAGGAATTAGCCTGCTGGCGTTGAAGCCCATTCATGCCGGCACTCCGACCTCCAGGAGTCGGAGGACCCAGCGTCGTGGGCTTCGACGCCAACACGCGACAGCAGGCTTAATTTTACCAGAGTGAAGGTGAGTGGGACGGGCAGGCTGATTGAACATAATGTTCAATGGCGGGTACGCGTTTGCACCAGCGCCACCCGGGAAGACGCTTTCCCCTAACAACAAACCCTCTTTAAAGGGTTGTTGTTTAGAAGCCTGACCTGGCCGCCCTTCGGGGAGGGGAGGGCAGTCAGGAATCAGCGGCTGCTGCGTTGCAGCAGCCGGGGCCTGTCTTGTAGAACTTGGCGACCTGGGAAGTGGCGTTTTTACCGCCCCAGTGTCAGTCGTTTTTGGCCCATGCGGAAAGGGCCATAGTGATTTTGATTGGAGGGGAGAGAAACAGGAGCACAACAACTTAAGTACCCAGCCCCCAGGCAACTGGCCAGCCCAAATTGAAAGCCCCTCTTAATCTTGTTGGTGGCTCTTCTCTTCACATTCTCTAGTCTTAACCTTCTCTTCCATTTCTCTTGTATGTTTCCTCATCAGCTCTTTCAATTGTCTTATTGAGGGCAGGACCTTTGTCTTTGATTCTGCTTTATGTAAAAAAAATGATTATGCCAAAAATTGCTTTGACTTTGGTGTAAATTGAATGTGGCTTCTGCAGTGTTTCTACGACCTGTTTTAGAATAATCTGCAATAAGCATGGATATGTGAGTGGACAGTTCTTCTGAATCTTCCTGACTGTTGATTGTAAGACATTGTTTATACTGGGAATACCATGAACTACTTGAACGGAAATGAGGATTAGCTAGTGCTGCAGGCATTTAGCAGATGCTTGCTTAGCTCTATAAAGCAAGGTTTGTTTCAGGCTGTCACTGAAGGAAACAGTTATTATGGTGACTGGCAGATATGATTTTGTGGGGATTACTTCTTGAGCACAGCAAAGAAATTACAGTTCTCAGCTGAGAAAGAACTATGAAGACAGAGTTATAGCACTATGACTTGGAATGGTGGCTACCACTGTCAAGGTTCTTGGACAATTTCCTCATTTCATGCAATTGTGAGAAGCAAGCAGTGAGGTACTAAAATAAAAACAAGTTCCCATCATTTCCGGAGACTACCAAATGTTGTATTTTTACTGATCAGATTGATTATAGAAGATAAGGGATTCAGTTCAGATGCTGATTAATTAATTTCAAATATACATCCAAGCTGAAGGTAGCGTTACTTTACTTGTTGAATTCCATGAGTATGTGCCCCGACAAAGGTGAACAGTGCACCATCTTGAAATAATTTCACACTAATGATTTTGTGTCCAATGAAAATGCTCTGTAAGACATCTACATTACAGAAGGCAGTTTCACTGGTACTGGAAAGACATAGGCCAACTTTCCAGGGAGAGATTCATCATTGCACAATATTTTGTGGAAATGCTGTCATTCCTGTAAGGAAGTATTTTTCAGAATGTGTTCCAGGGAACTTTCAAAAACTTATTAGAGGTTCTTATCTGTGAAAATCAGAACTGTTTAGGAAAGATGCTGCCCTCAGTGACAGTTTGCTCCTCACAGTTTTCTTTTGAGGAGTTGCAAGATGTATTCTTTCTACTGTATCCAGGAAGCCCAAGCTGCCTGGCTAATTAATACACAGTGGTGTATTATACACTGAAGTCCCTCCCCGCCATTGAAGACGTACAGCCACTTCGCTAATGTGTAGAGTGACTTCAAATCTGGCGTGCATGCCCCAGTGCTGCATTACACTCGCGCGAGTGCTGTCTCCTCGTTGCCTGCAGAGCGGGCCTGCAGGGAGGTGTGGGGGTGGAGCTCGGTGGCAGGCAGCCTCAGTGCCTGCCTGGGCTGCCCAGTGTCAAGCCCTGCCCTCCCAGTCTCCTTGCAGGTTGCCATTTATTATTTCTTCAGCACTGCCATTAAATCAGCGAGGATCCCAATGTACCTTGAGGATACCTCTCTAGTGTCTGCAGAGGGGCTGGAGAGGCCCCTGAGATCCAGCAAGGTGCAGCAGGGCCAGAGGAAGAACAGCCACCTGGGTGGCGGCTGCAGTGGCAGCAGTTTCCCCTTTCCCCAGCCCTGGCTCTATGGGCGCATGCTCACTTGTCCCCACAGCTCTGGACCATATTCATCAGGACTCCTCAAGAGATGGAGAAAAAAAATAAAGAGATAATTTGGTGTGTGGGGGGAGGAAGCAGCTGGTTCTGATCTGTTAACCCATTAGGAGAACCGCAGTGCCAAATGGCTTGGGTTTCCTCTCGTGACTGAGGATGAAAGTTAGAGAGGCGGATAAAGGGAAGCAAGGGCACCTCCTCCTCACCTTCCCTTATGAACGGGGGGGGGGGAGAGAAGAAAAAAGATGCAGGGGGAATAGGGGAAATAGTGGGAGCAGATCCATCCTGACCTCCAGCCCAGGGGATGGAAGTTAATCTGGGGGAAGTGGCCAAATGACTCTGAAGTTGCTGGCGGGAGGTGGGTCACCGGGGAACTTTCCTAAATCATAAGTGAGTGCCAGTGCATGAAGAACAAAAGAGGAGTTGCCTTTGCAACCCCTTTCCTTCAGGAGAGCAGCAGAGGGTGGTAGAAGGGAAATGTGGGGAGCATTTCACAGTCACTCTCATGGGGAGGGGATGGATTTTGCAGCCACTCAAGGAGTTGGCAAGCAAATTCTTGACTCGTCTAAAGGACTGTTGGGGAGGATGTCTAATTCTAGTGGGAGCCACAACAAGGATTTGGGGCAGTGGGAGAAGGTGGGTTAGGGACCCCCAACCTCCCAGGTGGGTTTGTGTGTGTGCATGTGTGTGCTTACAGGCTATAGTTGAAAGAGGGCAGGGAGAGAGGACTTTTCCCACCCACTTCAATAATGTTGAAGAATTGTATATTTTTAACATGAACCATGCAATGCTAACAACAGAAAATGGCATGAAACAGAAACAAAATTATGTTGGTCTAAAGAGGCAGTAAAATTGGCAAAAATAGCAGAATCTCAAATCATAATCCATTATCAAGAATCTAATGGCTTCTTGACAAAAAAAATTGATCTTGAAATGGTTGAAAATCAGAGAACTTCAGTTCTAAGGAGAAAATGTGGCCCTCATCTGCTTCTAAATAGGACAGCATCATGGGTTATTTTGAATGTTTCTTGTCAGGTACAAAGCTTCAGGAATGATATGTGTGACTCGTTTTGACTTCAAAATTGGAAAGATGACAAGTCTAAAATAACGTTGCACATATGCAGGATCCTGCTGTGGAATAACATTTGATCTATGAAAAGGTGAAAGAATGCTAGAAATGAATTTTCAGCCCATCACATCATCATAACCTTCTGAATGCTGTAAAAGCTATCCTCATAGAGAAACTACCACAGAAGTAAAATGTTAGAACTATTGCATTTCAAGTGGAATAGAAGAGTGATCATTAACACACATTGCTCACTGAATTATTAATAACAGCAAAATACTGCAGATGTAGCAAAATTATTTTAGTTGTTTTAGTGGGAAGGGGCTAAGAACGAATGTCAACAGAGCACATGTTTCTTGCCCATTCCTTTTTAATGAAAAAAAAACTGGTCACTGGCTAAAATCACATAATATAACGCAGATAACCCATAGTCCCATACTTTTATACCAGGATGAGTAATTAGTGGACAAATGCAGTCAAGGTTTTATGAATCAAATCTTACTTCCAGTTAATGATTGACTGGTCAGCCCAACCACAGTTTTAAGAAGAGATCTCATATGGATTTTATATCCCTCCAGTGAGGGTTGCCAATGTGATTAGAGAAAATATCCTATCCATTTACTAAAGGCTTGATTTGTGAGAATAAGTGGTTGAAACATTTTGTATCATGGAGATAAACAACATCTCCTGGGAAATAACATTCCATTGTGCCTCTGTTAAAGAAGCAAGATATTTTTTTTTTGCTTGGTATCTTGCAAGCCTTCCTCCAATGCTGTTTTCAGGATACGTTTGATCTTCATGCAAACTAAGTTACCCGTAACTTCTTATCATAGTATTAGGGCTATCAAGCTCCCAGTAAGGGCAGTTATTTCCCTGCTGCTACTTTGAGCAGTAGTGGGAGAAAAATTAAGGATTAAAAAGCAACCCTATGTACTTGCCAAATGTGGATACAGGAAATGACATGGTCAGCTGTCAGAATCACTACAAAGGTTATTTTTTGTTTTAAAAAATCTGCCATGACACTGTGTCCTCGCCCCCACAATGGAGGCCTCTTGTTTAATGCAGTGGTCTTCACCTCATGGGTCTGGATCCTTAGGTAGACTGTGAGTCTTTAGAGATCTGTTACCATGAACCAGAAGACCCAAGCCTGATCTCATCAGCTCTCAAAAGTTAAACAGATTAGTATTTGGATGGGAGACCACCAAGGAATTCCATAGTCATTATGCAAACAACCTCTATTAGTCTCTTGCCTTGAAAACCCTAGGTTGGCTGCAACTTTGCAGCACTGTACATACATGGATATGCCATTTTGAAAAGACCAGATACTAGAATGCGTAAGGCTGCAGTGTCTCCTATCTTGATTTGCACACAAGCTGAGAGAAGTGGCAGGACAGCAAGGTAAGGTCACTCAGTGGCAAAAAGGATTTTTCCATACTGGGATTGTTCCCCAGTAAAGAACAATCTCTTGGCTTGGCTTGTGTTTTGGTCCCTGATTCTTCTGGTCTTCTGCACACAGGCATGGCTTTGACAACAGTGAAGTAGTAATTCTGCCCTCTTTCTGTTGCATGTTTTCCCCCTGTTGCAATGAGTATGACCACCATAGAGAGCTACAGCAACACATTCATTATTGTCCAGTCATTGCAGGAAGGTCTCTTTTTCTTTTATGTGTTGCACATATGCAGCTACACAGGTGTAGCCAATTGGATTGTGGGGCAATTGGCATGGATGCAGGGCTTCATTTCTGTATGTTTGTGAAGTTACTCATGTGTTGCAGGAAAATTTTAAAAAGAGAGAGAAGTATCCAGTGGCGGAGCGCCAAGGAGGCGGGGGGTGCGTCATGCACCAGGCGCATGCCTGGGGGAGTGGAAAATCACCCCCAGCCTGTCCCCCCTTTCCCCGTGCCCCCACAGTCCCCCGTGGCACCCCCCCTGCGGCACACACACATCCCGCCCCCCTTCCCACACTTACCTATGTTCCTTTTCTTTTTTTAGTACTTTTTGAGGCTGAAAAAAGCGGCCTATTTACAATTCAGGCTAAAAACTGCCTGAGGAACTTCAGTTCCCAGGAGACCTTGGGGCTCACAAGGTCTCCTGGGAAGTATAGTTCGTCAGGCAGTTTTTTCCCTGAACTGTAAAGAGGCCACTTTTTTCAGCCTCAAAAAGTACTAGAAATAGAAAAGGAATGTAGGTAAGTGTGGGAAGGGGTGTGTGGTGGATGTGCAGTGGGGAGCGATGGGGGTCTGAAAAAACACACTGCGCACCGGGCGCAGTTTGGCCCAGCTACGCCTCTGGAAGTATCTTCAGGTGAAGGCACGAAAGCAACCCAGATTGTTTCCATGGGCTCCAATCGCTGTTTGAATGGTTGAAGGACAAACATGAGAGTGGGGAAAATGAAAATGGGTTCCTTTATAATGACTGCTACCTGTTATACGTATGTTGTGCAAAATCTACCACCGTTCATTTATTTCCATGGGATATTTACAAGAAAAGTTCCTGATGTCATCCTTTGCCCTTCAAACATCGGATTTGCTTGTTCTTCAAGAATTGTTGAAAGACAGACTCTGATTCCCATTGAAGTATGGGAATGAATTAACATAACACCTCCTTTAGTCAAAAGATTTCTTGACAGCATTCGTTTTAATATGATTTGCCAGTTTTGCTCCAGCATTTCGGCATCTTATCTCTGTTGATAAATTCCACTGTAGCTTTTCATGAAGTCCTTCTGGGGCAGCTGTTAGTCATGTTGCTTAGAATGCTCTGATTAAAGCAGCAGTTTAAAAATAAAGATGCTTGAAGGAAAATTAGAGATGAAATCTGGAACAAAGCTTATTATCATCATCAATAACTTTGCCATATCTCTGGTCTGCATACTTGTTAGAAACCCAGGGACCAAATGTTTGCCTGGACATGAAATTAAACTGGGGGGGGGGGGGAGAAATGTTGCACCATTTATGAAGCATTCAAAGCAAAGGTGACACACAGTTCCCTTACTTATGTACTGGTTGTATTGTAAGAAAAATTAAATATAACAGCTATTCTAACTTAAAGATAAGAATGCAAATGTTATTTTCTTTCTTTCTTTCTTTGCATTTGCAGGCTGCTGTCATGGGGCTACTTTGTTTATTTATTATTGCACTTATTTTGAAAGAGTTCAGAGTGACTTATCCATAACAGCTTCCCTATCCGGATGGCTTACAGGGCCAAGCCTGTTTAACATCAGTGTTAGTGCAGAATCATTTGCCTTCTGGCTATAGGATTCTGCCTAAAACAAAGCAGTCATACATAAATTTTACCATGTCAAGGCAAACCTACAGGAAAGCTTTGTCAAAAGAGAATGGAAAATCCAGAATGCTTTTTTCCTGTCGTGAATTATAGTGTAAACTTGCCCTTATGTCAGGGCATGAAAACAAATGCATTACAGAGATGTTTTCACAGTCCAGACTTGTCTAAATTTATTCTGGTTTCTATCCCACTGAATTCAATGGGATATACTCCCAAATCAGGGTGTGCCTAAGACTACAGCCTTGTGACTGTTTTGGGTGATGATGGTGGGTTTTTAAAATAATAAGTGATATTTGAGGATCATGGCCAAAATTATCACTTTTTTGCAAATATTCTGACTTCTCCTGCGTTAAAATTTGGTTTTCGTCAAACATCTGAAAGAGATCACCTGTGCAGCCAACTTGCCACTGTCCTGCCCTGAGATTTGAGGTAATCTTTTGGTATATTACCTTAATTATAAAACAAGAAAAATTATACTCACTAGATTTCATAAGTTGTTCTAAGACAATTTTCTTCTTCACTCATCCATCCCATGTATCAGAGGGAGTTGGATAATGCCCACTAATTCTCCATCTCTCAAACTCCACATATTCACTTAAACCTGATATCACAGCCTGTGCAATAGTCACATTTTGTATTGTGAGCCAAAGAAGTACTTCTAGGGGAAATAATGCTTCATCCACAATACATAGGAACATTATGAAGTGAACAAAATCTTATGCCAAATTATTGATGGCATCACTAACTCGCATGGAAGAATTCTCCAATTGATTTCAGTTCTGCAGAGCAAAATGTCTCCCAACAAACATGTTTAAAACTGAAACAAAATGAAAAGTGTACATTTACACTTCCTCGTTATCAAAGGAGTTTATCAAGTCGTGTGCTATTCTTTTGAAAACTAATATATTGTGTAGAGTACCTCAGAATAATGGTTAACAGCTTGGATTTTATGTACTTCTGTCTTTTAAATGAACTGTAAATCAAGTCAGTCCAGTTAGACAACAACATTATCTATGCATTTGTAATCAGGCTTCTGAAGACACATTTCAACAACTTAAATTAGTAGAATGTACAACTGGTAAAACAACCTTCTTTGTATAATTTATGGAGAACCTGTTTTGATTCTTCAAGTCTATGAATTGAGACATAATTAGCAACTGTGACAGGGCCGTCTTCCATATCAATTCTACATAATCCTTAGCACTTAGAAAGTAAAATTGATAGTTGAGTTCTGCAACCTTGCATCTCCTGTGCAGATGTGGAAATCAGATGTGGAGACTCCTGAAACTTAGGCAGTACACCTAAGGAAAGAAAAAAAACCCAGACACATCAACTGCTGCTGAAGACTGCAGATTCATTCTGAGAATAACATTTGAGATTAACAGTCCAATCCAGAGAGCTGTGATGGCTGGGGACAGAACTGCTGCTGCACTGCCTCTAGAAGGAATCCAGTTAGCTCAGGAGGGCCATGAAAATATGTTACCTAGTTTAACAGTATGAGAACCTTTTAAAAGTAGCAATGGGGAAATAACTCAGTTTGGCAGTGCGAGAGGCAGGCTAGGTGGGATATTTTAGACAGCTATACCAGAATTGGCTTTTGAAACATTCCACAGAGAATGCACGAGACCAAATTGTAGTTTAAATATTTTTATATAAATTTTGGTTGCAAACAATCACATAGTAAGACATGGAGAAGCAAACACACAGTTCCTAAGTGGGATAAAGCAGGGAGGAAAAAGATAGGTTTGGATGATAGGTTGGGAGGGGGGGCAGGGGACTTATACATTACCTAAATTCTGCAAAGAAGTTCTGAAAGAAGGCAGGGATTCCTATGCCAGCATGGAGAGCGGGGGTCAGCAGCAGCTGGAGCCAGCAGCAGCGGAAACCAGCATGGAGGGCTTGAGCCAGCAAGGAGAACTTGAGCCAGCAGCAGCTGGAGCAAAAGCCAGCAGCATTAAGAACCAACTTCCAATAAGGAGCTGGAGCAAGCCAGCAAGCTCACTAGGAGCTGACTAGCTAGCCAGCTAGCGCTAGAGTAAAGAGCCAGCCTCAGCAGCGTGGAACTTGGGGTGTGCTGTATTTTTATACCCCTGTGAGCAGTTTGGGGCGGGAGCTAGTAAGTTTCTATTCCGGGATTTAAAGTAAGTTTTTATTCCTGGATTTTCTGGGTTTCCATGCTGGGATTGCAGAGCTGAGCTAATTAATAGCTCTATCTATTGTTTCTACTGCCCAGGATAATAGAGTTAATTGTTCCTTGATTACATCAGGAGCTCTGAAAGGCTTTATGCAGAGTAACTCCTTGGAGTTTCTGCTCAGGTATTCAATTGTAACTCATTCACTGATTTAATCTTGCAAACAGGCCTTTTGCCTTAGGCTTGCTTTTAAGGTGGACACTCTGCTACCTACACACAAATATAAGATTTGGCTTTTACCAATACAGTTGTACAGAAAAATAATATGAGATCCATATTTCAATAATGTGGGGTGTGAGGGGTGGGCTAACAAATAAGAAAAATGCTGGCTGCCTGAGAAGTCCCATGGCCCAAAACTAAGGTTAGCTCCACCTCCAGGAATACCCCTGGACCGACCCCAGCCATGCCAGTATGTTTTTCTAAGACAGCAGGACTTGGTAATGGCAGCCACTTCCTGAGTCATGCACCCGGGTGTTTGCCACATTTGCCACTTGCACTGATAAGGTGGGTACCCATGTCTGTGTGAGCTTGCACTGATTCCAGGATTTCTTTCCCCCCCCCCTCCTCCAGATTGGGCTGCCTATAAATCACAAACACCCTGCTCCTAAACATATCTACTCATCTTTTTTTGGGGGGGTCACCAAATCACAGCTATTTTATGGCAATTCTGTAAGGTTTTCAAGACAATATGCAGTTCAGAGGTGACTTGACATTGCCTATTTCTGTGTCACAACCCTAGGATCCAATCTACTAGCCAGGCTGAAAGTGTGTGATTTGCCCAAGGTTACCCAGCAAGCATCCATGGTGCAAGTGGGGATTTGAACCTGGATTTCCCAGGTCCTAGTCCAACACCTAAACCACTACACCACACTGGCTCTCACTGTTCATCCTGTTAGTATTCAGTTTCAGTATGTTTAGTATAGCATTCAGTATGTGCTACATACAGTACTACATACTCCAGCCAGATTTTGCTAAGTGGATTTAATGCTATGGTGAGAAAGATGTGTACAGCATATGATCTTGCCTCATTTGCTTGAGTATCCTGGATTAATCTTCCCAGCAGATATTCTTCAATTAGATAGTTTGATCTATAAAGGAGTGGCAAGATTAGTTTACCTCAGGGCAGTACTGGCTGACTTTTGTGTTCTTTGGATCTTGCCAGTTCTTAGAAATGATTGTCAAATAACTCTGATAATTTGGTGGTGAGCTGCAGATATCATGGCTCTTCTCTTGCAACTTTAGCCAGGGAATGCACTGAACAGATTGTCCTCCTTGCTGTCCTTCTGCTGCGTAGGATAGATCTGTACTGCTACCAAGTATGTTCACTGGAAGCATAGAATGTTAGCATGGAATGGCCTCCTCATGAATTAAGTTCTGATATAAATTGGGGAGACATATACCATGTGCCTATACAAAAGGGGAATAAAGAGAAATAAATACAGTTGAATGGATAACACTGCATAGATAACTTCATGAAATATTGCCATATGTAAGTAATCATAAATAAACATGCAAGCCTCAGTGTATGCAAGGAGAGAGGCAAAGGCAAAAGTCACCTTGATCTAAAAAAAATTGAGTGCCACTAAACAAAATCCAGTTCCATTGGCTCACCAAGGGCAAGAAAGCCAATCTCTTCCCCTGTAGTACGTTTGTGAGGTCAAGAGGAAAAAGCTGTACATTACAAATGTATGAATCTAGATGTTGCTGTTCAAGCATTTGCAACATGCCAAGAAAAAAAAAAACATGAAATTTTCCCAAACAAGACTTGTCTGTCCCCTTCTGTTGCAATCTTCTGACAGTAGGTAAAGACTTCTTTGCTTCTGTTGATATTCCCTCAGTGATCCTTTCTTCCTGTCAAATGTTCAGTTGATGTTTTTATGTGTTTTATGTATTGGAGCTCTGCTTTTAATTATTTTAATGATATGTTTTATTGGTTTTAATTGTTTTTAAAATGTGATTATTCTGTGTTTTAATTTGCTAGCCACCTTGGTGGCCCTTCTGAGGGTAGAGAGGCAGGATATAGATTTTTAAATAAAATAAACATTATTTTTACTTTCAAAGTTGTAGACCCAACATATTATAAAGACAAATGGTTTCCAGGATTTTCTACAGCTTTTTGTTCTCCTCTTTCTTTCAACTTTTTCTTTTTCTCCTTCTTTGAGCACACTGAGAAGTGTATTTCAAGGATCAGTTTTACAAATGTAAATATGAGAGCAACCTGTAACTGTGAGAATACTTTGCTTCCATTTTTATGACATTGACAAGTCAATGAAAATGCTTCCTAATTAATGTGCTTCAATGTCCAGCAATTACAATTTCCCTTCAAGCTTCACTACTATAGCTTCCATTGATCTTCTTTGATTCAGTCAAGGAGAGATGAACTATGAATATATTTTCTGGAATTATTAAAGACAGATTAATAGACAGATTTAATAGTTGTTTATTTAAAACATTTATATTCTATCCTTCCACCCAAATAGGGTCCCCAAGGTAGAGACTTATTTAGACAGATTGATTATTACGGCCTACAAACCTGGATAAATATTGCTACGGAGGGAAAAATTAGGAACAAAATAAGCCAGTTGAGGTTAATACCTGTTACAACCTGACAATTGCTTTTGTCCTTAGAAACATCCTTAAGAGGTGTGGCCTGAGAACAAAGATTTTGTCGAACAACTTGGGGGTTCTGTTAAATTGATTTGGAAATGAGCTTGCCATCTTGGGTCACAAGGACACTCTGTGCCTCATTACTGATTAACTTTGACAAAAATAATTATAGTATAAATTACTGCCGGAACTCCTTGAACAGTTAGATGAGTCATTATGAAACAATTACACGTGAAGTATGAGATTAGGAGATATTATCATATAGGAAAAAAAACAGCTTTGTTTAGAGATTTGTTCCTCTTTAAAACGAAAATTGCCTAGTAACTGCACAAGTGATTCCTAAAATTGTAATGTGTATAATAATGCAGAACAGAACTGGAACACAAGGCTAATACGTATTTTCTGAAGAATGCAGCAGATAGTGAGAACTGGCCTTGGAGCTCTGCCTGGCATAATTTGTGAATGCTCAAGTTGAATGTGGACCTATTATCCATACAGTGTGATCTAAGTGCTTGGGTCTTTTTAGTACTGGGCAAGTAACAAAATCAGTTCTCTAGAGCCCCTGGTTTGCCATCATATATATCTGTTAGAATGAATTTAACTTGCTGCAATACATAGTCTCTTATTTCTAATTCTTAACCCCCCTAATTGAACCCAATAAATAAAGGTTTGATCCAGCTACCATTTTCACTTCACAAAAGGCAGGTGGGTGTGCCATTTAACCACCCCAAAAGGCTACAGTGAGGTTCATGGGACCCATATGGAGAAATGCCATGTAGGATAGGAGACAGTAGTAAGGAGGGTAATTGGTGGAGATTGTGCAAAGATTCTAGTTGGATCCTCAAATTTGCTAAAGAGTCTTGTTTGGACTGATACTTTCACTTGTAGGGATATTTATAAACAATCTGTAAATAATGAGAACCGAATAGTGCAATTCTATGAAACAGGATCAGACTGGAGTAACTCTGAATGGGATTACCTTACAAATCACAAACTCCCAACTATCATATTTCTCTAGAGTAATTTTCAATTACCTTGTCCTAATCCAGCTCCCAGCTCAACATTTAGAATGCATTACCTGACAATAAGTTTATTACAACAAAAAGATACAAATAATTCAAAAATAATCCAAAATACAAATAATAATAAAAAATCATTTTATAGCCAAACAGACTTTTGCACCATAAAACCCTTTTAAGGATTTCCTGTTCTTCATATCCTTTCCTGCATAACTGCCTTTTGATTAACATGTTATTCTTGGGGCTGTGTCCATTTTTCTTTTAAGTCAGGCATGTGGTTTCCCTTCCTTTTATTAAGATGGTAGTATCAGTAATGTTGCTGAATTATCCATGCAGTGAAATGCTTTCCCAAACAGTTAAGAGAGGATTAGTGTATTTTTGTTGGAATGTATTTATAACTTGTTGGCCTTTTATTACTCTGCCAGAAAGATTCTTTCCCACCCTGAATTTCATTTTAAACTGTCACTTAGGGAAAAAAATAGTAACAAAATAGCCATTTGTTGACTTAGGAATGAGCATTCTTAGCACAGTTAACTGTATTATTTTCAGTGGTATTTAACATAAGAAATTGAGAGGTATTTAACATAAGAAATTTTCAGTTAACCACTTGCAGGTCAATAAATGCTTGCTTCTCATTCTTTTTCTGACAAGAGTCTGATAGGTTAGATCATTAACAATTCTGTTGTCCCTGCAGGAACTGTCTCTACCATATATAAGGAGATTGTATGCAACACATTCTTTGTCTCCATGGAGATCTTCTTTTTATCCCATTTCATTTTCACCCCAATCCTGTGACATAAGTTGGCTTGAAAGAAAATGTCAGACTCAAGGTCATCCAGTGAGTTTTTAAACTGGCTGGAGATTTGGATCCAGGTCTACCCAGTTCTAGCCTAACTGGTCATCACAATAAATTAGATTTTCATTTGTCATTTAGCCTAACCTGTCATCACATTAATTTAGATTTTAACTTAATTTTTTCTCCAGAATAAAATTTGAAGGATGTGTGAAATATCTGAAGAATATTGAGACTAGCCAAAATTGTTTTTAGAAGACTGGCAAAATTTCTCAGTGATTTGTCTTGCATTGTTTTGAGCATAGTGATATAAAAATTACCACAGCACTGAGCTACAGTAATCCCACAAGCCAGTGAACCACTTGGGATTTGTTTAAATCTCATTTCCTTGAAATGAGAAACTGTCTCTGTCCCCTATACAGTACAAATGTGTGGAACTTGACTATAGGATCACCAACTTTAAATCTTTACTCAGCAGCAGTCTTGAGCCTGTCTCTGTCACTATGGTCTACTTCACAAGATTATTCTAATAAACAATTGAACCCCTTTGTTGTACATTTGTAAGCTCACACATAATACAGTCACTTTACCAGCAGGAACAATTTAGAGGAAAACTCAGAATCTCACTCACTGTCAGTTAAGTCACAGACAGTTTTACATTTTTTTGGTTGGTTTGTGTAATTTTTAAATTTTTTATCCAATGCACAAAACGAACCTAGACATAACGAATAGACTTTCCTATTCATACAATTTGTATGGAGCTTAATATCAAAATTTACATTGTTTGTAACATTACTTTATCTTTTCAATATATCTTCATATTTAATAACATTTATTGTGAAACGTGTGTTGCCTAAATCTTTCTTCTGTTTTAGTTTAACTTGATTTGATTTGATTCTTAATTTTCAACCATATTATTCAAAAAAGACATTCCATGTTTTGCAAATGTGCCAGCAGGGTGGGTAACCAGAGAGGTGGACAAGCTAGAAGGGAGGGTGGCATTAGGAGCTGCATTGGTGTCTGATCAGACATCCACGCAGGAGGGGGCAGGCCACAGCATTCCTGGGGGAGGATCTGATTATAGTTAGCTCCCACCTGAGCTTTTGTGCCCAAGGTCTGGTCATAAATCTATTCAATCTCATCAAGGACTTTCAACCCACCGGGGAGGTTACCAAACTTGGGTGACATCATCAGGAACATCTCCAAATAATACCCTGAAATTCTAGTGTCACTAGCTTTAAAACTGTACCCCTTGAATGCCAAAATGCAAAACCTCCCAAAAATACAAAAGAAATTCAGATGGACCTGAATTTTTCAGGTATACCCGAATATTCGGGATATTCAAATACGGTATTTGTCTTATTCGGGCATACTGATAATTTTATGCCCAAATAAATTTGAATCTGAATTTCCCCAAATTTCTAGACGAAGCCTAGTTGTGATATAATCTTAAATCTGGGAGGGCTAAGCATCCCCTTTCTTTTGCATCAATTAGTGATGAGTATTTAATTAATGGCTTCTTGCCTTTCCACAGAAATATAGAGATCACTTGTCTCCATATTGTAAAAAATTTTGGGGATGTTATTATTGGCACGTTCGGAAAAGAGTCCTCTTAAAGAAATTGTCAAATTTTCCCCATTTTTAAAATTCCATTTTGATCTCTTTCTATAATCTTTCATAGTTATTTTTAAATAATTTTGATTTGTTTTTTTCTAAATGGATTCCGAAACACTTGTTGTGGATTGTATACCAGTGTGCTCCGTTAATAACCTTTCTTCATCTTTTGACAAATTAAAAAGGAATCTTTTGATTTTGTTCTTATTCAGTATATATTCTGCATATTCTCCAAAATCTTGAATTATTTGTAAAACAAGTTTCAAAGTCTTTGCAAGATTATCTATGAACAGGACCATAGCAAAAGCCTTTAGCTTAGTATTATTTTTACTCATTTTAATTCCTTCAAAAACTTTTTCTTTATTCAGTAAAATTTCCACCAAAAAAGCATTAAAAAGGAAGGAAGAGATTGGACGTCCCAGCCTCATACCTTTGAGTATTTTAATGTTCTTAGACAAGTTACCATTTATTTTTAGCTTAGCTTGTTGCTTTTGGTAGATACTGTCTATAGCTGTGTCAAATGAATTACCTACTTCTATTTTATTCAGTAACAATTTGATGAAGTCCCAATTGACTTTGTTAAATGCCTTTTCAGCATAAAGGAACACTATAGCTAGTTGCTCCCCAGGCACTTTCTCAATATTTTCTATAATATTGAGAACTGAGCGAACATTATTGTATCCATTTCTTCCTGCCACAAAACGTACCTGATCTCTGTCATTATTAGTTGAAGTCATTTCGCTAATATGGAGGTAAAAATTTTATAATCATTATCTAATACTGAAATACGCCAGAAATCCTTTGGCTGCGGGTTTGTCATCTTTCTTTTGGTAATGAGAGATATAAATGCATCTTCCCAAGATTTCATAACATTGCTTTCTATCAATACATTATTCAAGATAATCACTAATTGTGGGGATAATATATTAAAAAATACCTTATGATATTGAATTGAAAGGCTTTCGGGCCAGGAGACATATCCTTCTTCCTTTAGTAGCATTTTTTACTTCCTCTATAAAAATTGGGGCATTCAAAATCTCTCATTGCTTATCTGGCACTTGCTCATTTTCTACATATTGAAGCACCTTTTCCATATTAACTTCTTGTTCATATAATTCTTCAAAATATTTCTTAAATTCCATTTGAATATGGTTAAATTTTGGATTCTCCAATTCCCATATAATGCATTTATGGTCAGATATTATTTTGGGACCAATTGCAATCTTCATTTGACCACACTATATCAATCCTTGCAAATGAATTATGGCTGTTCGTGAAAAATCAATATTCTCTAGAATTACCATTTTTTTCTCTCCAAATATATTTTAATTGTAAAAACTCCATAAGTTCAGGGAAGGATTTTGGTAATAATCATGTCTTTAATTCGTAGGTTTTCTTGAGTTATAAAATTGTTATACATGTCCAATTTTTCATTCATAATTCCATTAAAGTCTCCTAAAGTCAAAATATTGTCATAGATATAATTTAATATAAGGTCTGCAAAACCTCTGTAGAATTCTGATCTTTTTTAATTGTTGGGAGCATAAAACCCCACCATTAGGTTGCTAGTAAACGCAGCATCCCAATCTGTGGGGAAGTGAACCCCCCTCTGGAAGCATTGCAGGCTGACACCAGCAGATTTGCCCTCCCTGGTGCACGTACCTTGCAAAAGGAGCAAATCCACTGGTGCCTGGCTGCTGCAGGACTCTGGGATGGCCGGCTGCAGCACCTAGCTCTGTGTCAGCACTCTCATGCTAACCCAGGTTGTACCGGCATGGTGGAGTCATTCTGGGCATATTCCGGGGGGGGGGGGCAACCTTAGTTGACCTGCAGAGCCTGGTTAGTCCCAGTGCACTGGCAGAATCACTGGCAGAGATATACCAAGATTTTTGTGGTGAATCTCTACTCTCAATATGGGGAATTTAAAGGTGAGGCTTTTAAAAACATTTGGGGCTTCTTGTGCTGCAGGAAAGCCCTTTGGAGGGGGACTGGGTAGTGCTGGGGGGCGTCATTCTTGCCCGCCAGCCCAGTCTGAATTGGGCTGTCAGTTCCATAAAACATATAGTACAATTGATTGGAGTTGGCAGACTTAAACAGCAAATCTTTCTTTGTGTCTTGCTGGCATTTTCCCACAATAGCCTTGCAGTATTCAGGGTTTCAGAAGGTACACACTAGTCCCACATACTGGTCACTGGAGCCCTTCTAATAATATAGAAGTGGGCTGGCAATATTTTCAATCCTGCCTGGCAATGAAAGCCCTTAATGTAGGAGAAGAATGAATAATAAATGTACTTTCAGACAGTCACCATCTTGGCTCCATCCCCCATCTTGGCTCCCGCCTGCTTTACATTCTTGAAGACAATCCTGGAAAAGGTACAAAGTAAAAATGGAAGCCAAGAATTAAAATGGCTGCCAAGAAACTAATTATACTTGGGGATTACTGAGGAGAAGGTTCTGCTGGCTAAGAAGAGTCAAACACGTGCAGACAAAATATTTAAAAAGCATTGCCATGATAGTAATCATAGTCACATGCTGGTGCAGACTGAGAGAGGAAGACCCAACCTTTAGATTTTAGACTTATCTTTTTGTTTTACAATTCAAGGTCTTTTGGCTGTGTTAGGTAATTTACAGGCCATCATGTCCACTTGCATGAACAGAAATAATAGCGCAGACTAAGGGCACACTTTCTAATATTTTCAAAGATTCATCTTCAATGATCAAACTAATGTATTCTGAATGGGTCTCACCATGAATGGCACTGGAAATGAGGATCAGAGACTGCATAACTGGAGGGTGTATGTGTGTCTTTGTATGTACAGAGAAGTAGATATAGAAATATAACAGGTGGGAAGGGCATTGTAGCCATCATAATGTACTAAGGTGTTGCAATTAAATCTTATGTTTTATGTAGATGATAGTTCAAAATACATCCTACATAATATGGTGGGCTTCTCATATAGATCAAAACTACAAGGAGGAGCCTCCCAAGGATAGAAAATATGTTTCTGTAACCTTCAGGTGTGCACAAAAATATGAAAAGTTAAAATATGTACAGTGGCTTATATCTCCCCTGAAAGTAGTCTGCAATATTTGCAGAAGTATACATAGACATAACTTTAAAAGTTTTAAGTCGAGAAGGAATTAATTGACTGAGTGAGGGACAGCGATGAAAATGTGTTGCAATTAGGTGAATTGGAAATTATGCAATTAGACAAAGGAAAAGAGAGAAAGATGCAGAGGCCAATGGTAAAGATCCCCCCCCCCAACGCACACACCTCTTCTTACCTATGTCTATAAAACTGAACCATGCATGGAACAATTGAGACACATGAAAAAAACCATGAGATGGAACAAAGTAGAAATGAGTGTGAGAAAGGCATACTTTGTGACAGTCCTCTTCAGATTCATTTTCCTTACATGCTCTGATTCATGACCATTCTGAATTGTTGACCTTAAACAGTTCATGCAGACATCTTTAAACTGGCTCTGAGTGGTGCATAGGAATGGCAGCCTGTTGGTTTTAACTATCTGGGATTGAACATTCTCTGTGTTGAGCACACAGGCATTTAGTGTTACCCTCCACTCTGACATGATTTTGACAATAAAGCAGAAGCACTTTGGTTCTGTGGAAGCACACCAATGACTATGGGAGAGGGTCACTCCAATTTTTAAAAATCATCATAGCACTAAGTTATAACCAACAAATGTCACAGAAGAGCATCAAGAGAATACTCTGCTGTTCCTAATTCTGTACTACTGATTGCAATTTCTTTTCTAGCAAAGTGATTTTTTTTGGTCACACTAGATTGAATGTGGCCATGATGAAATAGTCATCTGTGCACTCCCAACGCATGTAAGCCCAGTGCGAAGACAATTGATAAATGCCTGAAGAAAGGGTAGACAGTAGAATACCTAAAGCAAAGTTACGACATGAAACTGTCTTTTGCACAGATGTTCAGAGGTTTATGAAGATTTGTGATCCTGAGAAGAAAGTAATCAGCATTGTAAAAACATATCCACATCTACTATATGTGATAGTTTCCACTTCAATATCATAACAGCACCATAAACAGCTGCAAAAACAAACAACAAGGAATACCTTTGATTTAAAACACACACACAACACAGTGAGCAAATTTTTGAGTTCTCCAGATCTCTGTGTCAGGCTGACTATTTTGAATAAAAAAAGCTGGTGGCAAAGGAAATAAATAATAATTCAGTACATGGTCTTAAGACTCTGTGTTTGCATTCTGTGTCCACAGCTTAAATGTGCATAGGATGGAACTAGTATCAGGTTGTACCCTTGGCCTTCTGGGAAAATGAAGCAAAAAGTAGAAGCCAATTGAAAACAACAACAAAAATTCCTCTAATGCCAAGTGGCCTGCACACAGATGCCTGAAAGACACAGAATGTGGAAAAACATGATAGTCTTTATATTACCTGTACTGATGCTTAAATCTAGTTAATGAACTAAGTAATGCCGGAAGATCATGCAATTAAGTTGATGTTGTATAGATTACAGCAACTGCATGTTACTGAGTGTGCAATGTACCTCATTCACAGGCTGTTTCTTTGATTTGATCTCATGTCACAATAGATGGGAAGGAAAAACCAAAGCTAAGGGAATTGGCAATGTAGTGCACACAGAACACACTGAATTAACAATACTGTCATCTCATTTTTTACACCATAATCCCAGTGCTGCCTTCCTGCAATGCTTCACTAAGTACTATGGAACATGATCCAGGTATCTGGGGTTCAAGCAGTCCAATCCAAAGAGGGGGAAAATCTCCCTCTGGAGCTGGTGCACCCCTGTGGAAATCTCCCTCTGGAGCTTGCACCACACAGCTCTGAGGGACCCGACCCAGAAAATGCCTGCATCACCCAGTCCTGCCAGTGCAAAACACAACACTGATGTGGGCGAGGGCAATCTGAGAGTGTTCCAGGGGTAGGACTAACCTTAGCCAATCTCCAGTGCCTGGTTGGCCCCTGTGCACTGGCAGAGCCACTGGTAGAGATACAACATGATTTTTTCCCTATGAGAGATTTTAAGTTGCGGGGTAGGTTATGTTTTTGGGCTTCCCATGCTACAGGAAAGCCCTTTGGAGTGGATGGGGTGACACCCTTTGGAGTGGATGGGGTGATACCATAACAGTACTGTCCCTCTCTGCCCATCAGTTCTGGATTGGTCTGATAGTCTGAGACTGTGTCAGCTAAAAAGCAGAGCATTGTGACTTGTTTAGACACAAGAATGTACGGGATTTGCAATAATAGTTCATATGATTGGCAGCCAATATGAAGCCATTATATTGGACAGATCTGAACTAGAAAGGGTGATCTTCTGCTGTTTCTGGATCAACAGTGCAGTGTCTTTAGTCTCCAGTTTAGGCCCCTGTTCCAAAAATTGACCTCCAGAACCCTAATCTAAAGGACATTGCCTCCTATATCCTGCAATCTTCTTTGATAGATAGATAGATAGATAGATAGATAGATAGATAGATAGATAGATAGATAGATAGATAGATAGATAGATAGATAGATAGATAGATAGATAGATAGATAGATAGATAGATAGATAGATAGATAGATAGATAGATAGATAGATAGATAGATAGATAGATAGATAGATAGATAGTGTGTATATATTATAACTTCTTATATGCCCGGCCTGGCCCTATTAGATGATTAGATTAATGCCATGACTTGTAGTTATTGGTCCATTCCCTATCTAACATGTTGCTAGAGAGCCAGCAAACCATGGAGCTGAGTTGTTAATGCATTTACGACATTGCCTACAATCTCTACAAGTATGAAACCCGATGTTACATGTGTTACTCCAAATGTCCCAGACACTCCGACTGCCAGCATATTTTTTGAACTTTTTTCTTTCCGACAGCCTTTATTCCATCTTTCACATCTGCATAATGTTACCCTAATTCCTGTAAAAGTGCTTTCAATTAAAATGTATGGATTTGTGTTGTCACTGTAAGTGTGTCAATTGTAGTGGTATCCAAAATAAAACCGGAGTCGGTTTGTCTGGTCTGAATATGAATGTAACATTATTACAGTGATGGTTTCCATATGACAAGAATAAAGCTATGTATATAAAGAGAAGAATAATAGACTGGGTGATGCCATGCTGTTTTTCTAACACCAGTGGGACAAAATAATCTCTTTAGGAACTTTTCCGTTAAAGACAAAAACTCACAATGAGACCCAGTTCACACACACAAAATAATCAGAAAATGGGTCTCATGTAAAGGATTCAACTTTACTTAATCGTTCCAAAATATACTTCCCAAGTGTTTTTAAATCATAGGAAACTTTGCGTAACTTATTTTCATGGGTAACAGTACAACTCTAAGTAGAATCACACCTTCTGGCTTAGAAGGATGTAAGTCTTTTGTAGGAGTACACTGTCAACCCAACAAGATCGACACAGACTTCAGAGAATAATCAGAACTGCAGAAAAAACAATTGCTGCTAACCTGCCTTCCATTGAGGACCTGTATACTGCACGGGTCAAAAAAAGGGCTGTGAAAATATTTACTGACCCCTCGCATCCTGGACATAAACTGTTTCAACTCTTACCCTCTAAACGTCGCTACAGAGCACTGCACACCAAGACAACTAGACATAAGAACAGTTTTTTCCCGAATGCCATCACTCTGTTAAACAAATAATTCCCTCGATAATGTCAAACTATTTATTATATATTTATTATATAATTACTGCACTACTTTTTTCATCATTCCTATTACCCATCTCCTCCCAATTATGACTGTATGACTATAGCCTGTGCTGACATTTCATTTTATTTTATGATTTTACATTTTATGTTTTTATTACTATTGATTGTTTCCTGATTGCTTACTAGACCTATATGACAATCATTAAGTGCTGTACCTTATGATTCTTGACAAATGTATTTTCTTTTATGTACACTGAGAGCATATGCACCGGAGACAAATTCCTTGTGTGTCCAATCACACTTGGCCAATAAAGATTCTATTCTATTCTATTCTATTCAAACTGTTAATATTAAGAACTTAGGGCTTGTGCACCAAATATTATGCGAGATGAAAAATAGTCAATGTTGAAAGGGTGGTGTGATGGACCCCCTACACATTACAATTTCACTAAGGCGGGGAAACCACTCAGTCACAAGGCTTGTCACATTTTCTCGCCTTTTTCCTATCAGGGACTGAGCTGCTTCTAATATGGTAGTGTTTGGTGACAAGAAGCACTTTCCATCAGCCCTGTAATTAAACCAGAAGGAGAGGGAAGCCCATTATTTAAAAAAAAAACTTCCTTGGCAAAATCCTTTTATAAGGCACACCAAAATAACAGTGAGGCAGATTTTAACTTAAACAGGTTTTATGAAAAAAAAATATTTAACAATAAAGAAAGTGGAAATGGGAGATGAAAATTTGGAGAAGGGAATGGATAAGGCAGATAGATAGATAGATAGATAGATAGATAGATAGATAGATAGATAGATAGATAGATAGATAGAGAGATAGAGAGAGAGAGAGAGAGAGAGAGAGAGAGAGAGAGAGAGAGCATTTCCCCACTCATAAGGATCCCCCATATGCCACGCACTGCTCTCAGTGCGCGGCATCCCTGGCGCATGCCCGGGCGTCCCCACGAGGCACCGTTTTCTCCAGCACCAGGGATGCCGTGCGCTGACGGGGCACGACAGTGGCAGCATCGGGGCAGCTTCGTTGTCGCCGCCCCTGTCGTGGGGAGTGCAGGGGGACCCCGCGCTACTTGAGGAGAGTAGCGCGGGGCTTAAGGTAAGTGGGGAAAGGCCCACTGAGAGAGAGAGAGAGAGAGAGAGATCCCTCAGCCTGGCCTCCTCAGTAACCTAACCACCAGTTCTCCAGTCTGTGTATTATTGCTTAAACTGCAGCTCACAAGATTGTCTGCCCTGGAGCAAGACAGAATGTCAAACTGCTTGTCACTAAGGCTGATTCCGCATGGGCCAAAAACAGCGGTGTGAAAACGCTGTGAAAACAGTATAAACCCTTTTACACCGTTTTAAACCTTTACACCATTTTCACACCGTTTTCACACTGCTGTTTTTGGCCCATGTGGAATCAGCCTAAGAGAGATTAAGAGCTCAGATAAGGCAAATAACTTTTTACTTCAGGAACTTCACACTCCCAAAAGCCTCTTAGTTTGGCTCAGGGAGTTAACCTCCTCCCTTTCAGTGACATCAAGTCTTCTGTGATGAATCAGAGTACAGGGTTGCCTCAGCCAATTAGGTGGCTTCCCTGTTCCCAAGCCTCTATGCCTCACTCTGAGAGTAAACAATAACGGCTGCAGACAGAACATCACTTTTTTAAAAAAAAACACACATTTCTCTGTAGTCCATCACAGGTGGGCTTAATATAATTATTTAAAATTTCGTCTCTGATATTAAAGAAATTTATCTTCAACAAACAGATATAAGTTTTGAAATTTGCCAGTATTCAATATTCAATATTCAATATATTTCAGGTATATTTTCAGCTCTGCTTCAGCCAAATACATACCCAGACGGTGAATATGTTTCTGTTTTGTTTTGACAAAACTACTAACTCTTATTAGCACTCCTTTGTGTGTGCCTATGTATATTTTTGTGTTATTTGTTTTAAATATTTTACATATATTTATATTTTAAACAGTGTTTTAATGTTTAAAATGTGCCCTGCCTAGCTGACCCTCCAAACCTTCTCCTTAAGCCTATGTTACAGAGGCAGGACATTTTTTTTCTACAGGTCAATTATTAATGCTATCAACTAACAATTAATTTTTATGCAAAGAGGGGCACCCAATTATGAAACGTATGTGACGTGAATTCCCAAACGTATACAGTAATGAGTATATTTGAATATCAATAAAGACTGTGTTAAAACAAGGAACTACTTATGCACTTTTAGAACTAAAAAGTGGATGGCTGTGAGTTATATTAACTTGAAATTTGCTTTGGATAAATGTAGTCAGGAGGATAAAATGACAGTTCATTATATTGTAAAATCTATAGTTCTTGCTATGCCCTTGACTGTGAAAGTCCAAGAGGAAACTACCCAGTTATTTATCTTAATGAAATGGAACACATAATTGTTCTATAGAGCATGGGAATCAGTCTATAGTTGACTGATGCTGTGATTTATAACTGAGCCATAATAATATCTTGGTATGAAAGGAATAGAAAAGAGGCTTCCCTTATCTGAAACTTAGTGGGGTTCCATCAGGACAAGAACTTGTCTCAGGGGTATGTACAAAAATCATGCGCCTTTCATGGGCTTCAGCAATACTCAAAGGCAAGGAAGGGCAAGGCCTCCTTTTGCATCCTCTCGCTGAGATAAAAAACAAAAACAAAAAACTGTTCTTCTCAGGATCAAAAGACTTCAATTCTAGCAACGCTGCAGTGGAAAGAAACAGGAGTTCTGTGTGTTTCCAACTAATAGAATTAATGTTCATTTCATTTACTACAGAGAGAAAAATAAATAGAATAAAATGAACAAATTCTCATTCATCCCTCCTGTCCTCCCTGCCTAAACTTAATTTGAAGTGGACTGAAGCTAATTCTGCTTCTGGGAAGTCAGTAACAGCTAACCATAGGTGGGTGGGGATAGAATTGGCCTCTCCACATGCAGTCCTAGAGTCCCAGCCCCTCCCCCTAGGATTTCAGTCCCAATGATGCCCTGAGGTGCAATGCCTTGGAGTAATTGGAAATAGTGTTCAGTGTATTGTTGGAGAGGGAGAGCCATCCTTTTCACAGAGATATCCCTTTCCCAGAGGTATAATTTGATGTTATTTACCAGGTGACACTATTTACTTCCATGCTACGAAAAGCTTCTCCTGCCTATTTCCACACAAATCCAGTAGCGGGGGAGTAGAGTGACACAGTGATGTGGCACTGCTTCTGTAACCTCAGCTTGTGAGTTCTGTGGGGCAGTACTTGGAATGAGTTGCAACAACAATTTTTAAACAACAATATGGTTTACTTCTCTTTACAATTAACATTAAACATCAACATTTAACGTTACAATTCAAGGTCCTGTTCAGGTTGCATTTCAAGTCCTTCTATTTACAGTCTACTGATATTGCCAAGTCCAATTTCTTCTTGCAAGTTGGCTGGCTCCTGAAGACTCCAAGGGCTTGATGAACAGGTTGCAACATGATGAAGGTTTCCAGGAGAACTCTCACCCATTACAACCACAAAAGAAAACCCTGAAACAATAAACTCCAACATTTACAACATAGCAAAAACAACAACTACCTTCCCAGTAGTTTCCAACAATATTGCAATTACCTTAACAAGGTGTTAAGGGCTTATAGAAATCAAGGTCCGAGTCTGGTAGCCTTGTTCTTCTGCAAAAGAGCTCTTTCAGCCTCTCTGCTGCTCCGAGTCTCCACCCCCTTACTGGGTCAACCCATTCTGGGCCAATCCATTCAGGGCATGGGGGTTACACTTCCAAAGAGGGAATTGGTGGCAAGGGTGCCAGCCAAGAGTGAAAAACACTCACATCTCCCCAGTTAGGCTTATGCCATACATTTTGCATGTGTAGGTTTGCACCACTGAAAGGGGGCATTCCTAGGTTGAAATGTCACTAGAAGTCAACTAAAGATGGCTCCTCCCCTGGGAATGCTCCCGGAATGCCTCCTGGATGCCAGCACAGTCCTGAACAGAACAACAGTGACAGCATCTGGCCTGATTTCTGGGTTTGGGTGCCACGTTACTGCTCTTCTTCTCTGCACTGGTTTGTATGCCAAAGTCCATGCCAGTTTGCATGGCACAATGGCCCTTGTGCCAGCACAGAGGTCATGCCACACTCAACCCCCCACACTTTGGATTGTCATAGTGTTTGAGATCATAATTCCTCTTGAAAACAATTTAAGTCTCCCTTAGCATGTTCCTAAAATAGCATGTCCAGGAACATTATCATCCACCTTCCCGGGTTTCTCTCTTTTTCTCTAAATTGTTCTCACCATCTTCGAATAAAAAACAATCTGACAAGTATTGCGGGGGCTGAGCAAGAACAAAGTGCAGAAACAAAACCATTTTCCACCCTCTAGCTGAATATTAACCTAAGTGTCTATCTTACCCTGATATGCTGGAGTCCAAACAACATTTCCCGGTATAAAGTATTTGGAAGATTGCTGTCACAAAAAATTGCTCTTTGCTATTATTTCATCCACTAACTCTGCTAGGGCTGGCAACAATTACATGCAGTCCTAAGAATAGTGATCCCCTTGTAAGTTCATTGAAGTAATCTCTCCCTACAGTCACAAGCAGATCTGCTTGAAAATTAGCCCCACAGTATTCAACAGGGCTTACTCCCTGGCAAGTTCCCTTAGGACTGCAGCCTTAGTCAACTAATTGCCTAGATTAATGGGTTTAATCTAGTCATTTATTAAAGTACTTATACCACACCTTTCCTCTTGGCTCTAGGCATCTTATAAGTAGCAATTAAAATATTAACAGATTAACACCAAATAAAATTTGCAAATAATTCCCTCCCTGTTCATATACCATCAAAAGCCTTGGCAAACAAATGACCCTTCCAGCACTTTGTAATTTTTAAATTGGGTTGATTAAAAAGATAATCCTGATAAACTAGTTACAAGATTTTTAAAAATGCTATTTGAAAACAAGTACTTATTACTTACCAATATTGCACATGACAGGTATCATCTTAGTAGAGCAAATCTTTCTCCCCGTCACAGAGGAAGGTCTTTTTTTTAATGCCTGAATGCCTGGTGCATCACTGTCTGGTGCATCACTGAATAATTAGTATTTTTTTATTTATTTGTTTGTTTGTTTGTTAGATTTTATGCCCCTCCCTTTCCAACCAAAGATGGGCTCAGGACAGCTTTCACTCAAAGTTAAAATACAAAACATTAATATTATTAATACACTAACATGGTCTAATATTTAAAATCTCCAGATAACCAACATATAATAAACAAGCCCTAACTGTTTAGCCTGTCAGTGATAGAAAAAGGCTCCTCTGGCTGTATGTGTGACTGGCCCTCCACAGATAAGGAGGACTCCAAAGTCACACCCAGGCTCTTGACAGAGGAGGCAGGTTGTAAAGTCACTCCATCTAATTGCGGCCCTTTCCCCACTTACCTTAAGCCCCGCACTACTCTCCGCAAGTAGCGCGGGGTCCCACTGCACTCCCCACGTCATGGGTGGCAACAGCACAGCCGCCCCGACGCTGCCGCTCTTGCGCCCGCTCAGCGCGTGGCATCCCTGGCGCTGGCGAAAACGGCGCCTTTGGATGACCTCGCGCAGAGTGCGGGGTCGTGGGGACATCCAGACGCACGCTAGGGATGCCACGCGCTCAGAGGAGCGCGCAGCGACGGCGGCAGCAGGAGAAGTGGGGAAAGGCCCTGCAGCAGTTGGAAACCCTCCACCACCACCCCTGACCCAGTCACAAGACCTCCCTTTGTTGGACTGAACCTCAGCCTGCTGTTCCTCAACCATCCAGCCATGGTCTCAAGACATGTGCCAGCATATCAGAGACAGCGGTCAGCATCAACAACAAAAAACCTGGGTGTCATCAGTATATTGATGGCTACAAAGCTTAAAACTAGCTGTGCCAGGGGTAGCATGTAGACATTAAACAACACTGAGGGAAGTATTACTTCAAACAAGTGAATGCTACCCCAGGGGATGTGTGTGTCCCCTGCTGTCCCAGATTCTGGAAAAACGAGGTCAGCCACTTTAAGCCTGTTCTCCAAATCTCAGCATCAGCAATGCAGTGGGTCAAGAGGTCATAGTTGATAGTGTCAAATGCTGCATTAAGAATCTAATAATGCCATCAGCACTGATTTGCCTTGATCTAGCTGCAAATGGAGCTCATTTGTGATGGTGACCAGCACAGTCTCCATCCCATGGCCAGGACAAAGGTTGGACTGGAAGGGATTATTCTGAACAATTGTTGAATGCATATTTCAGCTGATTAAAATGATCAATAGAAATTCATGCAATGAATGAACTAGGATTGCTCGACAGCACAGCTGGGAAAAGGATAAGTACCTGCCACCCTATTTACCATAAAGTGTTAGGTTTACGAATTTCAAGGTTGGGCCTATAAAGATCAGTTCCCCTGGAGAAAATGGCAGCTTTGTATAACAGAAACAGTGATACACATTCCTCCTGAGCTCCCTGTTCAGACGCTACCCACAAATCTCCAGGAATTTCCCATGCCAAAGTTGGCAACCCTATTACAGGAATTTTTTTTTGCTTTCTACTGAAAGCAAATGGATTTTGTGCTGTTCTGTCTTGCAGAAATTGACAGTGCTGTCAGCAACCTTCGTTGTGGAGTGGTACAAAAAAAGTCAGGATGACCCCAGTCATGCCATGCACAGTAGAATTTGGAAACCTGTAAAGAATAGTTGCTTTGTGTACCGGCACCAACATTTCTTACCTTCTTGCCAGATGGGAGTGAACCACCAAATGGCTTCACACAAAGCACCAACCGGCATGGGCTACATCCATTTGTTATTTCAGTAGTGGGCTATAATTATGTAATTTCTCATACTTTTCTCTGCAGCACTGTTACACCTGCCTGTCAAAAGAAAAGTGACACACTGAAGCCATCCTTCTTCCTTTCAACATTTCCTTTGGGCTAATGGCAAATGGATATTTCAGCTCTGTATCTGTCATGATAAGATATTAGACATAACATCTTCTTTTGGGGAAGTGTCTTTTCATCAAATGCTATTGTCATTGGACAAACTTGGCCATCTATCCCAGGCTTCAGCAGGTGCTATGTTGCAAGGTCAGAGATTCCCATATGTGCAAACTTTTGTTCAGTGTTTCAAGAAGCTATTTGTCCTATTCTAGTCTTTAAAAAAATAAATGGGCAATTTTCAAAATTATCCTGCCAATTATGCCCACATTTCTATATGAAACATTAGGAGGTGGATGATTCCTGAGAGAGCAATCTTGGTAGGGATGTATACTCTGAACATCCAAGCCAAATATACCCCATTTGTTAATTCAGAAGAGTAAATTATCTGAATGAAATTGCTTTCGGAGTCAAACTAACTAGACCACATCTGGTCATTCTTCTGATGGAGTCACAATGTCTGCTTCTGCACTCTGTTGCAAGCTTCCATTTTACCACACTGTCTTTAACTTGATGTTCCTGAGGTGAGAATATAACACAGCAGATATTGTCTGATGTGCCTGCCATGTAATCTATCAGAGCCCCTTCATAGATGAATCTAGAATTTGATTCTTCATCCAGTAGAGTTGCTTCTTTCCTAGTGGGAGCTGAAGATCTCCTGGAATTACAACTGATCTATAAACATCAGAGATCAGGTCCCCTGGAGAAAATTGCTGCTTCACAGAATGAACTCTATAACATTATAACCTTCTGAGGTTCCTCCTCTCCCTAAACCCCTGCCCTCTTCTGGCACAACCCCCAAATTCCAGGTATTTCCAAAGCTGTATTTGGCAACCCTATCTAAGGGAGAGCAGAAAGAACTCAGTTCTGTTTCTGATGAAAGCCTGAAGAGACCCCTAATGATGTGGAGGAACCTATGTCAAGAGCCACCCTAGCAGGAGACTGCATCAAATTCCATTCTTCCACTATGTAGGGTAAGGTTTTGAAGCAGCATTGCATTTTGCCAACTGAGAACATCATCAGAGACAGCAGGCCCACAAAGAAAGCAGGGAAATAGGAGAAGGACCTGTTTTGCAGCCTGTACCCCTGCTGTTGGTGCTAGCCATTATGATAAAAGGGCAACTTCATTTCTAGAAGCTGTGAACATCTGAGGACCAGTCCTAGGAGTCAACATCATGGCCTTGGTCTGTTTGTTGGCTCTCCAGGGCAGTTAATTAATCATTCTATGATAAATGATATTGGACTAGATCAGGAGTCTGCAATCTGCGGCTCTCCAGATGTTCATGGACTACAATTCCCATCAGCCCCATGCCAATTGGCCATGCTGGCAGGGGCTGATGCGAATTGTAGTCCATGAACATCTGGAGAGCCGCAGGTTGCAGACCCCTGGACTAGATAGACTACTGGCTGATGCAGGCAAGCCTCTTCTATGTACTTAACTCATGTTTCCCTTAGTTGCTTCCTCTGCCTTTCTTTCTGAGTGATCCTAAAGGCTAATGGCTGTAATGCCTGTAGTTTACAGGAGCAATACCGCCTCAGAAAATTGTCATGCACCCTTTATTTCTTTTTCTTTTTAGTCTTTTCAGCTGTGGAAATAGAAGTCAAAATGCACAAGCAGATTTTGTATCAACATGCTGGCAAGAAATTGGGGAAAGGAAAGGAAATAAACAGCTGAAGCAAAGTCAGTTAAGTCTTTCTGGTTAAATTAATTTTAATTTATTTTGTTCCATCATCTTTTCTTTCTGGGCCTTTGGCTTCCTTCTTGTTTGTTTCTTCTTGAATGGCTAAGCTGACAAGTGAGAACACTGGGCAAAAGGTGTTAAGACCTATTGTTATACTGTTTGGTCTTGCCATGTTTCCAGAGAAGGCCCGGAAGTTGTGGCATCCTGATATTGTGACTGTTCCTGCTTATACTCTGTGGTAATGGTTATGGTACAGCTTTGCTATGTAGGAATGTGCGGGCTTAATTGCAATGCCTTTTCCAGACCGGGCGCACCTGGCTGGGGGTGATCTTGAGGGAAGGCACAAGCTTGTGAATGAGTGAAGGGGGAAAGATACTGCCTAGTAATAAGGCATAAAAGTGGGCATAGTGATCCTTATTGGTAGTTTGATGCAAAATGCTTTAATTTTGGCAAATATCTTGCAGTGTAACCTGTTTGAACTTCAATCAATAAAATTTATTTCATTTTTATCTGAGTCTGTTTATTGGGAGATCCACAGAATGTGGCAATAGACTGGAGTGAGTTTCATACTATCCTCCTCTATTTGCAGTGGAAAATTTACCTCAGAAGTAGGTGAAGCCATGGAAGAGGGACAGGATCTGTAAAATGAATTATTACTTTTCAAACCACTTTCCTTTAACTTGCCTGTATTGATAAATGTATGCCTCTGATCATGCACAGAATGCCTTTTACTCACCACAATGTGTAAAATCCCCCAAAATTTGAGATTAAGGCTCAAAGAATGAAGAGACACAATGCTTAGACAAGTCTAAACTCCACAAACTTTCACTGTAAGAAAAGAAATTCTCCGTTACAGAAGCCAAAAGAGCTGAGGAGGCATAATATCCAGGAAATATTGAGCTCTATCATTTCTCAGCACAGAAAAAAAAATAAGGTATGGAAGAATCTTATACAAGAACATTATTTTCTCTGAACTCCAAAACTGCAAACACATTGTACATTTGAAGAGTGATTTTCCCCTGTCTATGTGATAACTATGTGCATCAACCTGCCTGGAACTGAGGGATTTATAGGTGAGAGGGAATGATTTATAGGTGGGTGTAATTCAGTAGGTTCTTATTTTAGTAACTGAAGCATTGGTCAGTGTTAATCTCTACAATCCCAGGTTCCCCTGCACAATTTTGAATGTTGTCGTCCAATAATAATGCCCTGTACCATACAGTGAGATGACAATGTAAGTATATTAATTTAATCCACGCAGGACTCTCAGTATGATCCTAAGCATGTTGTTTCTCCTTTGATAGTTCATGGTGTGCCAAACTGCAGATAGAAGACTTCGAAGACTTCTATGCATGCCTTCCTTGTGGCAACTGCTTGATCTCAATAACTTTGGTGAGGCCTGATTCAGATGAAGATGCACACTTATGTCCAGCAGGGCCTTTTCCAGGTTTTTGTAGGCCCTGGAAAAGAATGTAACAAGACCCCCTATCCAGTGTTGGGATTCAAATAATTTAACAACCAGTTCTGATGATGGGATTCAAATAATTTAACAACTGGTGATTTAAAAGCACCAAATTAACAACCGGTTCTGCCGAAGTGGTGCGAACTTGCTGAATCCCACCACTGCCCCTTTCCTATTTTGTGTCCTGGTTGGGAAGAAAGACAGGGTAGAAATGAAGTAAGATCTCAAAAGAACCCTGAGAGATAGGATAGAGAAAGCTACAATGACTTGGTCAAGTGAGGCAGAAAATCTCAGATTTTTTGTGTTTACAAACACTAGGCTTTTGCCAAGTAGCACAAGCAGTCAGTTCTGTGAAACCTTTTCATTACCTAAAGCAGAGGCAGAAGTACCTGTATTCCTTGGTCTTTACCAGCACCGACTGACTAAGCCAGGTCCAAGAGTGAAATGATGGCTGCTGGGAGTAGCAGAAATGTTCTGAGACTGGAATAACAGCCCCTCACCTGTGGAATGACAACCTTCAAGGATTGCAGAAGTGTTCTTGGATTGGAATGACAGATCCAAGGATAGAATGATGGTCTCTATGGCCCTTTCTGCATGGGGCCAAAAACAGCGGCTCAGGGACAGAAAAACACAGGTCCCTGGGGTGCTGTTCGCACAGGAGCCGCTGCTGCAATGCAGCAGCGCCGACCTGTGCGGCCCCGAGCGGCACAAAGGCGCCTCTTTCCACCTCCCTTCCTGAGGGAGGTTTTTGGAAAGCGCCGCCATTGCATCGGCGCGGTGCAAACAGCACCGCGCTGAAAACACCGCTTTCCCATCCCCCCACTCACCTTGTCCTCCAGCATCAGTCTGGAGGGCTGCTGAGACCCGCCCACGCTGCGCTCCGGGTCCCTGCAGCCCTCCAGACTGACGCTGGAGGATGAGGTGAGTGGGGGGGATGCAGAAGAGGCAGCTGCACTGGCCTTGCAGGGGCCACTTGCATGTGAACAGCCCCCTCTCCTCCACTGGCATAAATTCTGCTGGAGAGAGGCGCCCTTTCTGCTGTGCGGAAAGGGCCTATGATTGAAATTAGAGCCTTTAATCAACAACTGTGGATCGCTCCCTGTGGCTGGGCTTTACAGCCATCCCTCTCCTTCCCAGGTGGTCTTAAGGAGCAGCAGTGGCATAGTGGCTAAGAGCAAGCGCACTCTGATCTGGAGGAACCGGGTTTGATTCCCAGCTCTGCTGCCTGAGTTGTGGAGGCTTATCTGGGGAATTCAGATTAGCCTATGCACTCCCACACACACCAGCTGGGTGACCTTGGGCTAATCACAGCTTTTCAGAGGTCTCTCAGCCCCACCCACCTCACAGGGTGTTTGTTGTGAGGGAGGAAGGGCAAGGAGATTGTAAGCCCCTTTGAGAAAGGGGAATATAAATCCAAACTCCTCCTCCTCCTCCTCCTCCTCCTCCTCTTCTTCTTCTTCTTCTTCTTCTTCTTCTTCTTCTTCTTCTTCTTCTTCTTCTTCTTCTTCTTCTTCTTCTTCAGCCTATTTGTTGGCTCTAGGCCAGACCTGGACCCTTGGTGAGCAGGTCTCAGGCTCTGCAGTTTGCTCTTCCTTAGCCCCCTGGCCTGTGGGATCCTGGGCTTGCTCTTCTCTCTTTCTCTCTCTCTCACTCTGCCACTTTCCACACTTGCTTTGTTGCTCCTCTACTTCATCCTTCTCCACTGTCCCCCTCTCTTATCTGCTCCCTCTTTTTATGCCCTCCTCCATTTTTTCCCTACCCACTCCCAAATTTATTGCCTTCTCCTCTTGGAGCAGGTTTTGTATCCAGTCTCCCATCGGCTCATGGATGGTGACTCTGGCCTGGCCAGGGCACTGACTTGCCCCTTTGCCCACGGGCCTGCTGGGCTTCCAAATGCAGTTTGCCACTCTCTACCAGCTTGTCTATGGTGATGAGACAGAGGTGGTCCTCTCGTGCTGCAGTGAGCCAGGCCAGGACTTTCCTATGACTGCTGCTATTGTCCTAGGCCAGGTTCCACTTCCTGCCCCAGCTCTGGCCTCCTTGGATTCTTCCAGGTCACAGGCAAGGCCTCAGAAGGCCATGGCTACTTTGGGCCAGTTGTCACCCATCTCCCCTAAAATCCCTGGTGTTCTTGGCAGGGCCTTAGAAGTCCATGGCTATGCTGGACTGTTTTGTTGTCAGGCAAAAGCAGGGGCCAGTGGGTACAGAATGCTAGCAGCTCTTTTGAGGCGAATAAGCTGGGCGGGTAAAGTCCAGACTAGCTGGGGATGCTGACTCTGGACACAAACCTTAGAATCAAATGAAATACCTGACACTCATTTCAATCATAGGAGTTGTCATTCCAGTCCCAGAACACTCACGTTGCTTCCAGGTGCCATCATTGTTGTGGGCCATCATTCAAGTACCAGAGCAGTCTATCTGGGCTCAAAGACTTTTATCCAAAGTCAGTTGCGCAACTTTTTGTGCTGTTGTGTATTTCAATAAAGCCCATGCAAGTCAATTTGCATTCCTGGCTCCCATTGTATCCAGTGGCCATTCAAGCCTCTCCCATTGATCCTAATATGCAATTATATTGTTTTAGTACAGTAAATCCTCCAAATCCTCTCAAGTATACAGGAACAAATGCTTTGTGCAGACTGTAAGAGGAAAACTGGGAAGGGGAAAGGGAGACAGGAAGAGGTAAAGGGCAAGTGGAAAGGAGACAACCATTTCTTGCCCTTCAAGTGTTTCCTCCAAACCCCTCCTTCACTTACAAGAAGTCACCACTGTGAGTGGGACCACTGGCTGCTCTTTGATCAGCTGGTGCCCACCTCATGATGCCAGCTATTGCCCAAGCACCCTTAGCAAAAGATACACATATCACAAGCTAGAAGCCCTTTGTAGAAGTTTCCAATCAATTTGGCTTTCCACACTTACAGGGTTTTTAAATCTTCCTAAAATAGCTAGCTGTCCCATTTGATAAGGGCACATGTCCTTGACTGAACTAATTGTAACCGCAAGCACCATACAAAGTTATCAATACTTGAATATCTTCTTAGAACATGTGAAAACAGTTCATTCTTGCTTTTTGTTATAACATAATTATGAATTTTAGTTCATTCTACCTTATTTAAAAAGAAGTTTCTCACACATTTTTAAAAAATAAGTTTCTCACACATACAAATATCTGTTCCCTCCAGCCAATATACCTCATCTTTGAAGTATATCTTTACTTGTGTGAAGCTGGATATTCTTGCCATTATCAAATGCTTCTGCATCAGGACCTTAACAAATAGCTTCTAATCAATAAAAGGCCATACAATCATTTTACTTCATGCTCTTCTCCAAGCTATTCTGGGTCTCTGTATTCCCTTTCTGCCATTTATAGATGGGAAGCTAGTCCAGCTTTGTAATGGAGACTGAAGGCTATAATTGTCACTAAACAGTTCTGCTACATTTAAAATTTAGCATATGTTTTTCATGCAGTGCTTTGGGCAGCCTAATCCAAAGATAGGGAGGAGGGATTTGGGGTGCAGGGACACCCTAAATGGCACCTATGTGGTGGGCAGGGCAGACTGGAAGGTGATGGGTGCCACATGGTTCAGCAGAAGGCAATAATAGATTTTTTGATTTCTAAGAAATTGACCAGAAAACTGAAGATGGGGCATAGTAACCATCAAAATGGGAATATATTTGATAGACCAGTTCTTCTCGTACTCTTTTTATATTTATTTGGATGCTAGGATTCTTAAATTGTGCTACTGTCTAATCTTGCTTCCAGAACCTAGCATACCATTACAGTTGTATTTGTCCCCAATGTCATTGTTACATTGTATTTTCAGAGTTATCTGTTGGTACACATATTAGAGCCTGATGGCTTTCTATTAATTAGGATTAAATAGTATTTACATTTCTTGAGAGTTAATTTTTTTGTGCTGGATTTATTCTTTCTATCTTTATTGGAACTCACATTTTTATGGTGACTGACCCAGTGTGACCCACCAAGCATCATGACAGTGGGGGATTTGAACTCAAGCCTCTCAGATCCTAATTTGACAATCTGATCACAATGCTCTGCAAATTACAATACCATATTTGGAAAACAGTGCACCTATTTGTAATGGGCAAGATATCACTGGCTCATTCTGCACATGCAGAATAATGCACTTTCAAACTGCTTTCAGTGCTCTTTGAAGCTGTGCGGAATGGCAAAATCCACTTGCAAACAGTTGTGAAAGTGGTTTGAAAATGCATTATTTTGCGTGTGCGGAAGGGGCCACTGAGAAGACCAAGAAAATCTGATGACACTGCTCTTCATATAAATATGTCAATTTCAGCAGTGAATATAGCATTGCCACATTGCAGTATTGAAGTGTACATCTTTGTACTGATGACTCTAGCACATGCCACTGCTCATACGACACTCTAAGTACTGGGCTTCATAAGCAAACACTACTACCACACTTTTGTGTAAGAGGAACTATGGTATAGTGATCAAAGTGCCAGACCAGGATTTGGCAGATTTCAGTTCATATCACCACTCAGCTATGAAGCCCTCTGGATGATTTTGATAAAGTTACTCTCTCTCTTAGCCTAACTTACCTCAGATCTCCATTCTGTCAATTAAATGTCCTTGAGCCAGTCACACCCTCTCAGTCTCAGCTACTTCATAGACTTGTTGTTAGGAGAAATGAAGGAGAGGAGAATGATGTAAACTGCCTTGGCTCTCTATGGAGGAGTTGGGCAGTGTACAAATTGTGTGTGTGTGTGTGTGTGTGTGTGTGTGTGTGTGTGTGTGTGTGTGTGTGTGTGTGTGTGAATGGAGGAGGAGGGAAACAATGCACGATTGGAGGAGGAGGGAATGGAGGGAGGAGGGAAACAGCAAGATTTCATTCATTCCAACAAAATGTTCATTTTATTAATATAGGCAAACATACAAATTGTCTTTTAAAATCAAAGTGATAAAATAGTCATGAATTAACAATAAAACAACCTGCTGGTGACCAGCAGGAGGTCAGGCATTGGGAACATGGCAGCTACCTGTTAATGATGGCCTGATGTCACTTCCAGGAAAACCCAGAAATGATGTCATATCTCTCTGGGAATCTCCAGAAACTCTATGGTAAAACCAGAGCTATCAGAAATTCAAAGAGGGGATGGATGTTTATAAGAGTTTTCACGCCACTGGCCTGATGGCCATTTTTTTAAAAAATGTTTCTTCTGCGGTCACTTGAAAGAGCAGCAGAAAACAAGAAGCAGAGTGAGGTATCCTCTGTTCCCATGGGGATGGGACTGACATCCCTACAAATATACTACACTATTAATAGTCCAAGTTACAAACACATCTCCAAAGGGAATTATTATCATGGCTTGATTAAGGAACAACAACTGAAAATGTTCCTCTTAAACATTTTTATCTAGCTTCATGGCAAGAAGGAAGGAGAAAGAGCCCTTGGCTGGACCTAAGTTGATCAGCAGTCTTGTATAGACAGAGAAAGTGATGTAGCAAAGAAGCTTCAATTCTGGCAACTGGTCACACAGAAAAAAATCTGTCTATGGCTCTTTCTGCACAAATCCCCTGAAATGTTTCTAAAACATTTTCAATCTCCTCCTTACAATGGTGTATGTCTGCACTCACACCCTTGAAATGATTCATGGTTGCCATTATGTGATTTTTGTCTTTCTTTCTTTTTTAGTTCTGTGTTGAATTGATGGCCATTTTTGCATGGGCAGAAAACAGCACCCTTGGGATGGTAAAAACACAGTCCCTGGGGTGCTGTTCGCACAGCTGCTGCTGCTGCAGCACAGCAGTGCCATGCCCGCCCCCTCAACTGTCAAGTACAGCTTTTATGTCTGATTTCAAACTGGTAAATCCTTACAGAATAAGCTATTGTCTATTTTAAGCAGGAGTGTTCTAGTCCAGAGTAGAACAGCAAGGCACAAGTTCTAACAAAAATGCCTTGACCGTCTAATAGCTTGCAAACATTACTATACATTAAAAGTTTTGCTCTTCCTCCCAGCAAGTTGCTTTCTTTCTATAGGCTTCTATGCATTGGGATAGGCTTGAAGAATGGGAGAAGTCTTTGACGGGAATTATCAAGAAAGTATGACAAAGGGCGCGAGCATGCTGATGTTGTAGGACAGTGTGGATTATCTGCTCTTGCGGTTTGGGACATGCAAATAGAAGCTGTTGCTGCAAAGTGCCTGCTATAATTAGGTTTCATGCTGCTTTTAGAAGTTGCTTATTATAGATCTTTTAATAGTAGATAAAACCACAGCTTGAAACTGTTGGTTTGGATTTTCTGGTAATGTAATGTAAAAATTAGTATTTTCGAGTTCAGTGGTTTCTGAAATGTCATCATTTCTCTGCCAAGCACTTTCCTTGGCTGCTGGGTTTCTTTCATTGCATGTCATAAACCCAGAGCATTCCTTTTGTATATTATATATTTGGGAACTTTTACAGATTTAAAGATAGAAGACAGATGACTTCCAAAATCATCTTGCTTGTGCTGTCACTTGTTGGCCATAGATATTCTATAGACCTGCACTCTTCATGGGTATAATAAGGTAAGAATGAAAGGCATAGCACATGAACAGTAACATACACAGAGAGGTGATGAGTCAGCATTTGTTGACTGATGACATTATCCATTGTATGAGTCGCGTAAGGATGAATATCTCTAATGTGTTTAATTCTTTGAGGATGAGAGATTTTTTAAATTCTGAACTGTAGATATTGTGTGCAAAGCACCATAAAGTTGCAGCCAATTCATACAAAGATGATTTGTCATTGTCAACCCTGGTGGCAGTGGCATACCTTCCAGAGGAACATGGGCTGGCCTATCTGGTCACGTGGGGGCGCAAAATCCCCCCCACACACCCCAAAACATTCCACAGAACTGCTGGGCACCCCTTGGCCCGGTCCTGCAGTAGGAAGAGGTCGAAGATCAGGCAGGGAGGCGGTCGGCTGCAAGCACAGACCTGCCAGGGGCGGTTGCTGCCCCCCAGCTCAAACTTTATCAGCACCTGTGGCCAGCCACTCTCCTGGGGACTTGTCTTTGGCCTCTTCCTTTTATGGGGCTGAGTTGAGGGGCCCTTTCGCAGGCTTGGAGCAGGCTGCCAGCCCGTCACCAACTTCTGCCAGACTCCCCACCTCTATCTGAGGCTGGCCTCCAAAAGAGGTGGGGGGCGGCAGCCTGCTGCAGGCCCACCAGGAGCCCATCGAGGGGCTCTTCAGTGGGCTCACAGAAGGCTCCCAGCCTGGTGCCAGCTTCTGCCTGCCTCTCTGCCTGGCTGGCCTCTGTTAGAGTTGGGGCTGGCAGCCTGTCACAGGGCGGGGGCGCCCCCACCATTTTGGACACAGTGTGGAGGAGAACGGGGTAGGGTAGTGCCCAGAGCAGGTGTTGCCCCTCATTGCCATTTCCCCCCAGATACGCCTCTGCTTGGTGGTCTCCCTTCCAACCCTGGTTTTCTGAGATCTAATGAGATCATGCTAGCCTGGGCTTGAATCTATCACAGACATACAATCACACATTGCCAGCCCAAAAGGTCAAGTGACTTAAGAGAGTTGGATCAGATCAATTACATCTGACACAGTAAAAAACTTTCCAGCAGTGATTTGGAAGCTTATTTTGGCCGTTTCCGCACGGCGGCGGAAACGGCTGGGTCGGCGCATTGCGCGCCGACCCGAAGACGCTGGGACCGTCCGCACGGATGGTCCCGGGAAGAGGCAGGACGCCGACGCCGCGGAGCGCCGGCGCCCGGCTCCTTCCGGGCGTGTTCCCTGGGGACACGCTCTGGCGCTGGCGCCTGCTCCGGCGCAGGCTAGGCGTAGTCCCCAGGCTCGGCGACGCGGAGGCCCAGGACAAGGTAGTGCCGGTGGAGGCGGTGCCGTCGCTCACCGCAGCGGCTTCGCAGCTGATATTCGTTAGCCCAGCTCTGGGAATGTTAATCGTTTCGTCGGGCGCGAGGGCGGCGCGGCTGCGCTGCAGCTGCGCCCCCTGTGCGAATGGTGGCCTGGAGACGGCATTTTTACCGTCTCCAGGCCATCATTTTCTGCCCGTGCGGAAAAGGCCTCACATTTGTCTTTCTGTATTTTGCAGTGTTTTCTGCAAAAAATTCATCACCAATCTGATTTCAGGAAGGAATTAGTAAACCTTCAGCCAATCATGCTACCCTGTGCAACAGTTTCCCAGCAACTGCTTCTCATGTACCTCTGACTGTGAAAGCTTTAGGCCCCTTCTGCACATGCAGAATAATGCACTTTCAATCCATTTGGATTTTGCTATTCCCCACAGCTGCAAAGTGGATTGAAAGTGCATTGAAAGTGCATTATTCTGCATGTGCAGAAGGGGCCTTAGATTTACTTTGGAAGCTTCTGCCTGGACCATGCTTGAAGTATGCAGACCCTGCCCTGGACTTTAGATTCACTCCTAACTATAGACACAATGTATCACAGTTTCACTAGCAAATACTAGGCAACATTCAAAAAGAGTACACAGTCAGCCGGATATTTTGCATAAGGAAACATATTGTAGCAGTGCATGCTACTTCATCCTAGTTCAAACTAAGCCCCATCAGAAAATTACTCATCCGTTGACCTAGTACATTTTTCCAAGAGCTCAGGCTCTTGGATGTTTTTCATGTTTTTCACGTTTTATTTTCACAGCAACCCTGTGTGGTAGTCTAGATTGAGAGAATGTGAATTGGTCGCTTAAAAAGTTTCATTGCTGAGTGGAGATCTGAATTCAGGTCTCCCAGATTTCGGTTTGACTCTGTAACTAACACATCACACTGAGCAACCTTCCTTACATGATGCATTTCTTTTTCCATACACTTTCTCCAAGCAGCTCTGTCAATGCAGGGATCAGGTAACCCTCGCTTGCTACTTCCTTTCCTGGGACTTCCTTCTACTTTCCTGCTGATAGACTTCTGGCAGTTCCGAGATACTGTATGGGATGTTGGCTTCCTTGGCCCAAGGGATAATAAAGCATAATGTCTTTCTGTTGGGCTTTTAAAATGGGACTTTGGCATGGAAAGCTAAAGAACATAGTCCTTGGTTATTAGTCAGAACACAGATAACTTTTAAAGTTCCATGGGAATATGACTTTGTGCTGGTGTATGTCCACTGTATATAGTAGATTAAGTTCTAGTGAATTGCCTGTCATTATGACAAGTAAGGAGGCCACAGAGCATACTTCATAGGGATCCCAGAGATCTCAGCATCTCTGTTCCTTTCCCCTTGGGTTTCTAAAAGCAGAATCAACCGTTATCACCTGGCAAGCAATTTTCCCCCCATCACAACGTTCCCTCACTTTCCTTTTTCTGTGTGGGACTGAATGGTAATAAGAAGAAATGTGGTTAGGGAGAAAATGCATTCCGCTATGGATCCTCTTACCAATCAATATCCACACAATAAACTACACAAACAATTCTGGGAGGCCAATTATTCTGAAGAATTCTCTTGAGTCGGTTCATTAGGTAGGAGTGATAATTCCCAAGGCTGAAGTATTATTTAATCGAAGAATTTCAGGTAGGATTGCCAGCCATAAGTTGGGAAATTCCTGGAGATGTGGAGGATAGAGTTCAGGGAGGGAAAGGAGCTCCTAAGCGTATAATGCCACAGAGTCCACCCTCCTAAGAAGTCATTTTGGTATCCCAAATGGTAAATATTTTGGTATTAACTGTGGTAAGGGGTGGGTAATAAAACAAATAGAAATAGAAGTTTTCTCCAGAGGGACTGATCTCTGTCATCTGGAAATTAGTTCAGGGGCTCTCTGGGCCCCACGTTGAGGTTCACAACCCCAGGTCTCCATTTCTGTCAGCTTCCTTGCAGCTCCCATTATTTCACATTGATTTTAGTTGGCCCTGATACTTAAATTTTGCCACTTGGATATACATTGAGAACAGAATGGAACTGCACTCTGTCAGGAAAACTAATGAAGCAAAAGAACCATCCTTAGTAACCCAATAAAAACAAGGTTTAATCAAGCACCTTTGTTGTGTGTGTAATACACAGAATGTTATTTTGCCTAACTTTTGATTTAACGTATGTATACCTAGAGTTGTGTGGTAGAAATCCCTGTAACTAATAGTAATGTATATAACTGACCTCTGTTCACATCCAAAAAAACCTGCTACTCCAGGCTAGGAAGGATGTTCCATTATACTTAGAGAACTCTCCTGGTTAAGGCTGACAAATCTTAGGCTCATTCTGCACATGCAGAATAATGCACTTTCAAACTGCTTTAAGTGCTCTTTGAAGCTGTGCGGAATGGCAAAATCCACTTGCAAACAGTTGTGAAAGTGGTTTGAAAACGCATTATTTTGCATGTGCAGAAGGGGCCTTAGTAAATCAAATTCCTGAAGATTTTGGGATTGGAGTCTGGGAAGAGGGGTTTTGGGGAGTGAAGGGAAGGGAACGGAAGGGACTTCAGAGGGGCACAATGCCACAGTGTGTGCCTTCTTAAAAAAGCCATTTTTTTCCAGATCTCTGGTTGCTTCAGATCCACTGTAATTCCAAGATATCCCCAGGTACAGTGGTGGGATCCAAAAATTTTAGTAACAGGTTCCCATGGTGGTGGGATTCAAACTGTGGTGTAGCACCAATGGGGCTGGGCGGGGCACGATGGGAGCGTGGTCAGGCACTCTGGGGGCGGGGCATTCCTGGGCAGGGCTGTGGCAGCCGCTGCACTGGTCCTTGGACAGGAAACGAATGCACGCAGGCGCAGGCTGCCATGCACGCCGGTGCACCTCCTGCTAGACTGCTTCAAGTTCTGTGCGCTACTGCTGAGAGGAGGGGCGTAACGAAGGCAAAAAGCACGTGGCAAAATCACCAATTAGTAACCCCCTCTCGGCACACACAAATAATTAGTAACCTACTCTCGGGAACCTGTGAGAACCTGCTGGATCCCACCTCTGCCCAGGTACCACTTGGAGGTTGGCAACTCTGCTGCAGACATGCAGAAAATTAACCAAAATAAAAAGGAGGACCTCCAAATAAAAGAGGAATGGGTATGCTTTAGAGGACTCAGACTTCTGAGAAAAAGGGGAAAAGGGGATGCTATGAGTTTGAAACAAGTGACTGCTCACAAAATCCTGAGGAGTTTTATGGCGAGTAAGTTTTCCAAATGCCCACCCATCCCACAGTTCCTTATGCCCCAGTTTGTTTTCTGTAACTAACATAGAGGAACTGTAAAGAGGAGGTAAAGAAAGAAACTCCTGCCCCTTCAATTATTTCCCCCAAAATTATAGTTTCAAATAACTTCAAAAAGAGTGACCAGGTTAGTTTCAGATCCAATTTGTTTCACCTAGATCTCGGCAGAAAGTATCCAAGAGCAGGCAGCATCCTCAAGGAATTTGAAGTGGGGATTGGGGAAGATACAGTCAAATACAGAAGCAGAGGCTCATGCCGGTAACTGTAAAGAAACATGTTTGCTCTTTGCTATGCTCCAGCACAACAAACAGACTGGAACACTTTATCTTTTTATCAGGGAGCAACAGCAAAGAGACCAGAAACCATAACCTGTGCTGATTCTCAATCACACACCTTTAATAGCTTGGACTAAACTTGTGCGGTTTGTTATCTCATTCATGACTGTAACACATCCAGCCACACTTAGGCTGAACAAATGGATTCCACCACAAAATGTATTTTAAAAAGAAAGGAATAATGGTATTTGGCAAATGTTAAGAGGCATTCCTAGTTTACAGTGTTGGTCTGTTCTTTGCACAGGAGGGGAATTTCAGAGTGGTCCACGGTCCATGACTATCAATGATCTTGTAACTGCAAGAAAAACAAGTGTTAGTATTGGCATAGTCATTAAACCAAGAGTTAAAGAAATGCCATTGTATGAAACATGACTTACTTATAAGCATAGGTTCATATTTGTGTACATGATTTAGGTCAGTTCATAAAAACTGAACTGCTTTTTCCCATATTTGCATGTGTATAAATCTCAGAACTAATTTTCTGAACTTATTTTGGAAAACAAGAAATTGCTGAATTTTGGAAAACAAGAAATTGCTGAATTCTGGATTTTGGATTGAACTCTATAAATATTGCTGGCCCTGGCATCAAGGCTTCAAACCTTTCTGTAGCATTGATGTGTGAATGTGATCCTCTCCCCTCACTCCTACTTCAGATTACAGGTCAGTGAGTCTCAAAATCTGCATGTTATAGGATTCATTTGCATCTCTTGGCTGCTCTGGTAATATTTGTACAGACAAGCCATTATTTGAAACCCTCATCATGATTCCTTATCAAACTCTACCAGGGCCTTCTCTGGGAGTCAGGCAACATTAGTTTGAGAAGGAGCCATATTACTGAACCGATTATATAGTTCCTACATCATGATAGTGCTGGTATGGTGAAGAAAGAAGCAACTGAAACAGCTTTCACAGTGCAGCTGGAATTAGGCCTTCTAATCTAAAATCATGCATGAAAGAAGAGGCCAAGGTAAGATTGCAGGTAGTAGTCACCAGGGTCCAACAAAATCCAAAAGGAAAAATATGTCAAGATATGATTTCACTGTTCCTGTGTAGGTTGATAAAAACTTTTTGCCACAACAATAACATTCATTACCATAGCAAAAATAAAATAAAATAGATTCTTAAATGTCTTTGCTGATAGCTTGCCTGTCATTTTATTGCTCTGAGGGGAAAAAAGGGGGGCCATTCATGGACAGATCATGTTAATTGGATTAAATTTTCCTGCCTAATCCAAAGAGAAGATTATGCAAATGCCATGTCTCCTTGAGACTCTATCAAGTGCTTTAGTGGAACAATATGAAAATATGAAACTGCCTTATACCGTGTCAGACCTTTGGCTGTCCATCTAGCTCAATAGTGTAAACTGTGATTGACAGCAGTTCTCTAGGGTTCTCAGGCAGAGGCACATTTTTTCTGTAACACCTGTAATCAGAGCTCCTTGAACTGGAGATACTAAGGACTGGCCCCCGAACCTTCTGATTGCAATGAATGCATTCTACTACTGAGCCATAGAATTTCCTGGGGAGAGATTATTTCTTTTTTATATATTAAATGTACTAGGCACTGACCACAGTCCGATGCAGAAAGGACAGAGACATAACAAAGCTTGTTTGTTTTTTAAGAAGCATTAGAAATGGATATATATTTTGACATTTCAACAACAATGATTTTCTAGAATGCAACTCACCAATAATATTTTTCAAAATTTTGCAAACTTCATTTCTTCTTAACCAGCATTGACTGGAAGGCAAAACTTATGAAATGGTGAGAAACTCCGTCCAAGACTACATCTCCACATCACAACGTAGAAATCACTTGCAACAGGGTTTTCAGTGTAGACAAGACAATCCAATTGCAAATGATTGCTCTAGCACACTGATGCTGCAGTATTGAACAATGTGAGAATACAGTCCTATTTCTGAGTTGTGAATTGACACATACCTCCATGGTAAAGTACATGTTTTGCATTTAGAAGGTTCAATTATAGCATTTCCATTGCAAAAATATCTAAGGTAGTAAAGCCAAGAAAGAGTGTGCAAGGGCCACTGCTAATGATAGATAAGACTGAGCTACCAATGGCAAAACTCAGGATACAGTTATGGTTGGCCAAATGTTCCTTATTTTCCTTCTGTTTATATTCATTTATATTCATTTATTTTATTTTTTGTCAGCAGGTCCTTATCTTTCTTTCTATTTGTTTTCTGTGTTTGTGCTACTGGTTTGTAAGTTCATTTGTATTGCAAATTCATACCATACAGTTTTTTAAAACACTATTTATACCAACAATGTGCATCACTTATATATATATAATATATAATATCCACTGGATGGAATAACTGCAGAACATGGCATCTATTCAGTTTGCACCAGGGAGAAGGGACATTGTTAGGTTAAATCAGCTGTATCCCTGTATATGATACTAAAGCAAGGGCAGAAGAGGAAAGGTTGCCCTGACCTGGATGGCTCCAGGTGGCTTGATTTCATGAGATCTTGGAAGCTAAGAAGGATTGGCCCAGGTTAGTACTTGGATAGAAAGTCTGCAGTATTATTATTATTATTATTGTTGTTGTTGTTGTTGTTGTTGTTATTATTATTATTATTATTATTATTATTATTATTATTATTATTATTGGGTTTATAAACCGCCCTCCCCCGAAGTATGGAATCTTTCTCCGCTATTATTCTAGTCATCTCCACTTTTTATCAGCCACAGCCCTAAGTAAATCAAGGGGCTGCCTGGGCTTCTGACTACCATAGAGGGCACCCAGGTATAATCATGTGAGTTGGCCAAGTCATTTCCCCTTCCGGTGGTCAACCAGGACATTGACAGGAGTAATGACCATATCAGTAGGAAATTCATCTGATGCCTTCTGGAAAAGGGGTATGTATCATCAGAGGCATATTGGGGGAATGGCAACTGGGGTCAACACCTGCTCCACCCCCCGGCCCCCCGCTCGGGGGCAGGGCTTGGGGGAGGCTCAGACGGGCACCCAGCAGCAGGTCAGCTCCTGGGCTGCCCGCCACAGCACCCTCCCCCTACCTCCCTGCAGGCCGGCTCCTGACCTCCCCAGGCCCTGTGCACAGTATGTCCCAATTATCATCTTAATTGATACCCCACCTTGCAAAATCTGGGCACCTCTATATGTCCCTATGACAAAGCAATGGGTTCCAATTCTCCCACCTCCAGATCACCTTTTTCCTACCCAGAACAAAACACCAGATCAAGAATGTGACCTGCACAGTGTGTGGGGCATATTATTATCTGAAACGGACCCATGGTTGTCATGGAGATGCTGAAATCTTGAGCCACTCTCAACGAGGTAACCTGGCAGGGATGTTAAAGTCCCCCAACGCAATAGGTTTAGGAGACTTCAACACCACGTCTGAGACTTCCTCCATATGTTCAGGCAGAGAGACACCTGGACAGCAAGGTGTGTAGTACACCAATCACAATCTCATCTAGCACTCCTGTCACTAGATGCACACACGCAAACCTAACAGAATCCAGAGCATGGAGCCAGTGAGATAGAATCCTGATAGACTCAATAATACCACCTCCCTATCCAACAGGCCTATGCATCACTGAGTATCTTGAGGGGCCTAATTGGGAAAGGTTGACAGAAAGGCATGCCCCCACCCTTCTTCCTGTATAAACTATAAGCTCAGGATCAACTTTTCTTCACACGCAGGAAACAAGATTCTCCAGCCCACTGCAGCTCTTCACATCTGAAATTTGATGTTCGTCCAGCAAGGCAGCACTATTTGGCTCTTACCCTGCCACTCGTTTGTCAGCCCGAGCACCTGTTTAAACAGGCTAGGTATTTGACGAAGAGTCAAGAGCTCCAATAATGTACTACATTAAAGGGCCAGGTGATGAAAAACAAGCAGCACCCCAGAAACCTCCACTTGTTTGAAAAGTTCCTGAAGTGCTCTCTTCCTCAAGAAGTAGAATCACCACAACGGGATGTCCACTTCTTTTCAACGGTTAGCCGTACCAAAAGATTCAAGTATTACACTGATCTGGAGCAGGAGTATGCAATATTTTTTCAATGTGTATTATTATTGGTATTAGTTTTGAAGAGTCTCCCCTTTTTAAATTAAAAATAATTTTTTTAAAAAAAGGTTGACATAGTCCATATTGGGACACTACAGCTAACATGTGTGATAAAAAGATTACAGTGTGCCATGAAGAGTGCCTGTTGCAAATGCAAATTGTACAATCACACCAATAATATGAGCATCCTGGAAGCATCCCTTCAAGTGGAATCAGTCAATGATAGTTTACATAAACATGATCAGCAGCGGTCCTGTCAGCAGCAGGCAGCTGGATGGCTGGGCTATTAGATCACTAATCTATTTTGCCTACAACCCCTGGGTATAGTTCCATGATTATTTTGATATAGAATTTATAAGGGAATATGCTTCCATATGTGTTCTACACTCTTTTCACTGAGAGGATGTTCTTATTAGCAGACTTAAAGTGGAGCTACTTAGAGTAGAGAAGAAGGTCTAGTAGTCTTCCTGCACTACCTGCAGCCTCCTATAACTTTAGGAAAAGAAAACTGTCCACACAAGATGTTCTTTCCAATTGGAAGGTTTTACCTAAGTTGCAAGGTTACACAAGACTATACTAGATAAGACTACAATGCTATACAACACTTCAGCAATACCATAACACTTCAGCTCTACAGAACACTTCAGCAATACTGTAACACTGGAACTAGAACAGACTAGAAGAAGAGAAGAGAATACTGCATATATACAATGCACACCTTTATACATTCAAGCTACCGGTAGGTACTTTTCCCGGCAACAGTCTCCCATTGGACCAGATTCACAATTGAATGCACCAATCACATTAAAGGTCAACTGTAGCTGGTTGCCCCCAGACTTCCCAGTTCCTGGCCCTTGTTGCTGGACAAACCTTTTTGCTGCCTAGAAGATGAACTTGTGAACCTTTATTTTATCTATCATGACAGATCTCTTGGCTAGGAAGATGGCAGCAGATCTCTTGATGGAAGAATAGGTTTCAAAAGCTTGAAAGTGGCCGTACACAAATCAGTTGAAACTTCAGCCTTCCTAGTGCAGTGTAACTCGAAAGCAACATTATTACCCACCTTTGGTTTCATTTCTCTCTTCCAAGTTTAGTGATCAGACATTTATGTGTGTGTTTAAAATATTTTCTGCTACATTTCTGGGGAAGAAACTTGATCCCCCAACCTTTTCACAGCAAATATAGTTGATATTATCTCTGGAAATCAGTTGGTACCTAATCATGCATAGTATTGCAAGGGATGAATCTAGGAGCATTCCTTGGGTTGGATCCACTCAGTTTGTTCCTTCAATCTCTCCCAGTCCCCATACACACAGACTCCCATCATATATGGTTTTAGTACATTTAGGTCCCATTATTCTCAACATAGCCTTTTCAGTCCACAAATGACTCTTCTTTTGTTTTTCACCAGCGAAAAGCTAGCTGGATCCATCCCACTGTGGTATAAATAATGTAGCAAAGAGAGAAGAGCATTATTCATTTTCCTGGATGAACTACGTCTAAGTGGCTTTGGTATCTGTCTCTTTCACTGTTCCATATTGTTTGCTTCCAAATTACAATGCCTATTTCAGAAAGTGTCTGGAAATCCTTTGTTGCAGCACTAGCCAGTACTTTATTTCACTAAGCAGAAATGATTCTCAACCTTTTTAGCATTCATTTTGTGCAATTGTTTCATAGAACCGGGAAGAGTCTTTAAAAATGGAAAATGAAAACAGCTACTTTTGGTTGTATAGAAATGTTCACATTTATAAAATTTGGATTTGACTGGTGGCAAAAGAAAACCCCTCTTAGGAATTCAAAAAGCTGCAGACAAAATCAAGATATTGAACTTCTTTCATTCAAGAGGAATTTCCCTGTTTCTGCAACTTTAGTTATATCTTATCCGGTGTTCACTTGTAAAAAGATATTGCTTTAAGAAGTCAGAGCTGCAGGCTAGAAAACACACTCCAAACCATCAGATTACAAGGAGGCAAACAAATCAATGGAGGGATTCCAGTATCTCAAAACAGAAGAAAGTTTGCAATCTATTCTGGTTTACTGAAAAGAAAACAAGTAGAACTGTATGTGTGATTATGATCAAACAGGTGATTGTTCATGTAGTGCCTTCTTGTGTTGCAAGGAGTAAGCTATAACAGGATTCCTCTACTGGCTTTTTTTACTCAGGTTAGCAAGGTAAAAACAACTCAAATTTGATACAAACTCCTCTCATACTGTGAGGTGGAACTCACGTGTGCTACCACCCAGTTGTGGCCAAAAAAGGGACGTACAAGGAAATCTGCTAGATCAGCAAAAAAGTAGGTTAACTGGAAGTGGACAGAGTAAATCAGATGATATTCTCTGAGCCAGTGGTGGGATTCTAATAATTTAACAACTGGTTCTGGTGGTGGGATTCAAATAATTTAATAACTGGTTCTTTACAAGCACCATTTTAACAACCAGTTCTGCCAAAGTGGTGCGAACCGGCTGAATCCCACCACTGCTCTGAGCCCCATAAAAACTGTTTGGTCAGGCTTGCTTAGTAAATTTAGCATGATAGTCCTGCTAATGGCTAGTGAGTGACAGCTGTCCTTTTTGACCTCGTGGATTTTCTCCATTGCTTCACAACACCTTCAAATCACCTCTCTTGAATGGAGCTGGGTTTCACACATTGTACTAGTAGCGCAATATCTTGACAGGGAATGACATTATTCATCATAATTGTAATTTATTAGAGTTCAAAACCAGATACCTTGTTCTTGTATTAACTACATAGAAACTGCTGTGTCAGGTTGGAATAGTTCGGAAAGCTTCCCTGCCCCCGCCCCCCAAAAAAGCAATCTGATGAGTACCCAGATGTACAAGAATGTGACAGAGATAAAACTTTAATTTCCAGGGAATTCACTGTGACCTACCAGTGAATTGTATCTTCCAATCTCTAGAATGCAATTGCCTCAATTTAGACCCTTGAGTCTAGAGTTCACTGAGATTTAAAAGGAGTTTCCCTTTGTCACAAAAAAGGGTACACCTGTAGTTCCAAAGTGGCAAAAGACTGTTTGATTTTGAGTAGTTGAGTCTGATCCTATAATTGTCTGTCATCCTCTTTTAACATATGGTAGGGTTAAGGCTGGTTTTATGAACAGTTTTGCAGAATGGCTTTGAATTGGCAAGGAGTGGGAAAGGAATGGGATTGCATTAAAATAAAACTGGAAGAGGTCTTTTTAAAAGGAAAATAATATTTATGAACAAGCATATGATTTCTACTGAACTTATTTTAGAAGCGTAGTAGTGTGGTTTAGTTAAGCTTATTTACAGCTTTGCCCTTCTTGCCCAAGAAATTCAAGGGATCTAAAACCAGTTAGTCATGCAATGCACCACTTTCCTTGAAAGTGACAAGTTCCAGCACTACCCATGTTGCATTTCTTTTGAATGAGAGTAAATACAAGTGACTTGTGGCATTTTCATAACATTGGTTCTATGTACAACTAAGTAGGCCCTATGTGAAAGCAAAATGGAACTCCTACAGGGCAGCTGATTTTGAGAGCATAGTGTTTTCTAGACATTCTAAGTAAGTAGAGTGAAGGTGGGTTCAAATTGATGAGGTTTACTGGCCACTTATGTTCACTCATTGGAATGCATATAAAGTCTATGTGTGTTGATATATTTGCTCCTACAGTTCTTCCATGTAAACCGGTGCTCTTTCTGATTTCTAATCATACTGAGTCAGCACTACACACATACATGCATATGTATATTGGATGCACACATAGGTCAGAGAGATTACTTTGATGCTGCAACCCCCACCTCTATTTGCTTGGGACATCTGAAGAGGAGGAACTTGGATTTATACCCGGCCTTTCTGTTTTGTAAGGAGTCTCAAAGCAGCTGACAGATTCCTTCCTTTCCTCTCCCTACATCAGTTTGTGAGGTAGGTGGGGCTGAGAGAGTTCCTTAGGAACTGTGACTAGCCCAAGGTCACCCAGCAGATTTCTTGTGTAGCAGCAGGAAAACAAATCCAGTTCACCAGATTATTGTCTGCCACTCATGTAGAAGAGTGGGGAAATCAAACATGGTTCTCCAGCGTCCACCTATTCTTGACCACTACACCCTGCTGGGTCTCAAAGGGGCTATTGAGATGTTTCATTCCAAAATTATTTCCCTTCAGTCTATTCTGTTTCCTATCTGGGGAATCTACTGGGGACAAGATAGGGGACTGTGGTCCCATGTTTCTTACATAGTTCGCAAGAGCTTTGTAAGTCTCTTTTCATCTTCCCTACTGGAACCAAGAAATTAGTTTTCCCAGAGGCAGAGCAAGGGGAAACTGCATCCAGGGTGCGAGCATGCCCTGCGCCCATGCCGCAGCGCCCCCTGCCCTGGAATGCCTCCACCACACCCCCACCACGCTCCAGCCACTCCTCTGCCACGGCTCCGCCCCATGAGCACTATGTCAGTGAGTTTTCCTCAATTTTAGCCCCTGATCCAGAAACGTAGCTGGGCCAAACTGTGCCCAGTGCACAGTCTATATTTTCCACCCCCCATGCCCCCCTCAGCACCCCACCCCCTGCAGCATGTTCCCTTCCCCCTTTCCCTTAGTTCCTTTCCTTTTCCTAGAACTTTTTCAGGCTGAAAAGAAGGCCTATTCACAGTTCAGGCTTAAAAATGGCCTGATGGGAACTATACTTCCCCAAGGTCTCCTGGGAACTGTAGTTCCTCAGGCCGTTTTTAGACTGTAGTGTGAACAGGCCCTTTTTTCAGCTTGAAAAAGTTCTAGGAAAAGGAAAGGAACTAAGGTCAGTGTGGGAAGAGGGGTGAAAAGGCACTGCGGGGGGTGCCACAGGGGAAAGAGGGAGGGGACTTGGGGAAGGGGGAGGGGAGGGGGGAATTTTGCGCCCTCCACGTGACTCAAAACCATGCGCCCCTGGTAGCCTTGCCTCTGCCCTGATCTATAACCAGTGTCCTTTGTTATACTGACTTTCTAACCCAGATGCTGATGGCCATTACATTTCCATTAGGATTAGTGCTCCATCTCTGACATGCTGCGCAAAACTCTTCCTTCCATTCACACATCTGATATGGTTCAGCCAAAGGGTGTGGTTGACTGGCATCAATGTTGGCCCCCTGACCCATATCCCAAACTAAGCAGGTCTGTGGTAAACCAGTTCAGGTAAGACAACACTTTGTTGCAACTCTTGCTTATATACAGAAGTGGCAATATGTTCCTCCCTGTTATAAAGAAATATGTCACCAATGACCCAAATCCATCATTTGCTTGTCTAAGGGAACAAACTGTTCAATGCACATGGATATATTTGTTGATACAAGCATTATGCCCATGTTTAGTAGCCATCATAAAATAATTCACTGAATGAAAACAAGGTCTGGTCCTGGATGTCATGTGAATGAATTGTTTTAAAAACTATTCCTTTCTCAAGAAATTTATTTTTTTCCCTCTCACATGACTGAGAGCATGCTATGGGAAAACTATGTGAAATATTTCCTTTGGAAAGTTTAAAATAGTCTGTGTTGGAATGCAGTATTTATTGAACGGAATATGCTAAAGAAACAAAAACTTCTGTTTAATCAAAAAATGAGCTCGAAGGAGTCTTTGAATTATAAACTGAATGACAGTGATTCTTAAAAGGTGGTCTGTGGGTGTGCTTTCAGGTGGTCTGCATCATAACTAAAACAAAGAGAAAAGCTAGATGCCTTTTTTGAGATTAACCACTAGCAAATCTGCATCGAGAAGAAATTATTTGACACTCTAATGCAGCCATAAACAACATGTGGGATCAAAGGGAAAGAAAAAAATAACTAGGTCATAGGTTGACATTAGTGGAGCATGCATAAACCTAGTAATGTCTATCTATTAATGAGCACGACCTCCTTATCTATAGCTGTTGAAGTTTCCCAGTGTGGGATTAGACAAGCAAAGAACTATTGTTATTTTTATTATTTATTTATTGAATACGTTACCCCTCTCCTTGCAGGTTCAGGGTGGCTTCCATCCATTAAATATATGATCTTATGAAAAACGTTGCATTGGAATTAGGACTACATACAGTTCAAAACATATTTCACAGTTTTAACAATAAGATGGTGGTAAAATACTGTTGGTCATTAAGGGAATAAAACAATCCCAGTGGAAAGGGGAGGAATTTGGCTAACATTGTGGAGTGTACTTCATCATACTTTGGTGAAGGATATGTTTATCAGTTTTGACAAATAATGCCCACAACATCATTTCACAAAAGTAGCACAGGAAGTCCCTTTCCCTTTGTGCACTGTGGTGGTCTCAACCAGAATTTGCTCCTCTAATTAAGTCTAAAGGAGTTCCCAGATGGTACTCTTGAAAATGGTGCTGTATCTCCCAGATGCCCATCTTGTTTAGTTTGACCCTCAGAGACATCTGTTTGACCACTGTGAGAAAAGAGAAGCTGGATTAAGATAGTTCTTTGATCTTCCAGCTCTTCTTTATATCCCTCTATTTATAAAGATGAATGGCTGCATATGTATGAGGGCAATAAATAGGTCTGATTTTGTGTATTTACAATAGTGTATGTTGCATGTCCACCAAATGGGCCTCTGGTATGGGCATATTCACCCGACAGGGTTATTTACTCCAGGTTAGGAAATTCCTGGAGACTTGGGGGTGGAGTTTGGTGAAGGTGGGGTCAGGAGAGGAAAGGGAGCTCAGCAGGTATGTAATGTCATAGGCTCTACCCTCTAAAGCAATCATTTGTTCCAGGGGAAATGATCCCCAGTTCTCACCAGAAGGTTGGCAACCATAAGTGGACCTCTGCATATTCAAGTGCAAAACTGGACTTTCCAGTGGGTTCTCTGGAATCATGTAGGCTGGGGCTTCTGTGTCCCAGTCCCTGCCTTTAATAATCCTCAGCACATTGATAGCTAACATAGGGGCTTTCTGCACAGCAGAGGCGATCTAGGGTCGACTCATGTCTGCAGAAATCGTTACCTGAGCTCGACTCTTCTGTTATTCCGCACAGCAGCCGGGTCGTCTCTCTGGACCCGAGTTCAGAGGGTGGGGTTATCTCCTTGCATCTTTCGCTCCTAATTCCTGATTGGCTGCTGTTCTATGGCGGGAAACGTGTGTGTGTGTGTCCCCTTTTTCGTTTTGCCACGTAGGACCTATGTTGTGACAACTTCACAAAGTGCCAATTTTCCACCTGTCACAAACTGGCGGGAATCTGCATTTTTGCGAGCCGGAGCAGAACGAGCAGAGCTGAGCCATTGCTTCGTGCACGAGAAGGGTTTTTTTTTTTTGAAGGAGCGCTTCTCGTTGCCGTGAGTCTCCCGTTCTGTGCATGGCCAAAATACTGCACTGTGATTGGCTGGCTGGCTGGCAGAGTTGAGGCGAGGGAGATTCCGCACTCCGCCAGCTTTGGCTTGAGTGCAACCCGAGTTCGGCAAAAAGTCGTACCTCCCAGTCGAGCTCGAAAATTTGACAGTCAAATGCTACGGCTGTGCGGAGTACCCGGGTCGGACCTATGTTGAACTAAGATCGAATCCTACAGTGCAGAGGGGCCCATAAATAGGTTTCCTGGTGAAGTACACATACAGAGAGGGAAAGCAAAAGAGAGAGATGACTGAGTAGGTCTTATGCCAGAGATTGTTTGCCTTTCCTGCTCTAAGGCACTTTCCTAGAATTGAAAACATATTCACAGGTTATGGAGCAATAGAAACACAAACAGGTGTCTATGACTGAACTTGATACTTCAATGAAATCCCCATGGCGGTTAGTGCCTGTTCCATCCGTTTCTGTTGTTATCTATCCATCTATTTTTTAAAAAAAAATTCTAGGGAAAGTTTATGTTAATCACCACATTTTTAAAAAAATCAGCTTAATTTTCCTTTCTTTGAAAAGATAAAAGTGCCACAATTGTGTGGGGGGAAAGCATATATATATTGCAATATAGTTACTAGAAGAGCAACGTTCCTGCTAAGTGACATGAATGCTGAATTTGCTGAAGAGTGGTGCATACAAAGGTTAACCAAGCATTGTTGTGCCTGATTCTATTCAAGGAGTACTTCAGCATGTTAAAGTTATCAGCAGGGTGACACAGCATGCCTCGGACTAGTTGGCGTGGAATTTACTGTGCTCAATAAAATGTTGCTGGACTACTTTATTTCCAGGACATCATTGAGACAACACCTTTTCAGGGGCAATAGTAAATTCACCTTTTTGAAATACACAGTAATATGCTAGAGGTTGGCTGCTTAAAATTTGGCTGTGGCAAAGGCAGGGGAGGACAAAGTAAAGTCATTACCAGCAGCCAGACAAAAACAGAAGAAGATGCAGCTCAGTTGAGATGGGTACATACCGGTAGCATGATTTAGGATCTATGAATATATTGCTCTCTTCCTTGTCACACACCCTTCACAACATCTGAAGCTCAAGGAATGCTCTCTAACTATACAGTTAATCAAATGGACACTTACCGTTAGCATTTTAAAATTAGGTGATCTAATTCAGGGAGACTCCCACTGGATGCAAAGATCAGGTGAACATGGAATCTGAAGATCTCAAATAAGCACTCTGTGTGTGTCTTAGCCTGATGCTACATAGGAAATTCCAAAGTAAAAAGGCTGAAAAGCATTTTTTTAGTTACTATATGGAATAAACACAACCACAAGTAACTCAGAGAAATTCCAAAACCTTTCCCATTTCTACTGCAGCTTCCTGTAAAAAGTCCATGTTTGCTCTTCACATATGGAAATATTCTCTTGCTGGTTTTGCTGGTTTTGTTAATATCGTAGAGGGGTTCTTTATTTTATCTGTGCTCTAGTGCTATAGAAATGTTCTCATTTCACTGTTGCACTGAAATCTAATTTGAGCAAGTAGTTATGTGAAAATTATTCTTATTTCCTTTGCAAACTGTGAAAAGACACAAATATGCAGCTCAAAAGAACTAAAAGAATCAGTTGCATTTTGTTCAGTTCATTTGACTATGCATAATTCTTGCTTGCTTAGTTAACTACTTCAAAATTCAGTGAAAAGACAGCCTGTTCCTGTGTTTAGTGGCCAAACCAGGTTGGTAGGCAGGGGTGGAGCTCCCTGTGAGTTCTTATTACTGTGGTTCAAAGTGACTCAATTGCCAAGGACATATGTGATGCCTACAAAACCACCAAAGCCAAGCACAGCACCCCAGTCATGTAGGGCTGCCTTCTTAGAATAGCAAAATATAGGAACAGAGAGGGTCAGGTCAAAATAGAAGGATATTTGGTTGTATGGTTCACAATTTTGATACGGAATAAACCTTTTAAACCAGCCCATAACCCTATATGCAAAACAGGATGAATAATTATTGCATTGCATCAATGTATACAAAATATTTTATATAATCAAGGCTTACATATAATGCAAGAGTAGTTTTTTAATAATAATTATATGCATGTATGTGTGTGTGTGTGCTGTGTATAAAGATACCATGCCCCTTACCACTTCCCACCCTCCAAAGCAGGATTGTCCCTTTGTTTTCATCTACCCTTTTACTCGCCAAGCATCCTTGGTTAATGTGTTCTAATTTTGGCTGAAGAATTCTGGCTGTCCCACCCTTTAGCAAAATGATATTTTGACTTTGTGGGAAGGAAGAGGAGCCCGCTTTATTTTTCATGCTGGGAATGGCACTGAAAACTCTTCTAGTAGTTAACAAATAAACACCAGATTGTATTTAACAACAATGGGAAATGTCCAGTGAAATTAGGAACTGGAAATTCATGAGATCAAACCAGTACATGCACAGTCTTTAGTTCTTATGTTACAGGCTCATGAGGGTTTCTGAAGCTGTCCACAAATCATTCTGGTTCTTCATATTGAGAGGTTTTTCCTCCACTCTGTTATAAGTTCTGAGAGTATTTTCTGACTCATTTTGGATTCCAGAAGGTTGGTACCCCCTTTTTAGTACCCAAGCCCATTTTCTGGGACTCTCTCCATCATTCGCAACTTTTAATTGACACTCTAGAATTTTAAAGGCAGATCTTTGAACACACCAGGTCAGGGGCCTCTGCCACCTTCAGAAGTTCAGACTTTTCCCCCTATTTATCTGAATAGCCAAAAACCTCTAGCTGAAAAACCTCTCCCTCTCATCCCAGTTGATGCAAACCAATCCCTCGCTGGAGCAACCTGTCAATCAAGGCTGTCTGTCGCCACAGGGAATTAACCCTTCAATGCCCATTAGCTGTTTGTGCAGCACATTTTAACCCAGACCATCACAGAAGAGTGGTTGGTTGTTGTTTTTTAATAACCACATTTTTTAAAAAAATAGGGGAACTTTTTGGTGAATATTTAGGATAAATACTATAAGACAGTGTTTCCCAGACTTTTTTCACTTGCCCTTTGGTAACCATTTCCCTAAAACTGTATCCACATAAAGTTTGTAATTAATACAGTTGCTGTTATTTCAAATGTATTTGTTGTAACTGCAAATAAATGTCCCAATAATGGGATTAAAAGCAATTTATAGAGGGCTCATTTGCTTTGTTATTTTTAGAGAGCTCATTAAGTTTGAATGTTAGGGATGTTATTTTTTTAAGTTTCTATGTTCTTCTGTATTTTAAGAGATCCAATATAATTGCCATATGGGTTGGAACCACCAGGCAGGATATTCGCCTTGTGTTGCTAACCCATAGGCCAAACTTATGCATGTTTCCTTAGAAGTAAGTCTAATTGGAATCAGTGGTAGCTATTCTTGTTAGCACGGACAGGACTGAAGCCTTAAATTCTGCACACACTCCATGAACCAGAGCATATTCAAGATATTCTGTTATGTATTTACAGCACAATCCTAAGAAGAATTATAACCTTCTAAGTCCATTGATTTCACTTGGCTTAGCAGGGTATCACTCTGTTTAGGACAGCACTGACAATATGTTACCCAAAGTAGTGGGAAGTCTCTCCCTTGTAGAATAGGGAATTAGTAGGAGCAGACTCTTGACTTTAGCTAGAGGTCAGGCAACATGAGACCTTGATTGTCTATGTATACAAGAGTCAGCTTTCACAAGAAACTCACAGGACAGTGAATAAAGTTTAACCGTTTTTTATTAAGGGATAATGGAGGTACACAAGCACACAATAAAAACAGCAGAACACACACACACACAGTCTCAGGACAGAGACAGTTTTGAAAGGATAGGTCTGGAATAGATAAGGAATATATGGAGAGGGGCAAAAAAAGTTGTAGTCACCTGATCTTGGAGCAGAATGGTCTAATGAACAGAATGACATGACCTGCACATAGCTCTGGAAGAACAGTGCTGTGGAACAATATCTCAGACAGATGGATGTCCAGAGATACTGAACACCATCTATTGGGAGAGTATGATTCATATATGGAAAAAACATATCAGGATTATGCAGAGTGATCCTTAATCTTCCTAGACAAAGAGATTTCCTGCCCTTCCTGGGAAGGACAAGAGACAGACATCAACCTTAATGGTTGGGTTGTTAATCTAGTGCAGAGGTAGGGAACCTGCGGCTCTCCAGATGTTCAGGAACTACAATTCCCATCAGCCCCTTTCAGCATGGCCAATTGGCCATACTGAAAGGGGCTGATGGGAATTGTAGTTCCTGAACATCTGGAGAGCCGCAGGTTCCCTACCCCTGATCTAGTGGGTTGAGACATCAGCCTGAGGTTCCAGGCTCGAGAGTATCTCCAAGAGGGAAGCTAGCTGATGAAATTGCAGCTGTGAAACAATGAGAATGCAAAATAAGGTGGTCATTAAAGGTATTGGTCAGAGGAAGAAACGTTAGTACAACACTGGGCAGGGAAGCACATAAAAACATCCATTGTCTTCACTAGGGTATATGGTCCAGGGCTTGAGATGGAATCTCAATCAGGGCAAAGTCTTTTGTATTAACTTAATCCTGTCAGGAAGGGTGAGAGAGAGCATTATGCAGGTTGCTTTGGAGGGAGACAAGTCCAGACATAGTTCTTTTTCCTCATAGATACACTGAGCCAATGCAAGGAATGGTTTCCCCATTTTGGCACTGTACTGCTAGGCACCCCAAGGGTTGGCTGAGATGGGTAGAGATGCCACTGTGTGCCCTTTGGTCCACCATACATTGGTCTGGTAACAATTCTGTTTTCTGGGACTACCACTCATTCTGTTCCACAGAAGCTGCTAAAAGAATGATGCTTCTCCTGCTTTCATATAGGACAGGCAGATGGTTTCTGATTCATGGGCTTCTCTGTGTTTGTACTGGCTTGCATTTCCTAAGGAGTGTAAGTACATACCATGTAGTTTTCAAAGCACTTGGAACCTTATTTAAATTTAGCCTTGAGTAATGCTAAATACTTCAGCTAAATTTCAGGTTCTTGCAAGTATGCAGGACCACCCTGCAGATTAGTACAATTTTGCATGCTTGGTCCAGATGAGAAAAGATCTGAAAGCCAAACATATATTTATTCTTGTAAACAATTTCAAAAATGCATTCATAATAGTCAATAGTAGCAAAAAAAGCAAGAATCAAGTGGCATCTTGTTGGGCCCAGATGTTAGAACCCAGGTAGCCCCTTGGTTTACAGTGGGGCTGTGGACAATGAAAAGACAAGAGAGAGGACTAGGGAAACAGTGGAGGAAGACTCAGGATAAGATAAAAACTGATTTTAAAGCATACTCCATGGCTGTGATGGTGACAAAGCCACACTTTTCAATCACCCATTGCATCTGCAGAGTGTAGATCAGTGGAGCTGTTCCAGGCAGTTAAAACAGAGGCATACCTAGTCTGGGGCATGCCAGGTCAGGGTCCAGGTCCAACATTCAACTGTGCACCACACCCCCAAACTCCATGTCAAATTCAGTTGGGGGGGGTTTACAGTTCAAGACTGAGGTAGGCCAGATCTAGCTTTAAATTATGAGCTGTTCCTTGAAGCCCAGTTTAAATATGGACACAGCTAGATGGAGGTCAGCCTTGAACTTCAGGCTCAAGAAGAAGCAGGCTCAAGAAGAAACAATAGAAGCAGCAACTGTATTTTTAAGAAATGATGTCTCCTACAGTGAATATTGTGGGAGTTCCTAGGTAACTACAACAGTATTGCAAGTCTTCAAGCCTTGGTTAATGTCAGTAAAATACAGTGGATTGGGCACAGCATTTGCCAGACCTGTTTTGGCTTTTGAGAAGAGTCATGTGACCAGGCTCAGCTGCAACTGCTGATAGGCCCAGCTGTTTGCTAGTTATCCAACTGCAATCACTGCTCAAAGCCACTGTGGCTGGATTCCCTCCCCCAGCCCTGACACCTGGGCCAACTGTCATCTCAGACTCGCCATTCCTCCCTTTTGGAGGGGGGAGGGAATTTTTAGAATTAGAATATTGGACGCCATTTCTCCCTCCCTTTAGGGGAGGGGAGGGAATTATAATAGTAGACTGCTGAACGCCATCTATCTTATTGTAATTTATTATATTTATTAGAAATGTTTTTACGGTTGTCGCTGCTTTTAAATGTTTTAACTGCCTACATTGTTCCCTTTTTGAGTTGTACACCGCCCAGAGCCCTTCGGGGATGGGGCGGTATAAAAGTTCAAAATAAATAAATAGATAGATAGATAGATAGATAGATAGATAGATAGATAGATAGATAGATAGATAGATAGATAGATAGATAGATAGATAGATAGATAGATAGATAGATAGATAGATAGATAGATAGATAGATAGATAGATAGATAGATAGATAGATGATAGATAAGATTCAGGCAGATCTGGGATTACTTGATTTAAATCACCACTCTGCCATAGAAGCTTACTTGGAATACAATCCTAAAAGTTTACTCAGAATCTTACTAAGGCCTATTAAATTGAGCTTATTCTAAGGATTGCACTGTTGATGACCAAGGGCCAGTCATATATCCCAAGCCTCACAGGACTGTTGTAAGAATGACATGGAAGAGGAAAAGGATGCACACTGCTTTGGGTCTCTTGGGGAGAAACTGAACATTTCTTGTCTCTGGTCACCACCTGCCTAATTTCTGAAGATAGGGGACATAAAATAGGGCTTGTGAGGACTGAGGAGGATCTTAACTAGCAGGCTGTACAGTGTCAGAGAAAGCCTTATACATAGCAGGACCCAAGCTGCAGAACTTCCTATCCCCAATGAGGCTTCAGGTTTGACTTAAGGTGTGAAGACAAGAAGGGAATATTACACAACTGAACTGCAATACAAGTTAGGTTAGGAGATCATCTCAGGTTTATGTACTGCCTTCATATTTACAGACTTACTTTCTCTTGAAAATCACATAATTTATATTACTGAGAAGAAATCATTTCACTTTAAACCGCTGTACAAAATACCTGGTTTTTGCTATTTGAGCTCTTCAATTCATGACTAATAGAGATTTACATAAAATAGCAACGGGAATTAACAACTATGTCCCTGAGTCTTATTCTCTGATTGTCATTAAAAATGTCATTAGCCAGTTAATGATTCAAAGGCCTTATATATAGCAGTAATAAATAAAATTGCACTCATTGTATCACACAACAGATGCCAGTGGGAAAGATGTCATGGCCCATGTTCTGTTTCTTTTACACTGTTATGTGTTTCAAATTCACAAGCAGTGAGAAATTTTAAGAACAAGGTTTACTTTGCTTTGGATGAGGGAACACTGGAGATTTTGGCCTGGCTCATAAATGCATGGAAATAAGGGGGTATAATTTGGGTTGACAAATTCCTAGTGGCGTCTAGAGTTCTCCTGGAATTCCAACTGATCCCCATACTAGAGAAATCAGTTCTCCTGGAGAAAACTGCAGATTCAGACCGTATGGTATACCATAGATTCTAGATAAAATCCCTCTCAAAATGCTTTCCTCCATAGGCACCAACCCAACCCCTGCCATCTCCAGCCACCTCAGATTTTGGATTGGGATGTAGGAATGACACCACAGACTCTCTGAATATATGTTTCCATATGAAGCTGAAGCGATTAGAAATGAGAATTGATGAAAATTATTATCAAGACCATGTGGGCATTAACAAAACTTTTAAAAGCACATAGAAATATTGTAAATATTGCGAGCTAACATAGCATAATAGCAAAGAGAATTAACTGTGACATGGGAGGTTCACTTATTGCCACTACCTTGAACTCATAGGCTTGGCTGGACTGACACATGTCATTTCTGCTCAGACCACTATCTTCAATATGGGGATAATAATTCTGGACTACCTTGCAATGCTATTGTAAGAATTCCAACATGATAATGTATGTAAAGCAATTATACATTTTTCACTTTAATCTGCTTTCCCCATGGCTTGCATCATTCCAGATCCTCCTTCTTTGCCCGTCATCATTTCTGTTAGTATGCTTCCACTTCCTGGTTATCAGCTTATTTCTATGTCCTAGGAGGCCATTTGTTTGAGGAACGTCCTGTTGAAGATTTGCAGCAGTTATAATCTGCTAATATGATGCTGCAACTGCCCTGCTGCTTTGCAACAATTTTGCAGACGAGCTTCCTTAATATTTTTGTTACACAGCACAAAAGTGTGTGGTGAATAATGTATAGTTTTATTTTTCAAAAACTTCATCTGCCCCACTTCTTCAGGGACAGCTGATTTTTTTTTCTCAAACTCTCCAAAAGGGATATATGTTGGCAGCTGGATGAAGTATAGGAGTCAGGAAAAAAAAAACAGCACAGCATCTTGCTTAAGCTCCGAGAATTGTGTAAGAAGGCAGTCAAAAGCAGAGGGTGAGCTTAATAAGACTTTGTCCTCATCCGTCCAAGTTTGAAGCCATTTTATAAAAGGAGAAGGAGGACTTTCAGCAAACTTGCTTAGGAATCCTCCTCAAAATCTGCTTGCTCTATAACTTGCTTTAAAACTTTTAGAAGCTTTAGAAACATTAAGGGAGGGGAGCACCACAGTAACTGGAGTTATAAATAGCCACAGTAGTTCTTTTGTGAGTAAAAAAACAAAACTCAGGCAGTTGCAGTGAGAAATGGCAATTCAACAACACACAAGGCACTCTACCTTGAGAATGGTTTTAATTACACCCAGTGGCATGCACCCAACCATACTTTACAGGTCCCTTCCTTCACCCCACTGAATCCCTTGAAATTTTCTGTTTCTGTGGGTTTGTGGACTCTCAGGAACAACATAGGGTCCTAGGCAGGGATCTCCAATGGGAAGGGAGAATGAGCATTGCTTGCCACATGCACCCTTTCCACAAAAGGAAATGCTGTTCTATTAGAAGAACAGTGTAATTGGATATGTGTCAGAAACAATGGATGCATATGGGCTGAATATTTGCCACTTGAATATCCCAGAGCAAGACCCTTGTTGAACCTTCACTCTAGCCCTGGCAATAATGAAAGCAACTGAAAAGAAGTATGGCTGCCTCCCAACTAGAATAATCTTTTTATTGGCTCTACTCTTGAACCTTTATTAGCAGCCTGATGTTTGGCAGTACACTTAAAAAATGGTGTTTTTCAGATCCAAATTTCAAGACAGGCTTTAATACTGATATTCAGAGGACCCTCAATACCATTTCAGGATCCAGGTTCAGGGACTTGGGGAAAGATTCTGTAATTATTCAAGTTTTCAGGGGTTTGGGGGAGGATTCTGTAGTTATTCAAGTTTCATTATTCCCAATGGGGGGCATTAAGGGGGGAGACAGGAGTGATTATTTTTCAACCAAATAACAGCACCGTTGCAGGAGACCTAGTATTGTTTATTCATTAAAAGACTCCTCAAGCTTCAAGCAGTTAGGACCACGAGGTCTGATTTAGTGAGCCCCCGAATAAGGTGTTCCCCAGCCATCCAATTTGTCTCCATTGTTTTCTAAGGGGGAAATTCAAAGAATCCAATAACAAAATGCACAAGACTAACAAGTGGCCAAAGCCAATGTATCAGAAATTCAAACAGTACCAACAGGGTTAACTGAACCAATGTCAAACCAGAAAATACCTGCAGAACCCATGGCCAATGTCACAAGCTCAACTGAACTAACTGATCTTCAGTTCTCTTGCACCCCTGTAAAGAAGAAGGACCTGATAAATTCTATGAAAAATGGGACATTACTTAGAAAAGTACAGATAGATTTATGACTATTATTTAGTTGACTAGAATCATTTTGATGTTTAAGATCATTTAGTGTTTCCCCCTTTTTTCCCTTCCTTTCTTCCATTATTTTTTCTTGTTCTTTTGCCGTACCTTCCCTGAGAGAGTACTTTTCTCAGTTTGAAGAAAGTATGTTGTTTATATCATAGCTTAAGAACATAAGAACATAAGAACTAGCCTGCTGGATCAGACCAGGGTCCATCTAGTCCAGTGGTTCTCAACCTGTGGGTTGGGACCCCTTTGGGGGTTGAATGACCCTTTCACAGGGGTCGCCTAAGACTCTCTGCATCAATGTTCTCCATCTGTGAAATGGATTAATGTAAGGGTTGGGGGTCACCACAACATAAGAACATAAGAACATAAGAACAAGCCAGCTGGATCAGACCAAAGTCCATCTAGTCCAGCTCTCTGCTACTCGCAGTGGCCCACCAGGTGCCTTTGGGAGCTCACATGTAGGATGTGAACGCAATGGCCCTCTGCGGCTGTTGCTCCCGATCACCTGGTCTGTTAAGGCATTTGCAATCTCAGATCAAAGAGGATCAAGATTGGTAGCCATAAATCGACTTCTCCTCCATAAATCTGTCCAAGCCCCTTTTAAAGCTATCCAGGTGAGTGGCCATCACCACCTCCTGTGGCAGCATATTCCAAACACCAATCACACCGTTGCGTGGAAGAAGTGTTTCCTTTTATTAGTCCTAATTCTTCCCCAGCATTTTCAATGAATGCCCCCTGGTTCTAGTATTGTGAGAAAGAGAGAAAAATTTCTCTCTGTCAACATTTTCTACCCCATGCATAATTTTGTAGACTTCAATCATATCCCCCCTCAGCCGGCTCCTCTCCAAACTAAAGAGTCCCAAACGCTGCAGCCTCTCCTCATAGGGAAGGTGCTCCAGTCCCTCAATCATCCTTGTTGCCCTTCTCTGCACTTTTTCTATCTCCTCAATATCCTTTTTGAGATGCGGCGACCAGAACTGGACACAGTACTCCAAGTGCGGTCGCACCACTGCTTTATATAAGGGCATGACAATCTTTGCAGTTTTATTCTCAATTCCTTTTCTAATGATCCCCGGCATAGAGTTTGCCTTTTTCACAGCTGCCATGCATTGAGTTGACATTCCCATGGAACTATCAACTAAGACGCCTAAATCCCTTTCCTGGTCTGTGACTGATAGCACTGACCCCTGTAGCTTGTATGTGAAGTTTGGATTTTTTGCCCCTATGTGCATCACTTTACATTTTGCTACATTGAACTGCATTTGCCATTTCTGAGCCCACTCACCTAATTTATCAAGGTCCGCTTGGAGCTCTTCGCAATCCTTTGTGGTTCTCACCACATGAGGAACTGTATTAAAGGGTCGTAGCATTAGGAAGGTTGAGAACCACTGATCTAGTCCAGCACTCTGCTACTCGCAGTGGCCCACCAGGTGCCTTTGGGAGCTCACATGCAGGATGTGAAAGCAATGGCCTTCTGCTGCTGCTGCTCCTGAGCACCTGGTCTGCTAAGGCATTTGCAATCTCAGATCAAGGAGGATCAAGATTGGTAGCCATAGATCAACTTCTCCATAAATCTGTCCAAGCCCTTTTTAAAGCTATCCAGGCTAGTGGCCATCACGACCTCCTGTGGCAACATATTCCAAACACCAATCACATGTTGCGTGAAGAAGTGTTTCCTTTTATTAGTCCTAATTCTTCCCCCCAGCATTTTCAATTAATGCCCCCTGGTTCTAGTATTGTGAGAAAGAGAGAAAAGTTTCTCTCTGTCAACATTTTCTACCCCATGCATAATTTTATAGACTTCAATCATATCCCCTCTCAGACGTCTCCTCTCCAAACTAAAGAGTCCCAAACGCTGCAGCCTCTTCTCATAAGGAAGGTGCTCGAATCCTTCAATCATCCTCGTTGCCCTTCTCTGCACTTTTTCTATCTCTTCGATATCCTTTTTGAGATGTGGCAACCAGAAGTGAACACAGTACTCCAAGTGTGGTCGCACCACGGCTTTATATAAGGGCATGACAATCCTTGCAGTTTTATTACCAACTCCTTTCCTAATTATCCCCAGCATAGAGTTTGCCTTTTTCACAGCTGCCATGCATTGAGTTGACATTCCCATGGAACTATCAACTAAGATGCCCAAATCCCTTTCCTGGTCTGTGACTGATAGCACTGACCCTTGTAGCTTGTATGTGAAGTTTGGATTTTTTGCCCCTCTGTGCATCACTTTGCATTTTGCTACATTGAACTGCATTTGCCATTTCTTAGCCCACTCACCTAATTTATCAAGGTCCGCTTGGAGCTCTTCGCAATCCTTTGTGGTTCTCACCACCCTACATAATTTGGTATCATCTGCAAACTTGGCCACCACGCTACCCACCCCTACTTCCAGGTCATTTATGAATAGGTTAAAGAGCACTGGTCCCAAAACGGATCCTTGGGGGACACCACTCCCTACATCTCTCTATTGTGAGAACTTCCCATTTATACCCACCCTTTGTTTCCTGTTCCTCAACCAGTTTTTAATTCATAGGAGGACTTCCCCTCTTATTCCTTGATTGCTGAGTTTTCTCAATAGTCTCTGGTGAGGAACTTTGTCAAAAGCCTTTTGGAAATCCAAAATATAAAGCTAATATAAAGTTTGATTTAATACTGTGTTGGTTTCTTCTTTTCTTCTTTTATTTTATTGTAAAGAAATGATAGACTTAATTTCTTTTATTTGGATATTACTATGTAATTCTATTTTACAATTATTTACACATTCTTTTTCTTTTTCATTAAAGAAGTGTGAAAACTGGAAAAAAAGAAGCATAGTTATCAACACAGCATGCATGAGCTTCATATTAGGTACTTGTGTGGGATCTGCTAAATGGCAAGGTTAGGTGAAATCATTCATGCCCTTTCAGAATGCAGAATGAGGGTGCCATTGTAAATATTCTCCTATGTAACAACAGAGGAGATGAAGAAAGAAGGAAAACAAAAATAGGGATAAACGTTTTAACCCATTTTGCCGATTCTGTTTTTAGTTTTCAACTTTCAGAAAAGTTTACTTTCAGAAAAGTTTAGCAAAAATGTATAATGAAGATTCAAAAACATGATTTCCCCACTTGCAATTCACTATCTCCGAATCTGTCCCTTTATTCCTCTTAATTTTATTTCATGGGTAGACCTGGCCTCATTTCTTCAACAATTGTTATTCATTGGGTACACGATTCTCTTCTATTTCCCTCATTTATAATCCCTAGTCTTTTCCTTTATACTCTAGTCTTGAAAGAGGATATGCAATGATGGACAAAAGTGGTGGTTTCCCTTTTTATTACTCATACCTTTCAAAGAAAAGACATAACTAGGAATTTGAAGCTGAAACTTCTTTTGAAAAAATTAAAAATACTGAAAAAGCAATCTGTCACTTGATATGAATACAACCCAAATTAAGATATGAAAGACAAAAATGTTTTTTTAATGGAGAGTGCAAGTGTCAGTAAGATTAACCAGCTCAAGCTGGTTCATTTCTCTTCATGGAGGCAGGAGATACATGCAAAAATACTTTTCCAATTTAACTTGAAGACCTGCAGACATTTGACCTGAATCTTGTGTTTGGAATCAGAAGCCCCTTGAGTGCAGCTTTCTAACAGCAGTAGTTCAGGGGAGCACATTATCGGCTTCCTTTGAAGCTGGGACACAGTGCCAGCAATGCTGGGGGGGGTGGGACACATGACACACTATAATAACCCACTCTCTGTGTTCTTCACATCCCAGAAGAAACCTGGGGGTGCTCTTTTTGGGAAGGACAGCTGAAGTGAAGTGTGTGAAATTAGTACCTGGCATGGAGTCTAATTTCTGTTTTCCACAGACTGTTTAGATTGTTTTTCAAGATGCACCTTTCTCCTGTTTATTGTCCTTGGCTTGTGTCCCGCGGACTTATTTTTTTCTGCATTCTGATCTGTGAGAAGGATTGTCAGATTTCTGTTTTGGGAGATATAATAGTGCTGCAAAATAGCCGTTGCAACTGAATATTTAATTTGTTAGGGCTTATCCATCAAAGATACTTACATCCTTTTTAAAATCCTCATGTGATTGATATTAGCCTGTATTGTATTCTGCTCATGCTCTTCAAAATGCTATTCAACATGGAAATGGGTCCAACAGAAGTTCCCATGTTCAATCCTTGACACTTTAAACAGAATACCAATAGTGGGTGATTTGAAAAGCTTCTGAAGGCCTGGGCAGCTGTCCCCTGTCAGAGTAGACAAGGCTGGCCTTGGTAGACCAGTGGATTGATACAGTAAAAGGCAGCTTTGTTTGTTCATGAAATAAGCCCTATCTCATGCCGTCTTCTAGTGAACATTTTAATAGTGCACTATTGGATTTCTAACATTAGGCAGTACATTACATAATTCTTTTGTGCCTGCTGGACAAAGGAGCACCTGATGAGTTCTAGCAACTCTCACAACCCAGCTCCCCTAACTTTAGTGTAGATACCAAGGACACTTGAAATGATGAGTATCTCAAAATGAAAGTTCTCCAGAATCCCGCATCTGGAGGAGATCAGGTAATAAGAGATTTAACAAAATGTGAGAAGTTGTGAGATGTTTTATGAACTTAGGAACAATACTCTAGCCATATATCCTTAGCTATACTTTTCTTGCAAAAAAAAAGCAATCAATTCTTTGTTTTCTGATTTTTAGTTAGAATACCTCATGATGCTTCAGGACCCATTTAGGATATAAGAATTGGTCCTTCCGCCTCATTATGTACGTGTGTTCTTAAGGTCAAGATAAGAAGCAGTGACAATTGGATCATCTTTCTTAGTTTCACATAGAGCAGGGGTAGGGAACCTGCGGCTCTCCAGATGTTCAGGAACTACAATTCCCATCAGCCCCTACCAGCATGGCCAAATGTAATATTAAGGCAAAACTACACAGTGTCTGCAAGTTAGGCGCAAGTGAAATTGGCAAGGGACTCCTGCAGTTACAATTGTGCAGTATCACGACTTTAATATGACTGGAAAATGTATTGGGGGGACACATATTTTGGTTCCTTCAGGTAATGGTGCCTCCTCATGGGTTGGGTTTTTTTTTTTAACTTCCATTTTGCATGGACAGTTTTAAATGGTAAAAATGGAGACTGAGACATTTTCCGAATTGCCACTGCAGTGTAACTGTGCAGTAACTCTAGAGGACTTTTTTCAAAAAAGAGTGGTGGGTTCTTCTGCATCATAGATAATGTCCCACTACCATTAGGAATAATACATTTTCAGTGGTAGTTTGTGGAATAAATGCAACTGAAGAGACAAGGGAGAAAACGATGGGTATAATGGTGGTGGGCTGAATGATTTCACAGAAAACACTTCCAAGACACAAGGGCTGAATCCACACCGGGAAATTCAATCTAGGGTCATTTCCCCACGCACCATTTGTTGTGGGCTACTCACGGCAAATAATCTGGTGGCCTGCTGCATTCCCCACTACCTCAGCAGCAACAACACAGTGACCCTGATCCTGCCGCTCTCCTTCTCCCCCATTGCACGCCTTTTCCAATCCTGGATGGAAGTGTACCTTTTACAAAACCCCATACAGAGTGTGGGGCAGCGGGGAAGTCCAGGGGTGAGTCCGGGTTTCAGGTTCCCGCCACTGGTAGTGACATGGAGCCTTTTGCCCAATAAGGAAGCTGCTTTTTTTCAGTGGAGGCTGGGCTGAGAGGAGGGGCGGAGAGGGGGAGGGGGCAGCAGCTGCAGCATGGGAAAGATTACGGGGGCCTCAGCTCATTCCCGGATCCTCCCTTCAGATTGAACAGCAAATTTGCAAATCGCCCTGTGGCAAGGCCCTTATGAGAACAGGCTAGCTTGAGGCATGGGCAGGGAAGGTCTCCCAGCGCAGGGGATAAGCTTTCCCTCTCCCCTGCAGCCGGGGCTGTTTCCCCATCGCCGCCGCTCCCCTCCCCAGAGGTTGTGGCTACTAATAACCGACAAGCCCTCGCACCAAACAAATCAAAGTTTAAGACCGGCTTTCATTTGGGCGTGTTTGCAGCATGCGAGCAGCCTGGAGGGGGCCAGTCTGTGTGTGTGCATGTGTGTGTGTGGAGATGGAGGATGTGAGTGACATAGGTGGTCCCTCTTGGAGGAGCCCAGCGAGGAGCATCCCCAGCACTGGAGTCAAAAGTCAAAAGTGGTGTGTGGCTGTGTGTGTGGAGGGAAGCACTGTGAAGGCCACTGCGCCTCTTTCATCCCCCTTTTCTCATATATTAATACAATTGCCTTGGGTTTTCTTTTACTGGAAGTAAGATTGATGTGTATTTGTGGCAATGTTCTAAGTCAGTCTGCGCATGCTCGCACATACGTCGACACAAGGGGCAGAAAGTTTTTAAAAAGATCCCGCCCAGCAGCAGCCAATCAGGATGGCCTCTGAGCTGAATGTGCGTTCCACAGCTTCAGAGTGGGGAATCCTGGTGGCTGCCACCTGAGGATTGCTTGAGGGGCAGAAGCTGTGGTGGGGACCTTGAAACCACGCTCAAAAGGTCCTGCAGTAAACCAACCCAGTGCGTATCTCCTTCTTTTTTGAAGTGGGGAATCGACCTAGATCAAATCAAGTTTGTGGTGCACCTTTTCATTGAAGTTTCAACCTCCCCACTGCAGCATGTTTCCAATGAAGACATCTAGACCTATCTCAGATTCAAGAAATGTAACAATCCCCACTACCATGCGATCGACTTGGCAGGCGGCTCCTGTTTGGCAGTCGTGTCGTGTTGGGGCGGGACCTTTTTTCTCCCACAAAAATGTGCTCACATTATGACATCAGCATGTCAGCACGTTTTCCCCGCCCAAGTTTCTGATTGGTCATCGTGTTCTCGTGCACGCACCGTGCTGTCATGCACCGCGTGCACTGACTGGTTGTAAGGCATTTGCATCATGCTCCACAGCAGGGAATTTGAACTAGGATTAGACTCCCAATCCTCCCCTCCAAACTGGATAGAAGACGTGTTTTTTAAAAAAGTAGTACTTTCAAGCAGGTTTCGCAAAGACACAGGATAAGGGGGAGAATGAGTACCAGAACCAGGATGAATCCTTGTTCATTGATCAGGCAGTGGGGAGTTCTTCCTGAATCCTTGATATTTCATGTGAGTTACATGCGATTAATTGACCGTGGGGAATCGGCCAAGGTTTGACCAGTGGAAAAATCTGTGGAAAGCTGTGCATGCACTAAAGGCTTTTGAAAAGGCCTATCAGATCCTCTGAAGATGCCAGCCACAGATGCAGGCGAAACGTCAGGAGAGAATGCTGCTAGAACACGGCCATACAGCCCGGAAACCACACAGCACCCCAGTGAATTCCAGCTGTGAAAGCCTTCAACAAGGCCTTTGAAAAGTTTGTTAGCATCAAAGTAGTTTTGCATTTTTGCTTTTGCTTCCAGGAGGACTTAGAAGGAGTACTTACTTCATTTATCATTGAAAAACTGCAATTGTTTAGAAGATATGTGAGCCTGTCTGAATGTCTGGCTTCTTTGTCTTTCTCTATGTGATGCTGAAGCACCCTGTTTTTGTTCTCTTGTTTGTTATCCTAGCTGACTCATCATCTGTGAATAATGGGAACAAGTGATTTCTTGGCAGTGCTGAACAGTGGATGGATCACTAGCAGTTCTTGGTTCAGAACTGATTACACCCTCTCTACTGTACTAAATTATAAGACACAGGGAGCCTGTTTTGGACAGTATTCTGGGACTGGCCCAAATGATGAGTCACTTCTATCTGTCTATCTCCCTTGCTACTGTATTCCATCATTCTTCCTAAGAGATCACAACATCCCATTTTCCCATGACAATGTCCCATTTTATTGTCAGACAAGGTTTACCTTGTGAGCTTTGTGACTAAGCATAGGTATGAATTCAGATCTTCACCAGCATTCTGTCAACTACACCACATTGGTTCTTTCTCTCTATATATAGTTTTAGGTATCATTTGGCAAACAACAATTTATAGTCTGGCAGTTAAAGCTAGTTTACAAGATCAGCAAGTTTAAAGATCTGTTGGCAAAAAGAGCATGACTTCTGCCCAATCAAAATGACCTACACAAATTGTTCTGTTTGCGTTCTCTCTTGGTAAAGACAGTAGAAAATGGTCTGTCTTGAGGCTTCTGATACAACTACCTAGGGACCTAACATAGAAAAGCAGTCCAGTTTCATGGTTATGAAAACATTAATAGTAGTCCCTGGGTCTTTATGGCCCTTTCCACACAAGCCCCTGAAAATATTTTGCACATGTTTTCAAAACTTTTTTTAAAAAAACCTGTTTGTCCTCAAACATCCCTTTGAAAATGCTTCATTGCTGCCATTTTGCGACGATTTCTTTTAAAAAACTTTTTAGATCTGATGTTATGAGGCTTGTGCTGCATAGACATGACTCCCTGAAAAAACCCTGATGTAAATACAGTGTGAGATGGTGGGTGGAAGCTCAGAAATGGTACTGACAAGGAACTCAGGGACTGCAGAATAGCATGGCTTATCTTTAAAATATCAGCACAGCAAGTGAAAATTTTCAAAAAAGAATTGTTTGGGAACAACTTGCAAATGAAATGTTTTGAGGCAGGAAATAAAATGTTTTGGGCTAAAAACCACAAAGAACTCCATGGAGGAAATGTTTTATTTCTTCTTCAAAATGTTTTATTTGCTTTGTGCAGGAAGGACATATGTATGGCGCGAAAAGGTTCTCAACATTCAAAATGCTGACACAGAACATCACAGACCAAAGCAAGGATATAAATCTAAATGTCTAATGAAAACACACTGGTTGTCCATATGTGGCCAACAATGCCAGAAAGCTGCAAGAATCTCTTTAAGCAAACCACTTGTCATAAGATCAATAAAGATCTCATTTTGTTACATTTCTTAGTGAATTAATGACTGGTTGGGGTTAGCAGCCTTCATATTTACCCAGAGCCATTAATCCTGCCCATTAGTCATTAATCCCTACAGAACCTGGTTGTGATCATTACAACATAATTGATAGAGTAGCTGATGCTATTAATATACATTTCTAAAGGCACATACTAACTTCTGTACTCCTTTTATTTTCTGCAGTCTGCCCATTAATCAGGGCAGGCTGACATTGAACAGATAGTCAGTAAAGTAATACAATTGGCCTGCTAACTGCTTTCTGTATGCAGCCTTTCTTTTCAGTCCATCCAGTGAGTTTCAAGATGCTTTGAACTATCCAAATTAATGCATTTTTAATAGTTGTGAGTTATACTTGGTTCTGTTTTCTTTTAGGGGAGAAGCGTGTGGACTACCTGGCATATGTGCAGCACATTGAAAAAGAGGCTGGAGTTCAAACCTTTAAATTGGTGCAAAAATGGAAAGAATGTGGCTCACGCCTAGAAAAGGGAAAATTGTACAATGACTCCATTACCTTTAAAATGTGCATTTATATCCCTTTTAAGAAGCAGTGGAAATTAAATGTCCAGATGGTGACATGGTCGCTTAACTAAAACAAATCAGAATAGTAAATGAAAGCCAAAAGGGGAAAGCAGAAGTGTTTGTAGTAACTAATTAACACACAATATTAACGATGATCTCTAAAATGAAAGTTTTGAGGCAGGTGATATTTGAGTTCCAGAGGCTGGTCTTCAGACCAGCAAGCCTTTCTTTTTCCAATCAGCTGATCCAGTCAGAGTGATCTGGGTACAGAACCATGCATATCGTACTCGGGGATGTGTTTGGTGTCCCTTAAAAGGTACTGACAGATCATGTGTAAGAAAGTGACCATGGTGGTATCTCCCACACTTGGAGCTTCCCTTAGAGAGAAAGCACCAGTAAGAAATTAGAGCTACGCATCGCTCACCACAAGGGGCAAAAGGGTTTACTTGTTGTGGTACCTTTAGGTGTACCTGTGGTACTGCCAATCATATTTTGGGGGAGGAAGGGTTTTTTTAATTTAAATTACTATTCTGTGTCATAATGGTAGTGGAAAGTGCCTTCAAGTCACTGCTGACTTATGGCAAATTACATAGTTTTCAGCACAAGAGATAAACAGAGGTGGCCTTTGACTACCTGTGCATAGCAACATTGGACTTCCATGGTGGTCTCCCAGTCAAGTACTAGTCAAAAATTAAGACTGCTTAGCTTTTGATATGTGGCAAGGTCAGGCTTACCTGGGCCATCCAGGTCAGAAAATGTCATAATGCTAATATTTAAGGAGGGACGCATTATTTTCCTTTGGACCACTACAGCTGGGGTCCGAATTCAGCCAGTAATTTTTTTTGGCATCCTGTTAACTTTACTCAACAGACTGAATCAGTCAAAACTGAAAGCAGAGCTTAGGTGTACAGGAGAAGTTTCCATGCCTGGCAAAATGTGTGCAACCTGCTGACATTTCTGAGAATCAGTGGATTGGGTTCTGTTATTTAAGAAAGGGTATTAAATACCACTGAATGGTATTTAAAAGGATTGTAAACTGCATAACCCCTGCACGCATGCACGCACACACATAGGTTTACAGTTGAGACTTTAATTGCTATTCTGATTCACTTACCAACCTTATCATGAGTGCTGAGAATGACTTACTACCATTCTAAGCAAAGTCATACTCTTGTAAGCCCATTGGCTTGCGTGATCTCAAAACTATATAACTCTCTGTTTAAGATTGCAGTATTGCAGTGTTATTAATGTTATTAATAGATATTTATCATCAGTAGCTGATAGGATTTTAATTTCTACATCTGCATTATATCTGTAGAAGGTAGGGAACGAAATTGTTACACATTTTAAATCATTAGCAATAGTAAAAAACGAAGTGCTTTGTTCAGCATTGTTTCTTCCCATGATGGAAGGTCCCTGCTTTCAAAGACTGGCAATCTTCTGAATTTGCCACATTTGACACATCCTTTTTTAAACATAAAATAAAGCATAAAGTATTATTATTATTATTATTATTATTTATTTAATTTGTATACCGCCCGATCCCCGAAGGGCTATAAATTTATACCCTTCATTGCAAGCATAAATTTATACCCGAAGGGTATAAATTTATGCTTGCAGTGAATAGCAAAGCAAAACAAGAAACTGAGCCATCTTGGTGTAGTGGTTAGGAGCAGGTGGACTGTAATCTGGAGAACCAGATTTGATTCTCCACTCCTCCACATGAGCAGTGGAGTCTTATTTAGTGAACCAGATTTGTTTCCATACTCCTACAGTTCCTGCTGGGTGACCTTGGGTTACCTCACAAGGGGTATGTTGTGGGGAGAGGAAGGGAAGAAGTTTGTAAGCTGCCCTGAATCTCTTTACAGGGGAGAAAGGTGGGGTATGAATCCAAACTCATCTTTTTCTTCTTCTTCCCCCGATTTGTTTTCATGTAGCCTCGATAGAGCTGTTGGATGATATCAGGACATGTTTCTCAGTGCCATGCTCTCCGGTTTGCATCAGGAACCTGTGACTTGAATCTGATACAGTCTACAGGCTATTGTGTAAAGGAGTAGATGTACTACTCATTATTGAGCACATTAGGAAAGACCATTAAGGAAGGGACAATGCATTAATCAGTATTATTGACAAGCTACATAATTAATGCTCAAGTTCTAGCTGTTCCGCAAATGAGTTACCAATGTCTGATTTCAACAATATTACTTAGTCTTTCTAATTGCTCAAGACTGGCCATATCAAAGAATCATAGAATTGGAAGGTGTCATACACCCATCTAGTCCAACTTCCTGCTCAATGCAGCATTGGCCTAGAGTATCCCTGACAACTGTTTGTCCAGGTGCTGCTTAAAGACAGTAAGAGAGGGGAAGCTCACCACCTCCCTATATTGCCAATTCTACTGTTCAACAATCCTTACTGTGAAAACTTTTTTTCTAATATCCAGCTGGTACCTTTCCACCCATATTTAAAAAAACATTGTTGTGAGCCTTATCCTCTGCAGCACCTACTCTTCTCTAAGCGTCAGGGCTGCTCAGGGCAGGCTGGGGAAGCATTTGACGCAGTCAATTATTTATTTATTTATATATACTGCCCGATCCCCGAAGGGCTCCGGGTGGTGAACAACAGAATTCAGAGACAAGCAGGAGCAATATCACACATACAATATAAATACATAGGCTCCATCTCCTGTCAACAATAAAAGAACTTAAAACCAGCGGAAACAGATTAATACATAAAACATAAAACAGGCGTCCAACCCCAACTTTAAAACCTACCCCCAGAAGAGGGGGGGATGGTAGGCCCCTCAATATGAGGGACCCTGATGTAACAGCCCCAAAAACGAGGGGCAATAGAGAGCAGTAGGGGGCACCACATCAGCGGCCGGCTACTCCAAAGGCCCGGTGGAACAACACAGTCTTACAGGCCCTGCGGAACTCACCCAGGTCCTGCAGGGCCCGGACAGCTGGAGGAAGGGTGTTCCACCAGGCCGGGGCCAGTGCTGTAAAAGTCCTGGCCCGCGTGGACGCTTTGCAGCCAGCATCATCGAGCCAGGGGTCACCAGCAACTATTGGCCTCTGCTTGATGCGCAGAGGGCCGGTGGGGACATATGGGGTGATGCAGTCCCCGAAGGTACGAGGGTCCCAGGTCAGGCAGCGCAGGCCTTAAAGGTCAAAACCCACACCTTGAAGATGATTTGGAATTCGACCGGAAGCCAGTGCAGCTGGCGCTTAACACAGGCTGGATGTGTTCTCTAAAGCCGCCTCCTGGTGAGCAAGCTGACGCCGCCGCATGCTGCTGACCAGCTTTAACTTCGAATCAAACGCAGAAGGCGTCTCCGCTGTAAAGTGAGTTACAAGCGCCAGTCCCTGAAACCTTGAGGAATGACCGTTGCGTGGATCATGGTGGCCAGGTCCGCTTGGGAGAGAAAGGGGCCAACCGGCCGGGCTCCTGGCGGAGATGGAAAGAACGCAGTCCGGGTTGCTAAGGGCCACCTCGGGTTCCCTCCATTGAGAAAGAGATTTTCGAAGATCCAGGTGTGACCCCCCAGAACTCTTTCTTGGGATCGGAGGGAAAGTGCGGCACCAATAGAGACCCCCCCCTCCCACACCGGCGGCTGGAAATCCCCCGCCTCTCGAAGCTTCGCAGCCTAGCCAGAGGATACTCCGTCTTCGATGGATTTCCAGTTGCAGCCTGCTCTGCTTCAACCAACCAGCTACGCCTCCAAACAATGCTGGAGAGCCATGGAAACAGCAGCCGCTCCCCTCCATCAGCAGAAATGAGCTGAGTGTCATCGGCATATTGATGACAGATCAGCCCAAAGCTCGATACCAGCTGAGCAAGTGGTGCGCATATAGATGTTAAAATAATGGCCCGGGGATAACGAAGTAGCCCTCCTGAGGCACTCCGCAATGACAGCCGGGCACCCTCGAGGTTTCGATCCCTCGCACCACACTTGCTGACTCCGGCCCGGAGAACGTACGAGGCAATCCACTGAAGGACGAGTAGCCCTACACACCCACGAGGAGACAGCCATGGCGGTGGGTCAGAAAGGTTGTGATCGACCATATCAAACGCCAAAGCTGGTAAGATCTAACAAAAGTCCAGCAGCACCGATCCGCCTCGGGTCAAGCTGTATCACGGGCGCATCCGGTGATGGCGACAAGAGCGAGTCTCCGTCCCATGTCCAGCACGGAAGCCGGATCTGGAAGGGATCGAAAGCCCGATGTGTCATCCAGGAAACCACTGAAGCTGCTCCAGCACTACTCTTCTCAATTACCTTCCCCAGAAACGGCGAAAGATTCGAGACGGGGCGAGTAATTGGTGCCAGGATCACTTTCGGATCTAACGATGGTCTTTGGTATAAGAGTGGAAGCGGGACTTTACTGCCTCCTTCAACCCATCCGGAAAGACTCCTTGCTCAAGGGAGCCATTGATGATATTATACCCAACAGATGGGGTGCGTAGCTCCTCCCGGCAGGCTTTTATAAACCAGGAGGGGCACGCGATCCGTGAGAAGGACAGGTAGTAGGTCTAACAGCAGCTGCATAGGTCCTGGTCAACACGCGGCTTCGGAGAGCAGGAGAACTGGAGCCCAAACTTGGGCCCAAAGACGGCAAGGGATGCCTCCAGTTCACTAATTGGCAGAATAACGTGGCAGGAAGGTCCTGAAGTGGAGCAACGTGACTTTATCTGCAAAGAAGCTTCATAAATGCCTCACAGCCAACAATGCCAATCGATGATTTGTAGACCTCTCTCCGGATAAGGAGGCTCAAGGACGAATTATATCGGTAAAATAATGAATTGTGCCGGGCGAGAGCTAGCAGTGACGCAAGAGAGGGGAGGAGAAGAAAGCTCTCTATTGCCTCGCTTCGTTTTAACCATCTCATAGGCCTTAGCCCATAAACGTCCTATAAAGATGTTCGTAGCCGCGTCGTCATGAGATTTCCTCCACACTGGCTTCCCTAGTCGTCTAAGCGCCTCGCTTCATACATGGCGCCCAGCTCCCTCGGTACTTTATACCAGGAGCCTGCCGGAACTACCCGAGGCCCGAAGAGGACGCCGAGGGAGCTGGCAAGTCAATCTCGATGGCATCGGAGAGCCAGCGGGCATTCCAGTCCTCCACCTGCTCTATCAGAAAGGTGTGCCGGCGGGTTCAGGGTCCTGCCAGAGGCATTCAGGAAACCAAGTGGATCCATAAGTCTCACAGCTGGCAGGTATAAATCAGCCCCTTGCCTAGGCGAGTTGGTCGCGACATAAGTCCATCCGGACCTTCAGGGCATAATGGGCCGGGACCATGCAGCACTCTATCTGTAGAGGATATGACCATATCAACCCCTGCAACTCCAAAGACCAAGTCCAGCTGTATGGCCGGCAACTCATGAAGGTAAGGGCCAGAATTTACCAGGAGGAGAGGCCCAGTGCGCCATGGATGACCCACCAGGTCCACAGCCGCTGTACGCATGAGGTGGGGTAGTCAGCATGGACATTGAAGTCCCCCAAAACAATAAGCTTGGGGAACCACAATGCCCAGTCTGCCACCACCTCCAGCAGCCACAGACGAGCAGTCCCTCGGCGCGACCGATTACACCAAAGAGCAGGACTGCCATCACCTCTCTCGGAAAATGGCCAACCACCTGTCCGTCGGCCACGACACATTCCTGACGCCAGCCGCATCTCCGGGACAGGGGCAGCCCACTGAAGGGGAAATGGAATCGCGCAGATGAACAAATGCCACGCCTCCCCCCCGGCCCTGTGTTCGTGATCGGTGGAAACACGATGAAACCGGTGGCGCGATCTGAGCGCCCGAAGGCGACGGTCTCACCCCTCGCTGCGACCCAAAGTTTTACGGTGATACAGGCCAGGTCCATCTGCTGGGCTCCGAGATAATCACGGAGCACAGTGGTTTTATTGTTAATGGACCTGGCATTAATCAACACCAGAGATGAAGCAGAGTAACCCTGAACCTCGCCACCGCCGTCCCTAGGGATAGGTCAGAGGTCAGAAGGCGAACGGGCATAACCGTATCTCATTCGTCTTCTATCATATGGCCCCCGCCTACCGCTGTATCTACCCCGTTTCATCAGCACCGGGATCCCCAGCCCCAATATAGGTGCCCCCATTGCTCAACCACCCACCCCAAATCCTATAGCCTCACTAACCACTTCCACAGTAAGTGGATCCAACCCTACCACTAGGTAGCTAAACACTATTCTAATTTCCTAATCTTAAGAACTAATTACAAACAGGTTGAGAAAATTACTACAATCAGCTAAACCTAATCAGTGCTATAAACAACTTCCCCACTAACCCTAAGCATTAATACAAAACCCAAGCTATAACCACTAGACCAAATGTCAGAGGCAAAAGGACCAGCTATCAGATAGATAGATCTCACTGATCAGCTGATATTCATTAGTGGGCCGAAGGAGGGTGTTGGCTAACAGATAAAAATTGCCACCACCAGATGTATAAACCTTCAATAGGTAGCACAAGACAGTTCTTATATAGGCAGGAAACACAAGGTCCCTGCCACCACCGGGTTTGATCGGTAGTCCACAGACTGCCAGGGCGACAAAGGACCCAAAGATGCCGGCAATGTGTACAAAAATTATGATCCATTGGCTCACCATTTGCCAAACTGGGATATGTGGGACAGCCTTACAGTAGCTGATTTCATTTTTCCAGGGCTGAGGACAGAGGGTAGTACTAGGGGAATGGACATCACCACACTGACTGTTAAGAACTTGGGTATGATACTTGACATGTTTCAGGATTGTGCAAAAGAGTTCACACCATCAACCTCCCACTTTGAGTCTTCTGATCAGTATCTTTGTCTTTTTCACACGTTACAGTGAACACATGCACAATGTGTATACATGTATGCTTCATTTTTCTTTATATATTTGTTGAGTTATTCTAGTGGAACATTCAAAGCATGTACAGCTGAGCATATACTTGAATTTGTGCATTTATCCAGGCGCTGGTACCCAATTTAATTTGTAAATTGAACACATGTGGGCTCTCTTTTACAAACAAATGATGTATGTGCATTCACTGTAACATGCAAACAGTGTTTTGAGGCAAGGTTTGGGCAAGGCATGAATTACTTGATCCATTCTAGCCAGGGCAATACACATCTACTATACAGCAATATACCATCTAAATTTCCAAGAAGGACAAATTTGCTACTTGGCATCTCTCTGGCTGTTTCCGCATGGGCGGAATATAGCATCCCAGGGACACTAAAAACAGCGTCCCTGGGGAGGGGTTCACACGGTCGCTGCTGCTGCATCACAGCGGCAGCGGCCTCGCAACCCCTGAGCAGCGCGAAGCCACTGTTTCCAAACCTCGCTCCCTGAGTGAGGTATTTCGGAAACAGCGGCTTCCAACTGCTGCCGTGCAAAATGGCAGCAGCTGGAAGGTCCCATCCCCCCTTCCCAAATGCCTACCTTGTCTCCTGGCATCCGGCTTGTCGCAGAGGCCAGGGGATACGCCCCCCTGGCCTGCAACTCCAGAGCCGTCGCTCCAGGCTGCGGGGGCATGTCCCCTGGCTTCTGCGACGAGCTGGAAGCCAGGAGACAAGGTAGGCATTTGGAGACGGTGCAGCCTGTGCGAAGGCTGCGCCGCCACCTGCCGCCCTCCCAGGACCGTCCATGCAAATGATCCCTGGAGGGTGCGTCGTCATTCTTTATGCCGACGTACACCCGCACCGTTGCGGTGCGGAAAGGGCCTCTGAGGGAGTCTTGTCACCTAAGTGACAGGAACAGCAATATGATTGTAATTTTTCTTTTAAATGAAGCCACTCAGGTCATGCTCGTCAAGCCTTAGGAACTCTGTTCAACAGTAGGCTTTACAACGTCTGCCGATTCTTCTGAACTGTGAATCTGAAATAAAAGTGTGTTTCCTGAGGTGAGCAATGATATAATGTCATAGAACGCTGTTAAGTTCTTCTTTGTACTCTTTCTCAAACCACCCTTTTAGTCTTTTATGATAATTCTATGCATTTGGGAAAAGGTCCAATGTATCCCTTGTAAAATATGCAGGATTGTTCTATTAAATTAGCCACCCAAGCACAGAATGTGCACTCTGGTACATGTTTCTCCATTTGAAGCTATCATTATTGCCTTTAAGCTGCTCTATGTTCTTCTGCAGAATGTAAAGGGCAGTCAGGATTATGTCAAACTGCTTCAAATTCAATGGGCCGACTTTATTCGGTGTTATGAAAGTACTAATAGCTGGCTTTTATTTCCATTAGTGCTTGTGCATTTTTGGGACAATTTTACTTGCATTTTTTGGCATTGGCTGTATATGCTGTGAATTTTTTTTAATACCATTTCAAGATTTTTTTAAAAAAAAAGCCACCACAAATATAGAAGCACATTAAAGTAATGAATTACAAAAGTAGTGAAACATGCAGTGATCAGTCAACTAACATGAGAACGTTTTTGAATTATCCAGATCTTTTCAACCCCAAATGCATTTTCACTAGACCAGGGGTCTGCAACTTGCGGCTATTCAGAAAAACAGAAAATAATGGGATCGAGCTGCTCAGTGGAAACTGAAAGTAAGAGCTGGGACAGGGGGAGGTGGGAAAAGGAACTGTTTTCCCTGCAAATACTTTATTTGTCTGCACTATGTGTACAAAAAAAATTAGCAAAAACAGTTATTTTTAAAATGTCAGCTAGATGTTTTATTTGTCTTGTGTATTAAGAGCCAATGATCTTCAAACAGGCTTTGGTTAAGGCAACCTATATATCCAATCCATCTTGCTGGCCTCCCAAAGTTTACTTTTCTTTTCTTTTTTAAACCTCTTTCAAACTTTCTTTAATTTAAAACCTTGTCCACCTTCTGAAGCTTCTGGTGCACCCCTTCCCCGTTTCTCAAACATTGGAGTTTGATAAAGCATTGGAATTAGGAATTTTAGGCTTTGAAAAACTATTATTTGCCATTTTATTGACTGTTATTAATTGTGTCTATTATGATTGATCTCTCGATGTTTTAATGTTAAACTATTATAATTCTTTTCACATAATATGTGTGAGCCACCCTGAGTCTGGCATTAGTTCGGAAAGGGCAGGGTCACAAATCTAATGAAATAAATAAATAAATTGCCAAAAATCGTTCCAGAACATATATATTGGGGGCATACTCAAACGAAGCATATTAAACATCTTCACCAAGGCAGATTCAAATGCTAAACATTTTGGCATGAAATGCTCCCCAGATCTTCCTCCAGTGCCTAGCACTTTTGTACCAGTTCATCGCTGGCTGTTGGACATGTGCCATTTCCCTACTTTCAAAGCAGCCTCTGCTTCCTGAAGACAGATATCATGCAATCAGTTCGACCTCACTGTGAAATGATGTCACTTTTATAAACATAGTTTGGTAACCGATTAACTTTCACTAATTTGAAAACAGTGGTGCCAAGGCAGCCGTCAATCAGTGCTGCAGAGAGGCGCCACAGTAGGGGACATGATTACCTTTTGTAGGCTAAAGTGAGTTTGGAAGGGAAGAGTGACATGTCAAAGGGTCTGTTTGCCGGCTTGCTTTTTTTTTTTAAGATGACTGAAACAGTTTTGCCTCTTTTTAAGTTCCTGTTGCTTACTGGTACATTTCACAAGGTTCAGCGTTTTTTATTAAACTTGCACACCTACACTCAGTTTATCTGAGCTTGAGTGTTAGCCAAGACCTCCAACAACAGTTCCACTATTTGATTCAGATTGTAAAAGTTGTTTTAACAGACTGAGCAAGAAGGCACAAAGTGATAACAGAGGGTCTTGTTGGGGGTGGATGGGTCTAATGAATTCTTTTCCTAATGTTTCAGGAGGTGGGATTGAGCTGAGATGGACTGGGAGCCAATTGGCACGCTCTTTGTTTGATGATTCCAAAGGGCAGCCTTTCACATTGTAAAGCTGCTTAATTAAGTCCTGACATACATCTTGTGCCTGTTCCAGTTGGCAGAATGGACTGGGGCACTTCAGTGTATTGCATGCAGTGCCTACAGCACTCTTAATTCAAAAACCATTTGTTGGTGCTGCATAATACATTGTGCATTAAGTTACTCTGGGCTAAAGGGTTTTTCTTTGTTTGTTTGTTTGTTTGTTTGTTTGTTTGTTTGTTTGTTTGTTTGTTTGTTTGTTTCTTGCAATCATGTCCTGGTTCCAAGAACCTGTTTTTCAGATCTGAGCGAGGGCTCTGAATGTGTGATTCCTGCAGCTCCTAGGTTGTTCAGCAAACCTCTTTGGAAAGTGAGGAGACTTTCAAGAGCGATTTGTGATGTGGCTCAGGAAGCTGCCATTCAAAAGCAAAATAAAACAAGTTGAACACCCTACTGGGCTTGCCCAAGACCTTGTATGTGGGTAAAGGAACTCCTCGAATACCACCCAAGCAGTGCCGTTGTAATACGCCTTTGTCCATCAGATTGTAGATACAGCCTTTCCCAACTTACTTCACACAACTGCCTCCACACTTGCAAGCTGCCATGTCTCTTGCTCAGCCCATGTCATTTGAGTGTCACTTCGTTGACTCTCTCCCGCTCCAAACAAACTTTGGGTAGGTTGCCAATGTTTATTTCCATTTCTGTACTTTGGACTAGACATAATACTTTCACTAGGCTTCTTTACAGGCCACTTGGGGTCCCTATGCACTAAAAAGTCCTCGGTTGTTTCTGAGGTGCCCTTTGAATGCTTCCCCTTCATTCTCCTGACACTCAGAGTTAGTTTTCTGCCTCTTCCTGTGCCTGGGCTTGATAGGTCATTTTTATGCTTAAAGTGAATTCATCGTTTCTGTGACCGACATTGCTGTTTTTGTACGCCAGTTCCTTTCTTTTCCTTTCTTCCTTTGGCCTTTGCACGGAGGGAAAATCTTCTAGGCAAAGTCGAGACTGCGGGCAATCTCAGCGGGGAGAGGAGCACGGGCTTTGTTTGCAATGAAAGCATTAGACAGAGTTCTCTTTGAGACTCTCAACATGAAAAATGACTACAGAGAAGCCCTCCTCCTTAGGAAGACTGTTATCAAATGCCCCTCAAATCTCTTCTTCCTTTGCAAGTCGTACTTTTTCATTTCATTCTATATCATTTCCACATTTTTTTTAACAAAAAAAAAGCTAGATGCACAATGTCAGACAATCTTTTCCAGATGCCTGGCGGACTGTCCTTTGTTCACAGCATCACAGCGTTTCCAGATTTGTACACAAGGTTGTTTGCTACACCCTCCAATCCACAAGACCTTGCAATTTGTATTAATGAAAGAGCCTAACTCATTGGTTCTTAACAGGAAGCTTTTGTTTATAACCAACTTAGGCTAATAGGTTTGCATGACTTGATGCTTTTGGCAGCATTTCTCAACACAGCCAGCAGCCTCTGTTGCTCTAGAGCCAACAGCGGTGTGTTAAAGCAGACTACTGCTGTGGGTTGTTCTTTTGAAGCCAGGCAGCTTGAGAGAGGAAAACAACTGTGGAGAGAGAAGAATTGAAGTGCTGTACAAGAATGACCCAACCTAGAAGTGGGCCAAATAATGGGGGAATGGGAAGAAAGGCAAAGAGGAGAGGGAACAACCTAGGCATGAGACGTAATGGCTAAAAAAAACTCATGAGAGATTGAAAAGAAGAATGCCTTGTCTCATCCAGTTTGTGTACTCAAAGCAAGAAGATTTTTTTTCTCTTTAGGAACAAAAACCAGAAGAGAAGAAAAGAAATACCCTTAAAATGTACTGGGAAAGAATGCCAGAAGATTTATTAGTGGGGGGTGGGGGGGCTGGGGAGAAAGCCATTAGGGTGACGGTCAATGCAAAAATCCATAGCAAGAGCAAAAAGAATTAAAACTTGAGGGGGGGGAAGCTGGGTAAGGCTTAACTTTTTAAACACAGTTCTATGCAAGCAACACAAGGCATAATAAAATGTGCTGTTCCCCTGGCACAAATCCCAGAATTAACTGAAAGGAGAAAGGGGAATCCCAGAATGGTGTTGGTTGATGAGCAGATGTTGACTCTAAGTGGTAGGTGTTATTTACCATTCCGGCAACTATTAGACGGGGCATGCTCTTGCTGAAGTTCTAGGAGGACAGGAATTCACATCTTTTCCAAAATCCAAATCCTTATTTGGGGCAGATACAGATAGTGGTCATTTGTTCCATTTGAAGTGTGTCTTCAGTTCAAGTTCAAGTTCAAAGACCTTTATTAGGCATTAAAACATAGCAGAGCTAAGTAATCCAAATACACAAGTTTTTATTAGAAGATAAAATATAGGCAATCCTGTTTCAAAAATGGCCATACATCAGGAGCTTAAAGAGGGAGACCAGGAACATTATTTCAGAATAGTGAGCAAAGAGAATTTGGCCAACTATGTCCAATCTGCTTGGGATCTCTCTGTATTTAGAAGATAGTTCAATTTGAAGATTAAAAAAGTTGGCTTCTGGATGGACCAGGTATAGGGATCCCCTAAAAACAGGTTTTGGTCTGAAAATCATTTTCAAATTTTTTGGGAACAAACTAATAAAAATGTGTCTCCAAATGGATCTTCTCAGGAGGTTTGGACAGTATTCACAGGTATCGCTTTTGCTGTGAAGGCCTTACCGCGGAATCTCTCTGGGGAAAAGGTTAGTGGAAATGTTGTTGGTTCTTGCTCTGGTCAATAGCCACCCTTAGCAGCTTAGGGTCAGACAAGATGTTTAAATATGCAGCTGTCTCTTGCATTTCCCGTGGCATGATGTTAAAATGGAGGGGAGAGAACAAGCTCTTCTGCGTTTTACTAACTAGATATTGGTGGGTTCCTGGTCTAATAATGTCCGCATCTTAGATACGCCAATGTTGTATCTCTCAAAATAGGAGAAAGCATAAGGAGCTTGGTCCCAAGAAAGAACCTATAGGAGGAAATCTTTGATTTGGATATGAGCCCAATTCCAGGTGGTGAAAGATTGGAAGTTCGGGTGGAGGGTGCAATAAATGAGACTGTTAGGGTTGTTAAGGAAACATAACCTAATCCTATAGAAATTCTAAAAGGTGGCCCACCATGCTTTTGTTTCCAAGAGGTGTAATCCTGCCTCGAGGCAGAGGGCGGCTTAGGGTATCTAGCAATCCCCAAAAAGCTTATATAAAAATTTAGATTGTATTCGCCTCCTGGTTGAGGATATATGCCAGGCTTCGATCCATAGGAAACCCCATAGAGGAAGTTATTGTTGGGGACACCTTGGCATTAAATACCCTTAGAGCAGCCGGAATAAATTCTGCCAAACTTTAGGTAAAAGAAAGAAAAACCTTTCAATGGCAGCAGAGGTGATTTGACAGCTCTTGACAACAGTTTCCCTATGTTTGACCCAACTAGATTTGTGATGGAAATTGATTCCCAAATATTTGAAGAACTTAACCTGTTCAATAGAGTCATTATCTAAGTGCCAGTTAGAGATCTTGAAGGTACTTGAAAAGACCATGATCTTAGATTTGAGAGGGTTAATTGACAGCAGGTTGTTATTGCAATATTCACTGCATTTATGTAGGAGGCGAGATAGGCCAACCTTGGAGCGAGATAGTAAGAGCGCATCATCAGCATAAAGCAGAATTGGCAGTGGCATGTTCCCTAACAAGGGACAGTGTGAGTCAATTGTTCTCAAAGTAGGGGCAAGGTCATTTAAAAACAGATTGGACAGAAAGGGGGCCATAACACAACCTTGTTTGACTCCTTTGGTTACTCTAATTTTAGGGGTGTGTCTTCAGTTTAACTCTATAGTAAAAGATTCATAAGAGGGAAAGAGTTAGCTAATATTTGACTGATATTTTTCATGTGAACTTTTTCAAATGCTACACTTTGTTGGACCAGATAGGTCCACCCCTCTGTGTCCAGTGGTCCCAGACAAAGCATGGGAGCAGTAGCACTCTCCTTTTGTTTGTTCCCAGAATCAACTATTCAGAAGTATACTCCTCTGAACATGGAGGTTATTTTTATTTATTTCTGTTCCTGAAACATAGGTGGATTCTACACAGGCCAATAGAATGTCTGCATGATGTTATAAAAACATTTTGGGGGGAGGGGAGGAACTTCACAGGTTTCATTCCCAAAATGAGTTTGGCCCATTTTATTCCACTCAACCCAGGATTTTCGAAAATTGCTAAACCAATGATCCTTTTGCACAATTCCAGGTTGGAGGTACTCCAGCAAGAACACAACAGTCAGGAGACGTTTTATTTCCCTTGTTCCCACCTGCTCATTTTAGGTTCTGCACCATCCACTATGTCAGGGAGAATCTGCCCGCCACCCCAGCACAGGGCAGATGCTCTGAGCAGCCAACAGTGCATGAAGTCCCCCAAGCATTTTTTTTCTTCCCATGGCAGTGGGTATGACCACCTTATAGATCTACAGCAACACATTCATTATTGCCCAGCCGCTGCAGAGAAGTCCCTTTTTCTTTTTTCTTTTGTGTGTTGCACATGTGCAGCTATGCAGGTGCAGCCAATCAGAGCTATGGGGGTTCATTTCTGTATGCCTGCACAGCTATGCATGTGTTGCAGGAAATTTAAAAAGAGAGAACCATCTCCCTGAGAAGGTGTGAAAGCAACCTAAATTGTTTCCATGGGATCCAATGGGTGAAGGGTGCACATCAGAACGGGGAAAAGGAAGATGGGTATATTTATCATGACTGCAAACCGTAATACATATGCTGTGCAGAATCCAACGTAGCTAAGTGTCAACACAAGTCTCTTTTTGTGACTGCCAATGTTGCATTTTCCTCTTGGATATAATACTTTAGGGTGAATTGTGTGTGTTGGTTCTGGGTTCTGGGAAAGCACTTCTCTTGAATGTTCATATCTGGTGCCAGTTTCACATGATTCACTGGATTTGCATTACCTCACTATGAAAGACAGTGAAAATCAATAGACATTTATAGATAGAATATGAATGTTAATGCCTGTTAATTTCTTACTGTTTAAAAATTGGTCATCTCCCATTTTCTGCCAAGGACACCATTCATGATACATTTAATGCTGCTGTGAGATACTTTGGTGTATGTATCTATGAACATGCTACTCTGATTGGAAAATTACATCTCAGTGGGTTATGATAGGTTTGTTGGTTTGTTTTGGCTGAACAACTAAATAAGGGAAACTAAACTGTGAATGGGTTAATTCCAGTTCCTCACTGCAACTTTTAAAGAACATTATAAGACATTGGGAGATGTCAGATTCATCCATATCTCTTTGGTCTCTTGCCTTATTTAATTTTGACCTGGTCCATCATGCTCTCTTTTCTAAATGACAGTAGTGTATACACATTAAGACAGCATGGTGGCCATCACCTGTCATTTGTAGGAACACGTGTTGCAATTCCCCATTCCCAATCCCCTCAGTCTGCAAACACAATTTGCTTGTATGCAAACAAGTACAAGCAGAAGTCTCCTCCTGTGCCAAGAGGAAAGATATAAGATTCATTGGACATACATAGAATGAAACCACAGCTTTACCTAAACCCAGTAATTGAGGTTAACTATACTTTAGAAAGACAGACCTATCAATGTAATCTGAAGTAGCAAATCCTACATGTAACTCTAGTGGAAAGTGTCATCAGGTTGCAACTGAATTTGGCAACCCCATGGGGTTTTAAGGAAAGAGACATTCAGAAGAGGTTGTCAGTGCCTTCCTCTGCATAGCACTCCTTAACTTCCTTGGTGGTCTCCCATCCAGGCAATTAACAGGGCTGAACCCGCATAGCATCAAGATTGTGTAAGGTCCAAGGTTGTACCACCTATAGCCGTGGTGGCGAACCTTTGACACTCCAGATGTTATGGACTACAATTCCCATCAGCCCCTGCCAGCATGGCCAATTGTAGGGGCTGATGGGAATTGTACTCCATAACATCTGGAGTGCCAAAGGTTCGCCACCACTGGCCTATAGGGACATGGAGTAATCCATGTCCTTGGGCGCACATAGACCTGGGTGCTGGTATCAGCTCCAGGTGGTAGACCTGGATGCCAGTGTCAGGTCTGAGCAATAGACCTGGACACCAGCGTGAGCTCCAGGCAGAAGACCTGGATTCTGGTGCAGGCTCCAGGTAGTAGACTTGGATGCTGGCATGGGCTCCAGACAGTAGACCTGAACACCGCTGCGGGCTCCAGGCAGTAGACCTGGCAGGCTCTGGGCAGTAGACTTGGGCACCTGGGGGCCCCCTGGAAAATTCAGATTTTGTCTATGGGTTCCATTTTTCCTAGATACACCTCTGGTAAGGTCATCCAGGTTTGGGTAACAACAACTTTCCTGACTGAGGTCTATTGACTAAAAACATTCTTGTCCCCAATCTATTGAGTAACTCTCTCTTCTCCCTCCCCCTTTCCTATGACCGCCTTGAGCACCAAGCCAGGCAGCCAGGTACTGGAGTAACAACCAGATCCAAATGTTTCTGAATGTAGGTATTACATTATAGTATTATAATGTGCAATGCTAAACAGAGTTACACCCTACTCAGTCTCTTACAATTGCACTGGGATAGTGCTAAAATGAAGAATATTTGGTTTGAGTTAATGTCTAACCGTACCCTGCTCCCAGTAGACATTTTTAGTTGACATCTGACAGATCTAAAACACAAGATTCTAATCTTCATTTCACATTTGGTATTTAAAGTCAAAATGTTGAATTGAATTAATTAATTCAAAACCTGAACTTTAAACATTTTCTAAAATGTCTTTCTGTCTGGGTACTTATTGGGGGTTGAATAGAGAGTCAGCGTTGCTCACAATAAACATGTTTTCACATTCTTGTGGGTTTCCTGAAATAAAGAGTGCACTTGTAGGCGTTGCTGGGCAAAGGAATCTGTGCCAAAGTATTGGAGCACAGAGACCACTAATCCTCATGTTTTGATACTAAGAACTACGCTTGTTCCTTTCATGGAAGAAGTGATAGCATTCACAACCTTGTTCTCCAGTGTCAGACTAGTGCAATGACACCTGGCCTTCTAATATTGATGTAGTCTTGTGGAGAGACATAATTTCACCATATTTTCAGAGGTAGAGTGGATCATGTGCAAACAATTAATAAAGTGGTTTCAATTCACAGCATTTCATGAGTATGTTTGTCAGTGTCAGGATGTTCATGCAATAACAGAAAACCAGGTATCCCTCTGAAAAATCAGATTCTGCAGACAGAAGCAGGTAGGTAACAAAGGGAAGCAACCAAACAAAGGGAAGCAAGCAAAGGGAGCCAAAGACATTCCTGAAACCAGTGATGAAATACCAGGAATGAAGATTAGGGCTGGGTAAACCTGAGTTGAAAACCTCCCAAAAAGTCATTCTGGCTTTTTAAAAGAGAGATATTGGTAAGAAAAAAAGCAGACAACAGCAGACAACTGACAAAAGCAAAAATAGCATTTGGGGGTTGTTGTTGTTGTTGTTGTTTTGGCTTCTTGGCTATTCCCACAGCCTAGTACCTCACACTCTGTAAAAGGTAATCTCCTCTCTTTCACATTTTGAGGCCTGTGATGGAGCCTCCTCAACCCCAGCTAGAAAGTAGAGAGTTGTCAGACCAGATAAAGGCATGAGGAGCCCCACTGTAGGGTTGATAAAGAATAGAGGGCAATGCAAGAAAAGTGGTGTACTGAAGTGTCATTCAATATAGCATTCTGTTTAACAAGTATGAAACCCATTGTAGGTTTCTTTATCTATTTACAATGTGCCTAGCATAAAAAATGTCTATTATGAATACTTTATCAGCTAATGTGATGTCACTAATGAACATAGTGCTCCAGAGTAACGAAGCCAAAAAATTTAAGTTCGTGCCTTGGGAAATATGTGGGCAACAGGAGATTGATACATGCAAGAGTTTTTACCCAAAATGGTGGGAGTCTGTCCTTTTTAGAATGGGAGAATTAGCAAAAGCAGACTCTTGGTTTAACAAACGGTTGGGCAATCTTTGTTGCCTAAGTAAACTAGGATCAGCTTTTGCAAGAAATTCTACATGAGAGCAAAATAAAGTTTATAAAATTAGAAATGATGTAGAGAAAGGACCCCCCCCCAATTACATTTTCACACAATGCAAAAAACAAACAAACAGGGAATTCATTGTCATAAGATGTTACAGTGGCTGATAGCTTATATGATTTTTAAAGGAGATTAGACAGGTTCATGTGGATCGTGTCAATCAGTGGCTATCAGCTTCATGGAACCTCCATATTCATAGGACTCTGCCTCAGAATTCCATTCCTGGGAAGCAATGATCAGGTGAAGACAGCTTCTGTGCTTCCCAGAGTTCTGTGGGGAAAAAGAAAGCTGAACCAGATTGTCAATTGGTCATCTTGTGCTATTTTGTTGTTTCCTTGACTATATTGCTTTTAGGCAAGTCAGTGATATGTATTTACCCAGGAAGAGTTTTTCCACTTGAAATGAAATGTCCATGTGGTTTCTCTCTCCTACACAGGTTTCTTTTCTTGATACACAAGGAAAGTGAAAATGGCATACCGGTATAAAGGCTAAGGTAGAAATATGATGAGGATACATACACACACACACACGCACATGCACACAGAAACACAATGCTTGCAGCAAATGTTCATGCTAAGGCCATTTAGCTTCCCCTGGGTGCTGTAGAAGCTGTTGTGGTAGAAACATCTGTTTGTACTGCAGCTGCAGGAGGAAGAAGGTCAGACTATCTGTAGTCATAATGATAAAAAATACTTTTGAGGATCAGCTGTAGTCATCATCTCACATTGCTAATCAGATTTAAGGCCTTTTCCAATTGTGAAAATTAGCCTTTCAGTTTTCAGACACTGTACTGTTGGGGAGAACTTCTACATTTACCGCAAGGCTTTTGTCACTGAATGTAATCCCCAAAGACTTTAAACAATCAGCCAGACTTTTAGTGGGATTGAAAAAGTTCTTTTTGTGTGGACGCCGGTAGATTCAGTTGCTGATGAGCTTCAGTGGTTCGATAACTGTATTTCCTGTCGTTGTGTGCGGCTGCATTTTGCAGGCTGATTGAAGAGTGTGTAAGAAGCTGGAGCTTCCTTCAGATTTAGAAATCAAAGGGGGGAAAAAAACCTATTCAGCTCCTCAGGTAATTAGCCTGATGAGTATCACCAGGGCCCTCTTAACTGTGTCTGCTGCATCTCGTTTTCTGGGTAAAATATATCACAGTTATGCAAATAGCTCCTTTATATGTTACTAATTTGCATAATAAAAATCATATAGGCATAGTATGTAGGAAAGATCGTTGATTAAGTGATATTTAGTTGTCAAGGGAGTGGAAGGAGAAAAGATATGTCATGTAAGAAAAGTAATTGTCTCTCAAGAATCAACATTTCTCCTAACCCCTCTATGCTTCATGTTACGATATTTTAAAATGAAGGTGTTTCTCTTTGCTAAATGCTCTGCTCTACTGAATTAGTGAACAAGAAAACAACCTGATTCCAGTGCATAGTCAGCACAGCATTAAACACACTAAACATGATTTCATCACAAGACATTCTATGATGCTGAGATCTAAAAATGACAGCTTCAAAAAGCACTGTCTCTAAAAAGAAGGTCAACTGGACACCCAGTCAGAATCATGAGGAACTGAATTTTGGAATACTAGATAACCTGGAATACCAAAAAGGAGTTTTGTTATTTCACCAAAAATTGTGTCAGACAGAATAATGGAGATCTCTGCAATCACCTAGCCCCCAAAGCAAACCTAAGAATTGATAGCTTGGCTTAATTGTATTAGTTTGATTCATAGTAAAATTCTTAGCAATTTCTTCACACAATAAATCCAAAGGGTCATAAAAAGTTATTGTTAACAATAATACTAATACTTATTGTTACTATCAGTTACTCACAGATACTGTAACATCATATGTCAGCTTCTGTGAAGATCTTTGTATACCAACCAGGAACTTGCGGATATATAGTAACAACAAACCTTGGTTCACAGCTAAACTTAAGCAGTTACGTCGTTCCAAAGAAGAGGCCTACAGAAAGGGTGATAGAATGCTGTACAATCAGGCCAGAAATGTATTAACAAAGGAGATCAGAGCAGCAAAAAGAAACTACTCTGAAAAGCTAAAAAATCAGTTTTCACCAAACGGAACAGCAAACATGTGGAAAACTCTCAGAAATAGGACCGGTTATAGTAGACCACCTTCCCAAAGTGAAGGGAATCAGCTATTGGCAGACTACCTGAACGTGTTCTACTGTAGGTTGAAAACAATCTACAGTCACCTTTCTCCACAACCTCTATCAGATGCACCAACAATAGCCAAACTTCCTATAACTGAACCCATTTCATTGGGTTTACAACCCCTGGTGATCTCAGAAAAGGAAGTGCAAGATCTATTTCACAGACAGAAGCCTGGAAAAGCACCAGGCCCAGACAAGATAACACCTTCTTGCCTAAAAGTCTGTGCTGTCCAATTGGCCCCCATCTTCACCCAAATCTTTAACAAATCACTAGAGATGTGCTATGTTCCTTCCTGCTTCAAACGCTCCACTCATCGTCCCAGTGCCGAAGAAGCCTTCCATCAATGAACTTAACGACTACAGACCAGTTGCTCTAACATCTGTAGTTATGAAAACTTTTGAAAGGCTAGTGATGTACCATTTTGAAAACCATCAATGGATCCACTGTTGGACCCCTTGCAATTTGCATACCGGCAAATAGATCGCCAGATGATGCTCTTAATATGGCTTTGCACTATATAATCCAGCCCTTTCAATCGCCAAAGACCTCTACAAGGGTCCTCTTTGTTGACAGTTCAGCATTCAACACTATCAGACCGGACATTCTTCTAACCAACCTAAACCAGATAGCAGTACCTGGAGATATTTGTAGAAAGTTGGATCACAAGCTTCCTAACAGATAGGAAACAGCAGGTGAAGCTAGGAAAAATTACATCAGACACCTGTAAAATGAGCACAGGGGCCCCCCAAGGCTGTGTACTTTCACCACTTCTCTGTATACCAATGACTGCTGCATCTCCAATGATCCATCTGTTAAAATACTGAAATCTGAATATGATACAACAGTCATTACTCCAATTCGAGACAACGATGAAACCGCATACAGATTGAAGGTTCAACAACCAGCCTCATGCAGCCACTGGAGCAATCTAGAACTCAACACGCAAACCGTAGAAATGGTGGTAGATTTCGGGAGAAACCCTCCCATCCTACCTCCTCTCACAATACTAGACAACACAGTATCAACAGTAGAGACCTTTAAATTTCTAGGCTCCATCATATCTCATGACCTAAAATGGACACTCTTAATATCAAAAAATGTCGTTAAAAAAAGCACAACAAAGAATGTTCTTTCTGCGCCAACTCAGGAAGCTCAAACTGCCCAAGGAGCTGCTGATACAGTTCTACAGAGGAATAATTGAGTCTGTCATCTGCACCTCTATAACTGTGTGGTTTGGTTCTGCAACCCAACAAGATCGACACAGACTTCAGAGAATAATCAGAACTGCAGAAAAAACAATTGCTGCTAACCTGCCTTCCATTGAGGACCAGCCTATACTGCACGGGTCAAAAAAAAAGGGCTGTGAAAATATTTAGTGACTCATCGCATCCTGGACATAAACTGTTTCAACTCTTACCCTCTAAACGTCGCTACAAAGCACTGCACACCAAGACAACTAGACATAAGAACAGTTTTTTCCCGAATGCCATCACTCTGTTAAACAAATAATTCCCTCGATAATGTCAAACTATTTATTATATACTTATTATATAATTACTGCACTACTTTTTTCATCATTCCTGTTACCCATCTCCTCCCAATTATGACTGTATGACTATAGCCTGTGCTGACATTTCATTTTATTTTATGATTTTACATTTTATGTTTTTATTACTATTGATTGTTTCCTGATTGCTTACTAGACCTATATGACAATCATTAAGTGCTGTACCTTATGATTCTTGACAAATGTATTTTCTTTTATGTACACTGAGAGCATATGCACCGGAGACAAATTCCTTGTGTGTCCAATCACACTTGGCCAATAAAGATTCTATTCTATTCTATTCTATTCTATTATGATAATGGCTATAATGTTTCATCAAATAATTTGTTCAATCGAAAGTTTTGTGCTGCCAATTAACTAAGAAGCATACTTTTTAACACATGAAATTTGTGTGGGAAATTACTATCTTAGAAGAAGTGGTCATCTTTGACATACGTACAGGAAAGAAATTAACTCATTCTTTGACAAATACATGCATCAAGTAAGGATAATTTTTTTCTATAAAAGCAGCACATACCACATTAAATTGTCAGATACAACTCTCTTCCTTGAGATTTTAGCATCCATAGGAGCACCATAAAATTTTCTCCTCAGGCCTCTGGGTGGTCAGTAGGCTTGGCGATTTGGGTAAAATGAATTCCAGATTCAGGCTGAATCCAGGCCTATTCAGGCCATATCCGACCCAAATACATCCTGCCTGAATAAGAGCCAATCCGAACAGAAGGTATTTTGATTGACTTGTGCATATTCAGGCCTTGGTGCGTGCGCACAGGGCTTCAAAGGTTAGAAAACCAGAGAGATTTTCCCCTCCTGTGCCCCTCTTACCTGGTGGAGAGTGGCAGGGAGCAGTTTTAAATCACCCAGGAGGCTTTCTTTTCCTCATCTCCTCTGTTCCATGCCAGCTGAAGCAAAAGGGGGAGAGGGGTGAGCTTCCCACAAAACTACATCCCCGATCAGTCTCCGGGCCTCTTCCTGAGTGTCAGTTTCCTGTTAGCTCCCATTGAAAACAATGGGAGATGGAGGCTGCCCTTTTGAGGTTACATAACTTTGAACCCCCTGAACAAAACTTCACCAAACTCATGTCATATTATCAGGAGAGTCTCCAGATGATATCCTGACATTTTGGTGCCACTAGCTTTAACAATGCACCCTTTGCAGGCTGAAACACAAAAAAGCAAGAAATTTTTAAAAATCAGACGTACCCAGAGGTGGGATCCAGCAGGTTCTCACAGGTTCCCGAGAGTAGGTTACTAATTATTTGTGTGTGCCGAGAGGGGGTTACTAATTGGTGATTTTGCCACATGACTTTTGCCTTAGTTACGCCCCTCCTCTCAGCAGTAGCGCACAGAACTTGAAGCAGTCTAGCAGGAAGTGCACCAGCGTGTGTGGCAGCCTGCGCCTGCGTGCATTCGTTTCCCGCATAAGGACCGGCGCAGCAGCTGTGTCCTTGCCACAGCCTCACCCAGGAATGCCCCACACCAAAATGCCTGACCACGCCCTGTCATGCCCCACCCAGCCCCATTGGCGCTATGCCACAGTTTGAATCCCACCACCATGGGAACCTGTTACTAAAAATTTTGGATCCCACCACTGGACGTACCTGAATATATTCGGACATCTGAATAAATTTGGGCATAATGAATATGATATTTGTGCTTATTCAGGCATACAGATACTTTTATGCCCAAATCCGAATTTTACCTAATATTGTGTGAATTGCTCAATTTTAGTGGCCAGCCTACAATGACTAGTTGGGTAGTTTCAAGGTACTTGCCAGTCTAATTAAGTTGAAGCATCTAACCCAAACTAATCAGTCCTACCACATAGCCTAATAAATCACACAGACAAGGCTTAATTATACTAACAACCTCCTTTTCACAAGCAAGGGGAAGGAAGTAAATAAAGGAACTTCTCCCAGCTAATCTAAAAGAACCTCCTCCTACAAAAAAATGCCTCGGTCCTAACATAACCAGCTATTTCCATAATGTTTAATGATGGGAGGGGAAGTGAGTTGTTTTAATTAGCAAAATGTGGAAAGGTCCACACTGATCCTTTCTGCACAGCACAAATAAGACGTCATGGGGACATCTTTTTAAAAAGTGTTCAATCATTTTTTTGTCCAGACAGCAAGGACAAATGAAGTGTGTGAAAAGAGGTTTTTTTCTCTTGCTCGATCTTCAAGCTGCAGTTTCTCTGCAGTTTGTACCTGCCATTTTCTTCTGTAGGGATTCATTGCACCCCTCCCCCACATTAGCCGAGTTTTTCCAAGGGCTGTTTCTCCTGCTTGCATTGCAGGCAGCCACTATTTCTGCTTGTACAACACATGAATAAATTTCCCGAAGAGTCTCAAATATTCCCCATCAATGATGCGCATGGCGAAGCAAACCGTCATTTTTTCCTATCGATTTATTTGGGTTGTGTAGGGATGGTGGAGGAAGGGGAAGTGGAGGGCTGATAAAGCAGTCTGTTCTCAGTACCGAGTAATTGCTGCAATTTCTACAGTGCGGCAATCAATGACAATAGAGTGCTTATATGAAGCTATGAGAGGACACTATATGAGAATCGGCTGTAATTCTCATATTGTGTCTTTGTAGTTTCCAAGGTACTTCATTGAAAACAAAAAATGGGGGAAATGGCATGTACGCATCATTGGCAGGGAAAACTAAGTTTATTTGTGTATTCCACAAGCTGAAATAGTGTCGCCTGCAATGCAAGCCGAGGAAACAGCCCTGAGAACAACTTGACTAATGCGGACAGCACGGTGAATCCCTACAACAGAAAATGGTGGGGATGAGCTGTGGGGAAACAGAAAGTGAGATCTTTAAACTTGGGCAGAAAAAATAAGTCATTTCTTTCATTCTGCACAGCAAGGAAACGTATTCAACCCATCTTGATTGCTAGTTTAGTATTTTTAAAAAAAAATGAGCAGAAATTTAATGTTCTGAGGATGTCTTGGGGAAAAAGCTGTGTGAACTTTCTCCCCAAAACACTTATTTTCATGTCCTCAAGGTATTTTATTTGTGTTGTGCAGAAAGTACCACTGACTGGCCCTCAAAAGCCCAGCAGCAGGGGAAACTAATCCCTGGCTTATTCACCACAAATATGGTGATGGCAGCTAATGGCTCCCCGGCTTTAAAAAATGGGAACCATCTTTCTTCATAAAGAAATGTATAAAGATTCTTTCTATTGATTAATCAAGGAATAAGTTGACATCAATGAGTTTAACCAAGTTTTTTTTCAGTAAGTTAACATTCCTAATCATAATACCACTATGAATAACAACAGTACTAGTAAACATAATTTCCATTATTAAACCTTAACCCTCCCCAGAGGGGAAAAAACAATTCAATAGTACAGCTGGCAATCAAGTGATAACATTTGTAACTGCCATTTGTTTAGAGTGAAGACTCAATTCCCCTTTTTAACTAGCAATACCCAACACATAGTATTGCAGATCAGATTTTACTTCCAAGCAATAAGAACTCGTGTATTAATCACTCCATGTTAAAAAAATGCACACGAATCCTTTCAAAAAATGTAACAAAAAAATAGAAACAGCTCAGTTCAGCCTAGACTACCTAGAAAACACATCAAAGGCCCTCAGTTTGAGGCCATACTTTGTCAGCAACCATAAGTCAGTTTTCACTCATGTGCAATTCTGTAAAACCAATCCCTGAGCACAATTTAATAAGCAGCATGCATGGCACATTGGTATTGGTCACTCATTCTTTATTGGCTGTGGTGAATATCTGTGGTCTGTTATCTTCTGCATTTTCCTGTACTGTTCCCAGAAAGGATGGAATAAAATACTTTTCCCAGTGAATGAAAATTCTTTTGGTTAAATCCACATAGTGCTGAATCACACATAAAAATTCAAATTAATACCCTGAGATATTTTGGTTTACATCAAGACTGTAAAATTGGCAATAAAATGCCCACTTTTAGGTGTTCTTGTTGGAATGCCATCATCTTCTTCCATAATATAAACAGACTAAAAGCCATCTGACCCTGGTGGTGCATTCTCAGTTTATATATATATATATATAAAAATGCTTTAAACCTTTATCATTGATGTAAACATTGGATATGAAGGCAATACCAAGCATGTTTGCAAGGAGTCTAGGTCAATACAAGGTTTACCTCTTTTACCTAATTTATAATTGAGCACCTTCTAAAAGCTTGTTCTGTCATAAATTACATTTAAACTGAGTTTCCGTTATGACTGTTTACAACTTTCTAAATATCATGAAAGCATCATAAACAATGTATCATAGATACACATGGAAAATAATGGAGAAAGATCAGCTGCTTTGTCATTCAGTCCTCAAAGCAGCAGGAAATTGTATAGACCCAAAGAAGAAGAAAAAATTAGCCTGCAGAAACAAACTAATCTTGATCTATCTACGGTCATGTCATTTTTTATAACATACAGTACAAATCATCTGCTGTGAATTTCAGAGGAAGGACTCAACCCTAACAAGTATTTGTCATACGAATCTGGTGAAAACATACTATTAGTCTTGATAAAGTGCTTGATGGCTTGGGCAATCAAAACCAATCTGTCAATCCACATAGCCCTGTCAAAGGAGATAGATCTGGGCAATAAATTTGTCCTTGTTTGCTGAAATAAGCACCTTAATGGAAACTTACCCAGTATTTGTGAGCTATGCATTTTTGCCTACTGATAAGTTAAGCTTTGATTTAAATGTAATTCTTTTCCATTAAAGTAACAAGATTCTTGGACAGTTCATTAAATGTACCACTCAACTCCAAGCAAATGTATGGCAGGGTAGGATCAGACTAGAATGTAATGATATGAGGCCCCCAAGTCAACCTATATAATTTAACTTGCCAATATTTAGCTAACAATAGGACGTCAGATGAGTTCTATACTACGTTCTAATTTGGGACAAGATTACAAAAATGATATTACAACTCTCTTCCCAACCTCTTCCTATCCTCTAGATCCCCAGTAAACAAAAGGGTTGGAGACCTTCTCGTGTTCTTTTCTTTTTATTTTAGAAAATGGTAAGGATACACTACATGGGATGTCAGTTTTCTGTGATTGGAACTCCTGATGTGTTCTTTGGCTCAAAAAAACCAACCATGGGAGGTTCAGTACAAGTCAGGACTCAGTGCTGGAAAAACAGGGTCAGATCTACCTAACCAATACCTCCACCCCCAAGTGCTTATAGCCTCAGTAGTTGGGGGGGAAAGTAATCATATTTGCATTGGACTTTTTCTCTTCTGAGCTTAGGTAACGCATAAGGAACATTTTGAATAAGGAAAATGTTGTAGGAGGAAAAATTATTCCTTGATCAATAAACCAATCCCAATCCAAATTGCCACTCCCAGCCCAACATACACCCACACAAATCCATTCTCTCATACACACACTTTTAAGTGCCACATAATATGTCAAAAGTTCCAGTCGCAGCAATCCAACACCACAGGTAGTTTGGGCCTCCATGTGGGACTTATCTTCATTTATTCTGCCATAAGCCTTACCTTCAGGATAAATACACGTATGTGTTATATTTGTGTTGCATGTTAATAAAATAAGTGAATTGATTTATCTGTCCCATATACTCAAGTGTTAACACAAAGTTAGCCAATATTTTGCATACCCAAACTCTCAACTCTGGATATTTTTTCCATTTTTTGCAACAAACCCCTTGATAGTTTTTAAGGCTGAAGTTATTAATTGGTTTGTTTCTATAGCATGCATGGAGAAGCACCACTCCTAGAATAAGATATTCATAAATATTCATTTTGGGATTTCTGAATGTGCTAATTTATAATTGACATTCTGTCCCAAATATTTGCATGAAATATAATTTGCTTAAAATTGTACATGTTAATTTAGTTAATCTAACGTTTCAGGAAAACTGGCATACTCCTCTAGTACTGTATCATTTTTTTCTCATTCTGATTTATGTATGGAATGTTTTATCCAAATAGGAAATTCCCAATGATTCATGGTTCAAATAAGGATTAATGTAAAATTAGCTATGATATTTTGTACAATGTCATTCAGAGGGTTGTTTCATTTTTTTAAAAATCCATAATGATCATGAGAAGTTAAATCTGTGGCAAATTCACAAAACTTATCAAACCTGTGGTTGTTGCAATGTTATAATTCATGCTATTACCCATTCTTATGCTACTGGTATAACTGTGGGTACTTATCACTAAGGCTAGCTATAGTTAATTATTACTGCAAAACCACTGTCCCAATTTGCATTCGGGGGGAAAATGTCAGTGAAGTCTTCTAAATACTTTTGCTAATGTGAGTTAGGCTTTCCATTTTTCAGGTTTTAGGTTTCTTACTCAGGAACCTAAAAGTTAAATGTTGTGTCATTAATGCAAAAAAAAATTGGGAAACACTTCTTGTAAAAATATAGTATTTATTCTTATGTATAAATTATAGTTTGATAATAGACTTTTATCTGCAAAAAAAATCAGTTAAATGTCTTGATTGAAGGTAAGTGGACAGGTGGCACCACATCATTCACAGCCTACTGTGCAGTGTTGTAGCTGATAAAGTTTGGTTTCAACTGTGCAATATGTTTTTGAGTGAGCGGCTTGTGAGGTGATCCTTACAGACCAATCTAAAGTAGAGTAGTGGCTGGGGACAGCCCCAAGCACCCTCCAAAGGGAGGAATCGGCAGCACGGGGACTACAGCAGAGGAAGAAAGCACTCACCTCTCCTCAGGTAGCCCATTCTCCTGAACAATTTCTGCTATGCTCTTTGCTGGATTGAAAGTGCATTGGGAGTGCATTGGGAATCCATTAAAGTTGATTCCACTTCCAGAAACACTCTTGGAATGTCCCCAGGAAAGCCAGCACAAGCACGTGTGGCAGTGGTCCGCCACCACAGACCCAGCTTCTGGGTTTAGGATTGCATAATTAGAATTACAGGACTTTCCCTATTTTTATTTGTGAAATGCTCAAATATATTATGTCACTTTGAAGATAGAGATCTTGACACAAAATCTTAGACTTGTGGTGCACAGAAGTTTCTAGCTTCCCTTCCTGGAGTCTCTGGATGATGCTATAGCAGGTGTCCCCAGTCTTGTTGAACCTATGGGCAGTTGAAAACAGGCAGTATATGTCATAACTAAATGCCATAAGGGGGAGGGAAATAATAAAACTTTAGGAGGCATAAGCCACACATCCTCTTATGGTGGAAAAATAAAGGGGAGGCTTAATGAACTCTTCTGACTGTCCTACTGCTTTGAAGCCAGGTTTGGCTTTTTGTTTTGTAGGACAGGTGCTTTAAAGAAGATGCAAGTGAGAGCCAAAATGCCACACTGAGGATCACTGCACTAGCGGTATCAGAATAATCAAATATATTTTATCCAAATTAGTTTGCTTCTTACAAATTTACTTAAACAGACCATGAACTATAATATCTTCCACATTCTGCAATATCTTTTATTATTAAACAGCAAGCCAGTATAATCAGTATGTATGGTGCCAACTGCCTATATCTTATGGCCAGCTAAGTAATGGATGATACCTACAGTTGACACCTCCAGAAACTCAATGTAAACTAGGAGAGGGCAGAAAAGAAAATTCAGGGTCAGTCAGGTTATTTGTCATTTTAAAATGATGAGTTTTTTTAATGTTAGAATTGAAGTTAGTTATATTTGGGAATCAATCTGACAGAACCCTCTGTTGGTTTCATTGGGAAATACATTTTCAGGTATAATTTCACCACCCCATGCATATTTCATTTGGAATGAAATTCTTATGGATGGCATGTAGGAATGTGCAGTCAGATTCTGCCAAATCAATAAGGTCTTTCAGCTATCAGGTCAGGTCAGCTATGGTGGATTCTGCACTGCACAAATATAACGACTTTAGGACATTATTAAATGAGTCCAGCCCGTTATATTCCTTTCAACCCAGGTTTTTCAAAAATCGCTAAACTAGCAATCGTTTCCCCTCCAACCTGGGATGATTCATGCCTACTGAGTGAATGCAAACAGGCAGGAATATTTTATTTCTCCAGCCCAAACCTCTTATTTTCATTTCAGCCACTCACACCCACCATTTTGTGTGCTGTAGCAGATTCTCTGTGAAGATTCCCCACCGAGGTTTCCTCTCTTTGCAACTCATCCGTTTGCTATTTCACTGTACAAGGCAGATCAATGAAATTTGTTTAGCCCAGCGATCCCATGCACATGTTGTTTTTGCCTTTTTTGTTGTTGTTTCAAGAAGGGCTGTCTGCAAAGCCACGGAGACACAAATATTGCAGCTTCTCTAATCATGTCGCCGTAGCTTCACATACATCCTCCACAAAAAAAGAAAAATCCCACTTTCAATTAAAGTTTTCTAACTTTATGGCAAGAGGGAGGGAGGGAGGGAGGGAGGGCCAGACTGATGGAAAACTGTAGCCTCCTCAATGACTCACTTAGTGGAGTAGGGCTTGTGGAACTACAACAGGGCCAAGGACAGAGCATTCCACCAGGTTTGGACCAGGCCAAAAAAAGCTCTGGCCCTAGTTCAGGCTTGCTGAACATCTTTTAGTCAGTGATCACCAGCAGCTTTTCATTTTCAGAGCATAATGCTCTTTGGATGATGTATCAGGAGAGATGGTCCTGTTGATACGTTGGCCCCAGACTGCTTAGGGCTTTGAAGGAAAGTACCAGCACCTTGAACCTGATCCAGTACTACATCCAGAACCAATGCAGCTGGTGAATAACCAATTGAACCAATTGCCCACCATTGGTCCCTGTAAGGACCTGTACTGCTGCATTCTGCACCAGCTGGAGCTTCCAGAGGAGGCCCAAGGGTAGCTCTGCATAGAAAGAGTTGCAGTAATCTAGTCTGGAGATAACAGTTGCATGGACCACTGTGGCAAGGTTGGTTTGGGACAGGTATGGTGCCAATTGACTCACCTGCCATATGAGTTACCTGTGCGACCTGAGTCTTCATTATCAGGGAGACATCAAGGAACACCTCTACACTCCTGACTGTAGATGCAGGGTTTAACTGCATTCCATCAAGAATTGGTAATTGGCATCTGCCATCTGTCTTCACTGGATTTAACTTCAGCCAGCTCCCTTTTAAATATTCTACCATGATCTCTAAATAACTGGTCAGTACATCTGGGGCAGCATCTTGATGATTATCCATCAACAGATGTAGCCTGGGTGTCGTCCATATAGTGATAACCCAAACCAAAGCTCCAAATCAGCCTGGCAAGAAGGCGCATGCAGATGTTAAATAATATAAGTGATAGAATCACCCCTTGTGAGAAACCACACACCAACCAACTGAGAGGAAGGTCTCTCACCAGTTGCAACCCTCTGTCCCTTTCCATGAAGAAATGAGTGCAGCCATTGCAAGGCTGACCCCTGGATCCCAGCGTTGGCAAGGCAGTTCATCAAGATGATACCATAGACCATCAGATCCAGTAGCAATAGCAGCATCTACCTGCCTCAGTCCAGGTTTTTCCAGAGGTCATGAGGTCAGAGCCATTTCCATCCCATGGCTGGGCAGAAACTGGATTGGAATTGGTCCAAGGCCAAAGTTTCTTCCAGAAAAGCCTGAAACTGTTCCCCAACCACTCTCCCAACTACTTTTCCTTGGATTGATTTAGCAGATCCAGTTATGGCTTTTTAAAGAGAAGCCTCACTCCTGCCTTCTTCAGTCCCTCAGTGACTGTGTAGTTAGGGACAGATTAATAATGTTCCCCAAAGAGCCCACACCACATCCCCACTGGCTTTTACCAGCAAGGATGGGCATGGATCCAAGGAACATGTGGTAAATGGAGTTTAAGCTTATAGAAATGTATCACTCAGGCAACAAAAGAGAAATTTTACCCCATCTCACACTTTACATTGCTGCACTATTTATTTCAGCATATTTTCCATGGTCAAAAGTTTAACAAGAACATATTCTTCAAAAGCACAGTTGCATAAGCCAAGGGTAAAAATAGTTAACATTTACCAGTTAAGGTTTACTCACTCTAATGTTGTTTTTAAGCAGACATGTTCCTGCTTTTGATGTGAATGAGCAGACTCATCCCAGTTCTTCCGCTAAGTGGCTATCTTTTAATACAGAAAGTGGGAAGATGGCTTAACTGTTCTGGTTGGATAATGTTTCTATCAGGCACCCCACCCCCACCCCCCACCTCTATACACACACACACACATACACACACACACCTTCTTCTAACCTTTGACTGCCTGGAAAACTGGGGAAAAAAAGAGAGATATCAGAATCCAATCTGAATGTTTTCATTTGTTCCTCAATGTCAGAAATTATGCTGTCAAAATCAGGACCATCTACTGTATTTATGAAGAGACAGAGCACTTTCGCACATGCAGAATAATGCACTTTCAGTCCACTTTCACAATTGTTTGTAAGTGGATTTTGCTATTTTGCACAGTAAAATCCAATTGTAAAGTGCATTGAAAGTGGATTGAGAGTGCATTATTCTGCATGTTCTGCATTATTCTGCATGTGCGAAAGGGCCCTTAGTGTGATTTGGGTTGGGTCATAACACATCCTACTCATGCAATGCTGTGTGTATTACTTTGTGCTTCACAAATTTTGCTGGCCTGTTATGTATGTTTAAAACTTATGTATCTTTTTAGTAAGAGAGACGTGAAACCTACATCGGAGTACTCTTTAAAGGGTATTAATTTTGCTATACCTCTTTTTTTCAATCTGAAAAACAAAATCCTTTATCTCCCGGTCTCAAACCCTTTTGGAGTAGTAGTACAAGGTCACCATAAATCAACTGCAATTTGTTGGCACTTTTCACCAGCAGCAGTCTATCGTTGAATCCACTCAAAATAAACCAACAGTTTGGGTGCTTTCGAGGACAGAAGTCCCACTGGATGAGCTTGGCATTACTTCATTCTCAGCGCTATGAGAGGAAATGCCATCTATAATCTGTGAACATGCCTGATTAATGAAACAGCACCTTATATTTTATTAAGGTTATGTAATTATGCACCAGCCTGGAAAATGAGCATGCGCTTTCTTATTTCAAACGCACTTAAAAATAACAAAACCTTTGAATTCAACTGACATTGTTACAGAGGGCTTCTCCCACAAGGATTCCATACTCCCATTATGCCAGCTACTTTTCATAAGATCTCTTTATTTGTGCGGAGAGGCAGGATTCATACACTTGGGAAAACTAAATCACATTACAAGAGTTCATTTCATCACACGCACTAAAAAAAACCCTTCCATAAACAGAAAAAAGGGAAACTTTAAGAAAGAGAAGAATTGTCTTGTTGGAATACTATGATATGTTAAATGTTGTCAATACTTGTAGAATAAAAAAAAGAATTTAAAGTCAAGCAATTCTGGAAAGTTTTAATACAAGAAATCTTTTTCAATTAGCTAGGAAGAGCCTTTTTATGCGTGCTTCATTATATGAGTAAGACTTAGTTGTACGTGGTGGGGGGGGGTCGGGGGGACCTGTTCCATTTAAATCAGTATATTTAAAGAGAGCTGAAAAGTGTATCCTGAATCGTCGGCCCTTTCCGCACATGCAAATAATGTGTTTTCAAACCACTTTCACAACTGTTTGCAAGTGGATTTTGCTATTCCGCACAGCTTCAAAGAGCACTGAAAGCAGTTTGAAAGTGCATTATTCTTCATGTGCAGAATGAGCCATGCTGACTTTTTTTTGCCATGATTTCTGGCTGCTTCAGTCCTGCTGCCACTTTTTAAAAAAGCTACATGGAATTCCCTCTCCCATCCTCTCACTTACATATCTGCTGGCTGACCAGGTTGGTGCAAAATTCCCCCACCACTGGAAGGAAGGGGGAATCAAGCATTCTAAATCACCCCCCAAAAAAGTCTTTCTCCGGTGAATGTTTAAAATGAACCCACCCCCACCCCCCAAGGAGACAAGGAATTAGAAGATCCTACAGGTGGAAGATCAAAGGATATCATGACCAGGGAAAGGAGGGAGATTAGTGAGACTGGGGACCTATGCCTCCCACTGTATAAAACCTTACATCTTTGAACATCTCCTCAGGAACATTTAGCTCCCCCTAGCCACAGTCAGAGCTTCTGCCTTAGCAAGGGCTATGACTCCCTTCTGAGCTCTCCCTTTCCCTTCCCACCCCGTCTCCTAGCAATTTGGGGAATAAGGCACATATATTGCAGAAAGAGCCATTTCTAGGAAACTGAGCCTCTGCCACCTCCACCTCCTAGCAGCAACCTAACTGAGGGAACAGGGTGTGTGTGTGCTGCAGAACTAGCCGTCTCTGCTGGGCAATTGAGCCTCCCCCACCTCCTGCCACTGTTCACTCTCTGTCACTGCTCAGGACATCCATCCCCTTGCCCTCTCCCCCAGAGCTCCAATCTGGGTTCGGCTCAACTGAGCCTGGTGTGAAGCTCTGTACAGACTGCTGCCACCTCTGGACTCCACATGGGGCTCAGAAGCAGCTCTGCACTCACCACTGCTATGGTTTCCAGGCACTACACAGGGCTTAGACCTGGACACTGCAGCCCTGAAGTCAAGGTGAGTGGGAGGAGTTGGGGAGTGGGAAACTGAGTGTAGGAAAATTCAAAATCGGATCTGAGGTCAATTCCCCATTGGCAGGTTTGACCTAGGTTCAACCTAGGTTTGACTTAGGTATTCCCCACAACCGCTGAGTTCGACACGGTTCAGTCCCAGCTTCACCCCCTCAAACTGTCAAATTCCGACTCCATCAGGGAGGTACAACTTTTTCAGCTTAACCTAGGTTTCATCTGCAGGTACCTAAGCCGGTAAAGTGGGGAATCCTCCGGGTCACCCAATCACAGTTCAGTGTTTTGGGCATGCTCAGAATGAAAGACTCGCGGCAGGGAAAAGCATGCCCTTTTTTAAAAAAATCCTTCTTGTATTATGAAGCGATGGCCATACATATAAACAGCACACATTTACACGCTGCTTTTAGCTAAGTAGAGCACTGATTTGTGGCTATGTTGCCGTTATGTAAAAAAACCGGATGCACGTTCACGTTCCCATGGTAACATGACAGCCAATCAGGAACAAAGAGCAGAAGAGGCGCTGAGGTGATCCCGCCCTCTGAGCTCAGCTCTGGTGGGATGAACTCGGCTGCTGTGGGGAGTAACAATGGAGTCAACCTAGGTCAGTTCCTCTTCAGGGAACTGAGTCTAATCTAGTCAACTCTGCAGTGGGGAATCAACCTGAGAGACTCAGTTTTTGTTTTGTTTTTCAGAAATCTGGATATTTCCAGTATGGGGTTCAGGAATATCCGGGTTTACAAAGAATATCAGGTCCATTAGACCCAAATTCAAAATTTACCAAATTTTTTTTTTGCATATATCTATATCTGACTTTCATCATAATAGATCCTGAATTACTGAGCAGACTAGGGTATGAGGAATCCCTGATGACTTTGCTTTCAAGTGTGCCCGTGGATTGCAAAACCCAATGAGATCTCCGTGTGGTTTGCGTGGCATTGGTGTGGCTTGTACTGAGTATCTCCAAGGGCAAACCAAAATTAACTCTGTTCATCTAGATGACTTTTACAATGCAGGGTGGAGCAGTCCCATTGCAGTTGTAGCAGATTAGCCATGAATTATTCACTATCAAAATACACATGTGGCAATTGGCTTCTGTTATGCGACGTGCATTATTCATAAGGCATCTGTTGTACATTTTCCCATTTTCTGGGGGTGTGCAGGCAGCGCAAAGGCAACAGAGCTTCAGGCAGAGATATGGGAACATTTTATTTCACAGCAGTGGTTTTCTAGCCTGTTCAATGAGAGGTTATGGTGAGAGTGATATATGAAAAAGAGAGATAGAAAATCCTCATTGTAAGCAACACATTTCCAGCATGGTTTTTGTCCCCCCTATTACAAGCTGTGAAGTTTGGGGACATGGTGCAGCTCCCCTGTTAATGAATATGTAATTGAGATCACTGTTGTTTACCACCAAGCAGCCCATATATCCTTCCAGTCTGAAAACAGCTAGTTTGAAAAATAAATGTGATTGGATAGAAAATAAATTGAATTACATAGGTAAAATGGATTTTTACGTTGTTGAAGCAACTGCGTAAAGGCTGTGGAGCACAAATGTTTCTGGTTAAAGATAGCCCCATGATTTGTATTTCTAAAAGACCTTTGCAAAGTCTGACAGGAGACTTCGTTCCTGCATATTCTTCATTTGCATGCTACAGAGTCACCAGTTTTCTCATACAAGGATTAAAATTATTTGGGCCTTCCGCATCAGACAGATAGCTTTGATGGATACATCATCCAATATAACTTGACGACCAGAGGCAGTCTTGCCAAATAATTAGAACTAAAACATTTTAATGGCTTGTTCAGTTTCTATCTAGATAATTTATTATTTTAATCATGAACCACCTTGAGCAAGACTCTGAAGAGGTGACATAAAAACTTCCTAAATAAATAAATACATGTGGGAAGGCTTAGGAGCTGAACTCAGAAGTCTATCTCTGGTATCTCAACTTAAAACGATCTCAGGAAGATGGTTGGGAAAGATTTGGCAATCTAAGACTACCAGGCAAAGCAGACAGTGCATAGGCATCATTTGGGATACTGTGTGTGTAACCCCTGTGTCAGAATGGGATGACCCAGAAAGGGGTGGAGTCTGAAAAGAAGCAGAATGCTGCAGAACTCATGAGGTTGGAGGAATCAAGGTCCCAGCCTGGTAGCCTTGCTTCCTCCAACCTCATGAGTTCTGCAGCATTCTGCTTCTTTTCAGACTCCACCCCTTTCTGGGTCATCCCATTCTGACACAGGGGTTACATGTGCAGTTATCGTCTGACAATGCTCTGATACAGCACGGGGGCCTCTTATGTCATACATCAGTTTGACAGAATGAGACATGTCCATACGTCTTTGATTTATTTACTTAGGATGTTTCCATGCTACCTAAAATGTCCAAGGTGATTCACAGATAAAATTAAAATCAATTTTTAAAAACCCTTTAACATTAAGAATAGTTAGCAAGGTTGGAAGCTGCAGTGAGGAGGAGAATCAAGTAAGATTGACTTAAAATCTGGCTGGATTCAACCCAAAAATTGGAAAGTACTTAATTTTTAAAGTATAAAAATATGCATAAATGATGTTCGCTTGTACAACAGAGGGGCCATGTGGACAACCTGTACTGAAAATTCTGGACAGTCCACTGTTAAAAGCGGGGGAGTACAAATGTTAACATGAAGCACCAGTAAAGAATGAAGGCACAGAATCAAAATAGGCCATTTGGAAAACAGGTGCCTGTGAATTTTATGACCCTTTTCATTTCCATTTACTGCACTTACTGTGCTGTCCCAGTTATTGTTCTAATTAATGAAGTAATAGTACTCACTGTTCAGCAACCAAGAGTACCTGGGAAGTTTAGCATCAGTCAAGTTGTTAATTTAAAAAACCTCCAGGGTGAAGGGGTTTTTTTTAATCACATCATACCAACCACATTACCCACAGCTATTTTCATGCTATAATGATGAGCCTTTCATTTCTACTTACAGATAAACTTCATTTCTTTGATCATGCGGAATGGTTGGGAACTGTAAGATTTGGGATGAGCTCTGCATTCATAAATGCTAACACTCTAGGCAGATTTGCTTTGCTTCCTGTCCCTTCTCCTAGTAACATGTACACACTTTCATGCTCATTCACAGGGGATGCCTATTTCCCAACAATCTATGAATACAAGATTTGGACCGAGCAGCATCCTTGTTCGCATGAAATTGGAATGTGCTGTTAATGGAAGACTAAGGCAAGCCATCAACTAGAACAAGTTTAAACTGAGGAACTCCTGCTGCGATTCCACACTTATTTTCATGAGAGGGTGGCGGGCAGAGCACCAGAAGGCTGTCAAATAGTCTTTAAGACTGGAGATAGCCAGACAGAGGCCTGCAAAGTTCAGACCAAACTTTTAGAAACAGGTGGTAGCAAAACACAGGTAAACAAAGGAAAGATGGCTCCAGTGATGTAGGTCATCCCACAACTGACTACCAACTCCGATGAGTTAATCTATGCTAAGGAGATGCCACTGGTCTTGGAGGCAACATAGGTAAACAAAGGAAAGATGGCTCCAGTGATGTAGGTCATCCCACAACTGACTACCAACTCCGATGAGTTAATCTATGCTAAGGAGATGCCACTGGTCTTGGAGGCAACATAGGGGTACATTCATCACTCATTGGCCAGCAAGTTAACAAGTAAAGACTTCTATCAGACATGCAATGTAAATTAATCAACACTGGTAAACAATATGGAGTCAAGGTCAGAGTGCTGAACTTGGACTACAGCTTGAATCCTGTTCCGCTGTAAAGGATAATCTTAGGTCTAATCTACCTCAGGGTTCGTAGGAAGACAACATTGTGGAAAAACCCACTCAGAACTTTTAGGAGGGAAATTCGGCTATAAATATGATAATTTAAACATGTCTCCGATATAAATTCAATTGCAATAATTTTCAGTTGGAAAACTGATAACTGCTGAAAGTTATTAAATCTTCTAGTCTGCAGATGAAGAGAGGTCCTGATTCCTATGTTGTGTGAGCATCCCCTGTTCACAATACTTAGAATGCAAAATGATCAGTAAAGCCTAGTGAACTCTCTCAAATGCTGGGAGTGGCAAAATTTTAATCAGATCTCATCTTACACTAGTGGTCCTGAATAAGAGGAATATGTAACACTTTTTGAAGCTGGCCAGTATGGGACACTGCATATAATCTAGAGTTTGTCCCACAGGTGTCAGAGAAATGAAATTCAGGTTTTGCTTTAGTGAAATGTCTAGAGACTTTGGAATGACAGACACTAATAGAATTCCATGCTTGGGGTGATTGATGGGGGAGTCGGGGAGAGAGAAAGTTGTTATTCCACTATTATTTCTGAAAAGCTATTCTGAGGAGTAATAAATGAAAGGCAAGGTCAAGTAATAAAAAAAATCTGTTAGGGCAATGTTTTATACAGTTCTAACCTTAAAAAGACATGTCATCTCAACGTAGCTGTAATTGCATGGAATACTAGTTTGTCCATCTCAAACAAAACAAAAATTCTTGCATATTTTAAACACAGCTGTAACAAAGCATGGGATCTCAGCATATTTTTCACTGGTGAAAGGGAAGAGTAGTCCAATTTTGATTATCAAAAAGGTTACCTTGGGGACCATGAGACCTGGACAAAAGTCATGTAGAATGGGGGTTGTGGTAAGGAAGGGAATTGGATGAAACTGAGTGTTTTTTTTAAATAATGGCTGGATCAAAACCATTGTATGTCTTTTTGAGCCATCCCCTAAGTGAAGTAACATAGCTAGTTCTAAATCTAGCCCCCATGCAGGATGGAGCCAAATATATGTGGGGTATTTATCTCCATGACCAGGAGCACTCTCAGGGCTGCAGAATTAAAAAATAATAATTAAATACACAGCAATTTAACAAAAACACTGAGACCTTGTAATAAAACATCACAAAAATCAGCTGCCACTTTTTAAAGGGAGAAACAGCCCCCTGCCGCTGTGTAAGCATGGCTCTGAAAATATTGTCTGGCTCCTAAAAATACAATTTGCTAACCAGAACAGTAAATGTTTGGCACTCCACTCCACTTGGTTTCACACTCCAGCTTAAACAGATCTGTGTGATGTGAGCTGCCCAATAGCTCTTTTGCAAATAACAACCTGCCCACTGATTGTTAAAAAATATCCAATTGCTAAACCTCTTTCAAATGTCTTGAGATTTTACTGAGCAATAGAAGTAACCGGCATAGGTCTTCATTTCATGAGAGCCAGACGCCTCTCGATAGTAAGTTGTCGCCAAATAAATTGAGCAAGTTTCTGCTCAGACTTTGAGATGACTCTTAACATTGGCCTTGAAGGCAGAAACAGTCAGACCTGAAATAAGCCACAGCCCTGGCAGGTGACTGTCTTCACACAGCCATTTTAAAGAATCCCCGAGGTCCCCAGTATCACCTTTTGTGACCTTCTGCAAATGCCTTTCTCTGCCAGGCAATTGATTTTTTTTCTCCCTACTTCAGGTCCCTTGGGTGGTCTGTTAGACACAGCTTTCAATGCACTTTCCTACAATGGGGGCCAATAAGAATAAACAAATAGAGCGTGGAGACCAACAGGTATTGAATTTACTGCACAATCATGCAGGTAAATAATTAGAAAACTAGCAAGAGTGATTTTACTTGCTGATTAAATAAACCTTCCCTACCAGGCAATTTAGTTGTCTCTACCACTATGATCATTTTATGGCCATGTTGTATCGCTGTGTAAACTTTGATCATAAGTGGTCCAGTTTGCCTTTTATTCCCAATGTTTCTTTCCTTCAGTGCAGCTCTGGGTCATAACTTTGCAGCCCGTTGGTCAAAACAGCTGCTCTAACTACAGTGTTAAACTTTGCCACATTTATATATATGTCTATATTAATACAAATAATAAATCCTCCCAGTGAAAGCATCATTGACTAGGATTTGATCCAGTAAGGAATTTCTTATGTTCTTAAGCACGAGACCTTATTTGGGATCTTTTATCGTAATAGTAACATTCAAATGATAGGAGACAGATCCACCATTCACTTAACACCTATATTGCATTCACTCCTCCTCTACACCATACAAATATATGTCATCTGTAGAAATATTAGTAATTCACCCTACCATTCAAAGCATGTGTGGTATAAAAAAGGAATGAATACAATATAGATGATAAACAATTGATTCCCTATCACTTGAATGCTAGCACTGTTTTCCATCAGGTTTCAAAGAATATTGAACAAGGTGGACTGTGATCTGATCTAATAAGGTACTTTTTATGTTCTTAAGCAAGAGAATTTACTTGGTTTTTTATCACAACAGCCAAACCTTAACTGTTAAGAAATCATGAATACATACTCTTGCTTTGTAGATTTAAAACCACTGTGAAAAGAAAATGGAAACCACTTAAGACTAAAGTATGATAACCTCTTGTAGTAGATAAAGTGCAGAACTTTGATAGGAGACAGTTGGTTTCCAATCCAGCTCAGCTGTGGGCCACCCACTACCACTGAGTCTAACCTACCTGACATGCATCACACAAGCCAAAGGGTAACTATGTACAACAGATATGTGGTGTTCCCCCCCTCGCCCAGGCCCTTTGGGTGGTGTATCCTTCCCTCCTCCCTAACCTGCGGGTTGGTCTCCCCAGACGATGACTCTCCCCATTGACCCAAGGGGCCAAGAAACCACTGTGCCCACAAAGCACTGGGTGTACGGGGCAGCCCTTGCCCATGCCACCCTCCTCCTGGCAGGCCTCCTTGCCTCCCTTCCCCTGCCTGGCTTGAGTTTTCACACCCTCCCTCTCTCTCTCCCTTGTTGCTTCACAGGGAGAGGAGTTTCCAGGGCTTTGTCTCTCCCCTGTGGCCTCACAGGGAGAGGTGTTTACAGCTTGTGTGAATGACTCCCGCCCTCTTACTGCACAGGGTGAGGACCAGCTTGAACTGGGGCCTAGGTTCTCAAAAGGGGTCTGGGCTTCAGGGTCCTCTTCCCTCCTCCCACTCCCCACTATTGAGCTGTCCCTTTCCCTTGTCTCTTCACACCACCATCCACATTCCCTGCTGCTGCGGCAGCTCCAGACTCACCCTTTCCCACTTCCTTAAATACCTTCTGCCCTCTCATTCCTCTTCCTCGTCCCAGCTGATTCTCCAGCCCATCTTCTACAGCTGCCTCAGCTGTGCGCGGGCGGGCCCTGCCTGGTCTGAGCTGCTTCTTCAGCCCATCTTCTACAGCTGCCTCAGCTGTGGGCTCGCTGGGCCTAAGCCTCCTCTCTTCCCTGCCTTCCCCTTTGAACAAGGCCTCTGAGGCCTCTAAGGCCTTCACCCTCCCTGCAAAAGGCTCTTCTGCAACCTTCCCATCTCCTGTAGTGCCAGCTGGTGCAGGACTCAGTGGGGTAAGTCCAGGCACTGCAGCCAAACCTGGACAAGATAAACTAAGAAGCTCAGAGAAGGAAGTGTAAAATTGTAAAGGAGACACAACTATTTCAAAACTTACATGCAGACGGCATTCAGTGACACAGAAGATGATATTTATTGAGGTTTCCTCCAGAACATTAATTGAAAAATATTTACCCATTGCCATGTGCATTGTGCCATGAGCAGGAACAGAGAAAAACCCCATCCCCACACTTCTATGAGTATACTCTTCCTGCGGCAAAGAATATTGATGGTCTATAAAGTAGGGCCATTTTGCTTGCAATTTATCTGGATGGGGATCTCTGAGAATTTATCTGAATGGGGATCTCTGAGAATTTATTCCCAACTGGATTTGGGGTGGAGGAATGTTAGGCTCTATGATGATGTGCCTTTCTTATGTTTTCTTGAAATCTCAGAGCTTCTTTGAGTGAGGGGTGTAATCCCTCTGCCCCTTGGGATTATTGTATTTCTCACCTTTTACAATTTCCTGTTTGGATGGGAAAGATGGAGTGTTGGTTCCACAGAATGAAATGGATACAGCCAGTTTTCCTCTCATGAGAATTGGCTGGCCAAAAGGCCGTAATAATAAGTATCTATCTATCTATCCTCTCATGAGAAAGAGAAGGATCCCCTTTTACTACCAAAAAGGGATCCTGACACCTAGATAGATAATAGCCATGATGTGCAGAAGGGAATGTGGGATATGTAGAAAGGAAGGTGAAATTGGGCACAAAAATTAGCTGGATCCAGCCCTCATTTCCTGCTAATTAGGAATTATTCATGTTTACAAATAATCCATTTGAAACTTATGCTTACCTTGTTTATGGTGCTTTTTTTTTGTTAAGTCAAGCAGCTCTTATGATCGCCTCAATAATTTCCTCTCATTTCAAAATGAACAGGATTTCAAGTAGTCTGGCATCTGCACAGTGGTGACATTCATCATGGCATCTCGTCCATATTGATGCCTGCTCACAATTATGGTCTTGCTTGACTTAAATATACCCTTGAGTCAACACAGACAGATCACACATCACTTAAAACAAGTGTGATGGAGTGCATGTGCATGTACTTCTTTTGCACTTATACAGTTGGCAACATGAATCATGTTGGTACATAACTGGCATTTATAGGATCAAAGTACAACTGCAAGGTACCAATGTGGGAGTCAAAGGGAGACAAAATGGACAAGACATGAACACTAGTGAGATAAGCTTTGTCGTTTCCTCCAGTCTCCATTCCAGGAGGATGAAGGTAACCAAGGAAGGCATCTGATTTTGTAAGATTGGTTGGGTGTAATGAATGGGCAGATGGAGAGGGGGATAGCCATGGTAAGGCAGTACAAAATTATGCAAACATTGAATCAGCCAAGTAAAACATACAAGACTAGGACAGACTTTTTTTGCAAATGGAAAAAAAGCCACACAGTTTCCTCCCCTGTCTGATGCAGATTTTAAATATATCTATTTTTGTAGAATTAGTTTTTTTTAGCAAGAAGATGGAGGATCAGTGATGCAAACAGGGAAAGTAGTAGAAAGATGCTTATGGACAAAGTGTTTGCAATCCAATTCAAAATGTCTGAAAATATGCAAGGGTGCTTTTTGCAGTATGAAACCAAACTGTGATCCAAACAGAGGCGTGATCAAATGATCCTGCATCTAACATCATGTTCACACAATGAAGCACTCTGTCCTTCATGACTCAACACATTCCTTAAAGATTTTCATATCTTCAGATTTTGATATCAAATATAAAAATTTTCATATCTTTCATGTCACATATTGAATACATGGATACTAACAAGAAGTCACCCAATGTTTCTGTTGTAGATATTGTTGAATTCAAGCGACCTTTCTCCCCTAACTGAAGCATAAGCAAGGCAAGATCTTCAACGAATGCATGAAAACATGTTCAAATGGTTCAATAGAACAAAGACATGACATCTATGTTTATTGAGTTTCCATTGGTATACAAATCTAGCATAAGCATAATGAATTGTAAACTCTGTTCTAAATTAAGGGGAGGGGTCATGATTTGTAGAAACCATGAAGCTGATTGGGTCAAGTTTGTTCATTTTGTTTTGCTCATCAGGTTTGGTTTATTTGGGTCCCAAGTTCATCTGCAGTTTGAAGTGGGGTGTCTGTCTCTATGTTGAGATGCAACTGGGCATCTAATGAACTATTCAGTATTTGGATGAGCTCTCCAAATTTTGGCTGCTTATCTAAAGTGCACACTTGAGCCTGCAAGGTCATTCTGTACATTTTCCTCTTTTGATTGCTCCTGAGGGAATAGGACAGAAACAAACTCTCGCATGATGTTTTTACACATTTTGTTTTGGTCCAAAAATCTAAGTCTCTGGGCTGGCAACAACAACAATGAAAACAGAGGCATTGAACAGGCAAAGAAAAAGACTAATTTAGCTAATAATATTAACGTGCACCCTTTTTGCCTCTGCAGATCATTGTTATACACTTATGCCTTTGTGGTTCCCACCAATAACAGTAATGTCAAAAAGTACTGTAATCTTGGAAACTGTGACAGAAGTGTATTAATATATCAGTGGTGCATATAGTACTTTTTCCATGAGATCATAGTCATGTGCATTAGGAAGAACAGCTGTACAGAGATAACTCAGAGGCCAAAATGACAGACTCTACCATTTGTTTCCCATCTAGCTATAATGACTCCTTATATTACTCTTATTTTATTACTTGACTCTAAGTTCCGAAAAAAGCCCCTCTGCTTTCCGATCACACCTAAGATCCACTTGCTTCATGACCTGCCCATTCATTTTTCAACCAATGAGGCAACTCATAGGATTTTCATTTCCTCCCATAAGTTGTCATTTGTAATAAACAGGTATAGTATATTAAGCAAAATTGGCATGCTTTCACAGCAGCAATGGCTAGAATACTAACAGTCTCAAGCAGGGGTTACTCCAGCTGATAAGTTTAGTCTGTGCTAATAATATCTCACCATTAACATACTTCCATGTGGAATTGATAAATAGCAACTGCTTGATTTGGAGGCATGGTTGTCCGCCCTTCTGCTTTAAGGGAACTATTTCCTTGTTCTGTGACAGTGTCTAATTGCTACTTGCTGAGTCCTGTTCTGGTGAATCACCATGTGTCAGTGGCATAGCAACTGGTTTGCAAGCAGGTAGAGCCAGGTTCAGTTCCTACCATTTCTAGCTAAAAGGATTATGTTGTAGGTGAGGTAGAACATCTCTACCTAAGACCCTGGAGAGCCACTGCCAGACAGAGCATTCACCAATCATCTGACTCAGTAAAAGACAGCATTTTGAGTTCAGTCTTGTATTAGGTGAGGCTCACTGGCGTAATGCCCATTGGGCAAGGTGGGCAGCTGCCCAGGGCATCACCTTGTGGGGGGCATCAAAATGCTGGGTTCGTTTTTGGGTATTTTAGTGGTTTTCCATTTGTGGCCTGCAGGGGGCGCAGTTTTTAGAATAGCGAAAACAAAATTGAAGCGTAATATCAGAGAGTCTGTCCATAGGCTATCTTCCAAGTTTGGGGAGGTTTGGTTCAGGGAGTTCGTGTTATGGATCTCCCAAAGCAGGTACTTATCCCTCATTGTGCTTCCAATGGGAACTAATAGGAGATGGGGCTACAGTTTTGAGGGTCCATAACTTTGGCCCCCCCTGAACCAAACTGCAATCTCAAACCTGGAGGGAATCATTAGGGAAGTCCCCAGATGAGACCCTGAAAGCCTTGCGACTGCGCCTACAGAAATGTGCCCTCCACAGCCCGCAACCCCAGCTGAGCAAGCAATGCAGAAAACTCAACGCAGAACAAAAGATTCTTGGGCAAATTTCTAGGATGTTCCTGCAGGGGGTGTATTTTTGGACCAAAAAATTTCCAGAATTATCATCTGGAGATGATGGCACCCCCCAAGATTGGTGCAGTTTGGTTCAGGGGGGCCAAAGTTATGGACCCTCAAAACTGTAGCCCCCATCTCCTATTAGCTCCCATTGGAAACAATGGGGGATGGGGCACCCCCTTTGGGAGTCCATAACCTTGGACTCCTTGAACCAAACCTCACCAAACTTGGGGAGTAGCATAAGGACAGTCTTCTGATGATATGCTGAAATTTTGGTGCTGATATGTCTAAAAATGCACCCCCTGCAGGCATCAATGTCCTGGTGCAAAAAAAAAATTTGGTCATTGTGGAGTGGCCGTCCATGGGGTGGGGGGGCATCCAATGCAGGTTTTGCCCAGGGCTACAGTTTTCCCAGGGCTGCCTCGTTACGCCCCTGGTGAGGCTTGGCTCCTTTGGGGAATGATGAGTTCCCTTAGAAAATGGGATGAGTTTTGGGCAGTCCTGCTGCATCTAATGGCTCAGCCTTCTGAGGTATTTAATGCCAGATATCCTGTTTGTTGATTTCACGCAGAAAGGAACTGATATCACATCAACAAGGAGAGGGGAAAGAAAGGCAAATCAGAATGGAGGCTTGTTGGCAACAGTGTGTCCAACATTACTGATCCTCTTATTCAGGAACCTCTGATAAGGTTCCAAGGAACCTCAGGGTTTCTCAGAACACAGCTTGAAAACTGCTGGTTTAGAGCATTCTCAGCATTTGCTGGCAGACCAATGGAATTAAAATGCTGGCACTTTTCATCTGGCATGCCACCTAACATAAAATGTAGGAACTAACAAAGGAAATAGAGAAAAACCTTGTTTTCTTTGTTCCATTGGTGGTGTTCAGCACGATGCAAGCCCTCTGTATATAGGCAAAAACAATAAGAGGATTAAGGGTTTGCATCATTAGTGGCATATGGCATGAGGAAATTGCATACTACCATTTTCTTCCAACACTGATATCTGAATTCTGAGCAAAATGATACCCCATTGGGTAGTTAACTACCATGAGCTCTTTCTCCTGCCAATTAAATTTGGCACGAAAAACCATGTGGGTATAATGACTTCCTGCAAGATGCCACGTTAATGAGAAGGTTTACAATGGCAAGCAAAAGACATCATTAGAGTCATAGCAAGTCTCATCCAAAATAATTTAATACATGTTCTAACAAATTAACCTTAACTGAATCACCACTTTAAATGCTTTGGGAAAGATTTGAAATGCTTTGGTGAGATATGAACCATGAACAATTAATGGTAATTTTGCCTTTTTTTCTATTTAGCAAACAGTAAATGGTTTAAATAGGGAGATCTTTTTGTTCTTAATGTCTGTTTACATCCACAAAACCAAAATTGTGATAAAGATCTGAAAATGTCTCAAAATAAATGTAACAAGAACTAGTTTCCTATAGTTTCCTTTAAAGTTCACGAATATCTTTGAACCAGATGACAGACAATCTATCTTTGGTACCAGGTACTAGATATCTTCTCCTCCCAATCCCTGAGTCCTCAGATCCTGAAGTATGATATAATACAATCCCAGTGTATTTCTAAAAACACTTTTAAGGGATTAACCCTGTTGAATTGAATTTCCAACCCCAACTCAGAAGGTATTAATATGGTAAAGATAGAATGAACAAAACAAATGTATGACATGATGCACCCCTGCTTCAAGTGCATTGTGAGCACAGTGTGATAAAAGAAACAAGTGCTAACTGTAATGTTAATATTGGTAATTGCTCAGTGACAATGGTGTGAGAGGGTGAACAGTACATATGTGATTGTGCTTGTGTGTAGACAAACTGGGCTTAAATCCCAACTCAGGCATCAGGTTAACCATGAACAAGTCATTATTCCCCCAGAATTCTAGATCAAATTAAGCCTGAACTCTCCCTAGAACCTAACATGACTAAACTGAGGCTATCATACTTTGGTCACATTATGAGAAGACAAGAGTCACTGGAAAGGACAACCATGCCAAGAGAAGTGGAAGGAAGTAGGAAAATAGGAAGATACCACATGAAATGCATTGTCTTAATGAAGGAAGCCACAGTCCTCAGTTTGTAAGAACTGAGCAAAGCTGTTAATGAAAGGACATTTTAGAGGTAATTAATTCATATCGTCACCATGAGTTGGAATCAACTTGATGACACTTAGAATACATGCAACCAAATTCTTGTGAAGCCGTTATCCAGGACAGTTAAAACAAACATGAAAATGTTTCGTGTGAACCTGTTCTGGGTACTATAAAACTTTTAAGTCAATGTCATCCAATATTTGTTAGCCTGGATGTATGGATGAGACAGCAAATATTTCTGCAAGAAAACTATGTGAGAAGGGAGTGGACATACTTTAATGGAATCCCAGAAATCCAGGATGTATAGCTAGCCCCTTACTATAATGTGATATGTTTATGCTATTTCAGACTTAAAAGAAACATTTTTAATTGGCTCGTGACATTATATGTATGGAATAGGATCATGGATGGGTGGAACGTTTCTCTTGCACTGCACCCAGAAAAATTGTGCTTAGGATCTGTATGGAGGCCCATCAATGCCCCTGCTGATCTTATTTCACTATGGTAGCCAATGTTGCTCACTGGCAGGGCTAAAGATATGTCATGACCATTTCTTGGGAAGGGATCCTCAATTTCTTGATCAGAGAAAACTTTGGCAATTTTACCTCTGTTGACACAGAGGTAAGAGTTAAGTACCTGGCACGCTAATCCTACAAAACATATAGGCAGGGACGGAGCAAGGGGAACCTGTGCCCAGGGCACACGGGCACTCTGCACCCCTGCCATGCCCCTGTCTGACCCTGTCATGCCCCCACCCCAGAAGGCCTCTGGAATGCCCCGTCCCACCCTCACCATGCCACTGCAGGGGCGTGCGCCCGGTGAGTTGCGCGCACACCCTGCCCCACCCCCTTGGCACTATGCCACTGCATATTGGGAAGGATCTTAAACAGTTTAACTTAGAAATGAATGACATTTTATTCAGTCCCAGAAAGGTGTTTTAGATTGTCAGCCTCACATTTTTCAGACAGTGTCCTCAAGAAAGGCCCTCTCAGAGAACTGTTCATAGGACTGTGCAGCAAGATCATCGGCCTTTGGAACAGCTGATCAGAATGAGAAAGAAAGATTCCTTCACTGGCTGCATTTGGGAAGGCTAGTAAGGCAGTCTTATTTCAGAACACTTTTGGTGAAGGTTGAACTAGTCAGACAATTCGGCTGACCATTTTCATATTGTGTTAGTCGTTCCTTTGGGTTATTTTTTTTAATGTGTTTTTTTAAAATTTTGAGTGCTTTTAAAATTGTTCTTATTGATTAATTATGTACAACATGTTTGGTGCCCAGGGGGAGGGGAATGTCCACCGCAACAAGATTTCTTCAAGCTCCACTTTCACTTTTCATTTTTCCTGCGGCAAGCAAGTCCACTTCCATCACAGTTTTAATTTTTGCTTCACTGCTGGAACAGGGAAACTTGCCAGTGGGCACAGCTTTGCCATGGACATCTTTTCACCATCCATGGCCAGCCTTCCCACACCTTTGCACTGCTTTGCTTGCTGCCACCCTCACCCGCACATACAGCCAGCTCCTTCTTGCTTCCCTAAGTGCCCTGATATGTATAGTGGTGGCAAGGAATGAGATGGAGAACTACAGCAGTTATTCAAAGGCTGGAATGCAACAGTCCCCAACGGCTTTATGGTTCATGTGGGCGGGGGGGGCACACAGACATGGGTCCAGCATACTTTTTTGTGGTAATGTTTCCCCCCTCCCAAATAGGATACATGAATGCCAATATATGTGAATCTGGGCAAGAGAAAGAAAACAATCAGAGTACTTTTTAAGACGACATAAAAAGACCACTGAATCAAGCACAGAGGAAAAATATGGAAAGGGGGGGGATGAGAGGAAATACTCTGTTAGTAATGGAGGTAAAAATTTGTTCAAAAGAATCTTCCCCCATCTCTTTATAACATCTGCGTTCAGTCTCTCTTCTACCAGCACAGCCTCTGTTGCCAACTGCCCTGGAGCCTTCCCCCTTGCCCTCCTTCATGCAGCCAGATCCTTCCTGTTCCTCTCAAGTGCACATATTGAGAAAACAAGAGCATGAGAGATCGATCTTTTGATATAAAGTAGCAGCAGAGAGGGATTTTTCAAGGAACAATACAAGCAGGGCCTTTTTGACTCCACTCCACTCCACCTCCCTCTGCTCTGCTTCTGTCCTCTCTAATGGCCGGGAGGGCTTTTCAAACTTTATTTCAGGCAAAACTTTTAAAACAAGTCTGTCTTTTTTCTTCTTTTCCAAGGTGGCAGAGATAGACAGACGTGTAGCAGCAATATGGACATCCAGGCCGGCTTGTCCCGGGCACTGCCATTGGCGTCACATGTTGGGGGTGGGGCCATGTCAGGGGCGTGTCAGGGCAGAGCAGGGTGAGGTGGGGCAGAGCAGGGGCATGTGGGAAACTCGTGCCCCAGGTGCAGTTCCCCCTCCTTTCATTACTGGAGATAGATCATGGGGGGGTAGGGGTAGGGAGGAGGCTGGAATATCAACTCTGTTCCCTTGAGGTAGTTGAGGCATGGAGTTAAGAGAACCAGAGGCCCCTTTGAGGTTTGCAAGCAGCTGCAAGGCACTGGGCTGCCTCTTCACGTATAAACAGAGAAACACAAGGAGAGCCCACTATGAGTCCATTGCACAGAGAATAGGCTTGAGGTAAGTGTTCCAACCATAATGGGCCATTGTATTTTAATCTGTATTTCAATATTGTTACTGCTGACTGTTATAATTTGTATTCTCACAATCCATTTGCTGCACTATCAGCTGCCTTGAGCCTGTGGTAATATGATGGAAAAGAGATATTTCAAATGAATCCATCCATTAGATTGCTGTGAGTAGTTTTTAATGACACATCTTGAAAGAGCCATGGCAATACAACTTATGAATGCTTACATGTTCACAAGCTGAGTGGCTGGCTAGATATTTGGTAAACTGAATGAGAGATGAGAACGATGCTAGTCAGAGGCACAAATCAAAGCCCTAATATTGTTGGATAATGGGAATTAGACTGTATATTCTGTACTTACACCGTGTAGTGCCAGATATGTTATGTTATAATTCTAGCAGCAGGCATCCTAGGAGAATTTTCTTTTGACAAGTCAACAGTCCAATTACACTCAAAACTGAGTGATTGCTACTCTATTTGTTTAATGTGAAGTTGTGTTGATGGTGATTTTTATTACTATTATTATTTATCAATCTCGAGTTTGGTGCTTTACTATAATCAGGGAAGGTTAGAATATTTTTTTTTTCTAAAATGGCATGACAAATCAATTGAGCAAAGGCAGGAAACAAAAAAACTGAATAAAACATGAAACAGTAAAAAAAAAACCTGTATGGGAGCAAGTCTCAGATAAATGAAGTTTTCATCTGATGTATTTGCTCCATCACAAGTCTAGAGATTAAATTAGTAAATGCAGATGTTTCTCTTTATTTCTCCCTTTATTTGTATAAAGATGTATCTTAGGAAGGATTTAAAAGTACATCTGCTTTGAAGAAGAATGTTTCATGTAAGCACAGTTTTTAAAATGAGATTCCAGATAAGAGCAGATTTCAACAATAAAGGAATCAAGCTGTGCTTGTGAACAGGTCCCCCTTGTTTCAAACCTGGTCTTTCTTGAAATCCTAATTCAGCTCATGAATTGCTCTGCTCACAGTCTCCATAAGCAGAGAGACTTGTAAAATTTCCACAAGAGCTTTTACAAGGTTGGAAAACATTTTAATCCCCCGCACACTACAAAATACTATAATAATTTGAGCACTTCAGCCTGCTTTAGATCAATATGTGAAACTGTCAACATGATTTGGGGATCAGCCATATTATTATTTTATAGTTAATATTTATACATGATGAATAGCCAGTGGTTTGGATGGTATACTAATGTGGGTATCTCTTTTCTCCCCTTATTTTATCTGTCTAATTTAAAATCTGCAAAATAGAAATAAAAAACTCCCAGTCTTGTAAACCTGAAGATAAATAAATAAAATTCTCAAAAAAAATAAAAATAAATGCTGGTTTTGGAAATTCAGGCATATGAAAGTAAAAGGACAATACTAAAAATGCACACTTTCCCTGCTCTGCCTTGCACGTGGTCCAGATAGGGTCAGAGCCCTTTGTATCAGAGGTGAATTGTGAGTGCTTTTGTGAGTTGCTTCAACCTTTGTGCAAAAACAGTCTTCCTTGACACTTTAGCTTCAGCATATGTACATTACATGTAGATGAAGGCGATAAAAATATTTTTACAAGATGGACAGAAGATATGCTATCAGAAGACACACACACACACACCCAGCACTAGACCCAATGGCAGCATACCTTGGGGTCAAGCTGAGTGAAGAAGTGCAGCTCTTCCTGGTTTTCAGCACAAGTGTCTATTTCCACCACAGCTGCTATTTAACATCAGACTGCCTGTAGACTATAAAAGGGCCTTTTTCTTCTTTATGGAACAGATTTTGTTCCATGAAATGTTGCTTCAGATGTCTGAAGTGTTTGTATCCTATAGATAGCAGCAAAAGAGAGTCAATCTGGATCATGTTAAAACACCTGCTCTCTTTCACCACTGCAATTTCTAAACACTGTGCTGGGAAAATATCTTCCTTCCAGGTCATCTATGTGCGCTTCTTTGCACCATCAAGTGACAAGTCTCATATGCTCAGAGAAGACAAACTCCCTCACCCCACTGCTTCTTCCTCTGGTTTTCTTTTCAGAAAAAAATGTTCACCTACCAATCAGATACTTAATTTTAAAGGATGTGTAGAAGAGGAAGAATTAATATCCATAATAAACTCTGACTGACAAATTTTACAGCCTCAGAATGTAAGAGTCCTGAATATTCATTAAGAAACTAATGGTTTATATTGAATTAATGAACTTGATTCCTCAGTTTGTTCACATTTTATATTTCCATTTTACCTTGTCAGCAGTGAGCTCCTGTGCTACAGTCCCTCTGTATATAGTAATATGAAGAAAATTCTGGTGCAGCCAGCTCAGAGTACAAATAACACAGCTATAGTGGATTCTGCACAGCATATTTATGAATTTGTTTTTCCTTTTTATAAATAGAAAATAAATTCATTTATAACTATTGTAACTTGTTATCAATATGCTTTGCAGAATGAGCCTAGGTCAGTGGTGGCGAACCTTTGGCACTCCAGATGTTATGGACTACAATTCCCATCAGCCCCTGCCAGCATGCCAATTGGCCATGCTGGCAGGTGCTGATGGGAATTGTAGTCCATAACATCTGGAGTGCCAGAGGTTCGCCATCACGGGCCTAGGTCATGATAATGGTAGGTGGATAGAGTCCAGTCTATGCAATGCTCAGACTGTACATACATATTCAACAGCCTCATGCCCATTAACAGTATCATCAGTTTATGTTGGTGCAAGGCTGCAGGGCTGAAACTCTTACCATGCAGATCCAATAGGGTATCCAACAGGCTAATCCCTGGAAGCAACAGTTGAGAGAATACCATCTGAATTTCACACCATCCAAGGCCGTTTATTCACTTGTGATCTGCCATATAGTGAACATACATTCCCTGTGGCTCATATTCTTGGTTGCCCCCTTGTTTCCCTCCTCATGAACTCACTGCACCACAGATCAGAGAAGTCCCGCAGCTTCTGCAAACTCTTGAAGTGTGCCTTTTCCTGTCTCTATACGGAGAAAGCAAAGATCTTTGTTGTGTTCTGCTCACTTTGGCTTTGCTTCTGCTCTCACCTCCCCCTTCCCATCCAACAGCAGCTCTTGGCCACCAGAGCAACCCTAAGGGTTTTCTTTCTTCTTCTTTTTAAGGGAGAGAGAGAAAGTGGCAGGCAACAACAGAAGCAATGAGTAAGGGAAATGGCAGCTGGAAGGTTTTCTGTGGGAGAATCCCTGGTTTGAACTGAAAACCATGGGTAAACCCTCCAAGCACAACAGGTCAGAGACTTAAACCCAGACCTTTTATGAGCATATTCCTCCCAGGAATGATTTTGCTTTTCTTGCTCTTACTGTTTTTACATGATAAATAATCTTTTCAAATTTATTTCTCCATTGAACAAGTCAAACCCACAATACTTGAACTGCACACTATTTTCTGTTTCTTCATTTTCTGTTTCTTCATATATTTCCCATAAAATGTATGCATTTTTCAGTGTGCATAAATAACTCAGCATTATATATTCCCTATACCTATGTAGATATAAAACTGTATAAAATGTGCTATTTCTGCGGTCAGCATAATATCTAATAGGCATTTTGAGCGGCAGAAGGAGAGAGGGAAGAAAGTCATATAATATTTTCCATCTTTTACCTAAAAGTCTAAGGCCATTTACAAACTGATATGCACAGTATAATAATATGAATAACAATCAAACACCACCCTCAAATACAATTATCGCCAATCTCCTTGCCAGAGTGAAAAAAATTACTAGTCCGTGGATGCAACAAAATATCAGCTAACTGCGGTAATGAGAAATCACCAAAATTCCTGGGGCCTCAGTCAGCTGGAAGACCTCCCAAGCCAGGATCATGCTGCAACCAGAATGCATCTTGGTGTATTTTACTTCAAATCAGTTCTGCATTGCAGCCACCAGGGACACCAGAGACGCTGAACACAGTAAACAGCACTTTCTCTGCTCCCTGCTTCCAGTGCCTGTTTGAACAATTTCAATTTACTATGCGGCCTCTCAGATCCGGCTGAAACAAAATATTCTCCAAATGCCTTTGGATCCTGGAAATCTCCATTCTGAATTCTTAACAGCTGTAATTGATATTTGTGTACAGGAAGCCCACTTTCAGAGAGGCAACTAGCCGGAAGAGAGAATTCTGAAAACACAGCCATCTGGATATTATGCCATATGGGAGTTTGTTTTTAAAAATAACCAACTGGCTATACAATCCAAAAATAACCAGCTAGTTATGCAATTCAACAGTATGGATCGCCATAGTGTTGAAACCCTTCTTTTTAAACTTGATACTCCCGCGATGAAAATTGCAGGAACGATACAGAGAAATTGCTCACACAAATCAAGGTCAGTATTATTTGCTTTCATTGGGAAAAACTCGCCAGGGTTTTGGGTACAGATCTTTCACATCACCTGATAATTTTAACTAGAGATTCTATTAATTTATCTTTGGTCCTTTGCTGAGATAACCTATTTAGAGAAAGAGAAATTGGCACCAAAGCATCTGCAGAATGGGGAAACAATAGATGTAAACAATAGCAAAAAAACACATTCAGTTGTGTCATTTGGAGGTAACACTGCAGATGTTGTGAGCGCACCCATTTTGGCAAAAAAATTGTTGATGAATATTCAGAGCTGTGCTAACTTTTAGTTCAAATCAGAGTTAGGAAAATGGACAAGTTCTTTCTTTTGGTCTTTGTGCCTCCTCCTATCTCGACTCAGGCTGTTTGGCACAGTATCAGGATTCAGTTGTTCTTACCTGCAAAGACAGGATATTTAACAACTGTAAGTGCTGAAGAAGATGCTTGAAATTGAGCCAGGTGAAATAATGAAACCAGAGAACAAAAGACGGACTGTGCTTCCGAAAAAAAGCAAAAATCCAAAACCCTCTGCCAATGAACATTCATTTAAAATTAGGCTTTCATCACAGTTCACATTGGCAGACCGAACTGAAAATCTTCACTTTATCCATCCAAGAAGACTTTTCTCCCTTATATTCCTGTAAAGGGCTATTCAGTGTCTAATTTATCAAGCTTGTGTGCCACACGAGTTGTTGGGTGTATGCTGTTCACATTACAGCTCGGATAAGCTGGGTTGTAACATTGCAGGACTAGATCTTGATATTCTCATATTTCATGCCTCACTTTTCAAGCTGGGTTTCTTAGGAAGCTGATTAGTGATTCTTCAGTTAAAGCCTCAGAAATGGAAGCCAAGGCTATCTGAAAGTCGCTGTGTCCACAATGATCTAACTTCTGCAAGGCACAACTACAATGGAGAAAGTACACAATCAGCTCATGAAAAGCTAGTAAGGCCTTCTCAAAAAATGCAGAATTAAATACAAATAAAATTCAGTTATTTAATTTTAAAATCTTCATGCATTTTAAGGACATTTAGCAAAGAAATATGTCCAACAGTTAGCTAAGAACCCAAAATGACATTATACCCCCGGTGAGGCCCCTCCCTTTCCCTGGTTCTATCCTCCCCCCCAAATTTCTAGAAATTTCCCTACCTGAAACTGGTAATCTGAGATAAAGCCCAGGGGACTCAGGAGACACCAAACCCTTTCAAGGTTTCCCTAGCAGCTAGCTCTTGATCCACCACTAGTTGGGTTCCAAACCTCTAGGTAGGGCCCAAAGTTCTCTAGAATTGTAACTGATCTCCAGAGTATGGATCACTTTCCCTCAGTTTGTTCTCAGCTGCAGATGGCAGAAAAGCTTCAGATGGCAGACTGTATGATATACTATAGAGTTTAGAAATTCGTCCAAAATTCTTCCTCCACAGGCATCACACACCAAATCTTGAGGAATTTCCTAGACTGGGGTTAGAAGCCCTAGTAGCAGAGGACCTGCTTGTTGATCATTTAGGGTTTAAGGATATCAGGGACACAGTAAAAGTAAATGCAACAGTTTACTGCACAACACACATAGTGTTTTTCTAGCTTCTCTGAATACTCTCTCTTACTCCCTGCAGCTTCTCCCATCTAAATGTTGCAGAAGCAATCCTGTTTCATGTAACTTTCCAGTCCTGGAACCAGTCATTAACCATTCAGGGTCAGGCCATGAACCACCAATGCAAAACCTTTTCCCAACCACCAAGACTAGAACAGAGAGCAGGTACATGAGATGGTGGAGAAGCTCCAGGCAAGTTGTAGGTGATGCCAATGCCAATAGGTAAGGCTGCTGACCTTGTATCCATGGCTGCTAGCAGAATCAGCCCAAATAACTGCTTTCAGGGTCCAGAAAAACCAAATTAAAAGTGGGATTGCATCCCACTAGAGCTACTTATTTAAACCTGAATCCTGGGTAGAATCATTGATGGTACAGCAAGTGAGTTCATTGATCCCAGTTCTTGTCAATGTCCTGCTCCTGTTGACTGACACATCCTAGCCCTGCCCTGCTTGCTGAACACTGTCAGCAAAAGATCCTACTTGCTTCCTGCCTCCTACTCATGAGGAACTCATGAGAAATACTGACCCAAAATTGTTTTGTATTGTCTCATCTAGATTGGAGAAAAAAATACTGCACCATCTGTAAATGTTGTCATCTTGGGTTGTTGTTGTTTTTTAAAAAAATCTGACATCTTTTGCTGGAGAAAGATAATTTTGTCACAGTGTATGCACTTCAGTTCAAGGAATTTGTGGTGTAGTATTGTTTCTTTCTGGAAAAATGTAATAAAAAGGAAATCGTTAAGGTATTCTCTAAATGTGGAAAGAAACAACATTAATGGCAAAAGGAAACAACATTAATGGCCAAAAGAATAAATATAACTCCTGCTTCCCAGCAGAGTAAAAATAATATCTTTTTTTAAAAAGTATCTGTTGCATTTAAGAATGCCACGCAATAAGCTAAATCTGCAAATCAGTTGCTTGGTGTTTGAATACAATCATCAGAAAGAAAGAAAACAGCCAATGAAGGTTGCAAGTGTAAGCAAACAAAAAAACCATAACTCTTTCTTCTCCTGTTGTTTTTCTGTATAAAAGCAGCCCCTTAGCCAATCCCTTCCAGTAGAGTTGCCAGATGGTCCAAAAAAAATAATAATACTGGGCACACTTGATAAAAATTTGTTGACCTATGGAAATACACATGTTAAAGGAAGGTGGTCTGTCTCTTTAATAGAGTCTCATGTTAGGAAATGTCAATTAAGCTTTTAATGGCAGGAAGGTAAATAAGATCCTGTTTAGCCTCTATTAAACGGACAAGACATTTTTATACAGGGAGTTGGCAAACCTTACTCATTCCTAGTCTGGCATGCTAAACACTACTATACCATAACACACACACACACACACCCCAATACGAAAAAGTGTTAACCTAAGTGTAAAGTCTCCACTTCAGTTGGGTGAGATTAGCTGGAGTCTGAAATAGAGAGTGGGTACCCAGGATTGATAATCTCTGTATACCAGGATTGTCTGGGTGAGAACTCTTACATGAGCAGTCAGTTTTACAATTAATAACTGAGTTTTATTAATAATAAATTAACAAAAACAAGGAACATATTTTAAACAACAAGCATATATACACAAAATATACAAGAGATGATTGAGAGAAAAGGGGTTGGATAGGGTTGCAAGGATAGATGTTGGTTACCGGTCTTGAAGAAATGGCCAGGGAAAGCAGCACTGAAGAGGAAAATAACCAGCATTTTCAGGGCCAAAAAGAAGAGCTCACACGCAAATGAGAACATGCACACAGAGAACACATACACCATGAATGGCCAAAGGCCCAATCTTTATACCCCAAAATGGTTCCTGATGTGGTATGAGGTAAGATGGAAAGCCAGAGACAAAGAATTAATTGCTTTTCTGGGGTTCCAACAATAAGAAAGGAGAGGCTTGATGAGTGGGCTAATCTCTTGAATAGTGATTGATTGCTGGGATGGCTTCAGATGTGTTAAGTCACAGTCTGCTCAGAATGCTGATTAAATCACATTAGGACGACACAATGGCAATTAACTAGCCCCATTACCAAACCGGCACACTTTAGGGCAAGGGGAAATATTCAACTGCCAATCTCCTTCCTGCCAAAACTTGACACATAAGATGGATCCCAAAATGCTCTGAGTAGCATCAATTTTGTGGGGAGCAGTGTGTTGCTTTTATACCAGTCTTTGGTTTCTGTACCTCTGTGGCACCCCTTAGTGGGAGGAGGGTCCAACTGCTCACACAAATATATACAGGGACTTATAGGTTTTAAATTATTGTGTAACAGGTAACTACATTTTCCTTACAGTACTATTTTATATCTTTTGAAAAGCGAATCCACTGTGTTTCTGATTATATTATGGTTTCCAGGGTTTACGCAATAAAATGTATATTTAAGCATTATACATGTTTTGCCACATCCACTGGTTCAAGTCAGTTTCTCTCAAACTCTTTGAATAAACCCTGCTTTATTCAACCTTTGGGGGACATAACACAGTACCAACATATTTACAAACAGTATGTGGGGAGCATAGGATAGTACCAACATCTTCGCACACAGCATGCATAGAATGCTAGCATGCCAGTGAAAAGAATAAGCAGATCTTATTCCTGACATCTATTTTTTTCTACACAAAAGAGTTTGTTTTATTTATTTACTTTAATTATACCCCACTTTTCTTCCTAATGGGACCCAAAGCTGCTTTTACTATGATCTACTCCATTTTATACTCACAACAAGTGTGTGAGGTTAGGCTCAGAGGCGAGCTCAGTGTGTGAAATTGGCCCAACATCACCCAGCAAGCTTTCCATGAAAGAGATCCTAGTTCCCAGATCCTAGTTCAACACTCTAACCACTATATCACACTAGCTCTTTATTTGTTGTTGCTGTTGTTGTTCTAATTTCAATGTTCCATTTAGAATCTGAAAGTAGTACAATCCAAACCTAGGCTTAAAAAAAATCTAATTCTAATTTCTAATTAAAAATTTCTAAAAAAAAAAAACACTAATGTCAACTTAGCCATGGCCTCAGACCAGGGTTCCTTATAAAATCTGCAGGACAGTGTCCCCTGTTCTTCATCAGCTACACCACATCATTTTTCAATTTCTACACATTTTTCAATTTCTACAAACCCCTAAACAACTCTTAGACTTCTGTTCTGTCCTGCCCAGCCTTCCCCAGACCTTGAATGTCTTGCCCAGTCTGTCCTGGGCTCTTTTTTGCCTTGTTCATGCCTCCTTCTAGAAGTCCAGAGTCTATTGTCCCAAATTCACCCAACCCAAATAGCCAAAGTCTTCCAGTATCCTTACTCTACCTCCCAGCATTACTCAGCTTAAATCACAGTTCCTTTTAGTAAAGAGTATGTAAAAGTATTACACAGTTAATAATGAGCTAACATTCACTTACATTTCAGATCTAGTTGGACCCCCCAGCCTATGCTGGCAATATATATATATATATTTAAAGGATAGATCACTTTGAGCTTTTATCTGCGTGTTTTCATAAGGCCAGTATCACTTGAGGGAGAGTGGGATGGTGCCCTTAAAGGTCTTCCCACTGACTCGTGCCTTAAGGAGATTTTTCTCTCTACAATTCTAATGGTCAATTATGAGCCTCCCTTTTGTTTGCCAATATTCAGTGTAATAGTGTGAATTTGGTAATTTAGACTTTGTGTATACACTTTGCATTTTCCTACTTTTATAAATCAAACAGTAAGAATGGTCTTTAGTTGTTCAACTGGGGCACAGACAGGAATATTAGCAGCTATGTTGGGACACCAAAATAATCTTTTCCATTCTGTCAAAAAAACAACAATAAACTGGCACCAGAGCCTTGTAAAGTTTTAAAAAAGAATATATTTTTTTATTTACAAGAAATAATCAGGAAGTTTTTCTGGTAAAGGATAAAATTGAAATTATATACAAGAAGCTGGTTTCTGAGAGCTTGCTATTTTAAAAGTTGGTTCAGTATATTTTTACAGTTGATACAAGGTTCACACATCTTTGGTCCCATCAAGTTGTTACAGTCACTTAAAATCTCCCCAAACTAAGGACCCACCAAAATAGGTGTTCAGTTTTGCTGTTTGGTACTCTAGTTAAGTGCTAACCAAACCTTAATTTCTACCCTCAGGTAAGTGTAACTTACACAGTTCCTCAAACATAACTCTAAGACAGTCTCTCATTTACGGTGTCTATCTCACATGGTGCTTGTCATAGAAGGACTTGCAGCTTTCCTCCAGGAAACCCAATCCTTTCTCTCTTTAAACTTAACCACCCTCAGGAACTTCACTGCCCCATGTCTTGGTGGGTTCTTCTCAGAGAAAATCAACCAAGCCACCAGTGTGGTTAATCAGTGTTACTGTGTTATGGTCAACTCCAGGACCTTGGCACAGATTCCCTAACTTAATTCTGTCCTTCCTAGCACTTAATCTGAGTAGCTCAGCTTAGAACTGACCCTCAGCCTCCAGAGAATGGAACTACAACAGAACAACCATTCACTCTGGCATTCAAATCAGTTCCCCCAAAAAACTATCAGTGCTCTGCCTAAGAATGCTCAGTGCTCAGTGCTCTGCCTAAGAATGCTCTGTAGTTCTCTCTAGCCAATCACATAAGTTCCATGTTAACCCTTTGGACTCTCAACATTCTGCTGCCTGAAGTGTCTGTATACATTTTAGCCAACCTTGAAGCAAATTTGGTTCAAATTGACTTGACATTTCAATAACTTTCATGTTAGGTTAAATAAATATAATGCCTTTTTCATGAATTAACCAGTCATTAATAAACCTTTTTGACTATTCAAATATATAATTCTATTCAAACACAAACTCAAGATGTGAGATGAATGGACTACACTTTTGAATCTTGATCTATTTCATTAAGTTTTTGAGAATGATCTCTTGAATAATCTCAAAAAATTGGATGGACAACATTTTTCTTTTAACATTTTTCATAAAATGCAAAAACAGGTCCAATCAACTGCTGTAACATAGATTGACTTTGACTAAGCTGCACGTATTGACTTTGAGCTGCACGTATATGTATACTTAAATGCATCTATAATAATCATAAAACAGAATAATAAAAACACATTTTAACTATGTCTCTTATATACATCTGCATTTTATATTTTATTACAATTCATTAATACAATTACAAAAATATTTTGAAATGCACTAGAAGGTGGTACAGTGACATTATCAGAGCAATTCATTTTTTAAATTTAGCTCATGAATAAAGCATAAAGTATTTTCCAAGAGCTTTCACCTGGCTAAATTAGATGTTATAAACAGTTGAAAGCTAAGCTTATTTCTGTTCACCTTTTTGATTTTCCACAATGGAACTGGATCCTCTCCACAGGGAAGTTAACTAGATTATTAATCTTTTGCTCCCTAAGGCAACCAAAGAACAGGGAAGTGGGGTTGCTTCCATTTGTCTTAGCCATGCTACACACTCTAGTGTGTTCACTTGAAGGAAAAGATTCTAGTTTTAGTTCCACCATTTATTTATTTATTTATCCATGTATCTCCCACCCTTTAGGCACCTTACACATTTTTTCCAAAGCAAAAAAGCCATTATAAAAATGAAGCATAACAGCTCATTAAAACAGAAGTTATTTAACCAATAAACCATTTAAACCTAAAGGGCAAAAAATGTCAGCTTAAAACAGATTCTGCCCCACCCCTCCCTCCTCTCCCTTGCATGCCACCCCTCCCCTCACCCCTCCCCTCCCCTCACTCACTCTCCTTCCCTTGCATGCCAGCCCTCCCTCCCTTTCCTCTCCCTCCGCTAGGGTGGGTGGGCCATGTCCAGATGCCGTACCCCCACCCCACCCTCCCCTCCCTTGCATGCCAGCCTTCCCTCCCTTCCTCCCCTCTTCCTCCACTAGGGTGGGTGGGTCATGTCCAGATGCTGGGGCTCCTCCCCTCCCTCCCCCTCCCTTGCATGCCACCCTCCCTCCCCCTCCCTCCCCTTCACTTGCATGCCACTCCTTCCCCTCTTTCCCCTTCCCCTCCCTCCCCTCCCTTGCATGCCACCCTTCATTCTCTCCCCTCCCTCCCTCCCCTTCCCTTGCATGCCACCCCTCCCCCTCTCTCCCCTCCCTCCACTAAGGTGGGTGGGTCATGTCTAGATGCCGGGGTCCCTCCCCTCCCCCTCCCCTTGGGGTAGGTATCAAAAGCTTGTGGATTTCTAAGGGGAACCCCCCTTCCCCCCATAAACTTTGGCAGAGATCCCATCCTTTCACAGCATAAGGTCTGTCCCTGCTAATTCCCCAAACTAAAATGAGTCAGATCCCTACAATTTGTGTAATATCACTGGCTTAAAGATGTAGGACTGTCGAGGCCCCAAGACTGGGGTGTGGCACTATGAATAAATTCAATGGAGAGGAAGTTTATTTATTTGATTTTGAGAAGAAAACATAACTTTAGGGCAGTTGGCACCACACAACTGGGTCATAGTTTTGCTAGGTGGAGCGGGGGAGAAGCTTCAGAAAGAGGGACAGATGAAATTAGGTTGGCTACTGAGTAGGAAGGAGATAGGGTTAGTCTTTCTCTAATTTCTGAAAGCTAATTTCTGAAAGTTTTCCTTGTTCCAACGTAAGAGTGCTCCTACTGCAAATGCTGCGCTCCTCATTTCTGTGGATTTCAGCTAGCAGAGCAAAGTATGTTTTATGGTAGTTTCAGTGCCATCCTAAGGAGAGCTACACTCACTGAAATCAATGGGCTAAATCTGTCTTAGATGGCATTACTTGTATATGAACAGATGACAGCATCAAGTGAACTCCGGGGGAGGGCGGTATAAAAGTGGAATAATAAATAAAATAAATAAATAAACTGTTTCAAGACCATTAAACAATCACTTTCAACTATGTTCAGAAAGAGATCAGGAACCAATAGAAATGTTTTAGCCCGCTACTTATCTTAAACAAGCAACTAATCAAACTGATTATTACAAAAATATGTTTCTTCTGTTTTAATTCTGGGGTCTTGCATAAGCTATCTTGCGTAAGCCATCATTTTAAGATATTTTGTTTCTTGCTTACTACCTTTGGTCTCAAAATTATGGCCCTATGAGAAACACCTAACTAGTCTTTCAAGATAGATGGGAAGTAATTCAAAGGAGAATCTTGTAGTGTAATAAATACATTAAGCCATGACCACTATGTGCAATGGCAGAACTCTGCATTAAGTATAGATCTGTGAATCTTTCCTGAGCCCCTTCCACATATGCGGAATAATGCACTTTCAATCCACTTTCATTGCACTTTGGAGCTGGATTTTACTGTGTGAAATAGCAAAATCCACTTGGAAACAATTGTGAAAGTGAATTGAAAGTGCATTATTCTGCATGTGCAGAAGGGGCCCTGGTGATTCTGAACAGACTAGGGCTGTGATTCTAAAGCAGATATTGATATAGGAGCTATTTAATTCTTTTTCCTTTCAGTCCACCACCCACCACAAAAAAATATCACCTCATCCATCTGCTTTTACCCCAGCTGGGGAAAATTTACAGGCACCAGTGGAGGTAAAAACAGCTTTAAAACTGTGATTTTTAGCAGGAAAACGGGGCTAAAGGGGTTAAAAAAACCCTTTGGTGCCATGGAGAGAAATACACTCACCATGACATGCCTCGGAAGATGCCAGCCATAGGTGAGGGTGGAACATTAGGAGCAAAAACTGCCAGACTGTGAATCACACAGCCCGAAAAATCCACAACAGCCAGAAAAAGCCTCCTCCCCACCTTTTTCTTGTCGTTCAGAATATAGCATAGCCTTTGCCTTTTGTTTAACAACGGTAGGGGGAAGAATAATTGTCCTACACTGTGTGAGCTCTTTAGCTGCTGAGGTTTTCTAAAATAATCGCAGCAAATGTTCATCAAAGGAACTGCTTTCAAGCATGTGAGTGTATCCATGAGAAGAATTTCAAACTTTGGTGAATCTTGCTCTCGCCTCCACACGCTGAGCTATGAAATAGTGCCCCTGGCTGTATCCGGTGGAAAACAAATAAAGTACACCTCCAGGATGGAGGAAATATACAAACCCAGGAAGCTGCAGATTTCTTTATATCCTTGCTTCCACACGTTTCCTTTGGGATTCCTGTGAGTATTAGGAGGAGGGGAGCGGGATTTCATACCCCACTTTTCTTTACCTTTAAGAGTCTTAACTCCTGAAGAAACTATACTTTCCCACTTATTTCTGTCCATAGTGTTTGATATAGAGCCTATTTTTAAAATGCCAGTTATCACATGACATTCCTTTCATCAAGTGATAAACATCTGCATTGGTGAGCTCATCATCAGTCACCCTCACATGGTCCACAGAGTACTTATCAAAAAAACAGAGTCTTACTGTCTAATTTGGGGGAACTTTACCATAGGCGTGACTATGCCTGATAACATCAGCCCATGCCATCAACAATAATATCTGCCGCGTAAACAACTTTGATAGCTTAAGTTAACAATGTTCATTGTATCCTGAACTGGATGTTCATGAGATTTCTTAAAAACAGTCATTAAACAGTCATTAAACAGTCATTGCTTTATGTGTAAAATCTCTTCAATAGACGAGTCTCCATCCAACAGAGCATGTGCAGAGCTGCTGGAGAAGACCACTTTCACAAAGGCTAAAATCCTGCTGACAAGCTGTTTGGGGTTCATCCAGTTCCCTGCTTGCAAACAGGTCCAAGTGAGATTCTTGCTGTTAGATCAGTCTCAAGAATCACACACGCAGCACCCATACGCTGTCCGTTTTGGATCAAAGACATTTGTGTAGAATTGTACTCCACTGAAATCTGTCCGCTGTCTAGCTCCAGTGAAGCCACTAAGCAAAATGGCTCCCATAAAAGCCTAGAACAATATGTTCTTGTGACTCTTAAACCTCTTTCTCAACTCTTAATCCTTTATCAAACACGTGCATTTTTTGTCCACACCACATTCACTTTTATTTAGAAAGTGGAGCCACACCTATTAGAGTGTCTTTGTGCTTTACAGCCCTGTGAACATCTGCACCCTGGATCAGGCGTCTGCAGGTGCAGGCCTGTCTTCATTTTCAAAAGGAAAAGGAGCAGTTTGCCCATTAAGAATAATGACACCTTGATTAACAGCGCAGCATAAGGCTGACAATTCATCCTCTGACCTGTTGCAATCTTGCCGTGCAGTGTGCTGCACGTGTTCTCACTTGCTGGTGATAGCGGGCATGTTCTGCCTCTCAATTACCTCTGAAACATTTCCATTTCTCGTCATCACACATTGTTCACCAAAGCTGACTTGCCTTGGAGCCTGTTTGTAAAAACACTAGCACAGTGTAGGAGATGTTCCCATTCCTACAGCAAAGGTTTTCACTGAGAAGGAAACTTCAGTTAGTTTAAAAAAAAAAGCTAATGCTGAGTTAGAGTGGCTACAGTGATAGTCTTAAATGACTGGGGCGGGGGAGAAGTAAATCACACGTTGTGTCTTGTAAGAAAATGGATTGGTTCAAATGCATACATGCTCAACACGTTTGGACAAAGTGCCTTTCTTAGGAGTGACACAATTACAAGTTCTGTTTCAAAAGACGCTTCCTTGGCATTATGGTTCACACAGAATGTTTACTCAGAAGTTCCACTGAATTCAAGTAACTTTACTCCTCAGTAAACTTGCCCTGGATGAAAGCATTAAAATGTCAGCCCGTTGTAACCTCTCTACATCAAAATCCTTTCAGTCTAAAATCTCTGCTATTATCTGGAAAAGCCTTTAGACTACGTTCCTTAATTCCTGTTTATACATCTATTTAAGTTGCAACTTGCATTAAGAATACAAGTACAAATACATCAATTTAAACCTCCTCTTATAGGGAAAAAAGCCCATAATAATCTGATCTCAGAAGCTAGGAAGGGTCAGTTGTTGGACAGAAAACCACCAAGGAAAACTAGATCTGCTATACAGAGGAAGAAATCCACTTCTCATTTCTTGCCCTGAAAACCCCATGAGGTAGACATTTATGGGGCTGCCATGAGTGGTTTGCAGCCCTATGGCACTTTTATTTTAGCTTACAGGGGAAAGTTAGCTGCCCCATACCAGTGGAAAGTGACAAGAATACAACTATCAGATCATATAACTCAACCAAGCCTTCTGTCTCTCAACCACGCAGCTATTTACTTTCCACATCTTTATTCTGAATACTAATATCTTTTCCTTTCCACCTTTCTTGGGTCTGGTCTAGACATGCAGCAGAATGAGGTAATGCCAAGGTAGCAGAATACTAAGGATTCTGCCCTCAAGACCGCAGTTCGGGGAATTGCATTGTTTCAGAAGTTCCCTAGAGTAATAATTCCCTGAAACTGGAAAACTAGCACTCTGTGTGAACACCTTGGCTAGAATTTCTCTCACCAATGTACTAATTATTTACTTGCCTGGAGTTTTTACATGAGACAGCTTTAAAAATTATTTAAGAACATAAGAATGCCCCTTCTGCATCAATCCAAAGGTTCAGCTACTCCAGCATAATGAATTACCTAGCAGGTCTCTCTCCACTTGCAGTCTGAAGTGCTAAAGCTGTTCTATTGCCTTAATATTCTGCCACATTGTATGTCTAGGGTCGATTCTGCACGGTCCAAGGGAAATGTCCCGGTTTGGCCAAGTTCACACAGTTTATCCTGCAATATTTCCCTCAACCCAGGTTTTTCAAAAACCACTAAAATGTCGATCTTTTTCCAAAATCCCACGTTGAATTGCTTCTATGCGAAGGCCACAGAAGCAAAACCGATTTATTTTTCCCACCCCGCCGCCTGATCTCCCTGCCTTACATAATGTCAGTTTAATTTCTGCTGAGTTGCAGCTCACCCTTTCCAGAATGTTCCCCAAGCAAGTTTCATGCCCTTTGACAGCTCTTTCAAGAGCCAGGCAAGCGAGCCCATGCGGGAAAGTATGAGTTCTCGCCCCGTTCTAGCTCGCTCTTGCCAAGCACCGCTTGCTAGCCAAGCCACAGCCAGCCCAGTCCTACAGCTCCCAGCTCACATTCCCAGCAGCCTGGCAGGATGTTCTCATTCTGTGACAGCCCCCAAGACCAGACAAATGTTATTTGGTATATACTCGGGGTGGGGGAGGTGAATGTCTCATGCTGTGGTTTCTCTCATACCTATAAATGTGGATGGGACATTGTGCTCTGCCCAATATTGGTGAAAATTTTTACTTTGAATAGCACAGTGTGCTTGCTGTGTTGCTCACTACACCACCTCCTTTCCAAAGCTAGAGAAAAGGGGGAGGTGCTAGTGTGTCCTGCTTGGTTTTCCTGCAGTTGCTGTGGATCTGTCAATTAGAAGCATTACCTTTGGAGGGGAAGAGCCAATCAGAATGCAGCACACTGGGGATGTTCAAGCACACGTGCTGCATCAACATTGTAAAAAAAAAAAAAGCCGGACTCATGCAAAAGAAACTGGAGTATTTCCTCCCCGCCTTAACTCGATTCCTTCACAGAAACAGGCACCAATGCGAAGGAAGAAACCGGAATAAAATAGACCCAGGTTTTTTAATCCAGAATGTAACTTGTTATCATTATGCTGTGCGGTATTGTCCCAAATGACCAATCCAGATATGTTGCTGCCTTCTTTCAGAATGTATTAAAATATATCATATGAAAATATTCCAGAATACACCTCTGCTCATCTTCAGAGAAATACTCTATGTCTCAGGGCACTTTGGGAAGGTTTACATGGATCAACAATTTATGTAGTTCTGAAACTCTATTTGCATATATGACTGCAACCAAGAATGTCAGGTGCTTCATCTCAGTTCCTCTCAGAGACTCAACTGAGAGGTCCTGTCAATGCCTGGAGCACCCTCCCCAGGCTCCAGGTGGAAAATTGATATACCACCAAAGGAGCTAGTTGTTGTGCACCCTTCAGGAATCTGGGTGGGACAGGAGGTGGTCCCACACCCTTTCTCCTAGCATGGTTGCGAGGGCTGCTGCCTCTTTAATATGTTGGATCCTAGATCCTTTTTCCATCCCTTAAATAGAAAGGCCATCCTTAGCTGCCCAGGTCCTGAATGCTGACCATGTATGTTGTATACGCCTTGTGGACAGCTGACAAGCCTGCATTGATGTCTACAATCTCACAAGTTAACCCTGTCTCTCCTAGGTTGCTCAATCTCAATTGTAGTCAGGGTGGATCTTGGTGAAGGATTGGTACCTGTGACAGAAAATCCTCTCGAAGTGTAGTTTCCATACTTAGCAGTGTGCCAGTAAAACCCAGGGGGAAGTAGTTAAACCACTTTCATTAGTTGTCATGCCACAGGCAAACATTTTCCTAGAAAATGGCTGATCATTTGCCCAAGAGGTGCTCACTGTATTTCTCTGTCTTGGCTATGACATATACTTTCTGAAAAAATATTCTTACATCATGCTGGCTCACCTTTGTTTAGTAACACTCCAGTTAGTTTTGAAACATAATCATGTGAAAACTCAGCAACACATTCTTCCTTCACATATTGGGTGTGAATTGATCAGCAAAGGCGGGAACATAAATGTTAACTTGGAGTAAGTATTAGAAAGTGGTGTTTAGTAAGCGACAAAGTAACTGCAAGTGGTAGTATTAGCAACATTTTGCTCTTTAAAAATGAGATAGTAATGACAGCCCTGTCTTACAAACTGCAAAAGTGAAAACTGAAAAGAGAAAGAAAGTGATGGGTAAGTATTGGATGTTCCAAAGGTGGCAACCAACAACAACAAATAAATAAATATACAGAACAGAACCCAGCACATGTAGAAACAGAAAAGGAAAAAAATTTATTTTACAGACACTTTGTTTAAAACTTTTTTATTCCCCAAAACTTTTTCATGTTGTCTCATCTACTGAAGAAGCTCTCATGGAATTACGGTGTCTTGCAGAGGATTTGGGGGCATATTCTCCTGTCACCGAGGCTTTTCTGTCTCATTAATGCTCTATGTCAACTACATTGTTACTCTAAGTAGGAAGTTTCCACTTCAGTTGGAAGGAATTAGTTGGAGACAGAGTGAGGGAAGTAACTGGGATCAATACCCTATGTATACATGGTCACTCAGATGAGAACTTTAAATGAGTGGTAGTTGTACAATTAACAACTGAGTTTTATTAATAATAAATTAATGAAAATGAATATATTTTAAGCAATGAACAGACACACACAAATCATTAGGGGTGTGCATTCAGCAAAAGACTAACCAAAAAAACCCTGAAAAATACCCTGTCAGTATTGTTGGAGGCTTTTTAGCCCCCAAAAGAGGGCAATTTAAAGGCAGCTGAAAAGTAGATCCTGAATCATTCTGGCCAAATCCCCACCGAGGAATTAAATATGGATACATCCAGGTTTCAGAAGAAACAGTACCTTTTCATCTCACATTCTCCCTTCCCACTCCACTGAAGACCTCGATTTCTTTCAAGGATTAAAGTAATGTGGATTCAAGTAACACTCCCCTTGGACACGCAATCCGCTCAGTAGTTGTGTTCTTCCTTGTCAATCAATCAATCAATCAATCAATCAATCAATCAATCAATCAATCAAGCCTTTATTGGCATAAAATCAAAAAATGCAGGCTCATATATATAAAAGACAAGTTAATTGGTGCAGGGAAACATTTGCACACTCATGTAGATATACTTATAGTGTGCTGGTATAATATAAAAAATGCAGTTAGCAGTAATAAAACAAGAATAAGTTAACACTTTAAAATAGTTGTCAGGAATAGAGCAACCATACATGTTGTTTCAGCATTGTAGTCTCCAAGAAGAAAACATATGGCGACAGTAGGGTTAGAAATTTTCCTCGCCGCCAATAAAGGGTGGATTAATCTAAGACCGCGGTGGCGAACCTCTGGCACTCCAGATGTTATGGACTACAATTCCTATCAGCCCCTGCCAATTGGCCATGCTGGCAGGGGCTGATGGGAATTGTAGTCCATAACATCTGGAGTGCCAAAGGTTCACCACCACTGATCTAAGATGTGCATCTACATTTATTTGACACTCTAGGAGGACATGGGTAAGAGAGTCAATAGAGCCACAGTGACAGTGTCTTTGTTGTTTTGGAATTTGATGCCTTCCGTTGGTAGAGGCTGAAGGAAAACTATTAAATCCTGCTAACATAAATGCCCGACACTGAGCAACAGGTAAAGTAGATGCTAGGTAATTGGCTATAGCTCCATAGTTAGGAAAGATGCCCAAGGCCCGAGGCTCCATACTTAGGAAAGATGCCCAAGACTGGAATTTTTGATGAGCAGAAAGTCTGGCATTCATGGTCTTTCAGTCTGTCTTTAATTTGGCAGAAAATAAAGTTCTCATTGCTGTTTTGAAGGACAGTTAGACCTATTCCAATACTCCTGATTTTGTTAGTAATTGCCTTAGACCAGTTGGAGACATAGTTATCTTTGAGTAGATGTGCGGTAATGTTGTCATCCTTGGATCTAAAATGAATCTTTAGCTGGAATTTTATTGTCCTGATTGGTTGTCGTGTTGTGTTGGTGTGGGACATTTTTAATTTTTTTCACACGCAGCCATGTGGTGACGTCACTATGTCACAATGTGGCAGCACTGGGCATTTTCATTGGTTATTGGGTTAGAGCAGGAACATTACTCCTCCCCTGATAAAAATTCATAATTCTTATTTTTGCATTAACATTCCAACATGGGTACATATGAACAATATTGGCAGAATGTCTGGACGTGTGCACGTTTGCACATCCGCTCATGCCCACATGTCCACGTGTCCTAGTTTCCATGTGGCTATGCCCAGCATGGCAAAAAAAAGGATGTGCGTGCATCATGCACAGCCCACTGCATGCAGATTGGCTAGAAAGCTGTCACATCACTCCCAACGGTGCAAAAACAAATGCACATTTGATTCCTGTCACTCCCCTCGAATCTGGGTTCGCCATGTGTTTTTTGAAAAGGTTCACATTCATGCAGGTCCAGGAAAAACCCATGATGAGGGGTGGAATTAGCGACAGAACCAGAATGAAGACGGGTTCAACATGTAAGCGGTGGGAAGCCCTTGCACAAACTGCATTTTTTGGCATAAATAGCACAAGTTTTATTGATGGTGGGGATTCGGTTGCTAATCCAGGTTGCTCTGGACCTGCCACCATCTGAAAAATAAAATCCATTTCCCCTCCCCTCACTTTTATTGCACATCCCTACAAAGCATACAAGAGCTGACTAATAGATAAAGGACAGATGTTGGATCAAGTTTCAGGGTCTCTCAGGACCTTTCAGCAGTTTTCTTGATGAGTTGACTGAGGCCTGGAACAAGATTCTTATTGAAGCCATTGACCATATCCAGTGGTGGGATCCAAAAATTTTAGTAACTGGTTCCCTTGCCAGCCCCCCTTCAGCAAAGGGGGCAGAGGCGTACCTTGGCAAACCTGAGCCCTGGGCAAAACCTGAGTTGGTGCCCCCCATGGGCAGCCACCCCACCACGACCCCAAAATTGTTTTTTGAACCAGGTCATTCCTAAATCATCATCACATTATAGAAAATGCCCCAACTCACAAATCTGAACACAGCAATGGTGAAACACATAGGTTATTTGATAGAGACTGGTGAGATAAAAGGTACGAAAGGCTGAGAATCAATGAATTGCAGTACCTGAAAGGGATTAACCCAGTTCAGGGAGTTACATTATTAGTCGCAATTGCTATATGGAACCTTCACGTTCAAAGGCAGTATGCCTCTCGAGGAGGCGAGGGCATGGAGATGGAAAAGCGGACCCCATTAGTAACCCCCTCTCGGCACACACAAATAATTAATAACCCACTCTCGGGAACTGGTGAGAACCTGCTGGATCCCACCTCTGACCATATCGCTTCCCAGCACCTTGTACACCTATGTTCTTTCTCTGCTGCTTGGTTTAACAAGAAGTTTACAGAAATGAAAAGGATACTTAGATAGCTAGAGAAATCTTAATGGTGAGTTCATGATGAGGCATCATGAACATATAATAGAGTCCAGTTGAAGGTCTATGAAGTAGTGACATAAACAGCTAAGAATTTTTTTTCTGCTTCTATTGTGTCTGCTAATTCACATCTCACACAATTATTTATAGTATTTTGACAACTGATCTCCCTAATGGAAGAGTCCCAAAGTAATAGCAATTCAATCTTCAGCTGTGACTTGTGTGTGAATCTTTGTGGATGAAGTCTTGAAGCTCTGCCAGGATCAGTTTTAATGCAAAGGGTGTAATGGAAGCTCCATTGCCATTGTCTGATCTTCTTCTGCTTGCTCTCATTGTCAGATGTTGAAAAGGTCCTACTGCTGTGAAGGTAACGACTTGCTTCTTGGATCCCATTGTGGTTCATGAAAACTAGCCAGGATGTGATAGGTGGAGGAGATTATTAATTTGTTTTTTGCTCGGAGGTGTTTTTTCCTTGGAGTTAGACCTTTGTTGGAAAAGCCTTCTTTATGCAAAAAGGAATTAGCTCAGTATCCAATTTACCGTATATACTCATGCATAAGTCAAGTTTTCAGCCATTTTTTCAGGTGGAAAAATGCTCTCCTCGACTTATACATGAGTCACGGGGGCTGCCCAGCTGGCTGGGGAAGAGGGGAGATCTTCCCCTCTTTCCTAGCCAGCCAAGCAACCTCCATGCAAGAGAGGAGCCCCAGCCAGCAGCCCCAGTCGAGGGCTGCTGACTTGGGCACCCTTTGTTTCCATGGAGGCTGCCCAGCCTAGCGACCTCCATGGAAGAGAGAAGCCCCAGCCAGCAGCAGCCAGCAGCAGTACTAACTAAGCTGATGAATTTCCCACCCTCGACTTATACACAAGTCAATTAATTTTCCAAGTTTTTTGTGGTAAAATTAGGTGCCTCGACTTATACTCAGGTCGACTTATACATGAGTATATACGGTACCATTTCTGGGAAAGGTAATTGAGAGAGTAGTCACCAAACAAGACAAGGTTTTCCTAAATGAGATGTTGGAACAAGAACCAGTCCAGTCCAGTTTCTGGACTGGGTTCAGGACTGGGACAACTCTTGTGATCCTCATGGATGACATCTGGCTCCAATTTGACAGGGGCAGGTCAGTGCTTCTGATATTACCATATGACCCAGTTTATCATTCAACTATGTAAAGCAGCAGCAGTGGCATAGTGGTTAAGAGAAGGTGCATTCTAATCTGGAGGAACAGGGTTTGATACCCCACTCTGCTGCTTGAGCTGCGAAGGCTTATTTGGGGATTTCAGATTAGCCTGTGTACTCCCACATATGCCAGCTGGGTGGCCTTGGGCTAGTCACAGCTTTTCAGAGCTCTCTCAGCCCCACCTTCCTCACAGGGTGTTTGTTGTGAGGGGGGAAGGAAAAGGAGATTGTAAGCCCCTTTGAGTCTCCTACAGGAGAGAAAGGGGAGATATACATCCAAATTCTTCTTCTTCTAAAGCTTCACTGAGGTTGTGTGATACTGCCTTATCTTGGTTTGCCTCATTCTTTCAAAGACACAGTCAGAAGGTACCTATTGGATACTGAAGATCCACATGGCTGCCTCTGACTTATAGGGTCCCTCAGGGTTCGATCTTGCCTCCATTGTTTTGCAATATCTGTATGTGTCCTCTAGCAGAGTTCATCAGGAAGTTTGGGGATGGTGTGCTGATGACACCCAGCTATCCCTCAAGCTGGATGATCAGCCCAAGGTCACTCTCAGCCCTGACTCAGCACCTAGATGCTGTGGTTGAGGCAGGATGGGCTGAAATTAAATACAGCTGAGACTAGAATCCTGTGGCTACAAGGAAACAGATGCCTCTTTCATTCAGCATCTCATAGACCACAGTCATGGTCTTGCAGATTTCTTCCCATTTGGGCTGTATAAAAATCAGATCTCCAACATGATGGAATGCTAATGAAAAAAACATCTGAGTAGATATTGAAATTCAAGGCTTTAGTCCTTCACAGGTTGGAGCTCTTATTGCTAGTTTGAGCCTGGAGCTCTTATTGCTAGTTTGAGATAAAAACTTGCCAGATCACTACTCTTTCCACTCAAGCTGTATTGCTGTGGGAACTGTTCAGACTGTGGTGATATTTCATAGGTCAATTATAATACATCTATAGCCTTGTATGTTTTATAAAACCTTGTTCTTAATTATTTCTAAATGCACAAATTGCTTCTGTATTCTTATCAGTGAAAGAATTGCTTGAGCCTACTATTATATGCTTGAGTGTTTAACTTTTGAAATGTTCCTATATTTATTCTTTTCTTCATATGATCAATATTTTTCTGTCTTTTAAAAGAGTGCCTTTTAATGAATACTTCTGAGGTTTTTTTTATTTATTTGCATATTTAGCTCAGATTCTCCTGATGAAGTGTCAATGCATACGGGTCTTGAGTTGAAATAAAATGAATTCTTCCACTGCACAAATTGTCTATTCAATGGCATCATATCACTACTAAGCACTCTCCCCAACCTCCACCTGCAAATCTCCAGTTGGCAAATTCAGCAGAGGCCCAGGGCCTCTAATAGCCATGAGGCAAGAAGCTAAGAAAAGCATGCTTGTTTTCGCTCCAAACTCAGAAGGGAATGGAGCTAGTGGAGAAGAGGTGTAATAGGGTGGTAGTCAACTTTTGTCCCTCTTTGTATGAGGCCAAGGAAAGGCAGTTCAGCCCAAATGGTCCCTGGTGTACGACTGCCATGCCTTGGACTCGACTGTTTTCTGAGTTTTTGCCACTGAGATAAATAGTTAGCACTAATATTATTACATCAATTCAAGGACGTAGGTAAGGGGGAGGGGTTTCTCGGGTTCAAATCCCCATTGCATGTCTGAAGCTCCGCCCCCGTTTGTGGTTTCTTTGGTATTTTAGTGGGTTTTTCTGTTTTTGGCTTGTAGGGGGTGCAGTTTTTAGACTAGCAGCACCAAACTTTCCGGGGTTGTTTGGGTGACTCTCCTGATGATCCTACCCAAGTTTTGTGAAGTTTAGTCCAGGGGGTCCAATGTTATGGACTCCCAAAGGGGGTGCCCCATCCCCCATTGTTTCCAATGGGAGCTAATAGAAGATGGGGCTACATGTTTGAGGGTCCATAACCTTGGACCCCATGAATCAAACTTCACCAAATCTGGAAGGTATCATCAGGGGAGTCTCTTACTGGTATCACCCATGTTTTTTAAAGTTTGGTCCAAGGGGTCCAAAGTTATGGACTTTCAAAGCAGGTGCCCCATCCCCCATTGTTTCCAATGGGAACTAATAGAAGATGGGTGCTACACCTTTGAGAGTCCATAACATTGGACCCCCTGAACCAAACTTCACCAAACCTGGGTGGTATCATTAGGAGAGACTTGTAAAGATACCCTGAAATTTTGATGCTGATAGCTTAACAATTGCACCCCAGACAGCAGGTAAACCCCAAATTTCCCCAGATTCCCTAGATTCTCTTTTTAAATCTTCCCTTCGGCATGGATTTAAAGGGAGAATCTGAGATTCCCAATTTAAACATTGAAAGTGATCCTGTTTCAGGGGGAGATAATGCACCCCAAAACAGCATCACTTTCAATGTTGTTTTAACTGGGGACCCCAGATTCTCCCTTCAAGGTGGGTTTAAAAGGAGAAGGAGGAGGAGTTTGGATTTATATCCCCCCTTTCTCTCCTGTAGGAGGCTCACAGGGGCTTACAATCTCCTTTCCCTTCCCCCCTCACAACAAACTTACTGTGAGGTGGGTGGGGCTAAGAGAGCTCCGAAAAGCTGTGACTAGCCCCAGGTCACCCAGCTGGCGTGTGTGGGAGTGCAAAGGCTAATCTGAATTCCCCAGATAAGCCTTCACAGCTCAAGCAGTAGAGAGGGAAATCAAATCCAGTTCCTCCAGATTAGAATGCACCTGCTCTTAACCAGTACGCCACTGCTGCTCCTATATATAACACCAAACAAAAAGGAGAATTTGGGCTCTCTAGTTTAAACACCATTGAAAGTGATGCTGTTTGGGGTGGATTCCAGCATCACAGCGGCCGCCCATGTGGGGGGGGGGGCAAAACTCAGATTTTTCACCGAACTCCATTTCCCTAGCTATACCTCTGCCCAGAGGGGAGGGCAGAAGGGGCTGCCGGCTGGGAGCCCAGTTGGTGGGGGGCGGGAGGTGGGGCAGGGGAGTCTGCTGTCCCCGGCCTCGGAGAGCTGTTATTATAAACACTGAGGTTGGGGCGGGGCTTGTGGGGGTGTGGCCACGCCTCCAGGGGCATGTGGGGGCATGGCCCCCGAACCCCCCATAAAAAATCTATACCTACGTCCCTGCATCAATTGCCCATAAATAATGTCCAATAGTTTAAATAACTTTCAAACGATGTAAAAGAATCAAATTGGGAACCCCTGCAACAAAAATGAGCTGAATAAACGGAAATGACATATGGGCTAAAAGAAGCCAAAAAAGAGGGCACACTTCTGCAACTTTAATTAGCATTTAAGGAACTTCAGAGATTCTGGACCAAATAATTGACTTACTTGTAATAGAAGAAAAGGTTCTTGACTCTGCATTGTTTAACTTGCAAGAAAGACTCCAAAAACCTTATGAGTTTCTAATTGCTCATAACATTCTGTGAAGATGAATCTTACTGCAAAATTGAGGGCTTGTAAAACATGTGTACTTGGTAGGGTTTGGTTGTTTGTTTGCTTTAGATTTGTTTTTAAATGCTGTGATTAATGAGAGATTCTAAACCACTTCCATATTTCATGTATTAGCTGCTCTGGGAACAGCGAGAAGCAGAATTATAAACTACATGCATACCTTTTAAAATAATGCCGGTAGGAAGCTTCCCTGCATTTTCAGTGTGTGCAAGAAACATTTGTGTTTGCTTTGGAAATGCCTGAGAATGAATTCACATGCACCCACTGCCCAGCACACAATATATATGACAAATACAGTAGTTGTCAAGAGGCGGAATCAGCATCTGCTCCCTTGTCATAGTGTTTGCAAATTGAGAAACATACTGGGGCTCATTCCGCACAGGCAAAATAATGCACTTTCAAACAACACATTTGAAACTTCTGAGGGGCTGAGCTTGGCTTGGAGGGCAAAATGATGCTGATGTCTTGAATGAGCCAGGGAGAAAAAAGCCTTCTTCCACCATGAACTCCTAGTGGAGAATTCATCAACAAATACAACAGAATTATTTATGCTGATTCAAAAAGTTTATATACCATATACATTTTGGAGGGCAGAATAATATAACAATAACTGAAATACATTAGAGAAGGAACATTTGTCACTTTAGGGAAAATATTATATACATACTTGAAGCTAGCAAATTGCAATTACAATTAAAATAGCCACAAAATCACAGGATATTTAACTAGGCACTGAGTTAATGGGCAGTAGCTTAGATTTTTAGTGCAGCCGAAATGTATTTGACAACTGCCAGAGAGATATTCATTTCTAGACAGAACATTAAGTTCAGTAGTAATTCTTCAAACAGTGAAGAAAAGTTGTGAGGTATGGATCATAAAATTGTGTTTAAAGAAATCAGCATAGCCACATCAAATGGCATGTATATAAAGAATTCTACTGAGAACATTAGGAGTGCCAACAATTAATTTACTTCACTCTTCTTTCAGCACTGGAACTACTAATCTAAATCAGAAGACCTCAAAAAAAGGCAAGGCCCATCTGGGAGGCCTGTAGAGAAGTAGAAAAAAAAGTTGTTTACAGAAGTCAATTCAAAAGTCCCAAGATGACAATCCATGTAATGAGGGTTGCCAACTTTGAAGAGGTGTTGGTTTTTATACCCTGCTTTTATCTACCTTTAAGGAATCTCAAAGTGGCTTAAAATCACCTTCCCTTCCCTTCCTGCAACAGGCATCTCGTGAAGCATATAGGGCTGAAAGAATTCTGAGAAAACTATGACTAGCCCAAGGTCACCTAGCAGGCTCCCTGTGGAGGAAGAGTGGGGAATCAAACCAGGTTCTCCAGATTAGAGTCTGCTGCTCATATGGAGGTCTGGGAAATCAACTTCAGTTCTCCAAATTAGAGTCCACTTCACTAAACCGCTACAGCACACTGGCTTGGGGAATTCATGGTACTTTAAAGGTAAGGCTTGAAAGAGTAGAATTTAGGAGGGGAGAGGGGTAAGTGGAATGTGAATCCATAGAGATTACCCAAAAGTGCCATTTCTCCCAGGGAAACTGATCTCTGTAGTCTGGAGATCAGTTGCAACTGCAGAAAAACCCCAGACCTTTTATTGGGACCAACCCAATGACATATAACCTTGTACAAGCTTTTGAGTTTACCAGAATTTTTCTTCAGGCTGGATGTTACCCAAAAAAAACCTGTATAGAAAGAGATTGGGGAAGGGATAATGCCTCAGGACATGGTGTCAAGTTCTGCTAAAACCTGTAGTGTGTGCTAGATGTATAACAGATTCAAACAGAGCTGGTTTCAAGTTACTCCAGGTGAGAGGCAATAAATCTTCTCTCCATAGTTTTTTTTTAAAAGTCCAACAAATGTCTCTGATATCTCTCTAAACTAGTGAAGAAAGAAATCACTTGGAAGTCATTATGCTAACTTGAGAGATAAATTTAAGGTGTTGCACAAGGTTTAGAGTCAATTGAAGCCAAATTAGGAAGTTTTACCTCTTATTGCATTCTCATAGCCATAATCTCTTGCTAGCTGTATTAGTCACAGATGTCAGGTAATTCTCTTATTAGCTGAATTTAGGTATCATAGGATTAAAAAATATGTTCTTTACAGTCCTGCCCATCCCAAAGCAAAAGAAGCAGGCATTCTCAGATAAAGTTCCATAGAAGAGAAAAATAAGAGTTTGGATTTATGCCCCACTTTTTCAATCATAAGGAGCCCTGAAGGGGCTTACAAATTCATTTCCCTTCCTCTTCCCACATCAGGCATCCTGTGAGGGACTTGGAGCTGAGAGAATTGTCACCCAGTAGACTTCATGTGAAGGAATAAGGAAATAGATCTGGTTCACCAGATTGGAGTCCATTGGTCATGTGGAGGAGTGGGGACTCAAAGCTTGTTCTCCAGATTAGAGTCCGCACCACACTGGATTTTAAAACCACACTGGCTCTTATAGTATCCGTGGGGTGGGTAGCAACTGAAAAAGTAATTTCATTAGGGTTGCCACCTATGGGTTGGGAAATACTGGGAGATTTTTGGGGTTGAAGTCTAAAAAAAGCAGGGTTTAGGGTGGAGAGAGACCTTCTAAAGTGGCCATTTTCTCCAGGGAACTGATCTCTGGACGATTTCCCACTTCAATTGAAAGCGGAGGCAGACCGTGCTCATAAGAAACGGGTGTTCTTGAGCGTGGGTTAATGCCTCCCCACCCCAGTCAGCCTTCACCCTTCCTCCCTCCCTCCAGAGACCGTTCTTCCCTTGTGCGCTCTCCAGCCCACAGCGCCGGCGACTTAACCCGGGGGGGGGGGCGGAGGGCGATCCACGTTCAGAGCTAGCAGAGGGGAAAGGCTCATGCAGGGTTTCCCTTTTCCCAAAGCAGCCGCCCTTCCATGCAGTGGGAGCCGGAAAAAGACACGTGCTGGGAGGGAGTCACTGTGAAGAAGCCGGCTGGGAATCAGGTGGCTGGCTGCGTTGTCACCAGTGGTGCAGTGGGGAGTACACCGCAACCCCGGGTTACTTGCCGTGAGTACCCCGCACCAAACAGTGAGTGGGGAAACAGCCTCTATTGCCCTGAGATCAGTTGTAATCCCAGGACATTTCCACCACCTTCTGGAAGCTAACAACCCAAAATCCCAGGGATTCCTACTTCTGCACAAGCTGTATTCCAGAAGAATGGCTCTTACATTTATGAACAGGGCTGGTACTCAGAGGTAGAGCTTGTGTTTTGCATGCATAAAGCTCCCTATTTAATCCCCAGCACATTGTTAAAAGGATCTGGTAGTAATTTCAGTTCCGTTTATTCAAAGAAAATGTCCCAAAAGCCCATACAGTTTCTGACTCGTAAAATGTTGCTATTGAATCTCTGTTACACAAGGAGACTATAAGACTATGTTGATACAAAATATATTAATATAAAAAGAATTAACACATACAGAGAAACATAGAATTGGATTAAGTTAAGATTAAAATTGAAATTTATCATATAGAGAGCAATGCTTTGGTGCAATGACTTAGAGCAGCTGAAATATATTTAGCAACAGCTTCTGTACCTTTTTTGGATTACCTGAAAAAAAATTTAAAATATTGTAATCCAAAGACTGGTTTGGGTACATTGCCAGAAAAGAAGCAAGCAGGAAAAAATCTGGGTTGCAAGGAAAGAAAAAGTGAGAAATTTACTCCAGTGTTTGTATTCCACAAGTGCATTGTCTCTTCTCCCAGCAGAGCTCTATAAACCTGCCATTAAACTCTGCCAAAGGCAGTGTATTAAAATGAGTCATTGAAAAAAAGCCTTTGATAGATGGGAATTGTATGATAGAATTAGTAATTACCACAGGTAAATGGGGATGAAGACATAAAGCACAAAAGCAAATGAGAACAAACTCACATAGCATTAGGAAAAAGATACCACCAATCAAGTTAGTCAAGCCTCCCAGTCATGGAAATACACGCTTTATTTAAACACGGGGCTGTTAGATTAGTCAAAGAGAAGCACATATCAATATATATATATATATATTTATAAAAAAAATAAAAAAATTATGTACTTATTTGTCTATGAGCTGCTCTCAAACACCATAAAAGGATTTGCTCAAAACCACAGCAATAGTGGTGGCAAAGAATCTGATAAGGCAAGAATTAGCCTATATTTAATTGCTGCTGGAGTCAGTGCAGATGATATAATAGTGACAATTTCATCAGAGTCCACTAGCACCATAAAGATCATAAAGAAATTTCCAAGGTATAAGCTTTTGAGAGTCAAAGCTTTCTTCACTAAATACCTGACAAAGAGAGCTATGATTTTCAAAAGTGCATATTTGCTGGAAATCTTGATGGTCTTTAAGATGCTCCTGGACTCAAACCTTGCTTTTCTACAGCAGACCAACAAAGCAACACACCTGATACTGATTTATTGTCACTCTGGCGTGTTTTCATTGAAGTTTCAGAACTGTCTTTAATAGTGGCCTCATGGACAGCATATTACATCAATCAAGTATAAAGATAAAAAGAGAGGGAAAAAGGAATATTTGTTTATTCAGAGTTCTCAAATCTACTAAAGCTGTTCTCAGACATAAAGATAATTGACTCATGAACAATACATAGTGGAACTATGTTCTGGGCTACTTTTTCATGAGCAGGGTTCATATTCAAGAATCAACTGAACATCATCCTTTCATTCACTGCAGAGCAAAATTTTCAAATGTTTGAATCAAATATGTCTTCACATCCATCAGAATCCATTGGTTCATGGATAATAATTGGACAGAAAGAAATTATTCTCAAGCAACTTGGGAGAACCACATTTCGGCCACTAAAGATTCCATAGTGCTCTTTGCCATAGCTGTGGTGGACATTTTCCCTGCTGTTATAACTCTGTAATGAAAAGTAAATTATTTGGTTGCAGTTTGCTTACCAATGTCTGTTGCTATGGGTGTACAGTTAAAATAGCAGCCAGCCGGTCAGCTACCATAGAAAACTGAAGTTGAGAAATTAGCATATCCATTCTTGTAATATATAATCATGTGTGTAAAAAGAGGTCTCCTGTAGGAATGTGGCATGACTCAGAAGTTAAAATTATAGGATAGTTCAAGCAACTTGCATTTGCTCAGAATCTAAAAAACCAATAAAAAGACGAATGAGAACCATAACACCGTATAAACTGTATTGACCAGAAGGTTGCTGGGAATACATGAAATTATAAACATTTCAATGTTAAAGGCAAATGCTTACATGGTTAGTACTTTTTTTCTTTCCCAAGTAGCAGGAAGCATGAAAAGCAGGTCTCATAGTAGAAGGTCAATCAGAGAATTCTACTATAAACAAATCATGGGAATAACTCCCAGGGAACATGACACTGTACCCTCTTTATTTTGATGTGTTTTCTTTACTCAGATGGTTAACTAAACACTGAAAATTTATTACTGGAGACACTGAAAATTTATTACTAGAGATTTTAACAGTGTTTGGCCTTGTAGATATGCAGCACAACCATTAAAACCCCCCAACAACAATGGTACCCTGACATTGGCGGCCACAGACCAGCCAGAGGTAATTGCTGTTATATTATTATTCAAAATGACAAAGTCCCACCTAAGAATCCATTTCCTTTTTAAAAAGTGAAACAATTCTAAAGCAGAAGAAAAATAATGGAAGTAAGCTACAAGAAGTTCCAAGATTCTCTTAGTGGAAACTACCGGTAGTTATCCAAAGAACTCTAACGGCTTCATTACGTGAAAGCTAGGATAGAATTCTGACTTACCATTTCCATATGTTAAAATGTTCGAAACCTGTAAAAGCTCTGAGCTGAATACGTGCTTATAAAACTTATAGTGACTAAAATGTAGTTCCTATGGTATGAATAATGCAAAAATTTAAAGTTTAGAGGTGATGATAATCATCTAACATCAAAAAAGAATCTGAAAAGAAAACCACTGATTCTGTCCTTGGAGAACAAAAAGAGGAAGGAGTAGGCTCACCATCTGGGGAGGATGGAAGGTCCCTCTGTCATTCACACACACACACACACACACACACAAATATTTCCACAGGGACCTACATGTCTATTATTAAAAATACCTACACCATTATGGTTGGAACCCACCAGCTTTTCCATTGGTGCAAGATAGAAGAAGGGCCCCTTTTGACTCCCTCTAATCTATTATAGGGACTGCAGGACACCTGTGGATAAAAAGCCACATGGGAGGAAGTTACAGTGAAGAAAATAATCAAAACAGATTGGCCCTATCTATCACATTTTGTAGCCTGACCTTCTTCCAAGAAGCTCACAGTATCATTCAAGGTTTTTCTATCATTCACATTCCCTTCATAATAATACTGCGAGATAGATTTAGGCTGAGAGAGTATGATTGGCCCACAGTCACCCATTGAATTTCATGACAGAATAGAAGATTTAAACTTGATTCCTGTACTCTAATCATCCTACAATACTGACTTTTCCCTTAAATGTCAGTGGAAAAGCTGGAAAAATCTGATGAATTTCTAGCATTGCCAGGCATCTAGCAGGCATCCAGTGAGACGGGACATAGGGGATACCATCAGCAATGGCATGATGTCACATCCAGGGGAAACCTGGAAATGACGCTACACTTATTTAGGAATCACCAGAAATTACACTGTGTTGTCTGCTAATGTCATTTTTTCTCTATTTTTTCTAGCAGCTGCTTGGAGTGGCAACAGGAAGTAGAGATTTCCATTGGAGTCTCCTGCCACATTTGATAATCTGGCAGCTGTGTACATTTCTTTCTTAAAACATTAATTTGGAATTTATTCAAAAATGGGCCATTGAATTTTTCTACGAATCTTTCACGATGAAATAAATTAGCCCTCCCTGGCCAACATTGAACAATGAAACAGAGCCACTTAGCATGAGAAAGTATTGTCATCCTAATCAGAATTGCATTGTTCTAAATCCTATTGACTTCAGAGCTCATGACTGTATCATACATTCTAGTTTTAAAATATACCCCTTAAAACGTAAACAAGGGAATATAACAAACACATGCACAATCACATGTACCATTAACACATAGAACCAGTCACGCAAATAAGCTGTTACTCTCTGTCAAATATATAATCATGACAGACGTTTGTATGCTGCTATACAATATGTATAGCAGACCTGTGGATTGGCTTTGAAATAGCCAATTAATATTGTTGGATGCACAACATGACCATCTGGACTTCAGAAGATCACCTGAAAATGCAACTAAGCAAAAATGAAGATATACTTTTTCTGTATAAAATCTAAGATGACTGCTATATTCCCACATACCATACTCTAATTCCGCAGAAAGATAACATAATTAGAAGGTCTATTTAAGAAACCCTCACTATCATCTCTGTCTTGACTTGAGAAAGGCTCTGGAATCATATGCATAGCTAAATGCTGGACAATTACAGTTATCACTGGCAGGAAGAATAACTGTTTGGGAACAAGAAGATCTTCATTTGAAACTGGAATGGTACATCATAAATAAAGATATAGTTTTACAGATACCTCAAGAATAGAAAAGTATAACTGCAGAAGACCAGATAATTAATTTTTCCAGTCTCAACAAACTTCAATGCCTAAAGAAAACATTTACAGTCCCATCTAAAAGTTCAGATGTGGTGGCACAGCTGAACCAGCCCATTGTATCCAAGGAGGATTTCCAGCAGCATGGGGAGGCTAAAAACACAAAAAAGCCTCCCCACCAATGGAAATCCCCCACTGCGCTTGATGGATTTACACATTGAAAAGGTGGCATAAGTTCAAAGCCCCCCACCCCCACCCCCATGAGCGCAACAGGGGCAATGGCCAGATGGGAACCAAATAGTTTGGCTCCTCCTCCTGCCATATCTATGGACTGTCCCTGCTACACCAGCAATGAGGTTAAGGGATGCTGACACAGCATTCAGCTCCACCTACCACCACCATGGAGGGCGTGGAAGTTGTCCACCAGTAAATTCACTTCTCTGCCGGGGCAAGTTCCCCAGGGAGGGCAAATCTGCCAGCATGATCCCATGCTTTCCCAGTGGCAGATTTGACTCTCCCTTGAATGGGATCGTAAAGCTAAAAAAAAAGCACAAATCCATTCAAATACTTTTAAACAAATATTGCTGCTGTTATTGCATGAACATTTAAATAACTCTAGTTAATAATTGAAAGCCAGCGTGGTGTAGTGGTTAAGAGTGTCAGACTCTAATCTAAGAAAGTTCAATTCTCCACTCCTCCAGTGACCTTGACCTGGGTGACCTTCAGCCCGTCACAGTTCTCTCAGAACTCTTTCAGCCCTCCCCTCCCCAAACCCTGACTTCTCAAAACCTCCAGCTATTTCTCAACCCTAAGCTAACAACCCTATCTCTAAGGGATGGTCTATTTGTAACCACCAATGTCAAAGTTATTTTATTTTTAAATCAGTGGTCTGCCTTTACAACAGCTATTCTGAAATGAGTGAGGTGCTTCACATGTTAGATTCCTTCTCATAACCCAGTTCTTCCTGACTCCTGCTACTCAGAGTATGAAAAGGTCATATAGGTCTAGAAAAAAATATTGATTGTGGTTTCTATTCAAAATAATTACATTATAAGGTTTATCTTCATTTTCTTTCCTCTCAGGGCTTACTAGTGAAACAGAATCTCAAGACCTGCTTCCCTGTCAACTAGAACTTTAGAAAAATGTGGATAAGCTGTAAACCTTTACATCTTGAGTAATTTTCTATTTTTTCCCTAAATTACAGTATACTGGTTAGCTTATAAACAAAAGTACAGACTGTTAATGACAGATTTCCTTTATTTTTGCTTTGAATTTCCTTTTGAAGACATAGGGGAAAAAGAGACGTTCAACCCAAATTTAGCATTTGCCAGCCATTTGGCACTCTGTATAACCATAGATAATTTCTGCATTCCAGTGGTATCCGTTTGTACAGAAAAGTTTTATTTCACCCATGAGATTATGGGTAATGTGAAAAAAAACAGTAAAAATGTTTGAGGATACTTAGCATAAACATTTTCCCTGTCTACAAAAATGGAGGGGGGTTGAATTAGCCCAAAGCATTTAGTAATTAAGAAAAAATGTATTCCAAAATATATCCTCTCTCCCCGCCCCTGTTAACCTGACACTTTTCAGTACAGATCATCAGAAAGTTCTCAAATAACAGAACTCAAGCAGCAGAACTTTTTCATAGTAAGAAATGACAAAGCTAGTTAATAAGAAAAATAGCCACCCATTTATGGGTGATTGGAATAACAATTCAAAAGCATGAATATTTCTGAATTCATAGAAGGAACAGCCTTCTTCTATGACAGCAAAGAAAATGTATTTTTATTGCTGCCAAGCGGTGGTTGAGGGCTATACCCTTATTACAGAGATTCCATTCCCCTGACAAGGACAGGGCATCCCTTGCCTCCAGTTCCTATTGCCCACCATTGCTCTAAGCCAGTGGTGGTGAACCTTTGGCACTCCAGATGTTATGGACTACAATTCCCATCAGCCTTTGCCAGCATAGCTAATTGGCCATGCTGGCAGGGGCTGATGGGAATTGTAGTCCATAACATCTGGAGTGCCAAAGGTTCGCCACCACAGCTCTAAGCCGTAACAGCAGCTGAGAGGAGGGAGAAGTTAAGTGGGCAAAACAGTGGGCAGTTGAGTAAACTCAACCCCAGTACTGCTGCTCCCGTACAATTGCTTTCCAGAAACAAAATGAAAACATTTGGAGATCCAATCATATTTCTCATGTAGCATTTCTTATACATAATTAACTGATTCATTCAGAATTATCACCAACTGTCAAAAAGAATAAAAGACAAAATATCTTAGCAAAACTAAGAAATAATTGAATTATTAAATGGTTTGAAGACGATGATGTTTTTGGCCTCTTGAAAATAGTGATCATAATGCAGCTATGTTTCAGTCTCATGGAGTAATCCAGATCAAACAGGCAGCTGAGGATGGAATTGCTATTGTGCTGCCGTGCTGCCTCTAGAGGACTTGCCCGGCAGTGCAGGGAGCCAGGAAAAAAACCAAAAAAACTTCCCTGGCTAACCAAAAGGCCTCCATAGGGAAATATGGAGTCATGTCACCCAAAAAGGTTCTGTAAGTCCACCTGGTCCACTATTGACATTCCTAGGGCCAAAGCCCAGTGGGAACTGACTAATATCAGCTCTGCCTCCAGGAACACCAATGGAATGCCCCCAGTTGAATCAGACTACAAATTAGGTCCAGAAGCAGGCCAGGTTCCAGGGAGTTTTGCGGTTCCCTGTTTGCCCTCTTGGCTGGCAGAAGTGCCACGTATGCTGTCTGGAAAAGCATATGCGTGAGCAAGAGCCCAGGCTGCCACCTATGGCAGTTCAGCCCCAACCCCCATCTGGATTGGGCTGCCCAACACATTCACTAGAAACCCTCTGGAATATTTCTGAGCAAATAAGTTTAATGTTGTGCTGCCTGTCTCATTTAATGGGCTTAAAGTGCCTTGCTTTGTCTCAGTTGTGCTCAATATAGTCAGGATTTCTAACAATACCTCCTGCCCACTGGTGGGATTCAGGAGGTTCGCACCACTTCAGCAGAACCGGTTGTTAAAATGGTGCTTGTAAACAACCAGTTGTTAAATTATTTGAATCCCACTATCGGAACCGGTAATTACATTATTTGAATCCCACCACTGCTCCTCCCCCAAGTGTCCCACTAGGGATTGTAAAATTGTCTGGACTGATAACGGGGTAGCAATGGAAAAAATAAGAATGAGTCCCATTACAATGGTTCTACACACAGTAATTCTTGTTATATTGGTCTCAGTGCTGAATATGCATGTAAAAGGCACAAAAACTTATGCTTAACAAATGTGGTATTTGACCTGTGTTGACAACATTACTAATATCATCATGAAACATAAAAAATCATCAACATAAATATTCTTGAATTGTGTGTGTGTGTGTGTTTGAAATGTTACCTTAAATTGAATAAGAACAGGGCTTCAAGCCTTGCTGTGAATTTTGCTCCATTACAAATGTATTTGTTTCTAATGCCCCTGTTTTTTTAGTCTTCCACAGTCAGCATAAGTTTATTACTCTCCTATCCAATTTCATTCCAAGCTTACACTCAATCTTTCTGAAAGAAAATATGGCATATGTAACTGGTGAGTCGCACTGTGCTTCCTACTGGAACATCAAATAAAAACACCCTAACGTCACAGACGAGAGTTAATTGTTAATTGTTCATAAAAATGTCATTAGTCTGTAACTATTCTTAGCTTCTTTATAAATAAACAAATTGAGAGCAATGATGGCATTTTAATGAAGGCAAGTTGTTTAAAAGGTTTGTTATCTGGAAGCCTCCATGAAACAGTGACGTTCATTTTTCCTTTTCAGACCATTCTATATTAGAGTTTCTAAAGAAAAAGAGCTAAGTTTTTTTTCCTCATCCATATTCAGCAGTTCTGGCCTGTACTGTACCACTGTATTGTTTATTTGTTGGGTTTTATAAAAAAGAGTTCATAATCACATTCCACCTCTGCTTGAATCATTCATTCAGAGTGACATGGCAAGTGGACAGATCTGGGGGTGGAAGCTGATAAGGCGAAAGGAAAAACACAAAAATAGTTCCTGTAGAAGTGGAATAACTTGTTTCAGTTGCTTTATCTTTCTCATTGAGAAGGGGGGAGGGGCAGAGCCGTTAAGCAGAAGCTGTTTTTCGCTGAAGTAAGATGCTCTAAAATTCATACCCCTAAAACTGATTCTCCACAGGACATCATTCTTCCTACTTTCCCCAGAAACCTTCAAAATGGGCAATTCACAAACACTACAAAAAGTACAAAACTGTGCAACGTTTAAAGAGAATGACTGCTGTCACTGAAAGACAAATCCAAACCTGCACACCAGGTCCCTCTCTCAACGCCCTAAAGAGGAAACCCCAAAAAGTGAGCCAAGTACCGTATTATTTATCAGCCTAATTCTTCCTGGAAGCTACCCTCTTTTAGACTCAGCAAGGGATGATAAGGTTGACCTACCTCACAGAGTTGTAAGGAATACAAAAAGTCCATGGGTATGAAGTACCTTGAACCCTAGAAAATGTTGTGCTAATGTTAAGGATTAAGATTACTGCTATTCATGTCACAATGAGAGACCAGTGCTGCAGAATTTTCCTTTCTGTGCATCACTTAAAGGTGTACAAGTCCTAGCAAACACCATTTCTCTACCTTTCAAAGCCTGCAGGGTTGCCTTATTCACCCCACCTCTGTAACTATAATATCAACTTGCCAGGAACAAAATTCACCTCTGTAGAAACTAAACAGATACGTAAAGATTGAATCAATACCTTTGCATTATCTGATAAAGTAGAAACATGCCTATGAAACAGAAACATGGCAAACTTTTGCATTCTCTGATGAAGCAGAAACACAGCTATGCTGACTGTTCTCAACCACCCACCCACCCTGCTTCAGTCTTCTATCTGCTTCACTATCCCACTCTGCTTGCATGACTCCAAAGGGACCTTTTCCCTGGCCATGCCCCCACCCAGGTGTCCTTGAAAAACCAGAAGACATAGTGCATACATCCACAGTATTGCCAGAGGCGGTGGGGAGGCACGATACGCTGGGGGTGTGCTCCTGCAGGGGTGTGGTGAGGGTGTTCTGGGGCAGGGCAGGGTGGGGTGAGGGCATTCCGGGGCAGGCGAGGGCATGGCAGGGACGGAGTGCACTGGGTGCTTTTGCCCCTCGCTCCGTCCCTCAGCACTGCTAGCTGGCATCCAATAAATGTGAATGAAAAAGGTATTTTTCAAGTAACCAGGTGTACAGCATAATCAGGGCATCTGCAGAAAAGGAAGCTTTAGCAGGTGAGCTTATTGTATTGAGTAAGAAAAACTCATAAGCTACAGGGAGCTCTGCCTTCCTTTGCATCTTCCCATTCTATCTTTGCGTCATGCTAAACTACTTGTATGACATAGCAGGGGAAAGCCACATTACCTTGATCATTTCCTTGTTGTCTCAGTGACAAAAAGTTTTTTTTCCATGTTTACATGTTTCCCAAAGTAAGAAGTACTGCTTGTATTTGTTGCAGAATCAATCTGGGATGGACGAGGTGACAAAATTTTCAAATAGTTAGTCTATGAGGGGAAAATTACAAATATGGGTCTGTATCATCCCTGCCACATTGCTCAGTTAATGGCATCATTCTTCTGGTGCAGAAGGCTGGCTGAAGAAGCAGAAGATTCTTGAATTAATAAAGAACTTTAGTTGATGGCTAAATCTTCCTTGTTTAATAAAGGATGACAATTTCTTGTTTACTTGTGTGGGCTGAGAGATTTTCTGACACTGTCTCAGCAAGCTGTTCTTTTAGTGGTTTAATGTGTGGAAATAGGCAGCTAAAGTTTGTTGATAGCATGGTGATAAATAATATGACCTGGTAAATAACATCCCACTTGACCTCCATTAAGATAATAGGTCACTTCTTCTCCAGGCAATTGGTAACTTTATTTACCAAGCACAATCTCATTCCCATGTAAAACAAAACAATTGGGAGGAAAAATTGAAAGTTTTTTGTCTCAAAAATAGTCAAGAACTTTTTTAAAAATTGAAATGAGATAACCTATTTTGTCTAAACTTTTTTTACATTTGGCAGTATACCAATTTATTTGTTAATTTATTTATTCATTTTGGATTGATCTCCCACCCTATCTCTGAAGGGATCTGGTGTTGTGAGGGGGGAAGGGCAAGGAGATTGTAAGCCCCTTTGAGTCTCCTGCAGGAGAGAAAGGGGGGATATAAATCCAAACTCTTCTTCTTCTTCTTCTTCTCTAGTAGTAGGCATTATTCATTCATTCACTCACTCACTCACTCACTCACTCCATTCATTCATTCATTCATTCATTCATTCATTCATTCATTTGGTTCATCTATATTTTGCCTGTCTTCCCAGTGGGTACTTAAACCAGTTTACATCATTCTTCAGTTTTCTATTTTACCTTCACAACAACCCTGTGAGGTAAATCAGGCTGAAAATGGGTGGTTTGCCTATGATCATCCAGCAAGCTTCCATGGCATGAGTGGAGATTCAAACTTGGGTCTCCCAGATTCTAGTCTAATACTCTTAACCACTACTGTCAAAATTCATCCAACTTACTGTGACCCTTGCAAGTGGCTTTCAAGGCAAATGAAAAGCATAGTTGGTTGACTATTGCCTTTCTTTGTAGACTCTTCCTTGATGGTCTCCAATCCGTCAAGTAGTGGCTAACACATGATGAAATCAGGCAATTTCATGCCACTTTGCCTCCTAAAGTGCATCATGTACTCATGGGAAAATTCATCTTTCCTATTAAAAAAATAAAACATCTACTACCAGTCAATGCATAGTACTCAGCTAGATGAACTAGTTGTCTGACTTAATATAGGGCAGATTCCTACAATATTGTTAGTAACAGAAAATCCACAGACCTTGATACAAGTGTGGACAGAGGTAGCTGGAGTAGATACTGTATCTGTTTTATGCAGGCCAGTCCTTTTTAAGCTTGAGTTCATTACCTTGGTACAGTTCCTTTAGCCCAAGCAATCAATATTTATACCAAACTAGAAATGTTCTGATTGACCCATATCAGTGAACTGACTTTACAGTTTTTAGTTTGGAATATCTTCATTTTAGGTTTGATGTGACCACTTAATCTAGAATACCATATTGAGAGTGTGGCTACCACCAGAACCTGTAGCAGAGCAAGATTACATCAACCTGCCTTTTTCTAGAGGGTGTTATCGGGCCCCTTCCGCACATGCAAAATAATGCGTTTTCAAACCATTTTCACAACTGTTTGCAAGTGGATTTTGCTATTCCGCATAGCTTCAAAGAGCACTGAAAGCAGTTTGAAAGTGCATTATTCTGCATGTGCGGAATGAGCCATCATGTACTTAGAATGGGTTTCACCTTCCTTTTTCCTATCTTGATCATGGAAATTAGGGTCTATAGGAAAAAGTGGGGACCACCAGAAGAAAAGAAAGCACCAGACGAAAGGGAATTGCTTCTCAAATAGCAAGCACTGCTGAATTCCTCTTGGTGTGAGTATCTGAATATGAACTAAAGTTAAATCTCAGCACAGGTGGAAGATTTGGGCTAGCCTGGACAGCTACAGTGCTAATATACACCAGTTTTACTAGCATACTTTAAATATTATTTTCCTTGGCAATGTAGACCACCCACCCACTATTTCCACATATCAGCACACAGGATAATGTTTTTTTCTGAAATTTATCCTTGGTTGCCAAAATTATGGTCAAGAAGGAATTTTCACTCCAGGCATATTGGCTTAGACTTTGGAGATTTTTTTTTGTTATTCTTTGGTGCACTGAGCAAGTATTAGCATTTCACTAAGATGGGCATATCTGGCTTTGGCTTTCGTCCAGCACAATGCTGAGTATTTTGTGCTTCCACTGAATTCCAATCCCCAAAAGTGCCATGAACAATCAATCGATTTGGCGATTCCTTTCGTTAGAAAGCAAGAAAACAGAGGAGAATAATCTCAGCAAAGAGCCTTGTTTCAAGAAGCCTTTGGGTGAATTTCTGTAATAAACTGATTGATTTCCACGGGACTTTTAGATAGTCTCCTTCTGGTTTTCCCCAGTAGATTGATGAGTTTCTCTTGTTTCCATATTACCACTGAATTCAATAGAAGGAAGAGTTGGAAAGTGTTTTGAAGAGGTATGATATAAACCAGTGCTCTATTTTTCTTGTAAATTCTTGTTGCAAGTTAGCAAATGAATGTAGATTGCTGCTCTTCTTTGTTCCATTTCTCTTCAGAATGTGTGCCTGGGGCTACAGCTCATACAAATGGAAGGCAGGTACATGTTAAAAGGGATGAATATGGCATAGTTTCAAGTGATGAGGTCTGAAATTTTTGAAAAACTATGTAATCTTGTTCTGTCTTTATGAGAAACATGCTAAGATACAAGAGAACAGATTTTCAGTAGGGATGCTGAAGATTTTGCCACAAACATATTTTCCAGTTGAACTTGCCATGTTTGAAGGTGTCAGTCAGATGCAAGTCAGTTGTCCAACTGGTTCAGTCCATGGTGAACAATTTCCAGTGCCCATCAAATGGGTTTATATCAAGTTTTCACAAAGATGTGCACATATCACTGCTGATTCATCAATTAGCATTATTGGCAGCAATTAGCATCATTCAGGACTACTTAGATCAGTGGTGGCGAACCTATGGCACAGGTGCCAGAGTTGGCACTCAGAGCCCTCTCTGTGGGCAAGCGCAAACAGAGTGCCCCCCCCCCACATCTAGGCTGGCCTGGAACCACTGGGCTCGACTATTAGCATTAAACTTAAGACCTAGCTTTGGGGAAGCAGTGTAGGTAACCCTGTTAAGCGCTGTTAAACCCCACTGATTTTCATGCGAAGAACTAAAGTGTGATCCTTTACCTGGGAGTAAGCTTGGTTGCTGGCAATGGGGCTTGCTTCTGAGTAAACCCTCCTAGGGTTGTGATTCACCCGTTGGAAGAGTTGCATGGTTGCTTCAAAGCAAAGCCACTGACTACCACCAAACTTACTCCTGAGTAACGCACGCCTCTGAGCTAACCGTTTTTTTCTAAACTAAAACTCAGTATTCAAGTTAAATTGCCGTGTTGGCACTTAGCGATAAATAAGTGGGTTTTGGGTTGCAATTTGGGCACTTGGTCTCGAAAAGGTTCGCCATCACTGACTTAGATGAACCGCAAACACAGTGTTATTTATGACAGATTGTATATAATTTGTGATGGATCAAATTGTCTACTTAAACAATTGTCTGTCGAGCAGGAATGTGGAATAGTAGAACTCAACTGGGCTGTGTGAGACCCCACATGCACAACTAGCCATAGCGCTGAACTGCATAGTTAGGAAAGAATATGGTGCAGGAATATAGTAAAGCAACCTGATGAACAGTAGCAAACAGATCAATGCATTATCAAACCAATTGACAAAAGATCAGGTTCCAGTTTGGAACCAGTGAACTGAGCAGGTTCAGTGAACAGGTGTTCAACCATCCCTAATTTTCAATTCAGTTCCATTCTGACATGCTTTCAGTTTTTGCTGGTGGAAATATTTTGATTTGTATGGCCTTTCTACACTGCAATTTAAATCAACATCTTAAAATTGCCAGCTCTCCCAGAAACAGCATGGCAAGGAAGCAACTAAAACAAGTAAACATGTACTTAGTACTAAACTGAGACACCTGGTTAACTTTTCTTGTGCATAGAAACCCAAAGATTCAACAATTAAAGATGTAGTCAACTTCAAAGAAAATGTTTCCCTTTCTGTGGTCACTCATACCATTATGGGTGGTCTGGAAATGGGAGGGGGCTCTATCTAATCACTGAAGTCTCATTTCTATGGTAGGATTTCTTTGCATGCAGTCCAATGTGTTTATGTTCTGAGAGTCCTTTTAGACTAAATCATACAGCTCTATGTTTCTTAAGTACAGATATTGGTTACTCGGGAAAGCATCTTACATATGTGTATATTCAACATGAAAGAAATGACTGAGGAAAAATGACTGAGGAAAAAAGATGCCACACACAACTTATAAATCTGTCCATCCAAGTTGCAATGATCTATTTCTTTTGCATGCTGAACACCGCCCCCCTTTCATTAAAACTTCCTGTAAGGATGAGAAAAGAGAACCATGTAACTTCAGGCTTCCGTGAACTTTGCTACTTGACTTTTCAAATTATTGCCAGCTTCAGTATGTGGTTATGAATTCTTCGAAGCTGTAATAAAATCTTGGTTTCTACTCAAGGTTTATGTCTCTCTTGAATGCCCTGGATTTACATTTGGATCAAAAAAAGTGAGATGTCTATAAGAGCTGGTGAGGTATATTTCAGAATACAGGTGTACAATTTCACACATGAAATATTTCAAATAGTACCATAGTTTCACTGGATAAAATCTGTATCTTATCTATTCTTCCTCTTTCCTCCAATCAACGTCTCTAATGTCACAGCCTCTCATAAATTTGATTGTCTACAAACACAGCTTTAGAAAGAAAACAGTTGCCACAGCCATTTTTCAATAGGTTTTCCCTTTATTTTAGAAAGTACTGGATCTGAACAATAAAAAGAGAGTTCCCTTGTTATTGCTCATTTCTGTGGAGAGATTTCCAATGACCCCTTGAATATTTATGATTCCCACACAAAATGCAAATGATCAACAGCCCCATTTTCAGATAGCTTCATTTCTATGATGAAATAAACATTTCACTCTATATGAGTGGAAACAAAGAAGGTGTTATGAATTCATGATCAGGATTACCATTTTTGCATGTTTTAAAGCATATTCCTGTTCTTCACAGTAATGGTCAGATATATTATGGGATACCATGTCACCTGATTGACTTCTCATGGTAGTCTATTAGCATGTTGCATTTCAATTCACTTTTCCTGTCTGCCATTTTATACAATATTTATGTGAAAGCATTCATATTTGATTAAAAGCCTGAACTGGGCAACTATGAATTTTGAGGACATTTGTGGATTACTGTAATAGTAGCAACATTTGAGATAAACAACAAGATTTTGGCTTAGACAAATGTAAACAATTGCAAGGGAAGCCAAATGTGTCTCAATAAGACTAGAAGAACCTGACGAGCGAGGGGGTAGGAATAGGATTGTTACTCATAGTTTATTAGTCATGAAATCTCACCTGAAGCAAAATGCTAGCTACTGGTATATGAAGGTTCTTGCTGCAGGGCACAAATCTAAGACATTTGAAGGGACATAACAGCAAGATTTCTCAGAGTGGTTCTGCTTGTCACTATTCAGTTCTAAAACTATATCTTGCATTTTTATCCCACCCATCGTCTAGGAAGCTCAGGATGGCATTCCTGGGTTCAGCTAGAAGACGAGTTTTGAGTTGTATACTGCTTTTCTTGACCATAAGGAGTCTCAAAGTGGCTGCCAAACTCCTTCCCGTCCCCTCACCACAACAACACCTTGCATGTTTTGTGGGGCTGAGAGAGTTCTGAGATAGCTGTGAATGGTCCTCTCCCAGGAGTGAGGAAATAAACCTGGTTCACCAGATTAGTGTTCACTGCTCATCTATAGAAGTGGGGGATCAAACCTGATTCTCCAGATTAGAGGCCAACAATCTTAGCCACTGCACCCGACTGGCTGCCTAGATGATACATGTGACACAAGTCAGGTCAGAAATCCCACAACTCTGACTCCTGTAAAACATAACATCAGGAAACGAATGTTCTCAAGTGCTGGGGAGACAGATTTGGCTCATAAGTCTGAAGCAGAGGGTGGAGGGGCTTCAGCCTTCTCTCCCATATTGTTTTTCTGCATGGGAGCCCTGTATTTTCCATTGTGGGGCTTCATGTATACTGACTGCAACATGTGGAGCCTCACAGTAAGGCAAGACAATGGTGCAGAAAGGAAGGCTGAAAGTTTGGCACACTCACATGCCAAATGTAGCACTGCAGCACTTGGGAACATTTGTTCCCTTACGTTACTAATGACATGTCTGGTCAGGTAATCTCCAATGAGACTCATGTCACACATACCATCTAGTTGAGCCCCTGATTCTCCATTCATGTTTTACCCAGTGTAACTCTTTGAGGCAGGTGAGGCTGAGAGGGAATGACTGGCCCAAAATAACCCAATGAACTTTATGATCAAGCAAATATTTGAATCTATTTTTTTCCTACCTGGCATTCTTGCCACTCCATTGACTAAACCTTACATTATTATTTACATCAGAAATTGGCTCTCTCAAGATATGAAGAAACTTCCAAGACAAAGCTAATACTTATGAAAAAGAGCACCTAGAAATTCAAGTATGATAGCAATACTAGGGCTCACACACTAATCCTAGATGTCAGCCAGTGGCGTAGCACCAACAGGACCGGGGGCGTGACGCCCAGGTGGCGCTGTGGCAGGGCATGGCTGGGGGCATTCCAGGGCGGGGGCGGGCAGTGCCACAGCAGGGCCAGAGAGTGTGCACATTCCCCAGGCGCAGTTCCCCCTCGCTCCACCCCGATGTCAGACTTATTAGATTCAATGTGACTTGTTTCAAAGTAAATATGCATAGTTCATTAAACAGCATTGCCAATTTTTTTTTCCTGGCTTTGCATTCAATTTTAGCAAAAGTTTAACTCTTGGACTTTTCTGGCATGGAAATGGAAGAAGATGCAATGGCTTTTTTTTTTAACTTTAGGTGTGTCTTAAAGTCATAGAACATATACCAGAAGAAATGCTTGCAACATCATTATTAAAGCTATATTAGCACTGCACTTCTCTGTACCTAGTAACTTTATCAAAGCTTAGGGTGAAACAGGGTATCCTGGAGAATTTCAATAGATCTTCTAAGATACATTATAAAAGCAAGGAGTTCCTGCTCAAACAGGTTCTTTTCAAATTGTTCTGTATCCTCCTGACCTTCAGCTAAAAAACGCACCCAGGGCGCCATTGCGGCAGGGGAGGAAGGAGCTATCGGCTCGTCTTCCCCTCAGCCGGTCGGAGGGTCACGTGATGGGAGTGGAACTGTCATGTGACGAGGGAGCCAGGCAGGCTATTTAAGCCACCGCCTGGCTCAGCCCGGCCTCCTCGCAAGGTGGCCGGCGAGCGGAACCCACCCTCCCTCCCTAAGTTTTGGGCTGTTGTTCTGTTGAATGTTAATTATAGCAGACATCTGTCGCAGTCTGGGTGGATTCAGGGCATAGGGGCATATCCTTTGGGGGAGGCAGGCTTGCATGCCAGACCTTCCCTCGGCGAAGACCTCAATAAGAGGTCTGGAGGTAGTTGAGGGCTTGAGGATGCAGTCCTGGAAGCCCTGTTTCAAGCTCGCTACCCCTGGCAGGAGGGGGTGTCACAAATGGGTAGGCGCCCAAGTGGCATCTAGTAACCTCCTGTCCCGATCCCCAGGGTCAGCTGTTGAGCTGACAGTGACCAGGTTCAGCGGTTTGCTGCCTGGTGGCCAGGATGTGCCCCGATATGCCTGCCCAACTTCCAAAAGAGTTATGCATTATTTGTTAATAAACCGGGCTGCGGCCGTTTTTTCCCAACGAATTTAAGTGTGTGTGTGTGTGTGTGTGTGTGTGTGTGTGTGTGTGTGTGTGTGTGTGTGGTTTATGAGAAAAGCGGAATCTGCACATCTGCATGCAAATAATTTCAATATGTAGCCATAATGATGTGTTTAAATGGATGAATACACAGAACTAGAACACTAGAACACTTTTAATCTGCATTTTGAATTTCACTTTGTGTCTTGAGATTTTGAAGACAGTAACTTTGGAAGAGAAATTAGTACATCTAAGGGGGGAGAAATCTTACAGCTGCTTTCAGAAAAGCTGCTGAGCAGTAAAAACTTGTACAGAAGATGGGTAACAATCAGCAGCATTGAAATGCAAGATGAATATGAACAATACTGGAAAGATACACCCTTTTCATATCAATGGGTATTTATATGAAATTATCTGTGCTCAGTCAAATAAGAGAAAGAAATCAGATTTCCAAAATCAGTGCATTTAACAAACCTGCAAACAGTATATTTTGTCTAAACTTTCTGAGTTCTTGAAAGAAAATAGTATGGAACATATGGGATCAAAAAATAATACATGATCTAACTTGCTCAGCTAATAGGAAAGGAATTTTTGTCTGCCTTTTAAATAACAACAGCTTGGATGACGTGGACATTTTCACTTGATAGTAATTTATTTGGGCTGCTCAGAAGCAATTATCAAAGACACAGCTGGCTGGGGTGGTTTGGGGGAAAGTTTAAGAAGTGATAGAAAAGCATCAAACTATTTGGGTGTGTCTCCTTTCTTTGGCTGAATTTCTCTTTCCTATTTTCAAAGTATGAGGGGCTGAAAGTTTTTTACAGGAAGAGGTGTACACTCTGCACATGAAGCTACCTTATACTGAGAAGAGTCATGGGTCCATCGACAGTTCTGTCTACTCTGATTGGCAGAGACTTTGTAGGGTTTCAGACAGAGAAAAGCTTTTCACAACATTAAATGGAAATGCCAGGAGTTGAACCTGAACTTTTTGGCACACAAACCAGATGCTTGATCACTGAGCTGAAGCTCCAGCTCAAAATTATTTTAATCAGACATGTTTTCTCCCCTGTCTTTGGTATATCCTAATTAGTATTCTTTCAGGGCACTTTACATCTCAAACATCAATGAAAGAGGGAAGCAACTATTTCCCGAGAAGCACCAAGGTGGAATGTTAGCCTCCAGGGGGATCTGGGGATCTCCTGGAATTTCAGCTCATCAGTCTACAGAGATCAGTACACCTACAGAAAATGGATGCTTTGTAGAACTCTGTGGCATTGTGCCACACTGAAATCTCCCCCGCCCCCCCGCCCGCCAGCTCCATTCCCAAATCTCTTGTAGTTTCCCAACCTGCATCTGGTAACCCTATCTGCCCATACCTAACTGATCAAGGCCATATTTCTACTTATTGAAATGGGTGATGCAGTCAAATCAGGTGTACACATGTGCAGTCAAGTGTTACCCATGAGCCATAAAAAGTAGACATTTCCAATAAGCCACAGATAATAGCCTAAGGAGTTATAGAGTTTTACTTGCACAGAATATTTGTGTTCCCTAGGCCCCTGCTTCTTGTGTAATGAAGTGTTGCTTGTCCTGTTGTTTTACCATGCACATAGCCTGATAAAGACATTACAGCAGTTGGTACTGACAGCTCCCCCAAAATGATTAAGCCTATTATCTGAAACTGATGCTTAATAAAAAAGAATCATTCCAACAGATCCTGTTCATTTATGTATGGGGTAGAGGTGGAAAGTAGTATTTTGCATTCTGTCTTTCCCAATTTAAATATGTGTGATATTTCTTAATACTTGGGCAGGTCAATCCAGATGGGGTCACAGGAGCTGGTGGAGATCTGCACCAGTCCATTTGCTCCCTCCATCTACGCAAAGGACACTCACACCAGTGGAGGGGCCAGAGGCACTGATGCCTGGCCACCAAGCTGCCTGGCAGTGGCAGAGATACACTGACGTCCAGAACTGATGGTGGCGTGGGGAAGGACAGACTGGGTGGTTTCCACCCTGGGCTGGCTCCCGCCCCAGGTTTGCGAAAGTTCCCACCACAGCCTGTCCCTGGACTTATACCACCCAAATCCATTGGCCCGAGTGGAGGGCTTTCTGGTGGTGGGGAGGGTTTTTTGGTTCTTCCTCCCTCCATGTGCCTCAAGAGAGCTTACTGGAATTGGCACAGCATCGCCTCCAGCTGCCGCAGGTTAGCCCAAGGATCTGAAATGCACTGTAACAGTTGTTTTTCTTGCTACATTTATTTTATTATAAAGTAAGATTTTATGGATCACCTGCTACATCAAAGTGTACTTTTTGAAAATATACTTACCTAAATCCAGAACTTATCTCCAGTATTTGATTGTTAGTCCTCGTATATTGTTTATGCATTATATAATGTCATTTATTGTTCTTTGGGGCTTCCTAGTTTTAAATCAAGTTGTTATCCCTTTTCATTTCTTGCATTTTAATGAAGTACATGCTATAACTATTGTATGGCTTCACAGTAAAGGCCTCAACGTAACTGAAGTTAAGGTATATTTTATTACTTGGCAAATGCCTAGTTTCACTAGAAATGCTCCATTGCATGCAAATTGTGTTGCAGGATGTAGATTAGGCCGTTTCTGCACGGCCCATTAATGGCGCCCTGGGGACGGGATAAACGTCGTCCCCAGGGAGCCATTCGCACAGGCGGCGCTGCTGCAACGCAGCAGCGCCGACCTGACTCCGCTCCCTCTCCCCCAGGGCGGCGTCAAGCCGCCCTGAAAAACAACCCTTTAAAGGGTTGTTTTTCCTTCCACAGCGTGTTCCCGGCGGCGCGGTGCGAACAGCACCACCGGGAACACGCTGTTTCCCTTCCCCGTCCCACTCACCGTGTCCCTGTCGTCGGCCTGCTGGCCGTCGCAGCCCCACCCACGCTGTCCTCCGACCCCTGGAGGTCGGAGGGCAGCGTGGGCGGGGCTGCAACGGCCAGCAGGCCGACGACGGGGACACGGGGAGTGGAACGGGGAAGAGGGAAGAGGCGGCTCCGTGCGAAGCCACCTGCCGTCTGCCGGCCCCTCTGGAGGCCGCCCGCATGCTTGCATGCGAACGGCCTCCGCCTCCACGCCGGCGGAATTCTTGCCGGCATGGAGGTGCCCTTACGGCCGTGCAGAAACGGCCTTAGTGTTGTTATTTAATTAATGATATCAGCATCTGCAGCACTTCATAGTTTAATATAAGCAAAACAGCAGTCCCAAATACATGAAATTAAGCTTCAGTTCAAACGGAGGCCATGATTCTTTTCACTTGACCACCACTACCACTCAGTAGACTAGTGAGAAGGGGAACAATCCAAAAATTGCCATCACATCAGTGGCATGACCTAATTCCCACTCCATCACCAGCACGCCCAATAGAGCATCTATTTAATATTGCTGCCCCCTCCCGGCCTTGGGATCGGGCGTCGCACTCCTCGGGATGTTGTTGTATTTTATTGTGCTATTTTAATGCTGCTATGTTTTAAAGAATTTGTACATTGTTTTAACTTAACTTAATTTTATGGTGTGAAATGTTGTTTGGCCTGTGGGCATAATGATGTTCTTGACATGTTGTACACCACCCAGAGCCCTTATTAATTAATTAATTAATTAATTAATTAATTAATAAAATCAGAAAGGATGACATGCTGCTCGAGAGCCAGCATGATGTAGTGGTTAAGAGCAGGTGCATTGTAATCTGGATAACCGGATTTGATTCCCCATGCTTATCTGGTGAACCAGATGTGTTTCTGCACTCCTACATTCCTGCTGGTGACCTTGGGCTAGTCTTCGGAGATCTCTCAGCTCCACCTACCTCACAAGGTGTCTGTTGTGGGGAGAGGAAAGGAAAGGCTCTTGTAAGCCATCCTTAGTCTCCTAAAGGTGGGGTATAAATCCAAACTCTTCTTCTTCTTCTCTAAACTCTGTGGTAAAACTATAGAATTTTTGCTGAATCCTAGAGCAGCATGGCATCATCCCGGGTTTGCCCTGAAAATGACATCACACTATGATACAATAGTGCAGCCCATGTTCCCATGTCCCACTCTCTCACTGTGAGCCAGCCAATGGCTGACAACCCCAGCCACAATCCAACCTAGATTTAGAATTCAATCTTGCTTTCTATGGTCGTAAAGATATTTAACTCTGTCCTATGTTGCACAAAAGATCTCATGGATAAGAGTGCTTGTGAGGCGGTATCTTAAAGAACAGAGAAAGAAATGAGATACAGCAGTGTATCTTGCTGTATTTCCCAGGAGTCCTTTGTGGCAATTTTACAGCAGTTCTGCAACACTGTCACTCTCAAGGGACACACTTTTCAGGCATGAGTTATTTAGATATAAACAACACACAAAAAAGCCCTGGCCTAATAATGATTTCGCTGTTTTCCCCTGAGTCTTCTGATAAATTGTATAACTACATATTTCCTTGTTAAGCATAGTGGTGTTTCAGTTGTGGTGCTGTCACAACACAAAAACAAGACAGGAAATGGCAGACTCATTTATGAGCATTTCATAAGTAAATATCTCTTTATTTCTTTTCAACTTTCTGCCTGTCTTGAACTTTACTGCCATCCTGGAGGGTTGGAAATGGTTGACAGTATCAGGAAATGATTTCCCTAGACAGCTCTGGGATTACCTAGTCTCTTACGCCATGAAACTATAGAGATGACTTTATGATTCTGCAGCACTGCCCATATCTCCTGAACTGTGCTTGGCTGGCCCCAAGAATCTGGCTGGCTGTATTTAAGGCTATTTTAGCAATATCTGTTTTTGTCTGACTTATCCTGTTCAATAGTCACTTTGTTGTTTCTTTTATTGACAGGGAGGAAAGCACCTTGGGACATGTTGTGTGAAAGCTGCTGTAAAATAACAGTTTTTATTTTCACTGCATTACTTACCTATGTGCAGGGATCGATAGCTCTTGTACTTACCCTGTTAAGACTACAAAAGGTATGGTTCAGTTTCTTCTTTTACCATCTCTTGCCTGTAGCAAATCAATGTTTATTATTTTAATATTTATCACCTCCTTAACTCAGACTCAAAACCTTTCAGTCTGCACACTAACCCTTCACCGTATTAAAATGAACCCATCAAAGGAGACTGCTGTATTAAGAATTGATCATTGTCCATTAGACTATGTCAAGTGTACAAAATATATTTGCAAATGAGCAAAGGTTAGTTTGGAATAAGGGTACCTCTCCTCTCTCTCTCTCTCTCTGGCCCCTTCTGCACACGCAGAATAATGCACTTTCAATCCATTTGCACAACTGTTTGCCAGTAGATTTTGCTATTCCACAGCTGCAAAGTGCACTGAAAGTGGATTGAAAGTGCATTATTCTGCAAGTGTGGAAGGGGCCTTGGTCCTGATGATCTGCCTCTTCATTTGTTCCAGAGCACAATTCTCTGTCTGACTTCCTTCTTCTTTCCATTTTTCTCTTCCTGTCAGCATACTTAGAAATTTATAAATTCTCAATTTATCTGTCTCACAATGTAACTTCCTAAATGCTTTGTTTTCTTTCCAACCGGGTTCAGTTCTTTATTAACAAAAGCACACTCTGCCAACATTAATATTGCCTGCCATTTACACAGGACTCCTCTTGTGCTCATTTGTTATTTTGTTATAATAGGATACCTTTAAAGAGCCCTATTCTGCTATGAGAGCAGACTGAATGTGTAAGTCCAGTTTTTAAAAGCACACAAACACTAAAAGCAGGGTATCTGCAAAGAACTTGTGGGGGGGTATCACATTTTCCCCTCTCTCACTATTTCCTCTTTCCCTTCCCTGGCAGCCCTGCTATTCTCTCCCTTTTGCCTGTTTCCTTCTCTCCTTTCCACACACCACTCAACCTACTTTTATCTATCCCATCTTCAACTATCCTTCCTTCATCATAGCATCCTCTCCCCAGGAAAACGTGGGTCTCCCAGTATGAAACTCTAACCAGTATACCACAAAGGCTTCCAAGGGCTAGTTGCTATTGAACAGTGGCAACTAGCAGCTGAGTCTGAATAAACCATACAAGTTGTGTGGTAGAAAGCTATACAGTGACCACTGCCAAGCCTAGTTCCAATGAAACCTCCCTCAAAGACCAAAGCAGCCTGGAAAGCTTGTCTCCTCCTCTGTACTGAGAAAACCAAGGCACAAATGTGGCAATACCATTGTTATTGTCTAGCAACAGCCACTAAGGACACTAAGGACATACAGACACTCCATCTGTTGTTTGGAGGCAGCCAGTCCCCCAAATAATTTATTTTAAATTTCAGAGTTTTCTTTTCTGAAAATCTGGGGCTTTTCTTGGATTTGTAGAAAGATCTGTCTTGTTGGTACATGACTCCACTCTCTGGATGTAATTATCCACAGATGGGCCATGATGAGCATTAACGATGCCCAAGGTTTTTGAACTTTTATCTCTCTTTTGGGTAGGGGAAAAGCAGCCCTCCCCTTTCCATGGTGCACGAAAAATTACTGTTAAAGCTGCAGTAAGATTGCAAAACAGCTTAGGATATTGTGTGGGTGCAGTGTTCATACAAATATTACTGGATAGATATGTAGCTTGTTGGATCCTGGTCTTAATTTGCTATGATAGCCCTGAGCAGTCTTAAAGGTGCTTAACTGGAAGTAGGTTCACTTCCAATGTAAACATGAGATATTATGCCACGGGTGCAGTTGTACTGAACAAGGGATATATCTCTCCTTTGACTTTAGAAATGGTTCCTCAACTTAGTAGTAATCACGAGATATTTCAGGAAATTCTGCAGACCCTTCATGTGACAATTTGCAGAAAAGAAGATTTATTACATCAAACTTGAGAACACATAGTAAAAGGGTAGGAACTTTGTCCTTCTTTTAAAAAATAGATTACATTTTGATTTATGAGCAAGGCAGTGTTTGCCACAAAGTGATAGTAATTGTTCCCACCCATTTTTTACTTCATATATAATGTCAGTGTTTATTTTGTTCTGTTATTTTGTATAGGGTTTTTAATATATATATATATTATATATGGATACTCTTCACTTTGTTCTTTTGATCTTCCCTGTTCTGGTCAAATGTTTACTTCTTAAGGGTTTGATTTGTGTATGTGTACAGTACAGTAAACCTTTATTAGGCATAAAAGTGTATGTGTGGTGTTGTGGTGTTTTGGTTTTGTGCATCCAGTAATATAGCTTTATCAAATATATACACACACATACAATCTAATATATGGCTCCTACATTTTATCATAATCTGGACAATTCTACAGAGAAAAAATTTGTTACAACAAAAATTGAAAACATAATAGTTATTTTGCTTTATGAACACAGGTGTTACCACATCAAAAGAAAGCACAGTAGAAAGAAGACATATAGGTTTATCATTCAGCAAACTTTTGGTAACCAGGCAGGAAACTCCAGGAAACTGTTGCCAATTCCCACTGATGCTTATCTGGTTGGCAAAGAGAAACAGGATGGCAAAATAGGGCGGGGGTGAGTGGATGATCTTTGTTATAATATGATGATGTCATATTCCGTAGAATTTTGAGGCAAGTGCTAGAACATCACCCTGGTTTGATGCAAGCTCTTCCTGCAGTAAGTACCCAACTTCTCCCATGTTTGCAACTCTACCTAAGTATGTTGACAAAGAAACATATGTCAAAGTTTCTAAATCATATGCAAGGAAATAGAGTGAACTATTTAGTGAGAAGAGAATTGGGAAAGAAATCCTCAGACAATCCTCAGAGTGCAAGGCAAACTCTTTTCCTCCTCTAAATGGGCTTACTCACTGCCTTAATCTGGGTCCGGCTGGAATTGTTACCTTTCCTTCCTATATTTCAGAACTCTGACATTTTTACCCCGTTAAACATTTTTGTTTCTTTTTAAACTAATCAGTTTTTAAAGACTAAAACATTATTTTTAAGGATACTGGCGTGATTGCCTTACCTTACTCCTGACTAGTAAGCATGCACAGCACCTAGTGGAGAGGTTATTTCATGATTGTCACAAGTTCTGACCAATCAGCACATCTCACAGCCAAGAACTTCTTGCTCCCGAGCTCAAGTGTGAAAGTGTGTGTCTCAAGAAACATAGGCTCATTCCGCACATGCAGAATAATGCACTTTCAAACAGCTTTCAATGCTCTTTGAAGCTGCGCGGAATGGCAAAATCCACTTGCAAACAGTTGTGAAAGTGGTTTGAAAACGCATTATTTTGCGTGTGCGGAAGGGGCCATACATTCGTATATAGCCAGCAAATCTCATAGAAGAAGATTCAAAAGGTTTGATGCTTATAATTCACTTAGGCCCCTTCCGCACACGCAAAATAATGTGTTTTCAAACCACTTTCACAACTGTTTGCAAGTGCATTTTGCTGTTCCGCACAGCTTTAAAGAGCACTGAAAGCAGTTTGAAAGTGCATTATTCTGCATGTGCGGAATGAGCCTTAGCCTTTGCTGTATAAGTTGGGGGGGGGGGGTTATAATTGTTCACAAAATTCACACTTTCAAAAAGTAGGAATGCATATATGACTTTCTTGTTGATAAATTAGTCAGATAGATCCTGATAAAATTAACATATTGTTATGTTTTGTATCAAGGATAGGGGCCTTTTTCAAGCAATACATTGTCTGCACTGAAGGAAGATCTATAAGCAAGTGACACAAAATTGTTCTTTGCTGACATTTTTATTCCTAGGTCAGGAGAATTATGGGTTGTTCTCCGGGTGCCTGGTTGCATTTGCCACCAATTCTGTCCTCTGCCAAGCAGCCCTGGGCACAGGAAATTTCATCCGCATTGCTCCTGAGTCAAACTTGCCATTGCCTGCCCAGAAGCCAGAGTAGAAAACAAGACAATTTTATTGCTTGTTTTGAAGGAGGTACAAAAGAAACCAGTCTTTGAAGCCACTCCTTGCTTCTTGTTTTGTGCTGGCTGTTGCTGGGAGGGGAGCTCCTCTATTTTACCAGATTCCACAATTATCAGAGAGAAATTCAGATACATTTCTTAATAAAGAAGGTCATTAAGATGACCAGATGTCCACTTTTTCAGAGAAGAGCTCTTTTTTGAGACTGTCCTGTAATGTGTCTGGGATTTGCTTAGCTTCAGTAAAATTGGCTGAAGAGGCTTTTTCTAAACCTTTGAATGACAGGCTATCTCTTAAGGAGCTGAGCTATTGGTTCTTTCCCAGACAGAGCTGGTGTTATGATATTGAGCTGTGTATTGTCGAAGGCTTTCATGGCCAGATTCAACTGGTTCTGGTGGGTTTTCCGGGCTGTGTGGCTGTGGTCTGGTAGATCTTGTTCCTAATGTTTCGGCTGCATCTGTGGCTGGTATACCTTCAGAGGTCTATCACAGAGAGAAGTCTGTTATACACTGTGCCCAGATCTATGTGCCCAGATCTGTAGGGAAAACAAATGTGTTGTCATTTCTTGATTTCTTGACAATTTTCATTTTATTATAATGACCCAGTAGCATGGTATACAAGTAGCCCATTAATATTTTTTGCTGCTTTAAATATGTTTAATCCTTTCTATGTCCTGACTGGATGTCCCAGGCTGTCCCAATCTCATCAGGTGTCAGAAGCTAAGCAGGTTTTGCCATGGTTCGAACTTTGATGGGAGACCACTAAGGAATACCAGGGGTGCTATGCAAAGGAAGGCAATGGCAAACCACCTCTGTCAGTTTCTTGCTTGAAAACACTACTGGGTCATCAACGTCAGCTGTGACTTGACGGCACTTTACACATACACAGCCTTGCTATAATAACTGATAATAACCACCATGTTTCAGTATATCATGACAATATATCATAATAGGGGTCAAAAGCATCTGTGACCCTTGGTGTGGAAACAATATTCCACTTCAGGGTTTTTTTACAGTGTCATTGAATGGACCTTGGTTTTCTGTTATCAGAAAATATGATAAAAATGTGACACAGCCTAACAGCCATTCCTTTGCCTTAATGCTATTAAATAAAGAAGGAATTGGCTAAAATGGTGAAGAGGACTTGGCTAAAAGCCCTCTTGCTGCAGTATCACCTATTACATGACAGGCTTCTTCTCAGAGATCAAAAGTACTCCATGTAATGATCCTCTGATCTTAGGGAAAACAGCCTACTACTTGTTGCAGGTCATGTCGTTAAGAGAAATTTAATATCACATGTTACCCTTTCCTATTGCTGCATTATTTTGTACAAATATGCCTAATAAAGTTTTTTTTTAATTTGAAAAATATAGAAAGCAAACCATAATAAAGAATGTTATGCATGAACTCCACAATCTTACCTGCAATTATTCAGGATAAGCTTATGCTGAAATCAATAAAAAGTGAAAATATACAGCAACAGACAGTTATGAAGAAGTACATGTGATGTGGCTACCTTATGTTGAAGACATTGGTCTGCGTTGTCCATATTGTCTAATCATACTGGCCCTTCAGAAGCCTGTCAGGAACTGGAATATTCTACATGCAAGACATATGGTCTACCACTGAGTTATAAAAGTGTCTATATAATATACATCATGAATACCCTGGATACTGATGTTACCTACTCCACTGTTGTAATTCTTCCTTCAGTAAAGGTGTAAATTATTGCTGGCCAGAAGGGAGAAGAGAGGAAGATCTTGCTGGTAGCAAACTAACAGCAGCTGAGTAATAACTGGGTTAAGTTTGATCTCCTCTTCCAGAAAATACAAAAACCTGGGGCAGAGGTGGAAGCTGCTTTGAGTCTCTGCAGGAAAAAAGTGGTCTATGAATGCCACCAGTAAATAAAAAATGAATACATTGTCCATTGGGCAGAAGGAAGTTCTATAAAATAATATGCCGTATGGAAGAGTGGATTGAAAAGTATTTTTTTTCTCACATATTTTCTCATGCTACCAGGGTAGCATTTTTCCTAAATCTAGGAAAAACAAATCAAATACTTTTTCACACAATGCCATTTTTCACACAATGCCAAGTTTTATTCACACAATGCCAAGTTTTATTCACAAGATGTGAATAAAACTTTTAAAGCAAAGGTGTCCAACTCTGGCCCTCCAGATGTTCATGGACTACAATTCCCATCAGTCCTTGCTAGCACGGCCAGTTGTAGTCCATGAGCATCTGGAAGGCCAGAGTTGGACACTCCTGGGGAATCAGACAAATTCAATTTAGCAAGTTAGCTGTGATAGCTAAATGGTCCATGTTAAAAGGAAGTAACCTCTTGCTGTAGAGGGAGAATAAGAGAGTAGGGTTTCTGAATTGTGATTAAAAAAATGCAGATATTAGGTAGGTAGGAAGGAAGGAAGGAAGGAAGGAAGGAAGGAAGGAAGGAAGGAAGGAAGGAAGGAAGGAAGGAAGGAAGGAAGGAAGGAAGGAAGGAAGGAAGGAAGGAAGGAAGGAAGGAAGGAAGGAAGGAAAAGAAAGAAAGAAAGAAAGAAAGAAAGAAAGAAAGAAAGAAAGAAAGAAAGAAAGAAAGAAAGAAAGAAAGAAAGAGTCATGGTCTGCCTGGGAGCTTCCTGGAAGCATTTTACTAGAATCAGAAAGCTGAATGAGAGGAACTTTTACTTCCAGCAGAGCTCTTCTTGCATCACCCAAAGTTTCTATGTATAAATGTTTCTAAGTGAATTCTTGATTTAACTTCATCTTCTCTAAGTGCATTTTTCCTTGTTTTGTTATTGTTGAATCATATTTATCCTTTTCAGATCCAGATGTCTGGTGAGAAATATGTACTGGCTGGCAGAATTCTTGGAGTATCAGCTTTTGTCCACTGTAAAAACAATACTGATTTAGCTTCATAATTGTATCCTCTGCATTTAAGAAGTTATTTGGTAAAGGGAAAAGTAGGCTACAGCTGGAGATGTTCAGCTTGGAGAATGATTCTATTTTCCAATGTATTAGTCCTTTCAGAGATCATTCTATCTTATCAGCATTTGCACTAGTATTGCCTGATATTTCTGTGTCAGTTAAGAATGTGTCTTTCTTGATTATTCCATCTATACTGCCCCATGCTCTTTTCTATGTCCTGTTTACCAAACAACAGCCCCTAATTCACACAATCATGGTTGGATGGCTGAAGGCACCAGAGAGGTCCTCCATTCATAGGAGACCTACATCTCTGAGAGGAAGGATCTTTTGACCCTCAAGAAATGAATGTTTTAGTTGTCTGTTCCAGTAGCCTGACTTTTTCATGCCAAAAGAAGGAAGAAAAAATAGGCCTGAGTAAGCAGTGTGTAAACATCTCCATGTGCTTAAAGCTTTGCTTATCCTCTCTTCTCTTAGCACTATCAGGTTCCTAATTCTGAGAATGTTTTCCCACTATGACCATGTAAACTACTGCTTCTGGATGTCATGAAATGTGACAAACACAGTGTGCACAAATAATGATAAAAATTATGCCACTGGGCGGTTCTCAAATTTCCTTAGAAAATCTTTACCATCTCCAGCTCAAGGATAGGAAGGGCCTAGGGCACCTGACCGTGTTGTGTTGAGACTGAGCTGGTGAGGCTGTGCTTGTGGAGGAGAGACTAAGCACAGATGTTAGACTAAGATGTTAGACATGCTAAGAAATGCCAGCTTCATTATAAAGGTAATCTAGGAGCAGTAAGAAAAGTCAACCATCCCAGTCCATTATAATTTTTCAGGAATAATTTAACCACTGAAACATGGACACCAAGTTCTTATTTCTTGGATCTTATGGAGAATCCCTTCTGATGGAAGGGACAGTGGGGTGAGACTTCTTCACCCTCACTTCCTGCTGCATCTCAATATGTTCCCTCCAGGAACAGTAATGGGAGGAATGAGTATGGCATCTGTAGCAGCTCCATTTTTTGATCCAATACAGTACTACAGATTGTTGTGCACATACTAATTCACTGCAGAATGTACTGGAGTCTCACGGCCAGCCCTAGCTGGAAACCCCTTCCTTTGCCACATGGAAGCCGCCACCACCACCACCACCACCACCACCACCACCACCCTGTGTCATAGAGAAGCCATTTTTCACCATCCTCCCATCAGATCACAGAGTAGTGCATCAGGATGCTACCTACTATTTTCTTTTGCCCCTTGCAGATCAGCACAGCAGATGGAATAAGGAAGAGGGCAAGTCTTCCCCCATCCCATCCCCCAAATGAAGGCTGGTTGGGAAGGAGCAGGCTCCCCGTGGGCCACCAAATAGGGCTAGTTAGCACTTCACAAGGTTGCTGTTTGCTGCAACAGATCCAAATACCATGGCCGACAGGGTAACGGGTGATTTGTGCATATTGCTCTGGTAATTGCTTTGGTGGGCCTAGATGACAAACTGGTTATGTGTATGGACTAGGAGCACAAAAAGGAACTTTTTATGGCTGTAAGTCTGTGCAGAGGAGAAATATCTTTGTTAAACCTTACTTCGGTTTAAAACTGTGTTGCTTTGCCTGGCCTTCAGGATACATCAAATAGGAGCTTGAGTTTGAAGCATCTCTAACTTCTGAAGATATAGAAGTATGGCACTTGCTCAAAGTCCTTTGCTAAGGTAAACGGAAAGATAGACCCCTGCACTGACCCATGGGATGATGATGTCACATCACATTTACTAGGCAGACTATGTTCATGGGGTGGTTTGCCCTTGCCTTCCTCAGTAGTCTACTCATTTTACCAACCTCAGAAGGATGGAAGGCTGAGTCAACCTTGAGTCAGCTACCTGAAACCGACTCCTGTCAGGATTGATCTCAGCTCATGAGCACTGTTAACTTCAACTTCTTCATTCCACATGATACCAACATTGGCCAAAGTACATTGATCAGATAATAAATGGCTCTCTCCTGCATGTGCAGCAATCAGAAGGACAAAAGCATAAAACAAAGAGGAAGATGCCTACAAAGTAACTTCAGTGTAGCAATAGAATTTTAATAGAAACATTTAAAACTAAGAGGATGAGTGTAATTTCTATTCCTTACATGATTTTAAACTTGATGCATTTGGATTCATGTTCTAAAAAACCCCATCAAATTACTGAATGTCATTGAAGCCATTTAATTAGTTAACTGGTAATTAGTTACAACAGCTAATTTGTTTCTTTTTTTCCAAGAAGTGCTTTTGCAATTTTATCAGACTGTATTTTGTGATTTTTTTAGTACTGAAGAGAGTTTATTTACCATAAGCCACCTTTAAATGAAAAGGCAAGCAAAACACAGATTAAATAAAACGACAGATTCAAGAACTTAGCAATTGACCATATGATTTGAGACATATACAAGTTCATTTTTGTGTCAAGTTGTCTAGGGAAAATATAGAGGGATTATATATGGAATACAAATTGTTATTTAGTGTTTGCTTTACATTATAGCAACACTTGGTAAATATTTGAGATGTTAATGTAGAGCAATAACTAGGATAACATTTGGTAGAATAGAAAGACATTCTAATTAATGTACTTTTGGCTAAACGCAGTTCACTGGCATGGAGCTTGCATAACATTATTTCTCTCAAAAGGGAAGTACACATTTTCCTTACCACCTCTTCTGATACAGCCCAAAATGCCCTCAAAGAAGCTGAAAAACTTCCTGACCACAAGGTTGGTTACCTAAAGGATGCACAGGAACAAAGAAGAAACAAAGTATGAGTGAATCTACTCTTGACAAGTAGATCTAATTAATGGCCTAACCATGATCTCAACGGGTATATGACTTTTCCCTCGTATCAAGAAGATTTAACTGCCTGACTGCATAAGCCAAGTTGCAACATTATTTGTCACTTATCTCCAAGGAACCACTTGGCTATCCTCCCCTAGCACAAGCAGCTACGTACTTCACAAGTATAAAGCTGGCATGGTGCTTGAGAGAAGATATGACAGAAAACATTGGAGAAATCTAATCAGGGTCTTACCTCAAACAAAAGCAAGGTGTTTTGACCTGGGCAAGTCTGACAAACAGCATGAGAGAATTGTTGAGCCATGTGACATAATAAAGGTTTTTTTTTAATGAAATTGATATGCAGTCAGCACTTCACTTATATGTGTATGTATATTTTTTTATTTAAATGCCACCTTTGTACCACGATAAGCACCAAATTTTCTAATAATCTATCTGAAAACACCATTAAAAACAAAAATAAAAATCACAATAAAATAATATTTTTAAAAAGACCAACAGATGATAAGACAATCCTATTCCAAAATACAGATGAATCAAAATGAGCCTTAACTATCTTCTATAAAGAGCCAGTAGCTTGCATGTGGTAATCTTCCCTCAGAAGGCCCTCTACAGAATAAATGAAGGCACAGCTTTCCAGTAGATAGGAATCTTATTTGTGCTGTTCATCTTTCCAATGAAGGGGAGAGCATATAGGAAGAGGCATTTGTTCAGGTGTTAAGCATGAATACTCACCCATTAATAATAACTGCAATGTCAAGTGACATTTTGTGTGAACAGGATTGACCCTGTCAAAGAAAAAATTTCTATCACAAACTTCACCTCAAGCACAATGCTTTCCAGTGGAAGCAGTCAGCAACCTCAAGCCTCTGAATGAAATTCTTCAAGCGATCAAGTAAGGCCTGTTATTCAAGATAGCAAGTGTTATTTCAGACCAGACAAGGTGTTAATTCATACCCAAGTAATATCGTGCTTGTAAGAACCTGCAAAGGGTTTGTATTACAGGGGAGGGAAACAGCCAAAGAATTACTTTTAAGTATGCTAAGAGGCAAACTATAATTTTGTAAAGTGTCTGGTGGTTCTTAGTACTATAGGATGTTATTTGGACAGTCCTAGTGTTGTCCTTAAAACTGCAAAAAGAATGCTCCAGGATGGCTAAGGAAAGGCTTGCTCACTTTGCTCCCATTATCCCAATTTTTCTAGGAACCCACGCAAATTATAAATGGCTACACTGACAGTACAAGCCACATTTCTGAAAAGCACAAGAATCTTTGTATGGTAGAAGCATGCCCTGACAAAGCAATGGAAAATAGCCCAGAAACAAAGCCCTTTTTCTTTCCACATACCATGCCTGACCACTGCATAAGCAGAAGCTCCGCAAACCTTTAATGTCAATATAAAGCAAAGTAGACTTGCTATTTGGGAGCACATAAGGCCAAGAGTGGGGCGGGGGGGGGGGGGGGGAGACCAAGAGAGAGAGACTCCCTGTGTTATAAGAACTCTACACTCAATAGAAGCTATTTATTTTCCATGCAAAGTACATGTTCTCAAAAGCTCAAAAACACATGGCTTTTTTTAAAAAAGTGTGATTTTTTTCCAGTGAAAAATAGTTAAGGGAGTAAGAGGGGGTTTGACTCCCAACTCCAAGGGTGGACTTTTTTATTACTTGTTCAGACTCAAAGGTTAAGTGAGCTCTGAAGATGTCGATGGTCAGTTTGAAGATTGATGGCTTTGCATAAATAAGAACCTAGAGCTGCTTGTTGCTGTTTTATAGACAAACAGTGGTTTCTGAAGGCAATTGTACTGTCATTTGGTGTACTTTGTAACTGTCCCAGTTCTAAAAAAAACCAAAACCTAACCCTCAGGGCTATTCAAAGCAACTTTAAACCATGACTGCTGAGTTAGCCCTGGTTCTCCCAGGCAGGAAATATGACAAACCTGTGGCTGGTTAGACGACTTCTCACTACAGGTGGAAGCTCTTAGGACATTTCTCTGGAAGTAACCCTCATTGAATAACATGGACTCTACTTCGGATTTCTTAGAGTATCCCTACATAAAAAAAGCAATAATTCCCTGTACTTAGAAAACTGGTAAGGCAAGAAGAAAGTATCAGCTAGACAGCTTGATAGATGTCTATAGTCCTCTATAGATGTTATAGTGGCATCACATTCATACAATGACAAAGCCTGCCTGCTGCATTTATGGGTCCCTTTGATGCACTCAGCACATGCAATCACTGTATCTTGTGTAAAGGGTAATACATACATTTTCCATGCAGGTACAGGCCCCATTCATGTGGTTGTTGTCTGCATCGTTGTTACTCACATGGGAAATCCATTCCTTTACACTTGTTAAGGCAATCACACATATTGCTCTGCTCAAACATGCAGCTGGTGAGCTGTAGAATCATGGGAAAAGGACACAATCTAATGCCTGCGGAGTGTTAGAAAGTGTGAATGCATATATAACTGCACCATGCAAACTTGTAGCTGCAGTGGTAAAATCCAGAAACAGATCTACCTTACTACTCCCTGTCTGAGAACAGTAGGCCTTAAAAGCAGAGAAATGGACAATAAACAGATCCCAGGCTTACTTGCACACACCATAAAAAGGGTTGTGTTAAATGTATTTCCAGAAGTCTTAATATAATGCTGAATTACCATTTCACAGTCTCCTTTAACAAGGGGATAAAAAGGCTTTCTTTAATGTATTTATTTATTGAAATATTTTATGGCCTGGCCCACCTTTCCCTTGTCGCTCAAGGTGGCTTCCAATTCCAAATTAAAGCCTTAAAAACAGGAAAAAAACAATTACTCCTTCTCCCCTTCCCCTTTGTAGAAATACAAAGGATGGTGTTTTAACTTGATTCACACTGAGTTCCTTTTCAATCCATGCATAAGCTTTTAGAAGACTACAGTCAAGGCTACAAAGCTTGCATCAAATTCAGACTATTAACGGCAGCTTTGAATCCATTAGAATTTTTCCCAGGCTGTGCTACCTAGGGATGTGCATTTGTGTAAAATCAAAACAAAAATATACTCCAAAACACCATATCACAATTTTCAAGTATATTCGGCATCCCAAATATATTTGGGGATTTTTCAAGATTCAAAAAAACCCCTGAAAAATCACAGAAGGAGAGTTTGGATTTATACCCCACCTTGTAAAGCAGCTTACAAACTCCTTCCCTGCCTCTCCCCACAACAGACACCTTGTGAGGTAGGTGGGGCTGAGAGAGTTGCCAGAGAACTCTGACTAGTGCAAGGCCACAGCAGGCTTCATGTGAAGGAATGGGGAAACAAATCCAGTTCACCAGATAAGAATTTGTTGCTTTTAACCACTACACCAATTGGGATTAAGCAGGAAGACTGGGAGCCTGTTCCCAGAACTGTTTTTTTTCTCTTCTTCCCATGTTTTGTCCTTGTTTTATTTTGGTCCCCTCCACACAGGCCAATAAACATGGGAGTAGGATGGTAAAAAAAAAAACCTGTTTTGGGGGGGACACCCGTTTTGCGGGGAAACTTTGCACAGATCCCACCTCTAAACAAGTCTGCCCCATGGTATTTCTATCAAACTGGGTTTTTTGAGAATCGTGCTATTCGTGAGTCCCGGATTGCAGCTGCTCGCGAGTGAATGGCTGGGCAGGAAGTACTTTATTTGCCTCCATTTTCCTTTGTAAAAAAATTTTGCTGTTTACATCTGCATAGCTACACATGTGCAGATGGTCATATCATGCAACATCAGCATAGCTGAGGGGGTTCATTTGTGCATGCCTGGGTAGCTATGCATGTGTGAGAAGTAAATAATAAAAAAGAGACCCATCTTTATGTGAAGGTGGATTGTTTCTGTGGACTCCAATGGCTTCCTGCACAGATGCATGTGAATGCAGAAACAGGAAAATGGGTTATTTTATCCCGACTGCAACCCATTATACATTTGCAGTGCTGAAAGGGCTTTTGTGTCTCTTCGGTTTCTGCTGGCTTGTCAGGCTGTTTCCTTCTATTGAAAGTCTGTTTGTCAGATTCAAGAAGGGTGTTTTTTTTCCACCAGAGTTGCTTTGTGTGCCTCCTCTCCCCCTTGCTTGGATTTGTTCTGCTGTGATTCTCCAGTTTGACATTTCTTCTGTTGGGCATGAGCTGCCACAGTGGAACTGTGGTTCTGCTGGGGATCTGTACATTGTACTTGGTTCTACTGGCTTGCAAACCCCTACACATACACCCCCCTTCATTTTCCACTGCAGAGATTTTCTGGTTTGACTGGCCCCATAGAGGTTGCGCTAGGTTCTGTTGGACTTCTGCACATTGCAAATGGTTCTTGCAAAAGTACATCTATGCTTCAGTTTCTACTGTAGAGATCTGCTGATTTGATATTGGTTCTGTTGGGCTTGCACTGCCATAATGGCACTGGGTTCTGTTAGACTTCTGCACATTGCCACTGGTTTTCTTGGGCTTGCAAAAGTGTCCCCCGCCTGGTGGTTCCATTCCAGAGATTCTGTGGTTTGATTTCTGGTTCTGTTTGGGTTAACAAATTAGCTTGTGGTTTTACTAGCATTAGTAGATTCTGCAAGGTTCTGTTCGACTCATTGTGTTGTGGTTCTTCCATGGGAGACAGTTGACCAGTGATTGCTGTTTGCAGGCCTGGCTTTTACCCTGGAAGCAGCTTGGAGGGTTTGGGGTTTCCCCCCCCCCCCACATCAGAAATAATGGAAAATATCTAGTGGCACCCTGATCTTGAGCCATAGAATTAGACCCCTTAGTCTAATATACTTGAAAACTGTAAAGGGTAGACGCCAGTAGCTTCTCTGTAGTTTTGGTCCACAAACTCCTTTCCATTAACTTTTCTGTCAGAACCAATCTCTGACGCCAGCCATAGATGCAAGTGAAACATTAGGAGCAAAAACTACCAGACCACAGCCAATGTACAGATCCCTAGAAAACCCACAACAGCCAGTTGATTCCAACTGCAAAAGCCTTCAACAATACAAGTTTTATCAGTTTTCACACTGACTGTCTACAGTAAGCTGATTTGGGTGGAAATAAAGTTGAAACATTTGATGAATTCTTTATTCATCATCTGATTAACAATACCTGAGTATGTTGGAAAACTATTATATTTTTATATAACATAATGGATTTCAGATTTCATTTTGATCCCAAGGTAGCACTAATGGGCTATTGAAAAATTATAATTCTGTCTTATTGTAAAAGCTTCAATATAAATTTACTTTTTGGGTCACAATACTATGTAATTTTACTGGAAGGGGGAAAATGGCTAAAAGGCTATGAAAAATAGCAAGTGTGGGAAAATGAATGCATTTAATTAGGAGATAGTCTTGAAAGCCAGAGAGACTTTGAAAATGACCCTGCTCCAAGTGACATTAACAGCAAAAGTTATGTGGGATTTAATGAAGGAGTTTTGCAGGCTGATCAAATGCCTTGTTGTTTAAAAGAAGTCAATACCTTCTTACATCTTTTCAGTTGTACAAATCAGATATCAAGGTATGGAAAAATATATCAATGTTTCATTCAGTACTGTGATTTTACATAACCATTAGAGTTCATTTAAAGATTCGACAATGATCTAGTTTATGTAAATGCTGGGTTTGACCATCTCAAAGATGCCTTTCTTTGGTTTTGTGAAATGATGGGCGTAGTAGTTTCTGATGCTACAACCCACCCCCGCCTTCCTCCAAGGAGGAGGGGTCAATGGAAGTGGATCAAGGGAAGAGCCTATAAAGCTAGTTGGCCAAAAAAGACCATCATTTTCTACAATGTTGGCTTAATGGTCAGGGTTCACTGTGTCTTGCTCTGGGTAGATATGTGTATGGTTAGGATAGTCTAGCCCTTTGCGTAGTGACTGAGCTAAATTACATTTTTGGACTCTTCAGGTGACTCTATGATTTAAGGATTCTTAGCAGCCGCATGTCTCTTAAGTATAATAGCACATGTCATGAAGGTCGATCCTTCCACAGAGTCCCTGTATCTAAATAAATTGGTTTTCTGTTAATTGTAGGAGTGCATCAGGGTGTTTTGCTGTTCTTACTACACAATAGACTTCTCATTCAAATAGTCTTCTGGTTCTAAACATAATAGTAAGAATTTTTCATAAAATAAATAAAGCAGCTATAATCTGCTTTGGGTAGTATTTTCTTTTTAAAAGAATTTTTCATAAAATAAATAAAGCAGCTATTATCATGCTCTGGGTAGTTAGAGCATGAATACCCATGGCCCTCTAAATATAGTATGAAATTTCTGAAGGATTTTTTTCCTCAGCGTCTCTAAAAAATAAAAAAAATGTCATGCATCAAATAATCTTCCTGAGGCTGTTATGCAAAAATGTGCCTAGCTTGGCCTGTTGTCTGTCATCTGGATCTCAGAGACTTGGTCTACATTTGTTCCACCTATGAAACAAGTACAGATTGTACAACCTAAACCTCAGTTCTCAAAGGAACAATTTTCCATCTTGTTTGTTCATTCCTGCCATGTTAGTTTGTCATGCAACGAGGATAAAGAATTACATTTCTTCTTTTCCCAGACAGAAAGAAGGATTTGATTAGCATGTACTAGCGTCTCATGGCCAGGAAGTCGGAGCTGACGCTGGAGCTACACACAAACCTGCTCAGACAATGTGAAACTAGGCTCCAGTTAAAACTCTGGCCCAGCTGTTGAGTCTTGAAAAAATAGGAAGAAATATGACTGGCCTGATGCCAGAACCCAGGCAACCTGGAAGACATATCAGATTCCCAAAGCTGGCAAGGAGCCTACCTGACAATGCATCTACCTTCCTCAGCTGCTCTGGAAACAGCACCAGGTGCTGCACTACCCATAGAATGGATGTGTACAGCATAAAAACAAACAATGTCTCAGTTCCATTCTCTCGGGAACATATTAGGAAGGGAAGAAGGTTTTCTGAGAAGAAGAAAGAGGGCTCCCAACCCAGCAGCAACATTCTTCATTTTTACATGTAGTTGCTCCAGGGCCCACTCTTGGGGCGGGACCGTATTTCCTTTTCCACAACCCTACAAGCCCATATGGACTATGGACTATTTATGATCTTTCCAAAACATTTTTTTCAACCTTAAGATTGTAAGTTTACCTGTTAGAGACAGGAAGAATGTGTAAATTTATGTATTTGTATCAGGATTCCTACCAAATGTGGCGTTATTCAGTGTCAAAATGCCAGACATTTTCTAGCAAATGCCTGCGTGTCAGAAGGGAATCATTGGGTTCAGGACAGTGAATGGATTTTTTTCCAACTGACCATCCTATTCTGCTGTAGAAGGAAAGCAATGGGAAAGGTAGCAGGCAGGGCTGTCCAAGATCCTGTATTGTTTAGTCCCAGCTGGTCTAAGGAAGAGGGATGTATCTGGACCAAAACAGTGAGAATCCCAAAGCCCCATCAGTAATCACTATCTAGGTCTGGTGCATGGCCTCATATGGCTGTAACCAAATTTACTATATAAAATGCAATCAGTTGTGGGTGGTGGTGGGGGGGGGGTTAGGTTGCAAGGAATATGTAGAGTAATACAAAATTGAATTCAGCACATTATTAGCCTCCTAGGAGTGGGGGTGGGACTGTTAAACCCAGTGCAAATATACCAGTTTTATAAACTAAAGCAGCACTTTTGTATGAAATGCACATCTAATCAAGACAAGCTAGTGGATCAGCTGGGATAGGAATGAAGGTTAAGTACTCTAAGTTAAGTACTCTAAGGCTGATTCCGCATGGGCCAAAAAAAGCAATGTGAAAACGGTGTGAAAACAGTATAAACCCTTTTACATTATTTTAAACCCTTTTACACCATTTTCACACCATTTTCACACTGCTGTTTTTGGCCCATGCGGAATCAGCCTAAGACTCAAAGCAGAAACTTCATGGACTGAGCCTTGAACTATGTGTGCTCAGCAGAGCAGACTACTACCCAAGCAAGATATATATTTACTTGGGTGCCACAGTATGACAAAACACCAACAAGTCATTGGGGCTCAGCCAGCTCCAAGTAGGCAGAACTGCCATATTTGATTTATTTGTTCATTTACTGTTTTTTGTAGACCACCTTTTCACAGTGACTCAAGGTGAATTACCAGTACAGTCAAACAATTTAGCCAATTAGTAAGATGTTTACAGAATGTAGCATTTGAATGATAACAATATTTGACTGTAAGAGCAAAAATTCTTACTAAAATAAAACTGTTAAGTCAATCAGCAAATGAATTAAAAGTATCACTACATTTCCTGGTTGGTCTATCGAGCATTATCTTCTGTCCATTGTTCCTCTGTCTCAAACTCAAATCTCAGTTCTGTTTCAGCCACAGCCATTCAGGCTTTGAATAGGAGTATATAATCTCAAAGATTAGACTGAGGTACAGCCCCACCACATATGCACTCATGCATGCACGCACGCACGCATGTATGCACACACACACGCACACGCAAATATCATGGTCTTACTCTAGCATGCTCTGAAATCTAGGGCCATCATAGAGCTCTAAAGCCCACTTCCTGGGTCTCAACTATTCCCATCTCAGTTTCTCCCTTTGACATCTTTTTATCACAATGAAAAGAGTGGCACTTATTTGGACTGGTGCTCTAGTCTATTGCTCATGGTCACAGCTGTGGTAGGAGAAAATCATGATTTTAAATACAACCTCGAGAACTAGGTTTTGTCTTCCTCCCTTCCTCTGATTGACTCATTTTGTAAATGGCATGATATTTATGGTATACAATAGATCCAACTATTTTCATAGAACCATAGCATTGGCAATCGCTAAACCAATGGCCAGAGTCTGGACACTTCCCATATCAATTCTGGCCAAATAACCTATGGAATCCATACCACAGTGGAAAATGCTACAGTGGAATTGACATGAATCCATACTTCCATTTCTGGTTAGCAAAAACGGGATACATCTATGTATGTGCCTTGTTCATCACTACTATCCATTTTTGGTTCTATTAACAACATCAGTTCCAATTAGTTTTTTTAGCAAATTGAAATTGATGTGATAAACAAAGTGTAAGAACATCATTAGTAAAGCTTAGTGCCAAATGTAATCATACACTTATCTTTATAAATGTGAGTTATTTGGGTAAGTTAGATCCGCTATGTCAGACCACAGAAAGATTGTGCCTAGAGGAGCAAAAAATAAAAGTATCTCATAATATTCAGGGTAACTGTAGATACAACAATTAGTATAAAGGCATTACTTGGAGCATGACCAATTTATTTCTCTGTGTTTTGTTACATATCTTGGTAAATTGGACTGCATCTAGAAGACGTAAACATTTTTCCAGAGTTAGAAAACCATTTTCGTCACAGAAATTTAGCAAATGTACTTGACATATAAATGGATTTTCGTCAGGAATAATCCAACCAATGCACGATACTTTTAAATCCCACTGATTTCATGGGGTGAGTTTTAAAGCTTGTGCTTAACTCTTCTGTTGAAATAAATGGAACTTTCTGATGATTATTTTTTATACATGCCCAATTCTTTCTCATTTTTTGCAGGAACATACCATTTAATGAAAAATTTCTGTGGCAGTCGTCTCACATTTTTCCAGCGTGCTTGTGTCACCAAGGAACAACTATTCTTCTTCAGTTAGCAGATCTATTGCTATTGCTAGCTGTAGGTATAACACAATTGTGTAAAAGTTCTGAGAACCTACTGGACAGAGCTCAAGACCTTACTAGTGATGAGTGATGTGATATACTCTTTCCTGTTCACAGAAAATTTTATCTCTTTTCTTGTTTAGAAATTGATTATTTTTATTGCTCTTCTAGAGAATGAGCATTCTCCAGGACTGCTCCTCTAGTTTTGGAAGCATTCAAGTAGCCTTTTATAAAAGCTTTTAAAGATAGTCTAAAACATGGTATGCTGATCCTCCTTCAGCAAGGCTCCCATATATCATGGCCGTTTCCGCACGGGCGAAATATGACGTCGTGGAAACGGGAAAAGAAACATCAGAGCGAGAGCATTCGCATGCATAGCGGCGGAGGTGCGCAGTTGCGCCGTCGCGAAAACGCTTAATCGGCGCGAAGACGCCGTATTCAAAAAACGCTTTGAAGCGCTCTTTTTCCACATGTGACGCACCGACGCCGCAGTTGTGCGAACCGCCGCCACGGAGCCGTTCTCAACAATGGCGACTGCCAAAAGGCCAAGCTTGGTCACCATCCCCCCCCACACACACACGTTTGTCCCTGGTGATTTCCCTGCATGGTCAAGCACCTTTCCCAGATCCATGTTGCCTGTGCAGATGGTGGCTGCCCATACACACTCTGGTCTCACAGGTAACATGAACTGGGACTGACAATAGCTGGGAGGGGAGGCAATGACAGTTGGGGGATGGGCAGGACATCAGGGCAGTCACATCAGCCAATCGCGCTGCTTCGCGAGTGCGCAGCCGCAACGGAGCGTGGCGAGACGCCGCTTCCGCAGCGCTTCCGTGCGAACCGTCACATTTCTGCGGGGCTCCTGACGCATGCAGCTCCGCCTGTCTGTGCGAACGCTTTTTTTCGGAGGCGTCACAATTTACTACATCATCGCGTCGCTCCTTTTGTCCATGCGGAAACGGCCCATGATAGTCTCCAATTGTTTTGAGCCTTAGAGCATTTTTTTGACTTTAGAAAAGTAGGTGTCATGGCTCCCCTGCTGCAGCTGATAGCTTGCATGAGAAAGGGTTAATGGAGCCTTGCAGAGAGAAGCCAGCTGAACCAGTAGAGCCTGAACCCACGCAGGCTTCTGGCTCAGAATTAATCAGCAGGGCTAAAGGTGATGCTAGCAGTTCTGAGTCTCTAGATGCAAGCCTGAGATGTGAACAGAGAGATGCTGCTCAGCAAGACTACAGGCTTGGCATTACCCAGAGTCTTTGCAGGAGCAGTTCCAAGCAAGTAGCTCTGAGGAATAAAAAAAACCTTGGGCAAGAACTGCAATTGAGGCTGCTACCTGACCTTGTCTGTATACCATTGCTGTCTGCAGACCTAACTGACAATGGACTGGCTTTTGATTCTTGGATTCTCCTGGTTGCTGTATGCATTCCTGGCATTTGACTCCTGTCTAATTGACTTATCTTTGGACTCTCCCACAAACTTGGTAAACTTGGACTTTATTGTTTGCTCAGCTGCCAACAGCCCAGGCCCAGCTCTGAGCCTCCTCAGTACTGCATGTTGCTGTGGCACCATACCAGCCCTGCCCAGCCTGCACAGTGGGTATCATCCAAGTACTGTATATTACAACAAACTGGCTTCCAAGAGAGCTAGAACTAATCACAGTGCAAATGTGATGCACATGTGCATGTTTTCTGGGCTCTTCTGAAGCTTCTTTTTTCTCCAGTAAAATGGAGGAAAGTTTGGATTTGGGAGCTTGGGGATGGAACCAGCAGTATAAAACTATTGACAGCCACCAGGGTTCAGTCTGACCCCTGTCTCAGCCAGGCTTAGATCGAGCTCTAAGCTACAAGCTAGAAGCCTGCAATTTAAAGCTGGACCCAAGCCTGGCTGTAGCCAGGTTCAAACAGACCCTTCAGCTCTGAGACTTCCAACCTTCATGTGGATATGGGGGGGGGGAGTTTGGGAGTGGGAGGACTGCTCAACTGTGCCTCTGCCCCAAACTCCCCAGTGAGTTTGGAAGAAGGCACAGCACCCAGAGTAAATCCTGGGCTCCATTTTGTAACGCTACACTCCTGGGAAGATATCATGTTAAGAAATTACAAGAAGAAGAATGAGCATTTATTCATTTTGTGTTACTTCAGCAGATTCAGACAGAATGCTAACAGATCAAAATTATAATGAAAGTGTAATGCTGCATCTCCATTTTTTGTTGAATCTCCAAAGAGAGAGCTGTTTTCCTTGTAGAAAGGGAAGTGAGTCAATCCATTGGCTGCCTAGAGTAGATCTGGACAGGAAGTGTGTGCAGACGATGGGTTTAAAGTATGCACTGGAACCAAAAAACATCATGTTGATCTCCCCTGACAATGTAAAAAAATGATGGAAACAAACAGTTCCATGCCATGAGGCAGCAGCTGTGTAGTTTTGCCTCCGATGGGCTTTTTCAAATGAAAACCCATCTTGGAATAAAAGAACATGCTTCAGGATATACTGTTGAGATATAGTGATTTGTGAATCTGAATTTCCATATATTTTTGCAAGACTGCATAGCACAATCCCAGAAATATCTTCTGCTTCTTTTAGTGTTGTTCATTGTTCAACACACACAGGCACACCGTATATTTTTCCAGTGATTGACTTTATTTTGTTTATTTGTTTTAAGTACTCATACCCAGCACTTTCCATATGCCAGATACAAGGTGGCTTACAACCGCTGATTAAAACAATAAAACATACAAAAACCAGTAGTCTAAAATAGTTTGTAATAATTAAAAGCAGCCTTTGTGGATAAAAACATAAGAATACAAACTATAAAAAATAGCAGTCATAAAGACAACCCAGGCAGATAGCACTTAGACATCTCAAGCAGATCATAAAAGCAGAACCCCATTAATAACCCTATACAACTCCCATGAGGTGGTCCTTTCCCCTTGTATGGCCTAGATTGGCTCCAGGACCGGTCGAAAAACATGTGTGTGTTTATGTACCTGTAATGGAGCCTCTTTATGTATTATTCATTTGCACACAATGCCTGAGTCTGCCTACAGATGCAAGAGGTGACTCCTGAGTCTTAAAAATGTAGTTTGAGATCTGGCCTTTGCTTTGATTACCTTCGTATTTATTTCAAACTGCTGTTTGCATGATAAGATTTAACTGGCTATTGTTTTGGAAATTCCAAACATTCTGTGCTGTCTGCCTCTGATTTCCTGTGCTTCTGCTTTAGTCATAATATCTTCCTTCTGTAAACCCTACAATTTAAAATTAATACAGAAATTATTTCTTTTATTTTAAGCTTGCACACTGTTTTGTTATATTTTGCTTTCTCCCAATAACAATAGATTTGTCCTTACAACTTTTGTTTTGGACTCTTTCTGTTAAGGGATATTTCAGCATAACGGTTATGTAGCTCTTCCTTTTCTTAAAACACCAGGCATAATATTGTGCACGCTTAAAGAACTCTGTGTTGTATTTTTTTTTAATTTAGCACTATATCACAAGACTTACCTGCACTTTAAAATGCACTTTCACGTAATAAAACATGTGTAGTTTTGTCATAGTAGGATGTCTGTTGAACTTGAAATTATGCTGGTTCCATCAGCCTATTCACAGCCTCTGGAAACAGTGTGAGGAGTTTCTGGGACCATAACTATCAGCCATTGTTCAGGGTGAAAGAAGACCCACTAAGATAGATGGGTATTTGTATCTGTTATCTCCTGTGGGAAAGAATAGGGAGGATAATACTGTTTGAATGAACAGCTGAAGAGGAAGATCAATAGTCAAAAAGCCATATTATTTGCTTTTATATGATGTTTGGATTGAGTATGATGCAAGAGGTTCTCAGAGGAAATTTTTGTTGGGAGGGGTCTGCATTGGCTGTCAGCATCTCTCTCTTTCTCTGTCTTGTACGTGTCATTTAAAATGAATGTAAATCTTTACCTGCACTTTGAGCTCATCATGAACAAAAGTTCATGAAGTAACTTCAAACAACAAAAACAGTTTATATTTTCAGAATAGGTCTTCATGGTGTTCAAATTGTAGACATGTACATAAGAATCACCCCAAACACCACTAGTTTCAACTGAACATCTAGATCAGGGGTCTCAAACCTATGGCCTTCCAGATTTTCATGGACTAGGATACCCATCAGACCCTGCCACCATGGCCAATTGTCAGATCTGATGTGAATAATAGTCCATGAACATCCGGAAGGCCATAGGTAGGATACCCCTGTTCTAGATACATATAACACCCCTTATAGATGTTAATTACTTCAGCTGTACCTCTGTAAATTTCTACTGTGTCTTTACTAGGTGTTTTTTTTTTTGCCTTTCCAACAGTCATTGGGAGTTTCTCACACTCATTCTTAGCAAACTGATTACTCTTAAGTTTGGGTCTTATTTTGAACCAAGTTCTAATGCCCCTTTACCCTCTGCCTCCTCCCTCTCCCCCAGGTCCCACACTGCTTTCTGTTGTGTATGTAATCAGCCTGATCATTCACACTCTAGTACTTCCGACTCATGGATATTTATGCTGCAATACATTTTGTTAATCTTTAAGGTTCTACTGAAATGCCCACCCTAGCTACTATAGACCAACACCTTGATCTGGAAATACCATTTTAGTATGCATCTCAATGTCAGTTTTCAAGGTGAAAATCAGATGTACATACATTATGTGACAATATCCTGTGATCACATAATGCAGGATAGTAAACAGCAAAGCTACCCTTGATGAGAGACTGCCAGTAAAATATTCTGGTCTCTTTGGAAGGCAAGGGAGATCCAAGTATGTAACTGGCTCGTGGATTCAACAATCACCAACAGCCACAGTTCACACCACTTGTCTTGCTGTTCCCATTCACTACCGACTGTGCAGTTTACATTGTCTGCATGGAAGTGCCTGAAGTATCCCCCACACATTTACAGTTTCAGCACTAATTCAGTGAATTCCCAGAATCTATAATTGCTAGAAAATAATCCCGCTCTGTGATTGTAAAAGAGAAGTGCTATGCCGACGTGCATTCCTCAAGATTATATCCAGAGTCTTGGAAACAGAAGTGTCGGGGAAGCAGCTGCAAAGAAAGCAGAAAAAATTCCCTGTGCCATTCTAATGTACTACCAGAGCTAGTTCTTGTGTGCTTTAGGTAATGTAAGACCCCCCCCCCAAAAAAAGATACAGAGGAAATTATATTAATGCCTGTGCTCTACATAATCAGATATTTCAAAGTGTATAAATAATTACTGACGTGCTGAGCTTTCTACGAACATTGCACTAAGTTGGTGCATGTAAGACAATTAATTTTACTGAGAAAAGGACAGCCAGCAGAGGAACTATAATTACTGTCCTGGGAGTGTGCTGTAAGTGTCATTGCAGTTTATTCTCCTGATATGAAAGTTATGAGACCATAGCTGTAAGATGGAAACAGTCTTTATCGCATGCCTCTCTCCTTTCGTTCCAGCTAGCTGGGTTAAATACACAATCAACAGAAAAGCACTACTGCAGGACCTAGTCCATAAAAGGAAGGAGAACTAAATATGCTTCACAAGCGGCATTTTTTCCACACTTCTGTAAATTGTAATTTCAGAGTCTAAAACCTTTTTCAGCACTAAACGCCACAGGCTGTAATGTCAAACTTAAGCGTCTTCATGCTACAGCTGTTTGCAACAATACCGCCATTCATAAGTCTGCAGCAATAAAATGACAGCTACAAATGCCTCAAAGGAGAATGCACCGCTCTTCATGCAGGTTGCTCTAAATCTTTAGGAGGAATACTTTGGTTTCAATGAGAGCATTATGACAGAAAAAAGGCCCATGACCCAGATGGCTACCCCGATCTGCAACAGAGATATTCCGATTGAAGTTCACTCTTGTTATATATAGCGAAGGCTTCAATGAGGAGTTCAGCATAACATTTCAGTCTTCAGAAAGTACACTGTCACACACAAACACTCAGAGGGCTGGTCTCTGTATCTTTAAATAAATTGCAAAGAATGGCCTCCAATATATATATTTTTTCAGTATTGAATGAAAATGTTTTTATTACTGAAATTGCCTATCCCTCCCCACCCTTCTGAGAAGTTATGCACATGACTAAAATATTGTCATTTGTATATGTACCGTATATACTCGTGTATAAGTCGACCCGCATATAAGTCGAGGCACCTAATTTTACCACAAAAAGCTGGGAAAACTTATTGACTCGCATATAAGTCGAGGGTGGGAAATGCAGCAGCTGCTGGTAAATTTCAAAAATAAAAATAACCAATAAAATTACATCAATTGAGACATCAGTAGGTTAAATGTTTTTGAATAATTATTTCAAAGAAAAACAGTAAACTGGCTCTGTAAGTGGAAAAGAGGGTCAACAAGAACAATATGGTATCAACAATAACTTTGAAAGTACAAAAACCTTAGCTCAATCAGCAACCAAGCTAAAACACAAGAGTTAAAATCCTTCAGAACTGGATTCCTCATCATCATCTGTATGTCCAAATGTAACCCAACTTAGATTTTAAGAGGGATATTATTAGAAATGGAAAATCTACTATTAGCTTCCATTGTAAACAATGGGGGATGGGGCACCCCCTTTGGGGATCAATAACTTTGGATCCCCTGACCCAAAACTCACCAAACCTGGCTGGTATCATAAAGAGACTCTCCTGATGAGACCAGCCAGGTTTGGTGAAGTTTGGTTCAGAGGGCCCAAAGTTATGGACTCTCAAAAACATAGCCCCATCTACTAATAGCTCCCATTGAAAACAATTGTGAATGGGGCACCTCCTTTGGGGGTCCATAACTTTGGAACCCCTGAACCAAACTTTACCAAACTTGGCTGGTATAATCAGGAGTGTCTTCTGAGGGTACCCGGAAATTTTGGTGTCTCTAGCATAAAAACTGTGCCCCTTCTGGCTGGCAAAGTAAAAACACACAAAAATTTTAATGACCCGCATATAAGTCGAGGGGAGCTTTTTCAGCATTAAAAATGTGCTGAAAAATTCGACTTATATATACGGTACAGGATTTCAAATACGCACAAAAAAAAGGCCATTTCCGCACGGCCCCCGAGGCGCCCCCACGCCGGCAAGAATTCTGCTGGCGTGGGGGCGGAGGCCGTTCGCACACAAGAGTGCGTGTGGCCTCAGGGGAGGCCAGCGGAGGACAGGCGGCTCCGCATGGAGCCGCCTCTGCCCCCTTCCCCGTCCCACTCACCTTGTCCCCGTCGTCGGCCTGCTGGCCTCTGAAGCCCCGCCTACGCTGCCCTCCGACCTCCAGGGGTCGGAGGACAGTGAGGGAGGGGCTGCAGAGGCCAGCAGGCCAATGACGGGGACAAAGTGAGTGGGACGGGGAAGGGAAACAGCGTGTTCCCGGCAGTGCGGTTCGCACCGCGCCGCCGGGAACACGCTGTTGCGGCAAAAAAAACCCTTTAAAGGGTTGTTTTTTAGGGCGGCCTGACACCGCCCTGGGGGAGAGGGAGCGGAGTCAGGTCGAATGGCTCCCTGGGGACGGCGTTTATCCCGTCCCCAGGGCGCCATAAAAAAGCTGTGCGGAAACGGCCAAAGAAAAGAATACAAAGCTTCCACACAAACAGAATGAGGAGTACACAAACTTGAAACAAAGCCTGACATCATATCAAATAAAAATTTATAATTTCACATGGTTGGGGATCCTATACAGGCTCAATAGGGCCTCTCACGGGGGCCTTCTCTGTGGTCTCCTCTGGAATCCATTTTTCCTGGTCCAAATTTGTCTCTGTTTCCATCTTTTCCACCTCTGAATCCTCCCAGGTCTGCCTCCATGGAAACCTCCACAATCAAACCCCCCATGCCCCCCACAATGCTCTTCACCAAATCTGCCTCTCATGTGTGGTTCTCCTGGCCCATCTGGTTTTGGCACTTGGCACTGATTACATTCATTACACCATGAGAAGGTCATTTTCTTGCATATTGGATTGGGACATTTCCTGTCTCATGCATCCTGCTGGCCGCGTCCTCTGGGGAAGACGCCTCTGTTGCCTCCACTGGGGCCACTGTTGCTACTGCCTCCACCACCGCCAAATCCACCACAACTCATAGGTCCTCCTCTATCATCATGGCCTCTTCCTCCACATCCATGTCACCTTCTCAATTGACGTCTGCCCTCTGGGTGGCAAAGGAAGCTTTGATGGGATTGCTAGAGAATTCCTTACCATCAAACCAGTCAATGGCTGCCTTTGCAGATGGGGGATCATCAAACGAAACTGTGTGGCCTCTCCCTTAAGCTTTCCTGTCTCACTGTCTGTTGTGATGTGATGTCACCCCACAGGTCAGTAATGACCTGGAATGACCTTTTTTAACCTTTGCTGCTGGGCCTCCAAATATTACCAGTGATACCTATCAACTCTTGTGATTGAGCAGCTTGGGGACTAGGATACTGGTAAGCCATGGAGACTAATTATCCCCTTCTCTAGCACAATTGGCCTGAGAAAATTAAGGGAAACCCAATGTTTCATTAAAGTAAAAAACAAAAAAGATTGGACTAGTGAATCATGCATCCTCCACATAATGGTCTTCTTAGAGAATGGCCTACTTTGTACTCCAAGAGATTTTACTATTTTGTACAAGGAGACATGATACAAGATCTTCCCAGATGTCTAAAAGTAGCAGAAATAAATACAGAAGGAGGCTGTATTGAATGGATCAGTTGGGGATAAAATCCCTCCCTTCTTTAGGGGATAAAATTGATCAGACCTTTCAGGATTCTGATATATAGGCTTAGAATCCAGAACTGTAGTCTTGAGGATTAGCTGGAAATGGAAGTTGACCACACACAAACAGATCTTTTAGACGAACCTTCAGTGGGTGATCACAAAAGTGTTAAGTTGGGAACTTCATGGGGAATAGCTCAGATTTTTCACTTACCTTAAATTAGAGAAGAGTAATTTTTCTTCCTTTCATTACTTCCCATGGTTTTATTCCTGGCTTCAGCAATCCACAAAGTATGGTGAATGGAGTTTGCCCTCATTTTCTAGTAAATCTGTGATTTCTGAGCTCTTGAGAATTGCAAGAGCCAAATGCATCCAAGCTTCGTACTTGACTAGTGTGGTCTTGTAAAGTACATTTTGTGGCCACTTACAGGAGGGTTCTCTTCCAAGCTTTAAATTATTTTAAAATGTTACAATTTAAGGGCCCATAAGAGCTCAGTGTGGGTTCAGTATACTCATGATTTCTGAGAAAGCCATGGAGTTAAAGCTGTTAGCATAGAAATTGAGAAGAAATTGTGATAAGATAGTTTAAAGTGATTTCTGAAAAGTTTTAATGGAGCGGGGGAGGATCTTTGTGGAGAACTGCTTTCAGTCCATTAAGAGCGGCTGTGTATAGGCAAGGCTGCCATTACTTACTGGGAGGGGGTTGGCACAAGGGGGGAGCTGAGTGGCCTCTGCCCAACAGAGGGTGGAGGTGAGTGTCAGGCGAACCCAGGCAGGGAACACAAGACCACGATGTAGTGGCCCCAGCAGGAGAAGCAAGGCACTCTCCCTATAAGGAGAGTGCTTGTTCCAGCAGACAGCGATGAATTTCCCACCTAACTCTCCCTCAAGAAGTTTGGTTATTGTTAATGCATGTGTTCTTTGTCATAGCTGGGTGGGTGGCTTGCACTTGAGAACTGATCTGTGTGGGAGGGGAGCTACCCCTCTTTGGGAACTTCCATAAGAGGTTACGGGGTGGAGCAAGCTGTGTGGTTGAACGCCCAGGTGAGGGCATCCAAGGCTTGCACCCCTTGGCAGTGAAGGGATGCTCAGCATGTGACTGTCTGCCCAGCTGAGGTATAAGAAATGTTTACATCTTCCTCCAACAGGGGGGTTGGAGGAAAGACTCACTGGGGAGCAGCAGTCGGGCTGCCCAGTGTACAGATCAGATCCTATGCTGCGCCCTATGCTTCTTTTTCTGTATATGTGTCAATAAACAATTTGGGTAAGGCCAAAAATTTCCCCACAGCTATCGGTGTTGAGTGTTTATGTACAATGGGGGGGGGGGACCTGGAACAAGAGGAGTCCAGAGGTGGGATTCAGGGAGTTCCGAAGGTTCTGTAGAACCTGTTGTTAAAATTTAAAATATCACTTTTTTACTGATATTCATTTTTTAAAATAATAGAGTTAAATTTGAAAGATATATCCATATATAAATGATTCCCTCCAAATTTCTTCCCAATTTACAGCAGGCCTTGACAAATTTTCTTTGGTTGTAGATGCTAGCCCAAAAATGTAGGAGCCAAATTAATTTGTCATCTCTCAGATTTTATATTTTAAAGACCTAGGCTCATTCCGCACATGCAGAATAATGCACTTTCAAACTGCTTTCAGTGCTCTTTGAAGCTGTGCGGAATGGCAAAATCCACTTGCAAACAGTTGTGAAAGTGGTTTGAAAACGCATTATTTTGCATGTGCGGAAGGGGCCCAAATTTTCAGGTTATAGCTATCACAAAACCGAATCATAATCACATCACAGTTTCTCATAATTGCATTAAACACAATAAAAGTATTGCAGCCATATCTTTGTATGTGTTGTGTGTGTGTGTGTGTGTGTGTGTGTGTGTGTGTGTGTGTGTGAGAGAGAGAGAGAGAGAGAGAGAGAGAGAGAGAGAGAGAGAATGAGTAACTGTGGTTTTCATCACCAAAAGATACCCTACCTATTAAAAACTTAGAGGTGGTAAGTATGTTTGAACTGGATTTTCATGAGAGGTTTTCAGCTTGTTCTTATGCCAGAATAACATTCACTTTCATTCCAAGGAACATGTGCTTTAAAGGTAAAAGTAGTCTACTGTGCAAACACCAGGTCTTTACTGATCCATGAGGTGACATAACATCATGATGTTTACTAGGCAGACTTTGTTTATGAAGTGGTTTGCCATTGCCTTCCCCAGTCATCTACACTATGCCCACAGCAATCTGGGTTTTTGCCAGCCAATTATATGAAATCCACTCATTGCTCCACTACCACAAAACTATTTCAACTGGTTGTTCTTCTTGTCTAGTCTTCCTTTGCTGCTCACCCTGCCTCCATATTGGCATGACCTAGAAAGGTATCTTGTGGAAATGTGGAAGATTTTTTATGTGACACGAACTTTTGTAGAGATGTCATAAGAAGTAGAAGCTACAAGTTAAGCAGACAAAATTAATGTGCACTGAAGATTTGCAACAGCAAAATTTGGGTCACACTGCCTGTTTTTCATATTAATATTCAGTGCCATATCATCTTTACTTGGATTTTGCAGTGGTAATTTGTGGCCATTGATGAAGAGATGGTGAAATTGCATCAATTATTACACTTGAGGGAAAGTGTGATAAATGACAGTGATGAAATATTCCTTACAATATGTTAATTTTACATGCTTTATGTGGCCTCTAAAAATGTACAGCATAGAGAAAGTTATCCAGTTTGGTACAATGTTATAGAATAGTCATTACCCATTCTTTATAAACCACAGCAGTATTTGCTGACTCCATGGTTGCTTGTACCAATTAGTTACTTGCTTTGCAGCTGAGAGGCTAGAGAGACACTTTCTTTTCAGCTCGAGGGGTATTATAAGTTATATTGTACTGCTGCTCAAAGTGTTAGGAATGGCTTGACAGCTAACAGTAACTTGGAATTTGGAAGTAATGGGAAATCAGGGCCAGCTAGAGATGTCACTTTGACAGGCCCAAGTGAAGCAGAAATAGGTTTTAGACTTCAGGCTGTGGGAAAAAAATGTGTTGTGTGTCCACACATGGGCCCCTTCTGCACATGCAGAATAATGCACTTTCAATCCACTTTCACAATTGTTTGAAAGTGGATTTTGCTATTCCGCACAGTAAAATCCAGCTGCAAAGTGCATTGAAAGTGGATTGAAAGTGTATTATTCAGCATGTGTGGAAGAGGCCATGTACAAGCAGTTTTGAATTCAGACAGAAAAACATTTTACACTTTTGGAACTAGAATGCAGCAAGCACACTTGAGGAGTTCCAATGCTGTACTTTTCTTTCCAGGGCAACAAAGCTATTAGAGCACTGTCTTGGCTTGCTTGTCCCCACCTCCATCTACTGCTTTGCTTGCCTTGTCCCCCCCCCCCCAAAAGGTGCTACAAAAATATGCTATGTCATTGTAAATGAATTAAAGTGGTTTTGTAACTGTCTGAAATGTGTGTGTGTGTATCTATATCTATTTCTCTCTCTCTCTCTCTCTCTCTGTGTGTGTGTGTGTGTGTGTGTGTGTGTGTGTGTGTGTGTGTGTGTGTGACTCTAATATATATGACTCCAATATTCTTTCCTCAAAAGGAAAGCTACTCATAACCTGCTTTGATTCTCCAGGAAAGTGGAAACCTAAAAGGGTATGGTATGAAGGAAAGTAGAGAAGCAGAGAGACAAAATCATGTCAGCAAAGTCAATTACACATCTATGTGCAGTCAGTATAAACAGAATGTACCCACCACTTGGTCGAGTGAGAGTGATATTTTCCTTCATCCCTTTCCAGTTGCCACAGCTCCCCCACCCCAAAAAAATCTGCTTCTTGGGATCAACAGACCATCACAAACTACAAAGTGGGAGACTGCTGCCAGAGGATGAATTGACAGAAATCACTGCTCCTTTCCCTAAAGACTTACATGTATTTGAAACTGTGGAGCTGGATACAAGCCACTGGTAGGGCCATTAGGTTGTTTTCATTCAACCATATATGCCAGAGGCAAGGATAATTAGGTTTTCTTAAGAGAACATGGAGATTTCCATAAGAAAGTATGGTTGGATACAGGCTAGTGTTTATTATCTCCTCTCAGTCCTGCAAACAATTATGTGTGCATATTTCAATTATTAATGGCCTATATATCCAAATGTGTTTTCATATCTGTAGTTTCTCCAGCTTTGGGCAATACATTTTGTCTGCTACTGTTGCCAGTAAGTCTCTTGGCTCATTTGAAATGTTCTTGCTCATCAGGTTGTTTTTATTTTTCTTCCTACACCTCACTCCTATTGTTCTTCTAATCTATTATTTGTCAAGAACACAGCCTACTAATTAATTTCTTTTCAACACAATCAATCACAAGCTGTTTGCAGACAATTTTTAATTGAAAATTTGCTAGGTTTTTTTTCCCCCCAATGCTTGCTAACCTCTAGCATGTGTGCCTTCCGCTTTAGAAATCAGGATGCAGATGAAAAGTAAAAACTCAAAACTCCTCCACATCATCCACTATTGTAATCCTAAACTAATTAGCCTGCATTAAGAATAGTTTCAACTTGTAAACACTGAACGCAAAAGGTATTGCTGGTTGTTTACAGATGGTTTTTCTTTCTCTTGAAGAAAAGACTTATTATCAGTTTGGAGTCAAGCTGATATTCTCTCAAGGTATGTTAAGACAGAACACAAATTAAATGCCAGTAGGAGATGTTGAAAGAATGACAGAATACAAATGATATCTGGAAATCCAAACCAAAGAATTATTATTCGTGACCAATGCATCTAGCTGTTTGATTTTAAAATGTCCTGAGAAGAGGGTTTACACAACTCTATACTTGACCACAGCTACTAACAACACAATGGCTTTATTATTTGGACGTTTGCAATTTGGGTTGGATCTCATAGAACTGTGGTGGCGAACCTTTGGCACTCCAGATGTTATGGACTACAATTCCCATCAGCCCCTGCCAGCATGGCCAATTGGCCATGCTGGCAGGAATGATAGTATGCAATCCATTACTATCTGGAGTGGAAATTCTCCTACTAAAGGTTTTTTTCTTGGAGCACGACGTTCTTGCCTCCCCATTCTTGGAAATGCTGCTCCTGAAGGATGGAGACCTTCCCCCACAAAAAAGGGTAGGAAACAGAATTAGGAGCAATTGGAAGTTGGCAGGAGGGAGAATTCACCACCCTTTCCACCTGCAGAAATATTTTTTGTTGGATCCAACCCAGTTTTTCAGGAAAGACTGTATCATTCGGCTCTCATGCTGCCAAACATATTTTCTGGTGATCAATCCCATTCTTACTGGTATGTAGCATTATAGAAATGCTCTTATAATATCTCCTTTTCCACCAGCACTTCTTCCTTCACACATGCCATATGCCCCAGCTTTAGATGAAGGAAACACTTTGCAAGACTGGCATGCCTGACTGAAACTGGTTTTGCTTCAGTGTGACCATGCAGTCACAGTGGCTGCTTCCTAGCCCTTCATTCATCTTGGCTTATCAGATTTTTTGTTTCAAGACTTATCAATTTAATTTTTGACTTTGGGTGTGCAAACGTCTGGTACTGATGGAGCACTCAATTTCTATATTTATTATGTATCACCAGTGCCACAGTAGACTAATAATCAGGTCCTCTAAACACAGTCACCATAAGCAGCAGTCCGAACCCTAAAATGTGTACAGGTGGACTAATACATTTTTCCCTTAAGTTAGCACAATACATATATGTATGTTTCCCAGAGCTGTACCTGTCTATTGTAGAGGCCATAGCACTTTGAGGGCCCATTTAGACTGGCTCTCAGTGTAGACACAATTTAAAGTGTTGGTCTCGACCTTCAAAGCTTTGTATGATTTGGAACCAACATCCCTGAAGAACTGCCTACTCCCTGATGAACCTACTATTAGGGTCATCTGCAGAGATTGTTGTGAGTTTTCCAGGCTGTGTGGCCGTGGTCTGGTAGATCTTGTTCCTAATGTTTTGCCTACATCTGTAGCTGGCATCTTCAGAGGTCATTGTCATTTGTCATTGCTAGGAGGTTCGGGCTTTCCCATCACACCTGCAGAGGTTATGCTTTGGGTGACAACTCTTTCTGAGGTTTATTGAGTGGCAACCTGGTGCTGTTGCCTTCTTTGTTATGACACCTTCTTCGTTATGACACTAGAGCCTTCTTCATTATGACACCAAATTGCAGGGAACTCTCTCCTGAGGAGATTCATCTGTCCCCTTCTATTGTCATCTTCCGTCAGTGGGCAAAGATGTTTTTGTTTCATTTGACATTTCCTCAGTGATCCCACTCTCCTGAACAATGTCTCCATGTTGTTATATTTTTGTATGTATTTTAGTGTCCTTTTTAATTATTTTAATGATGTGTGTCTTCGGGAAGAGTTATTTTAATGGCTTTCCTATTACATAACTGATACATAATTATAGAAATGTACAGAGCAGACTGCAATGGTGTACCAAGACCACTAAAAGCCCACAGATCACTTCAGAATAATTTCATTTGAGGTATCATGGAATTGTATGGTTTATTTCAGGATTACTCGACAATAAGGACCTGAGTAAATGGACCTTGGCAACTTGACATAATATAAAATCCTTGTATTATTACTGCTGCTGCCAAAAAATGACAACCATATTTTATTTGTGTACTTTTATGTCCTGCATTTCAATCACAGTGCCTTCTTGCAGTGAAAATAGATTTGTCGTTGATAGGAGGTTCGGGCTTTCCCATCTCAGGCTTCTTTTCCTACCTGACAGTAGCAAGTATACTGGTGGAGGGAGGATAGAAGTACTAACAGTGCAATCCTGAGCGGGAGGTAGATGTGCCGTAGCCTAAGGATGGACTAATAGGCATTCTGCACCAAAGCCATCAACCTGACAGCAATGTGAAAGAGCCCTATGCAGCACAGTGGGCTAACATCACTGCCGGCGCTTTCATCATGAAGGCGGAAGCTTGGGCCGGTCGCCAGACGCCGTTATGGCGCCCGACCCGACAACGCGCTTCAGGACGATCGTCATGGCCCGCGATAACGGTCCTAGGGAATTTTAACCGGGCGAAAGTCGGTGCCCACGGAGCCTTGGCGCATCGGTGACCGGCCTCATGTCAGACGCTTCCGACGCATTCGCCCGGAGCCTGGGGACCGCCCCCCCCTGGCCCTCGCGTGCCTGCTCCAGCGGCGCATGGCAGCGAAGGCGTGTCCCAAGGTCTTCGCACCGACGCGCCGGAGGCCAGGTAAACAGTAAGATGTCGGGTGGGGGGGGAGGGCAGCGCGTGAAGCGGCTGCCATTACGGCTAAACAGCCGGCTTCACGGCGTTTCCCCAAAAGAGTGCTGGGAAGCACGGCTCCGGGAAGTAGACTCAATGTCACATATCTTACCGTACTGCATTGCAAGGATTACATGAAGGTGAAAAGGAAGCTGTTGATCCAACCATTGTTAGCGCTCATCATGTGTACCCATTCATAGATAACTCAGGATATATGCAATTCTGTAAGAATATTATTAGAAGATCGCGTGAACGTTTCTGCCATTCTCTCATACAGAAGGTAGCAGCTAAATTTTTGTATATTGGTACACAACAAAGCATGGATTCCTTATTAAAACACAAAGAGGTTTCGGCGACCGCTGTGTGATATGAGTGCACCTGTAATAATGCCTGAAGCCAATGTTATTTATTAATAGATTTTATAATGGATTTTAATTTATATTATATTTTTTGTATAAGTGGAGTGCTATGTATTCACATGTACTCTGATTTTAAACTATTGGCTGGCCAAAAGGCCATAATAATAAATATCTAGCGCTGGGAAGCGCTCTGGAAACTCTAGAGCCCGGCTTCACGGGCTGGGGAGGGTACGGCGCTTGAGGGAAAGCGGCTCGCGTTGCAGCTAAGCAGCTGCGCTCAATCGTGAATGGTATGCGGCCTGGAGTTGGCGTTTTACGCCATCTCCAGGTCGCCATTCATTGCCCGTGTGGAAACGGCCTGCGTTTGGCCAGTGTAAGTTCACGGCAGCAAATATGGGTGTTTCTGGGCCGAAAGGACTCGGGAAGCTAACCATGGCCATCCCCATCCCCAGGAATGCTCCCTTAGGAATGAGCTTCTGCACTGGAACAATGCTGCCACCAAAACTCCAGTGGCGTCAAAGCATTGTGGTGCTATCAGGCTCCCCAACAACAACGTACATGCCCCAGCACTGGTGTAAATGCCCTTTATGCCAACCCAAATGACATTTATGCTGGCACCAGGGTCACCCTGCCTCCTGAGCCCTTTCAGCTCCCCTCTTGTGGATGGCACTGTAACATCCTCTCACCAAGCCTCCTCCTGATCCAGTCACCTACAGCTTTGAATTCCATCATATAGTAAAAACTCTGGAAGCCAAGTCAGAATCAGCCTTAGGGGCCCAACAATACTCCATTTGAGAATTAACCCAATGCCTTCAAGTCTTGAAGTGAAGTAAAATATTTGTATCATTGAATCCATTCCCTTCAGCCTGTTTATTTTAAGGCGAATAAAAGGCTATGCTTTTTCATTTAATCATTAGTAGATGTAGGCATCATTTAAAAAGCTCATTGGAATTCTTCGTGGGTTGTTTGTTCCTGTATCTCATTCATTACCTGTGCATTTCTAATTAGAATAGCTGAGGTGCAACCATTCTTTCACTCTCTCTGATTAACAATTATTCCACCCCTGATCAAGACTGTGAACTCATTTTGATGACTTGATTTGAAGCAGAAATGTGAATTTGGATTTTTGAGGGTTTTTTCCCTCGTTCATATTTTTGATGTTAAAATACTATGTAAGAACATCACTATCCAGGTTTCCCTTTCCAAAAGAAAAATGTATTTTTCCTCTCCAATAAAAGTCTGAGCAACTGGAATATTTGAATCTTGGATATGTTTTTTCCATTCTAAGTAGCATGTTATAATCCAAAGAACCTTCTTTCAGCTTCAAGACACCTACTTCATTTTGTACCTGTGATTTGTCTGAACTTTCTCCCAACCAAATTAGGGCATGTGTATACATTAATCAAAATAGAAACTTCTTACATGTGCTAGTATCCAAGCTTATACGGGTAGATGTTGCCATAAAGAGAAGTTGAACTCAGCTACAAATGATGGTGAGCATGCAGCTAGCACTAAAAAAGCAAATGCCACAGCAACATCTAGTAGAACTTAGATTGCAACATGTGGATTTCCATGTAATTTGGTTGCTAATAACAGAAATCAGAAAAACAGGGAACCTTTTCCTAGATATTATCGATTGGTAGAAAAATATTAGATGTATGTTTGTATTTTTTTGTGGCCACCAAAACTTGTTTGATTCTTAGCATTCTACTAGGCATGCTTATACACAGTAAATTCGGACAATCTGGTCATTTATATTTGTTTGTTTGGAAACCTATATCCCACTTTCAAATCAGATTATAGAATTGGTATGTTCCATAACAGTTTTTTAATACTGTTAAATCTGCAAGAATAATTTGCAATAGCAAAATAGCAGTCTAGCTTACGTCTATAACATAACCATAAACAGAATGAGAATAATTAAAAATATCAAAAGATAATGAAAACATCTGGGAACCTAGGATCCATATGGAGATCTACATAAAACCAGACTAGTCAAAACCAAAAGCCAAATAAACTGGAAAACCTGACACCTAAATTTCAAAAACCATCAGGCAGGTGGCAATCCAGAGATCATTCCATAACTATGATAACATCCTACTGAAGGTCCCCATATCTTCTCACTACACACCTTGCTCCCAAGCGATCTTTGTCATGCCAAGTGATTAAGAGAAATTTGCCATCTATGTACCTGATTGCAAATTTAGGGAAGAAAGGAATGGTAGAATCCTTCTTGCCCCTCAACAGAATGCTAAAGACTCCCAATTTGTATAAAGAACACAGTCAATGGTCAGAGGTTGCCTCACAAATTCTTTCACTGAAATAACTGTTTTCATACCACAGTGGTTCTTTCTGAGGCATTTCTTCACGCGATAGTTATAAAAGAAGAAACACAACTGTGAATAGCTTATGCTTTCACTGAGGCTCATTCCGCACATGCAGAATAATGCACTTTCAAACTGCTTTCAGTGCTCTTTTGAACTCTGAAAGCGGAGATGGCAAAGCAATCCACTTGCAAACAGTTGTGAAAGTGGTTTGAAAACGCATTATTTTGCATGTGCGGAAGGGGCCTGAATGTAATTTAACAGATCTTAAATTTACTTGGAAATAATAACAAATCAGTGGAATGAAGCAACTGGTTGGTTATCACTATGTATTCTATCTGTGGCGGTTACTTACTATGGCAAGATGATTCATGCATGTGTTAATCATACAGAAGCGACAGTCTTCCCATTAATATTGTACATTCATTTAGAAGACACAGTGAAAAATCAGAAGTTCTATATGGTAGGTCACCTCACACAAACTCTTCACCACATTGAACTGCTATTATGTGGTGGTAAATAAGCATTTGGTAACATGACTCTGCCATAATTATTACTGATTTTATTCAAGCTGTCTTCCATGTACTGGTAAATGTGTTTAAAGAACCCCCATGGAACCTGTCTCATCAGATCTCAGAAGCTAAGCAAAGTCAGGCCTCACTCATACTGAGATGGGAGACCACCCCGTCTAAATTACTAGGAAGTCTAAATTGCTACAAAGAGGCAGGCAATGGCAAACCATTTCTGAATGCCTCAAACCTTGAAAACCCTCTGGGATTGCCATAAGTTGGCTACAACTTAAATTGTGGAAGTTAAATGTCCTTGATAGCTAGTATCCATGGAAAGCCACGCAAATGGACTAAACTGGACATTTTCACTGTGTCTGTTGCCAGAATAATGCATGTTACATACTGCATAATGCACGTTACAAACTCCTCCATGTAAACATTTACCACATAATAACAGCTGGTGTTTTCACACTGACTATGCATGCAGGTTTTGCTTTTTGAAAAGGAAAGTGAATTGTTCACCCATTCTGTACATAATAAGTTTTTGTACATTTCTGGCCACAATCCAGAAAATCATGTGTTCTAAAAAAGTCTGCAGTATCTGACACAGCAAGGAACAATTGGTTAAAAGGGAGGGGTGGGGGTAATCAAAAGTCCTGTTAGGGGCCACAAAGTCCTTAGATACTTCTAATTTAGTCCTTTGTATTAATTTGCATAATTAAGGCAACATTACATACTTAATTGGAAATCTGGTATATAGAATTAGAAATCTGGCATTGTCCGTTACCCTTGTAAATTATTTGGAACCCACGCTACATAAGCAATCGGATCACCATTCAATGTTTATTTGCTCTGATCTGGAAAACAAAATGAGTAGCAAGAAATATCAAGATGTCAGGAATTGTAATTGATTGCATTTATTTTAGAGACTCGGTAAGAAAGAACATCTTTCTTACTATCATATTCATCAACATGGACCTTTCATTTTCAGTTTTCCTTGACAGCTAGTGATAGGACCTATTTTGTCATGCTGGCAGTGCCTGACTTGAGGAGGCAGAGGGCAAATAGCTATGACTCAGTGCATCTTGCTTAGCTGTGGGCAAAATATGGGGGACAAGATAGTGAAGAAGGCAAGTGTCAACATTGAAGCATATCTTCCTGAATACACATTCCTACAATTAGGACTACCAGGCAGCACCCAGCAATCAGAAAAATGGTTGAAAGTAAGGATTTGGGGGCATCACCCAGCTGTAACATCATGTCACAGTAAACAAAAAACCCACAAAAAAACAGAAGTGACAAAAGTAGATCTAGGTAGGAATAATCAGAAACTCTGTGGTAAAAAGGTAGTTTCCAGTAATTCCTAGAAGTACTGCAAGATCTTTTGTTTGTTTGTTTTTTCTTCCACTGCCACTCATATGCAGCATAAGCAGGGCAATGGGACCCCTACAATTAAAGGACAAAATTCAACAAGTTATGAAGTAGAATTCTACATGCAGATGGCTCCAGGGAAGGAAACCAAGTATCATGTAAGTGCTCTGTCTTTCTATTAGGGCTGTTGTAGAGTGCTTTTAAAAAGAATGTCTGTTCAAGTCAATGTTTTCACTAGAGGCAAAATATGTACACCCCTGAAGGCAGAAAATACTTATTTGGAGGCAAATCCATGTCTCCAATATGGGTGACCACCAAAAGCAGTAAAATGTCAGAGTGAGGGACTATTTCAAAATAAGAAGTGGGGTGGGGGCTACTGAAGTTTCTTTCTGCTTTCTGTTCCCCTCTCCCCAAATTGTTTTCCTCCCAAATAATCCTGTATAATTTGAAAATCAGTTTTGAATCATGCACATTGCTCCTTTACATCCAAGGCTTTATGAAGTCTTTCCCCATATTTTTTTTTCAACTGATAGAAATAAAATCCTTGCCTATTGATATTTCACACTTGTCAAATCATGTCAGGAAATTCTATTATTATTTTCTCTGATTTCTGCAACATTATATTATATTTAGAAAAGTTTTTCCAATATTGTTCATTTCATTAATAAATTATTATTATTATTATTATTATTATTATTATTATTATTATTATTATTATTATTATTAACTCAACTTATAGGCCGCCTTATCCCCGAAGGGCTCGAGGCGGCTCACAACACGGCTGTTCTTCAAGACAGCAAATCAAAACAACATAAAAACTTAAACCCATTAACCAATTAAAATTTGAGCAGCAGTTACACACAACAAATATAAATTAAACAACAAAAGTTGTTTAACAAAGTTTAACAAAGTATTGCAACATGTCTCAATTTTTTCCAGTGATCTTCCTTCTCCTTTGGAATAATAATAATAATAATAATAATAATAATAATAATAATAATAATAATAATAATAATAATAATAATAATAATAATAATAATAATAATAAAATGAATAGTGGGTAATACTGCCCACAAAATGAATTCCCCTCAGAGTGTTCTGATATCCATCTTGTATGTCAAGCTTGGGCAGGATGAAGATCAGCCACGGAACTTTTCCCCCTGTCTTTAGGTGTGCCTGGCTGGACAATGGCCTAGCTAATTTCCACTAAGTCACCATAAGGTGATTTCCACTATGTCACCATAAGGCGACCATACTGGTCTGCTCCAAGCAGACCATTACTTACCCTATCTGTACCCATCCTAACAATCAATCAGTATTCAAGAAAATGACCAAGCCTTGTCTCTGGCTTTCCTGCCAATTTTCCTCATACTGCCTCAGGACCTATTTTTTCAGGGTAAAAATATTGGTCCTTTGGCCACTTACAGTGTGTTTGTGTATCTTGGATCTGTACATGCACCCCCACTTGCGTGTGGACTCTTTCCTTTGCTCCTGGAAACACTGGTCATTCTCATCTTCAGTGATGCCTTCTCAGGATATCCCCTCAAAACTGGTAGCTGTCACTCATCCCTGAAGACCTATCCAATTTCCTCCCTTTTCTTTTAGTCAGCTCTTGCATGCTATGCATGCTCATTGCTTAAAATATATTTCTTGTTTACTATTTTAATTCTTTTGTTAAACCATATTTTGATTATACAACTGCCTGCTCATTTGAGAGTTTCCCCCCAAGACTTTGTTTCCAACATAACCTTTTTCTCTTCAAGACTCTTCCCAGATTTCCCTTCCAGTAGCCATATGAATTGCTTTCATGGTCCTCTACATTGTTTACATTGTCTATTTATTATTTCTTTATTAGGTGTGTTATTAAGATATTTTTCTGCAAAAGTTTTGATTCTTTGCTGATTATGTGGAGCATTTCTTCACCAAAATGCATTCTGCTAAGACAAAGAACTTTTAAAGAAAGGGGTTCTTTTTAAAAATAAATCCTGGCTGTCAAGTGCTCTGTGTGTGGTCCTGGCCTGGATGGATTCTCTCTGTCTACATTGTTGTCTAGAAACAGAAATTGGAGACTCCAGAACTGTACTGTGAGTCAGGCAAAACCAAACTGGATTTTCAGGTGCATGGTTTTAATACAGGTCAAAAGCCTAATAAAATGCTCACTCCAAGTTCCAGATGAGCTGTGGACAATAAATTGATTTTAAGTGAGAAACCACTTGTCTGCTTATGAATCACCTTGCCCTGTTGTCTTCGAAGATCACATCTGCATTTCCCACTGTTAGTTTCTGTTAACACATTATATCTAAAAAACTGATATGTTCCAGAGATGTGGGAGGGCTAAAATCCAGAGGGCTGCTTTAGGCAAGCCATAACAGTACTATGTATCATATGAGACATCTGATTTCTTCTCTTTGAAGCAACAGGGCCCCATGCCATGTTGACACATTACTGAATTTCAAATATGGTTTACTAAGTAGAAAGCAACAATAGTTCAAAGTCATTTGACTTGTAGAATGAGTCACACTCTATTATGGCTCTTAACAGCAAAGGTAAAAGTCAAATTCACTTCATGCTGAGAGGAGGAAACTATGAGCACAAAATTCCAGGGGCTGGTGATGCACTAGGCAAGGTACTGATGGTGAGCAATGATATTTTGCTGGGGGTGAGAGGTGTTTGTGAGCTGGTGGGAAAAATAATTGTTTGGTCATGGTAGGGGAGGGTGGCCGCCTATACTGGGGGGGGAGGGCACAAAACTCAGGTTTTATCCCTGAGCTCCAGTTTGCCTAGATACACCTCTGGATCCCACCCAGTTGGTTTTATGCCTCCAGTGTAGACTCTGTGTCCAGCCACACAAAGAAGAGTTAAACCACCCAAGATTTAATATGGCCTTAATAGCAATTCCATATTCAAGCCAGTAAGAATGGAGTGGTCAACTCATGGGAATGTCAACTCAATGCATGGCAGCTGTGAAAAAGGCAAACTCTATGCTGGGGATAATTAGGACAGGAGTTGATAATAAAACTGCAAAGATTGTCATGCCCTTATATAAAGCCGTGGTGCGACCGCACTTGAAGTACTGTGTTCAGTTCTGGTCGCCACATCTCAAAAAGGAAATCGAAGAGATAGAAAAAGTGCAGAGAAGGGCAACGAGGATGATTGAAGGATTGGAGCACCTTCCTTATGAGGAGAGGCCACAGCATTTGGGACTCTTTAGTTTGGAGAGGAGACGTCTGAGGGGGGATATGATTGAAGTCTATAAAATTATGCATGGGGTAGAAAATGTTGACAGAGAGAAATTTTTCTCTCTTTCTCACAATACTAGAACCAGGGGGCATTCATTGAAAATGCTGGGGGGAAGAATTAGGACTAATAAAAGGAAACACTTCTTCACACAATGTGTGATTGGTGTTTGGAATATGCTGCCACAGGAGGTGGTGATGGCCACTAACCTGGATAGCTTTAAAAAGGGCTTGGACAGATTTATGGAGGAGAAGTCAATCTATGGCTACCAATCTTGATCCTCCTTGATCTGAGATTGCAAATGCCTTAGCAGACCAGGTGCTCAAGAGCAGCAGCAGCAGAAGGCCATTGCTTTCACCTCCTGCATGTGAGCTCCCAAAAGCACCTGGTGGGCCACTGCGAGTAGCAGAGTGCTGGACTAGATGGACTCTGGTCTGATCCAGCAGGCGAGTTCTTATGTTCTTATGTATATATGGTGCTTACATACTTCCAAAGAATTCTGTGTTGAAAGGGAAGGAATGGAGCAACATGATCTTGGTCAGGCATTTCCTTCTAGCTTAAATTGTCTCACCAGGTTATTGTACAGATAAAATATACACTATTTTCATCTCCTCAGAGGAAGCATGTAAAACATGGAATGCATCCCCCTGCTCTGCTGCCCTTGTACTAGCTTATTAATTCTAAAGCAAGGTATGCACATTATTTGAGTTTTGAATGTGTGGCGTGAGGAAGATGGTCACAGAGAACCTTTGTGCACATAGTTATTGTAGCTCTTTTTCAGCCATGATCTCTGCCACTGGGCTCTGACAAATGTCTATTCTTGGCAACAATTACTCATCCATAAAAAGGAGGCATTGTTAACCTGTGCAATTTATCCTACTGACACAATGGGACTTCCTCCAAGGTTTAATGGTCAGTCACAGGATATGTTAATCCAGCAGAGGCAGATTGAGGAGGCGAGGGGGGATCTGCTTCAGATGGCATGGAGATAGGGGTCATCATGACAGATGGTTGTAAAGGTTTCAATGGTGTTGATGGTGAGAGCAGCCGCCTAACCTTGAGTACATTCCACAGCCCGGGCGATGGGCCAGCTTCATCGGCGGAGACTTTATCTCTGCGCGGGAGATGAGGTCTCCGTTCCCATGGGAAGCCGGGAGGGGGATGGGATGAATAGAGTTATAACCTGTGCTTCTGGCGGGAAGTGTCATTCCTGCCACTGCGTGTACTTGAGCTTTCTAAGATGTCTGAATAAACGGTCTTTTTCCACCAAAGAGCCTTTTATTTCTGCTTCTATGGAATTCCTTACAATGGTCACTCCAAGGGTCCCTACCTGTGTGTATCCCTCTGGGTGGATAGAGAACTCCTACTAGCAGGAAGGAACCAGTTCACACAGCAGTCTAAGAAAAGGAGGGCAGGCAGAGTATAGTCATTCCTCCAACATTAGTGTCACAGCACCTGGACTGTATAACTGGTGAGATGGGCTAATGGTAGAACTCCTATTTAGCCATTTGAACACACTGACTATCCTACTATCTTCTAGGTCTTAGCCATGTTGATGGAGTCATGTTGATGGAGTCATGGTGACTCCAGAAGTGGCAGCAGTGGCATATTGGGTCTAAATGGTGCCTGGGGTTTGACTGGCTCCCTGTGCCATTCCCCCCAGCTCCCTGCACTCCCTGCACCCCCGTGCCCCACTTAAGGGAACCAGCAGGGAGGCCAGGGAAAGCCAGAGCTTGGGGGTAGCTTGGACAGGTGCCGCAGTGGCAGGCTGGCTCCTGGGCTGGCCTGCCACTGCTGCGGCCACATGAGCCACCCGCTGCCGAGCCATGTGCCCCCAGCCTCCCTGCAGACCAGCTCCTTCCCTCCCTAGGGCCTGGGGAGGGCAGGAGCTGGACTGCAAGGAGGCTGTGTAGCAGGGCTCAGCGGCTCTGGTGGATGCCGCAGCAGTAGGCTGGCTTCTGCCCTACCTGGCCCTCCCTGGGGGGTGGGAGCCACCCTATGGCCATGATGAACAGCTCAGCCAGCAAGCGGCACCCAGTGCTCCTCCACATGAGGAAACGGTGTGTGCCCAGAGACATGGAATACCCCAAGTCCCCATTAGCCGTATGCCGCTGGGTGGCAGGACAGGCAGCACCAGAGACTCCCTTGAGCACATCTGGCAGCTGAAGGAAGATTGGGCAGTGGCCTTGTGAGGCTGCAGCCTGGTAATCCTGAGAAGTAGTAGACAGGGGGGGTGCTCTTTCCTCTCACTCTTTCATAGCAAGTCCAGAAATAGCAGGACAGGCAGCAAGAGTGACTCCCTTTAGCCAAACTGGAAGCAGCAGGAGGAGATGGTAGCAACCTTGTGAAGCCACAGCCCAAGAGACCAGGAAAGCGGCTCCACAGTGGTGTGCCGAAATGGTGGGCAGGTTAGGGTGGTAGGGTGAAAATTAATATTTAGATTATGATTGGCTAATATGCATTGAGTTTGCTCTCATATTTGCAACTTTTCGTTTCAAGTATATTTACAAGGTTTAATGGTTTGCAGCTCATCTCTCTAGTGCATACTTGCTCCTGGTATATTTCAAGATGCTCTGGCAGAATCTGGGGCTAAGTCAGTGTAGCGCTTAGTCATCGTCCTAAACCCTTTTGCACCAAGACTTAGGATAGGGCAGCCAGTTGGTTAAACTAAACCTAACGCAAAATGAAACTTCCTTCCCTTGTTGGAAAGGAATATGTTAATGTCCTCAAAATGAGGAAATCTAAGAATTGCCTCTTACCCACTCGTCTCCTTGTTTTGTGACTAGAAACTTAGAATTCATGATTAGTTCTGTCTTTCTATTACTGTAGAAATAAAAATACATTTTAATAAATGCACTGGGGGGTTAGTTCATGTTTTCTAGATTTGTTTCTTGCAAAAAACATCTGTTTGGAATATTTTAGATGTTTAGGACTTACTTTTGTGGGACAATATGTTGAACAAAGATTTTGAACTGATTCTTCTTATTAACTGGGAAAACAGTTGCAAAGGGGGAGTCTAGATTTAGAAGGGGGTAAGTCTGATTAGGAAGGCTGTGTGAATTTGCTGGAGCAAATTTTTCAAATTTGAAAAGCCCATAATGATCTTTTTTGTGAAACTGAACATCACATTGGGATAGACGCCTGTAGTGAAACACCGCCCAGATTTTATACTGTGTGGATTTTCTTATCTTGATTGTATTAATACCATATTAAAATTAGTTGAAGCAACAACAAGTTTTCACAATCCATAAAAATGTGTAAATGGGTTTGAAGGAGGTGGGAACATTCATTTCACTTTGACCAAGGAGATGACTTTTTGTTCCTAATTCATCTGCAAATAATTTTTTTTAAATCTCTGTTGTCACTACTTAGCTCATTCTGAATCACCTGAAACTTGGCAGAATCCCATCATAACTGAGAACTCTTGCAGTTATATTGGTGTGAGAGACAGAACAACTCAAAGCAGATTTACACAGAAGTATGTCAGATTCAGTGGGGATTACTCACAGGAAAGTGTCAGGATTTTATCCTTAAACTCTGCCATTAACATCAGTAGAATTAAAGTTTGGCTGGGATGCTTCCTTTTTGGTAATCATTAAAGACACAAACAGGAAAGTATACTTCATGTTGGTAACAGATGCAACTTCAGTGGATGGTGGAAATATTGTTACAACAAATGTTCATTCTTTTACACATTTCAATATAAATGGTTTCACTGTATTATTAAGCCCATTTGGTTGGGGTTAGACATTCCTTGGGGATTTGGAATCCCCAATATAGAAGACATAAGAAGCTGCAGTTGCTATAGATTGACAGAATACTGGAAAACTGGGGCGAAATGAAAAGGTACAGGGGTTTCTGTTGGATATTTTTATAGTATCTGGAGAGAGAAAGAAAGAAAGGAAGGAAGGAAGGAAGGAAGGAAGGAAGGAAGGAAGGAAGGAAGGAAGGAAGGAAGGAAGGAAGGAAGGAAGGAAGGAAGGAAGGAAGGAAGGAAGGAAGGAAGGAAGGAAGGAAGGAAGGAAGGAAGGAAGGAAGGAAGGAAGGAAGGACGGACGGACGGACGGACGGACGGACGGACGGACGGACGGACGGACGGTGGGGGAGGTGGGGCGGGCGGGTCACAGTTGTCTGCCATCCCTTGCCTTGGAGAGCTGCTTTTTTAAGCACTTAGGCTGGGGGTGGGGCTTGGGGAGGCGTGGCCACACCCCCAGAGGCAGGTGAGGGCGTGGCCTCACCCCCGAACCCCCCCATAAGAAATCTATACCTACGTCACTGGTGGTCACATTTACATTCCAGAAGAGTAATGAAGTAGTACAGTCTCAGCCTTGTACTGAAAACACAACAGTGAAGGAAGAAGGCTAAGTTCTCCAGCAGAGATTTTTACAATTTGCCTACACTGCACATATGGTTCTCTTTCATTTACAGCACTGTCCTAAGTAGTATTATGCTCTTCTAAGGCTGTTAAATAGACTTTGAAGGGTATAACTCTGTTTAGGATGGCTCTGTGAATTATTTCTGATTGTGATAATTATTTCTGATAATTATTTTCTCATAGTAGACCCAATAAGAGCACTTCTATCAGCAAAGGACCAATTTGCAGTGTCGCAGAGCACTTCTGATGTTTGTTCTTCCAAGGGGTCAAATGAAAAAGGAATATGTACCTTCTGTGATATCTGGCACACACACACACTTTTCCTGACTGACACTGGTACTGGCATGTGACTAATTCAAATGATGTTCTATGTAACTGTTAAGTAATTACTATGCAATCAGTGCTACATTCCAATTAGCCTTTACCTAGACTAGTCCCAGAGGCTATTTTCAAGATCAGGATCAGTATGTGCACTCAAAATGAAAACAGAGCATCTCTAAGTATGTCCAAAGTGCCTTTCTTTGGAGAAATTAACCACTGAGCATTGGTTATGCCACTAGGTATCAAGGCTGTATTTCTGCTTTCAGCTGCATATATCTAAATGAAATTCAGTTCCTTGATTTGCGCACAAAATTATAATGAAGGCATATCTGCATTTTAATGCAGATGCAGAATTGCAATCCAAAGGGATTTTCCGTAGAATTTAATTTTAATCTCACTAATTTTGCAGGAAGCACGACCTTTTAAGAAGAAACTCTTGTATTTTTCTCATTCTCTAGGCCTAACTTTTTCAGTATTTGATTTGTTTTTATACTTATATCTTGTGATTGGGCATTATTACATACAGGTCATAAAGCAGTTTGATAAATCAGGAGCTACAGGGATTTATACGAGGAAGTTACAGTCTGCCATCTGCATGTGCAACTCGGCAAAAAATGTTATCAGAAAATTAATATTTTTCATTAGGAGAGCCCTAAATACTACTCAGCTATTTCTCTCTTATCAACCTTGTATATTTTTCCTCAGCTAAATGAAGCCATTTCCTATCAACTCTACAAAATTAAGGATGGGGATTTATATTAATTTCCCAATGCATTATCTTTTTAATGCATTTTTTAATTTTGTTTTTCCAAAACATTATACCTGATAGTTTTATAAAAAAGGTCAGAGCGCCCTTTCTCAGGTGCATAAGTCATAGCCTTGCAAAGACTAACCCCAAATAGGGCTGACAAAGGGGGGAAATAACCTTTGCTCTGCACTGACCATTGGGCAAAAGGTCATTAATTTATACCAGGAGTGTCCTGATGATAGATCAAAATATGTTGGTTTTGTGGATTCCACTCCTTGAATACTTTCACCAGGCATAAAAAGCTTTCCCCTATTTCAGAAGGCTGCCCCTTAGTCAAGGTAAAACCTCAAGTGCCATTAGAAAGTGTGACCATTAGTGGAATGAATCCATCAGATACTTTATGTTTGTTTGTTTTAAGGCATTTGTTTGTTTGTTTGTTTCAAGACATCTTGCTTATGGTCCCTAGGATAATTTCCATTTGTTTTATTTATTCAGCAAAGTCTTAAATTTTGCAGGAGAACTACATTATGTGCCTTCTGACAATTCTTTAAGGCATAAAAAATCTCAAATCAAATCTCAGGGCAGCAGAGCACAGCCCAGAGGAGGAAATTACTGGTCAGTTTCCACTGTAGATGGTGGCCAAAGGGTGGTATGTTAGCTACTATCTTTCCAGTGCTCAAAGGGACCAATAGTATTTTTTCCTGCCCAGTGTTGCTGACTCTTCAGTCCCAAATTACATGGTGCTTTCTACATGGCATCACCATTGGGATTTGGAATAAGGCAGTTGCAAGTCTCCTGGGGCAACTCAATTTTAGTTTTGGAAGCAGAAGCAAAAGCAGAAGTATATTTTATGTCTCTCTCACACACACAGATTCACTTGATCTGAATGTTCTCCAAAATCACGTAAACAAACATCTTAGTCATGTGCGAAATATGAACCAGCAGATCCCAAATGCTGGATGTTGTCTTTAGACTTATTTATTTATTTTTGCAGCTCTATTGAGTTACGAGAACAATGTGTTACTGAACATACCATATCAAAACTGTTGTGCTGGTTATACAGATTGGATCTACAACAATCCCCCTTTGCTCTGTAGACATGCAAGGATCTAATGTGTGGATGGAAAGAGGGCTTTAAGTGATCTACTTTGGCTGAGAAATGAATTCACACTGCATTATACATTGCTGTTTGCAGTGTTAAACACCATTAAATATTTTTTTTAAACATAGAATGGACTTGTTGCAAGGATGAACCACAAATCCAAGTTCTCCATCATTTCTCTGCTAACTTTGCATTCTTACAAAATACATCTTCATCACACACACCACGACATTTATTTCTGCAAGCACTAGTGTCTCCCATATAACACATGAATCAGTCCTGAAACAAAGGCATGAAATAATGTGGTGGGAGAGATGCTACCTTGCGTGAAGTTGTTTGAGCAGCACAACTTAATCCACTTCTTCACCAAACTGGTCCTCCCCCAGATTCTTAGAAAATGTGAACAATGGACACCAGATTGATGACACAACTCAAACAACTTTAAGAACATCTATTTGCCTTGCACAATTTACTCTCTGCTCAGAAAACAAGAGTAGTTTCTCCGATCTTCCTCTTTGCATTGACATGCTCCATCTATGATGCATGATACCATGCTGATTGGCAGGACAGAGAAGCCGATGCATTTCGCAAGCACGAAAAAATGCTGGGAACGCAGAAATGAGTTCCCATTGGGAAGGAATGCAGAGAGCCAGGATGACTTTCCATCCCAGCTTTCTGCCTCTTTATGAATGCATAACTGTGTACTAACACAAGACCAAATGTATTTCTTCATCAAAGTTGTCATTCTTTCTTTTTGTGTGCTGGCATTACCTGTATTTTTAAGCCCTCAAACTATTATATTTTTATTTAAATCCAGATGAGCTGAGCTAATTTTTAATGGACATTGCTAGCCATACTGAAAGAACTATCTCCTTACGCCGTGACAGTCTGAATTGCCTTTACTTTCCTTCGTGATGTCACACCATCCCACTCACTGTGTAACCCTTGATTGGGTAGAATCACCCTTGTGACTAACCAACAATAGGAGAGGGTCGTGATGGCTTTCTAGAAATAGCTGCTAAGGGAAACAGGTGCCTTTTAAAAACTGATATAAAAGAGACACAATTGACACAGAGTTTTGCAGGAAAAATTTCTTCCACATTAAAAAGATGGTTACTTTTTTCTTACAAACTAAGGCCGTTCCTGCACGGGCCAAAACCAGCCCCCTAGGGACGGTAAAACACCATCCCTGGGGTGCTGTTCACACAGCTGCTGCTGCAGCACGGCAGTGCCATGCTCACCACCCCACCATCCCAACGGCAGGAAAACTCCGCTTTCAAAACTTGCTCAATGAGTGAGTTTTTTGGAAAGCAGAGTCTTCCTGCCGACAACATGCAAAGTGCACCGGCATGAAGGCACCACTTTTAGGCATTTCCAGATTGTTTTGTTTACCTACCTTTGCTCCCTGTGAAGCTCTGGAGGGTGGGAGGGACACACTCACACTGCCCTCCAAACCCCAGGGGTTGTAGGGCAGCATGGGTGTGTCCCTTCCTCTGTCCAGAGCTTCTCATGGAGAAAAGGTAGGTAAACAAAACAAACTGGAGGCGACTCCATGCGGAGCCGCCCCTGCTGCCCGCTGCAGCTTTGGGACCATCTGCAGTGATTGGCCCCGAGGCTCCACCGGCATAAATTATGCTAGTGGCCAGCCGTTTCTGCCACCATGCAGAAATGGCCTAAGACTGAAGGTAATTCAGTGCTGTTCTCATTTGAATATGCCACTGAAATTTGTCATTTTAAATCCCCTCCACCAGACATTTTGTTCACATTTAGGTTTCAGCACATGACTAGAAGTCATCGTTATTCCTCAGAAAAAGAAATACAGCTTGGCACATAATTATTTTTCTTTGCACCTGTTCATTCAGATGTATTCTTTCTCATCAGTGGAGATTGGCTTAAAAGTGCGGCTCTTGTCAATTAGTGGTTGAAATATTTTGTTACTTCATTTACTTTGCTGTATCAGTGTTGAGGGTGTCTCATCTACCTCTGACTTCTCTATCCTTCTGATGCTGTGATTTGTCATATTGCTTCTCTCTCTCTCTCTCTCTCTCTCTCTCTCTAAAGGATAAGCTGTTGTTGGGAAAGCAGCAGAGAGAAAAGAAATGGAAAATGCCAAGAGCATAATTGTGTGCTCTAAGTTTTAGAGTAAATAATAAGGATATGATATGTACGGTCATAACCATCATCTATTATGGATCCCAAAATGTCACACTTCAATCCTCCCATAAGCACTATCAAATTTACATGATGCTGTCAGGACTCCTTAAGACTTTAGCATTCTAATGAGATAGGCTGTTATGAAGGCTGTTTTCTTTTAAATGTGATGGAGTGCTTTTTCTGGATTTTCTTGGGGGACTTGGAGTTCCAGCTGGAATCATCCTAAAGCTTAGCCAAACATCTCACTCAAAAACTTATCCTCAGCCACCTCACAGAGTCTATTTCAAGCTGTTTCTTATTGAACCTGGATAAAGACCATTTACACAGATGTTTCCTGGTGGTAGTCATGCTACTCTGATTGATTTTTCTTCCCCTTGCACTGCTGATGAGTATCAAAGTCAGTTCACTGGCTTCTAACTCTGTGTCTCTTTTTCCTCTTCCGTTTCCACAGTCAAACTTGAAAGTTAGATCACCTTTTTTCGTATGTTTTCTTAAACAACTCAAGATCCTTGATTATGACAGAATGTATATTTTTTTAAAAAAATGTGTTGTTTATCATGGTGGTGTGGCATGAATAATTTTTAAAATCTTTAAGTATTTACAAAGCAAAGTGGAACAAGATACAATAATGAAGAATCCAAGGTTGACTTGATCTCCGTCCAGAACAGCCAGCCAGTGTTGTCTTGGAGGTTAGAGTGCTGGATTAGAATCTGCAAGACCTAGGCTGAAAGCCCTGCACTGCTATGAAGTTCACTGGGTGACCATGGACAAAGGATAGTACAAAAATGTAAGAGAAAGGAAGAAGCCACTGTTGAAGAAAGGGGCTGTGTCCCAGCAACAAACAGCGGGAGAAACCAGGAGATGCTGGAAAAAAAATAGCAAGAATGCAGTAGATGATTTGTTTCTGCATTCTCAGTCTCCCAAAGACAACTTAATATCTAGAAACGTTTAGATCCATTTTGTTCAGAGCATTGCCCTTGCATGAACTTACCCAGAGGCTGCAATTCTTGACACTAACTCAGAAACAATCCATTAGGACTATGTTTAATCAAGCACAAAAGTGTAATCTGTAATAACGATGAGCATATTTCAACTTGAACCTGGAAAAAAATTGAAAGCTTGATTTTGTGCGTTCAGAAGCAGCTGGGTGGCACTGCAGTTTCTGCACCGAGTCCTATGGAAGCTTTCAAAATGATTTTCCAATTCAGCCTGCTTCTCTCTGGCTAGTTGCTTTTAACTGATGTTCATCTCAAATCACATGTTATTCCTGGACTGAAAAAGTTAGAGCTTAAACAGAAATAACCAGAAAATAAAGAGCAATGGGTTTGCTGGTATAGCAAGACAGCAATTCAAAACTCAGTTATGCAGATCTCAAATTACAGGGGAAAGGCAGAAGAGCCCTTAATGAAATCCACAAACCTCATTCAATTATTGCCCTCAATTTTAACCCCTCCCACTGGACCAAAAAAGCCATACCCTTGTTCTGTTTGAATATAAAGTTACCAACCACACTTTTTAAAGAGAAAATGTACTCTTCTTGAGGTGATAAAACAGTGTTCACTTATGGAAGCCAAATGTACTCTTTTTGAAATGGCAAAAATTAGGTTATCTAGTCTAACTTAATTATTTCATGCTTACTATTTTTTTTAAAAAAAAAAATCATGCTTGTACTTTAGCTAACCGTCGGTAATGACAGTGAGTTCTGTTAGTCCCAGTGACTTCTGTGCCTAGGATTAGAAGGCCAAAACTCTGTGTACAAAATTTGACCTACTACATTTTATGGAAATATTTAAAAAAATCATACCCCATCCCTCCAACCACTGGATCATTGTCTTCTTTTAAAGAGAGTACCCGTGTGCTCTTTTCTTAAGATCATGGGGTTGTAACTCTGTTTGGATAGGGCACTGTGCAAACATTCATATTATTCTGGGGGTTCTGTGGGCCAGGTTTATGAGACCATGTGCATCAGAAATACGACTGGGATGTTATGTTCTTTCCAATTCACATAAGAAACTGTACTAAGACCAATAATCTCCCTCTCCTGCTTCACTGCACTAGTTTTCTTATAGACAGTGTTTTTGTTTGTTTGTTTGTTTGTTTGTTTGTTTGTTTGTTTGTTTGTTTGTTTGTTTGTTTGTTTGTTTGTTTGTTTGTTTGTTTGTTTGTTTGTTTGTTTGTTTGTTTGTATTCTGGCATTTCACCATATATAAGGAAAGTATTAAAATAGAGAGCTGCTTTGCACTTGGCTGGAAAGCTCCTTCAGCAAGAGCATGAAATCTTGGGAAATGGCAAGAGAGTGTCATTTACTGGTTGGAGTTTCTGAGCAAGCAAGCATAGGGGGAGGGGAATCAAGAAAGTTAGCATGACAGCAAGCTAGCTAAAGGAATATACTCCCTGAAATCATAATATAGATGATTCTGGATAAAGAAACAAAAGAATAGTGGAGATACTCATGGGTCATGCTCTTTTCCAGGATGTTTCTAAAGCATTAACATGGGGGATATATCACAAAAGGTCATGAGTCTGGGATCCCCTGCCCTTCTTAAATTGATTGATTGATTTATAAAGTCATCCTGAGTCAAGCTTTCTTCAAAACAAATGCTCCCTTTAAACATGTTTTAAATTTACTGAAATCATGAAGTTTCAACATGGCATACTTAACTGTACAACCTCATTTATCCAAAACATCTTGGGAATATTTGAACTTTTCTGAAATGGTAAGTATATGATATTCTAAAATGTGATTCACGCAGACTTATGCAATTGGAAAGGACATGCTGTGACCTTGGACTTTAAATAAATCCTGTAGTCATGAGGCGCCGTTTTTAACTTTTGTAATATTAAAATATTATTTCCATTGCTTCCTACAAGTCAACTTTTTATTAACTTCATTTATATCTCACCTTTCTCCCTCATGGGAACCCAGCTTGAGTTTTATCAATCTTTTCTCCTCCATCTTGACCTTACAACAACTCTCTAAGACAGTTTAGGCTGGGTGTGAATTTACCCAGAGACAACCTAAGACAAAGTTGGGATTCGAACCTGGATCCCCCAAGTCTTACTGCCTTGGTGGCAAACCTATGGCACTCCAGATGTTCATGGACTACAATTCCCATGAGCCCCTGCTGGCAATTCCCCTGCTGGCAATTCCCAATTGGCCATGCTGGCAGGGGCTGATGGGAATTGTAGTTCATGAACATCTAGAGTGCCATAGGTTCGCCACCACTGTCTTAGTCCATCACTCTAACCGCTAGGCCTCACTGACCCTCAGTATATTCCAACTGAGATCCCCAGTCTTATTCAAATAATAGCCCAACTGTACTTGTTCCTGCTTTGATCAGGTCTCTGAAGAGCTGGCATATATTGTGATGGACGAGTCCTGGATGAGAGAAGCAGGTGAACTAGCATGGGTTGGCAACTCCGGGGGCACCGGCCTGGAAAACTGGGGAAACCAAAGGGGACAAGAGAACAGGCAAAAACTGGCCAATAGATTGGGTATGGCGTAATTAGGTTTGGAATTCCTGGTTTGGGAAATATCTGAAGATTTTGGGGAATCCTGAAGAGGGGACTTGGGGAGTAAAGGAAGCTCAGCATGGTACAATGCCACAGACTTCACCCTCCAAAGCAGCCTTTTTCTCCAGGGAACTGACCAATGGAGCCTGGAGATCAGTTATAGAAGCAATAGCTACCCAGACCCCACTTGGAGGTTGGCAACCTTACCCAACATGCACCACCTAAGTAGGGCTTGGCAGGTTTATGGCCTTAGCCACTATTGTTGGAGACATGTCTTCGGGCATGCATGAGACAGAGTGGGTCTGAGAAAGAAAGGGAATGGGGCTCCAAGGTGAGGGGCAGGGACGTAGGTATAGATTTTTTATGGGGGGTTCAGGGGCGGGGTCATGCCCCCATCCACCCCTGGGGCATGGCCATGCCTCCCCAAGCCCCACCCTGCCCCCAGTGCTTATGAAAGCAGCTCTCCAAGGCCGGGGATAACAGACTCCCCTGCTCCCCCCTACCAGCTGAGCTCCCAGTAGGCAGCCGGCAGCCCCTTCTGCCCTCCTCTCTGGGCAGGGGCGTTCCTAGGCAAACTGGACCCCGGGGACAAAACCTGAGTTTGGTGCCCCCCCCCCGCGAATGGGCGGCCACCCTCCCCCACCATGAACAAACAATGATTTTTTGCACCAGCTCACAAAACACCTCCCACTCCCAGCAAAACATACATGGCTCTCTCCCCACCAACTCTTTTCCTAATTTCCTAATCACAACAACCCTATGAGGTAGGTTGTTAGCCTGAGAAACAACTCCAAGCCAGTGCAAGTGGGTATTAAGCATGTAAAGCTATCACAAATCACCCCCAGCAAAACATTTACCAAACAAATGTCAGCATCATCTCTCACAAAACACCTCCAGTGGAATCGACCCCCAAACAGCATCACTTTCAATGGTGCTTAAACTAGGGAGCTCAGATTCTTCTTTTAAATCCACCTTAAAGGGAGAATCTGGGGTCCCCAGTTAAAACAAAATTGAAAGTGATGCTGTTTGGGGGTGGATTCTCCCCCGCCCTAAAACAGCATCACTTTTTAGGGTTGGAGACTCAGATGAAACAAATACCAGATTCAGCCAGAATCTGGGCAAATTTGGGCACATATGGACAAAAAGTGTCCGATTATGTCCTGCCCAAATATGAACAAATGCGAATGCAAGGTATTTGGGTTTGGGGGGGGGGGGTATTTTTGGTGTTTTTCAGCCTGCAGGGAGGGCATTTTTAAAGCTAGCAGCACCATGATTTCCGGGCATCATCAAGAGACTGCCCTGATGATACCACCCGAGTTTGGTGATGTTTGGTTCAGGGGAAGCAAACTTATGGACGCCCAAATGGAATGCCCCATCCCCATTGTTTTCAATGGGAGCTAACAGGAGATGGGGGCTGCCCATTTGAGGGACCATAACTCTGGTCCTCCTGATCCTAACTCCACCAAACTTGGGTGGTATCATAAGAATAGTTACCAGATGATACCCTGAAATTTTGGTGTCACTAGCTTTAAAAATACACCCCTTCCAGGCACCCCAAGAAATTTGCCCAAGATTCTTTGTTTTGCAGTGACTTTGCTCCATTGTAGCCAATGGGGAATTTCTGAGGCAGGCTGCACATTTTTGAAGATAGAGGCACCAGACTTTCAAGGTGGCTCCAAGAGGTCTCGGGTAATAGCATCCAAGCTTGGTGAGCTTTGATTCTGGAGTGGGGGGAGGGGGGGCGAGTTGAGAGAGTTCTGAGAGAACTCAGCCCGCAGGCTTTCATGTGCAGAAGCAGGGAAACAAAATAAGCCTTTTGGGGGCCCATAAAATTGAACCCCCAGAAGCAAAGGTCTCCAAACCTGGATACTATTACCAGGAGGGCTTCCTGGAGCCACCTTGAAAGTCTGGTGCCTCTATCTTCAAAAATGTGCAGACTGCCTACACACTCGGAAATTCCCCATTGGCTACAATGGAGCAAAGTCACTGCAAAACAAAGAATCTTGGGCAACTTTCTTGGGGTGCCTGGAAGGGGTGTATTTTTAAAGCTAGTGACACCAAAATGTCAGGGTATCATCTGTTAACTATTCTTATGATTCCACCCAAGTTTGGTGAAGTTAGGTTCAGGGGGACCAAAGTTATGGTCCCTCAAATGGGTAGCCCCCATCTCCTGTTAGTTCCCATTGAAAACAATGAGGATGGGGGAACCCCATTTGGGGGTCCATAACTTTGCTCCCCCTGAACCAAACATCACCAAACTTGGGTGGTATCATCAGGACAGTCTCTGGATGGTCCCCTGAAATTTTGCTGCTACTAGCCTTAAAAAGCACCCCCTGCAGGACAAAACGTAAAAAACCCTAAAAAAATCTTTAAAACACACAAACGACCCTGAAATGTTGGTGCCCCCCCCCCACGTGACCAAACGGGGGGCGTCCAGGGACAGAGGGTACCCCCTGTCCCTAGGCAGGTAGGCCAGTGTCTCTGGGCAAAGGCATGGCTAGGAAAAATGGAGCCCTGTGAAAAATCTGAGTTTTGTGCCACACACACCCCTGCGGCTGCTGTGATGCTGGAATCCACCCCCAAACAGCATCACTTTCAATGGTGTTTAAACTAGGAAGCCCAGATTTTCCTTTTAAATCCACCTTAAAGGGAGAATCTGGGGTCCCCAGTTAAAACAACATTGAAAGTGATGCTGTTTTGGGGTGGATTCTCCCCCACCCTGAAACAGCATCACCTTCAATGTTTAAACCGGGGACCTCACATTCTCCCTTTAAATCCATGCTGAAGGGGGTTGATTTAAAAGGAGAATCCAGGGAAATTCGGGGGTGCCTGCTGTCAGGGGTGCAATTATTAAGATAGCAGCACCAAACATTCAGAGTATCTTTAGGAGACTATCCTGATGACACCACCCAGGTTTGGTGAAGTTTGGTTCAGGAGGTCCAAAGTTATGGACCTTCAAAGGTGTAGCCCCATCTTCTATTAGCTCCCATTGGAAACAATGGGGGATGGAGCACCCCTTTTGGGAGTCCATAAATTTGTACCCCCTGAACCAAACTTCACCAAACCTGGGTAGTATCATCAGAAGAGTCTCCCAAACAATCCCTGAAAGATTGGTGCTGCTAGCCTAAAAACTGCGCCCCCTGCAGGCCAAAAATAAAAAAACATTTAAAAAACCAAAAAACCCACAAACGGAGGGCGGAGCTTCAAACATGCGATTGGGGGGGGTTGAACTCAAGAACCCCACCTTACCTATGGGGCCAATTACTGGGGAGGCCTTAAAGGTGATAATTAGGTACACCTGGGGTGACCAAAGGAGGAAGAAGGGTTTGATATCCTGTAGATGGAACAACTGCATGTAACTGCATAACTAAGTTACCAATAAAGCTGTCTAAAAATGGCTTAAATGGACTTGAGTGCGACATCATGGACATATAAATGGACAATGGTGGTTCATATTGTTGTGCACTACCCTGAGCCTTTCGGGGGAAGGCGGTATATAAATTAAACATACATATACCAATACAACCTCTGCCCAGTTTGCTGAGACCAGCAAAACTGCAGGTGAACTGGGAAGCATCCGCCCCACGTGATCTATGCCTTTTCTAAATACATAATCAGACATGTTTATTTACCACGTGTGATACATTTGATATACACAGTTTCTTACTGTTTAGGATTTTGACGCCTCCTTCATATATCACATCTTGCTTGCAGTGAATATGAATTTTAAAGAAATTATTGATTGAACCGAACTGATACACAAGATACATTTTGCTTAAAGGTCACAGAATATGTAAATAGTTGGGGCTGCATACCTGAAGGTCACCCACCATCTAACAAGCCCTACCAGAGAACTATGGCAATGTTTTGAGGCCCAGATTTGGGTGCCCCTGCTTTCCAAGTTTAACCAGTCAGTAGCCAGAGAAAGAGCGTTCTCCTGGAAGTCTCTCCCCAGAGAGACTCATCTTCTGCCAGTAGGCATTTTGAAAAAAATGTCTGACATTACCAAAGTGCTCCCTCCTTCCTGTTCTATGCGTAAATTGTAATTTTCATGTATATTTTATTATATTGCATGTATGATTTAACTTTGTTTTAATTCTTTGATATGTTTGGTTTTAATGGTTTTTAAGACATTTTTTATTATACAGAATAAAATTTATGTTTTATGGTTTAATAATATACAATAAATTTTCATTCTACATAATAAAACCATTCAACCCAAACAAAAACACAGGTTTTTAACCCGTTAGCTGCTTTGGTGGTCCTGAAAAGTGCAGAAAGGTAAGGTGTACATTTTGTAAATAAATGTATAACCATATGATGGAAAATGTTCTGTTTTTAAAAGCAAATCTGGTCTAACGGAGGCTATTCAGCCTTGGCCTGATTCCATTTCCATTGAAACCATTGGAAAATATTTCCATAATTTGTCTGGGATCAACCCCATGGTTATTATAAACCTAAGCCTGGTGGCAAATACATCTCATAATCTGTCTTCCATTAGTTAAGTCAAAAAAACATTACTTAGAAGAATGCTTATCAGAATGTTTACCAGCATCTTTCTGTCTCTCTCATACACACATAAACACACACCATATGAGCTTGAAAAAATTGATCAGTTCTGGATCACTCGCTAAAAGGTGACAGAGTTTCACACATGGACAGGCAAATGGAAACATGATGGTTTGTATAATTGCAGCTGTACTTACAAAGAAGTTTTACTATTCTCTCATCCTTTAAAAATGTGTATATTTATAAGACTTCATTTTCTGGAAGAGGCATTTGTAGCCTGAGCTGAATTCTCTCTCTCTCTCTCCCCCCCCCCCCGCCCTTTTTGGAAAAGACTTCTAGTTCAGAAGTAAACCCAATGCCCAAATCTAAGAGAATCAGATCTCTAATAGCTGCTACTTATGTAAGCCATAGGGAAATTCCTTTGGTAATTCATCTTCCATGTGTAGGATCATTATTAGATTTTATAATTAAATATATGCCCTTAGCATATTTATCAATCTCTTTTCTTCAGCTCAGTCACTATAGAGAATTATCAATGACATCAGTCAGTGTGCTTTGTTTGTAAAGCCTATGGAATACATCTTATTCAAAGAGGAAAACTCTTAAATGTTTTCTTTTATTAAGAAATATTTTCCTCTTCCTCCCCCAATTTCAGCTCTTTCAGCAGCAGCTAAACTGTTTGCAATCTATAAAATCACTTCCATTGACTTGGTGCCTTGCACAATGAAATGAGAGAGTATAAGCTCAGCATCCTGAATGTGCTAATTTTGTTCACTCCATACCTTTGTTTGCATTAGTGACTGAAAGCCCAATTCAGAGCCTTGGGGTGGTCAGGGGAGGCTCTTCTGTGGCACCACTCTGTTACCTCCAGAGGGATTTTTGCTGGCACAGGAAACCAAAACCCAAAAACCGTTCCCCACCACCAAGCAGTCCTCTATTGAATGGCGTAAGTCCAAGCTGTGGATGCTTGGAGGCAAAGCAAACCAACTAATGTTGGCTCCACCCCCAGCCGTATCTCTGGAACACCACTATATCAGTGGGGATGCAGGAGCACTGACATGGTAATGTGCACTGTGACTGATCATCATGGAGGACCTGGTAGCAACCTGGCTTTGGATGTGCATCTCCGCTGTGGTTAGCGCCTCTCTGCTGTGGTTAGTGTCTCAGGGAGGACAAATCTGCTGGCATAGGGCCCCAGCACCTCAACAATGCTTTTTGCCCCCTATTTCTGGGTTGGGCCACTAATCTTTGAAATACAATCATACAATGGAAACCAATTATCTTCAAAACAATTTCTGCATGAAGCAATTCTAAGGCCATGTCTGCACAGCATAAATCAAACATCTTGAGGATGTTAAAACAAGCATTGGGGGGAGAAATTTTGCAGTTTTTTTTCCTCCAAGATGTCTTCAGGATGTTTTATTTCTGCTCAACCTGGGTGTTTTTGAAAACGCTAAACAAGTGATCTTTTCACCCAAGGATAGAGTCAAAATGTTTCCTGCTTGCTGTACAGAGAGTAGGAGTATCCCTATTTCTCTTGGTCCTATTATTACTTTTCCATGCAACTATAGGGAGGGAAGGTGACATGGTGTAGCCCAATTTCATCAGAACTTGACTGCTAAGCAGGGACAGTAGCTTCTCTCTGCCTTCATCCAGAGGCATATGGCCTATAGGGACATGGAGTCACACATGACCCTGGTCATAGGCCTTTTGGTCACATGGGGGCACCAGGCACAGAGGGCGAGGGTGGGGCTACATGGAGACCAGGGTGGGGCTCAGTGGCAGGCAACACTGCCACCCTGAGCCCCACCCCTGGCCTCCATGCAGGTCTCCCCAGGTTCTCCCTTCACCCTGCTGGTCTGCATGGAGGCTAGGGGTGGAGCTTTGTCTGCATGGAGGCTGGGGGTGGGGCTCAGTGGTGGGTGGCCCTGCCCCCCTGAGCCCTACCCCTGTCCTCCATGCAGGCCTCCCCAGGCCCTCCCCTGACCCTGCTGGTCTGCCCGGAGGCCGGGGGTAGGCGATGCTCAGCCTGCATGGAGGCCAGGGGAAAAAGAAGAGCAGAAAGAATGAACCTGCTGCTGCACATTTGAAGAACAGGGGGGTGGGGAGGGGGAAAAGGGGGTAAAAGGATATGGAGGATGTAATATAATGATGTAAAACATAAGCAAGAAATGATCCAAAATATCAATTAATTTAAAAAAAATGGAGGCCAGGGACAGGGCTCAAAGCCGGATGGCCCCATTCCCCGAGCTCTGCTCCTGATCTCCAGCAGGCCTCCCCAGGCCCTGCTGGCCTGCAAGGAGGTGGGGGTGGGGCTCGGCCTGCACAGAGGCTGAGGGGACAGGGTTCGATGGGCAGGCAGCTCTGCCCCGAATGCTGGGGAGCACCCAGAGAAGGGGTTGTCTCTGGGCGTCTTTCCCCCCCTAATATCCTTCTGCCTTCACCCAACATGAAAAACTGAGTAATTGAATTTCTCTGCACTGGCACCTTCCCTCATTTTTAGTTCACTATTATTCCTTTTGCTGATATATAGAATTTCCTTGTTCTCTTGTTCTATTCAAGCATCTACAAAAACTTCCCATTGCCACATTGTTAAAAACTGCTCAAATGCACTCTTCCTTCTTTCTCTTACCCACAGAGACTTTGGTTTCTTCTCTGGTCCTTTCCCTGCATAATTACTGTAATTCTCTTGTTTCTGGTTTGTCTCTTTCTCAGTTTCACCTCTCTCTTCTATTCTTAATCCCACTTATTTTTCTTGTGTTTTCTTTTGACCACATTTCCCCTTGTTACCCTCTGTCCGCTGGCTCTTAGCTGAATCCCAATTGAGTTATTTTTGTTTTTAACTCTGTTCAATCTTAGCCTCCTTTCTGTCTTTATTTTGCCAATGCTCCTCCCTTGTTTAAGCCTGGTGTTATGTTCATTTTTTTTTGTTTAGTTTGTCAAACATCCGTCTCCTAAATTCAGATGGAAATTAGGGGAACTTTCACCACTCAAATCTCACACTAAGCCCATTGCACTGTACTGAGGTTGAAAACGGCCATTTTTATGTCATTTACCTGTATTGATATTCCTGCGTTGTTGAGAAAAGAACACATGCTGCCATGTGTGATGATTGCAACCAACAGTGCTATTTCAGTAAACAAAACATTACATTTGACTAGATGATAGGAATACACATTTTCCTATGTAGAATAATATCACTGTTGGACAATCTGGGAAGTGTGTAATCTGAGGTAGCACTTTGACCTGTAGTTTGGAAAGCTTGATCTGACCCTAGAAATAGTATTGTCCATGTCGTACATCAGTTATTATTTTTTTCATCACTACATATTGATTGATAAAGATAGTTATTACAGTGAGGTTCTTAGAATCTTAGGGAAGATTATTGGGAGAAATGAGGAAGAAGAAGGCTATCAAAGGCTAGAATGTAACTTATGTGTGCCAAGACTGTATACTTTGAAATGCCACATGCTTGGGATTCATAGTGGGGGTTTTCTGTGATGTTTGCTGGTTTCTCAAAAACATCTGGTTAGTTCAGTCAAATGTAGCCATATTGATCCACCTCTAGTATTGAGCCACCTCTAGTATAGGTTTGGGTAATATAGAATCAAAAGCAAGTATTAACACGCATATTGCTGTTCATGCTTCTCTTCTGGATAAGTCAGTGAATGATAAGGTTATCAACAAGTATGGATTTCAAATTTTGGAATTGCTGGAGCAAGGGGAAACTGCATCTGGGGCACGTGTGCACCCCGCACCCCTGCCATGCCCCTGCCTGCCCCAGAATGCCCCCCATGCTCCAGAACACCCCCGCTATGCCATTGGTAAGCGTTCCATACATAATGGATCACTAATTGGTAAGATCGCTTCACATGTGAAGCCTGACTTATAAAATTTCTTTATTTGTTTATAAAGTCTGCAGAGGGAATAAGGAAAAGTATAATTCTGTTGATTCCTGTTGAACACACAGTGTCCAGACAATGGGACAGGATCATTCATGTGCAAACATTTAGACCCCAGTGTTCAAAGCACTTCATGTAATTTCAATAGTCCTTTGAAGTAGATCAGCATAATTGCCATACTGTGGTTGGATGTCTGAAGTTGAGAGATAATGGCTTGCCTTTGGTTGAAGGACAAATGGAATTTTGTGTTAGAAATACATATTGCATGCTGGTTGTGCATTTTGGGTTGGATCCAATTGAGTATCTCTGCTGAGATTTTGCTACAGACCAAAATACCTCCCTCTTCCCCCGCCAAAATACTGCTCCTGGGAACCAGGGGACACATAAGAATACCATTAGGGTAGAGGGCTGCAGTGGAAGGGGGATTTAAACTTTCCATTGTATTGGTGTGAATTTGCTGGAACTGGTAAAAGTGTTTTGGATGTACCTACTTCCCAATTTTTTAGCCACATGCACTACAGCAGGCACACGTGAGCCCATGACATCTAGATGAAATTACTTCAGTGTACCCTACATGAGGCTGCCCTTGAAGTCTGACCTGAAGTTACAGTTTTTTACAGAATTCTGCAGTTAAAAATGCTGACTGGAGTGTGTTGCAGGAACTAGGTCACATATGTCTTGTTCCATCTGCTATGGCTTCTAGGCTCAGTTCAAGGTGCTTAATATTGACCTTTAAAGCACTGTATGACTTGGGGCCAGGAAAATTGAAGGACCACCTACTTGCACATGAATCTACTTGTTTACTCTGATTATCTTCAGAGGCTTTTCTTTGACTGTCCCTGTCATCTGAACTAGACTCATGGCAAGCACGAAGGACCTTCTTAGTTATGGCACCAGAACTCCCTCTCCAGGAACATATTTGTCTGTCTATCATTCTGGTCTACCAGCTAATGAAGAATGGTGGTGTTTGCATTTCCTCACTAACTCCTATTAGTCCTTTTCACTATTTTTATGTGTTTATATTTGTATGTGTGATATGTTTTACATTTTATGATGATCTATTTAATTGTTTTATATAGATATATAATGTTTTTAATGTCTAAAATGTTTTTAATATTCAATGCCTTGGGACCCCTGAACTGAATGAAAAAGCAGCATAGAAATATGTTAAATAAATAAAGTTGCCATATATTGTGTCAAACAAGACCAGTGTCACCTGCTCTGAGTGGCAGCAGTTCTCCAAGGTTATTAATATCACTACTAACACTTACCTGGAGATGCCAAGGTATAATCTGGGACCTTGCATGGCAAGTGGATGCTCTAACATTGACCTTCAGATACTCTCTTATTAATATATTATCTGAAAAGTGCCTTCTCATTTAATATGAATGAAATCTGAGAAACAGAATGACCAAGATTTTACAATGAATGATTGGCAGAGGCAAGAGTTACAATAAGAGCAAGACTTAGCCAGGAAGCCAGTTCTGAATTTCAGTGCATCCAAGTTCTCAGTAAAGCAGGTCACTGTACCATCTCCTAACTTCAGCCGCGTCTTCCTGCCCTTTTAATATAGGGACCATAACAGAAGCCTCTTTTATGTACTTACAAGGATGTATTGAAATACTATATGGGAAACACTGTTATGACTATGGAAAAATGTTAAATACTGATTGTTTCTGAATATAAATGATTACTATCATTTGGGAACAAGTCCTATTTGATTACGTCAGTGATGGCAAACCTTTTCGAGACCGAGTGCCCAAATCGCAACCCAAAACCTACTTATTTATCGCAAAGTGCCAACACGGCAATTTAACCTGAATACTGAGGTTTTAGTTTAGAAAAAATGGTTGGCTGCGAAGCGTGTGTTACTCGGGAGTAAGCTTGGTGGTAGTCAGTGGCTTTGCTTTGAAGCAACCGTGCAACTCTTCCAATGGATGAATCACGACCCTAGGAGGGCTTACTCAGAAGCAAGTCCCATTGCCAGCAATTGAGTTGACTCCCAGGTAAAGGATCACGCTTTAGTTCTTCGCATGAAAATCAGTGGGGTTTAACAGCGCTTAAAAGGGTTACCTACACTGCTTCCCCAAAACTGGGTCTTAGGTTTAATGCTAATAATCGAGCCCAGTGGCCCAGGCCAGCCTAAATGTGTGGGGGGGGGGGGTTGACTCTGTTTGCGTGTGCCCACAGAGAGGACTCTGAGTGCCACCTCTGGCACCTATGCCATAGGTTTGCCAACACTGGATTAGATAGAACTTACTTCCAAGAAAACCAGGAGTGGGATTGGATGACATCCTACTTCTTTTTCAATGGGTCACACCAGAAATGCCAAATAGACAGCTTCCTTCAGTCACACTTTTGACGTCATTTATTTTCATTCCATTCCTAGTAATGATTGATAACTGATTAGCGGTTGGAAAATTCTTGGAAATTTGGGGTTGAAGCCTGAGGACGATGGACTTTAGGAAAGGGAGGGCACTTAGCAAGAATGTGATACCATAGGAGTCCACCCACTGAAGCTGATACGTTCTCCAGGTGAACTGATCTCTGTAGTCTGGAGATCCAATGCAACTCTTGGAGAATTCCATGCCCCACCTAGAAATTGGTAACTCAAATGACAATAATGTTTCCAAGCAGTGGATTTATTGTTTAAGGTTTCTAGCAGATAGGAAATGCAGCATTTATAAATCAAAAGAATGTATGTCTGTGTGTATAGAGTGCTCTCAAGTTGCAATGGACTTATGGTGACCCCAGCAAATAGCTTTCAGGGCAAATGAGAAGCAGAGATGGTTTATCATTGCCTTCTTCTGCAGTCTTGGTCTGCCTTCCAAGTGCTGACCCTGCTTAGCTCCAAGATCTGACAAGACTGGGCTGTACCAGGCTGCCTTCCTTCCAACTTAGAGAATGTGGATAGTTAAACTGAATTTGCCCTAATTCTGAAGCTAAACCATCTAACTACCTTTCTTCTTTCACTTTGACCACTGAAATAAAAATGCACAGATTCAGGATTTGCAAATGACCACTAGATCTCAGCCCTGTATTTCATGTGCTGACCCACAGAACCACACTTACTTCTGCGTGCCCAAGAAACCTGCAACTTGTAGTTATCCCATTACAGCCACAAAACTATTTCAAAACTGAGTAGATTTTTAAAAGCTGTGATGTGACCTGTAAGTTCCGCAGAGCAAAAAAAAAAATTCCCTGGACAACATAATTATTTGGATCCTGGACACAATTTTAAAATTAAACAGCAACAACTGAGGGAAAAATAACATGTTGAACATAATATTTTTTTAAAAAAAATCTTGGCTGCCCACTTTTTGCTTAAAAGGAGTGTAGGGAGGTGTGTGATCTGCAAGAAAGAATAGACAGGTAGGATTACCCCTTCCCCATCTATAACTCTACATCCTCACTGCTGCCCCTTATTGGGGTTGTAGACATCTATTTTCCCTTGAGAACATTATTTGGCATCTCAAAGAGAATGTGTTTGGGGGAGGCATTTGAAATGGGAAAATATGGCAGCCAGGAAAAAGATTAACAACCCCTTCCCTGGCAATATATCTGCTGAAAATCATGTATACATATCTCAATTGCTTTTCTGTGAAGAAGTTCGTTGTGAGTTTCCTTATACACGAAGCTGTCACATATTGGGGATTTATACCAGTCCCATGGAAATTGTCACTGTTCATCGCAGTCCATAATTTTAGAAATGTTATAAGAACCTCTGAGCCAATCATTAAGAATTATTTGCATGGTTGTAAGAAAGCAGAGTGTCATCCATCCCATCCCATTCATTCCTTAGTAATCTCTTTTAAGTGGCCATCATGTCTTCCCTTCAGTTATTAGCTAAAATACTGTACGCACACATAAATGGCTCTTCTCTTTACAGGCCAAGACAAAATCTCAATGCAAGACTGAATATAAAATTAAGACATGTGGATGTGATAATGGATTGTGAGCGTGCACTGAATTTTAGTTCTGCGAAAGTACTCTTGGAAATAAGTAAATGGTTCAGGGACTAGAGCCATATATCTGTGTTATTGTGTTGTTTAATATTTTAACAAACAGTTTCAAGTGGTGTTAATCAAACTTCTGATGTAGAGAAAATATGGCACTTCATCAATATTGAATTACGCTGCTTAGCAAAGCAATCGGGCCAAGCTGAATGTTCCTTGCTGCCTTAATCATGAAGCTGCAATCAAGTAACTTCCTTGCAGTGCAATCCTACGCATTAAACCCTTCTAAGACTATTAAAGACAATGGCCTTAGAAGAGTGTAAAACTGTTTCTGCACTGCTAGACTATTGCCCCTTTATGCCTAACCCAGTCATTAAATGTTATGCTGATAATGGTGTTGGTTGGAACTTGATAGTAACCCTGGGAAGGCTATGAATGATGGTCCTTTGGTGATAAAGGGTCATAAGTAACCACAGAGATCCTTAGAGAGAGAAACAAGATAAAAGTATAACCCACCTTTTTGTCCTTATGAGAGTCATCAAGACAGCTATAACAAATAAAAAGTAAAACATACATAATAAAATCACATTATAAAACCATTAAACCCAAATCCTGTTAGAATCTAATCACCAAGTGATAATAATGTAGTGATGTAGTGGTTAAGTGCAGTGGACTCTAATCTGCAGAACCAGGTTTGTTTCCCACTTCTATATATGAAGCCTGCTGGATGACCTCACAGTTCTTTGCAGACTCTCTCAGCCCCACCTGCTTCACAAGGTGCCTGTTGTGGGGAGGGGAAGGGAAGGTGATTGTAAGTAAAGAGGGCTAAGTCCCTTTGAGATGCTTGAAAATAGTTAAATGCACAGTAATGGAAGCTCAGCAAATAATGAAAAAGCGTTTCATATGAGATTCAAAAGGGTGTCATGAAATCTAAGAGAATTCTAGCATGATTAATGAACCTGCTCAAACATCATGGTCATCTTCAGAAACCCTGCTTTGTGTGCCCCCACCTTCTGAAATTTGGTGGGTTGCAGCCTGGGAGAGGGCATTCTCAGCCATCGCAAAAGAGCTCCAGAACACTCTCCCAGGGAGATCCATGATCTGTCCCCTTCTGTTACAATTTTCTGTCAGTGAGTGAAGGTGTTTTGTATTTCCCCAGTGGTCTTTCCAAGCTAACATTTTTGTATTTTGTGTGTGTGTGTGTGTGTGTGTGTGTGTGTGTGTGTGTGTGTGTGTGTGTGTGTGTGTGTGTGTGTATATATATCTGTATGTGTTTCAACTCTTTTTTTACTTTTTAAAAGTAGTTTTAATGATGCATGTTTTATATGTTTTTATTGTAATGTGTTTATAATATATGCTTTTATCATAATGATTTTATAATATAAGAAGAAGAGTTTGGATTTATACCCCACCTTTCTCTCCTGTAAGAAGAAGGTGGCTTGCAAGTTCCTTTCCCTTCCTCTCTCCATAACAGACACCTGTTGTGAGAGAGTTCTGAAGAACTGTGACTAGACTAAGGTCAACCAGCAGGAATGTAGGAGTGTGGAAACACATCTGGTTCACCAGATAAGCCTCTGCCACTCAGGTGGAGTGGTAGGAGTCAAACTCAGTTCTCCAGACTAGAATCTGCCTGCTCTTAACCACTACAGACTACACCATGCTGGTGTAACTTTACCATGTTTTTTTTAATTGTTAGCTGCCTTTAAGAACAGAAAGTCAGGATATATATTTGGTAAAATAAATAATAAATAAATAATGAGCAAAGGCAATGATTCCATAAAAAGAAAAACAGTTTCCTTCACAGCACAGAATTGTGGGGTGCTTACCCATGCTGAAACCATTTTCAATAAAACAGCTCTAAGAACTGAGCCAAGTAAAGCTAAGAGATGAAATCCTAGCAGCCCAATCCAGACCAGGCAGGAACAGCACTGCTTCCGTGGTGCAGGAAGCCCAAACAAAAAGCCCAAGCAAAAAGAACCCAGTGAGAATCCATATGTGATAACAGATACACCCAGTGGTGGGATCCAAAAATTTTAGTAACAGGTTCCCATGGTGGTGGAATTCAAACAGTGGCGTAGCACCAATGGGGCTGGGCGGGGCACAACAGGGGCGTGGCCGGGCATTCCGGGGGCGGGGCATTAATAATTTCTCTGTTACTGAAAAAAATTCTTACTGTAAAAAAAAAAGTTCTTAATTTCCAGCTGGTATTTTTCTGTCCATAATTTAAACTCATTATAGCAAGTCCTATCATCTACTGCCAACAGAAACAACTACTTCTCCTCTAATTGACTGCCTGTCAAATACTTAATACTTTCAAATAATTTTGTTTCTAGAAATCAAAAGAAGGATACTTTCCTTAAACAAGGAACTTTACCATATTTCTAAAACATGTTTTTAAAACAGCCCAACAGGGAGAATTATCCCGTTTTCTACCTTCGCTAATCAGCCACATAGGAAACAACAGGACTTTATGATTTTTGGACCTAATGGAATTTCTAACGGAAAAGCAGACCCAATTAGTAACCCCCTCTTGGCACACACAAATAATTAGTAACCCCCTCTTGGCACACACAAATAATTAGTAACCCACTCTCGGGAACTGGTGAGAACCTGCTGGATCCCACCTCTGGATACACCACAGAAAACGCAGCATACCTCTGCAACTGGCTCCTCTGGCACATGGGGACTGGGTGGGTAGTGGAAGCCAACAAAAGTCAGCTCCAGAAGTGCCAGAGGAGACATCCATTGCCTGCCTCTGCATAGAGACCCAGGAGCTGTGCGTCATGACTCAGGTATATAACATTAGGCATGAAATGGAAAAAGTAGAACTTTTCTCTCTCTACCTCCACCATTAGAACTTGTGAACACCTAATAAACTGATGGGTAGTAGATTCACTCAAAGAGTAAAGTCATTTGTGGGATTCACAGCCATGGATTATAGTGATGGATTATATTTTAACTGGTTTTAGAAAGAGTGATGGATTATATTTTATCTAGTTTTAGAAAGGCTAGATAAATTCATAGAGGATTGTCCAATGATTACTATTAGCCACCTAGAGTAAAAGGAACACAGCCGGTTCACAGCCAGTAATGTATGAATTGCAGTACCAGAACACAGCATCGGAAAGAGGCTTTGGCCCTCATGCTCTGCTTGTAGACCTTCCCAAAGCATCTGGTTGGCTTCTGTGTGAAACAGGAGATTGGACCTCTGACCTAAGAATCATTCTTATTTTAGAATCCAATTCTGTGTGCAAAAAGGAGTGAAAACCAAAATGTGTTTCAATTTTTAAAAAATCTATCTATGACTTTTGAATAAGATTGTGCAACATATTTTGTCTTTTTTTCTTGTCTTTAATTTCTTGATTTATCATCCACTGTTCTCATTGAGACTCAAGGTTGACCACAGAATAAGCAGACATTGCAATAAAGCACTGAAATACATCCAACAAGCTGTGCAATAAAACAGTGTAATGCTACAAACGGTGCAAAGAAAACAAGATTACAAAATTAAAAAACAATGCAATGTAAGCAGCATCAGACATGCAATCAACAATGCAAATGTAAAAGAAAACTGCCTAAAAATTTCACAGATATTAAAGTTAGAATTCTGTTCACTTATAAAAATGTCCCTTCGACAATTCTGGTTTACTACACCCCTATTTCCTTTATTTTAAAAATATTGGAATGATATACACATAAGGAAAACTGCCAGAATTATAACCCAATTTTAAAAGACAAAAAGAACTGCAGAAACTGGTTGGTCTCAAGTGTACAGTAATCACTTATAGTGTTGCCTCCACATGATCTGCAGGTGCACATAAGCCCCAAAGAGTCACACAAGGCTTAGTGAACTAACCAATAGACTTTTCAAGTATTATTTGCATTAAGTTTATCGAATCGATTGATTAATTGTAGTCACTGACCAGAACAAACACAATAAATAAATATCCTGTATCATAATTCATAAAACACCTCTACAAAACATTAGAACTCCTCTACAAAATATTATACTACTACAAATGGTTAAAAAAATCAAATACTGTAAGCCGTACCGCAACAGTGAGGAGAGATCTAACTTTACACGATGATTCAGGGTATCTCTTTCCACTTATTAATTAAATGAAGGAAAAGACACTGTCAACTATTGTAATGGGACCCGGCAAGAGGAGGAGAAACAGAGAAGGAGACAATAATGTAGAGAGAGATGACTTAGCTCACTCCCTGGCCAGTAGACATTAAATTTATCTTCCACCATCATTAAAAAAATAAGCGCACAGGAAACTAAAATGTATTACTTCTCATCAGCTCTAAACATTTCATAAAACATTGTAGCATTACACTGAGAAATGTCAACCAATATATAAAGATTCTAGAAAGAAAAGATGGTGCAAGAGAGTTGTTTTACTACATTTTTAATAGGGGTTATGCAAACGCACTGACATACATTTTCTTATTAAAATTAGATTTTTGACAAGCTTTGTTATGGATGGCTAGGAGAGAGTGGTGAAAGCATATTTCACATATAAAATAATTGCAGAGATGACTCCATTTTTTGTGGCTTTTTGCATAATTTTAAATGTTATTTATTTTATGTTACATTCATATGTAATAACCCACAACCCAAGTTGTCTGTGATTCCTGGAAAAATCTCTTGTAGTTATTTTTGATATGGTATAGTCATGCTTCTATGTGAATTACTCCTTCCAGACTTATATTTCATTTAAACAACAATAGAAAAGGGAGGTAGAAAATAGCATTCTGCAAGTAAATTGTATAGATCCCATTCCAGTAACAGTTTAATCACACCTGAAAAATAGCATCATTTGGAAAGACAATTGTGCTTTGTACTACAGTAAAACAGCATGGATGTCTTAAAAGGTACCATGGTATCACCCCATTTATTTTACTTTTCCTTCCATATGTGCAGTGCAACAGATACCTAGGAGGAACCAAAGCATCACTTTAACTAGGTTCATTAAGCTAGTATTTCTGTACAGATTGAATATTGGTCAACAAACTCCTCATCCCAGATGATGATTCTTTTGATGAAGACAGCTGTCAGAAAGATTAAAAAACAGCTGATTATTAAATCTGTTTTTCTTTCATATTCCTAACAGGTTAAGTAAATACAAATGGTTAAAGAAGAATTAGCGTTCCACATTCATATACTTACTTGGAAAAACTACATCTAACATGCCAAGTTTTCTTTGAATGCCAATCTTTTAGCAATGTTTTTTCTGCATCACTCTGTGTACCGCCCAAAGCTCTGAAGAAAGTAAACAAAGGAAAAACAAATTAATACATCCTATTAGCAGAGTGGAGGTTGGACAGTTGTTGTTTTAGGTTTAGGGTACTCCATTTGTAAGGAAGCTCCAGGAAAGACTGGAGTGTTTATATGCACATTCTTTACTGATGAGAGATTCCTAGGAACAGCATTCTGGTAAAGGCATGTAAATATGGATATTAAAAATGCTAGCAGTAAAGCAAGATTATATTATCACAATCCCCAGGAAACATTTATTTTGAAAGCATATGATATGGGCTCATAGAGAAAGACCGAGAGGTATGAAAAAGGAGGAAACTGATAGTCAGATCTTGATCTTATTGAAGTCAGTTTGAATTTTTGGCAGTGTATTTCACGAGCTCTAAATCTGGGCCCTTTAAAAGATTTATTCCTCTAGTGTATCGAAATGATAGCCCTCATATTTGTGACTGGCAAGAGAACTGTTAAAAAGTGGTTCCTACAGGAAATTGAAATCTGTCCTTTAAAAGAATGTATGTCAAAAGCATGAAAAAGATGTTCCGCTTTATTTAGCAAGTAAGATTCTGAGCTTTGAAACTTTTTTCATAGGTGAGAAAGACAGATCCTGAAGCTTCTAATTACTGTGAAAATGTCTGATTGCTGTGAAAAAAAAATGAACCAATGATGAAATTACTGAGATTTATCCCTTCAAAATTTATCTTCGTTTCCAGGGATAACAGATCAGAGATTACATGTTTAAGGAATATTTGTAATTAATTTGTGAAAGGACATCCATTTGATAGATGATTTTTTTTTCTACAGGTTGTTACTGGCAAGAAAGCAGCATTAGGCAGAATTTGAAACATTTTAAAGATTAGTAGATTGTAATCTTCCTTTCTACAGTACCTACCCTTCACCACTATCTATTATTCCTATCTTTTATCTTCCCCACTTCGCTGAGAATCTTGGGAAGCCTCATCCTGAAGGTCAAACTATACGAACTTTAAATGATACAGACATCCAATCTCAAGGAAGAAAATGAACTTCACAGTTGAGCTATGGCATAGGTGATTCATCTCAGGGGGTGTTAACTTTCTCCCTGACTATCTTGGGAGAGGTTGCCCTACGGACATTCTAAAGGGACACTCTTCCAAACATGACTTGCAGTGAAATACTGAAGGGGAGGTCTGAAACACCTTAAGAGGCAATGTGACCCAGACACTGGTGTAAATGCCACTCTTACTGAGGTAAGAAGCATTTCCACTGGCACTAAGACACTTGCACCAATACTGGGGAACCACATGGCAACACATGCCTGCATGCATTCCCAGGGGCTTGCTTTATTTGGCATCCTGAGCCCTTTCATCCTGGAATGCCCCCATTTGCCTGCATGGACTTATGCTGGAAACCAGGGACATAATGAGGCGGCAGGGGGATTCTTGTTCCAAGCACCAGGTGCCTAAGAGCAACCTGGCCACCACCACCCCCACCCTACTGCCACTGCAAAAAAACCCTGTGGTTCCTTTAAAATTACCTTACTTTACCTCTAGCTGAGCTTCCTCCCTGACCTTGTGGCTTGTCCCCACACCCAATCTCTTGCTGGCCTTGATGCCCTCAGCTAGAAGGAAAGTAAGCTAAATTTTGAAGAAGCCACAGATTTTTTTAGGGGGGCGGGCAGAGGGAATGTTGTGGATGTTTCGGGGTTGTAATTTCACTTCTTGGCCTAGACTCAGTTTTCTGTAGCTGTACACCTGCTGGAAAAATCAGTGGGGCAGTCCATTGTGCTCAGGGACATACATATAGATTTTTAATGGGGTGGGTTCAGGGGGGGCATGCCACCACCCATCCCTGGGGGCATGGCATCACCTCCACCAGCCCCTCCACCAGCCTCAGTGCTTATAAAAGCAGCTCTCCGAGGCCAGGGATGCCAGACTCCCCTGCCCCGCCTTCCCCCACCGGCTGGGCTCCCAGCCAGCAGCCCACCCTCCCCTCTAGGCAGTGGCATTCCTGCCTAGGGACAGGGGATACCCTATGTCCCCGGGAACCCCCCATTTAGTCACGTGGGGGGGCGCCAACATTTCAGGGTCGTTTGTGTGTTTTTGAATTTTTAAGTGTTTTTTCACGTTCCGGCATGCAGGGGGCGCATTTTTAAGGCTAGCGGCACCAAAATTTCAGGGAACCATCCAGAGACTGTCCTTATTATACCACCAAAATTTAGTGATGTTTGGTTCAGGGGAAGCAAAATTATGGACCCCCAAAGGGGGTGCCCCATCCCCATTGTTTTTCAGCTCTGGGAGCCCCAAATTCTGAGATATGGGGCTATCCCACATTATTGGAGGGAACGCCACATAACTTTGGTCCCCTGAATACATAACTTCACCAAACTTGGATGGCACATCATAAGAATGGTTAACACAGATGATGCCCTGAAAGATGTTACAGTGCCTCAGTAGCTTTAAAAATACACTCCTTCCAGGCATTCCTCAAGAGAATTTGCCCAAGATTCTTCCTTTGTTTTGCAGTGATTTTGCTCCATTAGTAGCCAATGGGGAATTTCTGAAGTCTATTAGGCAGGCTGCACATTTTGAAGATAGAGGCACACCAGACTTCTCAGGGTGTGGCTCCAGGGAGGGCCTCCCCTGGTAATAAAGCATCCAAGTTCCCCAGGAAGACCTTCACAGCTTTTTGGGGTTCAATTTTATGGGCCCCCAAAGTTTGGCTTATTCTCCTTGTTTCCCCTTTGCTCCTCGGTAACATGAAAAACTGTGGGCTGAGTTCTCTCCAAGAACTCTTCTCAACTCCTCACCCTACTCCAGAAATAGCAAAGCTCACGCCGCCTTGGTGGCTTGGATGCTATTACATCAAGGCATCTTGGAGCCACCTAATATTGGAAAGTCTAGTAGCTGCCTCTATCTTCAAAATGTGCAGCCTGCCTCCAGAAATTCCTCATTTCAACTACAATGGAGCAAAAGTCCCTTACTGCAAAAAGCACTCTCTCAAGAATCTTGGGCAAAATTTCTTAAGGGCTAAAGCCAAACTCAGGTTTTGGTCCACGGATCGATCAAGGTTTGTTCCTAGGTAATTTCGGCATCCTGCCTCTAGGCAGAGGCATAGCTATGGAAAATGGAGCCTGGTGCACAATCTGAGTTTTGTGCCCACGCCCCCATGGGCAGCCACTGTGATGCTGGAATCCAGCCCCCAAACAGCATCATTTTCAATGGTGTTTAAACTAGGGAGCCCAGATTCTCCTTTTAAATTCACCTTAAAGGGAGAATCTGGGCTCCCTAGTTAAAACAACATTGAAAGTGATGCTGTTTGGGGGTGGATTCTCCCCCACCCTGAAACAGCATCACTTTCAATGTTTAAACTGCGGATCTCAGATTCTCCCTTTAAATCCATGCCGAAGTGGGTGGATTTAAAAGGAGAATCTGGGGAAATTTGGGGGTGCCTGCTGTTGGGGTGCAATTGTTAAGCTAGGAGCACCAAACTTTCAGAGTATCTTTATGAGACTATCCTGATGATACCACCCAGGTTTGGTGAAGTTTGGTTCAGGAGGTCCAAAGTTATAGACCGTCAGAGGTGTAGCCCCCATCTCCTATTAGCTCCCATTGGAAACAATGGGGGATGGGGCACGCCCTTTGGGAGTCCATAACTTTGTACCCGCTGAACCAAACTTCACCAAACCTGGGTAGTATCATCAGGAGAGTCTCCCAAAGAATCCCTAAAATTTTGGTACTACTAGCCTAAAAACTGCACCCCTACAGGCCAAAAACTAAAAACACTTAAAATACAAAAAACCACAAACAGGGGCGGAACTTCGGACATGTAATGGGGGTGTTATACCCAGGGGAAAAAAACCCTTACCTATGTGCTGCATAGTTCACTTCCACAGGTGAAGGGGCAACACCACTGCTGTCTTAATCTCCATGGCACAGCAAACCTCTTAAGAAGCGGTGCAGCTGCCCTGTGTTTTCACCATCCCTGGCTGTGGTGTGATTCTGCCCCTTCCCCCAGGATTTTACTGTAAGAGACTTAACTGTAAAAGTCAGCATATATCAGAGGTGATTTGTCGCACGTCCTCAAATCAAAGGGTGTTACCCATGATAGAATGAGAGTTTTCCTTATTGCTGCAGAGTGGGAATTATATATATGGTGATGGTGATGGTGATGATTGAGAGCCAGGAAAAATACAAATCCACAGCAAGTAAAAGAGGAAGAGGCTACAAAAGCTGACCAAACTAATACCCTGCTGGTTATGATGGGCAGTAGTTTGAATTCTCAGTGGGAGGACTCATATGAGAGACTATTACAAGAGCCATGTACTCTGTGTGAAGTCCACAGTTTCCTTGGAGAAAAGTGTTGTCTTAGTAGTGGAAAGTGCTGCCAGCTGTACCTGTGGGTCACAATTATATGTTAGATGCAAATATAAGTAATCAGCCACTTTAAGCTTTGTTCTTTTCAGCTGAGGGTGACTGTTGGTAGAGGTACATTGGGGTGGGTGCATATTATCCTTTCTTTGCCTTTCATATTTTATACTCCAACTTGTCTCTTTAGCTGTTTTTCCTCCACGGGGAAGAGGGTCATGCTGTATATTTGCCCACTCAGTGGCTGTGAGAACATGTTCAATAAGTACAGTAGAGATCAACTGTTAAAATATTTGAACCCAGGATACCAAGAGCCTACAGAGATGTAGAAAAAAATTCTCCCTTAAATAGCAAATTGCATGTTTGTGCAGGCCTAATTCAGATTAGGAACACAAGGTTTTCCGTTCAACCACCCCTTGGTATCCCTTTGAAGTACTAATAACAGCATGTGATAGGAAAGCAATCAACAAAACAAAGATCTATCTCCCTTCATGGCCCTGGATCAGGGCTGGACATGTTTGTAATTTGAATTTTACATGTGAAAGGAAATCCATCATACAACCATCATGTATGAATTTGTAACTTTGCAGTTGGATTATGGTGACTACATTGGACTGTCCTTAAAATTTCAACTGGGCAAGAACGTAGCAGCTCAATGTTAGTAAGGGGATAGCTGAAGGGGACATAGGTTGCCTATTTTGAAACAGTTATACTGGCTACCAGACTACTTCTGAGGTTGATTCGAGGTGCTGTATCATTCCCTATATTTAAATTTTACTATGAATCGCTACTAGCAGATACAGATAATACAGATAATTGGACTTTCATCTCCCACAAAAATCTCTCAGGGGATGTGGTTAACTTAAGCGCAGTGTCTGCACCTTTGCCACATTTGAGGAAGAAATTCTTTTCCATGTCAGATTGACTAGGAGCAGGGTCATCTTCTCGAGTAGAATGTGGTTTATTCAAAATAACTTCAAGTCAAGTGGTGCTGTAAATTTAAGTGGTGCCACAAATCCACATATCCTCGAATCAAACACTGGAGAGCAGGTATGACGGACAGAAGGTTGTCCTCATCCCTGAGCCTATGGGAATGCTACTCCATCGTCCAATCACTTTTCAGAAAAGGGACGGAATGTTGGATAGGATGTGGGAGGAGACCAGCAGAAGTGGGTTCAGATCTGCCTCAGGGAAAGTGCAGTTATAGTTTGATTCTTTCACAGCAAGAGAACAGACAGTTTGGAAGGTAGCTATACCTGATAGTGTGGCAGAGTGGTTTAACTCTGGCTCTGGGTGTTGTGCCTCTGATGATGAGCAGACCTCACACCATTTAGTACAACTGTTGTAAAAGAGCAGGCAGATGTGGGTAGAATCTTATGTGGAGCTGCCAATTTTGGGTTGGGAAATCCCTGGAGATTTTGGAGATGGAGCTCAGGAAGAGTGGGATTTGAGGGGAAGGACCCCAGAAGGGTATAATGCCATAGAGTCCACCTTCCAATGCAGCCATTTTCTCCAGAGGAACTGATCTCTGCCACCTAGAAATCATTTATCATTCCAGAAGATCGCCAGATGCCCCTGGGGAATGGCAACCCTCATCTGTGTGTATGAAATAATCCAATCTAATAGCTAGTCAGTGAAACCATGCACGCATTAAACAGAATTCAAACCACACTCTGAAACCATTTATAGCTTAAAATTTTATACCTCAGCTAGGTTTCCCTTCTGACTATCTGGAGACCCATGTTACTGATCTGTTCTCTCAAACAACCTGTACAAAAATAAATATTTATTATTTGCATACAATTCCTGCTTCAATGATCTTTGTGTTCTTCTGGCACACCACAAAACTTACCTCATGGAAGCAAACATGGAAGCCTTTGCACTTGCTACCCTAATAACATCTTGTAGCTGTGTGTAAAGTGCCATCAAATCACAACTGATTTATGACAACACCAGCAAGGGGCTTTCAAGGCAAATGAGAAACAGAGGTGGTTTGTCCTTGCCTTCCTCTGCCGAGTTTTCCATGGAGGTCTCCTTTCCACCAGGCATCAATGCTGCTTAGCTTTTGAGATCTGACAAGATGGGGCTGCATCATGCTGCTTTCCCTCTCTTTTGTAACTGAAAGAAAGGTTTGCAGTTCAAAATAAGTCTGGTTCTCCAAAATCATAAGTGGCTGTGTGGTCCCCTTGCTTTAGAGAAAGGACCTGTCAAAGTGAGCAAGGGCAATCCTTATTTTGGTTGTTGCTAGTGTAGTTGGGCCAGCAGGATTGGTAGGGGGGATGGCAGTTGCTGTAACTCCATAAGAGGAAGTACTACTTGAGAAGACATTCACAAGTCCAGGAAAATTACACAAGAATCCCTTATATGGTTCTCTGCCATATGGGGTCCTATAAAGACACACTACATAACAGTAGCTTCAGAATTGTAGCTCCTTGAGACAGACAGGTTCTCCAATGTATACACACGCAGCTTAAACTGCAACAGTTGTAGAAACTGACTCTAGTTATCCATCATTGAAATACCTGAATACATCATTCATGAGCCAAGTACACATATATAAAGAACGCTCTTTAGAAAGCTGAAATGGAAAGAGACAAGGCTCTGTCTGGAGGCTTAATCTGAGATTGTGTTTGACCCTTAAGGAGACTGAAACCTGATTCAATCCAAGCATACTAAACACAAACTGTTTTTTTCCCTTCCCTAGTTAAGTGGTATGGGTTGTGAGGTGAAGAGAATACAATCCCCCTTCTCAGCAAGAGTTGGCAACGTGTCTGCGAGCAAGAGAGAGCTCAGAAGTCAAGTGTGACCTCAGCTAACCAATTTGGTAACCCCTGAATTATGATGTGATACTTATCCTCTTTATCTGACTGAGTTTAATGGACTCAATACTTGGTGATTGTTCCTTCAAAGAGGCCTTGATGAATTCTGTGCACAAGAATAACATCAAAATGGCTATTAACCAGGGTACTTGGCCATGTATGCTCATATGCAGGCTTTTCCTAAGGATAAATTCTCACATTATGTTTATTATAATATAAACTGTATCCAGCAAAACTCAACAGAGATAGCAAGAATTGAACTATTTCTCTGGGCAAGAAAGGTTTCTCCTGGCATGACGTTAATGGGCTTAGAAGGGTGTAATTTTGTTTAGGATTGCACTGTCAGAGGCCGAAATTTAGAATTATTGTTGTGAGTTTGCTGCTTGATTAACATGAATGGCTTGGCCTCGGGTGATAATGTACGGGAGTCAGGGCTTTTTACCATTGTTTTTAAGTCACTGTTATTTGATGTCTGAGAATATTTGCTCAGTGAAGGCTACCTGTTAGCAAATGGTCTCCTGAGAGCTCTGTTATTGAATGAAAGATGTTGACCTCTCTAGCTGAGGCAAGTGGATCCCCCCCCCCCCAACAAGTGTGTAAGTAGGCATTTGGAAGAAAGGGGGGGGGGGAAACCATTGAGTGAGGTTCTCCTCATCTTTGCCTTTCTGGCTGTCTGTGCATCTGAAGAAATATGCCTGCACGCAAAAGTTTATGTCAAGAATAAAACCTTCTTGGTCTTAAAGGTGCCACTGGACTTATATATATATAAAGACCCCATATATTTCTACATTCAAAGAAAGCAGAATTCCATAACAGAAAGCAGAATTCCCTGAGTTTGTCATTGTTCATAAAAATGGTAAGCATGCTGCAGGGCAGTGACATTTCTCCCAGCGCTTGTCAATATTTCTAGAAAGAGAAGTGCCAGGGTGAAACCTCCCTAGAAGCCACATCATCTGGCATGCTTCTCTCTAATCTGGTCTCTTTGAAGGCATGCTGCAACTATTTATTGGTATGAAAGCTGGGCTTACATGTTTATTTATTTGAATTATTTGTACTCTGTCTTTCTCACAGGGATTCAAGGTGTAATGCACATAGTAAGTCATTACAATCAACAACAATGGAACGTTCAATGAAGAATGCATGAGAACAGTAGATGCCTGGGACTAGTCAGAAAGGATTGAAGCATGGTGTAAGTATCAACATCATGCATGGGCAGCCCAATCCAGTTAGGGTAGGGGGAATGCCCTTAGGGAGCAGTGAAGGGCTGTGCCAGCATGTTTGCTGCTCACCCACCACCACAACCATGTAAGGGGCATCTCCACCAGTGCAGGGAACAAGTGTGTTGACGCCCAGCTGCCCTTCAGCTTTGCAAAAGGCAGACCTGGAAGTCTGGGCCACCGCGGGGCTGCACTGGCATCTGAAATGGGTGAAGGGGGCAGCTGGGATGTTCCCGAGGATGGAGCTGATATTAGTCAGTTTCCACCCTGGGTTTGTGGTCAGTTGTGTCACAGCCCCAGCCCTGGACGTATGCCACCCTTTTGAGTGATGTAAGTCCGTTGGGCCCCATGGAGGGCTTTCCAATGGTGGGGAGAGTTGTTTTTTCTCCCCCCTCACTTGTCCAGAAAGCCCATTGGAGGCAAGGCACAACCTTTGAGTGCCACTTGCACCCACTGCAGGATATCTGGATTGCACTGTAAGTGGAGCAAAAACTATATAATAGGATCTTACAACAAGCTACACAGCAGTAGAGATCACAGTCATCATCTATCCAAGTACTTCTGTAAACTATTTTGTACAGTACAATCCTATTACCTATGCAGAAAATCCTTCTTAAATAATTATATTTTGCATAGTTTTCAAACAGCCAGGAGAGTAGGAGCCCACTCACCAAAGACATTTCTAACTCCTCTCCCTACCTTCATTGGGACAATGGCATCTGCTCTGGGAAAGGGACAGAGACATATGGGGGGGGGGGGCGGAGTCATGTTAACATTATGACATAATTTCTAGGTTGAATTTCAAAGTGACATCACATAGGATGCTGCAGAAACACTGGATCTTCACATTATAGTGGGATACTTGGCAGCACTACCCCTACACACTAACTCATGGGTTATTGTGACGATATAATTGGAAACATGTATGTCACCCTGAGTTCCTCAGAGGAGGGAAACCTTCATAAATTGGTTTTACATAGCTAGATCAGGCTACTAAATTATAATCCAGTGATTTTTCTCTATATTTTTAACAGCAAAAATAGCTTAACAGACCTTGCTTATTTCCCCAAATATGCCATCGTATGTATTACAGCCACTCATTCCATGCAAATAGAACTTGTGTAATTTTTCCGGAGACCCAAATACAGTGATCCAAATGCTGACTACACATCTGAGCCACAATAAACAAACAAACAAACAAATAAAAATGTTATTTTCTATAAGATATCACCACAGCTAGTGTCAAATAATATAGATCTCCTCTTGCATAGTTTTTTAGCTCTCAAAACCTTTAACATCATTACTGCCACTAGAGGACTATCACCCTGTTTTTTCTCACTGGAAATGTCACTTTATAACTGTATTAAAACATAACTGTGAGGGACAATGATCCAGAGATGTGTCTGAAAACATTTACCAAGACATTCTTTCATTTTGTGGAGATGCACTTAGGGTGATTTGGGGGTCAGAGATGGAAGAAAGACTACACTGACTGGGTCAATGCACTGATAATAAGAACAATTGCACATGTAGTATAAAAAAACAGAGAAAGAGTTGGTTTTTATACCCCACTTTTCTCTACCTTTAAAGAGTCTCAAAGTGGCTTACAATCACCTTCCTTTCCTCTCCTTACAACAGACCCTCTTTTTTTGAGGTAGGTGAGGCTGAGAGAGTTCTGAGAGAACTGTGATTTGTCTGAGGTCACCCATCAGACTTCATGGGGAAAAGTGGAGAGTCCAATCTGGTTCTCCAAATTACAGTCTGCCACTCATGTGGAGGAGAAAGGAATCAAACCCTGTTCTCCAAATTAGAGTCCACCACGCTGGCTCTCAATAATGACTGAATAAATAGTGTGGCATAATTACGCTACTTTGGCTTATGCTTTGGGGAATGAATTAAATCTGAGTGACTGAATCCAAGTCCTTGTATTCATAATCCTGTTCTACGTTCATTTTCTTTATTTTAAATGTTTCTCCCCCCCTCCCCCCACAACACTCATTTGTTTGAGACAACTCAATGCAGTCAATTTAAAACAGCACAATAAAAAAAACCTGTGGCTCATGTTGAGAAAGGTGATTACATGTTTTCTATACCAGAATTCATATATGGAGAACATGTACTCAGACAGTGTTCCTTGTTGGATTGGGGGGGGGGGGTTACGGTCTGTGATACAGCATCTCTGAGGCAAATGCTCTTCAAATTAAGTGTGTCTGGTCTGTGCTTGAATGAGAGACTTCAAGTGTAAGTCCCACTTGAATTACATATAGGAAGAAAGGTGGGAAATCAATGCAATAAACAACCAAATCTTTGATGCTGAGCCAAACTGCTTTTCCCCACCAATGACTAACCACAAGCATCCCTGCACATCTGGGATTAAGGGACGGGGGTGCCTGATCAAAGTGCATGGTTTTCTGTCAGGCTTGATCATCTCTCCTTTCAGAAGTAATGTACTGCTTTGCCACGTTGCAATTGGACATGTAAAGACTTCTGAGGTTATTCTGTGGTGTGCTAGCATTTTGCTTTAATGAAATGTTCGAATAGTTTACGCTGTGGGTTAATTAAACCAAAACATCTCCCTGAATGGTTTGTTTAAAGGAATTTCACTAATGTTCTTCATTTCCTGCATGCCCTAGACTGCTTGCCTCCCCACATTAAACACTTTGGATCCTATCTTTGGGATAAATAGCAACAAAATGCATGTATAAACTAAAGGAAGGGGGGGGAAAGTTGAGCATAGAAAAGAACTGCATGCTACACTCGGGATATGATTTGATTACTGTAGAAATGGTTGGAGAAACCATGGTGAAAGGTAACAGATGGTTCACATGCAGAAAGAGATGGCTGGATGAAATGCCATGGAAGGAGGAGGATGCTGTAGATCAGTAAAGACCAGTAAAATACATTCAACAAAGATTCCAGAACTGTAAAAAAGCCAGTGGCATGGGGGAGTGGGCAGAAAAATCTATTCAGAAGAGCTATTGGGCAAAGACTACTGGAAGATAATGATAGGGTTGAAAAGGGGATAGCTGGACAGCACAGTTGAAATGCAGCAAAGAGGCAGCAGAGCAATGGCTTGAAGTGACTGTTGTGACCCGATGACATCAACAGCTTGCCCATGAATAAACAGCATTGAACACTGCTGGCCATTGCCACCATACACTCTTAGACAGTGGTGGGATTTTAGAAACAGGTTCCAATGGTGGTGGGATTCAAACAGTGGCGTAGTGCCAATGGGGCTGGGCAGGGCATGATGGGGGCGTGGCCAGGCATTCCGGGGGGAATTCCTAGGTGGGGCTGTGGCAAGGACACAGGGCGCACACGCCCCAGGTGCAGTTCCCCTTCGTCCTGCCTCTAGATTCAAATAATGACTGTTTAAAGTATTAAAAAAGCAATATACCGAAAGGTAGCGTATTATTTCTTTTTTATATAATTATATTGAATGATTTTAAATAATAACATAAGGAGAGAAACCAAAAACTGTTTACAATTGTTAACATATTATAAACATCTAATTGTCTATCTCTCTCAACCCCTCCAACTAAAACATCCTATATTGCCTCCCTCCTTCCATATTTCCCTCCCTCTCTACTTTCTACTTCCCCTTCAGATTCCTATAACTACTTTATCTATTCCACTTGAAAGAAAACTAACAGAGGGAGAGATCCAAAATCCTTAATCTAAAAGAATAGTTTAAACTCCTCTCTTTCCAATATAAATTTCAAGGGGAAAAAAGAAAATGAAAAATCTTTACCTATAATACTTTCCCAACCTTTATACCAATGAACAAAAAAAAATAGAATTGATTATATATTGTATTATTTCATACAGTTCATACACATGTGGGAGGGTGCCATGGGGGCAAAATTTTAGGCCCTTGGGGCTTACCTTTGCATCCCTCACTTGACGAGATTTGTTGTACCCAAGGACAGAGATTACCCCCTTGTCCCTAGTCAAGTTAATCATTAATAACCGGTTCTCCGAACTGAGAAAATTTTAGTAACCGGTTCTACTGAATAGGTGCAAATAGGCTGCATCCCACCTCTGCTCTTAGACCACTTTCCTATCCTGCACCTGCCAGATAGCATCCGAAAACCATAGGCAATCTCTTTCACCATTGATTGATGATAAACATTGGAAGCTGACTGGTAAGTTTCCACCCCATCCTATCAGGTAGACAGCCTAAGAGAATGTGCGTAGGGGGGCAGGTGTGCTACAGGCCCTTGAAGAATCACTGATTTAAATAAGAGAAGAAGAATATAAGTTCCCGTCTGGAACAGGCCTTCTAGTGTGGCATCCTAATACATAGTGGCCAGCAAGTTGCCCTGGGAAACCAATAAAATGGCATAGAGGCTCAGGCCTTGCCCTGATGTTGCCTCCTAACATTGGTACTCAGAGGTTTACTGTGGACTTTTCCTTCAGCAACTATGTCTAGTAATCACTGGTGGACCTCAAATCCTCCATGTCTAATCCCCTCTTAAAGCCATCTATGTTAACTTCCATCATATTTCTATTGGTAGTGAAATTCTTATCACAATAATACTTGGGCCATTTCAACATAAGCCATTTTCAGAACAATAATGAAACATTTCCTTCTCAGTCTCCCACACTGGTGCTGGAAATGTTTCATTTACCTTTGAATCAATTGTTTCTAAAACACCTTTTACAATAATATTTTCCCCTGAAACGTTTCCCTTGCAGTGTAGTCATTTTCCACGTCCTTGTGCCATCGCTCAATTTCCCCCTCAGAGCTTAGCTCACCATTTTTTTCATGTTCCTCACCTCACTTCTTAATTTCCTCATTTTCTTAAAAAAAAACTTTTCTGGAACATCAGTGAAGCAACGTTTCAATGAATTAAAAGGCAATGAACCAGCAGAGCATCACTTCAACAAATGAGCAAATAAAAAAAGGAAAAAATATGCCATCCATGAAACATTTTGAGGAAGTGAGTGTGGACAAACATTGTGGTAAAAGGTGGGAGCCAAAACATTTTTGATATGGGGTTAATGAGGTGTGTGGAAAAGGCCATGGTGAAGTATTTATTTTCTCCACCCGTCAACTTAATTGCGTGCCTTCAAGTTCTAGTATTACAGAATTTCTCTTCATCCATTTTCTCTATCGCTTATGTAATTTGAAACACTTCCCCCAACTCACTTGTACTGCACTGCATGTACAGAACAGTCCCCTAAACATAAAATGATCCTTTTCTAACACGCAGCATGGATGTAAATGACAACGTCCTTACTCAATCCATTTTCTTTTAGATGTATGATGAATTGGCAAGCCAAGTGGTAACTTCCAAGCCCTTTCTGCCAAGCTTTGTGTTGTATTGGATGATTATATAGCTTCACTTCAAAACTCTGAAGACAATTACAGGATTGGAGTACTTAAAGATGCCGCATACGCTTCCTGTTTAGAAGATAGAAACTTTGCAGGATTCCTTGTGGGAAAATATAGGACTCTGAGACAGGCTTCATTAAAATAAAAGGTAATGCAAGGAAATTATATAGAACTGTATCTTCAAAGTGCTGTGTAAGCTTTAAATAATTTAAAATGCCAGCAAAATGGTTCACTGAAAATTAATTATCCATTAAATTCCCATCTTTATTTCTCTTTCCAAGTTATTTGGGAATCACTCCCAATTTTTTAATGTAGTCTCTGCATTATACGGGTGTTTTTATTTGCCAAATAGATTATCTAACCAATTTTCCAGCCTGCACCCTGCCTGTAACTAATATTTCTGACACTTTTAAGCTGGTTACTCATGGTTGACTCCTACAACACATGTTTCTGGTCTCCCTCCAGACACACACACACTAACTGATTGGTCAAAGCCTTTGTAAAAGCAAACAATGAGAAACAAATGATAAACAAGCAAGTCAGAATGCAAATGTATGAATATTTGTTATGACTAAATAAAGAGCTCTCAAAAAGACCAATGGACTGGAGGTCAGGCTTTGATTCTTGGTCCAACTTGGTGTGGAAGCAAGCCACATGAAACTCCACTGCGAGCCAAACAGGACAGGGCTTGCTAAAAGTTACTTGTCTTGCATATGAGGATGAAAGCAGCATTACCTTTACAGCTGGGGGTGACATGACGGCATTCTTGGAGGGGGTCAGAACTCATATATTTTAGCCCACCCTTCTCACTGGCACTCCAGGTGGATTACACAATTTTAAAAATACAATCAGATCAGAGCACTAGAATAAAATTAGAGTATTGAATAGAAGGTCTTACTAAAAAAGTTTTGCAAGATTCAGTAGATCACTGTCTCTGAACAGCTTTCTTCCTGTATATTGAGAGATGAAGTTGTTTGGTTCCATGCTGGAGAACGGTAGACCCAGTCATGTTTTAAAAGCAACTGCTTAACTATAGTACAATATCTCAGCCAATATCACATGATCAAAGCACAGCAACAAGCAAGGTTGTATTTATTGATATACTAATACACTTTTGCATTACACAATCAGAGGCATACTGCCCATGGGGTCATATGTGACTGGGCAGCGCCCATTAGTCACATGGGGGTCGGAAAATTGCCCCCATACCTCTCCTTCTTCCCCCCGCCTTGGGAGAGGAGCTCCAACAGCCCCACAGCAGGGCTTTCCCTCTCCCTCAGGCCCCCCTCGAGCCCCTTGGCTGCAGGTCTCCCCCACAGGCTCCAAGCCACCAGCTCAGCCCCACTTGGAGGCGGACAGATGTGGAGTGAAAATTGGGCCACCAGGCTGCTCCCGCAGGAATGAAATGCAGCCAGGCTGTCTCCCTCAGCGAGGTGCCTCCTGCTCCCTCCAACTGTCCAGGACCTGTCCAGGTCCTAGCTGGAGGTGGCTGCCTTTCTCGTCTGGTAGGAGGAGGGCCTGGCAAGTAGGAAGGGCACCCCCCCCCCGCCACCACGTGTGGCCTCCCCATAACCCAGCCGGGAAAAACTTGGTTGAGCCCCCCCTTCTGTGAGAAAGTGGGGGAGGGCAGCTGCCCATGGGGGAGGCAGAAAACTCCATTCTTGCCCAGGCTCCATTTTTGGTCGATATGCCACTGTATACAATTATAAGAAACTGTGAAAAGTGGCTGCGCTTAGGCTTTTGGGCTGCAATAATTCCAAAATGTAGTCATTAAAATACCAAATCTTTAAGGCTGGACCATAAGTCTGGCTCTTAAACTTTAGATCTGACTCCCTCGTGGAGATTGTGAATGGGAGCAAGCCCTACTCACTAGCCCTCGACTGCACCCTATCCAGCAGGGATGGGGTGCAACTGTGGGGGGGGGGGGGCATGGTAGATCCTGAATGGATCATCTATAGTCCGGCACAAAGGGGCTAGAGAAAAATGTTACCTTGTAACACAGCCTTAGAAGTTTCAATTTCGACCCTTTTTGTTTTTTGGTGGCTTTTAGGGAGCAACTCTTGCTTGGGAATTCAGCCTCTTAGGTTCCTCATTAAATCAGGTCATGACAAGCATAGATCTTTTCAAGGTGATTTGTGTGTACACTCAAAGCAACATTGATGGGTTTAGTCTGGAGTAACTCTCCATAGGATTGCACTATCCATTTTATCACCAAAACCCTATGAGGCACAGAGATGTGAGGGTCATGTACCAGGGTTGATGTGCCCATCAGTACTCCACTCTTGGGGCCTTTCCAAGGTTTAGACCAGAGAAGGGAGGTGGTGGAAGACACCTGGACCTACCTCCTTTCTATTAAGTCCTCCCTGCCTCATTTGGCTTATACCTCAGCTGACATCTATTGACACACCCAGTGGCATATCTAGGGGGGGCATGGGGGTCATCTGACTCAGGCACCATCTGCCTGGGTCATGTGGGGTCACATTTTGGCCTCTCCCCCCTGCACCCATCCCCTGGCAGTGCTCCAAGGAATGCAAAGCAGGCAAATGAGTGAGTAACCAAGCAGCGTGGCCTCCAGTCCATCCCCCCAGCTTCCTCATCGGAACTCCAGTAAGCCAGGGAGGAAGCCAGGAGGTTGGGACTGGAGGTTGTGCCACTTGCTCGCTGGCTTGCTCACCCACCCTGCACAGTGAGGAAGGGGGCGGCAGAGGGAGTTCAGCTGGGGTCTGGACATGGCACCCAAGGCTTTCCCTTAGTGCTGTTTTATGGCAGGACGCCACTGGACACATCCATCTGTTTTGCTCTCCTACACCTCTGACAGAGCTGCATATCTTACCAGGGGTCTTGGGGAAGCACAGGCATCTTCCTGGTCAAGAACACTGGTGGCATTGCATAAGGCAGGCATAGGGTTACCAACCTTGGATTGGAAAATTCCTGAAGATTTGGGGGTGAAGCTTGGGGAGGGTGGAATCTGGGGAAAGGAAGAAGCTCAGCAAGCTATTGAGTCTATACCTTCCAAGCAGTCATTTCCTCCAGGAGAACTGATTTCTGTCATCTGGAGATAATTTGTAATTCCAGATCTCCAAGCATCAATTGGAGATTGGCAATTCTAGGCAGGCAGGGGGCTGTTTTCTCTCACTCCTTCAGGTAAGGCCAGAAGGACTTTGCTGTTTTCTCTCACTCCTTCAGGTAAGGCAGAAGGGCTCCCACTACTTCCGGACATAGAAATTAGGTGTTTGGCTGATGTCCGGGCTTGGCTATGGTGCCTGGACTCGCCCCACTGGGTCACATGCAGGCCTGCACTGTGGGGGACGTGAAGGCCGCAGAGGAGCCTCTTGCAGTGGCAGTGGAGGCCTTGTTCAAAGAGGAAGGCGAGGGAGAGAGGAGTTTTAGGCCCAGCAGGACCCGCCCGCCCACAGCTGAGGCGGATGTGGGAGATGGGCTGGAGAAGCAGCTGGGACGAGGGAGAGAAATGAGAGGGCAGAAGGGGTATAAGGAAGTGGGAAAGGGAGAGACAGGAGCTGTCGCAGCAGCAGTAAATGTGGGTGGTGGTGTGAAAAGGCAAGGGAAAGGGACAGCTCAGTGGTGGGAAGTAGGAAGGAGGGAAGAGGACCCTGGAGCCAAGAGCCGCTTCCAGAACCTAGAGCACTGTTTAGGCTGGTCCCACCCCTATGAAGTAACAGGGTGGGAACCTTTCACACAGGCTGGAATCCTCCTCTCCCTGTGAGGCCACAGGAGAGAGGCAAACCCCTGGAAACTCCTCTCCCTGTGAAGCAACAAGGGAGAGAGAGAGAGAGGGTGCGAACTCTCAGGTCAGCCAGGGGAAGGAGGGCAGAGAGACCTGCTGGGAAGAGGGTGGCATGGGCAAGGGCTGCCGCATATACCAGGTGCCCTATGGGCGCGGTTGTTTCTTGGCCCCTCGGGCCAACTGGAAAAGTCATCAGCTGGAGCAACCAACCCCAGGTCAGGGAAGGATCAGCTGCCCGAGAGCCCCGGGCGAGGAAGGGAAATGCCACATCTGAAGATCACCAAGCAAGCTTCATGGCAGAGTGGGGATTTAAACAGGAATCTCCCAGATCTGACACTCTAACCTCAACACCCCACTGGCATAATGCCTCAAAATAAAAACATATATTCCACAAACATCTAAAGCCATATAAACCCATCCCATAAGCCCCAACACCAAATACACCTACACAGCCAGAAATATACCCCTCCTTTGCTTTTGCAATGCATACCAAGGCCACCCTGAACTGGTGGGATTCATAGGTATGCACGACCACATTTGGAGCCTCCTGTTGTCTTGTTCACAGCTGACAGAGCTGAATTCCAGCCATGCTTTCTAGTCTCTGTTTCCCACACTTGAACCACACAGCTTTTAAAAGAGATGAGTCAAAGCCAGGATGATCAAGAGAGAAATAAGAGATCATTTGGATATGGGCTTTTCCCTAGCTGGTTAATCCATAGGTGTCTGTGTTTTGTTTCTGAAGAACAAACAATCACTCATGTGTTGTTGTTAATCATTTATTTACAGCCAACTAACTGCTCAACATTTGTATGAGCTCAGTTTTTTCCCATGTGCAGTCAATTATATCTAGCATCAAAGCTGTTTGTTCTTTTTGATGTATTATATTTAAAATCTATTTTTTTAAGTATATGGCATTTTTTTACCAATAGGGAATAAAATTAGCAGCGTATGGCATGCAACCAGGTATGTTTGCTGAAATTTCCATTAGGATTTTCTATTAGTCTTTTCATGCAGGCTGTAAGACCAAAGAGCCGAATTTGCTATGGAATTATTTTCGTGCAAGACCAGTACCTCTTCACTGAATAACAATCTGCCCAAAATTACAAACATATGATTTTGACATTGGAAACTGAGGTTTCAGGACTGTATAAGAAACATGGGCCTTGGTGAGATACTATTTAGTCAGTGGAAATGGGGGATTAAAACTTAGATGCAAATATTAGAGCAGGGTCCCCAACTTTGTGAAATCAGTGGGTACTTCTGGAATGTTGAGAATAGATAACGGAAGTCATCACAAAATGGCAGAACAATACAATATACAAAATTCAGCATGGCAGAAATGTAGCAACAAACTAGAACAAAAACCTACCACACCAGTGACTACAGTAATTTACAAGATGACTCTTTGAATGCCTAGTCCCTGAAATGTTCGGGATCACATAATAGCCAGTCAAAGTTAATAGGCTAGAACAAAATATTTCCACTATGGGCAAGCTATTAAATTTGTGTAACTGACAAAGCAGTCCAGCCACTGTGAAACAGGAAAAGACTAAGAAACTCCCATCTAGATATATTTGAAGAAGTTCTGAATAATATTTCAATTCGGAGAGCTATGGGACTTAACCTGCACTTGAGACTGTGGCACCAGGACCTACCTTAGTCTTTCGTTTATGTTGTTTTCTACTCTTCTTCTCTTCAGTGAGCTCCAATCACTTTTGGTATTTTTGGGTTGTGCTTTTGCTCATGTTGTTTCCTTGCGCATTGCTCACTGTGTGTGTGTGTGTAATTATTCTTTATATGTGCACACTATACCTTTTCAGTCTTCTGATTTTTTTGCACAAAATGTATTACCTTTATGTGTCTCTAGGTAGTCATTGGTGTGGTAAGTTTTTGTTCTAGTTTGTTGTTATCACAAAATGGCAACCCGAGGAGCTGGAAACAGTCTACACACAAAAAAGCAATACTTTCTGGTTCTTCTGAAACACTTTCTGCTCCAATAAGATGACAGAAAGCCAGGACTGAATCTTTGCTTTGGGGAAGAAATACCCTAGGGAAGGTGAATGCCAGGAAACACATCAGTGAGTACCATGACACCTTTGAGACTCACATTAGGGATCACTGTAATGGAACCTTGAATTCAGTTGTTGGCATGAGGCTTATAAGTAGCCACTGTCCAGACTCCAGAAGCATCACTTTTAGACAACTAAGCAGGAGAGCTAAGGGCCTTTCTTTGGCTCATTCCGCACATGCAAAATAATGCACTTTCAAACTGCTTTCAATGCTCTTTGAAGCTGTGCGGAATAGCAAAATCCACTTGCAAACAGTTGTGAAAGTGTATTGTCGAAGGCTTTCATGGCCAGAATCACTTGGGTGCTGTGTGGTTTCCGGGCTGCATGGCCATGTTCTAGCAGCATTCTCTCCTGACGTTTCACCTGCATCTGTGGCTGGCATCTTCAGAAGATCCTCTGAAGATGCCAGCCACAGATGCAGACGAAACGTCAGGAGAGAATGCTGCTAGAACACGGCCATACAGCCTGGAAACCACACAGCCCCCAAGTTGTGAAAGTGGTTTGAAAACGCATTATTTTGCGTGTGCGGAAGGGGCCCTTGTTTTCCAAAGTCCTTCTGTTTATTGGAAAACAGAAAAATCGTGTCCCATGTCCAATGGGGGCTTTGTGCTTCTCAGATACATGCTGATGCTTTCCTGCTTGTGACTACAGCATACAGAAAAGAACTGCCTCAGTAATGTTCCTCACACTGTTTTTGGCCCGTTACACATGGGATGCTTACCTTGGGGCTCTTAGTTACGCAGTGAGGCTGTGGTGTGGTCTTCTCATGTTCTTCTGTTTACAAGTGAGAAGGCATCCCAGTGCCAGCCCAGTGCCTGCTGAGGCCTCTGCTTTTCCTATTTTTGCCCCTCACCTCCTCTTAAAGGCACAAATCTCATCACACAAAGTAGCTGCAAGAGGAAGGGTTTTGCTAAAGCCCTTTAAATTGTAGATATATTGATAAAACGTTCCAAAAATACCCCCCCCCCCAAAAAAAAAGAGGCACAGCATTTCTCTGGTTCATTTGCTGCTGAAGAAGGGGACAATGTCTTGGAGCTGGTATTCTCTCCCCCTCCCCTCAGTTCCCCTTCACACACACAGATACAAATTCCCTCTTTCTCTCTCTTCTGAGAAGACCGGCTTCTGAGAAGACCGGCTTGGTTTAAAATAGAGGCTTGTTTGAAATACAGTTTTAGGAAGCCCTCTCAATCATGGGGAGAGTGGGAGTAAAGCTGGGGCACTGGGGTGGAGGGAAAAAGAGATCCTGGTTGCACTGTTCCTTGGAAAAGCCCTCTCTGTTACTACCCTGTTTCTCTGAAAATAAGACATCCCCTGAGAATAAGACGTAATAGAGGTTTTGCTGAAGTGCTAAATATAAAACATCCCCTGAAAGTAAGACGTAGCAAAGTTTTTGTTTGGAAGCATGTCCGTTGACCAGAGCATGTATCTGTGGAGCGGAAAAATAAGACATTCCCTGAAAATAAGACATAGCGCATCTTTGGGAGCAAAAATTAATATAAGACACTGTCTTATTTTCGGAGAAACACAGTATCGATATATTTGAAATGAGCATTTACAGAAGCAGAAAAAAATGGCAACATGGATGGGGAGAGCGAGGGGGAAGGCATGGATGGCAATGCAAGTGAGTGGGAAGGGTGGCACTAGGTAGGTAGGTTGGTTGTGAGTGGAGGAAACATGTCCAGGGCAAAGCTGTGCTCACCGGCAAATCTGCCCACTCTGGCAGCAAACCAAATTAAAAGTTGCACTAGAAGTGGTCTCACTTGCTGCAGAGAGAATGGAAAGTCAAGTGGGGCTCAAGGAAATATGTCCATACAAGAAATCTTGCTGCGACGGATGTTTACCCCATCCCACATCAGACACCTTGTGCACAATTGTCTTTTGTGTCCTCAGACTTGCCTGCAGAGCTGGCATTGGCTCTGTTGTGAAATCGTATTACTTAGGTGGTTGCACATAAGATTTGTTTTCTTCAATCTGCTGATGTGCCACAAATGGCTAAAACGCACACAGGTGGGCAGGAAGGCTAGTAAAAATGTTGTGATGTGATGAAAACCATTTTCTGACATTAGACCTTAAAACCAAAAGCCTGTTCTCTATAAATGGAGTGAGAAAATCTGGCCCAATTTTGTGGTTGCAGTCATGTACGTCAGCAGGTCAGACAGGATATGGAAGCTTGTGTCTTTTCCCCAAAGGCTTGTGTCATTAAATGTACAAAAAGTGGCAAGTTTTGTTAGAGAATGGGTTTGTGGGCTTTTTAAAAATGCACACTTCCAAATCGTTCCTAATTTGAGTTTGTTTCAGTCAAAAGTGCTAACAATGAACAATTGCTTTTTGTGGCCACTAAAATCAGATTTATTATGTGTTAGTGCTTGTTGCTTTGAGTCTTGGCAAGTCACTTGTTGAAGAGTCTTTTCTCATCAAGTTCAGAATGGTAGAGGGCTGGCTATTGTGTTATCATTGTGCTTTCATAACCGTTTGCCTCTTGGATTTTCCTGTGTCAGGAAGGTTAATTGAAGTATCAGAGGGTGAGTGGTTATGTTAGCACAATAATAGTGCCATAAGCCCTTGCAATGAGAAAGAGACACGAATGTTGCTAGATTTGGAGACATTCTTTTGCCAGTAGAATGAACCAAACTAAGTATTTTCAAATTAAGCTTTTATAGGAGCATGATGTTATACTGGCATATGGTTGCTCATGGACATTTCATGGCACGAATTCCCTACTTCCTACATATAGATTTTTGCCCTGACCTGGATAGTCCAGGCTAGCCTGATCTCCTGGTTGTGGTTGTGAAAAGAAAGGCAATGGCAAACCACCTCTTTTAGTCTGTTGCCTTGAAACCCCTATGGGTTCCTAAAAGTAAGTTGCAGCTTGATGGCACTTTGTGTATTCCTCATATAGATCTTCTGCACTGCTTCCCTATATGGTGCCTATGATGTACCATGGTGTACACTGATGAGTTTTCTTGCATCTATCTGCATCTTTGCCAAACCAGAAAGCCAGTTTGGGTTTTGTTTAGATCATTTGTGCTTCAGAAGAACCATCACCTTTGCATCTGTGGGGAGCACCTGTTCAGAAACCGCTGCCTGCACTGTAGAAGGATATTGGACTAGCAATGTCTCAACATTTTGTAATCGGCCTCTGCTCCCATGGTTTCCATTCATTTGGTAGTGCTCACTACCTATTTTAAAAATTCAAAAAGTACCTACAGACACAGCAAGGTTGGGGGCACTTCATCTTCAGTAAGCCTTTGGGATACACCATTGAGACAGAGACACAAAATCATACAGGAGTAATTATGATTATTTATTAAATGTTTCTCTTTTACATTAATTTCAAGTTTTTTCCAGCATATAGAAGAAGAGTTTGGATTTATATCCCCCCCTTTCTCTCCTGTAGGAGACTCAAAGGGGCTGACAATCTCCTTTCCCTTCCCCCCTCACAACAAACACCCTGTGAGAAAGGTGGGGCTGAGAGAGCTCAGAAGATCACCCAACTGGCGAGTGCTGGAGTGTTGGAGTGCACAGGCTAATCTGAATTCCCCAGATAAGCCTCCACAGTTCAAGCAGCAGAGCGAGGAAACAAACGCAGTTCCTTCAGATTAGAATGCACCTGCTCTTAACCACTATGCCACTGCTGTTCCTTCACAACATATAGTTGACCAACACTTCTAAAGAGTAGTATAACCTCTTATATCATCACCTTAGGCTGGAAGTAGAAGTGATGCTTGGGAATCTTTGACTTGTGAAAATGCAAATAGAACATGCTTCGTGCAACTTCCAAGAATAACGTGATGGAGCTTCTCCAGAAAGTACAATTGTAAGGGTAAACGAAAGCCATGAAATAAACAATAGAAATTGAATAATAGTCTACACATTTTCAGAATTTTATTTGTCAGCAGAATCTGCATTTTTCTGGCACAGAGTTTGTAAAAGGCTTGAAAGACAGGAGGGGGTTAAGAAAGTGTAGCCTAAATTATCAGCATGTGTAGGAAGGCAATGACTTATATGCTAATAGATCAAATTTGAACCCATGAGGAAGGGTAACTGTTTGCTAATTGTAGGGTTACCATGGTAAAATATAGTGTTCGTTTAATAGCAGAATGAACTGCATGCAATTATGCCATGATAGTCTGGCTTTGTGTCGAATGGATTACACACACTTGTTACGAAAATATTTCAAGATTTTAACCTAAAAAAGAATAGTTAAAAAGAACAATGACTTGCTAATTATGTTCCTGTCTTGTGGTTGCTGAAGCATTGTAAGAGTACCTGTTAGGTGTCCACTTAAAAACTACAAAGAGGAAAACTGGACACTTTAAAAATTATTTTTCCCTGAATGCCTTTTGATGAATTGCCCTCCTAAGGGTTTTTAAATCTGGTGAAACTTTTAAAAAGTCTTATGTTGGTGTTTGGTCTGTTGTTATAATCCTTAACACAGTTCAATGGAAGACTATGCATTAAAGTTAAGATCATTTCACAAAGTCTTTGTCATGCAGCTCCCCCCATCTGGCAGAACTTTTGCTTTCCAACCTCCAGTTTGTCCCAGAGTTGGGACTCAACTTATAAATACACCAGCCATGTAAGGTGGTTTTGTATCAAGGTTGAATGATCCTGGATTTTTGCAAGTTGGTAATCACTAGAGAGCCCGAACTGTTTCTTAAGGTTTATTCTTTGTAGAGGAGAGTGCAACACAAGAACAGGAGGTACAGTCAATACACCAAAACAAACCTAATTAGTCCCCACTAACTGCATAAGAGTATGCTAACTGCATACTCTTCTGAGGCAGGCAGTACATATAACTTCCACATAGCTGGCTATCAACTTCAACTGGTTCTTTGGTCTGGGCTTCTGGCTATGCTTATTGGCCACCCTGGTCTGCAGCACCCTTGCCTCCCATTCAAAAAAGCCAGTTCAGCCATTACTTCCGTATTAGAGCCGAAAGCCAATCACAACCTTCCTTCACAGGTGTTCTGACTCAGGTCGATTCCCCACGGGGAAATTCTATCTAGATCAAACCAAGTTGGTAAAGAAACTGTACCTTTTCATCAGGGTTTCAACCTCCCCACCACAGCATGTATTCAGCGAAGACGTGTAGGCCTATCTCGGATTCCAGAAATGTAGCAATCCCCACTACCACGCGATCTCCTTTGCGGGTCTCTCCTGATTGGCTGGTGTACTGTGTTGGGGCGGGAAATTTTCCCTGCTACTTGCAACCAGAGGTTCGCTCGTTTGCAAGGATGAACGTTTAAGTGCTTAAGCGGGTTTTTGCTCATTTGGAAGGGTGAACAGTTAATCATTTAAATGGTTTTTCATTCTCCTATGCAAACGTCTCCATGTGCATGCGCTCACCAAGACCAACAGTGAAATTAAAACCCAGAAGAGGCTGTGCATGAATCACTCAGCACCCGCCAAGCACTGATTGGTTGCTAGACATTTGCATCACACTCCACGGCAGAAAATCAGCTTCAGTACAAAGATTTCAGCATAACTCAGATGTGGCCAGACTACTGGAGGAGTGCTTAACAGTGTAATGCTAAGAACTTAGTTGAATAGACCTGAATGAGATTCCAAGTAGCCCTGCGTGGGTTGGTATTTCAAAAGTCTTTAAGTGCCTTGAGAACTGTATTAGCTGTGGGCACCACCTGTTTGTCCTTTGGTATTGGGAATGCTTATTAGCCACCATTAATATCTGCTCCTGGATGGACAAATTAGGCTAGCCAGACTCACAAGCTCTTCATTGTTACTTCTGATTGGACCTCCCAGGGAGTTGGAAGAACCCTCAAGTCTCTGCTTACCAGTGTGACCAGTCCCCTCACTCCTCAAAGGTGCCAATAACAAACTAGGTAACCACCAGAAGCCACCAATGCCTTTTGTAAGTATCTCCTGACAAGACAGAATCTCACCCCTAACATTCAATAACTGTGTATTTACAGGCCTTGTCTACTTTCTGCGTCCCCTGCTATGTGTCTACAAGTGAGTATGGGGCCAATCTATTTCCACTTCACACTTGAAAGCTATTGTGCTCCATGGATGGAGAGTTTTTCTGCTGTCCCTTCCCATTGTCACATTTCATATAGGTAGACCTAAAAGGCATGATGAATTTCCAGAGATCAGACATAGGCCCTTTCAGCACGGGCCAATTAAACAGGGATAACATAGGTAAAAAACCTGGGTTGGGGGGAACTTCGCATGGATCCCGATCCTAATGCAGATCTGCTCCATATTCCCCCCCACCAACCCAGGTTATTCAAGAATCGCACTTTGTGCAATTCCTTTGTTTTAATGCACCTTGCAGCAGCGGCCGAGCAAACGGCTGCAGCTGTGAGGCACGGTATGTGGCTGCACCTTATTATTTTCCTCCTCCCTGCCTCTCTCCTGCTTGGCCACGCAGGAGAACACAGATGTCAGAATGGCTGCATAGGTTGTCCATGGCCGGCTGCATTACCACACAGCCAAGAGAGTGAGGTATGAAAACAACAGATGTACCTCCATGCAAAGGTGCATTGGCCAGCCGCGTTGGCTCCATGGCCACCCACATGGAGCTGTGCGAAGGTCGCAGGCTGCACCAGGCTCATGTACCCCAGTTGCACCCTGCATATATTGGCCTGTGTGGAAAGGGCCTTAGAGCATTAATAACAGAATACATATATTCTGTTCAAGCTTTGGGTTTAGCCAAAGAAAGGTGAAAACACACTCTTTTATCCCATTATTAGATATGTCCTAAATGGCCCCATTCTCATGGACAAGATGACATCTTGGGTAAAAGTCTAGTTCAATATGGCTTGCACACATCCGAAGAGCAGCACAAATTGGAAGAGACCCCCCTATTCCTCATGTTCAGAATTTTGATATGCCTTCCATTTGGGGATGATCTTCCTGCCCCAAAGAAAGAATTTCCCTTCTATCACTTGAATCTTCCCCAGCTTTTTGGCTCTCAGCATGACTTCTTAGTGAGAGATGAGGAAGTAAGCCATTATTATAATGAAGAGACTGAATGCTCTATACTAGCTCCTATCTAAAATCCCCCTCCCTTCTGCTAGCTATAATTCTCCATCCTCACTTAGCAAAAGAACTGAATGGCAACCACACTGAACACATGGAACTGCCTTATTAAGAGTCATACATTGGTCTGTTGACATTGGTATTATCTGGATTTTAGATGCATGGTCTAGTTGCTGGGAACAACAATCAAATACAAAAGAAAGGTGAAGTGCAGAGTTAAAAGAACATGAAGCACTGAACCAAGCTGCAGGACCGAATAAAAGATTCATAAATGCTAAACAAGGTTTAATCCTGTAAAGTAATAAACAACACAGTATGCCCCAAGCCTGCAAACATGGCCAAATGTTATGCCCAAACAGAGAATCCAATCAGCAAGAACAGGCTAGAGACAACAAACACGTATCACTGGGTGCAATACAAGAATCCAAATCTATTGTGAAATCAAAGTCCAAATCTAGCTAAATCAAAAGTCCAAGTTAATCCAGAATGAGTTCACCAGTCATTTCCCTTTTCATGGATGCTGGTCCACTTCTGTTTTTTTAATTGTTGTGAGGAAATGGCTTCTTCCTTCTCCCCTCCCCCTTTTCCCTCCCCTTTTTCAAGCAGGTATGATAGTTTTGGAGGACTTGAAAATGCCAGAGGGACATCAGGAAGAGATATCTGACCTAGGGGCTCTGGAGAGAGCAGCCATTTTGGGACCATGTGCTTACCTAGGGAGCTGACTTGGCCTTCCAGGTAATGAGAACTCTGTGAGAATTGTAACTTTCTAAGCTTAAGATCCTACCCCCGTGGTGGCAAACCTTTGGCACTCCAGATGTTATGGACTACAATTCCCATCAGCCCCTGCCAGCATGGCCAATTGGCCATTCTGGCAGGGGCTGATGGGAATTGTAGTTCATGAACATCTGGAGAGCCGCAGGTTGCAGACCCCTCGTTTAGATTAAGGGATAGAGGATTTGTGTTTATATTTCATTTGTTTTGGAGACCCTTGCTCGATCTGGTGCAGTGCTAAAACATACTTGTAACCATTTTGTTTTTAACAAATACTTTTGAACCTTAGATATGGGGAAGGAAACAGTTCTCTGTACCACCTAGGCCTCTGCCATTGTGGATGCACTATCAGAATAGGAGGGCACCAGGAGGAAGGCTGGCAGTTGACAAGCAGCTACTCCTTTGGGGCCTCCAATCTGCCCTGTGGAACCCAGAAGAGGGGAACCAGGGGAAACTGAGGCTAGGCCTCAGAGTTGGAAAGGAAGCTGGGGAGCCCTGACCCTCCCCAGCGGGCAGTTCCTCAAATGGTCAGGTGGTGGCAGCCATTTACCCAGAGAGAGAAAGCAAGCCCTTTCCAGGAAAAGGTGGCAACCCCTGGTAAAGGCCTGCCAGGCAAAACAAGCCTGTTCCACCACAGTTGTATTGCTTGCTTTTGGCTTTTCAGGAACAACACTGGGAAACCAAATTGACACTTGTGTTTCTCCCTAGTGGGCTAAGCTGTGTATTCCACATCCCTCAGGTATTTAATTTTCTGTGTAGTCAGCAAGCCTGGAGAAGGGGAGTGGTAAGACAGCAAAGCTGGAGAGTGGGGATGGATGGGCCTCAGCTCCTGAATATTTACCTCCCCTCATGCAACAGCCCATCTCTTCAGACTCTAAGATTAGAACGAAGCTCCTTAGCTGCTTTGAAAAATAGGCTTATAGCAACAGTCAGTCAGACCTGGAGTATGAATGGAACACACAATGGCTAAGGAAAGCATGAGTGTTTACCAGCCCTCTTGCTCCTCCAGTGGCTGCAGCTGCTTTTGCAGCCATGGAAAACCCTTTCACTCAAATGGGAGCAGCGAATAACCAGCCTTGGCCATACCATGGCCCCACTCACTTTCTTAAAAATCCAGTGTGTGCCACAGGACGTAGTGATCACAAGCACCATGTTAGGAACCCCCAGTTTACTCTAAGGGACTCTGGGTCCCCAGTTTTGGTAGTGGTTAAGAGCAGGTAAACTTAATCTGGTGAACCACGTTTGTTTCCCCACTCCTACACATGAAGCCTGCTGGGTGATTTTGAGCTAGCCACAGTTCATTTAGAACTCTTTCAGCCCCACTTACCTCACAAGCTGTCTGTTGTGGTGAGATGAAGGGAAGGAGTTTTGAAGCTGCTTTAAGACTGCATGATTGAGTAAAATGGGGTATAAATCCAATCTCTTCTTCATGAGATTATTAGGCACTTTCACAACAACTTCTACCTGAAATTCTTGTTAATTAAAAATACCAAGGATTGAACCTATGCTTTGTTTCCTACAGCCCTCCCCTGTTATGTTGTCATGTGAACTGGTTTTTGTGAATTGTAATTTCTTGAAATGTGGCCTCTCAACTGCTCTGCTTTCATCAAGTTACTAAATCATGTTTAATCAAGACCCTTCTCAAGACCGTCTTTTCCCTTCATGAGGATGACAAAACATATTATTTTACAGAGGAAGAAATCAGTGATGAAAATGAATCTACACTCGGTCTATTCTGTTCTGCAAATCCGCATTCTATTGAAATGAGAAAAGTAAAGCTTAGTTAGATGCCACTGATCTAGTTTGTATTTCATATGAGGATTTTCCCCTAATGATCCATCATTTTCACTTTGGAAGATAATGATCTTTGCAATGAGAAGGAAATGCAAAGGAAACAAGAAAAGAGCCCATGTGACTAAAGAAGATTCAAGTGGGGAGGGGGGGATTTTTCAGAAGCTAAGATTAAATGTTGCTGGACATCAAAGCAGAGGGGAAAATCTCACAGGTATTTTCCAATGAATACTTGATCATATTGTGTAATTTCCTCATGTGCTTTAATATCTATTGCTATTTCATTCCCTAGAATTAGGCCATGATGGGTTTGTGATTGAAACAGACCACTTCTGAAAGGAAAATGAGAAAGGAAATCACAAGGCTGGTATAAAATAATTCTTACAGGCCATTTAAGATATCTGCCAAATGTACACAGCCTCTAGAATTCTGGATAGCCCAGCAGCCTGATACAATACACAGTTTACCTGCTTTGGTAGTAAAATGGCATCAACTGCTTGAAAGAGGAAGAGGAGTGAATTTATACTCCTGTAAGGAGACTCAAGGCGACTTACAAACTCTTTTTCCTTCCTGTCCCCACAAGACAACTTGTGAGGTAGATGGGGTTGAGAGAGTTCTGAGAGAACTGTGATTAGCCCAAGATCACAGGCTTTATGTGTAGGAGCAGGGTTACCAGATAAGAGTCCACCATTCATGTTTAGGAGTGGGAAATCCAACGTAGTTCTCCAGATCAGAGTCTACCACTGGGGCTTTCCCCACTTACCATTTGTGGCGCGCTACTCCCAGCGCGCTCCCTGCACGAGTGATTTCTGCTGTGGGGTTGTTTTTCCCACTGCCCCCCGCTCTGCGCGGGGCAGTCAGAAGGTGCTGTTTCTTCAGCGCCAAAAATGATGCGCGCTGAAGGGGCGGGAGAGCGGCAGTGGAGGGGCGGCTGCGTGGTTGCCGCCCTTGCAAGTGGGAAGTGCCGCTGGACCCCGCGCTACTTTCCCGGAGTAGCGCGCAGCAAATGGTAAGTGGGGAAAGCCCCACTCTTAACACCACACTAGAAGTTAAAAAAATTATCTTTTGCCAAATTTCCCAAATATGTAGAAAAGAATAATGCTCCTGTTCATAGCCCCGGAGTCACCTGAACGCTCCGACTCCCCAAGGAGTCAGCCAAAGGAGACCTGGGTTTCCATACTTTTCCTTCAGCAGTTACCAGAAGTCGGGAACAGCACCTTTGCAGCATCACTGAAGGCAACAATTTTTAAAGGTGAAGACACGAATGAAGGGGGTGTCAAGCCTCCATTTCAAACCACTCTACTGCCTGAATTCTAAAGAAACATGGTGTCATGGCTAGCCCTCCATCCTTGTCAGAGAGCGAAGATGACACATGCACTACATTATCACACAGTCTCAACACATGAGACCATCTCATCCTAAGTCAGACCACTGGCCTGTCTATACTGGCTATGTAGACTGGTGGCAGCTCCCCAGGGTCTCAGGCAGAAGATTTTCACATCACTTACTATCTGTTTTTGTTTAACTGGAGATGCCAGGGCTTGAATATGAGGCCTTCTGCATGCAAAGGAGATAGTCTACTACCAATGAGCCAAAACCCAACCGCTAGGTTCCAGTACCAGAGGAGAAGGAACAACATAATTTTACTTGTTCCTTTATTCATTTTTAATTCATGAAGTAAGAGATGCTGGGCTATTAGCCTGCCTGTCTCCCTACCTGTAGTCCACAGTCTTCCGCCATAAATGCTGAGTCTCCTTAAGCTAACTTGCACAGGGGAATGGCTCCGTTTCTAGAAAAAGAAAATCATCCCATACAGTCTCAAAGGAATGTACCTCTTCTCTATTGCTTTACTTATGCGAAGTCTGGCTTAGTACTGAGAATGCTTTCCCTGGCTGACGTTAAGCAAGATCCCTTGCATGAGAAGCACAGCCGTGACCAAGGTACTGACTTCTTCTCAGCTTAGCAGTCAATAGGAGAAATCTTAATACCAAATTACACAGAATGCCAGGACATATGTGGTCGCTTGAGCATTTTTAAAAAATTAAATAGCACCCACACAGCCCTCATTAGAGTTATTTTCCTAACCTGAAGCAGTCTACGGAGCCACATCTATCTACAACTCTGTAAGCACTTTAACAGATTACCAAAGTTGACTTCAGCTCTTTTCAGACATTATAAATATGCACACTGGGAACCATGCATATCCAAAGCGCATGTTACCCACAATACTGCCAGTACATGTGGTTGCCATACTGTGTAAACAAGGGCCACACAAATATGTTGCTTGGACATACACAGAGGTGGGATCCAACCAGTTCTCTCCACTTCTCTAGAAGTGGTTACTAATTTTTTCTGAGTGCCGAGAAGGGGTTACTAAAGCAACCTCCCTGCCCAATAGGGACTGGAGGTGCGTGTGTGTGGCGGCGCCACTGTTTGAATCCCACCACCATTGGAACCTGTTATTAAAATTTTTGGATCCCACCACTGGACATACAGCTTTGGCATGAACAAGCCAGAACCCTGAAAAATCTAGTGGTCAATACATTTGTGCTTTATGTGCATGCAAATATACATATTACCCCTGTGCAGGCAACACAACAATCATACCTACTGGAAAAAACCATGGGTACCCACATTCCTAATATATGTAGTTGGCAGGCTCCCCATATGTGTCAATATAGTATTTGAAAAGGACTTTAAACTAGATAGGTGATTGGTAAGAGGCATCATTTTTACTGTTCATTTCAAAGTTCTTGTCTTCATATGTGTTTTCTTTTTCTTTCTGTCCCCATTGGAACTGCCACCCTCTCATAAAAAAGAAAAAAATCCACATACGTAGCAAACGTCCAGCATTTCTACATGAAATTCTGTTACCAGTAGTCAGGATGGCATTACTCTTGTACCTGCTTGCACAGTTGAAAGCTGAGAAAATATCTTGTCCCTGAAGGCAGCTTAGATGCCAGTTTCTTTGTCACCTTTAAAACACAAGAGCTTTTACTTCTGAAAAGTAGTGCTCAGACCATAATCTCCATCTGGGGGCCCAAGGGGCTTTTGGCAGGCCTGACGCTAAGAGATTATCCTGAAAGACAGCATATTTTGTGACAGCAAATAACAGCAGTAACAGTAATAAAGTAGAATCTACCATCGTGCAAATATGACCAAATATATAAATGTGGGTATATTTATTTAGGGAATTCATTATTCACTATATAAAAGTGAGTTGCAAAAAGTAAATGGCTTCATACAGAAGGTATTTCATATTTATGTTAGTTATCATAAAGCATTAATCAATCTTGACACTTCTGCCTGTCGTCATTATTCTTGGATTATTCAGAACTTAATCTCCAACCTTTCTCCTCTCTATATTGTCAGACCCCCTTAATGTATGATTCAAAATGCCAGTGAATAGAATAAAGAACCTCAGGGTAATCCCATGCCTGTTGATTACTATGTTTTCTGTAGCAGAACCATTCAGCCACTCAGTGCAAACTCAGGCTGTTGATATATGCTCTCAAAGATACAAGTTCAGAACCAGAAGCTTGCTGGGAGATATTTGGCAAGTTACTCTGTGAGCACCCTCTCTGTCAGTCACCCCTGCAGCATAGGCCACATTAGCCTTGTAGGAGCTCAACTACACTTTCAGGTCAAACAAGACACAACTCTGGCTTCTGTTCATAGGTTCTTTACCTATCCTGCAAGCTTGAGCCCCGGCATCATACCAACCAACCTTCCTCTTGTCCTGCTTCTCTTGTATCCTTCTCAGGAAGTTTCCTCCTTTCTGGGAGCCTGCTATTCCAGCCTCCTAATGGCTGGGGAACTGTCTGTCTTGCCCTGCTGGCCTAATACTGGCTCTTCAGCCTCCCTGGCCCTCCTCCTTGATTGTAGCCTGGCTGGGGCTGTGCTGGCCCAACCCCATTATCTAAAGCTGCTGTGAAGTGCTGATTGCAACATGGCTAGGGCTTTGCTGTCTCCACTTTCCCCCCTGTGATTGTTGAGGCTTGTTCTTGCTGCTGAGGCTCTCCTGCCTTTTCTCTTCCAGCCTCTGGCTTCCTAGAGATTCCTGCTCCTGCTGGTAAATCCAAGGGCATGGCTGCTGGGTGGGGGTGGGGGTGGGGGTGGGGGTGGGGGTGGGGGCTGCAGGGTCCCTGGGTGGATGTCAGGCAGCCCCATCCCTGGACACACTTTCTGTAATCTACCAGATAGTTGCTGTGAGGACAATATGTAGAAAAGGAGAGTGACATACCCTGCACTCCTTTGAGGAAAAACAACATACTAATGTACTAAATAAATAGTGATTGAATTAAAGTGGGGATGCTATAGCCCCAACTTGTGGCACAAAGCTGTAATAGTAGCTAACCAATAGTACCCAGATGAAATAAAAAGCTGTGCCTCTGCAACTTTATGAAAGCTTCTTCCCACCGACTTCGCATTTAAGTCAGACTCTGGAGTGTTGGACAGGGAGATATGTTTGATTTTATGGGATGGTAGGGATTAAGCTGGGATGAGAAAAGGAATAGCATAGTCCAATCCACCGCCCAGAGTATAGTCCAGTCCACCACCCTGAGCCCTTTGGGGATTGGGCGGTATACCAAATCCAATAAATAATAATAATAAAAAAACTCTCAGAAGCTAAGTTGGGTCAGTACTTGGGAGGGAGACCTCCAAGGAAGAGTCTGCAGAGGAAGCAATGGCAAACCATCTCTGCTTCATGACTTGCATTAAAACCCCCACCAGGGGTTGCTATTTTAAGTTGGCTGGAACTTGATGGGACTTTACATACAAATACCCATATTATGCCATATTCAAAAGTAGTGATTCTGGGATCTAGGGCAAAAATCCAGCATGGGCCCAAAGAATCCCCACTGCCAGCCCCACCCCACTGCCAGCCTCCATCGCTAGGGCCAAGAAAGTGTTGGCCTTCACCCCATGCAAGGTGGATAGAAGACAATGTTGTCACCTGAAGCCGGTTGCCTGAGCCACAGACAGGGCAGGTGCAAGAAGCGGAAGGCACTTGCTTTTCTTCTCCTTCAGGGGAGTTGGACCACTGGTGGTTGGAGTTTCCAGGCGTGAGGCACAGGGCAGCTGCCCCTATTGTGGGCTGAGACCACTTTGGCCGCACACTTGATTATGTTGCAAGCAGCTATCTCAGTTTAGTTTATGCATGAAACTTTCTTTTGTCAGCTACCTCTTTTATTAGTGCGTGCTCACTCTATCTTCCCTCCCTCGTATAATGATACCATTCAGTATATCATCTATAGCGCTCCCTTCTCCAACCAGCCTTCTTTAATAGCCAATATTTTGTTTTGCTACACTCCATTTGCTCCATTGTTGCATCCCTCATAGGTTCAGCCTGGAGACTGTGCATTTTGTCACTGTAAATGTCAAAAGTCTTCTTTAGAAAGAAAGCATTACGGGCTCTTGAGTGTAATGTGCATGCACTGCATTTCTGTGGCATTTATGCCAGGATAAAATTCATTTTCGACAAGCCACACACAAAGGCTATCTTGCTTAAATCAATGCCCTGCTATTGAAAAGGGTTAGTGCAAGATGTGCTGCAGTGTTGAATATCATGGCACCAACCTGATACATAACATCCACACGTTTGTTGGAAAGCTTTGAAAATATTTCCATGATTGACTGAAAAAAATTGATGGGTCTCTTTAAAAAGTTAACGTCCACACCCCATTAAAATAGCCATCTCCATCAGCTAATGAAAAATAGACATGCCTCTCTAAAACTTTAAACCGTTGTGTTCACATGCCATGTAATAAAAAAAACAGATGTGTTCCAGTCTCAGCAGCTTCAGTTTCAAGGAGACTCTGTATGCCTCAGGATTGTTCTTTCCAAATCAAGCCAAGTGTAGAAGATATTCTACAATCAAAACCCTGCAGTTGTAGAACAGAGTTATGGGCAGATAATTTCACCCATGTGCTGAAAAAGGAGAAAACAAGACTTCCATGCAAGTACCATTTCTCTTGCTTTGGGGGGCTTTTATTTTTAATTAATTCACATCTTTTCAAATGGGTGTGAATATAATATCCCCCCCCCCCATTTTTCTACATTGCAGTCCCAACTTGCAGTACAGAACTGACACACAAAAAAAAGTGTTAGGAGGACAGTGCACTGAAAGGGAAGTATAAATTAGTATAAAGTGTCAGCTAGCACAACACATGTGTGTACTGTTCACCAGAAGCAGAAGATAGCGGTCAGCTTCCTTTGAGTTTTGTGGCAGGATTGCAAGTGGCGTAAGACTTATGGGAAGGAGCCCACAAAGGCAAAAGATTACTTTACTTTTTATTTGAAAATCAGAGCTCTGTGCAATGTAATAAACTGTTTATGGCTGCTCTTTTATGGTTAAATGAACGGTAGCCAAATGCCTGCCTGCTTAATCTAGAACTGCTTGCAGATTTTCACACACCGTTGCTCTAGACTTCAAGATGTTAGTCCAGCATTTGCAAGTATCCAACATTACATTCATAGTATGACACATGTGCAAACATAATAGCCCACTCTCACCCCAACGGTGTCACCCTGCCCAAGCCACAAATTTACCTTTCTGAAGGGGAGGGAGAACTGGCTATGGGGTATGGCTCTTTTTAATAGAGTTTAGGCCCAATTAAGGCCTATTCCTCTACATTACTTTTCCCTATTATGACCTCACACCGAACTTGTGGCGACCACCCACGCTGAATTGGAAAGCCAAGAAAACAACAATTTCCAGTAATCCAACCAAGTTCTGAGGATATGCTGCCAGTCTGAACAGAGGCAAGGGTTGCCAGCTACCCTTTGTGAAATACCTGGAGATTTGGAGGGGGAATCTGGGAGGGTGGGATTTGGAAAGCAGGGTATAATGCAGTGGTGGGATTCAGCTGGTTTGCACCACTTCGGCAGAACTGGTTGTTAAAATGGTGCTTGTAAACAACCAGTTGTTAAATTATTTGAATCCTACCACTGGAACCAGTTGTTGAATTATTTGAATCCCACCACTGATATAATGCAATTGTATCCAGTCTCTGAAACCACTAGTTTCTCCAGGGGATCTGATCCCTGTAGTGTGAGATCAGTTGTCATTCTGCAAGATCTCCAGGGCCCACCTGGAGGCAGGCAATCCCAACAGCATCCTTGTACACTAGGTGACTGATTTTGTGACTACAGCTCAAACTAAGTGAGATGCTGCACAAACTGGGAAGAAATCTCCAGCATTTTTTAAATGGTTGTATTGCAGTAGCAGGAACCGCAATCCCTAACCACAACTATGGTGTGTAGCAGGATTTTCAGAACTCTTCTCACTTCCTCCTTCCCACAACTGACACATTGTGAGATAGGTGGGGGTGAGATAGTTCTCAAGAACTGTGACTGCTAGCCCAAGGTCATTCAGCAGGCTGCATATGTAGGAGCAGGAAAACAAACTTGGCTCACCAGATTAGTCTCCTGCTTATGTGGAGGAGCAGGGAATCATCAGGTAGAATTTTGCCCAAATGCCAAATGCCTGTGATGTTTTGATGTAACATCCAGGCACATGGGACATATATCAGCATGTTAGGATGTCTCCCTGGTTTCCCACTTCAACCTCCCACTGTCCAGCTGAGCCAGAGCCATCTTAACAGCATTATAGGCCCCAGGGCAAAGCAGTGCATGAGATACATACACACACATGCATGTATGGTTGCAGAGGTGACAGTGATACTAAATCAGAGGGAAATGCCAATGTTATCATAATGTTATCATAAAAATTAGCATTACTATTGTTCATTGTCTTTAGTAAAACACTTCCAAATATGCATTTTCCAATATGACAATTTAGAGTTATTACAGTATGTATGTATGTATGTATGTATGTATGTATGTATGTATGTATGTATGTATGTATGTATGTATGTATGTATGTATTTATTTATTTATTAGCAGCAAGTCAAAACATACATAGATTGGCATAGAGTTCCACAAGCTGAACTGAACTTTAGCTGACATAAGCGATGCCCATGGGGTCTCTGGGGTCCGTGGCATGGCCATGCGTTAAGAGGGCCCTGAGCTGAGCTGCAGTAGAGAAGAGTCCATGGAGTTCCCCAACCACAGCAGAGGACTGGGAAGCTCACTTCATGGAACTTCCAAGGCTCTGTCTGGTTTGATGTTGCTGTGATCTTCAAAATGAATGTGTTCAAAATGGAACATTCCCTGTTTGCAATGTCTCTTTCCTGTTGCATTAAACACCCCAATACGTTCACATTGAGATTGGGTCATGAGTCACCATCGACTCAGATAATTCTTTCAAAATAAGTGCTGCTCCACAGATAGTGCCATCTGTCGTTGCACAGGCAGTTGGCACATGCCCATTAAGGTTGCCAACCTCCAAATAAGGTCTGGAGAACTTCTACAAGTATAACTGATCTCCAGAAGACAGAGATCACTTCCCCTGCAGAAAATGGCTGCTCTGAATAGTGGGCTTAATGTCATAATGACTTTCTAAGTTCCCTTGCCTTTCCAAACTCCACCCTCCCCAAGCTCCAGCCCTATATCTCCTAGAATTTCCCAACTGTAGATGCTGTTGAGCAATCCCGATCCCAAACACCTTTGGTTGTGCTGCTCTAGTTGTAAGGGGTTTTTAACAGTGGTTAAGGGTAAGCATATACAGATTTTATTGCAATTTGGAAATCCTGTGAGGCAATGTAATGTAATGGTAGTATCTCAGCTAGGATCTGGAAGACTGATTGCAAATGGGTAGCCCTGTCAGTTGGTTACAACAAAACTAAAGTCCAGTGGCATCTTAAAGACTAATAATTTTTTAATTTCAAAATGACCTTTTGTGAGTTACATCTAAGTTCAAATTCCCATTCTGCCTTGGAAGGAAGGGTGACCTTCAGTCAGTTGCCCTCTATCAGCCTAGTCTACTTCACAATGTTGTTGCTATGTGAAGAAAATGGAGAGACTGGAAAACAGTGTTATAACTTGGTTCAGGTCCCCATCAAATAGAAAAAACAGGATATAAATACCTAAATGAATTACTAATTCTCTTTGTGCACCCAGTCTGAATGGAGATTCTATTGGCTTAAAGTTATGGGAAAGTTAAGAGAAGGTTACGGGGTGAAATGATAGCTATTTTAAAATATTTGAAGGAATGTCATATTGACGATGGAACAAGTTTGCTTTCTGCTGCTCCGGAGACAAGAACAAGGGGTATTGTGTTCAAGGTACAAGAAAAGAGATTTCACCTAAAAACAGGAAGAACTTCCTGACAGTAAGGGCTGTTCAACAGCGGAGTCTCCTTCTTTGGAGAGTTTTTAATCAGAGGCTGGATTGCCATCTGTCAGGAGTGCTTTGATAGTGACTTCCTGCATGGCAGAGGTTGGACTGGATGGCCCTTGTGGTCTCTTCCAACTCTATGATTCTATGACTGAATGGCACTTGGAGTACTGTCTCCAGTTCTGGTCGCCGCATCTCAAAAAGGATATTGAGGAGATAGAAAAAGTGCAGAGAAGGGCAACAAGGATGATTGAGGGACTGGAGCACCTTCCCTATGAGGAGAGGCTGCAGCGTTTGGGACTCTTTAGTTTGGAGAGGAGGCGGCTGAGGGGGGATATGATTGAAGTCTACAAAATTATGCATGGGGTAGAAAATGTTGACAGAGAGAAATTTTTCTCTCTTTCTCACAATACTAGAACCAGGGGGCATTCATTGAAAATACTGGGGGGAGGAATTAGGACTAATAAAAGGAAACACTTCTTCACGCAACGTGTGATTGGTGTTTGGAATATACTGCCACAGGAGGTGGTGATGGCCACTAACCTGGATAGCTTTAAAAGGGGCTTGGACAGATTTATGGAGGAGAAGTCGATTTATGGCTACCAATCTTGATCCTCTTTGATTTGAGATTGCAAATGCCTTAACAGTCCAGGTGCTTGGGAGCAACAGCCGCAGAAGGCCATTGCTTTCACATTCTGCATGTGAGCTCCCAAAGGCACCTGGTGGGCCACTGCGAGTAGCAGAGAGCTGGACTAGATGGACTCTGGTCTGATCCAGCTGGCTTGTTCTTATGTTCTTATGGTTGACCAGCTTATGTCAGCTAAAGTTCAGTTCAGCTTGTGGAACTCTAAAGACTCCAAACATAACAGGACAGTATATTTTTCTTTTCACTTTAAAAGGTTATCTCATGCTAAAAGGCATTAAAAGCAGGCAAATAAACTGATGTTTCACTCACAAGCACAAAAGGATGTGCAATATTTCATGTGACTGACACATTTATATACACTCAGTGATGTGAAAATAAAGTAGATGGGCATTGATTTTTTACTTAGATCTTACTTGATGTGAGCTTTTATTGTACCATCCTTGACCTTTATTTGATCTCATTTAGAGACGGAAATTCAGTACATTCTGTTTAATATAGAATATTGGCCTAAATGAACATTTCAGCAGGGTTCATTATCTGTCTAATTTACAAGGTAATAGCCTTATCTAAGGTGTTTTAACAAACTAAAGGTGGTGTAGAACCTAAACCTAAAAAAATAAGACATAGAGCAGTATCATTATGGGCTATATAACCAGCCTGTTAAAACGATAAGAGGAAAAAGCATGACTGAGAAAAAGAAATAAAATTCATAATAACTTGGGATGCAGTCCATTCTGAGTGTATCTTGGATGAGTAAAGTACTCTTCTGCACGTTATGCTCATTCCAATGGAGCAGAATTGACCGTTAATACAAGGTTAGTTGGAGATAGACAAGACATAAAAGTTTGAAGTCAGAATAGAAAGAATTTACATCTTTTCCATTAAATCCTTTTCTTTTTGGTCTTTGTTTCATCAAGTATACATGTTGACAGAATCTCTTCAATGCTATAAAACTGAAGAATCTGTTCCATTAAGGGTATAATTTCATGCATTTTTCCTACTATAAAAAGTACATTTCACAGCGCAATTGTTAAGCTTCATAGTAACGTGAATACTTCAGGTAGTAAGGTTTTTTAAAAAGTGAATTAATTAAGGCTAAAACACCATTTAGGGGAAGTGTGTGTGCATGTGTACACGCACACACAATCTATGTGACAATGTGGGGAGAGCAACAGCAGCTAGACTAAGAGAGAACTTTGGGTTAAATCCTGCTCAGCAATGGAGCTCCCCTGATGACAATTTCTTAGTTACCCTAACTCATAGAACTGGTGTGAATAGAAAAAGGAGGTCCAGAATCATGGTTCTGAGGTGGATAGCACAGTTGGCGATTTAAGAGACCTGAAAAGCAGATCCTGAATAATGCCAGGTGTTTTTTTAAGTTTGGATTTATAACCCGCCTTTCTCTCCTGTAAGGAGTCTCAACTTCAAGGTGGCTTACAACCACCTTTTGTCTTCCTCTCCCCACAACAGGCACCTGGTGAGGTAGGTGGGGCTGGGAGAATTCTGGAAAACTGTGATTGGCCCAAGGTCACCCAGCAGGCTTTAGTAGAAGAGCAGGGAAACAAATCCAGTTCTCCAGATAAGAGTCAACCTGTTCTTAACCGCTCCACCATGCTGGCCAATTTCTTTGGTTATTGCATTACTTGTGTTAGCAACATTGCATTGGTTGCTGGCTATTAGGCTTGGGATGCTGTGATTCTGAGACTTGATCTTTTTGCACTTGCACGTTTCTTGTTTAATAAACACTGTGCACTTTTTGATGTTTATATGTTAGGAGCCTGAGTACAGTTTTCTTGTCTTTTTGCTTTTTCAGTTTGCCCACAGCGCACTGTACACATTAGCCTTCCCCTCTTCCCTCCTTTGCTGTTTACTTTCATTGTTTGGGCTGCTTCAGCCCCATTGCCATTCTGAAAAAACTAGAGTGGATCCCCTCTTTCCCTCCCTCCCCAAACCCCACCCTCATCAGGCTCCACCCCCCAGACCTCCAGGTACAAAGCTGGAAACCCAAGTCCAGGCACATCTCTGTGAGCCCCCTAGATGAAGCTGGGTGTGTACATGGGAACGATCTCTTACCCTGTCTCTAACTATCTTTAGAGGTCCGTGCAGAATATCAGCTATAGTGCCTTTTGTTTAAATAACTGTTTTTCAGGTTTTCTGTCACAGAGAGAAATATATCTTACTGTGGCATGTCTCTGAAGATACCAGCCACAGAGGCAGGTGAAGCATCAGGAGCAAAAACTACTAGATCATGGCCACACAGCCTGGAAAACACACAACAGCCAGTTTTGCAAGTTATTTCATTGTCAAAGTTTAGAAATTTGCCCCATTAGAGAGACAGTCAGCCCTGGATTAGTCAAATAAACACTTGCTTAGGGGCCCACAGAGTTTTTTTCCCCTTACCTCTGCTAAGTATTGAAGCAGAGGTATTACATCAAATGAATTTTGAGGATGTGATCGAAGATTTTTCCATTAAAAATATAGGAGAAAACTTTTTTGTAGTATAAATAAAATTATAAGTAAGCAACAGTAAACATTATTTTTCATCTTTGATTCGTGTAAGTTAAAATACTGTGTATCTTCAAGGCACGAAAGCAGTGGAATAACAGGTGTTTTGTTTCATATAAATAATATGTATTTATTAGAATACACACACATAAACTGTTTACTATTGCATTTTATTTTGAATTACATATACACTATGTGAAGGTTCCATGATCTTTCAGTGCTTAAAGCCTTTAAAGGTCTTGATCTGGCCCTGGAGACAGATACTATTGCTGGGAGGACTAGGGTCTTCTATACAGAGGGAAGAAAGCAAAGTAGAAAGAAGGATCAAAGATGGGAGGAGAAAGTAGAGCAGGGATTCTAAAAGGCACCAAAAGATAAAATTAAGAATCCTGCCTTGTGTTGTCTGCTTGCATAAAGCTACAAAACGGTGCTGTTAAGACAGTGGCTCCTTTGTTTTCCAAGCCTGTCCTCGCTGTTCTCTGGAACTGGCACAGTTGTAAGCACTTATCAGGGTCCTTAGCTGAACTATTGGATTAAAACCAGGCTTCAGGACAGAGTCTTTCAAGTTCTGATACAAGCAGAGACCCAGCTGGATCCAGAGATGATCAGTTAAAGGAACAAGAGGCAAGCACTGTTCTCTCTGGGCAAAGTGCAGGTTCTGATGCTCAACACAAAACTTCTTGCAGCCAGTGAGAAGAATTTTCTTCCAGTCCCTTCTGCTATCAGTGAAATGACTGTGATGGCTCCCTAGATTTAAAATGTCTCAGGGTGACTGCCATGGTATTTGCCGCAAAAGCCCCTGGTCTTTGCGCTTTCTTTGCTCTCTCCATAAATCACTTTCCTAGTTTATCTGACGGGGGTGCTAGTTTGTTATCACTTGAGATGCAGTGAAAGGTTGTCCAGGCATTTGCTTGAGATAGGCTTGGAAAGAGAATTATGTGCGCACACACACACACACACTCATCAGAAAAGGCTGGTGCCTCCCCCCTCCCCCTTCTGTTCAGAAATGTTAATTTTCACCACGGTTGCTTGTTTTCACTCAGAGCACAACAGGGAGCTTTAAGGCTTGCCTTCCCTGAAGAAAATATTTCCATGGTGGAACAGAAATAAATCTCTCTGGAATTTAATCCTGGATGAAAGAGACTGGGTGGAAAGGACTCAGAGAATCCATCTGATACATTATTGTGGGCTTTCCACTTTTCTGGGTGGTGAGAATTCCTGTCAGAAATGCTACCTGGCTTTTGTTTCCTTTGGATGAGAAAGCTCTGGAGAACCTGCTGTAATATTTGCTTTATTTTCAAATGCACACGCTGAGTATAAGGGAAGGCGAAGGGGCATTCCTATAAGACAGCAGATTCTCTATCACACAAGAGGATTTGTTTTCAAATAACACATCTCGGCCTGCCTCTCCTGAAAAACTGCTGCTTTATACGCAAACCTTCTGCGCCCCTCGGCTGGACCTTCGGCAAGTTTTCCCACAAGAATTGCTATCAGGTGATCAACTCTTCACAATTGGTTCCACAGCAGAGGAAACTATTGTGTTGTGAGAGTAGATACCACTTAAACTGTAGGGCCCCTTCTGTACATGCAGAATAATGCACTTTCAATCGACTTTTAGAATTGTTTGCAAGTGGATTTTGCTGTTTCGCACAGTAAAATCCAGCTGCAAAGTGCACTGAGAGTGGATTGAAATATATACCAGAGTTTACAAGACATAACATTTGTTTATTCTTATACCCTGCCTTTCTCCCCAGTGTGAACACTGTTTCCCTCTCCTCCATTTTATCCTGTGCAAAGAGAAACAGCTATGGATGTTACAGTGCCATCCTAAAAACATTTAACTAGTAGCAAGCCCCAGTAAACTGGCCTGAGTAGACCAGCTTTGAATTGCTCTGTTGACCGGGAGCACAACTTTCTTTGGCCGTTTCCGCACGGCCCATTTATGACAGCCTGGGGGCGCCAAAAAAGGTGCCCCCAGGCCGCCGTTCGCACAGGCGCCGCTGCTGCGTTGCAGCAGCGGCGACCTGACTCTTCTTCCCTCCCCCCAGGGCGGCGTCAAGCCGCCCTAAACAACAACCCTTTAAAGGGTTGTTGTTGGGGAGGGAGCGTCTTCCCTGCGGCGCGGTGTGAACCGCGCCGCCGGGAAGACGCTGTCTCCCGTCTCCGCCCCACTCACGGTGTCCTCCTCGTCGCCTGCGGGGCGTCGCAGCCCCGCCCACACTGTCCTCCGACCTCCAGGGGTCGGAGGGCAGCGTGGGCGGGGCTGCGACGCCCCACAGGCGACGAGGAGGACACCGTGAGTGGGGCGGGGGAGGGCGCAGAGGCAGCTCCGTGCGGAGCCGCCTGCCGGCCTCCGCTTCTCCCGTTCGCATGCTTGCATGCGAACGGGCTTGCGCCCCCACGCCGCCCGCACTCTTGCGGCGTGGGGGCGCAAGGAGGCCGTGCGGAAACGGCCTTTCTTTTTTAAAGACATAATCAAAGAGAAGAACCTGGTTTACGGCAGATGTACAGGATCAAGACTGAGTATAATGTGAAGCAAAGATGACTTTGGGTTACAAACGTAGTAATGTGGGTGAGTTCCAAGAGTGCTCACCATTTGTTAACCTTCAGGTGGGTGCTGGAGAGCTCCTAAGATTACAACTAACATCCAGACAGCAGAGATGAGTTCCCTTGGGAAAAAATGGCAGCTTCAAAGGGTGGACTCTATGGCATTATATTCTACTGAGAGCCAGCATGATGTAGTGGTTAAGAGTGGTGGACTCTGATCTGGAAAACTGGGCTTGATTCTCCACTCCTCCGCATGAGAGATCGAGTCTTGTGAACTGAATTTGTTTCCCCACCCCTACATTCCTGCTGGGTGACCCTGGGCTAGTCGCAGCTCTTTCAGAACACTCTCAGCCCCACCTACCTCACAAGGTGTCTGTTGTGGGGAGAAGGGAAAAGAGGTTGTAAGCTGCCTTGAATCTCCTTACAGGAGAGAAAGGCGAGGTATAAATCCAAACTCTTTTTCTTCTCTTTTTCTGCAAGAACTCCTAGTGCACTATAGTTGCTATAGCGTTACCAAGAGCCCCGGGCACAGAGTGGTATATGCTGCAATATTGAAATCAAAGCTCAGCTCACGACTTGAGTTTGATCCCGATGGAAGTCAGTTTCAGGTAGCCAGCTCAAGATTAGATCAACCTTCCATTATTCTGAGATTGGTAAAATGAATACCCAGCTTGCTGGAGATAAAGTATAGATGACTGGGGAAGGCAATGGCAAACCACCCCATACATAAAGTCTGCCTAGTAAACATCATGAGGTGACATCACTCCATGGATCAGTACTGACCCGGTGCTTGCACAGGAGACTGTCTTTACCTATAGTGTTACTAGCCTTAAATCAAAGACACAAGATAAGATATAAGTGCTTTAATGAATAACAAAACCAAACTGAAATAAGTAAAGGCTCTTATGAGCCTAAAGCAGAGGTCTTCAAATTATGGCCCTCCAGATGTTCATGGACTACAATTCCCATCAGCCTCTGCCAGCATGGCCAAGTGGCAGGGCTGATGGGAATTGTAGTTCCTGAACATCTGGAGGGCCATAGTGTGAAGACCCCTGGCCTAAAGCAACAGCCCCAGAAAGAACTTAAGGACCATCCCAACAAATGCACTCAAAGCCTAAGAAACTCCAGTGACTTCAGAAGAGATGAACTGAAAGCCCCTGCTTCATCACAACATCTCTCGAAATTAACTGAATATCTCCATCCTTATTGGTGTCTTGTTTTTGTATTTTGAGGGTGTGCCCTAAGACCTGTAGTACAATCCCAAGGAGAGTTACTCCAATCTAAACCCTAAATTCATTTCAAGGGGTTTAGACTGGAGTAACTCTGCATAGGACTGCATTCTAACATTAAGCAAACTACATTCCTCTGTGTTTTAGATACATTTTAAACAATTAAAACGTATTTATGGAAATACATTTTATTTGTTAATATTATGAAGCTATACTAACGTGAAAAGAGTCTACTGCAGCTTTCAAGTTAATAGTTGCAAGTAAGCAATTTTTTTTAGCTTTGGAGAGGAGTTGGGTGGATTTTTCCCCCCATAAACCCATGTTTTCATAAATATTCACAGCACATTCTAAACTTCAGCACTTGAGGTGCCATGAATTTCATTGACAGAGTTAAGTACCTGCTTAATTATCACTAGATGAAATAAATGGGAATTGATGGTGCTTAAGTTTGGCTGGGTTGTGACCTAGAGTTGGGAAATTTCTGGAGATTTTGGCACAGAGCCTCGGGCAGCTGCAGTTTAGGAAGGGGAAGGAGCTTGACAAAGATGTCATGCCAAAACCACCACTCTCCGCCATTTTCTTCAGGGGATTTTATCTCAGCAGTCTGGGTATCAGCAATAATTCGCAGAGAACTCCAGGCCCCACCTGGAGTTGGCATGGTTTTCAGAGCTCTGAAACATAGAAGAGAAGGGGTAGGGGAGTCTGGATTTAAACCCTGCCTTTCTCTCCTGTAAGGAGTCTCAAAGAAGCTTACAAACCCCTTTCCTTCCTCTCCCCACAACACCTTGTGAGGTCGGTGGGCTGAAAGAGTTTCAAAGAACTGTGACTTGCCCAAGATTACCCAGCAGGCTTCATGTGTAGAAGTGGGGAAACAAATCCAGATGAGAGGCCACTCAGTTTTTTTTTTTTAAAAAATCAATGCCACATCTTCTGGACAAGGAGACAAAAAACAAAATATGACCTCTGCTTAATTTATACAGAAGAAGCAGGCCCTTTCTACCTTTCTTTTGTTCTAGACATGGAGAGAAATAATGACTATGACTGATAGGGCCTACAACAGTGATTGATGGATCTGTTTCTGTTTTGTTTTTCTTAAGTTTTAACTAGCTCCTAACAGTATATGATATTAGGGAGAAGTATTTCACAGCTTCTTGTGACCTGCCCAATTCTTCCGAAACACAACAGAAATGTAATGAAAAATTAGTTTTCCTTTTTAAAATAAAAAAGGACCATATTTATCAATCATTTCCTCAGCTCTATCTGTACAGTCCTGTTTCCCTGGAGGAGACTCTCCTGCTGTTGCCCAGAGCACTGGCGATGGCACTACATCACTTTCAGTAAGAAGAAAAAACCTGAGGTGACATAGACAGTCTAGGAATTGCTGGAAACTCTATGGTTTTACTTTGGAGTTTTTGCCACAACTTATATGCTGCTGCAGCCAGCATCCCAGCCCTCCATATCTCCCACCCACAACCCTCCCACCAGTTGCCACTGCCTGACAACTTGATGTATCTCTAAGATCAAGAGCAGCAGAAAATCAAAGTGATCTTTATATTTTAAAAAATAGTAAATGATGTTAGGTGGTTCACTAGTGAGTCAAAGCCAGTAATCCCAAGAACACTTTTCTGGCTGAATTAAATGGGAATGGCAGCTCTGCACTGGGTGGATTTTAACTCTTCATCTTCCCATTGAATACAATAACTGTAAAAGAGAATAAGCCTTGCATGTACTAGGTGGTAGCAGTAAAAAGAAATTGATGAAATGCTGGGCAACTTTTGCCTCCTTTCTCCTTCACTATCAAGTACTATGACAACTCTGATGCATGCTTGGCCTCCATCTCGCGGCCCTCCAGATGTTATGGACTACAGTTCCCATGCCATTCCCTGCCAACATCATGCTGGCAGGGGATGATGGGAACTGTAGTCCATAACATCTGGAGAGCCGCAAGTTTGACACCTGTGAGCTAGAAGGTAGGCAGGGAAACAGAATGATTTCTCTCCACCACCATCCGCACATTTCCCCATGGAAATTGAGCAATGTCTGAGCCCCTAGGGGACTAAATTAGTCATGTGTTTCTTTGCTAGACAAGTATAGGAGCACAACCCCTGATGTTAAATACTTTAGGCAGGTTTCCTCCAAATGCTCTGGTATGTTTGATTCCAATGAAATGCATGCTATTTTGTACAGAGTGAATCCTGCTGTGTCCACTGTGCTTGCAGTTTTAGCACTTTTTTAATAAACAAGTTGAAGTCCATAATCTCTTCCAGAAATATTTATTCCAATCAGTCTTTTCTATTCAGCTCTCCTCCATTCCCACCATGCAGCCATGTTGTTGTACTTTCCTGAATATAATTTTAATCTGCTTCTCCCTAGTGATCTCTATACAATCACCAAGAACCAATGAAAAGATCTCTGAGGGAAGAAAGAGGACATCCAGAAATTCTACCCATTTTGTGGGAATATTTGTACTTAAGAATGTCTGTGAATGTACCACTGCAAGCAACTGGCTGTTGTGGGTTTTCCAGGCTGTGTGGCCATGGTCTGGTGGTTTTAGCTCCTAACACCCAGAAAACTCTCAATGTCTGTGAACTTTGTGTGGCATCAAAATATCTCAACTAAGAGCTGGAAAGAAGAACCATGTCAGTAATCTTAAATTGGCATATGGGGAGTCCTGACCCAATAATCTGTGAAATCACAGCATCCAGACCAATGGCTGGCAAGAACCTTGAGGCTGGTCTAGATAGAACAACAAGTGTTAATCCCAAACTGTATTGTTTCAGGCACTTATGAAGCCAACTTAGTAAAGATTTCATTGTTTGCATTCAAATCTATGTGTTCTTCACTTAATTTCCATAAAACTCATATCACAGAACATGCCCTAATGCATCCTACCAAAATCTTGCATTTGTGTAGACAAAATACAGATATATCCAAGGGCATTATTTGAACTTCTAGGATGTGTTTAATGCGGTATTGAGGTCTGGAAAATGCACCAAATCCTTCAGTATTTGCATCTGTCTAGTTCTAAATGAATAGGAGGAGGAGGAGGAGGAGGAGGACTCCACCTTTCTCTCCTGTAAGGAGATTTAAGGTGGCTTACAAACTCTTTCCCCTTCCTCTCCTCACAATGGACACCTTGTGAGTTAGATGGGGCTGAGAGAGTTCCAAAGAACAGTAACTAGTTCAAGGTCACCCAGCAGGCTTCATGTATCGGAGGAGGGAAACAAAACCAGTTCTCCAGATTAGAGTCCACCGCTCCTAACAACTACACCACGCTGGCTCTCAGAATGCATTCTGAGATCGTTCTTTCTAACTAGCTATCAAGAAAGGGCTCAATCCCATCAGTGAAGCTTTTCTGTTTTCCATCTTTAGATCGGACCCACAGTCTGCAAACATTCAATATACTTAGCCACAAAAATTCTGTGTGTGAGAGCCAAGAGTTTGCTATTCTTGCAAAAGAAAATCAAAGTGCTTTACAGCTGCAATGGTTCCTCCAGGGAAAAAAAAGTTGTCTTGCTTAATATGAACTACCTTCTTCACTCTGCATAGAAGTACTACCATTCACTCTTCATAGGACAACTAACACAGACAAATCTTGTAAAATGTCACTGTAGAATCAAACAGAAGGAGGGAAAGTGAACGGGAAATGAAGGTTTTAGGGTTTTTTGACATTGCAGATTTTTATGAAGAAAAAGGTAGCTTTGCAAGGGGAGGAGCATAGAATACCATCTCAAGCTTTCCTTCCAAAAAGGTTTAATAATAAAAATGGAAAGTGAAAAAGCACATGGCTGCTAAATTTTCCCTTCAAACTTCCCCATCAAGAATATAAATGCACATCACATCTGTTCATTATGCATAAAACAATATCATACAGACAACACAGTGGTGAGAATACATAAATCTTATTGGGTCTTTTCCCCTCTCTCCTCAAGTTAGTTTCCCCACTACCCAAATTCCTCATCTAAGGTCACATTACTGTCACATCTGTCATATTTCATTGCAGCCAAGTAATAATCAAATGGATACAATGATGAAATAGCACACAGAGGAACACGTTATCTTGCATGATCATTTTCACCTCATCCTTCCAGATCCATCACCTTGTGCTCATCCCATTCTGCCTGTCCTAATTGATCTATGAATCTCACAAATGAGGCTCATCTTGCCATTGTTTTCAGGATGATCCTGTCAGATCCCAGAATGTATCCTCAATGCTATCACATACCCATTCTTCTATTACAATCATAAATTTGGGATTACACATGCTAGTGTAAGATGGGGTACAATAACATGTTAGTTTTGGTTCTCTTTGGATTAAAAGTCAAATCGAATGGATCAAATCTCTATTTGGAACAGGCTAAACAGTTTTGACACTAAAGTCACTCTGTTGTTAAAGCAGTAGTTTGTTAATTTCTTTGCCCAGGTGTACAAAGCTGACCATCTCCAAGAAAACACTCAGCTTATATCATGAGAGTTACATATCTTGACCTTTATCAATATAATCATTTAATAATTTACCATTTTTCCAAAATTTTAGAAAAGTTTGGATTTATATTCCCCCTTTCTCTCCCATAAAGAGACTCGGGGGGGGGGGCCTTACAAACTTTCCCCCCTTCCTCTCCCCACAACAGACACCTTGTGAAGTAGGTGGGGCTGAGAGAATTCCAAGGAACTGTGACTAGTCCAAGGTCACCCAGCAGGCTTCATGCATAGGAGTGGGGAAACAAGTCCATTTTGCCAAATAAGAGTCTACTGCTCCTGTGGAGGCGTGGGGAATCAAATCCAGTTCTCCAGATTACAGTCTACCTGGCATTTTCAAATGCCTATTTATTATTTTTAAAGTCTGCTGAAAAGCCTACTAAATGCCCATAGTCTGAAGCTCTGGCAGGATTCCCCAAGGAAGACAATCCACAAAATTTGGGGCCTGTCTGAAAAGGCCCCATTAAGTCCCCTCACAAATTTGAGAAACCATTAGTAAAGTCTTAGCTGAAGAACACATATTCAGCCATGAACCATGGGTGAGGGTTGTTGTTTTTTTGCAAAACTGTATGTGCTCATCATTAACAAAATAAACCAGATCTAGATAACAGCCCATGAAGGGTGATGTGATTTCTGTGTGTAGATATGCTGAGTCACACATGTCTAATGATGCATTACAATGACCAGTAATCCAGAAGAGCTTTTTTTCAGACTTCTAATAGAAGAGGCGCATTCTTTTCCTGAGTTGGAGCTGGAGGCAAACCTTTCCCTTATTACTGAAGACTTACTTCTAGAATATGACAGAGTAAGATTTATCTGCCTGGAGAGGAAGCAATTCCCTGGGCTTATGGATGAATCATAGATCTGGGCATGCTTCTTTAGTGGAAGGAGGCGATCCCAGAAAACTGATGCACACAGTGATGAAATAGACAACTTTTGGATAATTCCGGTGTGTTCCGAGATAATTCTGATACAAAAATGATCCACAGACACCCAATGCTATGACATGGCAGAATTACCTTCTTCCAGAGGTTCACTGGGCAGACCAGTAAATCACACAGAGACTCAGTCTTCTGCGAGCATGGATACTTTGGGCGGGAATCCTGACTTTCTGTGGGTGAAGGGCAGCATTTTAGCCAATTGCCTTTCGAATTGACATCCTCCTTATGCCGAGATCCCCCCCCCCCCCGGCAGCATCTGGGGAGACAGTTTGGGCTGAAAAAGCAGCAAGAAAATTGTGGAAATCATTTTCGGCAGCAATCTTTGGTGGGATCTAATCTTTGGATGCAGTGGTTAAGAGTGGCAGGCTCTAATCTGGAGAAGCGGGTTTGAATCTCCACTCCTCCACATGAAGCCTGCTGAGTGACCTTGGCTAGTCACAGTCACTCTTTTAGCCCCACAGTCACTCACCTTGGCCACACTCTCTTAGCCCGCTCTGCACAAGAATGCTGCCTGACAGTGGCCGTGTGGATTCTGCTGCTGCAGGTGATTCTCCCCAACTTCAACCTATCATATTCAGTCATGCTGGTCTCTTCACCATAACCAAGCAGGTCCTCCTAGAGCTATCAGATGGTAATTCACCTGCACACCCCGTCTTCCTTCCTTCCTTCCCTCCTGAGTCCTGCCTATTGTAGTGGTTGGGGCCATGATATCCATTGGTTTTATTCCTTTCCCGAGGCGTAGGTGAGGATAATACAAGGAAGCATCAGGATCCAGGTTTAGAAAATTAGGCTTCCATCTGCATTTTGGGTTTGTTCCTGCAAAAATACTTCTCCAAATGGGGGGGGGGGGATCTGTGGATTAGCAATCTGTGTGCGTTCCCTCCCGCCCGCGTATTGACAGATGAGGTGCATTTTTCTCTAAAAGATGCTTTTTAGGGTTGAAAAAGGTCACCTGGCAGGAGGAAGGGCCGGGGGCGAACGATAATGCGCATCATGGCCGCGGCAGACGGCTATGCCGGTGCCCTGCATGGGAGCACTGAGGCCGGCGGAAGTTTTAAAAAGTGCGGTGGCCGAGGGTGGCTCTCGCCTCCCACGAGCAAGGGGCTGGCCGGAGCCGAGCGGGAAGAGCTGGCCGTCTCTCACCTGCCCGCAGCCTTTCCTGCCCACCCAGGCGCTGCCAAGGGCGGCGGAGACGCATGGGGCTCGGGACTGCGCCGGCCAGGCACTCAGGCCGGGGCTCCCCACCGCCCTCCAGGCCAGGAGCGCCAGGCTGCCGCCAGCGGCGTCTGGCCGGAGCAGCCGTGCCGTCCAGCGGTGGGGAAGAGGGAGTGGGCGGCGCTCCGGAAAGCGGCTTCCAAGCGGGAGGGAGGCGAGGAGGCGAGGCGGGCGGGGAGGCGCTGAGCTTCCGCAGCCTCCGCTCTCTTTCGCCGCCGCCGCCGCCGCTCCGACTGCACTCTGGCCGCGATCGACGCCCGGACATGCCTTGACCAGCTCGGATCTGGCCGCCGCCGCCCCTCCCCCGGCCAACTTCGCAGCCCAGCGAGGGGGCCGCTCCAGCATGCGGCCGTCTGGACGCGGGGGCCCAGCAGGGGCGCGCGGAACCCGCCGGGCAAAGTTGGCTCTGGATTGCCCGGGCGCGTTTTGGGGGCCCGCGGGGGCCGGAATGGACTGAGCGACCACCGAGCGGGCCGGTTGGTGGAAGAGAAGCGCGTTGGACCCGGCTGGTCTGGCGGGTGAGTGTCGGGGCTTTCTTCTCTCCCCTCCCGGTTGATCGGTCTGGAGTCGTGCAGCCGAGGCGCTTCGAGGGCAATTCAAGCTTTGGGGACGAACACCAGAGTGCTTCCGCCCCCCCACTCCCAACCCCCTGCCCAGGGTAATCGGTCAGAGGGTGCCGCCCTGCCTTTTGCGGAGAGACAGCGATCTGTATCAAAGGTTGCGCCCGGCAAAGCGCGGCGATGGCACCTCGTTGCAAAGATGTGCTACTGGCTCTTTTTCTTTTCTTGCATTGATTGTCGACTAGTGCAACTTGTTTCAGAAATGGGGCCTTTGGGAGGGAGGAAGCCCCAGACCCACGAGGATGGCTGGGGACGGAGCGCCCTCTAGCGCCAAACTCGCCCGCTCTGAGCAGCCGGCCAAGTTCAGTTCTGGCCGGAGGAGACACGAGGTTGGCCTCGCCCCTCCCGCTGCCCGGCCTCTGGTTTGTAAGGGGGGGCATTTAAGTTTTCTTGGGGGAGTCCCATCCTTCTGCGATGAACCCACGGGGGGTGGGGCAAAAAACCGCTTCCTCGATTCTCTTGGATTGATAATCTCATTCAGCGCGCAGGTTGGATAGACTTTGCGTTACGCTTTCTGCGTTAAGAGTCAACGTGGAAGCGGCAGCATCTTTACGCACTTGGTGCGGGAGGTGGGATTTTTTTTGTTCTTTTTAATGTGTGGAGGAAACGTGGCGAGGCTACTGAGAGTTAAATCTGTTCAGGGCTTTTGCTTCCCACCCCCGGTCTTCCTGTGGCGAAAAATGCCATTTGGGTTTTCTTCCAATCAATTAAGTTTTTGGGGGGAGGGGGTTGGAAGTATCCAGGCAAGTGCCGGGGTGGGAGGAGGGCAGACCCTTGCAAGGACTCGCCCTTCGTGCTCTAGGCAAAGTAACCCTCGACGGAAACCGGTGTTGGATCTAGACTGGGTCTCCGAATGACGCAGGTTTAAGACGCGTTCCGGCGAGGGTTTCTCCCCCCAGAATGAATGGCGTGGAGGGAAAATGTGATGATACAGAGAATTCGTGAAATTGGTATATTTTGAGCCCAGGCGGTTGTAAATGAGAGCGCATCCCAATGAAACCGGATTTTTTTTTGCTGGCAATTAAGCCGGTTTCATTCCCATCAGTCTAAGTATAGGCACAGCACGCCCCTGTGTCTACTCGTTAACAAGTCGGTTGATCTCTGGTGTATTTACGCTGAGGAAACGTGGGTGGGCAGAGGACTGCATAAAACCCTCGGAGGGCTTTGGGTACCTTTTACCTACCCCCCCCCCCCCGCCCTCGGTGAATTTCACTGGTAAATAATGCAGTCCTGCTCAGACTTAGTCTGTTTTATTCCCATTTGGTATCAATGGGTTTAGACAGTTACTCCTCTCCCAAACCCATTGATCTCAAACAGGTTTAGCGGAATGGCTCTGGAATTGCCTGGCAAATGGGAATAAATGGCCAGAATGTGGTGAAACGAGGTTGTGTGGATGAACCCGAAAGGGATCCCTCTCATTTGAAAGGGAAGCGGACCACTTGGATTCAGCGCCGTGGCTGTCAATCCGAACCTGCCCGTCTTCACGGCTGCGGACCAGATCCCGCGCTTTGATCCTCCGTGTCCGTAGTCGGTGGTTTGGAAGGCGATGCACGCTTTGCCAGAGGCTGGTTGGGGGTCTCTAGGGAGGCATCTCTTCCTGCCTTCGGCGCAAACTGCGGTGCAAATTTTGCAGCTGGATTTCGGGTATGACTTGCCATTTCCAGCGAATGCAAACGTGCTCGTGATCTAAGGCGAACGGGGAAGGGTGGGAGGGAACCATTCATTGTTCTTAGCGATTTCATTCCGGTGTGTTTATCATGCAAAAATAAACACACACACACACACCCCAACCCTTTTCATCTCCCCTACAAGTTGTCCGGATTGCTGGCGGCATCGGGTTTTTCGGTCTCTCTGCGCGCTTTTGCAACAGAGGTCCCTAATGGAACCTGATCCCTTTCGGTTTTTCCCCTCCTCCTCCCCCTGGCCTTCTGCGCCTATTGGCGAGCCCCAGCCGGAGTTCAGTGTTCCCGCAGCAGCCCCCTGCCTCCGGCTCCTGGCAGCTCTCTCCTCCTCCTCTGAGTAAGTCGCTCGGCTTTGAAACTCTGCGAAAAACCTCGCCCCCCCCTTTTTTTTTTTTTTACTCCCAGCGGAGACTGAGAAGAATCTGAGGCCGCCTCCGGGGAGTTTCCTCTCGGAAGTCGATGTCGCTGGGCGGGTAAAGAGCGGGCGACGCTCCGAGCAAGTTCATGGGGCAGGTTTGAAGGAGAGCCGGCGGCCCCGGGGGCGCAGCAAGGGTTTCAGGGGGCTGCTGCGCGCACGCCGGGCGGAGCGTGGAACTTGCATCAGTCGTGCTGCGTGGGATCTGCGGCTTAATAAACGTGTAGCATTTTGGGGGCCCAGACCACCGCGGATCAGCTTGGCTCTTCCTCAAGCCGGCCAGGTTTACTCGCGTGTAAGTGTGGCTAAACTGCAGCCCCTTTAGGACTGCAAAAAAAAAGTTTGGGAATGCAGCGTGCCTTGACTAAGCTCAGAGATGTTGGCGACCGCCCCCCCCCCCGGTTTTTGTCCCCCCCCCCCCCTGCAGGGAAGGGCAGGAGAGAAACTCCGGACGGGCCCCTTCTCGGATCGGTGTTGGTACCTCGCTGGTCTTTATTTTCTGGTTTGGGTGACTGGAGCAGATCTGTGAGGGGGGAGGGGCGCAGCCTACAGCCCGCTTTGCCAGGCGGAGGGTTTGCAGCTGGCGGGGTCGGCTTAGTCCAGCTGCGCCGCCACTGCTGTCGCCGCTCGGTCCCCTTCCCCTCCTGCGTCCCTGGGAGCCCCGGGCGGTGGAGTGTTCGAAGCCCCAGGGGAGGGGAGGGGAAGGCAGGGCTGGCTTGGCCGAGGATCCCCTTTGAAAGACTTGCGGCTCCATCAAGCAAACTGTAAAGCAATTACAGACTTGGAAACGGATGAGTTGCATTCAGGGGCGGATTTGCAGCGGGCCAGCCCTGCGGAGAGCCGGCAAGGGAGGAGGGGAATCCCGAACTGGGAGGACTGACTTGAGAAAGAAAGTCAGACTCTCAATTTTGACGTTTGCGGTTGCCTTCAGAGGTTTGGAAAATGCGCGCAAGACGTGCGCTCGTGGGGACCCGATCCTAAACGCGCTTGTTTAAGAAGTAAGCGTCCGATGCTGCGGACCTACAGGGGAGTAAATCCCACTGTATTGAGTGGGACTTATTTCCCCACAAGTGTAACTGGCGATCGTCGCCACTCCTTCTTGGGAAATCAGTGGGATTCGTTCCCCGGACTTACTTCTGGACGGGGATCGCGAGTAAAAGTTCCAGTAGGACGGAGACGTGGGGTGATCCTGGCTTGCTTAGCGCTGCAAGTCGGTTTCACTCCCCCCTCCCACTTGTGGAGGCTGGCGATCTGCATTGGATCCTGGCTCCGGGGAAGAGCGTGGCGCGCTGGTTCGCCAGGGCTGGATTCACTCCCGGACGAGATCAGAGCGAGCTGCTGGGTCCGCTGCAAAGTGCGGTCGAGGCTTTTATGCGGGCGAAATTAGTTCCGGAGGCGGTTTGCGGCGGCGGCCCCTGCTTTGGCGGAGGAATCCGAGCAGGCGAGTGTGCCAGACGGAGCAGAATAGGCGAGGGCGCCGGGCTGGTTGGGGACCATGCGGGGCTGGGAGCGCAGCCGTCGGAAACCTCCGACGAGGCGTTGAGGGCCGGACGGAGGTGAGACACGCAAGGCCTGGCCCCCGGGGGTGGGGGAGGGGAGCCTGGGGTGTTGCGGTTTCTTAGGGACAAACTTTGTTGCAGAAAGAAAGTTTGGCGGACGCCTTTCCGAGCGTGACCATCGGGGGCGGGGAGCGAGGATGCGCGCCTGGGAACAAAAACTTCCCAGCTCGGTCTGGGGTCAGTTCTGGCGGCTGGGAGGATCCAGAGAAGCAAAATGCCTGGCTTTCCTCGCCTCCTCTCTGACTGCCTTCAAAGGCCGTGTGTGTGTGTGTGTGTGTGTGTGTGTGTGTGTGTGTGTGTGTGTGTGTGTGTGTAGGAAGGGGATGCGAGGAGAATCGCACATTAGCCTACGGGGCCGCTTAGGGTGTTATTGTCCTGCTGCCGCTTGCTAGCCAGGGCATGTTTAGCACGGAACTGGGCTGTGTGGGTTTGTGTGTAAAATCTACAGGGGGTCTCCCAGCTCCTCCTGCAACGTTTGCCAGACATCTTGTGTCTTCTGAGGGTAGGCAAGGAAGTAACGTTACTGATACCTTTCATATGTGTAGGCATCTTGTGTCTTCTGGGGATAGACTTTGCTTCTGTAGCAATGCGCAGCACTTCAGACATTATGCAACTCCTAGGCCCAAATCTGGACTTATATATATTATGGTATATATATTATTTCAGAACTGCTTCCAGGTGCTGCTGATACAGGGAGGGTTATCTCCACCCAGTTTTCCTCTCAACCCCTCCCTAGCCGAGCTACTTTTATAATTAGATTAGTAAGTGTATGCAGCATCCCCCCACCCCACAAGAAATTTTTTCTCTAAAATCCATTTTGGTTTCTGATCTAACTGTTGTTCAGCTGTTGACTGCCCTGGGTGCTCCCTCGTTTTGAATTATTAGGGGTTTTTAAAAGGAGATCAAAAGTTGAAGATTTTGGGTTTTATTTTTTGTCTCAGTTGTATTGAGAAAGAACAACAACATGATAGTAGTGTATCCTGAAAAGAAGGGGTTGTATTTACTATATATATGGATCATGTAAAATTAATACCCATAAACTGAAAATTTGCTGTCCAGAAAAAAATCTGTAAAGTACAACCCAGGCACAGTCCAAATTCTCATTGAGTTCTCATTGATTTTTCAGTGGGGAGTTGAAATCCTTGCTTAAGGTTGCATGTCTGGGCATGTCCACTTAGGAATAAGCCCCGTTGGACTTATTTCTGAGTAGACGTGCAGAGGATTGTGTTGCATGTATCACGCTATTGTAACCCAAAGAAAAGACCAAAGGTTTATCAAATTCAGTGTTCTGTTTTGAACTGTGGCCTGCACTTCAGTGGAGACTTTGACCTGTTTTTGGAATGCTAAATGTTGGCTGGATTGTGGCCCTCTGTTCTCTTGGTGGTTTTTATAATAACTCACCCTCAAACTTTTTCAATTGAATCAGCACTTGATCATTCAGTAAGGAGGACTGATCTGTAGTTGATTCCCCACCCTTTTCTCCCTATCAGTTTCTCTTGCAAGATCCCCAGCATCCTACAAAGCTTTGTATTTCACTCTCATTTTAGTAAGTTCGAGTTAGTTAACTTACTACAGCAAAAAATAGAATCAAGAAGGTTGTGTCTCTTTCACAGTCTTTACAGCTCTCTGTGTGTGCTGTGCAAGTACTGCAGGTAATTGGTACTTCATAGGAAGTAAGTTACTAATACCTTTCATATATGTCGATATCTAGCAATTTGATTCAAAGACCAGTTGTGCCCAGGGCTAATGTAAATTTAAGCCAGTCAGGTGAGGGAAATTTTTCTCTCTTTCTCACAATACTAGAACCAGGGGGCAGACATTGAAAATGCTGGGGGTGGAGGGGGGAATTAGGACTAAAGGAAACATTTTTTCACACAATGTGTGATTGGTGTTTGGAATATGCTGCCCTAGGAGGTGGTGATGAATCACCACCTGAGAAAGCTTTAAAAAAGGCCGGAACAGACCACGGATGAGAAGCTCGATATATTACAGTGTTGGCTAAACCGGCACTCCAGATGTTATGGGCATGCTGGCAGGGGCTGATGGGAATTGTAGTCCATAACATCTGGAGTGCCAAAGGTTCACCACCACGGATCTATGACTACAAATCTTGATCCTCCTTGATCTGAGATTGCAAATGCCTTAGCAGACCAGCTGCTTGGGAGCAGCAGCAGCAGAAGGCCATTGCTTTCACATCCTGCACGTGAGCTCCTGAAGGCACCTGGTGGGCCACTGAGAGTAGCAGAGTGCTGGACTAGATGGACTCTGGTCTTATCCAGCAGGCTTTTTTTAAGGTCTTAGCAGTAGTGGTTAAGAGCAGGTGCATTTGAATCTGGAGGAACCGGGTTTGATTCCCAGCTCTGCTGCCTGAGCTGTGGAGGCTTATCTGGGGAATTCAGATTAGCCTGTGCACTCCCACAGATGCCAGCTGGGTGACCTTGGGCTAGTCACAGCTTTTCTGAGCTCTCACCCCACCCACCTCACAGGGTGTTTGTTGTGAGGGGGGGAAGGGCAAGGAGATTGTAAGCCCCTTTGAGTCTCCTGCAGGAGAGAAAGGGGGGATATAAATCCAAACTCTTCTTCTTATGAGGGCTTCAATCCTTACTTGCTCACTTTGGAGTAAGTTCTATTGAACTCAGAACATTAACCATCAATAGCAAATGTATCAACTTTGAAAATAATTTATAGTAATAGCTATAAAAGTATTCTGAGCATCACAGAAGGAATAGTTATAGCTTGTTTCTTCTATAATAGTTATAGTTGTAAGTCAAAAGTTTAAGCCAGTGAATCCTTTCATATTTAAAATCAAGTAGTATTCTTGGTGTAGCTCAGTGATGGCGAACCTTTTTGAGACAGAGTGCCCAAATTGCAACCCGAAACCCACTTATTTATTGCAAAGTGCCAACATGGCAATTTAACCTGAATACTGAGGTTTTAGTTTAGAAAAAACGGTTTGCTCCAAAGAGAACGTTACTTGGGAGTAAGCTTGGTGAAGCAACCGTGCAACGCTTTGAATGGGTGACTCACGACCCTAGGAGGGTTTACTCAGAAACAAGGCCAGCCTAGATGTGTGGGTGGGGGGGGTGATTTTCCGCTCCCCCTACACGATGAACTCTGTGCGCACGTGCCCACAGAGAGGGCTCTGAGTGCTATAGGTTCGCCACCACTGGTGTAGCTAGTATATGAAGCTGTTTCAGTTTGATAACATGACTTTTAAATAATAAAATAGTTATTTAGCGGAAAGGAGGGATGGACTTCTTTTTTTTGAGATTTCCCATAACTTCCACACCAGGGATTTTGCTTGGTGCAGAAAATCTTGCACTGGCAGAACATATATTGGCGTCATCTCTAACACAGCCTGAAGTGTCTATTTCTAATTACCATGTAGTGATGTTGGCATTGTGAGCTGCCTTGTTGTGTATCCTGCTGGGATTAAGGATGCGTGCTGGTGTGGGTTAAATCCAGAGCTGAAACTTGGAAAGTTTTTCTTACGCGCCTCTATAACTCTTGGCACATCACAAAATAATCTCTGGCTTGAAGTCTCCAGTACAGGTTTTAAAAGCCTGCCATAAGAGTACAACAAAATAATTCCCTTGTGCCTGAATATATTTTCACTGGCCAGCAGTAGTGGTTGTAACCATGGTTGTTTGATAAAAGTGCACACACTCCAGAGTCATGGTCATTAGCAGTCTTAAGCGGCTAGCAAATACAGATGTAATAGCACCCTTGTGTGTCACTCACAGAAGTTACTCTGGGATACTATATTGCAGTTGTCTTCTTGCGTCTGTTAGCACCGGCAGAAATGTCCACGGTAGTTTTTGGTGCCCTTTTCCCTTGTTTTTGAGAGATTGGGAGAAACAGCTGCATTTCTGTGCTTAGCACAAAAGAATGCTGTGATGTGTTTCATACACAGTCGTTGTTGGTGCTCAATTCAATCTTTTATATGATCATAGGCCAGCTAAGGGTATGAGATGCAGCAAGTGCTATAGGGAAGAGGACTGAAACTAATTTGAGGCAATAGTTGTTGAGAAGGGGGAAGGCAGATATTATGTTTCGATAGCAATCTCAGTGAAATTTTTTGGCCTATGAAATTTTTAGCTGATGTGTATGATTTTTTTTCTCCGTATGTACATCTTTCATACCAGTATGGTCTTTAGGTAGAGAGCTGGGGTGGTGTAGTGATTAATCTCAGCAGACTCTAAATCTGGAAAACTGGGTTCCTTCCCATGAAGTCCGCTGGGGCAGCAACAGTTCTCTCAAAACTACCTCAGCCCAAATAGAGGCAGGCAGTGGCAAACCACTTCCAAATGTCTCCTGCCTAACCCTAACCCTACAGAGTCACAAGTCAGCTGAGATCTGACAGAACAAACACACACAGGCTGATTCCGCATGGGCCAAAAACAGCGGTGTGAAAATGGTGTAAACCCTTTTACACCATTTTAAACACTGTTTTCACACCACTGTTTTTGGCCCATGCAGAATCTGCCACAGAGAGAAAGAGGCATTATGTTGCTTCCCCAGTAGAATAACCCACTACAGCTTGATAGCCTTGAGTTACAGTTCCCTCCAAGATTGCAAAGCTAGGCAAATTGTAACAAGCTTTAAAGCAGGTTTGCATATGAAGAAAGAAATGAGAACACCAATTGTTTTTGTTTCTTGTGCCAGAAACAAAAACGTTTGGGCCTGGCCTTTGGAAAAGTTTATATGACCCTTAAGGCTTAGCAAGCAGTTTTACAGTTTTGAAAATTGATACAGGGGAAAAAAATCTTAAACATTGTCATATTTCAGAGATAATAATAAAAATTTATAGCCTTTGGCAAAAATGTTGCAGAAGTGGAATTACAGTATTTTGGTTTGCTGAAGTTGAACAGTTGATGATAAACTGAAAACTTTTATAGAATACCATTTATTGACTGTCTTGATGTGTTTACCTTGCTTTAAGGATGATTCTTTTGCCTTTGGTATCAATACTGTACTTTAATTATAGCTCTTGTTCCTGGTATCTATAAGCAGTATATCACATATGAGCACAAGAGCTTGTAGACACCTGCCTGTTGGGGTGTCCTTGTCAGGGAAATGGAGAGAACCAGGTGAAAGTACAGTGAGATAGTCGGTCTGGGAGTAGGGAACACACTGCAGACCCTTTGCTGGGAATAACTTACTATGCAAGCGTATCCATGAGGTGGGTGGATTATGGGTGAGGATTGTCTGTTCACAAGTGCCAAGGAATGAGGTACTCAAGAATGGGATTCTTCCATTTTTTGTGCAACTGGATGTTGAAGCTAATGTATCTCTGAATAGCCAGTGGGAAGTCATCAGCGTGCAGAAGAGCCAACACATTTCTGTAATGTGGTTTTGGTCATCTTTCAGTTTCTGGATAATCATTTTTTAATGTGAGCTTTAACACAGCCAAATCACAATTTTGACAACCTTGGGTTTTAAAAATATTGCTGAACTCATATTATCTAAATGTGTAACTAGGTGTGGAAGAGTTCACCTATCTACAGTGATAAATAGATGGGTATTTATGTACAAAAAGTGAAGAATGGAAGTTTTGGAGACCGTTAGGCTTCCAGGTTGCAAGTTATTTGAAACTTTCCAATCTTGCTCTGCTTTGAGGAGCACATTGGGTGGTGTTAACCTGTATTTAGAGCTGGGTGGGAGGGGTGATACCATATTCTGTGTTTCCTTAAGAATATTTTTAAAAATAAGGATGCTAGGGTATAACTGTAAAAGAGTACCTTAACATCCTTATTATGTTATTTTAAACTGTTAGCTGCCCAAATATATCCTGGTATCCATATATCTTGAGGCCATGAAAAGATGCAACTGCCCATTTCCCCATATTAAGGCTCTTGTAAAGGAATAGGATACTTTCCTTCAGGCCAGCTATCAGCCCAAGGTAGGAAGAGCAAACAGAAGCACAGTTCAGATGTTGCAGGTAACCGTCTGACTCCTTTTGGTTGTGTTTACTGAGTGGTTCCCAAAACCTTCCATGTATCAGAAGTTGTCTTGGTTGCATGGGCATTGTCCCATTCCATCTCAGTCTGTTGCAGTTGGTGAATATAGTATGTGTTTGACTTCATTCATACTCTGCCTTTCTCCCCAGTGGAGACTAAATCAGCTTGCATTGTTCTTCTGGCGTCCACTTTATCCTCACAACATCCCTGTATGGATAAGGCATGGCCAGCCTAAGGTCACCCAGGGAGCAGAGTGTAAAGTGTAAACTGCATCTCCTCTAGATACTAGTCTAACCCTCTTAAGTCCTGCATCTGTAATGAAAGATTATCTGCAGTGTTGGAAAATTCTGGTATATACCATGAGCATGCAAAATTTTAAGGGCCTGTCTGTTTAAGTGTGACTTACCGTCATTCAGAAGAGGCTGATTAACATCCCTGTTTTTCCCTCCTTCTCTCTCCAGGTTTTGGGGAGCTGCTTCCATGGAGGGACGTTGGACCATGTTGCTGCTGCTGCTCTTGCAGCGTCTTGGAAACTGTGAAGGAACCCCAGGACCACATGACACTTTGCCAATGCAGTTCACTCAAGCTCACTACAATGCCACAGTGTATGAGAACTCTGCTGCCAAAACTTACATTGGGCATCCGGTTAAAATGGGCATTTACATTACAGACTCTCTGTGGGATATAAAATACAAAATAATTTCTGGGGACACTGAGAACCTGTTCAAAGCTGAAGAGCATGTCCTGGGAGACTTCTGCTTTTTGAGGATACGGACCAAGGGAGGAAACACAGCGATCCTTAACAGAGAAGTGAAAGACCACTACGTATTAACTGTCAAAGCAATAGAAAAGAACACAAATGCAGAGACTCGCACAAAAGTCAGAGTGCAAGTCCTGGATACAAATGACTTGAGGCCTTTGTTTTCCCCAACTTCTTACAGTGTTTCATTGCCTGAGAATACAGCAATAAGGACCAGCGTTGCAAGAGTCAGCGCAACTGATGCAGATATTGGAACCAATGGGGAATTTTATTATAGTTTCAAAGACAGGACAGATATGTTTGCTATACACCCAACCAGCGGTGTTGTAGTTCTTACTGGCAGGCTTGATTATTCCGAAACAAAGGTTTATGATCTGGAAATCCTTGCCGTGGATCGTGGAATGAAACTGTATGGCAGCAGCGGGATCAGTAGCATGGCAAGGTTGACTGTTTATATAGAGCAGGCTAACGAACACGCTCCAATTATCACTGCCCTTGCTTTGGTTCCTTCAGAGCTGGACAGGGATCCAGCATATGCAATTGTAACTGTTGAGGATAGGGACCAAGGCCCAAATGGAGAGGTGGCATCTCTAAGCATTGTGGCAGGTGATCCGCTTCAGCAGTTCAGAGCCATCAGGACTTTTCCTGGAGGGAAAGAATATAAAATCAAAGCTGTTAGTAATATTGATTGGGAGAGCCAGCCATTTGGCTATAACCTCACTCTGCAAGCTAAGGATAAAGGAAATCCTCCAAAGTTTTCTTCTTTAAAAGTAATCCATGTAGTATCTCCCCAGTTTAGATCTGGACCAGCCCGATTTGAAAAAGATGTTTATAGAGCAGAGATAAGTGAATTTGCCCCACCAAACACACCCGTGGCTATGGTAAAAACAATGCCTAGTTACTCCCATTTAAGATACGTATTTAAAAATGCACCAACCAGAATCAGATTCAGTTTGAATCCTCACACTGGCCTTATTACTACTTTAGATCCCATAAAAGCGCGACACGCGTCGCATTTTGAACTTGATATCATGACGAGTGACAGGAAAGCATTTACAAGAGTATTGATTAAAGTCATAGATGTGAATACTCACTCGCCTGAATTTACACAGACATCCTATAAAGCAACTTTTGATGAGAATGTGCCTATAGGTACGAGTGTCATGAGTGTGAATGCGAATGACCTTGATGAAGGTGAAAGTGGCTATGTGACATATAGCATTGCAAATTTAAACCCCGTTCCTTTTGTGATAAACCACTTTACTGGTGTTGTTAGTACCTCTGAGAACATGGATTATGAATTAATGCCAAGAATCTATAACTTAAGGATTCGAGCTTCGGACTGGGGCACACCATATCGCCGAGAAGCTGAGGTACCCGTTACTATAATTTTAAATAATTTGAACGATAACACTCCACTGTTTGAGAAGATAAATTGTGTGGGAACTATCCCCAGAGAACTTGGTGCTGGAGAACAAATAACAACTGTATCTGCTATTGATGCTGATGAGCTGCAGTTGGTACAATACCAAATTGAATCTGGAAACGAATTAGACTTGTTTAGTTTAAATCCAAACTCTGGGGTTCTTTCCCTGAAGCAGTCATTAGTAGATGGCTTAGGTGCAAAAGCATCCTTTCACAGCTTGAGAATTACAGCTACAGATGGAGAACACTTTTCAACGCCTTTGTATATTAACATCACTGTAGTTGCCAGCCGCAAACCAGTCAGTTTACAGTGTGAAGAAACTGGCGTTGCAAAAATGCTGGCGGAAAAGTTACTGCAAGCCAATAAGCTGCATGGTCGTAGTGAGGTTGAGGATGTGTATTTTGACACACACTCTGTGAATCTGCATGCACCTCAGTTTGGAAATCTTCCCCATAGCATTGAAGTAAAAGAAGATCAGCTGGTAGGTTCTAGCATAATTCTTATGAACGCTAGTGATCTTGACACTGGTTTCAATGGGAAACTGGTCTATGCCATCTCTGGGGGTAATAACGACAGTAGCTTTACCATTGGTATGGAAACCGGCATGCTAAAAATTTTATCTCCCCTTGATCGTGAAATAAAAGATAAGTACACATTGAATGTTACTGTTTATGATCTTGGAATACCACAGAAATCCAGTTGGCTTCTTTTAGATATTAAAATTTTAGATGTCAATGACAATTGTCCGGAATTTTTACAGGACAGCTATTTTGTAGATGTGAGTGAAAACAAGGACGTGGATACAGAAATAATTCAAATAGAAGCCATAGATAGCGATGCAGGGACTAATGGAGAAGTGCGATATTCTATACTCACTGATACCGATAAGTTTTCTATTAATAGCGTGACGGGTGTTGTGAAAGTTATAGGGCCTCTGGATCGTGAAGCACAGCCTGTGCATTTCCTGAAAATAGAGGCCAGGGACCAAGCTAAAGAAGAACCTCAGTTGTTTTCAACTGTACTGCTGAAGATATCGTTGGAAGATGTCAACGATAATCCTCCTAAATTTATTCCAACAAATTATCGTGTGAAAATTCGAGAGGACCTTCCAGAAGGAGCCATTATCACATGGCTGGAAGCTTACGATCCTGATTTAGGCCAGTCAAGTCAAGTGAGGTATAGCCTCTTAGACGGTGGGGATGGAAGCTTTGATGTTGACAAACTCAGTGGAGCAGTTCGTATTGTCCAGAGACTGGATTTTGAGAGGAAACAAGTTTATAATCTAACTGTCCGTGCCAAAGATAAAGGGAAGCCTATTTCATTATCTTCTACCTGTTACGTTGAAATAGAAGTAGTTGATGTGAATGAAAATCTGCACCCACCACGTTTTCACAGCTTTGTGGATAAAGGATTTGTAAATGAAGATGTTCCTGTTGGCACTTCAGTGATGACTGTGTCTGCTTATGATGAAGATACTGGAAGAGATGGAGAAATTAGATACTCCATACGAGATGGATCTGGTATTGGAGTTTTTAGAATAGATGAAGAAAAAGGTAAGAATTTGTTTTGTTGTTCTATATAATATAATTTTAAATAATTACTACAATTATGTTGGTTTGTGTGTCCTTGACCTGTTTCTCTAATGTAAACTAGTTTAAATGTTAGACATGTGGGAATAATCCCATCACTTATTTATAATACCTCATCAGTTTTATAGACTATATAGACTCTGGGTTGTTGTTTTTTACAACAGATAGATTTGTAAAGCTATGTTTTGACTAGGAGAACTGTATGAAACTAATTGAATGGATACAACAGTTCATGTGCATACATAACTTTAAAGAGAGGAGAATGAACTTTGTAATTAACAAAATATGGTTGCAGCCATGGAAGGCTTTGACTTTGGAAGTCATCATTCAGCATGGTTCCAGGTAGGTTCTACCACCTTCAGTGTTCTAGACAAGGCTCTCTGCCTAGGATACAACTTCTGTTCTTTAGTATGATTATGAGTTAAATAAGGTTGGAGTGTTTTGTCCAGTCAGTTATTCAACCTGATTATTGTAACAGATGTTCCATGACTTGAAGTCCCAGGTAGAGCCAAGGCTAAATCTTCTTAGTTCACAAGTACATGAAAAGGAACTAGATTCTAAATGTGGATGGATGGTATAATGGGATCTGACCATGTTTTCCTCTCCTTCCTCAGAGCATATTTGGTTTAGATGCAGCCTGGCTTATGTTCATAAGTTGATTGTCTTCACACAGACTGCACATGATTAGTGAACTCGGGGGGGGGGGGGAGTGTTCTCATCCCTGGCCAATTCCCTTACAAATTTCAGCTTCTATTCGACATTTCTTTTGTCCTTTTAGCCTTTCTGGTGGACACAGGGAACTGTTCCCCTTCCCCTTCCACAGGGAACTGTTCCCCTTCCATGGGCTCCATTTATAATGAAGTTCCAGTGAACCTGTGGATATTAAACCTGGAGAAGTCAAATATAACTACAGTTCTCCCACCAGATTCATTTTTGTTTGTTCATAAAGTTTCCAACATCACTTGGTCTGGAAAGTGTGTTCTGTTGCGTGCAAGCCTGATATACCAGTGGAGTTTGAAGTCTGCAAAATATGCATTGTGCTCCAGACATGATAGCAGTGATGGTGAACCTTTTCGAGACAGAGTGCCCAGATTGCAATCCAAAACCCACTTATTTATCGCAAAGTGCCAACACGGCAATTTAACCTGAATGCTGAGGTTTTAGTTTAGAAAAAACGGTTGGATCCAAGATGTGCGTTACTCGGGAGTAAGCTTGGTAGTAGTTGGTGGCTTTGCTTTGAAGCAACTGTGCAACTCTTTGAACCCTAGGCCAGCCCAGATGTGTGTGGGGAGCGATTTCCCCCACATGATTTCCCCCCCATGTTTGCGGGTGCCCACAGAGAGGGCTCTGAGTGCCACCTCTGGCACCTGTGCCATAGGTTCGCCACCACTGCACTATAGGCATTAATCATCTGTACAGACTGCTGATGTTCTTTTTTTCTCTTTGATACTTCTGCTTTCAGACTTTAAATTATGCTCATGCTCTTTGTCTTCCATGTCTTTACCAAGGCAAGGTTGTAGTCTTATTCTGAATGAATGATTTTGAGGGTCTAGTTCTATGTTGTTGAGGTAAATCTTGTTTGGTATATCCAGGTTAAGCCTAAATGTAGCAATAGAACAGCAGCTGCAGTAGAAGAAAGTCTTCGATTGAAATCAGTCCTCTCTTGGTCACAACTGTAGCTTTTTGTATCCGTACTTCTTTTGGAATTAAGATCTTCCTTCTGGAGTTGGATTCTAGGCTTTCTTCAAGTGACTTCTTTATATATGTCCTGATTTAGGCATAGATATAGTTGCTTAACAGAGGCTAACATAAGAAGTAGAGCAAATTGAAAGAAAATGATAGTTTTTAAAATTATTGGCTATTTAGATGGGGTATTCATTTGATTACAAGAATTACTAAACACTCACACTCTTTGAAATTACTGTAACTAATAATGAAAGAAATGCACAAGTTCAGTACTCAGAGCTTTGCTATCTTTGTATGTTAAGGTTTCCTTTAATCACTGTAGGTAGTAGCCGGTAATGGACTTCTATTCCATTTATCTGTGTGTGTTCTCTGAAAGCCATGTATTTTCATGACCATCCCTGTGTCCCCTGGCAGTAAACTCAACAACTGAATTACTAATTGAATAAAGAAGTGTTTACTTTTTTGGGTTTCCCATCAACTTCATTGGGCATTCTCCCAACCTAGTATTTTGGGTCCAGGAAACAAGTTTTCTGTCCATTTTCTCCACCCAGTGCATAATTTTATAAATATCATGTCTCCCCTTAGTCAACTATTTTCTAAACTGAAAGTCCCATTCTTTTTAGCCATTCTTCATCTGTCCAGCTGTGTAGTATCATTTTTGAGATACAGTGACCAGAACTATAGGGTTACATCATAGGTCTATAAAAGGACATTTCATTGTTTTATTGCCTGATAATCCACAGCATTTCCTTTTTACCTTTGGACATTTTCATTGAGCAAACATCTCCAACACCAAGATCTTTCCCTCTCAGTCTCATGATAGTTCAGACCCCATCATCATATATTTCCAGTAAGGATTTTTGTTCCAGTGCACATCACTTACACTCAACTACAGTTACTTTATTTGTTGTATTTTTGCCCAACGTAGGGAGATCCTGTTGTAGCACTTCACAGTTCATCATGGTTTTTACCATCCTGAATAATCTGACATCATCCACAAAATTGTCCATTACTCTGCTTATTCCCAGTTCCAAATCATTTATAAACAAATGAAATGGCACCAATTCTGATATGTATCCTTGTAAAACCTCACTGCTCACTCCCTTGCATTGCAAGAACTATCCATTTCTCTCTGCCTTCTGTTTAACCAGTTTTTAATCCACAAGAGAACCTATCCTTTTATACCATGACTCAGTAGTCTTTAGTGTACCTTGTCAAAAGCCTTTTGCAAGTTCAAGCGTACTGTGTTACTATACACTGTGCATCCAGAAAAAGCCAAACCAGAAATAAACTGGAAAAAAGCCATTTGGGCTTTTTTCAGGGTTGTTTTCAGTTTAAGGGAACTTTTCCCCTATGGGACCAGGTTTGCATACTGGTTTATGATCTGTGAATGAAAAACCATACAAAGCTGAGAGCATTTGGGGTAGGAAGTTTTGTATTTGATAATGGAAATTCATGCAGTGATTTTTAATTAAAAATGCAGCTTGGTGTTTTGGTGTCATTATTGTTGGTGTTGTGATACTGAATCTTACATTGCACTGTGGTGTGCTCATGGTTGAAAAATGAAACAGTTTAGTCAGACTTACATATTTGGTGTGGGTGGGGGATGATTTCAGTGAGCTTGGTGTAAGAATTGCTATGGAAAAAAGCTACATTCTAATGCTGCAGCATCTCTTCACTCGCAGAGAGATTGTGTCTCAAATAGGAAATTTTCAAGGACTTTTGATAATACGAATGAAAAATTAGGACACTTGCATGTTTATAACCGTTATCATGCAACTTGATTTCTTTTAAAACAAATGAATAAATGAATAAAGAAATAAATTTAGTGTAATGTTGAAGGCTTTCACCGCCGGAATCACTAGGAAGTTGTGGGTTTTCTGGGTTGTATAGCTGTGTTCCAGTAGTATTTTCTCCTGTCGTTTTGCCGGCATCTGTGACTGGCATCTTCAGAGGTACCAGATCCTCTGAAGATGCCAACCACAGATGCGGGAGAAAATACTACTGGAACATGGCCATACAACCTGTAAAATCCACAACATTCAAATCAATTTAGCTTTAAAAGAAGCTTTCTCTTTCAAAACAAGTGCAGACTGTGAACTCAGACCACTTGCTTATTAAAGCTAGAATTGGCAACCAGTTTACTATGAGAGTGGGGAAAGGTGTTGATGCATGCCAGGAGGGGGAGGCATATTTTTCTCCTGGGATCTAACACAAATTAGAGGTTTAGTTTTACCTGTCATGAAATGTGATGCAATTGTGTAATGTAATTTGTGCAGAACTTGTTGAAAGTAAAGTCATATTTAGTTGATGCCTTTCTGAGGAAGAAGGAGCAAGAAATGTTTACTGTGGCAGGCTTCATGTGTAGCACTGAACCAACCTGCCTGATTCTGTATGGGTCTATTGCATGCTTTGTGGTCTGTTTAGGTGCCTCCTAAATAGAAGCAGAAAGTTCATGAAAAATGGAATGCTTACCTTGGGACTTTTCTATGTGCACTGGACTTGCAGTGGACTCTCCTCACATTTCTTGGTTTACACACAAGGAGGCACTCCCTCCTAGGTATGTAGTTTTTCTGCAGAGAACTCTCCCAACTGGTTCTCTTAACTTTATACCAATCAACTTATTTGTAAAGGCATACATTCTTAAAGACACTTATTCTTTAAGGCACTAGATCTCATTATACTCAGTAGTCAAGTCAAGTTTGCTTGCTTAGTTTTTAAACTGCATGACTCACCCAGGATTGGCTGCTTGCTGCAGTTCGAAACCATTGTCAAAAGCCAGTATTAGTAAGTAGAACCAGATTCGAATTCCTAACCTGCTGTAGGAGCTCACTGTCATTCTCTTCTGTGTCTTCCTCAAAGTGGGAAGCAGTCCTACCCAGGGAGATAAAAAATTTTTGCCTTTATCTTTCCTCTCATCTTTTCTCTGAAATATTTTCCAAAATTTCTGTTTAACTTGGATACGGTCCAGTGATTTTTGTTTTTGTTGCTTTTATTGTATTCATGGATTTTATACCAAATGTTCTGAAAGTAAACAGTACCAGACTTAGTTTGTTTTCAAAAGGTGGCTTGTATTTCAGTTTCTGTCTTGAAAAAAGCATGTGCATACTAAAATCTTAAGTCTGTAATGAGCACTTTAGTTTCCAATTAACCTTTTGAAATGTATCTTCATTATGTGTTTATCTAATGACTTGCTAAAATTTATTTAAAATGCTAATCAGTTGGAAGGTGTTCTTCTGAGCATAATTGCTTCAGGTGAGGCAAAGGAAGATGTAGGTTATTTTCATGTGGAAACAATATGACCATGATCCAGGCATCCGCAACTTCTGTGTGTGGGACACAGATTGAAGGCTTCCTGGTTTGTATCTTAAGCATAGGTAAACATGACCCCCAAATTGGTCAGAATCACCAAGGTAAACTGGTTTTGGAAACCTGGTTTTATAGACAAGAGAACAAACCTGCTGTGTGCTACCTTGGATGTCATCACAATGGCAGTTTGTTTTGAAACCTTCAGTATTCTTGTCCAGGTGGGGAGTGGGAGGAGAACATGGAAACTCTGATCTCTTGGTTCGTTCTATATCCTAATTTCTGCTTTGCTACGAACTCCCCTATAGAGAATTAAAACAAACATTAACCTAGAATGTGTTTCCAACAGCAGATGAGGTGCTGTAATAACTTGATAATTATTCGATCTGGGGCGATACAGTGTTGAAACAACTTTCTATTTTTGGTGCTCCATGACTAATGAGTTATCCTGATTTCTAATTACTTCAGTTCTCACCTTTTCTTGGGCTCAGATGCACACAGGACAATAGAGAAGAAGCTAGGTGAAAGGCCTCTAGTATGTTTCTAAGAGGAAAATGCTGAGGTGGCTGACATAGCATTGTTTCACTGGATATGGCTAGCATATTAGTCAATTGGCAGATCATATATTATCATCTGACAGCCAATTATTTGGTCCCAGTGAAGCCAAGAATGCTACTGTTTAGGTGGCAGCTTGCCTCATTTCATTATTGTGTAATTTGTTAGCACCACAGCTTTGCCCCCTGGCCCTGTAGCAGTGGGGAAACCCAGAAAAGCTTCTGTTGGCAGATCATTTCAAGCATCTCTGAACAATAATTGTCTGATTGTCTGCTTAGTGCATAATACACTTTTTCAAAGTTACGTTTACTTTGCTTTGTTTTCAGTTTTTCAGTTTGTTTTTTTAAACCCTCTAAACAGATTCTGGTACCTGTCCTCAAATAGAGTAAAAAAAACCCCGCTCTTGTTCATTGTTCTCATTTATATGAATTTACCAAGTGTTAAACTTCAGTCATTTGCTTCAGTATTTAAAGCTAATGCTTTTGTTTTGTAATGGTTAAACAAGTACAAAACTAATTTTTTGTGTATTAAACATATGGATGATATGAGATTTGGGGAGTCTGGGCTACTTGGAGGGTCTTCTCTGCAGTGGCCCCGGCGCTTTGGAACACTCTGGAGGTTCGCCAGGCTCTGATTCTGCAAGAGTTTAGGCACCTAACCAAGACCACCCTCTGCACCAGAGCATATGGGGTAATACTCCTGGGCTGTGACTCCCTGATATGCTTACCTTTTTACTTGGTACCCACCATCATTGTACCAGTACTCTATTGGTACAGCCCCAGCCCAATTTTTGAAGTGTACTGAAAGGGCATTATGGGGGAGGGATGATTATGTATTTTAGGAGGGTTAGGGTGGGGGGCGGGGATGGTTTTTAAAGTAGATGTTATGACAGTGTTATAACTATATCCCCGCCTACGGACTTGGGTGGTAAGTGGGAATCAAGTGTACAAATAAATAAATAAAATAAAATGATAGAGTGACATTAGTTTTAAATGAAGTTGATTGTTTCACAGTATGACTTCTCAGTTGATCAGCTTTTACTTGAATCCTTTTTATGTGCAGATTCGTGCAAGTTCATTCTAGAATAAACGTGTAGTCTTTAAGATGCCACTGGACTTCTGCTTTGTTTTGCTAGACTAACAGGGCTAGTCCTCTGCAGTTTTTCATGGCAAGTCAGATGGCTGGCCCTACTAAAACTTGAGTAATTCCATTGTGACATGACAGACTGTGTGGCAGGCTTGGACAGGTTGGGGTGACTGTTTCAGATGAAGACTGTGAAACACAATGATTCTTGCAGTTCTCGGAAGAATATTTTCTAAAGTGGTGTTAGGAAGCATGCCAAAGCACACTGCAACTTTGCCTGTAGAAGTCAGTCGCTGTTCAGAACCTTGGGTAGGGCCTATGTTCTTTATTAAACCTTTTTGGGTAAAAGGTCATTGCCACAATCTTGGAAAATGTATGACGATCTGTGCCAGTGGGACGGTAGACTTGTGATTCTTAGTATCTCCCTCGTCACCACATACCTTTCTAGAACAGGTGGTTCATCCTGCAAGCAGTTTATTGGAATGGCATCTGCTGTTCCAAGGGGGAAAAAAGTTGAAAGTCCTGCTAGGCAAGCAAAGCTAGTTAAATAGTGATGTGGACTGTGGCCATGAACTTTCCTCCAGTTTTGATAAAGAAATACCTTTATCTAAATAATGCCACATGAAAATTAGCAGCAGAAGGAACAAGTATTTCCTCAAATAATAAGTCCCAGTGTTTGTTTTGTGACCAAATTGAAGATAAAGGCAGTTTGTATGTCTTACTAAATTCTTCAGGATTATGGATTTAACCCAGTGGTGCCCAACTTTTTGCCCCTGAGGACACTTGAAATTCTGACAGTGTGTTTTGGGTGCAGCCACAAAATAGGCTGTTGTAAAATGGCTGCTGCAGGAGGTGGAGCCAGTCACAAAACCGCTGCTGTAGGTTACCCTCAGTCCCACACTGAGGATCCCTGTGCTTTGGTCGCTGCTGTTAACAAAGCAACATTTTTAAAACATCTGCAGACTAAATCAACTCCCTAGAGCAGTGGTTCTCAACCTTCCTAATGACGTGACCCTTTAATATAGTTCCTCATGTTGTGGTGACCCCCAACCATAAAATTATTTGTGTCTCGGTTCCTAAGACCATCGGAAATATGTGTTTTCCGATGGTCTTAAGCGACCCCTGTGAAAGGGTCATTCGACCCACAAAGGGGTCGTGACCCACAGGTTGAGAACCACTGCTAGAGGTCCATAAGATACCTTTCTTGGCAGAAGCCCCTCCTGACCCCTCCCATTTTCTAAAATAACTCAGCAGATCCCAGGCAAAGTGTTCTTGGGCACCATGGTGACCACAGGCACCCCCTCTGCAACTCAGGCTTTGGCTAGTTCTCAGCGCTGGGCTAGTTGTTGTATTACCCCAGGAAGGCTAGACACTCTGGCTCACTTGAGACAGAATACAAAACTATGGTTTATTTTAGCTATAGTTTATGAAAATGGAATTCTGCTCAGCTTCAGGTGATCACTTAAATCCTGTGTTGCCTAAAGAAATACTTTTCATTATCTTTTCCTGGCCAGGATTAAGCTAGGATGTCTTCATTCATACATCATATGAAACCACAAGTTCTTACCGTGTGTTTTAAGTGTTAATTAATTGTGTTAATTAAAATCACACAATTAAGACTGTTGTTTAAAAACAACAACTTCAAATACATTTTCAGGCCTGGTTAGGTATACTTTAACTAACCATAGTGGAGCAGATAAATTCGCTAGCCTTAATTAGTGAAATTAGATAATGATTTGCATTTTATCTGAACTAAACCTCTTGCCCTCTGTTCCCAGAGAGAGAGAGAGAGAGAGAGAGAGAGAGAGAGAGATCATAATCATTGTCAACCAGAACTCAGTCATTCCAAGTTGGAACATAATTTATTCCTTGTAGATGAGTTTAGAACTGCAACCTTCATTTGTTTTACTTCAAATATTTGCAGCCTCCACCCCCTTGGGTCTATAACATGGCTGATGGGCAACATATTAGACTTAAAATGAGTTTGTGATGTGACTGTAAAACAAGACTTTATATATTCACTTTAGAGTGAGGAACTGAGCTCATTTTTTCACCCAGGTGCTGTGATATCGCCAGGTGCTGGCACATAGTCAAGGTCAAAAACAAAATACAATGCTGGGTTGCTTTTTAATCCTTTTTGATTTTGATTACTTTGCTACAAGTTTATGTTCCAATCAGGAAAAAATGTGATCTTGGTACTATAGTTTATCTATAAAGTCTGAGTCTGACAGTGTCAAAATCTAATATTCCCCATCAGTTAGCAAGGTCGTAAAATCAAATTGGGACATGCAGATACCAACAGTTGATTATATCACTTATTTAAGCTATTGACCAAAAGAAAAAAATGTTTACTGCAAAGAGACAAGGAAAAACCTGGGGCTGTATATTTTTTATGTAGGTGAAGCTCTTTTCCCTCACCTTCTACTTATTGCCTGGCGGAGGGGTCCCAACCAAGTCTGCTTTACAGATAAATGTGGGCATTGATCGCTAGGTATCAAGGTCTCCTTTTCCTCAGGCCATTTTGTGTTGCCCCTAAGACTGTGTTCCATACTTAAGGGAACTAACAGAACAAGCTTTATTGCTAAGACTTTGGTGACTGAACCCATTAGCCTTGTCCCAGCTTTGTATCTCTAGGCCCTGACAGCTTTCCTCATATGTGCTTCATCCCTGATTTCCATCTTTTGTTTCTAGGGGAAAGCCCCATATTGAAATCATATCCCTGCTGAGCTCCCTCTCCAGTCTCCACTCTCCCCGGGCATGGCCCTTGAATGTCCTCAAATGTCCTAAGTTAGTAACCGTAGCTTGCACAAGGCATAAATAAGGCCTTGTAACTGACCCTTCTGAGCACCAGTACCCCCCTTTCTAAGTGCTGTCCCCTCTGCTTTTAATGGGGGGACAGCTGTGCAAAGTGCCATGTCACCAAGGCTGGTTGTGTCTCAGCTGAAAAAAAATATGTGTGTGCCTTCTTTGTGTGCTCTGACCCTCAGTAGCAGTATTTGCATATGACATTACAAAATGACAGGTTTAAAAATATTCTTGTGTCAGTTGAGAGAACTCAGTGATCAGTAGCTTGTGAATGAGTAAAGTCCTGAGGATGAAAATATGAGCCAGTCTTTGAATTTTATATTGGATGCAAGACATGTTGAGCACACCTTTGTTAACAGAATGCCATAAATGGAACTTACGCACTTAATAGCAATCATCTGACATTTTTAAATTCTCGTCAGTACTATGAGCGGTCTGTGTATGTGTTTCAGGGGTAAGTTCTGCAATGTAGCTTTTGAAAGAGGATGAGTTGTGTTAAATAAACATGTTTGTTTTGTATTTTGCTGCATGAGGAAGGAATCTGCTGAGAGTAGTAGAGCTCTTTTGGAGATAGCCTCTGGGACAAACCATGTTGGTGGTGTCCGGTAAATAGGAGCTCAGCATGAAAGCTTTGAGTTTTTTTCCCCTTCTCATTCTCTGCTTGTTAAAAATATTGTTTTACGGTGACCCCTGTAGACTGGGTGTAAGCAGCCCTGGCCTAGGAAATAGTTGTGAGGCAGTCCTGTTTTGAACTGGGATTTCCACCATCAATAGGAATCCAGTTATTCTGAAAATAGAGGAGAAATACGTCTTCTAAATCCATGGTGATAGGAAAAAGGTTTATAAAAGGAAATAATTGTCAAAAACTGTATAAGGTCCTTCTTGCTCTGTTGCTACTGATACAGATGCTATATTACAGTTTAATTGCCTACTGAAGTATCTGCTTAGCTCTTGAAATAAATGTTAAGGTCAATGGGGAAAGATAGAAATTGTAGGTTTGTGTTTTTTTCCCTTTCCTGATTCTAAAGTTTAATCATGCACCATTTCAAGCTTTTAGAAAGATGTAGGTCTACAGGAAGTTTGTCACACTTGCTACTGTGTAGGAAACTATCTTTCTTATAATCATGCACTGAAATTAAAGGATGTTTTATATGGTACGAAACTCTGACCGTGCTTCCATTTTTATCCTTTCGTTGCATCCATAATTCAGTCCTATACGGCTAACAATTAAGCCATCTCGGTGACTACCATAATGTGTGCGTCTACATGCATCCAAGATCGCTAACATTGTAGCATTATTACAATCTTCTGGATAGAAAGAGTATATTCATTAAAAAGGACAGATTGTCAGCTCAGTTCCAGATCACAATGGATGCATATTTAAATGTTTAGTTAAATTTATTTTGTGCAACAGCTAGGAAGAAAGTGTCAGTCTTCTGTTAGAAAAATGTTCAACAAGACAAAGAAGAAAACATGGAGGTCCGTTAATGTAGCAAACAAGCTTGATTTATTATAACGAAGGCCTCAACTTCTCACAGTGACACAGTCTTTCTGAAACAAATTTGAAAAGCAACAAAGCTAAACCATGTAAGTTTAAAAAATACACTGGCAGATTTAGCAGAATCTGGCAAATAAAAATGTTTTCACTTTCCCACAGAAGCTATATAATGAAACCCAAAAAGTGGAGTGAATGGTACAACAAAGCTTCTCATATTCTGTTTGATCAAAGTCTGTGACTTTTTACAGTTGAGAGACCCACACAGCTTCAGAGCAAAAGTTCAGCAAGAGCCGGTATAACAAAGGCTGTTTGCATAACTGAAAATATACAGCTTAACATTACTTTAAATTAATAGGTTGGTGAATAATCCGTAACATTTCTGCAGACCAAGCACAGGTTGCTGTGTGTCCTTTGTTAGGAAGTGTCACACATGAAGTCTTGCAATAAGTAATAAACACCTGTAGCAGCTCTCAGTGCAGCTGTTTTGGTGCATTAGGTATAAATCTGTGTATATTTGCCCTTGAATTACTGATGACTCTTTACCACTCATGTTTTTATTTCTGTGAAGCATCTGTGAGAAGCTCTTTAATCCCAATATTTTCTTGCCATTCCTTGTACACATGGGTTATTCTAGCATCACACCTACCCCTCCTGTATACCTTAATATGTAAATATTCCATTGTTGCCGAGAGACTAGGAGAGGGGGAGTGGACCATGTCTCTGAGCCTTTGGAAGAAGGCTAGGAGAAAAATCAAATAGCCATATAATGTAGTATGTCCTTCAGCAGATACATAAGATACCGATACTTTTGTAGTTGTGCTGGTCGACATTGGCTCCTGTGACATGTATATTGCACTGTAACTTGATAGTTTTTTACCTTGGTGGAAACATCAGTCTACACAAACACACACATTTGCCATGTGAACTGATTACTACTGTTATTTGCCATCTACAACTTAACTTACGGGGCATTAGATATGACTAAGATAACTTATGTAAGATGAACCATGTACGGGCAGCATATGTATTTATTTTGAACGAACTGCATAGGCTGAGAAACCATGAGTAGTTTCCTGTTCTGTGTGTTTGTTTAAAAATGTTTATATATATTTTTCCTGCACAGTTACCTGTATTAAGGAAAAGGGCCAGTTGAGAAGTTTGCTGTGATTCTTTAAAAAGGTGGGGATTCAAACCTTTGGACCAAATCTATCTTTGCTGACAGAAAACTGCCCTTGGATTGGATTTAGATAGCATTTTCAGAGGATCTCACCTAATTCTCTTCCGTACTACAGCCTATGTCCCACAATTGTACAATGGCGGGCCGGCCGGACTCGGCCCCTGAGGCTCTCCAGCGGTGCTTGGAGACTGTGGCTGGTTGGTTAAGAACTACCAAGTTGAAACTGAATCCAGCAAAGATGGAGGTCCTGTGGATAGGTCACGGGGAGATGGCGGCCAACTTTAGTCTGCCTGTTCTGGATGGCGAGGCCTTACATCTGGCCTTGTCGGTGACCAGTCTGGGGGTGATTCTGGACTCTAGGGTTTCCCTGGATGCCCAGGTCGCCAAAACAGCCCAGACTGCACTTTACCATCTTCGCCAGGCAAGGCAGTTGGCTCCTTATCTCTCCCGTTCTGATCTGGTCACGGTGATCCATGCAACGGTCACCTCCAGATTAGATTATTGTAACTCACTCTACGCTGGCCTGCCCTTGAACCTAATCTGGACCTAATCTGGAAGCTGATACTCATTTAGCATGCAGCCGCAAGGCTCCTAGTTGGAGCCTTGAGTAGGGACCACATAACACCTGTCCTTTTCCATCTCCATTGGCTGCCTATTAAGTACAGAGTTATTTTCAAGGTATTGGCTTTGCCTTCAAGGCCATGAGTGGTCTCAGACCCACATACCTTAGGGACCATCTCTCCCCATACTGCCCTAGAAAGGCCCTCCGTTCTTCAGAGGGGAACCTCCTGGAAATCCCTGGCCTGAAAACTATCCAGCTGACCTCGACAAGGGCCAGGGCCTCTTCAGTCCAGGCCCCTACCTGGTGGAATATGCTCTCAACTGAGATTAGGGCCCTGTGGGACTTGGGGCGATTCTGCACACGAGTAAAATAGGTTCGACCCAGTTCCCTGAGCAGGGTACTAACCTAGGTCGAAGCCATTGTTGTTCCCCACTGCAACCAGCTTGATCCCAGCTCGGAGGGCGGAATCATCCTGTGCCTCTTCGCCACTCCGTTCCGATTGGCTACTGTTCTACGGCCATGTTCCGTCTATCCCCACACACATTATAAAAAACTGCCACAGGAATGGAGGTGGCGTTTTTTGATTGGCCGCTTATATTGGTACGTGGAAATTATGCGCTGTTTGTGCAACCAGCCATCGCTTTGAATGCAAGAAAGAACAGGGGGGAAAATTAGACGTGATTTTCGCCATGGTGGTTCTCCAGCTGTACGCATGCCTGAAACACTCAGCTGTGATTGGCTGAATGGGGGACTCCTGGCACCAGAGATTCCGCACTTTACTGGAATCGAGCTGAGTTCGAGCATGGTTCCCTGAAAAAGTAGTAGTTCCCAACTGAAGTCGGAAATTTGACCGTTACACAGGGCGAAGCTGGTACAAAACCACGTCAATCCCAGTGGTTGTGTGGAGCACTTAGGTCGAACGCAGCTCGAACTTAGGTCGCTAACGCAAGTGCGGAATTGACCTTGGATAGTTTCCATAGGGCTTGTAAAATGGAGCTATTCCACCGGGCTTTCCCTGATGGCCCGCCACGTTAACATATTTTTCTGGCTTCCAGAGGGGGTGGGGAGGGACATACTAAGTTTTGTAAGTTGCCATCTGGGGTTGGGTTTTTAATGCTGATTGTTTGACTGTTTTAAAATATTTATTGTGATTTTGTTGTGTTTGTTTTAAACTGTTGTTGCCACCCTGGGGAAGGGCAGGGTACAAATTTATGAATAAATAAATAAATAAATAAATCCACACATAGCCTTTTTTAGTAGTCAAGGGAGATCCTCTCCTCTCTTTTCCAGCAGTGGAAATGGTGGCTGGATCCAACCCCTTTTAAATCTTTGGTGAACTTGTTTTCTGAAAGTTGATGAGAGTCACGTAGCTAGTTTGTGCTCAGCGACATTTGGACCCTTTGCTTGCTTCTAACTTTAGTTTGCTGCTTTTTTAAACATTGAAATTGACATGCCCTGTCAGACTTACTCTTGCAGACTGGAATTTAGGAACAGTATATCTAACTGGGTGTGTTCTATAGCCTGAGGATTGTTCCTTCAACTTAGACAGTCAGGAGTTTTAGAATTGTTTTGTCTTCTTCACCTCCCTTCTACTTCCTTCAGCATGAGCACTGAAAGGGAAAATATAAGACTGCTGTTTCCACCCATAAATGAAGGCAAGTTGAAAATCACAAGTAAAGCAATCCTTAGTTCTGAAATTGTAATGCATTTGCATATTTGAGTGTGGTTGCTCAGTGTGACTACATTTCTCTGTGTGCCAGAAGAAGCAATAAATGAGCAGAGGCTGAGGAACAAGGATACGATTCCTGTAGTGGAACTACATGGGTGATACGGAACTGCTGTGGGAGCTTGTGGTTTATTTTTCTGCCAGAAATTGCTACGACAGACATTTTTCCTGTAACTGCAGAGACAAAGACAAGAATGGTGTGAGCACTGTGGTGGAAAGTGCCCTCAAATCACAGCTGACAGGGCGACCCTGTACGGTTTTCAAGGCATCAGACACTCGAAGGTGGTTTGCCACTGCCTGGCCCTCTCCGTAAAACCAAAATAAAACGTTCTGAGGCAGGAATTAAAATGTTTCCTCTGAGAAGTCCTGCATGGTTTTTAGCCCAAAACATTTTATTTTCACCCCTGATTTTAGCTATTCCTTTTGGGAAAAAGTTTTGATGCAAGCTATTGCCATTTTAATTGCTCATGAAGAACACACAATATTTTTTCTTAAGGGGACATTTTCGGTAGCATTTTGTAGCTATACGAATTTATTTTGCTCTGATGGTATGTAGATGAACACTGCTAACAGGAAACCACAAGTTTCCCAGGATTGGATCCCACCGATTTTTTCTGGGAAGTACATTCCTGCTGTGTAAGGTGGTTTCCTTGATGCAAGAGGCTAGTGGGAGAGTGCCTGTCATTAGGGCAGGGACCTTGTGCCAGGTAGACATGCTACCTTTAAAGTGATAGATTCATAGAATTCAGTGCCTTGAGTCTCTGGGTCAAAAAACAGCCAAAGAAGAAGAAAAGTGTGGATTTATACCCCACTTTCTCTCCTGTAAGGAGACTCAAAGTGGCTTACAAACTCTTTTCCCTTCCTCTCCCCACAACAAACATTTTGTGAGGTAGGTGGTGCTGACAGAGTTCTCAAGATCCCTGACTAGCCCAAGATCACCCAGAAGGCTTCATGTGGAAAATAGGGAATCAAACCTGGTTCTTTAGATTAGAGTCCCTTTGCTCTTAACCGCTACACCACACTGGCTCTCCCTTGCCCTCTATGTTCTTTTGGCTCATCAGATGAGTACACAATTGTGTACTTGGCAATTTCCATTAAAAGGAATAAAGTTGCTCCCAGTCCACTGACAGCATAAAAGAAAAAAATGCTTGAATATGCTGTAGTGTTTTTTTTTCAGTTATTTTCATTGCCAGAAAACTTCCTAATTAATTATAGTCTTAAATATTATTAATGGTGAATTAAATACATAATCATCACAAAGCAAGTCATATATTCAATTAATTGTACAATGAATCCTGGCAATGAACAAAAAATTATCCTAAGAAATGTATTCACAAATCTGTACTTAGTATGAATTAGCACAAGGCAAGCGGTTCCTCTGCTCCTTGACCAGAGAGCCACCCAAACTGAAAAGCTCTCAGAATTACTGAATTAATGATACGACTACAGTCTGCTTGCTCTGCTTCGATTCCTGTGTGCTTTTATTTCCCAAATCTTGTTTTAGCAATACAGAGAGGGCTGTGTATTGTAAGAGTTTCATACTTTTGCTTAACCAGTTATGATTTTTAAAAAATCTGTCTGGAATTCTTCGCTTGATTCGTTACCCATCATCTACTGTTTAAAAAAAAAGCCGAGTACATCAGAGTGGTGATAAGGGTAGAGTGTGTGCACTGCTTATGCCTCTGCAATTTTGCGTTTAATAGCTGTGCCTTTCTGCTTTACCTTAATTTCACAAAGGATTGGGAATAGGAAAAGTTCAGCCTTTGTCATCTCATTTCAACTAAAAGCAAGACATTTTCATCATTTTCAGCCAGCGTGATGTAGTGGTTAAGAGCAGGTGGGTTCTAATCTGGAGAACTGGGTTTGATTCCCCACTCCTCTACCCGAGTGGCAGAGGTTTATCTGGTGAACCAGATGTGTTTCTGCACTCCTTCATTCCTGCTGGGTGATCTTGGCTTAGTCACAGTTCTTTGAAACTCTCTTAGCCCCACCTACCTCACAAGGTGTCTGTTGTGGGGAGAGGAAGGGAAAGGATCTTGTAAGCCACCTTGAGTCTCCTTACAGGAGAGAAAGGTGGGATATAAATCCAAACTCCTCCCCCTTCCTCCTCCTCCTCCCCTTCCTCCTCCTCCTTCTCATCTGTGACTTTTGTTTCAAAGTGCAAGGATTTACCCGAACAAGCATTCCTGGAGCATGCTTTCCCCCTCATGTATTATTACTCCCTACAATCAGGAAATTAAAATCCATTGTCAGAGGGAGGTAGGGGCATGCTTGCCTATGTTTGACATGTGGAGGGTTAGTACCGTTTTTGTAATGACCTAAAAGCAAATGATCAACAGATATAATGGCACTTGGATTAGGAAGTTTGGTTGATTTGGGGGAAAATGCATGAACTGTTTTTTTAAAAAAATATATAGGTGTTTTATATGCTGCTATTATTAAGAATTGCTTGAGATTAGAGGTCTAAGAAAAGCATGTGCTTTCACGAAAAGTAGGCAAAATTTGGAAAGCATCCCATATTTTATCATTGCTTAGTTCCAACTGAACAGTTCAAAGAAGGTGGTTTTAGATGGGATGCTGCTGCGACGAAGGGGAATCCGGTGTAATAACTTCTTTCTCCTTCTTCCACTCTCTCCTCTACTGCGAGAGAAGTGAGGTGACTTTATCTGATACTCCCTCTTCGCTGCTGTGTTCCATAAATATTTTATTTCCCCAAAACTCTTTTCAAGAGCTATGTAGTGTAATAGTTTTATGCAAGACAGGCTGCAGGGTAAGACAGTAATTCCTATGTGCTTGTAGACAGATATAGCATGCTTTGTTGTTTGAATGCCTGATTTTGTTCATGATTGATATGGAAGATGTCAGTGTCAAGGAGGAAAGCATGTTTAATTTGGTGTCCAGATCTGCTGAAAACTCTTAATGCACCTAAAAGCTGCAGACATTTGGATTTGTCATAAATCAGCTTCTCTCCTCTTTCTTTCATACTTTCATTTGTTCATTCTTTCATACTTTTATTGAACATTCAGCTTGATGAGCAACTTAATTGAGGTCGAAAGCTTGCATACTGTTTTGTGGTATTTTGGTAAGCCTTAATAACTCCTATTAAGTGGCTTCTGTTTTGGGAATTTGTGGACCACTTCTACTGGAGGCGGGGGACATCTTGATGGGTGTTTTCCAACTGGATCTCAGGGAAGCAGGAACTAGAATTCTGTCACTTCCTGTAGACCGGTTATTTCACCCAGACTTCCAGTAACGCTTCCTGTTTATCCAAGGGGAAAGCAGCAGCACTTCTCAGAGCTCCTGCTTCACTTTTTTTCAACTTCCATAGAATTCCTCTTCTCAATTTTTCCTCAACTCCTACCCAACACCTTTTACTGCTTACCACTTTCTACAACCAGGAGGTCTTTTTTCCTTGGTGAAAACCGGGATAACCTCCTTCTCCTCCCCCCCCTCTACTTCCCCCCCCCCTCTGGGAAATGGAGGCCACGCACTTTTTCTCCTCCTATAGGGAGACCTTCTCGCTCTCCTCTGCTGAGAGGACGAGGCCTCTCTTACCTCAGCCCACCCACTGGGGTGCAGTTTAGACGCACCAAGCTGTAGGTGGCAAGGTGTCTGCTAAGACGGGTGGGAGGCCGGCAAGAAAAGGTGCGCCAAGAGCCTCTGCGGTCCCATGGGCGCCTGCCGCTGGAGAGGAAAAGGCTGCTGAGCACCTCCGCCCCTACAGGGACGGGATCGAGGCGGAGCTTCCCGGACCTGGGCTGGGGAACGCATCAAGGCAACGAAGCGACGGGACTCCGAGGCGCTGGGCCGGGAGACCGCTCTCAGCCCGGCCTAGACAACCCAGGCCGCTGCAGAGGAGGAGGAGGAGATCGCCAGCTCCCCGGAGAGGGTCAGCTGGAGGGCGGATTCTGCTGCAGCCATCTACTTCACCTGATGCAACAGCCAGGCAAGATCAGCGACGTGTGGGGGTAGACTGGCTCAACTCTCAACCTTGTCCCCTTCCCAGCCCCTGCAGGAGGCTGGCAACAGGCCTCACCAGAACAATTAGTGGAAATGTTCAGTAAGAGGATGAGGAGGAACAGATACTCACCACAGAACCCATCATAGAAGGGCTAGATCCATCTCTGTTTCATTCTTCCCCTCACCCACCTCAGATCCAGAGAGGGACTAGGTCGCCCTTCCCCTGTCCCTTCCATACGTCTCGGCCATGCCAGTGAAGGGGAATGTGAAAATCCTGACCATTTCTCTGAGCCAGAGGGGAAATCCCCAGCCAACCCACTGGACCCAATACACAGATTTTTCAAGGTGGAGGATGCTACCCCTCTCATCAGCTACAGCAAGGCTATCAGCCACTTTGAACTAAAAGATCCTGAAGACGCAGTGATTCTTCTAAGCTGCACCTTCCCTCTTCCTCAGAACCCATTAAAGGTGTCCCCAGAGGCAAGACTGAGATTTTCCAGATGATGACCAAGTCAAAACTCCTCCCACCACAGAATATTTCGAAAAGAGGATGAAAGAGCGGCTCAACCCTCTCCGCGCGGTTTTCCCCGCCAATTTCAAGAAACTCTCTCTATACTCACTCCACTCATCTACAGCTCCTGCAGGTACTCCCCAGGTGGACGCCTCCCGTAGCCTCTCTTCAGTCAGGAGGATTAGTCTCCCCAAGATGGGGACTCTGATCCACAAGACCCATTAGACAAAGAGTGGACATCATACTAAAAAAGGTTTCACGAACTCGGCCACAACAGCCAAAATCTGGCTTCCCTCAGCCACCAGCCAGAGCTGCATCGTGATGGACAGAGGGTTCTCGAACTCATTCCACCTGCCCAACAGGGGATCATCAGGGAAGGAGTAGAGAGGACTCTCCCACCATTTCCCCTTCCTAGCACTCCAATTTTGATGCCTCTTGATCTAATTCCTCCTCATTTCAGCCATGGCTTCTGTTCCCAGGCTTCTGGCCTGCCACTTCTGCAAGCTTTGACTCACCTAAACAACTCATTTCTGGTTTTCTTTCAAGGCTCTCTTCGGCCAGGAATTAGGAACGCATCCTAGTGGAAACCGATCGCCAAGTATAGGCATATGCCTCCACTCCTACAGGGCGACCACAACTCCTCCAAGACCGTTCCACCTTTCGCTCTACAGAACACTGCAGAGATTCCTAAGGAGGCCGAGATGGTACCACAACAAGGGTTTCAAGACGTACTCAATAACAACAACACCAACTCTAACAACAACTTCAATCATTCCTTTCGCCCCCACTCCAAACAAGGTAAACCTTTCTCGGAGCTGACCGCCTAACAACTCTGACTATGTTCCTCCAGTAGGCGTCATTTCATCTCTTTCTAACACCAGTGGACGGCGAATGCGGATCGTTGGACAAAGGAAATAATTCCAAACAGGGTAACGCTATAGAATCTGAGAAGATCCCTCCTCTCGACTCCGAAGCGTCGTAGTCAACTCTGCAACCTCATCAAGGCCAGAGAACGAGCTGGCCATTCAACATCTGTTGGACCATCAAGGCTATCGAGAGCCAGTACCCAAGCAGGAAAGAGATCCTCGGGCATATTTTCAATATTCTTCACCGCTCCCAAAAGGAACGGAGACTGGCTTAGCAATACTAAACTTGAGGTTCGGCTAACCAACACATAAGACTTTCACCGGGTTCCGATGGAACCTCCACTGGACAACTCAAAACCTTGCCTAGGGACTTCCTCTACCCTCTGACCTCACAGGAAAGGACACTTCCATGTACTCACAAACCCAGCCCATCGGAAATTCCTTCGGCTTCTAGTGCAGGCTAGGACCAATTTCAATTCAGGGCTCTTACCATTTGGACTCTCACACTGCCTAGAGGTTCTCCAAGGTCCCTCCTGGCCCTATCACCCTCCTCAGACAACAGTCAGTCCACACTCCATCCTTACTTGGACGATATTCTGATCCGGGTCCAAATCCCACTAACAAGCTACTTCGGATCGTAGCCAGGGACTCAGGGTAACCTTCAGCTACACGGCTCTTGTAAACCCCACATCTCCTCCCAACACCTGTCCCTAAATGGACTACAACAAACCTCACAGACCAGAACTTCATTTGCCTCCCAACATTGCACTGCCCACAAGCATGCAACAAGAAGGACCTTCAGCACTCTAAAGGGTCCCAACATCCCAGTCTGGAAGCATTCCAATGTCCTGCAGCAGCCCTATTTGCCCCACCAGCCTGACATCTCCTATGCAGACAGCCTTGCAGGGATGGGGGAGCCACATTACAGAACCACCTGTACAGGGTCAGTGGACCAAAGAACAATCGCCTTTCCTATCAATGTTCTAGAGACCAAGGCCATCTTCCTAGCCCTACAACACTTCCAACCCAGGATTCAAGGGAAACACATTCTGATCCGACGGACAACACGCCTGCCAAAAGCATACATAAACAATCATATGCTCAAGCGCTTCCTCCCATCTACATCGGGAGGCGTATGCAAATCGACCTTGGGCAGAGTCACACCTGCAGTCAATCTCGGCCAACACATCCGGGACAACTTCAACGCCACAGCTGTGGGACTGGTTGAGCTGCCCAGTCTCTGGAGGTCAATGGCAACTCAAAACCAACCATCTACCAATTTATGTTCCAGAATCTGGTGTACTCAGAAGTGGATCTGTTCTCACTTCGGGTCCACAACCTGCCAGATACCAACCTTCATATCGCTGGGCTTCCACCACCCAGAGGCTCTAGATGTGACGCCTAACAGCCCAATGGCTCCTGTTGCTCTCCCCTATGCCTTTTCCCCCCCCACGTATCATCCCAAGGTACTTCAAGTAGGCCAATTCAGGAAAGGCTCGGGTAATACTAGTAGCAACCCTACTGGCCGCTGGAGACCCATAAGTTTCCATAATAGTAGAGCTTGGTAACCTCTCCAGCCCTGACCCTACCGACTCAATAATCTATTACATGCTGTCACAGGGCTCAGTCCTTCACCCGACCTCCCCGGATGGTCTGGACTGACCGCATAGTCCTTGAACGAGAACTTGAGAGATAAGGGGTACTAGCTAGTGACGCCCACTCATCCCATACCCCGCAGGACTTCTACCAATAACATATACACTGTCGGAAGGCCTTCGTGGAGATGGTGCACCAAACACTCTGTTAACCCAGAATCACCGGACCTTCCCCAGGTTCTTCTCTTCCTCCAGGAGGGCTTTGAGAGCGGCCTTCGTAGGGCTACCACATTGAAACGCCAGGTAGCAGCTCTTCACCATCTGGTCCAATCCACTAATGGTGCCCAAATGTCAAACACCCGGACGTTATCAGATTCTCCTAAAAGGAGTCCTTCAGCTTCAACCACCAGCCATTCACCGATTCCATCCTGGCGCCTTCATCTAGTGCTCTTTGCTTTGACGCTCTTCACCCTAACCAATCCAGTCCATCCACATGAAGTGGCTACTTATTGAAGACTCTTTTCCTACTGGCCATAACCTCATAGTAAGAAGGGTTTTAACCTGCCCTATCAGTCAATAAAGACCTTTGCATTTTCACAAAGACCGTAGAAGCCCTGAGGAATTTGATCCGACCTTCGCTCCTGCAAGTTAGGGTCAACATTCCGACTCCAAATCCAGGACCATCATTGTTCCTAAATGCCCCAATCCATCCTGCACCCCAAAGAGCTAGTGGCATAATTCGATGTTCATTTCCTGCTAGTCTTCATCATAAGGTCGGAACCTGCATCGCAAGTCCAGCAACTCTATTCATCAACATTGCCCTCCTAACCTGGGGGGGACCCATGTCCAAGGTCAGCCATCAAATGCACACTCAAAGTCTGTATAATCGAGGCCTACAAATCAACCCATTCCACTAGGTATTACTGCACACTTCTACACGAATGGCCACCAACGCTGCCCTTAGAAGCCAGGCACTGTCTTTAGACATATGTAAGTGTTTGTCTCTGTATCCTCATCTCGTCCGCACTACAAACTGCATTCCATGGCAGCCGAGAGGCTACCTTTGGTAGAAGTGGGTGCTGGAACACACCATTGGGGACTGATACGTACCCTCCTAGGGGACACTGCTATATCTCATCAAGATCCTTCCAGTAGAACGGGTCCATTGGTTACTTAATACCAGAAGGTCCTTTCTACTGGACGGTGGGGACATCTTGGCCCTCCCTGGTCGGCCATCAGTCCTAATTGCTCTGTGCACAGTTCTAATGACATCTCACTAATTCAAATGGTTCTTGGGTTGAACTCTAAATGCCCTGCTTCTGTCCTGTTGGATCATTAACTGTTACTGTTACTTCCTATTGATCGAGTTCTCCCAGGTTGTGTTAAAAAAGGGAGAGCTTCCACTGCTTCATCAGGCGTCTACTGGAGATCTGGGTGGGCGCCAACCGGTCTACAGGAAGTGACAGAATTCTAGTTCCTGCTTCCCTGAGATCCAGTTGGAAAACACCCATCAAGATGTCCCCCTGCCGTCCAGTAGAAGGACCCTTCTCGGTAAGTAACCAATGGACCGTTTTTCAAATTTTGCCTTTAGTGGTGCAATGGCAAAAAGATTGTTTCCAAATGCAAATAGTAGACTTTTGTTTGGAATTTTGTTCAGAAAACTACATGTTTTTAATTTTTTTATTTCCCCAGTTATGTATATATACTTTAGTAGGATGGAATGCATCTCTTTGCTTCTTATTCTTTCTGTATAGGATATAGTTTCAACTTTGTTTAAGCAAGACTAACAATGAAATACTAAGAACTTTTGCGTGGGAATGAGCCCCATTTAATAGAACTGAATAGCACTCCCAATCAGCTTAGGATTTCTCTCTCAAATTGGAGTCCTAAGAACATTTTCCTGAGAATAAGACTCCTTGAATACAATGGAACTTTGGTCTGAACAGCAGCCTCAATCAAAGGGGGGGATCCACTCATGGGAGTAGTGCGCGGCTGTTCAGGTGGATGTACCCTGCCCGAGGCACTTGCCCTGGCAGAGGGGCGATTCCATCAACATGCAGCTGCTGTGACCCTCCCCAATACTGGAATGTGGTGCTGGATGCTGCATCAGCGTCCAGGGTCCTTCGACAGGTGTAACAGGGGCAGGCTGCAGTCATAGCCAGAGAGGAGCTGACATTAAGGCAGCATAAGTCCTTTCAATCCAGTGAGGGTTTCTTGGGGGGCTTTTTTTTTACTGTTCAAGCTTCCCCGTCTGCAAGGAAGCCTCCATGGGAGCAGTGGGGTGGTGCCGTAGCCTGCCACAGCTGAGTTTGGATGGACCTGTGCACCTGCTTGGGGGTATTCTATTAGATTTTATAAATAGGCCCAATAATCACAGTTATCACAGGATAAATAATCACAGGATAAAAATCTGATTTTTAAAATAAAAGGCCTTTTGCAGAGAAATATCTATCTAATGATAGTTTAAGTAGTTTTCAATTGAGGATATATTATAGTCCACTGGTTATTCATAATGAAATAAGGATTAGGTTTTAATTATGTAGCATGAGACTGTATATTAGGGTGCTGTGTGGTTTCTGGGCTGTATGGCCGTGTTCTAGCAGCATTCTTTCCTGACGTTTCGCCTGCATCTGTGGCTGGCATCTTCAGAGCCCGGAAACCACACAGCACCCCAGTGTTTCTGGCCATGAAAGCCTTCGACAATAGACTGTATATTCTTGCAATATTTAATTTTTTTGGGAAATGAATTCCATGATTAATTCACAATGTTATTCTCTTTCAGAGGTTTCTGTAAGATTATTTTGGGCAGTTTTTACATTTAGAAGATACTATCACAAATGCTCTGTTTTTGCAGTTCTCAAACTGAATTCGTGTCTGCAGAGATAATATGTCTCTTCTTCACATTAAAAATGTTATAAAATAAACATACAGCATTATGAAAAAGACATTAATCCCGTTCCTTTGCAAATCTATGAACACAGAATCAACCCCTTATTTCTAAAGTGCTAAGTTTCAAGAAGTTCAATGGATAGAAGATTTTTTAGTGTGAGGAGGGAGAGGTAAGCAGTAAAAAATGAATGTGAAATCATTGGAGCAGAATATTCCACAAGTCTTGGGATTTTTGTGTGTAGCGTCTGAGGTTTATAATTTTATTCTATCCCAGGAGCAGAAAATTTATAATGTTACAAACCAGGTGCTATGATGCCTGATGGAAGGCCGATAATGATAATGGGAACAGTTATGTAAATGAAAAGCCTCAGTAAAAGGTCAACTTTTTGAGTGAAGTTGAATGGCACTTCATTCAAAATACGGTAAAACTGTATACCTTTACTAAAATTAGTTTGAAAAAAATTGATTCCAGCTGTTGTATGAATAAGATTAAGTTTACTTTTTCCTCTGTTTTAAGAGTACATCTTTAAATAACTCTCCGTCTATATGTATTCCTCTTTTATTTTCCATAAGAAATCTTAATAGTACTGCTGTTTGCAATTCACAAAAACTTTTCTGGCACTGGAACGGTCACTTTTTGAGTTCTCTTTGTATACTCTCTATTGTTTTCTCTGTGCCTTCTTACATCAAAGCTTTAGCAATATGGAACAGTTTGTGTTTATGATAACTGTGTTACTTGTCCCAAAAATTGACATACAAGCAGCTTAGTTGACAGGAGAAAAAAGCTGGATCTAGTAAAATAACCATAAACCAATATGACAATAGGAGCTGTCTGCTTTGGTCCCAAAAGATCTCATGAACCGGAAGTAACATGTTGAGTTTTAAGGCTCCCCCATCAGGGATTCTAATTGCATCATCTTTTTCACTTGCTGTCTTGAAGCATGCTTACACTTTGTACAGTACTTCAATAGATTCACCCCACCCCACACGCACACACACCATTGCCTAGACACTAACTGGGTCTTTAATTTCTGGATGTTGTTTTTCTGTAGACCATTCTAGCATAAAACATTTTAAATTATCTTGCTTAATAGAATAAAACACTTAAAAATGGCTAAAAGCAATATTCAGGCTTCAAAAAACAGTAGTCCTCACAATTTTTTAACAAGTATTTCCTTCCTACACTTTGGCGGAAAAAAACCCTTCAATTTTTAGATCACCCTTTTCTTTTGTTTCTAAGTAGATTTGCAATTCAAAACTCATATCCCAATCACATGGTAATGCTTCTGATTTTTGGTGGTGGTGGCGGGGGGAACAGCATGATTAGGCCTTGCTTTTAATCAGCCGTTGCTTGATTCCAGATTGTCTTTTGCATAACCTGTCTCTGCAGATCAACTTTTGTGGTGCCTCAGTTTTAAGAGTGTTGCTTTTGGTGTGTGTGTGTGTGTGTGTGTGTGTGTTTACTCCTTGTCTACTTGATTTTTACTCCTCATCCTGGAGCAGCAACTTCGGACGGGCGTAAAAGTAATGCAGAATCAGCACTCACTGATTTTCTGTCAACAAGGAGGTTGTTGTTAGTACATAACAGGAAGGCGGCTGATTTGAAGGAGGGGATTAGCAGCCTCACTTGGCACTAACTTTCCGTTATGTCTTTTGATTAGAACACAATTCATTACTCCACAGTTCGTTCACAGTATAAACTGAAGGTGATGTGAAGAGTTCTGCTTTGTAGAAATTGCATAGATTGACTATCCTGGGGCTTAAGGACATCTAACATTGTCTTGAGCTTTACAGTGTAATCACAGGCATGTTTACTTACAAATATGTGTTGTTTTATTGAATGGGCTTTTCCCCAGGAAAAATGCTCTTAGGAATGCAGCCATGAAGAGGTTTGAACTCAGTTGGTGGTAGAAAGTGCCAGGAAGGCACAGGCAGCTTATGGTAGCCTCACAGGGTTTTCAGGACAAGAGATAAACAGTTTGCCACTGCCTGCATCTCCATAGTAGCCGGGACTTTCTTGGTAGTCTCTCATCCAAGTGCTGTCCGGTGCCAACACTGCTTATCTTTTGAGATCTGATGAGGTCCAGGTCAACTCATGTAGGGAATTCTGTGATTAAATGAATTTTTCCCTGCTTGCTCTAGTTTATGCCAAGGGGTTAGGGTTGTTTTTTTGTGTGGGGGGGTTGGGTTGTTTTTTTGCAAGCACTTAAAAATCACTTTTTAAATGTGTGGGTCTTTATGTGCTCTCTCTCTCTCTCTCTCTCTCTCTCTCTCTCTCTCTCTCTCTCTCTCTCTCTCTCTGACTGACTGACAATGCTGTGAAACCTTTACAAATAAGCAGCAGAAGTGTTATTTGCCTGTGATGAAATGTGTTTCATATTAGTGTTGGCTATTTGAAATTGCTGGTGCAGAATTTCTCAGCTTCTTTGGAATGGGGAAGCAAGTCTGTTGCACTGAAGGCAGAAGTTAGTACGCTCAAGGACGATTGGAACAATTAGCAGAATCCTCTTGACATTAATTCTATCCAATCATAAAAGGATGGCTTAGCCGTTGGGGAAGGCCGATCTGACCTGGACTGTTTAAAACTGTATGTTACAATCTTTGAAAGGTTGGTGGCACTCAGTCCGGGTGCATGTAATACAATTAAACACTTTTTTTATTTATAAGCAGGATATTATTAAAGCATTTTAAGTAGGGTTGTTAAAAACTCGCATTGCTCAGACTTTTAAAAATGTGCCTCTGACTTCTGAGTCTGTGGAAATAAATAGCATGACATTTACCAAAAGTTGATCAAGCCATATACTTGTGTTATTTTGTTACTCCTTTTAAAGGAATAAATGGTTGGTTTGAGCATGGATCATTAACACAGAAGGCAGTAATGTTATTGTTGCTTGGTTACCTAGTGTTGTACTCTGTACAGCTGAAATTGGGAGGATTAAGTGCACCAAACTGGGCACATAATGTAGCCCTTTTTTCCAAACTCTGTTTCTTCCTGTCCAAAAGTATATCCACAAAGACAGAAAGAAATGGGAAAACATTCCCACCCCCACCCCCACCTTACACACACTCTCACTCAGTTGTGGTGAGGGGAGCTTGTGTACGTGTGTGTAATCGTTTTAGAGAGAAAAATCATGTTTTCATCACAGGTATTTAGTTGTTTAAAAAGTTTTGCTGCAGTGCTGCCTGGGGTATGCTGCCCTATTTAAACAAAGTACAAGCTGACATTTTCAGTTTAGATGTATTTTTTAAAAGGTCTCATTCCATTCCTCCTTCAGCAAGGGATTGCTTCAAGGCGTTTAACGGATGGAAATTTGGTTTTTTTTCAACTGACATTTTGAGGGCTGAATGGTTTTTTGTGTTTATGACAGGACCTACTTTCCAGTTTGAGTACTTAGGGAGCAACCCCTCTTTGCCTACTGGAGCTAATCTTCTAAAGCCATCTGTGGCCATTTGCTTGATTCCTTCTATATGGATAAACTCAACAGGGTTCTGTTTTGCGACTGTCCCGATTGGCTGCTGTTCGCAAACCTTGCAGACAGAAGTTTGGCTGTGCTTTCACTAGGGTAGACAGGGAGGAATGTGGGCTGCGTCAGTTGGAGAAAAGGGAAGAATGCTGCCTTTGGGAATTCAGCAGGTTGTAATGTTTGTGGCTCTGCCCTGTCCAAAGCAGCGCAGTTGGCAAAAGCGGTGTGCAGGCCAAACTTATTCAGTTTCTTAAATTTACTGCTGATGCAACTATGGATGAGCTGACCCAGCTGCCACTCAGAGAGATTTTACAGTGAATGAAATTGTCTGAAAACTGGAGCACCCCCCCCCCAAGAATTGAATTTGAAGGAAAACTTCACATTTCATCTTGAAAAGTTTTATTGCAACTTATCAACTTTATATACGAATTGGAAAAGAGCAGTAAATCTCGCAACGGATAGTGGACAGTCTTTTCTAGTCATCTTTGGTCAGTTTCTTTTTCATGGCATGCTACTATTTAGGAAGTAATTTATAGGGGTGAGCAAAAAATTATGTAGGTTTTTTTTTTAGGTTTCGGTTTAATAAACATGAAAATTGCCAAACCCCCCTCGATGTTATGAATTATCAGCTTTTCGGGGGTTTTTTTTTTAAATCAGGTTATTTATCCTGAACCAGAAAAATCCAGATGCCTCTAGACTCTATGCGAGTCTGAGAGGCAGCAGGCGGTGCAGAACTGAACCCCCACTTCCTCCTGCCTCTAAGATTCAGCCTTCAGCTGTGGACACACCCTCTGATTTCTATGTGGACTTTAGAGGCAGTGCCTTCAGTTGAATTCAGTACCTGGCCAGTCAAAGTCCAGCACTGAAGTGTGCATGCTGCCTCTGATCTCCATGTGGAGGTTGTCTCACTTTCAGAGTGTACTCAACTATTTGGCTGCAGGTAAAGCACCTGAGCTGTATAAATCCAATACTCGATGGTGGGCTATTGTTTTTGCCACATTATCTGAAATCAGTAACTCTTGTGGTGTTCCAACAAATGGGAAACAAAGTATTTGGAGTCAGATGGTGATTGCATCTGTTATATTTTGGCAGATGTAAACCCAGAGAGTAGGGTGCCATCTTTTATGAACTTGTCAATTAAATTAAGGAACACATTTGTGCTTACCAACATTTAAAAATACATTTGTTAGTCCTGTTATTGCTTATGGAATTGAATACCGTGTTTTATCTTGTATGTTTTTATTTGGCTGTAACTCTTTTATTGATATGGTTTTGTGTTGTAGTGTTTAGGTCTGTGGCTATAACACTTAATAAATATTTTATTTACAGTTACATGAGGAGGTTGGAGATGGTGCCTTCAGTTCAGTACTGGCCCTCGCCATGCAGCTGGTCAGGAACAGGGGAGAGAGATTTTCTTTTTCCTAAGATGGTGGGCTGAAATGACCAGAAAAATGCCAAAATAATGGGCATTTTTCTAGATATGCTTTCTTGGGTTTCTTTTGTTGCCACCTTTTTTTTACAGGAGAAGCTAATCATACCCTCCCCCCCCCCAACCCACAACAAAATATTTTTCAGGATTTTTTTCAGTTTGGCTTTAGTTGAATGTTCATTCTTAGTTATTCAGCCATTTCAATATAACATTTTAGTGTATACCGAAAGTAAAAACTTTGTAAGTTACAGATTATAGATATATGCTGTACATGTGTTTCCTAAAGAGGATGTGCATTTGTTCTTCAATCTACATGTTGTTGATTCTTTTCTATTTTGTCACTCTTTCATCTACAAATTAAATACGGAGTCCTGTTGATTTAGTAGTTTTTTTTTAATTTTAGAGCACAATGGTTTTAGAATGGGATTCTGCTCACACAGAAGACTGTGTCTTCAGTTTAGCATCGTCAGCAGTTGGTCAGTAGATGCAACCTCAGTTAAAAATGTTGACAAGGGACAGGAGGAATTCTGTATTTCTGACATCGTGGATAGAGAGTCACACTAGAATCTGAGACACCAAGTTCAAATCTCCACTGTGCCGTGGAAGCTGGCTGGGTGACTTTGGGCTTGTCTTTCAGTTTCACAGTTGTGGAAAAATGGAGGAGAGGATAACAAAGACCATTCTAGGTCTCCATTGGTGATAGAAAAGTAGTATAAATGAAAAAAAAAAACCTTATAGGAAACATTCGTACAAGGTGGCATATAAAAGGAAGAGGTGATCTGTAGTCAGGAATGGGTTTCATTTCTAACATGGATTTTTGAAAACATCCTAGGTTTGTTTTTAGAAATTGTTCTTCAGTGACTTTGGGGTTTTGTTAGTTTTGCCCTGTTTTCTGGAACCCATGCTAGGTGATAACAAATCTGGAACATGAATGGTAAAGATAACAATTCATGACATAAGATTTATTTTAGTAATATGTTAGCTGCAAATAAAAAATCATCTGTCTTCATTTCAATTTGAAAAATTGTGATTGTGTATTATTTTTTGCTGTTTTTTGTTGCAACGGGGCATCTATTTGCTTCTTTATTATTGAAACTTACATTTTAATTTTGACTGGAATGCGAAGAGAATACTAACTTCAAGACTGTATTCTAGTTATTTTACCATAACTGTGATAACTCCTAGGGAGCTGTTCGCATAGGAGGCTCTGCTGCATCACAGCAGTGCCATCCTCGCTCCCCCCCAGCGGCACGAAGACGCCATTTTCCAACCTCGCTCCATGAGTGAGGTTGTTGAAAAGGGACTTCTTCCCGTCACCGCAGGGAAGCCGCCCCTTTCCCTGTCGCTTCCATTCACCTGCCATTCCAGCGTCGCTCTGGAGGACAGTGTCACCCTGGAGGACCCTCCAGGGGTCGGAAGGCAGCGTGGGTGGGTCCCTGCAGCCCTCCAGAGTGACGCTGGAGTGGCAGTTGAGTGGGGGAGGGCGACTGAAAGGCTGCTCTGTGCAGATCCACCTCTCCGGCTAGGGAGGGAGCCAGAACTGCTCGTTATGGTGGTGGAGAAGCGCTGCCACCGCCGTGTGGAAAGGGCCTTAGTGAACTTCTGGAATGAAATTTGAAGCCAGTTACCAGATCTCTGTACACTGGCTTCGTTCAGATGCTACAGCAAGGTAAAATTTAAGCTGTGATTGTACATAAACTTATTTGACTGCCATGCCAGTCATTTATATATTTACTTAATCTATGTTCAGGGTGGATTAAAAATTATAATTTTTATTTAAAAAATCAGATTGAAAAATTAAATTATTTTTTAAAAAAATAAAACACCTTTGGGGAAAAAATCTAACTACAGGTAGTTTTCTGTTTAAGAAACATTATAATCCAAAGGTTATTCACTATGAAATAAGGATTAGTTTTTAATTATGTATCATGAGGCTTTACATTCATGCGATGTAAATTTTTTTTTGTAAATGAATTCCATTAATCTATTCACAATAATATGCTCTACTAGAGGGTTCTGTAAGATTATTTTGGGCAGTTTTTCTATCTAAAAGGTATTATCCCAGTTGCTTGGTTTTGCTGTACTCCAAACTGTGATTTTTGTGTCTGCAGAGATTACATGCTGCTGCTTCACAGCAAAAATGTTATAAAATAAACAAGTTGAGAAAAAGACCTTAATCTCATTGTTTCTTTGCAAATCTTTATACACAGGATCATCCTGTTTCCCCTGAAGCACTAAGTTTCAAGAAGTTGAATTAATGAAAGATTGGAATAGATCTGTACAAGGAGCAAAGTGTGAGGAGGGAGGGGCAAGGAGTAAAAATGAAAATGAAACCTTTTGATCAGAATACTCAACAAGTCTTGGGATCTTTGTGTGTATCGCCTGAGGTTTATCATATTATTCTCTCCCTGGGGAAGAAAACCTACAATAGTAGCAGGTCATAAAAGAGACCCAGTTTGGGCATATTTCAATGAAGTTCCTCTACCCATCATTAAGACAGGCATAGAACCAAAATGGAAGCACTGCAGCAAAGACTTGCGAGGCCTGGTGACGCAAATGAAGCAACATAATGAGAAGTACTGTTAAGTAGAAAGCCATAATTTAAATCTAGTCTGACTAGTCATTTACATTTTGATTTAAATCAGTTTAATTAAATCCTTCCTAATTTATATCCTGGCTTTCTCCCTGATGGGATCCCAGAGCAGCTAATATAATTCTTCTCACCCTTGTTTTATCCTCACAAGCACCCTGTGAGGTTGGTTAGACTAACAGTATGTCATTGGTCAGGGCCACCCAGCAAGCTTCCCTGACTCTGTGGGGATTTGTACCTGTGGCTCCCTTCTTAGCACAGCACACTTACCACTGCCTTGTCCTGGCACTCTCTCCTTGCACCTCCTTTGTCTTGTCACACAAAACTAGTTGAAAACATCTTAACTTTTTATTTTATTTTATTTTTATTTATTTATCAGTCTTATATACCGCCCAATCCCCGAAGGGCTCTGGGCGGTTAACAACATAAAATTTCAGATACATATAGACTGTAAATAATTTAAATTAGATTTAAAATGCAGCAAATAATAAACAATAAACAATAAACAATGCCTGCAATTCCTATTAGACCCTCCCAGGAGGGGAGAAAAGCATGGGTCACATAGATAGTAATAGGCCCAAACATAGGAGGGTGAAGGGGGCGGCGCACGATCAATGGCTGGACACTCCAAAGGCCCGGTGGAACAACTCCGTCTTGCAGGCCCTCGCGGAACTCCGCAAGGTCCCGCAGAGCCCGGACAGCTGGAGGAAGAGTATTCCTGAGGCAGGGGCCAGGACTGTAAAAGTCCTGGCCCGAGTGGAAAACCAGCCGCATGTTGAGGGGCCAGGGACTGCCAGCAAATTGGCCTCTGCTGAGCGCAGAGGCCTAGTAAGACATATGGCGTAATCACGGTCCCGAGGTATGAGGGTCCCAGGCGGCGTGGGCCCAACAAGGTAAGCACCCATGCAGCAGAGACAATCCGGAATTCAGCAGGGAGCCAGTGCAAGCGACACAGTATTGGTCGAATATGGTCACGGAAAGCGCCTCCACGTGAGCAGAAGCGGGCGGCTGCATTCTGGACCAGTTGTAGCTTCAGGATCAGCCTCAAGGGTAGGCCAGCGTAGAAGCCCGAGTTACAATAGTCCAACCTGGAGGTGACCGTTGCATGGATCACCGTGGCCAGGTCTGCGATGGGAGAGGAAGGGAGCCAGCCGCCCGGGCCTGTCGAAGATGGAAAAACGCCAACCGGGTTATATGGAGCCACCTGGGTCTCCATTGAAAGAGACGAATCCCAGGTGGACCCCCGGGCTGCAGACCGAGGGGGCCGGCGCCAATAAGGCCCCCTCCCACACCGGCTGACTGGAAAGTCCCCCCCTCCCCCCCGCGGTCAAGCCAGAGGATTTCCGTCTTCGATGGATTGAGTTTTAACCTGCTCTGTTGCAACCCAACCAGCAGCTGCCTGAACAGTGCTGGAGAGCTGCAGGAGTGATGGCAGCCCCCCCCTCCATCAACAGAATGAGCTGAGTGTCATCAGAAAGTACTGATGGCGGACCAGCCCAAAGCTCCGTACCAGCTGAGGCAGGGGTAGCATGTGGAGATATTAAATAACAGCGGGGACAATAAGCTCCCACAGGGGCCTCCACAATGGGGTAGGCACCACCGGGAGGCTTGGTCCCCACACCACACTTGCTGACTCCGATCCCGGAGGAGCGAGGCAATCCATTGAAGGACGGTGCCCCGCACCCCGGAAGCTGACCAGGCGATTAGGTCAAAAGGTCGTGATCGACCATATCAAGCGCTGCGGTCGAATCTAGCAATACCAACAGCGCCGATCCGCCTCGGTCAAGCTGCATACGAAGCGTATCTGTGGCGGCGACGAGGACAGTCTCCGTCCCATGCCCAGCTTGGAAGCCAGACTGGAAAGGGATCGAGCGCTGATGCGTCATCCAGGAAACCCTGAAGCTGCTCCAACACCACTCTCTCAATTACCATCCCCAGAAGGGAAAGATTCGGGACGGGGCGAGTGAGTGGCCAGATCGCCAAGGATCTAAGGATGGTCTTTTCAAGAGTGGAAGCGGGACCACTGCCTCCTTCCAACCCACCCGGAGAAGGCTCCTTGCTCAAGGGAGCCATTGATAATGCTTCAACAGGTAGGTCGTAGCTCACTCCCGGCAAAGCTTAACAAGCCAGGAGGGGCACGGATCCAGAGGACAGGTAGTAGGTCTAACAGCAGCCAAGGCCCTGTCAACAGCGGCTTCGGAGAGCAGGGAAAACTGGGCAAAACATGGGCCTGAAGATGGCAAGGCAGCCTCCAGTTCACTAATTGTAGACGAAGTGTGGGGAAGGTCCTGGCGGAATTGATGTGATTTTATCCGCATAAAAAGCTCATGAATGCCTCACAGCTAATAATAGTCGGTGAGAATTTATAGAACCCTCCGACAAGGAGAGTCCAAAGACCGAATCACCTGAAACAATTGTGCCGAGCGAGAGCCAGCGGATGCTGAGAGGAGAAGAAGAAAGCCCTCTTCGCCTCTTGCGTCGCCATCTGCTTAGGCCTTCATAAACGTCCTATAAGATGTTCGCGCCACTTCGTCACGAGATTTCCTCCACGCTCGCTCCAGACGTCTGAGGCCCCGTTTCATATGGCGGAGCTCCACAGTATACCATGGGGCCCGCCGAGAACGGGGGCGCAGAGGACGCCGGGGGGCAACAACCTCGATGGCATCGGAGAGCCGGGAATTCCAATCCTCCACCTGCTCATCGAGTGTGCCGGCAGGTTCAGGATCCCGCAGAGCATTCAGGAAACCAATTGGATCCATAAGTCTCCGCGGGCGGGCATAAATCAGCCCGTCGCCTAGACAGGGTTGGCGCGGCAGGTCCATCCGAACCTTCAGGGCAAAATGGTCGGACCATGGCACTCTATCTATAGAGGATACGACCAAGTCAATCCCTGAACCGAAGACCAAATCCAGCGTGTGACCAGCCTCATGAGCGAGGCTGTAGAGTTTACTAAGGAGTATAGCCCAGTGTCGCCATGGATGACACCAGGTCCATCGCCGCCGCGATTGTGAGGCGGTATCGACATGGACGCTGAAGTCTCCAGGACAATAAGTCGAGGGAACCGCGAACGCCTAAAGTCAGCCACCACTTCCAGCAATCGTGGCAGGTCAGTCTCCCCAGGTGCACTAGGCGAACGGTACACCCAAAGCACGGCCACCCTCTCCCACGCCAACCACTCTAGGTACGCATTACCCATGCCGGGTGATCTCCTCGACAGGGACAGCCCTGAAGGGAATTGAATCACGGATGAACATCGCCACACCGCCTCTCCGGCCCTGAGTTCGAGCTCCGTGAAGACATCGCCAGTCCTGGTGGGCGCCGACCAGCCTAAGGCTTATCGGTCTCACCGCCACGCATCTGTGTTTTCGTGATGCAAGCCAGGTCCATCTGTTGATCTCCGAGATAGTCCCGGAGAACTGCGGTCTTATTATTGATGGACCTGGCATTGAACAACACCAGGGACGAAGCAGGGTATTTTCTCTGAACCCAACCACTCTCATTCCTCGGGATAGGACGGAGGTCAGAAGGCGAATAGCATAACCATATCTCGGCCCTCGGTTTCTATCATAAGGCCGCTACCATCAGTCATAATTACCCCGTCCCATTAACACTGGAATCCCTGGCCCCATGAGTGGTGCCCCCATCCCTCTATCTCCCCGCTACCAAATCACCCAGAACTCCACAACACGTGGGCCCAGGCTAGCCACTGATTCCACTAAAATTACTAACAATAATAAGCAAACTGGGCTAATCCAGCTGCATCTAATCTACACTGAGTTAGTACAAAACTAATCAAGGACTAAAACAACAATACTAACTAGACTAGACTAACATACTATAATAACCCTAACTCTAATCTAGTAGCTAATATTTAAAAATGAAAGGTGCCAAAACTAAGCACCTCAGCAAACCCCAGGAGAAGTGATAGAGGCTGAGGAGGGCACCAGCTAACAGCAGAGGGAGCTGCTGCCACCAGCTCCCTACAAAGATCACTCCTTGCTGCAAGGGACAAAATAATGGAAACAATCCACAGGTGGCAAGCGTGGGGCCCAATAATTCACCCGCCAAGCCAGCCTCCTGCGTGTTAGATGGTATATACACAGTATGTTCTTCAGACCACGACCTATATGGCCCTCTCACAGCCGGCCTGTCGTGGTTAGATACAGCCACCGTCCTATCAAGTACAGCAGACTGACTTGCTTCGGGCTGTATTGCTTGTCTTGTAGATAGCCACCACTCCTCATATAGTGCTATGCAATTAGGTTCCAGTCTTGTCTCCCACACCTGCCGCGATTGTATTTGCGCTGTAGGGGGCCAGTCATAAACGCATTATCTACAGCAATTCAAACTTATCTTACAGGATCAGCAGTTTAGCGCGTTTCTGCGGTGGAGTCCTGCTCAAACTTCAAGCACCCAGCTCTCCTTGGGCGCGGTGTCCTTTAGGCAGCGGAGCCCAAACGAAGGAATGGCACTGCCACTGCCCCTCGGTATCGCCACTACCAAGTCGCTCCGTACATGCCGACGGCTCCGCTGGTTGCTCCGCCCACAGGCGCGACCGCGACCGCGACCGCGGCGTCCAGCTCTCCTCGATTACAAGCCTTCCTCGGCCGCTGGGCTCCTCGCCTAGCGGACTCCAAGCTCGCAGAAGGAGGGAAGTCCCCGCCACCGGTTGCTCCGCCCACAGGCGCGACCGCAACCGCCGCACCCAGCTCTCCCCGGCTGCAAGCCCTCCTCGGCTACGGGGCTCCTTGTCTGGCAGACTCCAGGCTTGTAAATGGAGGGGAGTCACTGCCACTGACTCACAGCTGTGTAATCGCCAGACCACTCTGTCTCCCGTCCCAACGGGGCAGGCGTGACGGAGGGAGCAGGGCCCCCCGCGAAGACGAGGATAAGAGCAGGGGTGGGAGAGACGAGGGTGGAAAACTTGATCAAACTCCCATTTTATGAACTGCCTAGTAATATATTACGTAGTCTTTTCCTGAGAAACAGATCACGTGTGTCCACGATAACCTTTATAACAACCTTGTAGAATAAAACGCCTGAAAGATACTGGCTTGTGTAAGGGAAGGTCATGTCTTAAGTTGGGATTTGAACTAGGATTTTCAGCTCATAGTTGGTACTCTGCACTGCTATGCTGTCCTAGCACTCTTGCTTTAAAAGAACAAGTACCGTATATACTCGTGTATAAGCCGAGGCACCTAATTTTACTACCAAAACCTGGGAAAACGTATTGACTTGCGTATAAGCGAAGGTGGGAAGCTGGGAGGCAGAGGGAGCTCCTTATTTGGGCAGTGACTCCCCCTGATGTCATTGCCCAAATGAGGTGCTCCCTCCACCTCCCGGCAGGCTGAGCTTCCTCAAACCCAGCCGGGAGGTGGAGGGAGCTCCTTATTTGGGCAATGACATCTGGGGGAGTCACTGCCCAAATAAGGAGCTCCCTCTGCCTCCTGGAGTTTGAGGAAGCCCAGCCAGCCAGGGTTCCCCTTCACCCTCCGAAGGAGCAGCTTGTGCAGCCGCAGGGAGTTCTCCCGGCCACACCCCCAGCCTCGGCAGAGCATGAAGAGCCGGCTGGTAAGCAGTGACTCGTGTATAAACCGAGGGGGCATTTTTCAGCCTTAAAACAGGGCTGAAAAACTCGGCTTATACATGAGTATATACGGTAGGTTGTTTTACTTGCTTCCGAGTCTATCCTGCAACTTACGGTTACAATTTATACTTTGCATCTAGAAGCTCTGGGAGTTAAGGCAGATCTTCTGTTTCTCTCTGCTTTAAAATAAGAATTGCTTGTTAAATCCTAAAGATAGAAAGCTTCTAATGACATTAACCTGATTCAAAAGAACAAAAAAATGTTTTGGAGCTAAAAATGTCAGTTTTGGCTCGGTGCAGACATTTTGGGGCTCTTCATTCCCTACTGCTCTGCCATTCTCATTTCTGTTTCATGGTTTCCTTCAGCAGCTCTGGAAGGAGAGATGAGTGGAGGGGATGCGAAAAGTGGCGCCCTCACGCATAGAGCCGCCTCCAGTTCGGCCCCTCCACTCACCTTTCCTTCCAGCGCTTTTCTGAAGGGCTGGAGGGACATGCTCACGCTACTCTCTGACCTCCAGGCTACGCGGAGCCCATAGTATAAGGCTGAAAGAGCCGTGTGCGGCTCCAGAGCCACAGGTTGCAGACCCCAGCTCTAAACAGATATGTCAATCAGTGATTAGAAATTGGACTCTTCAAACGGTGCATGTCTTGTTTGAGTTGGCTTGTTTTGATGCTTTTAAAGTTATAAACCAAACTCTCTTTATTTTGTAAATCAAGCATGACAACAAAAAACCCTCCCAATTCTAAGATAATGCATTTTATCTTCACCAGAAGCCTGTGAGGTAGATTAGACTGAGAGTATGTCACTGGCCCGGGGTCTTCCCAGCAAGCTTCGGTGGCAGAGTGGAGTTTTGAACTTGGATCTCCCAGATCCTAGCCCAACATTATAACCACTATGCAGCACTGCCTTTTATGACTCATTATAAGCTGCATTGAATAAAGGAATAGTGGGGCAAAAATTTATAAATAAATAAGAGTATATGTTTGGATGGAATTTAATTTATAGATTCCCTGACATAAAGAAAGTTGTGTTGACAACACAAAAAGATACTGAGCTTTGGTTTGTTTGTCTACCTTATTAGAATTCATGTTAATTAAAATTATGATCAAATTTTGAGCAAGATATTCCAGACCAGATTTTGTTCGTTTGTTTGTTTCAAGTGTCACTCCCAGGGTATGGTCTGCTAAACTGCATTCCCATGCATAGCTGAAAAATGATTGCAGGTTTTGATTTCCATTACAGAGTCGTTAATATTATTAATGAACGTTCTCATGGATAAGCACACTTAAGGAGGATTATCCATGGGAATTGGGAGTATTACAGTTTGTTAATGGGATAGATTTGGCATACAGAAAGCTGTGTCAGCCTTCAGCAAATTAATAAACCTAATTTCCACCCCACCCCCCACCCCCATCATTACTTTAGCTTTTAAACTTAATTTATGTAAGGGGAAAGTGTCCCCTCAATTGCTGAGGCAATTAATTTATTTCTTGTCATTATGGATTTGCTATCTTTTAAAAGCAGGTATAGTTTGTCTTATATACTGTTGTTCTTTGTGCCAATTAATCTTTTGCTACAGTTTTGCTGTATTTCATAAGCACCTGCCTCTGTTGCTGCTTAATGCCATTGTGCAGATTGTGGGGTTGTAGAACATTTTATCAAGTGTTATGAGGTAGTATTTCTTACTGCAGACAAACTTAAAATACATGGGGGCATTGGGGTGTATTTCCACTTGCTTTTGGTAGCTAGAAAATACACTTTGGAATAAAATTTTCACTACCTTCAGCATGAAAAAGACCTGCTGTGTTTCAAAAGAGATAAATACAGACTTTGAATCATAACGACAAATACACAGCTTTGGAATCCAATTATACTCCAATGTGGAGTTTCTCTCCACATTGATATTTAACCTGTCTGCTACCTACCAAATTTCTGCTGCTAAGACTCTCAGGAATGTTTTTCTCCCAGCCAGACTTTTTCTCCATTTCAGAGCCCAGTTGGGGAGAAAATCTTTTTAGGATCAATCTTCAATTTTGCTTGCAGAGAAAAGGACATGGGGGGATATTTAGGGCGTATCACCCTAGGGACATGGGGTCACCCATGTCCCTGAGTGCATGCCTTTCGGTCACATGAGGGGTGCAGAGTGCCCCCCACGTAATGACAGGCATATGCCCCAGCTGCACACCACCCTGCCCAGCTGGGGACAGCAGGAGATGGCCTGCAGGAAGGCAGGGGGTGGGGAGCGTGGCTGCGCCTCCTGTGCTCAGGGGCATAACTCGGGCACAGAGCCCTGCCACCGAGCGCAGGGCGCCCCCCCAAATTCCACTCCCTGCAGACCGGCTTTCAAAAGCCGGCCTTCATGGAGGCTGGGGGTGTGGTTTGGCTTGGCTCCTCAAAGCCCTGCCCTGAGCAGGGGGGCACCCGGAGAAGGAGTTGTCGCTGGGTGCCATTTCCCGCCATACGCCTCTGAGAAAAGCACTCTGTATCCACCCATATGCACATTTTTCCATGTAAGTGTCCCCATTCTCAGTCCCATGCCTTTATATTGGGGAAGGTTAATTGGTTTGGTATTTCTTGGAATATATAGTTTGGCACTAAGGAAAGAAGTGTCTTGGGTTGTGTTAATTATACATGGTTCTAGAATCTTTCTCTGGAAAGGAGGGAGAAAGTCTCCCTGCCTTTCTCATCTGTAAGGAGACTCAAGGTGACTTGCAACTCCTTTCCCTTCCTATCCCCACAAAGACACCTTGAGAGGTATGTGGGACTGAGAGAGTTCTGAAGAACAGTGTGTAGCCCAAGGTCACTCATCAGAATGTAGGACCAGGGAAATAAATCCAGTTCACCAGATAAGAGCCTGCCACTCAGGTGGAGGAATTGGGAATCAAACCCTGTTCTCCAGATTAGAATCCATCTGCTCTTAACCACTGCACCCTGCTGGCGCTGAAAGGGAGGGTTTATGGCACTGCTTTAGATCATCTTCTTGGCATGCAGAAGGTCCCAGGTTCAATTGTTAGCATCCCGTGTTAAAAGAATCAAGTTGTAGGTGATGTGGAAGACTTGAGATCCCAGGGAGCTGCTCAGAGTAGGCAGCATTGGCCTTGATAGACCCAAGGTCTGATTCAATATAGGGCAGCTTCATGGGTATACCCAACATGCATTAGTCAAACTTGTTAATGGTAGTCTGTCTTTTAGTGTTTTAAGCCTATCCTACCTTGAACAAGTTGAGGAAAATACTCAGCATTTCACACTGAAAATCTTGATCATCTTTCATTGACTGTGCAAACCATTATGTCTTGGATAACTTTCAAAAATCACATTTTCTCTTTTGAGTGTGCATGCTAATCTTAAACATTTACAAAAACAAAACAGTTAAGTACTAATGTATTTTATATCGTAATCTTCCTTTCCTGTTTCAAAAGTCCTGACCTCCTACCCTGGCAGGAAACCCAAGTCTGGTTAGCTGATTTTGATTACATAAAAATGGAAGTCCTAATAATAAGGAGTTATCTTATCTTAGGCCTCTGTTTCTTTTTAACAGCGTTCATACGGTCAGACAAAAGCTTTTGAACACACTTTGTTAATGTAAAACAGTTTTCATTTGCTGCAAATTCTTTGTTTTGATTTTTTTAAAAACAAAAGCCATGTTATCTTGTATGGTATGTTTGCTTATGTGATAAATATCCTGAAATGTTCCTAGATGGCTTTGGTTTTTATTTCTTGCTCTTATTCATTTTTCACGGAGGACATATCAGAATTCTAGGGACGCTAACTTATTGTAGCGGAATAGTATTCCTCAGCTATATTCCAATAATGACTTTATCTGCCTCCAAATCAGATTTATAAACAGCAGCGCGCTTTAGAGAAAATGTTTGCTTAACATTTTTGTGATTTTCTTCACCAGGAAAGAATGGGTGAATGATTCATTCTGTGCTATGAGGCTTAGCCAGCTCAGCCTTCCTCGTGGTAATCATTAACAAGTGCAGTCAAGCTGGAACAAGTGCAAAGAGCGTGATCAGAGGAACAGCGTCTGTCTTGTGAAGGGAGGTTCAAGGAAATTGACTTGTTTTGAAAGGGAAACTGGATGGGCATGCATGTAGGCCACAAATTGAGATTCGACAGCAGAGTTTCTCATGTTAAGACTAATTGGACTAAAAATGGATGGCTGTAAAACATTGATGTATTTATCTCAGTCATGAGGTAAATATATGAGTACTTTAATTCATATATTTACCTAAGTTATGAGAAGGTTTCTAGTGGTTAGATTTCAATTTATATATTACATTTTTATGGTTCCCTTCCTCCACAGAGAGCCAGGTGGCATACATTGGGTGGGAGTCAACCAGCTTTTCATCCAGTGAAAATGTGGAGATTCCTGTTAACTACTGTCCTCATAAAGGACGTAGATTAGGGGGGGGGTGTTCCCGGGTTCAAACCCCCCATTACATGTCCGAAGCTCTGCCCCCCATTTGTGGGGGTTTTTTTGTATTTTTAATGTTTTTTCAGTTTTTGGCCTGTAGGGGGTGTAGCTTTTAGGCTAGCTGCACCAACATTTTAGGGATTTTTGGGGAGACTGTCCTAATGATACTATCCAGGTTTAATGAGGTTTGGTTCAGGGGGTCTAAAGTTATGGACTCCCAAAGGGGGTGCCCCATCCCCCATTGTTTCAAATGGGAGCTAATAGAAGATGGGGGCTACACCTTTGAGGGTCCATAACTTTGGACCCCCTGAATCAAACTTCACCAAACCTGGGTGGTATCATCAGGAGAGTCTCCTGCAGATACACTGAAACTATAAATGTTAGTTGGATCCAATCTGTTGCTCTCCTCATATCTACTTTATTCTCAAGACAGCTTGAAGCTGACTGATCCAAGGTTATCCAGTGAGTTTCATAACTAAATAAGGTCATGATTTCCATCTGGCACTTATCTGTTATATCACACTGGCAAAGAATGAACAAAAAATGTAAAATAGTCTCCCTAGGACTGATTGTTATAGCCCTGGGTATTTTGGGGCCCCTTGATAGGGCTTTCATCTTAGGTTTAGGAAGTTCTTGGGGATCTGGGGGCAATGCCAGTGAAGGGCAGAGTTTGGTAACAAGAGGGAGCTCTACAGAGATTGGTGCCAGAGAGTTCACTGTCCAAAGCTGTCATTTTCTCCAAAGGAACTGTGGTTTGGAGGTTGTAGTCCCGGGAGAACTCAGTTTTTCATCTCTGCTTTTTGATCATTTATTGGTTTGGAGGCTTAGGATACAACTAGATATGATGCTGTCTCTGGGTTCGCTGCAGAGATGTGACTCTCACTTTCTAGTGCTAGGAAAAGCACTAGGAAATAGTGCTGAGCAGATGTATGTCAGCAAATTCACCATCTCTGGTCAGAGAAAAATGGCATGGGGAAGGCAGGAGCTAATCCTCCCCTCTTTCTGCATTGATCCCAACCAAAATTGGACCTCATGGGACTCTTAAATAATCCTGGAGTGGGTTCTGGGGGTACTCTGCAACTACAGTTCATCTCCAGACTACTGAGATCAGTTGCCCTGGAGAAAAAGGATTTCTCTGAGACCCATATCCTTCCAAGGCTCCATTTTGGAGTTTCTTAACCTGTATCTGGCTATTCTGCCACCTAACCAACGACTATGGCCAGGGTGGACCTGGCACCCCAACAGCTAAACAGAGGCATGTCTCTGAGGTGAACCCAGGGATAGCATTTCATCGAGCTGTACCCTTATTAAGCTTATTCAGTACCATTTTACTGAATCGCTTCCCTCAGCAATCAAACTGAGCCCCTTCCCATCTGCTTCAGATGTCATGTACCATCCTTAGTTCACTGGATATTATATTCCTTTTGCTATTAGACCCTGCCATAAAACAAACCCTCAGACTTTTCTTCTAGATCATCAGTATGAACTAAATGCTGTGTGTGTGTGTGTGTGTGTGTGTGTGTGTGTGTGTGTGTGTGTGTGAGAGAGAGAGAGAGAGAGAGAGAGAGAGAGAGAGAGAGAGAACAAATGTTACCCCTTTGAGACTTATAATTGAACAGGCCTTGATCTGATTGATGTCAAAGTAAAACTAAATGCATTCCTAACTGCTGATTTATGCTTCTATTCTCCACCCCCAATACTGTGCTTTCCTTCTTTGGAAGGGGTACAAGAATGAGACAAGAAGATGAATGGGATGTTTTTCATCTATAAGTGGACCGATAGTCAAAAATAACACTGTTAGACTGCCTGAAGGGCAGGACTATCAAAGAACAGCCAGAATATAAACATATATTGTGCAATATGTTTGCAGTTAATTAATTCCATAAATAATAAGTAATATTATAAATACCTTTTTAAAAGAACCTAGTGTCCTCCAAGTGCCTTTTGTACAGCTTGGTCATGACACTAAAGGTTGTGTGCAGGTTTACTTACTATTTAGCATTGAGAAGAATACTTTTCTGTATGCTTTACCTTGTATTTCCGCAAGTGAAATGGCAAGAGGTTTCCTTTTTAATAAAACAGGAAAGTGAAAATTTGGAGAGATGATTTGGAATATCCTGAAGGGCCAGGCCTGCTATTGATTTTGTGTTTATTTTTCATCTAGACCTTTTTGGTAACCTCAAGCAGTGATGCAAATAAATACCAAGTAATTCGGCTGACTGGGCAAAGCATAAAAGGGTTTGCCGGATCCTGACAAAGATTTTTTTTTAAATTGTAGGGATAGTGGAATCTGTAAAATCTAGCCGAAGGATGTTTTAATTACACTCCATGTCTACCTGCCTACAAGTCAAGGAAAAGCGGGACCATTTTAACACAGACTTCCCAGTTTTGAGATAACAAGCACTAAGAATCTGGATGGGCATGATCAGTAGCCAGAATCATGTGACCGGCCTATATACTCTGGCTTCTTCTTTTTTTTCTTGCATCATCATGTTCAGTTTGACCAGAACATGTGATTTTTGTATACCACTCCAAACCCTCAAAATATGGACTGTGCTCAAGCAGTTCAAACTGCCAATTTCTGACTGCTTGTAAGGCACAAGCCAGACAACCAACTTATTTTCCATGAGCAGGTGGATGCCAGAAGAAAAGAAGACCGTGTCTGCAAACAGAGAGGGTCCTTCCCTTAAGCTGGCATTGGGGTATCTGAAAGACTGCCTCCTCTCATGTGTTTCAATCCTGAAATTAAGATTGCAGGGAGAAGCCCTCCTGACTGTCCCACCAATTAAAAGTCATTTGTTTGGTGGGTACACAAGAAAGAGCCTTTTCTACAGTAGCTCCATAATTATGGAGCAGCCTACCCAGGAAGGAGCATCTTTGTCCCCTCATAGTTGATCTTTAGGTGGCAGTTGAAGCAATTTTTATTTAGGACTACATTTTATTTAGCTTTTTTAAAAATTGGCAGTTGTATTTAGAGTTTTTAAACTGTTGATTTCTATTGGTTTCATGATAGTTGTGTTTATTGTTTTGTTTATAATGTTTTGTTTGAGTCTCACAAAGGGGAAAAGTGACTAACAAATGTTAAGGAAGGAACCTGCTCTTAGAGTGCAGACCTGTGGCTACATTAGAACGGGTTGATCAGTGTGTACCATTTGTGGTGGTGTTATTGCATCAATAGAAATGTACAATTTTGTTTGGGAAGGTTCTGTTGATCATTTTGGGATTAATCAGGAGTATGCAATCCCTTGAGATTTTTTTTTCTTTTGCGTGAAAGGATTATGTCAGCTGAAATTAGTGCCATCTGCAGCTCCCCCGATATTGTAGAGTTTACAAGGCGGAGAAAAATCGCTCCTTAATCATACACGTCTTCCCACACAGTGTCCTGGCTCCATAGACACTCCATTTAGGTTGCTAATTACAGCCCTGCTATATCAAATTCAGAACCCAATAACAGGGTACGAGGGTAGAAATGAGCCTGCCCCCTGCTAAAGCAGCATATACCTCACTGACGAGGAATGTGCCTTTTCAAAGCATTTCAAACAGTGGGCTGCCTAAAGTTTTGGACAGCAATGGAATGCATTTTGCAGAATGCAACACAGATGAATACTTCAACGCATGCTAACATGGCTGTATGTTATCTTCCTTAAAATGCAGTCCTAAGCACCTTTATTCAATTGGGCTCAGATTTATGCTGCTGTCCTAAGAACTTTCTAAGGGTAAACTCTCAGTTTCACTTCTAAATAAACCTGCTTAGGGTTGTTCCCTTAGTCTGGCAAAGAAACACGTTCCTGCACTCTGCTGTGCCTGAGTCTTTAGGGCTGATTCTGTTCATAAGTTCACGGTGTGCTTACTTCTATTTTAGGGGTGGGGTTGTTGCATGATAATTCTGCACATTCTGGTTCAGAGGCAGTACTGCAATATCCAGCCCATATCTAACAATGCAGAGATGTAATTTTGTTGTCAGGAGGATTAACCTGCAAAGGAGAGATTTGCACTGAAACTGACATGCTTAAGGCAATCTGTACAAAAACCCTTAATGGGTTTCACTATCAGAATCAGCTCCTGGCATCTACTTTCTCTCTCACTCATTCCTGCTTCTCTGCCATGCCATTCTGCCATGCCATGCCTGTGTGAGGGGCTTGTTGTGTACCTGGGGTGTGTGTGTGTGTGAAAATCAAAACTGGGTGGGCAAGGAGCAGAAGCGTAACTAGGCCAGAGTGCGCCCGGTTCACACACTGGCTTTTTCGGTCCCCCGCAGCACCCAACCCCACTTACTTTTAGGAAAGAAGCAGGCCGAAGAAGCCTGCCTGCGTTGCCTGGGTCTGGTGGGAACTACATTTCCCAGGAGCCCCTGGGAAATGTAGTTCCCACCGGGCCCAGGCAACGCAGGCAGGTCTTCTTCTCTGGGATGTTCCATTCCTAAAAGTAAGTGGGGGGTGCACCGTGGGAGGGGGGTGCCGCGGAAGGGGGCGGGGTGCCGCGGGGGGATCTTTTCCACCCCCACGTGACCAGAACCAGTGCGCCCGGTGCGTTGCGCACACCCCACCCCCTGGTGGCTTCACCGCTGACAAGGCGAGACACTGAGCGAGTTGGAGTTCATGAGCTAAGTGAGAAGAGCTGTCTAACATGCCATCTCCCTCCACAGTTGTGCAGCTCACAGAGCCACTGGTCAGCTGGAGCAGCAGTCTGCCACCCACCCTTCTTTGCCTCCTGGAGGAGCTCCCCCCCCCCCATATGCAAGATCTGACTCTTTGGGTTATAATTGATGTGTTTATTTTCAAGGCATTCATAGGCAGAAGTCTTGATCATTTTGTTTCTTGTAAAGGTCAGAGTATGGTGAAAAGGATGATGGTTTTAGTGCTGTTATAGGTACTGTCCAGTAGACAACAGACACCCATGAACCCCATTACACAGAGCAGTCAAGAGATAACTTGTTCAATCAAAACCTCATACCCGCTGGGTCGAAAGTGGGAGGAATCCATGGGTTCAGAGTTGGAAAAAAATGGAGTAATTTCCTCACCCGAATTCTTCTGCCTTCTCTTGAGGTGACATTGCTTCTCAGATTGGGATCTAGAGCAGCGGTTCTCAACCTGTGGGTTGTGACCCCTTTGGGGGTCGAACAACCCTTTCACAGGGGTCACCTAAAGCCATCAGAAATCGGTCTTTTTATATTTTATATTCCAATTTTATGGTTGGGGGTCACCACAGCATGAGGAATTGTATTAAAGGGTCGCAGCATTAGGAAGGTTGAGAACCACTGATCTAGAGCATCTCCTCCTTGATTGGCTTCCAGTCTGCTTTAAGTAAGGGCTGGCATGCCACACAGGCAACCAAAGTTGCTCTGTTGACCATTGTCTCCCATGATATGGCTGTACCATCCTAGCTGTTGCTTTGCCCCCAAAGTGTGTTCCATCTCCTGCCAACATTGCAACCTTGTGTTTGGATTGGTGTCTCTGTGACCTGGTGATAAATCATCTGATCCCCTAGACAGTCCTGAAAACTCCTGTTCTTTAAGGATACATTTGTGATCACTGCAGAGTTTGTGCACTTAGTACTAAAAGCAGGAATAAAACTAAACAGCATAAAGTTATATCAGTGTACAGTAATGGTGTGTGATTGTAATATATGTGTGAAGAAAATTGCAGCTGAATAATGCGCTGCCATTATGTTGAAGAGGTTCGAAAACATAAAATCGCAATTTATTTTAAATTTAATAACCTGGCTGTGCTATGTTTTACAGGCACTGGCAGATTTCTTGGCAACAAAACAGAGGCGTATAACCATTTGTTGTTTGAGGGGTAAATGATGTGGTTGGATGAGAATGTGTACTGGATATTAATTTGAACTTTAAAATCTAGAGCTTGCTTTTCGTATTATCTGAATTGTGCTGCTTTCAAAAGCCAGCTTCTGCAGTGACATCTGGTGGTAGTTGGGAAATTCTGAACGTACTGCAATAAATACGGAGTCTTGTGGCAATTTAGACATGGGTTTACTCTAACACTTGTCAGGGCCACAAGAGTCTTAGTTATTTTTGCAATGATGCTCTAATGCAGTTGTCCCTCTGTCACCTTTTGCCATACAAAGTTGCAGAAAAGTTGTTTTAACGGGTCAGAATAAATGATCAGAGTTTAGCTTTGTCTAAGAACTATACCATGCTTTTGTATATAGACCATGATCTGAAATTGTCAACTAACTTCTTGAAAGGGATCAGAATTATTTTTTTAAAAAACTAGCCTGGAAAATCCACAACAACCAGTTTTTTGCATCGCTTTCTCTACCTCCCCTTATCTGTGAACCTACCTTTCACTTTTGTCCCTACCTCTTCTCCATCAATCTATCCCACTCTTGCTGTTGCCTCCACCTACCCTCCAGTCTTTAGCACTTTACTCAGCCCACCCTCGTTTGTCTCCTCATTTACCCCTCACCCTTGGCATTTTACTCAACCCCCCCCTACCTTTCCCCCCACCCGCCAGAGCATCTCACTTTTCTCTTCCATTAATGTTGGTCTTTCAGCATCTCTCTCTTCACCACTGGGTCAGACTTGGTGGTTCCAGGGCCACTGCCTCTGGGTCAGCCTCTTTCCCACCTCCTTGCCTGGAAGCCTGATTCCCCTTGAAGATCACTATTCTACCACTGAAGCCAGGCAGCCCTCCACAATTGTGGGGTCCTCGCCAACGTTCCTCCCCCATTCCCTTCTATCAGGCAGGCAGGCTTGCTGGCTTGGAGGAGGATGGCACTGAGGATTCTCATGTCCTCCATCCAAATCTTACCTAGCTTGGGGGGTGGGAGGCTGTGAGACTCCCGTACTCCCCCAATTTTCTCTCTGGGCTTGCCTCAGCTCATGCTGTACCACCACTGGGCCTAGCATGGCTTCCAGGTCCGTCTGATGCCACTAATGACTGCCGTTGTTTGCAGAGGGTGAATTTAAACATCCAGTGTATTTTTTTAAGATGTCAAGATTTTTCTGCAAACCTCAGGAGCCCTCCAAGTTTGCAGAAACATCTGTTTTGGGTTAGTGTGGCCATGATCCATGGATTTATACGTCGGCAGATGATGACCACAGTTGAGAAATAGTATATAGAGTTATGATGAGACTGTAATAGGAATAAACCAAATGTAAAATTAGCCATTGTTTGTGTTCACTGAACATCATGGAAACCAACCACAAACGAATGTCAGCAATATTCATTTATATATTGCCTGCTGACTTATGTAGACTCCAAGCATTATTATGGGATATGTTGGACATTCAACCATCAGTGTGGTGTTTTACAAATTTCTCCCATCAGTATGATTATTTTGCACTTTAAGACTGTGGAAGTTTGTGTCATTCAACATCACTTGGACACTAGATGTAGCTGCCTGGACAATAATTCTGCTGGCACAAGAACTTTACTCATGGCTCCTTGTTCAAATGTCTCCAGTCATGTTCCTGGGGAAAGTATCAGGAGATATTTCAGGCTGTCATTGGAAGGACGAACTACAAAAGTTGTGCTTCGTTGGTGGTGGAAGCGGTTGTACTGTGGAAACCCTACTCTGGTTTTAGTTCTGTTTGTGCAGTACATGATATTTATGCATAAGTACCCACTCTGGTAACTAATTTCAGTGTATACGTAAACATGCTTGCATAGTATTTTTCCTCAGTCTTAAATCGAAGTACTTACATTCCTCTTTTAGTGCCTGGGAGGTGAATGGGATGAAAATGTGGTCAGGGTGGAAACCTTTCATGGAATTTATGGTATGCGCAAGACAAATACATGATCTGAGATGATGCAATCTAGTATGCTTTAACACAATATAAATATTGTGAATTGAGCAGGGTGTTTATGTTTATAGATCGAGAATAATTAGATATCCTTTATGATAGCATTAGTAGTAAAATAGTTCTTAAATCATTTTAAATTCTAATTTAGAGATATTGAATAATATTTTTAAATGATTTTTAAATGATATGTAGTATATGTACATCTTTTGAAGCAGCTGCACCTTCCTCTGCCCCGGATGTCCTGGTCCATGCAGGCAAGAAACCAAAATAGGAATGAAAAGGCAGAATGGATTGTACCAGTTCAAATCAGCGGTTAGGAGGGTATTCAGAGTTTTGAATGCTCCTTGGAAAAAAACGAAGAAAGCCCCACCCTAGTAGACAGTAAACCTGAGCGTTTTATCTAGCTCTTCCTCTGATGTGCTGACTGACTGAACAAATTTCACAGTAGAGGAGCATTCAGACTTATGATTTCCCACCTGCAGACAGTACTGATGCACTCCATTCTCCTATCTCATCACTAATTCTGCCACATGTGCTGACCAAGCCAATATACCTAATTCCTTAGCTGGAGGCTCTCTACCCTGGCCATAAGTATGGACGATTTTGATTATGTATCCTCATAACAACTCTAATTTTGCTTGTGGTCTGTGATTATTAAGTGCCTGTTATTGATTTTTGAGCAGTGTATAAATGGAGGGTGATTCATTTTCAGTGGACTTTGATTTCAACTCATCTGTGCTTTAAAGCTTTAGTGATGTAGATCTAATTCTTGAAATTTCTGTTTGTCTCTTTTCTAGGTACGATAGAAACTGTTGATTTGCTTGATCGGGAAACTACTTCCCACTACTGGCTCACTGTGTATGCCACGGACTGTGGTGTGGTGCCTCTTTCTTCCTTCATTGAAATCTACATAGAAATAGGAGATGTCAATGACAATGCTCCACAGACAACTCGGCCTGTTTATTACCCAGAAGTCATGGAAAATTCACCCAAGGATGTGTCAGTCATTCATATCGAGGCAGCTGATGCAGACTCTAGCTCTAATGACAAGCTGACCTACAGGATTACTAGTGGAAACCCACAGGGATTCTTCTTCATGAATCCAAAAACTGGTGAGTAAATACTAAGTACTTCTATGACTTTTTCACTGATGAATTGGTTCTCCAAATTTTTAAACAGAAATGAAAAGACAACCTAGGGATGAGGAAGATATGATTCTGTAGTGTACTTTGTGGTAATAGTTTGAAGGATGGATCTATACATTGAGCATGGGACGCCTGTCTTCAAACTGTAATACTTCAGGATGTAGCTATAAAGTCATATTTAAATTCTCTTCACATAAAAATGCCTCATGGCCTATTGGGAAAGGTCTGACTGGAAACTTGTTCCCTAACATTCTAATGTTGCTCAAGCAGGATTTTTTTTAAGGTACGGAATGCACCTTCCATCTGATATTATCCTGAGGTATCTTAACCCCCCCCCCCCCCCACCCCAGGAGCAGAGAGTAGTGCACAAAATTCTCAATGTGATATATTTTGCCCACACAGTAACTCTGTGAAATAAGTTAATCTGAGTCACTGGCCAAGGTAAACCAATGAGCTTTTGTGACTGAGTTGAGATTTGGGCCTGGTTCTTCCAGGTCCTAGTCCAGGGGTAGGGAACCTGCGGCTCTCCAGATGTTCAGGAACTACAATTCCCATCAGCCTCTGTCAGCATGGCCAATTGGCCATGCTGGTAGGGGCTGATGGGAATTGTAGTTCCTGAACATCTGGAGAGCCGCAGGTTCCCTACCCCTGTCCTAGTCCATCACTTTACGCATTATTCATCACCCACATTTTCTGTAACAGCAACCATGTGTGGTAAATCAGGTTGGGACTGAGTGAGTCACTGGCCAAGGGTTTCCAAGTGAGTTTCATGGCTGAGTGGGGATTTGAACCTGGATTCTCCACATCCTAGTCCCATACTTTAAACATTACATCACACTGACTTCAGATCTAGGATTGTGTTATTTAAGTCATCGATTGATCCTCTTCATGGAGAACATCTAACTTATTTCTCCTTTCCCAAATCAGGGTGGGTGCCCAGTTGTCTTTCTTTGTCTTTTTTTGACTGGGAAATCCGTTTCATGCCCCATGTGGCTTGGAGGATGGTATGGTGGAAATGGACCATTTCAGATCCAGCTGTTAGCAGATTATAGGGGGAAATTCCATCTTCACTGTGTAAACCTAGGCCATCACGTCATTTGTTTTTGTTTGTTTTGGGAGAGTTTGTAAAATATAAAGTTGAACTCTATCCGTTCCATTTCAGGAAAAACTCAGATATTTCAGAATGTTCAGGTAATACAGTTGGTTTCTGTTCCAATTTGTTCTGCAAGCCTTGAATTGCTATTTCATCAAGAACGGCTGTAATAACTGTCGTGTGAAATCTGTATTCTTATGAAGGTTACATAAGGCCAGGGGGTGTGCATCATGCTGATCTTTCCAATCAACAACTTGCAGACTTCACTGGTCTATATCTATTTCAGCAGCATTTATTGCATCATTAATACAGGCCTACATTTTTATATCCTGGACTTAATCTTGTCAATGGAAATAAAGACCCCAGGGGCAGGGAGAACCCAAGCTAAGATTAAATGTGCAGCTTTGGTGGTCATCCAATCTTGGTAGTTGCTATCTGCTTGTCTATTCCATCATTTTGATCCTTGAATCCATCTGTCTAAAAGGGACGATGAGCAATTGTTCATTAGCTTTTCAGACAGTTTCCTTCACCTCTTTGCCCTCCTTCTTTCAAGCAATGGATTAAGGCTAAATATGCTATGAATTTTCTGTCTTAGGTCTTGCAGTGCATACAATCTGTTCATATGTTTGCTGGTGGGATTTCTGTGCCCCCCCCCCCCCACCAGTTCCTCCATGCCTCCTTTGTCCCATATTCACCAAACACCCATGTCTGTTCCAAACAAACCTCCCAGTCAACTTTAAGGTGCAACTGGAGCCCTGTTTTACTTCACTGCTACATGCTAATGAGGTTATTCACCAGTAATTTACATATCGTTTGACCTTTTTCATTTCAAACTAAAGGGTACATGTGAAATCCTGTATATTTTTATTTCTTGTTTGAAAGACTGAACTGTATTGCAGGAGGAACCTCTGTTTGGATCTCTCCCCCCCCCCACGCAATTTGGATACACTGGGGCTGGCTGTCAGTTTTCATAAAAAATTATGCATCTTCTTTTTGTCAGGGGGCCAGAGGGAATCCCTTTATTGCAAAGAAATTTTACCATTCTGTCTCCTTACACTTTGAAGAAGGGAAGCATTCAACTGTACTTTGCTGCTAGAATAATAGCACCATGTGAAATTGGACAACAATGTCTGTGATTTAAGCCTCCCAAATAGTAATGGCTCAACCATGTGAGCCACTTGAATTCAAGTGGAGAGAAGGAGAGTCTTGTTAATTACCTGGGGATGACAACCATTAAATTACAACTCTCAAACAAAAAAGGGTTGATTGACTCCCTGCAGAGCTGCCTCTGAATCTGCTTTAAATGTAAATAGGTTAACCTTGCTTCATTTAAAGGTTATAGGCTTCAAGCTGCATTAGAAGACTGAGACCTAGATCTAAGGGTTCTAGGAAAAAAGACCTTTGAAATGAAGCTTATGCCACCTTACCTGACTTGTGAAAGATAGTGTTTTGGATGACTCTGGTCAGGCCAAATTCAAAAATAGACATGCACTTAAAAAACCCTAAGTTATCTGTACCCTGTTTTACATAAAGATGTTAGTGGATTGTGTATTCCTCCACCACTGAAAAAAACATTCCGGACCTTCTTTGTTGTAGAATGCTCCGTCTGGGCCCTAGTGCCTGCCTAGCCCTGGTCCCTTCATGCGTTTGAAAATTTGAAAGTAAAAATACACTTTGGCATAAATGCTTTTGTATCAAAATCCCATGTTCAGTAATATACAAAATAATGGTTTTGAGAAAGGCAATGTGTAAAATTGAGTGATAATTCTCATATTTGTGCGGGACTATATTTAAATGTGGCAGCATACAATTTTCTCAACCGCTGCACCTCAACTGATTGAACCAGCATCTTTATGCAAAACAAAGTTTAGATGACTTCCCTATATCAGATCATCTAAGTCCTGGCCGGAGATCCATCTCAACAACATTTTAGGTTTGTCATGAATCTAGTACACAAGTGATACTATTGGAGAATTTTTGCTTTTATTCTAACTTTTTTATTAATGCATAAGTGCATTGCATTTCTCCATTGAGCAAGAGGACATCTGGGTAGTTTGGATCTCCATTCAGGAAGGCAGGTGCTGGTATAAAAAATTTTCTTCCTCGGCTCCCTCCCTCCCTCCTTCTGGAAGTCAGGCTCTTCTCTCGCTCCTCCCAGTTTGTTCTGCCAGCCTCAGGGAGAGAGGTTCAGTGGCTGTTACTCAGCCACTGAAGTTTGTTTTTTCTATTCCTTTTTTCAACTCAGAGCACTGGGCCAGGGACTGGCAGTTGAGATAGCAATTTGCCTCAAACGGCACAGCTTCTCCTGCCCCTCCAGTCCTGAAGTGAGAAGAGACTCATGCTGAGGCTTTACTTCAATCGGCTACAAGGCTTTTTTTTCCTCCCCTTCTCCGTGAAAGCAATTCGAGACATGCTTAAACGGAGGGAGGCTCTCCTGTCTTCGGAGGACAGATACGGGCGTTCCTGCGTAATGCTCCCCAGCCTGGGAGCAAGCAGCGCAGGAGGCTGATAGAAGGAAGCAGCCTGGCTAGCCCGGTAAATGCAAACGTGGCGGCCTCCAAGTAACGGAGCTACTCAAAGGAGGGGAGCTGCAAACGCCAGCAGCCATGAAGCGACTGGCCTCGCTCCAGCCCACCGTGACTCTGGGTGTCCCCAGTCTGGGCTTTCTGTAATAATGCTTGCAAAATGAGGGAGACAAGGGGAGGCTCCATTGGAACTGCAGGAGGGCTGTAAGCTCTCGTGAGAGAGTTGAAATCTGAGCTTTTGAATTCTTAAAGGGGCATTGCAGGCAAGAAAGAGCTGGCAAGTGAGAGAGGAAACGCTAGAACTTCATAGATCCTCAAACCACCTGCCCAGCTAGTCCCCCCCTGCTAGTTCCATAGTAACCTTTCCAAGCAAGGGCTTAAAGATAATAAGAGAGCTGGCAACCCCTATGGCAACTAAGGCAGCCTGCTGGGAAAGGCTAAAATTAATTCTGAACCCCTCTGGCAACTCCTCAGATCCAGAGCCACCCAGTAGGGGAGGGGATGTCCCATCAGATCAGGAGGATCTGGAGGAAATGAAGGTTACTGCACAATCTTCCCGCCTGTTTCTAGATGGATGACTACTGGCTATTTGCTATCTAAATCGGTTGGCCAAGGGCTTCACCTGGGGGGAAGCACAAAGTGGAGAGGTTCTCTGCCGCAATCCACTTCCCCATGTGCCACAAGGGAGATGGGGAATTTTTTCCCTTCCAACCTCCCGGATTCCTAAGCAGGTTGTTTTCCTTCCCAGAATATTTTGAGACTCAAGTCATTAATCAATGGGAAAAGCCAGCTGCTAACAACAGAAGGTGCCCCATTTTTTTGCTTAAAATTCATGATTTACTCATGCATACTAATAATATTTTACAAGTCCCGACTATAGATGGCCCAGTAGCTGGGTGTTGCAGAGCTCAGTGTCTTGTAATCCAAGGATGGTAGAGGACAAACAAAGAGACACAAGATAGAAGGGCAGAGCACTTGCTGTAAAGGGACTCACGGGTTGCTGCCATGGCTATCAGAGCCTCTGCCACTGCTCTCATTGTTTCCAGGAGCATCACTGTCTGGGCAAGGAAGGTGTTGGAGATTCTGCCTCCTAATGGAGACCACCAAAGCCATAGAGGGAAAGCACAGGGATGCTGAAGGCTGCCAGTTTCGGCCAGGCTGGGATGCCACCCTCTTAGACTCTGCTGTCACCTTCTCAGCATCGCTCAATGGCTCCTCTTCCGCTGGTACCATGCTAGACTGGGTTATGGCTGAGAGCGTGGCAGACGGATCTGGAGATTCTAAAGCCATGGTCTCAGAATGCTCTTCCAGGGAGAAAAGTTGTTTGGGGAAGACCCTCAAAGAATTTCTAGTGGACCCTCAAGGGAGAAACCTAAGCACCTGCCAAAGTCCTCTCGAACTTCGACATTAAACCATCCTCTAACTTCTTAATTTTCACATTCCCCAACAGGGAGCCAATCATGTCTAAGAGAGACAGTTTTCTAATGCTCTACGGAAACCAAGAAGGGATCTACCACCAGAACAAGAAAAGTTAGATTCCTATACAAGAAGAATCTAGCTTCCTCATCGCTAAGCAACCAGGACAATCACAATCCAAGGCATGACGCCAAGCCTCCCACGCAGTGGGAGGAAGACTTCAAAAATTTGCCAGGAGTGGCGATCCTTCACATTACACAGACGATCTTGGTCCCTGGAGATAGTAACTTCGGGATACGTAATCGGAGTTTTCTCTTCTCTCCTCCAAGTCGCTTCTACGATGTCCCCACTATCCAAAAAATTCCAGAAAAGAGGTACAGAAAGCTGGAAAGCCATCTCTACATCTAATAGAAATAGAAGCTGTGGAGCATAAAAGCCATTGGAACACAGAGGGAGTAGGGAGTCTTACTCCATACTTTCACGGGTACCTCCAAGAAAAAACGTGGGAGTGGCTGCTGCAACCTTAGATTTAAAGTACGGGGCCAACTAATTGGTCAAACTAAAACACTTCAGAATGGAAACCTCATGCCTCCATTGCTTCAATTCTGCAACCCAACGAGTTCCTCACTTCAATCGATCTAGGCCGAAGCCTCATCTTCATGTACCACATATTCGAGGGTTGGCCAGAAAATTCCTCCCATTTGGATTTAAGGAAAGATCATCATTTTCAATTCAGGGCTCTCACATTCGGGTTTCTGACCACTGCGCCAAGAGTGTTCACCAAACTGCTCATCAACTTAGTGGTATTGCTCAGGGAGAAACATCAGACTGCACTCCTGACCTGGACGAGCATCTTGATTCGACCAAACTCTCAGGATCAAGCACCCTCAGACGTTCAGGGAGACATTGCTATGCTTAGAGAAACACGGTTTCTTAGTCAACAGGGAGAAGAGTTCTTTAAACCCGGGTCCAACGATTGGAACATCTGGGTTTCATCCTAGACACCTAGTCGTGTAAGATCCTGGTCCCTCTGCAGAAACAACGGACCCTTGAGGGACCAAGATACAGCAGGTTCTCACCAGGAAACAAATGCCTTGTCCTCACTCTGGCCAGCCTTGATGGGCCTGTTGGTAGCCTACTCCGAAGCCATTCAGTGGGGACGGTCTAGATCCAGACTGTATTACAGAGATTCCTTCTACCTTTCTGTTACAGGGAAATTATTTCCAACAAAATTCATCAGCAGGGTTGTAGTACCGAGGCCGGGTCAAGATCAGCTCATAGTGGTGGACCTCAGACCAGTCCAATCTAAACATCGGGAAGACCTTCTGGATACCTCCACCAAACAGATGTTCCTGGATGCCAGCCTTCAAGGTTGGGGAGTCACACCTAGAGGGCATCCCTACTCAGGGGACTTGTCAGCAGAAGAGACCTATCTCCACATCAATGTGTTGGAGCTATGGCAATTCGCTTAGCCCTCCTCAAACGGTTTCCAACATTTGCTGGTAGGAGCCCATGTTCTAGTTCGACAGACAATACTGTCAGCCAAGTCGTGACTTTGAACAGACAGGGAGGTTCCAGGTCATCAGCTTCCTAGCAGAGGGGAAGCTGCCTTGTTTTTTTCAATGGGTAGAGACTCACATATCCTCCATCAGAGCCGAAAGCACATTCCGGCAATCTGAACATTCCAAGCTGACTGGCTGGAGCAGACAAAGCATTCACCCAGGAGAATGGCATCTGGAAGGAGGAGATCTTTCAATGGATCTCTCAGAGACTGGGAACTCCGCATCGTGGGACCCTTTGCCTCCAATCTGAAACAATCAACTTCCCAGATTCATGTCATAAGTTTCATCGATTCTGAAAGCGGAGGGACACAGATGCTCTTATCCTCCAAATGGCCTCTCGGAATTCTTTTTTTTTACGCCTTTCCTCCCTCTCCCATGATCCCTAGAGCTCCTCAAGTGGAAGATCAAGCAGGAACGAAGCGGAAGTCATTCTTGTGGGTCTCCCCTGGTGGCCCAGGTTTACATGGTTCACCAACATCTTACAGATGTCAGTACTCAAACCCATCCGCCTACCACCTCATCAGGACCTTGCTCAGCCAGGGTCCTATATTTCATCCAGATCCAAAGCTTTGAACTTGGACCAAGCTGAGTATCAGGAACGGCAACAGCTAGTTTTCCAGAGGCTACTCTACAGCAGTATTAAAACACCATGCTAGCCTCCTAGGAAACCTCCACTAAAAGAATATATATAACACTAATGGAAAGCCTCTGCCAGATGGTGCTGATGGAAGAAGGTCCCACCCACGGAGCCCAAGATTGGTGACATTCTGGCTTTACTTAGGACATTTGTTTAGAGACTGGCCTTTAGAACAAATACACCCGCAGACAGGTGGCAGACTAACCTCAGTGATCCCTTTGTATTGAATAGAAGGTTTTTCCCCCCAGTTCCTCATCCACACATTGTCAGGGTTCCTTAGGGGAGCCTCCCTAAGGGTAGGGGCCAATCAACCATCATTTTCCCACGTGGGAGGTTACACACTGTTTTACACGACTCACACTTCAGCTCCCCTTGAGCCCATTATGGACATTCTCCCCAAATACCCCTGTAGAATGAAGTGTTGTCTTCTTAATTGCACATTACTTGCCAGAAGAGTTTCTGAGTTGGCAGCCTTTTCTCGAATAAGCCACCACTATGTAAGGTTTTTTCTACAAGGATACAGTAGTGTCATGGACGGACCTGGGCCTCGTCTCCTGTTAATCTCCACCTTCCATAGATGCTCGTGGAAATTTTTTTCTGCCAACTTTTTTGCAGACCCAAAACACCCCAAGGAGGTGTATTGGCATAAACTTGATGTCAGAAGGGTCCCGAAGGCTTTTCTGATTAGGGACCCAGGAGTTTAGGACGCATCAGAATCCCTATTCATTTCCATTGCCAATCATAATAGAGGTCAAAAAATTGTCCCCCCCATTAGAAGCAAGTGCCTGAGAGAGAATGCATAGCTGAGGCATATCAGGTACAAAACTGACAGTCCCAATTGGGATTACTGCTCATTCTGTCCGTCAGAACGCATCCACTCCAATGCAGCATTTAACAAAAATGTGCCCGTGTCTGAAATATGTAGAGCGGCAACGCGGTCCTCTTCCACGCTTGTCCGGCCATTACAGACTGAATAGCCTCTAGTGCGGCTCGATGCAGACCACGGCCGAGGGGTGTTACAACGACATCATAGGGAGAGGAGATTTCTCGACTCCCAATTCCCTTTAATTTGTCAGTGACACTGTTGGGGAGGTCACCCAGATGTCCTCTCTCTTTGCTCAATGGAGAAATAACATTATTCTTACCTGTGAAGGAGACTTCTCCATTGAGCAATTGAGGACATCTGGCACCCGAATAGTCATACATCCCTCCACTAGTTCATATAGTCAGCTTTCTAGAAAGCTACATTTTCCCAAGGGCACTAATCCCCGGTTTTTTTTCTGGAGGACCGCTAAAATGATCTGCTTCTGTTCTCGCTTTTTTTAGGTTTTTCCCTTCCTGGACTAGCTCTTGTACCTTCCCCTGGTTATGGGAGGCTGTTGTTGTTCCAGGAATCCTTTTTATCTGCAAGTTCTGGTTCTGGACCTCTTTTACCTAGGTATGCACTGCTTGTTGAGAAATCCAGAACTGGGAGAGTGAGAGAAGAGCCTCGGACTTCAGAAAGAGGGGAGGAGTCTGGGGAAAATTTTTTATTTAACCCCTGCCTCCCTCCTGAGTGGGAGATCCAACCACCTAGATGTCCCTAATTGCTCAATGGAGAAGTCTCCCTTCACAGGTAAGACCTCACTTCAATGCATTTTTCTCTATCATTACAGTTTCTTATTGTGACAGCTCAAGGCTATAGTAAAACGGGATTAAACAAACAAGCAAAACAGTACACCACAGTATCCCCCCCCCCTCAGGATCGCCTTCCTCTCCAAACTTTGTAAAGAGTCCCAAAATGCTGTAGCCTTCTCCTCATAAGGGAAGGTGCTCTAACTCTCAATCATCCCTTGTTGCCCTTCTCTTGCACTTTTTTTTTTTATCTTTTTCTTTTAATATCTCGGGAGAGGCGTGTCATTCTTCTCAGTAATTGGGGTGATTTAGTTCTCAAACTGGACAAAAGCAGTTGTAAACAGCAACAACCTGGCTTTGTAGCACAAGCAGCTACTGCACAGGTTCAAAGCTACTTCACCAGGGATCATTGACGTGATCTGAGTAGGAGCTTGGCCAGCAGGTAACTGAAGAAGCTTGAACAAGGTATGCTTTCTTGGCAAGCATGTTTGCACCTAAAAATTTGTGAAAGCTTAATGGTGCTGCATCCGTGATGTCATTTAGCATGGTAGTTGATACCGTCATTTGTATGCTTTTAGTGGTTAGGTCATTTGTGTGTACAATTTCTGCTCTCTTCTCTAGGATAGTTAAGATTAGATTTGTCTTTTTGACTTAAAAATGCATCTGCTAAACTGGTGTTTGTAATTTCTTGTGTTTGCAGACCTTGAAATGAGAGTGGCTAGACTTCATTTGTATGGTGTAAAAAACAACAAAAGAAGCAAAGTTCTTGCAGGGAAACAATTTGGATACATTTCTGTTAAGGATTTATGAACCTCACAGGCACAAAATAGAATCTTTATAGCTATTAATGTTTTTCATCTGTGTGGTATCAAAAATTTAGATTAAATTAAATTTAGTTTCCTGTTTGTTTATGATCCATGCTGATCTGTCTCTTTTTGAAGATAAGAAATCATTCCCTGTTTTGTTTATTATTTTAGCAATATTATCAAATTTAAGTTCAACACTTTACTGGCCTGGTAGTCAGAAGTACTGAAGGTACTTTAGATAGAAGAATTGAGTTATATTGAAAAGGACAGTGGAATCTCTCTGTGAGTTTAGGAATGTCTATCAAGGTGTTATAAAGTTGTAGAGAGAGCCAAGGGCAAATATGATATCTTGGATTTGCTATCATATTACAACTTTTCTGACCTTTTGACCACCTCCTGCAGACAATTTGGCGATTGAACAAAATGAAATAGGAAATGGCAGCAGCACACAGTTTCCAAGGATTTCCGATAACACTGGGAAACTGTTTATCTGAGGAAGTAGAGAACCTGTGATTTCACAATAGCCTGTCTTACAGGAAGTCTCCCTTGTTTAATTATTTCCTTTATAGTAATGTTTTTAAGTTGCATGCCAAGTATCACGGAAAACCTGAACTTTCGATGTACTAGCGATATTTATTTTTTGCACTGTGTACTACAGAAGCAGGTACCTCATTTGTATAATACTTAATAAATGTTATATAATTAGATTGTATGCTCTCAGTTATTAGGTGTGAGTCTACCAACAACAAATTTAATGAACACCTTATCAAAAACCTTTGACAGCATCAATATTGCAGTCCTAATCAGAGTTACTCTGCTTCAAACCCATTCAAATCAAAGAGTGCAATTCTTTTTAGGATTGCATTGCAAATGTCTGAGGGATCTTAAGGTATTTTAGATCTGAGAGGCTGCTATTATTTTAAATGCTAATGAGAGGCAAGCATTTATTTTGTTTATGTTCATGTAGGTATGAAATTATGAAAAGCATTTCATACCAGAAAATGTATTCAAGGCATCTAGGGTTACACTGGAGAGCCAGTGTGGTATATTGTTATAGTATTGGACTATAGCAAGGGTCAAATTCCTGCTTGCACCATGGAAATTTGATGGGTGCCTGGTGACCTTGATCTAACCCTTGATCATGGCAAATGTTTGAATGGGAAGCCTCCAAGCAACAACAGAGGTCGGCAATGGCAAACCACCTCTGAACATCTCTTACCTTGAAAATCCTGCCAGATTGCTATAAGTCAGCTATGACTTGACCAAAGGGGGGGGGGCGGGGGGGAAGGGTTACACTGATGTATGTTTTCACAAGGGTGAGGGGAAAGTATTGCTTTTGTTACTTCTTTCAAAAACCACAAGAAAAGACCTTTAAAAAAGGGTTATGCTGTAGTTATTAATGAACCAGTGCAAGGTGGTGGTCTAGATTGTAATATGTGCTTCTCTGACTTTGTAAGTTTTCTTGCTGGAAGGTTTTTTGCATTTTTTTGTTTTTACCCAAGTATTATTTGAAGTCAGGTTCAACCAAGCACTTTCCCAGACTAGCAGAGTGATCATTTTCACAGTATGATGGATTGATACTTTCCTTAAGTATTTGAAATTAGAATTTAGATTGCAGAAGCTTCAGGGGCAAAATGTGCTTGCCTATTGTCAAAGGAGGTACTCTGACATTTTGTCCAGAATATAAGAATAAGTTAATACATATTAGGCTCATGTATATTTATAAATACACAGATATACCGGTAGTTGGAAATTGTTTGCTTGTACAACCACAGGTATGAGAGTACTCAACAACAGACTGTTGGCCCTGGGTGCACACTCCATTGTGCTCTGACTAATTGACAGACAGGTAGAAGCCTTTATTGGCATTATAAATTACAGTATTAAAAAAAGAACATTTATCCATTAACTGAACCCATTAAGTACTTTAAAAAATACACTGAGTATCCGCATACAAACCCCTCTATATGTATAACACGATGAGAGATAAATTAACCATGACTATTTTGTAAAAAAATAATTACACTTGGCCAGATAATGTTTCAGAAAGATCGCAACATTTTCACAGATAAGGTCAGAAGAACCATTGAGCAGAAAATTCATAATAGATGACATATTGATATTTAACCTCTCTAATAAGGGATGGATATACATGGAGCGAGGAGAATCATGGATAGGACACTCTAAAAGTACATGTTGGACAGTCTCAACAACAGCCATTTTACACTGGCATAGCCTGTTCTCTTAGGGGCCATTATTGTATCTGCCAAATGTCATGGCGTTAGACAGAGCATTAAAATTTATGTAGAACTCAGAGCCAGATTCAGGGACTATCAAGCCTTTCACTCAGCATGGCCACTGGCTGGTAGGCCGATGGGAATTCAGAAGTTCCTGAACATCCGAGAGCCGCAGGTTCCCAAATTCCTGAGCTTCAGTGAGTATGTCTACCATTCAAATCTGACTAATTAAAGCCCATGGTCTTATTGGTAGGTATAGATGGAGGTGTGATCTCTGTGCTGTGTCATTTTCAGCTGAATGCAATTAGATTCAGAATTGTATATGCATTGCAAATTCATGTTCCAGTTGAAACAGTTCCATGTAGACAGACCACAGCCACACTCAGATATAGTTTAGGTCAACAATTCCCAATCTCTGTCAATAAAATATGTGTCTGAGGCTACCTCTGCATGTGGATTTTCTTAGTAGGCTTGGCTGAGGAAGCTTAAGTGGCATGTTGACGTGTAGGGGGTAAAAGAAGGAAAAGATGTCTTTGTATTAGCTTTTACTCCTGCAAACCCTTTAAGCCATGGGAGAAGGGGCTACAAGTTTTCTTCTATTTCTACAGTGTAGATGAGTGTATTCAATTGTGAGGGCAGATGCCTGCCACTCACATGGAGAAGGCAAAATCTTATTATTTTCCTGATGTATTTCAAGTAATTAGACTACAGCCTGCAGTCTTTTGTGCATTTACCTGGTGAGTAAGCCCAGTTAATTGCAGTGGGAACTCCTTCTAAGTAAACGTGATTGTGATCAGACTTCACCTCTAGAAGTAAATTGTTTGTATAGTGTGAAGAGGAAAGTAAAGCTACCTTTTGACATATTTTAATCTCCTTTGGAGCACTCTTTTTAATTTTTTGTCAACAGACAGGAAGTCCTGTATGGTATCATTTTTCAAAATCACTGCCCTCCTAAACCATTTGAGACCATTTCTTTTGAACAAACAGTACAAAAGCTACTAAAGCCACTGAAAGGAAACCATCTCAAAAAGCATTCTCACTATGTTCTGTGGAGGCATTTTGTTCAAATATTAGCTTCTCCAGGAAAAAAAAATAAAAACCCTCCTAGTCCATTGAAGCTGATATCAAACAATGAAGCCATCAACACAGGTAAAAATAGCTGTCAAAAGTACATTCTGATCTTTATGATTGGGCTTTCCTGCTTCCTAGTCCATGTTTACTTTAAACAAAATGGAATGGGGTAATAGAATCATGTGTGGAAAAGGTCACATAAAAGTAAGCCTGCACAATAAAGTTCATGCTGAATGGTGTAGTTTTACCAATTATACATAGCTTTGGAACCAGCACTCAAGTGAAGTGATTTGGGGTATTTTATTTATTTATTACATTTATACCCTGCCCTACATCGAAGTCTCAGGGCGGCTTACAAGCCCCTACAAAACATTACAAACAACCATTAAAACATCCTTTAAAACAGTCAATAAAAACATCACTAAAAATTTCCACCTCCCACCCTTCAGCTGGCATCAATATAGGGGACTCTAGAGGTCACACATAGAAGGCCTGAGTAAAGAGGAAGATTTTAACCAGGTGCCAAAATCCATAAAAGTGTTAGTGCCTGGCAAATTTCTGCAGGAAGGCTGTTCCACAGCATGAGGCCTGAAGAAAAGCCCTCCTGCGTGCCCCCTCCTGCTGCGTCATGGCAGCAGAAGGGATCATCAGGATGGCCTCCCCACTTGACTTCAATTCACAGGCCAGCTCATATGGGCGTAGGCACTCGTTTAGGTAGGTGGGACCCAAGACATTTAGGGCTTTAAATATGATTGTCAATACCTTGAATTGGGCCCCGTAGCAAATAGAGAGCCAGTGCAGTTATTTCAAGGCCTATGTTATAGGCAGCCAACCAGGTTGTCCCACCAGCAGCCTAGCTGCTGCACCAGCTCCAACTTTCAGACCATTGTCAAGGGAAGCCCCATGTAAAGCGCATTGCAGTAATCAAGATGAAAGGTTACCAGAGCATGCAGTACTGTAGTCCTTCTGTCCAGATAAGGGCAAAGCTGGTGAACCAACCAGAACTTCTGATAGGCATTCCTGCCACCACTGCCACCTGTAATTTCAGGGACAGGGCGAAATCCAAGAGCACCCCTCAGATCTTGCACCCAGTTTTTCAGGGGCAATACCGCTCCATCCAGGTGTCTTCTGATCTCCTTTAGTTGGGGGTAGCTAGCTATCATTTGCATACTGATGGCACCCAACTCCAAACCCCCTGATGACCTCCCCCAGCTGCTTCATACAGTTATTAGAAAGCCGAGGGGATAGCACCAAGCGGACCAAGCCCTAAGGAACCCCACAATGGGAGCAGGAACCCCCACTGCTTCTTTCTGGAGCCTGCCCCGAAGGGAGGACAAGAAACACTGAAAAACAGTGCCCCCCAAACTCAATCCATGAAGCTGCTCCAGAAAGATACCATGGTCAGTGGTATTGAAAGTGGCTGAGAGGTCCAGAAGAATTAACAGGGAGGAATTCTCCCTCTCCCAGTAGGGGTCATCCATCTGGTTGACCAAGCTTTTTCTGTGCTGAAGCCCCACCTGAAACCAGACTGAAATGGATCTAGATAGTCAGCTTCCTCCAGGTGTGTCCACAGTTGAGTAGTCACCACTGTCTCCAGGACCTTCTCTAAAAACAGGACATTGGCAACTGGATTGTAATTGTCCAGAACTGTAGGATCCAGGGAGTGACTCTTCAGAAGGGGGTGAACCACTGCCTCCTTAAGAGCCAGTGGCACGAACCCCCTCCCTATGAGGTGTTGACAACATCCTGGATCCACTCAGCCAGTCCCCCTTGGCTTGATCTAATCAGCCAAGGTGGGCATGGGCCCATGAGGCAAGTGGCAGGCCGCATTGAGATAATAACTGTCGTGTGACTATTGAGATAGCCCCATGGTTGCCATGGTGGCCAAGATGTCCTGAGCTGGTCTATCAGAGACAACCTCAGTGTGGTAGTTGAAGTCTTCCAGAGCAACAGTCCTGGGGAAATCCATTACCACTTCTGAAACTGTCTCTGCCAGCTCAGGCAGGGAGACTTCTGGGCAGTGGCGTAAAAGGTACACCAGCAACAATCCGAACTTATCTCTCTGGCTAAACACCAAACACAAACTCTCAACTCTGTGGTGGCAGTCTCCCTAAGAGTTGGATTTATATCCCCCCCTTTCTCTCCTGTAAGAAGACCTGAAGGGACTTGATAATCTCCTCCCACAACAAACACCCAGTGAGGTAAGTGGGGCTGAGAGAGCTCAGAAAAACTGTGACTAGCCCAAGGTCACCCAGCTGGCGTGTGTTGGAGTGTACAGGCTAATCTGAATTCCCCAGATAAGACTCCACAGCTCAAGTGGCAGAGCGGGGAGACAGCTGCACTGATACAGAAGTGCTGCAGTGTGCCAAAGTCAGTTGCTCTCCCCAAATAATGTTTGCACCTGAACTGAAACCAGGGGTGATAAGAGGGCAAGAAGTAAAAAGAACTTTAAGTCCTGATCGGCATTTCTAAAGAACTTCTGACCACTGTGGCTATGTCTGGAGAAAATACCTGCAACGTGATAGCATTGGCTTGTTTTTAATGACTTGTTTGGTTTTTTCCCTTAGATTTTTTATTTTATGGTATTATTTTTATTTGTGCTGTTCAAGAAGGACTTTAAAGGGATAGATAAATTCCCTAAATAAATAAATGGTAATTTCTGGCTGCAGTAGCTTTCTCCGTTAATGATTGTATTGATCACAGTCATGCACAGAATTAGGGGTAAATTTTGGCCATTTTGGTTTTTATTGCCAAAATGTACAGAGTTGCAAATGAGAAAACAGGTATTGAAATCAAATGTATAAAACGTGACTTCTCTCACTGCAGAAATATTACCCAAAAAGTCATCATGAAGTAACAAATTCCAGCTTTCTCAGGAGGGACTCTTTGGCACTCCAGATGCTATGGACTACAATTCCCATCAGCCCCTGCCAGCATGGCCAATTGGCCATGTTGGAAGGGGCTGATGGGAATTGTAGTCCATAACATCTGGAGTGCCAAAGGTTCGCCACCACGGCCTTAGACTAACAGGCTTGAATCAGAGTCTATAAAGCGCTGGTATGTCTGTCAGACAGTTCAGCCCTGAGGGCAGGATTCTGGCTTACTTGAAGAACACATAACGAGGCATTTATAGCTGTCTCCAACTTGCACTAAATTGGATTATGAAATATATTGTCTTACACACAATTCCCTGTGAAGCAAATGTCACTTCATATTTTTAAATGTCAAAAATATAGCAATACTACACTTCAAAGCCATCAGCATATTAGATATGCCACACAGACATTATGTAGAAGTGGCTCCATGTAGTGATAGTTTTGTATGGAAAGGGGGATCTTAACAGGAACATAGAATTTTCACCACTACGGTGCATTCCTGGTGCTCCAAGATCCAGTAAGCCATCATGAAGCCATTAGGCTTAGAATAGCATGACTGTTTAAAACTGCACTGCTATTTACTTACTGTGAGCCATTTTCAGCAAAAGTATTTGTATAGACCTATGCTGAGAATGGGTTCTCTTAGATGAAAACTAATCAAAATACTAATTTTTGAGGTTTGCTATTTACAAATGAAATTAATGCTTTGGTGATCTCTGCTTTTGGCCAGTTTTAACTAAAGGCGTATCATTCATCTACAATGAGTTTGCTGAAAACTCAAGATGACTACTCCAGGACCACCTGCAAATTTACTAGCAACTGGGCAATATAAATTAAGACAAATGTGCCCACAGAGACTTAAAGGGATTAAATATATAACTAATCCCAAACCTTTGAGCATGTAAATCCCATTATCTCCTCTAAGACCCATTAAATTCCTTAAGCCTATATTCTTTCTCCTTACAGTACACATTATATACTTTCCAAAACACGTCAGAACCAAACAACAAACAAGCAAAATACATTCTGAATTCAATCATAAAGAAATGAAAAGGATTTTTAAAAGCACTGTCCAAATATTTAGCTTTTCAGCCTCAAATACGGCACACTAATTTCTGCTTGTAATTTTTTTGTGGTCCTTAAAGAAAATTCCAACCTGCCAGCATGGTTTTAACAGCTACTAAAAATAATATTAATACTTTTTCGCTCTGTCAATGAAAATGCCAGCTGACAGCAACATTTTGCCCGCTGCTGGAGTATAAAACTTTGAATTATATGAGAGACAGCAGTCATGCTTATGAGTGATGGTTAGAGAATTAGGTTTAGTTTCAGGGTGTTTTTTCCCCCTTGCTCCATAAATGTTGGTGTTCTACTTCATCTCACTGCAGAAAGCTGGCTGCTGCAATGCCGAAACCTGGAAGTTCAGCCCTGCAGTGTCAGGCTTTCACCACAGCAACCTCTGCCAACATGGGGGGGGGGGGATACCCAGGGGAGGAGCTGACTTTAGTTGACGCCCAAATGACTTTTGACCCAGATAAGTCCCCTATGCCAGCAGGCAACTTACCCACCAAAAAGGGTGGTGTAAGTCGGTGATTTCTATAGAATCTTTCAGGTGGCTGGGTTTTCTCTTCCCCCACCCCTTCCCTTTCCACCTGACACCCCATTGGAGGTGGTGCGGTTCACTGCCATGGTGCTGTCCACTGCTCTCCCTCCCCGTGGATCGGGCTGTCTATATTCACAATTTTGAGACTAATGGGAAAATGTTAGAGGTTTAATCATCTGAGTGCCTTTGTATTTCTAGGTTTCCTGTTCTAGCCTCTATGATTTAATTGTCAATCTTGTAAATAGTTGGTCGTGCTATCTGAAGGACACATCTTCATTCCCTGTCACTTAGAAGACTGATTTTTGCAACAATCAGCAAACTCCTGATCTTTGCATCTATTTAAAGAGGAAGCAGTCCCAAGGCCACACACAGCCTCATGCCTGCGTTTGCAGTTTTGCCGAAACTTGTTCTTGCGCTTCCTGCCTGCTGATAACACAGTGAATGTTTCTTTGAAATGTCAGCTATGAGATAAATTAGCAACCTTTGATCCGATACATGAAGTCCTTCAGTTTTTCCTTGGCAACATGCATACACACTGTTTCAAACAATGACTCGGCTGTGTATTTTAATGACTAGGAAAGTGTATTTTAATGCTAGGAAAGTGTTTAAGCCATATGCATATTATTGCTTAACTAGTTATCCTATTTGTTCTGCTTTTGAGATATAATGGAGGATATTCCAAAACTGCTCTTGGAATATGCCCAGGATTTACTCATAGTACCATTTTTACCATTAAATGGGTATTTATAGTGGCTCTTAACTGACGTATGTATGACTGGCTGTACCATGAGGCAAACTGAGATGGTGACCTCAGGTAGTGTCCTCTACCAGCCTCCTGTCTTGCTTGCTGAAGCTAATCTTCTTTCCCTCCTGTTTTAGTTCACTTTACAAGGGCACCCCAAGATGTGTATGGCCAGTGATGTGGGATAGAAAATTCCCCATGCTGTATTTTTCTATGGAAAAGTTATCTGTCTCACATATGTAGCATAGCTTGTTTACAATTGTCAGGACTGTTGTGCTGCAAATCAGTCACGATAGATTAATTAAATGTGGGATATGAAACATGGATGGACCTGTGAAGGGAAAGAGGTCTTCCTAGAACCCAGTGTTCTATGTGTTCCAGGCTTATAGGTGGTATGTTGGCCTTGTTTTCGAACATTGTTTGCATTCTTTATTTAAATCTAGATCAGAAAATTTTCCAGTTCCAATTTGTCTGTCTATAGCATGTATAACCGATTGGACTTTCTGATATTTCTGGTGAGATTGGGGCCATAGAGGCTAAGGCTACCATTCTGCAGCCACAACTGCCTTACCCTTATATTTCTCCACAAATACATTTGAAGGTATTGGAACTAATAACGGCCGAGAAATTTGAGGACCACAGCCAAAGAAATTAATTGTATCTTTGCAGATTTTTGTTACCAATGTGGCATGTTTTGACAGGGTTTTCATGTTCAAATTTTAAAACCTCATTCACTGGAAAATTCAGCAATTTGCTGCTAATGTTTCTTGTTCATTATTTTTTGCACTGAGCTTTTTTTTTAATAAACAGTTTGTTTTCCCAGGGTCACTTGTCTGTCTCACTCTATCAGCTTCAAACCTGTGCTAAACCATATTAGAATTACAAGTACCATTTCAATTAGAAGAACCCATAATTCATTTTGGGAAGATGTGATACAATATGTGTTGGGAAATGTCTTTAAAAGCATTAAAATATCAGTCTGGTTACATCCTCATTATGATTATTCACAGTATACGTTGTCATATCTTTAGAAAGGTTTATGAACCAATTACAGGTGCTTTGGAGTGAAACTGTACTCATCGGTAACCACTATTACTCTGAGGTCATTGACAAAATATCATGTTATGAAAAACACTTTACTCTGCAGTCTCCATAAGACAGCTTAATGAACACATACAAATGAGGCAGTCTGAAGTTTGGTTGCGGACCTCAGAATACTTGACCTGGGAGTACGCCTAAGATTAAGGTCCAAGATCTGCTTAACATTGTTCCCCTTGTAGTTCGATCATTTATTTCCTAGGGTTAGAACTTTCTTTTTCCCAATGCGAAAGGATTGCTTTACAAGAACAAATGAAAGATAAAGGGAAAATGAAATTGAAATCCTCTCTTTCTCCCCGCCCCCCCCCCCCCACCTCCAGCACCTATTTATAAACAGTGTAACAAGCCTGATAAGACTTTCATCATTCTGGTTGCCTAAACAACCACTGCCTTTGGTTGGATTTTGTTTATTTGAGCAGTGTAAGAATTGCAGGAAGAAAGCAGGAATGCCTAAAGGCTAAATTGTTCAGATAGCTGGCCATTATGCAAGTGTGCATAACTCACATGGTTCCGAAATAATTGATATTTTTTCTTAAAGACCTTGAATTCTTTTGGGGAGACAGAGTTACATTTTGTAGAATACAAAGCAGTGGATTTCTTTTTCTTTGTGTATTCATTTACCAGGGAGTTAGAGCAAACAATTTTTGAAGCTCTATGATAACATGCAGATGATTTCAAGTATACTGGCAGATTGTTTGGGGAAAGTTGTTAAACTGGTTTGTTCGGCTTGGGATTTAAACATGGTATTGCATTACTAGGGTGTTTGAAGAGAGAGAAGTGCAAAATATTGTTTCCTGGCTGATACATAATCCAAATAAAACCACAGTGGTTCTTGGCTGGTTGTAGGAAGCAGCTTGAAAATGGGAAGAAGCTATCTTTCCCCTTTAGATTTTACTTTTATTGATAGATTTTTACTTTTACTGGTGGTTGAGTTTTGGTCAAGTTCCCAACTTAGATTTTAGAAAAAAAATCAGGGTAGTGGCCATATGTGCTAACTTTTAGTGAAGGGAAACCTGCAAATGATTTTTCCTCCATCTAAAATCCTGATAAGAATGGCAAACCATACATGTGGAAGTATTTTTATAACCGTGTAATAATTGCACCGAGCATGAAACTTGATGACCATTCAGTTTCTGAGTATATGAAGGATTGGTCTGTGATGTTCAAGTAACAAGGCCTTCTTGCATGAAAAAAGAGTATGTTAACTGTGTTGTTTATGTTTGTGTATTCACTCTCAGAGATAAACTAAAAATGAAGCAAATATCGTCAGCTACTTTGAAAATTGGAAAAGGAAGGAACACTTAATTATTTTCTCAATATTTATTTATTTCAACAATTTCTATGCCCCCCCTCCATAAAACCAGATCTCTTTCATGGTTTAAATGGACTTTCCTGAAGCTGTAATTTGCCCTAAGGAGGAAAAATTGTAGGACTTCTTTCCCTACAGAGCACCTTTGTGGAGGGGCAATTTAAGTCATGAAAAACTCATAAGAAAGTCATGAAAAACTCAAGGGAAATTTCTTTTCTCAGTAACCTTTTCTGCATGCACAGCTTGTTGCAGATTTTCCCAGTAGTCAGACCTTGTGTCTTGGAAATGTTTTGTTTGAAATCATTCTTCATATCTCCATTCCCCCCAATGTTTGGGGGTCCCTCCCTTGTCTCTTCAGTTGCATTTATTCCCCATGCTACTGCTGAAAACATTAGTTTGGCCAAATTTGATCTGCAAATTAGAGCAATATTAACTCACATTGTTACTGTGGCATTTTCTTGTCAATTTCCTCCTGCATAGGCAACTTTCCTTGTCTATTTCACACACTCCTAATTTCCCACAAAGTGTATCTTTGCATTAATGTTGCATGGCTAATGCTGATCCAATCAACCTGGCTTGTATGTGTGTCCTAGGCCCTTTCCGCGCAGCGGAAAGGGCGCCTCTCCACCGGCAGAAATTGTGCCAGTAGAGGGGAGGGGGCCGTTCGCACGGAAGAGTGCAAACAGCCCCCGCAGAGGCCAGCACAGAAGAGGAGGCTCCACACGGAGCCACCTCTTCTGCATCCCCTCCCCCACTCACCTCGTCCTCCAGCGTCGGGCTGGAGGGCTGCAGGGACCCGCCCATTCTGCCCTCCCCCCTCCAGGGGTCAGAGGGCAGCGTGGGTGGGTCTCAGCAGTCCTCCGGCCAATTCTGGAGGACGAGGTGAGGGGGGGCAGGAAAGTGGCGCCTTTGGCGCTGTGCGGTTCACAGCGCACCAATGGGAAGGCAGCGCTTTCCAAAAACCTCCCTTGGGAAGGGAGGTAGAAAGCGGTGCCTTCACACCACTCGGGGCCGCCTGTGCAAACAGCTCCCCAGGGACCGGTGTTTTTCTGTCCCTGGGCTGCTGTTTTTGGCCCCATGCAGAAAGGGCCTTAATGTTACACTGCTAAGCAAATATGATGAAGAAAAAAAAATTATTTGGAAAAGGAAAACAGGAGGAGAAAATGGCTGAAGGGGAGCTTGTGCAACTACATGGGAATATGGATAAGGGCCAGGAGTTTGATGGGAGAGAGAAATAGACTGTTTCAACATGAACGCATGCTCAAGGGAACCTGGCTTGTCAAAAAAACCCCACATTTTGATAAAAGTGCTCAGGGAAACAACAGAGGAAAAATGAAGGGAAATGTTTCTTCAACCAAACAGGAAAAAAACCTGTGAAATTAAAAAAAATGTAGCATCTGGCCTCAAGATACATTGTAAATAACTCTTGTGGAAAAGGCATCAGTGATTTAGGCAGCCATGTGTGACTGCTAATTAGCTGTTTAAGAACTTCAAGAGGTTCTGGCCTGGTATCCTTGTTCAGCCCTTAACACCAATAGCAATTTTTTTGTGGAAAATATGCTCTCTTCAGGAGTCCCACTCTGGTTCAAAAAGGAGAGCAAATGGGCTGCTTCTGTCTGACAGTGTAATCTGGATGCCTACTATTAAACAGGCTAGAAATATTTCACACTAAACCAGCTGCTGGGAGTTACTGAAGTGTCCTTTTTCCAGGGCTTTCCTATGCCAGTCATCTGGAAACAGGCATGAAAATCTGGCTACCCACATGATGCCAGGCTTCTTATGTGTTTTTGATGTGCACAGTTTTGTGGTGCCTTTGTTGTCCCCAATATGTCTTTGCACAGCTGGAATGTAGAACAATAGTATTTATAATGTAAATGGACATTCTGGCCAATGCAATTTTTGTTTTATAAACCACTCCTTGAAGGTTTATGATTGAAACTGAATTTTTAATTGCCACAGTCTGCATATTCATCATTATAATTTTATTTCTGTTCAGCATTGCTTGGAACAACAGGCTTTTCCAACTGAAGGAAAAATCTTGCATCATTTTAGCTTACAGCCGCAAAGGATCAATATTATTTTGCTGAAAAGATAAACTGATAACTCTGGAGTCTCTTCTTGGAAATGTAAACATGTCTGTAACATTTGTTTTGGCAACAGTAGCCAAGAGCAGGACAAGTTGCTATAACCTGAGTGATTGAAAATGGTTTTTTTTAAATTAACACAATTGTGTTAAATTTTAGCATTATCACCACTACTTAGCTGGTTTGTGATTATTTGTTCACACTGAGCCACCTGATCTATTATTTCCCCCCCAAAGAACTGATGAATTGCTTGTTTTTCTTTGTAGGTCTAATTACAACAACATCAAGAAGACTTGACCGAGAACAGCAAGCAGAGCACATATTGGAGGTAAATTATGCTCTTAACTCTTTGCATCTACACATTTCCAGTCCATATCTGCCAAAATATGTTTCTTTCAAAATATGGGCTCCTAAGGTTCACTTAAGAGCCCACTGGTGTTCAAACAGAAAAGAGACTGTATCCATACTGCAAACACCACCTTTAAAGAAAAATATTACAGGCCAGTATCTCAGTGTTTTCCAGCTTCTAAACCCAGCTTTGGCTGTGGGTGTAATAGCTCACTTCTGTCAATGTGTTTAAAGAACTATTTACCCCATCCCCAAAATTTGCTTAAAAGACTTTTAAAAAGTTTGAGCCCTCCTTGTTCATCTAGTCAATCGAAAGAATATGACTGTCTCTGAACTGGAATCCCTCTCATAAACATCAAAGAGTCTGTGTGGTATAGTGGTTAAAAGTGGTAAACTCTAATCTGAAGAACCGGGTTTGGTTCCCCTCTCCTCCACTTGAGCAAAGGACTCTAATCTGGTGACTCAAGTTTGTTTCCCTGCTTCACATATAGACTTGCTGGGTAACTGTGGGCCAGTCACAGTTCTTTCAGAATTCTCTCAGCTCCACCTGCTCACAAGATTCTTGTTGTGGGGAGGGGAAGATTTTGTAAGCTGCTTGATTTTTTACAGGAGAGAGAGGCAAGGTGTGAATCCAAACTCGTTGAATCCTGAAGGGAGGTTGAATCCTCCTTTTCCTTAAACAAATGTGTGTGTGGAGGTTTGGAGTAGGTTTGGAGATGGCATACCGTTTCTTTAGAGGGAAGGTAGAATATTTTTGGTTTTTTACCCATAAGGAAACTATTAAAGGTTAGAATTTCCTGAGTTTCTGGAGGGTTATAACTGTATTCAGGTCCCTTGAACAGTGTTTCCAGCATGTTTTTGTTTCTGAAAATCAGATGCTTTGAGGCCTAATTCAAATTGAGACAGTAGTATCTCCTCATCCACACCATCCTTAAATTGCCCGAGAAAGCAGCCATTGATTGTTTTAAATTAATTGTTATGTAAAAACATTTATCTGTTTTTATACTTTGCCCAGCTCAAGGTATTTACAATGTATACAAAGCAAAAATACATTTAAAACTGCAATGTAAAATCACAAAGGACAGACAATAAATAGAAATGTTTGATTAATCAAATGCAGTTGTAAATAAAACTGTCTTCAACTGCCCCTAAAGGTAAAAAGTAACAGGGTGAGCCACATCTTCCTGAGGAGACTATTCCATTATTATGAGGCCACCACCAAATGGCCCCCTCTCTTGTGTGCCCACCAGATGAGCTTCTGTGATTCGTGAGGGCCCGTCCCTGTGATCTTAAGGTTTGCTATGGCGTTTCAGAAGAAGGCTTAATTCACCCACTGTATTTACTTCAAAGTCCTGGCATGGTTGATTTTTAGAGAGAGAGAGAGAGAGAATGCTGGGAGCACTGTTCAGGAGGCAACTTCTTGGGAAGTCCTTGATTTCTAAATCCTGGACATTGGCCCTCCAGGGTAACTGACTGCCACATGAAACAACATGCTGAACGAGATGGACCATGTTTCTGATCCAGCTGGGCTCTTTTTTCCTCTGATCATTCACACAACTGTGAACACACACTGCAAATATTCACAGGGTTCCTAGACATGTGTGAATGTATTAATTGCTTTGGGAAACTGCTTTGTACACCAGTGTGTGTAGAGGTAACAGCTTTCTAGGAACTTCATTCCTTCCACTGTGGAAATCTATCAGCCCAGTATGCTCTGCTCTTACTGCTGTGATCTCTTTTTCCTTGCTGTGTTGAAGCTGTCTGCCACACTCATATACTTTCAATCAGGTTCATAATTAACATCGAAGAGCCAGGCCACTGCAGTGATCTTGCACAGTTCCCAAATAGTCCTTAAAAACGGTCCTTAATTCCAGTTGCTTTTCCAAAACAGCAGCACAGCATCGTGCTGATTGCATATGAAATACTGATTCCCACCCTTTGCACTAGTTAGTGTAGATTTGTGGCAGCCCTGACAATCCTGAGGATACCGCTCAGTAGTCTGGTTGTGGCTCCTGCTCAGCAGCAGATTAATGTTCTAATTGAGGGAACTCCATTGTCTGAGGCCTAATTCAAAGGCCCTTTTATTTTCACAGCATGTCTGTTTTCCATGTGTTTGTTTCTGCCCTTGATGTTCCCTGTGCTGGCTGCAGAAACCACAGGGAAATCTTTGATAGTCACTGAAGACATAATAGTGTTTCATAGCTCTGTGTATGTGAAAGAAACTTTGTAATGTCAGTTGTGAAATTTAAAGGCACGGTTATATGAATAAACCAGAGGTACATTTAAAGCTGTGAGGAGTCTATTTAAAATGTTACCATGAAATAAAATTGGGATGATTGCTAGATGTATTCCATATTCATTCTTTCCCAGTGTGTGACTATCAGCCGCTCTCTAGGATCTTGACTGTATTGTACAGTTTTGTGCTTAAAATTCTTTCACTGGAAGTTTGAAAGATTAGACCCAAGTACCTTGTCCATGTGGTGTGTGTGGTTATTTACACCACAGCCAGTGTCTCTTGCCTCATACGGATCATTTTCTAGTGAGTAGAGGTTGCATTCTACTTAGGAATATAAGTGACAAATCATAGTTTCCACCCTCAATTATATGAGGTTTTTGGATTTCTTTCTAATCTTTTAAAACTACAGAACACTAGCAAAGTGCTTTTCCCCAACTTTGTGTCTTTTCCCTTTTCCTTATTTTTCTCCAGACTGTTACTCCATAGCAGCCCTACTAGCCCAGACTAACCCAATCTCATCAGAGGCTAAGCAGGGCTGGTACTTAGATGGGAAATGACAAGTAAGACTGGCTGCTGTGCAGAGAAAGGCACTGGTAAACCACCTCAGCTCATGTCTTGCCTTGAAAACTCCTTGAGGTAGAAAATCATGGGGTCCCTGTCAATTGGCTGCGACTTCCACAACACATTTTACCTTACTATGATTGTAGTAATTTTTGGAAATAATAAAATCAAGCACAAATGGGCCATTCAAGGTCAGGAAACAGAACAGTGTTTTTTTTCTCCAGATATCTGGGTATAAATTTCCAGTCCACTCTAGCATGGCAGACCTATTTTTATGCCAATCTCATTACTGCAAAACGGACAATGAATGATCTATTAAAATTTTACTGTTTAAAGGGTAGCCCGTTGGTTGTGCCAGCCCTAACGATGTTTCAGAACAAAGTACTTGCCAAACTTTTTAATGGTTCAAAAATCTGGGGATGGAATTTGAGTTTAGCTGAACAACTAGAAACCACCCAGAACAAATTTCTGAGGAGTATTCTGGGGGTCTCTCACAAGCTACGCCTGCAGCACTGTTATGGTTGGAGGTGGGCTTCCCTGCCATTTGTACAAGAACCCATCTCAGAGTGTGACTCTATTACAAAAACTAGTAAGTATATCTGAGGACCGTTTAGTTAAATTTTGCTATTGGCACTTGAAGAACGGCAACAGTTGATTTTGTTAGCTCCCATTTTACAGTTACATTCACTTTCATCCAACAAGACAGTTAAGTCATTGGATACTAATAAAGTTTGTGAATGGCTGTTCAAAGGGGATACCTTTCAATATATTAATTTTGCCAGCATAAGCCGGTGCCCCAAATACGGGTGTTTCCAGGCCAAAAGGGCGCAGGAAGCTGACTAAATTTGGCTCCACCCCCAGAGACAGCACAGACTCCTCCCCACTCTAGCATAAGGGCCTCTGCATTGGTATGAATGCCTCTTATATAGTCACAAGTGGCATTAATTCTGGTGCTGGAGTCATGCTGCCTTCTGAGCATTTTTGGCCCTTCCTTCAGGGTTACACTGACATACTACCATTGTAAAAATGTATATATATATACACAGACACACCATGGTTCTTGCTTGATATTTATGCAATTGCATAAGCATATTTATTCATATTTTAGGTTCAGGGTACTAATATGGCTTTCAAGGATGCTCACAGGGTATACACAGAGAAGCATAGTACAGATGCAAGAGCTTGGACAAAAATAGGTCTAGAACTGCACATTGCCCAGAAGGCCTGTGATCCACTGTATCATAGGAACCTGCAAGAAGCGTAGCGTTGTTCTGCTGCAGCCGTTTGTCGTGATTCGTGGGACAACATAATTTTGAACTTCATTGAGCTGTACCCAGAAGGGAACTACTACTTTCATTGGCTGTCACATTGCTATGCGAGCACAATACAGGCAAACAGGAAAGTAAAATAAACTCCAACTATTAGATGCTGCTATTAGATAAGGGTTTAGAAATTCTGCATGATCACCTGTTCAAAGTGAGTCCTATGAAAATAATAAGGAACAGGATGATGTTCTGATCTATTTTCTCCAGCGCTTGTTGCCAGTTTATTTGGTTCTTGTCGTCTCTCCTGTTCCCCGTTGTCATCCAAACGTTGAAGCTACAGTGTATCAAATAGGAGATTCATTACCACTTGGCTATAGTCATTGAGTTGTTTTTGAAAAAAATGAAAGCCCCTCCCCCCGCGTTGTTTTATGTTGATAGGTTTGTTTGGGGTTTTTTGTAAGTTTTGGGCTGAATCCCAAACATTCGCAGAATGGTGGCAGTTCTATGAGCAGCTTGAGCCAAATGCTGCGCATCTGGTTAATTAATTGAGCATTAAAGTGTTGACCAGATGGAGTAGCAAGTTTATTCCTTGTTTGCCATTAAAATTTATCCCACATTTCACTCTTGTTTACATAGCGGCAAATACAAAATTACTAAAATCTGCGTCCTGTGCACCTCCTCCTGGGTTTTACCAGAAAGCCATGAAACGGTGTCTTGCTTTTAAATACTGGGTATTGTGTTGGTAGTATTTTCCTGTCAGTTTCTCCTGTTATGAGAATTAGGTGAGCTTCACTGCTTCTTACTGTGAGGCTCTGCCTGCTTCCCCTGTTATGCCTCTTTTGCTGACATGGTGCCTACCACCACAGAAGTATCCTCAAAATGGGAGAAGGGGTTGCATCACCTGATTCTTCCTTTTAACTGGTTGTTCAAGACAACATCGTTCTTGATTTGCCAGCAAATGTTCCTCCATGGTCTGTTCTTAGGGCTTCCTTTTAGATCACCTTTAGTGTTCCTCCCACCTAATCCTTCCACCTATTATCACATTTCCTTCCCCTGCGCCTCACTCACCCCTTCTGTTCTTGGGTGTCCTTGTCCCCCACTCACCTAGATTGGTCATCCGCTTGAGGCTTGGACTGTGTAAGCTGCTGACCCAGCCTTCACCATCCCCTTCACACTCAGGAGGCTCAAGCCTGGTCCCTCTATGGGCCTACTCCATGTCACAGTTATGGGCCAGGACCCCAAGGGTTTCATAGTAACTCCACATGAAAGAAGGATCTGCCAGGAGCCCAGACCTCAGAAAGGCCACAGGTGTTAAAACTGGCCTCACTGACCAGTGAAGTCCATGGGTTGAGCACATTCACTGCAGTCCCTATTTGTTTTCCTCTTCTTCAGGAAAGGTGAGCACACATACCAAAGAAACTTGGTTTGGCTCTGCATGCAAGGCTGTCTGGGATGCCAGTTGCAAGCAGGTATCCTGGGATGTTAGCTGGGCTTCATGAAGTGTAATTGTGTATGTACTAAGTTGATAGGTGAATTAACTGACAGCTTCGGAAGTGTAATATTTGAGCTGCGGTTTTTAAAGCAAATGAAATTTAATTAAGTGTACCTAACTTTCTGAGTTGCTTCATGATCCTGGATGTTGATATAACTAATTTAATTAGATGTTTTGCAGGTGTTGAAAGAATGTTTCAGTTTTGGCATGAAGCTAAAATAACCGTGTTTGTGTCTCTAGTGTTCATTAGTGAGGGGCTTCCCTGTATGTTGTGGTGCAGATATCATGAAACTTCCTTCCTGGCAGCGTTGGGTGCCATCATCATCCTTACAGTTCATTCCTGTGCCATCCTGCCTCTCTTGGCCCCATTGCCTCATCTGTTCTGTGCTACACAAGGGTTTGTGTAGTTTTAGGACATGTAGCAGAGTGCTATGATATTGTGAATACCTGAAAATTTGTATTCTACTGGCGGAGGAGGATGCCTTGTTTGGGTTATTTTCCAACCGGAACTCAGGGAGGCAGGATCTCAAATCTTGTTACTTCCCGTGATTCGCCCGGACGTCCCTTTGATCTCCAGTATTTTTTCCTGCCTAGCAGGGAGCGCAGCACTCAGAGCGAGCTCCTCAAGCTTTTTCATTTTTGCCCTATTTTTGTGTATTCCTTCCTGTCTCTTCTCTTTCTTGTTGACTATCTTGTCGTCTCTTCTTCTGTCGGGGAGGGAGTCCTTGGCGCAAGCCGGGATTTCCCCCCACCTTCCTCCTCCGTTCCCGCCAAAATCGCGGGCATTATGGACGCCCACCATTTTTCGCCTCCTCGGGAGGTATTTGCGTGGTCCTCCGCAGAGAGGACCCGATCGAACCACAATGCTCCCGACTCAGAGCAGGGACGGCCCGACACACTGGCGCCTCGGAAGGCGGCCGGGAAGGGAAAACAGCCCGCCAAGAAGAAGGCGCGCGCGGAGGATGCGCAGCCGGCGGCAACAGCCAGCAAGAAAACTGGCCAGCCTCGCAGTGCCAGCGCCACCTGCAGGGACGCAGAGGAGGTTGCACGGCCACAAACGGCAAGAGAGGCCCACGCAGACGGCTCTCTTCGCCCAGGCTCCCAGGGCACAGAAGAAACCAGCGCGGAGAGCCCGGAGCCGGCCCAGAACGTTGCCAGCACCCCGGAAGGGGCTGCGGAGGGCACGGGGCCAGAACAAGCAGACTCCATCGAGGATCCTCAGACCAGACCTCCGCACAGGCAAGATCGCGACAGTGGGGAGGGGGCCTCCTCTTCAGCCCCATTCGATCCACTTCTCCAGGGGGGATGGCAACAGGCCTCATCACAACAATTAGTGGACCTCTTTAGGAAGTCCATGAGGGAGGAGATTAGGACCTACCATAAGACATACCACAGAAGGGCCAGCTCCCCCTCCTCTTCCTCTTCACCCTCCCCCCCCCCAACTCTTCCAGAGCCCTTCGGGGATGGGGCGGTAAAAAGTTTAAACAATAAATAAATAAATAAATAAAAATCCCATAGGGACTCCCTGTCATTCCCCGGCGATGAGAACGCCAGTGAAGGGGAATGCGACAAATCTGACCATTTCTCTGAACCGGAGGAAAACCCACCCACTCCCACAGAGCAAGTCCACAGATTCTTCAAAGTGGAAGACGCCCCCCTTTTGATATCCAAGGCTATCACTGCATTGGATTTGAAAGATTCTGAGGACGCGGTGGACCCCTCCGCCTCCTCCAGCACCCCTTCCAAGCCAGTCAAGGTGTCCCCAAGGGTAAAAGAGAGATCTTCCCCCAGGAGGAACAAAGCAAGGAATGCTTACCCCTCCCTGAATACTTTGAGCGATGCGCCAAGAAAGAATGGTTCAATCCAGCGGCCAGCAAGACCTTCCCCTCTAGCTTTAAGAAACTGTACGCAGTTCCAGACTATGTTCAACGCCTCCTGATCACACCCCTGGTAGACGCCCCTGTCACCACCCTCCAGTCAGGGGGCCTGGTGTCCCAGGATGGAGAGGGTAACATTAAGGACCCCCTAGACAAACGTCTGGACGTTGTGCTCAAGAGGCTACATGATACCCTGGCCATGGCCTTCAAGATCTCAGCTTCATCTGCAACCATGGCCAGAGCAGGCATTGTCTGGCTACGTAGACTCTTAGTCATGATTCCACCCTCAGCTCAAGGCATCAGGGAGGGGATCGAGAGGGTGCTAATGACAGTCTCTTTCTTAGCAGACTCCAATTTCGATGCCCTCATGGCTATCTCCAAAGCCATCGCAACCGCCTCGGTTCCCAGACGCCTCGCATGGCTCAGATCATGGCAAGCCGACTACCACTCTAAACAACTGGTTGCAGGGTTCACCTTCCAAGGGGGAACCCTTTTCGGCCGGGAACTTGACAAAATCCTAGTGGAAACTAAGGGAAACAAAAAGACGATGCCCAAGTATTTCAGATTAGAACACATTTCCTCCAAACCTAACTCGACCTTTCGTTCACACAGGGCCCTCCCCAGGGCCCCTAAGGACGGCAGACGATGGCAACCGCAGCAGACCTTTCGTAGAATGCCCAACAACAGCAACAACAACCAGTCCTTTCGTTCACAGCCAAAATCAGGCAAGTTCTTCGGAAACGACCGAAACAACCACAATAACAACAAATCCTGACTATGCGGCTCCAGTCGGAGGTCGCCTGCAGTTATTCAAAAACCTCTGGGCAGGCGAACATGTGGACAACTGGACCAGAGACATCATCCAATCAGGATACATCATAGAATTCAGCAAGATTCCCAATCCAAGGTTCCGTGCATTCCCTCACAACGCCAGCCTTACCAAGGCCAACAGGACACGTCGAGCCATCCGTCATCTACTTCAAATCAAAGCCATAGAACGGGTTCCAACATCAGAGAGGTCCTCAGGAGTGTTCTCACACTTCTTTACAGTTCCCAAAAGAAACGGCGATTGGAGAGCAATCCTAAACCTAAGGTTCATCAACAAACACATCAGACTGCAACACTTCTGGATGGAGACACTCCGTTCAATAGTGGAAAACCTACGCCCAGGGGAATTCCTCACCTCCCTCGACCTGACAGAGGCTTATCTGCACGTCCCCATCCACACATCCCAAGATGTCCTGAAACAACACGGCTTCCTAATCAACCTGGCCAAGAGCATCACCACTCCATCCCAGAGAATGGAGCACTTGGGAGCCATCATAGACACGTCCAAGAATGCGCTGTTCATACCCGCATCCAAGGTATCCAAAATACAATCCTCGGTAAAACACATCATCACAGCAAAGAGAGCATCCCTGCTCCAACTTGCCAGTCTTCTAGGACTCATGGTGTCCGTCTTCGACAATGGGGAAGACTCCACGCTCGCCCACTCCAGAAGTTCCTCCAACCCTTCCAATTTCAGATCATGAACAAGACAGACCGCTCCCTATCCCTACCTCTCCACCTCAAGACCAGCCTCAACTGGTGGATGCGGCGTCACAACCTGGAAAAAGGGAAGGTTTACCTCCATCAAAACCGTATAGAAGTATTCACCGACACCAGCCTGCAGGGATGGGGAGCCACGGTACAAAACAAGTTCATCCAGGGTCAATGGTCCCCAGAACAGAAGACCCTACCAATCAACATACTGGAGACCAGGGCCATCTTCCTGGCCCTACAACACTTCCTACCGGTGGTCAAGGGATCACACATCCTTATCCGCACAGACAACACATCCGCCAAAGCCTACCTGAACAATCAGGGGGGATCCAAATCATCCCGACTACACCAGGAAGTGATAAACATCTTAACCTGGTCGGAAAAACACCTCCTCTCGATATCGGCGGAACACATCCAGGGTCGCCTCAACATCACGGCAGACTGGCTGAGTCGTCAGACAATCGAAGAGGCGGAATGGCAACTAAGTCCCCACATCTTCAACTTGATCTCTCAGAGATTCGGCCAGCCTCAAATAGATCTGTTCGCTTCGGCCTACAACCACCAACTCCCGAACTTCATGACGAGATTCCACCACCCGGCAGCCATCGGGGTGGACGCTCTGACAGCCACTTGGCCCAAAACATTGCTGTATGCGTTTCCACCCAGTCCGATCATCCCCAAGGTTCTTCGGAAAATCCTCTCAGAGAAGGCCCTGATCATCCTGGTGGCCCCCTTCTGGCCACGACGCCCATGGCTGTCTTCAATTCTGGAACTAGCGGTGTCTCCAGCCTTCACGTTACCAACACCTCACGACATGCTGACGCAGGGCCCAGTACATCATCCGAACCCGCAATGGTTCAACCTAACCGCATGGCTGTTGAACGGAGACTGCTAAAACAGAACGGCTATTCGGATCAGGTAACTGACACCCTCCTCGCTTCACGCAGATCTTCCACCAACAAAATTTACAACTGTACGTGGAGAGCCTTTACCAGATGGTGCAGGAGACACTCAGTCAATCCTGAAGCCCCCGATCTCTCCCAGATACTCCTATTCCTACAGGAAGTCTTCAACCAGGGCCTATGTAGCACCACCCTACGTCGCCACGTAGCGGCACTTACGTCCATTTGGCCTCACTTCCAAGGGACCCCGGCCTCTAGACATTCAGACGTCCTGAGATTCCTGAAAGGAGTTCAACAGCTTCAACCTCCTGTCAATCACAGATTCCCCACCTGGAGGCTACACCTGGTACTATCGGCACTCACGAAGTCCCCCTTCGAACCAGTGCAAACCATACACCTGAAATGGCTGCCCATGAAAACCTTATTCCTCCTGGCGATCTCCTCAGCCAGACGCGTCTCAGAACTGCATGCATTATCAGTACACAAAGACCTCTGCATCTTCCACCAAGACAGGGTGGTACTTCGTCTGGATCCAACGTTTGTCCCTAAGGTTAAATCCACCTTTCATCTCAATCAGGACATTGTGGTTCCCAACTTCTGCCCCAATCCTACTCACCCAAAAGAAAGGAACTGGCATAACCTGGACGTTAGACGGTCCCTGAAAGCGTACATAATCCGTACCGAGCCCATTCGTAAATCCAGCAGCCTATGCATCAACATTACGCAGCCTAACATAGGACAACAAATGTCTAAAGCGGCCATCAGCCGAACCATCAAGGCATGCATTATAGAGGCCTATAAAGCCACTGACCAACCCGTACCACCAGGAATTACAGCCCACTCTACAAGGAGCACGGCTACTAATGCAGCTTTGAGACGGCAGGTCTCAGTCCTAGACATTTGCCGCGCGGCCACTTGGTCATCGGTGTCTTCATTCATCAGACATTATAAAATTCACACAATAGCAGCTTCAGAGGCCACCTTCGGTAGAAGGGTGCTGGAGCATATTATTGGGGATTGATCCTGACCCACCCGTTGAGGGACACTGCTCTGGGAGGTCCCAAACAAGGCGTCCTCCTCCGCCAGTAGAACGGTCCATTGGTTACTTACCGAGAAGGGACCTTCTACGGACGGAAGGAGGACGCCTTGGCCCTCCCCGGATCATTATTAATCCCCAATACTCCTCCACGCAATTCTCCCGAAATGGGCAGACCTCATGCAAATAGGAAAATCTGACATTAGGGCAATTTCACGACTTCGCTCTGTTCATAGTTAATGTTTATTGTTGACGTTACTGTTTCCTCGTTATGTTCTTGTTACCTTCTTTCGTGAGCACTTCCTGTTATTGTAGAGAGGGGAGTGCCATTACTGCTCTGACAGGCGTCTACTGGAGATCAAAGGGACGTCCGGGCGAATCACGGGAAGTAACAAGATTTGAGATCCTGCCTCCCTGAGTTCCGGTTGGAAAATAACCCAAACAAGGCGTCCTCCTTCCGTCCGTAGAAGGTCCCTTCTCGGTAAGTAACCAATGGACCGTTCTGATATCCCAGAGCAGGGTCTATACCAGGGGTCAGCAACCTTTAACACCCGAAGAGCCATTTGGACCCATTTTCCATGGAAAAGAAAACACTTGGAGCCACAAATACTTTCTGACATCTAAAACGACCATAACACTGTATATAATCTCATGCAGGGAGAAGTTCCCTTCTTTGGGGCCCATTTTTACCCATCAAAGTAAAAAAAAAGCGGGGTAAAAAGCCTGTTGTTTTGTACATGATTCAAATGAATCATGTTTTGTACATGATTCAATAGAACCCCCATTTCACACATTTCTCTTTTCTTGTGTTGAAAGACACTGATTATGCCCCCCCCCCAAAGAACCCCCTCAAATTCCACTTGGATGATGGATCAAAAATGGTGCCTTTGATGGGGTTGTCAACTTCTGGGGGGGCTGAACTCCCCCCCCCCCGAGAAAATGTCTGCCATGGAGGGTGGACTCAACAGCCATATTCATCACTGAGCATGGCCCCACCCTGGGCCCAAAAGTCACAGCTTCTGAGAATCTACCCTCAAATGTCCTGGGATTTGCCAGCCGGGAGTTGGAAACCCGCGACAACCATGGCTGAGGATGATCCTGGTCTTCCTCCCTTCCACGATCTACAAGCTTACCCTCCACTGGCTTACTCTGAAGTAAACCTTCCAAGATCCACGTGCAAGGCTTTCCCCATGTGCTCCCGCCCTCCTTGGCAATGCAGAAGCAAACAATTCCCACCCACCCCCGCCTCCCCATCAAACAGCCCCAACGAGTGCAACCTTGCAGGGCTGCAGGTAATAACTCCTTTAAAATCTGACATCGTCTTTCTCACCTGGACTCAGCCAGGCTGCCCTCTGCCAGGAAAGCCCCTGGAGCTCAGTGGGGCTGCTGGGGGGGCTGCAACCCAAGGTGGCTCTGCTGGGGTCCCCCATGTGGTCCCGCCCCCCCAAGAAGGATCCGGGGAAGGGGGAGATGAGGCCACCCAAAGCAGGGTCAACCCCTGACTCGCCCCATTCAAGGGGGGTGGTGGACTGAGGTTAGGATTGCTCTGAAAATCTGTGCTCCTGCAACTCCCTCCCGTTTCCCGCCCTTCGCCGCTCACCTGTTCAAGAGGATCCACCAGCGGTGCTCTGCCCCCACTCTGTGCCATCATCACTGGTTTCAGCCAACCAGGCAGCTGGGACAGGGAAGCCGGAAGTGGCTTGGAATAGCCATCTCGGGCTGTGCCTCTCTAGGAATAGGGATTCTTTCCCATTAACCCTCAGGGCGACTTTCTGAAGGAGGTTGAGAGGACCCAAGCCGCAGGTTGCAGACCCCTGGTCGATACCCTGTTCAGGATTAAGATGACAGGGGATTTGTGGATTCATCTGTCATTTCCTGGACCATCTTTGTTCCAGAATACTCAACTTGGATCCTAGTGCCTTGGGGACAGAACTAGGTAGGCACCAGGACTCAAGAAGAACATTTTAGAACAAAGACGGTCCAGGAAATGGTGAATCACAAATCTCCTGTCATCTTTATCCTGAACAGGGTATATTAATTTCAACTGCTGTGTCAGTACTCCATGGGCTTTGGAATGGTGCATTGTTAGTACTTGTCTGTTGATCAACCTCAGACGCTGTCTCTGCAGGTAACACTTGCTGCTATACGTTTGAGAAAGAAAAAGCAGAGGAGAACATCTGTGGGAACATCTCTCCCTATATTCCTTTCCTGCAAGGAGCGCTTTGCTCAGCAAATAACTTACTGATGATCTCTGGCCTGAAAAATGTCTGTCTGTCCTCAACTAGGGCTAGATCATTTTCAGCTCGGGCCATGGCCTTATGAAAAACTCTTTCAAATTAAGTCACAAGTTCTGCAAGACTTGCTATAGTTTTGCAGGGCCCGTAAGACAGAAATGTTCTGCCAGGCCTATGGTTGAGGGCTGCAGCAGTGTCCAAATGTGGCTGGCCTCCTTTTCACTTTTCGTTTCCCTTTTCCCCTTCCCCTTTCTTATTTCCCTTTTCCTCTCCTATCCCTCTTTCCCCCTTCCTGTTCCCCTTTCTTATTTTCCTTCTTGCTTGGTTTCCTCGTTTAGACATTCTGTTTTTTGGTAAATGTATTTCTCCAACTGAATGGATTAACTTTTAGTATTGAGGTGCTGAAACATTTGTACTGTCATTGATGTTAATACTGTATGGGTTGTTGTGAGCTGCACTGAGACCGTCCAACAGGGAAGATTGGCCTATCTGTCAAATAAATTAAATAAAATAAATACACTGCATGGCTTGCAAATACAGCAACAAAGCTGTATGCACTGTGGGCTTGCAAAAAATAACAGGTTTGAGCAGGAAGTGAAGAGGTTTAGGTTGGTGGCCGGATTCTGCAGATAAATCTATAAATAGAAGAAGGGTGATTTTTGCCAATCCCCCCCCCCCAAAAAAAAAACCCCAAATATGTTAGTTCTCTGTGTCCCCTGTGCCTCAGAATCAGCACTTAGGGTGGGGAGTGTTTGGGGCTGCAGAAAGAGGGGTGACAGATCTGTCTGCTGGCTAAAATGCCATCCTTCAGTGGATCCAAGCCAGGATTGCCGGGGGGGGGGGGGGTAGCAGGTTAACTGACAAAATAGGTCATGTGACATATTCACACATTTCAATATGGAAATACCATAATGGCATTTCAGAGGGTGTTGCTTTCTTTTAAGTTATGATCTTCTCAACTTAGAAAGGGTGCACTTGATGAATTATTTATTTGTGAAGCAACAAAAATGTGTTTTGTGAACAGTGTCGAATGAATTGCTAAGCTCATGGGGGGGGGGAGAGAATTAACACTGTAGTGGCAATAAATACTTTAAAATATTGTAAACTCTTCCAAAATTTAACAAAGTTTCATAGGAGTTTTATAGTATCAAAGAGCTTTGATCTATACCTTGTTATGCCAGTATTGATACAAAGATTGGTGGTTAAAGACTAGATCAGTGGTTAAAGATTAGATCAGTGATTAAAGGTAGAAGAGAAATGGAGAGACAACTTAATATTTTGATTGAAAAACTAATGATGAAGTATTATATGAAAATGTTTATCGTGGTTCCTACGAATGCAATGATCACGTTATTTACTTTTGTAACATTATTTGTTGTCCTCGGCAGGTAACAGTTGCAGACAACGGCATCCCAGCAAAATCAACCCTTGCCCGTGTCGTAGTTAAGATATTAGATGAAAATGATAATAAACCTCAGTTCTTGCAAAAGTTCTACCAGATCAAATTGCCGGAACGTGAAAGACCAGAGAGGGAGAGGATTGCCAGGAGGGATCCTGTCTATCGCGTTTTGGCAGCTGATAAAGATGAGGGACCCAATGCAGAAATATCTTACAGCATTGAGGAAGGCGACGAGCATGGCAAATTTTTTATTGAACCAAAAACAGGAATTGTTTCCTCTAAGAAGTACTCTGGTGCTGGAGAATATGACATTCTTACAGTAAGTCAAGGTTTCAGTTTCACATTATTCATATACCACCTACGTTGTAAAAACGTATTCTCTCCTGTCATATTCAGAAGGAGTGCTTTGAAGGGCTTGGAAAATTCAAAAATGAGAAGAATCAAGTTGATAATGAATTAGTTGGGGTTTTTTTTAAGTGTGAATACACTCTTGATAAAATATGAATGAATTCAGTGTCAAGTTTCATTTCTTTATACAAGTGAATTGTTTGGTCTTTGCAGCAACTGTTCATTGGGGATTAAAAACAAAGCAGTCTTGGGCCAAAATCGACAGAACTGCTCAGCTTCTGCCTGTGACACTTGACTTTCGTTGTTTAAATATTTCAAAAGGTAGTTTGCCACTCAGCATTGGATATTGCTACCAATACAATCCTAAATAGAGGGACATTGAAATCAGTTTGCTTAGAACGGTCTTTAGGATTGCACTGTAAAGCTTTCTTGGGCATTCAGGATTGTTTCATGGGTTTGGCCTCGAAGAATTGTCATCCTCTGATGTGACTGTGTATACTGTCAGTGTTAATTTCAGTGTGTGTGCATGGCTCAGTGATTTTTCTGCTGTGTTTTCACTTATGGAATTAAAAATAAGTAAACTCTTTTGATATGCCATAGATCAAAGCGGTGGATAATGGTCGTCCACAGAAATCATCAACAACTCGGCTTCACATAGAATGGATCCCAAAGCCCAGTCCTGCTCCTGAACCAATTGTTTTTGAGGAATCATTTTTTTCTTTTACTGTCATGGAAAGTGATCCGGTAGCTCACATGATTGGTGTAATAACTGTTGAGCCACTTGGCACACCACTTTGGTTTGAAATTACAGGTAAGACCGTTTCAAGTTTTGCTCATTTTAAATTATTTGATTTTTCCGGACTATTTTTCTGGACTATTTAAATTATTTGATTTTTTTTCTGGACAATTTTAAACCTTCTAGTCCCGCTTCCATATGATGGGGAATTTCTAAACATAGTGCATAATTCCAGTCCAGAACAATGGGAGAAATAAATCCAACCAATGTTGTCTCCCTAAATTAAACTAAATCAGATTGTAGGAGGGTTTTAATTTTGAACACTCGCTGTATGTCATGAAAAAAGAGTTTTGATTAAATATTGTTTGTGATTTTTATAATTTAGTGTGTGTAATAGGTTCACTAGTAGCCCAAGTATTTCTAAAAGGGTAGACCTTATCCTGGCAAAACTGTGACGCCTGGTGGATGGTCCACAATAAGCTCTAGCTACTTCACCTGGCCTGGTTGTGGATGGGCCAGAGCCAGCATCCAGGGTCATAGACCCAGTGTGGTGTCATGGTGAGTGTGTCAGATTAGAAATGGGAAAGTACGGGTTCAGAACCCTGATCAGTTCAAAGATTGCTGAGTGAATTTATGTCATTCACACTCTCAGACTGTAATCTATCTCACAAGGTAGGAGGGTTGTGAGGATAAAATGCATAAGGGAGGCCATGTTTGCCACTATTAATTTCTTTGAAGAACTTACAGTGATTAACTAAGTATGTTGGTTGCATTGTCGAAGGCTTTCACGGCCGGATTCAACTGGTTATGGTGGGTTTTCTGGGCTGCGTGGCCGTGGTCTGTTAGGTCTTGTTCATAACGTTTCGCCTGCATCTGTGACTGGCATCTTCAGAGGTGTATCACAGAGAGAAGTCTGTTACACACTGTGTTTAGTTACACACTAGTGTGTCTGTTACACACTAGACACGGTGTGTAACAGACTTCTCTCTGTGATACACCTCTGAAGATGCCAGCCACAGATGCAGGCGAGACATTAGAACAAGATCCACCAGACCACGGCCACACAGCCCGGAAAACCCACCACAACCAGTAAGTATGTTTGTGTTGACTCCAGTGAGTCTGGATCTCTTAAGGATCCATGGGTGAAACCCATGGACTGCACAAGACCAGTAGATATGCCCAGTGTCAAAGAGTAGGTCTTAGAATCAAATTGTATGGAACTGCATCCCACAGAGTGTTGTAAATTCCATTAGTTATACATATCTGCACAATAAGTAGCATAATGGGAGAGAGAATTATTGTGGGTCAAAAACTGTAACCAGTTAGGTAATGTTTTCCTATTTAGTTGCGAACACACCTTGTTAGGATGTTTTAGACTCTGTTTTAAAATGTCTTTGTTGCACATTTTAACTGTTTACTAATGGCATGAACTAATTTGATTGACGTCTTTTTTTTCTTTCTTCTGTGCTTTCTTTCCATGCTTTCTTTCTTTTTGGCTGTGCCAGGAGACAAGCTTGCTAGTGAAGTTTTTTACATCTTTCAGATGGCTTGTGACCTGAACTGTACAGCAGAAGGTATCTGCTGAGATCGCATAATTCATTGCCAGATTATGAGATCTAAAGTGAAAACATAACCATTTGAGAATAATCTAATAACACTAGAAAAAGACATGGGTGTTTTCGTTTCTGGCAGGGTTTTCTTTCTTTTCTCCTTTCTTTACTTTCTTGCTTTTGGATTTATTGTTACCGTTGCTCCATGCCACATTTCAGTTAAACCATCAATATGAAATGATGGTTTAAGTTTAGCCCCGAATGGTTCATTCTGTACTTTCAGTGCACCTAGATTGATGGGCTAAATGCTGCTTCTGTAGCTGATATTGGGGTGTATCTTTGTAAGAATTCTAGGGCATTGCTAGATGGATGCCTTTTCAAGTGTCAGCCATGCTGATTTGGCCAAGCCATGCACAGGAAGGAAGGATCCTGTGTTCATTATGGTAATTGAGTCAGAAACCAGGGCTAGTGGGATTAGAAACCCGTAGATGAAGGACATTGGAGATCTACCTCTGAACTAGCTGGCATATGTTCCTAGATGCCCATTCACACCTCTTTGTATTCCTACTTTATGGGTCAGGCTGTCTGAGGAGTGAGGGTGGCATCAACCTTGGAAATGTTGCTCCTTTATTCACCATAGCTTTTAATAGTGTAGGTTGCAGACATTTTATTTCAATTATTAAATTTTATTAGGATTTAATAGGTCCTATTAGGTTGTGTGCAGGAGGGGGGGGATTGTCATTTTGTATTGTTAACCATCTTGAGCCATTAGGAAAGGTGGGCAGAGATGATTTGTACAGCGTTCACAAGAAATTGAGCAGCATTGAATAGCCTGTGCTGAGGCAACATTGAGCCCATCCATCTGGTTGTTTTGCCTGAAATGCAGAAACATCTTAAAATATTCTATTTTCTGATTTGTTAAAATGAACATGCAATCCCAGATTACACTTACTTGGCGTTGGGTACCAGTTAAATAAGTGAGGCTTATTTCTATGATTTATTTATGATAAGGACTGAGGGAATGGTTACCAGTTCCAGACTGGGAAATTCCTGGACATTTAGGGTGGAGCCCAGGGAGGGTGGGGTTTGGACATGTCACTCAAGACAGGACATAACTGAAATTTCTAATTACAGAGTCATTCTTGATTCTTTTAATAAACGACTTTATGCTTTAAACATGGACAAAAGAGTAGAAGAAATATATTCATAATAGGACAAATGATTTTGCCATTACAAGAGTTGGGTTGATAACAGTGGAAATTTTGTCTTATTCAAATAGTATGTCTAAAAGTAAAATCAATGGAAGCAAATGATTAGTATTTATCACAATTAACTTTTAGTTTGTGTAGCTGTTGCATTGTTTGAGGCAGTATGTATCACAAATATGATGTTGATCCATTAAATGTTCAGGTTATTAACGGTGTTATTGAACTATATTTCAGAGCTGTGTTTCTCTGGACACTTTCAGGTTTTCTAAAAGGATAAAATAAATCTGTGGAACAGAAAAAAATGGTTAGCCCTTCTATAATGTTGAGCTCCTTTTGTGCCCTCAATTCAATTTTCCCCTTAAGCTTTCCCGTCAGTGTCCTACTTCATTCCAGTCTATTGGTGCATAATCTACAGAGCATCATTCTTGAATAAGCCACATATATTCAATAACATTTCAGTAGCAGCAGTGCTCAATGGACTGCACCCATGGTAATCATGGCTAATATTTTAACATGTGTACCCATGGCTCAACAGGTCCTTGTTTTAAGCAAGAAAACTTTTTAAATATAAATGTACCAGGGCAGGTAATATCCAGTATTCTAATGAATTTCTTCAGCTTGAACATGTATTTTAGAAATGGCTTGAAAAGAGCTATGCATCTTTGGAAGTAAGAGTCCCCAAATGACATGGGCTACCAAAAAAAAACCTCACTGAGGACAGTGGAGTCCATAATTGTAGTCTTCTTCATAAGGTGGTCACGCATCCCACCTTTTAAAAGAAACTAAATTGTTCAAAGAATGAAAAAAAAATCTCCTGGTGCAGAGTTCTGTGCCAAATAAATTGTGGTTATGATTGATACAAAAGGGTGTGAACTGTCTGCTCCTAGTAGCTGTCTGTTGTTTTTGACAAATAGAACACAAAACTTCAGATGTTTCAGAGCTGATTTTCTTGTATTAAGCATCATAGCAATAAGTATCTTCATGAAATCATATAGCAAAGCAACATTTTATTAACTTCTGTCTCTTACAATTTCTTGAACCAGGTGGCAACTATGACAGCCGCTTTGATGTGGACAAGGGCACTGGAACCGTCATTGTTGCTAGACCTCTCGATGCAGAACAGAAATCAAATTACAACCTGACAGTAGAAGCAACAGATGGAACCAGAACTATTGGCACTCAGGTAATGGAATTTCTAATGACATGTCTATTGAGAGAAGACTTTCTGACTGTCCCCCTTTTCTCCCTTGGGAAGAATTATGTAGTGTAGAAATTAGAGGATCTTTATGTGAAAGGGAAGTGATTTCCTGTACAAACTACAGTATCCTTAATGTTGGTTAGCTAAAGGAAGGAGATTATGTGTAAGTAGAGAACGTCCTTCTGAATCGACACATTTAAAGTCATATCAGGTTCTAGAAATTAGAAAGGTAAATGAGAGAGAGACCAATCTTTCCAAATGACTATTCACTAGGGAAGGAAAGGATTAATAATTTAAGACACCCCAAAAACCAGCCAAAAGTAGAGAGGATCAATATCTTGAAATCAGCATTGTGATCAAGGTACTGAACATTGTTATAGCAAAACTATAGGATGCAATATTTGTTATTTTTGAAAATAGTGTATTGTACCAAAGAATTGTAAGTAGAAGGAAAACAGCCCCAGTGTTGTTCCACAGACACTTGGCAAGACTTGCACAACAATTTGGAATAATAATTTGGCTCTGTGTCAGATCCCATTCTTCTGTTGGTACCAGATGTTGCACAAGCAAGATAAACCTAAAAACATCTTGATTTAGTTTCACTATTTTTGTGCAACACTCTAGGATGATCATGAAACAGTCCTGTGAGTGGTAGATAACTTTTTTGTGTGGATGAGTAACCCTGTAATGTAATACTACCTTAAAGCATACATTGACTTGGATCTTAGTAGTTTACCCCATCCAGATTCTCCGGTGACCCTTCTAGTATAGTCTTCATAGCTACATCTGCTACTTTCATGCCACAGGTTTTTCGTTGAACTTATTATCTACTATTTGGGTGTAGTACTTGAGTGGTGATATTAGCTTTCATATAAGTCAGCTTTTTCATAACGCAGCTAAGATAAACATTAGAGTAAGAATACAGTTTTATTGTTACCACAGGTGAGTTTGGTGTATGATTCCCAAGTGAAACGACAACTGTTCTTATCTTCTTAATAAGGAATGTTCTGCATCAGAGGCCTTCAACAGATAGCTTAGGAGCTATGGTAGTTCACCAGCTGCAGAATAGCTGCTACATTCTCAAGAAAACCCATGAAAAGATCTACTCTGGGCTCCACCTCCTCCTTTTTTTAGTTTTATAGGATTTTTCTCTTGCACTGCTTAACTGATAACTTCTTCTTACACCATCTTCTATTTCTAGGACAGAAAAAACTTGGCAACATCCCAGCAGAGTAGCTCAGGATATTATTCATTATTTAGAATTAGCTCTCATTAATGAAAAGCTTGGTGACCCCAGGTGCGCACATTGTATGTCCGATGTGGAAGTAACTTAGAGCACCCTCCACATGAATTAGTCAATGCAATGATGGTAAATTAAAAAAAAAATGGACATGGGCTGTTATAAGGCAATAATGGTAGTCCATTTGATAAGCCACTCCATACAATTGCATGGACTTACAAAAATGTGGAGTTGTACTTTTGAAATGAATCTTTGCTCCCTGCTTCATCTAACTGTATCATCACATGCCCCTCAAAAGGCATTTGGCACAAAAGAATGGAATTGAGAAGAAATAATCAGAGGAAATTGTCCTCCATCTTGATGAGCAAAGTTTAAGAGCCCTTGGATTCACGCGGAAGGAATGCCTCAGTTACAGCCCATTTAATTAATCACACTTCATTTGTATAGAGCCTTTGCACCAATGAGTTCAAGCAGAATTAAAATAATGGCTTATAAATAATGGATATAACCTATCTATGCAATAGCTATTCTACCATTGGAGGTAGAGCTGCACCTGGCTCCTCCCTGCTTGGCTCTCAGGATGTTAATGGAAGAGATAAGACATGTCACTCAGCAATGAGGGTTACTGATATTAGAAATGAGGGGAGAGAAAAATGGTGGCAGTATAAAGCTGGATTGTTTAGGCTGGCTTTTCCTTGAGGAGTTTTAATTATTTTGATTAGGTTCACGTTTAATATGTCAGGTTTGATTGCTTTATTGTAAACCACGTTGAGCAACAAGGAGAAGTGTTATTAAAAATATAGTAAACAAAACAAAAATATAGTAAAAATATCAAAGCAATAGTGAGGGAAGGGGGAAATAGGCAAATGTAGTTGCTCCCTCTCTTCGTAATGTTATACAACAATCAGATTGAATGGCCTCTGCAGGGAATGATTTTGGGAGGTAAGGAACTAAGTGATCTAGGGCCTATGATCAGTGGTTGAGTATATTCTTTGTATGCAGAATGTCCTGTTTTCAATCCCTGGCATTTCCAATTAAAAGAACCAGGTAGTAGGTGACGTAAAAGACCTGTACTTGGGATCAAGAGAGCTGCCACCAGTCAGCAGACACAGTACGGAGCTTGATATATCAATGGTTTGATTCAGGATGAGGCAGTTGCATGTGCTTGTGAGATAGAATCAACTTGTACGAGGGAGGAAGACTCACAGTCTGGCCTACTGCAGAGTATGGCAGCTAATGAATTCCATGTGGGCACTATCACATATCAATCATTCCTTAGCTTTTAATGGTTGTCTTTTTGAGATGCTTCCTACTTTTTATCTATTCTGGGAAAATGATATAGTCTGAGAGGAATGTGACAACCCCTGAGAAAATGACCATTGGTACTTACCCATGAAGAGTCCTTCTCCCCTGAGCTAGAGGACATCTTGTGAGTGGTTCCCAGTGTTCAATTGGTGAGGCAGGAAATGAACTTCCTTCCTCTTCCTTTGGACTGGGACCACCCCTTTCCCCAGTCCTATTCCTGTCTCAAGAAGAGTAGCACATTCCTGGATTACCTACTCCACCCTTCACTTTTCTTTGTCTCTTTCTTTTCCTCTTTCTCTGTCTTCCTACACAACCTTACGCAACCACCTGAGATTGCTAGCTCTTTTTCCCTGCCCTCCTTCATGTCAGAGCGGGCTCCCCTGCACCGAAACCTCTTTGAAATGTAATAAGGTTCTGAGTTGAACCTGCTGTTTTGAAACATCTGTAGGTCTTGGGAAGAAGGCTTCATCTTAATAGCACTGGAAGATCCTAAAACAGTTCTGTCAACATTTTCACATGGAAGGCCCACCTTTAATATCTGTTAGCATGAGACCCACTGAGCTGCAGTCATATGATATTTGAGTCACATGACAGGAATAGGAGGGCCCAGAGTTAGGACCTTTCTAGTGTGTGCATGATAGTAGCGCATCCTTCCAAACAGCAGCACACTTGGCTTCTATATGGTGCCTTCTAACCCAGCAGCTGTTGATCATTGCCCTAGACTCTAGGGCCGTAATGGCAAACCTTTGGCCCTCCAGATGTTATAGACTACAATTCCCATCAGCCCCTGCCAGCATGGCCAATTGGCCATGCTGGCAGGGGCTGACGGGAACTGTAGTCCATAACATCTGGAGGGCCACGAGTTTGACACCTGTGCAGAGGAATTTGCATTCTATTGGCCAGTGAGCTGTCCCTGAAATTAATACTGTTTAATAATTTCTTAGAAATATTCATACTATCTCAGAAAGCTGAGATGGAGGTAATGGTGTTTAGTGAGAGAAGTTTAATATTTTTCCATGGGCAGAAGGTGACCTGTCTCATGATGCAACTCAAGATGTCCTCTGCCTCAAAATAGTGTCCCTAGGGGAAATGGAACCCCCAAGGAATGTCTTAGGAGACAGGGAAGCTGAGAAGGTCGTGCTGTGCTGATAGAAATACTTTCACCCTTGGCAATGCTCCTCTGGACCCAAGTCATTTATCATTTTGACAAATTCAGTAAATTTTTGTTTGAAATGCATAAAAACGGTGAATAATATTGAAATGTTCGAGCTATATCCCTCATTCATAAAGACAAGTGTTTGTCCAGCTTCTTAAAGACTGCCAGTGAGTGAGAGTTCACTACCTCCCTAGGTAGCCAGTTCCACTGCTGAACAACTCTTATTGTAAAAAATGTGTTTCCTAATATCCAGCCAGTACCTTTCCTTGCATAATTTAAACTTCTTTTTGTGACTCCTATCCTCCGCTGCCAACAGGAACAGCTCCCTGCCCTCCTCTAAGTTGCAGACCTTCAGATACTCACAAGAACAATCATGTCCCACTTTGACCTCCTCTTCTCCAGACTAAACATTCACAAGTCTCTTCCATAGGATTTGGTCTCCAGGCCCTGATTATTCTCATTGCTCTCCTCTGTACCTTCTCCATTTTGTCCACATCTTTTTTGAAGTGAGTCCTCCAGAGCAACACACAATACTCCAGATGTGACCTGACCATTGCAGGACTATGGCATCTTGCAATTTGGATGCTATGGCTCTGTTGATACACCTCAAGATCACATTAATCTTTTCAGTCGTTGCTTCACACTGGCTGTTCATATTTAACTTACAGTCCATGCATACCTTATATCTTGTTCACACACACTGCTGCCCAGAAATGTAAAATCGGCAGTCAGTTGTGAGAGGAAAATCTGTTGTACAAACTGAAAGATAATCAAGGGAAGGTGAAGAAATGCTAAAAGCAGTCTGTTGTAAGAAAAAAAAATCTTAACCTTATAGGTGTTAAAGAACAAAGGGGTCTGGCAAACTTCATGAGCTGGGGAATTCCACAGTCCAGATGACAATGATAAAAAGTTTTAGTTTACTGGTAGTCTCTGTTTTAGAGAGATTTCTTCTTCAGGCATTTCCCTCCCCCCCCCTCCCCCGCCCCTTCCATGTTTCTCAGAAGATATGCGACATGAATTAAACAGTAAATTGAGCCATACTTTGCTTAGATAAGAACAATTAAAGCAAGTTTCAGGACACATCAGAGTTGTGCTGAATGTCTGAAAAACCCTATATTTGTTAGACAACTATGATAAACACCAGTGATTTACAAATTCCTACACAGAGCGTGTCCTAAAATATATTCAAGTGCAGCAGGCTGCCTTAGATTATTCTTGTCACAAAATACTTGGCTAAGCAGTTGAAACACAATAAAAGTTTAACAAGCCTTTGATTAGCAGCCATTTTTCTTTATGTTAGATTAATTTCACTGGCGAAAAGTCATGTTGTTATCAAATTGGTATCTGCGTAAAAATAGTAAGCCAAATATATGGCCTCGTTGTAGGGGGAAAAAACCTTTAATGAGAAGGCTTCAATTGACTGCAGGCCATGAACATCTGTAGAACATTTGATGCTTTAGTGAAATTATTCAAATAACTGTTTAAAAAATAGTGAAGCAGTAAGCAAGATTATTGTTAAGCTTTTATATGCAGCCAAATGCTGAATGAAAACAAATGAATGCAGAGTTTTCAGTAATAACCCTGACAATTGTAAAGACGGCTGAGGAAGAAAAGCGATAATTGGGCGGGGGGAGAATCAAGTCCTTCCAAACACTGATGTTTTTTTTGTTACAACCTTAAATAAAGATTGTAATTCATAGGAAATGAAATTAAATGCTTGAGCAAGTCAGTTATGTTTATGGAATAACATTTTACAGCCCCATTTATTTAGCAGTTATTACTATAGATATCAGTTTTTCAATAAGCACAAATAATAGGCATTTTAAGCCTAATGGTCACCATCCATGTGTTGTTTCTCCTAATATTCAATATTATATTGTGCAAAATTAATGGACATATTATCCTTTGGAATCAATTGGAATGATACGCTTCTTCCTTGAAAACAAAATAAGGTTTTAATCTTAACCTCAGGGTTTTAAAGTGCAATGTAGTTTTTCATGTATACACACAATAACATGACTGACAAGCCCTTACCTCCAGTATAGGTAAGATAGCTTTTCGAGCTAGGAATACATGTATAATATCTGACCTCAACTTCAGGGCATCCTTATTCTTGGAGCACCATCTCATAACAAATCAGCAGTTGTAAATCTGTCCTCAACCAAGCGTCAAGTTTGGCAGATAACATGGAAGATAATGAGCCATGCCCCCTTTGAAGATATTCACACTATTTTCTTCCTGTTATTATTTTATTAGATTTTGTTACATATAAGTAATGTTGTTAGAGACAAAGGCAGCTGACAGTTAACAACATTTTTTAAAAAAACAATTCATAAAAGCAATTAAAATCAAAACTAAAAAAGTGATAAGTGCATAAAACAACAATTAAAACAAGGCAGGAACACCAGACAAAACAAAAGTCTTCACCTGGTGGTAGATGGCAATGTGTCCATGGATGAGGCATGGATGTGTCCATGGATGAGGCAATCAGCAGTCCTCAGCAACCTTAGAGATTGGGGTGGGGCTGCTTCAGCCCTAGCCAGGCTGCAATCAAGAATGAGGCCCAGGCGAGATGAAGAGCCAGTCCTAGGCCAGGGTTTGACAGACGGTTTGCATCAGGAAGGATGGAATCTCCTGAGGGAGATAAAAGGGAGGCAGGGGAAGACGGAGGAGATGGGTATGGTGCATGGGCTCAAGTTTGCAGAAGTGTTGTTAACTGCCTAACAGACGTAAAAAGCTTATGAACAGAAGTCAGAGTCATGTCTTGCTTATTCCAGAGCAGTAGTTGAGTCCCTATGATGCCAAAGTAACCAACCTTGCAGGGCCAGCCGTCAGAGGGGCGTTCACATAATGATAGATGAATACCCCTGAAAATAGAGTTCTGTAGTTATGGTGCCATGACCAATAAGTCCTTCTCTCAGCTTACCACCTGCCAGTCTCAGAAGGCAGAGGTGCCTGGAGCAGGGGCTCAGAAGATGACCCTTAGTGGTTGGGCAGGTTTATTTTTTAGTGGGTGGCCCTTCATAAACTGTGTACACAAATATTTTTTAAAAAAAGCTGTCTAGAGACCAAGAAAAAAAGTATGCGTTTGACCCAGTGATTCCACTAAGTCTCCCTTCAATGGAAAAGGTTTTCATCTGACATTTTAAAAATTCTATCAAAAGCCTTTTTCTTGAGATGCTTTAGTAGAAGGGAGTCAGTGGATCTAGCCTGTCCATTCTCTCATTGTAGTCTTCTAGTATAGAGGTGTTAATGCACAGCATGCATAGACTGGCATTGTTCTGCAGTTTCTCTTTAATATATATATAAAAAGATTTCCACTGGGGATTACCTGCCTAATACAAATCTGGGGTCCATATTTCTTTATGAACTGTGTGGTGAAAAACTAGCAAAATGAGATACAATCTCTCAACATTGTCCATGCTATGCTTGGGTATTCCTTTTATTCCTCTTTAGTAGTTCAGAGTCCTTTGGCTGTTCCAGTGTATTTAAAGCACTTTATCTTGTTCCTTAGCTGGATCTGGTTGTGTTTCTTATTTCAACTTTGATTTGTAAATCACATCTAACTTTTTTACTTTGGTGCATCCAAAGTATGTTTCGTTTCAGAACATTCCACTTTACTGCTTGGATTGACTTCATGTTTCTAAAGAAAGCTCTTTTTAACTGTGAATAAGTAGTTCCCAACCATTTTGAGTATGACACCTTTTTAGTGTAAACATTTGTATAGACCCTCCTCATGATAGTAGTTGTATTGTTAATATCCATTGGTAGAGAAAATTCAAAATGACAAAAACCTCCTATGAATTCAATGTTCCTTTTAAATAGATTTGTATGTTAGTAAACACCTGTTCAGTCTACAGAAGGTATGTTTGCTTACTGTGTTGCAGCTTCCAGATACTGGAACTCTTGCTGAAGGGTAGACAATACAGACCACTAACTTGACACAGTATAAGAAAGCCTCATGTGTTTAGTAATGTTTGGAGTTACTAGCATAGCTGCATGGAATTGACCCCTTTGCAAACACAGCTAACAGTTAAGACTGTAGTCATCTAAATTCCTTGGATGCACAGTGAGCTTTCAATCCTTGGCAAAGTTATTGGTAAATGTTTATTTTTATTTTTCCGGTCTGTCCAGTAATAAGTTGGTTCATAAAGGAACCCACATGTATCAGAATCTCACACAGATATTGATTGAAGTGCAATATAAAATGTTCCTTCTGGATAGAATTCTTGGTTGTGTTGTACCCATGATCGAGAGATTCCTGGCTATTCCACTCCCACCTACTATTGCCTTAATGTCAGTTGTGGTGAAGAAAGGGTGAAGCTCATCTCCAGAATACAGTGTTAAACCTTTGGGCACACATGTTGATCTGCAAGTCTTTTGCAGAGCTGATAGTGTAGGGTTTACTAATCTAGGAGACTCTGTGGCACCTTAATGAATAACAAAGCTTTTTTCCAGCATAATCTTTTTTGTGTCATCACTTGCTTCAAATGCATGAACTGGCTAGGGGCAGGCCTCCTCCCCCATATTTACCAGGCTACCCGAGGTTAATCATGAGGGAGATACTACAGCCCAGTGAAGCTGCTGCTCTCTGACAGCTGCCTGATGTATACTGAACCTTCTTGTGCTACCAGAGAAGTGAAAGGGGCCAGGGAAGCCAACTGAGAGGCCTACAAGGAAGCCAAAGTCAAAGAGGAGCTCCTTAAAGGGCTGAAGCCAGTTCCTCCATTCAAGTCACATGCATTTCCAGCTGTCACCCAAGCAGGGGTGGAGCAAGGGGGAACTGCCCCCGGGGCACACACATACCCAGCGCCCCCATCCACCCCAGCCACACACACCCCTGCCCCGTTGGCGCTATTCTACTGCACTCAAGATGAGAAGGGGTGAACAGTGAGAGCCAATATGCTCTCACCCTAGCCTCTCACAAGGAGCAGTTATCTTCTCAAGTAGGCAAGCAAAACTGACTAGGGTGGTACACACTTGGGGGCTTCTGACTGAAGATGTCTTAGTGCTGCCTGCTGGATACAGGCTCAGACCAAGTCAGTTGGTGGATTAAGTCCAGCTAGCAAGTCACACACACATAGAGACAAGAGGGCATGGTTGCCATGGAGGCAAGCCCAGGGAGAAGACACAAGTAGGGGAGATATAAGCCTACCCAACATGGACATGTTTGTGAACCCCATTCAACAACTCTGCAGCCCACCCCTAAAGATCCTCAACCCACAGTGTGGGAGCAGTGTGGAAGTGATTTTTGTTCACCTAGAGTGCAGCTAAACTGTAGTCTAGTAATAAATGCAACTTTTGCTGTTCAGTTTTCTTTTAACTAGCTTTTTATTATTTTCAGTTGAGTGGGAAAAGATTGCTGTAACCTTAGGGTCATTTTGAAAATTATGTTCCATGAAGTTGAAGTTGTACTGAAGAATTGCAGTTTCATATACATAACGACCTGAATGCAAAGCTCTCAACCACTAATTGAGCATGCACAAGGAAATTTTGGGCTTGTCTTCCTTTCGCAGAATACAGCCAGCCTTCCCCTAATGTTTCTCTTTTGAAACTGGAAATTGCAAAAATCATGCAAGAGTTAGAAGGAAGAACTGCATGCTCAGAGAAGCATGGTAAAGAATCCTGCTAGGTGTGCTTAACTTTTTGGGAATGCATGTTGTATTTCTGTGGCTCACAGTCAATTTTTCTGGAAATGCCTCTTTGTTTAGAATTCAGGGGTAGGGAACCTGCGGCTCTCCAGATGTTCAGGAACTACAATTCCCATCAGCCCCTACCAGCATGGCCAATTGGCCATGCTGACAGAGGCTGATGGGAATTGTAGTTTCTGAACATCTGGAGAGCCGCAGGTTCCCTACCCCTGGTTTAGATGGTGGTTTCTACCTTGTTTGTCTTGATCTGGACTTTTTTTGGTCTGTTTCTGCATTCCATTTGTGATCTCTTTTCTATTGATTGTGAATTTGTGTCCTTATCTTATCACTGTCACCTTTCTTTCTCTTTGCCAATGTAGGTGTACATTAAGGTTATAGACACAAATGATCACAGACCGGAGTTTTCTTCATGGGAGTACCAAGTCGTTATACCAGAAGACACAGTGCCAGAGACTGAAATTTTGCAGATCAGTGCTTCAGACAAAGATGAGAAAAATAAGCTAATTTATACTATGCAGAGCAGCATTGATCCTGTCAGCCTTAAGAAATTTCGTCTGGACCCGGCTACTGGCTCTCTTTATACTTTGGAACATTTGGATCATGAGGTCATCCATCAGCACATTCTCACTGTCATGGTAAAGACGCATCTGGCTTTGGCTGATACACAACATTCTTTTCTGAGTCATAAAGGCAAAGACTTTTGAGAGCTAACGGAATGTATTAGTTGCCTGAGCTGTGAACTGAAAATCCTTAGTTCAGATCTTGTTTCTGCTGTGAATTCTCAGGCAAGCTGCCATTCCTGACTTTCAGGTGTTCAACTGCAGAAAGTGGAATGATAGTAATAGAAGTAATATCGCCAGCACAGATTGCAGGGGAAGTGTGTAAAACACATGCACACTCTAACATGCTATATAATCACACACACATATATATACACCCATTTATATAAACACCCATGCATTCATATTGTATTGAGCTGTTGTTACAGTCATACATGAAAGACAGTGAAACACTGTTGAAACTTGTGTACTTTGCTCCCACTACTGTTTTGTTACATTTTGAATATTGAGGAAAGTAGGATGATAAGCAAATGAAGAAGGGAGGAGCATCTTGAGTATCCACATCTTGACGAGTCTTTTGCATTGGTGTCACTTTCTAAATAAGATCTATATCCAGGTTTGGAAGCCCCCTGTTGCTACCGCATTGCCTCTTGCAAATGAAGATGGTGCATTTTGGCCACTTTGAAAGCAATGAGTTGTTGGTTAACCGCATTGGAATATGTGCATTTGTATGCACAATCAAACCAATTCTGTGGGTCTTTCTGTTGCAAGAAGGTAATTTTCCCAGTTTCAGGGTTTCTAGCAAGGAAAGGTTGAGTGCGTAGAGTGAGCATCTGAGGAATATGCTTCAACTAACCTTCTGCTCTCTTTCCTGAAATTAAAAGATGGGTCTATCTTTCACACTCTTAACTAGCCTTTTGTGGAGATGAAATTGGACTGGGGGGGGAGGGTTGCACATGAGGGCACACAGTCTGCAATTCTCAATACTACCTTTAGGCCAAATTCAAAAGGATAATACAAGGGCCTCTTGCCACTTCTGCCTAATTCCAGTTCTATTCAGCTATTGTGTGCTAGTTTTTTCTGCCCACACTCATGGCAGTATGTGAACAACATGCTTGCAAAGCCCTCAGTACACACCCGTTTAGGGGAAAGGATTTCAGTTCTCTTGAAAAAAATCATATTTTCCCATATCTGTGGAGGTGTATGAATCCTCATTAGCCTGCCCCTTCTCTCATTTTGGTTCCCCACATCCAGCTTATAAATAAGCAAATAATTTCCACACACAATGCTTATATGTGTTGTCTTTGTAGGACCCCTTGCATGCTTAACTGCACCATCCATGATGATTGGTTCTTACTGATCCTAATAAACTTAAAGATGAGTGGAATAACATACCGGTTATTGTTTTAGGTTCGAGATCAAGATGTTCCTGTCAAGCGCAACTTTGCTAGAATCATCATTAATGTGAGTGACACAAATGATCATGCCCCATGGTTCACCAGTTCTTCCTATGAAGGGCGAGTGTACGAGTCGGCAGCTGTTGGATCAGTCGTGCTCCAAGTTACAGCCCTGGACAAAGATAAAGGGAAAAATGCAGAAATTGTATACTCCTTAGAATCAGGTATGAATGCAAATTTTCAGCATTATGTTATCTTTAAAAGGTGATTTTTGTTTTCAGCTTAAAGATCCAGAGTTTGAAATACAGAAGTGTAAAAACAAATACACAATTCAGATTCATTAGGCAAGGCTTGGTTAGCCCAGTTCTGGCATTCATGCTAATAGCTTTCCAGGGCAACCCTAAAAAGGACTACAGAGAATCCTACTCAAGTCTGCTCAATAGAGGTTGCTTCCAGGAGAGTGTTATTAGGATTGTGCTGTTGGAGGATTCTAAAATGTGTATGTATATTTCTGTTTCTTGAGTTTTTGTCTGGTGTAAACTTGGATTACATAAAGGCAATAATCCAAATCTGTTAAACCCATTGAGTGTAGCAATTCCTCCTTTACAAAAGTGGTAGAATGCCATTGTTGGAGGTTCTTGTGTTGGTTTTCTGAAGTTGCTGTTTTGAATATTGTAATCCTGTGAATTTTAAAAGCAGTAACAATGAAAAGCAGTTGAGTGAGGTCAGGTAGGTTAATCCCTTTTGCAAAAATAGAGCAGACGTGAACCTATACTACAGTCAGCATGGCAAATCTGTCTTCACTAGATGCGAAAAAGCCTTAATAAAGATAACTGGTAAGCAGAGGCATAGCTAGGGAAAATGGAGCCTGGTGCAAACTCTGACACACACACACACCCCCCCCACGGTTCGTTTCTGTTTTTTTGTATTTTTAGTGTTTTTTCAGTTTTTGGCCTGCAGGGGGTGTAGTTTTTAGGCTAGCAACATCACAATTTCAGGGTATCTTTAGAGACTCTCCTGATGATACCTCCCAGTTTTGGTGAGGTTTGGTTAAAGAGGTCCAAAGTTATGGATTCTCAAAAGGGTAGCCCCATCTACCATTAGCTCCCATTGGAAACAATGGGAGATGGGGACAGAGTCAACCCTTTGGGTCAAATCCTATAACTTTGGACCCCCCCAAAACCAAGCTTCACCTGGAAACCTGGCTGGTATCAGTTGTGGAAAGACTATCCTGATGATTACCACCTACGTTCCAAGTGAAGTTTGGTTTCAGGGGGGTTCAAAGTTATGGACCCTCAAAAGGTAGCCCCATCTACTATCAGCTCCCATTGGAAACAATGGGGGATGGGGCATCTTCTTTGGGGGTCCATAACTTTAGACCCCGTGAACCAAACTTTACCAAACTTGGCTGGTATCAGCAGGAGTGTTGCTGGACAATATCCTGAAATTTTGGTGCCATTATCTTAAAAACTGCACCCCCTGCCAGCTGACAAAGTAAAAACACTAAAAATATCAAAAATACATTTTTGCTGCCACCCCCCGCCCGCCTGCCCGCCCGGCGAGCGCCCAGTGCAACGTGCGCCCGGTGCAACGTGCACCCCTCTGTCCCAAGGTAGCTACACCACTGCTGGTAAGCTTACCTATACAGAAAATTCTACAATTTAGGCACTATATCATAAACAGACATACCTATCCATCTATCTAGTTTTAATATATTTTATCCTTTTAAATTGTATCCTATCTACCTTATGCTGGTCTGCAACTGAAATAAAGATTGATTGACTGATTGATTGTTAGGCCTATTTTGATAACAGGTAATCAAACTGAGACACCCAAAGCCAGGGTGGGTGTGTAGAGGTAATATGGAAGTAATGGGCTACCTGTGGAATCCTTTTGCAACATCTTTAATTTAGGCCAAAAACAAAGTGCCAGAAAGTGGCATTTGCAAAATGTCATTGTAATGTGATCCCAGCAAATAGTACCTGACAAAACTTACTTTTCTTTTCTCTCCAGTGAAAAAATGTATCCGTGTTCATTCTCTCACACATCTGACTCTTTACTCACAGTTTTGTGGGAGGAAATGTTAGAACTTTCTCAGTATTATATTCCTAATAGCTTGAGCCAATAAACAGCTAAAGCATTTGGCCTGAAATTCTAAGCATATGAAATGAGCATTCCTCAGATGCTTGCAATGGCTTACAGGATTAGTAATGGGATATTCTAAGAATGGTGTTCTTTTTACAGCCTTCCATAAGAAAAAAAGATAACATCAACATCCTACTCAAATGCATAATTTAAATGCTTATATCAAAATATTGCTCTGATGAGGTCATGGCTTTAGTAATAGTTAATATTCTGTCAATCAAAATATAAGAATTATTGTTAATTTGGGATCTTAGTTTTTGAAATTCCTATGAAGTACAAAAACCTCATATATTCTTAATTTTGAAGAGCTTACTGAGTGCGTTGGTCAATCAAACCGCATTTGATATTTCTGAAAAGTTTGTATATTTTAATTTGGAAGAAACTTTTAAGAATAAATTTGTTGAAAAATAGCTAGTTTTAAAGATAACACTGTGATATGAGGGACATTTGTTAGAACATGTACACAGCATGTTCATTGATAATCTCTTGGTATTCTAAACAGCCCTTTTCAGAATTTGTTGAACAATAGTTAGTTTTGGAGATAACACTGTAATATGAGGGTCATTTGCTAGAATATTTATTCAGCATTTTCATTGATAATATCTTGGGATTCAAAGCAGTGCTTTTCAGCATACTGAAAATATGCTTAAGTTACCCTGTAGTTCCATTTGCATTAGAATGCATTTGACTTTTGTTCTTGGCTTTTTTTTTACGTGAATGAAAGTTCCACCTTCCTTAAATGATGTTCTGTACAAAATGCTTATATAACTAGGTATTATGTTATACAGGTATTATGTTATACCTTACACAGTAACAAATGATTGGTACAATAGTTACACCAGTCCATATCCATTAAACTATAAGATTATGGAAATGTATGCAATTGTTACAAGGACATTTTCAGAAGTTTCCTGTACCTTGAATTGCATACTATTTTACTGTTTCTTAAAAATATTAAGTTCTAATACAGTTTGTCATCTTAAATATAGTTTTTTAAAAAGATGTATTGGCATAAACAACTATACTGTAGCCTCTGTGGTTATTAATTGTGCTTAATTTTGTTTTTGTTTTCTACAGGGAATATTGGAAGTGCTTTTAGTATACATCCGATCTTAGGCAGTATTACTACAGCAAAAGAACTGGACTTTAGCAGTCAAGAAGATTATACTTTGATAGTGAAAGCCACAGATAAAGGGAGTCCTCCAATGAGTGAAGTAACATCTGTACACATTTCAGTCACAATCTCTGACAGCGCATCCCCAAAATTCACAATGAAAGAATACTCCACGGAGATCAGTGAAAGCAGTAGCATTGGCAGTTTTGTTGGCATGGTTACTGCCTACAGTCAATCATCAGTAATTTATGAAATAAAAGATGGTAATGTGGGCGATGTCTTCACTGTTAACCCAAATTCTGGTGTCATTACCTCTCAGAAGACACTTGATTTTGAAACATTGCCTTTTTATACTCTCACTGTTCAGGGAACCAACATGGCTGGCCAGTCCACTAACACTACTGTATTGGTTCACCTTCAAGATGAGAATGATAATGCACCAACTTTTATACAAGCGGAATACACAGGACTCATCAGTGAATCTGCCTCAATTAACAGTGTGGTTCTAACCGACAAGAATGTCCCGTTAGTGATACGAGCTGCAGATGCTGACAGGGAATCAAATGCTTTACTTGTCTATCAGATTGTTGAGCCATCTGTCCACAAGTATTTTGCCATTGATTCTAGTACGGGTGCTATCCGTACTGTAATGAGTTTGGACTATGAAGAAACCAATATATTTCACTTCTCTGTGCAAGTGCACGATATGGGGACGCCACGTTTATTTGCAGAATATGCAGCAAATGTTACCATTTATGTAATTGACATCAACGACTGCTCTCCAGTGTTCTCGAAAGACCTTTATGAAGCAACCTTGTTAGTGCCAACCTATAAAGGGGTAAAAGTTGCTATTGTAAATGCCACAGATGCAGATTCAAGAGCCTTTTCACAGCTAATGTATTCTATTGCAGAAGGCAACATTGGAGACAAATTTTTAATTGATTCCAAGACAGGGCAGATAACTGTGCAAAATACAACTCAGTTAAGAAGCAGATATGAATTGACAATTAGAGCCTCTGATGGCAGATTTGCAAGCACCGCCTCTGTAAAAGTTTCTGTGAAAGAGAGCAAAGCAAGCCAGCTGAAGTTCACACAGAGTTCCTACAATGCTGTAGTCCAAGAAAATTCCACAGAAGCAAAAACAATCGCTGTTATTGCTGCTATAGGGAGTCAAATAAATGAACCTTTGTTTTATCAAATTCTAAATCCAGACAGCAGATTTAAAATCAGCAGCACTTCAGGTGTCCTTTCAACCACTGGAATACCGTTTGATCGTGAACTGCAGGAGTTTTTTGATGTTGTTGTGGAAGTGACAGCAGAGCATAAGCCTTCTCTGATTGCACACGTTGTGGTAAAGGTCACTGTTGAGGATGTAAATGACAATGCCCCTATTTTTGTCAATCTCCCATATTATGCCACTGTTAAAATAGACTCTGAAATGGGCCATGTTATTCGCCGTGTTACTGCTGTGGATAAAGACATTGGTAGAAATGGAGAAGTTACTTATTACCTCAAAGAACATTATGATCTTTTCCAAATAGGAACCACTGGTGAAATCATACTCAAGAAGCGGTTTGACCCAGATACGCTCAATAAAGAATACCTCCTCACGGTAATAGCAAAAGATGGTGGAGAACCAAGTTTTTCTGCTGAAGTGACAGTTCCAGTCACTGTGGTAAATAAAGCCATGCCAGTGTTTGAAAAACCTTTCTACAGTGCAGAGATACCAGAAAATATCCAGATGCACAGTCCTGTTGTACATGTGCAAGCAAATAGCCCAGAAGGGCTCAAAGTGTTTTACAGCATCACTGATGGTGACCCTTTCAATCAGTTTACGATCAACTTCAATACTGGAGTTATCAATATTTTTGCCCCTCTAGATTTTGAGGCCCACCCTGCCTACAAGCTGAGAATACGTGCAACTGATTCTTTAACAGGGGCTCACGCTGAAGTATTTGTTGACATAATAATTGAAGACATAAATGACAATCCTCCCATCTTTACAGAGCAATTTTATGCTGCAACCCTCTCTGAGGCATCTGTAATTGGAACATCTGTTGTACGTGTCAGGGCTACAGATGCTGATTCTGGAACAAACAGAGGGATTTCCTATCACTTCATAGAAAACAGCAGCAAAAGCCATGATTATTTCCACATTGATAGCAACACTGGGCTCATTCTGACAGCAAGGAGTTTGGATTATGAAAAGGCTCAGCAGCATATTCTGATAGTAAGAGCGATAGACAGTGGAATGCCTCCACTGAGCAGTGACGTATTTGTAACTGTCAACATTACAGACCTGAACGATAACCCACCAGTATTTAGCCACCTGCTTTATGAAGCTAACCTCAGTGAACTGGCACCCCGTGGGCACTTTGTAACTTGTGTAAAGGCCTTTGATGCAGACAATTCTGATGCAGGCAAGCTTGAGTATTCCATATTAACAGGCAATGATCACATGAATTTTGTGATCAACAGCAAAACTGGTGTCATCACCCTCTCCAGCCTGTACAAACAGGCTCTGAAGCCTACTTACAGTCTTAATGTCTCTGTTTCTGATGGGGTCTTCAGAAGTTCTGCTCAGGTTTTCATAACTGTAATAGGAGCCAATTTACATAGCCCCATTTTTGCTCAGACTGAATATGAGGTGGAACTAGCTGAGAATGCTCCATTGAATACGCTGGTGATTCATGTTGAAGCAGTAGACAAAGATACTGGTGACTATGGACACATCACATACCATATTGTGAATGATTTCGCAAAAGATAAGTTTTATACTAATGAGAGAGGACAGATATTTACCTCAGAAAAACTTGATCGTGAAACTCCAGCTGAAAAAGTAATCGCCATTCGGTTAATGGCCAAGGATTCTGGGGGGAAAGTGGCTTTCTGCAGCATCAATGTAATCCTTACTGATGTAAATGACAATGCCCCTTTGTTCCGAGCAACCGAGTATGAGGCGAATATTGGAACTGATGTACCAAAAGGTACATCTGTGATTAAAGTGCTAGCTTCTGATGCAGATGAGGGCACCAATGCCGACATCACTTACACCATTGAAGCAGAGTCTGAAAATGTTGAAGAGAATTTAGAAATTAATCCTTTGACTGGACTAATCACCACAAAAGAAAGTTTAATTGGTTTGGAAAATGAGTTCCTCACTTTCTTTGTTCGAGCACTGGACAGTGGATCCCCACAAAAAGAGACTGTTATTCCCGTCTATGTTCGAATACTCCCCCCTGAAGTACCGCTTCCAAGGTTTTCAGAGCCATTTTATTCTTATACTCTTCCTGAAGATATTTCTGTTGGTACAGAGATTGATGTTATCCGAGCAGAATACACACAACCCTTGTTATACACTCTAGTTAAAGGGAATACTCCTGAAAGCAACAGGGATGAGCATTTTGTAATCGACAAGCAAAGTGGAAAGTTGAAACTTGAGAAGAGTCTTGATCATGAGACAACTAAGTGGTACCAGTTTTCAGTGATAGCACATTATATGAATGAAAATTACAAAATTGTTTCTTCCGTGGATGTAAGCATTCAAATAAAAGATGTAAATGACAATGAACCCATTTTAGAGTCCAATCCATATGACGCATATGTTGTGGAAAATATGCCAGCTGGAACAAAGGTCATGCAAGTCAAAGCTATTGATCAGGATTCTGGAATCAATGGACATGTTTCGTATATGTTAGAGACCTCCCAAGAGACTGATATCATAGATACTTTTGCCATAAATATGGAAACAGGCTGGATTACAACTCTAAAAGAGCTTGATCATGAGAAGCAGGATTCCTACAGAATTTCTATAGTTGCATCTGACCGAGGCGAGAAAATTCAGTTGTCTTCTACTGCAGTCGTTGAAGTTCATGTGACCGATGTGAATGACAACCCTCCACGCTTCACTGCAGAGATTTACAAAGGCACCGTCAGTGAAGATGATCCCACTGGAGGAGTTGTTGCTATATTAAGTACTACCGATGCTGATTCAGAAGAGGCCAACCGACAAGTAAACTATTTCATCACAGGTAAGTTTTTAGAAATACACTGCTGGCATGGATACTTGGTCATGGATTCTTTTAAAAAAATGGTAATGTAATATTGTTCCTGCCATTTCAAATCTATGTCCGCTCTCTTTCACTTTTTGACGAGACTCATGTACCTTAGACATTTATTATCCCTTAAGGCAATGAATTATAAGAGCCAGGAATGGGGAGTTTTGGTCTTAATTTGGAAGTACATATTACAAAACATTTAAAGCTGCTACTGAAGACAGTGGCTTGTATTGAGTTATTTTGGCCTCTCTCTCTCTCTCTCTCGTTCTCGTTCTCGTTCGTGGTTCTTCCCCTAGCCAACACAGCAAAAACTTCTTGACTGCTGGAGTTTCTCTAGTGGGCCTTGTCTGCATGGTTGATGTTATAAGACAGTATCTCACATTTATTAACATGCTTATGGTACTATTGGATTATAATTTATTTATTATCATATTTATATACCGCCCCTTCCCCTGAGGGCTCTGGGCGGTGAACAACAAAATAGTGCTACATAAACGACAATAGCAATAAATAATATAGGCTCATTGAGCCATAACATAGTTAAAACATAAAATTACAGCATGCCACATAAACCACTTGGCGTCCAGCACTAAAACTATCAATAAAACCCTCCCAAAGAGGGGGACGGTAAATCCAGGTGTCACAAGCTCCCAGAATGTTGAAGGGCAGAGACAAAAAGGGGCGAACACCCCTTGGTGTAAATTATATTTTTAAAGGACATTAAAGTCATTGATACCATTTGGCATTTTCATATATTTGACATTATTTCGCAGTGTTGATTTTATGTGTACACCAGCACTTAATTGCTACCAACTACCTTCATTTATAGTAATATTTTAAAATGTCACTGGAAGGCCTCCATGGCACAGTGACTAGAGTATCTGGCTATGATTGAGACAACTGGGTGCAAATCCTACTCTACTGTCCAAGTTTGTCATGTGACTCTGGGCCCATCACAATCTCTGAGCCTAATCTATCTCACAGGATGGTGGTTGTGGAAAAGGAGCAAAGATATGATGAGCCACTTTTGGTCAAATTATGGGGGGAAAGGATATAATTTTTGTTTAAATGTATAAGAAACAAACTCTGAGGCTGCTTAAGAAACAGGAAACGTCTCTTCTGTCAACTTCAGCATATGGTTATCCTTTTCCTGTACACTCAGCACTGACATAGTTGATACAACCTGAGGCACTGGGTTCTGTGCAAGCAACACCCTCCCACTTACAAATGATAAGTTCAATAATATCATCCTTTCCCGAACTTCTAAAAAATTAGCATTATCGTTCCCCAGCCCCTTTAGTCTAATAGTGCTTTTGTCAGGTGAATGACTTTTTATTATTAATTGTTTAGGAGGTGATCTGTTAGGACAATTTGCCGTGGAAAACATACAGAATGAATGGAAAGTCTATGTCCGAAAACCCCTGGACAGAGAAGCAAAGGATAGTTATCTTCTTGACATCACAGCAACAGATGGGATGTTTGCAACAAAAGCCACGGTGGAGGTTAAAGTCCTTGATTCAAATGACAATAATCCTGTTTGTGAAAAGGTATTAGCATGCATTTTAGTAAGCTTTCACTTTTAATACCAGCAAAATATATGTTCTGATACATGTGTAGAACCAGTTGGACTACTGTATGTAGAAAAGAAAAAAGATTTCTTGAAATATCCCTATGATAAAGTGTATATGAGTTATTAGCTTGCAAAAAAACCCCATTTACCTGCCAGTGAATAACTGCTGGTATGTATGGTATGGAATAATCTGTGGTATGTAGGCCTTCTGAAAGATAGAAGAACCTGCTACCTCCTAGTTTATAAAAGGTAGCCTATAGGATCACCTTTGGGTAGGCTTATATAGAAGCAGCCAGCTGGAGAGGCTTAGGACTCTGTCCCACTAGAACTTCTCTAGCATGACCCATTTTTCCTCCACCATCTGCGTACACTCATACGTCATTGGCACCAGCATGATATTCACACTGTGCTACACTAGTAAAGCCCCAGATATATCAGCATATTCTGCTTGTATGCTGACGTAGAGACTTAGTTGCTGTCCAAAACTGTTTGTGTTCCAGCTTTAGGACTGCTCTTTTTAATATATCCTGGCTTAGATGGTAATTTTTCAGGTTGTAGAAGATGATTTTTGCAATGCATCCAACTGTAGAATGGTGTCTTTCTAAGACAGTTGAGTCTTGGAAGGGTGTGACTGCTTAGGATTGCATTGTTGGACTCTTCATGTTGCATATCCATTAATTCATATAGTTGTTGAAGAAACTTAAGGAAATGATTTTAGGATTCATGAACAATACGATGAAAAATGAACTTGTCATATAAAAATAATGTTTCCTTAAAAGTTGGCCCAGAGTATTTCAGAAGATTGCTTTTTATCAAGTGTATCTTTCCCTTGACATTGCCTTCAAAACAAAATGGATTCTTCCATTGTCTAGAACCATTTTTGGTGAAGAAAGTGTTTGAAAGAAAATGCGCTGAACTTGATGGATTAGCTTTTGAAAATAAGAGCACAATCATAAATTATGCCCTTCTAAATCCATTGAAGTCAGTGGGTTAGATCCAATCAACTTTTATGCTTGTGAAATGAGGGGTAAAGGGTCCCCTTTGACCCCCAAAAGGGCTGTTTTGGATATCATGAAACCTACAGGGGCAAAAGCCATGTGGGACAGCGGCTATACTAAGAAAGGCAACTGCAGGGAAAAGCTGACTGGATCTGAACTAGTGGGCTTAAAAGGTTGGAGTTCTGCTTATAATTGTCCTGTAAACTGTTTTCAACCATATCTGAGGACGTTTCCTTCCATGAGTTAGAACAGCTGTCTTGCTTCTTCAGTGATTATTTATTTTTGTGATTCATGTCCCATATTTGAAAATCTTTTAAACATCCTCCCCAGTTTTTTCCATACTTAACCCCTTCCATTTTCCTGGTCCATGACATTGTATTTTCTTTCGATATTACTCTTAAACTCCTTTTAGACATTGTACATGGAAGCTGTTTCAGAAGATTCTCCACCTGGCAAACTCATCATGCAAGTCTCGGCCAAAGATGCAGATATCCGTTCTAATGCCGAAATTACTTACATCTTGCATGGTGACGGAGCAGAAGACTTTAGACTCAGTCCAGACACAGGTATTATTTATGATGTCTTGCAAATTGAAGTGTTAGGTATCCGAGCTTATCAGGATTTGTGTAGTCAACTATAAACTGCAAGAGTGTTGCTTAGAAATGAATGGGAAAATGATGGATTAAATTGTTGGGGACTAAAAACAGTGAGCCCTGACCTGGATGGCCAAGGCTAACCTAATCTCATCATATCTCAGCAGCAAAACAGGGTTGGCCCTTATTAGTATTATTTGGATGGGATACCACCAAGGAATTCTGGGATCACAGTGCTGTTAATTTCTTTCCTTGAAAACCCTAAGGCGTTGCCGTAAGTCAGCTGTGACTTGGCAGCACTTTAGACCACGCACAAACAAAATGAGTTGATGTTGTGTACATGCCTATAAGGACTTTCCACAGTCAGAAAGCCCTACTAGAAAAGATATGGGCTTAACTTAACAGTCTAACCAGGTTGGCCCATTTCACAGTGGGTTGGATCTAGTGGGACATTTCTGCTGACATAAAGGGGACAATTTTCACCAATACCCTCTTTGTCCTGGTGTTTTGTCCGCCAAGATCAGATGATTTCAGATTGCTTGGACCTACACCAGAAGCGGGGAGGTGAGGATGTCCTGCTTTGCTGATATAAATCCTTCTGGCTGTGGAAATTCTCCACAGAATTCAAGCCTATTTATTTATGTTTAGGCATTTTTAGTCAGTTTTTCTCCTTGAAAAAGGTCAAAGCAGGTTACGATTTTGTTTACTAAAACATCTCAGAATAAATAAGCAGATTAACAATTAGAATCTGCAAATACTGAAGTCAAAATAGATCCCAACAAGCTGAGTTTAATCAATATACAATGTTGTGTACATACTAAACAAAACACAGAGGCAGAGTCTGGGGATAAGCAGGGGAGGGACGTTGTTCTGTTGTATTTTTTCTGAATTCTTCTTTATGGCTGTTGTTGAAAACCGTCTGTCAACCTTGAGCAGATCTTTTTTTTTTATCCTTTTGATCCTTGCCTTTTGTCAGGAAAATCTTTTTTTCCCCCCCCCCCCCCCCAGTATCTCTTGGCAATTGTATATCATTTTAAATACTACACAGAAAAGATTTTGTAGACAGTAATTGGTATAGTATGTTTACTTCAGCCTTTCTGTGTTTAGGTTACAGTTTGTTAGCACATTAAGGTGGTAAAATAGTCCTTTGTGACTTAAGAATAAAAGGAGAGTATACAAAGATTAATGTTTTTAAATGGGTTCAGCTTTAAGTAGGTATATAGCACTTCTAGGACTGGCTGATCTGTGCTTGCTTTATGTTTTCTAATTGCAGTAGTATATGCCATCTTGTGGGGGAGAATGGGGAGAAATTTAAGCTCATTATATGTCACGACAGCCACAGTTCTTTTCAAAGGAGTCATCACATGAAATCGAATGCAGAGTAACCAAGTAATGCCCATGCCAGTGTTTGTGAACAAGACTAAAACGTTTCCTTTCAACTCATCCATAAAGTTCTGCTGTACATTTTAAAAAGAAACAAAATTGAGTGCAGTTATTCCAAACTGGTTTCATTTTTTAGATACAAAAAGCATAATGTCCTTACTTTCAGAAATGTTTGTTTCCCACAATGCCACTGCTGAATTTATGAGCATGATTTTTTTCTCCCCAGGGTATGCCAATGAATTGAGCTGCACACTGGGAGATTTGCTAGCTTGCTTTGGGATAAAGTAATCACAAAAATGTTATAATACAAAAATACTAACGACTTCCATCTAATCATAGAAAGCTAACTGTAGGTCTTTTTAATTTGAAGTCTCCAAAGGGAACAAGTCCCATCATCTGGAACACCATTGAAAATGCTGCTTTCTAGGCTAGATGACTTTGTGTTGGTTGTGGTTGCATACTGGTCATCGCCTAAGAATTTTCAGTAAAAAGATGTGCATAAGTTATAAAGAAAAAAATGTACACAAATGCAATATGTTGTCAGGCTTCCCTCCTCACTTTTACATTCCCAATAAATTTCCCAAGTATTCCCATAACTGGTCACTGCTTCTCCTTATGTCTATCATTATGCCGTGTGGCAGGGGTCCCCAACTTATTGGGTACTTTAGAAATTTTGAGAAAGGCTGGTGAATATCCTCACAAAAGAGCTGTGTTGGGGAGTGAGGCCAGTCACAAAATGGCTGCCAAGAGATGCAACATCAGCTCTGGGCTTTGGGGATGAATTGCTGTTTTGTTTCATTTTCCAGAGAAAAGGACAAGGGCTCTTCCTGTGTCACCACAGGAAGAGATTGACAAAGAAATGTTCAATAATCTTCACATACACGCTACGGAGGTCAATGCTATCAGTTACAGACCAGGAAAGGGATTTGGGCGTCTTAGTTGATAGTTCCATGAGAATGTCAACTCAATGCATGGCAGCTATGAAAAAGGCAAACTGTATGCTGGGGATAATTAGGAAAGGAATTGATGATAAAACTGCAAAGATTGTCATGCCCTTACATAAAACAGTGTTGCGACCGCACTTGGAGTCTGTGTTCAGTTCTGGTCACCACATCTCAAAAAGGAAACTAAGAGATAGAAAAAGTGCAGAGAAGGGCAACGAGGATGATTGAGGAATTGGAGCACCTTCTTTATGAGGAGAGGCTGCAGCATTTGGGATTCTTTAGTTTGGAGAGGAGATGTCTGAGGGGGGATATGATTGAAGTCTATAAAATTATTCATGGGGTAGAAAATGTTGACAGAGAGAAATTTTTCTCTCTTTCTCACAATACTAAAACCAGGGGGCATACATTGAAAATGCTGGGGGGAAGAATTAGAACTAATAAAAGGAAACACTTCTTCACGCAACGTGTGATTGGTGTTTGGAATACGCTGCCACAGGAGGTGGTGATGGCCACTAACCTGGATAGCATTGAAAGGGGCTTGGACAGATTTATGGAGAAGAAGTCGATCTATGGCTACCAATCTTGATCCTCCTTGATCTGAGATTGCAAATGCCTTAGCAGACCAGGTGCTCAAGAGCAGCAGCAGCAGAAGGCCATTGCTTTCACATCCTGCATGTGAGCTCTCAAAGGTATCTGGTAGGCCACTGCTAGTGGCAGAGTGCTGGACTAGATGGACTCTGGTCTGATCTAGCAGGCTCTTACGCTCTTATTGTTCAGTTAGCAAACAGTTTGTAAGTTGTGATTGGCGTCCTTGAGTACTTGACAAAGTGCATTCGAATAGTTAGCACGTTATTATTCAAAGACTTGATTAATGTTGATTGTTCTTGTACTACGTTATGGTGGCTTCTCTATCCCTCAGTCTGCTGCCACTGCTCCCTTCCTCCACCCTGGTCTTTTGCTTATCCCATTTTGAAAATAATGTTCTGTCAAGGCCAGCAAGTTGTGCTGATGGACAGTCAGTGCCAACCTGCTTGGGACTCTCCTGGCATGTTGGAAAACAACTGTGTTTTTCTTAAGGAACAAGCTTCCTAGATTTGCTGCCTCACAGAATAATATCTATGCCGTTAAAATGGTGTAGAACAGTGGTTCTCAACCTGGGGGTCGGGACCCCTTTGGGGGTCGAACAACCCTTTCACAGGGGTTGCCTAAGACTCTCTGCATCAGTGTTCTCCAGCTGTAAAATGGATAAATGTTAGGGTTGGGGGTCACCCCATCATGAGGAACTGTATTAAACGGTCGCGGCATTAGGAAAGTTGAGAACCAGTGATGTAGAGGGACTTATTAACATTTTGCTCAACTGGAGTCTGTTAGGATGTCACCACCAGTCAATGCTAAATATTCTACTGGGGAAGAAAAGAATCCTTCTTTAAAAGGCAGCCACACGTTCAGTTATTATGAAACAAAAAATGCAGCTCACAGTTTCACCTTCAAAACAAAATATGGATTAGTGAGATGCTCAGGCCTTGCTGTTAACGCCATTTATTATCTTTGCCTTTGTTGTTTCATGTACAGGTGAGCTGAAAACATTGGCAGTGCTTGACTGTGAACACAAAGCAGTTTATACTCTTACGGTCAAAGCTTCAGATGGTGGAGGCAGATTTTGCCAGGCTAATATTATTCTGAATATAGAAGATGTGAACGATAATGCCCCAGAGTTTACTGCTGATCCATACTCCATCACAGTATTTGAAAACACAGAAATGAAGACTCTGTTGACCAGAGTGCAGGCTACAGATGCCGATTCAGGTATGAGCTATTGAGAAGCTATTGAGTAACAAATACCTTGTTTCCTTTATTTTGAGAGAAAAGCTTTGTATCTTACTAGGCATTAAGTGCCATATAACAAAGGCCGTTACTTCCTTCTAAAAATCAAAAAGTAGAACTGCTATTCTGTTTCTGTTTATATTTTATAAAGAACATTTATAAAGAACATTTATAAAGAACAATTTTGCTGGAAAAAAAATGTGTCTAAAAATACCATTAGCAGACTTTGCTTCGTTTGTTTTGTTCTCCCCAAAAAAAAAACCATAGGAATAAATCGGAAGATTCACTACTCCTTGGTAAATTCTGCAGACGGACAGTTTTCTATTGATGAATTCTCTGGGATCGTGCGGTTGGAAAGGCCTTTGGATCGGGAGTTGCATGCAGTATATTCTCTGATTGTAAAAGCCGAAGATGAAGGTTCCCCTAAAAGGTTGTCTTCTACTGGTGTTCTTGTGGTTTCTGTTCTGGACATAAATGATAATCCACCTGTTTTTGAGTATAAAGAGTACGGTGCAACTTTGTCAGAAGACACAGTGATCGGAATGGAGATTCTGCAGGTCTATGCCGCTAGCAGGGACATTGAAGCCAACGCCGAAATCACGTATTCAATCGTTAGTGGAAATGAACATGGGAAATTCAGTATTGATTCCAAAACAGGTAACCAAACTGTGCTAACAAGCTGGATAAAATGCATTTACAGTCCCATCTGATACATGCCTAGTCTGAGATGTGTGTTTAGTGTGGAGGTCTACTTCCCAGTAACCGTGTACAATATTGTAGCCTTCTGCAATAGAAGTTTAGCTTCTTTTTTGCCATTCCCCCCCCGACTCGTTAGATGCATTACATTCCATAGAAATAAAATTTCTTGAGCCAAAGAACCTGCATGAGATAAAATGATTAACATAAGTGATTACATGCTGATAATTGTTATTGCTACAACTGTTGTTTTCAGTACATTTATCTTGTTATCCATTAAGAGCTGACAGCTCTGTTTTATTTTGTGCAGTGGTGTAATGTGAGAGGGACACGTATCCAAAATAAGATAGATTGAGTCTATAGGCATTCTTTTCATTAGTTTGTTTACTAAGTGCTATCCAAAGTGTGATAGAGCTAGTATTCCAGTTTGTTGTCATTGTGTTATACAAAAGAAGACTATATGGGTATCCTGTATATTTGTCCTGGTCAGTGGTTTTGTCCTGCTTACCGGATTAGAGGCAATTCCCAGGCCACAGCAGGTATCTCAGCTCCAATCCAAGGTCAAAGTCTAGGGTTCATTAGCTAAGTTCACAATCACCGTCCAAAAGTAGTTTCCAAGGACTAAAGTAAAGCAGGCAACTGACAGGATCATCAGCAGAGTTGCAGCAGTTTGATCTCACTCTGGCTGCAGCTTTATACTGCGAATTACCCTGAAGTATTGCTGGGTCTCGTGTTGTTTCTTCTTACTAGCTGACTCGGTTCCTCTACTCATGAGGAGTACCAGAGCTCAGAGCCTCTATCTCCTAGTACAGTGGTTGGCCATTCTGGCAGGGGCTGATGGGAGTTGTAGTCCATGAACATCTGGAGTGCCATAGGTTCGCCACCACTGTCCTAGTATTTCTTTAGCAAGAGGGAGGCTTGGGAAGCCAAGTATAAACTCCTGTACTTGGTCTATGTCTCAGTCTCATCTCTTTCCTTCTTCTTCTCCAAGGGTGTTTTGGGAGACTAGGTGGGTTTGATTGTGGACAGGTCCATGCTGGGATCTCTTGGTTCCATGAATAGTGCTGGTGCTTGCTCAGAATCCCTTGAGGGAAGCACTGGAATGTCTGACTCACTAGGAGGGTCTGCCAAGGTAGGGCTTAGGATCTGGTTATCCTCTATTGAGAACCCCTCTTCCCATGTTAACCCATGGGGGTCCATGACAAGATTGGATGATGATGATGATGATGATGATGATGATGATGATGATGATGATGATGATGATGATGATGATGAATTAAATTTGATAGAATCCCCAATACCCAAGGGATCTGTTGAACTAGCAGAAGGCCATACAAACCTCTGCTATGGGCACATCATATTAACCCACCCTCCCCCTGTATAGGCAACCCCTTCTTCTCAGCAACATTGACATAGCTGGGTTGGCACTTTGGGCATTATAACAGTTCTCATTTATGGGAGACTATGTCTGCATGCCTGCCTCCCCTATTTGGGGACCACCATAACAAGTCTTGGTGGTAGAGCCTGAACAGTGACAGACCCAGCTCAGGTGCTGGCAGCTGGTTCTCACCACTAGGTCGCAAGGGAACCATACAGAGGGTCACAGCCAGGTGGATCCAGGGTCCATGATTTTCCCCTAGCAGTCAGGATGGGAGCATATCAGATGGTAGATGAGTTGTCCGATGCTGCCCTTGTGATCCTATGGTTGTCCTCAGTAAAAACTACAGCTTAATTTCTTCCAATATAGACTATGTGTGGTTTGTCCTCCTCAAAAGCTGCCTCCCTTCTAGCCCCTGGGCTGCAATAGAAAAGTGAGTTTGCATGTGATTTCTCTTGCAGGAGCTATTTTTGTTATTGGAAGTCTTGATTATGAAAGCTCCCCTGAGTATTATCTGACAGTGGAAGCCACAGATGGAGGGTCACCTTCCTTGAGTGATGTTGTAACTGTGAATATAAATGTAACAGATATCAATGACAACACTCCAGTATTCAGTCAAGACACTTATACAGCAGTAATCAGTGAAGATGCTGAGGTTGAACAATCAGTGATCACAGTATGTACTTCCATTTTGCCTCTCCTCTTATCTTATATCAACACACTAATATTTTCTTTTGGGGAAAAGCAACAACTGTGCTTTCAAAAGCGAAATCCAGGAGGGAAATTGTTTTGGTTTGTAATTGCTTCAGTTTTCTAAACAAGTGTTAAAAGAGAAGCTGACAAGAGCAGTGGAAACGCTGAAGTATTTTAGTAACAGTTATAATCCATTGTGCAATATAAATGAATACATGTTCAGGGAGATGTACAGGAAATCAGTTTAGCTGGTATTCATATGTTCGAATTCATTCCTTGAGGAATGTGATGTGATCCATCGGAAGCTAAATGGGTTTTTTTGGCACCTGTTTTATATGAGAACTGAATGTCTTGTAGGTTATGGCAGCTGACGCAGATGGGCCTTCGAACAGCCACATTCGTTACTCGATTATAGAGGGCAACCAAGGGAGCTCTTTCACAATTGACCCTACTTTAGGTGAAGTCAAGGTGGCCAAACCTCTTGACAGAGAGAAGGTAAGCATCTGCATTTTAAGATTTAAAGCGCAGTCTTCTGAAAACTACTACCACATAATTGTTATTTCATTTCAACAAGAGGGATTTCTCTTGTAGGAATAGTTCTAGCATTCAGATCTTATCAATGATATGCTTGCTCAGAAGGAACAGTTCCAGGAGGATAGAAAGTGTTCTCTTGTCCACTGCTTTCTGCTCATGGCTTATGTATCAGAGGAAGGGCCTAGGATCCTTGTTATGTTAACTTTGCAACAGTAGATCAACAGTAGGTGTGTCAACAGTATGGTTCAGATGCTGCCTGTAGACCCAGTGACTGATTAGATTAGATAATGCCAATAGCAGTTCTTCACCACCAGCAGGTGATGGCTCATTGGTTACTCTTATAACTACAACAAATAAAAATATTAACAGTGGAGAGGACAAGGCATTTGGCGTAGACAACTGAAGGGGAAAGTGAGTATGTATGGTGGAGGCTTAGGTTTAATACAGATATCACAACCCAATTCTCCAGACCCAGGAATGTGCCATGGGCTCCTTTATTCCCTCTCACATGTGGGTTCCTTACCCCATTTCCTTCTTTCCTCTAACCCAGCGGTTCTCAACCTGTGGGTCGCGACCCCTTTGGGGGGTCAAACAACTCTTTCACAGCGGTCACCTAAGACCATAGGAAAACACATATTTCCGATGGTCTTAGGAACCGAGACACAAATAATTTTATGGTTGGAGGTCACCACAACATGAGGAACTGTATTAAAGGGTCGTGGCATTAGGAAGGTTGAGAACCACTGCTCTAACCATTGTTTCCTATGATGTACATAATTAGGCAAATTATGGCCTAATTCAAGTCCTTCTTTCTAAGATTACTTCAAACTATAATTTCAAGAAACAGTTTGTAGTCAAAGTGTAGCCTGGCTGTCACAGTGTACTATAGGTAAAAGACAAAAAAGGCACATAATTCCTCTGTTCATATTTCCATTATAAGTCCACTGTGAACCCTGATATGGATCTGTGAGATCTTGTCCTTTCATGGCCAGAAATGCTTCTGTTCTTGTAGATGACGACGGCTTTGGATCCAGTCAGACTTCCACATTTAAGAAGCATATGATGAAAATCACCTCAGATTGTATATCCTCCTGGGGTTGCCTCGTACATATACAAAATTTCAGCACAAAATTTCAGGAAATATGTGTGTTCTAATACTGTTCGTACAAAAATGTAGCTTGTTTATTTCTTTCGTTTATGTGTGTGTTCGTGTCTGTCCGCTTTATTCTTAAGGTCTCAGGTTACACTCTGACCATTCAAGCATCAGACAATGGGAATCCTTCCAGAGCTAATGTGACTACAGTCAATATTGATGTATCTGATGTAAATGATAATGCGCCCATGTTCTCAAAAGGGAATTACAGTATTATCATTCAGGTAATTTTACTTTAACATTTGATGGCTTCTGTGATGAGATGACTGAGTCTGATTTGGTTTATATATTGCTGGTGACTTGCTGTCATAAGAAGCAGCGGAACTGTCAGAGGAGGAAGGAGATCTGTAATACCTCAATCAATAAAAAGTTGTACTAGAATTGCACATGATGCTATGATAGTTGATGCTGAAGCGTTCTGGCATGTTACTATCTTCATCTGTTTTTGGAGATGATAATCTGTGGCTAGAGTTAAATGAAACATTTTAGGAAGAACAGCTTGCTGATTCAGTAATGCTGGTTCTCTAGAAAGCAATAGTTAGCAAGGAATAAGCAGTCATAAAGAGTGCCATTGTTTCTTCTGCACGGCCTTTTGTACAATGATCTGTGAAGATAACAGTCTGTCTTTGGAATGTTTGTTGACTTCAATGATAACTTTCTGACAATACTATTTGAAGATGCCAAACAATCTTATTTAAGAGTGGTGACTATTTTGAATTAAAGGTGTCCCATAACCCCAGAATTTAACTGCTGAAAGGAGAGGAATTCAGCAAAAATACTTGGCTTCCACTGACCAACAGATCTCAGTCCTGAGTGAGATTAAATGAAACTATAGGATAATAAGGCCTTGACATTTTGAAGAAGATTATGGAAGAGAAATGCAGTAAAGCCTATTTCTCAATGAAACTGCTAGTTCTGATCTGTTCCTCTCATGTTATTGATGCTGAAAACATTGACAGTGATCCAAATATAGTACAGACCTACTTGTTAATTTTTTTCACACTTTTCCACAAATAGTTCTCATACTGAGTTCAAGCCACTGCAGATTTGGTACAAAAGCCTTGAAAAGAATTATGGATGTTTCCCACACACACAGCCTCCCCATTTTTCCAGGTCCCAAGCCAAATATATCAGTGTGCTTTTTTTCCTTTTAAAATTCAGAGTTTCTGCAGCGTCCTTTTTTTGTCAATGGGGAAGTTTTCAGAATTTTGAGTGTTGTGAATTGTGGCCATGTTGAGAAACATTGTTTTCTTTCAGAAGAGTTGTACACTGAATTTCATTTTTTTTTTTACAGTAGTGGCATTTTGCATTTCATCTCAAACTCCAGGGTCAGTTTGTGTGACAGCTGTCGTGTGACAGCCATTTTAAATAATTCTGTATAGTCTTTTTGCACTGTGGCATGCTGTTTGTGCGATGTGCAGCTCTTAAGATGGCAGTACGGACATTTTACAAAATCAGTGGTGTGCTGTGTGGATGAAATTGCCTCATTTATGAAACATTCTGCGCATCAGCCTTCCAAGCGATAACAGCAGCCACATGTTGAGGTTTAAAATAACCTTCCTGTGACAGCAGCGATGCAGAAGCCAGCCTTGGCTCATTCCAATTATAGATCTATGATTAAACACAGTATTTCCACCCCTCCTTTTACAATATCTGCTTTTACATCCCCTTCTCCTACTTTTTTTTTAGGAAAATACACCTGTTGGGTTTAACATCCAGCAGCTGTTAGTAACAGACAAGGATTCATCCCACAATGGGCCGCCTTTCCTGTTCACCCTCATGAGTGGAAATGAAGGTAACGCTTTTGAGATTAACCAGCAAGGAATCCTCACAACTAATACTCAGCTGATACGCAAAGTGAAGGATCAGTATTTTCTCCAAATTCAGGTATGAGGTGCTGTAAAATTTATTTAAACTCTGCCTTTGTGTCCAAGAGGGTTCCTCAACGTGACTTAAAAGCAGTGCAGGACAACTAGAATAAAGAGGCGTACATGTATTTTAGAATGCTTGCAACCTTATAGAAAATCATAGCAGCAGCAACAATAATTAGTAAAATTATATAGATAGTAATTAATGATCAAGTTGCACTTGAGAGTGCTGTGCCTTCATGGCAGATTTCCTTTGCTGTTGTCACTGCCAACTCTGGCCCATGTTCAGATGGCTTCATTGTGACATTCCATCTGCTGCTGTCCATGTTGTTTCTTCCTCAAAAGCCAAGAAGTCTACTGAGGTCTTGCAAACAGCAGTGGTGCATAGGATCTTGGGTGCTGTGTGGTTTCCGGGCTGTATGGCCGTGTTCTAGCAGCATTCTCTCCTGCCGTTTCGCCTGCATCTGTGGCTGGCATCTTCAGAGGATCCTCTAGGATCCAATAGAACACGGCCATACAGCCCGGAAACCACACAGCACCCAAGTGATTCCGGCCGTGAAAGCCTTCGACAATACGGTGCATAGGATCGTTCATGTCAACCAGATGGTACATTTCCCTACTTGTGATTGGTTGGGAAGTTCCCCAAGAACTGACAGGAAATCTTTCCCCTGGGAACCATCTTTCCATTTCCAAGGCAGAAGTCATCTAACAAATTCCCAACCACTGCTCTGGCTGCATAAAGCCTATTGGGATATCTGGGTTGTTGGGTTGGTGTGTGTATATTGCTATTCAAAATGAGCTGGCGGGGTGTAATAGTTGAAGTGTTGGACGAAGGCGGAGGAGACCCAGGTTCAGATTCCCACTCTGCCCTAGAAGCTTCCTGGCTGACTTTAGGACAATCACATGCTCTCAGCAGTGCCTACCTCACTAGGTTTATTGTGTGCCTGAAATGGAGGAAAGGAGAATATTGTGAGCTGCTTTAAATCACCACCGGGGAAAGGACAGACAGACAGATAAATTGCACCAGTTTGGAGTAGCTAGGCAGAGTGGCCATATTGACATCAAAAACTGTCGCTTCCACAACTTTGCTCTAGAGAGAGCAATGTTCCAGTGAAGCAAACATTAAGTATCCCTTCTCATGATCAGTAAGTAGTTCTCTTGTTCAAATAATTACTGTGTGTGTAAGCTGTATAACATTAGAGCAGTAAACCCACATGATATTGCAAATTGTTTTCTGCGAACAAGAACATCACAAGTTGCTTTGACCCCAGGCTAGTATACTATTTGCATGAACTATGAGTTGAATATTGAAACGGGCTCTTGCTAGTGGAATTGGCTCTATGTCACCGAGATGATGAATTCTAAGCAATAGATCCAGGGTCAAAAGCCCCATTTAAACTGAACTATGGGAGAATGAAATGGAGAGAATTTCTGGCTGAACCCAAAATAGATTACCATTGCTGTTGATGGACCATTTGGTAATATGCTTAGAAAACCATAATTTGATTACTTGTAAGTATATCAAGAAATATACTCATTACACAGTTTTGTGTGTGACTCGTTATGTGTGTGCTATTAAAGAATGGCTTTCTTTAAATTTTGAACCAGAAAAAGTACACGTAGCACCACCTGCTGTTTTAAATTGGCTACTGCATGGTTAATTTTTTTTTTCATGGCGCTGCAGGGTTGCCTGAATTACTGGAAACAAAACGTTTCTAGCTTAATACAGTGTTTTTTTTCCTCACAGTCTTACTTTGATTGTGAAATGTTTCTTGTGTTTCAAAAGCTTTTCATAGGATGGCAAACAGTGATTTGTTGCACAGTCATCTTCCTTAGTGTTTTCTTTTAAGTTTTCCGTTCGCTCTTGCTCAAATACAGGATTTTAATGATCTCAAAAAATTACCATGCCTTGGAAAAGTCAGTTGCTCTGATCTTCAGCGTGAGTTCCTTTGCAAACACAGTACTCTTCTCCCGTTCAGTTATATGGAGGAAACCGATCCATATGCACAAGGAAAATGTGTGTCCTGCAATGAATGGGGAGAGCTTCTTCAGATTTGTGTGTACATCTGAGACCCCCATACTCCTACATATTGTTTGACCTGGAGCAAAGGAGTGCAACTCATTACTGTGAGTGTCCACTTGCAAATAGGTTGCTCAGTGTACCATGGAAATCTCTTCAGTGGCAGCAATAGTGCCATTTCCACACATACACATGCACTCCAGATTGCATTCCAGAATTTGGAAACAAACTGCACTGGTATATTGTCGAAGACTTTCACAGCCAGAATCCCTAAGATGTTGTGGGTTTTTCGGGTTGTATAGCTGTGTTCCAGTAATATTTTCTCATCTTGAAGATGCCAGCCACAGATGCAGGCGAAACGTCAGAAGAAAATACTGCTGGAACACGGCCATACAACCCAAAAAGCCCACAACAGACTGCACTGATATTTTAAAATTTGTTCTACCCTGGTTATCATTCTATCAAGTTGTATGTTCACATTCAAGACTCTCATGAGATTTTCACCTCTGTAATAACTGTTTACATAGTATGCTGTGCTTCTAGTTAAAACCTGATACAAGTGAGCAGAAATTCATTATTGTTAGTTTCCCTTCAGGTCTCTGATAATGGAAGACCTCAGCTGTCCTCTTTGACTTATGTTGACATCAGAGTTATTGAGGAAAGCATCCATCCGCCAGCCATTCTGCCCCTAGAAATCTTCATCACGTCCTTTGGGGAGGAATATTCTGGTGGCGTCATCGGAAAAATTCATGCAACTGATCAAGATGTGTATGACACTTTAACGTACAGTTTGGATCCTAAGATGGAGTCGTCTTTCTCTGTCTCTAGCACAGGTGGCAAGCTGATAGCTCACAAAAGGCTAGATGTAGGGCAGTACCTTCTCAATGTTACTGTTACAGATGGAAAGTTTACAACCTCAGCGGTCATTACAGTGCATATCAGACAAATCACCCAGGAGTTACTGAATCACAGCATAGCTATCCGGTTTGCCAACCTTGCTCCAGAGGAATTCATTGGGGACTACTGGCGCAATTTCCAAAGAGCTTTACGGAGCATCTTGGGGGTGAGAAGACATGACGTACAAATAATTAGCTTGCAACCCTCAGATCCTCCATCCAACCTGGATGTTTTGCTGCTTGTTGAAAAGTCTGGTAGTGCTCAGTACCCAACCAGAGCCCTGCTCCACAAGATGAACTCCTCTGTGGCTGACCTTGAGGAGATCTTGGGTGTCCGGATACTGAATGTTTTCCACAAGTTGTGCCTGGGCCTCGAATGTCCGTGGAAGTTCTGTGAAGAAAAAGTGACAGTGGATGAAAATGTCATGTCCACTCACAGCACAGCCAGGCTGAGCTTTGTCACTCCACATCATCAGAGAACCTCATTTTGTCTTTGCAAAGGTAAAGAAAAAAGGTGTGCAGTGTGGTAAAAAATGAGTGGCATGTAATCTTGAACTGCCCACGAGAATTGCATATTTAAATGTGTGGTACAGCACAGTCATATGACTAGTGAAAAAAATATTTGGCCAACATAGTGGTTAAATAATATCAAGATTGTTTAAATTGCTTTGTTGCAACAACAAATAATTAGCAGGTGTGATAGATGCTTGAAGGATTGATTGAAGGATTGGAGCACCTTCCTTATGAGGAGAGGCTGCAGCGTTTGGGACTCTTTAGTTTGGAGAGGAGACGTCTGAGGGGGGATATGATTGAAGTCTATAAAATTATGCATGGGGTAGAAAATGTTGACAGAGAGAAATTTTTCTCTCTTTCTCACAATACCAGAACCAGGGGGCATTCATTGAAAATGCTGGGGGGAAGAATTGGGACTAATAAAAGGAAACACTTCTTCACACAACGTGTGATTGGTGTTTGGAATATGCTGCCACAGGAGGTGGTGATGGCCACTAACCTGGATAGCTTTAAAAGGGGCTTGGACAGATTTTTGGAGGAGAAGTCAATCTATGGCTACCAATCTTGATCCTCCTTGATCTCAGATTGCAAATGCCTTAGCAGACCAGGTGCTCAGGAGCAGCAGCAGCAGCAGAAGGCCATTGCTTTCACCTCCTGCATGTGAGCTCCCAAAGGCACCTGGTGGGCCACTGCGAGTAGCAGAATGCTGGACTAGATGGACTCTGGTCTGATCCAGCAGGCTAGTTCTTATGTTCTTATGCTGTGGTCTGTGTAGCAGCAAAATCAACTTTAAAAAATGGAGGTGGTGTTATAACGTTCAACAATAATAAATGTGGTTTCTCCACTGCATTTTATCCTAGAATGCTCAAATCAGTCTATAATTGTACATTTTGTAAAAAGTCACAACTGCAATGAAGCAAATTCATAGCAGCTACTAAAAGCAGGAGTCTATTTTTGGAGGCCAGATGTGCTAAGCAGGCTTCATGGAAATTTGACAATATTTGACTGGATCAAATGATAGGCAGTTAGTTAAACGGACAATTGATATTATTTGACCAGACAGTTCAATGCTGTGCCAATTCTAATATGCATTAAACATAGAAATCGACTTCATTTCCTCTTGTTATGTTAACATCCAGTGCTAAGCATAATGAGCAGACTGAACAGCTGTACTAGCCAGAGCTTGGAAGCTAAGCAGTGTCGGCCATAGTTAATACTTGTACAGCAGCCAACCGAGGGAGTCCAGGGGTGCTATGTAGAAGCAGCCTGATAAGCCCTTTAAATGTCCTTTTTTCTAACATAACACTATTAATCTTCTGATGAGACCTCATGGCCAGCAGTTCTGCCACATGAAATCTTCAACACGACCTTTAAGGAAGAGCATTCTAGGAGTGTTGTAAAATTGCGTGACCTTCAAAATCCAGATTACTGCTTTTAAGGGTTATGAAAACAATTAAAGTGTATATGTGGATTTGGTGAGGGAAGTTGAAATGGCAGAATACGTGTTGGGGAGAGAATTGCAACGGAACATCTTCTGAGCAATTCTCCTAGCAGGAGCTGAAATTATAGTAGTTTAGCAATTCCATCTCCCTCATGGTTTCTTGCGGCCTGGCCTATTTCCTTGTCAAGCACTTAATTCAGGTATTTTTTTTCACTTGTTGTGTCTGAAGAAAATTAAGGCCTCAGCTTTTGACTTCCATGATTTAAAAAATTGTTGTGTTTGGAAATAAGAGGGAAAAAATAATGCTTCTGTCTATTTTCAGAAGGTAGATGCCCCGTTGTGAGCAGCGCATGTGAAGGAAACCCGTGCCCTGAAGGTACGGAATGTATTACGGATTTTCAAGAAGGAACATACACTTGCGTGTGTCATGGAAGCAGTATGACCCAGTGCCCTGGTGAGAGTTTATCTCCTAACATCTTTCGGTTGAAACTTCAGCCTTCTCATGGAGAAGTACAAGTTTGAATCATGTCTCCTTTTTTCCCCTCTTTTTTCCTTAAATACAGCATCAGTGAGTCCATCCTTGACTTTTAGTGGAAGCAGCTATATTAAGTATTGTCTCATGGAAAATGAAAACAAGGAGGAAATGAAACTTACCATGAGGCTCCGAACATATTCTGCCCATGCAGTTGTCATGTACGCCAGAGGAACAGATTATAGTATTTTAGAGGTTTGTTGCTCCCAATACTCGTAACCTTTTAATTGCACAGGAAACAGTTTATTGGTTGAATGTTTATGTGAAAGATTGGAGGCCTTAAAATGCTTTGCTTTAAAATGGTTTGTTTAATTCCAGTCAGTGTGAAATGGCTTAAACTGAAGTATAATAAGGACAGCTAGTATTGAGCAGGTAAACTACGATAAATATTTAGTAAAATACATGACTCAGTTTAGCATATTAAAGCTGCATTTGTATCCTTTTAGTGACTAACTCTTTAGAGGGTAATCGGCCCAAGATTATTACAGTAGGGAATACTGTGAAAAGCTGGGAGGGAGGGAGGGAGGGAGGGAGGGAGTGAATGAGTGAGTGAATGAATGAATGAATGAATGAATGAATGAATGAATGAATGAATGAATGAATGAATGAATGAATGAATGAATGAATGAATGAATGAATGAATAGGGTTTGAACATACATGATTAAAGCATGCACCATTTCCCCTGTGATGAGATCATTGGACTCTTGAATGTTCACAAAGTATCCAGAAGTCATTTAACCTACTGGAAGAAGAAATCATGCCAAGAAATGTGATTAGGTCAAAGAGCTCATGGGCATCAATAGATAGTCATGAGTGTCTTTAAAACACAGGAATCATCACCATGTATCATGGTTGGAAGCTTCTCTGCACACCTATGATAAATTTTGAGAGCTAGATGATGGTTAGTTTTCTGTCTTGTCTATTTCATCTTTAGCCCACCCATCCTCCACAAGGAGCACCCATCCTCCACAAGGAGTATCCATAGCTCTTCTTTGCCTCATTTTATCTTCATTACAACAGCGCTGTGAAGTAGGTTAGGCTGAGAAAGAGTGACTGACCCATCTTCACCCAGCAAGGTACTTGGCAGCATAGGGTTGAGAACCCAGGTCTCCCGATCCCAGTCTGTACTGCATTGGTTCTGTAGTTTCTTATACAGACCCAAGGTGATGGGCATGGAAGCTAGGTAGTTCCAGCTCTCATGTGGTCAGCCCCTTCTTTACGGTAGCAGGCAGTCTGGCATAACATTGCACAGGGATACTACTGCTAATAAAGCCAACCACGTATTCATTAATTGCTTTTTCTTTTATGCTTAGATCCACCATGGAAGGCTGCAGTATAAATTTGACTGTGGAAGTGGTCATGGAATTGTGTCTGTGCAGAGCATTCAAATCAATGATGGCCAGTGGCATTCGGTGTCTCTGGAGGTTGATGGAAACTATGCCAAGCTGATCTTAGACAGGGTTCACACAGCATCTGGTATAGCTCCTGGTACTTTAAGGACGCTGAACTTAGACAACTATGTATATTTTGGCGGCCACATTCGACAGCAGGGCACAAGGCCTGGAAGGAGCCCACAGGTTAGCAATGGCTTCAGAGGCTGCATGGATTCTATTGTGCTTAATGGCCAAGAGTTGCCCCTAAACAGCAAGCCACGGAGTTATGCTCACATGGAGGAATCTGTAGATGTGTCTCCTGGATGTTTACTGACCACTACGGGGGATTGTTCAAGCAACCCATGCGAGAATGGGGGCATTTGTAGTCCACTACTCAGTGGAGGTGAGTTTTGTTCTTCATATTGCTTATATGATGTTACGTAACGTATATTACTGTAGTAATATACAGTATATATTTTAGCTTTAAAAGGGGCTTGGACAGATTTATGGAGGAGAAGTCGATTTATGGCTACCAATCTTGATCCTCTTTGATCTGAGATTGCAAATGCCTTAACAGACCAGGTGCTCGGGAGCAACAGCCGCATAGGCCATTGCTTTCACATCCTGCATGTGAGCTCCCAAAGGCACCTGGTGGGCCACTGCGAGTAGCAGAGAGCTGGACTAGATGGACTCTGGTCTGATCCAGCTGGCTTGTTCTTATGTTCTTAGTACTTAATTGTGGGTATTATTGACGTAAGGGTGGTTACTTGAGTTCACATAATATACCACAGGTAGGGTTAAACTCTCCTTGTTTATTTGCCTCTGTGCAAACTTGCTCTTATATGTTGAATTGGCTGGTTTGAATGTATCTTGTGTCTTAAGTTTCTGTGGATTGTACTGCACATATGTTGCTTGAAAATAATTGAAAAACTTCCACTTCTTACAAGCAGAAGGCTTGAAGTTGAGCACCAGCATGCTACGGTTTACGTGTTAAACATATTTTCTGCAAATGTTTCGATTATGTTTCATCATGCAGTCCTTTTGCGTCACAAATCTGTAGTCCCTTAATATAAAGAGATCTTCATAACCAAAGCAGCTGCAATACATAAAGATAAGGAGATTAGTCTTGCTAAGTATTTAAAAAATGCATTTTCACAATTGTCAGGGCAAAAGCGAAAAGTGCCTAGCCAGCAATATCTGCTGTTTTTAATACTGTAAACGCTATTTCAATTCCAAAGGATTGAAATCAATTAAATATGCAAAATATATTCTTTGCATTATGGGAATGTGATAGTTGTTGAAACAATTGCTGTTACTATTAATTGATTTTAGGGATCTTTTTGCTACTTACATCAGGGATCAGCCTTGTAGCAACTAAAAGGTTCATCAGTTTGGCTGGTGAATCCTTTGACAAGGACAGAAAGGAAATTATTCAGTTCCTTTCAAACATTTCTGAGTCACCCATGAGAACTTTGGTGCTGTGTTATTGGATGATCTGTGGTATGTTAGCCTTTTGTTAGGACTAAGTTGAAGGAGAATATCACATAGACTGTCCTTTCCAAGCTGTAAAAAATAGCAGATGGTTTTATGGTGTTGTGTTTGATTGTAGGTTATGATTGTAAGTGTACAGCTTTGTTTACGGGCACACACTGTGATGTCAGTGTCAACCCATGCGCCTCCAACCCATGTCTCTATGGTGGCACCTGCATTCCTGTTAACAGTGACTTCATCTGTCAGTGCAGAGGACTGTACACAGGTCAAAGGTACGGCTTCTTTGCTTGCTGTAAAGGCAGAGTTTTGTTTTTGTAATATTTCGTAATATTTCTTCTATGAATGTTCTTTTTTGCTCATGCGTCTGTTGAGCTGATTATGATATTAGTTTGTAAAGTGGATGTAAAAAATGGTTTTACGTGTTCCTATGACAACATAAAGAGAAGAGAAGAAGCATTTATTGTCATTGTGCACACACAACAAAATTTACAAGCATTCCCCGATGCACACTATTTCAGACCTCACACCCCATCCTCACATTCCCCTTCCTCCACCTATCCCTACACAGCCCCAAACACATCAACATGAAACCATGGAGTTCAGCATAGCCACAGCTCTAGAACAGAAGCTCTTTCTAAGCCTATTTGTCCTTGTTTTTATAATCCTATATCGTCTTCCAGATGGTAACAGTTCAAAAAGAAAGTGTGCCGGATGAGACGGGTCCTTCAGAATATTCTGAACTTTCTTTAGGCAGCGGGAATTATAAAGTTCTTCCAAAGAGGGGAGAGGGCAGCCAATAATCCTCTGATCACCCTTTGGAGTGCCTTCCTATCTGCCACTGTGCAACTGGCGAACCATGCACAGATGCAGTATGTTAAAGGGCAGCCAACAAGTGGAGATAGGTTTGTGCTCACCCTCATGTTTTTAATGTACAAATACTTTTTAGGGCGTTAGCTGTGTCCCCCTACCAAGTATGCTTCTGAGTGTCAAACACCTATTTTCCCTGTCTAATGTACGGTATGCCTGTTACATCTTCTGCTACTGTGTCAATCCGTGGGGTCTGATCCTTTGAGTACTTATGCATGTTAGAGATACTGGAGACGAGTAGAACTTGACTGCATCCAATGTCATAGCTGAAACCAAATGGTACTTATGATATAGACCATTCATGAGATCTTTTTTCTTTTCCAGGTGTCAGATTGGTCCATACTGCAAAGACAACCCATGCAAAAACAGTGGCAAGTGCATCGATAGCTTAGATGGGCCTGTTTGTGAATGTGATTCAGGTTTTCATGGAGAAAGGTTGGTCATTTTTTGTTCATAATGTTTTTCAAAAGTTAGCATCCCAACAGGTTGATAAAATAGAATAGTTCCAGTAGGGTAGCTGCTTCAGTCCATTATCACAAAACCAAGCAGATTGTCAGAAGAAGTGAACTCTGTCTGGCAAAAGGTCATAACTAGACTACATGCTGTTTGTTCTTTAAAATGCTTCTAGGCTACAGTTTTGTTTTGCTAAAAGCAAGAGAGGTCTGTGAAAAGAAGTTGATGTGGAATACAGCCTGTACTTTTACAAAAACATATGTAGGTTTTGTAGTATCTCTTTGATAATCAGATCAATCAAGGCTTCACTTTTTGAAATATGTTACAGATGTTTATGGATTACAGGCTATTAACACCAGATTGTATCAGCTTTTATTGCATTATCCCAGACTATTATGTCAGCCATCATATTGTTATAATAGAACACAGCATAAAAGAAAAAGAAAAAACTAGCATCTACTTTAAGGTGTTGCTTTCGTTTTTCAACATCTGTAGTGGATTAATTGTGGTGTCTGGAAGAAAAACCTTAGACTTGTTAGAATATAAGCCTTCCATTTAAATATGCAGATGAACCAAAAGTGGCATTTTCAACTGGGTAACATTTCTCCAGAGAATTTAAAACAACCATAGTTTTTTCATACATTTGGGGTCTCTCATTTCCTTTTCTTTCTTCCCCCCCCCCTTTTCTTTTTTGCCTTTCCATCCCCTCCCTTTATTTTATCATTGGTTTCTCAAAAGGAAACCCTCTCAAGAAACTTCAGGCCAGCTCCTTGAATTCTGGAGGCTTGGCGATGTTCTGAATTTCTGAGTGCAGAGTAAAGTACTAGGTCAGCTATGTCTTCACTCAGTATGAAGGGCTGCCTTCACTGTTGCTTCATTGCCTGCAGCCTGGGAAGTGTAGCTTGCATCTGCTCCAGATTGCAAACAAGAATACTTCATCCTGTACTTGCCATGGACAAATTCAGCTTGGATCCAATCAGTTTTTTCATAGGCAAAAATAAATTATGATGTTCTCTTTGACTACTGGAAACACTATGCTAAGGTTCATGGGTACTGCAAGCACAAAAGCCCACATGGGGTAGGGGCCCTAGTATGGAGGGGAATTGCATGAGATTGAGCGAAAGAGCTGACTGGATCCAACCATATGTGCAATGTTACAATATTCCCCCATTTTTTGTGTTGGGTACAGCATGTTTGTAAAACATTACGGTAATATGATGGCACCAATAGTCACTAGACATGAAATCAAATCTTTAGTATGGTTAGGACCAGCATAACATAAATAAAATAAAGGATAGCACACAGATAAAGGATAGTACACATAAAACACATTAAAACAGTAAGCATAAATTCTAAAAAGGGCAAAAACTTAAGAGGATCGGTATAAGAAGATGCTAAAATTATTAAGTTGAAGATTATAGCTATCAGGTCACAAACCTGCTGCATTGCACAGACCATCCTGCAACATGTTATACATCATCATCATCATCAATTTAATTTGTACCCCGCCGTATCCCCGAAGGACTCAGGGCGGCTAACAACATAGGTAAATAAAATACATTATAACATTATGACTGGTAAATACATGAGCCTAAAATAAAGTCAGATTTCAGATGGTGACTTAACACTACAAACCTTACAATACAATCATGGTAATAACAGCAGTACTATATTAATACACAGCATCATACATCAAATTAGACTATCAAATGCATTAACAGCAAAAACAGTATATTAACAGTATAGTAATAACAACATAGTCATCAGCATATCAGAACAGCAATATATAAATATTAATAGTAATATATCAGTATAAATAGTAATATATCAGTATATTCACAACATACGTTTCCAATGTATCAATACACATTACGTAGCATTATCAATACATAGTTCCATAACATCAACAGTAATACATTAACCAGACTTGACACACTGTAAGTTCTATCAGGATTGGTGTCTGTAAGCGACATGAAGATATAACATTTTTCTGTATGATCTGGGGATCTATACAACCATGGCAAAATATAACCCATGTATTTTTGTAACACTGATTGTGGAGAGGTAGATGTTCTGCTGTTTCCATGTGCCCAGATCCACAGGACATTTTCTTTCCTGATACAGAGTCTTCCTGTATTGGCCTTCCAGGACTCACTACAACACTGATCTTCTGTTTACTGCAGGTGCCTGACTGATGTGGATGAATGCATACAAAACCCTTGCCAGAACGGTGCCCTCTGTGAGAACACATACGGTGCATATCACTGTAATTGTAGCCATGGATTTGGAGGAAAACATTGTGCTGACATCCTTAATAAGTATGTTTCAACCTCTTGGAACATTGGCTTGGCAGAAGTCATCGGAATTATCGTTTTCATAGTGGGAGTCTTCATACTGGTTGGGATTTTCGTTGTCTGTCGTCAAATAATCAGGAAAAGAAAGAAAAGCCAACCGGAACCTGAAGACAAACATCCGGGAACAACAACGCCTTTCTTACAAAGACCGTACTTTGATTCAAAACTGAATAAGAACATTTATTCTGACATTCCACCCCAGGTGCCTGTTCGTCCCATTTCATATACTCCCAGCATTCCGAGTGATTCAAGGAACAATCTGGACAGGAACTCTTTTGAGGGATCGACCATTCCGGAGCATCCTGAGTTCAGTACTTTTAATCCGGATTCTGTACACGGCCACAGGAAAGCAGTGGCTGTCTGTAGCGTAGCCCCTAATTTGCCACCACCACCTCCGTCTAACTCCCCATCAGACAGTGACTCCATACAGAAGCCCAGCTGGGACTTTGACTATGACAGTAAGCCATCTCCTCCTGTTTGGATTCAGTGTACTTTGACAGAGAGGTTTGCTTTAAGGCCGGTAATGAAACGACAAGATGCAGGATCAAGTGCCATCAGTAGTAATTTCTGTTTACAAGTAGAATGATAAATACCATTCTACTTGTAAACAGAAATTACTACTGATGGTACTTTTGTTGAGGGTACTGTAATTCCATGAATTTTTTTCCATGTTTCCAATAACAGTTTTAAGGGGAAATTTTTACTCCCAAGTAGCCCCTTAATTTGGGTGCTGTGTGGTTTCTGGGCTGTATGGCCGTGTTCTAGCAGCATTCTCTACTGACGTTTCGCCTGCATCTGTGGCTGGCATCTTCAGAGGATCTGAAGGCGAAACGTCAGGAGAGAATGCTGCTAGAACACGGCCATACAGCCCGGAAACCACACAGCACCCAAGTGATTCCGGCCGTGAAAGCCTTCGACAATACATAGCCCCTTAATTGTTTGACTTTTGGTTTCTTTCTTCCTTATAGCTAAAGTGGTAGATCTTGATTCCTGCCTTTCAAAGAAGCCCTTGGAAGAAAAGGTCTCTCAGCCTTACAGCACTAGAGAAAGTCTGTCTGAGGTTCAATCTCTTAGCTCCTTCCAGTCCGAATCATGTGACGACAATGGTGGGTAATCACAGAATATCCCTTTTTCATTGCACTATATCCCTGCTTACGTACCTCATGCTAACATTTTGAGTGTCAAGCGGCAATTCTGTGCAGGTGTACAGTACCACTTGCAGATTTTGTGGGCTGGCTCTGTTACCGGCATATAACCGGTAATCGTTAATATTTAATGTTTCATGTGAAGGTAATTGCATCCCAATGCTATGTCTGTATATATAAATCTTTGTAAAATCTTTGTAATTGGGTTGTAAATATTAGGGGCTTGGCATGAAGTTAGGTTTTAAAATTCTAAAACTGGATTACAGCTTTCATTTGTTTCCTTTTCTTCCCTTGCTGCTGCCTCAGCTCCCATATGGATCAAAGCAGTACTGAGTGAAAGCAGAGTATGAGGGGGCTTGCTTGTAAGTCTGAATATATCAGTAATGAAGGAAGTTGGTCCAACAGGACTTCCACAGTAACCAAGTTACTGTATGCCTTGTGCCATGTTGGGATCTCAGTACACAAAGAACATTTCAACTTATGGAAGCAGAAACCTTATTCTGCAGTCATTAAACGATTCTGATTAGGCCCCGACTCATCAAAATTGCTCAATGAAACTATTTTTTCTCTATTCGTAACCCTGATTTTGTTAGTTCTATTTAAATTAGTGCAAAACTATCGTTTAAATATATTTGGTTTTATATGCAACATGTTCCAAAAAAGCTGGAATGGAAGAGAACAATTGGCCACAATCTCCAAGTGCATATCTGCTTATATTCAGTTGAGATCTCCTGTCCACTAATTTCAGTGCACTAACTTGTTTATGGCCTCAACTTATAACTTCCTTTTATTACTTAATAAAATAAGTAAGTTTTATGACCACCAGCACTTTCAATGAAGTTGTGTGTGTGTGTGCACGTACATGTATGTGTGTTAGTGGTTTTATTATTACTGGGGGGACACCACAATAGAAATTTCATTCCCAAGTATGCTTATGTTTAACATTGTAGTAACACAGATGTACCATAGTTCTCCCTAAAGTATCTTAGTATAATGTGTTGTGATAAGCGCCCCTTTGGGGAAGGACGGGGTATAAATCTTAAAATAACATAAAAATAAGAAAGGAAGGCAAATGTGGCATCCCAAAACTGGGGGTTATAGTAGAAAGTGTTGTTCAGCCATAAGATGTAGGATTGGATCCAGTGGAAAATTTGCATTGGCAGTGGAGGGGATTCCCCCCTCCCATGCTGCAAATATCTGACTCCCACCCTCTGCTGGTCCCCTGTGCCTCCAGAAAAGTATTTCTGGGGTTGTGGTGGGTTTTCCAGGCTGTGTGACTGTGGTCTGGTAGATCTTGTTCCTAACGTTTCGCCTGCATCTGTGGCTGGCATCTTCAGAGGTGTATCACAGAGAGAAGCCTGTTATACACTGTGTCACAGTGTGTGTAACAGACTTCTCTCTGTGATACACCTCTGAAGATGCCAGCCACAGATGCAGGCGAAACGTTAGGAACAAGATCTACCAGGCCACAGCCACACAGCCCAGAAAACCCACCACAACCAGTGAAATCCGACCATGAAAGCCTTCGACAATATTACTGGGGTGTTTTTGGTTGCAGCAGAAGGGGGAAAGCAAAGAAATTCCACACTGCTAATGGAAATTCCTCCCATCAATGGGGGGCTTTTCACAGGGAAGGCTTTTCACAGGAGCCAACCAAATATAGCTTGTTGGTTCTCACTAGAGGATTGCAGAAGACAATTTGGCTGATTATTTCAAATAATTCCCCTGCTTTTGTTCCTACTGGCTGTACAGCTGAATTACCTGTCTGTTCACTCTCCCATCTTCCACTTTTTTCCCAGTAATAAACAGCATCTCCTGTCACTGGGCTCTGCATGAAATTTTATTTGCTTTACCTTTAACCTCCTCTTCCCTCAACTTCTCCTATTATTTCCATTTTGTCCCCTGCTTTGCCTTCCCACAAACCTGCTTCTCAGCTTCTTTCTCATGCTTCTGCTATCTTTCTGCCTTTGGCTAGTTTGTTCTATAGCGCATTTTTAAAGTGTTTACCTAAGCTATTTACATCTCCCATGTCCCCTGCAAGTGGAACACATCTTCTGATCTCAGGTCTTTTGTGAGCCTTTCCCCAGCCAAATAGGTCTCATGGAAGCTGCATTTTTGTCAGAATTCTTTGGATTAATCTTCACCTTTCAGAAATTAAAATGTTTGTGAACATTCCATTAGCTCAACCCGTGACTGAGAGAGGAGTAGGTTCTTACAGGTGAACAGGTGATATGTATAGCAGCTGTGTTTATGATTCATGGGTTTTATAAAACAGTCTGTTTTCAGAATAAGACAGGACATCTGAATATAACATCCTCCTTGATCTGAGATTGCAAATGCCTTAGCAGACCAGGTGCTCGGGAGCAGCAGCAGCAGAAGGCCATTGCTTTCACATCCTGCATGTGAGCTCCCAAAGTGGGCCACTGCGAGTAGCAGAGTGCTGGATTAGATGGACTCTGGTCTGATTCAGCAGGCTCTTTCTTATGTTCTTAACATATTTTAATTTAGCACCTGCAGACCTTTCAAATTTATTTTATTCACAGACCTGTTTTTCTTCATAATACACAGAGAAGCAGTAATCAGGAAAGGGTTAGCTCCCATTTTTCATGTATCGAGAAAAGCAACCAGGGTGATACAAGTCTGTCTTTTACAGCTGAAACACTAGGCATGTTTTAAGGATTCAAAAATCTATTCCCAGGCACCAAAAGCATAGTAGGAAGAAGCCCTTGTTGTTGATCAATTCTGTATGCTTGTTTATCTTTGCAGTCCCAGTGACGTTTGTAAATCATCTCCATAAAGCTAAATATTTGTAGACATTTTCAAGGTCATAGTCATCAAAGTGATGGAGATTTTGAATATTTGTGTGCAATCAAGCAAGAGTACATGTGGTGCCAATTTAGTTACCACTGCTAATGAGAGGATCATACCATACAGAATGCTAGCAATTGAAATGTGTCAGATATTACTTTGTATATAGTTGTAAGAGGATTTGAAGGATTATGGTTATTTTTGTTGGTTGTTTTTATGTGCTATGTGGAACTGCTGCTAATCATAGGTTTCTGTTTGTTTTTTTTAATTTGCTCCTCCCATATTTTTTTACAAGCTTCCCTAGTGACTGTAATACACCTTGTCAATGCAGTTGTTGACTCGGTGGGAAAAGAAGGTATATATTATATATGTTTTCACTTTTATTTATTTCCTTGGCAGAACATTGCATGCATTTGTCTTGGTAATAAGTATTCATAAATTGGGCATAATATACGAACATTTGCTTTGTTACCAGCATGCTTTACAGTCACACATACAAACAAATCTAAAAGACAAATGCATTTCACCTGGCTTGATTTCCGCATATTTCTTTTACATGTATGTGTGGTCAAAGTCTAACCCCAAAACAGCATTCAGGTTAAGAATGTGTTGAGCACTGCTCCCAGGAATGTGCTTTGCGCTGGTTCCATTGAAATGAATGAGCATTGTTGCTCAATAGCCCAGTTCCCTTGTGGAACTCTTGTTCATGTTAGTGGGGTTTTCACAGCAAAAGGTCACAAGGGGTTGTTCCTTATTCCAGATGAGAACTGCAGTGTACCAGATGTGAATTGGTTGGCTTTCTATAAGCCATTTTGTTTCAGCATCAGTTTCCCTGTATGTGAAAAGAAGTGACCTGCTTCGTAGCTCCAGATCCTAACAGACACCTTGGGAACACATGGGAGCTATCAGCCAACTCCCAAAGGACTTACTCATCTGATGGCTACTGTGGACATGAATTGGCCCCAAAAAGGCCATGAAGATGAACCTGCAGAGAATATCTTATTTGTTTATGGTGTATGCCTGTGCAGTAGGATGTGCACCCAAGAACAGGCATTTCATCTTTTAATAGAGTTACTTAAGTTCTGACTTGGACAGCCCAAGGCTAGCCTGATTTCATCAGATATCAGAAGCTAAGCAGAGTCAGCCTGATGAGAATTTGGATGGGTGACCTCCAAGGTCTACTACCAAGGTTATGACACAAAGGCAGTAAATGGCAAACCCACATCCAAACGTCTCTGGAGTTGAAAACCACATGGAGTCACTGTGGCCCCTTCCGCACATGCAGAACAGCCTTTTCGTCTGTTTAATAAAGTTACTTAAGTTCTGACTTGGACAGTCCAAGGCTAGCCTGATTTCATCAGCAGCCTGATTTCATCCACACATGCAGAAGAATCCACTTTCAATACACTTTGCAGCTGGATTTTACTGTGCGAAATAGCAAAATCCACTTGCAAACAGTTGTGAAAATGAATTGTGCATTATTGATTGAAAGTGCATTATTCTGCATGTGCAGAAGGGGCCTATACGTCAGCTGTGACTTGACAGCATACACACAAACACAATAGAGACACTGGCTCTCAGCATTGCTGCAGTTCTACATAGAATTGTGCCCTTCTAAATCTATTGAAATCAGTGAGCTTAGAAAGAAGGTAACTGTTTAGAATTGCACTCTAAAAGTGCTCTTTTTTTAAAAGTACTGATCGTTCAAAGGCAGACATGGTCCTCCTCCTAAGTGTCTACAGAGGGCTTCCTAATACTACCCTCTCAAAATTCACAAAGACCCCTTCCGCGTGGGCCAATAAGCATGGGTGTAGGATGCTAAATAACCCATTTTGAAAGGGGACCTCGCACAGATCCCACCCCCAAAACGAGTCTACCCCGTGTTATTTTCCCCAGCCTGGGTTTTTTGAAAATCACTAAACAAGTGAACCTTTTAAAAATCCTGGGTTGCTGCTGCGAGTGACTGAACGGCCAGGCAGAAGGTGCTTTATTTGCCTCCAGTTTCCTTTTTAAAAAAAAAAAAATTATGCCTTGCATCTGTGTAGCTATGCAGGTGCAGCTGGTCACACTGTGGGACATCGGCATGGCTGTGGGGTTCATTTGTACATGCCTGTGCAGCTAAGCATGTGTGCAAAGTAATGTAAAAAATAGACGCGTCTCTGTGTGAAGGCATAACAGCAGCTCTGATTGTTTCCGTAGGCGCCAATTGCTGCCTGCATGGATGCATGTGAACGCAAAAACAGGCTCCTTTATCACAACTGCAACCCATTATACATTTGCTGTGCAGAAGGGCATAGTGGTTTCAATCTTCTTATGCATTGCAAAAGCTGCTTTCATCCAGCTTTAAACAACCTCCTTGGATCAAAATCCAGGTGTTACATTCTCTATCTGTATCTATGGATGGAAACAGCTGGCTGCTGACTGTGGGGTAGTGGCTTGATTTTAAAAATCATCTTAGGTTTTGGACAGCTCAGCCTTCCTTATTTCCCTAAATTTTTCTGGTGATTGCAAGTGGGTGGCAGTACTTCATTTATCATTGTCTACTTAGAACTACCACATGTGACCTCTTATGAACATGCCACAAGCAGTTTCTCTACAAAGAGAAGTTTTTTAAACTGCTCTTGAAGGAAAAGTCATTTTCTATGGGACGCCCTGGTTGGAAAAACTTCACATCCTGAAGATGATGACTGTCAGGATGTATGACTGCATTGTTACTTCTACATACAAGGCTATAGTCTAGCATGTTAAGGAAGGGACAGTGAAAACACTGACCTTCGATGTATGTAAACTTAATTACAGCAAAGTACAGATTCATACTCTGGAGCTAGTTCCAGAGGTAGGGTGAAGCCAAGGACCTCAAGATCTAGGGGGCATCCAGCCAAGGTGTATAGTGTTTTTGACATTGACATAGGCCTTTCTTACACATGTTGTCATAACACACAGTAGTCTCTAAAAAACCCTTCAGTAATTTTCCTTGCACTTAGTTACAGAATAATGCCATCTTAAGACAGTAACTCAACAGTAGCATTGATTTCTGTTTTGATTTTGTCCTTCCAGGACTTCACTGAAGTGGACCCCATTTTGTGGATTCCATCTTCCTCTAGTCATGAGGGTGGGGAATATGAGGGTGGGGAATTCAGAGGGGCCTCACAAGTAGAATAGCCAAAACCTTTCTTCATCTAAATCTGGCACTGTCTGTAGCGTAATCTACAAGGTTAGAGAGGGTTTTTTCCAGATGATATCAACGGGAAGGGGAGGGAAGATAGCATGTGTATAGCCCAATCTCATTAGAGTTTGGCAGCTATGTAGTACTTGAAAGGGAGCCCGCTAAAGAGGACTCTGCTAAGGAAGGCATTGGCATACCACTTCTGCTTTTCACTTGCCTTGAATGACCCCTTGCTGAGTTCACCAAAAGTCAGCTGCAACTTGACAGCACTTTACACACATGCCCACAATCTGAGAGAAATCAATCAGACACTCTACCATTGAAATATATTTGAAGTGAGACCAGAATCCCAGTTTACAAGAGAGCTGGTATCCTAAAAGCAAACTTCCCAATACAACTGTCTTTTAAATAAGAGAATGATTAATTTCTTTGAAACTTTACCCAATAAAAGTGGCTTGGCTCCTGCGCAGAATTTCTGTCAGTATGAAGGAGACATCTTCGCTGATTTCCTCACTGCCACAGGAGACAGATTTCCTCCCAAGTTATTCCTGGGTAGTATTCCGCACCCCCAGTAGCAGCATGGGGGAGAGCATTTTGGGCTGCCACAGGAAGGGAAATCAATACCTAAAATACCTGTAAAAACAGCTGTTGTCTTCAACACATTTATTCTTTGAAAAATCGAGAGTTACAGTGTACTCCCATAACAAATCTATCCATCCAAAAACTTTTTCAATCTCAACAAGATTCATTGGATATTTTAAAAATTCTTTTAAATTCTTCTTTTAATCTGTGTATAGAAGTTAATTTATCTATGTTACTGAAGTGTTAATCTTTGAAGTCATAGGTGTGCAACTGATATATATGACTTCACAGGTAAAACATAATTTCTTTCATCCATAATGCTTTAAACTTTTTTAAAGCAACAGACAGGTAATTAGAATTTGCCACAGTGCTCAAAATAAGCATATGCACCAAACCATGATTAATCACAAAATCTTTCGAAAACATTTTCCCCCTGTGCGTAGCATTTGGAGCATGTTATGTCCTTAGAAGTTCTGTGGGCCCTGTCATCTTCCCGGAGTTGCGTTTGAACAGGACCCAAAGACCACACAACTCCATGCAATCAAGAAGACCTTGTTGGCTCGTCTCTTTGTTAACACTAAGGGACTGCCAAAAACAGTTTGAAAATCCCGCATAGATAAGGTTGTAAGTAAGTAAGAAGCCATACTTGCCCTTTGGCACGTCTAATGTAGCTCTTTGGACTTCATCCTTCAGCTTTAAAGCTATTTTATTCAATTAGTTAGGAAACAGAATATACTTCTCTGGGTGGTGTTCACTGAATTTGGTTGTATCAGTGCAAATTCAAATCAATTTCCCACAATTGAAAGGGGCAAGGGGTGGCATATTTGTATGTTCATCACTGCTACTGTCTGGATTACTACTGTGTTAGGCTTTTATGTTAGCGTTGAATGGTTTGGATTCCTAACTGTGCATCTTTTCTTTCCTTTTTTTTCACTTTACCACCTAAAGAATCTATTGCTGTTCCTGACCTGAGCAATTCAAGAGGTGACTTCTGCATGCAGTTGTTCATTGATGCTCACTTAAGTGTCTCTGATAATATATGCCCTCCGCACTAACTCGCCCTCACTTGTTTGTTCCTTGTATGGTGTATGCAGTGATTTCAGCCAGTTTACTAGACATCCCCTTTGTCTCGGTTTGCTCACAGTAATTAAGAAGTTTGTAATGTGGTGATGTATTATCTGTGAAACTAGTGTTTGTTCCTTTTATCCTCTGTGCAATAATGTATACCTTGTTCAACAATATCACATAATTCTGTTATTTGAGCATGCTGGAATGTTTTTTACTAATGGTCCTTTTTAATCACCAAATGTTCAATTGTCTCTTATTTTTTGCAGGATTGTGTTATAAAAATTAACTGTTGAGCTGATGGGCAGTACTTAAAGGCATTAGTGACTTTTATAGTAAAATGATAAATGTGCTGGGTACCTTAGCAGATGGAGGACTGTATTACTAGTCCCAGTCCAGAGAAAATTAGTTGTTCCTTAAAATCAATGGGACTAACTTAATCATGGGCAAATTAAGTACTAATAAGGCTATGATCCTGCGTACCTTTTTGAATTCAGAAGTGATCCTTACCTTTCTTTGGAAGGATATATGGTGCATTAGAAAAAGAAAGTTTACTGGTAGCTATAAAAGGGCAGGCCATTTCAGTGATAACTAGTCATCAGTTGCCAACTCTTTTAAGTGACACAAGAGAGACTCTTAGGGCACTTTCGCACACGCAGAATAATTCACTTTCAGTCCACTTCCACAATTGTTTGCAAGTGGATTTTGCTATTTAGCACAGTAAAATCCAGTTGCAAAGTACATTGAAAGTGGATTGAAAGTGCATTATTCTGCATGTGTGAAAGTGCCCCTATAGAAGTTTCTTCCACGAAAAGAATGATTTTCTGCCCGCTAATTCCTTTGGTGAATTTCAGCTCCTCTCACTTTAGAGTGGCCTTTGTTAAAAACATAACTAGTCCAGGCATGGATGACAGAATTTATCTACTGCATGGCACGCTGAACTTGCGGTTGTAACACTCAGTGTCTTTGTTAGCCCCAGGGACTATATCTGATCACTGATGGTTGTGTTTGTTCATAGTCACTATGTATTCCTACTGTTGTTATCTCTAATGTTGAGTGTGTGTGTCGAGGATAAGATACTGAAATTTGTTTTCTTTACTTTTTTCTAATTCATGTTCACTCTGCAGGGTATCACTGGGATACCTCTGACTGGATGCCGAATGTCCAACTTCCTGGCATACAGGAGTATCCAACTTATGAGGTGGTGGAAGAGCCGGCACCCCTGTACACAGATCCAAACTCCATTGATGCAGACTACTACCCTGGGGGCTACGACATTGAAAGTGACTTTCCGCCTCCACCAGATGACTTCCCGGCACCCGATGATCTTCCACCATTGCCACCGGACTACAGTGATCAGTTTGACTCGATGCAGCAACCCAGGGACATGTCTGCCGTGGGTAGCTTGGGGTCCTCTGCGGGGAGCAGGCAGAGGTTTAATCTCAACCAGTACCTGCCCCATCACTATCCTTCAGACCGATTGGAACCTCAGAACACAACCAGTGGAGTCTCCGGTAGTTACAGAGAACCCTATGCCCCGTACACTGTAGGGTACAATAGAGACTTTGAAGCACTCCCTCTAGACAACATGTCCATGTCTGTGTATGCTTCCACAGCTTCATGCTCTGATGTGTCAGCATGCTGTGAAATGGAGTCTGAGGTAATGATGAGTGACTATGAGAGTGGAGACGACGGACATTTTGAAGATGTGGTCATTCCTCCGCTCGAGCATCAGCACCACACAGAAGTCTGACAACTTTCCTCAACAAAAAGTGCCTGGATGTTAATTAACTTTAAAAAAAAAGATTCTAGAGCAATCTTGGAGAGCTTATTTTTTTTCCTCATTTGCGGCAGTGCTTGAGCGCTTCTGTTTCAGTGAGCTAAGACTGGCATGGCTGCACTGGATCCTGCAGCTCATTTCAGCGTATTAACCAATTTTCCCCATTTCTCAACCACCTTCAGATTTAACAGATTACAGGTCTCCCATTGGCTGTGCCATTCCTGAAAATGTGTGTGTGTGTTTTTTATACTTACATTGTCTATGTTAAAGAAATGAAACAAAACACGTACCACTTCCTCATTTTAGCATGATAAATGTATTTATATAGTTCCAAAAAATTCATTTTTCTTATCTCTTTTTTGTAAATGTTATGTACAGTTTTGATTTCAATAGTTTTAACTAGATTTTGTAGATACTTTGCAGATTTGTTTTCCACTGATTTTAGTGGTGTTTCGTGTGCCATTAAACCCAGCACACCCTGGTTTTATTACATTCAGGAATTCACTGTATTTTAATTTGTACGTTTGGCATTTCATGTTTAAATTTAGGTGGCCAGGTGGTATGTAACTTTGAGTTGTTTTTAAGATAATTTTCTGGGCAGAAAAAACATGTCTTACATAGCTTTCTGTACTTGGAACAATATACACTTTTGCTTAACTGAAAAGTACTTTGGGGGCCCACTGCATACCTGTTTAGAACCAAAACCACCTTGGCACAGTTTTTATAGTGTCTGTATATTTGTGATGCAACGGTCTTGTAAAGGTTTTTACTGAAATCTACCATTAGCCAGTCTTTCTTACTGACAATAAATTATTAATAAAATATTTTAGCTTTGTTTATTGCATCTGTCTCATAAATAACGCACAGGTTTAACACTGTGGAAATATTGCTTGGTGTCTGTGCTATAAATGTCCTCTAGGTGGCGCTATGTGCCTGCTTAACTGTTTAAAAAGAAAGCCAGTATGGAAAAGAAAAATTCAGTGGACCTGAATTTAAGGGTGAATGTCACTGCTTTCAGTTTTGGTATAGCTCAAACTTTGTGCATTACGGTGGGCTTTATGGCACCTTGGGTGGTTATCAGATTCTGTAGTTTATAATGAAACTTTTGAGTGTAGAGGTCTAGGTGATTGTAACGATTCCTTTTTATCCGTTTTTTGCAGCTTCATACTCCATATAATCCACACCTGTAATGAGGTCTATTGTACAATTTCCTTGCCCTAATCTCCACACACAACTTGGCCTTTTTTTCTCTTTCTTTTTTTGGGGGCGGGGAGTGTAAAACTAATGGGAATTATTTTTTAGCCCCAAGCTTTGAAAGGGAAACTGCAATTAGCTTATAGAATGAAAATAACAAAATTATATTTTCTGCCAGGTGTCTTCTGTTCTATTCCAATACTGTCAAGGAAAATTATGGTATAGGCCCCGTCCCTTTTGGAGCTGGCATTAAGGAAAGTCCTGATTTTTTTTATGAGTTATTTTTTGTGTCTAGTCAATCTCCAAACAGATGAATAAATTACATTTTTTTGTTCTGTCTAAGGCTAAGCATTTTACTGTAATGCACTGAAGAGGATAACAGCAGGGAGACTAACTGTGATCCCAATCACAGTTAGAATGCTCAAACTAAACTCTGTTTAGGATTCTTCTGTGGACATTGGCCCTGTTTCTACATATAATGTGTCATGGTCAGACCATTTTGCCCTGAAGACCTGACTGGGTTTTCCAGTCCCATCTCCCAACAGCCCAGCAACAGAGGCTACAAAAAGAATTATGCTAGCCTGCAAAGTGGTTTTCAGAATGCTCTGCAGGATCTGATACCCGCCTACCCTCCCACAGTGCTTTGTTAAATCAACTGACAGCAGACAGGTATAGCCAGCTATCAGAAGCCAGGAGCACTCCTCGACATTCTGTGCTCCTCTACTCTAAACTGGCTAACTGGTATACTAGGGAACTGAGGGAAAAGAAATGGGAGCTTAGACAACTAAAGCGAGTTTGACAACATACTCATGACAATGCATACAGTTGAAGATGGCAGTGAAGGCCACAAAGAAAGTTTACTATGCGGCCTCCATTGCGTCAATTAGGGTAATTGAACCACTTATATCCCTGTTGGGGTACTCCCAAAATCTTAGTACTTCATTAATTAGCTGTGAGGCTTTTGGTAACTTTTTGAGATAAAGTCAATGACCCCTTGGTTAGTGTTGATATGGTGAGTGGACTAGATGTCTCTTGGCCATCTTTCCACACTGTATTAGATTAATTCAGGTGACACTCCCAAGCCAATGTGGACGAGGTCCTTTCTGCTGTTGGCCAACTGCTTGTTTCCTTGATCGGTGTCTGTCCTAGATCTGTATGCATCCTGGCTGGTCAAAGGTGGCACAGAAGGAGTAGGAGCTTCCCTGGAAGATATTATTGATCTTTCCCTGATTTCAGGGGTCTTCCTGGGAATATTGAAGGAAACATTGGTGAAGCCACTATTAAAGATGCTTGTGATCTGGTCAGTACGGCCCAGTTTCAAATTTGTCATTCCTGGGAAAGCTAGTTGAATGGGTGGTAGCAGAGCAGCTTCAGGAGGATACATCAGTCTTGGACCCATTCCAGTCTAGCTTTTGACCTGGCCATAGGATGGAGACGGTTGCCTTCACAGACTACCCCTGTAGGTAGGAGCAGGTTGACGCTGCTATTATTAGAGGCTTCAGCAGCATCCGACGCTGTCAGCTGCGATCTCTTGATCCGCTGTGTCACATGCATGGGATTACCTGGTACAGTCCTTCAATGACTTAGCTCCTTTTCCCATGGTGAAGACAGAGGGTGGCACTAAGGAAGAGGGTCTTAACATGACACTTTTTTGTGTGCGGAGTTTCACAAAGGCACTTCTCTACCCAACAGTTTTTAACACCTATGTGTGTTCCCTGCCCATCTAGTCTGGAGTTTCAGTCTGGGTTATGATCACTTTGTAGAGCATACCCAGAAGTATCTGTTGATGGCAGTTAGGCCGATGCTGTCCCAGAAGATCTGATCAGATGTTTGAAGGTTGTGGTAAGGTGACTCTCCTCTTTTCCTTGTCCTTTCCCCCTCTTTGTTCCCTTTCCCTGTGCTCCTTCCCTAAAGGACCTGGAATTCTCTGAGGTCGATTCCGCACTTGCGTTATCGACCTAAGTTCATGGTTTTGTACCAGCTTCGCCCCATGTAATGGTCAAATTTCCGACTCCAGTTGGGAACTACTACTTTTTCAGGGAACCACGCTCGAACTCAGCTCGATTCCAGTAAAGTCCGGAATCTCTGGTGCCAGGAGTCCCCCATTCAGCTGAGTGTTTCAGGCATGCGTACAGCTGGAGAACCGCTGCAGCGAAAATCGCGCCTAATTTTTTCCCCCTCTTCTTTCTTGCGTTCGAAGCGATGGCTGGTCACACAAACGGCGCACAATTTCCACGTACCAATGTAAGCGGCCAATCAAAAAACGCCACCTTCGTCCCTCCATTCCTGTGGCAGTTTTTTTTATAATGTGTGTGGGGATAGACGGAACATGGCTGTAGAATAGTAGCGAATCAGAACGGAGCAGTGAAGAGGCACAGGATTATTCCACCCTCCAAGCTGGGATCAAGCTAGTTGCAGTGGAGAACAACAATGGCTTCTACCTAGGTTAGTACCCTTCTCAGGGAACTGGGTCGAACCTATTTTACTCGTGTGCGGGATCACCCTGAGTCAGTGTTGGCCTCCTGAGTGTTAGACCAGTGGTGGTGAACCTATGGCGCTCCAGATGTTCATGAACTACAATTCATATCAGCCCGCCCCCTGCCAGCATGGTCAATTGGCCATGCTGGCAAAGGCTAATGGGAATTGTAGTCCATGAACATCTGGAGTGCCATAGGTTCGTCACCACAGTCTTAGACTATCCTCACCATTGAGGAAAACTGTTTTATGAAGCAGATGGAAGAGTCAGGATGCCGCCTTGTAATATTTAACTGGATAATTGTTTTAAATTGTATGTTTTAATCTTATATTGTATTACTATATTGTGATTCATTATATTGGAACCCCAGCTTTGCCTGGAAAGGGTGGCCTACAAGTCAATTAAATAAAATCCCAGCTCACTAGTTTCCTAATAGGTTTTACCAACCAATGTCCCAACAAAGGTAAACCATGTCTACTACATTAACTTGCATGCCATCTAGAATTCCAGTTACAGATTTATTTGTGGAAGCCGCTAATTGAATCAGAGTGGTTGAACTATCAGGTACTCCAGGTTTGCCTATTATTTTAAAAAAATGTGTGTGTCAGCATGTGTTCAGTGCAGCAATTTAAAAAAGCCACAGGAGCATTATGTTCTTAATTACTGTTTTCACAAGAGTCATAAATAGTGAGCCATCAAACTCCAAAAGGGGAGCCTAAGGTTTACTACCTGAGTTACAGAGTGATTTTTCTACAGCCACCAAAAATTTAGTCACATGCAAAGTGTGGCTAAATTTCTTCACTTGGTAACCAATAACATATACCTTCTGGAGCTATGGAGTCCTTCGTAAGCAAAGAAATGATCCATTTAGCTCGCAAATGTAAAAATTCAGGGCGGTCCAAAAGAATATGATCTATGGAGTCAAAATCCCTCGAACGGCTTTTAATTAACTGACTCGATTCACAGCTACCCACGGTTTCTATCCTATCCTATCATATAGGTGATGCCAAAACACAGTAATCTGAATGGCAAGTACTTGTCTCAAGTCTTTTGTATGATCATCCAGCATAACTAATCCAAGGAGACCTGGTTCTAAATTCAATTTCAACATCCTAATTTTCAAATTAAACACTCTCTGCCAAGTCTCTGCTTCAAAAGTCATTTCCCCAATCACGGCTCTCAAAACTATTCCTGCCACACATCTCAGAGTTCCCAGGAAATTGTATAAAAATCTTAGTAACCATTCATCGATATTATCCATTACCACACTAATCCAGACCACTGCCGCATACAATGGAGCATTATATTGATTTTGCATATTCCATTAAGTATTTGAGTAACTGTTGTACTAGTAATGCAGCTGTGATTTTTTAAATTAAATTCTGTTCTCCTATAAGCCTATATTAACGAAGAGGTTTGTTTCAGTTACTTCTCACAGGAGTGCCTGCAGCCATGAAAAGGAAATCAGCTGTGACCCTGGAAATGAGAAGTAAAAAAATCTCCCCCACCCTCCCATTGATGCAAGCAGGTGGTACAATTCCTGCATTAGTAATTAAAAAAAACTTCAGACCTGAGGCTAGGAAGATTTTGCTGATTAAAAACACACCCACTGATATACTATTTCAATTGCAAAATTTCCAGTGCTGCACTTTGGTTATACAAGATAAGCCTTGCGGTCATCAACAAGCCCTCTGTTAAAGGCAACAATACACCATCTGTTTCTCAAAGTAACTATAGTAATCATGGATGGGGTGGAAAACATATCTGGAGCTGGAACTTTGATGTTTCAAGCCACAAATGTCAACAGCAGCATCAAGTTCTTGGCAGCATCAGCAACTGCTGGAGACTGAATCCAGAGGAGATATTCCCGCTGGTTTCTGGTCAGCTTATAGTCATGTGGCCTTCTCACAGATCTATATTTTCCTGATCAACTCAAAAGTGTCAGACGAACCTAGTAGCAAAAGTAGTATATGCTACAGGCCCTGCATTTTCAAGGACCCAACAACACTAAGGCTGTTTCTGCATGGCTCAAAAACAGCACCCTAGGGACGGTAAAAATGCCGTCCCTGGATGCTGTTCACACAGCTGCCGCTACGCTGTGCTCCCCCCCCCAAAAAAAACGGTGGGAAACCGCTGCTTTCAAAACCCGCTCCATGAGTGAGTTTTTTGGAAAGCAGCAGCTTCCCGCCAGCGTTCAAAGGGCACTGGCATGAGGGTACAGCTTTCAGGCGCTGCCTATTTGCGTCTTTTGTTTACCTTGTCTTCCCTCCAAGGCTCCAGAGGGAGAAGGGTCAGAGGGCAGCGTGGGTGTATCACTTCCTCTCTCTGGAGTCTCAGAGGGGAGACAAGGTAAACAAAACACGCAGACCTCTGCCGTTCGCAGCAGCTTCGGGGCTACCTACACGAGACCATGCGAACGGTCCCACAGCTCCACTGACATTAATTATGCCAGTGGACAGCTGCTTCTGCCGCCATGCAGAAATAGCTGCAAGCTGCCTGGTGAAACTGGCATCTCACCATAATCTCACAACCTGGCAATGCTGTTGTTTACATATCAGGAGAGCTCATGCTACATCTAGAAAACATAACTTCTAAATTGTAGTTTTCTTATGTTTGACATTTGAAATTGATACCAACATATTGGTCATATCATTTGGCTGCATTTAAAATAAAAAACATCAAATTATTTTACTATGCAAGTAAGTAATTTGTATTTTAATAGTAATGTGCATTTTTAAAAATTTAAGGCCCCTTTATTACATATGCTACAGCCCCCCCACACACACACACACTAACTTAATCCATCCCTGCAACTCCATTTAGGGCTGTGATTCCCAACATGATGTCTGTAGGCAGCTGATGTGTTTCCTGACACCCACGTGTCTCTTCCCCAAAGCAAAGAGCCAATCCTGGGTTTCCTCTGCTTCCCTAGAGTCAGAGAAGCTGCAGCAGTGTCCAGGGGCACTACTTTTGCATCAGCAGGAAGGGTCTATCTGCCTCTATCATAGAAGGATGCTGGATCTGGAACTTTCTAATGTGTTATGGAGCCTCTCAAAATGTTGGGATTGGCACTAGCCCTCATGCAAACCATTTTGTTGGTGCACCCACTGCCTAGTCTCAAAATCTGAAAAGAATCAACATGTTCAAATAAGTTTGGGGACCCCTTGACAGGCTCATTGTACTACTGTTGTGTAGTGTCTTATTGAAGGATGCCATCATTGCCTGTTATGAGTGGGAGGGTCGTTAGTGTCCTTCAGCCTTCCCACTGCCCCAAGCCCTACGGATTTTTGTTCTCTAAAATTCTAACGTTCTGTTATATTTTGATGGAGCAACCCTTTTGCAGTGGCATGAATGTGGTGTTTTAGAATTTGTGTATACACTTTGCATTTTCCCACTTCTATTAAAAAAAAGGAAGAGTGTTCTTTAGCTGTTCAGCTTGAGCACTTCACAGACAGGAAGATTACCAGATCTGTAGGGACATCTAAATAACCTTTTCCTTAATGTCAGAAAATAAAATAATAATAAACTGGCACCAGAGGCTTATAAAGTTAAACAAAGAATCAAATGTTTTTATTTACATGAACTAAATCAGGATGTTTTTTCTGGCAAAGGATAAAAAGATTAATATAGGTCACTTTCTTTAATTACTGTCTCTTCAAGTATACACACAATAAGAACCCACCAGCATAGGTGGATCGTTTTCTGTTTGGATTTCTAGTTTATGTGCTAAATCTTTAATTCCCTCCACAGATAAGTATAATCTATACAGTCCCTCAGACAGTCACATAAAGACAGTCTCTACTGGTAAAACCTCTCTCTGGTATGGTGCTTCTCGGAGAAGGACTTATAGCTTTCCTCCAAGAAACCCAATCCTTTCTCTCTTTAAAAACTCAACCACTTTCAGGATCTTCACTGCCCTGTATCTGGGTGAGTTCGCCCCAGATAAATTAACCAAGCTACCAGTGTGATTAATCAGTGTTACTCTGTTGTGGTTAACTCCAGGACTTTGGCACAGATTCCTGGATTTAAATCTGTCTGTCCTGGCACTTATTTGGAGTAGCTCAGCTCACTTACAATTGGCCCTCAGCCGCCACAGAATGGAGTCCTAACAGAATACCCATTCCCTCTTGTGTTCAATTCAGTTCTCTCCTCAAAAATTTCAGTGCTTTAGCTAAGAGTGCTCTGCAGTTCTGTCTAGCCAATCATGTGGAATCTCATGTTAACCCTTTGGACTCTCAACATTCTACTACCTGAAGGTGCCTAAGTGTCTGTATACATCCATTGTGGCAACTCCTACAACTCGACCTTTCCCCCAGCAGCTAAAACCGGACCCAATGGTTGCATCTTTTCTGACATAAGTGACTCCCTTGACCAAGTTGTTGAACTGGATTGACTATCTGTTAGCCCATCCCCTTCTTCCTCCATTATAAAATTTATCCCCTGGAACATAGCCAGGTGGCACAATAAGATCACTGATGTCAACTTTTATAATTATTTGTCCAGTTTTAACATCATATTTCTGCAGGAAACTTGGTCCCCCACCCCAATCTATTTATCAAGGTTTACTTACTCCCTGTCTTCAAATCATATATGAAAGGGCGGCATAAATCCAGCTTTGCTATCTTGATAGCTGTGTATCTTGGTGCTGTTGTCAGAGAACTTATCCCATATGAGCATTGAGCTCAGGCACTGTTTCTTACTGGCATTACACCCACGTTCCTAATGGTTAATCTTTACTTCCCTCCACGTTTACAGACTTCAAAAGGGGTCCTATTGTGGTTCGATCTTCACAACTACCTTTCTGACCTTTGTCAGACTCATCAGCCTGACATGGTGATTCTAGCTAGTGACTTTAATGATAGAATAGGCAAGGATTAGTATTATTTTCAGTCTTCAACGGGCTTAGATCTTGAGCTTTTACCATGGCATTTTGCTTTACCCAGGTAATCTAAAGACACTTCCTTTAACTCTGCGGGTGCAAACCTTGTTAAATTTAGTTTTCAATCCAATTTAGTTATTTTAAATAGCCTGACCCAGTTTAAATCTTCAAGTGACTACACGCATATCTTACCTCGTGGCAATAATGTCCTAGATTATGTCCTACTTTCCCAGCCTTTCCTAGACATTATTCAGTCCTTAACAATCTCACCCCAAGTTTCAAGTGACCACGTGAACCTTGTGGTTCAGTTGACTTTATGTCCATCAAGAGCTGTGACTTCATCCTGAGCCCATTTCATACTGCACAAAAACAGGTGGAATGAGCATTCTAGACAGGCCACTGACTCTTCTTCATAGTCCTTTACTGATGCAATGCTGATCTTCTCTGATGTTGTCTACATCCCCGCATTGCCAAATTTGAGAATCTGACCCAATCATTGGTTAGGGCCTTTGCAACCACAGTCAAAGTTTATGCTTCCTCTAAGGCAGCATCAGATCTTAATTTCACTGTGGAATGCAAGGCAATTAAAAAACTTATGAGAAAGCTCTTTTCTGTCTATAGGCAGCAGGGTGCTGCTAACTTACTCAAGGAATATTTTACATGCAAGAGTCACCTATCTCTTCTACGTGAAAATCTTCATAGGCAAATTAGTATTAAGTGGAGCTCTGTCATTCAAGCTGTCCAATCTAATGACTCCAGAGGCTTTTGGCGCCCAGTCACTAACGGAATGCATACATCTGTTCCTCCTATCTCCAACATTGATTCTCAAACTTGGCATAAGCACTTCTGTGACCTGTTTGGTAATGTGACAGACACCACCAATAGGGATGTTTTTCCTTTTACTGGGGATGTTCCCTGCTGACCTCCAGTCACTGAAGATGAAATAAGGTTATTAATTAATGACCTTAAATCCAACAAGGCATCTGATCCCGATGGCATCCCAGCCGAAATCTACAAATCATTCGTTGACTGGTGGTCTCCCCTATTAGACGCCCTATTCACCATGATGAATAACTCGGGTCAGGTCCCTTCCTCCTGGACAAATGTCACCATTATCCCCTTGTTCAAAAAAAGGTGATCACAATCTGCCAGTTAACTATAGACCAATCAGCCTTCTGGCGATTTCTGGCAAATTTCTGCTAAATCACCCTCTTTCCTGGATCTCTGTGGAAAAGATCATTGGCATTGAACAGATTGGCTTTATGAAAGGAAAGTTCACTCTAGATCATTGCCTGATTCTGAGTATGCTTATCTGAAAATATGTGTAAATCTAGTCTTTACACAGCCTTCATAGACCTAAAAGGGGCATTTGATTCCATCAACTGGGGCCTCTTGTGGTCTAAACTGATGAATCTTGGAATGAACCCCAAGCTCCTTATGTTAATAATGTCTCTGCATAAAAACCTCACCTGTCAAATTAGAATTAATCCTTTAGGCCACTTAACCCCAGCATCATTGTCTCCCAGGGAATCAAGCACGATTGTGTGTTAGCCCCTGTTCAATCTCTTCCTGAATGATCTTGCCCCAACCTTGAATAGCATAAATTCTCATTGTTCTTATCTGGATAATGTTCTGGTCTCAATCCTTCTATATGCCAACAGTGCAGTTCTACTGTCCAGCTCAAGGATCAGCCTCAAGAATGCATTCCTCAAATGAACCACAACTACTGCGTATCTAATCAGCTTTCAATCAATCCATCAAAATCCAAGGCCATGGTTTTTTTCAAACACTCATAGTACTATTGATCTGGTCTATTCAGTGCTCAGTTATTGAGCAAGTCAGATCCTTCAAATACCTAGGGGTTGTTTTCCAACATAAGTCTGGCTGGGCTAGATATAAGGCCCTGAAGGGTAGTAAATGTGCCTCTGCTGCTGTTCTGAAATGTTTTACCCCCAATGGAGGCAGATTCATCCTGGCGGCCCTGAAAGTATTTAACACTAAAGTGGTTCAACATCTAATATATGGGGTTCCTATATGGATCCACGCATGGAAATCCAAGCTTGAACAGCTGCAGTCTAGCTTCCTATATAAAATCTTTGGACTTCCACACTGTGTTCCCTATGCATTCCTTTGCCTTGAGGCAAGACAGCACCTCCTGGAAACCAGGTCGTGGGTCACCACTTTCAAATTTTGTTTCCATTCTGACTTGCACAGCTCCAGACCTCTGACTGGTGGTTACTAATCAAGACTAAGATCTCCTCACTGGGCCTTGCCTGGGACTGCCTGCTCATGCTCACTTCCAACGAGGTTTATCACCAAACACAATAGCAGGTCTCAAGGCTCAAGAATGACCTCAACATTGCCATACTTTAGGATTCAGTATGATATTTCCATGTTTAAAAGTTACAACTGATAATCTGATGTGAGTTTAGTTTTACCCTGGAGTGGATAGACATCTGGGAGGGGAAAAATAGGAATGGTAACATTTGTTGATGTCTCAGTTTGCTGCGAAGCACGATTGAAAACCAGGCCATTTTATTCAGCTTTCCTTTAGCTTGAATTGAATTGAATTTGTGCTTAAATTTTTCATTTCATCTCCTCCAGGGAAACTCTTTGTGTCTTCAGAGACAGAGTTCCAGGTTTTCTTGATTCTTCCTTCCCGCCATCAGACCAGGAAATGTTCATATTTTATTATCTTCTTCATTATAAGCTTTGATTGCACTGTGCTGAGATTTGCTTTGCTCTTCAATAAAACTATCTTTTCTAAGCTACAACTCCCAAATCATTTCTAAAATAACTAAATCATGCAACTAAAATGCACGTTGCTTGCTTATTGGAAGTGGATAGCATGGATACTGCCAATTATTCATGCAAATATGAATCCACCTGAGGACAATCTCATGAAGGAGAAAATGACTAACTAGTGATCAAATCAGCAGAACTCAATTAAGTCTTTTTTTTTCCCTTTGTTCATTTGAGAATTGTAGACCACTTGATAATACCGGGAATAGCTTATCTTTCTGTCCTTGAAATGACTAAAGGCACTGAGAGTTTCCCTAGTGGTGGTTGCCACTGAGACTCAATTTCCACCAGTCAGAGTTTCCACTGTTTGAGATAAGGTTGGGAAATCCGGACCCAACCTTATCACACTCTTTATTTGTGTATTATCCTCTGTTCCTGGCAAACACCGTCTGGTCCTGTTCTGGTCAAGGCTGCAGCAGCATGCAAAAGTGTTCTCCCCTGAGCAGGAGGACATTGCCTCATAACGGGTGATTCCCACCAGCTTCCCAGAGCAGCAGGAAGTAAAATTTCAGCTTCCTGTCTCTGGTGAGATGCCCCTCCTTCTCTCAGTTTCTTTCCTATCCCTGAGGGAGAAGCAGCCCTGTTGACTCTTTCCTGCCTGATCTTCATTTCTCTTTCTATCCACTTCCCCTTCTTTCTTTATCTATTTTATCTTCAGCTGGCACCCTCCCCCACCCTCCACCTCACTACCCATGACAAATTTGTAACAGCCAAGGGTAACTCTGCCCCACCCCTTCCCCAGGATAGACCCAAATATCTTGCAGCTACTGGAGGCCTTTAGGGCTACCATGAGGGATGATGTAGTCTCCCTCCTGCAAAAAAGGGGGTGGTGTTAGGCACAAGTCCAGAACCTCCCATTCTGTCCCCTAGCTGACCAAGGCAGCCAAGAAAAGAGCCAAATTAAGCCCCCTAAGGCTAGATACCTCCCGTTCTGATAGTGATTCAGACTCAAAGTAAGAAGGGGAGTTCCTGTCTCAGGATGAGATGGAGGAAGATATCCAGGTGGCAGAACAGTCTCTCGGGTTCTTCAAACCAGAGGAATTCCAGTATGTGTTAAGCAAGTTGCTTGCTGCCCTCAACCTAAAATCCTCCACCAGTGAGGCTGAAGTTGCAAACAATCCAGACTTAAAGTCAACCCAGACCTAAAGTCAACTCAATCAGGAATTCTTCCCCCAGGTTACGCTAAAAGAGGTTTTTTCCTTTTCCCAAATTTTTTGAAACACAAGTTAAGGTGGAATGAACCAAACCCACAAACAACAGGCAGGTGCCAGGGTTCCTAAAGAAAATGTATGGGGCCCCAGCATATACCAATCACCTGAAGTGTTTAGGAAGAGATTTTCACATTAGACAAACTAGTATGTAGCCCCTTGTACCTGCAAAAGACTGTACAGTATACTCTCCGAGAGCCATTGTGGTTTACTGGTTAAGAAGAGTGGACTCTAATCTGGAAACCCGAGTTTGATTCCCCACTCCTCCACATGAGTGGCAGACTCTTATATGTTGAACTGGATTTGTTTCCCCTGTCTTACACATAAAGCCTGCTGGGTGACTTTGGGTTAGTCACAGTTCTCTCTGAACTCTCTCAGCCCTACCTACCTCGCAAGGTGTCTGTTGGGGGAGAGGAGAGGGATCAGTTTGTAAGCCACTTTGAGACTCCTTACTAAACAGAAAGATGGGGTATAAATCCAAAAACTCTCTTCTCTTCTTTTCCATTATTGACCATGGTCTGTTTTTCAGTCATTGCTCTGCAATTTGCATGAGTATGTTATTTTAATTTATTACATTCAATTATACCTCTCCTTTCTCCCCAGTAGGGACCCTGTTACCTGAACTGGACCCAGAGAGGGAGAAACTAGCATGTTCCACAGTTTCCATTCAGATAAACAAGATATCTTTTGCCCTTCTATACGGAGGTTTTATTCCTGCATAATATTGCCAAGGAACAAAACAATAAAGACCAACCAATTCAAGCTAAGTTAAACGTTTATTTACTAGCACGCAGACATATAATTAGAGGTAGACTAAAATTCCCTCTAATCATTAAGGCCATTAATACAACTACTCAGGTAAAACCCAGAATAAAAGAAACCCTTTCCCTCCCAATAAAAACCCACAAAAAACTGAGAATGGGGAAAAGGAATTGGGGGGGAAATACAAGGATAGAAAGAGCCCAATACCACCTGATCTGAGGTGAGTGAGAAACTGAGAATCACAGAGACTCCATGCAGCAGAAGTCCAGTGGGGACAGAGAGGAACCAACAAAGCAATTTGTGTGGGTATCCACACAATGAGTGAGTAAACCTGGCACACTTTTTATGAACCTGGACTAGTCCTTTTATGGGAGAAAAGTACATAGTTTAGCATGGGGTGCTTTGTTCACTCCTGCCATCAGTTTATAGCATCACTGAGGAAATGTGAAACTTCATGCCTCTTCTACATTGAAAGTGTGACATTCTGAAGATTCTGGTCTTCTGAGGTTTCACATTTGCATTTGTAATGAAAGGACAAGCAGAGAGCATTCGTGAGCTTTCTTGGGAATATCAGTCGTTCAGCTAATCATGTTGGGATATTTGGGTGGATGATACAGAGCCAGATCCACCCAGGATGGGTCACCAAGAGAACATTTTCAACCCCTCACCCCAGTGGCAGAGCTACAAGGGGCAGGGGTGCGCTGTGCACCAGGCACATGCCTGGGAGTGGAAAATTGCCCCAGGCTCCTTCCCTTCCCCCCACCCCCAGCACCCCCCTCACGGCACCCCCCACCTCCCTTCCCACATTTACCTTAGTTCCTTTCCTTTTCATAGAACTTTTTCAGGTTGGAAAAAAAGGCCTGTTCACAGTACAGGCTAAAAACGGCCTGAGGAATTACAGTTCCCAGGAGACCTTGGGGCTCACAAGGTCTCCTGGGAAGTATAGCTCCCATCAGGCCGTTTTTAAGCCTGAACTGTGAGTAGACAACGAAAAAAAGTTCTAGGAGAAAGGGAGGCTACTGAAGGAAAGACCCTGCTTGGGGGGGAGGCATCGGAGCAGAAAATATTGACTGCACACTGGGTGCAGTTTGGCCCAGCTACGCCTCTGCCTCATCCCGCCCCTGGGATTCAAACCTGGATTCACCAAATACTAGTTTGACACTCTTAACCATTACACCCCACTCAGGTGTTGTTGGCTGGAGAATCTGCAAAAGTGGGTTGCAATGATTCTTGCTGTAGAAAAGTTAAAGTTTCAAGCATAGCTTATGACTGGGGCATTACTTTGCTTTTGATACCATAACTGCAGAGAGATCTATAGGTGTCGAAAAGGCCTGCATCAACTAAAGCTGAGCTTGGCAGGTTTGCGATTTCAAAGTAAGTCTGTTTTGCAGCTATTTTGGCACCATGTTGAGAAATGACCGACTTTGAGTAATCTTCCTGTTAATCTGTACGCTTGCTCATGAGCTGGCAAAGAATGTGGGGAGCAAAGACTGAAGCTGAGCCAGAGGGATGGGAAATGCTCCTGTTCTTCTGAATAATGCACTTTTAATTTTGCTGGGGTGCTTTGTTCACTCCTGCGATCAGTTTATACCATAACAGAAGGAATGTGACACTTTGTGCCCCTTCTACATTGATGGTGCGACATTCTGAAAGTTTTGGTCCTCTGGTCTTTCACATTTGCATTTGTAATGAAAAGGAAGAGCAGCGAGCCATTGTAAGCTTTCTTCAGAATATCAGACCTTCAGCTAATCATGTTGGGATACTTGCGCAGTAGGACAATATTTAAGCCGCTCTCATTATGTTCAGGGCACAATGAAGCCTCCATGAAACGGGAGCAGTTCTCCAGATTAGAGTCTTAACCATTACACCATGCTGTTTCTCAGGCAAAATTCTGCTTCTTGCTGAGTCAGTTCCTAATAGGATTTCAGGGTTTCTCACCTCTCTGTAGAAACCTCAGCGATCAGAAGTTCAAGGTATTCTGAGTCATGGAGATTTGGTAGCAAACTTCACCTTACTGTAGAAAATGTTGCAGTCATTGAATACATGACAAATATTGCACTAACTTTGTTTGTCTGATCAACTTTGACCGCATTTCTACACTGAGATGTGGAGACCACTGCAGCGTAGTTCCTTCTCATGACAATCAGACTATGTGAGAAACCCTACCTGAAGATCTGGATGTGTGGGCTCCCCTTGCTATACCACGTGACCCAGGCCTCTGTGCATTATCCAAAAGATGCGGGAAATAGCCATATCACGATCATACATTGGCTTGGCTTTTTTCTATATGTATACGAGCATTGTTGTGAACTTACTAAAATGCATAGCATTTTCAAATCCTGTCCAACATGGGACAGCATTTTGGCAAAGAAGGGAATTAAATCTAGGTACCTTCATTTACCCTGCTTTAGTGCTTCCCATTCTAAACACATTTTCTTGTCCTGTGTTGGAAGGATTACACTGCCCAATGGCACTGAAAGGTAGGAGTGTACAAAAAAAGAGTCAGAGTTGAATCTAGGTTATTTTAAACATTCAGGATACAACCTGCCCTGATTTGGATAGCCCAGATTAGCCTGATCTCATCAGATCTTGAAAGCTAAGCAAGGTTGGCCCCAGTGAATATTTGTATAGAAGACCTCTAAGGAAGTCCAGGATTTCTATACAGAGGCAGGCAAAGGCAAAACATCTCTGAACATCTCTTGCCTTGAAAACCATACAGGGTTGCCTTAAGTCAGCCATGATTTGACAGCAAAAAAAAATGTAGCTTGTTCTGGATTCTTTTGTAGCTGGATCAGGAAATGGGGTTTCAGTTGGAGTGAAATTCTCAGCGATTGCCGGATAATCTCCCTCCCAAGGCAGACAGGAGAAGGCATTCCATAGCCTTGTAGAGGAATAGATGTGTGACTTATCGTAAGTGTGGTTTGTCTGGAAGAGGTTCCTTTGCATTATTATTGGCTGTTTGTTCTGTGTTGCTAAAATATTTTTGCACTTTTCCTGGGATCCTTGAATCCAGAAGCAAAGAGAGAATGAATCCCAACTCATCCCTGACCATAACTCAGCATTATAGTTCATGTACTCAAATGTTGACTGACACATGAGAATGTAGAAAACATCTTGATCTTAAGATCCTGTCGTGCCAGTCTTTGACATTAGATGCTGGCAGGTTCACTATTTGATTGCTGTGGGTGTTACTTCATTCTGGGAAGAAGAACAAATAATGGACAGCAATCTTGTTTACAAAAATAGGCTCCAGCAGGGTCCAAATGTCACTCAAAAGCCATGCAAGAAGCACAGTTCTCTTTGTCGGCAAGAATATCTTAACACCTGCCCCTGGGAAATTTGCTGTTTATCCTTGGGCAGGGGAGGTAATTTTTGTACCATCTGCCTGATGAAGTGCTGTGTGTAGTCATCCCCGCTTAGGAATTATGCAGCTAGAGGAAGAGGCCCGAGAGGCAGCCGGAGTTTCATCTGGTGGAGATAAGCCAGCAGGCCGGAGGTCGATGTTCATGAGTCTCCCATGCCTGGTTCCATAGCACCTTTTATTATGATTCTCATACTTAAGAGGCGTGTAGAAGGCCGGAGCAGGAGAGTCAGGGAAGATCATCATGTGATGCATGATCTCACCTGGCTGCTACGTCACGGAGGGCGTAAGCGTCTGGGCCTAATCCTGCCTGGGGGCAAGACCATTGTCCTTGTCCAGAGGCATGGCAGTGACTAGACCAGATAGTTCATGACCTGTGACTCATAGGGGATGAGAGTGGGGAGTGCGGTCACGACCAGAAGCCGTAGGAAGCGCTGGTGTGGATACTACTACCCGGTGCTGCTGGGTCAGCAGTGCATTATACATCTCCTCCTTTTTTTACATTTTTTTAAGAAGGAAGGCCGAAATGCTAGGGAAATTTAAAGGGGCCTTGTCCCCTCCGCCCGTTTGGTCAAGCTGACGAGCTGCTTGTGTAACATTAGAACTTGGTTTGAGGTAGGGGAAATTGAGGGGCTTCTTACACACGTTACAGGCAATATTAGATACACATTGAATAAAACAAGAGATCCGTGACGAGACATACAATCAAACCAATGCAAGAGCTGTACAGTAGCACTTAACCATCCCGGTAGCCAGCCCCAGAGGACTGACCACCAATGGGGCAACCGATATAGCTGGGTGGATACAACTTCTTGCAACTCCGCGCCAGAATCCAACTGGGAAGGTGTATCAGAGATTGAAGCAACACATGTTATATACATTTTCACAACCTTGGTGATGCAGTAGCCAACGAAGTAATCAATAGCGGCCGCGATTATCTAGAGTAAGCAGCGAAGTTCCTGCTGCTGAGGAGGCCAGGGGCATCCGGTGGTGAATTGATGAACCGCTTAGGGAGCACAGGCCAGCAGAGCCAATAGTCTTAAGCGTTGCGGGAGAGTCAGGGACTCCACCAGGAAACTCTTGAGGGAGACAAATTCCGCCTTGGAGGGCATGTCGCTCCAACAGCGGGATTCAAGGGGAGAGGAGGAAGCGGCTTGGCTTGGAGTTCCGTGGAGCAGGTGGAGCGAGGGGTAGGAACGATAGTGGCGAGTCCCGGCAGGCAGGATAGGCAGGGCGCTCAACAAATAGCAAATAGTGTAATTTCTAAATTCCAAGGCATGCAACAATTTCAACAGTCGGGTTGGGTGCAGTATTCCCAACCATCATATACATAGAAGAATAATGAACATTGATAAACAATACATAGTGGTGCAGAGTTGGGAGGCAGCCCTTGGCTGCATAATTGTTCAAAGGTGTGGCTCTTGTTTGACCACCAAAGCTGGAACAATGGCGTTAGAGAGTCCATGGATTTCTCAGGGTGTAGGAGGCTACACAGTAGTCTTTAGCATTGCTGTCCAGTGACTCTCCGCGAGCAGGCTGAAGAGAGCATGTTCAACAGCATCATTCCGAAACAAGAAAACAGCGGAGAGTTCCAAGGTTAATCTATCAGGAATGTCCTGGCTGCAACTCAAGCTTCAGCCAGAGGCTGACGAAAGAGGAGAGAATAGCGATTGTAGATGAGGCAACCGCAGCGGCATCAACCTCCTGAGCCACAGCTGGCCCCAGGCTGCAGTTCCCGGGGGTGGGCACAGGCTCAGTCCTTGTGTGGAAGAATAGGTGTGTGCTTGCCAGAGGAGGATCCCTCCTGTCTGTTGGGCTGGGGGTGTCGTGCCCTCTCAATAGACCAGCTTTCCTTGTCAGGGATTGAGTTGGCCCCATCGAGTTGAAAATCTGTTATTGGGAGAGAAAAAAGACAAGCGGCTTTTCCCGGGGGTTCAATAAGCTAGCTGAGTTGGTTAGAGAGAATAGTACTTTGGATATGATCTGCTGGATGAGACCTTGATTGGAATTAGATAGATGGGGAACCTCCCTTTTCTTCGTTTGTTTTGGCCAAAGCTTTCCTTGGGTGCAGTTGGCCCATTCCGACCAGCGATCACTTGCAACATTCAAAGGTGTTAAGAGACACAAAGGCAGAAGAATACCCGAAGGCTTAGGAGAAGGAGAGTCACATCCAGGTGGGATGTTTTGTTTGCAAAAACAATCCCAATCACCGTCTAAGAAGTGTGGGTTTTGCAAACCATGCAAACAATTCACAATTATAGTCATACTCGTAATATAGCAATCCATAGGAAAGATTTAATATGCAAAGAAAACAGTTCTGGGCTTGAGGTTTGATCACAGGAGACAAATTGAGAGGGTTTGCAAAAAACCCTTTATCCAGATCCTAGATCTAGAGGTGGAGATGCGTCAGCCCATTAGAAAGAGAGGAGGGTGTGCAGAAGGCAGAAAGGGTTTGGAAGTCAGCTCACCTTCCTCCTGTAAAGGGGACTTTGGCGATTTGATTTCCTTCCTACCACCTTCTGGCCCGGGGAGCTGTGTAAGATAGAGTGTGGCTGAGAGACCCCCTTGGCTGTGACTAGTAGGGCGCTCAGCAGAAGAATGGGAACATGAAAATGATTTTGGCTTCATATGTAAACTTATGCGCCAATGTGGCAGTGTAGGCTCAGATGGACTGAAGAGAAAAGGTTCTCAAGGAAGGTTTGAAGAGAAAGAGTTTGAGGGTTTAAACTAAGATGGAGGTGAAAGCAGTCCCATCTGGCCTCCTAGGGGCATGCAGTCCTGTTTAAGGTTGATGCTGTAATGGGTGAAGCCTTTCAAGGCATTGGCACACATAATCAAAGGAGGAGACTTTAGTGAAGCATAAGAGCATAGCTTAGAAGCAATGGACAAATCCCTCTGATGAGAAAATTTTAGGGGTCTCTTGAGAAGGGGTAAGACATACAGAGCATATATAGGCATACAGGCATAAAGTAATAGGGAGGATTACAACTCTGATTTGAGATCTTGCTCTCTGGATCTTGCAGCGGTTCCTTTGCAGGCTCGCGATCCTGCTCTCTCCTGAGGAGTACTGATGATTTGCTGCCACTGGGAGCTTTGAGCTTAGGAGCTTTGCACAGGCTCAGAGGCTCTGAATCTGATTTGATCACTTACAGCTGCCTTGGAGTTCAGTGATTGTATGGACTCTGCAGAGATTTTTGAAATCGTGCCTCTGTGGCACTAGGAGAGCATGGTGACTTTGGAAATAGAAGGGGCTAGCAGAGCAGGAAGTATAGGCATTAGAGGCTGACGAGATTTAGATTAGCTGAACTTAGATTAGACTTCGGTGAGAGCATAGAGGCAGGGTGTTCAGATGAACTTGGCAGTTTCTGCTTGGGATGTTTGTCCATACCTGGATGTGGATGGCTCCCCTGGTGCATGGAGTCGATGACCCCTGGGATGATGAACAACCCCTGTTCAGCGGCCGAGAGCTTTTAGCTTGAACCAGCCTAATGGTCTCCGTGGGGATGGGATCACTATACTGAGCTGGAGCAGCCCGAAGATCTCCAAGTGGGGGGGAGCTCCGGGGGGGGGTTTGAGGTCTTGGGCCTTGGTTCCGGGCAGGGAGAATGCCGGTGCGAACTAGCTTCCCAGCAGGCTTTAGGAGCACCGGTCTTGGAGCCTCCCTGGGGTCTTAAGCCCTCTGGGGAGACCCCCCCTCCGTTCGAGCTGTAGGCCCCCGCCCGAGCAGTCTACAGTCCTTACGGAGGTGTCCACAGCTTGTTGCAAAATTTGAAACACTCGTCTCGGGGCTGTCTCAGAGACAGCCGGAGAGGGAGCTGCAGCTAGAGAGCTGGCGTGATGGGCGAAACCGATGTCCTGGCAAGCTTTGAGCATGTCGGCCAGTTCAGGAGTTCCTACCTAAGCCTGTGACTGCTTTTCAGGCACTCAGCCAGGCGTTCTCTTTGGCCCGAAGCCGCTTAAGGAGTTAGCCCTGGAGCCTCCTGCGTTGTCAACCTGCCTTTTGAGAGCTTCCTGGAGCCTGTTCACAAACTTCGGCATAGGGCTCTTGGGGTTTTGCCCGGATGGTGGAAATAGGTTGGCTGGCGGCATTGGGAACCTTGATAAGCAAGCACTCAGGCGACCGTTAAGAGGGTGGCCTCAAGGCAGGACAATCTGATCGTGGGGTTGGTGAAGGCATGAAGCCGTAAAGCTGCTTGTGGCGGTTAGAAGCCGCCAGTGTACCCTGTTGAAGCACTGCTGGCGGAACTCGCTTTCCCAGATCACAAATTGTGCAGGGCTCAGGAGCATCGCGGAAGGTGGTCTTCCAGTCGTCCAGAACCATTAAGTGAGTTCCTGCTTGATTGCCTCTAGCATGCCTCTCCGCGTGAGGGCTGAAGTGATTCCCTCGATCCCTTGTCGCTTTCTTGAAGACTCAGTGAGGATGTTATAGCTTAAAAGGCGTTACTTTCGACAACCCGCCGAACAATGCCATCCTCCCCTCACGGTATCTGTGAAATGGGCCGGAGACTGCAATCGCGAGAATATAGGCGTCGTCTTCCGTCAGGTTTCTTTCTTTGCAGATGCGTGGCTAATCACAGCTCGCGAATTTTGAAGCTCCAACCAGCATGCGTGCCGGCTGTGAGTCTGAGTAACCGGAAAATGAAGGCGAACAAGGGAGAGGCTGAGCCAGCGGGAAAATTTGAAATGGGCGGAGGAGGGCAAGGGGCAGAAGGAGGACAGAGGCGTCCAATTTAGCGGATAGAGAATTCGGGGTTTGAAATTGAAGGTGAAAGATCCGAAAAGTGACCTATAGCAAAGGCCATAGGTCTGCAGGCTGATGGCGACATAACATTATCTCCCGATCCAGTAGCAGTGACATGTGTAGCGAGGCTCTGTCGCGAAAAGTCGCCCGATGTTTTCCCAGTCCATAAGATTCAATGTCCCCCCTCTGGGTACCATGGACGTGAGCTTCAATCTCCTCAACCAATTTAGCAGCTCCCACTCTCTTCACGGGGACCCTGCAGCGTTCGCTAAACAGTTAAATTGTGCTTTGTCGCAGCCCTGCTTTTGCAAGCTCCATACTCACCGGTGTTCCATTCGGACGAAGAGTGTCCCTAGGACTGGCGATGTCTCTGGATCGCGATCCAGAGGACAGCGATGCGAAAGCAGTAGTCCCTGGATCGCCCGATCCAGCGGACTTCATTCAGCGTGACTGGCCCTTTCCCAGGCGACGGTGAGCAGGGTGGGATTCGAGGATTCCGGGTTTGGCACCAGCTTGTAGTCATCCCGCTTAGGGTGCATTACCGCTAAGGAAGAGGCGAGGCGGAGGTTTCATCTGGTGGAGATAAGCCAGCAGCGGGGCCGCGGAGGTCGGCGTTCCTAGCGAGTCTCCCGCATGCTGGTTCCTGGCACCTTTTATTATGATTCTCATGGGGGCGTGTAGAAGGCGGAGCGGGAGGAGTCCGGGGAGGCGGGAGATCATCATGTGATGCATGATCTCACCTGGCTGCTACGTGCGGAGAGGAGCGTAAGCGTCTGGGCCTAATCCTCACCTGGGGGCAAGACCATTGTCCCTTTGTCCGGGACGCCCGGTGACTGAGCCAGATAGTTCATGACCTGTGACTCATAGGGGGATGAGGAGTGGGGGTGCGGTGCGACCAGAAGGCCGTAGGAGCGCTGGTGTGCCAACGTTCTACCACGGTGCTGCTGGGTCAGCAGTGCATTACTACAGCTGTGTAGAACTCAAAAGCTTACACAATGTTTTCTGTCATTTGGTTGGCCTCAATAGAAGGTAGTACATAATTTTGTTTCTTTTCCTCTAAATAAGTAGTCATTCAGGGACACACAAAAAGTGATGTTGGCAGAGGTGGGGCTCTTTTTCCCCCTCAAGTAAAGTGGCTGTCTTGAAGTTTGGCATCTGTCTTCAACACTAAAGGGAGAATGGGGCTGTGTTCTTTTCCCTTCCATGCATTACATTCTGCAGGTACTTACAGGTGCAAGTGGACTCACCAAACAAGGAATAGAGAAAACAACACGGAGCAATGGATTTTGTGAAAGGAGGTTCACGCCAATTTTTCTTGGTATTCTCAGTTAAAATAATATAAGCCCCCCCCCCCCCAACATACCACTCATCTCCTCCTTAAATTTGGACAAAGCATTTGCGACCTGAGTTTTTAGAGTGGGTAATGAAAATCTTAAAGACAGAGATAAAGATGGATTCTCCAATGGCAGAGGTTGTGTTTTAAAGACAGATCTAGATTTTCCATTCTGGAAACCACCAGTAGTTCCTCAACCCATCCTAGAACCTATTGGAAACTGTGGATTCCATGCTTTCTAACTAAAGAACTGAAATTGTTGTGGTATGTCCTGACTTTCAAGTACATTTTCTAATGCTGTCAAACATATTGGGTATGCGTAGAAGTCTCTTAAATGGCCATGCCATGATGGTACCATTATCATATTGTGATGGAGCAAGATGAAGCATGATGACATCATTACATTGTCTTTGCATAGAAAGCCTCTGTAGAGGTATGGCATGGCTGGCAGCATCATGGAAACTTCTGGAGGTCCTCATAATGAAATATTCATTGACTAAAAATAAACCCTTGAGGAAGTCTCTGAACAGCATACAAGCACAGAGATTAGTAGACTTGCGGAAATTGCCGTTATTACTCATCATTGTCAATCTTTTGAAAAGCTTTCTTGTCAAGAAGTCTTACTCCAAATTGCCACTGTTATTATGAGAAAGCGGAACCTTGACAAAATATTGATACTTATTTATGTTCAACAGCGGCTGACTGTGTGTTCTTGGGTGTTTTGAAAAATCCTGCTGCCATTACCAGAACTACTAGCAAAACAGCCATTGTTGCACTAGGTCTGGAAGCTGAGGGACATCTAATATTCTGCTAGTTCTCTGGTTCTTCTGTAGTGTTGATGTCACAGCGGGACAGTTCTGTGGCAGTTATGAAAGAGAGAATTTTGTTTGGGGAAAGAACCCAGGCCCCATAGTTAAGGAAATGAACAGGTTTTCTCTCTTCCTGTAACAGGTTCAGAAACCAGGCTGTACAGTAAGAACGCACTACTTTCCCTTTTCTTTCCTATTTTTCCTACTTTTCCTGCCATAGTAATTTATAGTAATTCCTCCTTCACCTCCAGTTTTCTCCTATGGTGGCATATCTTGTTTGCAACTGCAACAACTATTAAATAGTATGATTGATTATTGTTTTATTACATTTGTGCCCCACCCAATTCCTGAAAATAAAGAAACAATCATTTTCTAGATGAATTTATAAAATCCTCAGAATATCCTCTGCGCCTACAATACAACATCAAACTATGATAACACTTGCATAAGATTTCTTCTAGCTTTCTTCCCATGTACTTGGCCCTTTCCGCACGGGCCAAAAACGACAGCCTGGGGGCGGTAAAAACGCCGCCCCCAGGCCGCTGTTCGACCTGACTGCGCTCCCCCTCCCCCAGGGCGGCGTCAAGCCGCCCTGAAAAACAACCCTTTAAAGGGTTGTTTTTCCCTCAACAGCGTGTTCCCGGTGGCGCGGTGCGAACAGCACCGCAGGGAACACGCTGTTTCCTTTCCCCGTCCGACTCACCTTGTCCTCGTCGTCGGCCTGCTGGCCGTCGAAGCCCCGGCCACGCTGTCCTCCGACCCCTGGAGGTCGGAGGGCAGCGTGGGCGGGGCTTCAACGGCCAGCAGGCAACGATGGGGACAAGGTGAGTCGGATGGGGAAGGGGGAAGAGGCGGCTCCATGCGGAGCCACCTGCCGTCTGCCGGCCTCTCCAGAGGCCGTCCGCATGCTTGCATGCAAACGGCCTCCGCCTCCACGCTGGCAGAATTCTTGCCGGCGTGGAGGCGCCTCAACGGCCGTGCAGAAACGGCCCTTGAAACAAGTGGTGCATGAAGGGGAGAAGGGGACAATATTTCATGCACATTATTCCAGTAGGTTTTATGATGGGGTTGTTCATTCTGGGCTGGGAAATGCTTGCAGATTTGGGGTGAGGATGTTTGGGGAGGAGAGAGACTTCCGCGGACATAATCCCACAAAATACACCTTCCAGATGAACTCATTTCAATAACGAAGTTTTAATTGCCGGCTTTATGTATATAGATGGCTAATTATTATAATTGAAACAATGTGGTAAGCTGCCCCAAGCCTGGAGGGATGGGGCTATTAAATCCCATAAATAATAAATAATCTTTGTCATCCAGTGATCAGTTGAAATTCTGGGAGATTTTTCAGGCCCTACCGAAAGGTTGCCAACCCTACTTTATGGCAGCCTGAAAAGCAGATAGCTGGTAGGGTGCAATGGTGCCAGTTTTGTACCAGGACTACAGAAACCCACCCTCTCCCCGTCCAGTTTATCTCACAAGTTACAAGATAAGGGTAAAATAGATGTTTGTGTTATGTAAGCCACCCCATGCTTCTGCAATAGATTAATCAATATAATATACACTATTTTAAGTGCCAAAAAATGGGGAGAGACCTGAGACAGTGAATGTAAGTGCCATAACCACCACTTTTCCTGCAGATCCTCCAGGGTGTTCCTGTTCTAGTGGTAGCGCAATGCACCTCTTGCACTAGATACTTCACCACTAGAGGCTAACTGACCCTGTGCAGAGATGTAGAGATAAGATAAGGCTGGACGTTAGCAGCCAGGTGCAGGACAGAGTCAGCAACCTGGCAGAAAGCCACAACTGTATAAATAGGGGGAGGCAGCATAATGTGTGTGTGTGGTGTGTGACGAGTTGGTGGAGAGAGGAGTTTGTTCAGTGTTGATTTCTTTCTTGAGCCACAAGATTAAAAAGCCTTCCTGCTGGAACGAACTTTGCTGTCTCTGCCTGTTCGTTGTGTTGTCCTATCTGACCTGGGTCAGGGAGCTTTCTGAATGCGCTGATAGATATTTCACTACACTACTACTTCCAATTATATCAGGTGCATTTCTTGGGAGGAGAAGTAGACTCTAAACCACAATAGTAAAATGTATCACATTGTGGAAGAGTTGCCCAACGGGTTGTTACAATGCGCCTGGTTTTATTTGTCATTCCTGTGAGCTTGAGCCTAAACTGTAATTAAGAAATCCAACAGAATTAATTTGGAAGCTGTGTTAGTTCAAACGCCTGGAGGACAGCTGACAGAAAACAGAGTGGAACTGATGCTTGTGGAGAAAACTCTGTGTTAACACAAGTGACCTACTTGGGTTTCCCAGTCACCATCTGTTCCTACAGATTTTCTGTCCTCCCAGTAGAAGTTCACAGTTGCAGCCTTGTTGGAATTTACTCTCTCTTTTTTGTTTGGCTTGGCTGATTCCATGAGACTAAGGAGGAAAATAGAACTAATTGGAAATCACGCGTTTCCATGCCAAATGAAAGGTGCTGAGACTGAGAACTCTCAGAGAATCCCAAGACTGGAGTTCAGTTCACCAGACTTGTCTGCAATGGCCAAGGCTGCCTAGCAGTCAGGAAAAAAAATCTCTGCACATGCTTAAGGAATACTATTAAAAGATTATGAATCTTCATCAGATCACTTAAGTGGGGTTAGGTATCGAATCTCACACAAATCTCCTTTCCGTACAAATCTCTTAAAACATTTCTAAAACGTTTTCACGCCGCTCCTTTTGATTGTACTCACCCCCTTGAAACAATTCCTGCCTGCCATTTTCTATTTTTCCTTGTTTCCCCCCCAGTTCTTGAACAAACCAGTGTTTTATGAGTCACAACCCCATGCTGCCTTTCCCTCAGTCTTCTGCAGTCGATGCTGTGAGGATTAGACCCCTCAAAATGTTGGGAAAGCTCTGAAATGCTCCAAAAACAGGGCAAGGAGCTTCTGCAGGCAAAGAGTGATCTCACAAAATCACATCTTAAAGGGACAGCATACAAATGAAGCCTTTTAAAAAACATTTCAGCCAAAAGAATCACTAATAAAAGGGGGTTCATTTAAAACGATTTAAGGCTGGAAATAAAACTTTTTTGGGGGGGGAAACTGGTGGAATTCTATGCCAAAATGCGTTTTTCCAATCTGAAAATGTATTTGTGCTGTGTGGAAATGGCCCATTACAGCAAACAAAAAGAGAGGACTCTAAAAGCTGCAATCTAAGGCCGTTTCCCCACTCGCCTTTTGTTGCGCGCTACTCGCTTCAAGTAACGCAGGGTCCAGCGGCACTCCCCACTACCGGAGCGGCGACAACGCAGCCGCCCCGATTCTGCCGCCCCGGCGACCCCTCAGCGCGCGTCATTTCTGCCCCTGTTCAGAATGGCGCCTTTTGCAAAACCCCGCGCAGAGCGCGGGAAGTGGGGAGCATGACTGCGCGCTCAGAAACACCCACGGTTAACGAAGCCCGGTAAGCCTTGCTTTTCTTTTCAAAGTGGGAAAACGGCCTAAGTATCAAAAGCAAACTATAACAAATTCATTCTGAATTGTGTATTTTTGTTCAGCTAATTTTGTTAGCTAATTAAAAAGCTTTAAGCTACATTCATGCTACATTCATGCCCTTATATAAAGCCGTCATGTCATGTCATATAAAGCCGTCATGTCATGTCATGTCATGTCATGTCATGTCATGTCATGCCCTTATATAAAGCCGTGGTGCGACCACACTTGGAGTACTGTGTTCAGTTCTGGTCACCACATCTCAAAAAGGATATTGAAGAGATAGAAAAAGTGCAGAGAAGGGCAATGAGGATGATTGAGGGACTGGAGCACCTTCCTTATGAGGAAAGGCTGCAGCGTTTGGGACTCTTTCGTTTGGAGAGGAGACATCTGAGGGGGGATATGATTGAAGTCTATAAAATTATGCATGGGGTAGAAAATGTTGACAGAGAGAAATTTTCTCTCTTTCTCACAATACTAGAACCAGGGGGCATTCATTGAAAATGCTGGGGGGAAGAATTAGAACTAATAAAAGGAAACACTTCTTCACGCAACGTGTGATTGGTGTTTGGAATATGCTGCCACAGGAGGTGGTGATGGCCACTAACCTGGATAGCTTTAAAAGGGGCTTGGACAGATTTATGGAGGAGAAGTCAATTTATGGCTACCAATCTTGATCCTCTTTGATCTGAGATTGCAAATGCCTTAACAGTCCAGGTGCTCAGGAGCAACAGCCGCAGAAGGCCATTGCTTTCACATCCTACATGTGAACTCCCAAAGGCACCTGGTGGGCCACTGCGAGTAGCAGAGAGCTGGACTAGATGGACTCTGGTCTGATCCAGCTGGCTTGTTCTTATGTTCTTATTCTTTTTACCAAAATATCTAACTAGAATTGTAAACTCATCCACCACTACTTCCTGGACCTTCTTTGTAGTAGTCCTGGTGCCTAGTTAGTTCTGTTTCTCGTCACCTTTCGAACTAAAAAATAAAAATAAAAAAAATCACCGTCACAACTTTATAATTGTTTCATGATAAGCCCTGGGAGAGGCACACAAAATCACATCTTAATCCCCCACCCACGAGCTCTTATTTTGTTTTTTGTAGCATCCATCATTTTCTGCCAGCTTCTGAAGTCTCTGTTCTTCTGCCGCTCTTCTAAGAATGTTCTCAGAAGTTTCCTGTGCTTGCAACTCATCCAATGGCCATATCAGTGTAAAAAAATAGATAATTAAATTGTTTTACCTTTTTTGTTTTAAATGAGAAATCTTCATTGCGACCAAGCCACCATCTAAGGATTGCAGCCGGTTAGAGGACTGGTTTACCTCCCATTAAGAAGCAATGAGTAGACCTGTCGGCCGCGGAGGACAGATCTACCCATTACTTTCAATCTTGGGTAGACCTCTCCTCCGAGCATCTGCGATTCTTAGATGGTGTCTTCCTGGTTATCAAGATTTCTCATTTAAAACCAAAAAAGGGAAGAAAGACAAACTTCACTCATCAACTTTTCACAGCGAAATGACCTTCAGATGAGCTGCAAGTAGAAGAAATGCCTGGAAACGTTCTGCAAATGGTGACGGCAGCCCAGAGGATTCTGAAGCTGACACAAAATGGTGGGCGCTAGAAAAAGGAAAACAAGAGCTCTAAGGTGGGTAGGAAAGCAAGTTTCGCCGACTGTCATTCGATGCACTATAAATGCTCTTTTATCAAACTATCATGTTTAATCGTGCACAGAATGATGGTTTTGACAAAGGATGCCCTGCAAAATGATTCTTTAATGCTCATAAACAATCGGGACTGTTTTCAGCAGCAGAAACATGCTAATGTCACTTCCACTGAGCCACAACCGACTGCATTTAGTTATTTTGGTGGAAAAGGGCGCAGATTTTAAATAGTTTCCAACTAGCCAGTTTATAGCACAACTGTCTTTCTAGACACTGCTTTTTTTTAAACTGATGATGACATTAGACTACTTTATGACTACTTTTATGGGGGGTTTTCCCAATGCTAAGAATGCCTTGACCTGGATGGTTCAGGCTAGCCTGATCTTGTGAAATCTCAGAAGCTAAGCAGGGTTGATCCTGGCAAGTATTTTGATGGACTAGATCCTGGCAACTATTTTGATACCAAGAAATACCAAATTCCGAAGTTTTGACGTGGAGGCAAGCAATGACAAACCAACTCTGAACATCTGTTGCCTCAAAATCCCATCAGGGATCACCATGTCAGATTTGACTTGGCAAAAATGTGTGTGTGTGTGTGTGTGTGTGTATAAGCAGTCCATTAAAAACAACCCAATTGGACATAAACAGCACAAAAACTATCCATACAACGGAAATAGACCATTTAAAAAGTTGTACAATAAAACCCCTAATTAAAAGGGATTATGAAGTTCCTGGCTTCCTTTGGTTAGAGAAAACAGAGTCTGCTGGAAATAACTTCCAGGCAGTATAGAAATGGTCATGCAATAATTGCATAATTGTCTATTTTTACTGCATGGGCCTGATCTGGGAAGCCACAAATGGAATGCAATTTCCAAGCACATGCAGCAGACACCCACAGTGAAACAGAAAGCTGTGAAGTGTGTCCCAGTTTTAAAGCACAAATCTTTTGCCTGTCCCACTTTCTCAATGTAAATTGGGGGCCAGTCTTCATTGTCACAGCTTTGCTACCAGAAAGACAATAAGGCAGCACCTATAGGTCGGGGGGGGGGGGGCAAAACGGGAGCCAAAGAAGTTTCTGCTTGAGATCTCCTGGCAAAGCTTATTGCAAAATGCATCGGGATCTAAAAGGTCAAATAAATGACTCTCCTTTGCATGTTCTTTTTTTTCTGCCACAACTTTGCTACTCTACTTATGATATGTTGCAGCCTTCATGGATGGTTTGTAGTGCACGCTCTACAGATACCCTGTTTCCCCAAAAATAAGACATCCCCTGAAAATAAGACGTAGTAGAGGTTTTGCTAAAGTCCTAAATATAAAGCATCCCCCGAAAGTAAGACGTAGCAAAGTTTTTGTTTGGAAGCATGCCCGTCGAACAGAACACCAAAGCATGCAGCTGTGGAGCAGAAAAATAAGACATCCCCTGAAAATAAGATATAGCGCATCTTTGGGAGCAAAAATTTATATAAGACACTGTCTTATTTTTGGGGAAACATGGTAAGTGCAGATAGTCATACTATTTCCAAACCAAACCAAGGAAACATTTCTGTGGAAATCAATGAACACTAGTCAATTCTACTGCTTGTTGAAATATAGATTTGCCACCATTTCACTTTTCTATTCCATAAGATGACTTGCAAAGAAACACGTTCACTTCATTCCTTCACTTATGCTTTGGTCTTTGTGCAGCTGGACCAACATTTTGAAACGTGTGACTACTGGAGCTCCCCCTGCTGGTTGTATGTAAAGAAGTAAAGGTGGTCCCTTGTGCATGCGTCAGGTTGTTACTGACCCATGGGTAACATCACATCACAACATTTACTAGGCAGACTTTATGTATGGGGTGGTTTGCCATTGGGGTGGTTTGCATTTTGTGTATGGGGTGGTTTGCCATTGGGCTGGTTTGCATTTTGTGTATGGGGTGGTTTGCCTTCCCCAGTCATCTATAATTGACCCCCAGCAAGCTGAGTACTCATTTTATCATTCTTGGAAGGATGGAAGGCTGAGTCAACCTTGAGCCAGCTACCTGTCAGGATCAAACTCAAGCTGTGGGCAGATGTTGGACTGCAATACTGCAGCTTACCACTGTGTGCCATGGGGTTGGTATGGCTGTACTGGGACTGTATTGTAGTTATAAGTTAAAAATGTGTGTTTAGGATGTTGCACAATTCTTGTAGATAAAGCCACCTATATAAAATTTCCAGACAATTAGGCAACTATGTCTTAGAGTACAAACTTGCATTTGTGTTCAGGAATGCTACCAAGTCATTTTAATAGCGTAATGTTTACCATTAATGAAATGTGGTTGTTTTCTGAGGCTGGAGAATTCCATGACAGTACAGCCTGAAGAAAAACCCCTTTGGTTTCATTCTAGCCTTACATTCCTAGAGATCTGTGATAAATACCAATGATAGAAAACTTTCATTCTAATATGGGGCAAGTATGAGGATCCCAGATGCTAGTTTTAGCATCGTTTTTAAACAATTGTGGTGCCAACACAAAGGCAAACAGAGAGCTAAAGGCATTTTAGACCTCACAGATCTGAAAGTTCTTTTCTGGTTGTTATACAGCTATTTAAAGGTCTTTCTCATTCACAATTCTTTGATTCCCTTTGCCTTTTAATAAATGCCTATAAGGTTGTTTTAATTATTTAGGACCAAGGGCTTCAAAATGCCATTATCATGACAAAATTGAAAGAATTGGGGTTGCTAAACCCAGCAAATGTTATGCTATTGGCCAAAAGGCTCCAATTTTCTAAACCATCCAATGAGAATAGTTTGCCCTTTAAAAACACTGGTGGGTTAAACTGAATAGATGAGGCATTTTTTCAGCCAGATTTCATGTCAGTGAGAGATCCTTCTTCATCTTGGCTGTTGTTCAGGCTGTTTGAATGCTGTCCCCATTTTTGCAGAGTTTGAGGAACTGCTGCAGCACTGATCCAATGCAGTTTTACACCCGTGGAAGCGACAGCTGCTACTGCCTCTAGGTAGAAAACCATGCATGGCCGGGCCACTTACGCGAACCACTGCATTTGTTATCTTGGGTACCCAATGCCTCTTGTAGAGAAGCCAAGAGGAACAAACATCTGGTTTGCAGCATGATACCTCCCCGCCCCCAACACTCTTGGGGAGAGAGAGAAAATCCTTTTTGGGTCTGAGCTAAGACTCCTCTTGCTATAGCAAAGCTTTCAGAATATGTGAAATAGCCAGAAGGATTTAAGTTCTTACTAGGGTCTGACTTTCTCGTAAATGGGGGGGGGGGGGAGAGAGAAGGAGAGAGGAGGAGAGAGACTGAGGGAGTCTTTGCTCTCCTCCCTCCCTTCTCCTATAAGGATTCGAACCTGGGTCCCACGTCCCCTCCCCAACTACCCGAAGAGCCCTTTGAACAGGTTGGGTCGTCGTTGACTACATCTCAGTCCCGCCTGCCTTGCAAAAAAAAAAAAAAATCGAGCGAAACAGACGTGATCCATCCAAAGCCCCCTGCAAAAAGAAAGCCCCCTCTTCTTCCCTCTCCACACCGACCAAAGGAGATCCGTCGCTGTCCCCTCCCCGCCTGCGCGCGCCAGGCAGCCCTAAGCTCTCGGAAAGGCACCCTTATTTTTTTTGAATGAAAGAATGGATAGATGAATGAATGAGCGAGAGAATGAATGAATGGAGAAGCGACTGGACCAGCGAGGGCATGAATGAACGGGGGCGAGCGAGGGGAAATCCGCCTGCCCTCGTTCCACCCGAGGCCTCAGGGCGGCGCTGTTGCCACGCGGCCGGCTCCTGCAGCAGCCGCGGGAATGGGATCCCCTGGCCGCGCACGTGTCCGGCGAGGGGGAGGCCAGGCTCGGCGCCGACGCTGGAGGTCACCTGGAGGCGGCGATGGCGGGGGGGGGGGGGAGACGGGACTGCCAGCCTGTCATTTGGGGAGGGGGCGGACGGCGGAGGAGGGAGGGGAGGCTATAAAAGTCACCCGCGGTGGCATGCGCGCACGTGGAGCCAACTTTCCCGTAAGGGTAAGGCGAGGCTTGCTGGCTCCTCCGCCTGGCTGCAGCATCCGACGGGAGGGGGAGGAGGGGCTCCATTGCCAAATCCCCCTCCCCCCGGGAACCACTCTTTGGCTCTCGTACGGAAGGGGCGCCCATCTAAGTTGGCCCCGCCGGGATGCTGGCCAAGTGAGCGGCTGGGTCCGGCAGCATGCGAGCGGGGAACCGGACCGTCCCGGACGGGCCCCGGCAGCCGGACTCGGACAGGCCCCCTTGGGTGGCGACCGCTTTGGCCGCCATCCTCATCTTCACCATCGTGGTGGACATCCTGGGCAACCTGCTGGTGATCCTCTCCGTCTATCGGAACAAGAAGCTGAGGAACGCGGGTGAGCAGCGGCAGAAGAAGCGCCCCGCGGGGTAGGACGGACGGGCAGAGGCACCCGGGGACGCGCCGACGAACAGGGGGGAGGAGGGGGGTGGGGGGAGATCTCAACTTACAGGGAGGGGGTCCAAGACGGGCTTTTTGCAGAGCTCCCCTCCCGCGGGATTCCCGGAGCCCCCCTTGCGTCTCGCGTGTGGTTTTGCCTGGAGGGCGACATCTGTTTTCCCCCTTGCTTGGGACAGGCAGCGCGAGTTCCTCGGTGCTCAGTCGACCTTGTGGAAAGGCAAGGGGGGGGGGGGGTTGTGGGAATGCAAGCGGGATGCGCGAAGGAGAGGAGCCGGACTGCCGGACTGGGCGCCTTGCTCCAGAAAGAGTGCTGCCGTCTGACCCGCAGGATCCGGCCCCAGACCTCTCCCGCGGAGAACTTTGCCTGCCGGCTGCTCCCTCTGCTCGTGCGGAGCCAGGCGGCGTCGCGTCTTTCCGGTGCACGAGAGACACCCGCGTATTTTTAGCAACAGCCACGGAGGCGGAGCTGCTTGGGTGCAAATGCGAGCGAGCACAAGGCAGGCACAACAATCTTTTGCTCGTGGGGGCGGGGGTGCCGGGGCCGTGAGATACGTATACATGCATGCACGTGTAGTTGCAGAGGGGACCACGATACTAAATCAGAGCGTCAAGTGCCAATGTCCGCTTGTTATCCTCAGAATTGGCACGAATAGTGTTCGTTATGCTTAGTAAAATATATGCTAAATATGCATTTTCCGAGAACAAGTATTTATAGTTGAACATAGCATTTATTTATTTGTTGACAGCAAGTCACAACATGCATAGATTACCATGGGGCCCCTATGCTTGTGGGGGCCCCAGGCTACTGCCCGGTATGCCCTGCCTGATGACAGACCTGGGGCCTGGAATTGTTTGGGTAAGAAGCTAAAGATGCAGCTGGAGAACCCCCATGTAGATACACCCAGAAAGTTCTGTCTATCAGATAATCATACTTGCTAAGCCATTGTTAAGGGCTGCCCAAGGAGCAGATTTGCTGAGAAACTGGGTGCTCTTAATCTTGATTTTCCCACTATTTACTGTTTATGGACTGAAACCCCCTGGTACCTAACTGATTTTTGTCCTTTTTTTAAAAAAACCCAACAAACTGGTTTTAACAGCTCAGCAGTAGTTTCTTGAAAACAAATCTGACGCTTATGTGTTGGTTTGACAGGTTTCCAAGCCGTTTACCATTTCAAATCAGTGACTGTATGCATTTTTAAATGTCTGTTTTGGGGAGAGAGGGGTAAAAATAATTGGGGGGGGGGGGCATTGCTTCACCCAATTCCGAGCCGACTCTAGGATTGTGAAGAATAGGCTTCTGCTTTAAATGGCTTGCAAGGTTTTTGTTGGCTGAAATCTTTGGGACCTCGGCTCTCTTTGTAACTGTGGCTCTTTCCAGTATGTTCCTAAACAGAGTTACACCTTTCAAAGTCCATTGCAGCCACTGAGATTAGAAGCATGTACAGAGTCTGTTTAGGATGGCACTATTAAAAATTTGGCAAAACATGCTGAATTAGACTCTGAGGGACCGTTCTGAATGAGCATCCCTTTGCATGTGACTGGGATGTGCCCAGTATCACATTCATGATTCTGTGCGGTCCTAGAATAAATCTCATTCATACATTGGTTGAATGGGTTTGTGTCACACTCCGGGATGATGGGAACGTTGTTCCTTATGTAATTACCTGTCAGTTGGGATGTCATCTGTTCAGTAAAGGCAGAAATGCCAGCTCCGAAACCTTTGTGATCTGCAGCAATTCTCTTGCAGTTTATTTCTGTGCAGGTTGATGTTCAATATATCCAGTGGTGGGATTCAGCCTATTCGCACCTATTCAGTAGAACCGGTAGCTAATTTTTTGTCTCGTTCAGAGAATGGTTGTAATCCCACCACGGAGTCCTTTTAGAAGCGGTTGTTAAATTATTTGCATCCTACCACTGAATATATCCTATGAGAGGTCTGTGAAATGGAGAAACACAATACGTTGGCTCACTCATTTGTAATCTTCTGAGGGGTGCAGGATGCGCAACACTTTTGCTGTATGAAAGCATTTCCCTGTAGCAAATGAAATGCCAAGTGAGCGTGGCTCCTCACGTGCATAATTTCAGCATCAGTGAGACACATGCTGGAGATAGGTGGCTGCCTGTAGTTTCAGAAATTATTTCAGGGGGGAAACATCTGGGACAATTTAGACTGCATCGGATATTTCTTACGAGAAAGTGTGTTATTTCTTTTTTTTTAAGTGTCATGTGTGAAGAGGCTCTTAGTGAAATTAATAAATGAATGTGGAGGCTCATGAAATGGAAGTTACCTGCCGTCCTGATTCAAGGCATTAGGCTGTTCTGGTGAATCGTCTTTCTGGACTCACAAAGTCAAGCATCTCCCCTATTAGAAGAGCAGAAGGTTCCAGGTTCCAATCCTGACTTTTGCAGTGAAGAAATCAGATAGCAAAAATAATAAGATACCAGCAAATACAGGGCTTGGAAAGTTAAAGAATATTCATAAATGGCAAAGCTGATACTAAGGGACGAAGCTGATACTAGGGGACAATTTTGTAGAAAACCTGAAATCTTTTACAGAGTATCTTTTGGAAAGCTTAGGCCTTTTCAGGAAAGCTTAGTGCGTTTTCAAACCACTTTCACAACTGTTTGCAAGTGGCTTTTGCCATTCCGCACAGCTTCAAAGAGCACTGAAAGCAGTTTGAAAGTGCATTATTTTTAGGAAAGCTTAGTGCGTTTTCAAACCACTTTCACAACTGCAAGTGGCTTTTGCCATTCCGCACAGCTTCAAAGAGCACTGAAAGCAGTTTGAAAGTGCATTATTCTGCATGTGCGGAATGAGCCTTTGAGAAGTAATAGCAAGATTTGAAAACTAAAGAAAACAGTAGATTGCAAACTCTAGAAAATACTTAAAAATGGCTATTGAACTAACTGTATGCGTGAACTAATAAATTTTTAATCAAAGATGAGATATCTGGACATAAACATAAGGTTGTGTCATAAGGTGTATTTTGCTTCTGGTTTGGGTTTTTTGTTTTGTTCCTTTCTTTGTGTGCTGTGTTTGATTTACGTGTGAGAATTTTAAATATATATATTATTTTTAAAAGATATCAGATAGCAGTTATGAACTAGATGGACCAGTGACCTGGCCAAATTGATAGGGGTTTCTTATGTATCTTGATAAATCAGATCATTATTTGGGCTTTTGAGTGTCCAAGGCAGATTCTGCACAGGCCATATACAGCGGCGTGGGGCCAGTAAAAACGCCGTTGCATCGCTGCTGGAGTGCAGCTGCAGCATTGTATCCCCCCATAATGGCGTTTTTCTGACTTACTACTTTAGCAAGACTTTTGAAAAATGCCAGCATCCACCCAGTGCCGAGCGAACGGCACTGGGTGGAATTCGGCGTTTGCTCTGTGCCGCTGCAGTTCCCCTCTTACCTCCTCTTAGCTGCTATCGCTCTGCAGAGGCCAGGGGACATGCCTCCTGGCCTCTGACCCCGCAGGCGTCGCCATGGCCACGGGGGCATGTCCCCGTGGCACTGCAGAGCGACCACAGCCAAGAGGAGGTAAGAGGGGAACTACAGCAGCGGGCCCCATGCAAAAGCGGCCCCACAGGCCGCTTGGGCACCAGGGCTGTTCTCAGGACAGCATGTAAACAGCCCTGGGGGGTGCTCCGGCCACTTGTGAGGCTTGTGCGGAATCTGCCCAAGTGTCCCGAAGACTACTTTTTTTTTGAAGCCATGGATCAGATCCATGGGATCACGAATTCCTTCTATATCTAAGGGCCTTTCCCCACTCTCCCCTATCCCCCCTATGCCGCGCAGGGTCATCAAAAGGCGCCCTTTGCAAGAGCGCCAGGGATGCCGTGCGCTGAGGGGGCGCAACAACATTGGGGTGGCTGCGCTGTTGCTGCCCCTCTCATGAGGAGTGCCGGGGGACCCCGCGCTACTCTCCTCAAGTAGCGTGGGGCTTAAGGTAAGTGGGGAAAGGCCCTAAGAGGGGTTGGATTGGAACTCAAATGTACTTAGAACCTGTTTTCATTGTTCAAGGATCAGATGTGCCAGATTAAGGACTAGGATTCCTCACAACTTTCTGCTGTTGTCATCCTGCATGCCTGTTTTCTCAGTCTTGTCCCTTTTTTTTTTTTGCTCCTTCAATTTTATTCTCATGGCTGAAATTGAGGATGGAGGGGAGTTGTGCTAAAAGAGAAAAGAGTGAGTACAATTCGGAAAATAAGAATTGCTGCAATTTTGTCGTGTCTTTTGCCAGGTTCTGGCAAATGTCTGCTATACTGCTATGACTTTTACCCCCAGCATATTGTTTTTGGTAAGTGTAGCATAATAAGGTGATGCTTGAAAGTTTCCTAGCTAATTCAATTTTTCATAGAACCCAAACTACATTTTGTTAGGATAAATATTTTTCATTGTTGGCCATTGAACAACGGGAAGTCGAGATCCTTTATTATCAACAGCCTAACCATTCAAATTAGTGGGAGAGTTGCTATTTTACCAAAATAAATAAATGTCGTAAACTTTTTCCCCAAAGTTATCACTTTTACCTGGTCAAAGGGTCTCTTAAATAAAATACTATAAAGTTGGCTTCATCCTGTTTCTGGCTCCATCTCATTCAATTCCTGTCCTTTCTACAGCCTCCGCCCCCTCCATGTGACTTTTGTCCATTCAGGTCCCATCATTTCCTGAATAGCCTTTTCTGGTGATCAGAGAGGACCCCCTTCTCCATTTTTCCCCAGTGGAAAAGCTGGTTGGATCCAACCCATGGACCATCATCACTAGTGAAATTTCACACCTATGAAAAGGTAATTGAGGTTAGCCATTATCATTGTTTTGTATGTGTGACAGAGCAAAGTTTCTGAATCCTAATTAAGTATACGTTATAAGTACATATATTTCAGTTTGTTTAGTGTGAGGAAAAATACAACTGTGTGCAGAGTCACAATGCAACCTTGCCTATTAACGTGGTAATTTGATGGCATTTCTTGTGGACATGGGCTGAGAGGTCCATCTGGAATAGAAGAAGAGTTTGGATTTACACCCAGCTTTTCTCAACTATAAGGAGTCTCAAAGCGGCTTACAAACTGCTTCCCTTCCTCTCCCCACAGCAGACACCTTGCGAGGTAGGTGGGGCTTGAGAGAGTTCCAAAGAACTGTGACTAGCCCAAGGTCACCCAGCAAGCTTTATGTGTAGGAGCAGGGAAACAAACCTGGTTCACCAGATTAGAGTCTACCGCTCATGTGGAGGAGTGGGGGAAATCAAACCTGGTTCTCTAGATTAGAATCCACCTGCTCTTAACCACAACTCCACACTGAGGAACCGAAGGGAGGAACAGAAGAGGCCTCCTGAAGAGAATAATATGGAATGAAAGTTCATTTTACAAAAAGAAGTGGATCTGATGGAGGTGATTCTGAAGAGGCTGTCAACAAAATGGTTGGAAGACAACTTCAGAATGGTTTACTGGACCTCTTAATGGCACTGAAAAACAAAAGACACAGCAGGAAGGCTTTTAAAGGGACTTGGCACGAAATGGCACCTTCTGCTTGGCAGAGAGAAGGTTAGCCAGAGCCAGAGCTTTCAAATCAATATCCCAAAGAAGTTTTGTTTTGTCCTTGCCAGAAAGGAATAGCTGATTCAAAGGGCTGCTTCCTAGTCACTCGCATGGCTTCAATAGATGCGCTCCTTCCTAGTCATGCACACGGCTTCAATAGATGCTCTTCTACACACAGAAGCTGGGGATGCTACTGGTAGGACTTTTTTTTTTTTTGGTTTAATGTGCTTGCCTGTCATGAGTTTTATCTGATTTTTAAGAAAAAAGGTTTACATACTCTGAGAGAAAAGTTCAGTCCCTAACGCTAGCAACTGCGACCGCGCTTCCATTAACCCCCTGATCCTGATCAATCTGCAGAGAGGTCTGGCATGCGCAGGCTGCCCCGTTCAGTTCGAAAAAAGAGAAAAAAATGTTCAGAAGGCACACAAAACTACATCCATAGATGTGTGGCCTCCATTGAAATGCCTGGGTCAGCCTTTTGTGGCAGGAACCATTCTGTGTCTTGACAAACATTTTCATTTGTGGAAGGAATATATGCTGTTCTTTCCTTAATTTACACTCCACTTTCCTCTCCAGTGGGGATCCAGAAAGGCTTACCCCTTATTCTCCTTCTCCATTGTATCCTCACAAAATCCCTGTGAGGTAGGTTAGACTGAGAGTGTGTGACTGACCCAAGATCACCCAACAAACTTCCATGGCAGAGTGGGGATTTGAACCTGAGTCTCCCAGATCCTAGTCTGGCACTAACCACCATACTGCACTGGCTCTCATGATGGATCAGGGTTGAAAGACTAAATGTTCTTTATGTCTACTGGGATTTAACTTTTCTATAAATTGCCATGGATACATAGAAGGCATAAGGATCTTAGGATGTGAATTAAAATAGCCTGTCTTATATTACTTTGCTCGGTGAAGGTGGACACTTTCCTTCCATGTAAGCAGACTTTGTACAACTTCAGCGGTTCTTCTGCTGGAGAAAAAGCTATGCTAAGTTGGAAAAGAGCTCATAAACCTAGCGGAAGACTTCAGATTTTGCTGAACGCAGCAGTAAAACACAGGCTATTGAGTGTAACTGTCTTCACGTAACAGACATCTGTGAGTTGATGTATCTTGTCAAGGGTGATTCATTATTATTAAAGCATCAGAATGTCATAGAACCTAATTCTTTTTCCTTTGATCGGAACGTTCCATCTTTCAAACACAATGGATACTCCTAATTTTAAAGTTCTGTAGCTTGTGCTGTGCCTCTTTTTATTGAACATCCTTCCTGAAAGGTCATTCTTGTTGAAGGCAGAAGTTGAGTTCCCATTAATGGCCATGAAAGCTTTTCTGTTCAGTTTTTTTGTCTATTATTCATTTTTTTCTCACCATCAGGAACAGGAAATTTCTGCCGCTAGTCATGACCTAACCCAGGGATGACAGCCCATGAAGCAGTTTTATCCAGCTTCTGTCAACCCTCCCCAGTTATACGCACTAGTAAGGAAGAGAACAGTGTTTTTCAGAGTTGGCATGCTGTGGCGGGGGTATACGTGTTACACAGAAGTGATGTTGGGGTAGGATAACATCTTGCGTGATAAAAAGGTGATATACCAGTTGGTGCAATTCATGATTTGGGAGGAATGGTGTTGAGGAGTGATTCCTTTTCCCCAGAATGCTTTTGGTGGCAGATTGTTTGGGACCAGGTCAACAAGAAGCTTCAGTAGGCATGCAGTTTGGCCAAAAGAGAAGCCTTCCCTATTTCTAGGACTGCTAAGTCATTCAACAATAAAAGGCAGGGGGCAATTCAGTGTGTGCTAATTTAATCCTTGCTGATGTATAGGGTTGATTGACTGATTTAGATTTATTTATTTATGCTTCAAATGTATAGGCCGCCCTCCCCCGAAAGGCTCAGGGCGGCGAACAACAAAAATAGAATAACATAACATAATAAGTTAAAATAGTATTAAAACCCATAATCGACTACCCAGTAAAACTATAATCAGGAACCATTTAAAACATAAGACAGATGGCGATTAAAAACCCAACCCCCTCCCTCCCCAACTGAGCCCATCGGAGGCCAGATGAAATGGGATCACATTCAACCCGGCTGGCCAAACACCTGGTGGAACAGGTCTGTTTTCAGGCCCCACGGAACATCTGTAAGTTCTGCAGGGCCCTGGTTTCTCTAGGGCAGGGGTCTGCAACCTGTGGCTCTCCAGATGTTCATGGACTACAATTCCCATCAGCCCCTACCAGCATGGCCAATTGCAGGTTGCAGACCCCTGCTCTAGGGAGCCTGTTCCACCAGAGAGGGGATTTAATGTTTGATAGTGATTTGATAGTGATTTCCAAGAATCAGGATTAGATGGACAGGTTAAAAGAGAAAAAATAGTATTTTAGCAACATGCCCCAGAAGATCTTGGGCTCATCAAACTGATTGTAGGCTGTCAGCTACCTATTTCAGTCTTCTAAGGGATCTGCAGTCCCAGGCCTTTTTCCAGCTCAGGACTCCAAAAATGGGGGAGTGGGAGGTCAAATCTCTGCCAGACACAGTGCCTTGACTTTGGGGCTGCATGCCATTTGGTGGGTTGTTGAGTTGGGCAGGCCTGCCGTTAAGAGGACAGAGCACACAATTTTTCTTTGAAAGCAGGCTTGACATGTTAGATGTCTGTGAACTTGAAGAAGCATGTTAGATGGGTTGAAGTGCTTCTCCAACTGATCCTATCCTTATGCCTTCAGTGCTATTTGTGCAAAGAAATCAAGAACAAGGGAACCGAACAGTTGCAAATCTCATTATCATTCAGACATCATCATCTTCTTCTGTATGGGCAGCACTTAAAAGATTCTGAATTATTCCTTATATGTATATTGCTGAATGTAATCTCTTCCTAGAAAAACAAGATACAAATAGGAAACACAACGTAAAATGACAAAACCAGGGAAGTAAAGGAGAGCAAAGTATTTTGAATGAACAGGCTCATTATTTTTCTTTTGACTGAGGCCTTTCTGTGGTGTTACATTGGCTCCTTGTGTTGCAAATCAGGCACCAGTTGTGGGGTCACACACCATCCCTCCTTTCTTCTCATGTTCAAAGGACAGTCATAACTATGGGTTAGCATTATTCCTTCATTATCACATGATGACTGTAGCCAAGGTTTCCACTTAACCACAGCTTGCAAATTCAGTTCTGATCCTGGTTAATGGTGGTTGATAGTGGTTCATATTGCTGATGTGGGAAGGAAAAGAGTATGTGCTGCAGTGAGGAGTAGCACAAGAGCTGGCCCTCAGTTTGCATGTTAACAAGAGTGGTCTCAATTTGCAAACCATGCAGGGAACCAGAGTCTCTCCATACAAGTCTTTTATAAATAGTATTGTGAAAATGTATCTAGGGTATATGGTCAGCACAATCATGTAGTGCAGCTGTACCACTTCAGAACTCAGGTGGAGAGTTGTGTGAGGAAATGTTTTCCTATCTACAAATATTCCTCTAATGTAGAACACCAAGGCATCTTCTTCTTGTGGTGTGCTATTTTTGTATGTGCTGGAAGGGGTTTGGAAGGGGGTGTTCTGGGGCATTAAACCCTCTACACCCACCTCTAGTCTGGAATAGTATAGTTTACTGAGAACTATACCATGTAATTAGACTGATTGTTTATCTCAGCTCTCATAGAACTTTAAATTAAAACCTAAAGTCTATACAGTCAAGCCTTTAACAACATACTAGATCCTCTGGGCTTGCAGAATTGGACATTGGCTTCTTGTGAAATGTAAATGTTATTTGGGTAGCAATACTATAATTTGGCCAATGAAAATTCTTTATCTAAATTTTTATTTACAAATACTGGATTCAGGATAAGAATGCTTGTCTGATAATCAGGCTGACACGTTCCCCCTTGTTCTTGGTGGTTTGTTTTTACATTGAATAATGATTTCTGTCAATATTTTTCATTGCTCAGTTTTTTTAAAAAAAATACACATTTTTGTTGTTGTTTTGAATTTTGAAGAAAGAAAGCTCTTGTCTTGTTACAGGTGTCGTTTGAACTTCTGCTGGATGACCTGAGGCAAAGTAGAAGATGCTTGGAACATCTAGAACATCAGAAGTTCAGTTCTCCTCTACAAGACCAGCTAAAAACACACAAATTCAGGATCTGGTGGAAAATGGATGGACAATGGGATGACAATGAGCACTGACATTTCAGTCTTGCAAATATCAGGTGGCAAAATGGTAAGCTAATTGTGTATGGTGGGAGTGATGGTAGAAACATCGGCCTGATATGCTGATTTTTGTCATCTGCAGACAAAAATGAAGCCTAAGTTACATTTTAAATGCAACTTTAGATTTAATTTTATATCTCCTGTTCTTTCTGAAACTTGAAGAATCACTATATCCTATATTGAACTTCCTAATGTACATGCAATGAAATATAACATTGTCCTATGACAGTGCTTACATGAAAAGTGTCTTGATTTCTCAACTGATCATGGGATGGATTGTCTTCCTGTAATGTCTGTAAGGCCTATCTACCCTTTTTCATTCCTTCTTTGCTGGGCTGTACTTCTGTTATTTTTTACGCCTTTGCTGTTCTGCTTTCACAAATACTCTATGGACCATGACCATTATGGGACATGTTAATGATAGAAGTGATATCAGCAGTGCATATGTCTGCTGGGTTTTCCTTGTCATGGACAGTATACATTGTGTGCATTGCTAGAATGCAGTTTTTCAGCTAAAGGGAAAATTATATACTTCTATTCTTAGCAGATTTTTTTCGTTATGATCTTTATTTCATTGTCATGTTGATCAGGAATCACCTTGGTTGTTCCATTCTTTGGTGAATTGAGAGGGCAGAGGGAGCTGTTTTCTTTTTGAAAGCATTTTATTTTTATTGTATATACACATTTGGTGTTGATTATTCTGCCCTTTCCATTACACTCTGGAAATTGTTGTTGCAACCCAAAGAAAGAAGTTGCCCAATCCAGTACATGAATGATTTATTTCTAGTAAGTATGCACAGGATTAAGGCCTTAGTTGCACTTTTAGCCATTAAAATAAAGTACTTTTTCCTCTAAAGACATGGACTTTTCCAGCAAGAGTCTGTGAAGATGGCAGATATCTGAAAAATAGATTCCGTTCTTGCTGTCATTTCAGTAGGTCATCCTTCAGAGATTTATGAAACATACAAGTTCAAGAACAAAACCAGAAAATGTAATCAAAATCTTCTAACATTTTCTGTGTAGGTGCAGAAAGACTCGTGTTAATACAACACTATTTTCCTCTAAGAATTACATTTGCACTAATGGACAGAAGTTAGTCATCCTGCTCTTTCCTTTGCATCTTGTAGAATTTTGTATTGAATCCAAGTTTCTTCCCTTGACGAACAAAACTTGATGTAGCCTTCTGCCATTGTTTAAATAGGAGATCATTTACTAACACAGATGTTGTTTGAAACAAAAATAACATTCTGGGTAAAACATTCACCTCAAATTCTCCTCAACAGTAGTGAATTCTGGCCAGGATCAATATAACAGGTGTAGAGCACAGTGCAAACCGTTTGGGGGAGGGGGCTTCTCACAGGTCCCGTCCCCAAAATGAATTTGCCCCATTTTATTTCCCTCAACCCTGGGATTTTCAAAAATTGCTAAACCAGTGATACTTTTGCAAAATCCTGGATTGGAGATGCTCCTGCATGAATGGCGAGGCAAGAGGCTCTTTATTTCCCTCCCTTCCACCTCCCTTTTCATTATGTTTCTTCAAATATTCCAAAATATCCAATACAGTTCTAGCATTGCCCTCTAACTGTCTGTTATACAAAAATCAACATTGATCTTCAGGAAGGAACTTTTGTAAAACTACTTTCAGTCTATCGATTAGCATTGTTGTTAATAACTTATAGTCATTATTCAATGATATTTGTGTATAATTTCTTGTTAAAGTTAAGTCTCATCTTTTTTGGGGTAGTAGAGTTATATTTGCCTTTTCCCATGACTCTGGCATCTTTCTTCCTTGCTGGATAGAGTTGATTGTGTTTTAGAAGTTGTAAAATTTATCTTCAAAACTCTTATAAGACAGACCCAATAAATCATCTGGATCAGGAACCTTTCCTGTTTAAATATTTTTTTATAGCATCCACCACTTCTCTGGCAGCCCAGTCTGGGGAGTATGGACCTACCTATCGAGCTGGTGCAAGGAGCAAATTGTGCTGGTGAAAGCCCGATGTGCGGGTGGCTGGGTGCCCCTCAGTCCCACCATTGCAAAAGCCAGAAGTTCAGCCATAGTGAGGTTGTCCTGAGATTGTGTGTCTAAAATGGTTGTCAGCATAGGGGCAGGCTGGGGCATACTTGGGAGGCAGAGCCAACATTAGTCAGCTCCCAGCCAGGGTTTGCGGCCAGTGGCACTGCAATCCTGGCCCCTTTGGTGGGGCAGAATGGCATTGCAGCAATGCCGTCCCCAGCCACTTCCCTGGTCTGGATTGGGCTGTTGTTGTTATAGTGCCTTTCATAATGAGTCTGTATGCTTTTGTAATCTTGGGTAAATTTTGTTTTCTAAGATAATCATCTATTTTTATCAGCAAAATCTCTTGACCTTTATATAAATCCACATAGTAATTATAGAATATTTTTAATTGTCCCATTATCTGTTGAAACCTTGGTTCCTTCTTGTAGTTTCAACATCATTTTCTTTCTTCTCTCTCAATTTACATACTATGCTGGTTTCTTTGCAAATTCAAAAAATTTTTGCTTTACATATTTCAATTTTGTTTCCATTTCTCGTACCATTACCATTGATAACTGGTTTTGTTAGATTCTTATTTGCATTCTTAGTTCTTTGTGCCTTTTTAAAAATCATCCTCTTTTTTAAAATTCCTTCGAAAACACTATGTATTTTCTCTTGTCTCTTTTTCTTAAATTCACAATTACGTTGTATCAAGTGACCTCTAATAAATGCTTTACTTGCATACCAAACTATTCTCAAGTCCATTCCCTTATTTAAATTAAGTTCAGAAAATTCTTTTTTTTCTTACAGTCTTGAACAAATATGGTATAAACTTCTTAAATAAGAAAATTAAAATTAACAAGTATGCTTTAGAAACTTGGATACAATGGAGCAGTTATGTACATGTGCAAAACACATTTCAAATCTGTAAAGGTGCAAAACACATTTCAAACCTTTAAAGGTGATCTTTAGAAAGGTAGAAATTACTCATAGGTGACTATGTTTCTCTTGACTTGTTCCCATATAATTGGTCACAAAGATTATGGAACATGGTAGAAACTGATTTGATTGCTCTGTTATATGACTTAAATGATTTGTTTCTGTGATTGTGCTATAAAACATGTGATAAAGCATCAATGTCTGCCTTCTGTCTCAGGTATTCCCAAGGCCCAAAACATATGCAGCCAACTCACGCATTCTGCAATGAACGACTGAGAGGGACCAGGGCTTACAGAAATAGGGCTAGGAAATGTCTCTCATTTCCCTCACTGCTGTTGATGCCTGAGGATTACCAGGCTGAGCCTGACATGCACCAGGATCATTGGGGGCAGTGACATGGTGAGGGAAATTTCATGTGGCTGATGACACCACTACTGGTGACAACCTGGAAGTGTTGGCCAGTAGCTCTAGGAATCACTAGAAAATATGTGATTTTTTAAAAAATCCATGATAAAACCGTTCCTAGAGCTACCTGCTGTCATTTCTAGATTTTCCGCATCATGCCCTCAAAAACTGCTGGGACTTTTTTTTTGTTTTTTATCCAATGCCCCTTGGAGCAGTTGTTAGCAATGGGAACTCAGGGCAGAGAATTTGCCACCCCAACCAGAGGAATGGCATCCCTGGCCCACTCTGCAAGGGCCAGTACAACGGCTGCACACTGGCACATATAAATGCCAGTATGGTCCTAGGGGCCATTCCCACGCTCCCGTGCAAGTGGCCCCTGAGCAGCCACGGCCTGCAGAGGCACCTCCACATACGAAGACATCTCCATTTTGTTTCCCCACACTCTGCAGGGAGAGAAGGTAAGTGTGGGGAAAAGAAGAGGCGCCTAAAAGTGGCTCATCCAACCCGGTGCCATTCCTACAGGGTCAGCGGGGAAACGCCTTGCTCATTGAGTGAGACAAGAAAACAGTGTTTTCTGCTGGTTGGGGGGGAAATCACAATGCTGCAGAGGCGGAAGCCATGTGAACAGCACCCCGTAATGTTGTTTTTACCATTCTACGGGCGCTGTTATTAGCCTGTGCGGAGTGGGCACCAGTGGTACCTACTTAGGCTGGAAAACTGCCTTATGTTTTCTGAACTACTATTATGTGTTAGCTTGTTTTACCCAACTCTTCCTTCAAGGAGATCAATACGGCAGCATACATATTTTATCCCACCCTTTCACCTGTGAAGCCACCTAGAGAGATTGGTATAAGACAGGAGATAAATATTTTTAAATAAATAAAAATATATCAGGTTGAGAAAGGGTTGCTGGCTGAAGGTTACCCAGTGACTTCTATGGCTGTGGGGATTTGAACCAAGTCCTACCCTCAGCCTTTAAACATTATTACACATTGGTTTTCTGGAGTACTTGAAATGTTTACATGGGCAGCTACTCCCACAGTTATAAATTAGCAGGGCTTTCATTCTCATTTTCTGATATGAAACTTACATCATGGATCCATCCAGTTTGTCGATTGTAGATGAAAAAAATTGTGAAAGAAAGAATGGGGAGATGTTAAGGTAGCACTGCCATAAAATATGTAACCATAAAAACAAAGTTTAGACTAAACCTATTCAGTCCTAGAAGGTTTATCATATTTCAGCCACAATGTAGCTCTCTGCTCAGAGGCATGGTTCAAGCTTACTAGTGATATGGAATTTCTTACCAATCAAGGAATCCAACACAAGGATGGCTAGTAGCAAGGTAGGGTTATTAGCATGTCTGCAGCCATGGAGAGATAGCATCTGGGTACCATCTCTCCTCTGCTGGAAGTTTGTTGCATGGAGCATCAGGATAACAACTGACTTTTAATCTTGTTTTCCCCACTGAAATAGCACTTTAGAATGTTCAAGCTGTTATATATGTGATGGATGTGGAGCTGTAATGCACATCATGCTCCAGAAAAAAAACCATCCCTTTAGTGGAAGGGAGTTCTAGGATCCAACCTAATGCAGCTGTTAATATAACCTGGTAAGACAGGTCAGACAATGCATTATCACAATGTTGCAGATGTTATATGTGGGTTGATGATGAGAAAGAGATTTGGCTAAGACACTTTCGTACATCTGTGGCAGGAGCAAAATTGAATCCTGATTCTTGTCTCTGTAACAACTCCCAAGTACAATGGAAGGTCATTAAGACAACACAGAGTAGGATATATACGTTGGGCAAAGAACCATGGGAATTATAACCTGCACGATATCATGGTGAATATTTCCCGAATGAAGAGCTGCCAAATAAACATTCTCTCATTTCGTCCCTGCTCAAATGAATTTTTCCCAAGCTGCGTGAAGTTCTGTGTAGCTGAGAAACAGCATAGTTTCTTACCTGCACTGCAATGCTAAATCAATAGCAGTATTGAACAAAACCATAAAAGTGTACTGTATCTAGGGCACCAGTCTTTCCCAATTCTTCTCTATATTTCTTGAAGAGGTCAATTTATATTGGGGGTATAGTATGAGGGAAGGATAGTTAAGCCTTACCATTTCTGCAATCTGGAGAAAATACCATACCATTTCTCCAATCTGAAATGACCTTGGAAACCTATGAAGCAAAAAATACTACTTTGGTATCACTACCATTTTAGCTTTCAAAACCAATATTAAGGACAGAGTTAAGTCTTCTTATGCCCATTCTCCTGAAATTTCTTTCAACTTGTTGGCAGTTCTGTGTGGAACTCTGAGTTCTTTCACTGCACCTTTCCAAGCAGTAAGGAGAAGTTTGCCACTCCTCACATTCTGTATGATAAAAAAAAGTTTGTAAGTTGTCCAATTTACTCACATAAAAGTTGTAAACACTCCTTGTTTTACAAAATTATACCCATTCTTAAAGACAATAAGTACAAATATAGCTGCATCTTTGCTTATGAGAAAATTCTGTGAAAGATTGTTGACTTTGTCAAGATTGAGTACAATTCAACACAATTCCCATGTGTTTCACTTGGGCAGCCCAATCCACAAGACCACGGGGTTCAGGAATGGTGCTGCTGCCATGCTGCCTCCAAAGGGCTTCAAGGCAGAGCAGGGAGGCAGCAGAAACAAGAAAAACCCTGACTGCCTGAAAGCCCTCCATAGGGCTAAAGAAAGTTACACCATCCTGGCTGCAGCATTCCTGGAAAGCCCAAGTAGAAACCAGCTATAGTCAACTCCAACCCCAGAAACGTCCTGGGAACACCCCAGCCTGACTCCCCATGTCAACATCTGCTCAGGAACCAACATAGCTCCATGGCAGTACCCACCTCCAGGTTTCATCACTGTGGAACTGTGAGGCATCCAGACACTGGTGTGCTTGCCCTCTTTGCCGGCAGGGGTGCACACACCACATACAAGAGGCAATTCATCCCCTTCCCCCAGATTGGTTCATTAAAATGCACTAAGATTTAAGCAATTGGCTTATCATGTGGTGAGTTCCTTTTCAATCTTTGGTATATATTGCTTTTTTTTTTTGCTATATATTGTTGATAGATATTTTTGTCATGTCTGGCAAAACATGCTTATTTTGTCTTGAAGAAGGTTGATACTGTCATATTTGTATAGGATTTGATTTTTTAAAAAATTGTTAAAGAGGTGACATTTTTCACCCCACAGAACATTTTGCATTTGTCTTCTGCTTCAAAGATATTTTTGCAACACTCAAGTAAAAATGTAATACCATCTATCTACTTCTCAGCATCCAGATGTTTCAGACCTATGTCTGCATATCCTTAGCTTGAGGGTGTTTTGTAGCTTTTGTAAACATTTCAAACTGGGGCTGTTGTTTTTACGTACTTGTGTGCACACTAAGTTTATCTAGAGCCCAACCCAGAGGAAGGCCGACTCACCAATGGAGCCAGCACGTGGGCCTACTCTGATGATGCAAGGGACAAATGCACCAACGGAGGGGCCAGATACACAGGCAGCCAAGAGCCACATGACTCTGCAGTGTCTGACCCTGAAAGTAGCCACTATTTCCCAGCCCTGTTGGTGCAGGACGCTGCACTGACATGGCTGGGGGCATTCTGGAGCCATGGCCATCAGTGGAGCTGACCTTAGTTGGCTTCTATCCCAGCTTTGTCTCCTGGAATGCTGGTGCCCAGGGCATGGATGTACAACCTTTTGGGTGGCATAAGCCCACTGATCCCAGTTGAGGGCTTTTCAGTGATGGGGAGGGTTTTTTGTGTTATGATGCTCCAAACTGCTGAAAAGCCTACTGGAGGCAGTGGTTTGGTACCATCCCTGGCTGCCCCAGGGTTCTGGACTGGGCTGCCCGAGACTTTGTTGCATAAATATATAGACATATATATATATATAATCAAGTTAATTGTTAATTTGTGCATAATAATGGATTGGAGATTTACAGTGTCATCTTTAGCAGAGTTTCATCCTTCTAATTCCATTAAAGTCAAGCCATCTCCAACTCTAGGAATCAGTATGGTATGCAATAGAGTCTAGGAACAGGTTATGGAAAATCAGGCTCACAAAATGATGGCATTTTTTTTAAAGTCCACATGTTGTTTCTGGTTTCAGATACATGCTTTCTATTACTGTACTGTATATTCTTATGTCATTTTTTTAAAATTGGACTTCTAGAGGAGGAAGAGAGAAAAGGAAGCTTTTTCACATGTACACACACCCATTTTTTCCTGTCTTGGTGAATGCTAGGATGACTGGTCTGAAGAGAACTCTAAGAACATTGTTCAGAATTCACCAGATGCCCTAAATAAAAGGCATTTGCTATTACTCACATGTTTGCTTCCAAGATGTGTCCAATATGAACACAACATTTTCTTGTAATGAGAGAATGTTGTAGACTACTAATGGAGATGTGAATTGATTTCTTGAAGATGCTTTTCTGATTACTTCCACTCGCTATATTTGTTCAAAACCTTTTTTTTAAAGTGACACTCTAAAGGCTCTCTAGTTCCAGCTTATTGGATTTCTGGTGGTAGAAGAGCAATGTTAGGACTCTGTTTTACTTATTTTATGTAGTAACTATAAAACACTCTCCCTTCAGACCTTCAAATAATTGAACATCTGCTTGCTGCTTTCATTCTTTTATCTTCTGTGTCCTTGGTTTAAAGATTTGTGTGGCTATCAGGAATTACATACCTGTTGTTACATATGAGGAATCGCTGCTGAACAGAGTAAAGAAAGGAAATACTTCTTCCTACACCAGTCCAAACTTACAGCTCTGCACAATTGCTGCTTTTTTCCCACAGTAATATCTGTAGAGAGGGACTGTACGGCTCAGCCCTAGAATACATGGTAATATCATCACTTCTATTGGCTGGTTTTGCTGGCATGGGAGGGAAAAAAAACATGTTGTATATTGTTCTCTCAGAGGAACGCCTTATAGATGTGGGATCCGGCCAAAGGATCACCATCAACTGCATTAATCTAGAAAGATGAAACACTCCATGTATGATTAGCATGATTAAACTAGGCACAGGGAGTCCACCATTTTCTGTGGCAGTCATTTGAACAAGCATGTGGGCATATAGCTGTGTGCAATCTCTTATTGTGTATAGGTCTTCCTACAGCAGTGGTCTTCAGTCTTTCCAGATCCAAGACTCTCCTTTGACTCCTAGCCATCATCAAGGAACCCATTATATACAAGACATCACAAACACGTGATAGGACAATTGGCAACATCAGACTAAGAAGGCAGGAAACAGGGAAGAAAAACTAAGCAGGAGGTGTTACACAATAGGGAAGAACGAGGCAAGGATCGGAGCCGATTCACCATTGTGCGTGAAAGGAGAGGCAGGATGTGTGGCACCCTTGATCTTTGCACACGTGCAACATCAACAGGGATGTATGAACAGTAAACCTTGGCAGCTGTTGGGGCTTGTAGCCCTTTTGAGGGTCCTGATCCATGTTTCTTAGGGGAATCACATCAACTGTTCACTATGCTAAACAGTCAAACTGTAAGGGCATGTTGCGCAGGATTAGAGGACTCGGCCTTGGTACCATTCTGCCACAAACCTAGTGGAGAAGCAGTACCCCCACCTCTCCCAAATTCAGATGTAGAGACCATCTGTACAGTTCAGATGATGTATGTCTCCAGAACAGAATCTCCATGTGAAGCTGCAGTTTTTCATTTCTCTTGTTTTCAGAAGCAGAGCTGGATTTATGTACAAGCTATATAAGCTCCAGCTCAAGGGCCTCAATTATAAGGGGCCATTAAATATGAAAAATTACCATTGGCACCTATGAAGTGTTCTGAGAAAGTTGACAGATATTTTTTAATGTTGTTTTGTCAGCCTCTGCCACCACAGCACAAAAATCTTCATTGCGTGTCTGAAGGTAAGTTGTGTGTACTTTAAAGCAGTACATTCATTTGAAATGGCAACCTGTTAAACAGAGCGTCTGGCTGAAAGATTGAAGAGTTACTATTAGAGTTAATCATAATGTCACAACTTCCTAATATTTTGTGATTGGCTCTTCTTCTGACAGCTGCCATTTTGTGGTTGCACCTACCCAGGCGCTTAGCTGCAATGGGGACATCTGGGGCGGCTTGTCCTGGGTGCCGCCATTGCAGTCATTGTGGGGAGGTGGAGGCGGGCAGTTCATGCTCCGGGCACAGTTCCCCCTCCCTTCATCACTGCACCTACCACCCTATGCCAGAATTGCAAACATGTCCATAGGCTCAAACAATTGTGGACCCGTTGTATACAATTATTTTTTAGTTTACCTTATCCAGATTCTGTTTTACAGTCACTGGACAGCACAGACCATTATTTTTGCAACATTCAACCTGTCACATTTCATTAGCTTACTGTCTTTAGAGAACTCCCTGTATAACCAACTGCTTGTTAATTCATCCACAGAAAACTCTGAGGGATTTTCTTTAAAAGCCACTTTAGGCCAAGTATTTGATTCATACTTCCTTTGGCATCACTTAACAAAATATGCCCCTGTTCACAAGAACATTGTATGATTGTTCTCAGAACCTTATCCTGATAAAGAAACACTACGTGTTTATGGAGGTTTGGGGCAGAGGTCACCATACTAAAACCTGTTCTTGCCTATGATACTGTGCACGATACCACTTAGAATGCTTCTCTTCTTTCATTTGGTACTCATTAAATATAACATGACACCGCTAACTTATTGTTTGAAAATGTCTGCCATAAATTATTTCATGCAACGTGTTTCTTTCGAATTGCTACAGAGAATTGAAGCGCTGTTTGTACTGCTTCCACAGCAACCTCTTTTTTTGGGTTCACCTTTCTACTGGATCAGTTGGCAGCATCAATTACTGCCCTAATAATATTGATTTTGTTGTTGCTGTTGCTGTCAAGGCATGGCTGACTTATGGCGACCCCCGGTGGGATTTTCAAGGCAAGATACATTCAGAGGTGGTTTGCCGTTGCCTGCTTCTGCATTACAACCCTGATATTCCTTGGAGATCTATCATTCAGACACTTGAGAATGTCTACCCTGCTTTGCTTCTGAGATCTGATGACATCAGGCTAGCCAGGGCTAGCCAGAGCAGGGCAATAATACTGAAAAATATAACAAGCTCTTCCCGCCCTCCCATCCTGTGTTGGATTATTATAAGCCAGAAGCCTGTATTATTCTGATTATATAAAAGTTCTGACTTGTTCCCCTGTTTCAAAAACTGAATTCTAACTAACCAACTGTTTTACAGGGAAAAGAAAATAGGAACAAAATCCTACCTCTGTCTACCCTCTCCTAAACGGCTTGGATAAACTAGTTTTATTTTGTTTTTTAAAGGGGGTGGGGCTACCAGGAAGGATAACTCAGACAGTTACTATGTCAGACGACACAAGGAGGTTATTAAAATCCACAGACACCAAGACAACTTCAACAACAAGGAAGAGACTCTGAGAATTAACAAAATCTGGCTACCAGTACTTAAAAACACCTGAATCAAAGGCCAAGGGCATGCTAGGTTCACGGACAACCCAGAAATAGGATTTGCATTCACTAATACTGTTACTACTGCAGGGAATGCAAATATGAATACAAATGTAAATGGTTTGAAACCCCCACCCACATACAATGCACTCAACCACACCTTTGCATAGCAAGTTCCACCCAAAACACTGATTGGTTTCTCACCCTTGGACATGGACAATATATACCCCACTAAACATTCCCTTCTCACTGTACGCAGTGTGTAACAGACTTCTCTCTGTGATACACCTCTGAAGATGCCAGCCACATATGCAGATGAAACGTTAGAAAAAAGATCTACCAGACCACGGCCACATAGCCCAGAAAACCCACAACAACCAGTTGAATCCAGCTGTGAAAGCCTTTGACAATACACTGCCAGGAAGGATTTGATTAAAATCAAATTGATTTAGATCATTAGTAAGACTTGATTTAAGTCATGGTTTTCTACTCAAAATGATTCTTCTGCTGGTTGCCATAACCTTAATATTTACAATCCAGATGAAGGTTTCATTGTTAGCATAATAGTTTTTCAGGTTAGCTTTACAGTTCTACAAAAATTAATGATCATTTGGTTATTTGCCATTTGAAATACGATTATTATGACATCATTGCAAGGTGAACTATCTCCATTTCAATAGGTTAACCATTCATATTTGGACAACTTTTATGCTGTACTTTATTGGAGAAAAATAATAATTAACAATAACAATAATCATTTCAGCTGTTTAAATCTATAACATTATGTATCATATGTATTCTTGTATTTGCTTAAAAATCATTGTCTGCTAACTAACGTGGTAAAAAAACCTCTTAAAAATAACTTCAACTACCTCAGCCATGAAAAACTTAAAATACTGTCTTCTGCCGATCGCTCATCGTCAATTTCCTGTTTGTTCATAATCTGGAAAAAGAAAACCAGCTTTTCTGCTTTATCAGGTCCCAAACAATTTCACAATTTAGAATAAGAACAAAAGTAAAGAGTATTTTTTCTATGTCAGCAGAAGCAACTGCTGTTAAAAGCAAAATCATTACTTTAACAGTTTCTGAATCCAAGTGCTTAAGTGACTTCTACCAGCTCTTTGAAAACATCAGCCAAAACTTGTTTTTTGAATTGTTTCCCCCCCTTCCCCTTAGCTCTGAAGTTTATTATAGCTGACATTAAGGATGAGCAGTTGTTACCTTCTCTTCTTCAGGTTTTAAGGTTTGACTTGGTGGAACTTTTTGTCAGCTGAGACCTGGGCCCTGCAGGACCTAGTCCAGTTCAACAGGGTCTGCAAGATAGCAATGTTCCACCAGGCCTTTGGTTGAGGCAACAATGGTTTTACAACTGACTGGCCTCCCAATTCCCCCGTCGCCTATCCTCCTGCTCTTCTGATATGACTTAACCTAGTACAGAAATGGGAGGCAGGGATTTGTACATTATAAGTGAAATTTAAATTGGTCATGAAAATCTAATTGAATTTGTATTGATGCCATAGAAATTTATCAGAATTGTAGATTATTATTAATGAACTTGTATTACTATGTGTTGTTTTATAGATGATTTTACTGGCATATGTATCGGGTTTAGAATATTGTTTGCCACCCTGAGCCTGGCCTTTGGGCCGGGAAAGGGCGAGATACTCACGACCCCTTCCACGGGATGAGTGGGGGGAAATCTGCACTTGCCCCAGCAGAGGAGCAATTCCATTGGTGTTCAGCTGCCATGGCTCTCCATGATGCTCAGATGCAGTGCTGGTTGCCAACCTAGTGGCCCAGGGCTGCTGCTGCCAAAACTGGAGTATCAGGTTAGGGCAGGGACGTGGCCAAGGGAGGAGCCAATATTAGTCAGCTCCCTCACAGCCGTTGTCAGCAATCACAATCACAATCACAATAACCTTTATTGGCATTAGGTATGAGACAGTGGTTATACACTGTTATTAAATTATTAAATTTAAAATCATATGTTACATCTATGGATTTTGCTTTCCAACTTGATAGTTCATTAGTAGAAATATAAAATGGATTAAAAGGGTTTAGCCATTCAATTCAAAAATAAATTTGTAAAACAGATACCATTTGACTATATTTAAGATCCAACACCAGGAAATATCTGGCACTTCCCGATTTAGTTCTATTTGCTAAAAGGATATATCCACTCCTCAGGCTCTGGAGATTACTAATTAAAACAATAGGACAATTAAATTTTCCTAATTTTAAAATAAGTAAATAAATAACAATGAGCCTATACATATGCATTTTAAAATAACCCAAGGTGCCATGGCTGAAGAATATTACTCATTTATATATAGTTTATGTTTGCATGATACTGATTTCATTCAACTTTGCATTCAGTATCTTTGGCTGAAAATTATCATTTTGAATTTCAATGCAAAACGTTACATTCATACAGTTACACATCTCTTAGGTACATGACCTTTAACAAGTAGCTGGCTAATCTCCCAAGCATATCAGGATCATTACTATTTAGTAATTTTACCGTTGATATTCTGGACGGTTTTTTACCCCTTATTGATGGTAATAGGGCTTCTCTCTGTGTGTTGTATTTTGGACAATAGTATAAAATGTGATCCAATGTTTCGACTATGGTGAGACAGAATGGACATACTCTATGTGTTAGGGGCCGCTTCTCAAACCGACCTTGCAAGAGAGCAGGTGAAAAAACATTACATCTGGCTCTGGTCAGTATCCGTCGTTGGTTGGGATCAGGGATTAGTAATAAGTAGCTGGCCATCTTATCGGGTTCCGGAGTTATACCAAAATACAGTGGGGAGCATGTGGTTGCTGCTTTATTAATTAAGTGTTGAAGCTCCTGATCATATAATCTAAGTTTAATTAGACTATATATTTGTTGGGGGTCCTTCATCGCCAGCTCTTCCAAAGAAAAGCCCAATCGGGTAAGTTTACCATTAATTGTGTTCCACCAATCAAAGCTTTTGACTTCAGCTAAGGCCTTATGCAGTAAACTGCCCGAATGTAACTGAAAGCATATCTTTATCCAAAACTTGAAGGTGAGCAGCCAAGCCCTGGTATTTAATAGGTGCATGCCCACTTCTAAACATAGCACCGCATATGGTACACAATGCGGGACTCCGAATATTTTGTATAGAAACGCAGATTGTATCTTTTCTGCCGCATTGCACCAGGCAGTTATCCAAATCGGAACCCCATAAAGGAGTTGCTGCAAAACTTTGGCTTGAAAAACCTTTAAGTCTGAGGGGATATGTTGTTGTCCTTTAGCATTAAAAAAATTACACACTGCGTTTATTACAGCTGTACATCCCTTCACTGCTGCATTTCTGTGCTGTACCCATTTGGTGTTTTAGTGGAGGTGGATCCCTAGATATTTAAAGGATTTAACCTGTTCAATTTCCTTTCCATCTATGAACCATTTGAATGGTTTAAATCTATTAGAAAAGACCATGGTTTTAGTTTTGGCGATATTTATAGTTAAGCTGTTAATTTTACAGTAGTCTGCACATTTTAACATAAAATGATTCAGGCCTGCTCTAGTTCTTGATAGGAGAAGTGCGTCATCCGCATATAGCAGGACGGGAGTTGGGATATTACCTAGGATAGGACTACTCACATTTAGTGCTTTTAAGGTTGGCGCCAAATCACGGAATTAGAAATAAAAAAGCTCATTACACAATTAAAATCTAATAAATCATCTGGGCCTGATCAGCTCCCTCCTGATATATTCAAGGAATTTGTTGACTGGTGGTCTCCCATATTAGCCAAACTTTTTTCAGAGTTTAATAACACGGGCAAAATGCCTGAGATTTGGACTAATGCGGTGATTGTACCAATTTATAAGAAAGGTGATCCTAATGTACCAGCTAATTACAGGCCAATAAGTCTGTTATCAATAGCAGGAAAATTATACGCAAAGATGCTGCTTAACCGCCTACAAACATGGATTGAGCAGAACAAAATATTAGGATCAGAACAAATAGGTTTCAAGAAGGGGTATACTACGTTACACCACTGTTTATTCCTTGATGTAATTTTTCACAAATATATCAAGAAAGGCCGTACTAAATTGTACATTGCCTTTCTCGATTTACAGGGGGCATTTGATTCAGTTGAAAGAAACAAGCTCTGGCGAAAACTTGAAATCCTAGGGGTAGAAAGCAGATTACTCGCTTTGATAAGATTACTATACCATAAAACCCATTGCCAAGTGAGGTCTACACAAGAAGGTGTGCTTACCCCAAAAATTACAACTACAACTGGTGTTAAACAAGGATGCATATTGGCCCCCACATTGTTTAACCTGTTTTTAAATGATTTGGCGCCAACCTTAAAAGCACTAAATGTGAGTAGTCCTATCCTAGGTAATATCCCAACTCCCGTCCTGCTATATGCGGATGACGCACTTCTCCTATCAAGAACTAGAGCAGGCCTGAATCATCTTATGTTAAAATGTGCAGCCGTTGCCAGCATTACACTGGCTGCCTGGGCCTCTGACTTACTTCACCAAAAATTCATGAAGGAAAAGGAACCATTGCATGAATATACAGTCACATACTATATTTCATGTTGGAAAACCATTTGGCTAATGATATATCTTAATAGAAAACCCTCTTTAGATAGATCTTTTTCCCTTAAAAAGCATTTTATTAAACAAAATCTCGCAGCTGCTTGAGAGTGGGGATGGCAGGAAATGATCTGCTTCACCAGCTCCTTCTATGAGCTTTTATGTGGGATCCAAACCCACATAATGACACTGTGAAGTACTCATTAATGTGTCATTCCAAGTGAAAACATGCCTTCCTTTGTGGAGTCTCAGTAAGATTTAACACCCTCCCAAATAATTTTAACTATGCAGGGCAAGTTAGAGTATGTGACAACCCAAATTATGGATTTGTAAATCCCACACTAAGTATGTATTTAACTCCCTCTTTCAGATCTGTGGTACAATACTTAAAAATAGTTAGCTCTGGTTGAATGATGTCCAAAATACTTTAATAAGGTGCTTACTTGACAGTGGAAACTTCAGTTACTTTTGTTCCTGTTTTCCATTAAGACTTTATAATAAACTGTGCCAGCATATATGTATGTATCTAGAATAATAAAGCTGTGAGAATTAAACAGGTCCAGAAGCAATAGTATTAGCAGGACTTTTAGGCTATCATTTTAGGGTGTTGTGGTAGTTTCATATTCATTTAATCAGGGCAGTGAAGTTTCTTACTATTGCTGCTCTGGCTGTTTCTGCCTGTATGGAATACAGCGCCCCAGGGATGGCAAAAACGCCGTTGCTGGGGAGGCATTCGCACAGCAGACGCTCCTGCGTTGCAGCAGCAGAGTGCTCGTGCCACCCAAGCAGCACGGAAACACCACTTTTGAACCTCACTCTTCGAGCGAGGTTTTTCAAAAGTGGTGTCTTCCACTTTTGGCAGTGGATGTAAGGCGGCGTTTCCCTCCCGTCTTCCCCAATCGACTTACCTTCTCCTGCTGACGCATTGTGGAGGCCAGGGGACACGCCCCCCTGGCCTCTGTCTCCAAAGCTGTCGCTCTGGCCAGGGGGGCGTGTCCTCTGGCCTCCACAACACGACAGAACCCAGCAGGAGAAGGTAAGCCAGAGTGTAGCTGCCAGTGCTCTAAAGCATAGTGCTGAACATGGTGCCAGCATTCCAGCCCCCCCCCCAAACTGCCACTAGTGTAGTGGGGGGTGGGACGAGGCTGGGGACAAGCTGACAGCGGGCCACAGTCCAGACTTAAGATAGCCTTTTGGCTGGCATAAGTCCATTGCGGTCCACTGAGACATCTAGCAGCGGGGAAGCTGTTGCACTTTGCAAGCCTTCTCACTCTTTGAGAGTGGTAGGGCAGTGCTCCATTGGTAATGCGGTCCACCTCATGCAGCATGGATGGGCTGCTCAGCTGTTTATACTTTTCAATATAGAAAAGTACAATTGTGCTTAGGATAGTACTGTTTGCCCAGTAAATATTTCTCGCTTCGTATATTGCTCGTGGAGTTTTGAAATATTGAAAAATGAGATATGGCTTAATTAAATTAGCTGTAATTATCCACACATCACTTCCTCTCAAGTTATCCTGGAGCGACAGTTGACCATCAGCAAGAGGAGTAGTTTTCTAACAGCATTAGACTAATTACCACTTATATGCCTCCACTGCTGGTATGTTAACAGTGCACTTTCAATATGACTGAATAGTCTTACATCATTATACCTCAGGGAATGCAAGAATGATGTAAACTGTGACAATGGATTTGATTATATATTTCTGTGACAATGGATTTGATTATATATTTCTGTGTGCTTGGGGCCCATAGTGAACACCCAGTCAAGAAACACATGCATATAGACAAAGCTCAAAAGAAACATACAACAATGTTTGTTTATTGTAGCAATATAACACCCCATAGATGACATTGTAAGGGTCTTACAGTCAGCAAACAGGTACTGTTATGCTGGAGTGAGACAAGAATGATATAGGTTCACAAATGACAAGCTTGTTGATATCTTTGGTCATACTCTGGGGATCTACTGCCCCTTATAAAGAATTATTCCAGAATTCCTAATCCTACTGGGGGGGCTGAATCGTGTTGTGGAGGCACCAGTGCGTTTGCCTGTGGAGGAGGCAAAGGTGCCAGTGACTGGTTGCCCTTCAGCTCTGCAGTGGTGAAACCCAGACATCCAGGACACCACAGAGCTGCACTCGTGTCTGCCTGGACACTGATGTAAGTCGGCAGGCTGTGACATTTCTGGTAGTGGAGCTGACATTCCTTGGCTTCCACCTTGGGTGTGTGGGCAGTTGCACCACAGTTTGAAGCTTGGACATACACTACTCTTTTGGGTGGCATAACTCCCTTAAGCCCCATGGAGGGCTTTCCAGTGGTGTGTGTGTGTTGGGTTTTTCTGTCTCCCCATGCCACTGAAGAGCCCTCTGAAGGCAGTGGGGTGCTGCTGCAGAGGCGCAGTCCCAGCCTCCTCGGGCTGAGTTTTGGGCTGCCTGCGTCATACCACCATATGTGCGAACCTACATTACCATGATCTACCTATCATCCCTGTCCATGAACATGTGGATGTGAAGGCATCTGAATTCACTTCCCAACACCATCAACATATCCTGAAAGTCAGAGAATGTAAACCTTATAGATACATCTGCACTCAGAAGTCGTTTGAATAAATGTCACCACATATGTTCCCAGTTATCTCTTTCTTCTTTGTATTCAAGACTGAATATTTTACCTGGATTCCTTTAAGCGTCTACTTATTTGTTCTTCATTTACCTCCCTGTATAATACTGTGAAAAGTGAAGGGGACATAGCTCGTTGGTTGAATACATTTTCTGCAATACATTAGAAAATATCAGTTTCAAGCCCAAGCATTTCTACTTAGAGAAGCTCTGGTAGACACTACCAGTTTATGCCTAGTTTATAAGGTTAACACAGATGCTCTCCTTGATTCATTCCTACAGCTGGAGGGATAAATATTCTTGATACCCTGTCACTTAGTATTAGACTATAAGTCCTCTCTAGACTAATGTACCTTTTTGTAGGTAAATAGATTTTTGGCAACTGGGGGGGAGATAAGGCTTTTTTCTTTAGTGACTGTAGCTATTTCCAAGGTCTCTACCAGAGCTAGCATGTAGGCCATTTTTCTTTAGTGACTGTAGCTATTTCCAAGGTCTCTACCAGAGCTAGCATGTAGGCCATTTTACTGATTTTTATCTGTCATACTTCTACCAAGGAGCTCAGTGAAGTCTGTATGCTTTCCTCATCTTATTTTATCCTCACAAGTCTATGGTTCAGAGGCAGTAACTGGCCAAATGAGGTTCCTGGCAGAGTTGAGATCTGAATCCACATTTCCCTGATCATAGTCCAGTGCTTTAACTACTCCACAGCTTTAGCCCTTGACATGTTCTGTCAGTGTCAACCAAATCTAATGGCGCCTAATTCCAAATTTCCTGACTTTCTCAAATATTTTTCCTGAAGGTTGAGGCAGAAAAAAAGTCTTATGGGGGTCAATGCCAACAGCCTATAATTATTTTACCAATTTGTGCCAACAAACAGCTGAAAAGGTGAATGCGGCATGTTTTTCCTTTGTTCTTAAGACATATAGAATTATAAACAGATTTTATGTGAGGTAGCAAAGCACAGAGCCTCTACGCTTTTATGATTTTTCATCTGCACATTGACTACTCAGAATAGCATAATAATAATATAATAATAATAAAGTTATTATTATTGTAGATTTCACAGCTGCCAGATCTTTAGCTGGTTGTTGGCCTTCATTACAATTCGAGCCTCACTCAAAGGCCTAGGAAGTTGTAATGTATCGGTGTTGTATCCCTGCGGATCCCAGCAGGGCTGCCTTCTGAATTTGACCAATGTTAATTTTGTCAATTTGAAGATGTTCCAAGTGCTGCCCTAGTGTTTTTGGGATGGCGCCCAGCGTGCCGATTACCACTGGGACGACCTCAGCTGGTTTGTGCCATAGACGCTGAAGCTCGATTTTCAAATCGTGGTATCTAGTAACCTTCTCGTGTTCTTTTTCAATGACCCTGCTGTCACCGGGGACTGTTATGTCGATGATGCTCACTTTCTTGTCCTCGATCACGGTGATGTCTGGTGCAATGTGTTTCAACACTTTGTCCGTTTGGATTCGAAAGTCCCACAGGATCTTGACCTTCTCATTTTCCATTACTTTCTCTGGACAATGTTCCCACCAGTTCTTAGCTGTTCTTATGTTGTAATTCTTTCATAAATTCCAGTGGATCATCTTGGCCACTGAGTTGTGTCTCTGTTTGTACTCAGTCTGGGCAATCTTTTTGCAGCAGCTGAGGACATGATCTACAGTTTCATCAGCTTCTTTGCACAATCTGCATTTTGCATCATCTGAGGATTTTTCGATTTTGGCCTTGATCGAATTTGTTCTAAAGGCTTGCTCTTGGGCAGCTAAAATCAGGGATTCAGTTTCCTTTTTCAGAGTTCCAGTTGTTAACCACCGCCAGGTCTTTTCATTGTCCACCTTGTCATTGATTTTCTCCTATTATTATTATTATTATTATTATTATTATTATTATTATTATTATTATTATTATTATTATTATTATTATTATTATTATTATTATTATTATTATTATACACATAACAACACAGCACAAGTGTCTGAAATTCATCTCTGAATATCGAGTCCTTCCCAAGGACCTAGGATATTAGAGGTATTTGCGTAGAATATGTGCAGTTCCTAGAAGTGCTGCTTTCTGCAGCATGTGGACTGATGTTCTGTCCAAGTTTAGTCTTTCCAGATGTTTTTCAAGATTTCTTGGGATTCCTCCTAGAGTACCGACTACTAGTGGGATTACTGTTGTTCTTTTTTGCCACAATCATTCAACTTCAATTTCTAGGTCCTTGTATTTTGTGATCTTTTCCAGCTCTTCTTCCCTGGAGGTCTGGTGGCAGAGGCTTACTGCAAGTACAGCAGACAGTGGAAGAGGAGAAGCATGCATTGGCTGATTATGTGAAGGAAAGTCAAGAACAGGCATTGATTGAAGTGAAGAACAGACATTTGCTGAAGACCCAGAAAACCAAACAAGAATACAGGAAAAATGTGATTAAAATGAAGACTGAAAGCTAGCACAACAAAGCACTGCATGGCCAATTTCTGGAGAAAATCAAGGACAAGGTGGACAACGAAAAGACCTGGTTAACAACTGGTACTGTGAAAAAGGAAACTGAATCCCTGATTTTAGCTGCTCAAGCTAAAGATCTGGCAGCTGTGAAATCTACAACAACAACAACAACAACAACAATATCCAGTATTGGTCTGGGTTTTTCATGTAAATCTGGCCTACCTGCATCAAGTTCTTTCATGATGATGACATTTCATAGAAACAGCCTATTAACTTCTCTTCCCTTTTTATTTAATGTTCTTTGTGGGCCTTTCTGCTGAAATCTATCTTCTTGCTCACATCAGTGAGCAAACATCTTCCCAAAGTCAGCCAGATTAAAAATTTTAAAATTTGTTCTTGTGTTAATCTTTTGTGATTCTGTGGCTCAGAAATCTGAAGAAATTGTGTTCCTAATCAGCCCGCTCTCCTTACTGAAATCAGCACAGCCCCATCTTGAAAAATGCTTCCACCTACTAGTTTTCTCCACATCTACCAGGAAATGACCCTAAAGAACCTTTTTGAAAAAAAAAATGTAGTGAGCAGTCAGTTTGAATAATGCTTATACAAAGGTGTGAATCTGTTTTATTTGGGCTCCAAAGTTGACATAGAGAAAACCATGCTTCTGCATATCATTGTCTCAACTTGTCTGCTTCAAAATATTTGTTTTTCTCAGTTGCAGACTTTGCCAACTGGCTGGATGTTTTTTGCATCATCATAAATAGCATCCCTTGGAAGCTATTTATATAAATAGAAATTAATCCATCCCATCACTCATAGGGTATTGTAATACTTAGTGGCTTCAATATTTTCCTACATATGTCATGCGTATACAGTGTTATGATGTGAGCTATTAAACTGCAGGATACTTCTGGATATATTTTTGCATAATTGGAACTGAAGTCTATTCACTGTTTTTGGCAACTGTGCATGTATGTGCAGGCTGTTGTGGATTTTGGGGGCTTTGCGGTCAAGCTCTTAGCGCCTAACATTTGCCCGCATCTACTGCTGACATCTTTAAAGGCGTGTCATGATAAGATCTGTTCCTCTCTGTGGCACAGTGTGTCATGGGAAGAAACACATTTTACTGTGACATGCCTTCAAAAATGCTAGCCATAGGTGCAGGGAAATGTTAGAACCTAAAACTACCAGACCATAGCTTCACCCTAGGCCTATAGCCAAATATATATATTGGCCGGGGTGTGTGTGTGTGTGTGTGTGAGTATATTGGGGGACATCTATCACTATTTCCTATATCTATAGACTCATTTTCTACTTGAGATTCAATGTGGATTACATAGTATAAAGCAATGTAACCAAATAGCATGAGAGATCTCTAAAACAATACAACAGGACTAGGATTACAAAAATTTAAAAAGTGCAAAAAAGTATCAGACATGCTATCTCAAGTAATGCAGACAATGGAACCACAAAAATGAAAACAATGCTGTCAGATCACATCAGGCATAGACTTCAGTCCTGTTCTCTACTAGCTCTTGCAAACAACTGTTTTACATAGTTTGCTGAATTAAAGAAGTGTGGATGCCTTTCAGGCTCCTGAAACTGTAAACACAACCTTCTTTTCTGCATAAGTTTTCTGCAAAGAAAACAGAAAGCTCTGTCACTCAAAACACTGTTTGCAAACCAAGAGTGCCTATCATACCTTCTGTAGATAACTGTTGAGTGTTCTTTTTGTTCGTTTTGGGGTAAACAAGCTGAGGTGATTTTCTGTACCTAAGTTGGGGAACAAATTCATTTAGTTCTCTAAAAACACTTAGACTCTGCTGCAGTTCTATCCTTGAAATTTAGCTGTTGTTGGGTTATAGTTAGGAACCTGTCCATTTTCTTACAGGAGTCAGTTATTATTTATTATTTATTTATTATTTATTTATTTATTTATTATTTGTATTTATTATTTACAGGAATAGGCTTGATAAAGCCTGGGTAAAATAACAACTAATCCAGAAGCAGTTCAGTTCAGTTCAGTAACCTTTATTAGGCATTTTCAAAAGAAGAAAAGACAAAGTGTCAAAACGTAATACAAGGCTAGGCTTAGCAAAACCTGAGGTATTTTTCTAACCCCACAAGACCTTCAAAAGAAATTTAGCTACAACTTCGGATAACTCGGCTTCTGTACTGTTAAAGCAAATTAATCGTTTTAACGTTGTCTGATAATGATATTTAAAATTTGATTCTGTGCCAAATAATAATAAACCAATATGGTTTAGTGTACTGGTATAATATATATAAATATGTATATAATCCAGAAGCATTATTGCCTACTGTGGATTTTCTTTGTAAAGGTAGTTGGCCTAATACACATTTTTTTCTTGTATATATTTAATTATTATGAAGGTATTTGAGTAAGCCTGATATTTTGTACTGTATACCAGTGAGTAAAAAGAAGAAGTTTTGAAATTTATTTTTGGAATCTGTAGGGTGTTTTCATCCTTTAGGTGCAGAGTGGTGTGGTTATTAGCTTTCATGAGAACAATAGCCAAGTGTCTTCATGAAAACATGTTCTCTCAATTATTGTTTGTTATTAGGAGATGCTGGCCAGTGTCTTTAGGCTTGATGAAAGACACATTTGGCAGCTGAGTGAAACTTTCCCTGGGAAAACTGCTGATGGTTTTCTATAACAAAGAAAAGGTATTTATTATGGGCTGTTTGTAATTCTGTTTATGGGGGAAAACCTTATAGAAAAGACCTGTCATCAATATTGATGAGATTGTTATAATGTAATAGAAGCTGTTTAACATGAGCTGTATAGCAGTGTATACCATTAAAAGTGTGGATGGGGGAGGTGGGATTAGTGTCAGTCCTCCTTAGCCGTTTGGTGTCTGTTTGAACTCCATTTCTCGCTGATCTTATCCTGTGGGACCACACCTATCCTTAATAGAGGTGTGTTATAGCCCTTATAAGTGCCACTAAGGATTATGGGAGTAGTCTGACCACTAACATTGGGGTCACACCATTTTCAATTTGGCTTCCGCACACTCCTTGGATTTCATAGAAACAGTATCCACAGAGGTATTAATAATTTTTGTTTGTTTGTTTAGATTTATAAGATACCCTCCCTCAAAGGATTTATAAGATGCCCTCCGACAAAGAATCAGACACTCTATTCTGTGTTAGGTCTCCCATTATAGTAACTTACTTCTGTGTAATATGTAAGAAACAGGAACTGTACATTGTGTTAATCTAGTGATAAAGATAAAGGGTACACATCTCACAATATCAAACTCTTCTATATGCAGTATCAAGCTAAACTGCCTGAGAACTTTGAAAGTAATCCTTAATCAGCAAGCATGTTACCTAAAGAACCAGAGAGAGAAACAAGGACTCTCTCTCTCTCTCTCTCTCTCTCTCTCTCTCTCTCTCTCTTTAGACGGAACCAATCATGTTACAAGACTGGCACTATTGTAAGTCTTGATTCAAATTTACCCAGTAATATTTAGAACATCCATCGCTCCCTTTGCCAATAATCTGCTTTTCACAAATATATTCATATGCCAGTGTTTATTGTATTGTGATTCAGAAAAAGAACAAATTGCCCAGTCTAAAATTGCTTGTCATGTCAGTGACACCATAGGGTTTCTTTAACCTTGCATATACTCTGAATCAGGGCAGTAACAACGATGGTAGCAGAAATGTTTCAGTGGAGGCATTTTTCTCTGAGGCTCTGCAGGTGTGTGCAATGAAAAAGGAAAAGATGAAAAGCTAGGAGGTGGACTTTTCTGTGCAACTCTGTTGTCATAGTGTTAGTTTTTTGCAATCAAGTCACAGTTGACCAATGGTAATCCCATTGGGGTTTCAAGGTAAGAGATTTTCAGAGGTGGCTTGCCATTCCCTGTCTCCATGTTACATCCCCTAGTATTCCCTAGTGGTCTCCCATCCAAATACAAGGCAGGGCTGACCCTGCTTAGCTTCTGTGATCCAACAAGATCAGGCTAGCCTGCACTATCCAGGTCAGGGCAGCCATAGTGGTAATCGAGCATAATTCGAGGACCAAAATCCTAGCATACAGAGAGGTAAAGGAAGAGAACGAAACAGTTCAATTAGCTATATTTCTTTATGTATAATATTACCACAAAAAGATAAGTAGAAGAGATTCCACAGTTTAATTAAAACAATTTACTTAGCGAATTTTACTAGGCTTCTTGACAGACATGCAGTGTGATCCTCTGCATTTTTTCCCCAGAAGTGAGTCTCATGGGATCTAGTGGGACTTGCTTCCTAGAAAGTGTTTGGGATTGGAGCCTAAAGGTCTGAAGTCTTAATAATCATAAGAACATAAGAACATAAGAACAAGCCAGCTGGATCAGACCAAAGTCCATCTAGTCCAGCTCTCTGCTACTCGCAGTGGCCTACCAGGTGCCTTTGGGAGCTCACATGTAGGATGTGAACGCAATGGCCTTCTGCGGCTGTTGCTCCCGATCACCTGGTCTGTTAAGGCATTTGCAATCTCAGATCAAAGAGGATCAAGATTGGTAGCCATAAATCAACTTCTCCTCCATAAATCTGTCCAAGCCCCTTTTAAAGCTATCCAGGTGAGTGGCCATCACCACCTCCTGTGGCAGCATATTCCAAACACCAATCACACGTTGCGTGAAGAAGTGTTTCCTTTTATTAATCCTAATTCTTCCCCCCAGCATTTTCAATGAATGTCCCCTGGTTCTAGTATTGTGAGAAAGAGAGAAAAATGTCTCTCTGTCAACATTTTCTACCCCATGCATAATTTTGTAGACTTCAATCATATCCCCCCTCAGCCGCCTCCTCTCCAAACTAAAGAGTCCCAAACGCTGCAGCCTCTCCTCATAGGGAAGATGCTCCAGTCCCTCAATCATCCTTGTTGCCCTTCTCTGCACTTTTTCTATCTCCTCAATATCCTTTTTGAGATGCGGCGACCAGAACTGGACACAGTACTCCAAGTGCGGTCACACCACTGCTTTATATAAGGGCATGACAATTTTGCAGTTTTATTATCAATTCCTTTTCTAATGATCCCCAGCATAGAGTTTGCCTTTTTCACAGCTGCCATGCATTGAGTTGACATTCCCATGGAACTATCAACTAAGACGCCTAAATCCCTTTCCTGGTCTGTGACTGATAGCACTGACCCCTGTAGCGTGTATGTGAAGTTTGGATTTTTTGCCCCTATGTGCATCACTTTACATTTTGCTACATTGAACTGCATTTGCCATTTCTGAGCCCACTCATCTATTTTATCAAGGTCAGCGGAGCTCTTCGCAATCCTTTGTGGTTCTCACCACCCTACATAATTTGGTATCATCTGCAAACTTGGCCACCACGCTACCCACCCCTACTTCCAGGTCATTTATGAATAGGTTAAAGAGCACTGGTCCCAAAACGGATCCTTGGGGGACACCACTCCCTACATCTCTCCATTGTGAGAACTTCCCATTTACACCCACTCTTTGTTTCCTGTTTCTCAACCAGTTTTTAATCCATAGGAGGACTTCCCCTCTTATTCCTTCATTGCTGAGTTTTCTCAACAGTCTCTGGTGAGGAACTTTGTCAAAAGCCTTTTGGAAATCCAAGTAGACAATGTCCACCGGTTCACCCCTGTCCACATGCCTGTTTACACCTTCAAAGAACTCTAGTAAGTTTGTAAGACAGGATTTGCCTCTGCAAAAGCCATGCTGACTCTTTCTCAGCAGGTCTTGCTTTTCTACATGTTTTATAATTTTATCTTTAAGGATAGATTCTACTAATTTACCAGGAACAGATGTCAAACTGACTGGCCTGTAATTTCCCGGGTCCCCCCTAGATCCTTTCTTAAAGATTGGTGTGACATTGGCCATCTTCCAGTCTTCAGGGATGGAGCCTGATTTCAGGGATAAGTTGCATATTAAAGTGAGAAGATCAGCAATTTCATGCTTGAGCTCTTTAAGAACTCTTGGGTGAATGCAATCTGGGCCAGGGGATTTGGTAGCATTTAGTTTATCAATGGCTGCCAGAACTTCTTCCTTGTCTACCACTATCTTCGCTAGTTCCTCCGATTCGCCTCCTAAGAAGCTTGGTTCAGGTGCAGGAATGTTCCTCACCTCCTCTTGGGTGAAGACAGATGCAAAGAATTCATTCAGCTTCTCTGCAATCTCCCTGCCATCTTTTAGCACACCCTTTGTTCCTTTGTCATCTAATCTTGGGCCTACCGCTTCCCTTGCTGGCTTCCTGCTTTTTTATGTACTTGAAGAACTGTTTGTTGCTGGTCTTGATGTTCATAGCCATGCGTTCCTCATAATCCTTTTTTGCCTCCCTTACAGCTAACTTGCTTCTCTTTTGCCACCATTTGTGTTCCCTCTCGTATTCTTCATCAGCCAAACTGGACTTCCATTTTCTAAAAGACATTTTCTTTTTTCTGATAATTTCCTCAACCTCTCTTGTTAACCATGGTGGCTTTCTTTTGGACTGGGTGCTGCCTTTACTAACCTGTGGAACACATTCCAGCTGAGCTTTTATTACTGTGTTTTTAAATAACCTCCAAGCATCCTGGACAGTTTTGACTCTCTTGATTTTCCCTTTCAGCTTCCTGCGCACTATCCCCCTCATCTTTGAGAAATTTCCCTTTCTGAAGGCGAATGTAACTACATTAGTAGTTGCCACTTGTTCGCATGCTGAGATACTGAATCTGACAGCATTGTGGTCGCTGTTCCCTATCGGCTCAACAACACTGACTTCCTGCACCAGGTCCTGGGTCCCACATAGAATTAGATCTAGGATCACCTCTATTTATAATCTCTAGTTTTTCCACCTTCCAAATTTCTGTTCTGTCATGTTACCTGATGCCAACACTGCTGTTTATCAAAGTGAAACATATGTTCCTTTCCTAACCTTTATAAATCTATTTAACAGCAGCTGAGATTACGTTGAAAATTCAATTAGCCACTATGACGCAGCTACACCAACAGTTTTTTTCAGTGTTTCAATTCCATAGTTTTCAGCAAACTTCTTGTATCCTCTCTAACACACTACATGTCTACATGTTTGTCTGAATGCCTTCTGTATGTGGGAGATGTAGAACCATAGGGTTATCAACTCCGGGTGGGAAATTCCTGTAGATTTGGGGTTGGAGCTTGGAGAAGGGTTGGCGCCTAGGGAGGGACCTCAGTGTGTTCTAATGTCATAGACTCCGCCCTCCAAGGCTGCCATTTTCTCCAAAGGGGCTGATCTCGGTCGTGTGATGATTAGTTCTGACAAAAGATCCTGGCATTCTGAAAAGTTCTCTCCTAATAACAGAAAATACCTTTACATGTTTTTTGTTTCCCCCAAATGGCAGTTTTCTAAACTTTTGGCAAATGCTTGGTGCTATTAGAGTCTTCAGTTTCCCCAAATTGTATTTTGGTTTTACACACCAGCTAGCATAACAGTATCAGCTCTGAAAGGACTGTGGTTTCTCTCCTTTCTAACTGAGCATTGCTGAATTTTATTTAAATTTTATATACACTGTTACAGCTGGCGAGGATGTGCTCATCCCTTTTACTTGAAGCTAATTTCTTCAGAACAGCTTCACTTCTCACGTAGAAGATTTGGATTGGATCCATCTAGCTACTTAGCTCAATCTCGCACAGTTTCCCTCGTTACTACAGTCTCATCCCACGTTGCTTTTGTCCATTTAGTTCCTGTGATCTCCTGATCTCACTTCTGCTTACACATTATGATTCCTGAATGCAAATTACTGTGCATTGTAGCAAGTAAATATTTAGCTCATGAATATTTTTGTCTGAGAAAAACTTCTTATGGTTTTATCAACCCTCTTCCCTATGTATATTAGTGTCTCCGAATCTAGAGATAAATTCAGTAAGCATATAAAGAGGGTATAAAGAGGATAAAACATATTCCAGGTCATCCGGCTCACACTACCACAACAAACCTGTGTTTCTATTCGCACAATAAACATTCTAAAGCATAATGCTTTAGGATAAATACACTCTGGGGCTCAGCTGGTTTTCAGACAAAACACCCTCCTTTGCAGGTGTGTCAGCATTACTTTTGACTTGACTTTTCTTTGAGCAAATACATTTGGAGCGCATGCTAGCTTATTAGTCTCCCATCAAAAGAGTGCCTCTTGGCAGGTACATAAATATTGTGTGAAATTTATTGCACGAGGAAGCAAAAACCTAGAAATGCTTTCTTGGCTTTTAAACTCTAAACAGTTTAAGGTTTTGAAAATATATTACTCTTGTAAATTAAAAAAAATCACAAGTGGAAAATCTGATTAGGGTGACATTATTTGTTTAATAAGGTAAATGAAATGGCAATTAACTGCATGTGTCCCTAATAATTAGCTATGGGCAGAACGTTTACCGGTAATTCTAAATTCCAAACATTTCCCGATACTTTCTGCTCTTAGATGTGCAAATTAAAAATTTCCAAAAATGACTTTAAATTTTAAATTACCCAGCAGTGGTGTAGTAGCTAAGAGGAGGTACTCTAATCTGAAGGAACCGGGTTTGATTCCCTGCTCTGCCACTTGAGCTGTGGAGGCTTCTCTGGGGAATTCAGATTAGCCTGTACACTCCCACACACGCCAGCTGGATGACCTTGGGCTAGTCACAGTTCTACAGAGCTCTCTCAGCCCCATCTACCTCACAGGGTGTTTGTTGTGAGGCGGGAAAGGAGTTTGTAAGCCCCTTTGAGCCTCCTACAGGAGAGAAAGGGGGGATATAAATCCAACTCTTCTTCTTCTTCTTCTTCTTCTTCTTCTTCTTCTTCTTCTTCTTCTTCTTCTTCTTCTTCTTCTTCTTCTTCTTCTTCTTCTTCTTCTTCTTCTTCTTCTTCTTCTTCTTCTTCTTCTTCTTCTTCTTCTTCTTCTTCTTCTTCTTCTTCTTCTTCTTCTTCTTCTTCTTCTTCTTCTTCTTCTTCTTCTTCTTCTTCTTCTTCTTCTTCTTCAGAATAGAAAAGTATTGTTCTCAGCCATTCAGAATAACCATTTTAAAAAACTGTTAAAATGGCAACCATTAAATAGAATCTACTTCCCAATGGCAGGATTAAATCAGTGAAATGTCACCCAGCAGTGTTGTCAGCAGAGGAAACATCCCTGGGAAACCTCTGCAAATGGTGGGCTGCACGGAGAATCGCAAGCAGAGCAACAAATGAAAGTGAGAACTTTACAGTCAGGCAGCAGGTGGGGAAAAAGAACTGATTTCATCTGAAACGTTTTATTTTCCGCATTGTGTGGGAGAAAAAGCCAAAACAGTTCTTTTTAAGACAAATGTTTGCAACATGTTTTCAAAGTTCTGTGCAGAAGAAGCCACTGTTGCTTACATTATTCTTCTCCCCCCCATTTTATTTTCACAAAAACCCAGTGGGGTTGGTTATGTTGGGAATGTGTAATTAGGCTAAAGTTACCCAGCGAGCTTCAAGGACAGAGTGATGATTTGAACTTGAGTCTCCCAGATGCTAAAAAGAAATACTTCCTTTTATCTGTTTTAAATCATCTATTTTGAATTTCTTGTCTTCAGCAGATGACCCTGAATTCTAGTATCATGAGAGGGGAAGAATAGCTTTTTGCTGATCACTGTCTCCATACTATGCATAATTTTATAGACCTCTATCTTGTCTTTCCTTACCTACCATTTTTTTCTAAGCTAAACAGCCTTAAGTGTTTCAACCACTCCTCATGAAGTAGCAGTTCTTCTTCCAAGCTGCTGAAGCAGCACTAGAAGCACTACTGGGGCCAATGGAAAAAGGACAGGTCACAGACATAGCTAATGCCCATCATCATCATCATCATCATCATCATCATCATCATCATCATCATCATCACCACCACCACCACCACCACCACCACCACCACCAACCCAAACCTCCTCTGCCACCATCCGCCACCGTCTGAAGTAAGGGACGTGACTTGTTTGCCAGAGTGTTTAGCCCAGTACCACTCATCAGTCTGCTTTGGTATGCCAGCATACCAACAAGATCACAGGTAAACACTGCATTTTTTCCAGGACTTGGGCCAAACAGCTTGCCTGCCCCCATCCTAAATTCTCTGGAAGCACGGATAGACAGCATCAGCTTCCCTCACCAAAGTTACGTTAATGTATAGAAACAAAGCACTGACTTGCACAAGATGATGTTTCATTGGTTATAGTCCTGCACTGGCTTGCTGATGAGTAATGAAAAGTGATTGTTTCAAGAATATATGCAAAAGCAGGAACTGCATGGTTACAGGCTATTCTATCTCAAGACATTGTACAGGGCACTTCTGTCAGCTATCTAATTCCCCCCTATTGTGTTAGAGTTTCACGTCCATTTCAATATTCCGTTTGCATACAAGAACTGACACAAATAGGACCACTAGCGTAGAAGAGGGAAAAATCATTTGAGAAATGCTTCAAACCAGAAGATAAAGTCATGTATGGGGTTATTAAAGATTACTGAAATAATTGCCATGAGCTGCCTTTGATGCTCTAAACTGTTACATACGTGCTAACTGTTGTTATTATCTGGCTTGTTTTATTAAGAAGTTAGAGAACTCTTTATATTAAATTGACTATCTATCTAATCCCCACAGATACCCCCTAATTCCCAAAGATACCTAAATCTGCAGATAAGAAGCACGCTCACCCCAACAGGTTTTTCTGCAAACTCCCTAAGTCTGCAGAAAACTCTGATTTTTTTTTGTAAAAAAGCCCTAGGAGGTTAAATTCTCCTGATTTTTTTAAAAAAAGAATTGTCTTCACTTACACTTACCATTTGCTCTGTCAGTAGCAGAGGTCCTCCAAATCCAACAGTATAGCCTTGGCTGGGGGAGGCCAGATGCCATAGTGATCCCAGCAATATCAACATTTGGAGGAGGTTGGCAAGCCCAGTAGCATGGTGATAGAGCCTGTGAGTCATTGGTGGGCCCACCTGCACCCCCTTTGCTGTGGGTTTTGCAGACCTCCCCCTTGGTGAGCTGTGGTGAGGTCTTGAGATGTGAGAGGAATGATGGGATTCCCCACCCCCATGCACAAGTTGCATGAGCCACTGAGAGGAGGAGAGAGAGAAAGGGGGGAAAAGGTGGCTCCCAGCAGGAGCCTCAACGGGCCTGCCTAAAGCAGTCCAGGTGAATCACTAAGAGATGGGGAGGGGGTGCCATTATATCAGCAAAGCCTCTGTCAGACCCACCTGGCTGAAGCTAGGCTGAAAGGTGAGCAGGGTGGGAGGGGGAAGGAGGAGGAGGAGGAGTTTGGATTTATATCCCCCTTTCTCTCCTGCAGAAGACTCAAAGGGGCTTACAATCTCCTTGCCCTTCCCCCCTCACAACAAACACCCTGTGAGGTAGGTGGGGCTGAGAGAGCTCCGTAGAACTGTGACTAGCCCAAGGTCACCCAGCTGGCATGTGTGGGAGTGTAGAGGCTAATCTGAATTCCCCAGATAAGCCTCCACAGCTCAGGCGGCAGAGCTGGGAATCAAACCCGGTTCCTCCAGATTAGATACACGAGCTCTTAACCTCCTACGCCACTGCTGCTCCTTGAGATTTCTCCCCCCCCACACAAGTTTCATGGGCCCATACTTGTTTATAAGGCTAGTGTTATGTCATAGTGCCAGGCCACACCATTCTTGGCCTGGCATCTTGCACAGCCTGGCATCTTGCACGTCCGCATCAGGGCCACAGCTGGCCGAGCCATTATCATCACTCAAGGCTATGGAGCCTCCCTTGCTTGCATGTAACTAGTCAATAGAGCTTAACCATTCTCTCTTATCTGCCTTCCTCCAGAGGAGGGAACCATCTGTCCTAAAACAATGCTCTGTTCACACAAGTATTTATTATGCTGATATCATGGGAATGTGAGGGAGGGGGGATCAGAGGATGAGCTATGTTGTAACTTACAGGTATATACCAGAGGTCAGAGAGTCAAACTTTAGTTTTGGCTACCTGAACCTTGGGCCAGAGACGTAGCAAGGGGGGAAAGCACCCAGTTCAATGGTGCATTCTCTGCCCCGCCCTAGAATGCCCTTGCCACACCCCCACAGGGGCACACATCCGGTGCATCGCACACCTTCCCGTCCCCTTGGAGATACGCCTCTGCCTTGGGCTGACACAGTTCCAATAAAGCTGTTGAAACGTTCCTGAGTCTTTGCTTGCTGACTGGAGTACCAGACCCTTACACATAGCAAACTGACTCAAAAACAAATGGTTGGATCTAGTCAGGTTTTTTTTCACTCTATCTGCCTTAATTCTCCTTCTTACCCCATCCCACATGTTTTTTGCCCCATGAAGTCCCCGTTGTGCTAACATGGTCTTTTTATAGTCATATTTTATTACAGTAGAAAAGCTGTTTGGATTCAACCCAGTGCAAGCAGCAAGAACTGTATGGATGCAATAGATAGGGAAAGGGTGGTCAGTATTCTTGGACTTGCACCAGTAATGAAGTTGGAAAGCTTGATCATTGATTGGAGTAAATTTCAGTTAGAATATTCTAGAATATAGTAAGTGTATTGTCAGAACCAGTGCCTCTCACTTTGTCATCTATATATACCTGATAGTCATTAATGGATGCAATTAATGGATGCAATTAATGGAGGCAATATCAGCAAATCCACAAAATGGGGATGTGATAAAATGGTGCTGAGGGAAAAGTTCAGGGATGCCACAGAGGCATGGAAAACACAATGGAAAAGATACATTTTAAATATGCCCACACATCAAGGGAAGACATTTCAAAAAATGAAAGAATAATTGTAAAAGGGTTTTCAGATAAAATGTTTTCAGGCTGGAAAGAAAACATTTTAAGAAAAAAAGGGGGGGAAAACAATGTGGAACTCCACAGAGAAAACACTTTATTTCCTGTCTCAAAACATTTTAAAAGGTTTGTATGGAAAGGGCCATTCTTTACTTAACTTCAGTCTAGTGAGTCACTTAACTTCAGTCTAGTGAGTCAAGAACTGTCAAGGGTTCCTGTACCTCATGGCCATTTTGTAGAGATGGCTTTAGGGTGCTCCATGGCAACCACTACAGGATTTACAATAGCTGAGCAATATTTTCTTGTTTTTGCAGCCTTTTTGTTCTTAAGCTCAGCAAACTGGCACATGAATGCCATTTTGAGTGATTTAAAAGTATCTGTATATGGGGACATAGCACATGCATTGATTCTTCTGTATTTCACACAATAACATTACATGTGTCCATTTATGTGAAGGAGACCCTATCCTGAGCCAGAAGCTCACTTTCCCCACTGTTGAATACATTTCCTTTTCATTCCCTTTCTCTCTACAGAAAGACTCTGACTGTCCCTATGTTTGTTTAAATTTGAAATATACTTTCAGTCCTGAGGCAGTTACTGTGAAGGAGTCAAAGAGCATTTGTCGAACTGAGGAAAAATACCTTGGAGACAAGCTGTCCATAAAACTGCTCTCTGTTGACATTACATCATATGCCAAAAAGAAAGGGATTTGATGTCACATTATTATTGTGTGCCCTTGCATTGCCACCAGCACATTTAACATGACTAAATGTCACCATAATGTACTTCCCTGAAGTGAGACTCTCAGCCTTCATAGAAATCCTTTTCTTATCTAGTAGTTTTCCACGTCAAGGCTTATAGTGACATGCATTATTTGAGAAAAAGATTGAGAGAATTGGAGCTCCCAAGGGGGAAATTGTCAGCAGCAGTTTCTATGGCCAGAATCTCCAGTGCAGATTTCATTAGATACAGTCTGAAAGACTCAGTGGATGCCACAGAGGAAATCCCATCTCTGGAAGATGGTTATAGACTGCCCTTGCTTTCCTTGCCCAACTAATCTCCAGAAAAGTTGGGTAGAAGTTGCTGACCCAGTGTGCCAATGGATGTTCTCACAATGGACAGGCAAAGGTGTGAGAGAAATTATCGCCATGGCTGGGAATATAGTGTTCCATCTGATGGAACTACTACTGCATTGTTGTAGCTTCTGGGCCATTTATCCTCAACATTTAATTCTATCAGTTTAACAGACTTTGACCAAAAAAACCCCACAGAGTTCTTCAATTAACTGCATGTCAGTTTTCTTGCTGGCTTCTGATCCTGTCCTTTCTCATGTTTTGCCATTTTCCCAGTTGCTTGAACTGTTCAATTGCATTGCTCAACCAGTATAGTAAGGGGGAACTAAGGGGACAAAATTCAGGGGCCCAAGTCAGCTTGTGGGCCCTGAAGCCAGATCATTCTGCATCCAGTTGAATGTCTTCCCAGTGACTTTTCTTTTGATGCAGTTCTGAGTGCAGCCACTAGGGGTGCCGGAAAATCTGACTACTGTAAAAGGCATTCCATCAACTACTAACTAGATCCACCTTTCTGCCAGACTGAAGTAAAGCAGTAGTTAGTGTATTGTAGCAGGATTAAAAACTGTTTTCTCCTCTTGTTTACTCAGTTTCTCTCCCTCTTTTCCACTCTTTTTTCATACATTTTCTCTCCCTCCATCAAATTTTTCTGTATGCCCCCCCTATATTTTCAAGTCATGATCTTGTCATCAGAATGTACTTAATAGTAGTATAATAGCAAATCTTTATTATGAAAGGGGCGGGGGTAATATTGCCCTGTGATCTAATAAAGTAGTAAAAGCATGCTTCCCCCCTCTTCTATCCTTTACATGCATAGTAACGGAACAATAATTTTTTTAGCAGTTATACATTTGGAACAGAAGTTGGAGTTCCCAGTTCCAGCACTGTTGTTATCATTATTATTGTGTTGGTGGAAGGTTCAATATCCCCTTGTAAAGGCTGCTTTGCTGTATGACAAATGACAAAATTGTATCCATTATGGTATATCCTAGCTCAACAATCTTACCACAGAAACACTAGCTCTAAATATAAGGCTGATGTCCTTAAAGTTTCTTACAGTGCAATTATTTTCCAATTTACTGGTTGACATTGGATTAGATTTCAAATGTTGTATGTGCCAAATGTCCTACAGACCAGATGACATAGCTGTCCAATGTAACCTTATCTTACTGAACAGTTTTGGTGGTTCACAAATGTAAAATCGCTATCTGATTAGTAGAAAAAAAAGTTTTCATGTTGTAACCTGGTAGTTCACTGTGAAACCTGTAAACAGAAGTCAGGAATAAGCAGAAATATGCAAGCTTGACAAGGCAGCATCTGAGAGGAGTTCAGTTTGCAGCTGAGATAGGCAAATGGGGACGATGACAGGACTAGATATTAATGTGAATCACCCATCTGCATCTTAATCTGTAAAATCCTGTATACTTCCTTGGGAAATAATATCATATTATGCTGGCAACTTGTTTTAATTCTTAAAAAAGATAAATACTACCTAAAGTGGGGGGAGTGAAGCATTCTGCACATGCTCGACATTCTTTAATGTATACACTGTGGTAATTATGGCACTTGCTCTTAGTTCATTTCCTCCCCTTTTACCTACCTAAGAGGAGAATGGCCTTGTTGTTTTCTATCTGGTTAGACCTTCTTCAATAATAAAGGGGGTCTCATAGCTCATACACGTGCAGCTATAAAAAGGATGGTGAACTTGAAACTAAGGTAAAGAGGGAGAACAAGTGAGTTCTTATTAAATATTTCAAAGGAAACTATCTTTGGCAGTCTATATATAGACCTTCAGTTTCGTTAAAAGGATTTTTTGTTGTGTTCTTGTTTGGCCTTTCGCTTGTATTATTGTGTGAGACATAATTGGCTCATCCTCTTGCTGCTCAAGGCTGGAGCAATGCAAGTCAATGTCCTGCACTGCCTTATCACTGCCTTATCAGACTGACCAACTGACTCAGGCACAACAGAATATCTGGTCACTGAGAAACCAGAGGACTTGTAGGAAGGGATGTGGCTCAATGTTTTGAAAGCTGGCGTTCCCTAGTCCAGTCTCTGGCATCTCCAGGAAATCCCTTTGACCGCCTGTGATCTGGAGAGCTGTTGCCAATCAGAGTAGATAGCTCTGAACAATGGACTGACTTATTATAAGTGAGTTGAAGAAAAAAATTCATTCTCTCCCACCCCACAAAAAAGTTTATCTGGCCAGAACCTTGTCATCTCTTTAGTGCTAGTAGGAAAAGTGCATCATTGTGTCTTAACTTTCTGGCATTGTGAAGAAAAGGCAATTCAAGTATTAAGCATTACTAGAGGCATTACTAAAGTCCATATTTGCTAATGTGCCGTGACATCAGATTAACTACATTATGATACCATGAGAGCAAAACTGTCCACCTTTTTCAATACTTTAATTTTAACACTGTTAGATGCTTAGTAATAAAGCCAAATGTTATTTAATGAAGGAATCAAGAGAATACTGAAACTCCCTGTGGGGGAATTTTAAAAAGCTATTTGGCGTGGGAGTGCATTCATGAGTCTAACATCGATATCCTACACATACATGCAACAGAAAAGGAAGTAAGCTTCATAAAAAATCTCCATATCCACTGCTTTGTACTTTCACTTGGTTACTTTCACTCTAACCCTTTCAGATCATGTTTTAGTTACAGGAGATTTTAAATAAGCCTTTAGAAAAAGATTCACACATTGAGAAACTCCATATAATTAAACCAATATCACAGCCTAGAATTTGTCTAAGGTTATAGGGTTGGAAACTCCACTTTCCGCTCTCGCTCAGCCATTGTTGTTCCTTGGAAATTTCATTCCCAGGGTCAAGGGACTTGCATGTACTGCTAGCTGAAATGAGAAGACAGAAACACCAGAACTGAGAAGAAGGATGGAACCAAATCACTCCTTGATTTCTCTTGCACAAGAGGCAAGATGGATGATTTTGTGCAAGAGGCAAGAAAGAAGATATTCCCTTTTCTTTCACCACTACAGCCAGCTGACTGCAACTATGAGTATTAATATATGCGACTCCCTTGACCCTGGACTGTCAATGCTTTCTGTCTTCATGATATTCAAGCCATACATATCAGAATCAGAAACCTTTAATGGTGTATTACAAATTAACAGAAAAACTTGTCTGGTTAGACTTTTTTGCTTAAAAACAACATTGGAATTTAAAATTAGACAGGCAGTCTTGTATTACATTGTTCAGAAGGCATCATTTTACTTATCCTCTTTTAAGTTCAAGATGTTCTATGTGGGATGTTTCCATCAGAACTGTGGCCAAAAAGAGCACCACCGAAGCTATTATCATTTCATTCTTGACAGCCAAAACAGTTTGGATGAGAGATCCATCTGAACTTTCCTTTCCTTTGGCAATTAGAGGCACAATTAAATGAGAATGAATGTCATCATGCAGTAGACAGTTTAAGATGATGTGTAGAATCATATGTGGAGAATCAGTACCACAAAGGCATAGTCTCTCCTGAAATGGAATATGTCAGGACCTTCCTGTTGTTACTAAAGAGAGGGAGGTGTTTAATCTTGCCAGGGAGAAGTCTCTTCTTTGTAGGGGTGTGGCTAATGAAGACAGGTGGTTTGCAGGTGTGCCTAGGGCACCAGGTGAGCATATATTCAATGAGTGTGGCAGCAACATCTGTCTTTCATGGTCAAATAGCCTTTGTTTGATCACTTTTCCATCACTGGTTAACAGATTTCCCAGGGCTATTCCCAATCTGCCAATTTTGTTGTGGATTAATTCAGAACAACTGGTAAATTTAGTGTCTTCTAGAGCATTTGTGATCAGATTATCCCCATTAGACCTATAGTGGATTTTTAACCAGTATCTGATTGTTGAAATCCATGCTTCGGTCTCCAATAGTTGTTGGCTAGATTCCACACAGAGGACCATGTAACTAATGCCCACAATTTTCCTTAGAAAGCTGGCTTGAACTCGTTCAAGGATTGTTGTGTTTGCATCCAGACTGGTACGCCATATAGTAGCAGAACAGAGACTGGAATTTGAAAAGCCATGTCTATCTTGGCGTGTGTGCACAGGTCTTTTCTAGTCCCCCTTCCTGTTGCATTTTCTTTATTCCCAGCTGCTTTAAGGGCCAAACTACACAATTAACAAAGTGACCTACTTTCCAAGCAGCTGCTGCAGGGAACATAATGTGTATGGGGGTGCATTTCACTTGAGAAAATGGCAGGGGAGGAGAAAGGAGCCCTTCTCCTCCCCCGCTTTGAGTCAAACTTGATAATTGTAGGCTTTAGAAACTAGGCATTGAAAAAGTGAGAACTGGACCCAACTTGTTAAACATATCATGGATCCTGCAATCCTAGGGACACATCCCTGTGAGTGATAACAACACTTCCCAATAGAACTAGAATAGGCTTGTTCTGGAGTTATCTGCAAATGCAACAGCAAATGCAACCGTTCCATCCATACGCATGCAAATGTGTCTCACTGCCTTGTGAAGAAGCAGAATATATATCCTACCCCACAATCATTCCACACAGTATCATGGGGAGAAGCAGCGGTGGGATCCAACCAGTTCTCACCACTTCTCTAGAAGTGGTTACTATTTTTTTCTGAGTGCCGAGAAGGGGTTACTAAAGCAACCTCCCTGCCCAATAGGGACTGGAGGTGCGTGTGTGCGGCGGCACCACCGTTTGAATCCCACCACCATCGGAACCTGTTCTTAAAAATTTTGGATCCCACCACTGGGAAGAAGCACATTTTACTGTGACATGCCTTTGAAGTTGCCAGCCATAGATGAGGGCGAAACATTAGGAACAAAAACTTCCAGACCATGGCTAGAATCCACAACAGCCATTAGAACAGAGGTTCTCAACCTTCCTAATGCCGCGACCCTTTAATACAGTTCCTCATGTTGTGGTGACCCCAACCCCTAACATTTATCCATTTTACAGATGGAGAATATTGATGCAGAGAGTCTTAGGCGACCCCTGTGAAAGGGTTGTTCAACCCCCAAAGGGGTCACGACCCACATGTTGAGAACCACTGCATTAGAACGTTGTTTACTTTAGAACTCCATAACAATGGCCTCTACTAGTATTTCAGAACTAAGATAACAGTGTTGTTACTATTGATCGTTGAATCTAGATGGCTTGTACTGTCAGGACAGGTTGATACTATTGTTAAGCATTTGACAGATTATTATTTCTCATCACTATCTGTGCTGCTTTTTCTGCCTTACATTCCCAAGAAATTTTCTAAATTGCTTTACTTGGGTTGTGATAATGATAAGTGTCTGTAAACTGAGAGGTTTAAGGAAGGAAGAATCTACACAGATGTGTAGCGGATATCTAGGGCAGCCTGTCCTGGGTGCCGCCATTGCCATCACGTGTCGGGGGCAGGAGGGGGTGGACGGGCAGCTCATGCCCAGGCGCAGTTTCCCCTCCCTTCCTCACTGATCTACAAGAACTTGTGAGGGAAGGGGAAATCTCCTTCTTGATGCTGACCACTGCTTTCTTTCCTCATGCTCACCACTATACCATTGCCACTTTCTTCTGCCCAACTCTCCCATCTCAGTGTTCTCTCCTCGTGTTCTCTCCCCCCCCCCAGTGCTCCTGCTGCTACTACCACTGCTTTCTCCCCCATCCCTCTGTCCCTCCCTTCAGGTCCTGGTTGTATGAGATTACCAAGCAACCACAATGATGCTGGCAATGATATCTCCAGATCTCAGTTATTTTTTAAGTTGCAGCATGTGGGTAGGCAGACGTCTTGTTTTAATTTGAGGCAAGGGCATATCCCTATGTAAGGTTGTCCATCAATAGACATTAGCCAGACTCCAATATTGATAATAGTAGTATTTATTGAAGGTCTGTGCAAGGCAAGGCACATGAGAAAGCCAAAGGGAGATATAACTTGAGCAACTCTTCCAGCCCCCCCTTTGCAGCTGGTGTGAAAACCAAGGACAGTTAGAATGTTTACACCTAGCTAGGTGATTTACATTACCTGGTTGCCCAGCACTATGGGGTTGTGGAATATGGGGCCTGGATGAGCCTGGCAGAGTCTGAGAAGAAAGGTCAGATACAAATTAGAGTCATACATGATGTAATTTCTGACATGATCAGGCTTTGGGGTCCCAAGCTCCTGACAGGAGGCAGCATTAAACTGTCGCCAGAATTAGATGTTTAATAGCAGAAGCTGTTAAAGCACTTGGGTGAGAAGTTATTGACCAGGACTCTTACACCCTGCTGCTGTCCTTTGAATCAGTCTTGCATACTTGTTAAATTTATAGTAAGGGAAGTACTGGTTCTGTGGAAAATACTTTATTACATATGTATATGTTGGAAAAAGCAATGGGACCTAATTTGCATTGAATGTTTACTGTTTACGGAGGGAGGGGTTTGTTTGCTCAGAATGTTCACTCCAGAACTAGCAATTCCCCTCTGGCGCCATTGAACTGTTAGTGTTGTATTCTTCCCAGAAAAGATGTCAGCTTCCTCTCTGTGTATTGTTCTACTGTTGTGTTTCTATAATGTTATGAAGTAAAGTTGTTATTCTTCTTCAAAAGAAACACTATTTAATCCCTTTCTAACAATATAAAGGATTTGGGGCTTTTGGGTCCAATGCCAATAACAAAAAGGAAGGACTGGCTTAGCATTATGAATGGCCACATTAGATTCTTCTCCCTTATTAAACAGAATTCAAAATAGTAGTACACACTGTCAAAATTGTATCCATTATGATATATCCATTATGAGGATTGTATAACTTATCACTTTCAGAAGAGTGGCAAAACAGAACATTTTAAGAAGGTTTTGGCGGGAGTTGTCATGTGATTGCAGTTGGTCAAGAAAATGAAGTTTTCCAATGAGTCCTATTTATTGCTTAAGCCAGCCAAGTTTTAGTGCTCGACGGTTCTTAGTTTTAAAGGGTTTTGCTACATTCCTTTGATCCTGGTTTGTATGGGGGTACTTATATTTTTAATAAATACTTATATTTTAAATAGATAAATAAATACATAGATTATTTTTGTCTCTTCTGCCAAAGGGAGTGTTGACTCTCAAAGGCTGATATCTTGCAAATTTTGCTGCTCTTTCAGGTGTTACTGGACTTTAACATTGCTCTTGGTTTGGTCCCTGTGGTCCAAAAAGAGCCTGTGGTCCCATTTCACAGACACTATTACCCACCTCAACCTCTGTCACACATGTTCAGGGATGTAATAAGTCAGGCAGTCACCTATCTTGTCGCTTCTTGTTATTCAGAGAGCCTTTATCCTTTCACACACCATTCCCACACATTCAGCCTGGGCAGCCCAGTGCTATTATCAACCATCCCTCACTCAGACTCTTCACAGAGAGGCCAAGGACAGATTTGTGTGGCTTAGTCTCCAACTGACTTAATGGCCCTAATTGCCATCTCTGTTGGTCCTTGTTGCTTGCTTTCAGAGAGAGGCGGAACTGGACCTGTCCATTTAAGAGCTCCTTCTTTCTACCATTAGTCCCAATCTAAGTTAAAGCTTCCAAGCCTTGTTTCAATTAGGATACAACCACTGAGGTTAAGAATTGCACCAATGACTGTCACATGTTCTGGTTTTATGCATATTGGATGCAAACTGAAGATCTGAGCCCTTTGGGGATAGGGCGGTATACGAAATCAAATAATAAATAAATAAATAAATCTATAGAGCCAAGAAGTTTGCTGTACCCTTCTAACATGAGTAGCTAAGATAAACAGAGACAATAAACTGTTAATCTTGATTGTTGTAACAGATTGAGGCTCACACCTCAGTATTTAAAATATCTGTTAGTGATTAATGCAGCAAGTAAAAGGAATCAATGGCATTGGAAGCTTTCAAAAGGCAATTGAGAACTTAATACAGTTTCGTGTAAAAAAATTTCAAACCTAATGAGTCTATTGTACATTGAAAGGCAAACTCTGTACTCCCATGCGCACAGGATTTGCTCACCACTGAGTCTTGGAATAATCTCCGCTCATGGAACTCTCCCTTCTGACTGTACCCATCTCACATTCCCTGAGCTCTGGTGATGTTTTATGTTGGCTTGCCTTAATATCCGTCCTACAGCCACCTTGCGGGGTGGGTATCCATGCACATCTCATAGCAAAAGACTCTGCCCTTGTTCACTGAGACAACCTGAAACCACAGATCATGTGCTGCTCCACTCCCAGTTTTATGTACCCCTACATGGAATATTTATAAGATTTCTGCTTAAAGAGGGTGTCTCATTTGTCAATAGGGAAATAGGACACCATCTTCTATGGGATCAGCATTCTCAAACAATGGTGGAGGTAGTCAAGTTTCTCTCAATCGCTATGAGAATACATGACTCAAAGTGCAATACTCTGTAACTTTTAACATTCAATGGCAATAAAGATTATTGTTGCTGAGTCTACTGTAACTACTGAAATATAATACACCTTTATTTTCTAGAAGAGAACTGGCATTATGCCAAGTTATGACAGTTTAGAAGCATTTACAAGGATTAGGTGTTTTCATGTACATCATTTTATACTGCTTGTTTTATTTGTCTTGAAATGTTATGAGCTACCCTGAGCCCGAAAGGGGAGGGGCAGCATAGAAATCCTCATCAACTTCATCATCTTGCTAAAATTTAGCAATACACCCATCATTTCATAAAATTTATTTCAGAGTTCATCTTTCTTCTTAGACACGTCAATTTTACTGCCATCATCATTTTAAACCAAACTTCAGCACATACTGTGAAAACAAACATTACCAGATTAGCCCTCTTCAGACATTATGATTGCGTATACAGAAAAACGTCAAATGTGCATATCGGGAGCATGTGCTACCCATAATGAAATAAGCCCAGTTGAAAAAGGAAATGCATTTTACACGCATATTTAGTCTTATATACACTGTTTTTAAAAAACCTGATTTCTTCAGGGCTCTGATTACTGCAAAATGTTTACAATGCTGGACCAGGATCTGAGGCCGTTTCTGCACGGCCCTTTTATGGTGCCCTGGGGACGGCAAAAACGCCGTTCCCAGGGAGCCATTCGCACAGGCGGCGCTGCTGCAACGCAGCAGCGCCAACCTGGCTTCGCTCCCCCTCCCCCAGGGCGGCGTCAGGCCGCCCTAAAAAACAACCCTTTAAAGGGTTGTTTTTGCCCCAACAGCGTGTTCCCGGCGGCGCGGTGCGAACGGCACCGCCGGGAACACGCTGTTTCCCTTCCCTTTCCCACTCACCTTGTCCCCATCGTCGGCCTGCTGGCCTCCGAAGCCCCTCCCTCACTGTCCTCCGACCCCTGGAGGTCGGAGGGCAGCGTGGGCGGGGCGAACCAACAGGTGTATTTAGTGTCAAAACGAAGGCGGCTGTCGCGAGGAGCCGCCTGTAAATCCGCCGGCCTCCTGAGGCGGCTCGCCTTGCTGCGTCTGGTGGTATATCCTGCGCCCGGCCAGAATTCTTGCCCGGCGTAGAGCGCCCTGAGCAGTCGGGAAGCGTCCTGAGAGATGCAGGGTTCTGAAATCATGCTCTACTATGGAAGCTGGATTTTTACCTGGGATTTACCATATAGTTTTGCTTAATTGCTAGGTGGACTGATGTAGGCTACCACCCCTCAAAATGGTGGGGGCAGTTTAAAAAAACTTTTTCTCTCTCAACCATCATTACAGTGGTGGGAAACAAGAGCTGGGAATCCTTTGCCTAGCAGGAATATAGCAGCTTTATGTAACCATATATGTCAAGACTTCTTCTGACTCAGGCCAGTGGTTCATCTCTATTTCACATGGTAGCCAACCAGTTGACCTGCAGGACAATGAACAGGGTGTAGAGACCAAGACCTTCAGGAAATGGTTTACTCAATAGGATTATTTGGCAGGACTCTGCCTAAGTATGTCCTGTTTACCATTTTTAATGCTCCATCCATCCCACCATTTCAGTTACTTGAATCCACAAGTTTAGTGATCTGTTTCACTTAATCCCAGCCTAAAATAGCAAAGGTGGGGACAGTGGGAGAGACAGTCCAGCTAGCAGAGTCTATCAAGATAAAATCTGTAGCTACCATATAGTGTATAAATACACTTTTATTGAGAATTACTCCAAAATCAAATACATGGCAAAGCAGAATTTTAAGACAAGCAATTAAAAGCTGTAAATGCTAGTGAGATCTGACTTCAAAGAACACGCTCTGGGTCTAAGAGTTTCCTTCAAGTTAAGAACCAGTATTATGAGCTTCCTCCACCATTTGATCATCTATTTGCACTAAACTAATGCTTCCTAGAAGAGGTTCTAGATTCTCTGCATTTCCAGTTTCTCAATACTGCATTAGCTTTATTTATATAACAACTATCCATTAACAGCATTATGTTGGGATCCAGTGAAAGCATCCCAAAGGCTTTGGTTAAAGAAGTCCAACAGTGGGATCATATCTATTGAGTTTACTGATTTAGTGAGACCTTTGGAATGGGATCAAGTAGAGTGGGACCCTGTCTATATTCTCAAGGCCTTCTGCCTATATTTGTTTCCTTAATTGCATAATTAAGTATTTTAAGGGTTCCTCCATTTATTCCACATGCCTACCTACAATTAATCCTAGACCTTAATCAACGGAGCTATGTCACACCTGTGAAGATATTACATCTCCAGTTTTGACTCCATTAGGTTCCATGCTATATTCAAGCGAGGGTGGCGCTGCTGCGATGCAACTGCGCCCCCTGTGCGAATGGCGGCCTGGAGATGGCATTTTTGCCATCTCCAGGCCGCCATTTAATGCCCGTGCAGAAACGGCCTCTGAGATTAAACATAGGAGAGAAAAAGGAGAGATCTCCTCAGTTCCTTAAGCTGGTTCGTGTTATACGTTTACTTCAGTGAGGTATGGGCTGGGACAATTGAATAGAACCCCCACATAAGGTTATATATAGTAAAATGACCAGCAAGATCAGAAGCAGCAAATTTCATAAAAAACTAGGGAACATTCCTGCCTATGGGTATAGGGGACATGGGAGGTACCCCAGCGTGACATACACTATTAGCTATGTACCATGGAGTGCAATAGGGAGGGCTTTATGTGAAAACAGTTACTTTGGCTCAAAATACTGTACACAGGACTTTATCCAAATGCATTTGTACATTAGGGGTCATGTGCTGCATTACAATGAACAAACTGAGAAGATTTATCATTTCTGTACAGTACAGTGTCTGCGATTGATAGTAACCAAGTTTCTCTTTTCACACAGAGTCGACGTTCACCAAATTGTTGTTTGTGACTAGTGGTGAGGGTTTGCTTTTGATCTTCTCTACAGGATCATTAGAGCTGTCCTGGAAAGCTTTTGCTGTACAAATCGTCAGAATAATTCGTTTGTATTCACGTCTGAAATTCTGGTTCAGAAGTCCATAAATGATAGCATTAAGGCAACTGTTGAAGTACGCCATATAGTAACTTGAAACAAACAACCACTCTGGAATCTTGGGGATTATAGTTTTTGGGTTGACAGCCACAGCAAGGCCTATAAAATTCAAAGGGGCCCAGCAGACTGCAAAAAGTACAAAGACCACAAACATTGTGACGAAGTTCCTGAAATCGTGTGGCTTTAGTTTAGGGTTGTTGTCAGGTTTAACCCTTCTCCGTACTTGAATGACTAGGATCCATATCCTCAAGTAGCAAAATGTAACTATGGCTATTGGGAATATGAAATGGAAAAATACAACTGCTATTGTGTATGCAGAACTGACTGACTGGGAAAAGGTACATGAGTAGATCCTGCCATCATACTGAAGAGATCCCACAAAGAGATTGGGCACAATGGCAACAAAGGTCAAGGCCCAGATAAGAATGACGTAGCACAAAGAGTTCTTGTCGCTGTACCATCTATCATACTGGAGGCTATGGCAGATGTAGCAATATCTGTTGATAGCAATTCCGGCAATGTTGAATATGGATCCAATAACACTTAGTCCCATAAAAAAACCACTGATTTGGCAATGGACATATCCCAGATTCCATCCATTATGGAAGATTGATGTCAGGACGAGAGGGTACGGGTAGATTGCCACAACCAGGTCAGCAATGGCTAGGCTGACAACGAAGATGTTTCCTGAAAAAGAATATACACATAAATTAATGATGTAATTTTGAATGAAGCCACATTTCTGTACAATACCCTGTTTTATGCAACCATGAAACAATGTCTTGCTTGATGACAGCTCTGGCCTTCCCATGCTATGGCAATGTGAGGCAGCAGAGCTGAGGTGGAAGAGGTGCGCATACCACTTCAAACTGTAGATGGGAGAATATAACTTCTGACCGCTCCCTTTCAGTAAAATATCCTTGTGTGTAGAAAATGTAGCATACCAAGGAGGCGAATCTAGGCATCCCTGTAATTTTCTATTTGGAGGAAAGGTTTCATAATTTTTTTACAATAAGAAAGGTTTTCAAAAGCTCCCATGTCTCTGAACTTGGACTGGCATAGGCTTTTCTACTGCTTCTGATCTCTATTACCTCATATGGTCATTCTACTGCATATCTAGGTCCACCCTAAAATGCTTCATTCCTAAAGGTTCACTTCCACTGGCATAATTTGTAGTTGCAGATGATTAAATAATTACTGGGGATAAATACTGTCCCAGCTCAGCTCAGTTTAGGCCTTACTATTAAGGAAGCTGATGCACTTCAGAGCAGTTCTTGTAACAAATAGTTGTATATGACATCATTAGACATATTTTATTGTGTATGTTTGTAATCTATTAGCTGTTTTGGTGGCCTGAAAGGTGGGGTGTAAAAATTTGTAAATAAATATATAAGCTAAATGGTAAATAGAGTGTGCATACATCAGTACTTAAACTAGGTTATATGATATCAGCAACTGCTGTTTATTCAAATATGCATTCACCTATTCCCTGTGAGACTAATCATGCTTAATGCTGTGTTGCCAAAACTAGAAAGGGATAACTGGTTTGATAGCCTCAAAAATGGTATCCAACAGATCAAAAGATACACAGGTCCTGAAAGCACCACTAACTCTTGGGACCATCATCCATTGATAACTGTCTCTCAGATGTCGAATGCCTATTTGAGAAACCAGCTTCTATAAATAAACTTGGCTTGTGTATAAAAAGATTCTGCGTTCATGTGAAAATTTAATTATGTGACGGGGGCATGGGATTTTCTTCTGAGTAACAAATTAAGTCCGGTATTGTGGGTAACCGTGCAAGAGCATGTGAATGGCTTGAAGCCCAGAGACTGTAGGATGCAACAGAGAACTCACATGCCTAAACAGTTCTTCCTTTCTCCCGATCTAAAAATAGGTCTTATACTTTACATTATTTAACAGTTTTTACAAGGCTCTATTTTAGGTAGCTCAGTCAAGAGAGTTTTACTCTGTAGCAGCAGCTGTCATGTTAGTAAATTAACTCTGTTAAGTGGCTAGATACAGGAGCTAGAAGTGGACCTTGCCTGTCCTGGAGGATGTGGCCCAGATGGACCTGCAGCTGGACAGCTCCAGGAAAAAAACTTGGAAAACTGTCAAGATCAATACTTCCTCAATTCAAACAGCCTGGCCATCAAGTCAGACCAGCAGAAAATTGATGCAAAAGAGAGGGCCATTCCAGAACAGTCTATGATCTTCTTCTATGGTAGCCTAGAACTCTGATTTTGGAAGAAGGAATCTGGATTTATATCCCACTTTTCTCAACCATAAAAGTCTCAAAGATGTTTACAAACTCTTTTCCTTCCCCTCCCCACAGCAGACACCTTGTGATGTAGATGGGACTCAGAAAGAAAAAGTGCAGAGAAGGCAACGAGGATGATTGAGGGATTGGAGCACCTTCCTTATGAGGAGAGGCTGCAGTGTTTGGGACTCTTTAGTTTGGAGAGGAGACATCTGAGGGAGGATATGATTGAAGTCTATAAAATTATGCATGGGGTAGAAAATATTGACAGAGAGAAATTTTTCTGTCTTTCTCACAACACTAGAACCAGGGGGCATGCATTGAAAATGCTGGGGGGAAGAATTAGGACTAATAAAAGGAAACACTTCTTCACGCAACGTGTGATTGGTGTTTGGAATATGCTGCCACAGGAGGTGGTGATGGCCACTAACCTGGATAGCTTTAAAAGGGGCTTGGACAGATTTATGGAGGAGAAGTCGATTTATGGCTACCAATCTTGATCCTCTTTGATCTGAGATTGCAAATGCCTTAACAGTCCAGGGGCTCGAGAGCAGCAGCAGCAGAAGGCCATTGCTTTCACATCCTGCACGTGAGCTCCCAAAGGTATCTGGTAGGCCACTGCTAGTGACAGAGTTCTGGACTAGATGGACTCTGGTCTGATCCATCAGGCTCTTATGTTCTTAAAGTTCTGAGAGAACTGTGGTCCTCTCTGCACATCACACATAAAATTTCTTGAGGATGTTAAAAAAAGCATTTTGGGGAGGAAGTTTGCACAGCTTTTCCCTCAAGACATCTTCAGGATGTTTTATTTCTGCTCAACCCATTTTTTTAAAGAAAACACTGAACTAGCAATTTCCCACCCACCCCCAGATGGAATCAAAATGTTTTCCCTTGCGTGTGCAGAACAAGGAAGTGTTTTATTTTTCCGCACAACTTATAAGCTTTCTGCTTTCATTTCCCGCCGCCTGCCATTTTCTTTTGCTCGACTTCTTTGTTCCACCTGCCATTTGCTGAAGATTCCCTGGGATGTTTGCTCTGCAGGCATTGCAGCCACCTGCCTTTTTACTCCATAAGGTACATGACTAAATCCAGCTTTTCTTGCCAATTTCTGCAACTTATAGGTTTTTATTTTAAAACTTTTTGATGATGTATCTTCAAAGCTATTGACTCAAAATGAGAATTAGCATGGATTCTCATATCGAGTCTTGGTAGCTTCGAAGCTACCTTCCAGAAAAAAAAATGAGAATGGGGAAAAGGCATGTTGTTGTAATTGGCAGGAGAAGCTGAGTCCATTCATGTACTTTAATCACAGAAAATGTACCCAGCTGCAATGGTAGCAGAGCAAATGTCCCAGGGGAACTTCAGCAAATGACGGGTGGCAGGAAGGATTTAAGCTTCAGAATAGTGAGAGAGGATGAAGAATGACTCATCTTACCCCTGAATTGAATGTTGAATTTGCATGCCACATTCTGTTTTAGTTGGAGGGGTGTAAGAAGAAGTGAGAGGTATCATTTCAGAGCAGGGAAGCTTTTCCCCTCTCTCTCCCTAGAGAATTTGCATGCAAAAGTCCTCTCCACAGGTGAATGCAGCACTGAGAAAGCCTCCCCTGTTCCCATTAGCTGTACATGCCTCCATTTCAGTAACAAAGACAAAAAAAACCCAAGTCTTCCAGGCAGGTGGGAACTCCCCCCACCCCGTTGTCTCCTCACACAATGTACTTGTCTGTGCTGTCCAGACAACAACTGAGAAGACACTTTTTTAAAAAGACATTCCCATGATGTCTTAAATTGGTTGTGTAGAAAGGACCTGTGACTTGCCCAAGGTCATCCAGCAGCCTTCATGTGTAAGAGCAGGGAAACAAATTCAGTTCATCAGATTAGAGCTCACCACTTAGGTGGAGCAGTGGGGAATTTAACCTGATTCTCCAGATTAGAGCCCACCTGCTCTGAGCCTTCATACCACACTGGCTCCCCGGTCTTGGTCTCATCTCTGCCACTAATTCACTGAGACAAAATAACATTAACCTATTTCACAGGGCTGTTATAAGAATTACAAAGTAACATGTGCAAAGTGCTTTGAAAGTGCTGAAAGTGCTATGTGACTTGTAAGAAGTATTAAATGTTTGAATATAGCATGGAAACCTACGTGGAGTCAAAACTGGAGATGTAATATCTTCATGGAGGTGTGACATAGCCTGTTGATTGCTAGTCTAGGATTAGATTGTAGTGGCAGGCATGTGAATAAAATGGAGTGAACCCTTAAAAATGTTTACTATAATTAAGGAACCAACAAAATATAGGCAGGTAGCGTCTTGAGAATATAGACAGGGTCCTACTCTACTTGGATCCCATTCCAAAGGTCTCACTAAATCAGTAACCAATAGGATATGATCCTACTGTTGACTTCTTTGGAGTGGATAAAGGATTCCTCATGTCTGACAATCAGGTTTGTATAGGGAGAAATAGGCCAGATCTGGTCAATACACACACTGCATCAAGTTTTCAAAAAAAAAAATCCAGCTGGGAATGATTTTTTTCATTGAGAGAAATAAATATTGTGGTGACTAGCAAAAGCTCTTTAGATGCTTTCACTGATCCGAACATAATGCTGTTAATGGATAGTTGTTATATAACAGTTAATGCAGTATTGAGAAAACTGGAAATGAGCAGAGAATTCAGAACCTCTTCAGGAAGCATTAGTTTGAAGTAAATAGATGATCAAATGGTGGAGGAAGCTCATAATACTGGTTCTTAACTTGAAGGAAACCTAGACCCAGAGCGTGTTCTTTTGAAGTCAGATCTCTTACCATATTTACAGCTTTAATTGCTTGTCTTAAAATTCTGCTTTGCCATGTATTTGATTTTTGAGTAATTCCGAATAAAAGTGTATTTTATACACTATATGGTAGTTACAGATTTTATCTGGATAGACTGAGTGGCTGGACTGTCTTCCCACTGTCCCCAATTTTGCTATTTTAGGCTGGGATTATGAAACAGATCACTAAACTTGTGGATCTGGCAACTGAAAATGGTGATGGATGGAGCATTAAAAATGGTAAAACAGGACATACTTAGGCAGAGTCCTACAAATAATCCCTATTGAGTAAAACCATTTCCTGAAGGCCTTGGCCTCTACACCCTGTTCATTGTCCTGCAGGTCAACTGGTTGGCCACTATGTGAAATAGGAGATGAACCACTGGCCTGAGTCAGAAGAAGTCTTGACATATATGGTTGCTATTAAAGCTGCCAGGTTCCTGCCAGGGCAAAGGATTCCCCAGCTCTTGTTTCCCACCACTGCAATGATGGCTGGAGAGAGAAAAAGTTTTTTTAAAACTGTTCTCCACCATTTTGAGGGGCAGGAAATGACATCAGTCCACTCTAGCAATTGCTAAAAAAACTATATGGTAAATCCCAGGTAAAATCCAGCTTCCATAGCAGAGTGATGATTTGAACCTGCATCTCTCAGGACGTTTCCGCACGGCCCCCCAGGCGCCCCCATGCCGGCAAGAATTCTGCCGGCGTGGGGGCGGAGGCTGTTCGCACGCAAGCGTGCGAGCGGCCTCAGGAGAGGCCGGCGGACGACAGGCGGCTCCGCATGGAGCCGCCTCTGCCCCCTTCCCTTTCCCACTCACCTTGTCCCCGTCGTCGGCCTGCTGGCCTCCGAAGCCCCTCCCTCACTGTCCTCCGACCCCTGGAGGTCGGAGGGCAGCGTGGGCGGGGCTTCGGAGGCCAGCAGGCCGACGACGGGGACAAGGGGAGTGGGAAAGGAAGGGGGCAGAGGCGGCTCCATGCGGAGCCGCCTGTCGTCCGCCGGCCTCCGCCCCCACACCGGCAGAATTCTTGCCGGCGTGGGAGTGCCTGGGGGGCCGTGCAGAAACGGCCAGAATTACAAAGATCTTGTGCAAGTGGGAAGGCATGTGGGAATACAATAAGTTTGAATTAGTACAAGCTAAGTAGCACAGTCTTGTTCTTGTTGTTTCAATAGTGCAAGTAGAAATTTTGCTGAGGATCTAACTTAATGCCTTTGAAAAAGTTAAATGTTCATGATATTCTATGGTCTTTATAGCTGCAGCACCCAATCAAAATTCTTTTGAGGGACTTGTAATATACAAGCTAATGTAGATCTTGACATAAACAAAACACGTGTATACACTTGAAACACTTATATTTGGGCTAACAAAAGAGCCTTTTTATCTTGAAGATGGTTTGTGCTGTTTTTTGGTCATTTAAGTTTGTAATGAAATTAGTTAATAACAAACTTTAGATGTTTGAACAAGCCAGTCAGTGTATTTCCCAAGGCACTTGACTTAATCTTTGTTTTCACTCAAACCGTTCTTATCGATCAAACCACTGTTTATATAACCCATGTTCTCCTATTGTGACATCCTATGATATGATTGACAAAACCAATTATGTATTACAGCTTTCTTCACTGTGTTTCCACCTTAAAGGATGCCCCATTGTGTACTGACATTACTTTGTATGTCGTGGTACCAGAATAGTCAGGGTAGTCAGACCATCTGATTTTAATCAAATAAAAATAGCTATTCAAGTTCTTGAAAAAAATGTTTGCCTTACTGAGCATTATGCCTAAATATGAAGTAATTTTATGATGGATCTGAGAAAGTAGTGGAAATATAGTTTCAGTAGCCAGATCGTTAATATTTTTAAACAAAGGTTTTTCACTTCTTTGTTCAAGCGAGGAAATCAAATTGAAAGTATACTTGCCTTGAAATATTCTCTTAGACAGCTATATGCCACTCAGTATTGGTCACAGAAGAGCAAATATCTGTTTTAATTATTAAATGCTAAATATATATTTTATTATGATTTTGAAAGTATTATTTGTCATATGTAATTGTAAAAATCGTATGTTATGCCAAAGGTCTATATTTTGATGGAAAGGCCAGTAATTCAGATGGGTACCATTTTCAGATTTGGTATTTTAAAATGTTTGTATTAAATATAAATTCACAGAAAACATGCATGCTAATATGATGTTTAAAAAGCTGCTAAATATAGCAATAATTTTGAGGGTGTCTTCTTCATGTTCTTTCTCAATTCATGGCATTTTAAGAGAAATTGCCGCCAAATTAATGCATGACCACATCAATGGAACTGCTGGAAAATTGTTCTTTTTGAATCACTTTGAATTTTCTTGCCCTACCAATAAACTGAAACTTATGTTTTAAGTTTGCAGTATCTTAAGTACAGAAAATTTCCTGGGGCAGTTCAGAAGTACACTATTAAAGTCATTTCCTTAATATCATGGTGCAATGGTTAAGAGCAGGTGGACTCTAATCTGGAAAAGTTGATTTGATTCCCCACTCCTCCACATGAGTGGCGGGCTCGTATTTGGTGAACCAGATTTGTTTCCCCAATTCTACATTCTTTCTGGGTGACCTTGGGCTAGTCACAGTTTGGAACTCTCTCAGCCCCACCTACTTCACAAGCTATCTGCTATGGGGAGAGGAAGGGAAAGGACTTTGTAAGCCTCTTTGAGTCTCCTTACAGGAGAGAAAGAGGGGTATAAATCCAAACTTTTCTTCTTCTCCCTTTATGGAAACTGTTTAGAACCTTACTGAGTCACAACCTATCCCATCAATAGGAAACCACTCCCTCCAAAATTACATAAAAATATGAACAGAGCTGGTTGGTCTATCTAACTGGACAATGCATGAACCGAAGCATAAACTCAAACGTAATCTTGTATGAACATTGCTGTTAGTGTTATATTTGTATATTGCAGCCAAAATCCTAAGGAGAGATCTTGATATGTGTGGTCACCATTTTGTCTGACTAGGACAATGCATTTATTTCCCAGAGCTGGTACATTAAAATACATAACATCATAAATCTAGTGTTCTGTTCATGTGTATTGAAGGTGGAAAATATGTGCATTGCCCTATTCAGACAAAATATTGCCCACAGTTATTATACTAGTGAAATGTCCCCTTACATGCAGTTGGCCTTCCAAAGCTATAATATGTGAAAAGAGTTACTGTGCAAGTTTATAGTTAAGCTTCAGTTAATATGGGAATTCCAAAGCACAATCATTACTGGCAAGTCAGAGGCAAATATGAGAAAAGTCTGAAGAGTCTGAGGCTGTTTCTGCACAGGCCAAAATCACCATTGTCTGCCCGGTTAAAACACTGTGTGTGTGTGTGGGGGGGGGACTGTGCATGGCCACCTCCAAATCAAGGCAGCGCCACTCTCCCCCCGCCCCACCCCAACAATGGTGCTTTGCTGCCTAGAAAACATCAGCTTCCACCCAGTGCTGAACAAATAGCACCGGGTGGAAAGTACCGTTTTTCGGCCCTCTGCTTCTGTTATTAAACTTACCCCCTCTTCCTGTGTCATTCCATGGGGACGAGGGGACATGCCTCCTGTTTTCTGGCCCCCAGGGCATTGCCAGGGCCCTTGCCTGACGGAGTGACACAGGAGGACAGGGTAAGTTTTAAAAACAAAAGCAGTGCGCCTCGTGCAGAGGTGCCACCATGGGGGTGCAGAAGCACCAGGGCCACAAGCGCACAACTGTGCGAATGGCCCCAGGCCGGTGCCATTGTCATGTACACCAGCACTCCCAGGGCCCATGCAGAAACAGCCAGAGACTTTACAGGATAGAAAATCAATGACTAAGAGGAAACATAATAAGAGTTTATAAAATTATTAATAGGGTGGATAGAGATAACTTTTTATCCCTCTCTAAAATCATAGAAGTTGGGGGACCCCAACAAAGTTGATGGGTAGTAGATTCAGGAGAAATAAGAGGAAATATTTCTTTACACAATAAGTGATTAAAATATGGAATTTGCTGTCAGAGGATGTAGAGACCCACTCTGAGACCCACTGTCCCTCTTTCTAAGAAGAGTTTTAATAGCTGGATGCCATCTATTTTAAGTCTGAATTAGTTTTGATAATTGAATGCTGCATTTTAAGTCTTAATTTAACTTTGTATTTTGTTTTTATGGTTTGTTGATGTTGTACACCGCCCTGAGCCCTTCGGGGGAGGGCAGTATAAAAATGAAATGAATGAATGAATGAATGAATGAATGAATGAATGAATGAATGAATGAATGAATGAATGAATGAATGAATGAATGAATGAATGAATGATGGCCACAGGCATAGATAGCTTTTAATGGAAATTAGATAGACTCATGGAGGGCCATAATGACTAGCAGGCATCTCCATGTTCAGAGGCAATAAGCTTCTGAGTACCAGTGCTAGAAGGAAAAATCAGGAAAGGACTCAGCCTTTATTCCTTGTTGTTGGCCCTCCAGAGTAACTGACTGGCCGCTGCGTGCGAGAGAGATTACTGGACAAGAGGGGCCACTCATCTGATCCTGTGGCACTTTTCTTAGATTCTTAAATAAATTTTTAAAAAAGAACAGCAACATGAGCCACAGAAGTGTGAAGATGTGTGTTTCACATGCTCATCAGGATGCAGAGTAACTTATTGCTTCAAACTATTCAACCACGCGGTATTCATCAATCACCTCTTGGTTGACTATGAACCCTGCTCCTTCCTTTTTTGCCCAGCATTTTCAAACATTCTATTAAAGGACCAAGTAGTCTAAGCAAAATCAGAAGCTAATTTGTCGGAAAATGAGCAGACCGCTGTGTAAATTATCCTGAATTATGAAGAAACGAGGGTTTAGCAGGTTATGAATGTGGTAAATTGCAAAACTATTGCTTCAATTCCCAACATCATTGAATATGATGACATAGTCAAGGACTAAAACATGATTAGGTCATGCATACTACACAATCTGCATGCAGTTGAATTGACAAAGATGGGCTGATAGAATGGAGCTGCTCCACCTGGAAGAACCTGCTACAGGCAAAATGGTTTAATGAAGTACAGAAGCTTGCCTCAACGTAAGCAAAATGCCAAAGCATAAAATCAGAATTTCTAATAGCATATTTACAGTTCAGACTTACTTGCATTTGTTTAAGGCATGTTTGCTGCACTTCCTTGATAAATGGTATGCAAAATGTACACCTAGATCAGGAGTTCCCAATGGGGTGCCTGCAGGCGGCATGGAACCTGCCAAAACCTTTTCTAGTGAACATCAAGTGTTTTTATTAAGTGAATGGGCCCAGCAGTGCTTCTAATTTACTATTGGAGATTTGAATGGATTGAACTTTTTACAATTTTGCTTTGGCACTGTTTTACTGAAGTTAAGCTGTGGCAATTATTTTGTGGCTGGCTCCACCTCCTGCTGCTGCCATTTTGGGAAAGCCTTCGAGAATTCAAAGCACTTGGCAATAGTTGAAAATCGTGCCTTTCGTAGAGATTAATACACTGAACAACAATGGCAAGCTTAAAAGCCTCACAATCTATTATTATAACAGTCAATATAATTATTATAATATAATTATTATAACAAATGAAAATATCTCTTCCTTCACATATCCAATGAAACAGCAGCCTGATTCAATAATTACATTTTTCATACTTAGAGACTGCATTTAGCAGATGACACTACCTGTAATTTTCCTGATACATGCAGTTGCCATTTTCTGTGAATAGGTCAAACTATGTATTATTCAGTATGTGTAAGCATAAACTCTCAAAACACCTTGGTCTGCAAACCATGTGCCGAAATTGGAAAATATACCTGTGAGTAACCCAATATCCCCATCTGTGAATTTTAATTGCCAGCATTAGTTCTGTTCAAAAGTTACAGTGAATACATGTACAATCTGTGTACACTGTACACTTGATTATTCTTTGTTATATGCATTCAGTAATTCTTGTTGGTATCTGATGAAGGGAGCGTTGGCTCTTCAAATCTCAGCAATTCTCCTATTACAGTCAATATATATACACTGGAACATATGATACAAACCTCACATTTATCCAGGTACTTGTCTCCAGTATCATTAGATGAAGGTGTGTTAGCTGTTTCTTGCAAACATGTATGCACATATAGACAGGATATACATTTGTTCCCTGTAACATGTGAACATGTGAACAGGGATACCTTAACTACTGAAAAAGAGATGACAAGAATCAGGAAAAAACACCCTGAAATAGGACTATCTTAAAGTAATTCCTAAAAACTATCCAAGGGGAAGATCAGCAAGTATCCTTTAATAAACCATTGCATATCAGTGGGCAAAGCTGAAAAATGCCTCATTTCTAACCAGGAAGGATTTCTAGCTAGGACACCAGACACAAATCCACCAAACATGTGGAAGGTCTAACAAGAAGGAAATGATGGACATATACAAGAGGATTCGTGGGTTCATAACTACTTCAATTTGATTAATAGTAATTCCCTCCTCCCAGAGAACTCTGGAAACTGATTTTCTAAAGTGTGAGGAGCTAGACTTCTCTAAACTCTAAAAGCTACAATAAACTGAGTTCTTTATGGAAAGCCCAAGCAAGCAAAGCAGAAAAGTTATCAAGCTGATGTGGCTGTAGCAAATATACCATTAAAGGACTGTTCTGCAGAAGACAGCAATAACAAAGACAAGGTATTGGTGACTGTATTTGAGGCTAGATTGATGTTTTTTTCTGGCAATGCTATTCAATGTTTGTAGGAAGAGTGGATCCATTCACAGAAAACATGAAAGACCTTTAGATCATTTGAGCTGAACAGCTCAATAAGGACTGCCATCCAAAATTAAGGTATTGTATTAACCATATTTGCAAGTTCAAAAATGTTCTCCGTAGTTTAAGAAGTCCAGTTATACAGGAAAAGGAATAACCAGAAAAGAACGCTGGGTAGATAAATGGGTTAATGAGTTCATAACAAGAATCAGTTAGAAATCTGGGAATCTATGTTCTAAAGTGTGGGAAGCTAAATTTGTCTAACACGGAGCTTTAATGGCCTGGGTCACTGTCCCTTTTGGAAGCTCCCAAAGAAGGTGGAAGAGAAAGCAGCAGTTTTGGATCATATTTAAACCTTCCAGACTCCACTTCACTCTAATCGATTGGTAGCTGATTCAACAAGATTGGTGAAACAAAGAAGAAAAGAAACATATATTCCTCTTGATGGATAGAACGTGTTTATATAACTGTCTGGATTCTGGCTATAAAAAAGCAACACAAAAAAATATAGCTGTCCGAAATCCTCCAAAGGCACGCTTTAAAAGAGAAAATGCCGACCACTTTCAGTTTGACAGCCAGTACCTTATATTTGCTTCAGGATATCAAAGAGCTGACATTTATATAGTCCCATGAGTCTTCTTTAAAGAAATCAAGTTCAACCTCCTGGAAATATGCAAATAGTACAGTACAGTGACATTAACAGGATGGCTCTAAAAAGTCAGATTTCAAGGTGAATCATATTGGATGGTACTGCAAGGAACCTTCCCTGCAAAAGACAGAGAGAAAGAGAAAGCTGAAGAGGCTGAAACTATATGATATGTGGGTGCCATTAACCTACAGGTCCCCTGAAGTCTCCGTAGCAATGCAAAACTGCATTTTGACATGGCATTGCATACAGTTGCCACCTCAAAGAACAAACTGTGATGTGAGATGGTAAGGAAATGCATTTTTAAAAATTTTATTTATACCAGGCCTTTCTCACCAGTGGGGACCCAAAGTTGTTTACATCAGTTCCCTTTCCTGCATCTTGTCCTCACAACAACCCTGAGAGAGTGTGTGCCTTGCCCAAGATCACCTGGCAAACTTCCATGGTAGACTGGGGCTTTGAAGCTGAGTCTCTCAGATCCTGCTCCAGCTCTCTGTCTCCTATACCATAATGGCATATTACTGTTGTGTTCTGTAGACCTCCCAATAAATAGACTCAGATAAGAGTGAAATCAATTTATTGAATGTAGGTCAATTAGGTTACACTACAAGATCATTGCAAAGAGTAAAGATCTGTGCCCAGCTGCCCAGCTAAAAGAAACTGTGCCCCTCCTTCAAAACCCCATTGCTAGTGTAGGGGCCATAATTAGGATTTAGGGGGTTTTATATTATAAAGTTTTATTAAAGTATAGTACTTAGAAAGAGGAAAGCATTATTCTCTCCAGACCCTTCCGCCCATGTAGAATAATCCACTTTCAATCCACTTTCACAATTGTTTACAAGTGGATTTTGCTATTCTGCACAGCTGCCAAGTGCATTGAAAGTGGATTGAAAGTGCCTTATTTTGCATGTGCAGAAGGGGCTACTGATATAACCCTCACCCTAGCTATAGAAATCTGAAAGGTTTCTCTTTGTTGAAGCTGCTTTAGAAGATACAAAGCAGAATGTTCTCAATATACACAGTTTGTTTTAGAACTTTTCTATGTAAGCTATTTAGAAAAGCCACTAAGATGTGGTTTACACCAGCAATGAAACAGCTATTTAACTGTGAAAGAATATATCTTATTCTATTCTGATGACTGAAATGTAATAAAGACCCTTTTTGCGGTTTTACATTTCAAAACTAAGTCGGTTTTGACATCTGGATTGCATGAATGGGAGAATGCAACTGGTAGCATCACAGGGTTAGTAGAATAGCAGTGGAAACTGAATGACGGATGTTCTTTTACTCTTGAGCTGAAAGGGAGTCTTTTGATAACAGAAGAATAACAGTGCAGAGTGCATTGCTGATGGTTTTGTGGACAAAAACAATGTCATCAATGAGGTACCAGTGATGCACCTTTTGCAATGAGATATCAGTGATGCACCTCTCACAACTTGTGAACTTGTATAAATGCCTGCATCTCGGTTCTGTAAATTGCTTCCAACCCCCAGAATCTAGCCAAAATATTATTTTATGCAGGACTGCAGCTGAATAAACCTTTTCCCTTGTTTTATATCCTATCTCACCTCTAAAATCTTCTTTGGGTTGTGAACTTTGGGGATTTTCATTGTGACCCAGTAGCATCTCTTCCCTTGTTCGCCATCTCAAGGCCACCTGAGATAATATTTCCAGTACCAATCTGAGAAAGGCATGTCAAATGAAGCCCATGCATTTCTGCATAGCAAAGGCCTAACGTAAGCAATCTAGCACAAGCAAGGGCTATCTAGATGCTACGTCCTTCTGTCCTTCCCTGGCAAGACCTGCCATTAGAATAACATCTTGACAATTATGTGTGTCAGAACATTAACAGTGTTTTATTAGACTGTACCATCCTGTTTAAGTATTAAAGTTGCCTTTATATTTGGATTTGTAAAGGAAGCCTACATTTCATTAGTAAATAATGAGCAGTGTAAACCCTTTTTACACTTTTAAAACCATTTTTACACTGTTTTCACACCGCTGTTTTTGGCCCATGCGGAATCCACGTATGATTCTATGACAAGTAGAAACAGCTACCCCAAATGGAAGGGGCGCTCAGGACTCACGTTTTGGACCTGGATGGGACTGGTTCAAACCCAGCTGCTCCTTATATTTGCTTTTCTGCTGTCAGTCCAGAACTGCTTCAACAGGTTATTCTGGACTGATGTCTTGTGGAAGGCGCAGATACAAAAAGCAATACTTAGGAATGGGATGGCGACAGTGCCGTGCTCCAGATGGAGCCTAGAGTTCACCCAGGATTACAACAGATCTCCAGAAGACTGATATATGTTGAAAACTGCAGCTTTGGGGGATAGACTCTGTGGAATCACATCCCCTTTTCAAAAGCCATCTTCTGAAGGCTCCACCCCCACATCTTCAGGAATTTCCCAATCCAGGCAACACTTGACCCTGAAATTCCTGCTTTGGGGCAGCAGCACTTACCCATGGCTCAGATTTAAAACTCTGAATTCTTGGGAGGGATTGGGGGAGCCCTGATGTACTTTTTCTCTTAGGATTCATCCTGATTATGCTGCAACACAAGGAAAATTCCACCAACCTAATAATGAGATACAGAATATGGAAACACTCAGTACAAATATAACTTCATGTCAACGTAATTTGTTTTTTTAATCAAAATGTTTTGGTGTGACCTCAGAATTTGTTCCTTCCTTCACCACGTTGTCAAAGAAAGGAAGAAAGAAAGAAAGAAGGAAAGAAAGAAAAAAAGAAAGAAAGAAAGAAAGAAAGAAAAACTTTATTATTACCTGTTCTTTTCACATGGCGTGTGGGCTTTCACTACACTGCAGTGACTATTACATCCTGGGTATCATCAAAAGCAGTCTTATGCAGCTATTGGTTAGAGAGTGGGTATGAAATTATATTAGCTGATTTTAAACTATTTGCTTCAGAAAGAAAAACATTAAAATCATCCTGATTCACTTATACTTATTCTCTGAGCAGGCAAGAACTGTACCCTTTAATATTTACAAATTACTAATTCTGTCACAGAGAGAAGTACGTCTTGCCCGGCTTCTAGGATATCATCACTATAGCAACCAAAGAATAGATCAAGCATATCATCAGTCCTGAAGATTCCATGCACGTGATTCTACTCTCACATTCTTCACTTTTGACATAGTTTTAGCAATGCCAACCAATGGAATTCATTTAACTGGTCATGTGTACTTATAATTCATGTTCAGAAAAATGGAAATTACTCGTGACTAGAAGTTTGCAAGCAAATAAGTGACTAGTGGGTTCATACCAGTCCATGATATTCTTGTTTTTCATCTCAGTACCTACTATATCTCACTTCTTTAGCCCCTCTCCAGTTTCTTGGACAGCACCCACAGTATTCTGGCCGCCTGCTCAAATAATGGCCACTGCGAGTAGCAGAGAGCTGGACTAGATGGACTCTGGTCTGATCCAGCTGGCTTGTCTTATGTTCTTATGTTCTTAATGCAGTTGCATTCAGGCCTTATAATTTGTTTCTTATGAGCACAAATTAGGCTTGCTGGCTGGCTCATACCCTTCCCTCACTTACGCAATCCTGTTCATGATATTTGAGAGCCTTGAATCAAACCCAATTGGCCTCAACGTCGATATTAGTGTATCACCCCCCCACCCCCCCGGGCAGCAAACTGGGATTACAAAACCAATGCATGCATCAAAATGAGGCTTGGAATCTAGAAGTGGTACTACTTCAGACTGAACATGGGGAGGGGCGCACTTTCAATGCTTCCCCCCATGTAAAAAATTCTGCTCATAAAACAGTAGTACTTTAGAGTGAAAAGTTCTACTTGACCTCTTTGCGTGCAGCACCAACTTGATTCTAGGGAGTGGTTAATGTACAGTAATTTTTTAAAATCCTTTCCTGTGCTGTGAAGTAGTCTACTCTACCATTTCCATACTCTTCCATCTCTTCTGCTATATGACTCAATCAAGCCTAAACCAGGATTGTTGCCTGAGGACGGGAGAATGAGCTCGAGGGTATGGAAGGACACCCAGACAACCACCTTGTGTGAAATAAAATATGGCCACAGCCTGTTTATTGGTATGCTGGCTGAAGGAAGCAGAGGCACAGATAGGGGACAGATCTGGCACTTGGCAGCATGTCTGCTGTTCACCAGTAATAACCTTCCCCCACCCCAATGCATGTGGGTGGGGGGAACCAACACCCAGAACATCATGATAGTGGGAGCCATCTAGGTGCTGGCCTCTCTCCCACCCATGGAATACACTCATTTTCTGTACATATTTCCAGGGTCCCTGCTTCCCATCCCACCCTGCCATATGCTATCTGATTCCTTTTCCAAATTTATAAATATCCTGTGCCACAAAATCCAATTAAAGTGTTTCAGAGGCTTCACTATCAGAAGCACTATGCAATAAAGATAGTTTTAGGAGACACTTCTTATTAGTGGGTGACTGATGGGGTCCAAACGCTTTAAAAGACTAAAAATCAATCAATTTCCAGGAGATATGCATCAGGCTGTTAATACTATTTATTCTAGGGTTGCCTCCTGACAACTGCTGGGAGCTTGGGGAGAAGGGAAGGAGGGGAGGCACTAGATGCACTGTGCACTGTGATACCAAGTTCTGGAAATTTAACAGAAGTGGTGTCATGTCACTCTCAAAATTGGAAGAAACTTTATGATAAAACCATAGAATTTCTGTCAATTCCTGGAGCAATGTGATGTCACTGATATGACAGCTTTCCCCCTCTCCCACTATCGCTCAGGTTGCTGGCAGGAAGTCTACTGCCAAATCTATGAACTTCTCTTATGAGATCCTGATATGACTTATAGTTAACACAGAAATATGTACTTATAATATTTTTCATATCAGATACTTCAAAAGTAAAAGTGTTTTAATTTAAAATCACCTGCAACCTTTCAAAGCTTAAACCACTAAATGAGATTTTGTGCAAAAACATTTTACACCAGTCCATTTAGTTGCTATGGTAACTATTCATAGCTATTTCAGTTGAAGTATTTCAGGGGGAAAGCTGATGTTTGTTAGCTCTGTCTAGTCTGAAGTACAGAACTTCAGAATGAATCTTTACCCAGAGGATTTGAATGCCTATAGTTCTCATTGCTCTCACATGTCCTCAAACACACCACCAAATATGGCAACATATATTTGTTCATGCACACTGATCAGTTTCCACTCTGCTCTTGTAAAGAAAGACAGCTAGAGCTCTTCATTTAGGTAAGAATACTAGCAATAGATAGATGGATCGCAGAAGTAATCAGGGTTTTCATAACAATAGAACCAGGGGGCATTCATTGAACCAGGGGGCATTCATTGAAAATGCTGGGGGGAAGAATTAGGACTAATAAAAGGAAACACTTCTTCACGCAACGTGTGATTGGTGTTTGGAATATGCTGCCACAGGAGGTGGTGATGGCCACTAACCTGGATAGCTTTAAAAAGGGCTTGGACAGATTTATGGAGGAGAAGTCAATCTATGGCTACCAATCTTGATCCTCCTTGATCTCAGATTGCAAATGCCTTAGCAGACCAGGTGCTCGGGAGCAGCAGCAGCAGAAGGCCATTGCTTTCACATCCTGCATGTGAGCTCCCAAAGGCACCTGGTGGGCCACTGCGAGTAGCAGAGAGCTGGACTAGATGGACTCTGGTCTGATCCAGCAGCTAGTTCTTATGTTCTTATGTTCTTAATTTCATAAATTTCACACAAAGACACTATTCTGTTTTGAGTCAGTTTTGGTCCCAAATGTTGTAAAATAAAGTGGAATCTTTTCACTTTCAGGCATACTCTTGAGGCTGTGCACGTAGTGCATTTAGATTGGATTTTGCATTTCAGAGTCTGCTGTGTTATCACACATTTCCATTTCAGCGTTTTAGTCCTTAAACTGAAAGCCCTTAAAGATCTGGTACCAGCATATTTGCAAGACTGTCTCTCCCAATATGTACCCCCCTATGCTCCACTTACAACAACTTGCTGGTGGTCCCTGGCCTGAAAAGCATCCAGCTGTCCTCAGCTAAGGCCAGGGCCTTTTCAACCTTGGCCCCAGCCTGGCGGAATGCTCTATCAAATGAGACCAGGGCCCTGTAGGATTTATCTCAATTCTGCAGGGGCTGTAGGACAGAGCTTTTCCACCAGGCACTACATACTTGCAGTCTCCTTTGCAATGAATGTACATTCTCTTTGGATTGGATTCTCTCTAACATACACATTCCCTTTCTCCAGAACTCACCACGCTTCAGATCAGAGAAACTCAACAGTTTCTGAAACCTCTGGAAGTGCAACTTTTCCTCTCCCTTCATAGAGACAGTGACAGGAGACAACATGCATTTGGTTTGCACTGGGTTTTCTTGCTCCTCCTCACCATCCCCTGCCCAACTACCAGCAGTTCCTCTTACTCTTCAGAGCAATTCAGAGTGATCAGAAGAGCTTTCTTTATTTTAATTTCAATGCTGCTGATCTATTGCTGGAGCAGTAAACCAGTGACACTGACATGACATTTACATGGTCTAGCAAAATAATGCTAAACCCAAAACCACACACACACACACGCAGGCACGCACGCACATGCATAGGCACACAAGGCAGCAGAGACCAACCTTCTCAGCTGCAGGTTGCAGGGTGAGAATAGGTGAGTAAATGGTGAATCAGATTGACTGAGGAGCTGTGGAGTAAGCACTGCAAGCACCAAGGTTCTTCCTTTCCTCCACCCAGGTTCAGCAACTGCTTAGCAAATTTCTTGCTAAGCTGCTTCACCACAGGAAGCTGCTTTCCAGTTAACATCCATTCGCTGTGCTGCTATGATCTTGGTAATCTGTGTGGGCATTTTGCCTACCTCTTTTATATTCAGCTTGCCTACTGCCTCGCTGTAATGTTTGTTCATTGTAATGATGCACTCAATCAGAATTTGATTAATTCTTTACTTTAATAATTCTCCTGGACTGATCAATAGGTCTTAAGCAGGACCACACTAAAGCACAATGGAAAACACATTTAATATTTAATATATTTCCCTTATTTTTTAAAATAAGTGGCCAAAATGTAAATTTTGCAATCTTTACTATCTCCAGTTTATTTATTTATTTATTTTAAAATGTCGGGAAGAGTGAATGGCTTCTTTCTTTTTGTCAAATGGATCAACCAATTTCTGTCTACCAACAGACAATGGAAAAAACAAATGACTTATTGGACTTACTGCACCGATACTATCAGACCCATAAGGGCAGATTTTGTTGAAAAATGTAACTGTGGGCCTTTCCTCACTTACCTTAAGCCCCGCGCTATTCTTCTCAAGTAACGTGGGGTCCCCCAGCACTCCCCACAACAGGGGCGGCGACAGCGCAGCTGCCCCGACGCTGCCGCTGTCGTGCCCCCTCAGCGCACGGCATCCCTGGCGCTCTTGTAAATGGTGCCTTTTGATGACCCCGCACAGCGCAGGGTCATGGGGACGCCCGGGCGTGCACCAGGGATGCAGCGCGCTGAGAGGAGCGCGCAGCATAGGGGGGATCATGGAGAGTGGGGAAACGCCCTTAATTAAATCTGCCCTTCAATTCAGGTAATGGCAGGTAATTCAATCAGGCCACATGTAGGCTCTTCGATACCTGAGAAAGATTAGCAGATTTAAATATTCTGGCATACTTTATTGGAAAACACCCCAAAAGAAGGTTGGGCAAACTATCCCCTATGCTCTATTGTGCACATTACTGTGAAGTTCATAGAATCATAGTTGGAAGGGGTCATACAGGCCAACTAGTTCAACCCCTTGCTCAATGCAGGTCCAGCCTAGAGCATCCCAGACAAATGTTTGTCCAGCCGCTGCTTAAAGGCTGCCAGTGACGGGATGCTCAGCACCTCCCTAGGAAGCAGATTCCACTGTTGCACAACTCTTTTAACGAGGAAAAAAATCCTACTATTCAGTCAGAATTTTTGTCCCCATAATTTATACCCATTATGGCAGGTCCTATCCTCTGCTGCCAACTGGAACTCCTCCCTGCTCTCCTCTAAGTGACAGACCTCCTCTGACAGTCCTTCAAATACTTGAAGTTGATTCTTTATTGCTGTGCCTGTAACTTGTAGAGAACCTCATTTATCTTTTCTAAAAATTAATGCCCCCCCTCTATTTTATGCCCCTCCTTATTTCTGAAGTACTTATGAACCATTTTGTTTGACTCACACTGATGTGCATAATTAAATCATCATTTCATAGAATGAAAAGACTTGTTCAGTATGATGGACCATTTGCACAAGGAATAGAGGTATCTTGCCGCATAATCCTAACTCAGCCTTTCATCATTTCAATTCATCCTAAAGAGATTATATTATATCTCCAATTTATTTTTAAGGCTATCCTGAACTCTTCAGCAAATATTAAGAGATCCTAAATTCACCTCAGTACCCAGCAGCAGCAAGGGCCAACTAGGTCTCTCTCTCTCAAAAAAAAGCAATAAACATTTTCATTACTGTAACCATGCATGCCCAGCAAGCAAACATAGCTACAAAGTAGGAACAGTAATTCAACCGTAGTCAAGACCAGAAAATAGGAGCTCTACCTGGTGACTAAAGGTATTGGAAGGATATTCAGGACATATTTGGCACGTGGCTTCTCACTTTGCTTGGAATAAACAGGATGAAATCTATTTCCATCCTTTTGTGCCTCATAGCAGAGTCAGGGTGAAGTAATGAAGTAATCTGCTGATGCCTTCCGCACTATTTGAAATCCATTACTATGTTACAATTGTACTAATAATAGAGGACTTTGTGGATCGCTGCAGCTGACTTCTTCATTATGCTGTCGTCGTTGAGGAATTACAGAGATGTCAATACCATTTTTGATTGCATGCTAAGTTTCAGCACAGAAGGGAACTGCAATTATCATATGCAGAAACGGAAAATAACAAGCGGGAACCCCCAAGGACTTGTGCAAAGCATCTCATTTTCACCTTCCCCATTATTTCCTCTGTCCCTTTCTTGAAAGCCCCCGTAGACTCTCCCCTTTTTCTGCTTCCTTTCTTAGGTCTACCAACCCCACATTGGAAAAAATCCTGGAGATTTGAGGATGAAGCCTCAGCATGATATAAGGCCATAGAGCCTGTTTTTCAAAACAGCCGTTTTCTCCAGGGAAACTGATTTCTGTCATCTGGGTAGTAGTTGTAATCCCAGATGATTTCCATCTCTCACCTGGAGGTTGGTGTAGGGGTGAGCCCGCGAACCCGGCAGAACCGTAGAAGGAGCGCCAGGCATGCCGGTGCCGGCTACGGCCTTCCGGGCGCACACGCTCCCCCAACCCCCACTCCCCCATGAGTCACGGGTCATGAACTGCCTGACTCACGGTCACCAGGTGTCCCATACAAAAGGACAAAAGGGCTCCTGCCCTCAGGTGAAGATTAGACCCAGACACGGATGCTTCCTCCCGCACGTAGCAGCCCGATGAGATCATGCATCACATGATGATCTCCCGTTCTCCCGATCTCCCGACCTCCCGTTCTCCCGCCTGCCCGACCCCTTTACACGCCCCCGTTGAAACCCTAATAAAAGGTGTGAGGGGCGAGCGCACGGCAGAGTTGCCAGGATCACGGGATCCCGCCCTTCCTGCTTGCTGGCTCTCTCCACCAGATGAAATCTCCGCGTGTCGTCTCTTTCCTGGGACCTCGTGGGTACGACTACAGTTGGCCCCCTGAGTTCCCATGGAGGAAGTGGATGCTAAGGTAAGTCTGTGGCATTATACTCTTCTGAGATCCCTCCTCCTAACCACTCCCTCCAAATCTCCAGATGTTTTCCAACTTGAAATTGGTAACCTCATCTCCTTCCCACCCAACAGCTAACCTACCTTTACTTGCTCCTCAGACGTTTCCCTCTCCCCACTCCCACCAGGCAGCCTCTACCTAGGAAAGCTGTGGCCCATTTTTTCCCTTGAGCCCCCTTTCCACCATATTTTCTCTTCTCCGTTCCCTCCCTCATTCTCTCCTCAGCTATTCACCAACCTATCTTTTATCTACCTCCCACCTTCAGATATATTTATTATTTATTTGCTTCATTTTAACTCCACTTGTCTTCATAGTGGTGACCAAACCAGCCTACCTTATTCTCTTCTCCTGTTTATTATCCATAAGACAACCCTGTGATGCTGAAAGTATGCAACTGATTCAAAATCACCCAATGGGCTTCCACAGCAAGATGGGAATTCAAACCTCCAAGGATTACAATTGATCTGTAGATGACAGATATCTTATTAGACACATTTGTATAATGGTTGATAATGGTTGATGCTAAATACAAAAGCAATAAAATTCAAAGTGCTGCAAAAAAGAAAGAGAGAAAAGAAAATGGCTGCTGAAATGAACAGATAAATGGTATTTCTCTGTCTGAAGCCTCTCCCATCCCCAAACCCTGTTGTCCTCAAACTCCACCGTGAAATCCAATAATTTCTCAACCTGGAGCTGAAAGCATTAACTAGACTTAGGCTCAACTAGTCCTCTCTCAGAGGCTAAGAAGGCCTGCTTTGGACAGATCCCCACCCTCATTCATTGACAGAGCCAGGCCTGAAATCTGTGGTTGCCTAGCAATGGCGATTGAGGGGATTCACTGTTTAAAGTTACAGGTGCTCCATTTATTATTTTTCATTTTTAATATTCCCCAATATTTTTATATATATTTCACATTTTTATGCAAACCTGGAACCCTTTTCATGTTTGTAAAAATATCTGATTTGTGCATTCACAGCTGCAGTCACTGGATTTAAATATCTTCTGATTTGCCAACTTCACTACTAGAATATAAGATAAATTATGAGTTTTAATTTTGGGTCTGGTGACCACTATTTGTTTCAGATTACTGTATGTTTGCAGAGGGATATTATTTTTCCTTATATAATTTCTATCAAATTGCTTTTCGTACTTCCAGCAAAAAAGTGACCGAAATATTTTACAGTGGCAAAGGAAATGAATATTTGCTTCATGGCATTTGCACAATGAAATAAGGTCATTTTTCAAGTCATGTGTGTTGTAATCCTGTGTATTATAATCAACAATATATATGTGCTCCGAGTGCCTTTTGGTAATAGAAGCATAACAATGCAATTCTATGCAGAGTTACTCCATCAATTCCCATTGATTTCAGGATTTAACAGGAAGAGTCCGCTGTAATGAATGTCTTCTTTGCAATATTTTTAATGACGTTTTATGTATTAGTTACCTATCCACCATTTGCAGACATGTGAAACCATGGTTAATTTTAACTATACTTATCTTCTGAAATTAGAATTCAGCTGTTCATTCAAATCCTTGACAAATGCTGCTTTTTTCAGTCAGGGGAGACTGTTAGTGAGAAGTAATGAAAGGCAACAGGCTCTAAAGCCATTGTGTCCAGACCTCTTTCCAGCCCAGAAGGGTGGAGCTGGAGGGAAACTAGAATTAAGCCAAGACACCTACACTCGTAAATCCCACAGACTAATTGTTGTTAACAAACCACAGGTGACGACTCTGCCTTGATGTACCCTAAGAAACCATAGTTTGTGAAATGGCTCAAAATGGGGCAATCACACTAAAAGTGATAGTTACTTGTAACCAGCTATTACCAACTAATGTGGAAATACTGGGTGTAGAAACAACTATTCATGTTGTGTAGTTGTACACTTTTTCTTCTGAAATATAACCGTCAGTTTTTATACCGCACTCTTGTCATACTATAAAGAATATCATACAATCACCTTCTCCCTACAACAGGCCTCTTGTGATGTAGGTGGGGCTGACAGGATTCTGAGACAATTGTGACTAGCCCAAGGTCACCCAGCAGGCTTCATGTGGAAGAGTGGGGAATCAAATGATCCAGATTAGAGTCTGCTGCCTTTGTGGAGGAGCAGAGAATCAAACTCAGTTCTCCAGATTAGAGTCTGCCACCACACCATGCTGGCTGTCAACAAGAGGTGAAGCAATAGAATATCAATAAACACTAAACACTGTCATATCTTATATTCCCTGTAGACTTAAATAAATTAATAGCTCATCATCAGTGAAGACTATATAAAACATCAGGCATGTGAAAGAAAACTGTGGAAATAAATACAGAATAATCAATGTCAAACTAAACAGTAAAAGATTTGCAGCCCTATCCAAGGGGTTGTGCACCTGGCTGCAGCGCTGTGGCCATGACACAAAGAAGCTTCCCAGTGGCACAGGGAGGCTGGAAATGCAAAAAAAGCCCTCCTGCCAGCAAGAAGTCCCCATTGGCCATAATAGACTTATGCCACCCTTTTTGGTGCCATAAGTCTGAGGCCCTAGCCACTGGTGTATTGGCTCCTCCCCAAGCCTTGCCCTGGCCCATCCCTATTGCGCAGGTGGCAGCAGCGCGGGCACTGGGGCTCAAGTGCCAGCATCTGGTGCTGCATCCCAATGCTGGGGAGGGTGCCCCCACACCAGTGAAATTGCCCTTCTTCTGAGGACAGTAAATCTACTGGCACAGCCACATACGCTGCTCCCATGAATGGATTCGGGGGGGCCACATCTGGATGGGGCTCTAAATGTTAAATAAATAACAATACTTTTACACATGTCTCACACAAAAAACCATACCACACCATTTAACTTTTACACATTGCTGTGTTAGATTGGATTAGAAAGCATGCAGTATATTTAACCAAGGAAAAAGGAAAGTACATTCTGCTGCAAAACAGAATTCCATAACTACGCCACTGTTTCCTTGGTATCAAAGATCAGCATAAGGGCTGCAAATGAATTTCCCAAACACAATGTATTATGTTTAATATTAGCACCGCTGTTCACTTTGTTATGAGGCAGGCCATTCTGATATGGAGGAACATGATACAGTAAAAAGAGATTAAAACGATTGGGAAAGCCTTTCAGTCATATTTTATTTTCAATATTTAATAAAGGTATAGTTTGATAAGAAGTCTAGACTGCGAGTATTTTTGCTGTTTCAAGGGAAGATGCCATTAAGGGCATATGAAAGAGATCTTTTTGAGGAGACTACAGTAAAAAAAATTGGCCCTTTCCGATGTTAAAATGTTCTTGAGTCAGTAGGGATGGGCAAAATAAGGTGTTTCAACATTTCAGCTGAGACCACCAGTTTAATTCTCTCAAATTAAAATCAAAGGATTAAACACATTTAACTCATACTGAGTTCTGCCTTTGGTTTGGGACTGTGTGTGTGAAAGAAACTGTTCCAACTCAGGTAGCTCACAACAGAAATCCAAATGTCACTACAGGCATCTATTATGCGGAAAAAAGGAGGGAGGGGCTCTAAATACAGAAAAAGGGAGGCCATGTTTGGCAGCAAAGATGTTTCATTAAGAAGCAGGTCTTTCTGATTGATATCATGATGTTTTTTTAATGTGCTCATGGATGAAGCTCCTGGACACTTCCAGCTAATGTCCTGCACTTGTGTTAATTCATTAAAAGTAACTATCTCATCCTAATGATTTTCATCAAATATATGGTTTTTACAGTTTGTCTTAGAATTTAGTGCTTCTGGCACCAGGGGAATAAAAATTAGGTCATGGTTCTTTTAAAATTCAATGTGGTTAACAGTTTCAAAGCCCTCAGCAAAAATTGCACAGAGGAAAATGTCAGAAATTCAAAGAGCTCAAAAGCAGAGGTATGAACCAAGAATGTCATCGGAAATAATGTATTTACATAAAATTAATATTCGTTCCCCCCCCCATCCCGCAAGAGTGCCATCAAGAATTATGAGTTGTCTTAAATTTGCATACAAGTTACAAGTTTGTAGCATAATAATAATTTTTAAAAACCTATTGTTGCATAAGTTGTCTTACACTCTAGGGCTGCTTCTGCACAGGCAAGCAAGGGGTGTGTGCACCAACATAGTTGCAGTTGGTGCACCCCCTGGGGCCATTCGCGCACCATTCTACAAACGGCCCCGGTGCCCCAGGGGCCCGCAGGACTGCCTTCACACAGGGCACGCTGCTCCCCCCCTTACCTCCTCTCGGCTACTGTCACTGTAGAGAGGCCAGGGGGCCCGCCCCCATGGCCATGGGGACATCTCCAGGGACAGAGGCCAGGAAGCATGTCCCCATACCTCTCTACAGTGATGGCAGCTGAGAGGAGGTAAGAGGAGGGAAAAAGCAGTGCGGGGAAAACGCCCAACCTTTTGCTAAGTCAAGAGTTTGCTCTCTAATTCTCCCACTCTAAAAGAGACAGACTCTACCCAGGGGCGTACCACCCAGGGGGACATATGGGATCAAATGTCCCTAGGCTGTGGCCATTTAGTCACATAGGGGGTAGAAAACACAACCACTCCACATGGTGGCGAAAAGAGACCTGGAGGGAGAGAGTTCACCCCCTTCATCAGATCACATGATCCTGGGTGCAAAGTGACTGGGGGGGAGCTCTTATGACTAGAAGCTCTTAAAATGCTGACTAAAAAGCTCTGTGGCAGGCCTGTTCAAGCGCAATCCCTATGTGAGATTGTACAGAGGCCGCAGTGATGAATGGGTAGGTTGCATGCAAGATATATCCGTTGTCTTCATTGTAATTTTTTTATGTTCAGAAAACTCTGGTGTCTGTAACTTGTTACAGTTTCTGTAACTTTAAATTACTTCTTGATGTGCACTTTCAGAAGTGTACTGAAGACATTAGAAATATCCTCATGCCAATACAAATTGTGAATGCAATGGCAAATATATGCATGGCTATAATTTTTGGTTCAGTGTACAAGTAGGTGGCAAACTCAAGTGTACTGTGATAACATATTACCTCCGGAGATCTTTATTATGCCTTGCAGCCATGGCCAGACATTTAGCAGAAGAAGGCCAGCATGTTCCACTATGCAAGTACTGGGTAAATTATATCAATTATATACAAATGAAAACATCAAAGCAAGCAGCTGTTTCTCTCTTTCAAAAAAGCATTCAGTGTGAAACCAAAATGCCCTTTTATAAGGGGTAATCTACCTCTGTGATACTTTAGGGAAAACTAGCTGTTCTCTTGGGCAATGCATATCATCCAGCTCATGCTCACCAATATGACATAAATGGTACAGGCAGCAAGGAACAGGCAGAAGGCTGCTGTACTGATCTGCTTCCCCTGATGTCATTAGCCGGCTCCCACCCAGTCTAGGTTTTGCTCAGGTTTTCAAAGCTCAGATGGCAAAACACAGTTCAGCAACAGATGGGCGGGTTGTTTGCCTGGAGAATCATTATGAGAAAGAAGGCCCATGCACTTACTGGCTTTCTCCCCCTTCTCCCTAGCATGTGTCCCATCCGCCTCAGCAACATTATGAAGGAAACTCAGAGGTGGGAGACGGAAGAGAACACAATTCAATATTGAGTCTGCATTAACACAAATGAACTTTTCCAAAGAGTAAGATTTTTTTTTGTGATCAAAAGCGCCACAAGGGACAATGTCAGTAAGCCTTGAAGACATTGAACTTAACAGAGTGTGGGAAAGGATATTTTAAAAGCTCCTTTGGATTAACTGTTTCTCAAGTGCTGCTCTCTTAATTAAGTTCTTTTATCTGCTAGGAAAACCTCGCCCTTTTGCCTGGTCACATTTTATATGCATGCTCATTTTTTGCTTGCCCTGCATTTTATTTTTGAAATTTCCTTTAATCTTTCTCTTTTGCTGAATTGGGTTTGACCGACTTCTTACTAAATTGTAGGAGTTATTAGCACTTTGGCCACCAAAAATAGAAATAACTGTTTATGATTCTACTGTGAACCCTTAGCCTTCCCTGCCCCCAAGAGTAGCAGAACTCCTTCACATTTACCACCATATACACAGACACAAGGAACACTATCACTGACCAGATATTGATAAAAACGTATAAAAATATACAAATGCTTGGGACTCTGCAGAGTAAAATCCTATACCACAAAAACAGGAAAGAAAAAGCATATTGAATGGGATTTTAAAATAAAAGTGTAAAGGTAGTCCCCCATGCAAGCAATAGATCATTTCTGATCCACGGGGTGATGTGGTATGAGGTGATGGTACTTTGTTCAGAAGATGCAGAATTGGACAACATGAAGCTTAGAGTATTTTTAGTGGCCAGGCAGCATGAGGTCCCCCTGCAAGTTTGGTGTCATTTGGCTGAAAAATAGCATCTCCAAAAGTCCACCATCACCAAAATGGTCCATAGGGAATAATGGAACTCAAATACTTCTGGAATCCTGAAAAAAATACTTGAACCCACATCCTGAAAGGGTATTCTTCAAAACAATATTTAGCACCTTTCAAAAATCCAAATCCAAAAAATAATGATTTTATGTGCCCATCCCTACTTGAGACAAACTTTTATCAAGGAAGATTAATCTTATTGGGAACTCTTCTCATGAGTCATTGATGGAGTCAGACCAGTGAAAATGCCAATTTTCTGTGTATCTATTAAATAGTATTGCTAAATCAGATCTAGAGCAATCAGATTCTTTTCAAATAAAGGTTTCAGTTAATAAATTAACTTGAGTGCTGTGCGGTTTCCGGGCTGTATGGCCATGTTCTAGCAGCATTCTCTCCTGACGTTTCGCCTGCATCTGTGACCTTGGGGTGCAGAGTGGTAAGCTGCAGTACTACAGTCAAAACTTCACAACATGAGCTCAATCCCCAAGGAAGTTGGTTTTAGCTAGCTGGCTCAAAGTTGGCTCAGCCTTCCATCTTGCCAAGGTTGGTAAAATGAGTACCCAGTTTGCTGAGGGGTAAAGTGGGGAAGACAATGGCAAACTGGGGAAGATAATGGCAAACTGAGGAAGACAATGGCAAAACATCCCATAAACAAAGTTTGCCTAGTAAACATCGTGATCTGATGTCTACCATGGGCCAGTAATGGCCCAGCGTTTGCATAGAGGACTACCGGTACCTTCTTAAAAGTTTCTGACTAAGACTCCTCTTGACTACAAATGCAGTAAAGCAGGCAAGAAATTCACAGGCATACCTTTGTTGAAAAATGTTATCAGCTTCATTTGACTCCATATCACATGTCATTATGAATTCATAGGTAACTATTAGATGCAACAAGATGCATATTCACAATGGTGGAGCTTTGCTTGTGTACACAAAGATGTGGCAGATATTTGATCCTGCCAATCACTGAGATTTGTAAGAATTAAGCTATCCTTCCCTTAAACATTTGCGGCACATAATACTTTTTAATCATAGCTTTGAATATGTTTAAGGTCCCAAGAACAGTGCAATTAGCAACACTGACCTGTAAAGCAAGGAGGAATGATAAAAGATGCTTCCTTTTTTTTCAGAGTCAGCTGTGCACAACAGAGTCCATGTTATTCATGACCAGTGGAGGCCCCGGAATTATGGTCTCATAACCATGATGCAAGCCCAGATCCCCTGACCATGCGGCCTTTTGGGCACATGAAAGCATTTTGGGCAACTCAGCAGCTTGCCTTTAGGAATACTTAGGTCACAGGTAGCCGAAAGTCAGTTCTTCATCAGCTGCAACATTAGGCAGATTAGAGAGAATTATGACGAAAGTAAATTGATCAGCAGAGCCCAAGTGGAACTATTTGCATAAGAGGCAAAGTTTCTGAATGTGTGCCTTAGGTGGTGAGAATATGTGAGCAGTTGATAATAATGTGACATTAATACAGTAAAAGGAAGGAAGAAGTGGCACACTGGCAACTGAGAAAGAATGCTTGCTCTTAAAGTAAGCAAAAGACAAAGAGGCATCCAAAAGGATACCAGGCTAGCAAAGCAGCACATCCACTTCCACTTCTTCTTCCAGTATCACCCGGCTTTCCTTTTCTTTATCTCCCTTTCACTTAAATCACAAGGATAGGTGGGATCTCTGAAGAGGGCAGTGCCCCTATAGATTAATTTTGTACTAAAGTACTGATGTAGAAGTAAACATGTCATTAAAAGCAAAAGGGCATCATTTCAAAGGGAGAAGCTAATCTAAAAAAGCAACACCAACAAAAGCACTCCAGCCAGTCTAAATGTCAGAATCAAATAAAGTTATCAAAAATATCAGAGAAACTGGCCCGGGAGAGGAAGATTTAGAATGATTAAAAACATATGCCAGAAGTAGGAAATTGCCTAGGGAACAAGTAAAGTGCACAACAATGAGCTGGAAAAGATATGCATAGAAATTGCAAAAAACTGGATGTGTAAATCACTTCCAGTATCATTTCCAGAGGCCTGAAGGTTTTCCCAGAATTCCTACCCCATGTTTTTCATTCCATTGCTTTTGGTGGGCGGACGTATATCATCACTGTGTCAGACTGTATCTTCTGCAGATTGGCGCCCTATAGTGCTTCTTTTTGCGGGGACTCCCAGTTGGTACCCCAGATTAGGAAAGGGTGATTCACCTATGTCCTCTCTCCATCCCTTCACTTGGCTTCCTGCTCCTCAGTTTTCCCAGGGGAAACCTAACAAAAGTTTGTGTGAGAGGAGGCTGATCGTGGGCGTTTTCTGGATGGACAAAATATCCTGAGGGAAAACCAGGATCATACATACTGGGATGTTTCTATCTTGGTTTCTCCCTCTGCATGGCAGCCCATCAGCACGTTCAGGCCAAGAGGAAGAACTCCAGGTGATTAGGCATACCCCCAATTTAGTTTCATCTTCCTCGCCGACTTTGCTAGGCATGCATGAACTGTCCCGTTTTTCTGACGTTCTGATTGGCTGCAGGCAATGAGGTGGGAAAAACAAACCAGTCTATCTCCCGCTGTGTTTGCATAGGAGTGGGAGTGGCACATTTTTTAAAAAAAGAACCTCCAATTTATTGTTTTTTGAAAGGCGTGAGATAAGGAAGCCATGCGGAAGTCATGGCCGAACTGGGGTGTTTCACCTCCTTATCCCAGGATTTATTAGCCACGGGGAAAACGCCATGGACTCCCAATGCCTTTTCTTCAGGGGCAGACCCACAGTGAATAAAGGGAGTCTGCGCCCACAGTGAGTAAAGGGAGTCACCTGCCTTACCCTCTTTTGAGGTTTTAAGAGGTTGCTCTGCTGGCCTGCACAATACTGTCCTTCCTGTCAGCTATGTTGCCCTACCCTTTATACCCCACTTTACTGGAATATGGATTTCACATGATTTTCCTGACAAATGCCAACAGCCATATATTTGTGTGTGTGTGTGTAGCAGAATGTCCAGATGTTAATACCAAAATGTGCAAAAAGATCTGTTAGCAAAATGAGATCATTAAAAGGGTTAATGCAGTCAGCTGAGACTGGAAGCCCCATGGACATGCATCTTGATTACCACACCCTGCCAAAGTTCACTAACACAAAAAACCTAGAGAACTCCCTGATACCAGATTATGCATTTCCTCTGCCTTTTAGAACCATCTCCTTAACAATTGTTCCCTCCCTGATCCACTCAAAGCCTCAGCCAAATTTGAATACCTGGGCAGAGACTCCAAGAAGTAACTCTGTATAAGTCATTCAAGACTACCCCTGATACAATCAAGAAACAATTGGCTCTACTGTCCCGATATTTAGAAGACAATAGATAAGCTACTAATTAGCTCAGCCCAGTGATCCCATCATGGAAACCCAAAGATCCAGGAAATGAAACTTACTTTCTCCCACCCCAAACTGCGCAAAGGGGTATAAAAGCACAGCGCACCCCAAGTTCCTTGCTCGCTTGCTGGCAGGCTTGCTGGCTTGCAGGCTGGCTCGCTCCAGTACTCTTTACTAGCTTGAACCTCTCTTGGCCAAGTTGGTTTGAGACACAATATTGTCTTTCACTTGGATTCACATGCTGACCACTTGAATCCTTGCCTTCTCCAAGAACTTCTCTGCAGAACCAGGGACGTAGGTATAGACTTTTTATGGGGGGGGTTCGGGGGGGGCCACACCCCCACCCGCCCCTAGGGTGAGGCCATGCCTCTCCAAGCCCCGCCCCTGGCCTAGCACTTATAAAAGCAGCTCTCCAAGGCCAGGGACGGCAGACTCCCCCGCCCTGCCCTCCCCTGCCCCCCACCAGCTGGGCTCCCAACCAGCAGCTGGCAGTTCCTTCTGCCCTCCCCTCTGGGAAGAGGCGTAGAGGGAAAATGGAGCCCGGTGCAAAATCTGAGCCCCCTGCCCCCCAGGCAGCCGCTGTGATGCTAGAATCCACCCCCAAACAGCATCACTTTCAATGGTGTTTAAACTAGAGAGCCCAAATTCTCCTTTTAAATCCACCTTAAAGGGAGAATCTGGGGTCCCCAGTTAAATAACATTGAAAGTGATGCTGTTTTGTGGTGGATTATCCCCCACCGTGAAACAGCATCACTTTCAATGTGGCGTAGTGGTTAAGAGCAGGTGCTTTCTAATCTGGAGGAACCGGGTTTGATTCCCTGCTCTGCCGCTTGAGCTGTGGAGGCTTATCTGGGGAATTCATATTAGCCTGTACACTCCCACATACGCCAGTTGGGTGACCTTGAGCTAGTCACAGCTTTTCGGAGCTCTCTCAGCCCCACCCATCTCACAGGGTGTTTGTTGTGAGGGGGGAAGGGCAAGGAGATTGTAAGCTCCTTTGAGTCTCCTACAGGAGAGAAAGGGAGGATATAAATCCAAACTTCTTCTTCTTCTAAACTGAGGACCTCAGATTCTCCCTTTAAATCCATGCCGAAGGGGGTGGATTTAAAAGGAAATTTGGGGGGTGCCTGCTGTCAGGGGTGCAATTGTTAAGCTACCAGCACCAAACTTTTAGGGTATCTTTAGGAGACTCTCCTAATGATACCACCCAGTTTTAGTGAAGTTTGGTTCAGGAGGTCCAAAGTCATGGACCCTCAAAGGTGTAGCCCCATCTCCTATTACCTCCCATTGGAAACAATGGGGGATGGGGCACCCCCTTTGGAAGTCTATAGCTTTGGACCCCCTGGGCCAAACTTCACAAAACCTGGATGGTATCAGTAAGAGACTCTCCTGATGCTACCTCCCAGGTTTGGTGAAATTTAGTTCAGGGTGTCCAAAGTTATGGACCCTCAAAGGTGTAGCCCTCATCTTCTGTTAGCTCCCATTGGAAACAATGGAGGATGGGGCACCCCCTTTGGGAGTCCATAACTTTGGACCCTTTGAACCAAACCTCACCAAACCTGGGTATTATCACCAGGAGAGTCCACCAAACAATCCCTGAAAGTTTGGTGCTGCTATCCCAAACAATGCGCCCCCTGCAGGCCAAAAACCGAAAAACACTAAAAATGTTTTAAAAACCCACAAACGGGTGGGCGGAGCTTCGGACATGAATGGGGGGTTCAAACCCGAGAACCCCCCCTTACCTACGTGCTTGTGCAAAACCTAGGTAATGTATAAGTCCCCTGCTTCCCTTCCCAATCTGTAATCCAAACCTACTTTCCACCCTTTTTATATCTCTTAGAAACTGTGTGTATGCTTCTTTATGCCTCACTGTATGGATGTTTACAACCAAAACTTATACATATATTTAAAATACAATTTGGTCTCCTTTGTATTCTCTGTAGAAAGTTTCAAAAGCCATTTCCAGTATAGCTGTTACAAAGATCTCACCGCTAGCCTACCTCTCGCTGCCAAGCCGCGTTATTTCCCCCAGTGCTAAATGTTAAAAAGTTCTCATATTGTTAAGCTAGTGCAGGGGTCTTCAAACTATGGCCCTCCAGATGTTCATGGACTACAATTCCCATCAGCCCTTGCCAGCATGACCAAGTGGTAGGGCTCATGGGAATTGTAGTCTATGAACATCTGGAGAGCCGTAGTTTGAAGACCCCTGAGCTAGCGTAACAGCTAGATATTGAAAATAAAACAAAATCATCTTCAGAAGTGGATATTTGTCATCCTTGATATAGGTTTCCCTGTGCATGACAGTGATCTACTTTTACACTCAGATTACTGAGTCCAGTCAAAAGATGTGCCCCCTCCTTCTTCACGCCCTTAATAGTTAGTTCACTGTAGTAACATCAGCAGAAAGTCTGGGAATGAGAAATTCTCCAGCTTCAAGACATGAAGTAGTACTAATAGATGTCAGCCCAGAGCTTTGGATGCTGAAATCTGTGAGTGTAGAACTGACAATGCTACCTTCAGTCCAAATCAATAGCCAATTCACTTTAACACTGACCAAGCTGAAGGGCATCCTTGCGTTATTGGATCCTGTAACAGTAACACAGTCTTCCATGTTGTTTGTTCTTCATTCTATAATTTCACCTCTAAACGGGGGAGGAAATGGAAACAGCTAAGGGTACTCTGCAGGAGATACTGCATGACATCTTTTTAGCATAGAGATTAAATAGAGTGAGATTCTGCAGAATCGGCACTTCAAGACATCTGGGAGGTGGTATTTTGTATGGGAAAACAACTGTTTGTGTTGGAACACTTCAGAAAATGTGTTTGGCATATTGTGGCTTATAATGAAAGTGAATGCTTACCTCCTGGGACGTCATATTTAGAACCAACTTATTGCAGCCTTGTTTTCTTCATTTTGACATGCTTGACATTGAAAAATGACATTGAATAGTACAGTCCCATGCGGAGTCAATTGAGTCTAAACCCATGCTGTCAATGGAGCAACCGGAGCAACTGTGCAAATGATTATACCGTAAATCACTTGCATCCCCTCCTACAACACACATAGCAAGACAATAAGCCTGTTTCTTCCTCAAATGATTTTCATCTTCAACCTGTCAAGCAGTTATTTTGAAAGTTTCTGCATTCATACATTCCTTGTTCAAGAAAAATGCTTTAAATTGCAATAATTATCAGCAGAGGCTTTATGTGAGTGACACTGGTCCTTTCCACACAAATGTCCTAAAACGTTTGTAAAACATTTTCAATCCCCCCACTCCCTGCTGCCACTTTTGTTCACATTCATCCCTTAGAAACAATTCCTGGCCGCCATTATGTATTTTCCCCTGCTTTTTCTCAGTGCGTGGGCAAATCAGCATTCTATGCTTCACAGTCTCCTGCTGCAATTCCCTGAGTCTTTTATAGTCAATGCTGTAAAGATTAAGCTCCCAAAAATATCAAAAACCCTCTGAAATGCTCCAAAAACAGGGCAAGGGGCTTTTGCAGGCAAGGACTTACAAAATGGCACCTTAAAGGGTCAGAACACAAATGAAGCCTTTTGGAAAAGGCCAAAAGAATCACTAGAAAAGAGGATGTATTTTAAAGTTTTGAGGCTGCAAATAAAACTCTTTTTTGGGGGGGAGGGGGGAACAACATAGAACTCCTGGGAGGAAACATTTTTAAAGTGTCTGTGCAGAAAGGGCTGCTGACTGCAGAATCCCGTTGAGGACTATCAGCTACATATGTTTGAGGCACATATTTTTTTTTTCAACCTCCAGGGTGCTAAGAGGCAGAACCGATGTTGCTCTGATCAGCATCATAGTAAGTTACCTTCTTGACAGGTATACAGTATTTCACCAAGAGTTGCAGAAAGTCCACAGTTCTGGGTAGAAGAACCCAGCTCCTGGTATCTCCATTTCAAGGATCTTCTTCTTGACACCACCCACCCTTGCTCGGTGGAATGAACTTCACTAGACAATGATGGCCATTAGGACAGATAGATTTTTTAAAAAGGTTCAACAAAATCATGGTTAATCAGGCTACTGACAGGCGAACTGCAAATACCAGTTCCATTTCACCAGTAGTGGGCTTATCAATACCACTTGTTGGGGGGACAAGAGAAAGGGAGGGCATTCCTAGAATGGATGCCTGCTTGTGGGTTTCCAGGTAAATCTAGCAGCGTGGGAAAGGTTGCTGGGCTGAATTCCTCCTTTGGAATATTTGATCTAGAAGGGCTATTGGGGGGGAATCGGGAAATAAGGAGAGACAATACTTTCCCCTGAGACTTTGAAAAGCTGGGCTAAATCAAATCAATCAGTATGATACATGTCCATTACAAACAAGTTTCTAACCCACCACAGGAAATAAGGCTTCTCTTAGTCCTCAAAATAACCATCAACACAGGATGTGCCCAACATGTGCTTGCAAGGTTGCTGTTGAACTTCCGTCAGTCAACCTCTGTTGAACATGAGTGATCATTCAGTCATTCCCAATGTATGACAGCATAGGAGACTAAATATGGAAGGAGACTATCCTTTGGTTTCTGCATCTCCTCTGAAGCTGATTGTAAGGAAGCATATTCTCTCATGTATAAACAGAGCAGATGGGGTCTTCTATGAGTAATCCATAGCCTTTCACAGTTACAGGCATTTCCTACTAACTGAGATTCACATCAGCTCTTATGATTTTTGAAGACCAGTTTGTTTTGCACTGTAAACCTTCCCCTCAGTTACCAGATGTTCTTAAGGTAGTAAGTGTAAATTTGGATTTGCTTCATGAATTGACTTTTGTGGTGAACAAGTAGAATACGGAGATCACTAAGGAGGAGTTGTATGCAACTAACAAAGATTTCTTTATTTACAAGCTGATTTCAAAGTACAGCGCATAACCACAAGTAATCAAAGAAGAAATCTGGCAGAAGCAAATACATTTAAGCCAGATACAGTTTCAGAAAATGGTTTGAATTCGCTTTAATTATTACAGTTACAAACAGGTCACTAGATTCCTGAGCCACTAGATTGGATCCTTTCACATACACAAACACAAGAATCTATCCACATCACCCACACATGTTATACATCAGAGTAAATGGTACAAATTCTGCTAAGCTCCAGAGACAGGCTTAACAACTGGGTGTTCTCTCCCAGAGGTAGAGTTAAACCACTCTGCTATACTACCAGGCAGGGCTGCCCTTCAAACTATCTGCTCTTTTGCTATGCCATGGTGACATGATAGCCATGTTGAAATATCTGAAGGGATGTCTGATATTAACTTAGGTAAAATCTTAATTTTCTGTGTTTAAATGCATAAGACCAGATCATATCAATCCTGGAAAAACTCTTATGACTGTCTGGAAAAAAAGTAAATTTCTTGGCCTGTACTTTTTTCCTCCGTATGTCCTTTAAACCAAGTTTTTGCATTAAGTCTATAAATGATTTGGGGAGCTTATTTTGATTAAGTTTTCCTTTTGTTTTATCCTGCTTTCTTATATACTTCAGATGCTACCATTCTATTGAAATCTCCCCAAATGACCCAGTTTTCATATGTGTAATCTAATAATTTGTCTAGTAAGTGTTCAAATTTTTTTGATTTGTTATTATTAGTGGCATAAATACACACCACTAGTGGTTTAATTTCTTGAATTGTTATTTCTACCCCTAGATATCTTGCTCCTGTGTCAATAAATATTAATTTCAGACTAAGTTTTTTAAAAAATATAATGCTATTCCTATTTTTTTAGGAGGGTGTATGTTTCAAGGTTCCCAATTTATCTTATTTTAAATATTTTTGCACATTCTTTTAAATGTAAACATTAAAAATTCCAAATGGCTATCCCCCCCCCCCCAAAAAAAAAATTCTGAACAGCTTACATCAAACCATTAAATTGTTTTGTCAGATTTCTTTTTTGGACACATGTGTTTATGTTCACAAAGGATGGTTGATAGACCATATACTGATAAGAACTTGTTACTACATTATACCAACTGTCATCCACTGTTATTAATCAGGTATCTTTCTTATAGCTCTTTTTTCATGTGTTAAACAGAACACCACTTCTAGTTTAAAATATTACGTGGAAGATGAGAACCTCATTCAGAAATTTCAACAATGTAAATATCCTATCAGAGTTGTTACATCGGCTAGAAACTATGCCAACTATAAACTAATGAAAGATTAATATATACAGCATTCCATGTCTCACTGAGATAAGCTCAATTTTTTTCATTACAATTTTCTTGATTTGCCATACTGATTAAGGAAATTATCGTTAGACCCTGACATTTATTAAACTGCAACACTAAGCCTACTATTATTGAATTCAAAAACTCTCAGTCCATTAAAGAACTTGTGATGCAGGTTGACTTTAAAACTGAGAATATCATACGCATTTTGAAAGGTTATTACAAATGTCATGGATGTACCAATAGTATACAGGTGATTCAAACCAAAAATGTTTTTTACATCCTTTTACTAAAAGGCCTTTTACTTTGAACTATTATTCTAATGGTTCATCATCTAATGTTTATGTTCTCATTTGCCCCTGTTATCTTTTATATATGAGTACTATCACATGTTCCTTGAGATACAGACTCTCTGAACACCGCAGAAAAATTAAAAATTACAATCTTTAGTAGCTCATTTTATGGAAAAACACCATCTACTGACTCATTTTCAGTTTTTGGTCATTGAGAGGGTACTACCCAGGCCTTATCAATTTCACAACATAGGTGAATTCTACACAGCATAAACAGGATGTTACTAAAAGATCCATTTTGGGATACTGTGTTCCCACAGCACTGGAGAACACAAGCGTTGTAAGCTAAAACAGAACTCTTCCCCCACATGCTGCATGGAGCTTTTTTCAGTTTCACAGTGGCACCCGCCATTCTGTGTGCTGCAGGAAATTATCCAAGGACAATTCCCACAGAGGTTTCCTCTGCTTGCAGCTCATCCATTTGCTATTTCGCTGTCAAAAGTAGATGAATCCAGTTTGTTTAACCTAACGATGGGCCCCTCCGCACAGCAGAGCCAACTAGGGTTCGACTTGTGTCTTCGGAAATCGTTACCTGAGCTCGACTTCTCTGTTACCCTCCAAGCGACAGCAGCTGACCTCGCGGTTCTCCGAGCCGAAGTTCAGAGGGGCTGGATTTCACCTCCTCAAGGCCTTCTCCCATCCCTATCATTCCTGATTGGCTGCCATTCTACGGTGGGAAACGTGAGTGCTGCTGGCCAATCTTTTTTTTCGCTTTCACCGACGGAGCTTACATAGGAGGATTTTTAAAGATGCACTCTTGCTGTCCGCTTCACGTAGCTCTTCCTCGCTCTGGGCGCATGGCTGAAAATACTGCACTGTGATTGGCTGGCTGGCAGAGTCGAGGCGAGGGAGATTCCACACTCCGCCGGCTTCGGCTTGAGTGTAACCCGAGTTCGCCAGGAAGTTGTACCTCCCAGTCAAGCTTGAAAATTTAATGGTGAGAGGGAGGTGAGCCGAGACAGACACAAGTCCAATGCTACGGCTGTGCAGAGTACCCGGGTCGGACCTACGTTGAACTAAGGACGAATCCTACAGTGCGGAGGGGCCCAATGTGTCATTGTTCCTTTTTTTTGTCTGGGGGTGGTCTACTAAGCTACAGCAACACAAGGGGGCTGTCTGCTAAGCTACAGCAACACAAATATGTGCATATTTTAGCTTCTCTAGCCATGCCACCATAGCCTTGCAGACAGCCCCTCAAAACAAAAGAACAAAAAAAGAAAAGGAAAAACGACACAGTCACGGGATCGCTAGGCAAAACAAACTTTATTTATCTACATTTTACAGCAAAATAGCAAATGGATGAGCTGCAAGAAGAGAAAACCTCCATGGGGATTCTCCGTGGAGAATCTCTGCAGCACACAGAATAGGAAGCATGCATAGTAGAAACGAAAGTGAGAGGTTTGGGTGGAGGAAATAAAGTATTTTCTGCCTGCTGGCATTTGCTCAACAGCCTGGAATCATCCTCAAGTCCAGGTTGGTGAAGAAAGATCTCTGGTTTAGCAATTTTTTGAAAACACGGATTGAGAGGAATATAACATGCTGAACTCGTTTTGGTAAAGAAATATGTAAAATTCTTCCCCAAAATAGTTTTTGTAACATCCAAAGATGTTATATTTGTGCTGTGCAGAATCCACCATAGAAAAAATACTATTGCAGAAGGAGGCTAACTGGATTTTTATCTTAAATTCATTATCTCTACATGTTGTTTTTAAATAATTTTTATTAATAATGGCACTAGATTCAACTAGGCCATAATTGCGGCAGGGGAGCAGGGCACATGGTGAGCTCTGGAGCAGCGAGCACGCGTGCCCTGGGCCGGCTGGGCGGCCAAGCCACACCCAGCCTGATTGTGCAATGCACACGTGTTCAAAGGGTGGAGCACACTCTCTAAATATTAGGCAGCACACGGTTGCTCCGGCCTTCTTTGGCGTTTGGAGCAAACTGAGCCGCCCACCCTCCCTATTTTAAAAGGGAAGGATTTGCTGCTCTATTTGTCACAGCCTTGGCAGTTTAAGCAGAGGAACGCATCCTTGTGGGGAGGCTGAGCTTGTGCGCCGAACCTCCCTGCGGTTGGGGGCCTCCATAAGAGACTTGGGGTGGGGCGGGTGCATGGCGAATGCCACAGAGGCCTCTGCAATTTGAGCCCAACACTCCAGCAGTTAGGAGGCCACAAAGGGTGGGCGCCCTGGTGGCCCAGTACCTCTCTGTCCTCCCCAAAAGGGATTGGGGTTGTTGCTGGGGTCAGCCAGGGGTGCTGACCAGCTGCTGGACAGATGTGCTCCTCTTGCTTGCCCATTTTAATTCCAATTCCATGTCCTGTGGTTATTCACCTGATGAAACCTCTGCACATCTGGGTGCAATTACACTGGAAAAAAGAAAGCTTAAAAATAAAAGGAAGTAGAACAAACATAACAGTGATAAAAAGAGATAAAAAGGAAGAGAGAAAAAAGAAAAAGGAAGACTAATAAGGAGAAAAACAAAGAAAAGAGGGTGGCTATTTCTAAGAGCTCCATAGCTCATACTGCTGATTCTGGATTTTTTCAGAACTTGCAGGTCTAAAACCCAGACCCTTCCAGTCCTGTCATATTTAAGGTCCTCAAGATATGGGGAATGAGAGTTAAGAAATACTTGCTCTACAGCCAGCAAAATAGCCCCTATTAGCAATGTGTAGTCCTGGGTCGTAGAGGGTCAACCAGAGTGAAATGCCATTCCTCACTTCTCCAGGTTTTTAATGACTGTCTGGATTTATTTCCTTTCATATAAACCGGGCCCATTTATTAATTTCATATTTACTAATTTGCATGAAACATCTTCCTCAGTTGGTTCTAGGTCACTTTAAGCATCGATACCCATACATGCATATAGGCTTGGCCTAGTCTATGTGACTTCATCATAGTGTGCCTTATATAGTTTCCAATAGGTCTTCACTCTGATTTATTTTTAATTCCATAATGACATTGATTTCAGGCCACTGGTATAGATAAACAGTTATAAACAACCGCAAAAATTATAATATGTGTTTAACAGGTTAAACGCATATTGTCTGATGCTTCTCAGCTTTAGCGGTTATTCTCTAATAGGAAATACAAAATGTTAATCCTCAAGCCATATGTTGGCTAATACTTGCTGTCAGACACAAGAATGCATTTAGCAAAATAACAGAACTGGTTGCCATAGTTACATGTGAACTGTAATGCATAAGTACGCTTTTTGATAAATTATGCAATTTTTACTCTGATCTAGATTGTCATTTACGTTTTCCATTTTCACCCCATACACAAGTATGTGTGCACATGTACATGTATACAAGATCAACTGATCTAAGACACACATACATATTTTGATATCTTTGCAACTAATGGTGCAATTTTTTGCAGAGTTACTTTAGTCTAGACTAAGCCCACTGAAATCAAATTCAATTGAATTTGCCCCTGAACTCTTCATTCTCTCTTTTCCAAAGGGGCATTGTCATGAGCCTTCCTCATGAGGTAGTAGACCTCTGAATACCAGTTTGAGGAATCAGAATCCAGGGGAGGCCTTAGCTCTTAAGCCCTCTGGTGCAACTGGTTGGCCACTATGTGGCAAAGGATGCTGGACAAAACAGATTGCTGATACAATCCAGCAGGGCTTTTCTTGTGTTCCTGATATAAAGATGCTACCTTGATTAGTCTACCTGTTGTTGTTGTTTAGATTTTTTCATCGCCCTTCCCTAAAAGGCTCAGGGCAATTTACAACCTTGGATCAAAACAATACACATGACAATAAATAGTTTAAAAGTTTTTCTCTAAAATACATCTAAGTCTACCTGGACTTACTTAAAACTATTACAGTCATTGGACAGTAAATGCCTCAATCTTTTCCTCTACCCCTGTAAAAGGATAAGCAAAACTAAGAGAAAGGAAAAGGAAACAAGAAAATTGCTTTAAGAAAAACAAAAAATAAAGGGAAAGGCAGGAAGGGAAAGGGGAGAGGGAAGAAGGAGGGTGAGGGGGTAGTCAGTGTCATAACTGCCATGAGGACATCCAGGGACAAATGCTCCAGGCACCACCAGTGGAAGTCACATGGGGGGCAGAAAAATCGCCCCCACACTTTTCAGGAAGGAGGAGGGGCATGGCTGGACCTCGGCACAACGTGCACAGCAGGGGTGGCGCAGCAGAGGAGCAGGGCCTGGGCATCATTTTGCCCTGGGCACCATTCCCCCCCCCCCCACACACACACCACTGAGGGTAGGGATGTATTATCATAATTGCCTCAATCACATTCCTGGTGGAACAGCTCCACTAGGAACAGCTTATAGACCCTGCAAAATTGCATTAAATCCTGCAGGGGCCTGATCTCTCCGGACAGAGCATCCCACTAGGTGGGGGCCAGGGCTGAAAAGGTCCTGGCCCTGGTTGAGGCAAAATGAATTTCCCTCAGGCAGGGATCACCAACAGTTTTTCAGTTGTCCAGCATAGAGGCGTTCAAAGGATATAACGGAAGAGGCAGTCCCTTCTGTTAAAGGCAGGACATAAGTATTTGGTCTTAAATCCTTTAAAGGATGCATTCATCATACACAATTTTGTCTATTTGAGTTCAAACTGAAGATTCTGAAAGAAAAAAACCAACATTTTGCACTTTCCTTAGAAGACTAGCAACAATGATCTGTAAAACTGCAAAATACATGCTACACTATTCTCAATTGAAAAACTGTCAAGCTGCTCCTACAAACATATTGATTCCAGTCAGTGGTGCTGAAGGGCCATAAGCAATTATTTACTTTTTCAGACTTGGCATATGCAAGTGTGATGAAAGTCGGGTATTCAAAGCCCAATTTATGCTGATTGGCAGGGACAAACTGACCTGGAAGCATTCTCAGCTGGCCAGGTTCAATACAGCCAATGGATTGTCTATAGATGGAACTTTACTGGAAACTGGATGTGACAGAATAATGCACATTCAATCCACTTTCACAATTGTTTGAAAGAGGATTTTGCCTTTCTCCAGCCTCAAAGTGCATTGAAAGTAGATTGAAAGTGCATTATTCTGCATGTGCGGAAGGGACCACAGTGACACACCACAAAAGGCAAAAATTCCTAAATTCTACCAGGTGGTGAAAAAAAGCAACTTCTCCTTTGTCAAATCTCTCTGCTTCTTTTGCAGCTAGCTTCTATAGCAGCATTGACCGGCCATTACCTTCTCGAACAGCTGTCTCTTTTAAGCATGGAAGATGAAGCCTTCTGAATATGGGATATGTGAATAAAATCAGATTTTTAAACTATTAAATGATTCCATCATTACTGAGTCATGGGGATACACCGGAGAAAATCTGTACAGGACGTTAGGCTGACTTTTAAGATAAAGATATTTGAAGCTACTGTAAACCTCAATTATAATTAACAGACATGTGATAGGAAAAAATGGCTGACCTACAAAGGGGTTTTTCCCCCAATCAAATCAGATTTCAGGCAGATATAACCCCATACAAAGGTTAAAAAAATGGCTGACCTACAAAGGTTTTAAAAAATTATCTTAAGAGTTTTGACTAGTTTTTGCCTCTGGGGTGAAATTTTGTATGGCCAGATTTTTACAACAATGAATTTATTCCTGTGAAAATGTAACTTATCATTTCATAATGAATAAATGGTGAGGGTACTTTACAGGTCAGATAAATCCTTTGGGACAAATTTGGCTTGAAATAATAACTGTTAAAAGGTAACGAGGATTAATGCAGTCGTCTAGTGGTCTCTTGTGATCATAAGAATAAGCCTCAGTGGGGAGAAAGAGTTAGATTGGAATTAATGACCAAATAATTGAAAGTTATTTGAAATAATGACCCTTAGATTATAGAAGAGCATTATTGCCCTTTTCCACACAAGCCGTTTACCAGCTTGCTAATGAAACATTCTCTCTGTGGAGTTCCACACATTCTCCCTGCCTCCCACCCTGTTTGGTTCCAAAAATGCTTCCAAGCACCCTTTGCCTTATTGTTACTGAAAACTCTTTTACTGCATTGTTTTTTGCTGAAATGTTTCCGAGCTAGTTTCCCTCAAAGCATGGACATACTTGAAACAATGATTCATTCCCACCAAAATGGCAGTCCGTTATCCATGGCCCCTGTGTGGTTGCCAACCTCTCTTTTGGTGCTCGCTCCACCATTTTTTTTTTTTGGTCTCTCACCTCAGTTTTTTCACCCTTTCCTCTCCATTTTTATTATTTTGTATGTCTTCTTTGGGGGGGGGCATTCAGATAATCAAATCAGTGAAGCCACAAAGCATTGCTACAGCACATGCTTATAAAAAAGCAAAAAAAAAATTACTCCAGTCATGAAACAACATTCCAAGGAGGAGAGTATGGACAGAATTCAAAGTAAATGATGGGATTGAAAACACCGTAAAAATGGGATAAGTATGGCGTGCAGAAAAAACTGATATGAAGTATTTTATCAGTATGATGCCGGTTAGGTTCAAAAATTTACTCCCAGATTTCAGGCAGACATAGGCAATGGAATATATGTAACAGAACATTTACAGTGGCTGTCCCTTGGGTTGAGATATAGAAGAGAAAATGATAGAACAATATTAAGCAAGTCTCCTTCTAAGGTCGAATTCCCACTGAAAATTTAATCTAGATACAACCAAGTTTCAAAAGAATTGGCACCTTTTCATCCAGGTTCCAACATCCTCACTGCAGCACGTTTCTAGTGAAGACGTCTAGGCCTGCCCCTTGGAAGGGGGGGTGCCCGCTGTCAGGGGTGCAATTGTTAAGCTAGCAGCACCAAAATTGCATAGCATCTTTAGGAGACCCTCCTAATGATACCACCCAGGTTTGGTGAAGTTTGGTTCATGGGGACCAAAGTTATGGACCCATTGTAGCCCCCATCTTCTATTAGCTCCCATTGGAAACAATGGGGAATGGGGGCACCCCCTTTGGGAGTCCATAGCTTTGGACCCCCTAGACCAAACTTCACAAAACCTGGGTGGTATCAGTAGGAGGCTCTCCTGATGATACCATCCAGGCTTGGTGAAGTTTAATTCATGGGGGCCAAAAGTTATGGACCCTCAAATGTGTATCCCCATCTCCTATTAGCTCCCATTGGAGTGCTTTTTCAAAAAGGTGTATATACAACCAGGTCCAGGAAAATCCCGCGATGGAGGGAGCAAGCACCAGAAACGAGACTGATCTGTGTTCCACAGTTCAGCAGTGGGGAGATCGTGAGGAAACCTGGATATCCCAAGATTAATCGCCAGTGGGAAATCGCCTTAAGTTCCATTTTATCATAGTTCCATTTTAGTTCCATAAGTTCCATTTTATCATAGGCTTATGAAAGTTTGGCGATGAGCGACGGCGAGGCTAAGAGGACTTTCTTCCTCCTCCTCGCTGGCCTGCTAGTCTACCGCAATTATTTCGTGATAATTCGTCATTGACCTTATCGAGATCTTCAAACCCCAATTGGATATCAGCTGCAGGGCATTTATGAGCTTTTTTCAGACAAGATCGCTACCGCCTCCCGCCACCCACCTCCCATCCACGTTAGCTGGCAATTAGTGAACTGAGACTCCCTTTGTCAGCTCGGGTCCCTTGTCTGACCCAGTTTTCTGCTCTCTGAAGTCATTGCCCATTAGAAAGCCTTTAGCTGCTGCTAGACCTACTACCTGTCCTCTGATCCGCGTCCGTCCTGGCTTGTGAAAACTTCTGTCAAGGAGCTACCACCCCATCTGTTGAGTATCATCAATGGTTCTCTTTGAGCAAGGAACCTTCCCGATGGGCTGAAGGAGGCAGTGGTCCACCCACTCTTAAAAGACCATCGCTAGATCCAGGGATTCGGCCACCACGCCTTTGCCGAATCTGTCGCTTCTGGGAAGGTAATTGAGAGAGTGGTGCTGGCGCCTAAGGGTTTTCTGATGACGATCGGCTTTTGACCCTTCCAGTCCGCTCGTGTTGGCATGGGACGGAATCGCCTCGCTGCCACAGATACACTCCGTGATTCAGCTTGACCAAGGCGGATCGGGCGCTGCTGGTGTTGTTAGATCTCACCGCAGCATTTGATGTGGTCAATTCACGACCTTGCCCATCAGCCTGGCCGCCTCCGGAGTGCGGGCACTGTCCTTCAAAGTGGATAACCCTCAAGCCCTACCGGAATCAGCAAGTGAGGTGCGGGACCAGGCCTCCCGAAGTGCCCGCCTCCAATGCGGTGTGCCCCAGGGGGCATTACTGTCCCCGCTGCTATTTAACATCTACATGCACCTCTTGCTCAGCTGGAAAATGGAGTTTTGGGCTGATTTTGCCATCAGTACGCTACGACACACAGCTCATTCTGTTGATGGAGGGGAGCAGCCGCCGCCTGCCTCTACAGCACTGTTTGGAGGCGTCGCTGGTTGGTTGCACAGAGCAGGTTAAAACTAACCATCAAGACGGAGATCCCTGGCTCGGCCGCGGGAGGGTGGGAGGGACTTTCCAGCCGCCGGGTGCGGGGAGGCGGGGGTCACATTGGCGCCACTTCTCCTCGGCCCGAGTCTGGGGTCCACCTGGATTTGTCTCTCTCAATGGAGACCCAGGTGGCCCATAACCCGGGCGCTTTTTCCACCTTTCGCCAGTCTCGGGCGACTGGCCCCTTCCTCTCCAGAGCGGGATCTAGCCTCTGTGATCCATGCAACGGTCATCTCCAGATTAGACTATTGTGGGTCTTCACGCTGGCCTCATGCTTGACCCGGCGACAAAACTGGTTCACCATGCAGCAGCAACGCCTGCTTGCCAGGCAGCCGCTTCGGTAATTCATTATTCAACCTTGTGCTGCGCAGCTGCATTGGTTTCCAGTAGAGTTCTGATCATCTTCAAGGTGTTGTGCTGACCTTAAGGCCATTCGCAGCTCAGTCATCAGATCTCGGGAGACCGCGATCACCCCATACCGCCCCTACGCTGCCTCTCCCATCAAGCGGAGGCCACCTACTGGTGGTCCCTGGCCCTCGCACGCGGTTGGTTTCCACATCGGCTAGACCTTACAGCTCCTGGTCTCCGCCTGGTGGAACGCTTCTTCACTGTGCCAATACCTGCGGACCTTTGAGGAGTTCCCGAGGGCCTGTGGGCAAGACGGAGTTGTTCCACCAGGCCTTGGAGGAACTAGCCGCTAATAGTGCCCCCTTCCTTGGCCCCAACATCTGGGCCGCTTAACCACCTAATGAGACTGCATGCCTTCACCAAGGGAGGGAGGGGAATTTTATATTTTCGAACGCTTGACGCCACCTACATCTTGAATTTAAATTTAAATCTAAACTTGAGTTTTATACTTGGTAATTGTATTGGGATATTTATCGCTAAGCTTTTAAATGTTTATTTAATTATATTATGCTTAATATATTGTAATAATCACTTGTGAATCTTCGGGATAGGTATAAAAAATTCAATAAATAAATAACAACAAATAATAACCTGATTCCTTCGGGAGGGCGGTATAAAAGTGGAAAAAATAAATAAATAAATAAATAAATAAATAAATAAATAAATAAATAAATAAATTAAATGAGGCTTACTCCCATGAAAGTGTTCTTAGGATTGTAACCATACTAGTGACTGATTACTCGTGCTGATTACTGTGAAATCATAACTATTTATCTCCTGGATTTTTTCTGCTCACATAGTAAAATCTAGAAAGTGAATGATTATGAAAATGTGAAATCCAAGAACATGTATATCTTAATCAACGACATCATCATGGGAGACAAAGTACCTTCTTCTTCTGAACTTTGTTAATTGGTTAGGTCTGGCCAACTCATTATCAGCTAGTAGCAAAGTCAGAAGGAGGGCAGCATGGGATATTTCGATATCGTATCTCAGAAGCTGAGCAGTGTCTGAACCTGGACACCAAGGAAGGCTCTGCAGCGCAAGGGCATATCTAAGGTGGGGTTAGGCAGGGCACGAGCCCTGGGTGTCACCGCTTGAAATGGCTGCCAGCCCATGTCCCACAGCCTCCGAGTGGTCACCATTGATCGGCACTCCACCCTGAACTCCAGGTGGAATTTGAGGTTCAGGACAAACAGTTGAACGCTGAACCTGAAGCTGAATACAAACAAACATACAAGGAGGACACAGAATAAACAATCAGAACGCAAGGGCAGTCTCTGTAAGGCTGCTTAAGCTAGCAAACACAAGCAGTATTCAAGTGTAAGTGATTTCATGCAGAAAGTAAGTGCAAAAAAGTGCTAAGTGCATACAATAAATAATATACTACATATACAGCTCTAAATAGGGAAAACAATCCCACCAGAATACAACATCAATACATCAATAAATAAGTAAGTCCTGCCGCATATCATAAATGAGACACAGGATGGTATAATCCCTGGACTTGCCAGGTGGATATTCCCAGTAGATGGACAATCTCCCATTTTGATTGACAAAGACAATCTCCTGGTAAGTTGGGAACTCTCATTTTTGTTGACACAGACAATCTCGCAGTTCATGGCAGTTATGGAATGTGATCCACGATATGGTCACATTTTCAAATGATCTTCATCAGTACAACAGTAAATCTTGCCGGCATTATATGGGGTGTCTGATGATATAAATACAATATAAATATTGTATAATAAATAATAAAATGTCACAGATATGAACAATATAAATACTACATTAAATATACTTCATATAATAAGTCATAAAAGTACTTACTAGAAAAAGCAACTTGCAAATTCCTTATCTGGCTAAGATAACACCTCTTATTATGTGTGGATGTTAACTGCATATTCAAGCTCCAATATGAAGGAACTACACTAATAGGATTCCGCTGTAAAACATAGCTGCTTTTGTCTTAAAGGTAAGTTTGTTCATGAAAAGAATTATGGAATAAAATCTATTTTGTTTGCGTTGCAGGGACACAGATGAACATCCTTAAGAATGTGTGTGTAACCTAGCAGATTCTCTTATTCAAAGAAAGCTTAATAAATCAAGATCAGAGTTTAATCACAGCTTTTGACTCTGAAAATCCACTTGGCTTCTTCCTGAAATAAATGCCTCCTGACATTAATTCTTGTGTGTGGTTTATTCTGATATTGTAAAGTACACAGAACTGAAAATCTTTTTCAGTATAATTGTTTTGCAAGAAATGTACAAGGAATTTTAATTTTTTTTATTTTTGGTGAGGCCATCGAAGACGCTATCACATTTACTCTGAGGTTAATTTTTCAACTTGGTTAATAACATTAATCTGTTACATTTAGTTAGCTTGCGACAGAAAGAGGATCCCAAAATGAATATAGTTAAGTATCAAGAGTAATGTTTCTTGATCGTTCTTCAGCCAAATTATTTGTTATAAATATCATTTTGTTCACAGATTTCAAGTTTAGAAAGAATATTAATCCCTATCATTATCAAAAATAATTTGTTACACGTATAAAACCAGGAAAAAGATTAGTATCAGACCCAGCTCCCTGAAGTGTTTGAGGTGTATTTATTGTAGTATTACTATCAGATCCTGCACTAGGTTGGCCATTTGATTTCATTTTAAGCTGCAGAATATTGTGAGTTTTTCCTGGAATTCATAAAGGAATACAGGAACCTGGATGATGCCTTGAAATTGCATTCTTCCACCTCTATTTCTGTTTGCTTATCCATCACGCATCCTTATCCATCACACACATCCTGTGGTATAAGTCTAACCAGGTCAACCAAACACAGAAACCATCAAAGCAGCAGAGGTCCCAAGTACTCCTCCTTCACCCTATTTCTTTTAAAATCTGTCCTCTCTTGTTGACACTGTAATCTTTGATTTCAGTTGTCTGCATTTTCAAGGCCTCAGTCTTACATTCCAAAAAGCAACTTTCTGAGGCCAAAGAGATTCAAGACAGTGTAAACTTAATTTGCAAGGAATAGCACCATGTTAAGTTCACAGCACTTACATGCCAAGAAGCCTGCAGAGGCATTAAGGGTTTAGCATATGATTAATCACTAGGATTCATTCCTGATCTCATTGGTTCTGCTGTAGTTTCCTCTTTGATGAAACCTTGTTGGGTTGAACAGAATGTAGTCATTCCTAGTCTCCAACAGGCCACATATTATTTGTTGTGGACTTCAATCATGAACTGTTCCCTTGACACCCAATAATACTGGAAATACAAAGTCCCTTTCACAGGCTGCTTCAGTAAAGATCTTTTTTGACCCTAAAAACACAGAAGCATCTGTGTGTGGTTCCCAGTAATAAGTCTGGAGGGAATACAACACACAAACTTGCTGATCCAAGACAGATGGTGCTGCTTGAAAGAAATTCTTCAGAGTATTCCCCAGGTCAGTTGCCGATAGTCCTTCAACTTGAGTCCACTTCATGTGTTACAGTGAACCCAGACATACAGCCAGCATGTTCCTTTGTACATCTGTTTGTAAGAAAGAGACAATGTGTGTGGACGTCACAAAGGTAATGGAGGGGGCAAGCGGTATAAAGGAAAAGGTGTGGTATAACGAAAAATATACATGGTTTGTGCATGCATTCACTATGGTTTGTGAACAAAGTTTTGATGTGCCCCATTACTGAACTTGAATGTATGCAAAGTATGTAGTTCTTGCATGCCCTTTTCACAAACTATGTGCTGAGGGCACACAGAATTAAAAACCCTTCTCCGCTACTTAGTTTGGTAAGCTACACTAGTATATTGATGGGTTACTATATATTTAGCGCTCCAAACAAATGCTAGAAGGGGCATACAATAGATACCTTTTACACTAGTAATGAGTAACAAAGAATTAATTTCACACTTCTGAACATTATCAGAATTCCACCATCTATATTTCCCTTTTCTAGGTAATTCTTATTTATAAGAATAAGCTCGCTGACATCCAATTACTTACGAAAAACTGTTTACTGTTTTTGGTTTGGACTGGATTTTTTTATACCCCACTTTTCTCTCCTGTAAGGAGTCTCAAAGCAGCTTACAATTGCCTTCCTCCCCCCACCCCCAAAAGGTACTTTGTGAGGTAGGTGGAGCTAAGAGAGTTTGAAGAGAACTGTGACTAGCTCAAGGTCCCCAGCCGGCTTTTTGTGGAGGAGTGGAGAAACAAATCAGTTTCTCCAGATTAGTGTCTGCCAGATTAGAGTCTTAATCACTACTCAATATTCATACAACTTGTTTCAGTGAAATATTATTTATTCTCTCTTTCCAAAACTCATTATTTTTCACAAGAAAATATAAACTGGAAAATAACTGGGAAGACTTAATTGAAAAATTTCAGTTAGCTGTTGCATTTGCCTACACTTCTCACAAGTGTGGTGTTGATAATACATTTGTGGAGTTTCTTTTTCATCACTTTGGTCTTGAAACCAGTCATGTTCATATCCAATTAACATCAGTTTCAATTTCTATTAATAAGATCAAAAGCAAATATAAGATTTATTCATTTTATTTCTCTTCAGTGTATCTTGATAAAATGCATGGTAGCTTTGATCTCTTATTGTGGAAATCCTCATTGGGTTAAGTGCCCAAGAGATGATTTCTAAGGGGTGATTTCATCAAGCTTTTCCATTTTAACTCTGAGTGCCACTGGGCTCAGTACCACTTTTGTTAGATTTCTTGTGCCTTTTACTGATGCACTATTAATCCAAGACCTTCCCCTATGACTGGAAGACTACATGTAAAATGAGTTTACTAAATACTGCCCCCATGTGGCTCACAAAGGAAATTTTTTGTATTTCAAAGTAAACATTCACTTTAAAATGAACAGGACTTTAACAGCTGTCCAGAATATACATAGCTGATTTTATCTGTAAATCAGTCTGAGCATAGGTAGCCAGTACAGATCTTGATGGACAGGGGTGATACAATTCCTTTAATTAACACCCCCCCCCCCCGTAACTTGGGCACCACATTTTGGACAAATTGAAGTTTCCAGGCTTTTAAAAGACAGATCCACCTAGATCACATTACACCTATGTAGCTTGGACATGATCAGAATTTGGGTCACTGTGTCAAGATCATGCTTTTGATGAATGGTTGTAGTCAGCAAACCATCCAGAGCAGATGAAAAGTATTATATGTCACAGAGAACACCCAAGCCTCCAACCATAGACCAGGACCCAGTAGCCCCCCTCCCCCAGCAAGCTATGAACTATCTCCTTCAGAGGCAAAACAACCATATCCAGGACAGCCGGACTCCTCAGTCCCCAAACACAGTCTCCATTGACCAACAACACCCCAGTCTTATCTGGATTGAATTTCAGTTTCTTGGCCTTCATCCTTCCCATTACCTTCTCCAGACACCTATTCAGGAGTTCTACAGACCCACCTGGTTTAACTGTTAAGGAGAAAAAGAGCTGGGTGTCATCTGCATATTGGTGACTCCTCACTCCAGATCCCCAGTTGACCTCTCCCAACAGTTTCATGTAGATATTAAATAGAATGAGACACAAGATGGAACTCTGCAGTACACCATGGCATATGTGCAATAGACACTTGGTTGGTAGATCAGCTAAGGCAGATTCCGCACGGGGTCACTACAGCTGCTTCCCACTGGCATATATTCGTACACTGAGGTGCATGTGGCCCCAGACATTTGGAAGAGGTGAGTGAGAACAAACATCATGGTAAAGGGATGGACAGAAAATGTTCTAGAAATGTTCTGAGTGACTTGTACAGAAAAGGCTCAAGTTAGACTATTTTGACCTTAACAGTTTTGCGAGAGTCAGTTTCAGATCACTTGTATTTTGAAGCACTGCTAGACCATTAGAGCAGCACTGTAAGGTAGTGTAATTCCATACTTGAGTTCAGCTCTGCAATGCCATGCTGTGTCAGGAATCTGGAGGTACAGGTTAATCCATTTGTACAAATCTAACTCAACAGGAAGTACAACAACTGGAATTTACTGGCACCAACTGTCCAAAATGCAACTGAGAATCTGAAACTACATATCTGCTTTTATAACTGTAAAATTACAGTGCCAAAGTTGGTTTCTTTGGCAACTGTGGGAACAAGCATCTTCATTCACAAATATCAACACTGAATTAGATCTTTTTGGAATTCACTGCATTCTCTGTTCTTTTGATCAGGTTCAGCAGCTCAAACATCAAGTGATTTCAAGGCAAAGTCAGCATCCCAGCATCCATAATCAGAATTTGAGAACAGAGACCCAGTGGCGTAGCACCAACGGGATGAGGGGCACAACGCCTTGAGTGGCGTCATGGTGGCGTTCCCAGGTGGGGGCGCAGTTCCCCCTCGCTCCGCCCCTGCAGAGACCTAAGCTTACAAGGACTTCTAGATAACCAACTGGCATACCTGAATAACAGAATCTACAATACTTTTCTGATGTCTTGAAAGAAAGGGGTTTTGTGGCTTCTACAACACACTGGATAGTTACCAATGGAACAACTAAAGTTTTAAACATTTTTCCTTAGGAATCTCGGGCCTTTTCCACACACTGCATTTATTCCATATTTAAGCTGTTGTTGATCCAATTGTTTTCATAAATTTTGTCGGCATGCCTCCCTTCCAAACATTATTTTTGTTCAGTTTAGTAAGTTATATATTGTCCACACAGGAGCAACTGGTTTGGTAAGGAGCATGATTATACCATTTTTTCTTTTTTTTTTGTACAGATACTCTAGAGATGATGCGACCTATTGCATTATTGCTGATGCTGCATGTGACCGAGCCCAGTGTGTCCTGATTGGTTCCTGCGACCATGGCTCTCTTTTAGAAAAACTCCCACATTCTTCCACAAGATTCTCTGACATTCATTTCTAGTTGCGCACCATTTTAGTGAACATTGGTGAATCTCTTCCCTTCCATACAAGCCAATAAACGCAGGCTAGCCATGGTATAAACCCCATGTTGGGCTGTGGAGGTCCATGCCTGTCAGGCTTCATAACTATGCAGTGGAAAGAAGTGACTGGGGGGGAGCGCCTCGGTGTGAAGGTGCGTGCCACAGCCAATGTGCTTGATGACCATGGGATGCCCAGTCATGCAAAAAGCCCAGGGTTATGACAGGTTCATTTATCCCACCTGCAACCCACTTTACATTTGCTGTGCAGCAGTGGCATACTGTCAATGGGGGACATGGGATATCCCTGGTCCCCGAACCGCATGCCAGGCGCCGCCCCATCTCTATCAGAGACTGTGAGCAGGTGCAGCTTCCAATAGAGGTGGGGGGTAGCAGCAGCGAGGCCGGGAGCCTGCCGCAGGCAAGGCCTTGTTTTTGTGCCCCCCACCTCTATTGGAGGCCTGGGGTGTGTGTGTGTGTGTGCACACAAAAACAAGGCCTTGTCCCCGGGCACAGTTTTATACCCATACACCTCTGCTGTGCAGAAAGGGCCTCAGTTGTGAATCTGTTCAGTGCATTCCCTTCAGCCCCTCTCAATTTAAAAAAGTATGCACTCAAAATGGCACAATCCACCATTTTACATCACAAATTGAGGCACAATCCACCATAATACACATCTTTATGCCCCTCCAAAAAACCCAGAGCCTTAGTGTTTGAGAAAATAAAAGTGTGCAAGGTATGAGGTGTGAGGGAGTATGGTTTGTCACTACTTTATGCTATATGTAGTGCTCTTTTTTATGGCCAGGTGCCACAATAACATACTTTGGCCACTTACCCATTGAGAAATTAAATCCAGATACAACCAGGTTTCAAAAGAAATGGCACCTTTTCATCGCGGTTTCACCCTCCCCACTGCAGCGTGTGTGTGATGAAGGCATCGATGTCTATCATGGTTTCAAAAAGTGCAGCACTCCCTACGATCGTGTGATCAAACGCACAATCTGCTCAGCGGCTCTGTATTCCTTGTCCTGATTGGCTGTTGTGCTGTGTTCAGGCGAGAATTTTTAAAAACTTTTTTTTTGCACAGCTACGTCACCACATGCATGAGTAGATAGAATGGTAGCTGTTTTTTGCACTGGGCTACATTTATGCACGACTTTGGTACTCTTTACCCATGCAGCTGCGCTGGCATGAAAGTCCAATTTCACTTTACAGTTGGCACAGAAATCACTTTCCATGCAGCCACGTTTCAATGTAGCCCCCGTCGGGGCGAAACCAAAAAAAGGGTTGAACAATCATCGTGCACAGCCTGCCACACTCTGGGTGGCTGGAAGGCTCCGTGTCACTCCCTACAGCGGGAAAATAAATCTAGATTCAACTCCCGATCTGAATTTGGCACATGTTTTTTTTAAAAGGTGCACTTCCATGCAGGTTCCTAAAAAACAAATGATAAGGGGGAGGGGGAGCGCCAGAACCGGGATGAATCCGTGTTCGGCAGTTGAGCAGTGGGGAGTTCTTACTGAACCCTGGATATTTTGCATGAGTATCACGCAATTAATTGACCGTGGGGATTCGACCATTGCTGCTGCTGCTGCTGCTACTGCTGCTGCTGCTGCTGCTGCTGCTGCTGCTGCTGCTGCTGCTGCTGCTGCTGCTGCTGCTGCTGCTGCTGCTGCTGCTGCTGTTGTTTCAGGGTCAGGGAAATGTGTGAAAGACAGGGCTACTGCAAGGAGAAGGGGATGTTTTATGTGAAATTGACAAAACTGTTTCGAAGCTCTATGCTTCTTTACCTGAACATTGAAGAAGCTCTATGCTTCTTTACCTGAACATTGACTTCAGGATTTCTATGTAAAACTTACAAACCCGAATATGGAGGAGGGGGAGAATAAAATGGCTGAAGGGGAGGTTGGTAACTACACAGGGGCGTGGATAAGGGCCAGGGGTATGGTGCGGCTGGGAAACAAACAGCAAATCATTATGATTGTATGGTTAAGGGAAGCTAGCTTGGAAATGGATCAGGCAAAACATTTCAGTAAAAGTGTTCATGAAAACAAAGAAAGGGTTACCTGGAAATCTTCTGGAATCAAACGGGGGGAAAAACATGCAGAAGTCCATGGAAACAATACAGCATTGCTGGCAGGACACATAGTAAATAACTTGTGCTGAAAACCCTAGTAGCTTGCTAAGAGAATTCTGTTGTAAAAGTATCACTTTCAGTGTTAGGATTGGACATCCAATAAACAATACAGAGGATTCGGAACCATAGAACTCTGGAACCAACCAGAAATCTGGAAGAAGAACAGAAGTTGAGCATAAGTATTATGATGATGTATTAAACAATCAGCCTCCATTAGCAATGTGCAAATTACAAGTTTTTAACTGACTCATACATTATGCACTATTTTTAAAAAATCCACACATGCACTGTGCTTGGTAGTTGTGGGAAAATTTCTTGCCTAAACATTATTAGGGTGATTTTAGGAGTGGGTTTTTTTTTGGGGGGGGGGGGAGGACATTCACAAGAAAGCCACCTAGTTTAAAAAACAACAGCAAATTCGCTTACTGCAGGCAGAAGGATATCCATACAGGGAGCACCCTTTTCTTGTTTCTCTCCTCAGCCATTTTATGGGCACTGAGCTCATTTTATCTTCTTCTTAAAGCCTGTCATTTGAAAGCTGCAGTCTGCAATTCTTGTCACAGAACTGTTGTCTGGTTCAGAACACTTTTTGTTCTTTGGGTATGAGAAATTCTGCTGGGTCTCAATGAAACAAGGCATCTCAAAGAGTGACTCATAAGCTGAAGAAATAGGTGACAGTTTTAAATTCTAAAGTTATAGCTGGTTTTGCCTGCAAGCAGATCTGTAGCAGCTTTGTTTTCTCTGTGTGAAATTCACAGAGACGGATTTTCCTGTCTGAGTAAGCCATCTCAGGACAGGCATCACAACATTAAGCAGCACAATTCTGTACAACAGCTCACACGATATAGTTTCCTCTCTCTTTTTTAATCAGCTTAGCACAACAAGCATAACACTGTTAAGATTTAGGAGGAAAGAAAACGACACAAAGTCAAAAGTATGGGTTGGATCCGACAATGTGTCAATTGGAGGGACAGTGTACTGTCTCAACAATAGCTGCAACAACATATAGCACTTCAGTATGTTTTTTTTTACCAAACCACAATGTGTATAATAAAGAATGTGAAAATAACACAACATGCAACAGAAATAATTTTGTTTAATCTGTTCTAAAAATTGTATCAGAAGAAATATCTTGTGCCACTCCTAAGTTGTACACATGGAAAAGATACCAGGGAAAAGACAGCAGGGATGCAATCATTTTCATTCAGCACAAGCAAACAGTGAGAGGTAATTTTAGCACATGCAGAAATTCAACGCCATGGTTGCACGGAAATTCCTTTCACAACAAGGTAATATCAATCAAAACCTGGAAACAGTAGTTATTCACACAGGTCTATCCAAGGTGTAGAATTAACACCAAATCCCAGTGAAAATTATTGATTTAGCATGATTATAAAACAGACTTGTCCACAACAAAATAGTACATGCAGTGGTGGGATCCAAAAATTTTAGTAACAGGTTCCCATGGTGGTGGGATTCAAACAGTGGCGTAGCACCAATGGGGATGGGCGGGGCACGACGGGGGCGTGGCCGGGCATTCCAGGGGTGGGGCATTAATAATTTATCTGTTACTGTAAAAAACTCTTACTGTAAAAAAAAGTTCCTAATTTCCAGCTGGTATCTTTCTGTCCATAATTTAAACTCTTTCTTTCTTTCTTTCTTTCTTTCTTTCTTTCTTTCTTTCTTTATTTATTTATTTATTTATTTATTTATTTATTTATTTATTTATTATTGTTTAGACTTCTATACCGCCCAATCCCCCAGGGGCTCTGGGCAGTGTACAACATAAAACATAATTATAAATAAATTACTAAAACCTTTAAAACAGCGAATAACAGTAATAGAGGCGTCCGCCACCCCACTTTTAAAATTCTCCCCAGGAGAAAGGGAGGGCAGAATCCCATTAGATGATGGATCAGGATGACAAAACTAACTGGGGAGGGGGCACCATTTCAGCGGCTGGTCCCTCCAAAGGCCCAGCGGAACAACTCCATTTTACAGGCCCTGTGGAACTCATTAAGGTCCCGCAGGGCCCGAACAGCCGGAGGAAGGGTGTTCCACCAGGCCGGGGCCAGACGTCAGAAGCGCCCTTCCGCACCGCGTGGAGGCCAGCCGCATCATTGAGGGGCCAGGGACTACCAATAAATTGGCCTCCACTGACTGGAGAGGCCGTGCCGGGACATATGGGGTGATGCAGTCTCGAAGATACGAGGGTCCCAGGCTGCATAAGGCCTTGAAGGTCAACACCAATACCTTGAAGATGATCCAGAAAACCACTGGGAGCCAATGCAGCTGGCGCAACCCAGGCTGAATGTGATCGTAGATGGCGCTGCCTGTGAGTACGCGCGCCGCTGCGTGCTGAACCAGCTTCAGTCTCCGGATCAAACGCAAGGGAAGACCCGCGTAGAGCGAGTTACAATAGTCTAATCCGGAGGTGACCGTTGCATGGATCACAGTGGCTAGGTCTGCTTCAGAGAGGAAAGGAGCCAGCCGTCGGGCCTGGCGTAGATGGAAGAAAGCAACCCGGGTTGCATGGGCCACCTGGGTCTCCATTGAAAGAGAGACAAATCCAGGTGGACTCCCCAGGCTGCACACACGGAGGGGGGGTCAGCGCCTAATGTGCAGCTCCCTCCCACACACGGGTGGCTGGAACATCCTCATTCCTCCTCTCGGCCAAGCTTTCAGAGGATTCCTCGCGGCTTTTTTTGGATGATGGATTCAGTTCTAAACCTGCTCTGCCGCGAATCTAAATCCAGCAACCGCCTTCCAAACAGTGCTGGAGAGCCGAGAGGGCAGTGACCGCTTCCCCTCAATCAACAGAACGAGCTGCGTGTCATCAGTGTACTGGTGACAAGTCAGCCCAAAACTCCGTACCAGCTGAGCAAGGGGTCGCATATAGATATTAAATAACAGCGGGGATAGTAGGGCCCCCTGGGGTACACCGCAATCAAGCGGGCACACTTCCAGGAGGCCTGATCCCCGCGATATTCTCACTTCTGCCTGACTTCTGGACCCCTGCCGAAGGAACGAGGCAATCCACTGAAGGACAGTGCCCCAAACCCCGGAGGCGGCCACGCAGTGGGTCAAAAGGTCATGATCGACCACGTCAAACGCTGTGGTAAGATCTAACAATACCAGCAGCACTGATCCGCCTCGGTCAAGCTGAATATGGAGTGTGTCCGTGACAGCGATGAGAACAGTCTCCGTCCCGTGCCCAGCACGGAAGCCAGACTGGAAGGGGTCGAAAGCCGATGCGACATCCAGAAAACCTTGAAGTTGCTCCAACACCACTCTCTCAATTACCTTCCCCAAAAACGAAAGATTCGAAACGGGCTGGTAATTGGCCAGATCTCTCGGATCTAATGATGGTCTTTTTAAGAGTGGGTGGACCACTGCCTCCTTCAACCCATCCAGGAAGACTCCTTGCTCAAGGGAGCCATTGATGATACTCAATAGATGGGGTCGTAGCTCCGCCCTGCAGGTTTTTACAAGCCAGGAGGGGCACGGATCCAGAGGACAGGTAGTTGGTCTAACAGCAGCTAAGGTCCTGTCAACAGCAGCTTCGGAGAGCAGGGAAAACTGGGCCAAACAAGGGCCTGAAGGCGGCAAGGGAGCCTCCAGTTCACTAATTGTAGCCAACGTGGAGGGAAGATCCTGGCAGAGCAACGCGACCTTATCCGCAAAAAAGCTCATAAAAGCCTCACAGCTAATGCTCAATTGTGAATTTGAGGACCTCTCCGATAGGGAGGTTAAAGATCAAATTATACGGAATAATTGTGCCGGGCGAGAGCTTGCGGATGCGAGAGAGGAGGAGAAGAAGGCTCTCTTCGCCTGCTTCATCGCCATCTCATAGGCTTTCATAAACGTCCTATAAGATGTTCGCGCAGCTTCGTCACGAGATTTCCACACTCTCATTTAGACGCCTAAGCACTGTTTTCATATGGCGAAACTCCTCTGTGTACCATGGAGCTGAGAACGGGCGAGGACGCCTGGGGCAACAACCTCGATGGCATCGGAGAGCCGGGAATTCCAGTCCTCCACCTGCTCATCGAAAGTGTGCTCGGAAGCGGGTTCAGGGTCCCATAGGGCATTCCAGGGAAACCAAGTGGATCCATAAGCCTCCGCTGGCGGCATAAATCAGCCCGCCGCCTCAGACAGGGGTGTTGTGGCGAAGTCCATCCTGACCTTTCAGGGCATAATGGTCGGACCATGGCACTCTGTCAACAATAGAGGATACAACCAAATTTACCTCCCCGATCCGGGAAGCACCAAGTCCAGCTGTGATGCCCGCCCTTCATGGGTGGGGCCAGAATTTCACTAAGGAGAGGCCTAGCGCCGCCATGGATGAACACCAGCTCCGGCTTCGCCAGGTTATCGCAGGCGGTCGTCGACGATGGATGTTGAAGTCACCCAAGACAATGGCCAAGTCTGGGGAACCGCGAACACCCAGTCTGACACCACCTTCCAGCAGTCCGCCGCAGGTCAGTTCTCCCCAGTGCGCTTAGGCTTAACCGGTAATAACCAGAAGAACGCCAGCCTCTCCAAGGCCAACCACTCGAGGCCGGCATTACATTCCATGCCGGGTGGATCTCCTCGATCGGGACCGCCCTGAAGGGAATAGGATTCACAGATGAACAAAGCCACCCCTACCCCCCCCACTCCCGGCCCTGTGTTCATGATTGGTGGGAGGTCATCGCCGAACCTGGCGGGCGCGTGACTCCATTGCAGACAAGGCTACGACGGGTCCACTGTCGCGCACTCCAGGTTTCGGGTGACACACAACCTCAGGTCCGGGCTTCGCTGGGCTCCAAGAAAATCCTGGAGCACTTTGGTCTTGTTATTAATGGACCTGGCGTTTATCAGCACCAAAGACGAAGCAGAGTATCCCTGGTCCCAACCACCGCCCAATTATAGCAAGTCCTATCGTCTACTGCCAACAGAAACAACTACTTCTCCTCTAATTGACTGCCTGTCAAATACTTAATACTTTCAAATACTTAATTTTGTTTCTAGAAATCAAAAGAAGGATACTTTCCTTAAACAAGGAACTTTACCATATTTCTAAAACATGTTTTTAAAACAGCCCAACAGGGAGAATTATCATGTTTTCTACCTTCGCTAACCAGCCACATAGGAAACAACAGGACTTTATGATTTTTGGGTCTGTGGAAAAGCAGACCCAATTAGTAACCCCCTCTCGGCACATACAAATAATTAGTACCCCACTCTCGGGAACTGGTGAGAACCTGCTGGATCCCACCTTTGAGTACATGCTATTAAACAAAAAAAATGTTCCATTTAGGTGTATTTCGATTAGAGTGGGTTTTTTTACCCATATAGAAATGCCAGCATCTTTGTGGGTAACATTTGTCCAGTCAAGATTTCCATTTAAGACATCTTTATTGTCCAGAGAGCTGTGGAATAAGATTTTATGTGGACTTTGTCTCATGCCATTTAGAAATTACTAGAAGAAAGTCCTTGGTTTTATATTTCAGCTTGCCAGATACAGCTGAAGGAAAAATTCCATTGACCTTAGAAAAGAATTAGATGAATGGACCACAACTCAACATTTCTGGGCCAAAAATACATAGTATATGAATTTATGTTCGCACATAAGTTGACTGACACTTGATGGCAATTTTTTTTACAAGTAAAGCAATAATAGGGCAAATCCCCACTTGGAAAATAAACCTGGTTCCCCCTGGTTCCATAAGATACAGTACCTTTTTATCCCGGTCTCTCTCTCCCCACCGCAGTCTGCATCTGTGGAGGGGTCGAGTTAATGCTGGGATCACAACCTCCACTTTCCTTCACATGAGACTGTGATTTGCTCTGCGGCTCCTTGTTCCTGATTGGCTGTTTGTTTTGGGACAGAAAAGTGAAAGAGCGTCCCCTCCCCTCTTCTTGAGGAAACAACCTTTTTAAAACTTTAACAGCTGCGCAGCCACGTAGCCACGCCGTGCAAGTGCTCTCTTTTTTTCCTTTGCACGATTGTGGCTTCCTAGCCGCACAGAGCATGCACAAAAAAGGTGCATCCCAGCTTGCCCAAAGTCTGCCATTCTGAGCATGCCCAGTCCACTGCGCTCTGATTGGCTGTTGTGTTTGGCAGTTTGAGTGGACTGTTGGGCAAGCGGAGTGGGAAAAATAAACCTGATTGGTCTCCCCACAAAAATGACCTTGGCCCAGGATTCTCAAAAAGATGTTCCTTCCAGGCGATTTTTGAAAATCCCTGGTTGAAGAGGATAGTGTGTGGCAGGGCCAGGATAAAGCCGATTTTGGGCTGGAAGCCATGGGGAGTCCTCACACAAACTGGGATATCTGAGGTAAGTATCCCAGGATATTTTCCCCGTGCAGATTTGACCATTGATGACATAAACACATCAGGATTCACAATCCAGAATATAAATGTGGTTAAGAATTCCGATGTGTGGTCTTCCTACTCACCAGAGTTCATGTGATAGCCAACCTTCAGAGATCACAATAAACTAGCTTTTCATCAAACCAACATAACTGAATGTTGCCACTGTATAGCGCAGGGGTCGGGAACCTTTTTTACTCAAAGAGCCATTTGGCTCCTTCAAGCCACCGCCTTGGCCCCAGCCCGCTTGCCCCCCACTAGGCCCGGCCTCGCTTTGCTTAGCTCCCTTCAAGACGCTCTCCACTCCTTGCTCAGCTTCCTCACTCTGCCCTCGCCTCACCGCTACATCTGTTTCTTCGCTCCTTGGGCCTCACCTCCGGGCTTCTCACACTTCTGTCTCCGGCCCACTTACCTGCTTCTGCCTTTGCCTGCTCCACCTCCACTCTGCCCTCTGCCTCGCTTACCTGCTTGGCCTTGTCCCCCCGCTTTCACTCTGCCCACCTTCGCTTTACCTGCTGGCTCCGCTTGTTCGGGTTCCACTTTGCCCCGTTTCCTCACCTGGCTTGCCTTGCCCCCCCCCCCCCTCACCACTCCCACCCTCACTGGCCACCTGGGCTTGCCTTTCTGCCCCCCCTCACCACTCTGTTCGCCTGGCTACCTGCTTTGCCTTTGCCCTCACCAACTTGCTTCGCCACAGGCTGTTTCGCTTCCTCACTTGCCCGGGCCTCACCCGCTTTTCAATCTGTTCCTCACTTGCTCCACCGCCACCTTGCTTGCCCTTCCTTGCCGCTTTCACCCGCTTACTCACAGCCTATGCTCCTCAACACTTGCTCCAATCTGGCACATCTGCTTGTCTTTGCCCCCCGGCTTCACTCTGTCTCACCACCTCTACCTGCTTGCTTGCTCCTGTTCCTCACTCGGGCCATTTGTCTGCCCACTCTCCACCTGCTTAGTCTTGTCTCTACCACACTCTGCTCCGCCTGCCTCTGCTTGCCTTGTCTCGGGCCACATCTGCTTCTGTGCCTGCTGCCCTCACCACTCTGCCCCACCCGTTGCTTTACCTGCTTGCTCTTGCCCCCCGCTCACTCTGTCTACGCCCACTCCCACTGCTTGCCTTGTCTGGCCTGGGCCATTTGCTTCAACATCTCTACTCCAAGCTTGCCTCTGTCTCCGCCTGTCACCACTTTTCGGCCCTACCACACCTGCTTGCCTTTGGGTCACCACATCTTCCTGCTTGCCTTGCCCCCCCCCTCACACACTCTGTCTCACCACACCTGCTTGTGCCTTGTCCCCCCCGGCCACTTCTGTCTCACACCTGGCCACCTTTACCTTGCCTTGCCCGGTTCACCACCACTGCCTCGGCCTCTCCTCAGCCACACTTTGCTCACCACTTGCCTCACCGCTTTTACCTGCTCTGCCTGTGCTCCCTCCTCACACTATTTTTTGCCTTGCCCCCCCCCTCACCACTTTTGCCCAATTGCTTACTCCTGCTGCTTAGGAAATGAACATAAGAACAAGCCAGCTGATCAGACCAGAGTCCATCTAGTCCAGCTCTCTGTTACTCGCAAGTGGCCTCCACCAGGTGCCTTTGGGAGTTCACATGGTGGATGCGTGAAAGCAATGGCCTTCTGTGGCTGTTGCTCCCAGGCACCTGGACTGTTAAGGCATTTTGCAATTCCTCAGATCAAAGAGGGATCAAGATTGGTAGCCATAAATCTGACTTCTCCCTCCATAAATCTGTCCAAGCCCCCCTCTTTTAGTTAGCTATCCAGGTTAGTGGCCATCACCACCTCCTGTGGCAGCAGCATATTCCAAACAACACCAATCACACGCATATGGAAGAAGTGTTTCTCTTTTATTAGTCTCTAATTCTTTTCCCCCCAGCATTTTCTCAATGAATGCCCCCTGGTTCTAGTATTGTGAGAAAGAGAGAAAAATTTCTCTCTTGTCAACATTTTCTAACCCATGCATAATTTTATAGATCTCTCAATCATATCCCCCTCAAAACGCCTCCCCTCTCCAAACTAAAGAGTTCCTTCCAAAACGCTGCAGCCTTTTCCTCATATAGGAAGGTGCTGCAGTCCCTCAATCATCCTTGCCGCCCTTCTCTGCACTTTTCCTATCTTTTCAACATCCTTTTGGAGGATGTATGCACTCCAGAACTGAACATTGTGTACTCCGGCAAGCGGTCGCGACCACCAGCTTTTATATAAGGGCATGACAAATCTTTTGCAGTTTTATTCTCAATTCCTTTCCTAATTATCCCTCTGCAGCATAGAGTTTTGCTCTTTTCACAGCTGCTGCTATACATTGAGTTGACATTCCCATGGAACTATCAACTAACACGCCTGAATCCCTTTTCCTGGAATTCTGTGACTGAGCAAAGGACTGACCCCTTGCAGCATGTATGCAGTTTGATTTTTGGCCCCTATGTGCATCACTTTGCATTTTGTTACATTGAACTGCATTTTGCCATTTCTAGCCCACTCACCTAATTTATCAAGGTCCTTGAGCCCCTCGCACCTGCATAGGGTTCCCTACCACCCTACATAACTTGGTATCATTGCAAACTCTGGCTTCTCACCACGCTACCTGCACCCCTACTTCCAGGTCATTTATGAATATGTTAAAGAGCACTGGTCCCACACGGATCCTGCATACCACCTGTCCTCTCCACAGAATTCTCTCACACACCAAATTCTCAAGCCCTGTTTCTCAAACTAGTTTTTAATCCATAGGAGGATCTCCCTCTTATTCTTCATTGCTGTTTTCTCAGGTTCCTGGTGAGGAACTCTTGTCAAAAGCCTTTTGAAATCTAAGCATGTCCACTGGTTCCTCTACCCCATGCCCTGTTTATGGTCTCAAAGAATCCTAGTAAAGTTTCAGGATTGGTTTCTGCAAAAGTTTCATGCTGACTCTTTCTCTCAGCAGGTCTTGCTTTTTCTACATGTTTTTATAATGCATCTTTAATGACAGATTCACACTTACTCAGGAACAGATGTCAAACTGACTGGCCTGTACTCTCGGTCCCTAGATCCTTTCTTAAAGATTGGTGTGATTGGCCATCTTCCAGTCTTCTGCGTGGATGGAGCCCTGATTTCAAGGATAAAGTTTGCATAAAGAGAAGATCAGCACTCTCATGCTTGATTCTTTAAGAACTTTGGGTGAATGCAATCTCATTGATCAACATTAGATCCCTTGTCTACCACTTATCTTGAAACCTTCGACTTTCACTTTGCAGAATCGGTCTTAATCCCTGTCATCTTTTAACCCTTTGTTCGACATCTAACGGCCTTTGTTGACGGCTTCGAAGAACGTTTGTTGGTTTTGATGTTCACAGCTTTATTCTTTAACCCTGTTTTGCCACCATTTGTTCTTCTGTATTCGACAAGTTTGATCTCCGGCCTTCAAAAAGACACTTCCTCAACGTCCTTTGTTAACTGGCTTTTTGACTGCCGTTCTTTTCCTAACGGCGATCCAGCTGGATCAGCGAATAACCTCCAAGACGGATATTTTGACTTCTTTGATTTTCCCCTTCAGCTTCCTAAAAGACTATCCCTTTATCTTGAAATTCTTTAACAATCTGTTGTCACTTTAGATCCGCAGATATTTCAATCTGATTAGCATTAATACGTTTGTTCCTTTATCGGTTCAATACCGACTTCCGCACCTGCGGTCCCGGTCCTTAATCTGATCGACGACTTCTGGTTTGTCTTTGCTAACCATCTGCTCGGTTTCACAGTCATTTAGCATCTGAATAACTTCTTCCCATTATGACCTGAACGGCGGTCGCCTGTTTGATAGTTTGTAATCGTTTATTACCGTGATATTTAAGCGATACCTTTAATTTCCATCTCAGAATCCTTCGAAGCGCTGGTCGACGAGATCTTTAATAAAGAACTATGCTTCAATTCCCTTTGGTATTGATCCATAGGTCTTCGAACTGCCCCGAGACGATGGCGCCTTTGAGGCATCGACGACACCGAACCGGATCCCGAGTTTGACCTGGAGATCGACGACGACGAACCGAGCCGACGAGACACGAACTGAAGGTCTGGTCGGCGAGAGCCCACTGACGAGAGCCTGTCGACGACGGAGTCGCCGAGCCCAATACGACACAGCGACGAGCCTGGCTGGCTGACGCAGAGCCTGGCTTGGCGACGAGCGAGCCGGAGTCTGCGGATGCCGGCGACAGCCGCCGGTGAGCCCAGCGACGGCGATGAGCCGAGACCATGACGCCGAGCCGAGCCTACGGAGCCGAGCCATGAAAGGAGGAAAGGAAAGGAGGAAAGGAATGGAGGAAGGACAGGAGGAAAGGAGGAAAGGAAGGAGGAAAGGAGGAGGAAAAGGAGGAAAGGAAGGAAAGGAGGAGGAAAGGAAAGGAGTGGATGGAAGGAGGAAAGGAAAGGAAAGGAAAGGAGGAAATGGAAAGAAGAGGAAAGGAGGAAAAGGAAAGGAAAGGAAAGGAGGAAGGAAGGAAGGAAAGGAGGAGGAAGGAAAAGGAAAGGAGGAAAGTGGAAGGAAAGAGGAAGGAGGAAGGAAAGGAAAGGAGGAAAGGAAAGGAAAGGAGGAAGGAGGAGAGGAAGGAGGAGTGGAAGGAAGGAAGGAGGAGGAAGGAAAGGAGGAAAGGAAAGGAAAGGTGGAGGAAGGAAGGAGTGGAAGGAAAGGAAGGAAAGGAAAGGAAAGGAGTGGAGTGGAAAGAAAGGAAGGAGGAAAGGAGGAAAGGAAAGGAAGGAAAGGAGGAAAGGAAGGAAAGGAAAGGAAGGAAGGAAAGGAAGGAGGAAGGAAGGAGGAAGGAGGAAAGGAAGGAAAGGAAGGAAGGAAAGGAAGGAAAGGAAGGAGGAAAGGATGGTGGATGGAAGGAGTGGAAAGGATGTGGGTTCGGCCTCTGGCTTTACATTGTTTCGGCCTCCCTCACACTTCTGTTCGGGCTCACACTTCTGGTCTGCCATCTGCTTGCCTTTGCCTCAGCTTCCACTCACTTGCTCCGCCTGGCCACTGCCTGCCCCACTGCTTGCTCGGGGCCCCTCACACTTGCTCCCGCCTGGCTTACTTCCATACACCAACATACTCCAGAGCTTTGTGGTTACCACCACTTCTGTTCAAGCTACATCTGTTTGCCTGCTCAATTCGCTTTTACCTGTTTTTCTGGTTTGCCCTGTCACTTCTTGTCTCACTCACATCTGCTTGCCTTGCTCACTAATTGCTCCTCACTTCTCCTCGGGCTGTCACCACTTGGTTCACCACTGGCTTTTACCTGCTTGCCTTGTTCTGCCTCACTCTGCCTCACTGGCCACTCTTCCACTTGCTTTTGCTCCCCTCACACACTTGTCTACCACACTTGTCTCACCACATCTGCTTGCTCCTGTCTCACTCACTTGCCTCCGCCACCACCACTTGCTCAGTCTGGCTTACCTGTTTACCTTTGCCCCCCACACGGTTCACTGATACCCACTTGTTTCTTTGTTCCCCCACACTTGCCTGGCCAGCTTCACTTGTTCACCACACTGCTTGCCTTGTCTACCCCACTTCCACTGTCTACCACACTTGCCTCCGCCCTCACACCTGCTTCTTGTTTCTGTTCCCCCCCTCACACTTGCCCTACCACATCTGCTTACCTTGTTCACGACTCACTTGCCTGCCCCACCTGACTGCTTGCTCCCTCATGAGCCCGCTTCTGCTCAAGCCGCTTCACCCCCCCCCCACTCATTCTTGCTCACACACACACACCTGCTTGTTCTCACGGTTCTGTCTCTCACCACTTGCCTGCCGGCTCACTTCCACTTGCTCTCCACTTGCTCACCTCTCATTTGCTCACACCACCACTGCTTCTTTTGTAATTCTCCGGAAGGCAGCCAATGCTAGGAGCCTTCACAAGAGCTGTGAGTCATGCTCCTGCCAGCCAATCTCTCACCCCTGGTATAGCGGATTCTATGTCATGTATGTTCACTGGAACTATGTAGTAGAAATTTGAATAGAAAGTGCTTTCAAAGACACAAATGTCTATTCCAAGCCATTTGGCAGAGAAAGAGTGGAAATTGTTACATTGAAAAAGGCAAATGCTGACCTCATTTTGTGTAAAACAAAAGGAAACCATACAGAAGCTCTCTCTCTCTCTGGCATGCACAAGCACACCAGAATAATTTGTTACTGGTGTCATCAAATTGCCTTTAGAATTGTCATCAAATTGCCTCTAGAATGAATGTTCAAGGCAAACAGAGAGATTCCTATTCAAGCAAAGTATCACGAGAACATTCAAAAGAAGCAAAGAATTTCAGTCTGATCAGAATGGGAAGCTACATCACTAGCAGTGCAGTACAGAAAAGAGCTATATCCTTCTAAGTTCATTGAAGCCGGGGGCTTAGATAGTATATGTTTAGGGGGGAACTAAGATACCACTACATTTCACCTAAAGTAATATTTTGAGGGGAATTTTTAAAATATTCCAAGGTAGAGAAAATTTATACATCGAATGTTCAGTCAGCAAAAAAAACAACAACAACTTGATACTGGTGTATTTGTGCTGTGCATCTTAATGCCTGTGTAATTTAATTTGGAATCCTAATCCTGAACAACAGGAATTTCATTGTGTTTTGTATGTTTTTCTGTAGCAGAGATTTAAAATGCATGCAATGAACTCAGACCTTATAATGTCACATGTATTCCTCTCCACCTGAAGAGGAGAAGTGTATCTTTTAAGTTGCTCTTAGTAACCTCTTGCTCCATGTACTAAAAAAGAGTGATAGGCAAACCAAAGGTAAGTGAGGGAAAAATTCAGTGTAGATTTCCAAAGGTTACTGGTTGTACACTTGGCCCACAGGTATTTGGGACAGAATTGTGTCATGCCACTGGCTCCAGAAAAATGATTCACTGCTCTTCATAACTGGTAGAACTAGTGAAATAAGCAAAGTCAAGCTATCACTATGCATCCACTTATTTTCCTTGTCATTGAACAAATCAGTTTAATTTCTAGGTTCTGTAAACAGTAAACACTGGAAATCTTTGCCTATTTCATTGAAATATGTGTTCTTTCTTTTTTTTAAAAAAAAAAAGTACAGTTTGACCATTTGAATTGCCATTTCATTACACTGGCTTTAAGTTTCTGGGCTAACATTTTCTCAGATAACAAAACCAAACATTAAATAATTTTCAGAATTGATGGTAAAATGGCTGACAATATGTTACTCTCTGTCAGCTGTCAAAGGTTAAGAAGCAAAACCCATTTGACCATTTTTGGCTAATTTTGCTTGACAGATTCAGTTCATGCTTCAGCTGTTGGAACAACTGCGGCCTTCAAACTGTTAGTAATCTTGGCATTCCTCAGAGCAACTGAAATATCACTAACTTGGGGTAGCCCAGAAAGTGGTGGAGCTTGATTTCAGCTATCACAGGAAAAAAAACTGTGCTAATATTGATTTAATTTGTTACAGGTGTCATCACCCGTATTATTTGTTTGCAGCATAGTTTAGTTAACTTCCCAAGCTTCAAACAAAGCCAGAGAGAGAAGAAAAAGACATACAATGTGGAACAAGTTTTGTATGCCAGATTTAAAATGATCATGCACGTTGTTGTTTCTTAACTATCAATAGGCAGATCTTAGGTTTGAGATGTCAAATAAATTAAAGTGTACATTTTAAGTTGTCCTTTGGCTATAGTAGCTGACAATTTTCTGATAGGGCTTACAGTATCTGCTGTGATCCAGTTCTTCATTTCAACAGCTCCACCAATAAAACAAAAATGATAATCTTAGGGCATCACTATACAGTATGGCTGACACATGTATCATGTCACAGGTGTGGGGAAAGTGGCTTTCCTCTTGATTGGCTTTCGATAGTGAAAACAGTGGTGGGGGAGCTTTTAACTCTCTTTCTCAGATTCCATATGTCCTTCGTGAGATACATAGAGCTGGAGTTGGTGCAGCATGCAGCAGCTAGGCTGTTAACCAGTACAGCTGACCAGACGCCCATCACACCAGTGCTTCAGGAACTGCACTTCACTCCCAGACCCAAACCCAATTGGCTTCCATACTAAATTCAAGGTGTTGACATTGTCAAACAGAGTTCTAAATGGCTTGAACCCTGCCTACCTGAAGAAGTGCATGTTTCCTTACGTGCCTGCCCGGGCACTGAGATCATAGTGGAAGGTGTTTCTGGTGGTACTACTCCCTGCTGATGTGTGGGGGTGAGGTAAACAGGAGGTTTTTTCCCATGATTGCCCCCATGCTGTGAAATACTCTCCTCTCATAGATTCACCAGTTGCCTATCCTTTATAGGTTAGACTCCCTGGAAACCCTCTAGAAACCTCCTCTACAGCTGCTAGTCTGAGGGTGGGGGTTATTCTAATATGATTCATTGCTGTTTCAATTGCTATATTTTATTTATTTTGGTTTTACTTTGGTTTTACTTTGTAAGCTGCCTCGAAATGCTAGTATGAGGCAGAGTATAAATAAATAAATAAATAAATAAATAAATAAATAAATAAATAAGGAGTCTCAAAGCAGCTTACAAACTCCTTTCCTCTCCCCACAACAGTCACCTTGTGGGATAGATGGAGCTGAGAGAGTTCTGAAAGAACTGTGACTAGCTCAAGGTCATACTCAGCAGGCTTCATGCATAGGAGTGGAGAAACAAACCTTATTCACCAGATAAGAATCCACTGCTCATGTGGAGGGGGAAAGAATCAAACCCAGTTCTCCTGATTAGAGTCCACCTGCTCTTAATCACAGTACCATTCTAGCTCTGGTAGAAGATAACAAAAGAATATGCATATCATATTATAAAGCACAGGTTCAAATCAGGAACATTACTCAGTACACCCTACTTGCAGCTAGTCCAAGCTCTGGTTTATTTCAATGGCACCACTGCAGATGGCAAGATTGTGTTTTGCTTGCATATGCTCAACAAGAATCAAATTACTGAATGGACAAAAAAAGTACAGTCTAGGCCTCTATCGGAGATCTAATATGGTATAGAGGTTAAGAGTGGGTTCGATTCCTCACTCCTTTACACTGAAGCCTGCTGAGTGACCTTGGTCCAATCACAGTTTTCTCAGAAATCTCTCACCTCACACAGAGGCAGGCAATGGCAAACCACCTCCAAATGTCATTTGAAAACTGCAAACCACCTCCAAATGTCTCTTGCCTTGAAAACCCTACAGGGTTGTCATAAGTCAGCTGTGATTTGACGGCACTCCCTCCCCGCCCCCCCTTCCCCAACCAGTCTTCCAACACTATGGACTCTGGTTACTTCCTCATTCTCAACAACCCATAAGTCACTTGACAGGTACCATAAGTGGAGGAATCATAAGTGGAGGTGAATATAAGGTTAACAAGAAAACACTTGATCTACAAAAAAAATCTATGAAAGTAAATCTAAAAATAATAGATAGAATTAGGTATATATCAAAGCAAAAAAACCCTCTATTTTTTCTACTCTATACTAGTTCTTTCAATAAATTCTAACTTCCCTATAGGCAAGATACTTGCATGCTGTGTGTAAATATACAGTTAAGGGCGACAAATGAAGCCATGCTTTTTGCAAGTATATGCCAAAGCAGAGAAGAAACATTTAATCAAATAGAGCCTTTTTGCTTTATCTTTAATGAGTTTTAAAACTGATTTTCAATGTATATGAAGTCTGAACTGAATACCAGCAGGCACAAATCCACATTAAATAGCCACTCTTTAGGTGAAATTCAACACATGACAGGATTTTTCAAGAAATCTGTCAAGATAGTTTTTCCCCAGAACACTAGATGAAAACGAATGTTTCTGTTTGATATGCTTCACTCTTGCCCTTGAAATTCTTGTCAATTTGTACCTCCAGCTATAACACATTTGGACAGAAAGGCAGAGAACTCTCTAACCAAGTCCTCTTCCTATTTGCCCTCCTTTGAAACTTGAATTTTCAGAGCGCATTGTCCCAATTTGAAGGCAGAATGCATTTTCTAGCAAGATTCATCCAGTTAGTTATTAGATAAGTATAGAAAGCAGTGGTTTCTCCATTGCTCATATAAAAGTAAGCCAGAGCTGCAGTTTGCATTGTCGAAGGTTGGAACAAGGCTGCAAAGCATGAATGCGTGCATGCTTTTTTTACCCTGTGGTCTAACAGGAACAATGCAGTCATAGCGTCTTCTCCTTCCATTGTCCTACTATCTGCCTTCTTTACAATTTGCTGTAGTGAGCTGAACACTCATTACAGTGTGACTTAGGGTTACTGTGAGAATAGTTCCTGGTTCAGGCGTCAAAGGGAACCCTGAACATGAAGGACACCTCAGGGAGACAAGAGAAAAAGCCAGGAGTGTATAGTTATTTAAGTTAAGTGTGTTTGCTGAATAAAGTTGTATTGTACTTTCTGTTACTGCAGATGTTGGAGTCTCTCAGTCCAGAGTATTTAATTGCCCATCTACCAGTTCACTTGCCTGACTTGGATGAACCAGGCTAGCCTGATTTCATTAGATCGCAAAAGCTAAGCAGGATTCATCCTGGATAGTACTTGGATGGAAGACCATCAAAAATTACGAGGGTCATTAAGTAAAGGCAGACAATATACCATACTAAACTTTTCCTTCTCATTTAGACCCAGTGTGAAACAGACTTTTCTCTGTGATACACCTCTGAAGATGCCAGCCACAGATACAGGCAAAACATTAGGAACAAATGACCACAGCCACACAACCTGGAAAACCCACCAGAACCAATTCCCAATAGTGTTGTTTTTCTACAGAAATGATCATTCATTATTGAAGGTGGTGAAAGTTACCGAAAAAGTCCAACATCAAACTACAAAGCATACCATTCCAACAAAGGATAGTATAGTGGCTCTGATGTAAGGATGGGGGTTAGTTTCTGCTCCTTCGTCCTGTCCTTGGCACATTCCATGTTCTGGGCTTCGTGCCCGGGATGGTTACTGCCATAACCTTGCTGTGCTTATCTTATGTGTTTGAAGCTTGTTTTCACCCTGTCGTGAGAATTCTGCTTGGGAGTTTGGGGAGGGGCCGGATTGTCCGTAAAAGCGACACCTTGAGCCCGGGAAAATCAGAATCCGCATTGCGTGTAGTGTGATCGTTGAAGTTTATGAAATAAAAGAACTGAACTCAGTTGCTATATTTCGAGTCCTTTGAGGTTCCTTACACTGAAGCTGTTACAGACCCAGGGTGGCTCTGATTAAATAGAATTTGGGTCATGCCTTGCATGAGTCATGGGGTTTTTCCAAATCAGTGTGGCATGAAAGACTTGTAAAGAAAGTATTTGAAGAAAATAATCTGCCATCTAGTTATCACGCATGAAAAAGTGACTCATCCCATTTTTTCCCATTGTTGTAAGACTCAAAATCTTTCCATTTAATCTACCATAAGTTACAGAAGTATTGTTCCCATCACACACTACAGTAGGAAGCCAGACTGCACACCCATGAATGGCTATTTGAGTGACACAATAACTGAGGCAGAGAAAGAAAACTGAGCACATAATATAAAAATATCAACCATTTCTGCATCCTATTGAAAAGTAGTTTTTAAGGCAATTTAGTTGTCTCTCTCAATTGCATTTAACCACTAATGCTGGCTTTCAGAACCATCAAAACACCAAAAAAAAACCCATTACAGCTCACTAAGTATTTGGTCCACTTGTTTTTCTAGAGTTCTGAACTATAATCAAAATGTGAATGATTCCTGAAGGTCTGATGGGCTAACTCTGGTTGTGGGCTGCATTTAGCCTTCAGTTTGATCAATCACATGTGGTATAAGGTTACACTATTACCAGAAGCAGTAAAAAAAACGTAAATTGTAAGAGTACTACACTATGAGATCACCATGCCCAATCTGTGGTATCTGCACTGAATTGGGAAAACATGTTATAACAAAATCATTATACAGAAGTTTTGCTGTAAAACAGAAAAATACAACCAATTAAATTATCATTTTATGAAAAATTCCAAGCTACTCCATGACAATCTCATCAAATAACATTCACTGTTTTGAAACTCAAATAGCTAGCAATTCGTAGAGAACGTCAGCACTCCTGATATTCTAAAGGTGTCCAAGAAACAGGACAATAAACTTGTGGAGAGGAATGAAACAATAGACATAATTTATTTGGATTTTCAGAAGGATTTTTATGAAGCCCCTCACCGAAGGCTCCTGAACAAACTTAAGAGTCATGCAAGAAGAGGGCAAGTGCTCTTACAGATTTGAAATTGGCAAAACAACAACAACAACACCAGGAATTAAAGAGTAGGAATAAATGGTGAGTTCTCACAGGAAGCAGTGGAGTCTCTCAAGTATCTGTATGGGGACTGGTCCTGTTCAACTTGTTCCTATGACCTGAAAAAGGAGTGGGTAGTGAGGTGTCAAACTTGCAGATGACACCGTGATATATTGATACTGTTGATACTGTTGCTTTAAGGACAATTCCCAGAGAGAGGCTTAGATCTTATGACCATAACTGGAGGAAGGAGATAGAGCAGTGATGGCGAACCTATGGCACAGGTGCCAGAGGTGGCACTCAGAGCCCTCTCTGTGGGCACGCACACACAGAGTTTGTCATGTGGGGGGCTGAAAATCACCCCCCACATACACACACATCTAGGCTGGCCTGGGCCACTGAGCATGATGTGCAAGCACTACGGTGAGCAGGGAGGACTTGGCTGGCCGGCCTGGTGCCTGTGCTGAGGGGGCACAGAGGAGGCAGAGATGCTAGAGAGGCACAGAGCGGTGCGCGCAGAACTTGATGGTTAGAGCAGGCTGGCCCCTGCTCGAGCGGGTGGGACGGAGGAAGAGGGAGCCAACCAGTTTTTTTCTAAACTAAACCCTCAGCATTTAGGTTAAATTACCGGGTTGGCACTTTGCGATAAATAAGTGGGGTTTGGGTTGCAATTTGGGCACTCAGTCTCAAAAAGGTTCGTCATCACTGAGTTAGAGTTACTGAGGCTTAAACAAGATAGTTGTTGGAATTTTCAGCCTTGTTTGCATGCATCAGCAGCACAAGCATCAGGGAATTCTGGGAAGCTGCACAAATATTCTAAAGGTGACAGTTAAAAACCACTGGTAGTTCTGTTGTTCCCTGACTGACTGAGAGAAAAGAGGTTTTTCTGTGTACTGCTAATCAATGCTATGTACCTTTGACTAAGATGCTGTATAAGCTTACTATCACAACCAAATTGTAACAGACGATGAGCCATGAATGTAACAATATATATGTGATACTTTGTTGATATGTTTTTGCTATTTATTTTTCTCTCTCAGTTAAAGTTCTCTTCATGTTTATGAACTTCTGAGGTAAAACGGCTTATTTAACGTGCCACACAATCCACATTTCTGCTCGTTACTCTGCTTGACAGGATTATATATTGTAAATATACCTGTTGCTCTTCAATAGTATTGTCACTGACCTTTCCCACACAGCAGAAATATAATGTCTTGAGGACTTTAGAAAAAGCATTTTGGGGAAGAAGTAAGCACAGTTCTCTCCCACAAAACATCTTTAAGATGTTCTGTTTCTCTGAACCAGGGTTTTATGAAAATTGCTAAATTAGTGATCTTTTTCCCCTAAAAACGGGTTGAAGATGCCTCTTGCTTCCTTTGAGGACAAAAGCAGTACATAATGGCTTTATTTCTCCCACCTCCCAGCTCTAACTTTCATTTTCACTGCAGTCAGGCCCACCATTTTGTGTTTCCCATCTCCGCCATTTGGTGAAGCTTTCCCACAGATGTTTCCTCTGCATGGAGCTCATTCACATGTGATTTCACTGTAAAAGTACATGAATAAAGTTTGTTTTGCTTGGCAATCCTGCTCAGGTGTTGGTTTTCTTTTCTTTTTTGAGGGGAATGTCTGCAAACATATGATGATACAACACAAGAATCTATAATATGCTCATATTCATGGTGTCATAGCTTTGCAGACATCCCCCTCAAAACAAAAAAAGGAAACACAACATGTGTGTAACATCACCAGGCAAAACAAACTTTATTTATGTACTTTTAACACTGAAATTGCATGCAGATGAGCTGCAAGTAGAGGAAACCTCCATGGGAAAGCTTCACCAAATGGTGGAGGCAGGAGAATCTCTGCAGCAGCACACAAAATGGCAGGTGCAACTATGAAATTGACAAGAACTCCATTGAGCAGCCGCAGCAGCAGAAGAAGAGTTTGGATTTATACCCCACCTTTCTCTCCTGTGAGGAGACTCAAGGTGGCTTACAAGATCCTTTCTCTTCCTCTCCTCACAACAGACACCTTGAGAGGCAGGTGGGGCTGAGAACTGTGACTAGGCCAAGGTCACCCAGCAGGAATGTAGGACTGCAGAAATAAATCTGGTTCACCAGATAAGCCTCCACCAATCAGGTGGAGGAATGGGGAATCAAACCCAGTTCTCCAGATTAGAATCCACCTGCTGTGTTAACCACTACACCATGCTGGTTCTCAGGTGGGAAAGAAGATCTATTTTGGCTAGCAATTCTTGTGTTGTCTGCACAGACTGAACAAAAAATCAAAACTGATGTTTTTAAAATGTCCACAAGGTGTTTTATTTCTGCTGTGTGAAAAAGACCACTGTCATGCACCCTTTGCAGAAGAACTGGTAGACTATATTGTAGAAGACCTTGGTATGTGCTCTCCTTCATTCTACTTGCACTCATACAGTTGCTTCTTCTAAGCTGTATCAATACTTTTACTAATATTTGATCCTGCTTAATATTATGCAAGTTGACTTAGAGACCATATATCTGGGTTGGCCATAGAGCACCACACCTGAATAGTTGAGATTATAGGCTTATTTTGTTTTTTGTTTTTTAAAAAACCTATTAATAATGTTTCCATGGAGTAGCCCAGTGCACAAAAGATTAAAATACAGCCCATGTACATTAACAGAAGTATCTTAAAAGTACAACGAAGCAGATTTTCAAACAATTCCATGTCAAGCCTTCTGTTGCAACTGCTGTTCAAAGATGTAATCTCAAGAGATCTGAGCTGTAAAACAGGAGGCAGCAACAAGCACAAAAGAGAAGGCCCCAATTCTAACCCTCCATCCAACACACACAGCTCTAAATAGTAACATCAGAAAAATATGAGCAATCTTTCTTTATTTCTTGCATCACACCACATAATGGCAGTCAGTAAATTATTATGAAGGGACTGGCTGCACAGGATCCCTTCCCATCCACAGATCACCAATACACAGTGGAGCTAGTGTGAAGAACAGGAGAGCCAGCACGGTCAAGAATGGTGAACTGGGCTTGTTTCCCCACTGCTCCTGTGTGGTGAAGTTACTCCATTACAATATCAGGAAAAGTCACACTAGCCAGACAAGGGCTTTGATCTCCAGATGGAGAAGCAAAAGACTGAATAAATTTACCCAAAAGGAAGCCAGTAATCAAACCGTCATACATCAAAGGCTAGATTACCTCATGGCAGAAGTTTTCCTGGGAACCAAAGAACAAATAAAATAGGGATTTGGATCCAGGCTGAGCTAGAAGGAGCATCTCTAAGCTCAGGGGGCTGAGACAAGCCTGCAGGAACTGTGCTATTTAGTTGAGAAATATTTGTATTAGAACGTTTTATTGTGTTCTGTTTTCTTTTCAACAAGATCGTTGAGAACTCAGCTGGTTTCAGAGTATCTGGAGAAAAGAACCCAGGATTTATAGAACAGGCATGGGTCTACCAGGCCTGGTTCTGTGACATCCTGCAGCAAATGGCCGGCACAACAGAGAATTTGAGCAGCAGAAAATGGCAGGTGCCAGTGAAAATGGAAGTCAGAACTTTACTGGGTGGGGAGAAAAACCCGTTATCTCCTCAGAAGTTTTATTTTTTTTCTCTTCTGACAAAAAATGAGGATATGGGTTTTATTTTTTAAGATGCCCTTATCTTATTTTGGCCATCTTATTTTGGTTCTGTAAAAAAAGTCTAATACAACTATTTTCTGTAACTGTTGGTCCATCAAAAGAAAAAGAGTTTGGATTTATATCCCACCTTACTCTCCTGTAAGGAGTCTCAAGGTGCTTACAAGCTCCTTTCCCTTTCTCTCCCCACAACAGACATCTTGTGAGGTAGGTGGGGCTAAGAGAGTTCTGAAGAACTGTGACTAGCCAAGGTCACCCAGCAGGAATGTAGGAGTGCTGAAACACATCTGGTTCACCAGATAAGCCTCTGCTACTCAAGTGGAGGAGTAGGGAATCAAACCCGGTTCTCCAGATTAGAACCCACCTGCTCTTAATCACTACACCATGCTGGCTCTCAGTGGTTTAAGTGGACGACCAGGATCTAGTGGAAGATACTATTCTGACCTGAAAAATGTGGCTGTCCGCAACAAGAGCCAGAGCCGTTTATGCTCTGGCTTGGTGAAACACTCTGTCTAATGATACCAGGGCCCTGCGGGACTTGTCACCACTCCTCAGGGCTGTAAGACAGATCTCTTCTGCCAGCCCTATGGTTGAGGGCAGCCAGTTTTTCCAGCTTAGATGGCCTCCTTCCTTTTCCCCTCCCTTTTATTTTGTTATGAATTTGTTAACTTGTGGGAAGAATGCTGAAACATTGAATTGAAAATTTTAATTGTTCTCCCTCATGGGAGTTATTGTAATTTATTTTATGCTTTTATCACTATATTGTTTTATTGCCTATTGTTATATTTTGTATTTTATGATACATGCTTCATTGATGTGTGCAGCACTGATGTTAGCCACTCTGAACTTGTTATGACAGGAAGAGTGGTATAGAAATCAAATAAACAAACAAATATTCACCCTTCGGGAGAAGAATGTGAGTATGACTTTTGAATCATAATACTGAAGAAACAGTTAGACTATATTAGCAAAAAGTTACTGAATTTCTTTAGAACAGGTCCTAGGTAGACATAATGCTCTAAAGTAAAAGTGTGAGAGAGAATAAATGCTTTTATATGTTCAATTACTCCATTCCTTCTTATTCTCAGGTAGCACAAGGATTTTTTTTTGTCTGACCAGAGTCAGTGGGTGCTACTACAGGATTCAAAAGAATCACTTTGACCATGCCTCTTGGTCCCAAATAACATAGAATAATTCATATTCTGTTGTTTACTCATCAGCAATGTGAAACAGCTGCAAGAAGTGCATTTTTCCCATCAAAAAAGATTAAAGAAAAATCATTTGATATGACTGTGTTTATCTCTGCAGAATATCCAGCTCAGAAATGAGCTGTTGGAGACAGGAAATGCCTTCCTTGAATATTACATTTTATCACAAATGCTGTCATAAAAACTCCCAGTCACACAAGAACCATGCATATTTGTCTTTTTCTGACATATAATTCAGTACAGAATGATGTATCAGACTATTAATCCATTATTCCAATGGGTTTAGATCAGAGTTACTGTGAGGGTCCCACTACCGGTGCATCCAAATTTGGGCAGCAAGCTTGTGAGCCCATAAATACTTGTGCGGTATCTTAGGTCCCACTACTGGTGCATCCAAATATGGGCAGCAAGCTTATGAGCCCATAAATACTTGTGTAGTATCTTAGGGAAATGCATGTTTCTTATGTCAAAGGTCCAAAATTTCTCGGGGCTTAAATTTTTTTTATCCAGTAACACTTTTTTTTTGGTGCCTTCAAGTCACAGCTGATCTATGGTGACCCTGTCTTCCATCTAAGAACTAGCCAGGGTGAATCTTGCTTGGCTTCCAAGATCTGATGAGATCACTGACTCTACATTTGATCATTCATATATAACCATCCCTTCCTTTGTATATTCTTTTTAATTTTACTTTTGTAAGAACACAGAGCAAATGGGACAAATCACAGCAGAGACTTTTAAACTAATATACTGTCAGAAATTAGAGCTGCCAAGTACAGGTTAGGAAATTCCTGGAGATCTGGGGGCGGAACCTGAGGAAGTCAGGGTCTAAAAAGTAGAAGGATATCAGTTGTGCATGATACCACGTGAGTCCACTTTCAAGGAAACTGATCTCTGCAGAGGTCAGTTGTAATTTCAGAGTTGGCAGCTCTAACACATTCAAATGTAATAATTTTTCATTTAACATTTCCTTGAAGAGGCTCATAGCCATAAGGCATCACCACCGAACTATAATAAAGAAAACTAGCAGCAGTAAACAACATTAAAACAATAAAATGCAGAGAAACTCATTCTCTCATGGCAGACGTTATCTCTCTCAAGGATCACTGTGCTGTGAAACGGCACTCTTCTGTGAAAAGGCAAAGGCAGAGAACTTCACTGTCCTTTTTCTAGCACTTTTGAACAGTATTCTCAAGAAGGGTAATAGTAAAGAAGCTAAAGCTAATGACAAAAAGCATCAACATTGTTTCCCAGATAGCTGTGCAAGTTCCTCCAGGTATAAGGAATGTAATAGAAACTGTCTCACAGCTCTTGACCAAAGTAAAAAAATGTGCTCTGGCTAAGGTTTTGGAAACCTTAAATGCTGACCATCTTTTTAGGTGGGCTGCCAATCTGTGGGTTCAAGGAGCCTCTAAAGAAGCAAGATATTGTAGCTGTTCTTTGTTTTTGTGCTTCAAGAAGTGAACAAGCACACTTCCTGCAGCACTTAAACAAGACATATCCACATTTTCTTCCAAATTCATATCATACACAACTCTGCTAAATACACAACTGAAGGCATTTTCTTGTAAGATTTTTTTCCCTTTTGGCTCATAGTACAGCCCAGCTCTAGAGAATAACTTAGTAGGCCAATAAATATTATGTTTGGTCATTGCAGAGAATGATATATTTTAATTAAACCACAGATTGAAACATAACGTATTCAGCAAAAAAGGAAGAAAAATGTGTAGCTTATCAACACTGATTTTCTCGCTGATTTCAGTGTTTTATGGTATAAGACATTAAGCTGAATCCAATAGTGGGATTCAGTAGGTTCGGACCACTTCAGCAGAACCAGTTGTTAAACCAGTTGTTAAATTATTTGAATCCCACAACTGGCTGAATCCCAGTCATCGGTTCCACTAGCAATGATGCCTTCCTTGATGCAAGATGTTTTTCTGCCTCCAGAACAAATCCATGGGATTCAATCGTTTCAAAAGTGGCTTTCAACAATTTGAAGGCACACAACATTACAAGTTGAATTACTATGTACTTACCATGAATTTAAATGACCTTTTAACTTTGTTGGCGTTGAACTTTCAGAGACTCGGTTGGGCTAAATTGTCAATAATTCAACCCCAATTTTCTTAAGGTGAAAAGCACAACGCTTTCCAATCAAACAGAAAAGAAGCCAACAATACATGATTTATATTTTCAGTCTTCAAACTGTGCCCCCTAATAAATAAGGCTGTTTGGCTTTCAATTGATGTCTTATTTGGACATGATGTATCAAAAGAGAACCTTTAGTATTCTCTTGGTTTTTGTGTCCACAGTGAAATAAAAAATTGAGAATTCTACTGTCTATATCTCCCCAAATAAACACCTATGTCTTCAAAACTCCCATTTTATTTTCTTCTCCCATATCAGACAAACTCTTTTATCCCAGAAAATAAAAGGAAAAAGAAAAGTCTTGACAGAGGTTCACTAGACTGGATGTTAAAAAACAAAACAAATTGTAAAGAGCTTTGAAAATGTCTTTTGTGAAAATATGCCCAGCATCCGTATGTATGTATAGAAACAGTTTGAAAAATAATACAAGAACAAAGTGGGTGGTAACAGCTACAACTCAAAAAAGATGAGAAAAAAACAGGAAGTGCTGCCAAAGTTCTTCTTGAAGTAGTGAATACTAGATTTTACCACCCAGTGGTGCATTTAGAAGAAAGACTTTCAACAGAAGTGACTGGAAAAGTTTCACAGCAAGTTTATTATGGAAAAAAGAAAATTAGTATGAGACTTTGCACCAAATACTCAGCAAGCAAAAACATTGCTGTTATACCACATATGTCTAAATGTCATATAAGTATACTAGCAGCAAAGCCCACAGTAGGGTAATACAGTGGGGCTAGATAGGGTGCTGGGGTGAGGGAGGGTAACGTTTGCTGGGGATGGGGGGAAGGCAGGGGGCTTGCTGGGGTGGGGGATTGTGGGGAGGACTTGCTAGGGGTGGGGGAGGGTGGCAAGGGGTGTCTAGTGGTGAGGAGGGGTATTAGGAGGGTGGCAAGGGGTGAGGAGAATGGCAAGCAGTGGCTAGTGTCGGGGAGGGTGGCCAGAGGTGGCTAGTGTGGGGAGGGGGCTTCTCTGTGGGTCCAGGTTTGGTCTTGGGGGTGGGAGGGCAGTAGGCTAGTCCTGGGTGGGCAGTAGGCTAGTCCTACTCCTGGCCTGACTGTTTAGGGAGGTAGGAGGGCTTCTGTTTAGGGAGGTAGGAGGGCTTCTGTTTAGGGAGGTAGGAGGGCTTCTACGCTACTTGAAAAGGTGGCATAAGTCCATTTAGCCCCAGGAAGGTTTTCAGGCAGCCAGGGAGATTTTTTGTTTTTTCTGCCTCCCCATACCATCTGAAAGTCCTCTGGAGAATGCAGGGTGGTGCAGTAGTGGTGCGATCCCCCAGCCACCTGGGGCTACTAGAGTGGACTGTAAATTGCATATAAGTACACACCATACACACATATAAGCTGAAATGACTGCTTATTTTATTTTATTATCTAAATGGAAAGGGTTTCCAAAATCCAGACACTTGCCTGAGCTTTATTTACCCAGTAACTCACTGTGTAATCTCAAGGATGAAATTTTGAGATTTAATTAAAAGTACACCAAAACTTGCACAGGGAACTACCGTCACCTTTACACTAAACATTGCAATTTTTTTTAGAATAATGAAAATAAAATGAAGCTAAAATGACTGGTTCATCTCAGGGTTCGATGTGTGACCACATGGTCTTGTAAATTCCTGGAGATGTGGTGAGGACAGCAGCCTTGGGAGAGAAGAGACAGCTCAGCAGGGATGTCATACTTTACAGTCTGGTCTGAAACTGCCATTTCTTCCAGGAAAACTGATCTCTGTGGTCTGCAGATAACTTGTACTTGCCAGAGCTTTCCATACCCCACTGTTATTCTGAGTAGGCAGTCTCCTTCAAAGTTGTGCAAATTAGCATGGAAGCTGAACTAGCAAGAGGGAGTAATGGAGATCAAAAGACTGGTGTTTACAGGAGTTGTTACAGCAAAATTCTCTAATAAACCAGGCTGCTGTTCCAGCAGAAAAACTTTATTGAGTAAAAGGTAAACAGACTGGCAAGCACACATAAGTGCAAGAGCTAACAAATAAGAAAGAACAGAAATCGCTTAGGAATGGGGTGATATTTACTTACCCCACTGTTATTCTGAGTAGGCAGTCTCCTTCAAAGTTGTGGAAATTAGCATGGAAGCTGAACTAGCAAGAGGGAGTAATGGAGATCAAAAGACTGGTGTTTACAGGAGTTGTTACAGCAAACAGACTGGCAAGCACACATAAGTGCAAGAGCTAACAAATAAGAAAGAACAGAAATCGCTTAGGAATGGGGTGATATTTACTTACCCCACTGTTATTCTGAGTAGGCAGTCTCCTTCAAAGTTGTGCAAATTAGCATGGAAGCTGAACTAGCAAGAGGGAGTAATGGAGATCAAAAGACTGGTGTTTACAGGAGTTGTTACAGCAAAATTCTCTAATAAACCAGGCTGCTGTTCCAGCAGAAAAACTTTATTGAGTAAAAGGTAAACAGACTGGCAAGCACACATAAGTGCAAGAGCTAACAAATAAGAAAGAACAGAAATCGCTTAGGAATGGGGTGATATTTACTAGTTGTGAAGATGTCCACAAAAGCAGCTCTGGAGAGATCCCACACTGCTGGAAGAGAGGAGTGGTTCACAGAGTGGGGGTGTACAATGGATCTAAAGAGACATTCACATAGTGGGGGCCAAAATGGGTTCTGAGGCAGCACAAGGTATTCAGGTGGAATAGCCAGCAAAACAACACATTGATTGGGGTGCTGTGTGGTTTCCGGGCTGTATGGCCGTGTTCTAGCAGCATTCTCTCCTGATGTTTCGCCTGCATCTGTGGCTGGCATCTTCAGAGAATCTGATAGAAGATGCCAGCCACAGATGCAGGCAAAATGTCAGGAGAGAATGCTGCTAGAACACAGCCATACAGCCTGGAAACCACACAGCATCCCAGTGATTGCGGCCGAGAAAGCCTTCGACAATACATTGAACAAATTGATTGCTTTTCTGAAAATTTGGTAAAGGCTTGGAGAGGCTTGATAGTTTGTTAACCATTTGGCTGATAGGGTTTGGTCTCGACCCAATGCCAGGATCATTTCCTTAAGTGCCAATTGATTAGAGGGATGAATGCAGGTAGGGTGAGTAATGGTTGGTTCAGAGTGATGATTAGAATAGAATAGAATAGAATCTTTATTGGCCAAGTGTGATTGGACACACAAGGAATTTGTCTCCGGTGCATATGCTCTCAGTGTACATAAAAGAAAATACATTTGTCAAAGGAATCATGGGTACAGCATTTTAATGATTTGTCATATAGGTCTAGTAAAGCAATCAGGAAACAATCAATGAAGTAATAGAAACATAAAGATGTAAAATCATAAAATAAAATGAAATGTCAAAGCACAGGCTATAAGTAGTCATACAGTCATAATTGGGAGGAGATGGGTAATAGGAATGATGAAAGAAAAGTAGTGCAGTAATTATATAATAAAATATATAATAAATAGTTTGATCGCTATCGCAGGGAATTATTTTGTTTAACAGGAGTGATGGCATCTCGAAAAAACTTGTTCTTATGTCTAGAAGTTGTCTTGGTGTGCAGTGCTCTGTAGCCACGCTTAGAGTGGGTAAGAGCTTGAAACAGTTTATGTCCAGGATCTGCTAGAGGGGTCAGTAAATATTTTCACAGCCCTTTTGACCCGTGCAGCATTTTTATGGTGCCAGGTCCTCAATGGAAGGCAGGTTAGCAGCAATTGTTAATTTTTCTGCAGTTCCTGATTATTCTCTGAAGTCTGTGTTTCCATCTTGTTGGGTTGCAGAACCAAACCACACACAGTTATAGAGGTGCAGATGAAGCAGACTCAATGATTCCTCTGTGTGAGAACTGTATCAGCAGCTCCTTGGGCAGTTTGGAGAAACTCCTGAGTTGTGCGCAGAAAGAACATTCTTTGTTGTGCTTTTTTTTAATGACATTTTTGATATTAGGTGAGACCATTTTTAGGAGTCCATGAGATATGTATGGAGCCCTAGAAATTTAAAGGTTCTACTGTTGATACCGTGTTGTCTAGGTATTGTGAGAGGAGGTAGGGATGGGAGGGTTTCTCCTGAAATCTACCACCATTTCTTCTTACGGTTTTAAGTGTGTTCAGTTCTAGGATTGTTCCAGTGGCACCCACGAGGCTAGTTGTTCAACCTCCCGGCCTGTATCTTTTGGCTGCTTCATCAAGAAATCGAATGAGACCAATCACTGCTGTATCATCTGCAAATTTCAGTATTTTAACAGATGGATCATTTGAGATGCAGTCATTGGCTATACAGAGAGAAGAAGAGAAGTGGGTGAAAGTACATTAGGCCTTGGGGCCCCCCCTGTGCTCGATTTTACAGGTGTGTCCCTGATGTAATCACTTTTCCTAAGCTTCACCTGCTGTTTCCTATCTGTTAGGAAGCTTGTGATCCACGTAGACAAATATGCTCAGGTACTGCTAGCTGATTTAGTTTGGTTAGAAGAGATGTCCTGGTCTGACAAGTATTGAATGCTGAACTAAATGTCAACAAAGAGGACCCTTGCATAGGTTCTTGATGCGATTCCAAGATGCTGTAGGATATAGTGCAAAGTTTCATATTAACAGCATCATCCTGTCGCATCTATTTGCTCGGTATGCAAATCTGCAAGGGGTCCAACAGCGGATCCGGCATTGATGAGTTTTCCAAATGGTACATCACTTAGCCTTTCAAAAGAAGTTTTCCATAACTACAGATGTTAGGAGCAACTGGTCTGTAGTCGCTCAGTTCTTCCTTGATGGAAGGCTTCTTCGCACTGGGACGATAGTGGAGTGTTTGAAGCAGGAAGGAACATAGCACATCTCTAGTGAGATTTGTTAAAGATTTGGGTGAAGATGGGTAGCCAATTGGACAGCACAGACTTCTAGGGCAAGAAAGGTGTTATCTTGTCTTGGGGCCTGGTGCTTTTCCAGGCTTCTGTCTGTGAAATAGATCTTGCACTTCCTTTCTTGAGATCAATTAGGGTTTGTAAACCCAATGAAATGGGATTCAGTTATAGGAAGTTTGGCTAATATTGTTGGTGCATCTGAGATATAGAGGTTGTGGAGAGAAAGGTGACTGTAGATTGTTTTCAAACCTACAGTAGAACACGTTCAGGTCGTCTGCCAATTGCTGATTTCCTTCAGCTTGGGAAGGTGGTTTACTGTAACCGGTGATATTTTTGAGAGTGATGATTAAATCACCTTATGGTGACACAGTGGGGTGCAGTTGGTCCCTTTGTTAAGCCAGCATAAGGGGAAAGAGTCATTTGCCAACCCCTTCCGGCCCAGGCTCGAAACAAAATGGTTCCCAGCCTCTGAGGGGCATACATTTGGGGGAGTAGTGCCCTGCTCTGATGCCAGTATTAATGGCCCCCTTTCCCAATGGTGGGATTTAGCAGGTTCGCACCACTTCGGAGGAACCGGTTGTCAAAATTGTGCTTGTAAACAACCAGTTGTTAAATTATTTGAATCCCATCTCTGGAACTGGTTGTTAAATTATTTGAATCCCACCACTGTCCTTTCCTATAAGAAGGCCTTAGAAAGAGCAGCAGTCTGATTACTGGCAACCCTATTTCAGACATTGGTTTGGGAAAGTGATCTAAATAGTTGGAGATTAAGAACTTTGTGCTGTCTCTTAACCTCAGAGTTCAAAGGAGGACTAAAAAGAGATGGGCAACCCCATCCACGAGTGGTCGCCACCCCCAAAGAGGCTTCTGGTGATGTGGGGAGGCTCGAAAAGTAAAAAAAGTACCTACCACCATGAAATCTCGATGAGCCCCAATGGACTTCCACTGCCCAAAAGGACAGCTTAGGTCTGACATAGGCTGCCGGTAAAATGTCAGCAAAGGCCAGGATGAAACCAACTAAGGTCAGCTCCTCCCCTGGCCACTCCCCTGGCACACCCTGCTACACCAGCAGTGGCGCCAAAACCCTTAGAATGGTTAATACATTCCGTAATACATTCCATGCTGTATTCCAGTGCCGGGGTAAGCTCCTAATGATGGATATGCCCCCCCCCCCTTTATATGGGGCTCTCAGAAAAGTAGAGAGGTCAAAACACTGAACATCCTTCCTTTCTGCTGCTCTGTTGCTATCTTTTTGATGTTTAGATTACTACTCCCAAGGAAACTTTTTTTCTTCCTGCAGAAACCTTCTTTCCACATTTTTTTCTTCTCCATCTTGGCAACATGAGGGCAAGAGATGCATCCTGAATCTCTAGCCATTCTAGTTAGTTAGACTAAATTAGAATCCTATCACTACTGTATCCTGTCTAGAATGGAGTTCCTTGCAATAAAGGATTTACAGTAGTTCTGATACAAGATAAAGAACTGAGGTTCTGCAGTGGCACTTCCTTTGTTTCTAGCAGCACACACAAACCAGACAGTACTCTGCTGCATGTATGTGCCTTGAAGTACTTTGCTACCCTTAAATAATAATCCCAACATAAATAGAGGAAGGGACATGGCCCGATGTGAAATCAATCCTTCATAGGTTTCTCACATAAACCTGCAAAATTAGCCCTGAATATGCAACAATACATTAATCTCCTTTCCAGCCTGATTCGAGACAGCAAGTGGTTGGGGTGGGGGAAAGGGATTGATTGTATATTTAATTTCCATAAAACATCTCCTTGGGATTCAACTGTATGACATTCCATAGCGCTAAATAATTTCCCCTGAGTTTTAGAGAATTAACATAGCAAGGCATTTTGCGCATCTTAATGCACACATAAGGCTGAGAATGAATCATCCATGTAATGAACTCTTATTTCTGTCACTGTATTTCTCTCACATACTGGCACGTTGCTGGGAACTGGCACTGAACAGTCTAGCGTCAGTTCAAATGCACTCCCCATGGAGCCCTTGAAATATGTGGGCATTGTCTCTTTCTACCACATTCTCCTGCCATAATGAGAGCTATGTTTCTATCTTGTGTTTGTCAGCCAGGATAGCACCATCATGTGTCTGGTCCCTTAGAATACTAATGATTGTTAAAATGTTTTTCGTTTTGTTTTGTTTCTGAGCTGATGGAAAGAAAGTCTTTGAGTGCAAAAGCAGGAACAAGCCGGACTTCTGCAAAAAAAAGCTGTGGATAGCAAAAATATATATTTGCATGTATATATCTATATACAGAGAAAGGAGGAAAGGAGGGAAGCTCAGTGATAAGAATACTTAATTTGACTTCAGTTCCTTTCTAGCTAAAATACCTGGAGACTGAGGATCAAACTAGACATGACAGCATTCACAGGTCTGACCTGTGGATGACAATGGCATTTTAAAATACACTGTGGTGGGCTGAGGTGCTTCGTTCCAACTGACATACACACCTTTTCGAGTGTCCGCTGCCCTCCCTGCAGCTTTTTCAGCACTTGAAAATCCTTTCAAAATAGTGCAGGCAATTTTGGAGGTCAGTCATTCATAGGGTCACTAGAAGTCAGCTCGATGGCACATAACACACACATAGAGAGATTTGTTCATAGAAAGGGAGCATAGCTTCATGGCAGAATGGATAAATGAAAGGACCTTAGATAACAGGTGTATTGTAGCATAAATGATGGCTGAATTCTAATTTTCAATGCATGCAATTGCATCAACCAGGGCTTAAACAGACTCAATATATTTCTCTCCCACCACAGGTGAAATTAGCCTAATATAATTTAGGAAGTCTGTTTTTTTTTACCAGTTATGGTTGTTGTCAAAGTTCACAGATTTCTAAGTGACCTTTATTATCTCATTTTATTCCCCAACATATATATTAGATATGCTTCATCCAAGCAATTCATGACAAAGTACATGGAAGGTTTGGGATGGGAAAGCTTTTGGAGTACATCCCTCCCCCCCCCCCCCAAAAAAACCCAAAGGGGGTTCCCATCCTCCATTGTTTCCAATGGGAGCTAATAGAAGATGGGGGGGGGGGCTACATCTTTGAGGGTCCAAAGTTATGAACCAAACTTCACCAAACCTGGGTGGTATCATTAGGAGAGTCTCCTAAATATACCCTGAAAGTTTGGCGCTTCTAGCTTAATAATTGCATCCCTGGACAGCAGCAGGCACTTCCCCTCAACTTCTTTAGATTCTCCTTTTTAAATCCACCCTTCGGGCATGAATTTAAAGGGAGAATCTGAGGTCCTCAGTTTAGAAGAAGAGTTTGGATTTATATCCCCCCTTTCTCTCTTGTAGGAGACTCTAAAGCGCTTACAATCTCCCTACCCTTCCTTTGTCACAACAAACACCCTGTGAGGTGGGTGGGGCTGAGAGAGCTCCGAAAAGCTGTGACTAGCCCAAGATCACCCAGCTGGCATGTGTGGGAGTGCACAGGCTAATCTGAATTCCCCAGATAAGCTCTCCCCACAGCTCAAGTGGCAGAGCAGGGAATCAAACCCGGGTTCCCTCCAAATTAGAATGCACCTGTTTCTTAACCACTTCACGCTGACATTACTGAAAGTGATGCTGTTTCAGGGTGGGTGATAATCCACCTCAAACAGTATCACTATCCAATGTTGTTTAACTAGGGACCCCAGATTCTCCCTTTAAGGTGGATTCAAAAGGAGAATTTGAGCTCTCTAGTTTAAACACCATTGGGAGTGATGCTGTTTGGGGGTGGATTCCAGCATCACAGCTGCAAGCGTCTGGGGGGCAGGGGGGGGCGAAAACTCAGATTTTGCACTGGAGCTCCATTTCCCCCCATGCCTACTGCCCAGAGGGGAGGGCAGAAGGAACTGCCAGCCACGCTGGGGAGCCCAGCTTCAAGGTGGGGGGCAGGGAGGGCAGGGAGACAGAACAGGGCAGGGCAGTCTCCTTCCCGGCCCCTCGGCCTCGGAGCTAGCCAGGCCAGGGGGGGGCTTTGGGGAGGTGTGGCCAGCATGCCCTAGGGAGGCTAGGGGTGTGGCCTCACCCCTAACCCCCCCCCCATAAAAAATCTATACCTACGTCCCTGAGCTTTGGACATGTAATGAGCGGGTTTAGAACCCAAGGAAACCCCCCCCCCCACATCCTTGATTAGGTATATCACATGAAATTAGATTTACCAGGTTCCTCCCAGCCACCACTGGGAGATGCAGGGTAGGGTTGCTAGATTCAGGTTGGGAAAGTCCTGAAGATTTGGGCAGGGGACCCTGGGGAGGACAGGGATGCGGAGCTACGGCCCCATCTGTTGAGCATTGTCAACAACTCCCTTGAGCAAAGGGAAGTTTTTCCCCGGATGGGCTGGAAGGAGGCAGTGGTCCACCCACTCTTAAAAGACCATCCCATTAGATCCACTGGAGATCTGGCCACTCATCACTCCTGCCTCAGATCTTTCGCTTCTGGGGAGAGGTAACTTGAGAGAGTGGGTGTTGGAGGCAGCTTCCCAAGCGTTTCCTGGATGGTATGCACGGCTTTTGACCCCCCCCTTCCAGTCCAAGCCCTTGGTGGGCAGGCATGGGACGGGAGACTGTTCTCGCCGCCGGCCACCCAGATCACGCCCGCATGCAGAAGAAGCTTCTGACCAAAGAAGCGGATCGGCGCCGCTGGTACTGCTAGACTCTACCGCAGCGCTTGATGTAGCAGTCGCATCACTTAATGCACCTTTGGCCCACCGCCTGGCTGCCACCTCTCTGGGAGGCGGGCATTTGTTCTTCAATGGATTAAGCCTGCGTTTCTCCAAGCTTTCTCCGGGCTGACTCCAGCAAGTGAGGTGCGGGGCTGAGGCTCCAGGAAGTGCCCGGCCATTCACGCGGTGTACCCCCAGGGGGGCATTGCTGGTCCCATGCTGTTATTTAACATCTACATGCGACCCCTTGCTCAGCTGGTACAGAGTTTTGGGCTGTCCTGTCATTAGTATGCAGATGACACTCAGCTCATTCTGTTGATGGAGGGGGGAACAGCCCACCGCCTCAAGTGCCTCTTACAGCATTGTTTGGAGGCTGTTGCTGGTTGGTTGCTGACAGAGCAGGTTAAAGACTGAATCCATCGAAGATGGAAGATCCTCTGGCTGGAGCCGCCAGGGGAGAGGGGATAAGTTTGCAGCCGCCCTGTGTGGGAGGGGTCACATTGACACCGACTCCTCCGGGTGATGCTATTCCTGGGGGGTCCACCTATGGATTCGCTCTATCAATGGAGACCCAGGTGGCCCATATAACCCGGGTTGCTTTTTTTCCACCCCCCTGCCAGGGTCTCGGGCGGTTATGGCCCCCTTGCCCTACTCTCCCAGACCGACTCGGGGCTACAGTGATCCATTACAGCAACGGTCATTCCTGCAGATTAGAGCTATTGTAACTCGGCTTCACGCTGGCTCCCTATGCTTTTCTTTGATTCGCTGAGGTTAAAAATCTCGGTTCAAAGAAATGCAGCTGGCGCTTGTACTTGCTCGCAAGGTATTGCCATCTGGGGATCACATCCCAGCCTGTGCCACGCCAGCTTGCATTTGGCTTCCAGTAGAGTTCGAATCATCTTCAAGGTGTTGAGTACTGACCTTTAGGAGGCCTTACTTAGCCTGGGACCTTCGTGATTCGACCGCATCACCCCACATCGCCCCAACACGGCTTCTTACCGGCTTCAGCAGAGAGGCCAATCTACTGGTGGTCCCTGGCCCCTTGATGACAATGGCTGGCTTCCGCTTCCACGCAGGCTGTAGGGCCTTTACAGCCTCTGGCTGACCCAGCCTGGTGGCAACGCTTCCACTAGCGTTGTCCGGCCCTCGCAAGGGACCTTATGGAATTCCCTCAAGAGGCCTGTAAGGATCGGAGCTGTTCCACCGGCTTTCGGAGGTACCAAGCCGCTGATAGGTGCCCCCCCCCCCCTATGTACATACATCTGGGCCTTTTATCATCTTGGGATTGCTGTCCTTCCCTCCGGCAAGTGGGTTTGAAATTGAGACTCATGGACGCTTCATTCCCTATGAATTAATTTAACTATTATGAGTTAGTTTCCTATTTTACTGCTGCCAAGCTTAGCATTTTAGCTGCTTTTAGCTGTACCACGGTGGTTGTTGTATTAATCACCGCCCAGAGCCCCTAGGGGATGGGGCGGTCTAAAAATCTGAAAAATAAATAAATAAATAAAAATAGTACAATGCCATAGAACCTAATCTCCAAAGCATCTTTTTTGGGGGGTGCAGGGGAATTAATTGGTGTAGTCTAGAGATGAGCTTTAATTCCAGGGGATCCCCAGGTCCCACCTGGAGGCTGGCATCCCTAATTAGAATGCATTGTCTGCTTTTTGTTTTTCTGAAGTCAGTAGCACCTGTTTGAGAAGTTATAGAAAAACCTGATCTCAGATCTTCGGGGTTCATAGGCAGACACAAACAGCACAAAGAGGCCCTGAATGCCAAGCCTCAGCCTAAATATCTCATCTTTTTTATTTACTGTGTGCCTTTTGAAAATTGGATGCAGTGGTGGCAGACAGGTGGCAAGAGTTATGCAAACTGGGTGTATTCAGATTTGCTTGGAACACATAATAGCTTGTGTAACACTCTGATCCCAGAATGCAACTGGCAATAAGATGTCAGCCAAATCAGCATGCATTCAAGAGCCTCAGTTTCACTGAGGGTCAGTTCCAGAGTTAATTAATCCAATGTATTCAGCATTCTAATTGGCTGGTAGACATATTAGAATTTATCTGGCAAAATTCAAGCTCTCAAGGAATCGTCAGTCTGAACTTCCTACAGAATTTGTTGTTGTGGTTGTTAATTACCAGCATTACACATTTCCTTATCGTCATCATCTTTTGTGCACATTGAAATTCTGATGTCTCCAAAGTGTGTTTTGAACTACAACCATTCCTGAAGCAAGCATTTAAAAGATTAAGTCTGATTATATAACTGCAGCCCTTTATCTACAGTTCATCCACATACTTGTCTGTCAGTTATTGAATTCTCTCTTGGATATTTCACAAGTATAATGTGAAGCAATTGATTGACGGATTAAAATACTAGCATAAGCATACTTTATATAGTGAGTGGATACTTTATCATTCATCATTTAACATATGCATGTTTCATGCAGCTATCTAAAGTATTTTTCTGCCGTAATTCCACTTCATGCATTGATCTTTTATGCTGGAAGCCACTTACTCGTAAAATCAAATCTAATCTGTTCCAGGCTGGGGACCACAGAAGGGGCCTGCTAAGTTAATAAATCCACCCAGTCAATTGATTCATCTTTATGTATGAGCCTCCTGCTATGGTTCCCAGATTTACTTATTTAAAGGGGGGGGAAAGAAAGATAGGATTATTGCAATATTTTACTTCTTAGCCAGTCTCCAGTAACTTTCACAGTATCATGCAGAAATTCAACAGGTGATCCCCCCCCCCCCCAGAAATAGTGATGAGGTGTTGTCCCTGTTGAATGCATAACTTGTCATGCATTTATAAAAAGTACAGGAGCCCAGCCAGAAAAGGGTGGATGTTCCAGGGTTGTGCGGGCAGAGGAAATGGAACTACAAAATGTAATGAGCCTGGTCAATAATGAATTGATGCTTACACTGTGGACTATCTTTATTTTTTTTTTACCTACATCAAACACCTGGCAGGTAATTAGACACAGATGGTCAACTACATTTATTTAAAGTATAACAAAAATGCATATTGTATTGTGAGAACAGTAGAAACTTCTGTCCTGAACTAGGAACCATGTTTTTAAAAAATAAATCTGAAATCCCAGGGCAAAATTTAAAACAATACACATCTTATTTCCAGCCTTATCTTTGAGTCAGCATTTGATTTGCTACCATGTAATATGTGGAATGACTCTAATTTTATACAAAAATCCGCAACATATTATTTACTCCTCTGCAGAATATTATCTTTGGTTTGTCAGAAGGCTATGCCTGAAAAGTGACATGTCGAAAGTTACACTATTGTTTAAATCAACTATCCCTTTAAGTTACATTAATAACCAAGGAAGACTTCTTCAACCAAATAAGTTGTTTCATACATCTCTTGAATTTATCTTGGTAGTTTATCTCTAGGGTTCAACTATCTCATCTCTTTTCAAAAACTTTGTCTTCTATAAAATTTTAAAAAATTAATTCATTTTTATTTTTAGTTTTATACCTTGCCCATCCCAGGAGGGCTAAGAGCAGCAACAACATGTTAACCCTGCATTACAGGTAAAAATCAAAATTTTAAAAATGTTCACCATAACTTAAAAATAGCCCAAAGGCAGGACCTGCCTGCTAAAAAAACCCCCACCTTTATTAACATACAGAGCCAGTATGGCTCTGTGTAGCCTGAGCTTTTGGAGCACTTGCACTTGTGCTCAGCCTGGCAGGGAGGCGTGGCCATGTGGGGGCCATTTTACCCCCATGTGACCTACAGTGGTGGCGCCTGGGGCAAATGTCCCCAGATGTCCCCATTGTAGCTACGCCACCACAATAATGGGACATGTCAAGGACAGCTACATGGGAGCCAAGAGATTAGCATGCAGACCGCAATCTGGAATGAGATGGTAAGGCTTTGCTCCCTTTGAGCGATGGGATAGCTGAGGGACAGAATGAAACCTTGTATCAGTTCTAATTTGAGAAAACCGTGTGTAAACCACATGCCCTGTAAGCATCAGTGAGATCAGGCTTCTACCTGGGTGCCGGCAAGGCTCACTGGTCTTGAATCTTTTTGTACTTTGTTGAAGCACTCAGAGTCACATTCACCTTGTATATAGAGTTTATGTGTTTCTTCTCACTTACGACTGATGTGTATCATTGAGAGCACCACCCAGTATAGAGTCTCACTGGAGTCTCGCTAGAGTTGCCTGTTATGATTTTTTTCAAGGGACACTCTTTGTTCCTAAAGAACACTCCTTGTTCTTTAAGTAATTCAACAATTTGGCTGCAAGGCGCAAGGTGTAATTGTGTTAGTATTTGGCAGTAATGGGCATCAGCTCACCCATTGCCTCCTGCCACAAAATGCCATCAACAATAATGATTGACTGGTCTGGGTGGCCTACCTCTGCATTGCTGGCTCACAGTGCCACAGGGGCTGCTCAGCTTGGCCTGCTCCTGGATTTGCTTTGATTTGTTCCTGGCCACCAGTGGCCCCCCTAGTAAGTGAAATGGCCTGTCTGTTCCTAGACATTTCTGTAGAGATTAATGTACAATGTTCATCCTTCAAAGAACAACCTTACTTTTCAACCAACGTGATACGCTCGTGTTTCCTTTTGTTGCAGTTTGTATTGGTAGTCTCACATGGATTTAAAGTAATGGAACTTGAGAACAACAGTAGGGCGGATGGCATTTAATTAAAGTGTATGTCCAAAGGGACACCTGAAAAGATAGCACCAAAAGAAGCACGCCATGCAAAAAGGCATCAAAGTTCATAAGTAAATGAAAGATAATTAAGCTACATTTCATATGTTGCATTTTAATGCAATAACTGAGTGTTGATAATTTTTCTAAGCATGGTTGTATTTTCTTTTATAAAGAGTAAATTCCATCATCTACTTAAGAAGACATCAGTCTTAATGGCATTATTTCACAAATTTATTGTTAGATTTTCAGAGACATGTTCTCAATATTGCTGCAATATTGGTATTGGTACCAGGACTTAGAACCTTAGACAATTTGGTCCTTTCTGCATAGTACAAATAAGACATCTTGAGGATACAAAAAAAAAGCGCCTTGGGAGGGAACTTCACACAGTTTTTTCCTCAGGATGCCTTCAGGATGCCTTATTTCTGCCAGAGCCATCCTATTTTGAGGACACAAAAACTACCGACACCCCCCCCACACACACACACATCCACACACACACAAGTCATCTGCAAGTTGTCACCTCTTGCTGTGTAGAGCTCAGGGGCTGAGGAGACATCTTATTTTTTCCCTCCTGACTGCTAAAGCTCTCATCCGCCACGAGCGCCTGACATTTTGTAGTGCTGCAGGGATTGTCTGTGCCTGCAACTTTTTGCTTAAGGTTTTCCCATGATGTTTGCTCTGCAGGCTCAAATCCTGAGTGCCTTTCCAGGTCGAAAAGTACATGGTTGTACTCAGCTTGTCCTGCCAATTCTGGCAATGTATAGTTTTCCTCTTTTTTAAAAAAAAACTCTGATGAACTGTCTTTGAAGACATGCAGACACAATTTTAGAATAAGGGTTGATTTTCATATTGTGTCAACGTAGCTTTGAAGACAGTTTATAAAACAATTTTAGGAAAGGGAAAACTATATTGGTAGAATGAGTAGAGTATTTGCTTTTGGACTGGAAAGGATAGCTGCACATATGAAGAATCCGTGCAACAAAAAATGTTGGGTGCCAGTGGTGGAGGAAACTGACAAGAGGGTTTAACAATTGGATTGCGGAGAGCCTTATACTCCTCTGTCGCCTTTTTTGTCCATACTGACCATACCAACTAAACAAAAATTAGGAGGCAGCTTTTTAAAAAACATTCCCCAGGACGTCTTATTTGTGCTGTGCACAATGGACCTTCGTTGTTCACATTGTTAAGAACATAAGAACATAAGAACAAGCCAGCTGGATCAGACCAGAGTCCATCTAGTCCAGCTCTCTGCTACTCGCAGTGGCCCACCAGGTGCCTTTGGGAGTTCACATGTAGGATGTGAAAGCAATGGCCTTCTGCGGCTGTTGCTCCCGAGCACCTGGACTGTTAAGGCATTTGCAATCTCAGATCAAAGAGGATCAGGATTGGTAGCCATAAATTGACTTCTCCTCCATAAATCTGTCCAAGCCCCTTTTAAAGCTATCCAGGTGAGTGGCCATCACCACCTCCTGTGGCAGCATATTCCAAACACCAATCACACGCTATGAAGAAGTGTTTACGTTTATTAGATCTAATTTTTCCCCCAGCATTTTCAATGAATGTCCCCTGGTTCTAGTATTGTGAGAAAGAGAGAAAAACAGCTCTCTGTAAACATTTTCTACCCCATGCATAATTTTGTAGACTTCAATCATATCCCCCCCTCAGATCGCCTCCTCTCCAAACTAAAGAGTCCCAAACGCTGCAGCCTCTCCTCTATAGGGGAAGGTGCTCCAGTCCCTCAATCATCCTTGTTGCCCTTCTCTGCACTTTTTTTCTACCTCTTCAATATCCTTGAGATGTGGGTGACCAGAACTGAACACAATTACTCCAAGTGTGGTCGCACTACTTGTTTTATATAAGGGCATGACAATCTTTGCAGTTTTATTATCAATTCCTTTCCTGATTATCCCCAGCATAGAGTTTGCCTTTTTCACAGCTGCCATACATTGAGTTGACATTCCCATGGAACTATCAATTAAGACGCCCAAATCCCTTTCCTGGTCAGACTGATAGCACTGACCCCTGTAGCGTGTATGTGAAGTTTGGATTTTTTGCCCCTATGTGCATCACTTTGCATTTTGCTACATTGAACTGCATTTGCCATTTCTTACCCCACTCACCTAATTTATCAAGGTCCAGCTTTGAGCTCAAGCAATCCTTTGTGGTTCTCACCACCCACATAATTTGGTATCATCTGCAAACTTGGCCACCACGCTACCCACCCCTACTTCCAGGTCATTTATGAATAGGTTAAAGAGCACTGGTCCCACATCTCTCCATTGTGAGAATTTCCCATTTACACCCACTCTTTGCTTCCTGTTTCTCAACCAGTTTTTAATCCATAGGAGGACTTCCCCTCTTATTCCTTCATTGCTGAGTTTTCTCAATAGTCTCTGGTGAGGAACTTTGTCAAAAGCCTTTTGGAAATCCAAGTAGACAATGTCCACTGGTTCCCCCTTATCCACATGCCTATTTACATCCTCAAAGAACTCTAGTAAGTTTGTAAGACAGGATTTGCCTCTCGCAAAGCCATGCTGACTTTCTTTTCTCAGCAGGTCTTGCTTTTCTACATGTTTTATAATTTTATCTTTAATGACAGATTCTACTTAATTTACCAGGAACAGATGTCAAACTGACTGGCCTGTAATTTCCCGGTCCCCCCTAGATCCTTTCTTAAAGATTGGTGTGACATTTGCCATCTTCCAGTCTTCAGGGATGGAGCCTGATTTCAAGGATAAGTTGCATATTAAAGTGAGAGAACATCAGCAATTTCATGCTTGAGCTCTTTAAGAACTCTTGGTGAATGCAATCTGGGCCAGGGATTTGGTAGCATTTAGTTTATCAATGGCTGCCAGAACTTCTTCCCTTGTCTACCACTATCTTCGTTAGTTCCTCCTGATTCAGCCTCCTAAGAAGCTTGGTTCAGGTGCAGGAATTTTCCTGCACCTCCTCTTGGGTGAAGACAGATGCAAAGAATTCATTCAGCTTTTCTGCAATCTCCCTGTCATCTTTTAGCACACCCTTTGTTCCTTTGTCATCTAACGGGCCTACCGCTTCCCTTGCTGGCTTCCTGCTTTTGATGTACTTGAAGAACTGTTTGTTGCTGGTTTTGATGTTCACAGCCATGCGTTCCTCATAATCCTTTTTTGCCTCCCTTACAGCTAACTTGCTTCTCTTTTGCCACCATTTGTGTTCTCTCTGGTATTCTTTATCAGTTAAGTTGGACTTCCATTTTCTAAAAGACATCTTTTTTCCCCTAATAATTTCCTCAACGTCTCTTGTTAACCATGGTGGCTTTCTTTTGGACTGGGCGCTGCCTTTCCTAACCTGTGGAACACATTCCAGTTGAGCTTTTAAGACTGTGTTTTTAAATAACCTCCAAGCATCTTGGACATTTTTGACTCTCTTGAGTTAATGACTCTCTTGAGTTAATGACTAGACATGTTGCATTGTTCATTGTCTGTCTTACTTACTTAATTTTATTATGGTTATAGATCACCAATAACATAATCAACAGTCAGCAACAAATAAAAGGAAATATGTATACAGTAAAAAGTAATCACCTCTTTATAAAGCAAATTCCATAGTACAATAATTGAACTGTGTGCTTTATTAAACAAGCTGAAGCATAAAATTTGGCCACCTTAAAAGTGATTTTGTTAGAATGATCTCAAAGGAGAAAAGACATTTAAAATTCGATGGATCTACCTGGCAAATTGGATAAAAGTGGGGTGACATAAAAGCAATTAATGTCCTCTAAAATGAACAATGTAATAGTAGATTTAATTGGTTAACTGCATTTTCTTGGCAAGGAGGTGCATGAATATTTTTCTACCAGAATAGCTGAAGGTAAGACATTATAGGAGGCCAAGGTGAAGGCTCTCTGATATTTGAATTCCAAGGCAGAAAGGAGGAAAGAAGGTGGCATGGTATAGCCCAGTTTTGTCAGATCTCAGAAGCTAATCAGCATTGGTACTTGGATCAGAGACTAACAAGCCCCCTCTGCTTCTCACTTTCCCTGAAAGCCCCTTGCTGGGATTTCCATAAGTTAGCTGTGACTAGAGGTTTGGGGAGGAGACTGACTTAAATGGGACATAATGGCATAGAGTGGATCTTCCAAAGCAGCCATTTTTGTAACCTGTGCCCGTGAGTCTGCCTCTCTTCTGTTACTGGAAGAAAGAACACAGAGATCTTTCCAGAAGCTCATGTGATTCTAGGCATGTGACCTCAGTACTCTATATATACTCTTCACTTTTATCTCTAAAGTCAGCTCATGCTTGACTGGCTGATGAAGAAGAATTTGGATTTCTATGCCGCCTTTCTCTCCTGTAAGGATACTCAAGGCAACTTACAAACTCCTTTCCCTTTCTCTCCCCACCTTGTGAGGCAGGTGGGGCTGAAAAAGTTCCAAAGAGCTGTGACTAGCCCAAGGTCACCCAGCAGGCTTCCTGTGTATGAATGGGGGGAAATCCCATTCACCAAATAAGAGTCTGCCACTCAGGTGGAGGAGTGAGGAATCAAATACAGTTCTCCAGATTAGAGAACACCACTCTTAACCACTACACCATACTGACTCTCAATAAATAAAGCAGGCACTTCTAAAATCATAACGCTGGGTCACCTTGGACTAGACACGATTCTTCAGAATTCTTTCAGCCTCACCTGCCTCACAAGGTGCCTGTTGCAGGCAGAGAAAAGTAAAGAGTTTCTAAACTACTTTGAGATTCCTTACAGGAGAGAAAGTGAGGTATAAATCCAATCTCTTCTTCTATTATAGCACAAAGGGCTCTTCAAATGCATTGCTGAGAATGGGATAAAATGGTCATATAATCTGCATAAGTAATGTGGGGTTCTGTCTATTTGCTAGTTTAGTTGAATGAAAATCCAGACTACACAAGGTTTACACAATTGAACTGATATAAAAATGAAAAACAGGGTGCCCAAGATACATCCTTTTTCACACCACTTCTAACAGGGTTACATTTTAATATCAAGAAATTATTTTCATGCAATGCGTGAACAAGACAAGTAATTGACAGTATACTAATGATGTCTCTAATTTAGCCCGTAGTCTATCCCAAGAAATGCTATCAAACACCAGTTTATAGTCTACAAAGACTGCCTAAAGTGTTTTAAGGGGTCTAGGACTATATTTATCTGCCAAATTAAGTAAAATCAAACATTGGTCTATTATGTAGTAGTATGGCCTGTCCTAGAGCCATTTGGTGCTTGGATGGTATATTCCCCTGTTTGCCTTACAATGTCATTGTTTGCAATCCAACCTGAATTTGAGTAGGAAGGAAAGAAGGATCCTATTTGATTACAGTTCAATTGTAAATTCAGGAGCTAGCTAAATGTGGACACCCCTTGATCAGATATTGGCAATAAACAGCATTAAATATGCCTCATCAGTCATAACAACATTAATTTAAATAGATGAATTGAAACCAAAAAATACATTGATTTGGCCTTTTCTATTTTAATTTTTGACAATCACCTCCCCTACCTTTTGTTTCCATAGGCAAACTCTTAATTTAAACACTATATCACAACCCTGACATCGATTGGTATCTTAAAATACTGGCAAAGCAATAGAAATTTGAGACAGCTTGCCTTGGTCACCGTTCTTGGCTCATTTGGTGGAATTACAAAAATCAAGGCTAGGAACCCATGAAAGATGGTTTCTTCTTAAAATATAACCTTGTCAAGGCACTGAGGGCGATGGCATTGAGGGGGATGGCATTTTTCTTCCCCTTCAGAGTGTGTACCTATGAAGAAATTAACATTGAGCAAGTCAGAAAAAAATGGTTTTTGTCCATCTGTGAAAATAATTATCTCTCTTGGATCTCAGTGCCGCCACATTCTGCCCTTCTCATGGAAACTGCTAAATGAATAAAATAGCAGGAGGTGTTATAAATTATGCATCAAGCCACTGCCTAGAATAGGGCCAGGGTGAATGCAGATTACACATATCATGATGTCTGAACCTACTGCAGAGGAAAATTATCCATATCTACAAGACAGACTCAGTGGGTTAGATTCCATGCATCTGTTCCACTAACAGTGGAATCTACCTCCAATGCAAGGGCTCTTCTGTTAGCATGAGGGGAAGAAGCAGCTTTGAGTTAGGGCAGGGGTCTGCAACCTGTGGCTCTCCAGATGTTCATGGACTACAATTCCCATCAGCCCCTGCCACCATGGTCATGATCGCAGGGACTGATGGGAATTGTAGTCCATGAACATCTGGAGATCCGCAGGTTGCAGACCCCTGAGCTAGGGGATGATGCAAAACAGATTCTTATGATCCAACTCAATGAGTCATAGAACTAAATCCTATGCTTGACATCTAGAAAGACCAGAGACTACAAACAAAAGAGCGGCTGTAAATCACCATGGCCGCAGTTGCTGCCCGGGAAGGGTAGGGACAGAGCCACCAGCTTCCACTCTTAAGAGAGTGGAGGCCCAGCCAGCAGCCATGCCTGTTAAGGGCAAGATGTCACGGTGTCATCGGCACCGTGATATCATCAACCAAGGACGGATGGGCCTATAAAAGGCCAGCCCAGCCTTTGTCCTGCCATGTGCGGCAGGCTGGCCAGCAAGTTGCCCACCCATCTCTCCCTTAAAGAATTTGGTGACAATGTTAATGCATGCTTCTTTGTCATAGTCATTTGGGCAGTTTTGCACATGGGAATTGATCTGATGGGGCGGGGGGGGGGGGAGCTAGGGAGCTATCTCCCCTCTTGCTAGGAGTGTTTCAGCAAGAGGCCGACCACCCAGCTGAGCATCTCGGCAGCCATGAGGCACAGAGCAGAGCTCTGATAAGAGGCTGACTGTCTGTCAGAGCTCTGCTGCAGTGGCACATGGCATCTGTTCAGGCAACAGGTGGCAGGAGGAACAGTTTGCCCAGGAAGCATCCCTGGGGGGCTGCCCAGCATTCAAAAATCAGATCAAGTCCCATGCTTTGCCTCATGCTTCTTTCTGCAAAGTATCAAATGGTTGGCTATGGCCAAAAATATTTACCACAGTCACGAGTGCAGTGTGGTTACTAGGTCAATAGGGGTCTGAGCAGGATGGTCCCATCCTCGGGTGGCAACCAAGATTAGTTTAAATGTGAAACAGATTTATCATAGTAACTGTCTGGGGCTGCCCACGCCCCAGACCTTCCCAAGCAATCGTAACTCTCTCCCATTCTTGAAGAAGATGCAGAGACAGTCAGAAGCTGTGGGGCAGGAAACAATGTGGTGACTCACCATGTCCACCACAGAGGAAAAACTACTGATAAGCTGGGCCCCACAAGGGTGAGCACTGCTCCAGAGGCCCCAGAAGAGTCACCCCCCCCCTCCAAGAGAAGATGTTGAAGAGATGTTGGCCATCCCACCCTAACCCAGAACAATTAGGCAGCCAGAATGGCTCTCAGCAAGGAAGAGCAACCAGGAGCTTGGCACATTGCAGGAGGGCAAGCATGGAAGGGTGGGGGAATAGAGACTATGGGAGACGCCCTACTGATCGAGCTGATTGAGTTACATTCATCATCAGCAGAGAACGAGGATAGGAACAAGAAGCCAGAATGGGCCCCAATTGAGTTCTGGGGATTAAGGAGGTAGAGACATCTCTGCCCCCTTCCGCACATGCAGAATAATGCACATTCAATCCACTTTCACAATTGTTTGAAAGTGGATTTTGCTGTTCCTCACAGTAAAATCCAGCTTCAAAGTGGATTGAAAGTGGATTGAAAGTGCATTATTCCCCATGTGCGGGACAGGTCTCTCTTTAAACAGGTTTCTGGAGACCAAGGAGGAAGAGGGCTCGAGTATTCCATGTGTAGGGAAACTGCTAGCCAGAGTGAGGACAGATTGGATGAGATTTATATCCCCCATTGACACGTTTTGAGGCATGGGAAGATTCTCAAAACATGGGCAGCATGACAGTGGAAGGAAAGCAAGTGGAGCTGAGAAAGGAGGAGATTTACAATAACATTATCATATTGTATACCAAGAGATCAGAACATTTTAGTTTTGTATTTGAAATATCTTTTGTTGTTTCAACTACAGGTTAATGTTCCTTAGGGGCTATTCTCATCCTATTAAATATTGTGACAATTGAAGGCAGCTTAGTGTTTACCTTTTGAGAAAGAGAACTGTGTTCCCCTTTCGTTTGAAAACCCTGGCAGAAAAAAACAAGTATGACCTTAAGCAAGGCTAGTAAAATGTCATTTAAAAGGCAAATTATTAAAAAAAAAAACCCTTGCCCTGATCATTGTCTTATAGGACCACATACATTTCAAAATATACATTCATAAGATCATTAGGTTAGTGCACTCGGATAAGCGCATGTGAGCCATCTGCCGGTGGTCAAACTGAGAGAAATGCATGCATGGAAAGGGGGCTGTGATTACTCCTGACGGCTGTAATCTCAACAGGATTCTTTGCTCATAATTTGTATGCAGGGACATGGCCATTCACCCCAGCTCACACAGACTTTCCACGTATGATCTACAATTGCTATTTTAGCAGAGCCTAAATGCATTGGACTGTATGCATGCAGGTCCCATGCAGAAATTATACTCGACATGGATTTGTGGTTTGATTTATTTGACTTTCAGGCCGCCCTTCCCCAACAAATCAGTGGAGGACCAGCAGGCGTCACCCTGTTCTATATATACAGTTGTATCCTATCCCAGTTGGACCATCCGCACAAGGCACGGATAACTTGAAACTGAATGTGGCAATTGACTGCACCGAAAAACACCAAGCTTAGGAAAATATCCGGAGTGATGGGAAAGTTATCTCTCTGATGTGAAGGCTCATTCTCATGTGTCAGCCATCGACAGCTGGTGCAGTCACCAAGTGATGAATATGAAATTATTAACAAGTCTGCTTATTCAGACACCCCACTTCTGAGAGTTGTGTGTATAGATGTGTGATGCCAAGCCTGCGTGGGGGGGCCAAGCTTGCTTTCATAATACTTGGGTTCTTTGCTCCAAAACTCCACACCAGCTGAGTTCTCAAGGAATTTTATTGTAAAAATTCAAATCAAAGAAATAAAACACAGAGATCTCTCAGCTAGGCACATTCCCTTTGGATTCCTTCATCCCCATTCTGGGAGCCCATGGCCCAGAGATGCTTCTCTGGCCAAGTCCGGAGGTGGAATCTAAAATCCTTTGTTTCCACCTTCCCAGGAAAACTGTGTTCCGGCCACGAGGTGATTTAGGCTTTGAAGTGCATCCTGGCACCTTTGTATCGGGCTTCCTGTTCTACATGTATTTTTACAGTTATGTGTGAGTTTTTTTGCTTCAGCAATAGCACCTTTCCATCACACGCCCCTGGGAAAGATGAAATCTGTAGTCTAATGACTACATATTTCAGCTACCAAATCTATAAAAGTAATACATGTTGAGTAATGTCACACGTTCTTGCCTAATACATAGGTCACCTCGGGACTTGGCCAGAGAAGCAGTAAGAAAAAAAAAAAGTTCATCTGCAGAGGGCAGGTCAACCCAATGCTCCTTAATGGGAGGTAGACAAATCTTCCAAGTAGCCAAGATTCTCATATTTCTGTCTGCATAGCTATGGAGACAGCTCATCAAAAAATATATATGAAAAAATAGGAAAACTATATATTGCTAGAATCGGCAGGACAAGCTGAGTACAACTATGTACTATTGGAACTGAAAAGGCAAGCAAGATAAGAACCTGCAGAGCAAAGTGTTCAAAGTGTTCTCCAAAAAGATGCCTTGAGCTAAAATAAGGTGCCCTGAGGACATCTTGGGAACAAACCTGTGCAGAGTGCCTTACCAGGACACCTTTTTTAGCATTTGGAGTGGTTGAATGCCACATTTTACTGGCTTTTGCACATTTCATTCTGCTGATGACAGTCTTGTGCTTGAATTCCTTGAGTTCACCAAAGGACAGAGGAGTATAAAGGTTTCATAGAGCTGTACATTTGACAAATATTGGCCTAATGAAAAAGCAAACAAGCTCTGACACTACAGTAAATAGAAGGAAAGAGAAATAGGTCTGAGAAGAATTGCGGAGGGAGCCAAAAGTTCAAGAGCTGACCCTTTCCTTTAATATTTATGCCAATGTAACTCTGCAGTCAAGGAGAAAAGTAAAGTTTATATACAATTTCAGTGTGCATGGTGAGGAGGTCAGGTTTGCTGGGTAAAATTCAGACTGAAATTAACATTTTACAAGCTTCAAAAATAACCAAAGTTGCATTTTGGAACCCAGAAGAAGATGATTGCAGTAAAGATCCATTATACACACTCATCCTGACTTTTAGGGTGAAATATTAAGCACCCTGTCCATACATTATTACAGCTTCAAGAATAATAAATAATGTATTAAGCTAATTCACACCTTTAGGTTCACAGAATACTTTCTATCAATTCTAAAAGAACACCTTTGTTCAAGTTTTGTTGCCTGAACTTGATTCTGGTGATAATATCCTTTCTGATAGCGTCTTTCTTATCAGAAAAGAAATATTAACAAGCAAGTCATTTAAGTGAATATTAACTCGATAAATTGGTTTGAAATGAAGGGTGGTAAATTCAGATCATTTGTACTAATTCAGATACCCTCAAAGATTTAAACGATTCTGTGGTCCTTAGGGAGTTTACTGTCTAAGGCATGAATTTTGCTTTTCTTCCTATATCTTGTCATGGTCTGCACCAAGTTCAAAAGGTAAAGTCATTTATCAAATTGTTATGTTTGTGAGACTACTAATTGTGAGTTAGGAACTGTTGCATTTTAACCACAACACAGGCAGAGACATGCATTTCAACACACCATGAAGTGTAGATGCAGATAACAGTAGATGCTTCGCATCCAGACTTGCACATCTTGCAACTTCTGATCCTCGTGCAAAAGTCATAGTTTGTCTTGTGAAACAAGTGTGCATCAATGTTGTTTTTGCAGAGGAAGTTCATGCTCTAGAAATGGAGTGAAGCTGCAGAAATGACAATAGAAAGGCTACTTTGTATTTGTACTGACTGATTTTTCTTTCATTCCATCTGTCTCAGATGTGCTGTGTCTCTTCTGGTCTCATAGTTCATGGGTGATTATAAGATACTTTATGATCAAGAATAAAGCTTTGGAAGATTACAGATCCAGAGCTCTACATCGTGATGATACATGTTGATACTGATGTACAAAACCCTAAACAGCTTGGGCCCTGCCTACCTGAAAAAGCACCTGCATCCGTATGTACCTGACAGAGCACTGAGGTCACAGGGAAAGACACTCTTAGTATTCCCCACCACCACCAAGGTGCAGGAGATGTGGGATGAGGGAGGCTTTTTCCATGTTTGCCCCCAGGCTCTGGAATAGTCTACCCTTAAAGATTTGTCATGTGCCTACGCCTTATGGGTTTAGGTGCATGGCAAAGACCTTCCTTTCACCAACGCATTTGGTTAGCCTCCTTGAAAAACCCCTCTACAGCTGCTGGGGGGTGGAGTTATTTTAATGTGATTTTTATTGTTGTTTAATTGTAATATTCTATTCATGATGTTTTATTGTGGTTTTTATTGTTTTTAATCTTTGTAAGCCACCAAGAAACTCTAGCATGAGGTGGGGTACAAATATTATGCATAAATAAATACACAGGTTGAGGAGTGTGTGTTTGTTCACAAATGCATAAAAATTTCATTGCCTCTGGTTTCCAGGAAGCAAACCAAGTTAGCTAAAATAGGGAAAATCTGGTTGATGCTCTGTGGGAGCATCATATTTAAATAATCCCTACACATGATCACTGTGTCAAGTTCATCCAGACTCAGTTTACTGTGAATTTTGTGGAGAAGTTGAAAACAAATTTTCCTAAAGAAAAAGTTCAAAAACTGGTTTTAAAAATGTTTTTTTTTACTGGAAAGGTACTTTGCCTTGTACCTGATTTCCAAAGAAGCCCTTTTGATTTTATCTGTAATTCTTCGTTGAACTACTTTGTTTTACTTAAATCTATTGGTATTATTGCCATAGCACCTTCTTGTCTTCCTCTTCCAACAACATCACAGCCTACTCCTCGTGCAATCAGCACAAAGGGCTGCAAACAAGATGAGTCACTGCACTGTCCTATTTTCATGAAGCAGGAGATATCTTTGCTGAGGGGATGTGAATCAGTGCGTGAGAGGAAGAGAGATGACCCCAGAAAAAAAAAGAGGAGGAGGAAGAAGAAAGCAAGCCAATATTTTGATGGAATCATGACAATTACTCTTCACAAGACTCCCTTGGCTTTTAAAGGCACATTGCAATATATTTATTTTTAATTATTTAAAACATTTCTATGCCTCCTTTCTACACCTGAATAGTGTCCCCAAAGCAGTGGACATCAAAACTCTGCAATATTTCATTAAACATTAAAACATCTGTGACATTAAAATAAAGTATATGTAAAATATTTAAATAAAGACAATAAAACATATAAATATGTCTATGCTCCGAAGAACCAACCAGAGAGGAGAACCAATAACAGTTAGTGAAAGAACATCAAACAAAGTCAAAAAATCTTCAACAGCAGGTGAAGGACAAGTTTTGGCATCACAACTGAGAAGGCCCTTTCTTGGAATGCCACTTGTCTAGCCTTAAATGGCAGGAACAACAAAGCAAGGACTCTAAAGAGGAATAGAGTGGAGGGGTATGTTCACACAGGACTAGGCAGTCCTTTCAGTATGCTGACCTCAAGCCATATAGGGCTTTAAAGATCAATACCAGCATTATGAATTGGGCCTGGAAGCAAATTGGAAGTTAGTGTAGGAAAGGATACAGCAGGCTCATCAGCTGAAGCTGATGAAAGGTATCCCTGGCTGCAGCTACTATAAATGTATCCAATAGAAGGCCCAGTGTCCAGCCCAAACTATAAACCTGCTTCATTAGGGGGAGTGCAACCTCATTCAGAACAGGAGATATCTCAGTTCCTGTGTCAATCCTCCCCCGACCCCTACCATAACATCTTCATTTTGTTGGGATTAAGTTTCAGCTTGTCAGACCTCAAAATTGCTTCTAGACAAGTTCACAGTTTCCAGACTCCCTTGGTAATGCAAGACAGAGCTGAGCATCATCCATATACTGCTGGCCAAATCTTTGGATGACTTCTTCCAGTGACTGTACATATGCGTTAAAAAGCATGGAAAATAACATGGAATCTTGCAGGATCAGAATACAACTGGATACATTTCATTCATCTAGGTGGAAGTGGCAGAATTGCTATTCAAGGTAGGATCAAGACCACCGCAGAGCAGTGCTTCTCATTCCCAACTCCAAAAAGCTATCTAGAAGAGTACCATGATCAATGTTGTGGAGATGGACCAGAATGTATAAAATTTGTATTTAATCAAGAAACATGGAAGTTGCCTGAACCAAAGATTTGATGAATCAAAATGGTTCTCTGTATAGGGACCAGCAGGCCTGCATATTAGCAGCTTCTCGGTGAAGATGCAGGCAAGTACAGATAGACATCTTTAAGGTCTTGTAACTACAGGTTACTATATGACAGAAGCCATATAAATTTATGACTTTGTTTTTTTGGGTTAGAACCAGAAATAGGGGATAGCTAAATCAAGGTGATTAATTAAATAAGGGAAAAGTGTTTTTCTATTCATGTTGAATGAACACAGAAATGATAATGAGTGATTCACATTTACTTGTATTTGATCATAATTCTATTGTCTTAGAATCGAAGGTATAATTGTTGTTAGAATCAATATTTGTAAATCATTTGAAGTTAAATAATTTCTAACTAGTGAAGGAATGCTGCATAGCTTAAGGACATCTTTCTCTGGGAGCAAACCAAGAATAACAAGTTATTCTTGAAGACAACAAGCTAGTTTTTATTGCTGCCCTTTGTATATGGGTAGAGGACACGCACTAACAGCATGTAGCGTTTGAGTAACAGAAGGAATGTGAATACGTAGAATAGAGGCTGTCTTCATGTGACCAGGAGACAGTTCTATCCAATGAGATTTTTAAGGTACATGCTTGTAGCATGTGAAAGAGGTATGGATTATGTACGTAACTCTCATGATGATGATTGTGTGATGTCTGTATTTTGTGTCTATAAAAATTGGTCCCTTTGTATGAAGGGGTGTGCCTCTTACCCTTAAGGGGACACCCTGGTCAGATACTTATGCTGTCCAGTAAACTTATCTTCTGTTTCAAAATTGCTTCTTGGGTGTTTTCTAATTTAGTCTTAAACTAATTCAGCTGTGTAGGACCAGAGATGCGGGCCTGGCCCCACAATGTCATCAAAAGATTAGAGTCCACCACTCATATGGAGGAGTGGGGAAACATTACCGGTTCTCCAGATTGGATCCACCACCCTTAACCAATAAGCCACGTTGACTCTCCAGCGTACTATATAAGCAGGTGACAGGTCCCAAACAGGCAAGAATTTTGTCCACGTCCTCATTCTGGACAAGCTGAAAGATACCATACACAACTAGACAAGTCAGAACCCTGAAATCATCTGATCTTGTCATGGCTAATATGCAGTCTTTTTCTTTCAGGATATCATGTCAATTTACAGAGCAATAGGCAGATTTCACACAGGCCGTAAAAAGCTGTGTGCGGCTGGTAAAAGCACCATTGTGGGGGAGGACTTCGCACATTTGCCACAGCTGGAGCAAAGCTGCAATGGCTTATTCCCCCACAACGGCGTTTCTGTGATTCGCTCCTTTTGAAAAGCAACAGCATCCACCCGGTGCCAAGTGAACGACACCGGGTGGAAGGCGCTGTTTTCTGGCACGCTGCTTTTAAAAAACTTATCTCCTCTACCCTGCATAGCTCTGTCGAGACGAGGGACACGCCCCCTGCCCTCAGACCCCCCCCCCCGGCCGTTGCCAGGGCCACAGGGGTGTGACCTGTTATTCCAGTGGAGCTACACAGGAAAGAGGAGGTAAATTTTAAAAAGTGGCATGCCTCCATGCAGAGGCACCACCATGGGCCGCAGCAGTGCTGGGATCACCCACACACAAGTGTACACCAGTGTCATGTACACCAGTGCCCCGCCACTCCAAGGGACCATGCGGAACCCGCCTTAGTTAGAAAACAAAACGATTGTATTGTATTGTATTGTATTATTCAATTTGTATATCGCCCTCCCCCGAAGGGCTCAGGGCGGTGAACAACAGCAGTATAATTCCAAACATCAGTAATCATAACATCAAGCAAAAAAATCAATAAACATAGCATCAATAAACATAGGTCCCCACCCCCTGCTGGTGTTTCCAATGGGGTGGGTGGGGAAGGACTCTCACTCCTTCCCTGGAATTTCCTTCTTAGCCTCTAATAGATCATCAATTCTGTTCTGCAGTTCTGTGTATTTTGGGTAGGTTGAATCTGGGTAAAGAGGCAAAGCGGTGCGTGCTGCTAAAGATGGCTGCAAAAAGCAAGGCTTAGAGGAAAGGTCTCCAAGGTGATGGCTCCACTTTTAGGAATGGATGCTTTTTCAGGAACACCACTGCCAATGCTTGCTGCCCTACTTTCTCTACCTGCCCGTCTGAAGATGAACCACTAATAAAGTGCTACAAGTCTCCAGTGCTCTTCCCTCAGAAAGAAATAGACAGTGTAAAATCGCCTAAAACTTCCTGCTGCTCCAAAAACTTGGGAACATGATGAAACAATATTAAATTTACCAGCTAGCTATGAAATTATATGTAATCTTGAGCAAGAAAAGAATAAAAATTGATGCAAACAGATGAGATGCTTCAGGTTTCCTCATGTGATCTTAAAACACAGTTCAGGACCAATTTGCAGATCAGTTCCTGGAATCATTGTGGATAGCAAAATCTGTGAATGCCAGGCAGGAATGATGGTGCAACACAAGTAAAATTGGGCGGTCTGCTATAAGAACCTTGTTTAACTTACTAGAGTTCTTTGAGGGTGTAAACAGGCATGTGGATAAGGGGGAACCGGTGGACATTGTCTACTTGGATTTCCAAAAGGCTTTTGACAAAATTCCTCACCAGAGACTGTTGAGAAAACTCAGCAATGAAGGAATAAGAGGGGAAGTCCTCCTATGGATTAAAAACTGGTTGAGAAACAGGAAACAAAGAGTGGGTGTAAATGGGAAGTTCTCACAATGGAGAGAGATGTGGGGAGTGGTGTCCCCCAAGGATCCGTTTTGGGACCAGTGCTCTTTAACCTATTCATAAATGACCTGGAAGTAGGGGTGGAGTAGCGTGGTGGCCAAGTTTGCAGATGATACCAAATTATGTAAGTTGGTGGTAGGAACCACAAAGGATTCTTGAAAGAGCTCCAAGCGGGACCTTGATAAATTAGGTGAGTGGGCTAAGAAATGGCAAATGCAGTTCAATGTAGCAAAATGTAAGAGTGATGCACACAGGGGCCGAAAATCCAAACTTCACATACTGCGCTACAGGGGTCCAGTGCTATCAGTCACAGACCAGGAAAGGGATTTAGGCGTCTTAGTTGATAGTTCCATGGGAATGTCAACTCAATGCATGGCAGCTGTAAAAAAGGCAAACTCTATGCTGGGGATCATTAGAAAAGGAATTGATAATAAAACTGCAAAGATTGTCATGCCCTTATATAAAACAGTGTGACCGCTTGGAGTACTGTGTCCAGTTCTGGTGCTTGCATCTCAAAAAGGATATTGAGGAGGAGATAGAAAAAAGAAGAAGTGCAGAGAAGGGCAACAAGGATGATTGAGGGACTGGAGCACCTTCCCTATGAGGAGAGGCTGCAGCGTTTGGGACTCTTTAGTTTGGAGAGAGGCTGAGGATATGATTGAAGTCTACAAAATTATGCATGGGGTAGAAAATGTTGACAGAGAGAAATTTTTCTCTCTTTCTCACAATACTAGAACCAGGGGGCATACATTGAAAATGCTGGGGAAGAATTAGAACTAATAAAAGGAAACACTTCTTCACGCAACGTGTGATTGGTGTTTGGAATATGCTGCCACAGGAGGTGGTGATGGCCACTCACCTGGATAGCTTTAAAAGGGGCTTGGACAGATTTATGGAGGAGAAGTTGATTTATGGCTACCAATCTTGATCCTCCTTGATCTGAGATTGCAAATGCCTTAACAGACCAGGTGATCGGGAGCAACAGCCGCAGAAGGCCATTGCGTTCACATTCTACATGTGAGCTCCCAAAGGCACCTGGTGGGCCACTGCGAGTAGCAGAGAGCTGGACTAGATGGACTTTGGTCTGATCCAGCTGGCTTGTTCTTATGTTCTTATGTTCCTTACCCAGAATTGAGGGAAATTGCCTATTTTTTTCTTACATTAAATTTGGAAGTTGTTAAATAATATGCACTTTCATGTGGAAAATGCACTAACATATAAAAGCAGTTTTGTTGGGTATAGTGGTATGGAATAGCCTGTTGTTGTGAACTTATATCTGAACCTGGTAATTTTTTGGACAAGCCTGTGGAAATACAAAGTTAGTCCCTTTTCCTCAGCAGGCTTTAAACATTGTGATTTGCATAAAGTTAAAATTTTGAATGAAAAAATAAAAGAGAGTGATGCCTATAGAAGCTCAAATGGAGTCCACATTTCTAGGTCAAGTTCCTTACTCGTAGACTTTCTCCCATTTGGTGGACCATGTGCCAGTGACATAGGTATAGATTTTATATGGGGTGGGTTTGGTGACTGAGGGCTTTCCGGCTGTTCCATTCCATGCATTGTTTCAAGCGAGCCGGACATGTAATGGGAGGGGTTTGAACCCAACCCCCCCCCCCTTACCTACATCCCTGCCATGTGCCCAGAAATATGAAACTTCATTTTATGTACATGTTTCTTGTCCTAAAATGATACAATTTTCAAACTTCAAGAGTTAAATGGCAGGTTTATAGTCACAAATGGGCTTGCAAACATTGTTATGACAACCTTAATCCTGTTAGGCATAGGAAAGATTAATCTTTTCCCCTAATAATGCATGTCCTTTCTAAGAGAAGAGATGTACCGGTATTTCCATGTTTAATCTTCATAAAGCATTCTATTGTGATATTACAAAAAGCCCAGATGCCTTCAAGTGTTCTCAAGACTGTATTTAACTACATGGTAAATACATATACTCATATTAACTGATACAACTTTATCCAAACTTGCATCATCTTCTAATGATAGGAATAGTTAAGAAAACTCCTTACATTAGGAATAAATAGAACAGGGCAGTTTTACTAACTGGATGATATGTGTCAAGCTGGAGTTCAGAACTGCAGGCATTCTTGTAGCTACCGAATAGATCTGACATTCATTATTTTTGGCATTCCCTCAGTTCCTGTCCTTTTCAAAGTAATCTAAAGAATTTGTATTAATGATAGCCTAACAATACTAAGCAACCACAAAGAAGAAAAAAGATGTAAATCTCTTGTTTATGGAAAGCACTACAGAAACATCAAAAGCGTTCATGGCTGGAATCAACCGGCTGTTGTGGGTTTTCTGGGCTGTGTGGCCATGGACAGAAGCATGTCACAGTAAGATGTGCCACAGAGAGAAACGTATCTTACTGAAATAGGCATCTGAAGATGCCAGCCATAAATGCAGCAAAACGTTAGGACCAAAAATGATCAGACTAAACAGCTGAGAGAACCCACAGTTACCACGACAAAATCATTAATCCCTGCTGACTGAAATGTGACACATTTTGAAATCTTCAGAAGCACTTCCTGTGGTTGAAAGAAGGGACTGACTCTTTGCTTTGGAGAAGGTGTTTTTAGGGGAAGAAACAAGTGGAAAGAAACACCAGGAAACACAACAAAGGATACCACAGCACCCATGGAAGCTGCATTTGGGGTCACTGGATGAAAGCATCCTTCAATAAAGGAAAACACACACTAGTTCTTCTTTTTTTGGATGAGATTATATATTTATAATAATTTTAAGAGAACGATGGGCATTGTCTGAAATTCTAAGAAAGTTAATTATGCCTGCATCCATTGAAAGTTAGTTATATGAATAACTGCGTCATGCTTTTCTCCCCAGTGGGGATCCAAAAAGGCTTACAACTTATCTGCTCCATTTTATCCCCAAAATAACCTATCAACAGTAGTGAATCTAGGGCAATGGTGGCGAACCAGTGGCACGCGTACCAGAGGTGGCACTCAGAGCCCTCTGTGGGCACACACACACAGAGTTCGTCATGTAGGGGGAGTGGAAAATCAGCCCCCCCACACACATATCTAGGCTGGTCTTGCTTCTGAGTAAACCCTCCTAGGGTCGTGATTCACCCATTCGAAGCGTTGCACAGTTGCTTCACCAAGCTTAATACGGAGTAACACATGCCTCGGAGCAAACCGTTTTTTCTACACTGAAACCTCAAAATTCAGGTTAAATTGCCATGTTGGCGCTTTGCAATAAATAAGTGGGTTTTGGGTTGCAATTTGGGCACTCGGTCTCAAAAAGGTTCGCCATCACTGATCTAAAGGGACCATAGAGGACAGATGACCCAGGTGCAACTTTAAAATATCACATGGAGTGCACTAGGCCAGCTCCCCATCCCACCCCACAGGAGCAAGCAGCAGCTCACCCACTCGCTTATTAGCCAACCGCCACCACTTGGCCTGGCCACTGTCAGCTGCCACTTGGCCCACCCACCGCTGCCCATCACAGCCGGCCCACCTGCCGCCACACATCACTTGGTCCACTGCCTGCCACCTCACCCGTCCATCACTGCCCACCACTTGGTCCACCTGCCACAGCCTGCTGCAGCTGCTTGGCTCACCCGCCACCATCTACCACTTGCCACTTGGCCTGTCTGCTACTGTCTGCCACAGTGACTTGACCTGCCTGTCGTTGCCCGCTGCCCACCACTTGGCCCACTCACCGCTTCCCACTGCTTCTCAGACCCACAGCTGCCTCTTCTGCAGCGAGCTGGAGATAAGGAACGAGAAGAGGCGGGCAAGAAACTGCTGGCCGAAGGAGCGAGAATCTAATGGGAAGCGGTGGCTGGTTCTTTTAACAGGTGTTCCAGCCTCTGCTTGCCCTGAAAGGAGTTTCTATTTTATAACAATACCCCCCGCCAGCTTATCAAGTTATATCCTATCAACTTTTTCATTCGGTCTCAACAAATTCCCTCCTACTACAACTCCTGACCCATGTGGCTTTCATTCCAGGACACAAACCAACAACAAAAGATGGCATGCCACATACCAACATATGTGTAAGACAATGCGCAGCACCCAGGCTGAGGCAATAAAACCAAATTATCCTTGGGACCCAAATCCCTATATGCATTTATATTAATCAACACAGTGAACAAATATCATGCATAGGAGTTCTCTCTTTAGATGATATTATATATTTATAACAATGTTAAGAGAAAATGGGCATTGTCTGAAATTCTAAGACAGTTAATTATGCTTAATGAATTATGCCCAAGAACCCAAGCACAGCTTTTTTTTGAAAGCCAAAGAGGAAACTCTCCTTCCTTTTTCACCAAGTGAAAGGCTGGTGGATTCAACCCATAGGCCAATTTTTAATTAAAGGTGCTTAAGCCAATTGAAATAAATGTAGTCAAGTCCCTATTGCACTAGCGGAGTTGTTGTACAAGCTTTGGGATGAGTATCCAACCATTTTTTCTATTCAGATGCTTCATCCAACTCCCACCCCCACCCTTTACTTACATCCTCCTAACCCCTCCATGGCTTCTTTGCCTGAAAACACATCTGTATCCCAGCATGGATTAATTTTTGTTGTCAAAGTGGACACTTTCCTCCTATTTTCACTAGTGGAAAAGCTAGTTGGATTCATTACCAATATATACTAAAATCAAATCTATATAAACTATTTTAAGACATAGATCATGAAAATAATGAAATTTTTTATCCCATGTGAAACACTGGGTATCAGTTTTTAGTACTGATAATTCTGTCTGCATTAATGGGTCACATGTTGCATTAGCTAGAAGCATGACCCCCACACCTGCCCTCACAGATAAAGGACGTGTCCCTATGAATCCATGTTTCACAACAAACAGCCTACAGACTTTTTACCTGTGGGTTTTCATCTTTTTAATGCCCTTCTGCCTTTCCAACCTTTTCCTCCTAGTTTTGCTCTTTTAAAGTTCACTGCCATTTTAAACTTCTAAGATTTATTCAGTGTTTTTATAGTAGTAAACCTAATGATGAATGGGATATCATTAGCCTCATATTATCTCCTCTTTAATACTTAAGGCAGAGAGCAAAATAGCATTGTACGGGGCTATGCTAAATGCACCTGATGTGAACATATAGTTTATGATGTTTTAAGCCATTGTATTTAATCATATAAGTTATATGAGTGTAATTCGCATTGGGTACCCAATCACTTCAAAAACTTTACTTTTGTTGGAAGCAAACAAAATTCATAGAGCAACCTGACACTGGTTTTTTCAAGGTGGTTTGGGAAAACAAGGGGCCCCACTCAAGGAGATGTAAGGAATTAGCAGGAGCTCACAAGTACGAGATAACAATTAAAATAGAAACTTAGTTGAATTATGGAAACCTTTAGCGTGGAATGTTTTTTTTAATTTAAAGTTGCACCCAAATATGGGATGCAGTAAGGTGTGGCAAAGGTGGGATGAGATGATAGGTCTGTACATCTTCTTGACTCAAGCCAATGGTGCAGAAGACAGGAGGAGGGATGTTTGTAAAGAGGGGTATAAGAATTATGTTACACAAGCAACAGCAGCCTTTGAACCTCCTATGTTGCTAACAGAGGAGAGTTCCACTCTTCATGCGCAGAGGTGAAACAATAAAAGTCTCTGGACAGACACTGAAGAAGCTTATGGGATGGTTATTTTAGTAACCGGACAGAGCCTTAGCTCTGAGGACAGGGCCTTGCCCTGTGCCTAACACACCTAAGATAACTGTACTCTGGATATTGAAAGAAAGCCAACAGGTGCAGATAGCCAATATGATGTAGCATTTAGAGCACATTTAACTTAGCTCAGACATCCAATTCTTTAAAAAGAAAACAGATCGAGACTAGTATTTAGTATATGGGGAGTTTCAAGAGGCCAGATGGAAAAAAGGGAGTTGATTTTCTCACCTGCAATTCCCATCTCCTACCAGAAGACCAGCAATGCCATCCATACTGTTCCCTTTTTACCAGGAGTAGCTTTGCCAAGAACAGTATTTTTTGCTGGAGCAGGATGGGGGCAGGTCATAAAGCCTCACTCTGCAGAAAGAAATCCCTTCTGCCTGCAGAAATCTCCAGCAGAACTAAGCCATGTCTGGAATAAGCAGCTGCCCTTCTCACAAGAGGTGTTTATTTTGAAAACCTGTCCCTTATACAAATAGCTAGTCAAGTAGAATGCCTTAATGAGATGACATTCTGGTAATCTGGACTGGTGATAACCCAATTGATGAGTTCTGCCCTAAATAAATGTGAACACTAATGGGAAAAAATTGTATTCATACTACTTTCCATTTCATAATAACTTGTAAAGGGAGCTCCACAGCTTGCTGTATAGATGACATTCAATTATATCCGTGGTGGCGAACCTTTGGCACTCCAGATGTTTTGGACTACAATTCCCATCGGCCCCTGCCAGCATGCTGGCAGAGGTGGATATTGGAAGTGTAGTCACTGTATCCCTGGAGATGTAAGGGTTCACTCCCTCTGAACTATATATATACATTTCATCTGCAAAATTCTGCGAGTACAATTCTATGAAAACTCTCCCTGAAAGAACCTCAAATTACTTGGGCTCCCTGTATATTCTTGTGACTTCCACTAACAATTTACATCTGGATTAGGATTGTCAGTTGCCAGCTGCCAGTGGGGGATTGGGGGTGTGGGAATAAGGTTGCCAGATCCAGGCTGAGAAACTCCTGGAAATTTAGGGATGGAGCCTGGGGAGGATGGGGACTTCAGTGAGGTACAATTCTATACAGTCTCCCTCCAAAGCATCTATTTTCCTCCTGGGGAATTGATCTCCGTAATCTGGAGATGAGCTGTAATTACATTGGATCCCCAGATCCAACCTGGAGGCTTGTATCTCTACTCTGTATAGTATCTAGCACAGAAAATACAGAGCCAATATTCAACCATTAATGTTATCTAAGGAGGGAAAGCAGATGATTATACACTTGCTAGCACCGCCTGTCCCTGATGAAGGAGAAAAGTCAGGTCTTACAAACAGAATATCTGTTTGGCACGCAGAAGCTCACTAGTTCAATCCTCAGCATGTCTCTGTAAAAGAACCAGGTAGCAGCTGGTGTGAAAAACCTCTGACTAAACGTTGGAGATCTGTTGCCAGTCTGTGTAGACAATATGACCTTAGCGGACCAATGGCCTGATTCATTATAAGGCAGTTTCATGTATTTAAGGACACATTTGCTCAATTGAAAGTGGTGTGGGTAAGATTTACCATGTGAAGCAAAAAAAAAAAAAGCTTGTTAAAAAGTTCCATGAATTGGATATTGATATAATACAGATTTCAATCAATCAATTAACCTTTATTGGCATAATTACACAGTAGCAAAAAAAAACAGTAACCCCTTTATGCACCATTGTTGATGACTAAACATAAAATTTTTGCTACTGGCTCTATGATCTCCTTACAATCTCCGTTCAAAAGGAATATAATACAAAAGGAATAATACAAATTTAAGGCTTTCAATATTACCTTGGCAAAGGCCAGAAGAGCTGAAGGGCAGTGTTTGGGGAAAGGAGTTGGGGAAAGATATGACATCACTTCAGGTCTTCACCACAGAGAAGGGGAAATTCTGAGATCATTACTACATGGAATACATTTTTTCTCCTGCTCTTCAAGTTGTCAGGGGCAGGAAATAGGGGCAGATATTTTCCTGCCTACAAGCAAGCACTGAGACTGCCTTGGAAGCATCCACTTTTCACTAGCATCTCTTGCTTTGATAACAGTATCTTCCTTCTTATCGCTCACATTGATGAAGAGTTAATGGCTTCCTATCCTCCCTGCCAATTGCTGCCGGTTTATCTGCCTTTGCTCAGTAAACTCTGCAAGGTGATACCTCTTTCAGGCTGCTAGAACCTAGGATTGAAGGATCATGCCTGCCCACTGTATGAGGTAGAGACTGCTTGAATGCCAATCACAGCACACACAGCTTATATCCTGATTGAAAGAATACACAGATATAGTGAAAGCGGCAATGGTCTCTCTTTTGTTCCAGCAAAGTAATTCAGCAAGATGCTATCTGTCAAGTATTTGGCATAAAGTTTTCATTCCAACTCTTCTGCTTTTGTGAAGAAATCTAATTTGTTTTGTGCTTTGGGCTTTGCAAAAATCCCCCATGTGGTTTTTAAAGATTTTCTTGTTTAACAGAAGACAGACAGGAAGGGAGAAGTCTACTGCTCCTGAGCAGCAGCCTTCTTGCTAGTAGCTCTCGCAAGTACTCACCATCAAAGCATTGTAAATGCAGATGGTCATTTTGGTTGAAGACCAAATGAAATGGCCAGCTCGTCTGACTCTTAGAAGGGGCGCAGAGAATTGGGGACTGCAATGGGCTAAAAGGCATCTTCCCTGGAGATTTCAGGAAATGATTCTTTGACTCACAACAGTGGAGGAAGGGGGACAGATAAAATCCCTTGGTAAGAGGGGAGGGGAGTCAATTTTGATTAATTCCATCTGGAGGAAGGAGTTCTTATAGTTCTTGAGGACCGCGACTGTCACATGGAGCAGACAAATGGCTGTCTGCCTGGACAAAGACTGACGCCAAGGTAAAGAAATCTTTTAGAACACCATAACTTTTAAGCTTAAAAAAGCTTTCTGTGAGACCAGCTGCTAGGGCATGTTCAGAGTTGAGGGATAGGGATTTGCACTTTTCTTTTGTATCCCTTGCTCAATCTGTTGTTGAACAGAGTATATATGTGGACTTTTTCCTTTCAATCTGTTTGTTACTATCTTAAATCCTGCCAGTTGTTCTTCATACCCCTCTGTTCAAACATGCTATTCAAACTGTGCACCAGGAAAAGAGAGGCAATTGGATGCTAGATCGCTCATTCACCATCAGTGTGCAAGTAGAGCAAGCTGACTCCACAATAAGGAGTCAGTGGGTTGTAGGGCAACATGAAAAGGAAGCTGGGAGTGCTGGCCCCCTTTGCAGGTAATTCCAAAAGTGACCACTTGATGGCAGTGCACCAAAGGAGAAGCTAGGGAGAAGGAAACCACTCTAGGGAATAGGAGAGCTGATAGAGGCTGTTTTCAATCAACCAAAATAAAATGTTTTGAGGCAGGAAATAAAATGTTTCCTCTGTAGAATTCCGCATTGCTTTTACCCCAAAACATTCTGAAAAAGTTTTGTTTCAAGCCTGGAAATGTTTTGTAGGCATCCTCTTTTATAAGGATTCTTTAGCCTGAAACATTTTCAAAACACTTTCATGGCAGCACGATCCATTTAATACGTTTTCTACGGCTCTCTGCCATCCCCGACTCTTCCTTTGCACCATTTTCTGTGGCATCACTGAGCTCATTTTGTTCCTTCTTGCCTGATTATTTTCATCATTTCTGGTTTCTTTTATTTATTAGAGTTAAATGTGAGATATAAAAATCTTCAAAGCTTCGATTACATGAGCTATGGGAATTTACAGCACAAAACACTGAAGAATCAACACATTGATTTAAAAAATGGGAAAAAAACACACAAAATGACTGCCAGGAATCGTTTCAAGGTGGTGAGTGTGGACTAACAGGGATATCAAAAAATTTTACAAAATGTTTTGGGGGGACTTCTGTGGAATAGGTCAGAGTCATGCATTACCTGGTGAAAATTTGGGACAGTTTCTGGCTTCTAGATGCCTTGGAGGGACAAAATGGAGTAGCACTCCACCACACCTTTCAAACAGTGTGTCCATTTTGCCCAAATTCCTGGACATTTTGTCTGTAAAATGACCATCAGTTAAAAAAAATAAACATGGGTTGTGCCCTTTTCCAAATCTCCAAACTATAACACCATGTGTAACATTTTTTATAAAAATATAAAACAAAATAAACCAAAATTACATTTGAAAGAATTCATAATATCATATCTTTTGTGTGCTAGTAGCAACAATATAAGCTAATCTTTTCAAATGCTAGTAGGCTTTAAAATACTTTTTCGGAGTCTCAGCTATATATTACTACACGCTCAGAAGTTGGAAGAATTCGTATTGAATGAGCTGTGACTGACTGCCCAATAAACTGGCTTTGTCTTCAAAGGCACCAGGTCTTTCAAAACAACCTTCCATAGCTCAGTGTATAAGGATCTCCTGTACAATCCCAAAATAGTGAAACATATGCTAATTCCTGGAATTTATACAAAGTGCACTACTTTGTGCTTTGGTGCTTTAATTTCAAGATCTACCCAGTCAACTCTTTGTAGGAGTGTTTGCCCATCACGAAGATAAACCTATTTTGCTATTTCTGCCTAAATTTTGTGTTTTCAAAACAATCCAGGCTATTTTTAATCCCTAGCCACCAAAGTATATTTTGTATTGCCACCAGAGGGAGAGATAGCTTGCAGTATGAACCAAACAAGGCAAGGGTTACAAAACACAAACACTTTATTTGTGGTATAAAATGGCTAATACGTACCATAAATTTATTAGCTTGATACAGAATGAGTGAGCGTAAGAGCAGCATACGTGGACTGATCCTTGTGGTGGGCAGCTCCAGCAGGCTGTCCTCAGGACTCAGGGATTCCCTCAAACCCGCTGCGGTGTTGTTGAGGAAATGAGACAGCAGCAATGAGGGGGGAAATATCAGATGGGTGGTAGGCCGCTGCCTGGGAATTTCCCCATTAAGCTGTGGGGGAAGCATAAACCAGTTCAGCCAACGCTCAAAGCGGTAGTGGAACCCAGGCTTACTCCACCCAAAGCCTCCTAGGGAGGTTCCCAAAATGGTTACCAGGCAGCTAACCTGACCAAGGAGATCCAGTCCCACATGCATGAAGCCGCAAAGGAACAAATTCAATGTAATTATCAAATCCAACATATAGAAAAACAGAGCTAGGGAGGGTGGGTCAGAACGGCAGTGACAGCGGATCAAGAGAGGTATTTCCATCGCCACGTGGGTTCCCTTCCAGCCTATAAAGGCTACTTGAGCGCCCGGCTACTTCGGTCTAATAGATCAAGACCCCTGTGACAAAACCCCCCCCCCAGCCAATGGGCTGCTCCGCCTCAGCACCTCTTGTGAGCAGCTTCCAACCTTGAGGAGAAAAAAAAAGAAGGTGGGGGGGGATCTGGCGCCCTTCAGCGGCAAAGTGGCCGGACCAGGTAAGTCCTGGTCCGCTCTTTTTTCCTCAGAGGGAGAAGATAGTCTTGCAGTGCATAGAACCAAACAAAGCGCAAGGGTTACAAAGACAAACCCACTTTATTTGTGAATTTTATAGTGGCCATTACCATAAATTTATTGGCTTGACAGAATGAGTAGTGAAGCAGCAGCTTGTTAATACGTGGACTGATCCTTGTGGTGGGCAGCCCAGCAGGCCTGTGAGGACTCAGGGATTCCCTCAAACCCAGCGTGTTTGAGGAAATGAGATTTGAGCAGCAACAATGAGGGAAATATCAGATGGGTGTTGGTAGACCGCTGCCTGCATTCCCCCCATTAATGAGGCGAAGTTAACCAGTTCAGCCAACGCTCTGCGGTGTAAGAACCCAGGCTTGCTCCCACCCCAAACCTCCTGAGGGAGGTTCCCAAAATGGACCCAGCAGGCAGCTAACCTGACCAGAGATCCAACAGTCCCACATGCATGAAAAAACCGCCACAGAGCTGGGCTGGGCCATGCCTACTCCTTAAGCCGCCCTATTCCTGGCTGTAATTGCCAACAGCCACCAGACAGTTCCCACCTCCCAGGCTCTGGAGCCAGAGGTCCATGCACCCCTGAAGTCTGGATGGTAGGTGGACACCGTCCTTCCTATATAGAGGGTCACATTTTTGGGAAATGTCCAGAGTGCCATCACACCTACCCCCCTGCGTTGGCAATCCAGCTGGCGAAAGCAGTGCCGGTATACAGGTCTTCAGTTTGTAGCCGTCCACCTGTTTATAGGCCAGAACCCGGTGGGTTCCCCCGCATGGGACCGGCCCAGCTCCTAGCATCTTGGACCAAAAGAGGGTCGTGTTAGGCAGCATGGTGGCGATGTCCTCTAAATCTTTCAGCATGGCCTGTAACAAGGTGATGCGCTTGGAAGCAGGTAGGTCGTTCTCCCCGGAGGTGGCAAGAACCAGGAGCTTGCATGGGTGGAGCCACGCCCGGCCTTGTAAGCCTACTTAGGAGGAGCAACAGGAGCTCCATCGCAGCATTCCCCTCTGGCCTTCCCGTCCCAAGATCACGTTGATCCCCGTCGGGAGGCTCCAGGTCCTGCCTCCCCCATCCTGGCGAGGGAGGCAGCAAGCGTGCAGCCCAGTAGACAATGCTATGCGTCCACGATCACCCAGATGTTACAGGTCTACCTACAAGACAGAGCAGCATGAAGACAGGGAAAAGTGTGGCGGAACTGGGGCCATACGTAAGCCTCTGTAAGCCGTCGGGCATGCCAACGCCCCAGAGACTGGATCCTGTCTGCGGGGAGGCCCAGGGATGCCGCGGTGGTGGCGGCGCCGATGCGGAAAGAATGCAGCCCAAACTCGCTGTGGGGGAGGTGAACCTGCTTTAGGCACAGGTGTAAAACGCTGGCCCACTGATAACGTGAGAGGCAAGACCCATCCTTGTGGATTAAGAGGGGGCCATGCTGCTGGGGGCGGACTGCCAAGAAGGCCAAAGTGTCAGCAACGGGGCAGGGGGTGCCAGCTGGCATAGCCCCCCCATGAACGCTTAAGAGAGGTGCCCCCGGGCCCTGATGGGACACTCGATCGTCCTTGAAAGTAACACACGGATGGAAGCCGCCAGAGATGCTGGCATTAGAGTGAATGGAGATAGCCAGCCCCTGTGGTCAGCCCGGAGGCTGGCCTGGTGGCGCTATGCGAAAAGCCCCAAAGAAAGCCATCCAAAATGCGGCCCCTGAACATAAGCGTTTACCGATATTTGTTCCTACAAACTTTCCAGGGCCGCCACCCTGGCAAACGCTGCAAAAGCTCCCCAAGTGGTGGAGACTGGCCGGTGACCATCCCGGCTCCCGGAGGAGCGTCTGGCCCAACCCTTAACTGCTTGCCGGGCCAGGAAGGAGGGGGAAGGGTCGGGGTGCCTGGAAGCCTTGCAAAAGAATGACCTGACAGCCAAAACACCTTGAGCTGTCTTAGCTGGAGCGTCCTGTGCACTGCAGGTGAGTCAGATAGCTGGGATTGCAGCCTTCATTGAAGGTAGAGATGGGCAGGTCCACTTGGGGCCCCACGTGGAAAAGTAGCAGGAGCGACTGCAGGGACCCGCGTGGTAGGCCCACTTGGGTAGATGCTGGGGAGCAGGGAGTCCAACACCCTTAAGCGATCTGGCAGCTGCCAAGGTTCAGAGCTGCCAGAAGAGCTCGGTTGTGGAGTGCGACCTCCCTTTGTCCCGGGAGCCAGGGACCTGTGAATCTCCATCTGGGCAGACAGGGTGGCATCGGCCGACATCGTTACTTAGGGGCCTGGAATATGCTGGGCAGAAAACGAGATGTTATTCACCAAGCAGCAAGTAACCAGTCTCCCGGACTCAAAACGCATGACCCGCTCAGAAGCAGAGGAGGACTGCTTATTGGATCCGCCGGACGGTTGCGACAGCCATGTTGTCACACCAGAAAGTGACCCTCCGGTTAGCAAACACTTGCTTCCAAATGTAGACGGCACCTAATATTGGGAAGAGCTCCAAAAAAGTTAAATCAGACAAAAGGCCGTCTCTAGCCCATGTTTCGGGCCAAGGTTGCGCACTCCACTGGCCCCGGAAATAGATCCCGAAACCCCAGCTGCCGGAGGCGTCGGAGTGAACCTGGAGACTGGCCTGCAACTGCAAAGCAGATTGCCAGAGGGACACGCCATTGAAATGCAGCAAAAACTCCCGCCATACAGCCAGGTCGGCCTTTAAGGCTGCGGTGAGGCGTATATGATGGTGCGGGGCAGTGACGCCTCTGGTGGAATGTGCCAACCGGGCACAGAATGGGCGGCCAGGGGCGACGACCCGGCAGGCGAAGTTCAAGTGACCCAAAACTATTTGTATGTCCTTGAGGGTACACTTTTGCCTTGTGAGGAGCCCTTCGATCAGCTCTAACAGCCTGGCCAGTTTGTCCTGGGGAAGGTGTGACGTCCCTGCAATTGTGTCAAGGGTAATGCCTAGGAAGACTAGCGTGGTGGTGGGGCCCTCAGTTTTGGCGCTGGCGAGGGGGACGCCCAGTTTACAGCAGAGCAGTTGGAAGGTGGAGAGGCCCCTTATGCACTCCCTGGTCCCCTGGCTACCTATGAACAGGAAATCATCCAGGTAGTGCGTGATCTCACCCGGAGGCACAAGAGCCCAGCCTTTGGCCGTCCATCTCAAAAAAAAAAGTGCTGAATGCTTCGAAGGCAGCACAAGATACTGAACACCCCATGGGCATTTGCTTTGTGTGACGCACTGCAGCACCCGTTAAACTCTAGAAAACCCAGGAGGAAAAAAATCCTCTGGGTGTATTGGGAGCAACCTGAATGTGTACTTGTGCTCAAAGCTCCTGGGCAGTAGAGACCCGGATAAAGGGATATGGCATGATCGATGGTGGAATGCGTATCTGGACCGAGCTGAGAGCTGGGTCGATAAAGTCAAGTTAACGGACGCACCCCCCTAGGATAACTCAGGTGGTGTGAGCCTGAACTCCCCTGGAGCCTTTTGGGACCACCCCTAGGGGGGACACCCTCAGGTTGGGAAGGGGAGGGGAAGAGAAGGGGCCGGCTATCCTACCGGCAGCCCTCTCCTTCTCGATCTTGGCGGCAACTACTAGAGGCATGTCCCTGGCTGATTTTAAGTTGCTGCAGTCTGTGGGAATCTGGGGGGCCTGTAGGGATCACCGAAGCCGAACTGGAAACCTCCTCCGCAAGGAACCTTGGATGCGACCTTGTTGAGATAGCGATCTAAGCTGAAGAAGGAGGAGGAGGGACTGGGAGTGCCCGGACTGGGAATTGTGGAAGGCCAAGGATGTCAAGAAGTGTATTTTGTAATCTGGATCAGATAGCCCCGGTGTAGCAATGCTACCTCCAGCCCGCCGTCCTTCTTATTATTGGAGCCAGCGGGCAGGCAGCCCTCGAAAGAGCAGAGAGGCCTTGCCTTTCGTGCAAGTAATCCCGGGCGTGGGGGCCGGAGCAGGTCGCAGGCATGGTCAAATTTGCAGCGAAGTCCGCTGGACGGCCTACAGCAGTAAACTCCCAACAAGACCAGCCAGCCCGCCCTTACCGACAGCCAGCTTCTTTGGCGCTTAGAAAACTGCAGTGGCAGGCTGGACAGAGAATAGAATCCAAGCCGGGTTGTGAGGCAGCGTCCCTAAACGCGTGGGGGGAGCAGGAAGCCTTTGCCGGGCCTCGTCGGCTATAGCTGATGGTCCCAAGGCGGCGTCGCCAGCTAGCCAGACTTTTAGAACATGGCATTGTCACCGGTGGTACCAATTACGGTGGGTAAGCAGCGGCTGATTCGCGACACTAACTCCTGGCATACTCACTGTAACCGCCAAGCCAGTTCTCGAAGGACCTTTCGACTCTAACTTTGGGCCGGGTTCCATGGAAGGATTTTACCGGCCGGCCCAAACCGGAGGGCAGCGAACTGAGCAAATCAAAAAACATCCGCAGTAACCCGTTTAAAGCCCGGTTCCTGAGCTTTTTGGAAACATGAAAACCGGGGGGGTCTGGAAGTGGTGAAAGATCAGCCACCGCGTGGGTGGGGTTGGCCTCCACAAAGGCCTGCAGGCAATCCGCCCTGCGCTTTGTTAAAGCAGGGGGGAGACTAGGAACGGCCCCTGGAGTTACCCAATAAGTCCCCTCAGCATGGGGAGGAGTGGGTCATCTGGCGGAAGACTCCACTGACGAAAACTCCCTGAAGACACGCAAGGCCAAGGCTGCGTCAGGCGTGCTGACTTCTTCCTCTTCTTCTTGGGGCGAGATTTCTTGGCCTGTCTGGAAGTGCCTTCGCTGTCCGAGGAAGAGGGGGTTGACGAAACCTCGTCCCGGTCTCCCGCAATGTGGAGAAAGCACAATTCTACTTCCCCGGGGACCCTCGGGGGGGGTGAAGCGGGGCGGGGGGTGTCGCGGGGGCACCCTTCCAGGCGGGCTTAACTGGGCAAGCGTCTTCGCCATGCCCTGTACCAGCAGGTTGCTCATCTCCTCCCACGAAGATGTAGAGGGAGTTGGAGGGACAGGCGGAGAGCCGCTCTGCCCCAGAGCACCCGCCAGCCGAGAGGCTGGGACCCGCCGGGGTGGTCCTGGCACCCTATGGCCGGCTGCGCCCCTGCCCTTGCTGGTTCCCTCCCCTGGGCCTCTGCCCTTGCTCGATCCCTCCCTTGGGCCTCTGCCCTTGCTCGTTCCCTCCCGTGGGCCCCCGGGTCTGGCAGTGGAAGGCCCGGACGCGGGCCCCTGCATCGCCCGATTCCCCCCAGGGAGATCTGGGCATGCCGGATCCATGTCCAGGCCCAGCAGGGCTCGCTGCCGCTTAGTGGCTTGCCCGTCACGGTGGCGCTTGAGGGCGTGGAAGGTGCGGCCGCACTGCTGGGCATTTAGATGCCTTTACGAGTAGCCTTTTTGCCCGTGGGTGCGGCGACCCCTTTTTCAGCGGGCTGTGGAGGCATGGCGAAGAGTTGAAGCCGCTGCAAGGCCCACCGCGTGCCGGTAGAAGGAAAAAAAGCGGGCGCGCTGGCGAGGAGCCCTGAAAAGGTGAGAGAGGAGAGGAGTTCCCTGCAGCCCGTACCACTGTCAACCCGGTATTGGATGCCTGGAAATCCAGCCGGGCAGCAGAGAGGCGAGCAGGGGCCAGCTGAAGCGGCTAAGGGAGAGAGAAAAAAGCCCGAGGGCCGGAGGCTGGACCGACGTGAGGCTCCGAAAAGGTTACCGCAGGCGGCAAAACACATCGCCAGCCGTGAGCACGCGACTGAGAGAAGGCGGCTCCGCGCTGCGGCCCAGTGGCTAACGAGGCCACAGAAGGCAGGGGAGGCAGGGGAAGGTGGAAAGCGACAGGCTCTAGGCGCCGGCTGCGCTCCGGATGGGGCCGGGCTGAGAAGAAGCGAGCGTCCTTACGGGCGAAAGTGCGCCAGAGCCGGAGGGCTGGGCAGCGGCCCGGGCAGAGAGCCTGCTGCACACGCCTGGAAGGGGGCGTGAGCTGAGCCCGAAGCGTGCTACTGCCGCCGGGGACTAAAGGGGTCCGCAAATGGTGGCCGGCCGCGGAGGCACGGAGCTGTGCTCCGATGGTCGGGCGTTGCGGCGGGGCCGGGAGCCTGCCCAGCGATTAGAGGCTGGCCGAAGGCAGAGAGCCTGCTGCGCCTGAAGGTGATTTGTAGGCAGCGAAGTGTGCTACCGCCGCCGAGGACTAAAGGATCTACAAATGGCGGCCCGCCTGCTGGAGGTAATGGAGCTGTGCCTTAGCCGGGGCCTGGCTGGAGAAGCGGGCGGCTGTACGCGGAAGGCAGCGCCCAACTCGCTCAAAGAGGGCCTGCTATGGGGCAGCCGTAATGCATGGCACCCGAGTCCGAAAAGAGATGCTCCTTGAGCGGCTGACGGCGGATCAAAGAGGCCGGCAAGCATTGGCCTCCGGGCCCCAGCCTATAAAAGGCTCAGTGGGCGGCGCTTGAATCTGGCGATCAAGATCCCTGCGCCCGGCAAAGCCCCAGGCCAATGGGCTGCTCGCCCAAGCGCCTGCGCTGAGCAGCCCAGCAGCTTGTGAGAGAGAAGGGGGGGGGATCTGGCGCCCTTCCCGGCGTAGCAATAGCGGGATAGGTAAGTCTGGTCCGCTCTTTTCTGCAACACAATCCCAGTTTCTCCTTCATCAAAGCCTTTAATGTGTACCCCCTACTCTCTCAACTGTTGCCTATCTTAAATGATTAACTAAAAAACTAGGGCCCTAGAGTCAAAATACCAGTAAACAATGTCACCCACTTTATTTATTAATTGTTTATTTATTCTATTTTTAGACCACCACCCCCCTAGCACAGCAGGCTCAGAGCGGTTTACAACATTCACTCTCAATAAAAACAATAAAATACCATAATAGTGAATTTCAATCTTGCGGCCTTAAAATAAGCTCAGCAACAGATGGGATAACCAATTTAACTAGTTAATACTTATTTCACCTTAAGGTCAAACAAGAAAAAAGAAATGGGGAAAGGGGAAAGGGGAAAGGGGAAAGGAAAAGGAAAAGGGAAAGGAGGCCAGCTGAGATGGAAAAATGCATCACTATCTGAAATGGAAAAATGCATCACCTGAGGTCTGGCGGAACAACTCTGCCTTGGAGGCCCTGTGGAACTGTGACCGATTCTGCAGGGTCCTAGAATCATTGGACGAAGTTTTCCACCAGGCCAGGGTCAGAGCTGAAAAGACTCTGGCCCTGTTTGAAGACAGGACCACCAGCAAGTTTTTATTTACTGAGCATAATGATCTCTGGGAAGTAACGCAGGTATAGATTTTTTATGGGGTGGGTTCGGTGATTGAGGTATTTCTGGCTGTTCCATTCCATGCATTGTTTCAAGCAAGCTGGACATGTAATGAGAGGGGTTTGAACTCGAAGACCCCTCACCCACCCTACGTCCCAGTCTCTGGGGGATGGGCAACTTATAGAGTTTATTGTGACGTTGCAATGCTTTCCCTCCCCATGACCCTGCCCCCAAAGCTCCCAGGGGTTTAGGGTAAAAACCTGGTCACCCAATCTAGTTCAAAACGTCATCTTTTAGTTACTATACCACAGCAGTTTTTACTTTAGGCCTTTAGCGAATCTTGTGGTAGGTAGTCCTGACTCCATTCTGAAGGTGATACTGAATGTATGGTTACTGAGGTTTCGAGTTGCTTTGGCAACTGTGACTCAAGCACAAGGTTTTCTTACCAAAAAAACTAGGGCCCCTTCCACACATGCAGAATAATGCATTTTCTATCCACTTTCACAATTGTTTGCAAGTGGATTTTGCTATTCCTCACTGCTGCAAAGTGCATTGAAAGTGGATGGAAAGTGCATTATTCTGCATGTGCGGAAGTGGCCTAAAACACTACCACATTCTTCTTCCTTCTCTCATATGACCCAAAGACCAGAGGGGTAGAATGTATGCAGTACAACACATGAGGCAGGCACTAAACTACTCTGTCTCTCAAGCAACTAATCTAATGAAAAATCAGGCATTCTAAAGTGTATTGGTCTTACTTTAATTTCTGGTATTCCATCATGGCTATCCATGTGACCTACTAGCTTGTTTACAGAAGAGGATAAATCTTACAACCTTGTCAAAAGTACTGCTGAGTGAGTTGACATTTCCATCGAGTCCCAAAATCATATCAGTGTGTGGCTGAAAGAATAAAAGTTGTCAGCTATAGATGACTGGCATGAAGAAGATGCAAGCTGAAATTTACTGGAAATAAAACTGAATTCCTTATCTGACTCACACAAGTGACTCACAGCTTTACTGGAAGGGGTTTTAAAGGTAAACTGGGTTTTTAAGTGGAGGCTGCACTGCCATGGAAATAATGCAGTGCAATGTAAAACTGGAAGATTGTACAGAGTTTGGAGAAAATATTTTGGTATGAGATTAACTTATAGGAGTGAACAAAAAATGAATATGAATCATTTCAGTAGGCACTCTTGAATTCGACTTCCGGCCTCGCCCCGACATACCATCAGGGTCAGACATCATTCCCAAAACTATCCTATTGACTGCTATGAACCTTAAAATGTGCATTTCTGTTAAAAACAGGAAATTGAAAAAAACAATTCCAATTCCTTAATCCCTAGGCGTCTTTTCTTTTTCATGTTTTAATATGACGCCATCTTTGTTAATTTTATCGCTGTGTTTTAATTCTAATTTAGTAGAGGTTTTGTTTGTATGGGTTGTAAGATGTAATTATGTTGTACACCGCCCAGAGCCCTCCGGGGGTTGGGCGGTATATAAAACCCATAAATAAATAAAATAAATAAATAAATATGTGATGTGGTAAGGTGGGGAAGGGTATAAAGTAAAAAAAATGTAGATGAGAAAATAAATTTTAGTTTTTCTTTCCAATTCCTGCAATTTTTTAAGGAGCAGCAGTGGCGTAGGAGGTTAAGAGCTCTTGTATCTAATCTGGAGGAACCGGGTTTGATTCCCAGCTCTGCCGCCTGAGCTGTGGAGGCTTATCTGGGGAATTCAGATTAGCCTGTACACTCCCACACATACCAGCTGGGTGACCTTGGGCTGAGTCACAGCTTCTCGGAGCTCTCTCAGCCCCACCTACCTCACAGGGTGTTTGTTGTGAGGGGGGAAGGGCAAGGAGATTGTAAGCCCCTTTGAGTCTCCTGCAGGAGAGAAAGGGGGGATATAAATCCAAACTCTTCTCTTCTCCTCTTCTTCTTTTTCTAGATCCTAAAATTTTCATGGCCCTAGGCACTATGCCTATAGGGCCTAATGGTATAGTCCTCTGTGCCCTGACCTGGATAGGCCCAAGTTAGCCTGATCTCATCAGATCTCAGAAGCTCAGCAGAGGTGGTCCTAGCTAGTACTTGCAGAAGAGACCACCAAGGAGTTCCAGGATCATGATGTGGAGGCAGACAATGGTAGGGTTGCCAAGCTCCAAGTGGTGCCTAGAAATCTCCAGCTGTTACAATTTATCCCCAGGAATAGAAATCATTTATCTGGAGAAAATGGCAGCCTTAGAAGTTGGACTGTATGGCATTATACCCCACTGAAGCCCCTCTCCCTTCCAAACCCTTCCTTCCTCAGGCTGTACACACAAAATCTCCAGTTATTTCCAACCTGAGCTTTCAATGCTAGGCAATGGCCCTTTCCACACATCCTCTAAAATATTTCTAAAATGTTTTCAGCCCCCCCCCCCCTTTTGCAATTATGTATGTTTTCTCTCACTCCCTCAAAATGATTCCTAGCCGCCATTGTGTGATTTTTCCCTTTTTTCTTTTCTTTTTTCCCTTTTTTCTTTTCTTTTTTCCCTTTTTTCTTTTCTTTTTTCCCTTTTTTCCCTTTTTTCTTTTCTCTTTTCTTTTTTCTTTTTTCTCTTTTCTTTCTTTTTTTTTTTGAGTTCTGTGTTGAATCTATGGTGGATTCCGCATGGGCCAAAAACAGCGGTGTGAAAACGGTGTGAAAATAGTGTAAACCCTTTTACGCTGTTTTAAACCCTTTTACATCGTTTTCATACCATTTTCACACCGCTGTTTTTGGCCCATGCAGAATCCGCCTATGCTTCAATGCTGCACAGCCTGGTGCTGCATTCTACACTCCTCGTATGCTCTATGCTTCAAAGACTGCCACCCCCCTCCCAATAAAAGAACAAACGGAGAAATGCTGCAAATAAACTGGCTAGGGAAGACTGAATGAGCTCAGAAATTGGTGCTGAGGGGGAAGTCCAGGGAAGCAGAAAAGTGCGGGAAGTGTAGCCAGTAGATTGCAGAGCAACTGAAGACATTTTCAAAATGTTTCAGCTAGAGAATCGTTTTAACAGAGATTCATTTAAAATGTTTTTAGGTTGGAAATGAAATGTTTGGAGGTTAAAACAATGTGAAATGCCATGGGAAAAACATTTTATTTCTTGCCTCAAGATGTTTTAAAAGGTTTGTGTGTTAGCTGTAGCCAGTGGTGGGATCCAAAAATTTTAGTAACAGGTTCCCATGGTGGTGGGATTCAAACAGTGGCATAGCGCCAATGGGGCTGGGCGGGGCATGATGGGGCGTGGCCGGGCATTCCGGGGATAGGGCATTGCTGGGTGGGGCTGTGGCAAGGACGCAGCCGCTGCGCTGGTCCTTGGGCAGGAAACGAATGCACGCAGGCGCAGGCTGCCACGCACGCCGGTGCACCTCCTGCTAGACTGCTTCAAGTTCTGCGTGCTACTGCTGAGGAGCAGAGGAGGGGCGTAACTAAGACAAAAATCATGTGGCAAAATCACCAATTAGTAACCCCCTATTGGCACACACAAATAATTAGTAACCTACTCTCGGGAACCTGTGAGAACCTGATGGATCCCACCTCTGGCTGTAGCCACATTCTTAATACATGTTTTGCATGCCTTGTAATAATGTTCTTTTAACTGTAACATAGGCCGTTTCCGCACGGCCCTTTATCAACTTCCCCTGGGAATGGGATAGCGCCCGTCATCCCAGGGAGCCGGTTCCGCACAGGCGGCTGCTGCTAAGAAAGCAGCAGCGCCGATAGCTGCCGCCCTCCCCAGGGCGGTGTCAAAGCCCGTCCTGAAAACAACCCTTTAAAGGGTTGTTTTCCCTCAACTTAGCGTGTTCCCGGCATGCCTTGGTGCAGGAACAGCACCGGCCGAACACCGCTGTTTCCCCTTCCTTGGTCTGATCTCACCTTTTGTCCTTGCGTCGTTGCGGCCTGCTGGTTTGCCGCTTCGAAGCCCATACGCTGTCCCCTCCGACCCCTGGAGGTGGGAGGGGCATGCGTGGCCTTCAGGCTCGGCAACCAACAGGCTGGATGGAGTGAGAATTAAGGTGAGCGAGGACGGAAAGAGCAGCTCCATGCAGAGCCATGCAAAATCTACCGTCGGCCTCCTCCAGAGGAGCCATCCGTGAGCATGCTTGCATCGCGAGCGGCCTCCGCCTCCCGCGCCCGGCAGAATTCTTGCCTGGCGTGGAAGCCGCAGGGGAGCCAGTGCTGAAGCTTGTGCCAGATTAGTTTTAACTGTTTTGGGTTTTTATTTCTAATAGCTATTAAAGGTTTCTGAAATCTGAAGGTTTGTGTGGAAAGGCCAATGTCAAACTGTCTTTGAATGTCTCTTGCTTTGAAAATCTTTTGGGGTTGCCATAAGTCAGCTGTGACTCGATGGCAAAAAAGAGAGTCCTCTGATGGCATAATGGTTCTTCCTATATTGTGGCCATCCTCCAGTACTGCTGCCTCCATCACACAGGCAGTCATGTAGTGTGCAATCGATAAAAGCACTATGTGATTGCTTACAAAGTTTACAAAGCTGCTTTTTTGTCTGAATCACTGCATTGGTAAACCACTGTTTTTGTGGCCTCTTGCAATACTTCATTTGATATACACGCAATAGATTTGTTGTTTCCCTTCCTTCCATGCTAAACAGAAAAAAATTGTCAGTTCATTTTAGGACATAAACTGCATTCTGGCCATAAACTACATGTGTTGCACTTAGTAAAGAAACACACAAGTGTTAGAATCACATAAATATTTTGGCTCCTCTCTTATGAATGGAGGATGGATAGGTTTTAGTACCTCCACCTGGAAGTCCTACAGGTCAGTTATGGAAAACACTGTAGAACTTGGTAAAGAAATTTGATGTGCTTTAGAGACACAGGTCCCACATAGATCCACTCAACTGGGAGGAAATGAGTTAAACCAACATGTCTGGGGAAGGTGTGGAGAAACAAGAAGGTGCTGAGAAACAAGGAGACAGGTGGGGAGAGAGTAAACTCTGTGGAGCCACCTGTCATCACAAGCCTGTCCTTAAAGGGGGGGGGATGCTAAGGATGCAATCATACATCTAGTTTAGGCTAGCTCCTTGGGGTTAGTCTGTAAACTCCAGTGGCGTGCTGCCTATGGGGCCACCCATGTCACCAGGCGCACGCCTGTGGGGGCGCCCAGCAGGCTCTTAAGCAATCTTTGTAGCATTGCCTTTTAAAGAAAGTCATAGAGACAGGCTGCCCGAGAGGCAGCTTCCCTGAAGCCGAGCCTCAGAGCCTGCAGGGAAAGGAAAAAAATGAGTGAGTGAGGGGGACGAGATGCTGTGCCCCACCCACCTCACAGGGTGTTTGTTGTGTGGGGGGAAGGGCAAGGAGATTGTAAGCCCCTTTGAGTCTCCTACAGGAGAGAAAGGGGGATATAAATCCAAACTCCTCCTCCTACTCCTCCTACTCCTCCTACTCCTCCTCCTCTTCTTCTTCTTCTTGCTCACGAGTAAGTGGGGCTCTGCGGGGGGGGGGCGCCCAGAGGGTATTTTGTCTTCGTGCGCTATTTGGACCCCGTACGCCACTGGTAAACTCTCATCATATGCTGATGTCATCTGTATTGGTCCCTTTTTAAGAACACATATTGGTTAATAACAGCTTGTCTTAGAAGATGTTTCGCTGCACAGAACCTCTCACCCACATCACCTGCCTGCTTGGAAACACTCACAGACTCTTCTCTTCCTGGTGGATCAAGGCATTCAGGGGTTTTTGGAGAGCAGAGTTTAGGGGATCTTTGAGTGGAAGCAGGTTATGCCTGAACCCCAGTGTCTTGGGAAACATTTTAGGAAGAAAATGGGGAAATCCACAAGGGGGTTGGGATTCTTTGAAAATACCTATCCATGGGTACTTCAGGTCTCTAAGCAGCTCACTGTTTTAAAGCAAGTGATACGAGAGGGAAGAGGGGGACCCCAGAAATCATGGGAAGGCCAAGTTCACAATTAGATATCTGATGCTACCTGCAAGACGGAGGCAAGGTTTGATATAAGTAACACTCCAACAGCAGTTCCAATGGGGCAAGCCATTTTTAAAAAATCTGACAGAGCCCCAAAAGCAGTTTGAAACACTGCAGGGTGCTTTGCTGTTTAAAGGAAGGAGAAAAGCCAAAATCCCACCAGGCACACTTAAAATACCCCTTGGGAGCCCCCCCCCCATGAAACAGGATAATTTTTAATGGTCTCTGTAATTAACTAGACTAATTCCTGTTCAGTTCCATCTCCCTTCTCCTACTTGTGTTTATGCAAAAGATGTAGAGCTTATTAACATAGATTAATTTGTGGAGTGGATGATCCATTACCCAAATGCAGACATTTTATTATTAAATGCAAAACCATGGAAATCCTAATGATACTGAGTGAATTATTATGGGAAAACGATGGACAAACTTAATAATAAGCTCATTAACAGGAGAGTTCATGGTGAATAACTCTTGCACTCAGAACACAGATGAGGAGCAAACTTAAGCCAATTCTTGTCCATTCAGGTTACCCCCATTCAAGTCATTCAAGTCAAGTCATGACAGGTAAACAAATACTAATATTTGGCCATAATAACAGATTTGATATTAACTCAGGCAAATCACTCTACAGTGTCATTTACTAAGGTAAAAGTAGAAATCCATCAACATGGTTGAAACAGTAAGTTATATCTCATTTGTATTATCGAAGGCTATATCTCAGTTATTTTCCCAGACAATTAAACTTACCAAGGCTTCATGTTATCAATACTTTGAAGTTGTGCTGGAAACTATAATGAGAAGGGTAGTTGTATAAACCATCCTTCTTCCATGCTTGTCCTCATGACTTAAGGCTGTGACTGAACCATCAAAGAAACAGCAGACAGAATGTAAACACAGTCTGTTCTACCAGAACAGATCATTCCTTTAACACAAAGAATCTTGATCTGACAGCAAGGCATGTTCCACCAGTGTGAATTCCCTATGCAAGAGGAATGCTCAGCGGCTGGTAGAATTGATTCATAGAAGCCAACCCATTACTTTTAAAAACGATTCATACATTCAGCTTCCTATTCAAGTGTTCAGTGTCAGATACGGAGAAGTTAAGTGACGGCCATACATGTATGACTTCAAAAACAATCTGAACACACACACACGGGAAAGTGAGTTTCTCTAACCCAGGATAAATGTCTGAATTGAAGCTAGCCTTTTAGTGTAAAGCAAGTTTCACAGCTCATCTATAGATCTCTTCTAGAGTATCTTGTTTTTTATTCTAGTGAGGGCATAACTGAGGGGGGGGGGATAAATTCAAGCTACCTTTAATTGCATAGAAGAAAGCTCATGATGAATTAGAATTGTCTTAAAAGCACCCACACAGGCTATGAAAAGGCTGCCTTTATGACGTGATTTCATGTCTACTACCAAATATAAATATCCCCCAAATTATTATAAAATCTTCATTTCCCTTCCTCCAGGCTCAGGGAAATAATTCCAGAGAGCCTGTTTTATATGGCGCTTCGTCATAAGTATGTGTGTGTCTGTGTGTCATGCTTTCGTTTACCGGCTGTTCAGTTTTCAGCTTTTTTGTTTGTTTCTGTTGTGTGTGAATGGTGGATCAGTTTTAGGCTCCCATTGGTCCCTAATGGTTTACACAGTTACTGCTCACAAAGCCCACCAGCAAATCGTACCTTGCCTACCTGTCTGCCCTTTTGATTGGTTAGCTGCTTTCCTGCATAAGACTGGTTGTTTTGATTGGCTTTGCTACCCTTATTGCCTATTTGAATTGCAGACAGTAGCCAAAGAATTGAGCATAGCTACAATAGCCAATTGCAGGGGTAAGCGAATATTGCTTTGGAAAGTTATTGTTGAGGTTCTTCAAAGCACCCTTACATTAGTCCTATTCTATTCATCAGTCAATAATTTTGCTGCATTTATTCTCCATTAATTATTATTATGTACTGTTTTTGCTCACAGAAAGTATGTGTGTTGCAGAGAACATGCTACAGACATTTCGTTTAGGCAGCAGAGATTGGGGCTGCACTCTCAGCTCACCCTGTGTTTGTTGGGCTGCCAGCTCCCTCGCCCCATTCTCAATTCACCTGCGCACAAGGGGCATATTGGGCTGCCTGTTCCCTTTGTGCTGAATTGCCTTACCTGCCTGCATTGAACACTGAATTTGAAAATGGCATCCAGGTGTAGTGCCCTCCAAAAAATGTTCCTTGAGGCAGAAAGACAATGATTGGCTGCTTGTTTCAGGCCTTCCGGTCAAAATGGTTCAGTCAGCTCATATATGATCTACAGCAGAGGGTTGCTGTAACACTAGAAAAGTTTTTTTTAAGGAATCACTTCCCAGCCTGCCCCAAAACAAAATGGTGAAGGGGGCACTGCAAAAATACATAGGCATTTCAGAGTGGCCAAAACAGAAAATACAAAATCAAGCCATTTCTGAAAAAAATGTTAGGGGAAAAAATGGGGAAGGAGTAGAAAAATCAAGACAACAAAGGGATTACTAATAAAGAGGAGAAACCAACAGTACCCAAGAGAAATGACACTGGAACACTAACAGCACAATCCTATGGAGGGGGGTCGAGTTGTGGAGCCAGTGTAGGGCTGTGCTGACATGCTGACACCCCTCCCCCCCAACACACACACACACATCGGTGGAGGAGGCAAAGGAATTGATGGCTGGCTGCCCCTGAGCTCCAAGAGGTGAAACCCAAAAGTTAGGGCCACCATGGAGGGCCAGCGTTTGATTGGACACCAGCGCAGGTGGGGGAGCTGGCCAGAGCGTTCCAGAGATAGAGCTGACATGAGTCAGCTTCCACCCAGTCTTTGCAGCCAAGCATGCCACAGCCCAAAACAGTATGTAAGTCCATTCATCCCCATGGCGGGCTTTCAGCTGGCTGGGGAGGTTTGTTGTTTTTTCTCCTTCCCCGTGCCACCCAAAAGCCCTCTGGAGGCAGTAGGACAGTGCCGTAGCAACACCTTGTCATGCATCTCGAGTTGTGGATTGGGCTGCCCATCTTTTTAGAAACATCTACCAATTCTTTTTAGAAACATCTACCAATAAGTCATGAGAAGGTCCTTTGTGTCAGTCTTTAAGAATTCATGAATGGCACTGGCAACAAACATTGCACTGAAGGCATAAACCAAAAAGGATTTTAAAGTAAAGTTTTAATTCACAAAGGAATGCCAATTCTTTGGAAGCTTCGGTTAAAACTCTCCCTAATGCATTTTTCTGTTCTTTCTCCTGCCAACATTTCTAGAAGCCATTACTTTCTCCATTCACCTGCATGTTCTTAGATCTTGACCTAATTTTTTTTTAAAAATGATGGTATCAGGTTTAGCAATTATTACAAAAGTATTAATTATCTCCTGCCAAATGATGCTGCAGAAACAATGTAGAATTTTCTTCCAAATAATGAAAAGGCAAAGTGATGGTAATATCACTGAAAGAAAGTAAAGTTCCTGATACATTTCTAAGTGCATTAGGTAAGCATTCAGTGCTTTCATTTATCATTCAGTGCAACAAAATCAGTGCAACACCCCCTTTCTGTATTTATTGTAATGTTGCCAACCTCCCAGTAGAACCTGGAGAATTGCAAATGAGGGGAGGTTGAAGGATACTAAAAGAATCAAGAGGAGTAACACTCAGGTAGGTTAATTCCAAGTCTTTTTTCAATGAAAACAGAAGTCGTTTACTACAGAAGGCCAAAAGGTGAGAGAGAGCATAATATCCAAAGCAGTCTTAAGCCTCTCACTACAGAAAGATAAGGTCTTCATGAGGATTCCAATAAACATTATGCACATGAGGACAGTGCTTTCCCTCATAACATCAAAACCACACACATTTACCTTAATACAAAGCTGGAGAAGTACTTTGAAGGGAGGTCTCACGTAGGAATCTCCACTATTAGTAATTAAGGCACTGATTGCTCATTATCTCCCACACCCTCTCATTTCTAGCTTTCCCAACACAGTTTTTACTCCTAGCCCAGGCTAATCTTTAACAGTATCTCTTGACAGAAGAACGTAGGCATGCTAATTAAATTAACATGAGACTTGTATAGTGATAGCATCAAATTAACTTTCCCTGGATAATTGATGGATAGAAGATTCTGCTAAGCTTCAAGACTTGCCTGCTTGTGGCAACTGTTGCACATATAAATTAGAGATGGTTGGCAATAATTGGCAATAGAAGTTCAGCTACACCTTACATTTAACACACAGTTAATTTCCATGTAGAAAGGAAGGTGGCACAGTATAGTCTGATCTTATCAGATCTCCAAAACTAAACAGAGTCGGTACTTGGATGGGAGACCCCAAGGAAGGCTCTGCAGAGGAAGGTAATGGCAAACCACCTCACTTGCCTTGAAAGCTGCTTGCTGGGGTCACCATAAATTGGTTCCAACGACAGCATGTATGTGCATAATTTTCATAGTATTTCTTTTGGTCTGGTAAGTAGCCCATCTCTTCAAAGTCACATGATTATGACTATATCAACCATTGTCAGATACCTAGTTCTACTAGTAATATATTTATTTATTTTTATTCTTCGATTTATATCCCGCCCTCCCTTGAAGGGCTCAGGGCGGCGAACAACAACAATCATAAACAACAAAACATCAATAACGATATCACAATAATAACAATAATCATAACATCACGGAAAATGCTTGGCATGGATGAGCCATCAGTAATAACAGCTTTTCAGCTCGTAATGGCATATGTATTTAGCCGAAGGCTTTCCCGCATCCAGGAATCATTGGGGTGCTGTGTGGTTTCCAGGCTGTATGGCCATGTTCTAGCAGCATTCTCTCCTGATGTTTCGCCTGCATCCGTGGCTGGCAAATTCGAAGAATGGAGTAGAGCAGGAAATGAGTAGAATTATATATATCTGTTGGAGTGTCCAGGGTGGGGGAAAGAACCATTGTCTGTTAACAAGTAAAGGGTGCAATTAGCAAGCTAGATTTACATGTGTTGAGTGGGATCCACCCATTAACCTGTGAGTAATAATGAAGATAGTAAGGTCAATAGGTGAGAGCATCTGAATAGAAGTAGCCTGGCCTATGTTCCCTTTGATTGTTTACCGTCAATAGTCATCCTGTGTTTGTGTGGAGCTGATCAGTCACTGTCTAGTCTAGTGTTTTTCAACACTGGAAGCCAAGTTTTGTTCATTTTCATGGTTTCTTGCAGTCTGACGTAGTGGTTGTCAGAATGGTCCAGAATTTCTGTGTTTTCAAATAATATTCTGTGTCCAGGTTGGTTTATTATGTGTTCTGCTATTGCTGATTTTTTCTAGCTGGGAAATAGTCTGCCAGTGCCAGTATTAGCTTTGGTTGATGTCCTGAGCGTTGAGTTCAAAATTGGTTCCTATGTAGAAGTTGTCCACAGCTGCACATAATTATGCTTTGGTAGACTCACTCACAGTAGCTAGAAGGATCCCTCTTATCCTTTGCTGAGCGTAGCATTTGTTAAGATTTTCATGAGTAGGTCTGGCGGTTGTGTTTTGAGATTATGCATTCTTCATCAGTTTTCCTATGCTATCAGTGGTTCCCTTGATGTATGGTAAGAACACTTTCCCTCTGGATGACTCTTTATCTTTGTTCATGTGGCTTGTTCTTGGTCTTTCAGCTCTTCTGATGTCTGTAGTAGAGTAACCATTAGCCTGTAGAGCCCAGTTTAGGTGGTTCAATTCATCTTGAAGGAGGTGATGTTCACAGATTCTGTTTGTGCAATCTAACAAAGTTTTAATGGTGCTCCTTTTTTTGATAGATGGGGATAGGAATCTAGATGACATAAATAAACTCTCAACTTTGCACCTTGCTCTCTTTTGTCTTTTCCTGCCCACTGGTGCAGCCTGTTTTTCTCCTTTTCATACATAAAAATGAATGGTGATCAGATAAATGATGAACTGTAAACAAATTATACCTTCTGGGAAATATTTGTTTATCCCTGGGAAAAGCAAGTTACTTTGGGTAGAGGGAATACCATCAGAACCAGCATGACAGCTGAACCCTCTCTGTCACATTTGAAAATATTCATCATTTATATAATTAATTTGCACTTCTACATGATCTCCCCCACAGGCTCTGGGGAATCTTACATAAAGGTGTGTGTTGGTGCCAGTCTGTCTGGTGATTATTGCAGTACATTTCTCCATCGAATATCATTTCTCCATGGAAAAGCCCTTTTGAGCCTCACCCATCACTAAAATCCGTGATGCAGCGCTTCAGTTTACCACCTTTGAGCACGGTCATATGTGTTTTGCTCTCGAGTGAAATAAGCTAGCTGATTCCAGTTGACAAGGGCAGGAGTCCACATGCTTATCATGTTGGAAGGGCCATGCAAAGTAGATATTCCCCTCCAAGACTGACTCCTAACCAGACATCTAGCTAGTTCTACAGAGGCAGAATTAGCAAAAAAATAATTATGGGCTCCATTCTTGTTCAGACTTCAACAACATGCCTCCCCTCTCTGTACTTCTAAATTTGACTTGAAAGCATGTAGAAAATTAATAATGAGCTCATTTACATTTCAATAAGTTCATTATCACATTGGCTGCTCTTACCTTGTAAAGCGCAGCTAACAAGGCCCTGGTAGAAACACTGTCCTCTTCCTGTCTGTGCAGCTACAACAATATATTTTCATTATTTATTCTCTTATGCTAACGTTGCATTCAAAATAGCCCACTGCCTTTCTGACCTTTAGCGGCAAAATATTTCCTAATTTATTGACTTTTAGGTTAGTTGTGTATCATTCAGTTTGAAGCCGAAAATGCTGGTATCCAGTGGCTATGCACATGTTGTACTTGTCATGCCCCCACAGAGCCTTTGTTAATTTCCCCTTTAGTTTCCCCACAGTTAGTATGGGTTTAGCTATGTTTTGTACAGTATTCAGTGGGAGGGAACCGAATTTAGTTCTGTCCCTTTAAGAAGCCCTAGGGCTGGTGTTCTACGGCAGTTATTACCCAGCAACCTGTCTGATTTGGCAGTTAGGGGCCAACGGAAGCTGGGTGACAGCAGCAGTCCGGTACCATAGGAAGCTAAGGTGGCAGCAACAAAGTTAGGCAGTCAAAGATATTTTATAGATTCACAGTAACAAAGTTAAACAGGTGCAGATGTTATAGTCACAAATGATATTTGTAAATTCCAGACTCCAGAAGGTTTCTGCAGCAAAGTAACCTTTATTTAGTTAGACTGAGGAGTCAGGGTCTATTAACATTATTTACAATTAAAACTTTTAGTATTGAAGCGGGCATTAACTGAGTCAGTGAGTCTTACGATTCTGCTTTGGCCGGGTACAGGCGCTAAATAACCACCTGGGGAACCAGAACAGTCTGGCTTGAGACCATGTTCCCAGTTTCCGGAATGAATTGAAAGTTTCGATCGGTGAGAAGCAAGGCGAGGAGCCTTTGCGGTAAAGGGAACAAAAGAAAGTCTGCCTCACGCCGTAAGAGATTGGTTCCTATAAGCCCTAAAGAAGCTGGGCATAGGAAAGCTGAAGTCTTCTTTGCCTGGAGCACTGGAAGAAGAGAGAGATTGGTTCCTATAAGCCCTAAAGAGAGGCTGGGGCATAGGAAAGCTAAGTCTTCTAACTGCTACAGGAACACTGGCAGAAAGAGAGATTGATTAGTTCCTATAAGCTGAAGCTGGGCATAGGAAAGCTGGGAGTCTCTTCTTTGCTAGGAGCACCCGGCAATGCAAGAAAGAGAAGAAACTCACTCAGAGCCAACAAGCTCTGTTTCTAAAAGCAATGCTAGGAAGCCAAAGCCCACTACCAGTATTGCTTAGCATCTTTGCAAGATCAGATGAATGTGTGCAGCACCGTGCTCCTAAGGCATGGCAAGACCTCCTAGCAAGGTGCTCAATCTAGGAAAAGTCACCTTGTACAAGAAGAAGAAATATTAAGTTGTAAGGAGACCTTACAACAAAAACGGTACCTGCTATGGAAAGGACAAAGCTAAGAGAATCGATTTCCCTCCCCTAGGGCGTATGGTACATCAGAAGCCTTGAATATCAGGAACAAAGATGGAGAAGGATCAAGAGAGAGAATGCAAACTTCTTTAACAACATTATGTGTGAGTTTTATCAAACTGAGACTGGGGATTGCAAGCAAGTCAACAATCAGAGAGATCCAGCACGCTTAGGAAAGAGACAATCCACCAAACCAACTGTAGACACTGCACCATCCCCACGCCCAGAGGAATAGGAAGAGGAATGTCACCTCACGACTTCCAAGAAAGGTTACCACAGGTAGTGCCAAGCAAGTGTGGCAGTAAAATCTTCAACTAAAACCTCGTCTGCCCACACATCCCCACAGAACAAGAAGCACTACAGTCAGGCTCAAATTATAGCAGTGCCTCTTATGCGTTCCCAAAGATTGGCTATGGAAGTGAAGATCCTGGAAGCCAAAGCTGATGCAGTGCAGCTGCAAAACAAAATGAATTTCTTAAAACGAAAAGAAGAAATCATTGAAGAACAAGCTCGCTTGAGAGCCCAGGAAGGCTCGTCAGGGCACAGTTGAAGCCCGTGGGGTACAGTTAAAAGCCAGAGGCGGCCCGTCAGGCACAGTTAAAAGCCCAGGAAGGCGGCCCGTCCAGGCACAGTTAAAAGCCCAGGAAGCAGCCCATCAGGCACATCAAGCCCAGTTAAGAGAAGCTCAGGAAGGAGGCTCGGCCGGCAAGAAGTGAAGCGACATGACTGAGAACTGAAAGAGCAAAGGGCGAAGCTGATAACGGGAAGCCAGGTGGGCAAGGGCCCAAAGAGAGTTGTACTTCGCTCACGAGGAAATAGAGGAAGAAGACCCTATGATGAGAGAATTATCTTCCCTATTTAATCAACAGTCATCCAACTTTGGAGAAGTGACTGCTACGTTGCAAGGAATTTCAAGCGTATTAGAACAGCTAGCCATGAAGTCAACAGAACTAGTGTTCAGATGTCAAAAGTGCAACCAGATACATCGACATTACCTGAAGTGCAGCTTAACCCGTGTTGGTGATCCCAGCAGATGCCCAGGCAACCTGTGCAGAATGTTCCAGGGCAGAAGTGCAACACCGGCGACGCCAGGCAATAGTGTGGGCACCAGAGGTGGTGACCAGCCGACAGGCAGATCTAATGGAGACAGTCTGCCTCCAGAGCCAAAGAAGCAAGATTGGCCAACAAGAAGCTCACACAAGCGTGACAAGGTCAACATACCCTCCAGTTGCAGCGCATGCACTTTAAAATCCGCACGGTTCACCGACGGGGACCAGAATTGCCTAAGATGACAAAACTCGGCTGCAGTATCATCCTCCACGAAAGCAGGCTTTTACCCAGCCAAGAAGCAAGTTGCCAAACAGCCACGTTGTGGCATTACACTTTCAGTTCCGGAGAGTGAACTAGGAAAGGTGTGATGAGAGGTTTGATGTACCCTTGCATGAGTACTGCTATTCGGTGTATGAAGATGAAAAAAACCCAGTATTTAGAGCATGATAGATCAAATGGTAATTCTATTGAATAACGGAGTGGACCTGATGCTCCTGTGACATCAGCGGGGCAGAGAAAACAAAGTCATGGCACAGAAAAGCAAGAAATCAATGGTTGTAAATGAGGCAAGTGAGAAAGAGATGGTACTGGATGGAACCCTGGATAGAATGAGTTTGATGCATAAGTTGATTATTTACATCCTCCTCTGTGCAGCAAGAGGAGATGTGCATCAGGAAAGGAGATAAATGCAGATCCAGGAGATGATCTCCGAAACCGGTTTGCTCCGGGGCGTTCAGACATATACCAGAATGGAATATTGTTCTGGACAAGTTAGAAATAACAGAGTCAACACAAACGGAGTAAAATAGAAAATATCCTCTCTAAGAAGCCACAAAAAGAATTTCCTAAAAGCAGGGGAGTCTGCAAATGGCTTTCAATGCCGCATCCCATATAGGAGGAACTGTGGAGAAGAATGAGGATAATAAAGACTCTTGGATGCTGCGCCTGCTTTTGAATGTTAGCAATCACTCACGCATGAAGTCTTGAATTACATTGATGGCAGGAAATGATCTCCATAATAGTCCAATATGAGTAGGCCTTTGCTCCAATTTACATCCGGACCCCAGAAAATCCAAAAACTTGTTTTAACACCAGCAACGTTTAACTTTCAAAACTCAAGAGTGGACCGATATAACTATAGCCTCAGATTTAAAGTACACTACAAAACAATGGCAACAGGTGCAGTCTTTGGCCTAATGTCACGGTGGAAGAGGATGGAAGAGAGTATTGCCATTGTTACAAAAAAAGAAGCAAGTGGGAGGAACCCCAACCAGATCTTCAAGTAGGAGACATGGTCTTGATGAGAAAAAAAAGAATCTCCACGGAAGTTCTGGCGTGGCCCGTGTGGTAAGTTCCAGGAGAGGACCACAGAGTGCTTAAGAGTTTAAAATAATAAAGACAACTAAAGCAACAGGTGAAGAAGAGACTTTTTTTGCTGGGAATTGATAAAATACGAAGTTCAGCTTTCCGGGAGCAAGACAGAGATGGCTGCCTTCTACTTTTGCGATGCAGCGAAAGCTCAGCTCAACAAACGCTCTAGAAGTAACCATAGGCTTTAGACCCCACTGAGTATTTTACAGCAGACAAACATGAAAGAAGAGGTTCACTCTTTGTAAGCGTTGGATAAAATGTCGCGTGGGCATTCATTTCTATGCCTACTTAATGACTTTAGCCACAGTTGCAGAATGAGATGGAATTCTTCGCTATTCGAGTTTACCTGAACGATTTTAGACCACCAACGTGAACCACAACGGTTTTAGATTCTGCAGTAAAGATTGTTAGAAGTTTATAGTTATAGTAGTTAATGCAGTGTATGAATTTAAGTATAGTTAATGGAGTTGATAAAATTAAAACTTTGAAGGAAGTTTTAAGCCCGAGAATTATCATACCCCCCACAAGGGCGTTTGTTGTTTTACCTTTAGTTTCCCACACAGTTAGTATAGGTTTAACATATTTTGTAGTATTCAGTGGGAGAGGAACCAGGTACAGTTCTATACTTGCAAGAAGCCCTAGGGCTGGTGTTCTACGCTTAGTTAATACCCAGCAACCTGTCTGATTTACAGCAGTTAGAGGCCGGGAGGCTGAGTGACGGCAGCAGCAGATTAGGTTGCCAAGGCTGGGTGAGCCAGCAACAAGTTAGGGCATTCAAAGATGTTATAGATTCGCAGTATTTAAGTTAAACAGTTATGAATGTTATAGTCTGCGGTATTTACGGCAAATTTGGGCGCAAGAGGTTTTGCTGCAACAAAGTAACCTTTATTTAAGTTCAGACCGGGAAGTCGAGTTGTCGCATTATTTACAATTTGGCGCAGTATTGAACTGTTGGCTGGGTCAAAATTAGAGTCCCGATTCTGCTTTGGCCGGGTGCAGGCACCTAAATAACCACCTGGGGAGCAGAACAGTACTATAGGGGAATGCTGTGTGTGTTAAGTGCCGTCAAATGGCTTCTGACTTATGATGACCACATACATCTTAGACCTCAAAATGTTCTGTGGTCAACAGCCTTGCGCAGGTATATGGCTGAGACCCGAGGCACCCTTTATTAGAGTCCATTTAAAATACATTACGTCTTATTCTCTTAGCACCTTCAACTTTTCTACATCGGTGCGCTGCCTCCTCATCTGCCTTTAGCAATTTTAAGAGTTTTATCAGTCATAAATCAAGGAATAGCATTTGCACGTTCTTCATTGATAATACATCTGGTTTCAACCTCTAGTTCTTCTGGTTCACACTCACTAGAATTTAGCAATGCAATGCAAATATGTTTTTTACAGGGCCTTTGCACTCTTCAGGAATATTGTTCGGTTTGTATTTTGGCACTGTGAATATTTTTAGGGTTTCTCTTCAGCTTTATTCTAATTTCTGATATTAATAGTCAGTTCAAAATTACTTTACACATGTGAGGAATTAATGCAATGGTCCATCAGTTACTGCGGTTTTTGACATCTTTGCAGCACTCGCTGTCAGAAAAGAAAACATTGGCGCACACACTACAAAGCAGAAATATCCAAAGTTGAGTCTTGGAAAATGGATGCTTTTAAAGAAGGGGGAATACTGGGTGTTATCCTTTTCAACCAAACTAGAAATGGGCTTTGATACTGAAAATTTCAAAAAAAAAAGGGCACTCCTTAGAAATGCACGATTATTACCCAAACAACAGTTTGCAATTTTTTCCTCAATCCAGAAGATTGCTGCCATTTCCTGTCAAACTAAAGGAAGACAATAAACACTGAGAACTGTAAGGCAACACTTTCAGATGAAGAAAACAAGCTGCTATTAGGTAACACTCTGAAGTATCCTTTTAGGTTTTTGCCTTCTAGAGTTCTAGTGACACAAGAAAACCGCAAGAAAAATATTCAACTTCAACTGAACTTTTTTAGCCATATCAATAAAAATAAAACAACATACAGGACAGAGCAGGTGTTTAAAACAGGACATAAAACTGGACAAAGCACATAAGGTTGGTACAGAAGAGGTGATCAGGCTTCCATTATGTCTTTGACTTGAGCACTTCTAATAAAAATTCAGCGGTCAAGAAAAATATTGTAATAAATTGGGTGGAACAGAAAGTCATTCCACAAGCAGCAACTCAGATTCCAGGCAAAGTTGTGGTACCAGTCCAAGGACCTTCTTATGAGCCTATACACTGTTGGGTTGGGCTGCTTTCACAACAAGGATTTCAGCCTTTGGCAAGTTTTTTTCATGCTCCTATATGACACCTATTCTTGCAACTTCTATTATCCTTTTACCAAAAAAAACCCCCAGCTTTATTTTAAGCCAGGTTTAAATTGTTGATGACCCCAAGGACAACCACAGGAATGATAGAATTATAGCAGTCATAGGAATTATAGAAAAGAATCACCCATATCTCAGACTGCCTTTTAGACAGGGAGAGGGAACTATCCTGACTTGCTTCGGCAAACACAGGGAGGGGTGTTTCTTTTTAAGTTACGAGGTATTACATTATCCCTATACAGCATTACACATGCTTCTAAAAAAATAGAACAAGATAGGTGATGAATCTTGAGGTCATGTGAGAACACAGCAAGGGGAGAGGCTTCAATGCATATCAGGTGTGAAAAGGAAATCCCAACTAACAGTGGAGAGAACATCAGTTCCTCTCTGCTGTCTATACTCTCCACTGCAAGGGTTGAGCCTCTGAGTGTTCCCAGACTACATATTGGTGATAGGGGCTATTTTTGCGGGCTGTAGATCAAGTGTTTCTTAACTCTCACCTCCCCAGATATTGGGAACTTAAAATTTGACAGGTGGACTGGAGGGGTCTGGAATTTGGACCCACTAGTTCGGGGGGGGGGGGGGATCCAAAATCAGCAATGTGAGTGAGCTGTTGAGCTCTTGGAAATACCCTAACCCTAACCCTTATCTTTGTTTTTCTTCTTGTTAATCTTTTGGGTTTTTTAATTTTTTTCCTTTTTAACCTCTTTTATATTTTAATAACTATCTCAGAAAATCACACTGGTATGGAAGAAGCCTGGGTCTACCAACAGAAGGTCAGGTATGCAACCAAATAGTCCTTCATCCCTACAGAACATGATTATTTTGAAAATAAGGGAAACAAAACAAACAGGGCACAATTATGTTTCTTTGCCAGAAATAGCAGGACAAAAGGCTTTCCTTACAGTCATTTAAACAAATCTATAATTCAGCAACAATTCTTTAATTCTCAGAAGTTGTTCTTTGAAAGGAATAGATTTCTTATAATTCATTTTAACATAAAATTAAAAAGCTAACACTAAAACAATGGGGAAAGGACCAGATATATATAGTTTTAAGGCATTTGAGACAAGAGATTGCTTTCTTATTAGAACCTGTTTCCGCACGGGCGGAATACAGCGACCCAGGGACACTAAAACAGCATCCCTGGGAAGGGATGTTTCCAAACCTCGCTCCCTGGTGAGATATTTTGGAAACAGCGGCTTCCAACTTCTGCCGTGCGAACGGCAGCAGCTGGAAGGCACCATTCCCACCCCCCTTTGAACGCCTACCTTGTCTCCTGGCTTCCGGCTTGTCGCAGAGGCCAGGGAACACGCCCCCCCTGGCCTGCGACTCCAGAGCCTTCGCTCCAGGCTGTGGGGGCATGTCCCCTGGTTTCTGCGACGAGCTGGAAGCCAGGAGACAAGGTAGGCGTTCAGCGACGGGGCAGCCTGTGCGAAGGCTGTGCTGCCGCCTGCCACCTTCCTGGGACTGTCCATGCGAACGGTCCCAGGGGGTGCGTCGGCATTGTTTATGCCGATACCCCCCCCCCCCGCACCATTGCGGTGCAGAAAGGGCCAGAGTGTTGGAGATCTGTGTAACTGGGATACATTTCAGATTCATGGATGCATTTGGTGATCTTCCAATGATAGATGTAAGAGATGTCCTGCTGGATCAGACCAGTGATCCATCTAGTGCAGTGATGGCAAACCTTTTTGAGACCGAGTGCCCAAACTGCAACCCAAAACCCACTTATTTATAAAAGGTACAACCTGGCAATTTAACCCACCAGTCACTGAGTTTTGAGTATAGAAAAAACTGTTGGCTCCAAAGGCGCGCATTACGGGGAGTAAGCTTGAGTGGTAGTCAGTGATTAGCTTTGCTTTGAAGCAACCAAAGCTTACTCCCAGGTAAAGGACCACGCTTTAGTTGTTCCCATGAAAGTCGGTGGGGTTTAACAAGAGACTTTGGCAGGGTTTACCTACACTGCTTCCCCAAAACTAGGTCTTAGGTTTGATGCTAATATTCTCCCTGAAATAATTATACTATTATCACATGATGAACTCTGTGCATGCGTGTCCACAGAGAGGGCTCTGAGTGCCACCTCTGGCACTCGTGCCATAGGTTCGCCACCACTGATCTAGTGCAACATCCTTTTTCACACAGAGGCCCACTCATTTTCCTAGAGGGCTAATGAACAGGGCCAGAGGACAAGGCCTTCCCTGATGTTGCTTTCTAGCACTGCTAGTCACAGATTTCTAGCACTGCTAGTCACAGATTTACTATGCTGTTCCTTTCTTCCTACAGCCTTTGCACAAACATAGCATTCTTGTGGTTTGTGTTCTAGTCTGGTGTCACCTCAAATATGAATACTCTTATTGTGGCATTAGGTCTTTGACTAACTCACTGAAGAAGCTATCCTCTATCTTGATCCAGGTATCTGCTAATCCCTTATCTCACAGCAATTGTGGAGCAAAGAGAAGCCAATTCCAGCTACAAGCTCAGAATCAGCAACCATATTCAGTCAGAAGCTGAAGGGAGTGAAAGGGAACTTTAACCAGAGAGAACACTATCCTGGGAGAAGCCCCAGTGAATAGACCTCTTAGGATTGCACGTTTCATGTAGTTCTTTTCTGTCTTCTGTTGGTCCATGCCAAGTTTTTTTTAATTAGATTTTTCTTTTAGGGATCTGTCCCCCCTGCCCTTGGAGTTGTTTGTGTATCTTGAAACTTGTGGAAAATACTTTTTATGGGATGGACAAGTTTGCTGTCCCTTTCTTACTGGTTGGCTGAAGAATTAAAGTTTGATCACTGCTGTCCCATGTGGCCAAAAAAAAAAAAAATATCACAGGATGTCCAGTTTGCCATTTTATTTATTTATTTATTTATTTATTTATTTATTTATTTATTACACTTTTATACCGCCCCATCCTCTAGGGGCTCTGGCAGTCCCCCAGGCAGCTAAACATTTTAGAAGTCACATATTTTCTAGTTCCATCATGGAATGGTTTTGTTTATTTAGTACAGAAAGTTCACACACACAAAAACCTCCGTTTACTTATCTGTGCCCCATATTTTAGTATTTCCTGCTGGATTCAGCAAACCCTGGAAACATCTGGATGATGCAACAGCTTCTTTGTCCAAAGTATTAGAATTAGTGTTCCAATCAGTGGATCAGCTAACATAATAATAAAAATATTTAATGACATAAGAAAAATAAATTATAAGCAGTAAAATCAGTTGTAACTGCAAAAAAATATATAGCTAAATTAACAGTTCAGTTTGATTCATTTTTAAGAATTTCAGTTAGGTTAAGTGCAACTGTAGATGTAATTTTAGGGTTACCATATTCCACAAGATGGAAAGTGAGACATCACTTAATTCTGGCAGAGATTTTGAGGGATGACTGACTGAAGAATCTGAGTGCAGTGAGTTATGCAGCGGACAGTCTAAAGGAATATGAGGTAATGTTTCTGGGGAGTTAGCCTCACAGTTGCACAATCTTTTGTGAAAGGGAACATGGGGATATCTCCCCTCAATGTCTGCAGAGGGGAAGATGTTAAAGCATGTCAACACAAATGCTCTCCAATTTTAAATTTCAGTTAGATTACGTTAGATTACGTTTGCTCCATATCTATATGTTGGTTGAAAACCAAAAATTTGGGGCAAGCAAATATTCAGGTCTGTGGATAATACAATACTCGTGATCTTCAAGGCATTGTTTGATCTGTTCTAAGATAAATGACTCATTTTCCATGGCCAAAGAGCCCAGATCAATGCAAATGCACTTAATTTTTTGAAGTATCATTTCAGACCAGCGAGAAAGATAGGTATCTTCCAGCTTGTGAATTAGGAGATTTCCTGAATCTTTCTTGAAGGATATTCTTAGCCAGTATCTGATTGTATCCAACATCATATCCTTCAATAAAGTACTAGAAATTGTCTTTAATTCACAATTATTTTGTTCATTGTCTGTTAGCAGGATGTGTCATTTTGTGGTATTTTACTCTAAAAGGTATTTGTTCAGCATGGTTGTCTACTCCCATCTAGTGCCAGAAAAAATATACACACACCAAGTGTTAAGAATTGATGACTGTATCACCCCTTAAAATTTGAACACTGCTACGTTCTTTGCTTAGAAGACAGTTTGTTGGCTCATGACATGACATTAGTGTTTCTAGGGACCCTGGAACTTCTAAGAGGTTTCTCAATGACAAGACCAGCAATTAATGGCAAATAACCCTTCTTGAAATATCATCAGTACAGAGACAAGCCCTAGACGAGTCCCAAAATGTGCTATCAGATCATGCAAGGAGAATGATAAAATCAGGTATGCCCAGTTAGCACAAGAACTGACTGTGCACATCAAAGGAAGCCCCAGGATGGTCTGTGAGGCACCGAGGTACATCTGCAGATTCCTGGAGATTCCACAGTGTGTGTCAGTGTGTCTGAAGGTTCAACACTTGAAACGTTAGCACTGCACAGTACAAAAGATTTCAGCCCAATACAGAATTCCCATACCAACTAGAGTCTAATGCTAGTCCATACTTTTTCAGATCTTTTTAAAATTTAGACAGCTTACATAATTATACCTAGACTTTATAAAAATGTTGGATGGCACATTAGCAGTCAGAGTAAAGTCTGGCACCTATCAATGTTGTATCAGAGAATGTTCTCACCATAGTACACAAATCCACATAAAGTGTTGGTGGACTGTGTATTTGCAAGATGCAAATTCCGAGGAAAAACTGCATAGTATGAGGGAACCATCACATTCTCGACCTTGTATTTCCATCATGGCGCAAAATGAGAAACTGGAGAATCAGAAAACATGCCCAGCAGTTTTACCCAGGAAATCCCCACTACCATAATTTTTTTAAAAGCCCTTCCATTTCAGCCCCCAAATTAAAAGTGTTAGCTAGTGACCAGTGTTGGCGTCAGAGGATAAGAGAGAACCAACACCCAAAATTGACACCATTGACACAGGCCCCTTCTGCACACACAAAATAATGCGTATTCAAACTGTTTGCAAGTGGATTTTGCTATTCCGCACAGCTTCAAAGAGCACTGAAAGCAGTTTGAAAGTGCATTATTCTGCATGTGCAGAATGAGCCCAAGTTTGAGTTGAATGGCCCCTGCAATGCTGGCAGAGCAACTAGGCTGTGGCATTGCCTGCTGTGGCTGTCCAGTTCAGGGACTTGCCCTGCAAGTTAAATAGCCAGAATGCCCCTCAGATGCAAGTTTAGGAATACATTTCTTAGCTGCTTAGAGGTCTGGCCTGCCGCCCATTGAGAAGCATTGGGTAGACCTGTCCTCCATGATCCCAGTGCTTTTCAATGGGTGGCAGACCTGTCTTCTGAGCAGCTAAGATTCTCATAGCATGTCTGCTTTGCTTCATAGAGACCTCATTAAAAAATTAAAGGAAAACTGTACACTGCCTGAATCAACAGGACGAGTACAGCTACATACTTTTGGGGCTAAAAAGGAGTCCAGGGTCAGAGTCTGCAGAGCAAATGTCCTGGGGCAACTTTCAGCGAATGGAAGCAGCACACAAAATGTTGGGCACGAGCTGAGGAGATAACTGACCAGGCAGCTAAACAGTCGGGTGGGGAAAAGCCCCTTTTCTCATCTGATGCCTATGCTATCCATACAAAAAATGAGGGGCAGCTTTTTTTAAAAGACATCCCCAGGACATCTTATTTGTGCTGTCCAGACCAAAAAAAAAGGTCACCTCTTTTTAAATGTCCCCCAGATATCTTATTTTTGCTGTGCAGAATAGAGCTGTGTTACACCTGTAAATAGTTCTTATTCTCTTTTCCCTGCTCTACCACTTGAGCTGTGGAGCCAGATTAGCTTGTGCACTCCAGCACATGCCAGCTGGGTGACCCTGGGCTAGTCATAGTTCTTTGGAGCTCTCTCAGCCCCACCTACCTCACAGGGTGTTTGTTATGGGAGGGGGGAAGGAAAGGATATTGTAAGCCCCTTTGAGTCTCCTTACAGGAGAGAAAGGGGGGATATAAATCCAAACTCTTCTTCTTCTTCTTAAGGAGGTAAGCCAATAAAAACCAGAATGGCTGTAACACCTCCTGCAAAGAAGTGCACAAGACATTCATAAATGAGACATGCCTGTGGAAAACATCAAATGAAAATATAGTTATTGATAAATGTACGCATACTATTTTGATTTCTAATGCAATCAGTTCTTTATTCCAAAGTGTAACACTTTTCCTGTCTTCATTTTAGACTTACAATCTCCTGTGCAGTTAAATCCACCTTTGATTTTATTGAGTTTAGGTGAACCTAATTCTGCAAAGAATTAGGCAGTTATTTGGAAATAAGCCCCTCTGAAGAATGTGTGACTGGAAACTGTGTGACAGATTGCCAAATCGACTTCCTTTTTCAGCTAAACTGTCAAGAGGGAACAGACTTACAAACCTTCTAACATCTTTCTCACAGAATTTCAGGATCAGATTTGTATGTTTGTCACAATACTGCTACATCCCTGAATGTGCCTTCTATGAAATTTTTTCTAGAATCCACTCTACAAATTCAGCAACATTGGTGTAAACTCCAGGGTGCTCTGGACGGGCACATCCCTCACCCCAGCTGGTGATACCAACTAGATACCAGGTTTCCTTGTGTTTACATGACAGAGGTCCACCTGAATCTCCCTGTAGCAGAGAAAGAAAACACACATGTAGCATCAGCATGCTTAAGTGAGGCTGTAGATCTAGATTGCAGTATTCGGTGTAACAGTGGCAAAAGCAACCCCATTGCTACCCAGACTTGGATCACATGCAACACTCAAGAGTTCCTGTTTTGTGACACACTGTTCTTATGACTTGTGCTTGTCTTCCAATATCAGAATTAGAACGTGTACTCCAATTTCGGTTTTGAAATCTGATTTGGACAGCAAGAACAAATCCAAAATGTGTCAGGACTCAGACAGCAAACTATGGCCTGCCATGGGAGTGAGGACCTTGGAGGGGAAGCAAATATGGAGAGGAGGCAGAATGTTAGTCCAAGGCTTGCTCATATAATGCCAAATTATGGTTTAGTATTGGATATGAATGAAGCCCAAATCACAAAAAGATACAAGCCAGGTTTTTAATATGAAGTCAGAGAGATCGGGGCTTCTAACATGTCCCAGACGTCTATTCACATATTTTTTCTTCCTGACTGATTACTGAGCTGCTATAGAGAGGCATGCCTCTTGGACCACATAAGAGTACGCATGCTGAACCTGGAGATTTAAAACTTCTGGAAATTTCAAAGACATAAAAACATTTTTTTCTCTTTGAGGAGGAAAATAATTCCACTTTGAGGAGGAAAAATGGAAACTTGAGGAGAAATTTGAAATACTTATTGTTCTATAAGACCAGAATTAAAGTGATAACATAAAATGCATCATTTATGGGTTAATTAGCATATAACACTTCCATATTTGGCATATTTATGGAATTTAAATGTGATACATGGCTTCATTTTCAACAAGAAAAATTGCAAATATGCTCAATAGATAAGAGAAAAATTCAGGCCCACATATGCTATGCTGCCTTAGCACATGTACTTTAATTTATTCTATCTGAAAAGCAGAAAAGTAGGAGTTAAATGGAAAACACAAGCTTTGTGGTACATTATATATAAATATATAAATACCGGTAATATAAAATATATTGTTTAATCAGAAAAAGGTTCTCACAAAAAGCCAATAATAATATCTACACAGCCAAAGGTAGTTCTAGCTGTCTTCTCTCTGTGCCTACTGTTTAGAGAGAGCTCAATTCTCAATGAAATTTCAGAGTTTTCCTTTGAGGCATTGATGCATAGTGCCCCACCTCCTGCTTTTTTGTACCGTCCAGTAAGTAGGGAAATATGCTATTTGTTATCCAGTCTGCATGGATATGTATCTCAGAAATTTGAGGGAGAGTGAAAAAAGTCATCACCAGGGAAGAATCAGGCCAAAAGGACAACAGAAAGTACGCAACAGTTGAGTAGCAATGCAAGTCCTGTATGTTGCTCTCACAAAGAGTAGGTATTCTTCTAGGTGCAGAAATGTATATCTTGTATGTAAGAGCTATATATGTCTAAAAGCAGGCCCATCTTATCGTAAAAAGCATTTCTCTCATTCGAAAAGATAAGATATTTCATAGAAGCTTTTTTTTTCAATACATTCCCAAATTTCCAATTTTTCTGATGAAAAAAATGGGGCAGGTGAGGCTTTGGAAAAGGGAGAGACTTTCCCCCAAATTTTCCAAGGTGGACTTTTAGCCCTCCAGTAATTCATCTAGTCTAGCATCCTGCTTCACAAAGTGGCCATCAAGCTGATCTGGAGGACCAAGAAATGCACAGAAAGTAGGGAATCCCCTGATGTTGCTATTATTCAGAGGGTTTTTTTTAAAAAAAACTTGCCCACAGAAGCATGGGAACGTTGGCCCTTTCCCCACTTACCTTAAGCCCCGCGCTACTCTCCTAAAGTAGTGCGGGGTCCAGCTGCACTCCCCACTTCAGGGGCGACGAGAACGCAGCCGCCCCGACACTGCCTGTCTCGCGCCCCCTCAGTGCGCGTAATTCCTGGTGCCTTTTCAAATGATGCCTTTTGATGACTTTCGTGGGGAAGCCGGGGCACGCGCCAGGAATTGCGCATGCTGGGAATTGCGCACAGCAACCCTCCGACAAGGGTAAGTGGGGAAAGGGCCTGAAATTAGGAAGGAACTAAGGAGAGACTCTGGGTTTCTAGTACCTTTTCCAAATGGCCATCACCAGAATTCTTTTCAGTACAACTGAAATAAGCTATAGCAAGGCTATATTGTAAAAGTGATAACATAAACTGTTCTTACTTTACAAGCATCCTTTCCACCTTCCCTGTAGCCAGCACAAACCATCTTGCTGTGTATATTGAAGTCCCGGTATCGCAACTGACATTCTGCATTTGTTATTAGAGGGATATTGACCTTTTGTAGAACATCTTGTATTTCACCTTAAATGACACAAGTGAGATCACAGTGTGGAAAATATCATTAATATAGTAATTCCCAAACTACATACTGGAAGAAAGAATACTGTCTGCTTGTTTTATCCATTTCACTTCTCCCTTTAGTGAATCAAACCTGTGAGTTTTTATTTTTGTACTTTATTTTTTTTGTTCTCTCATATTAATTTTTTCCCATTAAAATGTATACATTTTCAACAGATTTTGTGCAATAATTGCATATAAATGTAAATAATGTATAAATGACATAAAAAGAAAGGAGACTCAAAGTGGCTTACAATCTTCGACCCCTCCCTCCCCCCTCACCCTATGGGGTGGGTGGGGCTGAGAGAGCTCCAAAGAATTGTGACTAGCCCAAGGTCACCCAGCTGGCATGTGTTGGAGTGCACAAGCTAATCTGGTTCACCAGATAAGCCTCCACAGCTCAAGTGGCAGAGCAGGGAATCAAACACGGTTCTCCAGATTAGAGTACACCTGCTCTTAACCACTACACCACACTGGCTCTCAAAAGGATATCACCTCATTGCCAGTACATGCCCCCCGCCCCCACCACCAAGGTCTCCCACTAGTCTCCTACTAGTTTCCACTTAACTTTTCCCAGGTTTTGTTAGCAGGTTGCAAGGGAGCATGATATACATGTTTTTCATAAGTATAACATAAGTATAACATTTAACATTGCAGCAACATTTGAAAAGAAAGATATTATGTACATCTAAGCATGGTTGTATAATACCTCTCTCTGAGGTGTAACCCCATCCAGTCACCCAACAACTGGTATATCCTGGGTTCTCATTTGTCTCTTCATTGGCTGGTAGGCAGAGAGGTTGCTGTAAATCTAAATTTCCATTTAAAAGAATTAGGTTGGTTAGAAGGGGGAAAAGTTTTCATTTTTCAAAAATGCATTGAATTCTTTCTAAAAGTCCAATTCTGCTCCTTCTTGGGTGGAATAATTACTGTCGAACACACTGATCTGGATGACCCAGGCAGGCCTGATCTCATCAGATCATAGAAGCTCAGCAAGATCAGCTCTGGTTAGTACTTGAATGGGACATCACTAAAAAGTTCAGAGCCACCACTACGCAGGGACGACAGTGTCAAATCACCTCTGAATGCCTTTTACCTCGAGAACCCCACAGATTTGCCATAAGTCAATACTTTATGTCACACAATCCTAGGAAAGTCAGTTTCATTTACAGATGGCTACACTGAATTTCTTAAGGTAAAGATGTGAAAATAAAATTTTAATAAACATACCAATGGAATTCACATGAAATAAACACATACCACTGAAATTCATTGGTCTGTCAAGTTTCATCAAAGCAATGTCATATCCTTCTTCTGAAATCTCATACTGCGGGTGAACAATAATCTCTTGCACTTTGAAGAAGGAGGTGTTTTCATTTATCTCTGACTGTTTCAGGATTCCGCTGTAGACCCGCCAAATACCAGGCATCAGAAGGCTAAGTAAAGAAACATCAAAGAAATCCCAAATCAAATACTAATATGGTATTACTTTTTTTAAAAGAAACTGAAGAGTTTCCCATGGGCCCTCATGTCTGATCAAAAGTCCAGTTTTTTTCCTTTGTCTTGAGTTTTTAATCTAACAAATTTAACCCTAACACTAACTATTTTGTTCCTGCTTGTAAATTCATGACCATAGCAAGTACAGCTTCCCCCAAATGCCTTTCTGTTCTCATTCTATACATTAAACGAAGATGGCCAAAAAGGAAAAAAAACCTGAGCCTAGGGAAAATTGGCTTATTTTACTACACCTATCTCTGGTCTTCCTATTATCTGATTTAATGCTCAGAGTGATTTAGGGTGAGGCCTGCTTATTTTTAACAATACAGTCAAATCATGTGCCCTGGATAAGCCCATCTGGCTCAGCCTACTTGAAGGAACGATGCACTGAACACTACACAACACAGCGATCCTCCCCCCCCCCCCCGAAAACCACTTCCTACACTTCAAGTCAGCCCGAAAAGATTTAATCAGCAAAGGAAATCATGTTCAGCCGTGCCCTTTGAAACCAAACTTTGTTAACATTAATAGGTTATATCCTATCAATCTGCCCAAATAGTAGTGACAAATCCCTCCAGTGTTAAAAGTCTTAGGTCAGAAGAGCCCTTCCCTCAGAAGACTTCTTGCACCAAGAATGGGCTGTCATTAGTAGAATGGAGTGGTAAGATATGACCAACTGTTTTGAAGCTTCAGGTTGTGCTTCTTAGAAGATATTCAGAGCAGTCTTTCTTATTTACTTGTCTGAAGTTTTACTCACTCTTCTGTGCAGTGAGCAGCAGTCAATATCCATCGATCACTGATAATCGACCCGCCACAATGATGCTTCTGGATTGATATCTTCACATGCAAGCTGACTTGCCAGGGCCATTCTCCAAGTGTAGAGTTTGTTCCTCCAACAACCCTCGAGTGCAATAAGGGTTTCTGCACACATACTAAGAGAATTCTTAAATGTTTACTGCCAAGTTGATTTAGTGTTGTTAATTCAAACAGGTGTTTCTATGGAGCTTGTTACAACTTACTGCACCAATTAAGTAAAAGCACAGGCTAAGTAAGAGCATTGTATTTTACTGAGTCAAATTTTGAAAGCTTTTCTTTAATATCATATATTTTAAAACTATGAGCACAACTCACAGTGAAACTTAGCAAATGAGAGTGAATTGCCCAGTGCTATCCAATTATCTAACATTCTCAGCAGCAGGGGTGGAACATCATGAGAACATGGTTGCCAACTGTTGAAGATCTGGACCGAGGTTCTGGTTCTCTTCCAGTTGCAGATATTAAAGTCTGGTGTGGCCAGAGTCTGGTGTGAGCTGTAGGGCATTGAGCCAAAGAGCTCCTCACTCTAATCCCCCTGTCTTGCAACTGTGAACTAGTCCAAATGAACCAATCCAGTGGAACCAAAATCAATCAAAGAGTTGCATTCTATGGTATTTTGGGTTCACCTGTCTAAATTATATTTTTGCAGTTCTCTGTAGATAGTCACTGTGGTGTAATTAGGGCCCGAGAAACATAGGTTTAAATTTCCACTTTGCTTTGGAAGCTTGAAGGTGATCTTGGGTCAGTCACGCACTCTCAGCCCTGACCCTGGCTAGTATTTGGATGGGAGAACTCCAAGGAATATCAGGGTCATGACATGGAGGTAGGCAAGGGTAAACTACCTCTGAACATCTCTTGCCTTGAAGACCTTATGGGGTTAGTATAAGTCAGCTGTGATTTGACAGCAAAAAAAGTTCTCTTAACACTGCTTTGAGTCCCAAGAGAAGAGAAATATGGAATAGAGGTGCTTAAATAAATGGATGATTCAAAATTGCCAGTGAATTTGGATCATGTGAAACTCCTGATTAGGCAAGTTCATTTTATGTCCAGCAGGTGTCATAAAAGAACAAGTCTCTGTAGCCACTTGAAGAAATGTGGTTCAATACACAGGAATAATTGAAAACCTTGCATGTGTTCTAACAAATGAGCAAAAAGGAAGGATGTGTGAGCCGTTTACAGTGTGTTTGAAAGAGGAGTTCCTCATCATTCTCTGACAGGGGGAGAGAGAGGTGCTCTGAATACAAGGATATCACACATGTCTGATTAAGTATTGGATGGGGAAGGTCTAAGGGTGATGGGAGTGATTCAGTCTAAGGCATTCTGATGCCAAAAAGCTGAAAGACAGAAGTTGTAAAATCTACTTTTCTACCAGTGTCGGTCAACTTTGGACATTTGCTTTTAGTTCTACTAAAATTATTTCCCATAATAGAAGGTGTTAAAAGAATCTATTTGCACTGTCAGGAAGAACACAAATGCACCATAACGGGCACAATCCATTCATTTATTTTTAAAGTCAGATTGAATTACATGGAAGAAATTCATAGAGCAATCCTATGTGGAGTCATTCCAGTCTAAACCAATTAATTTCAAATAGTGAAAATAATGGGCTTACCCAGAAGTACCTTCACATTGGATTGCTCTGTCAGACATGAACTCAACTCTTCCAGCTGACATAAACAGAAACTTATCAGTTTTCATCTTTTACTAGATTGTGATATCAGGGTTTTTCAACACCACTACAATTCAGCTTCTTGACTGCATTATATATAATATAAATATATAAACTTAACTGCATTAGTTTTTCCCCTCTGTTAATTATAGTATTATTTATCAGTCACTGTTCTACAGGTGGTGGTTGTTTTTCAAATTTTCCCTGTGGTTTTCTTTAAACCAGCTTTGCAGTTTTTTTCAGACCAGCTGCACAGTGGTCTAGAAAAATGGGGGGGAGGGGGCGCTCAGGAAAAAAATGAGAGAGCAATGACCAGCAAACATTACTATATGTGATAATCAGCAAAATAAGTGATAGACAGCAAAAACACACTTGGTGAGGAAAAGCATTTTGATTTCTTAAGGGAATTTGTCCTTAGATTTTCCTTCCAAGTGAAAAGTTGGTGTGGATGTTGTTGCTGTTTTTTGCAACTTATGTACAAAATAAGCCACTTCCTACCTCTCTCCCCTTTATCTATTCTGTATCTTTGTGAGCGACTGAACACATTACATTTTGTAAGGTGTATATATAACATGGTTTATTAAATATACAAATTATAATATATAGTGCGAAGGTGACAAATAAATGTTTCCAAACATGGGACCTACACAGGTACATTTGTTTTTAGGCAATTGAGACTGACTCAGTATCCTTGCACACTGTGTGAAATGATTTTGTGATACCATAAGCAAGACTTATATTGAATAAGTGGAATCAAAACATTGTATGACTGCACTGTTCCCTCCAGCTGATACACACACACACCCTTGGATAGGGAAGTGTATTACTTACATCAGGCTGGTGGTAGGTCTCAGGCCCTTTCCGCATGGACCAATAAACCAATGGACCAATAAAGCTGGGATAACCACGGGAAAAAAACTGTGTTGAGCGGGAACTTCTCACAATCTAACACGGGTCTAACCCTTCCTTCACCTGTGCTATTGGCCTCAGGGCGGGTTAAGCTAGAATTGCATTATGTACAGCTGAGTGAATGGCCACGGCTGTGAGCCGTGTTAAAACACGAGAATCGCACATAATGCAACTCTCAAAAACCCCTTTCCTGGCTCCCAGCCACACAGGAAAAATGGGCTGTATCATGGCCCAGGGGGTCGGAAACAAGAAAAAGAAAAAAATGTGCCTCCGTGCAAAGGCACGCACCCCAGCCAACACGCTGGCTGTTCACAGGGGCTGGGAGAGGGCAGGTTCATGTAACCCGCCCTTCCCCCACTTTTATTGGCCTTAGATACATTTCCTTTCTAGAGTAATAGAACTGTTCTGAATCTGTCAATTCTTAATACCTCCCACTCCATTTCTGAGCATAGGGCTCCAGAATGTACACTATATTGATAGGGGGTGAGTTTCTCTAGATATTTAACTGTTTAATTGTGAGGGGGAAAGAGAGTGAGTTGAAAGCTCTGACCACAATTGCATACAGACTAGTTGAAATTAGTACTGCCAGGAACCCAAGCTGTGCATGTTCAAGTGCCTTAATTTTTTCACTTCATAAGTTCTAGGTCTGAATCCTATCATTAAAGCAGGTTTGAGGACTGGGCAGGTTTACTCACCAGGTCTTTCTTTCACTTGACAAAGTCTTAAAGAGTAGCCAGATTTTTTTTCATTCTCAGAAACTATTCCATGCGGAGACCCATCAGTAGACATTCTTAAGTAGCATTTGCATTTACTATAGAGATTTAAAAAGTAATCAAGTTTAGATACTTGACCTACCACACAGAACTGCTTAGTAATTTCTAGCATTTATTTTAAAAGGAATTCCTCACCCTTCTCTGTTACATGAAGCTTGTTTTGGAGAATAGGTAAAAAATTGACAGCGGACAGTATCGGTACAGAGCTGCTGACATGCTTTGGGCCCATCAACATATTCCATTTTCAGGTCTTTCCCCAGAAAATTTAAATCGGGATAAATCAGAGAATGACAGGCTGCAATATTTTGTAAATAAAAAAACAACACCAATATGTTATCATTATGCAGGGTCTTCAGATGTTTTTAATGAGATATTCATCAAGTATGATATTTTGGCAGTATTTTATTTTATATGGGGGAGGGCGCTTGGATTTTAATGAATCTGTGCTAATGGGAAGAATGTTTATCCTTGGAGCAAAACTTCTTCACCTGCCCCCCTCCTAAAATGCTCCCCAAAATGCTACTTGTGGGAGACAGAGGCCTTTGGGAACAGTATAATGGGGGAATCAGAGAGATCTGCAGCAGAAGGGGAACCGACAAAAATTCTTCCCCCCACAACCCACTTCCATTGGTGGAAATGAGTAGATTCAACCTATAATTACCAGGTATAGTTTTTCGGCAGTTTATGAGAGTGAAGCCAGAAAAAACATTTTTTGCTTCTACCAAAACATCTGGTATTCCACTTTTTGAAGTCATCATGTGACAAGTATACCTAAAACAACAAAAGTAATCAAAAGTAAGGCTGATTACATACTGACAGCAGCTCACATCATTTTCTCCCAGGTAAAACTGGCTGGTGTTGTTTTTGTTAATCCGTCTGGGTTTTTTCCCCTGTTTTACAACACGTGACTTTGCTTAGAAGAAATGGATTTATACCCCACCTTTCTCTCCTGTGACAATTCTTACAAACTCCTTTCCCTACCTCTCTCCACAACAGACACCTTGTGAGGTAGTTGGGCTGAGAGAGTTCTGAACAAACTGTGACTAGCCCAGGGTCTCCCAGCAGGAATGTAGGAGTGGGGAAACAAATCTGGTTCACCAGATAAGATACTGCTGCTCATGTGGAGCAGTGGTGAATCAAATCCAGTTCTCCAGATCTGAGTCCACTGCTCTTAACCATTATATCACACTTGCTCTCATGCTGGCTTGCAGCATTATCTGTAGGGCATTTATTCCCTTCCTTGGCTATAGACTGTGGTTCTCATCTCAGAGTGCTGTGTGCTTGGTCCCTTCATTACTCTGCCCTGGTTTAAAAGTGATGCTTTGTGTGATTTGATGCTTTACAACTTTAGCAAGCCAGTGTTTATTGTAGATATCACTGTGGAATGGTAGTGCCCTCTTCCCAGTATCTGTATTCATTTAGTTTTATGGGATAGAGTCTCTGCTTTGTTAGTCCTGTTTGTTGGCTAATGGTATATAGACTGCATGAGCTTCCATGTTTTGAAACCAGTTGCTCCCATTACTGTATCTCACTGATAATTAATGAATTTTTGAGAATACCCATCTCTGCTGTACAAAGCAAAGAGCAGGCACCTGACTATTTTAATTCTGATTTACAAGCACAGAGGGACATTTCATGGTGTCAGAAGTGGTCCTGCTTCTTTTTCAGGATCTCTAGCACTGTTCTACAAGATTCCAGATTATATCCTGTTGTCAATAATGCAGCATTTCAAGCTTTATTAGATTTATCTTTGGCATATGTATTCCCGTCTGAGAGAAGAATTCTCCATCTCATGCCTGGGTAGTGCTAACACTGAGGATTGTCTATGTAACTTTAGTTCAGAGTTTATTGGAGAGTTAAGCATGCAATGTACAAAGACTTAATTTGCATCATTTACTGTCTTTCTGAGTTGTCACATCTATGCAGACTTTATCCTTTCATGCTTGTGAAAAGAGAATGGTCTGACCCATCCTTCTATCTCTAGCCTAAACAAAGTATCATAAACTTTCCTCGGCTGGAAAGTTGTGTCCAAGAAGAAAGAAATTGGAAATCTGTCCAATTACAGGGCTAATACGTGTGACCCTAAGAATAGCTAAAACTACACGTCCTATCATGCTGTATCCTAAAGGGACAGCTCTCTTCACCTTGCCTACCACTAATATGTATATTGGCTATGTCTAAAATAACTAAAGACCTCTTGGGACAGCACAATATGTCTAAGTGTGTAAGGAAGAATTGGAGAAAATGGCCACAGAAACTGAACCTCACAGTCACAAAAACTGAAGAATCTGAGTATTAGAAAATTGTAATCTTGCTTCACTGTAAAAGAAGCCTTGAGGTTTATAACAATATGCAAGGTGTATTTGCAGAGACTAACAACTAAATTCTGGCAGGCCCTAGCAAATACCATGCCATTGTGCTAATGTAACATATGTAGACAGGAAACCAACTGAAAGAAATATGCCAGAGGCAAGAAACTGCAATAATCTGGGACCTAATCTGTTAATCTATGACAGTTCTCTGGTTTATCACTACAAAGTTATAGTAAATTCCTAGGTGCCTACAAATTGGGGGGGGGGGGAGGAATAATTAGCTCATTTGACATGTCCCCCCATCCTAACTGACCTACTCTGTTCTCCTCCTTCTGGCTAGAAATTAAGAAAGATAATTGTGTGCCGTCCAATGGTAAGACTTTGCCTGTAAGGTAAATCAAACATGCCTTCCAATGACTAGGGAACATTATCCAATCTTCACTTCTTTGTAACTTTTTAGTTGACACCAGGGCAAGTATTATTACATATTGCCCCTTTGGGATTTTCTTCTGTAACATAATTTCTGTTTTTTCATAATGGACCAACCCTACTGACTAAAGTTCTTCTCGACCTCATAAATGTCTTAGGCCGTTTCCGCACGGCCCATTAACGACGGCCTGGGGGCGCTAAAAACGCCGCCCCCCGGCCGCCGTTCACACAGGCGCCGCTGCTGCAACGCAGCAGCGGTGACCTGACTCCGCTTCCCTCCCCCCAGGGCAGCCTCAGGCCGCCCTAAACAACAACCCTTTAAAGGGTTGTTGTTGGGGAGGAAGCGTCTTCCCGGCGGCGCGGTGCGAACCACGCCGCCGGGAAGACGCTGTCTCCCTTCTGCGCCCCACTCACGATGTCCTCGTCGTCGTCTGCTGGGATTCGCAGCCCCGCCCACACTGTCCTCCGACCTCCAGGTGTCGGAGGGCAGCGTGGGTGGGGCTTCGACACCCAGCAGGCGACGATGAGGACATCGTGAGTGGGGCGCAGAAGGGAGAAGAGGCGGCTCCGTGCGGAGCCGCCTGCCGTCTGTCGGCCTCTGCTTGGCCCGTTCACATGCTTGCATGCGAACGGGCTTCCGCCCCCACGCCGCCAGAACTCTTGGCGGCGTGGGGGCAAATGGAGGCCGTGCGGAAACGGCCTTAATGTTTATTTTTACAACATCTTTAAACTTAAGTACTCACACCCACCTTTGTTTTTTTGCCCGCCATTCACTGCTGTAAAAGGTAAAAAATACACAGTTGGGTTGGTAGGTACAAATGGTTCTACATACAGAGGCATCGGGTGCAAAAACCCTGTCAATGGAAGTTCCAGAAAATATCTGATGTTGGAATATATCCAACCGGCAGTCTGCATTAAAAAGAAAAGAAAAAGAAAACAGACAGTCCACTTCATGCTATTAAGTCCACTACTGAAATTTCAGGTGATTCAAGTGGATAAGAATGAGGATTAAGTCTTCAGTGCCCCCTACTGGGTTCCTGTCTCCTATCATTCCACAGAATGTGCAGGGGTGAACCAGCCACGGGGACATGCGGTGTCACATGTCCCTGGGCGCAGTCCATTCAGTCACGTGGGGACACAAAATCACCCCACACCCCTCTCCTCCCCCCCTCCTTCACTGCACCTTTCCCTACCCCAGCCTGAGCAACCCATCTGGACCTGTGGCAGGCTCCCAGCCCAGTGCCGGCTGCTGCCACCTGCCAACCCCACTTCCGATAGGGGAGCACAAGGGGGCGGCATGAAGGGGACATGGGGGGTTGCCCCGGATGTCATTTATTGGCGGTATGTCTCTGAGAATGTGTAAATTGGAATTACTCAGAAGGGCATTCTTATAAAGGGGATATCATTGTAGTTAATGTCAGTTGAATTTAAGTCCATATTTATTAGATATATTTCACTGTTTTTATGGCATGGCCATCTAAATCTGCAGTCCATTTTTATTGCATTGCTTACACTGTAATCACTGATTTGTTCTTCAGTCTTGGAACTGAACACCTGCTTTATTGTCTGCATTATGCAATATTGTAAATACAGCACACTTAGAATTGTTGTAGTGTCAGTGACCTTTTCTACGCAGGTTATTTGGCCTGCTGCAGTTGGGGAACATATTTTTTTCATGCTTATCCACACCACTATTGTTCCTTCATGCATCTCTCAACAGCAGTGGTGTAGGAGGTTAACAGCTCGTGTATCTAATCTGGAGGAACCGGGTTTGATTCCCAGCTCTGCTGCCTGAGCTGTGGAGGCTTGTCTGGGGAATTCAGATTAGCCTGTACACTCCCACACACGCCAGCTGGGTGACCTTGGGCTAGTCACAGCTTCTCGGAGCTCTCTCAGCCCCATCCACCTCACAGGATGTTTGTTGTGAGGGGGGAAGGGCAAGGAGATTGTAAGCCCCTTTGAGTTTCCTGCAGGAGAGAAAGGGGGGGATATAAATCCAAAATTCTTCTTCTCTTCTCTGTTCATTTCCTGGGTTTTTCTATAATCTTTTCCAAGCCCGCTTTGCTGCAAAGTTTTGTCAAAGCCTAGATGACTGCCATGTGGGTGGGAAATTTTAGATTTCATCCACATGCCCACACAGCAGCCATTTTCCCCACAGGGACATCTATTTTGTCCAATGCCACCACAGAGCATACTTAAAAATTGGTGATTATATACAGGTACCGGTCATAACAACCAGTGTGTCACGTTTTCTGAAGTCTCAGCTTTAATTTTTTGAAGAAATCTCCAGCCCATTTGGTTTTGAAGATACAAGGTAAAAGGTATATCTCCACAACAAAGGGGGATAGAGATTAATTTAAAAAAAAAAGAAAGTTGGGGATTTAGTGAACCTGATACCTAATGACTTGATATTCAATTCCCAATTTTAAAAAAACCTGAAAAGACTAGTGACACCAGGGGCTGGGGCAGAGAACTATGAGGAGACCTGCCGTTTGGAAGCCTTGTTGTGATTGTGTTGCTCAGGCAGCTGCAGTGACAACAGAGAAACAGCATAAGCCTGTTCCCATGTAGAAAACAACATTGTTGGCTGTTTGTAGAATATTGCTTTGACTGCATTGTTCGTAGTTATGATCTGCCTTGAGTCTCATTGAGAAAGGCAAACTGTAAATTAAGCAAATAAGCAAACAAACTTATAAGCACTTCAAACAGAGAACTGTAGAGTTTAAATTTTTTCACAAATTTGCCTGCTTTCAGATTTCTTGTAGAAAGTGCTGCTTTCTGAAGAATGTTACAATACTATTTATTTTATTTATCGGAATGGCATTCTGCAGCCGTTCATGAGACTGTCCTGTTTCATCACTTCTCGCTCCAAAAGTTCAATTTAGCCAGGAAGTTTATTCAGAGGTCTTGGGTAAATCACTATTTCTCAGCCTAACCTAACTTGCAGGATTGTTATGAAAATAACTTAACAAAATGACGTAAAATGTGTAAAGAATTTTGTGAACTCCATGTGTAATATACTAGTGACTAGCAATAACATTTAAAATAATTTTAAATTTTATTCATCTCCACATTACTGGTACATGCACCTTGGAGCTCTGCAGCTTTTTGCCTTACTGTATGACATACACATACACGTATTGCATTGTATTAAAATAAGCTGAAATACACCATCCCTTTCCTTTAATTTAAAATACACATGTTTACCTGTATCAGCAAGTTGACAAGGTTTTAATGAGAATCCTGATATAACATTTCCAAGCACTTTAATTTGGGCCGGTGTTCCTGTGGTGCTATATTTCAGGAAGCATTTTTTGCTGAATGAGAATAAGAAGAAAAATTATACTTAGAAACTCATACTGTAGCCCAAAATCTTCAGGCTTTTCAGAGATACATATATATTGCTTTTGCTAAAAGACCCACAGTGGCACACTTTGAGAATCGTGAGGCCAATTTATTATGGTACGTTTTCAGAAAATTCGAGTAAGCTTATGCACAGTTTAAATACAAGACTGAGAAACTATTTATTTTCATTTACATTCATTTCTCACTGGAGCTCAAGGCAGATTACAAGTACGATAGTTCTATTCAGTCCATCAAAAAGCCAATTACAAAATATGACAGCATTTGAATGATAACAATATTTCTATTTCAGTATTTCAGCACTCTGTTCCACAGAGTGATAGTTCAGTCAGTTAAGAAAATTGTATGCTTCTGCATTAGAATATAGTCCTGAATGAGGACTTCCAGTTGGAACAATGGCATAGAATGTTAATCTCAGACTTGCTCCAAGATCCAAAGTTCCAGTTTGTGGTTCTAAAGAGAGCAGCATGGAATAAAGAGAGAGCAGGGGGAAACTGTACATAGCCCTGAGGCAATCTTCCCTGCCTGGGATCATGCAGAAACTCAAACAACAGAGACCAACAGGGCGGAGAAGTTGGAGCTCACAGTGTTGCTATCATTCCCAGCTGGAGCCATTTACTCCTCCTACATCCAAGCCATACATACCACTCGTTGGTGGAATGAAGAACAAAAAAGTTAATTAAAAGAAATGCCTAAAACCTGTTGCAGATAATCCCAGAAAGAATCAGAACAACTCCCTGAAAGGTCTGGAAGATGGGAAAAACTTGAAAGGGTTTTTTTTAATAAACAAACCGCCCTGAGCCCTTCGGGAGTAGGGCGGTCTAATAAATTGAATTAATGATGATGATGATGATGATGATGATGATGATGATGATGATGATGATGATAATAATATTCAAATAATTCAGTTCAAATTCAGTTCAAATAATCTCCCTTAGGTTAGTCTCCTTTTTAATAATAATAATAATAATAATAATAATAATAATTATTATTATTATTATTATTATTATTATTATTATTATTATTATTATTAAAAAAGGAGACTAACCTAAGGGAGATTATTTGAACTGAAGATGTTGGACAGTAAGCGCTGCTCTGCAGCCATATAATGAAGCCAATCTAATGGTTTCTCAAGCTGGCAGTTTGCCAGAGTAAGACCAGAAAACAAATGCTAATTTGAAAGCATCATTCCATAAGAGAGGGAAGTAACAGTGATTCTAGAATTGCTGGTTGTGGGTGACAGTTGCATAGTGCCACCTAGTGGCCATTTGAGACACTTGCAGCATAAGAGGTACAATGGCCTCAACCAGAAAAGGCTCAGCTTTGTGGAAATCATGGAACAATCTGGAAACACGAAAGCTATGTCTGCTAATATACAGACTCTGCAGGCTGAAATAAACTCTCTAAAAAGCAGTATTGGAAATATTCTAAGCAAAGAATTGGGAAATATACTAGCAACAATGGCTGAACTTTTGAAGGGGTTTAAAGAAATTAAATCGGATTTTAAACAATTGTTCAGCTGGAAGAAGACTTAAAAACAACAAATGAAGAAGACAAAGATTTGGGGGGAAAGTACTAATTCTGTACAAATGGAACTTAAAGCTCATGATCATCTCAAATATCAGACCAGAGATCATCTCAAATATCAGATCTTAAGGTTGAGATGGATACCAGAAGAACAGGATTTTTCAAAAGAAAACCTTAAAAAGAAAATCACCTCAGCCCTGGTCAGTTGTTTGAAGATGGAAGAGATGACTGCAAAGAATGTATTTATAATATTATTAATTCGTTTAGACTTGTCATTCATGCTATAAATCAGTTTGTTGTACTTCCCTGTTTTGGGAGAGTGTTTTTCTGGAGGTAGCTTATCCAGTTTCCGTGCTTTCCATCAGGAGTATCACCTGATGATACCCTGAAATTTTGGTTTCACTAGCCTAAAACCTGCGCCCCCTGGCGGCCGACAAAGTAAAAACCCTAAAATATTTTTTTAAATACTTTTCACTTGTGTATAAGTCGAGGGGGGCTTTTTCAGCATTAAAAAAATGTGCTGAAAAATTCGACTTATATGCTATATAAGGAAGTAGAAAGGCCCACAGGGTGAAAAAGACACGAACAGAGTTCAAAATGAAATAAGAAATTGGTTTGAGACAGTGAGCTGAATTGAAACTGCAAGCAGTAGTCTACTCAGGGGAGTTTCTAGTTCTCTACATGTCTATTCAGTAGTAAAGGGCAACTCTGATATTTGTTGTTATCAGATGTTCAAAAATACCACCAGAAAAAAAAGAGGAATTGACTTTCCCTTTGGAACATAGAGACTTGCTGAAATCCCAAATCATGTATAAAAGTTCCTTCACTGTTGTACCTGTAGAAATGGTCCTTAGCTTAGCCTTATACAATCAAGCAGATAGATCTCAGAACTCAGTGGACAATGTATTCCTTGGTGCCAGTGTAGGGGTGAGCCCGCGAACCCAGCAGAACCGTAGAAAGAGCGCCTGGCATGCCGGTGCCGCCACGGCCTTCGGGCTTAATGCCCCCCCACCCTTCAGTCCCCCGCGGAGTCACAGGTCATGAGATGCCTGACTCACGGTCACCAGATGTCCCAGACAAAGGGACAAAGGGGGCTCTTGCCCTCCAGGTGTGGATTAGACCCAGACGTGGATGCTTCCTCCTGCACGTAGTAGCCCGATGAGATCATGCATCACATGATGATCCGCTCCCGGGCCTCCTGCCTCCCGGTCCGCCCACATTGCCCCCCCTCTTGTAAACCCTAATAAAAGGAGGCAGGGCCTAGCACACGGCAGAGTTGCCAGGATCACGGGATCCCGCGCTTCCTGCTGCTGTCTCTCTCCACCAGATGGAATCTCCGCGTCTCGTCTCTTCCTTGGGGCCTCGTGGGCAAGACTACAGCCAGTGCTGGGGCCTGGTAGCAAACCAAGCACAGACGTAGCAGGAACCATTTATGCAACTACTCCAGCATTTCTGTGCCAAGTGAACAGAGTCAACCAGGATTCATTTCATTCCACGGTTAGTTTATCAATGCTGTAGTAAAGAGCATGTCCTCATGCTCCTCTTTAGGGCAAAGTACCCAGCCAGACCAGTGATGAAGGGAGGGGGAACTGCGCCCGGGGCATGAACTGCCCACGCACACCCTTCCCACCCTTGCCCCACCTCACCCTGAAACGCCTTCCCCCACCTCCCCATGTGACTGCAATGGCAGTGCCCAGGACAAGTTGCCCCAGATGTCCCCATTGCTATACCCCTGGGCTCTTTCGCACATGCAGAATAATGCACCTTCAATTCACTTTCACAATTGTTTGCAAGTGGATTTTGCTATTCTGCACAGTAAAATCCAGCTGCAAAGTGCATTGAAAGTGGATTGAAAGTATATTATTCTGGATGTGTGAAAGTGTCCCTAGCCTCAGCTGTGGTGTTGCTTTAGCTGTGGTAAGGAAACTACAACTGGTCACAGGATCAAGTCACTCATTGTTATCTTCTAGGGTTTTTTAAAGGTAAGCATCAAAATATTATTTACCGAAGGCCTGCAGCTTGATTTAATGATGAAGCATATGTGAAAAATTGACAGTGAATCTCGTTGGTGCATCTTCTTTGGCAATGCTGATAATTTTCTTCAATGGTAACATTGTAAGTTATTCCTCCTTGCATATCCAAACCTTCATAAATTTGCTTGTTGCAAGCTGGGGGAAACAATCCAAAAGCAAAGACCAGAAGAAAACAAATTCACACAATTATTAGTCCCATTAAAATATGTACTACATGTCCATGGCAAGCAGCATGGTCAAATTGCCAGTTGTTGCAACAGAGCAAGGTAGTTTTGTTGAAAGGAAATCATTTGCTTAAATAGACCAATAAAGAGATTTGTGCTAGCATCCATTTCAAGCGGATCCCCCAACACAAGAGTCTCCATTATGGCCTAGACTAGCTTGTCACCTGCCAAGCTTCAGATGGCAGGAGCATGTGCAACAGGGTCTCTTTGGAAGGTCTCAGGGCAAGGGGAGAAAATAGTTCCTGCAGGTATCTAGAAAAAGGAATCTCGCCAACCCTTGCCAATGGCCAGATCAGACATTATGCTTTACATGTATCTCCTACAACAACTTCTAATCAGATAGCAGCTGAGAGTTGCCAGCAGGGGACTTCATTTCCAAGACTGTGAGCTCCCATTGAGACCAAGACCATGGAGGTAAAAAAAAAAAAGACAACAACCTTCCTTCTCCCCTGTGTGGTTTTCTTGACCTGAAACAGCCATGGGGATTCTATTTGCTCTGTTGATCATTCCCTCAGTATATTACTAATTTGTTACTAATGTGTATAATGAGGACAAAGGTCAGGGGAGAAGGAAGAATCCCCTTCTCTCCATGCATGACAGTTCTGATCTGAATTGAGGCCCTGAATGTTTGAGAATTGAGTTCAAAGAGGAAACAATACCTGGCATTTAGCTACAAGTTCTTGTGGTGGATAAGTGTAAAACGTAGTTGCTTGGATACCATCAAAATTAACCAGGGGTGATAGTCCTTCAACAGCTTTGAATAGCAGCTCTTACCAGTGATTTGAGGACACTGTTTCAGGGAATATCCTGAGATGATTCCTTCCAGAGATATTTTTGGCAACATTTGATTATCATGGTCTTTCAGGAGGCATGCGAATCTAGTATTAAGGAAGAGGAAGGGGGAACAGCTGAGCCATCACACAAGCCCAAGAAAATTAGTTTCAGGTCATTCACAATACAAAGGCAGAAAACCAGCTGAATAGGATTTGATGCACTCCCACATAATCTCATCACAGTTCTCTGGAAACGATAGTAGTCTCTGACATAAACTCCTTCCTTTACCCATTCTTCAGACTACTATTCAGGGTCTGTCAGTACTTAATCAAGAGTATTTTAAATAACGGTCCCAGATTTAACTGGGCCATAATTGCCGACAGGGGGCAGGGCACAGGGTGAGCTCCAGAGCGGTGAGCATGCGTGCCCTGGGCTTTTGACAAACATTGAAATTCACAAACACCAGGACAACAAACATTGAAATTCACAAACACCAGGACAACTTCAATAAGAAAGAAGAGACATTAAAAATTAGCAAAGCCTGGCTCCCAGTACTTAAAAAATGGACTGATAACCCCACCCGCAATACAATGCACTCAACTACACCTTTGCATAGCAAGTTCCACCCAAACACTTAACGATTGGTTCCCCACCCTGGGACACGGACGAGTTATAATTCCCACTAAACTTTCCTCTTCTCCACTCCAGACACGGGGTGTAGAAATATGGACTTTTCTCTGCAATACACCTCTGAAGATGCCAGCCACAGATGCAGGCGAAACGTTAGGAACAAAATCCACCAAACCACGCCCACACAACCCGGAAAACCCACCAGAACCAGATTTTTCTCTTGTTTGCTTAAATTAGACTGTAATTCCATTTCTACATTTACTGCATTTATGCCCACACTTTTTTCCCAATATAGAACTCAAAGTGATTTACACAGGATTTCCAGGTGGTCTTCCATCCAAATGCTAGCCAGATCCAGATGTGTTTAGTCTCAGCAAGGCTACTATATCATGTTCAATGGCAGGTTTGGGGGAGGGGGGCAGAGGGGGCATATAACCCAGGCACCATACGGGGGTGCATTTTGGCCACCCACCCCTTGTCCCTCTGCCCACCCCCACTTTCCCCTCCTCCAGGTCAAACCAGGCCAGGCAAACTTTTTTTCAAGAGTGCCAAGCTGGCAAGTACTGGGATCAGGGAAAAGACTCCAGGAAGGAAGCTAATCCCTTTTCCCTGGACCCTTGTCCTCTACTCCCAGTGTAAGTTGCCAGCTTTGTAGCATCAGTTCAGACTGGGAGGGAAAGCAAAGTGAGATTTAAAAAGCGAACAGTCCCCAGTGGCATGAGCCAAAGGGGACTGGGGATGCGCGACGCACAGAGTGCACACTGGTGCAGGGGCATGGCTGGGGCGTGGAAGGGGCATGGAGGGGCAGGCGGGGGCGTGGCAGGAGCACATGATGCACAAGTGCCCCAGGCTCAGTTCCCCCTTGCTCTGGCCCTGATGGTCCCTTTAAAATTAACATTACTTTCTTCCACCTGAGCACCACTGAGACTGGCAATGCACACACTGGGAGAGGATACAAGGCCAGGAAAGGATTGTGCCCTCCCTGGCCTTATCCCCACCCCCATTGTGTTGCCAGCTTCAATGTGCTCAGCTTGAATAAAGGTTTGTTGAGTTTTTTTGTGGGGGGCAGTGGGGGCAGGGGAGTTCAGGCAGGAGCTGGGTACACCTATGAACACCCAGGGCTTGATCATGTTTTATTGTAACCCACCCTAAGTCTGTGGTAAAGGAATGTGTTCTAACACACCCTGGTTCCATTAATGAATGCACCGACATACAAAGACCTGAGAATTACCTGTTCTCCGCATTTTTGGTCCAGTTTCCTAGCAGGTAGCTGAACAATAGACACCTTGGGTGGTATGTGCACACTATTTGGCAGTGGTCTGCATTTGGGGTAAAAACCTTAGCGATATCACCTCCTCGGAAATATGTATTTTGATACAACTGAGACACACATTCTGTGGTTGAATGATACAAAGGGTTAGCCTGCAAAGTGGATTTTGATCTTGTCACAGGTAGAATACATGAACACAAGAAGCTGTCTCATTCTGAATCAAAGCATTGACCCATCAATATGTTGGAATAAGCAATGGGCCTTTCCCCACTTACCTTAAGCCCTGCGCTACTCTCCTCAAGTAGCGCAGGGTCCCTGGCACTCCCTTCAGACTTATTGTGGGCAGCGACATGGTGCAGCCGCCTCGGACAAGCAAAGGTTGTCGCTACTCTCGTAGCTGCAGCACTCCTGGCGCTCTTGTAAACTTGGTGCCTTTTGATGACCCCGCACTTTAGAGCCAGCTGCCGGGTTGTGCGGGACGCCAGACGCACGCCAGGGATGCCGCTGCACTGAGAGCAAAAGCGCACAGCATAGGATGATCGTGGATGAGTGGGAGAAATGAAGTCTGGTGCACAGAGAAGACCCTGCAGGGAGCAGCAGGGGGGCAGTTTAGATTGGCCAGTGTGGTCAGCACCTTTTGTCATTCCTTCTGATAACTGTCATTCTTGTCTGTCTCCAGATTGCACTGTTCCGGCAATATCCTCCTTTTTCTTGTAAGTTCTACTCTTGGTCTCCCTCTCAGCTAGTAATATAGTTAGGACACTGGCCCTTTCCACAGAGACACTTTAAAACATTTTGGGGCAGGAATGTTTCCTCCAGGGAATTCTGCATTTTTTCTCCCAAAAACATTTTATTTGCATCCTCAAAATGTTTTAAATGCATCCTTTGCTAGCGATTCTTTTGGCTGAAACATTTTTTAAAAGGCTTCATTTGCCTGTGCCATCGGTTTAAATGCCATTTTGTGAGATCACTCCTTGCCTGCAGTAGCCCCTTGCCCTGTTTTTGGAGCATTTCGGAGCATTTTTGAGATTTGGCTTGGGGAGGGGGGGCGCTTAATCTTCATAGCATCAGCTATAGAAGACTGAGGGAAATGCAGCACAAGCTATGAAACACAGAAGCACTGATTTGTCCATGCCCTGACAAAACCAGGGAAAAACAGAAAATGGTGGCCAGGAATAATTTCAAGTGAGTGAGCATGAACAAAAGGGGAGATTGAAAACATTTTACAAGCGTTTTACAAATGTTCTAGGTCCTAGGAGATTTGTGTGGAAAGGGCCTCTTAGTTTTGTCAGCTGTTCGCATTCTCAAATACTCTCACATGGACAGTCTTTGTTCAAACAGATATTCAAAGTGCCATGCCTCTTCTGCTCAATAATTTCGTGGTGGCGACCTTTTGGCACTTCCAGATGTTATGCAGTGGACTTCATATCAGCCCCTGCCAGCATGGCCAATTGGCCATGCTGGCAGGGGCTGATGGGAATTGTAGTCCATAATATCTGGAGTGCCAAAGGTTCGCCATCACTGGCTAACCTATGGCATTCATCACGTGCACCTCATAGACGTCTTTGCCTCATAACTAATGCAAAAGTCCAGGCACACGTTAAATAGCAACAATGTTTATTCTGATATGAGCTTTCATGGGTCATGGAAGAAGAACTTTTTTGGCTGCTAAATACAATAATTGGTCCTTCTTAATGTGTCAGCAGGGCAGCCATTGTGAAAACACAGACAGGAATGTTTTATAACTGAGTTCGGCCACTCAGACAAAATAAATCATTGACTCAGACTGACATTGAAAAAGACATCAGAGGCCCTTTCCCCACTCACCATAAGCCCCGCGGCCATTTTCCACAAGTAGCTGGGTCCTACTGCACTCCCCACGCCAGGGCTGCACAGCTTGTGCCGCCGACGCTGCCGGGCTTTGCGCCCGGGCCAGCTGCTGCATCCTGGCGCTGGCTAAACGGCGCTTTGGCAGAGCCGCTGGGGCAGCTGGGTCGGGGACGTTTCAGACGCTGCTGCTTAGGGATGCCGCGGCGCTTCAGAGCAGCGCCAAGAGTTTAATGGCGGCAGCAAGAGAAGTGGGGAAGGGGCCAGAGAGAAGCTGTTTGTCCCATTGCTGCCTTTGTCCCCTATGGCAGTTTTGTAATTCACAGCAAGACGAATGAGTTTAAAAATATTGATGCTTCTCAAGAAAATCTTTTCAACTTAACAATAGGCAAATCCTGTGGAAGGATGCCTTCCCAGTGAAAGCTTATGCTGGGATATAAATTTGTCAGTCTTAAAGTGCCACAAGACTCCTGTCTATTTTTACTGAAACAGACTGCAATGGCGGATAGTGATGGAAGTTGCTGTGACTTGACTTATGGCAACCCTGTAGAATTTTCAAGTCAAGACACGTTTAGGCCCTTTCTGCACGGGCCAATAAACCCAGGTTACGGGGGAACTTTCTGCATGGAATAAAACCCGGGGGGGGGGGTGTTGCATGGATCCTGTTCCTGAAGCGAGTCAGCCCCAAGTTCCCCCCCACACACACACCAGGTTTTATAAGAATCGTGATTTCTGCAATTCTTTCGTTTTAACGACTGCAAGGTGCATTATGCAGCCGTGGTTGTGGCTTTTTTTGGTTCCCTCCCAGCTTCCACCTGCAAAGCCACACAGGCGCTGCTGGCTCTCGAGCAAGGCTCTGGGGGAGCATGTGTGCCTGCCTGCATAGCTGTACTTTGGGGAGAGGTAAGTTTTTAAAAAGTTTTTTAAAGTGCCTCTATGCAAAGACGCGTGCCATAGTCATGGGACAACCAGCCATGCGAACGGCCTGGGGCTATGCCAGGTTCCCCTGACTTTCTCTACAGATTAGGTTGCTTCTGTCTTGTGTTTAAGGGTCATTAATCCCGGCTGCAACTTGGTTTAAATTTGCTGTGTGGAAAGGGCCTCAGAGATCATTTGCCATTGCCATCTTGTATCAGAGCCATAGTATTCTTTAGCGGTCTCCCTTACAAATACTGAGCAGGGCTGACCCTTAGCTTCTGGGATCGGATGAGAATGGGCTAACCTGGGTCATCCAAGTGTGGGCCTGACCCAGCTACTCTCCTGGAATTACTTTTTATTTAAGTTTGTTTCAGTACTAGCAAATATCAGATCTGGGCAACCAGTAAGGGAAGTTTTATAAAGGTTCCAGATGAGAGTCTGAAGTAGCAAAATAGGAGTCCATTAGCATCCTTGAGACTACTATATTCCAGGATAAGCTTATGTGAAGTGATTTCTGACAGGAAAAAATTTGTTAGTTTTTCAGGTGCCACTACACTCCTATTTCATTTTTATGAAAGCTGTCCATGAAGACCACAAACAGTTAAGGGCATATTATGCATAGACAAACACGGAAAAGCTGAACAAACTGTTAACTGTTATTGCTGTGTAAAACAAGCTGGTTTGTTTATACAACTGTAATACGTAAATAGGGCAAAGGGCATTGAATGAAATACCTTTGGGTGGGGTGGGAGCTTAAATTGTGCAATGTATTTAGTACAACTCTTCATACCAGTACCTAGTCTTGGGCTTCTTTGGCCATAGGACTGATTTTCTATAAAAGCTAACCAGAGGAGACATGAAGACCACCCTCATTTGTTGTGTGATGGAGAGCGTACCAATCACCTCTGTATCAGAGAACCTTTATCTAATTTGCATGTACTCTGATTCCCTTGAGGAAAGCTGAAAGGTGTCTTATTGCAGATTTTTTGTTTGCTTTGTTTGTTATATTTAGTGATACTATTGTACCTCTTTTTGATTGTACTCTTTGCTTTCAGCCACCTTGAAATTCTTGAGAAAAGTGAAATACAAATATTTTTGAATGAACACGTTTGAAACAGCTTCACTTGTTTTGTTCTTCAGCCCCTACAGATTCAGCTAGGCAAAGGGTTTCTCTTGATTTCTAGAATAATTTCTAGGAGACTGAGAGAGGGACTACAGGCAGATGTCAGAAGGCCCCATATATACATATACTTCATATTCTTTCCATCTAATTGTTTTAATCTATATATCTACAAGCAGTATGGGGGGAGTTTTGGTCTGCTGCAGGAATCACTTAAAATTATCCCCTCTTTGTGCCAGTGGGAAATCTAGACAGGATCCAAACTAAAATGAAAGCTGTGGAAAAGTCCCCTTCAGAACGCATATCAGGTTTATCCTCCTAACTTGTCTGGAGCAAGGTTACAAGGACATATTTGAAAACATTATATATAAGTAGTTATTTATCAATTAAGTACTTACCACTACATACTGAAGAAAATAACAGAATTAAAAGAAAAGTTTGAAAAATCCAAGACATCCTAAAAAGAAATGCAACAAAAAAACCTTTTAATCTGTATTTTGAATGGGTCACACGCTGTAATTAATCTGATCATACTGGAACTTTTCAGGATCATGGACACAATGGTTCTCGTAGTTCTGAATGAACTGGGAATGTATTTTTCATCCTGGAGTGATGAAACATTTTGATCACATACATAAAACATAGGGACAGTCATTACTTGCTTGTTTTTCTCCTTCTTATAATCAAGTCCTATGTATGTTTAAATTCAATAAATGCCCAATTCAATAAAATTTACTCTCTAGTAAGCATGAACAGGATTAGAAGAAGGAGAGTTTGGATTTATATCCCCCCCTTTCTCTCCTGTAGGAGACTCAAAGGGGCTTACAATCTCCTTTCCCTTCTCCGCTCACAACAAGATTATGAGAGCAATTCTAAACTTGTCTCCTTGGGATCCTACTCAGGTCTTTTTAATGAGGCTTTCTTCCAGTGTTGGTAACACTGTACTGTAAATTCACATACTACAGAAGAAATAGTTTTAGTCTCAGCACTGGCTAAATTAAGCACTGAAGTCTCATTGATTTTAGCGGTAGGGAGCATTAAGCATGTGCTTGAATCACTGTTTTTGAACTCAAAGGGACTTTAAAAATGGACTGTTTTGGTTCACAGACTGAATTAGTGCTGAAGATGGCTGTTAACATTTTTGTTCAAAGGAGCAGCAAACATTGGATTCCATGGGTTCCTTTTATTCTTGCTACCCTTTTAGGCAGGTGAGTCAAAAAGAGAATATTTCTACAATCACTTGATGAGTTTTATACCTGACTAGGGATTTGAATCCCAGTTGACACAATCCTCTAATCCAACGCTGTAACCACAATACCACATGTAGGTTTTTAGATGCCAAAAACAGACATATGACTGAACTGTTTCAATATAAATTCCACTGTGCACTGAAGTAGTTTTGTCTCACTTCATTGTGCACATTAGCATTAACATTGTAATTTTCCTTCTTTCCTTAACTGCCTCTGTGCTAAGCATTGTATTGTTGTTTTTAATCTATTTAATTACTTTTGTTAATAATGTAGGCAAACCAATACATTTTAAAAGTCACACAGTCTAAGAGTCTAAACAATTGCTAATACTGGATAACTGGAAGAGATGCTACAAGTAAGACATCATGGAGTAATTTCTGCTCTCTCTCTGTCTCTGTTTCTCTCTCTTGTTTGGAAACCATTCACCAAATAAATAAAGGAAATTCATTACCTGGAGTCAGTTCCTGTAGCGGTTGTAATGTCTTGGACTTGCAAAATTCTATGTGAAAATATTAAATAAAGAATAGGTAAAAATCCATCTGCCTCTTTAATTAAGTTGCTTAGTGTTCTTTACAGAGTATTTACTCACCTGCACTATTTACTTTTGATAAACACTTGCTCTGTCAATATTGTTTCTGCCTTTGGAAAATGACAGGCAGTTACCCTACATTAACAGACACAATTTTTTAGAAAACTTAGTTTGCTGACTTAACGGGCTCACTAACTCAGAGAACTGCATAAGGTAGAAAAGGTAAAAACACTCCAAGAGAGAGAAAGACATTGATCTTACATCTTACATTTTAATAGTGGTCAGCCAAATCTTTAGATATTTAAACCCAGTGACTGGAGTGTGAATGAACAAGACAGCTCTTTTCACACTCCTGAAAAGGGCCACAGGTTTGCAGAAAAGGGTGAAATCTGAGAATAAATAAATTTTGGGATTAAAATGTGAAAAAGATAAATGGAGTGCCTGTTAATTGTGTGGACTGACATTCATATTTTCAGAATGTCTCCCTGTGGCCTGGAGTTTAAACTACCCAAGAAGAACCACTTAATGGAGGGGGAAGAGAACACATACATAAAGGGAATCTCCATTTGATGTATTCCAGCAGAGATCTTCTACCTTGGAAAACCAAGCAAGACTCATTAGATGAGTTCAGGATGTTATTTAACAGGTTTCTTTATATTACGAAATAAACTATAGTTTATATTGCTGTTTATATAGGGATCACATTTAGGCATGACAAGAACAAGAATTTTTTTTTATACAGGAGGGAACTTTTTAGGCGGGGTTATATCTCAAAAAAAATACCTTCTCTTATTAAACACACTCATTGGAAATGATAACACCCTAGGAAAGAAAGGCTTTGTAGCTGCTGCAAATGATTAGTATTTGGGATTCCAGTTGTCTAATTGATCAAAATTGCCATTAAAATTGAGAAATGATAAAACCAAGCTGATTTGTATCAATTTCAATTGCAATGGTCTAAAACTTTACTGTTCCCAGGCCCTGAATGATGCATGTGTTTGGGGGTGTGAGAAGTCTTTCTCCAGGGTTTCACACAGAGGTTTAATATTAATCTGACTCCTCTAATAACATACTTAGAGGAAGGATTTATGCCTGTTTCTGAGATTTGCCTGAAATATGTTTCTTCCCCTTCTCCTTTGCCAAAGGACCCACATTGTTCACCATCCTTCCTCCTTCCAAATGGTACCCTTCAATTTTTTAAAAGAGAAAAGGAGTCATGAAGCAAGTAGACTTGCAGAAATATGCATCTTCCCTCCTTCTCAAAACCCACCTGGCTTCAGATCTCTCCTTTGCCACTTTTTGGGGGTGATGGGCAGCAGCCATGCAACTTCTTGGGCAGGCAGCCCCAACCAGCTCCACTACTCTGGCCGTTGCCCTGTGGCTCTGAGGGGTGATCCCAAACTCTGTGGCTCTGAGGGGTGATCCCAAGTGGCCTATGTGGCCACTTGCTTTCCCTGTTGCAAAGGGAAGCTTTTTGGCTGCAGACTCCAGACCCACAAGAGTGGGGAGGTGGATTGCAGCCTTTGAGACAGAAGGAGGGAGGCAGGATGTTGAATAAAACTTTTAGACTTGAGGACGCTTATTGCCAAATAAGAGATCATAGATCAATGTGTTTACTGCTCCAAGATGTGACAGATGTGCTTACTGCTCCTAGTCCTATCGCATTGTTCAAAGCTGACTCTAAGGCCATTTATGCATGCAGAGCTTACCTTGGGGTTGCTTGCCAGCTGAGCCAATTTTCCATTTTGTCCACTCCCAGTTCCTTGTTCTATTCATGCAACGTCCAGCTCGGGAGGTTACCTGCCACATTTTGTGGGGGGGGGGGGATGCCCTCTTTGGTCTAGTTCCGTGGTGGCGAACCTATGCCAAATGGCCATGCTGGCAGGGGCTGATGGGAATTGTAGTTGTAACCTCTTTTGTGGGTTCTGTGGGGCAGTACTTGGAAGGAGTTGCAAAGAACCAAATTTAAACAAAACAGTTTACTTCTCTTTACAAATAACATTAGAAACATCAACATTTAACATTTTACACAATTCAAGGGTCCTGTTCAGGTTTGCATTTTTCAAGTCCTTATATTTACAGTCTACTGATATTTGCCAAGTCCACCTCTTTCTTGCTGGTGGTTGGTTTTGAAGACTTCAGAGGCTTGGTGAACGGGATTCAAGGATGATGAAGGTTCCCAGAAAACTCTCACCATTTACATACACAAAAAAACCCTGAAACAATAAAATTCTAACATTTTAAAATATAGCAAAAAAAATAAACTCCCTTCCCACTAGTTCCCTCAGCATAACATTGCAGTTACCTTGCAAAACAAGGTGTTAAGGGCTTAATAAAGATCGAAATCAAGGTCCCAAGCCTGGTAGCTCCTGTTTCCTCCAACCTCATGAGTTCTGCAGCATTCACTTGGCTTCCTTTCCAGACTCCACTTACCTTCTGGGTCATCCCATTCTGACACAGGGGTTACATAGTCCATGAACATCTGGAGTGCCATAGGTTCGCTACCACTGGTCTAGTGTTAATTTGCTAGTCTGCATCAGTTTTAGGACAATTTCAACAGTCTATTGCTCAAACAATGGATCCTGAGTATGAAAAATATCCCTTTTCACTCCTTCTGAAGTGGTGCCTAGAAGAGCTGGAGGAACTGCTCACATGTGGGTGGGGAAAGCCAGGAGCAGCAAGAAAACCTGGAGAATGCAAAATGCATGTTGATTTACTTCACTCTCTCAGTGATGGAAGAGGAAAAGTTGCACTTTCAAGGGTTTCAGAAATCGCAGAGATTCTATCTGAGGTGAGATGAGTTCAGGGGGAGGGGGACATGTGCATAACTGAGAATCCAACCTGAGGGGAATAAATGTTCAAGGCAAAGGAGACTACAAGTGCATCAATGGTCTAAAACTCTAAAAAAAAAAAGGATTTGCAGTTGAAAATGCACTTGCTGGCAGTGAGCTTCCCATGAAACTCAATGAGTTGCACCCAAACAAAGACTGAATGAACAGAAAACCAAAGCACATCTGAGTGGGTTTTTGTATGTGAGCCAAAGACACAAAAAATCCAAGGAGCTAACAAGAAGAGGTTTTAATGATTAAAATTTGATGATTAAGTTTTGGGCAGCAGCAGAGATGGTTTCCCCCTTCTGGTAATATACATTTTTAAACAGGTTTTATGAATTGTAGTAAGCTTTATGAATTTTAAACAGGCTTTATAGTTTTTAACTGTAATTGGTTTTAAGTTTTTGGATTTTATTACTTACTAGCGGGGCCCAGCCACGCGTTGCTGTGGCAATTGTCCTTCTCATCACAGTCTGCAACCCACACAGATGTCCATGCAGGTCCAATGATCTGCAGCATAGCCTTTTGGGGTGGTCAAATGGAATACCTCATTCCCTTTTCAATTCACATTGTTATATGGTGGTGTCTTACATGTCTTTTTTTAGTATAAGGTAACCATTTCCATTCCACAACAGAACTGTCCAGAGTGTAGAATCCCACTGTCTATGAAGGGCTAAGCTTGACATGCACAGTCCACTGGCTTGGGTAAGGCAAGAACTGGAGCAAGGAGGCTATCCCCAGTCAGGGCAGCAGAGTGCAGGTGGTAGGCATGCTTCAGATCGAAGCCAGCTCCCTATGGGTTCTTAAAGGGCCAACACGATGCAAAAGAAGCGGAGGCCGTAGTGTGGTTCGCCCCCACCCCGCTGATTTTCTTAGAAGAAGAGGCAAACTCCAGCTCGCTTTTAGTAAAAAAAAAAAAGAGAGCTCAGGCTAATAAGGGTGAGGAAGTGGATAAGTGGTGGCTGGATGTGAGGAGGGAGCAGAGTGAGGTGCGTGAGGATAGAGCTGGATGTGTATTTGTGTGGTGGCAGTGGGTGAGGCACAGAGAGTGAAAGTTACCTGTGTGTGAGTGAGGGGAACCCCACCTGACGCCTCACATGGCAAAGTGTGTGTATGTGTTTCACTTCCAGTGCAGTGATTACTTCCAATAGGTGTTACCTATTTACTGTTTTCTACCAAGCTCTACCCTCAGCCCATCTGCGCAAACATTCTATAGGGCTCAGGCCACTGAGACAGGCAGGAGCTGCCACCCGGTAGTCATTCCTAAGAGGTGGCAGTTAAACAGAATGCCAGTTTCATGGGCCTGGTGCTGCCAGGAAAGCACGTTTTACCTGGCCCAGGTATGGACTTTTGGAAGCGCATTTGAAAGGAGTCTCATTACCTGCCACAGCAACAGGGGAGGGACATCATGTAGAAAACTTGGTGGCGATCCATCCAGCCGTTTACAAGTAGGGGAGGTGACTAACAAAGTCCACGATTTTGCTGTTTTATATATAGATTACTTTATGAGTCTTATGTTGTAACCCGCGCTGAGACTTTCAAGTATAGGGCGGGATAAAAATATCTATAAATCAATCAATCAATGTGGCAGCTTGGTGTTCTCTACTGTTGCAAATAGATCTGCCATTGACTGTCCAGGTTTTATTGTCAGCTGTCAAAACAGTTGGCTGTTCAGTGCCCACTACGCAGGGTCAAGATGACTGTGACTGAATCACCCCATCTACACAGTGAAAGCACCCTTCAAGTATTCTGCCCTTAGAAATGCTAGATAAATCTCAGTCCAAAACAGCAGAGTTGCTTCCTACTATTTTATTTATTTATTTATTATTTAAATTTATAGAGCCTACTTCCAATTCCCCAAGGGCTCTGGGCGGTGCACAACTACTCATCTATATAATAATATATAACAAAGGGTCACTGAATAGGCTGACCATATATACTAAAAATCTATTAAAAACCATTAAAAACCATGTAAACAAGCCCGGTTAAAAGCAGTAACAATAATAATAGGCGGCCCTGTAACCCAAATTCCTTTACGTGAACCAATTTTCAAAAAAGAAGGGAGCAACCAAACTCCTCCCTAAAACAATAACAATAAAGGATCAAGGACATATCGTGCTGTTACAGGAAACATGGTCCCCTTCCCCCATTGCCCTTCCCTGGAGTTCCAGTGTTTATAATCTTTACCCAGCAGCTTTTAAAACCCACATAAAAGAGGAAGACCCAGAAGCCCGAGTTTAGCATTTTTTTAGTTGCGACAAACCTTAGAGTCTCCTGTTAAGCTAATTCTACACCCCTAGTGGTACCAGATGGCTCCGAAAGCACTTCTTTTAAAGTGGGATTCCATATAATGTGCCTGTTTGGTTAATGTTTACTTTCCATCTAACTTTTCTCCCGCTTGAAATGCAGAGATTGTTCAAAAGTTCCATAATTGTTATCTCTCTCTAGAAGCTCCTTCAACTTCTTACCAACCCTGACCAAATGGTTTGTGGCTCAAGAGACTTCAGTATGCCAGAATTGGCAAAGATGATTCCAGTTATCAATTACTAACTTAGCTTGGATCCAGATATGCTGCACCGATCATTTCTTCTTACCAAGATGCTCAAAGAGACCATCACACCAATGCGGCTGGAAACGAGAAATTTGTCTAGAAGTCATGTGCTTGCAATTTTAAGATCTAGTGCCCTTGAGCGGTCCTAAATTGCTGCTTGGACAACAAGAGGGATTATACCTTTGTTTCCCCATGGGCAATAGAAGTGGTTGATTACAAGTTTTAATACCGTATCCCGAACTTAGAGATGTTAAATTTTTTTCGCAGAATTCCAACCATGGGAGTGACTATATGCCCTTGGTATTGTGTCTGGAACTACAGGATTTCATGTATATAAGGGTAACTACTAATTCCTGACTCCAATTCCTAAAATCTTGTGTGGAAAAATCACTCCTTTGAAGATACCGAAGTCTGTTGTTTTAGCAGACAGTTTCAAGGATTTTTAGATCCGGAATTTTTAAATGTATTTCCTACAGAAACCTTTATTACATTATTTGGAAGTACTAACGAGAACATCGCTGATGCTCTTTCAAAGCAAACTTGCATTGTTGAGTGTTGGAAGCCCAAAGGAAACTTCTGATAGAGTACAGACTGTAATGAGGAACTTTGAAGTGCTTTAAAGAGACAACTTTAGACAGTTGTTTGAAGTAAATTCAAGAGGGGTGAAATTGATTTTTTCTCCCAATATTTACTTTGATTGTAAAAGGAACCTTACCCAGCTTTTACAGGAAAAATGAGAGGCTACTGCTAAGGCTAACTGGGACAAACTTTTCTATCATTCTATCCAAAATGAAGGATAATAAAAGGATTCCTGGATTGCTATAGTTGTTAGTCATTAATATCGCGGCAACTACTCCAGCTGCTAACGGTAGATCCCCGATGCTGGTATAGTTATCTTCCGTTAGACTTAGCCCGTCCAAACTCTGCGATATCCTTGCTTACCTTGCTGGGACCCTGTCTCAGCAAAGCGAGATCCACAACCCTAATTGAACGAAGCTCAAATCCAGGAAGGCTCCTGGCCTGGATGCCCTACCACCTATTGAGAAGGATTTTACAAATGCTTACGTGACTGAATGGTGAATTTATTATTAGCTTTGGCTTTTCACTGCACTGTGAATAACATAGTTAAAATACCTGATGCTTGGACTAATGCCATCCCTTGTCCCTATTTATAAAAGAGGCTTAATTCAATCCATTTCCTCTAATTTACTTAGGCCCATTAGTTTGGTTATCTAGCTTGCAGGTAAATTATATATGCTAGAAATATTTATCGAGACAAACTGACCTTATGGGCCATGACGAATAAGATCATTGGACGGAACAAATTAGGTTTATCAAAGGAAATCTACACCAGATCATGCCATTTATTTACTGAATACAATGATAGCCAAGAGTATGTTACAAAGGGGAATTTAGAATCCCCTTTGTAATATGTTGCCTTCTTGAACCTCAAAGGGGCATTACCATTCAGTGAGACAGAGGAGACTCTTATGGGGAAAAAACTTACGAGGAAATGGGTATAAATGACCGGGTAGGCTGCTTGCTCTTATCAAGGCTTTATATACAAATACCACCCTCCAAGTGAGATGCTTGACCCCTTGGGAAGACATTCAGCGTAAAAAAATCCAATCCTATAAAAAAGGTGCAGCAAACAAGAGCTGCGTCTCTGGCCCCTTTGTTATTCAATCCCTGTTCATTAATGATCTGTCCCCTGATCTAAAAATCAGTGAAACTCACCTTGCCCCAGCTTTGGTAATGTCTTGACCAGCCTACCACCACTACTTCTATTTGCAGGCGATGCATTAATACTCTCTAGAACTTGAAGAGTGGCCTAAATTCCTTTGTTATCCAAATGCGAGTGATTGTGTACCACGGAATTCTTTTTATCCATCAACCTACTACTGGGCAATCCTAAGGTGAAGTTTGTAATTTTACTAGCTTATTTATAAACCCAGGTATTAGATGGATGTTAGATGGTGCATTGGGTTGAACAAGTCAGAAGTTCTACTGCAAATATTTAGGAATGCGTTTTTTCCATCAGTAAAGCCTGTTGGTGTAAAACACAGAGACCTAGTCATGACAGCTTGTAGGAGCTACTGTGGCGAGTGTAGGAGAACTTTTTCTTTACAAAAGGCAATAGGATTTTATCCCCTGCACTTGAATGATTAGGAGTCTTTAACATGAAAGCTGGATTCCTCAATTGCTCCTATGGGAGATCCCCTTGTGGATTAATGCTTGGAGCCAAAAAAAGGATTGAAAGATTCTAGTCAGCCTTCTTATACAAAATATTGAGGTGCCACATTTGCATCCTCCCTTATGCCTTGCACTCTGTTTGGAAGCCAAGGACAACATCTTACTGGTTCACGTAGAAGCTTGGCTGTAGCCACCCTTAAGTTCTGGGTTCGGCCTGTGCTTTAATTCCGGACACTAGAAGTATGCCTTATCAATCCATATCCCTCCCCAGCTCCATGGATCCTAGAAAGTGGTGGGCGGGCAGTTGAAATTGAAATGCACTTTCCCTGGGGATTCTCCTGGGACTCTTTACAAATGCTACCTCCCTTCCGAAGACTTCTTTTTTTCAAACTAAAAGGCAACTCCTTGGCCAGGAGCTACAAGTTCTACCAAGGGCCAAGCGCAGAAGTAACTGTTCCCCTTCTTTTTCAACATCAAATTCAAAACCAATCTGATGGCAGACTATCTGAGTATACTCCAAGAGCCCAAGCTTAGATGGATTATACACAAAGGGCTCGTTGTGAATTTCAGCTTCCTTCCTTGTTCTACTTGTACTCCAAGGGAGGTTTTCTTAAGAATTGATCTAAGCAAGAGCTGGAAATGCCCACCCCACTGTTCTATAGTGGTGCAATCTATGGAACATATAATGCTTAATTGCCCCAAATACGAAGAAGCTAGGACCAGGCTTTTGACTCTTCTTCCTGCTAAGTTTAAGGAATACTCTGTTGCTGGGAAGGTTGCATTCCTACTAAACAACTCTTCTTCTGTGATTTTAAATTCTGTAGCTAGGTTCCTTTTAGGAACTTTGGAATAATAATTAACCTTGACTGGGAAGGTTTTTGCTGTTGAACCTCAGTGCCTGGAGGGTTCCAAGGGCATCTGGCCACTGCAGAAAACCAAATGTGAGCCGGGATTCTTTGGGTTTTAAACACAATGTGTTCAGGATCAGAGAATTAAGAAAACATTACAGAAATAAAAGCATAAAGTCTTGTGGCACCTTTAACACATTTATTATGAAATATACAAAGTAGGAATACATTTTAAGGCACAGAATGGCTTTGTGTTTGTATTTTACCGTATTAGATTAATACAGCCACCTTGTCATTCATCGAAAGGTAACGCATAAGTAAATCCTTCATCATTCACAACAACAAAAATAAAACAATATTTTTTCAGCTTGTTTAAGCACACCTCTCTACTCTGAACATTTGGGGGGCAAAGTTATACATTCAGCTTTATATAATAACAGTATTTCTTCAATGTATTAAGAACATATATTTTCATCGCTGATAGACAGTGCATGAAACTTAATGTAATAGCAGAAAATATAATTTTGTTAATATTCTACATCTTTCCCTTGATGTCACTGTAAAAACAAAGAGGCATTAGATTTCATCCCTACATCAAATCAGCCTGCCAGGTTTTCAGCGCTGTGGGGCATATCTTCACCTTAAAACAAGTGTAATTGATATGGACCTATGCATTTAAATCCAGACTTTGATGCTCAAACTAAAGGAGGTGATCCACAATGAAAGGAGGAGGGAATACACTGTTTGGCCATTTCCGCACGAATGCGGAAACGGCCGGGTCGGCGTTTCCGACGCCGACCCGACGATAATGGGATTGTCCGCACGGCCGGTCCTGGAAAAAGCTGGGCTCCGCAGCGCCGGCGCCCGGCCGACCCGACATGTCCCCAAGCCTCCGGCACGTCGCCAAGGCCTGGGGACACGCCCCCCTGGCCCTGCGCGCCTGCTCCAGCGTCGCAGGGCAGGGGGCGTGTCCCCAGGCCTCGGCGACGCGCCGGAGGCCTGAAAGGATTTAAAGGTAAGTGCTGGAATGTGGGGAGGCGTCGTCACCGAAGCGCGCTGCCGTTCGCTTCGGCGCAGTGGCCGAGGCGGCGTTTCCCTAACAAGAGCGCTTCCCTAAGCAGCTCTGGGGAAACGACTGCTTTGCGGCGGTCCGAGGCGGCCTTGAGGGCAAAGCGCGAAAGCTCGCTTTATGCAGCTGCTCGCCTTACTGTAGTAATGAATAAAGCGGCCTGGGGGAGACAGTGTTTTGCTTTTGTCTCCAGGCCGTATACATTAAATGTCTTCCGATCGATGAAGCGGCCTTTTCCTATATTAATTCATGAGCCAAGTAGAAACAGAACCCTCACCCTAACTCCTTCTTTATGAGTCCCATTTCACACATCCCTGCAATGGCACAGCAGACTCCCAAAAGTGCCTTGAAGTAGCATGGGTTAATCTGCAACACTACAGAAATGTATGCATTGTTTATAATGTTGCTCCACATGGAACATCCCATGGTTGCACCTTTACTGAACACCACTGAAACTGCCTAGAACCATGCCATATGACAGAGATTGAGAACTGTGGTAAACATGTTGCAGGTTGTTGGCAGAGACTAACAACGTACAACATACTACAGTGGGTTTCAGCAGCAACTATGATGCTGCAGAGATACATGAATCTACACAGAAGGGCATTTTGCTGTTCATTTCTATGGATCTCATGCATCAAACACAACTGACAGTGTTTTTAATTACAAATTAAAATCATAATTTATGTGTGTGTGTATAGTTTCTCGTTCTAGTTCTCAAAAAACATAGAAATAAACTGTTCATTAAAAATAAAACCAGCTATGCTGAAGAAAAAAAAAATCAGCCATCCACTCAGATTTAAGGATAAAAATTAATCATTCAGTAGTCATCTTGAACATTCCCAAAACCTGAAGAAAGTTTCAGCTTCTGGCATTTAGCTGCTTTCATTTTAATTTGTTTTTTTTAAAATTAGCAAGCTTGAAGAGCTATAATTCTTTAGATTCAGAAATGGAAGCATGTCTCCTTTTTAACTGAATCCAGACACTGCTGTTTGGACGAAGAATAAGTTCTGTGGAAGGTTCAATATCTCCATAATTCTGTGGGGTTTCCACCCAGAAGTTCCGCAGGATGGTGGCTAAAACAGTCTTTTCTTCCATCTGTGCAAAGCGCTGACCTGAGAACAAATTGCAAGAAATGCTAGTTCACCGTGCTAATACTCAATCACTGGTATACATCATGGATTATATCACGGATTCCCAGAATGGTACTTGTGGGTGCCATTGAGCCTACGGACACCTTTTCTAGTGCCCGCCAAGTATTTTTAAGAAGTGAGTGGGGGCAGGTAGGGCTTTTGTCCAGCAAGGTTTCTGACTTGGATGTGCAGATTTTTCAAATGTTGCTTTGGCATCAGTTGCTACCTCAGCACAAGGACCTATAATTGTGTTACTAAAGTTAAACTGTGGTAATCATTTTTGGCTGACTCCGCCTCCTGTAGCAACCATACTCTAGCATGCTGTGCTCTACAGAGCCTTTTATGGGAAGGCATTTCCAAAAAAAAAACCCAGGTGTTTTCAGGCCTTGTTCCGAGTACCATGACACAATCTGTTTTTTAAAAAGGATCTTGCACACTAAATGAACCACAGTGTCATGCATATATCAGTGGCGTAGGAGGTTAAGAGCTTAACCTCCTACGCAACAGTGGCGTAGGAGGTTAAGATCTCGTGTATCTAATCTGGAGGAACCGGGTTTGATTCCCAGCTCTGCCGCCTGAGCTGTGGAGGCTTATCTGGGGAATTCAGATTAGCCTGTACACTCCCACACATGCCAGCTGGGTGACCTTGGGCTACTCACAGCTTCTTGGAGCTCTCTCAGCCCCACCTACCTCACAGGGGGGAGGGGGGAAGGGCAAGGAGATTGTAAGCCCCTTTGAGTCTCCTGCAGGAGAGAAAGGGGGGATATAAATCCAAACTCTTCTTCTTCTTCATACATACCAATGCAGTTTCTGGGCCCCGCAGAGAAAGGCAAGTATGCAAATGGATGCCGCCCAGATGAGTTCTCTATGGAAAACCGCTCTGGTTGGAATTTTTCAGGCTCTGGGAAGAATTCAGGATCTCGGTGCAGTGCACAAGGAGAAATGACAATATCTGTCCCCTTTGGTATCTTAAATCCTCCTGTTGAAGAAGGATTACCATTCAGGGAAGCAGCTCCTCACAGGATGAACTGAATTAGCTTATACCCATAGTGCAGCAATCCACTTACTAATATAGCAGGATTCAACTAATGTACGACCAAAATATGGAACGGAAGGGAACATGCGGAGGGCTTCTTTTATAACACATTCCAGATAGTGTAGTTTCTTCAAATCGTCTGAGGTGATGTGACGGTTAGAGTCACCTAGTAAGGCAAACAAAGGGAGTGAGAGATATGCAACCACTACGATCAACAGATGATTGTATCCAGACTGCGTTTTCCACCAGCAGAACAGAGCTTTCCTGACTCTCCCTCTCCAATGCAGGATCCAAATCAACAAATCCATTGATTTCTGCTTCTGGAGAACAGGGGGACCCTTGTGAATGATGAAGAAGGTCAACAGCAGAGGGAAGGGGGAACTGGACAAAACAGGCTCTCTGTTTTGGTCAGCAGAAAATTTAGCCTGGATCAGACCCTAAATATATACCCTGAAATGAAATACTGGTCATTTCCCCACTGAGAAATGAAAGGCTTCTCCCTCTCCACTGCAGCATGTGCCTAGTGAAGACCTCAATGTCTATTGCAGTTTCGAGCAATGCAACGATCACTCCCCACGATCACGGGATCCAACGCTGCTCTGTTCATCCTGATTGACTGTTGTGCTGGGTTGGGGCGGGAATTTTTAAAAAACTTTTTTTTTGCACAGCTACATCACCACGCGCATGCATTGATAGGACGGTAGCTGTTTTTCGCACTAAACTATGTTTATGTGCAGCTTCGTCACTCTTTACCCATGCAGCTGCACTGGCCCGAAAGTTTAATTTTAATTTATAGACGGCACAGAAATCACATTCCTCACAGCCACGTTTCAAAGTAGCCCTATCGGCATGAAACAAAAAAAGGCTGTGCATGCATCACGCACAACCTACTGCGCTCTGATTGGCTGGAAGGCTTCACATCACTCCCAATGGCTGGAAAACAAACCTACATTCAACCCCTCCACACACCCCCCCCCCACATTGATCCAACTTCAGCGTGTGTTCTTTAAAAAGGTGCACTTCTATGCAGGTTCTTAAAAAACACGTGATAAGGGGGAGAGGGAGTGCCATAACCGGGATAAATCCGTGTTCGGCAGTTAAGCAGTGGGGAATTCTTGCTGAAACCTTGATATTTCGCATGAGTATCACACGATTAATTGACAGTGGGGAATTGACCACTGATAGTTATTTTAAACAAGGTTCTTATTTTTAACAAGAGAGGAAAGCCTTCATGGGTCAATTCCAAATAGGCATGATTGATTTCTCCAATTATTAAGAAGCCTGAATAGACATATGTTGAGTGGTCAAGCAGCACCACAATACTCCTTTCATCTTGAAAAAGAACTACTGCACTGAATCTGAGAAAGCCACAGAACGAAGAGCTGCTGTCCCACATTCAGAACCGTTCCTTGCAAGCAGGAGGAATTTCAAAACTGAAACCACCTTTTCACTCAACGGTGTTCTCAGCCAACAGAAGATTTTTGGGGGGAATTTTTGTTCTAAGCAAGCAATTGGATGCAAAACTTCCAATAGTTAGCCACTCCCTTCTCTTCTGGATTTCATGACTATTGAATTGCATCTCCCAGTGTACTGCTATTTCTGTTCCTCAGACAGCTTTCTCCAACGTATTTTGCACATGGGGGACAATTTTGTCTGGCTTCCCTGTTGCTGCTGGCACAGGGCAGCAGAGATGGGGCTTCTACATGGTAGAATTTCCTGCCCCAGTCATCAGCAATGGCCACTCCCCCAATCCATGGGGCCTTTTTTAGTTCTCAACAGTATCAAACCCAGAGCACATAACCCATGTGAGGAAGGTCTAAGGTTGTCTGTTTGGCAACAGCTGGGTCACAGACTCTGTGGTAAGTTTTGTTTTCATTTTCCAGCCAACATTCATACCATTCATTTCTTTAGTTTGGCAGGGTGTGTAGAAAATACTGACTTTTATTTAAGAACGTGCCAAACACGAACAAAAACACTTTCAGAACCAAAATCCTTTCACAACTGAAGTCTGTTAACCACTATCTCAATTTCCCAGAATGCCACATAATTCAGTCTTAAAAGAGTAGCATATAAACAATAAAAAATAAGGCTTATATCAATTATTATTACCTGTCAAACCTGAACTCGTTTCACTAAACTGTAATCCAAATGCATAAGTGGCAAATGTCTATTTGTTTTAAGCCCATACCTCTTCTTCTCCAAGGCCATCACAGTCACCCAAAGCTTTGAGGCCACCATATGTAGAACACCATGTGGCCTTTAGACAGCAAGAGCATTCTGTCAGCCCTTCAGTATAATGGTAAGTCGGCCTAGGAAAGGCTGTGGTCCAGACTGTCACCCTTTATTTCATTCCATGTTCTTTATGGGGAGGGTAGGAGCGCAGGGGATGAGAAATATACTTTTGTGTGGAAACAGTGTTCAAACAATACAGAACAAAGGCATATGAAGACAAACACACTGAACAAGAAGTACCAGAGCTGGAAGACCACCAGCTTAAGGTTGCCAGCTCCAAAATGGGAAATTCCTGGACATTTTGAAGCTGGTACAAGGGAACTGACCTTTTGTAGTCTATCAGTTGTAATTCTGGGAGATCTCCAGATCCCATCTGGAGGCTGGCAACCCAAGCCTACCAGAGTGAGCGCACTGGGAGCCTTCATTTGTCGCATTCAGGGAAGTGCGTAAAACAGTTTTATTCCACAGGGCATTTGGTGGAGGGCAGTTTGAATGGATTTGCCTGAATGTTAAATTGCACCTACAGTCAAACCTCGGTCTTCGTTGCCCTCGGAGATCGATGGTTTTGGTCTTCACCGGTCGCCCCCAGCTGTTTGGTCGCCTCGGAGATCAGTGGTCGCCTCGGCTTCTGTGGCGACTTTTGAATATCTCTGGTGCAGCGTTTGCATTGCGCATGTGCAAACGACGTTGCACATCGGCAAAAGGCACACCTAAGAGTACACTGTTTTTGGTTTTCGCCCATCGCTGGACAGATTAGTGGCGAAAACAGAGGTTTGACTGTATACGATACCGGTTTTTTACTACTTTTTAACTGTGTATTGTTCTTAATTTATTGCTAGAGGCTTATGATGTTTTTGCTGCTTAGTTAGTGACCATGTGTCTGCGGAAATAAAGTGCAGAATAAATATTTTTAAATAATGAATATGCAAAGCCAGTGTAAGCCACTCCCCACAAGACTGCATCTGGATATCACTTTATATCTCACTGTTTCAAGCTGATACTGACATGCCCAGGAGAGAGAGAAACTTACCAAAAACTTCATCCAGTTCATGGTGAATTTTTCTTTGCACTTCTGGGTGGCATGCAATTGAGTAGATAGACCAGGTCAAGGCAGCAGCAGTAGTATCATGGCCCTAGGAGGGCAGATTTTTACTAGCATGAATATAATATTCTAAGGCACCTTTTAAAGGAGTTTGATATTTTCAAATGCTGGTAGTTGCCTACATTTCAACAAAAAATGTTGACACATTCTCATGAGTTTCTCTAGTGTGTAAAAATACACACTAGAGCTAAGGAGGGTTAAAAGGGAGCAATTGTTTAGATTTCCATAGACACTTCGCTCGGTCCAAATCAGAAATCTAAATGGCAGCTTTACTTCTAGAATCTCATAGTTCATCCATCCAGTCCAGCCACAATTGACTGGAAAAAATTAAGCAGAAGCTTAATTTTCATAAACAGCTCTAGAAAGAGTATGCAGTTCTAAAAAGAGCTTATTTTTGCTTGGACAATGGCCAGTATTTTTATATAAAAGAGTGACTCAGGAAGAAAGTGCAGAATAGGAAGAAGCAAGCATGGGAAGAAACAATAGTGGTATAATTTTTAAAAAGAAGCTCGTGTCCCTTGAAGCCACAAAACCCTTGAAAAGTCAGTGCAAGTCAGAGTAGACCACGCTAACCATGCATGATCAACTTCTAACAGCACGCAGGAGCTTCAGGTGTATGTGCGTTTAAAGGACAAGAATTTCAATTGATAGATATATATTTATCATGACAATGTAATATGTTCTTCCTGTAATTTCCAGCGACATGTCTAAATTGAGTTGCTTTTTGCCATGTAAATGTATGTACATTAATTGCAAAGAAGTTAACAGAGGTGCAGTGGGCCAATTAGGAACAGAATCTGAGGTACATCTTTCCTGATTTCTCCATCTTAGCCCTGGCCTTTCATCAAAATCTAGAACAAATCATGAATGTGATGCTCTCTCTCAACACAACCTGGATTACATGTAAAACATGACTCCATAAATATCACTTTGTCCTCCTGGGCAAGTGGGTAGATTATAAATGTAATAAATATGAACAGTCCAGAATTGGTTTCCATATTTACATCTTTTAGGAATAGGTTTGCAGTCTGAGGGCACTCTGGATCCAGGCCTGGGTGTCCTCTGTAGGCCTGAACAAAGACATGCAATGTCTTTGCCCAGCATTTTATGCAGTATGCCCACTAAAGGTTGAATCCCCTACCTCAAACATGAATGTGTCCACTTCCTCTTGAATGTCCCGATGGCTGAACTTCTTCCCATCATCGTCAGTGGCATTAAGAAGGATATCAAGGAAAGCTCTCCGTACTTTCCACCCATCTAACTCTTCAGTGGTAACTGTATCATTTTGATGTCGCTCCTTAATTTCTAGTTCTTGAGCTCTTTCTGCAATAACCTTCAATATGTATAAAAAATCAAATCTCAGGTTATATAATTCAAGGTGTACTCCGTGAAATGCCATAAATAATTAGCTATTGCGCTCTATGTATGGTACTCTGGATGTCATGCTGTGGCAAAGATATATGAGATTTATCCTTAGAGATGTGCAGAAAGAAAGTTACTTCAGATGTGAATGAAAACCATCAAAGGTGGAAGAAGATTGAGAGAAGGAAAAAAGGGACCCAAGGAACTTGAAGAACCACCTCTCCCTACATAAATCATAAGGTTGAAAGGGGCCATACAGTTCGTATACATTCTGTTCCACATGAAGATGTTAGTTTTAAAATCTGAAATATAACTATTTGTATAAAATAATGATCAAAGCAGCCCATGCAACAACAGCTTTAGGCTGGAAAGAAAAGAAAAAATGGACAATCCAGAAATGGTTGGAATATATCTAGGAACAAGTGACACTGGACATTTTCGATATAAAAACAAAAAATAAACTGTGGCAAGATCAACAGCGAAATTTTGAAGATATGGGCAATATATGCGGACTGGATGAAAGAAGCTGGAGTCAATGAGGAGATATGGGAGAAAAGATTACAAAGAATGAACTTACTGCTGTTTGATAAAATTATGAAGAAAATACGGGGGGGAGTGGGAAAAGGGGAAAATGTATTGTTTGAAAACGAATGAAGAAGAATATTAATATAAAATGGAATATTCAAATGATACAATAAAAAAGTGAAATATTTAAAAAAAGTTTTTAAATCTGCTCCAATGTCTTCCCTGGAACGGAAGTCAGACGGACTGGCCTGTAGTTTGCTGGGTCATCCCTCCTCCCATCTTCAAAAGATGGGACAAAATTTGTGCTCCTCCAATCTTGTGGCAGATCAGCTGTTCTCCAGGAGGTCTTGAAGATGATGGACAATGGCACTGCAAGTTTTCTAGAAAGTTCTTTAAGCCCTCTCATGTGCATACTATCTGGATGGGGGAATTTCTCCAATTTCACCCAATAATGGACTTATAGCCTGTGCACACTTACCTAAGAGTAAGAACCTAATTCTGACAAACAGCTATTTAACTGGAAACATCTAGATAATAACTCTTTAGCACCTCAAGTAGTACTTTCAGCTGATCCAGACCACACTTCTACCCTGGATACAACCATCAACTGGAAATCAGTTTTGAAAATCTGACATTCAAGTCAGCTACTGACCCTATACCATTTCAACATACGCTAATAATAATGGGATTCTTTTAACACAGCAACCAGAGTTCTATAGCAAGTCAGAGTTCTATAGTGGTTAGAACTCCGGCTTTGGATCTGGGAGACTCGCCATTAAATTCAGGTAGAAGCCAAAAGATGCCTTTGTTTAATTTAATCTACCTTGTCGGTCTGTTTCGAGATGAAATGAGATATCCCATGTGTGTTCCCTTCAGCTCCACAGGGGAAGAAGAAGATTCAAATAATGATGTGGCTGGCCTCCACCCGGGCCAGGGCTTTTACAGCCCTGGCCCCTGCCTGGTGGAACACTCTTCCTCCAGCTGTCCGGGCCCTGCGGGATCTTGGTGAGTTCCGCAAAGCCTTTGAGATGGAGTTGTTCCACTGGGCTTTTGGAGTGTCCAGCCGCTGATAAGTGCCCCCTTTATCCTCCTGTGCTCGGGTCCCTTACCATCTATGGGACCCACTTTTTATTTCTTCCTCTTGGGGGGGTTTTAATGTGGGTTTCTTGTGGATGCTGTTTTATTATATCGAATAAATAAATAAATAAATAATAAATAAATAAATAAATAAATAAATAAATATGATATACAAACTGAATATGGTCACAAACAAGCAAATCTGGCAGAACTTTCACAGTTAATCTCGACAGGAAGACTCTGATATTTCTGATCCTATATGAAGGAAAAATTCAGCAGCTTACACTATCAGTAAAACTGTGAAGGATCTTCAGCCTTCTGTGATGCTCTCTTCCTTCTCTGAACAGGAGATACAAACGATCATGCCAAAGCCAGGGACTTTTTATTCTGTGATCAATCAAATCACCCATCCTAGGGTAACACAAAAAACATTAAGATGTATTTTGTTCTATATATGGATTCTAAAGAACAAGGATTTCTTGGCAATGAGCTGAACAGAGGATCATGTAAAAAAGTCTTACATGGGCAATGGAAACAAATGGCTCCAGTTTAAACACTTGAAAGGGACCATGGCTAAAACAATATGCTAAAATAGCAAAACAAACTCCCCTCCACAGCAAACAGATCCCACTAGGCAGATTCTGCTCAGCCTGAAAAGCTAGAAATTGCCTGGACTTCTGAGATGTAAAATTTATAGAAATATTGAAGATGGGGGGGGGGATGTTTTTCCTGGGGAAAAAACCATAACACTTGGGGAGAAACTGAAACATATAAAATACATGCTTTCCTATCAAACCTAAACTTCTTTTACTGATTTAATAATATAAAATGCACCAGTTTAAACATAGGCAGATTCTGCATGGGCCAAAAACAGCAGTGTGAAAACCGTGTAAACCCTTTTACACCATTTTAAAACATTTTACACCGTTTTCATACCTCTGTTTTTGGCCCATGCGGAATCCGCCTTAGCTTATAAAATGACACTATTTGGCATATTTCCGGAATTTTAACGTATAAATGTCTTTTTTTCTAAAATAAGAGTTGCGAGTATACCCAATAACTTGAGAATGAATTGCAAACTGCTGCTCCTTATGTGGCACTAGCACATATCTTTGAAGTAAAAAGTAGAAAATAAATTCAGCACTACACAAAATAATGTATAATATTTGTCTAGAAACTGTCTTATACTGTTATCTCTGGTAGGACTACCATAATATTTGGATGAAGAAGAAGAGTTTGGATTTATACCCCACCTTTCTGTCCTGTAAGGAGACTCAAGGTGGCTGACAAGCTCCTTTCCCTTCCCACAACAGACACCTTGTGAGGTAGGTGGGGCTGAGAGAGTTCCAAAGAACTGTGACTAGCCCAAGGTCACCCAGCAGGAATGTAGGAGTGCGGAAACACATATGGTTCACCAGATAAGCCTCTGCCACTCAGGTGGAGGAGTGGGGAATCAAACCCGGTTTTCCAGATTAGAGTCCACCTGCTCTTAACCACTACACCATGCTGGATATTATGTTAAACTTTATAACACTAAAAACACGGAATTCTTCAATAATATATTATCCATACATTATATACCAATTATTGTCCAAATTTTACATAAAACAAAGGCCGTTTCCGCACGGGTGAAATATGACGTCGTGGAAACGATAAAAGAACCGCCATAGCGAGAGCGTTCGCACGCGCAGCGGCAGAGGTGCGCATTCGCGCCGTCGCGGAAACGCTAAACCGGCGCGAAGGCGCCCGGTAGATTCGCGGAAAACGCTTTAAACCACTCTTTTCCCCTGTAGACGCGATCGATCGCGGCACTTTCGTCTGCGAACAGCCGCAAGGGAGCCGTCTTCAAAAAACAATGGCGACCGCCGAAGACGTGACCAAGCTGGCCTTCAAATCTTTTTTCCCCCACACACACACACGCTTTGTCCCTGGTGCTTTCCACCCATGGGCCAAGCACCTTTTCCCAGACCCATGCACTGGGACCCCGACAGTAGCTGGGAGGGGAGGCACTCGACGAAGATGGGGGACGGGCAGGACATCGGGGGCAGTGTTCCACGTTGTCCATCGCGCTGCTGCGTGAAACTATGGTATGACGTGCCGAACCTGCACTGCTTCGCAAGGCCGCAGAGGCTTAACGTCGCCAGACGCCGCTTCCAACAGCCGCTTCAGTAAAGCGAACGATGCCACATTTCTGCGGGGCTGCGGACGCTCGCAGCTCCGCCTGTCTGTGTGAACGCTTTTTTTCGTATGCGTCGCAATTTGCGACGTCATCGCGTCGCTGCTTTTGGCCGTGCGGAAACGGCCAAAAATTATTTAAAATTTGTTTACAGCATACACTGAAATTATCATTATCGAATGCTGTCATCTGACGTATGTAAAAATATCCATACAATGCATTCTGATTAAAAGCTGTTCTTCATTTCACTCATTCCAAGTGGAAAATCAGGTCATTTTAACCTCCATAAATTTTAACCTCCATAAATAAATTTCAAAAGATACAAACAGACTCAGTTCTAATGAAAAACTGATTTCAATTCAATCAACCAAAATGTCCTACCATATGGAAATTCATAGTGATGAAAGGCTCGATTATGTTGCCAATATTTTCATGACCTTTTCTTATACAAGGCCACCCTGATTCACTAGTTCCCAAAAAAATATAAAAGCTCCAGAGCACACAAGAAGTCCCAGGGTTGTTTGAACTCCCCCTCTCACTTACATAAAGAACAGGCTCTTTACATTCAAAAATGGAGGCATCTCTTTGGTTGAAAAAAAAAAGCAATGTAGGCACATTCAATTTATTCACCAGGCGAACCCTAGCAAAACAAAAAGGTGTTCTCTTGCACAGCCCATATCCATTTCAACAGAGCTTCCTGCCACGTGACTTCCTATAAGCTTGTGCACTACTTCTGTCAGTTTATCCACTATAATTGTAAAATTTCTCAACTTAGTTCAAGGTCAGTGCACAGATAAATTGGTGGCGGTTGCTTGAAAGCAATTCCAACAGCAGCTGTCATAGCATGTGGATCTGGCAACTCCTGTTTGACACACACACAAAGAACAAAATGTGCCTTGATCCCAGTGGAATTTTTGATCTTGGTTCCCTGTAAATAGCGTATCCCAACACCAGGTCACAAAGCAGAAACTTCCCTGTCATATTTAAATAGGAAACTGCTTGCAAGAATCCCAAACCTAATGCTTATTTGAGTGCATGGAATGCAAAGCTCTTCGATTCCAAACTCCAGTTGGCAACCCAATAGTGAAAGCATTGGGTAGGAAGAAGCTTGCTGATCAGTAACTTGTGAGGAGGGAGTGAAGGGTATTGCCACCAGAGGGAGAGATAGCTTGCAGTATGAACCAAACAAGGCAACAGTTACAAAAGACAAACACTTTATTTGTGGTATAAAAAATGGCCATTGCCATAAATTTATTGGCTTGACAGAATAGCGAGCGTAAGGCGCAGCATGTGGTCTGATCCTTGTGGTGGGCAGCCCAGAAGGCTGTCCCCCAAACCCGGGATTCCTCAAACCCGCGTGTTTGAGGAAATGAAATTGGCAGCAATGAGGGGGAAATATCAGATGGGTGGTAGACCGCTGCCTAAAAATTTTCCCCATTCGCTGTGGGGCGCAAGCCAGCTCAGCCCACGTTTGGGTGGTAAGAGCCCTGGCTTGCTCCACCCCAAACCCCACAGGGAGGTTCCCAAAATGGTTAGCAGGCAGCTAACCTGGCCAAGGATCAGTCCCACATGCGCAAACCGCCGCAAAGCTCTTCGATTCCAAACTCCAGTTGGCAACCCAATAGTGAAAGAGATGGGTAGGAAGAAGCTTGCTGATCAGTAACTTGTGAGGAGGGAGGGAAGGGTATTCAGGTTTGACAACATCTACACCAGCGGTTCTCAACCTGTAGGTCACGACCCCTGGGGGGGTCAAACAACCCTTTCACGGGGTTCCCTAAGACTCTCTGCATCAGTGTTCTCCATCTGTAAAATGAATAAATGTTAGGGTTGGGGGTCCCCACAACATGAGGAACTGTATTGAAGGGTCGCGGCATTAGGAAGGTTGAGAACCACTGCTCTACGCCTTTTCCTTTCCAAGTGGCTCTCTAGGTTGATCGGGGCTTGTATTCTGACAATAAAGATATGGAAAAGAAGTTTCTATCAATTCTTCCCTGCCATTCTACATGAGGGTTCACTGACCCCTCAGGAACAACAATTTCAACAGACTGAGTCAGATGCAGAAGGAGGAAGAAAGTCCTGCTCTTCATAGTACAAAGACCAACCATTTCAGTGGACCAAATAATCACATTTCCACTTACGTGAGGACAGATTTAACATATTCTGAGTCCTTATTACTCTGAGCACCTATTTTCTTTCCCATAGCTGTTTCTGGAAATAGAAAAGAAAGAGAACTTAGCAAAATAATCACCTACTTTTGCATGTAGATGTAGGATCTTTATTTTATTTATTTTATTAAATTTATATCCCGCCCTATCCCCATAAGACTCACTTTTTAAGTGAATGCTTCTTTTTCTAACTACTGGTTAAACTGCAGAAACCTTTATATATGCACGTACCCTGGGATTTGCCAGCCTACTGTTTCCACATCCTTATCAGAACATATTCAATTCTTCCCCCATCCCCAGATAAGATTCAAAATTCCTTTTTTGCACCAGGGACAAAAGGAATCAGCAATTCACTGAAAAGAAGTTTTTAAAAATAGTTAAATATGGTAGTAGGCAACAAAATAGGTAACAAAAGGTGATGAATATTATAATATGTATAGCAATGAGCTAGCTGGCATAAAAGTGGAAATGTTTTAAGATTTTTATTTATCACAACACTTTCACAGCAACTAATAAAAGTTCATCAGGATTTACCACAGATAATATCAAGTGTGCACAGAGATATGAATAATGAGCAGTCAAACGGCTCTTTGTCCACATGTTTTTCAAGTTTCTTAACAAGGATATTGGCTTGTTCATTCATCACTTCTAAGAAGTCTGTTAAGATGCTAAAATGGAAGGTTGGCGTTAACATCTTTCTTCTGGTCCGCCATTTTCTTCCAGAACTGTAAAACAGAGATTTTAAAATGATCGCTGAGACTGGAAGCCCTGGTAATGTTTAGTGTCACAAAATACATGTGGTCTCTTCACAATGAACCTAAGGAATTCCCATCAGTCACATTATTTTGAAGCCTCTTACACCAACTTGATAACCCAAGGAACTCCCATTTATTGGACTGATAAGCAGAAAACATTCCCTTGGAAGCTCATATCTATCTGACCTCTAACCTATTTATCGCTCCAGCTTCCAGACCAGAACATCCAGTCCAAAGATCAGTGTCCTGGCTTTCAACTCAATATCAGATGCCCCCTATCTTTTTTCACTCACGTACTCCCTGGCAATTCATTTCTCCGAAACTGTACCCACCCCACCCCCAGCGATGGGATTCAAATAATTTAACAACCAGTTCCGGAGATAGGATTCAAATAATTTAACAACCGGTTGTTTACAAGCACCATTTTAACAAACAGTTCTGCTGAAGTGGTGTGAACCTGCTGAATCCCACCACTGCCACCCCCCATATTAGCAAAATGTTTGTAATTAATATAGCTGCTGTTATTTCAAATGTATATGTTCTAACTGCAAATAAATGGTCCAACAGTGGGATTAAAAGCAATGGAGAAGATGAACAACAGTCCGTATTTATTTACACTCTTATGGTCTGGATGTTCTGCCTCTACTGAAACACCCCAACTTCCAATTAGCCTTTTTTGTTGCTGCATCACAGTGGATGCTCACATTCAAATTACTGTCCAACCATACCTCAAGATCTTGTTCACACACACTGCCACTCAGTAGTGCATCTCCCATCAAGAGAGAAAGAGGGGTTAAGTACACCTAATATATATTCACAGAACACATATTTGTGTTGCCTTTCATACATTACAAAATGCTACAAATCCCAACAGCTCACAACCATTCTATCCCATATTCCCCTCCATCACCACCACAAAACAAAGCCTTTGGCTGAAAATTGAGCTTGGCTTACTACCAGGCCAGTGGCTGTGACTTGAAGGAAGCGGGGACAGGCCCAGAAGAGCATTTTTTCTCTGGCCTTGTCCCCACCCTCAGTCTCCTCCCAGCTGCTGCTGGCCTAAAAGGAAGCTAATCTTAATTGTAAAGCAACCACGTCCTCTTTTTCTGGTGGTGGCAGCCACTAAAAGAATTTTTCCAATGTACCCCCCAATGCTCTGCATCGTAACCAATGCCCTATATCTTTTACTTACTTTGTGTGAATAGGCTCCCTCCATGTGATCTGGACTGGGGATGGGGGGCAGAACAGAATACAAGGGCAGAACAGAATACAAGCACCTTTTGCAGGAGAGCTCATCCAAGGACTAGCAGACAGGGGTGGCCAACCTATGGCGCTCCAGACATTCATGGACTAGCAGGGGCTGATGGGAATTGTAGTCCATGAATGTCTGGAGCGCCATAGGTTGGCCACCCCAGTAATAAAAGAACTGGTGGAAATTGATGCAATTTTTTAAACAAACATGGACCATTTCTGCACGGGCATAATACAGCGACCCAGGGATGGCAAAAACCCCGTCCCTGGGCTGCTGTTCACACAGGAGGCGCTGGCCACCCGGGAACGGCGTGAAGCCACCCTTGTTAACCTCGCTAAACAAGTGAGGTTTTTCCAAAGCATCGTCTTCCCGTCGGCGCAGTGCGAACAGCACCAGCGGGAAGACGCTGCTTTCCCCCTCCCCTCCACTCACCGCCCCGTCCAGTGTCGCTCTGGAGGGCCAATACAGCAGAGGTCCCCATTTCCATGCTTAACGCCCTCCGTAACCCCTGCCCTTCAGGAGCACTTTGCCTGTGATGGGGACAGTGCAGTGGAGGGGCGACTCCAGGAGGTAGCTCCGTGATGGAGCCTCACCCTCCCTCTTGAATGACGAGGAGAAAGTTGGGGCCACTTTCGCCCGACGTACTAGCATCGCGAAGCGGTATCTCCTCGAAAGCCTCCACTGGCATGATTCATGCCGGTGGAGGTGCGTTTCCGCCCGTGTGCGGAAAGGGCCATAATGTTGAATTTTAAACTGTAGCTTTTTCAAACATTCCTGATAACAGGGAGAGATTTTACATGCATGTGTTTCCTACTCATGTAGGCCCTACACTCATGATCTGGCAATCCTATGTAGGCAAGAAGAATGTCCAGCCCATTCATGTTCACTCCTCCTCTACTGGCACTGATTTCAACGTATACAATGTAATGTGTGGAGGAGTTCTGGATGATTCAACTGGAATATGGTCTGAAAAGAGCATTTGATAGCTGTCAAAGTTCAAGTTATATATAACTTTACCTTGTAAGAAGTCCCGTTCCCAGCCAAGGGTGGAGAAACTTGTAAAAATAGGGTTTCTCGATATGCTTTGAGCTGTTCAAAACCACCTGCCAGTAGATGAAAATAAAATAACATCTGAGCATAGCAAAAATTACCCATTTTCTCCCTATCCATTCCATTTTGCTTTAAAAGCTTACTATCTAAACAAGCTATATTTTGAGTTGAATGTTAATCATTGAGATTAGAAGTCCATTAATGCTCTAGAATGGCGTCAGTAATTTGCCAAAGGAAAAATACAGAGCTATATTATTTAGCAAACCTTTATACAGAGCTATATTATTTAGCAAATTATTTAGCAAAAGGAAAAATACAGAGCTATATTATTTATGCAAAGGGTCCTAATTTTTCTGAACCTGTGGGCACTTTGGAATTCTGAGTGTGGTTGTTGCCACAAAATGGCTATCACATCTTACTTTTAATCATACCACAAAAATACAGGGGCTTGTCCCCAGGCTTCTGCGACGAGCTGGAAGCCAGGAGATAGGAGTTCGGCGACGGCACAGCCTGTGCAAAGGCTGCACCGCTGCCTGCCGAACTCTTGGGACCGTCCATGTGAACAGGCATTGTTTATGTCGACGCACCCCCGCACTGTTGCGGTGCAGAAAGGGCCTGTACTGAATTTCCGGGGGTGGGGGGTGGGGGGTGGGGTTGTAAATTAAACCTCCCCTGAAATAATGAGGTCTTTCTCAGGTTTTTTGGGGTGATTTGAATCCCCACCACTAGTGCTCCATTGCAAAAATCCTTCATAACATAACAAAATCACAGTAAATCACAGATGTACTTGACTCATGATTTGTGACCCACTAAACAAATGCAAGCAAGATCTCGGACTTGCCATAAGTTAAAGAAGCCTTCCTTCTCAGTTGAAAAATCAGCTCAGTTGAAAAATCAGTCTCATACAAATTTCAGTTTTTTAAAGTGGCACTTTTTCATCCAACTTACCTGGATGATGCCCAGACAAACTGAATGAGACAGACATAATTTGTATATAAAGATACTGGAAGATTCACTTTTGTACAAAATATTAAACTGGGGAAAAATAAACATAATTTGCCAAAAACTGTTTCCTCAGAGTTGAAGTAACTTGAAAAAGTAGCTGGTACTAATACCACACAAATGTTGCTTCTATTATTTTTTTCTAGAGGAGCAGCCCAACTACTTGAAATTTATCTTTAGTTGAACCAGTTACTGACCTCAACATAACATCCAGGCAATTTACACTACTTTGCCACCTTTTGTGGTGTGCGCATTTTTATGTGTATATTAACAGAAATGTTAAGCATGCTCATAAAAGCATGTAAAATGTCATACAGTTGCACTCATCAAAAAGCCAAGATTGGTTGCAGCTCTCCACATATAACAGTGGGAACACTTTGTGGGAAATCCATGCTTACTTCTACGCAATATGTGAAGTGGCCATTAACAACCTGAAAACCAAAATTTTAGAAATCATAGCTGTTTAATGCAATATCAGAGGCTCACCTGTGTTGTGATATTTCTGTTCTTCACATAACCATTGTTGTAATCCTAAATACTTTCAAAAGGCTTTGTTCTAAGTAAAGATATTTAGGACCACACTGCAAACATATTAAGGACTGACAAAGAAATTCACCTCTATGCTTTCTGCATGAAACAAGAGCAGAATTGGCAATGGTCCTATCCACAACTTCAGTAGTGGTATATCACAAAATCTGTCACGATAAAACAATATTTGCTTGAAGAAAGCTGGAAAACAAATGTCATTTGAGTAAGTTCAAATGAGAAATTCAGTGACCTCAAAACCACCCCTTTGTCAAAATGCTTATGAATACAGCATATATCTGAACATACAATCTCTATGTAGTTCAATGATCACACAGCAGGAGGACAGCCTAATACCCACTCCTAGACTGCAGTCTGAAAATCTAAACTAACTGTAGATATTTTCAACTCCTCTTCCAGATGAAGACATAATGCATACCAATCATTCATAAAGAATAGCATAATAACACGGATCGATGTATATCTATCAGACTTTAGTCACATAACTAGCCACTTTTACAGTGGCTGCATTCAAATGTCATGTTTATTCAAAAGGCATTTGAAAATTCTGAGGTTCCATTCCAAGGAGTCATGTGTGACTTACGTTACCTCTCAAGTATATACTTTGCTACCTGTCTGTAGCCCTATGCAGACACTTACTAGTGAGTACAAAGAAATATTTGCAGGGCGGGATCAGGATCATATTTGCTAGGCCTCTGGGTAAATATGTGATTTCAAACTGTTTCTTTTTTGTAAGCTGTTTTAGTTCCATCCTAGGAGAAAAATTTGATACAGGGATACCTGGAACAGAGAAGGCCTTGCTCCTCATGTTGACTTGTCTGTCTATTTAATTAAATAATTAAACAAACAGACAAGTCAGCATGAGGAGCAAAGCTTGCACAGAAAGATCCCAAGATTTGTGGAATATTCTGCTCAAAAAGGATTCACTTTCATTTTTACAGCTTGCCTCTCCCTCCTCACACTTAGCTCCTTGTGCAGACCTACTCAACTCCAAACAATCTTCTGTTCATTTAGTTTCTTGAAACTTAGCACTTAAGAGGCAACAGGTTGATTTTGTGCACATAGATTTGCAAAGGAAGAATGGGATTAAGGTCTTTCACAACTCTGTATGTTTATTTCATTATTTTTTCTGTGAAGGAGACATGTTATGTCTGCAGACACCAATTCACAGTTTTGAGAACTGTAAAACCAAGCATGAATAATAATACCTTCCAAATGGAAATGATCTGACAGAAACCTCTGGAAGAGCATGACACTGTGAATCAATTTATAAAATTTAGCAAAAAAAACAACACTGCATGAATATACAGTGTTATGATACATAATTAAAAATAAATCCTTATTTCATGATGGATAACCTTTGGACTGTAATTTATCTTAAACAGAAAACTGTTTAAACTATCCTTAGATAGATTTTCTTTTCCTCAACAGGCCTTTTTTAAAAAAAATCGAATTTAAATAAAAAGTCAAATTTAAATTTTTAAAATCTATTTTTTAAAACTTTTGATTTCTTAAAAAAAACATTGATTTCTATCCACCACACTTTCCAGGGTCCACCACTGGATAGAGGGGCTGACATTCATCATTATGGTTGTTGCTAGGCACCTGGAGCTTCTGAATTTCACCTGGGACCCAGGACAGGCGTGTATGGAGAGGCTGCATTCTCTTGCCCTGGCAGCCACGCCCCTCTCCCAGCTCTACTGCAGGAAGAATTGGCATTGGGGTATGGACATACCCACCAGCATGGCTGACTTGTGGTTCAGCAGGGTCAATGTTGACTGCCGAACTACGGTACACATCACTAGCTCCCTTCCTTTCTGGTCTCTGTGCACCCTTGGTGCCTCAAGTTCAGCACATTGGACAGGGGTGCCACCTACACATCTCTCAGGGGTTCTGGCATTTAAAGCTGCCCTTGCTCCTTTTCACCAGGCCTGTTTTTGCTCAAATGAAGGGGGTTGATGGTTTACTTGCTGGATGTTCATGTCCAGGGGGAGCCCTGGACATGGAAGGTGTGGGGCTTGGGGAAGAGGAATTAGGGAAAGCCTTTATGGACACAAGGTTCCCCCCAACATTTCCGTAATACCCCAGGTTGCAGTCCTCTGCTGTATGGACAGGGGGTCCCAATGGGGGGCATGCATCCCAGTTTTGTCCCTTTAAGAGGGCATGTAGTGTGGTCAGTCACTGGCACCTCATGTGCCTGGACACACACTTCCCAATCCCTGGGTTCATTTCAGTGGGCCTCGGCCCTCTTTTATCTGACTCATCAATCACTGCTAATGTCTTGGGACTATTCCAACCCCTTAAAGATGTTGATCCAGCAATCTCTCTGTAACTTCTAATGGCTTCTTCTTGCACTTTGTAGTCTAGATTGTGTAAATTCTATTTTGTGTATTTATTACAGTGGGGGTGTTTACTCCATTCACACTGCTTGAACTAAGTTCTCTTTTGATCAGATGTTGTTTTAAAGTGTCCTCGCCTTCCCTTACCGGTCTGCTGTCTGAAGCTTTTAAGAAAATGCATTAGCCTCCTGGATGTACTCTTCATGCATCTAGCGAAATGAGCTTCGGCTCACAAAAGCTTGTATGTATGTTGCTAAGCAGCCACTGGACTTATTCCTGGGAATTAGGTAAGCATGCTTTTATCTATCTGCCTAACTCTCAAGATACCTGCATGGAGCATTGCTTTCCTTTCCCTCAAGTGACTACTCTGTTCTTTGTTTTGAAACTGTTCCAATCCCCTACAGAGATCTTCATGTAACTACAGGGTAACTTCCATTAGCACAGAAAGCCTAATGGATTACTATCCCAGTTTTGCAGATGGAGGAAAACAACTGGATTAAGAATAGCCAGATAGTCTGAGATCTAAATGAGATTTAACTCACAACTTCCTGTGTCATTCTCTTAATCACTGGTCACACCCCATCATAGTATCAGTATCTGCAGATGTTTCACAACAGGCATGGTACAGACATAAACAACTGAGGCCGCAAGCCTATTTGGGAATATTCCTCATTAAACACAATTTGGCTTCATTCTGCATAAACACGCATAGGATCAGGCTCAACAAAGAGCCCTTTTCCATGTGATTAAGCTGTGGAGGGTGGCAAATATCCTTAAGGCAAGACATTTTGGGATGGGGCAGGGCAAACAAGACAAAACCAAACTTCACACTTTGGAGAAGCACTTACACCAGTCCCTTTACTACCCAGCCAGCCAGATACCAAGGGACAAGCCTCTTGACCTCCTGAGACTAAGATCAAGAAAGACACCCTTGTAAGGTAGATCACTTACAAGTTTCAGAAAGCAGTTATTCTGTTAGCTGTAGCCAATGAAGGCCAAAGTACTGGATTCAGATTGAGGCCTGCTGGATTCGATAATAAAAATAAAATAAAGCTAAAAGTCTAACCAAGCATTGATTCAATATTTCCAGATGTTATCAAAAGAACTGAGTTTCAAAGTCCAGAGTATAAGACAGTTTCCAGTCAGTATGACCTACCCAGATCAAAACAGACCTCACATGCTTCCTGTTCCTGTCAGCCAGTAGTAGTTAAGTGGTATAGTAGTTAAGAGCAGCACACTCTAATCTGGAGAACTGGGTTTGATTCCAAACATGCCTGGTGGCCTTTAATCTGGAGAATTGGGTTTGATTCCCCACCTCTCCACATGAGCAGCAAAACTCTTATATGAAGAATTGGGTTTAATTCACATGAAAATTGCTGTGTGTCCTTGGGCTAGTCACAGTTCTCTGGGAACTCTCTCAGCCCCACCTACCTCACAAGGTGTTTGTTGTGGGGAGAGGGAGGGAAAGGAGTTTGTAAGCCCCTTTGAGAGTCCTTAAAGGAGAGAAGGGCAGGTTACAAATCTAAACTCTTCTCCTGTTTCCTCTGTTGTTCCAACTCACCTGAAATTGACCTTATCACTCTCATTTTCAGATGTTGCAGAACTTTTCAGAATCTTGAAGCCACAGAATCTTGAAGGTGGCTAAACCTAATGAGAGGCAGTTTTCCTCCATTCTCTGCGGCCTATGTTTATGACTAGACTGAAGGACTGTAATCTAATAGTTAAAAACAGAGATTCTTAGCTTTTCAAGGTTACACTGTTGGATGAAATAGAGCTGTTTTTCCACTGGTTTGCATCATTGTATTACCTAACAGGAGCCAACTAAGCACAATTTACCAGATATGCCTGCAGGCAAAGAAAACAGTCTATTTATCTAAACCCAAAGTTCAAGGACCATAAAAAGGAATCTTTAGAAGTAGCAGTTTTCCAGTACTGTACTGGAAGGCCCCAGGGGTGCATATGTATGTTGAGGAAGGGATTGCAAGTCTAAATATCCCTCCCACAAATAAAATAAAAACCATCCTGCCATATAAAATCCTTCTTCCTGATGAAGGGTGTTTCCCCACTTACCACAACCCCACTATGCCGCGCGCCCAGGCGTCCTCACGACCCCGCGCTCTGTGCGGGGTCATCAAAAGGCGCTGTTTACAAGAGAGCCAGGGATGCTGTGCGCCGAGGGGGCGCGACAGTGGCAGCGTCGGGGCGGCTGCGTTGTCACCGCCCCAGTAGTGGGGAGTGCCAGGGGACCCCGCACTACTTGAGGAGAGTAGCGCGGGGCTTAAGGTATGTGGGGAAAGGCCCTAAGTTAGTTCTGAGCACACAGAGAAGCATGTGTGTGTGTTTTACCACAGATGAGAGACATACAGTTAAGGAGCCCTTCTAAACTACAATCCAATAAAAAACTTTACCACTGGTGTATATGCTTGTTAATGGCTGCAGAGAGTGTTTAAAGGGCTAGCCACTGTACAGATTATAAAGTACAACAGCACCTTACCAAAAATGTGTAGTTTCTAATTAGTTTGGACACCATATTTCACCCACCAGAACTTTGAGAGTATGATGGGGGAGCAGGGCGGAGGGACAGTAAAGGATGTTAGAATCTACACATTTTGGGGTATGGTCCTGTTGTAATCTTTGATCTGAGAGCCCTGTGGTAATCATGAAAGTCTGCAAATTTCTTCCATTCAACAACAGCCACCCCACAAAGCCAGTGTTGTATAGTGGCTAGAATTTCAGACTAGGATCTGGGGGCTCAAGTTCAAATTTCCTCTTGCACCAACAAAACTCACTAGATGACTTTGGGCCTATTACATGACCAGTTTAACCCACCTCACAGTACTTGTAGTGAAAATAAAACGGAGTGGAGAATGATGTAAGCTGTTCTGGTTCCCCACCGGGGAGAAAGTAAATAATGAAGTAATGATGAACTATATGAAGTAAATAAATACGTGTAGCTGAAGATGGGAGAGCAGATAAAGGGTAGGTAGGTTGGTTGGTAGCTAGGAAGGAGTGAGGGAAACTTGAGGATATGTTAGCTTCCAGGGGGAGGGAAAGAGGAAATAGTGTAGGGATGGGGACTAAAGGAAAAACGAGCTGCCCCTCAAGCCCTTGCAGATCCCCCATCTTTCAACTGGGCAAGGCCTGCACATCACCACAAAACTCAGTCCATCTTGGCATCAGGGACCACACAATTGGCTGCTGAGTGGGAAGGGTTTTCTAGGAAAGGGAAAAAATAGTTTTCAGGGAAAGGGAAAAAAATAGTGGAGGAGGGGAATCAGATGCCCCCCACAAGTCCTTGCAGGTCCCATACTTATTAAATTATCATGAAAATCTAGAGATGCCAGCACCACTGGGGAAATTAATTAAAAATTGGGGGAGAGGGGTTTCTTGCCCCTAAGAATACATAAATTTATTTATTTTATTTTATTTATTTTTTAAACTTTTATACCGCCCCATCCCCGGAGGGCTCTGGGCGGTGTACAGCAGAAATAAAACAATATAGGCAGTTAAAACATTTAAAAGCAGCGATGACCATAACAACGTTCCTAATAAATATGTAATAAATTACAGTAAATAAATAGCGTTCAGTGATCTACTGTTGTAATTCCCTTCCTTTTCCCAAAGGGGGGGAGAAAGGCGTCCGACATTCTAATCTAAAAATTCCCTCCCCTCTCTAAAAAGAGGGGGATGGCGAGTCTGAGATGACAATTGGCCCAGGTGTCGGGCCGAGCCGGGGGCGGGGGCACCATCAACGGCCGGTTCCTCCGAAGGCCCGGCGGAACAACTCCGTCTTACAGGCCCTGCGGAACTCACCCAGGTCCGCAGGGCCCGGACAGCTGGAGGAAGAGTGTTCCACCAGGCCGGGGCCAGAGCCGTAAAGGCTCTGGCCCGTGTGGAGGCCAGCCGTATCATCGAGGGGCCAGGGACCACCAGTAAATTGGCCTCAACCGATCGGAGAGGCCGTGCAGGGACGTATGGGGTGATGCGGTCTCGAAGATACGATGGTCCCAGGCTGCGTAGGGCCTTAAAGGTCAATACCAGCACCTTGAAGATGATCCTAGCACCTTAAAGGTCAATACCAGCACCTTGAAAATCAACCTACACTAAGCCTCCAGGGTGTTGGGTGGCTGTCCAGAAGCTTTTTCACCTTGCTGTCTGTCTGATCCTTTTAACTGATACCTTGTGTATGCAAAACAGATGCTCAGCATCAGAGCTACAGACTCCAACAGCAGTAAGAATGACAAGGAACCTTATCTTCTGGAGAAATGCTCTTTTCACCTCTCACAATAAAATGATGCATTTGGAGCATCAGGATACTTTTCATATACGAAATAATCAATGCATAAGGAGCTCCAGATCAGATTTCTTATTCTTTGCAAATCCGCGTGAAACTGCATTTTTTCCTCTTTTCCACTCAATGCAGAAGTACATATTCCAGAGTTTGCAAGGGGGTCACTCTCTAGCCTTTATTGGCATACACTCTCTTTAAGTCAATTTAAAGCAGTCCCTTGAATCCTGGATGGGAAAGAAAAGCGGGTGCATCAGAAAAGCGGGTGCATCAGATGCCATCTCCTAAGAGAGAGAGAGAGAGAGAGAGAGAGAAGCACCTAGCCGCCTTTACCTGCCCCGTCGCGTTCAAACAGTGGGACGTTGCCCAGGAGCGGGTAGCAGGGGCTGATCCCCGGGATGAGCCGCAGCTCCCGCCATGACCGAAAGAAGTCCAAAAGCAAACGGGAAGAGGAGGCAGCCAGCAGCGTGGCCAGCAAGGCGACCGCCGCCGCCCCCCAGTAGAAGAGCCGGCCGTCCACCTCGATCCTCTGCAAAAGCTCCATGTCCAGCGCGGAGCCAAAACAGAGTGGGGCCGCGCCCCGGGGGGAGCGAAGGTTTTTGCCGCTGGAGAGGAGGAGCCCGGAGGGCAGGAAGGGAGGCGAGGCCAGGGCCGAGCCAAAGCCGGAGGAGGAGGGGGGGGGGGCACAGGAGCCTAGGTTGGTCTCCTGGAGGCAACTTGCAGGGGAACCCACCGAGAAGCCTTCCTAGACCCAGTCGGCTATTTATTTTGCTACAGGAGGGCAAAGAAATGCAACCATCTCTATCCAAGTCCATTCTCGCCTGCCCGTTCCATTGCAGTCTGCAAAGTGCAAGCCTGTGCAATCGAGATTTGCCTCCGGCCTCTCTGGAGGAAAACAGTCTAACTTTTCCGTTCCCCCTTGGCTATTCGCGGCTGGCTTCCTCCTCCCGTCTGCGTTTTAAATGGCAAGGTGTACATTTACATTTTCTACACGAGTGGTGGCGAACCTATGACTCGCGTGGCACAGGAGACGACCCAAAGGGTGACGCAGCAGCATTCACACCCAACACCCAACAGCTATTCTCCCTATTTGCGTTTGCGTCATTTTTGTAACTATTGGACGTTTCTTTATGAAATCTATTAGCACCACACCACATGATTGGACTGTATTTTTGAAAAATGAATGAATATATGAAGAACTGTTTGGAGGGGAGGGGCAGGGTGACATGTCAGATGAATCAAGTTGGGCATTTTCCAAATTTTGGACACGCCAAGGCCAAAAGGTTCCCCGTCATTATTTTAGCCCAAAAGGTTCCCCATCACTATTCTAGCCATTTATTGCAGGAAAAATTTCATACTCTAACTTTCTTGCTCAAAGCAGATAACAAAATAAGATAACAAATGTATCAGACACTAAAAGCAGCGGGAGTGCTGGGCTCCCCTCACTGGGTAGGACCTGATAATATCATGTATGGAGGCCTAGGGATGGTTTTCATGTCGTCAGAGATGAAGAGACTTAAGATTGCCTGGAAATTATGGTTTGATTTTGTGTGGTAATTTTTTTTAAGCCATCAAAGATAGCACAGTTTACATCCCCTGAGCATGATGTCTCTACATGCCTTTAGCCCTAATCTCAGAGTCTGGGAAACAGGTATAGGTGAAGATAGTGTCACACAGTGATTATTCAATGGTCAGTAAATGATATTCTGCACATGCTCAGAGGAATGCATTCCTTTATACAGACAAGTTACAGCAAGATGGATCTCAGTTAATCATAAACAAAACATTCCAGGAAAGCTGAATGAAATGGGTGTTTGTTTTTCTGCTCCTGCCCCACTAACTTCCATAATCCAGAGATAGATTTCCCACTGGAAACAGAAGACAACTCCTGGACAGAGTAACATTCTTACTCGTTCCTTTAGTTGACAGAAACTAGGAAGATACGAAGAGTCTGGGAGACAGGGTGACTGGATAGAGCAGAAGAGAATTAATTTGGCCAGGAATGAGTTATCTCAGCTCCAGGAGGTTTGTAGGTGCCTTTCATTCCTTCAACAAAGGCTGTTGCCTTATATGGAACCAGAAATGCCTGATATTCAAGCTGGATTCAGCAAAGGAAGTGATCATATTTCAAATTTGTGTCAGTTGCTGGAGCAAACAGGAGAATTTCAGAAGGAATTCAGCTTATGTTTCATGGCAGCAACGCTTATGACTGTGGATCGTGAAAAGCTATGGCTGGTTTTAAAGGAAATGGAAGTGCCACAGCTTCTGACTGTTTTGATGGGTAACTCTGGACAAGAGACAGAATATGGAGAAACAGAATAATTTCCAATTAGCAAAGGTGTCGGACAAGTTTTTATTTTATCTCCCTGTCTCTTCAGTGTATATGAGAACATAAGGAAAGCTGGGTTAGATTTAGATAAAGATGAAGTGAAAATCAGTGGAAAAAACATTAACAGTCTGAGACATGTTAATGATACCACATAACTGGCAGAAAATAGTGACGACATGAAACAAGTCCTGGTGAAAGTTAAAGCAGAAAGTGCCAAAGCAGGATGGCAGCTGAACACAAAAAAGACAAAAATAATGACTACTGAGGGTCTACTCAATAATGACTACTCAACTTGATAATGCAGAAATTGTTCAAGAATTGTTATTCCTTGGTAATAGTAAGAAACCCCTGGCAAGGGGTATGATTTGTATATTTCAGTATTTAAACTTTTTAATATGAAGTTGAATGGTTACTTGAATGTATTATATAATTTGAAACTCAATAAAATATTTGGGGGGAAAAAAGAATTTTTATTCCTTGGCTCCATCATCAACCCAAAAGGAAACTGAAACCAAGAAATCAGACTGATACTAGGAAAAGCAAATTCAGCCCTTCTCCTGTATGTGTGTGAGCAAGAGTCAGCTCCATAGGGTCATATGTGAAATAGGAAAGACTTTATTAACTGCAGGTTATTAAACTAGAACACAAGACAAAATTGCTATCATACTTACTAGCTATACATATCAAAAGGCAGAGTCCTCATGGGCCATAAACAGTGCCCCAGACAGCGCTGTGCTTTTTCCGGGGAAATGCTGTTTTCTATTGGTGCCTCTTTCGGTGCCTCTATCTTCCCCCAGACTTATCTTCTCTCCCTGCAGAGCTCCATAGGGACAGGGAGGTACACCCACCCTGCTCTTTGACCCCTGGGGATTGGAGGGCAGCGTGGGTGTGCCTTTCCGTCCCTGCGGGAGAGAAGGTAAGTCTGGGGGAAGAAAATGGAGGCATCTCCAGGCGCCTCTGTGGGCAGTGGCCGCTCTGGGGCCGCTTGCGCCTCAGCATGTGAATGGCCCCGGGGCTCCACCAATATAATCTATGTCGGAGGAATGCCACTGCCTCTGCCCATGCGGGACCCGCCTAAAAGTAGAACCAGAACAATCATATCCCTAAGCTAACTTTTAACTATACAGAGTTAGGGAGCCCATTCCTATATGGCATGGTAAATTTTCATGTCCCAATCATTAAAGTGTGCGTGTCCCACACATTTTGATATCCCTCTCATGTTTTAACAGCTACTAACCATCTCTTAAGTCTCGACCCTTGAATCAATAAACTGACTCTGTATTGTTGATCAGCAGTGTTTATTGGAAAGCAACCAAGCACCCAGCTTATCAAAGCTAGTTTTGGCGAATCTGACTTTTGCTATTCCCTTCATTCAGAAATAATCCCCCCTCTCATTTTCCTAAAGAATGTGAGGAAGAATTACTTTGGGGCCTAGGCATCCCAAGGTTGGTGATAGAGATAAAGCCACCTGGCCTCCTGCCCCCACAGACCAATGGAAACATCCTATTTCCCATGGACGTGAGTGTCAGGGGTAAGCCTACTTATCTACGTAGAGTGTGAAGGCATTAAAAAAGAGATCAAGTGGTAATATAAAGCAGGCTGGTTACATATATCTTGTAGTGATTACACTGAGGAAGGAATACATCTCAATCAACTAGATGCAATCCCTGGAACCATCGTGCACTTCCTGGTAGGCAGAGCAACTGGTTATCTTCTCATGGAAATTCATCTTCACTCTTGCTGACACTAGTGCATTTTATGGCTGTCTTCTGTGGAAAAGCATGATGCTTTCAGAGTCCCAGGAACTCCCAGGTGAGCTTCAAATCACCTTATGTCTCTGTTATCTTGACAGTTTAGTGATATTAAATTTATTTGCCTTTTGCTTTTGATGATGGAATGTATATTCCATTTGTTGTTAATGTACTAATTTTACATAATTAACATTGTCAGTGTAGCATCTCACCTGGTGAAGAGCATTTCTGGTTCAAAATATGTTGTGGTAAGTGGTCCTGTATTAATTTTTTTAACTTTGTGGTTTGTCTCTTGTTTTTCTCCAGTGTAATTATATAATTCAGATTGTGGCACAAACTTTTTTCATAAAATCCAATGTTGTTCATTTGCAAATATATAACATGAAGTTCTTGTTCATTTGCAAATATACTTAGCAATCCTATTCCTTTGTAAAAAAAAAAATTCCACCAACTTTTTCCTTGGTTATGAAAGCAAGAGATTACTCTTGTCATGTGTTTGAACTGGTTTATATTTAGCATGGCTCATAAATTCCTCCTCCTCTCCACCTATCTTTTGGATGCACTGCATTGCCAAATTGGGTTGGACTAGTTTGGGGATTATAGGGTGATATTTTATTGGAGAGGCCATGAGAAGAGAAATTATAACAGCGTCTGTAGGTTGGCAGCATCCTTATCCCAGACATGTGACAAGCAGTTGCTGGGGCAATTACCATGGGCGGGAAGCAAGAATTACCTTAACATCTATAACCAGCACAGCTATTCCTGATTCTAAGCTACGTGGTGGCATTTCAGGGGAGGGCAGTGAGATACCCTCATCATACATGTTGCCGTTCTTTAAAAAGGTGTCATGAAATTTACTCCACACATGAGAAGCAAGTTCTGTTATAAAATGTGGGCTATAATTAGTTCAGATGCTTTTTGCTGCCTGGTGATGCTTTTTGTCAGGAGGAAGGAGATTGTAAACAGGAGGAGTACAAAGATAACCAAAATAAGCACAAAAGCTCCGCTTAAGACCAAATGGCATAGGCACCCACAGACTGAAGCACTAACTACCACAGTGGTTGTTTGAAGATTCATGACAATTACGATTATAAGAAGCACAGATGGCAATGTTGAGTTTTGCAGGTAGGGTTTCTGTTTAAATAAAGAGCATGTTGTGAGAGGAGAGGCAGACGTACCCGGCATATCAGGGCTCTGTTTAGCTCTATATGTTGTAAAGGAACACAGTGGGGACAAGTATTGTCTTGGAAATAATGTCTCACTGCCCTGTATTGAAACAGAAGCAATGGATAGCTGGATATACCTGATCAGGAAACAATTAGGAATGGAACTGGTCAATCCACCCCGAAATGGCCACTCTTCTTCCAACGTCTCTGTCTACAATCTTAATCCTGTGATATACCAGGGGATGATGGCTTTTCTCTTTTTTCTAATCATCCTTCTACATGTTTAACAGCAGTCTATTATGTGGAAGTTTAGCAGGTCATAAAGTTCCCATCACTTAGTTTACCTGCATGACAGAAACAGCAGCACGTGCTAAATTGAAATAAGGTATTATGAATAAAATTTGTGATAATCTCTCTTGTGGTTTTTCCTTTTGATCAAAAATGTGGCATAGAACTGCTAATCTCAAACTAAACCAGCTGCTACTCTAAAAGATCTTTTACAATGTCATTAGTTCAAAGATATTGTAGTTATTTGTTTTACACAATGGTCGAATACCCACTGAGGAATTAAATCTAGATAAAACCAGGTTTCAAAATAAACTGCACCTTTTCATTGAGGTTTCAACTTCCGCACTGCAGCAGGTTTCTAGTGAAGGCATCTATGCCTATCTCAGTTTCAAACAATGCAACAATCCCCATTAACAAAACGTGATCAGTTTGGCGGGTCTATCCTGATTGGCTGTCGTGCTGTGTAGGGGTGGGAACTTTTTTTTTGCCACAACAGTATGTGGTAACGTGAGCATGTAAACACGTATGTGTGATATCCCCGCCTATGCAGTCTTTTTTTTCTGATTGGCTATCGTGTTGTGGCAGGAACCGTACTACGGAGTATTGTTACCATGTTGTTTCGCCATTTTAAAATTATTTCTGCTTGGCCACGTTTGCACGTTGCCACATGCCCACGTTAGAGCAGTTCTCATTTCATCATGCATGATAGCCTCAGCCAAGCGGAAGAAAAAAAAGCCGAGCCAAAAAAAAAGGCTACCATATTGTTGCTATCAATCCTGTATTTTGTTGGCCTTTCTCTCTTCCTTCCATCCTGATTATTGAGATCAGCTCTTTGCCCTTCACATTAGGTCTACATCTAGAAAACAAGTTTGGGACCATCTCAAAGACAAAAATGGAGTGCCATTGAAGAAATGTTTAGGGCCATGATTAGTTCTGCATTATCTCTTGCTCTGTATGTATCAGTGATTACCCATTATCCCTATAGTACAAAAGATCTGGACATAGTGTTGCCAGCCTTCAGGAGGAGCCTCGAAAATTCCCAGAATTGTAACTAGTCTCCAGAGTACAGAGATAAATTTGCCTGGAGAAAATGGTTGTTGCAGAGGCTACGCTTTGTGACATTTACCCTGCTGAGATCCCTCTCCTCTTCATATTCATCCCCCAAAATCTCTAGAGATTTCTCAATCCAGAGTTAGCAGCCCTATAACACCTGAGCACTTGAGCCTTAGAAAGAAGCAAGCATTTTCTTAGAAAGTAGCATTTTCCCTTAGCAGCTTCCTAGGACACTTTTGCACATGCAGAATCACACACTTTCAATGCACTTTGCAACTGGATTTTACTGTGCAAAATAGCAAAATCCACTTGCAAACAATTGTGAAAGTGGATTGAAAGTGCATTATTCTGCATGTGTGAATATTCCCTTAATCTAGGATGATCTAATTCAGACTTTGGAGTTTCCCATCATAAACTGCAGCCCAGTAAGATAATTGTTTCTGAGGGGTCCAGAGATTTTTCCTCTTTCTTTACTTGGCAATATTCCTAGTACCCACAAACACTCTTTCCTCTTTCAGGTAACTGAAGAACACATTTTTAGCCTGCCTTAATTCCCCTTTCCCTTCTTCAAGCCTAAGAAAAGGAAAACTCTTGTTTTGTTTTATAGCCAAACTGAGGTTTGCCTGCCATGAGGAAAAAAAGTCCCATTACTGGAATCCATTACATGCCTTTTTGCTTTTCCCCTCACCACTTTGGATTTATGCTTAGGCCACTCATTTATCGGTTTCGCTCGATACCTGTTGCACCTGCCAACAGTAGCAGTCCCTGGAATCTGCTCATGTAGCTGTCAACACTTCACACTGTTATCTTTCCTGTTTTGGCCTCTTGTTTCTTCCTTCAGGGGTGTTGGAAAATGTGGGCAATTAAAATATTTGCATTTTAACATGGGCGTTCCAGGGTTTGGCACAGTTGCTCTATAAATGATATTTATCTTGACAGAAGAACGTGTAAAACTATCCTGTCCAATTAGCTTATATTATTCTCCTGTCTTCCATTTTATCTCACAACAACCCTGCGAGATAAGTTAGGCTGACACTGTGACTGGCCAAAGGTGACCCAGGAAGCTTCCATGACAGAGTGGGGATTTGAATCAGTCGTCCGGATCATAGTCGGGCATTCTAAACACTACACCACATTTGTTCTCTGGATCAGATCCAACTCAGCTTTAAAGCTAATACATATTTGGCTTATTCAGAAAAACTAAACAAATTTTAAACTATAAGAGAGCAATTGAGGTTAAAAAATATTTGCATACAGTGCTCTGCATGTAAATGGAACTTGTGATGTATTTTTAGCATTCTGATTACAGAGGGATAGACAAAATAGTTACGCATCTTAGAATTTTACAACTGCAACCATTAATATAATTAATATTCACTGTAGGAAGGGTGAAGACTTGGCAGGGAAAGGAAGTCAGCAGGAGAGGCAGCATTGGTATGGTGCTCATGTGCATGAATCCCACTCTACCTCTACCATCATGCTGACATTCATATTTCCCTCCTTCTCCCACAGGCTTATAGTTCAAGCAGTAGGCAATTATTATGACATGCATGAATGATCAGGCTGCTCCATAAATCCCACACCAAACCTGCCTCTTCATCTTAATTATTTCTGTTGTGGAAATAGCCTGCTTGTAGTCAAGCCTGGATGTCTCCTGTTGTTACTTCCACAAAGTTACCCTACAGTTGTTCAAATATGTTCCCCGTCCCCAACCCCTAAAACCAGATGAGTATTTAAGTCAGACAGCATTTGGAGAAAACAGTAAACCTGATTGTGGTGGTGATGAAAGAGAACTTGACTGGCAGCTGACCAATTGTTCTTTCGGCTTACGTAATACACAGTAGTTAGGAAATCAAATGAACAGGAAAGCCAATCAAATGAACCCTGCCCTTTCCTCCCAGTTGCTACTTTGCTCCTGTAGTACCAAGTGTTTTTCACAGGACATATTGTACAGAAGAGCTGTGAGAAGGAGCACTCTTCAGAGCTAATGATCTGCCTAATACAACCCAATTGCTTATTTTACACCATAAAACAATAAAGGCAATTCAGGGAACTACTATGAAGGTTTCCAAATTCACCAATTCCATTTCAATCTTATTAGGAGTTGAAGTTACTTGAACAGCACCAGATGTCCAAGTGAAGTATTTTTTAAATACATCTGCGAATGTTACTGATGTGCATACTGAAATGTTTATTTTAAACGTACAACATGGGCAACCATTGTTTTGTTTAGCAACTTGAAGGCTCAACAGACAGCCGGGTGACTATGTACAATAATAATATTTCAAATTCCACCTCCCACTTGATAAAAGATACTCAAAACATTGAATTTTGAGCCGAAGACAGGTAGAAGTGGAATGGGAAAACATTTAACTAGCATGAGATTATGGCTTGGAACCTCTGGAAAATCTCTCTTGATGAAGGGATTTCAACTGGTGGAGTGGGACTTCCTCACCCTTCCTCACTTCACCTCAGCTGAAAATGCCAGGGCTGGATCTACATTTTTAAGGGGGGCAAGAGGAGAAAATGATGTTTCCCCATTTAATATATACATTTTATATTACATAATCAACACATATACACACACAACTTTTGAATGATAAAATACATTGGGTTGACCTCTTTTATTTATAAATTACTCTTAGGACATCAGACTTTAATGAACTCAGAGGCATGATGAGAGTCATTCCTTGGCAATACTGTTGGAAGGGGGAGGAGCAAGCCAAGGGTGGGCTCTCCTAAAAGAGCTCTTGCAAGCTCAAGCCACCAGTTTTCCAGCACATCAGAAATGTGGCACAGAATTCACTATGATGGGGGAAACTTACTCCAGTGAAGGGAGCCCACTACGCAAATAAAGAAAATAGATGCAAAGTCTTTATTCTAGAAAAACTATGACATTTATTGGTTAGCCAAGGAAAGTACCCAATACCCAAAAGAATCTACAGCAGTTGCAAAGGTTCAAAGCACAGTTTAGGCCATTATGTCACTCTGTATCAGTGACATATAGACCAGCACACTTACATATAACCAACAACCATTAATCAGGATTGACATATATAGAATAATATGGCACCATGTGCAGTCTCATTTCAAGTTTAGAAAAGAGACAACTAAAAGGGGGCATGATAGAAGTGGAGAGAGCTGACAGAACTGTCTCTTCCAAAATACTAGAGCTTGAGGGCATCCAGTGAAGCTAATGGGCAGTAGATTCAGGGTGGACTAAAAGAAATACTTCTTTGAGCAGGAAGAAAACAAAATGTGGAATTCGCAGCCAGAGGATGTGATGAGGGCCATAGGCATAGACAGCTTTAGAGGAGGAACTGTGGAATTTTAAACACCTGTCACCATTCTAGGCTTTATTCAAATTTAAAACACTCTTCCATCTTCCTCTAATTATGAGGGTGGGGATTTGGAAGGGGGCCTCACAAGTGGAATAGCCTGGAGCCTCTCTTCTTCTAAATCCGGCTCTGCCTCCTGGCCAATCTGAAGCCATTTTCACTATGATCTTGTGAAGCAGAGGAAAGGCATAGAAAAGGCTGTGTGATCAATGGAGTTGGAAGGCATCTCCCAATGACTCCTTGCCTGTCCCTGATCTGGAACAGAACAGAGGGCATTTTGTATTGGCACTTGTGGCAAACTGGTTGTCATGAGGGAAATCCCATTCCCTGAAAATGGGAAGTAAATGGCATGGGTGGCAAGGCCACCATTCATGATTTGATGCAACCTGCCTCCTCAGGAAATCTGCAGTAATGTTGTCTTCTCTTGCTACATGGTTGGCCAACAGGGAAATGATTTGTTGTATAACCCATTATCACATTAGGGAATTTCAGCACAACTTCATAAAGATTGACAGGGATGAGACTGGAAAGGATGAGTGAAGACCTTAATCTCTTTCTCTGATCTAAAGGAGGTAAGAAAACTTCAAAAACGTCGCCCCTTGAGGAAGGAGCAGATTCCCTACTGAGGGAAGGAGAGGGTGTCCTCAGGCGACAGAGGAGTTCAGGCTCTTTCTGATAGATGTCTCAATTATCAGAGACTAAAACGTTTGACATCAAGAAAAGTGGGAGCTTCAAAGTTGAAAGGCACCTGGTGTCCGACCTCGACTGTGGTAAGGACTCTACCTAGGCAGGGACACTGACAATCTATGTTGAGGAGACTGTCAACCTCGAGCAGGAGAGTTGTGGCTTTGAGGAGATGACAGCGACAGGTGTTGGTTGAGAGGGGACAGTCAGTTTATGAACCAGGAAATCAGATTGTGGACGCATTGGTAACAAGTCGCGGCATCAAGGAGACTGTGGCTTAGACTGAGAGGCATCCTTCACCTTCTTTTTAGCCTGTTTAGTAGGAGGCTGAGGCTGGCCACTAAACCTGAATCAGAAGTCAGATTAGATGAAGCCATTGGGGCAGAGGAGACTGAAGGTGTATGAGCCCACTTTAAATATTTTTTGGTGCAAGCATCCCCTGAAGTGAGGAATTTTTCCCATAATGCAGCCTTAAGCCAGGAGGCATACTCATGTTTGTCCTCTGGAGTAAAAAGATGGCGAGATGGGCACATCTCAGAGATTTAACTCTCACTGAGGCAAAAGAGAATTCATTATGCTCATTGTTCTGAGCCATCTTTGTATTACACTTTGAATATTCTTGAATAACTCCGTATTGACAAAGATGAAAAGAAAAACTTTTGAGGTAAATGAAACGCTCAGTCGAAACCTGTCCTCTCTCCATGGTGGCAAAGAGAGAACTGATGAAGGAGCACTCACCCCACCTCTGTCACATGACCATTTGGGAGGGAAACCAGCCTGCTCTAGGCTCCAGATGGAGGCAAGGAAGTGCTCCAAGCGCCCCCCTCCCCCCACTTACCTTAGTTCCTTTCCTTTTTGAGAATTTTTTCAGGCTGCAAAAGGCCTGTTCTCAGTAAAAACGGCCTGACGGGAACTATACTTCCCAGGAGACCTTGTGACCCCCAAGGTCTCCTGGCAAGTATAGTTCCCATCAGGCTGTTTTTACTGTGAACAGGCCTTCTGCAGCCTGAAAAAGTTCTCAAAAAGGAAACGAACTAAGGTAAGTGTGGGAAGGGGGGAAGGAGAAGGCGCCGCAAGGGGGGTGCCACGGAGGGGAAGGAGGAAAGGGGAGGGGGAAAGGGGGAGGGGCCTGGGGACGATTTCCACGCCCCCCAGGCGTGCGCCCAGTTGCACGGCGCACACCCCATCCCCTTGGAGCTTCGCCACTGTACCAGGTCACTAATTCATAGGGTTGCTATAGGTTGAAATTACTTGAGTGAACATAATACACAAACACATACACCTCAATCCCAGGCTCACCTTTCTTCCCCTTCCCCTGTATCAGGCTCACCTCTCCCCCTGCCCCGGGTTTGCCTCTCTATCCCCCTCCCCACAGTCCCAGGGATGCCTGGGCTTGCCTTCCGCTCAAGCTTGCCCCTCCCTGCAACCCACTACTCACTGCCTGGGAGGAGGAACGTGGCAATGCTGGCAACAAGCCTGGAAGACAGCCACATGGCCGGTGATGGCTCTTGCCTCAGTGTGCCTGGGTCTGCCTGGAGACCATGCAAGATTGCATCCTCTGCCAGACTGTGATCCCAGCAAAGTTTGCATCTCTAATCACACTTCCAGGTGGTGACATCAAAGAAAAAAAGAAGGTAAGAGGCAAAGCAATACTTTTAAAACAAAGGAGGATGTAATTACAGAGATTTTAAGAAACTTGAAACCTGCACAAAATCTATATTTATACTAGCTGAAACACTGGTAATATGAAGGAAGCTAAGTATGTTTACAAAATTCTCCCCATCCAAATTTCTCCATGGATGTTTGGGTTCTAAAGTATTTCATCTTGTCTTCAAAGTGGTACTAATAACTCTGATTCTGTTTTTGTGAAGAGGCTGCAAGCTCTCTTATGGAAATAATTCAGAGTCAGTAACAATATGAATCTATCTGAGGTTACCCTTTTTCATTTTTCCCTTCGAAACCTTATTGTTTGCTGTGTTTTGTTGTTGTGGTTCTGTTCATGCCAATAAAGGCTTTGCTTTGCAAAGTGGTACTAAGGAATAGCAACACACTTCTGCAATCCCAGGAATGCTTAGAAGCAAAACCCACTGAAATAATTTGTACTTACTTCCAAGTAGACCTGCTTAGGATTGTTTCCATATGCACACACAATTTTGATGAAGTTGTCCTTTTGTACCTTTCTTTTTTACAGATCACCTGTGTGGACTGACATATAATGAGTAAAACCCTCTACAAAAAACCCAAAACAGCCATATGTTCCCATTTTCTGTGATGAACAAAATGGCATCCCTTGGGATGATTTAGATTACCAAAAAAAAAATGAAATGAAATGAAAGAATTAAATCCTTTCCTTCCTTTGAGTCACAGTCAAATATGGCTGCACCTTAAAGATTAAAAACAGTGGGAAAACCACTCATAGAGGCTTGTGATCACATTATCTACAGTTTGGCCCTTAGTTTTTGTTTCATTTTCACTTTGTTTTTCATCCCAGTCCTGGATGACACAAGTAATTGTTCAAAAATCCTCAAAGGGTGATTTTCAAATCCTCTGCCCAGAGCATGTGAGGCACGGTTGGTGTAGGATTGTTACATGTCACATGGGGCATGGAGAGGGAAAAGAGAATATTATCTGAAGGCACGATATGTCATCAGCTCAGTTGGTCAGCTTCTTCCTGAACTTGGTCAGATAAGATCAGGGATTGCACAGCTCCCTTACGCCTGAAGCTAAGGATTTTCTACCCCCTTCCATGTTGATTAACTTCCGGACCACACAAAAGCTTGGACCCTTAAAACCAGTTTTTGGAAACTTTGTCTGACATATCCAAACTTTGGACAAAAACCAGAAAAACATTTGACTTCCACGCAATCTGCTTAGCATTTAAATGACAAGTGAAATATAAACATTGAGGTTTTGGGACTGAGATCAAGGCTCATGTAAAAATTTGGCTCAGTTCTTGTTTTTACTTATACTGGTCCACAACAAAAGCAGAACCAAAAAGGCACTTTCCTACAGAAGCCCTTAGACAGCAAATATCACTAACATTTATTCTGCATTTCAGACATTAGCCACTGCCTCCACTTGCTTTTGTTAATGTTATTTCGAAGTTTCTGGTGAAGTAACTTTCAATACAAGGTCATATGCAGAGATAGAATATTAATCCACAAAAGTGCGTGACTGCTTCTTCACACTAAGTTGAACACTGTAGCTTCCCACCAAGTATAGATCAGCTTGTTATCATCTGCTGCGTTAGGAAGTAACCTGAAATCTCCTCCTAGAGACGGATGAATTTCTTTGAAATGATTTGACGTGGAATTGTGAACCTGTAAGCAAAAATAGCATTGAGTGTGCAGTGATACAGTTCATTTCAACAAGGAAAACCTATGCTGAATTTACTCCAATGGACAGCCTTGCTTTCAGCCTTAACGTCTCTTCTATAAAATGGCAGCAATGCTGTGTTGCATCATAGGAGGCTGAGAGACCACTGCATAAGGTAAAGCCAGGAGTCAAGGTTGCACATAATGCATAGATCATCTAAAGTCCTAACTTAAATCCAACTGTGAGTCCCAGGTTATGAGAAGGCTACAGATTTCATGCCTTCATGAACAAACAGGTTTTCTGTGACATCTGACTGCAGCTGCTATAAAAGATTTCATTTTATTTGTTACTTGGGCTGATTCAGCACTTAGATGGGGATGATGAGCTATTGTTCTTTTCCGTTTCCGTGAATAAAAATCTTACCTGCCAGCACTCCTTGACCTGTCCACATATGGTTAGCAAAATCCATAGATGTCAATGACCTTTTATGAGCTGCATCTGACTGAAAGAGATACAGATTTTTATCCATTTTTATATATAAAACAGTAAATCAAGGCTAGACGTTGACTGGGACATGAACTATGAGTAATGGGGATGTAATTATTCCATAAGCAATATCAAAGAATGGTCAAAACCACTTCCAAGGGTAACAACGAATGTGCACCGCCATCCAACATGTTAACAACTTGTGGACTTCACTGCTACAGAAAACAATTATGGACACCAGTTTAATTGGCTTTAAAAAGGGATTAGGATTCCATGGAATAACAGTGTCATCAGTGGTTGTAAAGCAGTAACCCTCAGAGTGCTAGTGCTGAGAAGCAACAGTGGGATGGGCGGTGGGCTCTGCTTGTAGGCCCTCTAGGGTCATCTGCGTGGCACCCTGAAAAATGCAGTACCACTCTAGATGCTCCTATATTCTTATGTTTGTTCAGTTCCTAACTAATAGTGGGGAACATTGAGCTAGCAGCCATCTTGATAACAGTTGGTATTTGGGACAATGCAAGAGCAATCCTAAGCAGGTGAGTCCAATCTATTCAAAGAGTCCAATGCAAGAGCAATCCTAAGCAGGTGAGTCCAATCTATTCAAAGAGTCCAATCTATTCAAAGAGGCTTATTCCCAGGAAAGTGTTATTATTACTGTTTTGGGCAACACATAAGCCAGGGAAAAGGCTTTGAAACTGAAGCCCTGGGTTAACACCACAGGACACAGTAAAAAATATAGCTTAAGTGCTACTCATGCTTTGAAATTATGTTTTTGATACTACAATCTCTGGAAAAAGAAACAAAGCTTTTGTGCACTTACTGTTTGTGGCACAGCAGTTTACTTTGCAGTTTTCTGTTTGCAGGGGAAGATTCCCGCTGCGAAGCATCCTCAGTCATGCCGATCCACTATTTTGCACACCTGCTGCTTCATTTTTTGGTGCAACCTTCCTCTGGAAAGGTTACCTATTACTTTTTTTTTAATTGTGCTGCTGAGTTTGGTCTATCAACAATGCAATCGACCATGCCAGTTTTATAGGTCTGCTGCATTGCTGACAGACCTGCAGTGCAAAAATAAACAAACCCCCAGACCTTTCAATATTGGTTGGAAGAGCTGTTGAATGGGTGGGTGAAGGCGTGGAGGAACTGGAAAACCTGAAGCAAGTGTAACACACCCTAATTTCCTTCCCTGCAAAGAGAAGGAAAAGTTGCTCTTTGCCTAGTTTTGGAAGCTGTGGAGCTTCTCTGATCTGAGTGTGTTGTGACTTCCAAAGAGGCCAAAATGAGTGCATAATCAAGAAGCCGACCTGAGAGAATGTGGGCTCAACACAAAACAGACCACAAAAGTGCATAAAAGGCCACAGGCGCTGTGATCCCAAACCAGCAGGACCAGTCACACAAGAATAACCTTGTATAGCTGCACAGTTGATGCTATAATGGTTTCTTCCATATTTTGTTTTCAAATTTTTACTTGCTGGTTTTGTTTTCTGGTTTGAAGTTTGCATTTTTTTCAAATACTTACCCGGAACGTGTGAGTGGTTTTCGGTCTTGAAAACTGATCTATTACTACCGTACGCTCTCTAAGTGGCCGTCGTTCAGTGGGATCAGGTACTGCGCTGGATATTCTGCTTGGAGGATATCTTCTTCTGTGCTGAAAAGTTAGAAGAAGAAAAAAGCCCATCACAGCACCAGAACATTATAATAATTACACTAAACAAAGAATGCTTTAGCTTTTAATGGGTTTATGTGAAAAAAGAGTTAACTTCCAGATAACTTACAAACACTAAGGGTTTAGAAAACTACTTGGGCTATTTCAATTGGACTCAAATACACAACAATGAAATATCACACATTAGACAAGGTAGATTGTTATTATTAAAAATCGTATTCAGGAATAAAGGCAATTGTTATTATTAGAAATCGTATTCAGGAATAAAGGCAAGAATGAATGCAATTCAGTATAATTTTTCTTTATTTTACCTCATTTATACCCCACCCTGCTCCCCAAGGGGAATTCAAATTGGCTTACATTGTTTTCCTCTCCTCTATTTTAGACTTACAACAACTCTTGTGCTCCTGTTAACACCCTGGTTGACCTCTGGACTTAGGAAATGACCCAGGCAGCTACACAATTGCTCTCTCAGGTGTTAAGAGTTCAAGCAGCCCCTTGGTTTACTGAGCGGGTACGGGAAACAAAAAGAAAAGGGAGATGGCTAGAGCGACAGTGGAGAAAGACTCAGTCTAAATCAGAAGGAAGAAGCTTATTTTAAACCATACTGAATGGAAGTGATGGTGGTAAAGAAACCACCGTTAGTCAGCTACCCGAGAAAGGCCACACATCTTTGGGTGATTTCCCCTGCTTACTAGGGAGGCAGGAACTAGAATTCTTCTCTTTCCTGTGAGATCACCCTCCTTTCAGTTCTGGGACTCTAGCCAGCAGTTAAAAAACGAACGTGTAATACAAAACTTCAACTTTAACTATAAAACTGTGCAAACATCAACAACAATTGAGAATTGATACGAGGGCATAAGGTTAGACAGAGTAAGTAGGAAGGAATAGGAAATACAGATATGGTGCCTGCTGATAACAATGACATGGGAGGGCAAGATGTCCTCACTCACTCAGAGAAGAAGAACCTTGCACAGGTAAGTAATCAACAATTACTCTCTCTTTGAGCTCTGAGGACATCTTTGGAATCTCCCATAGCAGTATGCCTACTTGTTGGGCGGGTCATCGTTGTCCAACTCTAACACGTGCTGCAGAACTTTTCTTCCAAATGCTGCATCAGCAGAACTGTATGTGTTGATCTTATAATGTCTGATAAATATGGAGACTGATAACCAGGTCACTGCCTTGCAAATTTCCTATATAGAAGAATTCTGTCCATATGCAACATGGGTAGCTGAGCTTCTTATTGAATGAGCAGTAATCCCAGAGGCTGGATCAAGTTTTTAAGCTGTGCATGCTTCCAATCTTCATTCTTTTACACATTTGCTAATGGAAGCATTAGAGATTTTGTTTCCAAGGAAACAAAAAGGTGGAAAAATCATTATGAAAATTGCCTTGGTTTTCCTAATGCCTTGGGTCCTGATGATGTAAGCCTTGGGGGCTCTTCTGACCTCAGGTTTGTGCCAAACAATTTCCCTGGGGTGTTTAGGTGGAGGGCAGAATGAAGGAAGGCTTACTTCTTTTTGTCTATAAAAAGTACTATTCACTTTGGGAATGAAGGTCAGGCCTGTCTGAAGCACCGCCTTGTCCTTGTGGAGACACCTAAGGAGGATTCAACTGACAAAGCTCCCATTTCCAAGATTCTCCTTGCTGAGGTGATAGCCATGAGGAAGATAGTCTGCATTCTGAGAAATTTGACTGGGATATCTGATATTATTCGAACAGATTTTGGGTGAATGCATTTAACACAGTGTTCAATTTCCAGGTAGAAAATTTATGATGCTGAGAAGAGCCCTTTGTAGTTATCTATTCTTCTATCTTTTCTAGTAGTTATCTTGCAGAAACTCCAATAAGGCTGGCGTCATTCCAGGTTATAAATGTTATTGATGGAAGCCTTTCTGGCAGCTAGCATAGTTTCTATGACATCAGAGATGAAGTCTGCATCTTGCAGTAGTTTCCATTCAATTTGCAAGCAGTCAAATGTAATAGCTGAGGTTCTGAGTGCCAAATGGGACCCTGGGATAGAAGATCTCTGGTGGCTGGAAGATGTAGCAGGAGCACCGTTGATAGTTGTTATAACATAGAGAATCACAAAGGCTAGTCTTTACCCAGGCGACCTCAATAATTATGCCCCAGTTTCAAATTTATTTATTGATTTGATTTTTTACTTCGCCCCTTCCTAACCAAGTTGGGCCTCCAGGCATTCTTGAGCAAAACACAATTGAATGGGTGGTGTTCCATTCTTGAGCAATGCAATTTAATGAATGGTAGTTGGATACTTCAAGCTTTCCTGGGTGAGGCAATTTGTTCCTCATCTTCCGGTCTGGGTTTAGGTCTGGTTATGGGACTTAAACAGCCTTGGTTGACCTAGTAAATGATTTGTCAGCAGTGTCAGCAGATGAAAAGAGGGAATGCAAGCCTGTTGATTCTCCTGGGCATCTCAGTAGCTTTCGATACTATTGATCATGGTTTCTTTCTGCATTGTCTACCTGAACTGAGATTTGGAGGCACTGTTCTGCTGCTTCATTGTTCTCTCTGTGCAACTTCTATTTGGGAAGATTTTCTGCCACCTTTTCTCTCTCTTTTTTTGGGTGCCATCTGTGATCTGGCATTAATTCACTAGACCATCAAGTTTTATGTCAATTTCAAGGTCTAACACTCCAACGATAGTTTCTCAGAGTGAAAAAAACACAATCTTTTCAATACTATAAGAATGGAAGAAACTGTTGTTGTGCGGGAGGGGGAAGGAGAGTTATAGGTGGGGAGGAGCAAGAAAACCTGAAGAAAGCAAAGCACAAGCTGATCCCGTTCATTTTCCCTGTGCAGGGAGAAGAAAAGTTGCGATTTTTAGAGGTTTTAAAAACCACAGGGATTATCTGATCTGAAGCACAGTGAGTTTGGGAGGGAGAAAAACATGTGCACAAACAGGAGTCTAACCCAAAGGGAATGTACGCTCTCTGTGGGGCAAACCACAAGTGTATAAATGGCCAAAGCATTCCTTCACTGCAACATTATAACACTAGTTCTATATGAAATTGACAAAGCTAATCCAATTGTCCCCACGTCTATCTGTGCCTGAATATTATCATTACAAGCTCTATTTGAAATTGACAAAGCTCATCCATTCGCCCCTGCTTCTCCGCCTCAATATCACACCACTAGTTTAATATGACAAAGAAAAAAACTGGAAGAATTCATTTTGAAAATGGAGGATGAGAGGGATGAGAAAATGGCTGAAGGGGAGGTTGGGCAACTACATAAGGATGCAGGTAAGGGTCAGGTGTTTGGTAGGATGGAGAAACAAAGTCTGTTTCAACAGGATCATATGTTCCAAGGAAGATGGCTAAGAAACAGATAGAAAAAAACATAGTGGTAAAAGTGCTTGAGAAAACAATGGAAAAATTAATGGAAAAGGTTTCCAGAACCAAATGGAGGAAAAACATATGGAATTTAAAGGAAAAATGTGACATTTGGCAGCAAGATTTGTAAACAAATTATGTGGAAAAGGCCTTGGGCTGGGTTGTCCTTGGGCTGGGTTGTCTAAGGTCCAAGTCCACACTCTAATGACTATATCACACTGTCTTTAGTACAGTGCTCTACACCATAAGTCAAGCAAGCTCTTGGTGGATCTTTTACCAACCCATAGTGGTACTCTGTGAGGTAACTTGATCTGGTACATTTAAAAATATTTTCTGTTTTGCTTGACCACTTATCCTACATAATATCCTGTGAGGGTGAAAGGATGTCTGCAGTCACAGTTAATGCTAAGAGGTAACTGAAGAATTCACATAGGCTTCTACTGACTGCGCCAATCTCAATGCTAAATGATAAGAAAATCTTCCCATAAAATATTTAGTAAGGTCCACAAAGGTTAGCACCACAATATAAATGGCTTAAAATGCCACAAGATTTTTGTTTTTATGCAACAGACTCATTGCAGAGAGGAAGCCATATAATAGGACGTGGTGAGCACTGTATATTTCAAAAGTCAAACACACATTTAAGTTCACCTATAGTCACAAGCAGAAATGGAAATGAAGAGGGAACCTTGCTAATTGCTGGCAAATCGAGTATTGGACCATGTTCGTTTGTCTGTTAACTTTCCAATAAACTTATCAACATTATATAATGGCAGAAGTGGCCATTCTTCTCCTTCCTGCACTTTTTGCTGTGCGATTGAAAAGTGAGCCATGGCAAGCAGTCTGGTTAATGGGGGAAGTGGGGGCTGAGCAGCTCTTTACTTGACATTATAGCTACCATGTCCAAATTGGATAATCTCATATCTACAAAGTATTCTAATATTTGGTGATAACAAAACCAACGCAGGAAGTGTGGACTACTTCCCTCCCAATAAATTAAATGGGAACAAAATAAAAAAGGTGCCAAAAGAAGGTACATGCAGAAGGTACAGAAGTGAAACTGCTAAAATTACAGGGAACAGAATCTGAGGAAGTAACCAAGTCAAAATAGGAAGATGTAAGCGCAATTGTAAACTGAAACTAGTTCCTTTAAAACTGACAGAAATAAGCTGATTGCTGAAGAAAACGGCTCTCTGAAATATCTGTTTCTTGTCAGTGCATAAATTTATATGTGTGTGTTGCTGTGTGTAATCTGTTACACCTGCCTTTCACAACCCTGGAAGGTAAGTTAGGCAGAGATATAGTGACTAAGAGTATTCATTCAACTTCATAACTGAACAAAGATTTCAGCCTTGCAGCTCTATCCCAAGCAGAGTTAAATGTTACACCAAAGTGAAGGGGCTAACAGGGTATAACTGCTCAAGATGACATTGAAGAGGGACTGAGTTATTTAGGCAGACTGACAACATGATTCTTTCAAAATCTCAGCTGAAGATATGCTATTTTTAAAAAGTGAATGGCTGTATCTCTTACAAAGCCTTGTCGGGATCCTGGAACTGAAAGATATTGATCAACAACTTCTGAACTTATTGGTGGCAACTTGTTCCGGGTTGTAGGCGGAAGTGGAGAGGACACACAATCTAAGGCGGTGCACCTGTGGGAAAACAATATGGATAAATACAATTATGCATTTTTCAGTTCCTTCAATTACTGCAAAAGAGTTGTTCTTAATTTAATGTTGCAAGGCTAGTGGAACACCAGCTACGTCTAGTTGCAAGATGCCCATTAAAGCCGAACACATCACCTACTGCTCACATGGCAAGACCCACACTAGCTGCTGACTGTGCATATTTTATGTTTCTCTCATTCTTATATGAAGCCTTTCGATAATCTAATGATTAGTTTTCAACTCATATCCAGTAAGGCACCAATGTGTAATGTGAGCTTCATCAAGCTTATATATTTTAGTCCGATGTGTTTGATCTTGTTGATGGACTGTTATGCTGTTTTTTTTCTGTCCTGGAACTTGTTGTTGCCCTGACATAGACAGACCAGGCTAGCCTGATCTCATCAGATCTCAGAAGCTAAGCAGAGTCAACCCTGGCAGTTTTTTGGATAGGAGACTTTTAAGGAATACCAGGGACATGATGCAGAGGCAGGCAATGGCAAACCAACTCTGAACATCTTTTGCTTTGAAAATCCCACCAGGAGTTGCCATAAGTCACGTCTGACACCTTGTTGTTGCCTTGTTAGCTCTCTTGAGTCTAAAAAGGTGATAAATATACATAATAAATAAATATATCATACTGCTGCAGTGCCAGACCTGCTGGATTCTGCAGCTGGTATTATCCTCTGCTGACTTCTAACAATTTTACCAGCAAAGTAAACAGCTAAAATCACAGTAGCAACCAAGAGAAATTAGGACTTACAGTTTTGTCCCTCTAAGAACTTCATCACTGTAAACGTTGGAGGTTTTTGAGCGCAACGGATCAGGGTTGATAGACGGCAGCCTACGATGGCCTGGAATTTTCCTAGAGGACCCCTGCAACACCCGAGAAGACGAAAGAACACTACTGTCAGCAATCCGCCCCAGGCGGTTTCGCGCTGAGTTAACACTGCGGCCTGCAGGCTGTGGCTTATTTTCTTGCTCATTCCTGAAAAAGAGAGGCAGACGTCTCTTTCAGAAACACTTAAGCAGGAGTACTTTACCACCACCCCAAAACAGAATATGCTGCATTAATGTATTTAAAAGAAAATACAAGTGCCCAAGCAAAATTACAAAATGTAGCAGGAGACCAAGTTCATAAAGAATCCCTGCAACCATGTGACAGGATAATTTTTTTAAAAAATGAAATCTCTTGCTGCAAGAGTGAAGTGTTGATCGCATAAGCCTTTCCAGCACTTACTGAGTCTTTTCTGCCAAGCCTGAATGCCTCTGTTGCAGCGGTTTAGCCTGAATTGTCATAACACCATTTAAATCGCTGTAAAAATTGCTGGGAAAACGATGGATCTAACAACAACAAAAAAGGAACCACCGGCATTAATTTTTGCAGGGTCATGCCACAAAGCCGCAAAATACTGGGAGAAGCCCACATAGCTAAAGATTATGCACAAAAGAATCCAGTACAGATTTTGAAGCAGATTCCACTGCACGTGAAAACAAAACAAAAGGTAGTTTAATATTAACATGCTTAGAACAGCAGGAATGCACAAAGCGACTAACGTTTAAAGAAAAATCCAGTTATCTATAAACAAGTATTGACATTTCTTAATGGTTATGATATTTGACAAGTAAGCTGTATTCTAAGATTTTATTGACCTGACTGAAGTCCAGTTTGCGTATTACTTTTGTAATACAGTTGTGGTTTCAAAAGTCCCCCTGTGGTTGGCTACAGGATGCATCACATGGGATGGTTGGCTACAGGATGGGATGCATCACATCTCAGAGATGTTTCCAACACATGCAGCACATAGGATTGTGGTGATGGCATACATAGTATCTGTGGGACCATGTGATTTTTGTGTAGCATGATGGCCAAAGTGTCAGGGCAGGATCTGGGAGACCTAGGTTCAAATCAGGGAAGCTGGCTGTGTGGCCTTGAGCCATGCCCTATTTTCTCAGCCTAACCTATAGGGTGTGGCTGTGGGACCTTCAGCAAGTCAATATTCTCAACCTAACCTACCTCACAGGGTTGTTGTGAGGATCAAATAGAAAGGAGAATTATGTCAGCGCCTTGGGGACTCCTCACTGGGAAGAAAAGTGGATATAAATGAAGCAAATAAATGCCATCATGAGAGTTGACAATGGGGAAGCAATTTTGTGGTGACTGCCATGCTATAAAAGGTAAAACTCAAAGCAGTCACAATCCATATGTCAAATACACCTTTTTTTGTTGCAGTTTATGAAAATAGATACATTATAGGTGCTCCAAGGGGTTTAGCAACATTTATTTGAGTTGTTTCTCCTTATCTTTTTAATCAATCTCTGTACAGCTGGTCTACTTGCCCATCAACTCTCTTTCAAAATACTAGTTTTCAATGCATTGTATGAAATATGATTAAGAACTGCAGGACATTACATTTATAATGAATTGGCTACATAAGGATTGGTAAATAATTCCTTGGTAAACCAGTAAAAGAGCTTCCAAAATTTGGAGAAGGGGGATCCAGCTGTATGAACTCTTACAAGACAGTCTGCAGTTCTTATTAATCTCTTCCCTCCCCCACCCCAAATAACAGGTATATTGGAGACAGCAGAGTACACCTTGCCTTGCTTGCCTTTTAGCTTCTTCAGTGCGAGCAGATCTAAAATGAACAGGAAAATGCAGCTGCTTTCTCTGCTCCGACACTTTCCCCCTCAGGAAGCAGGAGACTGCTCCAGAGTCTCTTGAACAGGCCCCTGAGCCAGCAGGGAACGCCTGGAGCACAACTGATAATGTCTGGTAAGAAAGCTTTAATTTGTTTGAATTAGTGCATGGGGGAGCTTGAAGCAAAAGAACCCTCAGCTTGCTTGGAAAACGACTAAGCATCCCTCCTGTATCCCACATTGCTTTCAGAGAGCTACAAAATCCTTGTGCTTTTTTTTAAACTTTCACCAGGTTTTTCTCCCATTGCAGAATACAGATCAACCTAATGTCTCAAGGCAGGAAATGTCTCTGTGGGCCTTTCCCCACTTACCGTGAAGTCTCCCGACTCTACCGGAGAAGAGTAGCCGGGTTCCTCCTCCCTCCTTTACTTTGCAGGGGCGTGCCATTACGAAGAGCCAGTCTTCCGACGCTTGCCATTAACTGTCGCGCTCTCTTAGCTGCCAAGGGCATCCCAGGCTTCTTCCGAACGGTGCCTTTTGATCTTAATTCCCCGCTTCTGTGGGGGACCGCTTGCTGGCGAGCCTGGGATAGCCACAAGGCGCTGAGAGCAGCGCATAGGGATGGAAGGGAGTGGGGAAAGGCCCTGTGTCATTAACTATCTAAATTCTTGGACAAAAGTCCGTACTCTTTAACAACACCCAATTTATGACACTCTGTCTACTGGCCTTTAGACTAGCTATGAGCTTGTACGTGTACATGTTCAAAAGACTGAGCTTACTTAATATATACAGCATGGCATATTTTTTGCTGCTCTGTTAGAGAAGAGGCTCAGAACCACAGTTTTGATGGCCTTGTGAATATGTTTGCATGCATTCAGTGTAAACGCATACATGTACATACGTTTTACAAAAATATCTGTTGGCCTGTCTGCAAGTCTAAATTATGAAAAGGGAAGGCCGGCTGAGAGCCCAGATAACTGCTTTATACCTCACACAGTGCCTAAGGAGAAGGAGTGAGGGTGAGAATAGAGAAGAAACTGGCAAGAAACAGACCCTAAGGCTGGCAGCTCGAGGATACAAGGGGATGTGAGAGATCCAGGGCCAGAAAAGACTGTCTATTGCTGGTGAGAAAAGCTGAATTTCAAATGCTGGACTACAGAACTTTGCCAGAATTTATTTACCTGTGATGGGACAAAGTGTACGCCGAAAGATGCTACTCGAGCCTCTGACCCTCTTGACGGAGGTACACTTGATGTATCTACTGTAACTCGAGGAACAGGCAAATGTGGCAATTTATTTCCAACAGCTTTCAGTTTCTCCATCTGTTTGTCATTCTCTAGATCATCATTAAAAATGAATCAGGCATATATATATGAAGTAGGAGTGATGGACAACATTACAGTCATTCATATAAGTCCAGATCAAAATACAATGCTGGCTCCTTGCTAAGAAAATCCACCCTCATGATTTACTGCTCCCCTCTCCATTCCACCTATACAGCAATTTCTCTGTCATGCTCTGGTTTTCACTACGATTTTGTGTTGAATATGCACCAAAACAAACCAGGGCTAATGCAAGCCATAGTTCCCAGCATCACTTATGAACAGGACAGCAACTATATGGAAGCACGGTCAGAGACTGATTCAGAAGAGAACCTTGGATACTTATTGTGAGGGTTTTTTCTGCTCAGAGATTAGAAGGGCATCTTGACATAGGTGATTCGCAACAATGGTTCACAGAGGCAGGACCAACTTCAACGAGTTCCTGCCTCCCAGGTGAGAATTGCCCAAGCTCAATCTGGTTATTTCAGGACCTGATTATTCCAAGGACAAGATGGAACGCAGCACAGATAAAACAATAAACCAATAATAAGATACCTCTGGAACTTGGTAGATTTCTCATGTAGAACATTCATACAGAGCCCTTTAAGGGGAGCTTCCCTTAGGGCAGTGGTGGCGAACCTTTGGCACTCCAGATGTTATGGACTACAATTCCCATCAACCTCTGCCAATTGGTCATGCTGGCAGGGGCTGATGGGAATTGTAGTCCTTAACATCTGGAGTGCCAAAGGTTCGCCACCACGGCCTTAGGGGTTCAAAAGGAGGCTTAACAAGAGCTGAAAGAACTACATGCAATCTCCAGGAGGTGTGCATGTGTGGGTGGAGGCTGTTTGAACTGCATGATCCCTTTCAGGAAGCACACAATATCACGATGTTTGGGTAACGGGACACCAGAATTGTGGCTATAGCTACTGCCTTGCTTGTTTTTTGTTTGTTTTTTACTAACACCCTCTTGTAGGAAGGCCAGCAAGTGAACCAAGGCCAGGGTTGAAAGGAGTGATACACTTGTGACAGCACCATCTTGCAAAGGCTTTCCAGGTAGTATGGTAGATGGTGCTGACACAAGTGTATCAAGAATCTTGGTATTTGATTAATGGATGCTGAGGCAAACAAATCCACCTTCAGAGTCCCAATCCCAGCTGCAATTTGTAGGAAGATCTCCCATCTGAGGGACCCTTCATTTTCATCAATGGTCTGTCTGCTCAATTTATCTACCTGGAAGTTCAGGGAACCCTGGATTTGCTCCTGTTGAGATGGACTGCAGATATTTCTTTTCCCAGGGAAGATGACCAGAGCCACTCTGTGTAGGATGGATGACCTGAAACCCCTTTTGTTCTTGATGTAGGCATTTGCTGAAATGCTGTCTGTTGTGATAAGCCCATGCGGCCCACTGACGTCTGACTAGAAGTGGGTGAACACTTTTCTGATGGCTCTGAATTCTAATGTGTTGGTGCTCCTTGTCTTTTCTTTCAATGCCCAGGTATCTTGAACAGGACGGTCAAATAGTGATGCTCCCCAACCTGACTGACTCTCATCCAGGAATGACCCTGTCTCTGTTTGTCGGGGTTGGGCAGCATTAGGCTCAGAGTTTTGTTCCCTTTTTCTTCTTTTTTGCAGTATTACAAGTTGAAATGGTCAGAGAAGTGTCAGAGACATCAGTCTTGGCTTTGAACATTCCTTGGATAAGCTCAATATTTTGGAGGCCTTATCTTCCAGGAGGAACAATATGTGCTTGCAGGTGTCTATGATGACACCAAGGTGTTGTAGACTCTGTGATGGAGTGAGACTGCTCTTCTCCTTGTTCAGAAAACAGGTTGGGTCTTCAAGAGCTGACTGTACCAGAATACTGATTCCCGAGTTAAAGAACAGATCAGAATGTTACCCACATAAAGATGGATTTGTTATCCCTGACAACGGATCAGCACTTACAAGGATGTTGGAGAAGATCTGAGGAGCTGTCATCATAGGTCGTTTCCACACTTACCAACTGCTGTGCGCTACTCTCCCCAAGTAGCACGGGGTCCCCTGGCACTCCCCACTACAGGGGCGGCGACAATGCAGCCCCCCCGACGCTGCTGCTGTCGCGCCCCCTCAGCGCGTGTCATTCCTGGCGCTCCACGAAACGGCGCCTTTTGATGACCCCGTGCAGAGTGCAGGGTCGTGGGGAAGCCCGGGAGCGCGCCAGAAATGACACGCACTGGGAGTAGCGCGCAGCAACCACTCACCCAGGTAAGTGGGGAAACGACCATAGACAAACTGGAGAAACCTGTGATGCCCTAGAAATACAGGAATGTGCAAATAAGCTTCTGGGATAAATCAAAAATCTCCACGGGGGAACACTTGTGGATCACGTATCTGTTCACATACTTCAGGTCGAAAATGACTTTCCAAGGTCTTATTTCTTTTGAGCACCATGAAACATACAGAGTAGATTGCTGAGTGATCCTGGTAGGAGAGAACTGTACCTTCAACACATGACTGACGGTGGATGAAGCCGTTCGACATATTTCTTCCAGATCTATCGCGGGTGTGTGTGTGTGTGTGTGTGTGTGTCGCTGAAGGAACTGATCTGAAGGTAAGCTGTGAAACACTATGGGGTAACCAGATGGATGGTTTGCCGAACCCAGAGGTCTGGTTGGGATTAAAGCCAGTAGGTTTGGAATTCCTGTAGTTGGCACCCTACCAGAAGGTGCCTTGCTTCGCCACCTGATCAGATTTGTCCTGTCTGTAGGATGTAAACTGGGGCAAACTATTGGTATGGAGGCCCCTTCAAAAGGAGCCCCTGAAGCTGGACCACAGGGATCTCCTTTGATCTGGTCTGGATAAGATGTGGTGGGAACAAAAGGAATGAGAGCAGGATGTTCTCCTATTGTCTTCAAGAGATTTCTGGGTATGGCCTTCTTTAAATCTCAGTTTCCACCAGAATTGTATCAAGACATTCCTCAAACAGCCTTCCACCTTGGAATGGGTATGCGAGAACTATGGATTTAGAGTATAGATCCACTTGTCAAGCACAGAACCACAGGGCATGCCTGGTCAAAGAAGCAGCTGCCATAGATAGGGATGCCTGCCTTAAGAATGCAGCTAGCGCCCTCTATTGCCCATCTGCCATCACTGGGAATCAGTGGAACCAGCTTCCTCATAATGGCTGCTCTAGAGATTAATGCAGAAGTAGCCACTGCCCTGATGCTCACTGCTGTGGCCTTGTAGGACTTCTCCAAGGCACAGTCCACCTTTCTTTCCAATCTGTCCTTAACAGATCCGATGTTATCGTCAGAGACCAAAAGATTGGAATGCTGGAGGGGGACCTGCAACAATTCCATTGCGTGAGTAGCCAAAGAATAAAGCTTTTTGGCAATGTTTGCAAACTGCTTGTTAGATATACGCTTGGCCCACTCTCCCGTCATCATCCTTTCAAAGAAATCAGGAAAGTGAACTGACCTTTCTGAGGGGACAGCCCTGGGAAAAACCTCCTTGATCTGTCCATAAGGGGCTGCCCTGAACCATAGTAGGAAAGACATTCGAGGAGGAGACTTTCCAGGCTGCCTTCATGGGCCACTGGGAGCAAAAGTCCCAATAGGATGAGACATGTTCCTCCATGCACCTGGAGATTTCCATGGGGGCAGGCATGGCTGATCTTAGATTGGAGTTTTTGTACCCCAAAGATGGGGTCTGGATGGAGGGGGAAGGGGGAATGGAGGAGCCTGGTATGCCATCATAGTCCTCAGGGAATGAACTAACAGCTGCGCCTCTCTTTTCTTGGGAAAAAGGTGTCCTTGCAGCTCTTCTCTCAGGGCTTTCCTTAGAAATCCTGCCAGCTCAGCTGTTCAAGCAGTCTGCTCGCCCATTACCTTGGAAGTGCAGGGGAGACTGTACATTATCCCTGTCCTGGTGGTCAAGAAATCCAATAGAGGAGCCAGGCATGCCACTGTAAACCTCAAGGGGAGACCTGACAGCCAAGAGAGCCATATGGACCTGAGGTGCTATTTTTGTGACTTCCTAATGGTACATCTTTAAGCACTTTTTGTGGTCTGCCTGGTTTGCTCAGGGCAAAACTGGCCAGGCAAGCTCTCTGAGTTCCTTCCATGAGGATCTGTACAACCATCCAAGAGAAAATTAATCTCTCCTGCATCCCATTAAAGCCTCTGAGATTAGTAGCAGAACCATTAAGAGGAAAGAGGGAGAGGGGGGGAGAGAGGAGAAACGCCACAAAAATGAAAGAAGCAACAGAGACTAGAGGAGATGTGAAGGCGTGAAGAGAAAGAGGGGCAGATTGGAGAGATTAGGAGACTTTTCTCCTGGTGTTAATCACTCTAGGAGAAAGTCAAGCAAAAAAAAGGGGGGGTGGGGACTGAAGCCACTGCTAAGAGCTTTTTCTCCCAGGTCCACTCCCTATCAAGGCAGGAATGAAACGAGGTCCCAGGAACTCCTGGCTGGGAGATAAGAAGTTGTTAAAGTTGGCCCTGTCTCCCTGAGCAATTGATGGCCATCACCCATATCAAGATACCCCCTCTTCAGAGTAAAGCACCGGCTACACATTTCTCAACCACAGTTAGAATGGTTTGGATATCTAGTCATATATTAATAGCTTTAAGAATATTGCTAGAAGTATTTATTGTATTGAAATAATGTTATATGGTTGTTGGAAATCATCTGAAAGGGAGGGGGTGGTATGGAAACCTAATGAAATAAGTAAATAAAATAAGTGATTTTCCCATAAACATTCCAATTACCTGTAATAGTTGATTCCCAGTTTTTTCTTATTAGTTCTTCCAGTACTTCAATTACACACTTCCAGACATGATCAAATATCTCTGCAGTGACAGCATCTTTGATGCAGGCATTGGGGGAAACAGGAGGAATGCCACACTTTGTCCTCTTTTGACCAAGCTGAGATTGCTTTTGCTCCAAACTCTCATCATCACTAATTCAAGCAAATTAAAGCTTTATTACCAAACATTATTTATTCTTATTAACAGGTTATATATTCAATTTGGCTAAAACTGAACAACTATTTCGTCCTTAAAATCTAATGAAATGTAGCAATCCTTCGTATATTAATTATTACACTTACATCCAAAACATTTTATGGGTATCAGTAAAACTGTACTTTATGCACACGGCAAATGTTTTTCTGTCTTTACGGTATCACATAAATTGGCCTCCTCTTCCTTACTACATTAGCTGCTATTGGTAGGTGTATGCTGCTTCGCAAAATAAAACAAAATGAGGCCTTTATGCCATAAAAGCAGTGTAGGAAACCTTCCCTGAGATATCTCAATCGCTTTTCATAACAGTCTTTTTTAAAGAACACTTACATATCCTTGTTGTCAAATGCAAGATACTCTTCAATTTTCCCCTCTGCATCATAGATTTCTTCTTCCAAAAATGAATATACAGATGACTCAGCTACAGGAACCCCTGGCAAATCAGTGTTGAATGACTTGCGCACCGGAGAAGCGGCAGGGATCAGTTTAGAGCCCGAAATACATAACCTAAATACATTTTCCACAGACACAAGAAAAAGTGCCACATTACCACTGAGTGTGAAGCTCTTCAAAAATACAATTTATGTTGTGTACCCAACATGTTATCTAATCAAGAAAACGTACAGTCCAAATGTTTAAAAAATCTTTATCTACAGGAAATGATAGTTATTTGTTTTTTCAGGTCAGCTACATACCGTGTTTCCCCAAAAATAAGACAGTGTCTTACATTAATTTTTGCTCCCAAAGATGCGCTATGCCTTATTTTCAGGGGATGTCTTGTTTTTCTGTGTTCCGTTCGTCGGGCATGCTTCCAAACAAAAACTTTGCTACGTCTTACTTTCAGGGGATGTCTTATATTTGGGGAAACAGGGTAGTTACAATAATAATAATGAATTCAAATTATTGTAGAATTACCTTTATAAACTGCCCATACTTATTTCTTATGAGAATTAACTACCGGTAATTGCTTCTTTCTATTTTTCACAAGGAGCCTCCAATTAGGATTTTTCTATAAGGACTCTTATTTCTGATTATCTAGAAAATGCTGGGAGAAATGTGAGTTCCCTTGCCATGAATTTGTTAACTGGAATAACTTTTAGAATTCTATTTTAAAATATGTATCACTTTCAAGCATGCTGTAAAGAATATGGATTAAGTGACAATTCACATTGAAGGGTCCACATACTCTTTCATACTGCTAGTCATTTTGCTCAAGCTAGGTAAGGATCTGGAACATACAGAGTTGGCATTTCTTCTTTCGTAGTGCTGAAAGCCCTCATCGTTAGGAAGAATGAGCTGTTTTCCCAAGATCCTGCGAAAATAAAATAATAACAACTAAATAAAACATATACAAACATATATATTAACATGCAGCAGCACAGGACAATTATTCATTCATTTTGAAATTTTTAATGCCACTTCTCCAAGGCAAATATGAGGCAAGAACTTTAAATGCAGGAATTCATTTTGGTAACTACAGCTGGCATCACTGCTTCAGCTAATGAATAAAAAAGCAAATTACACATAAGTTTGAGGGAAAATACCTCTAGAAAAAGACAGTCTGCACATCAAGGAAGATACAATAATCAGTTCAAATCAAGACTTGCCTTAAGTGAAGAGATCGATCGGTCCAGTCTTTACATTCTTTTCTTAGACTTTCAGCCTGGGAACTCACTTTGTCTTCAAACAGCATTTCATCCACATCCCAAAACAATTGGTGCACTCGTTGTGTGTTAGCTTTATCAAATTCCTAAGGATTTCAAGGTTAAGAGCGTCATTTCTATATATATTCAAATCTAAAAAATGTATTAGTCACTGAGATAAAATTGAATACAGTCATAATTCATTCAAACTCCACTAACATAGTTTATAGTAATTTAAATTAGCTTTGAATGCTAAAATTCTATACAAATGAGGCAGAAGGAAAGCATGCGTTGATTAAAACATTAAGGCCTGAATTCAGAGTCTGCCATGAACAGGAAGGAGTACTTTCTCTTGCATAATTTCCCCTTTCCAATGCAGATTTCCAAATCATCAAATAATTTCCAGATAAATGTGAGATCCTCTGAAGATGACAGCCACAGATGCAGGCGAAACGTCAGGAGAGAATGCTGCTAGAACACGGTCATACAGCCCGGAAACCACACAGCACCCTAGTGATTCTGGCCGTGAAAGCCTTTGACAATACATCGATCAAATATTGATGCCAGTGAGGGAAAAGCTGAGTAGAAGCAGACTCCAAACATGAGATGAGGAAAATTGATATTTGTTTGTTAATATACTCACAAAAAGCAGTCTTAAGTAATGGAAGATGGAAGATGTTTAAAAATGAAGATAATAATAACACAAGAAAGGATAGCTGAGATATCTACATTAAATGTTTTACTGGAATTTACCACACAGCTTCTGATCTGGTTCAGCCCAAAAATCTGACAGACCTTCTCAATAAATATAACTTTGATCATGAACATGTAAGGCAAAAATCTAAGATATTTTACAGATTTCTTTTTCAGGAGAGAATACATAAAACATAACAATAAATGATGACATACATCATCCCTCCAGGAATAAACCGAGCTTCTTTCAGTAGAAGGGCCAGTAGTATAATTCTGTATCCCTGACCAGGAACGATTCAAGCCTGTGGGCGTTGTTTGTCCACTAGACGACAACGATGAAACAGAAACACTGTCGGAAGAAACAAAATTTAGAGAGTGATGTTTCATAGATTTTTTAACAGTGGGTTGGATCCAGTGGACTGCAGTATCTTTGACTCCTTCCATGGCAACTTGAAATGACCTCTGAAACCCTGCGTCTGGGGGAGATCTCCAGAAACAGGATTGGTAGGGGGAAGATATTTCAGACTGCCCCAGGAAAGGGAAGCCATGCAAGTCACCTTCTAAGGAAATGCTGCCCTGGAACAACCCAATATTACTTTGTTTTAAAAAGTGTCGTGGCACTTTAAAAACAAACACATATATTGTGGCTTAATATGTCACACTTTAATAATAACACTTTTATTAATTTCTTTGTTTATAACTATTTATATCTCACATGCTAGCACCAGAAGAACAAAGTGTATTCGCAGAGTGCCGTGGAAAAAGAACTGAATAGCACTCTGGCTGGGTAAGCTGATCTGTGCTCTGATTGGTGGAGCAACCAGCTGACAATCAGAGGAAGGAGGTATCTCTCTGAGTGGGAAAAGATTGGAGGCTTTTGGATTCCTGTGGGTTAACATCAAGTCCTTTAACTGTGTGTGTGTGTGTGGAAAATCTACCCTGACAGCATTTTAGTCTGAGTGAACCGGATCTGATATATGGTGTGTCAGCATATGCTGAGAGCAGAAAATACGCACACAAGCACAGGCAGAGCTACCCGGGGGTCGGGGTGTGTGAGTTGCACCGGGTGCGCACCTGGGGGGATGCAGAAAATCAATTCTACCAAATTTCTGTGGGAGGCCTCCTCCACCCTTAAGTTCTACAGCACCCCACCCACACACACAAACTTGCCTTCGTCAAACAATGCAGGCTGGGGAAGCGGCCTGTTCCCTTCAGGCTGAAAATGGCCTGGTAGGAACTACATTTCCCAGGAGACCTTGCAAGTTCCAGGGTCTCATGAGAAGTGTAGTTCCCACAAGGTCATTTTCATCCTGAAGGGGAAAGGCCGCTTCTCCAGTCTGCACTAAAGTAAGGGGGGGGCGGGGGGGCGGGACGTCGCCAAGGGGGAGGGGGAAAACACAAAGTGCACACCAGGAGCACTCTGGCCCAGCTACGCCTCTGCACACAAGAGAACTGGAAGTGTATCCAGTGGTCAAGGCTGAAGTGGAATAGTGAGAAATTTTCCACAGTGACCATAAATAATGGCTGAAGTGGATATATCTTCTGGAGGATAGATAAATTCCTATGCCAGTTAGAAAGGACTCAGAGGAGGAACCGCTATACGGTGTATCAATGATCTACCCAATTTACCTCATATGGGAGATTTCTGAAGACCAGGTGTGTAACAGTGCTGTAAGTTTTGAGTGAAAGGGTACCAGCCTGTAAGAACCCAGAGTCTTTTTGAACCCATGAGTCTGTAACATCTAAGAGTAACTCAACACAAAACTGTACATTCATAAGAGATATAACATCTAAGAAACTAAGCTTGATAAAATCCCATGTCTGTGGCAGAAATTAAAGATTATATATTGTTTACTCCTGCCTGATTTCCATCTATTGAAATATCTCCTAATTCCATCTTGTTTGTTCAATACATTTTACTGTTGTATACTGAACTTGCCTCAGTTCACTAGTGTCTGAAAAGGGTATGTGTGTTTTAGATAAAGAGGCTCTTTTTACCTTCTGTAATTCCTTGGGCTGAACAGATAAGCTAACAACCATCAAATCCTACCTGAAAGGCTGCTCAGTCTCAAGAAAAGAGGGAAAACCTGCATAAATTAGGATGGAAGGGTCCCAGGACACCACAAAAAGCTACATAAATCTTAAGAGGAAAAGGAGCCAGAATCAAGATACTGCACAGCATATGCTCATTTTTTTCCACAGCATAAAATCTGAAGTTAGGTAATTTTTAGTAACAAAAATCATGAACAAGAACTTGATGATGAGATTGTTTGTGATACGTAACAGGTCACACTGCATCTCTTGGCTAATGAGAGCTAATTTCCACCTTTTAAAGAAATATCATTATTTTCATCTAACTTCTGAGACCATACTTCACATGTTTTAATTTTTTCATCAACATTACAGAAGTTAATTCATACAATGTATAGTTGTCAATTGCTTCTTGAACGCTTTTGGTAAACGGTGCTGGGAGAGAATCTTCACTCTTTCCTTGAAGGCCACGGTCTGCAGATCCTTTGGATAGTCCTCTTCTGGAAGAAATAAGGGAGAGAACAGAGATAGAAAACAAATGTGATTAATTCCACTTTTGTTACACAGAATCAAAATTTTGTCCCCACACTCTACCACACACCCTGAATAAAATAGTGTATGGTTGCAGACACCTACACATGCCACTTGGAATCCACTTAGGCCCAGTTTATACATGACACCAGTTCGTTGAAATTACACAATGCTCTACTAGGATGGCTTCACATTTAAATAAGGCTCTGTGTCACAGTTAGTACAGCGCTAGCACACCAGAAATCCATGGCTCGGCATGCTTTATACTACTTATGTAATACTTTCATACATTCCCTTCATGTTTGATTCTTGTTTTTGCACATATTTCTTCTCAGCATTTAGCCAACTTTCAGATCGAAGAATCCCTGAGTTTTCCAAATGCTCTGTAAACATAACTTCTTTTCTCCTCTGCAGGAAAAAATGAAGGAGATCTGAAAGTATAATAGTTTCCTCAGGGTTTTCCACTCCACCGTTCCCCTACCCACACCACAGTAGATCCTCTCACTCTACCACTCATCATTTCAGGAAGATCAGAAAGTCTGGGAAGGTTCCTCCAGTGAAAATGAAAAGACTCGTGGTTCATCAGGAAAACTCTTGCTGGCCTTCTTCATTGCGCCCTCCCCTCCCCCTCCAGCTGCCACTGCCTTCTTTTCTCTCTCCCTCCCCTCCTGAGCTATTCAGAAGGAAGGAGAATGATCCCCAAGGCCAACTGAAAGGACCTGCTTCCTTCTTGCTCATTATTTTTGATTAGCCACCTATTTCAACAGAGGGAGGTCTGCAAACTATCACTAGAATATAGAACCCCACCCCCCGCAAAAAAAAAGGCAACAAGCAATCTCCAAAATGAAGGTTGCATAGCAGCAACAAATAGGCAGGCAAAATGGTGATCAGCTTGGTTAGGGACACTTTGCAGGAGAGTAACCTGTACAAACAAAAAGATGCAGGGGGAAAAGGATGGTGCACATAAAAGATTGCAAAGTGACTGCCTCTCAACTATGTCATAAGGGATAAAGGGTGGTTGACTTAAACTTCCTGAGCCCAGAAAGCCATTGTTCCTTTGCCTAGGTTTACCTCCTACCTCTGTGCCTTCTTAACCTCTCTGACAGTCCACGTTGCCCTGTTGTTGAGGGTACCCTGGGTGCATCCTTCTGCTCCAAGTCCCACCCCACTCTGCTCCACCCAGGTAAGTCTTGTTGGGCCCAGGGGAATTTCCTGCCCTGCCATGGAAGTCACTGCCAGGTAGCCAACCACACACAACAGAAGAAAATGTGATAATCTAAATATGTGGTTTTATTTATTTATTCGATAATTATAGACCATTTTCTGCCCACTGGAAACCCGAAGTAGTTTATATCAGTCTCCTTGGCTCCGTTTTATCTTCATAACAATGTTGTGATGCAGGTTAGGCTGCGAGAGAACAACTTGGCCAAAGTTACCCAAAGAGCTCCCATGGCAGAGTGGGGATTCCAACCTGGGTATGACAGATCCTAGTATGTCACTAATCACTATACCAAACTAGTTCTATAGTGACACTAATCACTATACCAAACTGGTTCTGACTCCTATTGGAGTCAAATCAATTGTTTGCCCATTTCCTCGCCCCCTAGCCCTTGTTCTGTGTTAGGTGCCACTCTAACAAATTCTGTGTTTTATAGTGGAGTGTTGATTCTGTATGCTGTTGTGATGCCTGGGCTCTGTTGGTGGGTTTTCAGTCTGGTCTGTGGAAAGGTGTATAGGAATGGTACTTTTGATGAGTCCATTTGGACTAAACTATTGATAAGACTCTGAATGGCTGTTGTATCTGTCTTTTATGGACAATTGTTTTATTGTATTTTAGAATGCCAATAAAGGCTTGTCTATATAAAAAACTGGTTCTGAAAAAACTTTACAAATAGCAAACAACACTTCAAATTGAGCCAAGAAACACACAGGTGTGCCTTTGTTCTCAAAATGGAGTTAAAGGTTTGCCTTAAAGAAAATGCCCAACTCCCAGTACATTACACTGAATTTCATCAGGGGAATTTGTCCAATATTTATCAACTATATTAGATTTCTCTCTAGTGAGACATGTCTCCGTGCATGGGACACAGTTCCACTGCACGCTCAATAGAACTCCTCCATGTAAGTCTCAACAAAGGATAATGTCACATTGAACATAAATTGTTGAACACTTTTTCCTGACAATGATCAGTGAGTGAACCAGGTGTTGCCAATTTTCTGTAAAGTAGTTCTGCATCTTTTTGACTTTACTTTTTCTGGTGTTTGGTGTCCCACCTTTCTGTTTGTTTGTTTTGCTATGGTTACATTTTTTAATCAAGAAACAAATAACTCTAAAGAGCAGCAACAATAGGCTTCAGCACAACTAAAAGAACAAACAAAATAACTTGGTATGATGGGGAAGAGACCTACCAACACAAAAACACATATAAAATTACCTTTACCATATCTTTCTCTGTATGTTTTCTGCTATCATTAATGAAAAAGACTGCATCTTATTTTTTGCCACGTTATATCAACGAATATTTATTTATTTATTTATTTATTTATATCTTCAATTTCTATACCGCCCGATCCCCGAAGGGCTCCGGGCGGTGAACAACACAATTCAAAGAACATTAAGCAGGAGCAAATCATACACAATACAATACATAAGCTCCATCCTATTAATCATCAATAAAACTTCTTAAAACTCATATAAAACAGCAGATAACAATTAATAGACAAACAAGAGGCATCCAGAAACCTCAATTAAAACCTACCCCAAGAAGGGGGACGGCAGGCCCCTCAATATGAGGGGGACCCTGATGTAACAGCGCCAGGGCAAAGAGCAGTGAGGGGGCACCATATAACACCGGGCTGGACACTCCGGAAGCCCGGGTGGAACAACATCGTGGAATCTTACAGGCTCTCCCTAAGTGGGAACTCACTGAGGTCCCGCGCAGGGGCCCGGACAGCTGGAGGGAAGGGTGGTGTTCCACCAGGCCGGGCCAGTGCTGTAAAAAAGTCCTGGCCTCAGGTGTGGAGGCCAAATGCCATCATTGAGGGGCTGGGGACCACCAGTAGATTGGCCTCTGCTGGGCGCAGAGACCGAGTAGGGACGTATGCAACACATCAGCAGTGAAACAATAAGAAGGAACTGAAAGCTTTGACAAACTCTGCAGGAACAGTAGCTGTATACACAATTCAGGATTTTGTTCTTATAATTACAAAAAGAAGAACCTATTGAGAATTGCAAAATCTAAGAAGAAATTTTGACAAAAATTCTGGAAACACACCTTGTTTATTGATAACGACCTTAAAGCATAGAAACAAGCAACAGGGCTAAGAAATTGTGGGGACGACAAGTGGCTTATATTTTTGTTGAAAGTCACAGGGACCGTATCAAAAAGTTAAGACTCCAACTCTTATGAACAGTGTTAATGGACTGATAACCCCACCCACAATACAATGCACTCAACCACACCTTTGAATAGCAAGTTCCACCCAAACACTTACTGATTGGTTCCCCCACCCTGGGACATGGACAACATATACCCCACTAAACATTCCCTTCTCACTAGACACAGTGTGTAACAGACTTCTCTCCGTGATACACCTCTGAAGATGCCAGCTACAGGCGCAGGCAAAACGTTAGGAACAAGATCTACCAGACCACGACCACACAGCCCGGAAAACCCACCACGACCAATCCTATGAACAGGTTTGCACTTACAAGTTACAAAGGTCACTAGGCTTTTACATCAGCTTGGATGGACTATTCCTCCAGGACCACAGAGACACAAGACTGAAACCTGGGGTTAGATCCAAAGCTTACCCTTGAAACATGTGAATTAATAAGGTTGGAGTCAACTAGTTTTTTCATTGGAAAAAAGTGAGGTGTCCCCCTTTGACCACCAGAAAAGCTACTCTGGGGTTCACGAGACCTGGAAAAAAGCCTTGTGAAACAGGAGCTGTAATAAGGAAGGGAAATGGCAGAGACTAAGTGGAAAAGATAGGATATAACCTGCACTCTAAGACAAGCTGTTTTAGAACACGCACTCCACGAATCCTGGAACCAATGTAACTTGTGACAAATATACTAAGTAGCTTAAACTTCTGTATTCCTGGATGATAATACAGGCCTACCTTACAAGACAATTGTAAGGAAATGTGAAATATTTTGAAATTTTATGTGTACCATCCTTTTTCCCCTGCGTCTTTTTCTTTGTACACGTTACTCTCCTGCAAAGTGTCCCTAACCAAGCTGATCACCTTATAGGATGCATGCTTAAGTACTTCAACAGATAGCAAAGACCATGAGGAACATCTTTTTCAGCGGTCATATCTTGCTTTTCCTTTCCTGTTGCCAATGCTATAAACCTTGACCACATGTACAAACATAAAGGAATGAGACATTTTGTTGCCAAGTTTATTGGTTCTTTTCTGTAGATAAACACAAATGTATTCTTTACAATTGTAAGCATCTTTGGGCATATTCAGAGAGAAAAGTGGGGAACAAATATTAAATAAGTATTTTGGCAAAAATGAGTAACCCTTTATTTATGATGACAACGATGACAATGATGATGATGACAATGACGACATTATTTGTACAAATTTAGTGCCAAGGAAGAAAAAACCTGTTTGAACCACTTTCTCAAAAACTGCAAGTTGGATTTGAAAATTACAGTACCTGAAAATGATAATGAAAGTTACTCTTTTCTCCCCTGCACATTATGGGCAATAAATGCTTGCTTGTAAAGAAGTGTTCATGTGCCAGGGAAAAAAACACCTGCCCATTGCAGCTCCTTAACTCTTTACCTTATCTTTTTAACACGGGTATTTTTTTCTTGCTTATACAAAACTGTTTTAGACTATGCACTGCATATATTGGCCACTGCTACAAGCAAATAAATAGATAAGAACCTCATAGTTTTAAAAGGGAAATACTTCCCTTGAATATAATAATAAGGCTACTCATGCCACAGGTTTCTACTTTCTACAAAGGCAGCATTTAGACAACTAAGTTGTTTACTTCTGCAGACTCTACATCTGCTTATTCATTTACCTGCAAGGTAGTTACTGATTAAAAGCTTCTTCCAGTGGACATTTTAAAGGAAAAATATATCTACCACTTGCTTATAAAATACACATATTGCTGAGGCGGGATGATGAATTTGAAATCTCAAGATTATTTCCTTAGCAATAACACATTTTATTTGTCGAATGGAGATCCTCTTAGCCCTAAAACAGGAAATTAAACGTTAAGGCACATTCAAACTTTTCCAGTTACAATTTCACCCGATGCTATATATGTGCCTGCTAATTACTAACCCATGCCAAACAGAGTTTATGAGCCCTTATGTAGGTTAGTTTGTCATAAAATATTTCAAAATGGGAAAAGCAGCCTTGCTAAATTTTAGATCTATCATCAGTACATTAACAGTCCAATCTTAGGAACAATTTCCTGGGAATAAGTCCTGCTGAATAGACCTAAGTAAGAATCTCAGATCCGCTAGGGTTGGCACTGTAAAAGTGCAACATATATGGAAAACACAACAATTTCCCTTTTTTTCTTACACTATTAAATCACCTTTTTTACAATATTACTATTTTAATTGTGTGCATGCACTGTGACAGTTACCTCCTCGTATAAATGCAGTATTTACACACAAGCAGTATATTTACATCTAATCACAGCTACTATGATAAACATAGGTGTGGTTGTGGGGGCACACAATGCACGCAACATTCTCTCCCCCACCCCTACACAAATTCTGTGTAAGGCTTACACACAATAAGGTTGAGACTGTTGTATGTGTGAGAGAACAGCCTGAGAGCTGAGAGTATACACAAACACACATTTGTTAGCACCCATTTTGAGAAATTTTACAATTCAGACTAGAATTTCAGACTTACCCTATGACAACCAGCTCTGTCTCCAGCCCTTGCTGCCGAGGGTTGGAAGCCACAGGCAGCTGAAGGGAGCTCCGGACCCCACCAACAAAACGCATGAAAAACACATGAAAAGCCTACGAAGGCTGTCTGCCCCTCCCCTCCTCAAGAGCTCGGCTCTACCATTCTCTCTCACGCACACACAACACACACACACACATCGCTGTATTTCGGCACATGATCCTCCATATCCCTTCAGGAAAGAGGGGTGTGTATGTGAGTGCCTGCTATACAAAAGAAAAGTGGGGGGGGGGGGAGGAAGAAAGGATATCTGCAGAGGCAGCTTTGGCTCTGTTGATGTCTCACACCTGGAGCTCACATCAAAGAGCTCTTGCCAGATCTAAATGTATCTTTTGGCAAAGAAAATTCCAAAACAGCTACATTAAAAGGGAATGGAGCTTATACAAAGGCAGCAAACACTGTCATGGTCACGTTTTGCTGTTATTAACAGAATGTCGGCACTGCAGGAAAAAAAATCCCTTCTGCCTCACCCTGAGCTGATTTACTACGTTTGGCCGGATGCTGAAAGCACATGAATATCATCTGTTGACTAACTGGAATTACACTGTGCATCAGTCAGCAAGCAGTTTCATCACTCAGACAAAGAAAGGATTCCTGATTGATTCTGTCAGCGTGTATTAATATTATGTCAGCTCCTTCCCACCACAAACCTCCTAAACACTAATGGCCACTACATAATTACTCATGTAACTTCTTCACTCATCTGTGATCCTTCAAAATACAACAGTACTGGCACATATGAAGAAAGGAGCAAAAGAGGTTTTGACTACAGAAGATGCAAGCCGCTGCTGCAAATTCCTTTTTGGAATTGAAGGGAAGGTGACGAAGCTAGAAGGATTTGCCAAGTGACCCTTCAAATATCCAGCAGGGAATAGTATTATATGATAAAAACTAGTTACATTTTAAAATTATTCCACTTTGCCTTCAGGCACAAAGCAGCTGTGAATAACTAATTTTTATAGTTTCACAGGGATCCATTGCAGATCGGGACCGTGACACCGAGGTGGGGGGGGATGTACTTCTGCCTCCCTTGCCCATGGACCATTTTCCTGAGTCTGAAGAGCTGTGGGGCATTATCTGCCCCATTTGGATCTGTAGGTGCAGTAATCTGTTCTTTACAGTAAAGTAGTCTGTTTACTCTAAACAGAGTAGGGTAAACAGTAGTCTGTTTACCCTAAACAGAAGATTAAAAGTTACCTTCATAGTATCAAATATTCTTTAGTTGCTTTAATTGGACTATTCATACTGCTTAACATGGGAATTTATTAACTTGTGCTGCCTCAACATGGTTTTTCTTTGTATTATTAACTGCTTCTATCGGGGTTGCCAAATTTATATTAATGTGTCTACTTTATCTTGGCGCAGTAACCAGTGCATGTAATCTCCAAAATAATGCGCTCAGGAACTATTTAAAAATGTCACACTTTTTCTTGCCCTTATACTGATTTCCATGTGGATGACACTATATAAATGCATGACCGACTCAAGGCATAAATTTGTTACTGTGCAAACACTACTGTATCTTGGATGCACAGTGCAAAAGTCTGAAAATGGCACTTATTGTGATGTAAACCTTACAGTTGGATCCAATGACTCTCTTCCACCAAGTTTTCCTCCAACAGAGAAAGACTTTCTTCAACAAACCTACGCTTTTCTCCAGTGCAGAAATTCTCCATCAGAAGAAGTCATTCTCCATTGAAGGAAGTCTTTGGCCAGTTCCCCACTGAGAAATCAAATCTAGATACATCCAGATTTCAAAAAAACAGCACCTTTTCATCAAGGTTTCACCATCCCCACTGCAGCACGTTTCTAGTGGAGACATCAATGTCTACCATGGATTCAAACAATGCAGCAATCCCCATGAACACGCGATCAGCTCGGCAGGTCTGTCCTGATTGATTGTTGTGCCGTGTTGGGGCAGGAATTAATTTTTGTAAAAAAAAATTGTGCGAGAATATGTGGTGATGTGAGCACGTTAGTGCATGCGCATAATAACCCTGCCCAAGCAGCTTTCTTCTGATAGGCCATTCAAAACTGGATCACAGAGTGGGGGAAACCTCTTACCCAAGAGTCACTGACTGAACTGAGAATGTTGAGACCACTGGGCTGATTCATCTTTGCTTACCAATGTTGCCAAAAATTTTAACTTCCCAGTTCAGTATTCAAATTTCACTGGGACCGAACCCCGAAGGAGGAGACTCTTCTGAGCCTCCCCCCTCTCCAAGGGTCGCAGATCATTTACATTCAGAGCGGAGACATGAGAAATGGCCGCGAACAGCCCAGTTCAGAGTCTGGAAAGCCCGGGGCGGGGGAGGGAGGGACCGACTGAGCCGCACTTTCCTCCTTCAAGAGCCTCTTAAGCGTGGCTCGGAGAAAGAGGCTGGTCATTATCCCAGCCAAGCCAGTCTCCAGGCGCTCTCTCTCTCACACACACAAGGTTGGCGCGTGTGTGTGTGTGCATGATTGTGTGTGGGGGGGACGGAGCACTGGCGACAGACAAAGTGAAGCTTCATTTCAAGTCAATCACAACATTTGGCAGTGCCTGGGCCAGATGAAAACGCGCTGCCAGCCCTCGCCGACCAGAGATCTTTAATCAGTTAAACAGGAGAGGGCATCCCGTTATTCTCATGTGCCAACATTTGAGCCGGCAGCGTAAAACAAAACAAAAAAAGGCTGTGTGCACTTGGCATAGCCATTGCACTCTCATTGGCTGGAATCCCCCCCCCCCCCGTGTGTCACTCCCTATGGCGCAAAAAACAAATATGGATCCAAACCCCGATCCTATTCACCGATCTGGATTGCACACGTGCAGGTTCTGAAAAAACACGTGAACGCCAGAACCAAGATGAATCTGTGTTCGGTGTTCGGCGATGCAGCTGTGGGGAGTTCTTCCTGAAACCTGGATATTTCACAGGAGTATCACATGTTATATTGTCAGTGGGGATTCGACCTTTCTCTCCTGAAATAAGACTCAGAAAACAGTCATAACCTCTATTCCTTATCATATTTATTTGTTGCATAAACATATTCTGATTCCTTTAAATATAGACAAAAGAGTAGTATATACTCATGTGGATAATCATTACAAATAACAAGACTCACTGTCTTCTGATAACTTTTGCACCAGACCAAACTTAAGCAGAAGGCAGGATTCAGTTGAATATCTTTTGCAAAACTGGGTTACACAAGATACGTGTTACAGCCAAAGCCTATAAATACTAGGTATATTTTAACTGGTTTAGAGCAGGGGCCTACCGCCCAGGGGTCATTTGGGTTAAATGTCCCCAGGCTGCGGCCATTTAGTCACATGGGGCGGAAAATTGTTCCCCATACCCCTCCTCCTTCCTGCAGGGTTTATACACTGACTTCAAGATCTGGTGCAAAAAAAGTTGTTTGGTCATGGTGGGGGAGGCCAGCCGCCCATAAGGGATGGTGTGTGTGTGTGTGTGCGTGTGTATGTGTGTGTTTATAAATACAGTGAATGCAACATAGCACTTTAACACAGCTTAGTTGTTCTAGGGAACGCACACTGCCTTATCCATATGGGGGAAGTTTAGAGTGCTTCCACATGACAGTTTTTCCATGCTGCTGATTTACTGCTTGATGCAGTCTCTTCCACTGCCAATAACACTAATTGATATCGATGTTCAGCAATAAATAAATCATTTAATTTATTACATTCCAAATTCCTCCGGAAACTAATGGGGCTCCCTAGATGTGTGCCTTATGCTGCGTTGTGAATTGAGATGGGCCAAACAACTCTAGAAACCTTGGCATGGATAAGGGCCATAAAGTATTGGCTGCATATACATTTTCTAGTGGGATCCAATAGCTATATTCCCTCTGTTATCAGATCACTTTATTTCAGAATGGTATAACTCTCTTTGATCCTTTAGAAAGGTTGAAGCTATTGGTTTCCCCCCCTTGGAATCACCTCCTTTATGCCTCACAAAGGTGGGAAGCCTTCAGACTTAGTTAAGAATAGGCTCTTTGGATCTTTGATTTTCATAATTTGACTTCAGTAGCTGCCAAGACAACCTGTTCTCCGACTACATTATTAACCCCATGCGAGCGAGGAATTATGGCAGCATATCTTCGTCTGCTGATTAATCCCACCCAGAGGAGAGCCTTGGCTACTGCAAGATATAATGTGCTGCCATCAGCTCTGCTGGAGGGAAGATTTAAGAATATGGAACGTTCTAAGAGTTTGTTCATGTGATATGACTACGGTTGAAACACTTGACCATTCTTTGTTTCTATGCCCTAAATACAACAAGATACGCATGAAATACATGAATTCCATTTTCTTGCAATGTTCTCAGTGGCATGAGTGTTATAAGATACCCAATCTCCTGAACAGCTCTGATGTACTCTTTTGTGAAACTGTTGCAAATTTTATACTTGGAAATTAGTAATTTTAACTGTATTTCTTAACCTTGTTTTGTTTTAAAATTTTGTCCTGTTTTATATGCCAATAAAGGCTTGTGTTGTTAAAATTGATATCGATGTGCAAACTCACCACCAAGGCAACAGAATTACCTGATCAGATGTCCTCCATGGCTTACTGGAAAAGCCAGTACAAGTCTGTTTCCAATTTCTCCCACTTGATGCATGAAGACAGCAAGAAGCTCCACCATTAGTTTTAATCCAAAAATAAATCAAACCATGATTACACTGGGGCAGCCAAGCAGGGATGCCAAATAAATTATTATGAGCATCAGAACTCACTTCAACATAATGTGTTTGCACAGTCAACGGAAGGATCACAAGTTGAAGCAAGCTGAAAAATTAATCATGGGCACAGCTCTCAGACCTAATTCACTCCTTGGCAATCATGACAGTAACAGAATTTCCAGCTCAGGAAGAGTGGAGTTTACAGTTTTATGATGATAGAAGAGATTCAACAACAGAGTTTGGCTGAAACACCATAGAATAAATCTGTATATACCATTGTAGGCCATAATCTGTAGGCCAGTAGCTGTTGTGAGTTTTCCAGGCTATAGTGTGGCCTGCACCTATGGCTGGCATCTTCAGAGACATGTCACAGTGGGATGCATTTCTCTCCGTGGCACAGTGTGGAGTGGGGTATATGTGTTGTCCATTTCACAGGTAGGGAGGGGATGATGTAGAGAGTTTTATTCAGGATAAAAACAAAGATCCTGGGAGAGCAATCCCAAGAATGTTCAATGAAGGCCCTAAAATACCATGAATGCAGCCTAGCAATGAAATTTGAGAGAAATGAAAAATCTCCCAATTATTCTCTTTTTTTCTTCATTTCTTTGTTCCGAAGTGGGGCAAAAAGAAAAACAAATTAGATCACAATAGGCAGTAGCAACAAAATCCTGCAAATTATGTCTTTCTCAAATGAAAGTTTCTTTCAAGGGACAAATCCTTTCTTCTTTTTTTAATATAAATTATTTTTCACACAGAAAAATAATGTAATGCCTCCTGCAGGGGCTATATTTATCTATTTATTCCACACCTTTCCCGCAAGGAGGACCCAAAGCAGCTTATATTATTTTCACCTCCTCCATTTTATCCTTTCAGCAACTCTATAAAGTAGGTTAGGCTGAGAGAGTGACTGGTCCATGCTTACCCCCATAAGCTTCCATGGCAGAGGGGGGATTTACAACCTGGGTCTCCCACAGCCTAGTCCAGCACTTCAAACACTTAAGTTCTGGTGGCTATGAAACGGCAGCGTTCATTTCAAAAACGACACACTTCTATGTTATCTTCAAACACAAATGATATAAACCAGGTTTTTAAAAAAGTGTACTTGTGTGTTAAATGGTTTAAACATGGTATTATAAAACCTGACAAATAAACTTACCTTATCAGAGTTCCATCTAGAGGTTTAGCTGAATTTCAGGTCGCCATCATTTGGGCTGCCAACCTCCAAATGGGTTTTGGATAGCTCCCAGAACTGCAACCATTCTCCAGGTGACAGAGATCGGTTCGCCGGGAGAAAATAGTTATTTGGAGAGTAGATTCTGTGGCCTTATATCCCACAGAGATTCATCCCCAAACTCTGCCCTCGTCAGGCTCCACCTGCAAACTACCTACTTCCTTGACCCTCAAACTCCGCCCGCACTTGCCAGCATGCTAGTGCAGTACACACCTGGATCTTGGTGATCTTACAGACATCAGGATACCGACATGTGCTATTTGACCCTCAAGAGACAAATACATTATCTGTATAATACAAATATGAAAGTCAGGATGGCTACTTTAGCCAGTTTAGATAAAAGCTAGGATGGCTATTTGAGCCAGTTTACATTTTTAAAGGTTGTTTTATAGTAAGATATGTTTTATGTATTGTATATTATGTTTGTTGCTAACTGCCCTGAGACCAACTTGAACCAGAAAAAGACAGGGTAGAAATTTAATAAAATAAAAACTTTGTCTTTTATTTTAATTAACTTTATTTATGCCACACCTTTCTCCTCACTAAGGACAAAATTATATAATTCTCCTCTCTTCCATTTTATCTTCACAGCAATCCTATGAGGTTGATTAGGCTGAGAATGTGTGAATGACTCAAGGCCACCCAGAAAGCTTCCAGAGTAAAGATTCAGAACTGGATCTAACCACTACACAACACTGGTTCAGAGAAGGGTTAAACACATAACGCACACAAAAGCCCTACAGGCAAACTGGCAGCTTAACTTGGCAGCATTCCTGTTAACTGAATGGTGATCAAATCGTTGATCTCTGGTGTAAAGCATAGTTTGGCATCATTCCATTCCATTGCTTTGACAGGGGCTCAGTTGCTACTAACATTAGGTATATTGTCCCCAAAGTTTTAAAGGATAAGGTTCAGTCTTAGAACTCTTTCACGATGGTGAAACATATCAAGTTTCTTGATATGTAGGAACTGGAAATAATCCAAAAATAATGTAAACCTTTAATTTCGCTTGCTGATAGAATCACTCGTGCCTGTTTTAGCTGAACTGAAGTTGGAATACTTTCACACATACGCACACACCTGGCGGACTAACCTTTTGAACTTGAAACTAAAAGAATAATTATGGGGCCTCTGAAAACTTGCTTTGCTATAAACTGAGGTACATAGCTCAGAACAAGCTGAGGTAACATCATCACCACTAGATGTCTCTCTTTATAACACTGTTATAAATCCTTAACAGCATCTATTCATCTAACTATTCATGTTGTTCCTTCTCTTCCTTTTGAATTAAGAAGTCTTTGGCCTTCTTTCTGCTTGTTGCTAAAATAAGCAGTCCATTCATTTTCCAGAAAGAGGATAAAAACAAATATGAATTTCAACACATCCTTATTTTATTCCAATTGTTGTGTAATTTTATTTCAACAATTTTCATTATGTCTGTCTACAAAAAGAATAACTGAAGAAATCCATATACTAAACAGCAGGTATGGGAGACTGAGAGAAGACACAGGTGGATCTATGAGGCTGGCCATTTATGTAAAACGCCTCTTAACAGGATCAATCAGGCTAAAGGAATGCCTTCGCCTACCCCATGTTTTGCAATAAATCATGAGAAACAGGTACGGGTTAATTACATATGGTGCTTAAGGTTCTTTAGTGGACCTCTGAGCATGTTAAAAAGTGGACACAGATATGGATCAGGCTGTGGTACTGGGGAAAGGGCAGTCCTTCCCACTGCCCCATTTCTTCCATTGAAAATGAACCCCTTCCGGCTGGTTCCAAGTCCTCAAAAAAGAAAAGAAAAAAGATAAGTGTCCATTCCACTGAAACATTAGAAAAAACTTCCTGACAGTAAGGGCTATTCAGCAGTAGAATGCATTGCCTTGGGGTATTGTGGGGTCTCCATCTTTGTTCCCCAGGAATGCCTACAAAGAGAAGGCAAAAAAACCAACTGCCAAAGCAAACCAGGATTTGGGTGATCATCTATGGCCATTTCCTCACTTAAAAAAAAAAAACAGAGGCAAAACGGTTTTGTAAGCTTCGGGTGTTTTTGAGCATGCAGTCACGTTCCCCACTGCAGGTAGTCGCGCAGGGGCGCTGAGGGGTCGTGAGGGCGGCAGAATCGGGGCAGCTGCACTGTCGCCGCTCCGGTAGTGGGGAGTGCCGCTGGAACCCGCGTTACTTGGAGCGAGTAGCACGCAACAAAAGGTGAATGGGAAACGGCCTATGAGTTGCATGCTAGTTTTTTTTAAAAAAAAAAATCCACTGCTCAAGAGCAAAGGAAAGGCTTAGACAGGGAAGAGAATTCTTAAGGTAAAAGAAAAATCCAAACCTGGAACAAACCATGAAGTTGGGGGTCCAAGCAAATCCCCTTCCGCACATGTGGAATAATGCACTTTCAATCCATTTTCACAACTGTTTGCAAGTGGATTTTGCTATTCCACGCAGCTGCAAAGTGCACTGAAAGTGGATTGAAAGTGCATGATTCTGCATGTGCGGAAGGGGTCCAAGAGATGAAGGTCCAAGAACCAAAGGAGAGAGTTCAGTGATTTAACAAAGAGTTTGTGGTTCCAACAAATAAGTCAACTGTAAAGCTGGGTTAGAAGCAGAACCAACTACAAAGTTCAAGAGGTTCGGGATTTTAAAACAGGAATCATTTTTTGAAACCTCCAACAATAAATAAATTTTATATAATAATCTGCATTAAATTAAAGATCCCTGCTTCTTCAAGAAGAAAACGTTCTGCACTTTTGATAGTTCTGGCCAAATTGGTTGCAAGAGAAATGCAGAGTAGAATGTGCAGTGTCAGTGAGTATGCTCCAAGGCAGCTGTTCAACAAGAGTAAAAGAAAGGAGAAGGAAAATGTTACCAAGTGTAATGATCTCTTATGAAACTTTTTAAAAAGGAATTAGCATTTGCAATGTAATTCACAAAATTCATGCTCATTCATTCAGGCTGTATCCATCTTTCTTTTGAAGAGCTTAGTGTGACATCAAGTTGAAATTCAGTAGCTCAGTCCAGAAGATCTTCCAGATCAGACCATAGTTTAATGATTTTTTTTAAAAAAACCAGAGGTTTATATGCTTCTTCCTCCTCTACTTTCGTATGCCTGGCTTCCTTTTCAGTTCCTTCTTAATACATATTGTACTCTGCCATGTCTGACCTGGATAGGCCAGGATAGTCTGATCTTATCAGATTGTGGAAGCGAAGAATGGTCAGCCTTGGCTAGCATTTGGATGTGAGACCACAAAGGAAGTACAGGGTTGCTACACAGAGGCAGGCAATGGCAAACCACCTCTGAACATCTCTTCCCTTGAACACCATACAGTGTCTCCATAGATCAGCTGTGACCTGACAGCACTTTCCACCACACCACCACCACCACATATTTTGCCACTATAACCAAATCAGCAAACTATAATCACTGGTTGAACTGATTTACAGATTGGTTGAACTGATTTACAAGGTCTGCTAATTCAGACATCATAGCAAAATATGGATAGTGTTTAAAAATAAGACCAAAAGGAAAACAGCAAGGGAGATGAAAGAAGGAGGTGTTGTACAAACCTGCCATTCATTTCTGAATCATTTGAATCAAGCGAGCGACTTGCATTTGTACAATCCAATAAGCCTCATAATTGCACAGGGATTTTAAAGTGGCTCTTCCGCATCCAAAAACATAGATGTCAATTCATTAACACAAAATTTATAAATAAGATAATATACAGAGCAATAACAGTTTGTACACGTTCTAAGAACCCTTCAATGTAATAAATTAAAAATGTGCATTGCAAGCTTGAGATGCTTTGCTCAATATAGCATTTGCTCAATTGGTTTTTATACCCTGCTTTTCCCTGCCTTTAAGGAGTCCCATAGCAGCTTACAATCACCTTCCCTTCCCCTCCCCACAACAGATACCTTGTGAGGTAGCTGGGGCTGAAAGAACTCTAAGAGAATCCCACCTTGGTACTGCAGTCTTTACTGTAAAAAATCACACACACGGTTGTCAAAAAACTGTGAAAACAGATCTGCAATAAGAATAATGGAATCTAAAAAATAAGATCTTACTATCCCAAACCATAGATACAAATGCATTAAGAAATTTGAATTTCATATGAAATTCAATTTCAATAACTGAATTACATATGAAAATGATAGTATTATTTATCAAAGTATATTAGATTTTAAAAGCATTATTAGTTATCTTTCTGGCAGTCACGTGTTGATTAAAACAAATATGGTCCCAACAGGAAAAATGATGGGACACACCTTTTACATAATTGATAAAAGTCAAGAAAAATGCAATCAGCTTAATTAACTGTTACAAAAAAGAAACTAATTAGTATCTTGGTAGAAGTGTTTTATTTCTTTGGGATCTGATAGAAAGCATTTACTGTAACAGGATCAAGTATCCCTGAGACAGAAGAGATAAAGGATTGAATAAAAATCTTGGAAGCAGTCCATGTGCCTCTAAGAATTTATAAGAATGCAATCTTATCAAGCACCACACATCAAAAATCTACTATAGCATGGACTGTGTGACATTAAGATCTGCAAAAGAGATGGCTTTAAGTCAGAACGCTTCTGTTATGTAAGGTGAGACTGGCTGACATCAGGACCAACAAATGAGAATCATAAAGCACAGGAAATGCAGTTCTAACTCAGTCTTCCTTGCACAACCATCAATTCAGAAACCAGGTACAAGCACATTTAGCACTATTTGTTACATATGACACATAAATCAACCACAAACAGTGCTTTATATGACACATACAAATTTAACTCAGGAACAGATGCTCTGAAGATGCCAGCCACAGATGCAGGCGAAATGTCAGGAGGAAAGGCTACTGGAACACGGGGCCGTACAACCTGTGGAATTTCTTTCCCACTGAAACCACCTGACACCTCCACTACTTTCTTTCAGGCACTAGGCCAAAATGTTTGTTTACATAAGCTTTTAACTGAGAGGTTGATCTTTTAAACATCATTTCATAGTCTGTTTGCTGCCAGAGAAATGTTTTAAGCAGCTTCATGTTTTATGTTGTTTTATAAACAACTGTTTTAAACAGTGGGTTTTAACAACTTTTATGAAATTTCAAGTTTTTCAATTATATTTTGAAAGCCACCTCATTATATTTTGTAAGCTACCTCAGGCAGATTCCCTGGAGAGACAGAACATACATTTTCCAAATAAACTATTACTCCAATTAAAGGTTCCTCACAGTCCTCTATCCTGCATAAGTAATATTTTGTGTCAGGTAAGTGAGATGTGGATAGCATGAATAAAGATAGAATTATCCAATTTTTGTTAAATAAATTTACTCCTGAGATTACTGCTACGGTTGCTAAATTGTTTGCAGAAGTTGTTAAAGACAGAAAGTAGACTACTGTGAGTTTTGTTTTGATATTGTTCCTTGGGTATCATTTAAATGCCAATAAAGGATGAAGAAAGAGAAAGAGTGAGCTGTGGGGAGGGGAGAGGTAGGAAAGTTCTGCTTGCCATCAGAAAATTTAATGTGGATCCAACCCAAAATGTGGATATATACTCTCCTTTGCCTACTTTCAGAAGGCAGTGGTTGTCTATCAAAGAACAGTCTTTTTCTATTTATGTTTCCCCAACTGTCCAATATCTTCTGTGAGATGTTTCACCTGATGCTAATGCTTGTCACAGTCTAGGTTTGTTCTGCTTTTGAATATTGATAATTTCATACTTTAGCTGTTGATTTTTCCTACCTCATGTTTTAAATTGGGTTATGACTTCACTGCTATATTTTACACTACTACCCTGCACTACATTCTCTGCAATTCTGTTCAGAAGTTGTTGTTTTTTTTGAAGGGTTTTCATTTTTCTCTTCTTTCACCTTTACAAATGTAAGTATATGCACACTACATATCTGTGGTGTTTCTGTATATTATTAAATAATTTCTTAAATGAACAGTTTCTGTACCCTGGTTATTTGCTCACTTCTTTCTCTTAGCAACTAGGTTTCCACAAATCCACTCGTGGCAGTTGGTGAATAACGATGACCCTTCCTTTATCTGGCAACTATCCCCACCCCTCACACCCCGCATAAACAAAGCCTGGTGATTAAGCCAAGCCAAAACACACAGACCGCAGTTAGAAATCCAATCCAGAAGGCAAAGCTGTTGTGTTTATTACCAGCCACAAAGGAAGAGTCTGTGTTTATGACTGAAAGCTGGGAAATTGTTCAGTATGTGCCTCTCAGTTGACTGGAGGACAGGAATCTCAAGAGTAATATTACCGGAAAAAACACATGCATACACAACATTCTATAATCACATCAACTATTCCCACAATGCTCAAAGCAGATAGCCTTTCTTTCTAATTGACTTTCAAGTCTAGTATCGTGCTTACCAAAACCAAACTTGTATTTCTTATAGCACTGTTACTAACAAGCTAATTACCATCAAATAACCTTGGAGATAGACTGGAAACAGAGGGGGAGGGCAAAGAAATGAAAAATAAAAATTATTCTGTGGAAAATGAACTATGTATACAACATCAATACATAATTCAGTAATAGACACATGCATATCATCTACATATTGTCATCTGCTGCCTATTTCAATTAACAGTTTCTTATTTATGACAGAAATACATATTGAAGAGATGTACTGTAACTTCAATACACAACAAGGCAAGTATGTTTTATTCATTAAGAAGTCTTAATATTCTGATCCATCTAGGTATCACTTGCCTACAGTTTCTCAATGTGTCCCTTTTGGAGCTCTCCCGGTTGCAGTCCTAAATATATTTCCCTATTTTTAAAGTATCACTGTATAGTATAGTATAACTTCTTTATATATATTTGTAGGTTCAAAATCGTTTCTTCAGTAAGCAAGGAACTAAGTACCAGCAAGAATCTCCTGGGTAGGTACTGAGTAACAGAGTAACATTACATCCTGACATTTACTAGGCAAATATGTCTAGGTGGTGGTTTGCACTTGGAGGTGGTTTACACTCAGTTATAGTCCTCAGAAGAATGGAAGAAGATAGGGCAACCATAATATAAACGTACTTCTTCACTATCACCAAGCTGTGCGTATTAAAAACATGCCATTCACTGTGCCTTCATTTTTGTCTCCTCATGAATGTTTTTTTAATCTTTATTCACCAACTTCAGACCCAAACATTTATCAAGTTTAGTATTTCATTCATCCAAAAAGAGTACTAAACATTGCTGAAGCATCTTAAGCTTGTAGGTATGGTAGACATTTGAGTCAGCAGATAGCTGACTACAAATAGAACTTCCCTATTTATTTTATTATCTTCACTGTAGATAGAATCCTTATAAAACAACAACACACAAGTCAATCGTGAATTATTATTATTTTTATTTATTCCACTTTTATACCGCCCTCCCCCAAAGGGCTCAGGGCGGTTTACAACATAATTACAGGCAAGTGGATAAACAGGATAAAATGCTAAAAATTAATACCAGTTAAAATGCAGCGCTCCAAATCCATAAATATTTAAAACAGATGGCGTTCAACCATTAACTCCTCTAACTCTGAGAGGGGAACAGCGGATCTCAGTTGTTAATGGGCACCTATCAGCAGCCGGCCTCCCCAAAAGCCCGGCGGAATAACTCGGTCTTACAGGCCCCATGCCGAATTCATTTAGGGTCCCAAGAGGGCCCAGACAGCTGGAGGGAAGAGCATTCCACCAGGCAGGGCCCAGGGCCGTAAAAGCCCTGGGCCTAGTGGAGGCCAGCCGCATCATAGAGGGGGCGGGGATCTTGTGTAGATTGACTCCTCTGCCGAGCGCCAGAGAGACCCGGCGTGGGACATATGAGGGCCAGGACGGTCCCTGGAGGCACGGCGGTCCCAGACCGCTGTAAGGCCTTAAAGGTTAACACCAATACCTTGAAGAGGCGATTCGGAATTGACTGGAAGCCAGCGGTGCAAACGGGTGATTTTTTAACACGGTAAAGTGATGTGATCTCTGGAGGCACCTCCCATGAGCAAACAAGCCGCCGCATGTTGGACCAGTTTCAATTTCCGGATCAGCCTCAAGGGTAGGCCTGCATAGAGCGAGTTGCAATAGTCTAATCTGGAGGTGACCGTTGCATGGATCACTGTGGCCAGATCCGCCTGGGAGAGGAAGGGGGCCAGCCGCCGGGCCTGGCGAAGATGGAAAAACGCAACCTGGGTTACATGGGCCACCTGGGTCTCCATAGAAAGAGACGAATCCAGGTGGACCCCCCAGACTCTGGGTAACCATGAGCCGGTCGCCAATGAGACCCCCTCCCACACCGGCGGCTGAAAGCCCCCCCCCCAGCAGCCTAGCCAAAGGATCTCCGTCTTTGCTGGATTCAGTTTTAACCTGCTCTGCGTCAACCAACCAGCAACCACCTCCAAACAATGCTGTAGAGCTGCAGGGGGGGCGTCTGCTCCCCCCTCCATCGACAGAATGAGCTGGGTATCATCAGCATACTGATGGCACTCCAGCCCAAAACTCCATACCAGCTGAGCAAGGGGTCACATATAGATGTTAAATAACAGCGGGGACAACAGCGCTCCCTGAGGCACACCGCAATAAAGCGGGCACCTCCAGGAAGCTCAGTCCCCGCACCACACTTGCTGACTCCGGTCCCGGAGAAACGAGGCAATCCATTGAAGGACAATACCCCGCAACCCAGAAACGGCCAGGCGGTGGGTCAAAAGATCGTGGTCGACCACATCAAACGCTGCAGTGAGATCCAACAACACCAGCAGCGCTGATCCGCCTCGGTCGAGGAGCTGCATAAGGAGCGTATCTGTGACGGCGACGAGAACAGTCTCCATCCCATGCCCAGCACGGAAGCCGGACTGGAAGGGATCGAAGGCCGATGCGTCCTCCAGAAAACCCTGAAGCTGCTCCAACACCACTCTCTCAATTACCTTTTCCAGAAACGAAAGATTCGAGACGGGGCGGTAATTGGCCAGATCACTAGGATCTAATGACGGTCTAATGACGGTCTAATGACGGTCTTTTTAAGAGTGGGCGTTTTAAAGAGTGGGAGTTTTAAAGAGAAAAGTACTATAGTAAATAAGTACCTATTTGTGAATTTGATTTACTGCCAATAAAACAGCATCAACAAAAGAATGCAGAGAGCATAATGAGGAAACAAAACTAATCCATACAGATATTTCTGGCATAAATAAGCCTTGGTACACTATAAACATTCAGGAGTCATTGCCTTGCCTCCACATCATGAACCTGGTGTTCTCTGGAGGTCTCCCATCCAAATACCTGCCAGGGTCAACCCTGCTTAACTTCTGAGATATGACGAGATCAGACTAGCCTGGACTCTCTAAGTCAGGGCAACCTTACTTTTAACTCTTTTTAAAAGCTGTTTGGAAGAGGGCCTTATTTTAACAGTTTTGCAATGTATTTTATCACATATGTTATAAATTGTTAGCTGCCTTTGTGGCCATTGTAAAGGAAGAAAGGCAAGATGTAAATTTTGTTAAGAAACAGCATAAATAATGAATAGCATAGCCTTTATTGGCATAACAAAAGAAGACTAACATAAATAATATTAAAACAGGCGGTAAAGCTCAAATAGCATAAATAATAACATAAGGTGGTAATAGAATGCACGTTTTCAGTTTTATAGAACTTCTACACCAATTCCTTAACAGTATTTATTTTGAAACCTTTTGCTCTTCAGCAGCAGCCTGGTTTTTTCAAGGAAAGGTGGCAAAAAGGCTTTTTTTTAAAAATGCATATGAACTATCAGTTGAATCACATCAGTTTAGGAAAACTGTGTGACAACATAAATTCAAGCACAGGCCAGTCAGTTCTCTTTTTTTTAAATTTGAAACACTGAAACTGCATTCCCAAAAGGTTTGCTTTACCAGACAAGCAGGCACATTCCACACATGGCTGAATAACAATTGAAATAAATAACATGTTCTGTAGTCTAGGTTAACTTGAATTGGAACTCAGGGTAAGAGTTGGAACTGTGGTAATCAATAATTCAATAGGGTGCTCCTTCTAAAAGCTTAAGTGGAATTGTCTAATTAAAAAATGCTAATGAGAAGGTATAGTTTTTCCTTTTCTAAGACCCATATCTTATTCCTTCTTAAGGGGGAGACAATACGAGTGCACCACATACCTTTCTGGTATGAATAAAATATCTGGTTTGCTATTAAACACACGCAAAGGAACTTCATCAAGAGGCTGTCTAAAGGATAACTGAACAAACCCAAATAAGAATTTTGTAAGACACGTCTACTGCCAGCCTTATTTATTTATTTATTTATTTATTTATTTATTTATATTTCAAATAACCTACCATCCTCGCCAAGGGCTCTAAGGCGAAAGACAACATATAACAATGAATACAATAATAAAATATCACAAATAAACTAAAACTTCTAAATGCTAGCTTAAACTAACTACACATTAACATGTAAAATGTAAAATGAGTAAGAGCACAAATATAGGTGTAGATGACGCCCGATGCCTAATATCAAATACTTCCCCCTAGAGAGGGGTGGCAGATCTTAGTAGATGTTAAGGCCCAGGTATAGGGCCAAGAGGAGGGGTTCCATCAGCGGCTGGTCTCTGCAAAGCGCCCGGGCGAACAGCTTTGTCTTACATGTGTCTCAAGCGGAACTCACCTGTCCCGCGAGGGGTCTGGATAGCCAGGAAATGCGTTCCACCAGGCCGGGGCCAGGGCTGTGAAGGTCTGGTCTGTGTGGAGGCCAGCCGCGACATCGAGGGACCACTAGCAAATTGGCCTCTACGGAACGAAGAGGCCGAAAGGGAACATATGCGGGGTGATGCGGTCCCTAAGATACGAGGGTCCCAGGCCGCTGTAAGGCCTTAAAGGTCAACACCAACATCTTGAAAACGCATCCGGAACTCCACTGGGAGCCAGGTCGGCGCAAATACAGGTTGAATAACAGGATCCTAGCCACATGCCAAGTTCGTATACCGCCGCATGTTGGACCAGTTTCAGTCTCCGGATCGAGCGCAAGGGAAGCGCTTTTCAGCGTAGGAGCGAAGTTACAATAGTTCAGCCTGGAGGTGACCGCTGTATTGACTGGCTGGTGCGGCTAGGTCCGCTTTGGGAGAGGAGCAAGCCAGCCGGGCCTGGCCTGGATGGATGGAGAAAAGCAACCCTGGTTGTATGGGCCAAATTGGGTCTCCATGGAAAGAGATCTAATCCAGGTGGACCCGGTGGTTGCGCGACGGAAGGGGTCGGCGCCAACATGGTTCCTTCCCCACGACCGGGTGGCTGAAAACGGGGACGGGGAGCCTGAACAGACTCACGGACAAACAGTGCCACCCCGCCCTGTATTCGGTGGTTGGTGGAGGCATCACAAACCCGGGGGCTTGACTTCGCCCAAGCGCGACGGGTCTCACCTTCACGCTATTCCAGGTTTCGCCAGGACACACGCCTGGTCCATCTGGTCTCCTCGAAAATCCCGGAGCACCATGGTCTTATTATTGATGGACCTGGCATTTAGTAACACCAAAGACGAAGCAGAGTTTCCCTGATCCCAGCCATCCTCAAGCTGATAGGTCGGAGGTCAGAAGGCGGACGAAGCAACCCCACCGCCCGTACAAGGCGCCTTCTATCATAATGGCCGCCACCGCAATATCTACCCCGCCCCATCAACACTGGGATCCCCAGCCCAAAAATTGGTCTTCCCATAACACTTCCAAGCCAAGCCCTCTATCCAACAACAGCTGACGATCAGCTCACTGACGTGGGCCCAATTCCAGCTAGTAAATAATAACTCTAACCCAACCTAAGCCTTACAAGCACAGGCTGGGCAATACCAACTCCGCCGCATATATAGTTAGTTCTAACCAACTCCACCCCTAATACTAATGCTGAACTAATACTAGACTACACGCGCAATCAGTGCTAAGGTTTGAGAGAATGGGGAGCAGGACCCAATGGAGGGTACCTAAGTTGCCGCAAGGGTACAACTGTTACCCAAGTCCCCGCCTCTCTAATGGGATGATGGCATCTCCCTGAACCCCCCTAAGATCTGTGGGGGTAATGATAGAGTTGTAGCTACAGGAACGGTGGGCGTGGGGCTCACAACACCCAGACCCACCGCTCAGGTGCCAGCCATCCAAGCCAAAAGAAGTCCCAAGTTGTGGTCAGGGCGGCAATTGAGGGGCTGCTGCCACCAGTCGTCTCCTGCTAATCAGTCCTGGAAGTAGAAGCGCACGCCTGGAGAAGTGCCTTCCCTCTGCCACGGGATCTGGCTACAGCCCCTCTCACGGGCTGGTTCACACGCTGGTGTTAGGAAGGCAATGATGTCGCCAGGGTGCTCCGTGCTCCCTCACATCTCCGGAACAACGCAGACATTAGCACAGATGGTCTTTCAAATAGGCTCCAGACTCCGTATCGCCAAGGACGTCCCGTCTCTTGGCTCCTCGCCAGAGCTCCTCTCCCTTGAGTACGGAAATATGAGGGCAGCCTATCCTGCGACAAAGCAGGTCTCCTAGGCAGCGGGGGAAGCTGCAGAGATCGGAAGCGTAAAACAAGCAATCGCGTCGTCGGCACGGCCCCTGCAATACCAGAGGCGTCCACCGGGCCGACCGCGTCTCCGCTTCTTGTGGCAGGTCTTAGTGCCGTCGTCCCTGTTTCCAGCGTTAACCCATCAAGCGCTCCAGTTAATAAAATCCGCGTTGGGAGGTGGAAAGGGGTTTCTGCCACCAACCCCTGATAGAACAGCCACCAGATCGCTCCGGCCCCAAACGCCGAGCCTCCAGCCACAATGCGGGCTCCCTGGCCAGCGGCGTCTCCGCCAGAACGATAGGAAAAAGTTTCCGCCGTCGGCTCCCAGCCGCACAAACGGCCGTCGGCCCCACCCCCAAACACCAGCCCGCCAAGTCCGAAAAGGCAGGCACGACGGGGGGAGCAGCAATAGAAACGGAGGTGCCTATTAAGGCCCCCACCAAGTCCGGGGGAACAGGCGCGGCGAAAGGAGCAGCCACGGGAGTGGAGGCGCTTGCGGAGGCACCCGCAGGAGTCAAGCGGGGAGAGATAGAGAAGGCAAAGGCGAAGGGCCAGGTACCTCATTCCGTTCCGTTGTCTATGTCTTTGATCTTACAAATTCAGAGTCCAGTCTCTCTTTCCCAGAAGGCAAACGCACTCAGAGTGGTCAGAGTGGTCAGAGTACCCTTACAGGCTAAAAGTTGAGCAGAATTTGATTTAAATCCAGTTTTTTACGGAGCTCCGCTGCTGAGCGTCCGTTGCAGGCGCCATCTTGGCTATGTATATGAAGAAAGGTCCAAAATATATTTTAAAGTGTTTTGCTGGTGAATTTAGATACTAAATTACATATAATTTTTCCTTTTTCTAAGAAGCTTAGTGACACACAGTGCCCTGCCCTTATCCTCACAACAATCTTATGAGGTGCATTAGGTTGAGATCACCCAGTGAACAGGGTTGCCAACAGACCTGGAAAAAAAGTCCTGACCCCTTAATTTAGACTTAATATATCATAATGGACAGAAGTCTTCCTGCTATCGAGGCAAACAGTACCCCATTGAACCTCTGTTAAGAAAGGCAGGACATGTTTCTCTCCTGGCCACACTAACAATGAATGGGTATCTGAACCTGGGTCACCGGAACCTTAATGAATGATTCTAAACAAACACCTTCTCAAATAGGTCAAAAACTACTGTGTCTAATAAACTTTTCTTCTCACAAAATCAACAAAAACAATAAAGAGACGCAGAGAACACAAGCTGGATTGTGCATCAAAAGTAGCAACTTGGATACACTACAAAGCAGTCCCACAATCATTTTTGCATGTTGTCAGAAAAGGCTCAGTACCAGTGGTTCTCAACCTTCCTAATGCTGCGACCCTTTAATACAGTTCCTCATGTTGTGGTGACCCTCAACCCTAACATTTATCCATTTTACAGATGGAGAACACTTAGGTGACCCCTGTGAAAGGGTCGTTCGACCCCCCAAAGGGTTCCCAACCCCCAGGTTGAGAACCACTGCTCAATACCATTATTTAGCAAATTTCCTAGGACACGTAAATTGGTGCAGGTTAGTAAATATCATCTGCTAAAGCTCTGAAATCAAATTCTCAAATTATAAGACAGGTTATGGCCCTAGAACAAATGGGTTATGGCCCTAGAGCAGTGATGGCGAACCTTTTTGAGACCGAGTGCCCAAATTGCAACCCAAACCCCACTTATTTATTGCAAAGTGCCAACCCGGTAATTTAACCTGAATGCTGAGGTTTTAGTTTAGAAAAAAATGGTTGGCTCCCTCTTCTTCCACCCCACCCACTTGAGTAGGGGCCAGCCTGCTCTAGCCTCCAGCAAGTCCCCCACACACACCGCTCTGTGCCTCTCTAGCATCTCTGCCTCCTCTGTGCCCCCCCCCCCAGGCAGCAGCCACCCGGAGCACAGACCCCAGGCTCATCAGCCCGAAGGTCCTCCCCTGCTCACCCAAGATGTAAGGCCAGAGACGCTTGATGCTCCAGTGGCCCAGATTAGTCTAGATGTGTGTGTGTGGGGGTGGGGGTGAAAATGATTTTCCACTTCATTACGATGATAGAACTCCTGTGTCTTGCGCGTGCCCAGTTCAGAGAGGGGCTCTGAGGGCCACCTCTGGCACCATCGCGCTATGGTGGTTCTTCGCCATCACTGCCCTAGAGCAAGGCCAGAAGAGAGGGGAACTAGGGTAAGCCTGGCAGAATACATTTTGAGAGACTTGATGACAAATTTGGGTTTGTCTATTTATAATGTGCAAATTACCATGACATACAGCTCAGTTATAATTTGTAAACACTGAACATGAAAAATTAAATATAAATTTGTTCATTCATATGCTTGGCTATACATCGTGCTGTAATCCACTGTAGGAGTTGAAGCTTCTTAAACCATTCCTCTGGGAAATCTGCTTGTTATCCAAGAAAATTGTAGGCACTAGTGAAGTTTTCCTTGTATAACAGTAATACCTATATTTACATTTTTTCCTCAAGAGACATATCCGCCTATATCAACAAGACCCAGTTCTATGAGAGTACATACCAAGCATAAAATGTACGAGGATCAAAACATAGAGAAGACTGATTTTAGAAATTAGATAGTGGGCGAGCTTTATGTGCTGCCCATACATCTTTTGTCTGCTTGGGAGGAATGAGCAGCAATGCATCAGCCACAGAAGCAGCAACACAAATAAGTGTATATTGCAGCTTCTCTAGCGGTGTTGCCATAGGTTCACAGACAGCCTCCCCAAAACAAAAGAAAAAAGAAAAACAATACATGCACAGGATTGTGAGGCTAAACAAAGTTATTCATCTACTTTTGACAGCAAAATAGCAAATGGATGAGTAGCAGGCAGAGGAAACTGCGGGGAATCTCCATGGAGAATCTCCTGCAGCACACAAAATGGCGGGCGTAAGCCGCAGAAACAAAGCTAAAAGGTTGTGGTGATTGAGGAGGTGGAAAGGCAGGAATCATCCTCAATCCAGGTGGGGGGGGGGGGGAGGGAGATTGCTACTTTAGCAATCTTTGAAAAAATGGTTTAAGAGACATATAACGGGCTGACCTCATTTTGGGGAAGAAAGCTGTGTGAAGTTCTTCCCCAAAATGCTATATATAACATCCTAAACACAATATATTTGTGCTGTGCAGAATCCAGCATTGTGAGAATGTTGAGAAATTAGTTAGTGATACTTTGGCCTGTTCACAGAACTGACATTTCTCTTCTTATCACTGTTGTTAAAAAGGTTCCAACAGTGTAGGTTTCTGACTCTACTTTTTTTCAGAATATGAAATGAAAAGTTTCAGTCTCAGATTTGAAGAACCACTTTTTGTTGAATTATCTTGTGTGGCAACTCTTTTCCATCCCTCTTTCCCAGCTGCATTCTTCTGCAGCCTTGACATGGGGGTCCTTAGTACTTGATTCCTAGCTCTCATCATACTTTCAGAGTCTGATGACCTTCTGAAAAACAGAGCTGTTTAGGAGGTCATTCAAGATTTGCTAAGTAGTAATCTCTGGGTAAATTCAGTAACTTAAAAACACCAAAAGCAAACCCCAAGACCATGCTAAATTCATGAACAATGGACTCCGCCCAAACACAGGATTTGCATTCACCAATACTGCTGCTGCTGCTGCTGTTACTGCAGGGCATGAAAATGTGAATCAATCCCTGGACTGATAAACCCCACCCGCAATACAATACTATCAACTACATATTTGCATAACAAGTTCCACCCAAACACTTACTGATTGGTTCCTCATCCTGAGACATGGACAATATATACCCCACTAAACATTCCCTTCTCACTGGACACAGTGTGTAACAGACTTCCCTCTGTGATACACCTCTAAAGATGTCAGCCACAGATGCAGGCGAAAGGAACAAGATCCACCAGACCACGGCCACACAGCCTGGAAAACCCACCACAACAAATTCAGTAACTGTTTCTCAATTGAGAAACTGCAGATTTATGTGGGCACAGTCCATGATAGCGTGAAGATTTATTATTTGCAATTCTGGTTTGTATAGTTGTTTGGCTGGCTAGTCTGACTTGCTCTAGTCTCTGCCTCCATAAATAATCTCTCTGAGCCCTTGCCACACATATCCTTTGACATTCACAGTCTTCTTTATCCCAGTCACACAACTGTCAGCAGTTTCTCCACAGGAATGATCTCAGCCATTCTATTACTTCATAGCTCTCTGCCAATAATTCCCTCAAGCCTTCATATAATTTTTTCCCTCAAGGCCAGAAAAAAAATTCTCGCTCAGATCTATTCCACAAACTATGGGACACACCAGGGCAGAAACATCATCTGAAAAATGTGGCAATCTACTTACAAACAAGGAAATACTTCCCTATCCATTTTCAGATTTTGTATTTACTTCCTAGAGCAGACAACCAGGAAAAGTGAAGGTGACCAGTTGTGCTAGTTTAATTAGCCGCATCTTTCATCTGTAGGCTCTCCATCCATTGGTTTGATAGCATTGTTTTGGGAATAAGTAACAATTCCCTCTCATTGCCTTAAGCTACAGATTCCTGCAGAAGAGTCCGTTTTACCTCTTGTGAATTACCTCCAGTTGCTGCTGAAAGGATGCACCCTGAAGTTAATCTAGCCCAGAGTAAACACTCCCTTCAAGCATCTGAAGTAAATAAACTTTTGTACTAAAAACAAATTTAGTTAGGAAGTAAAGAAATAGATATATTGCCCACTACTTCAGAATATATAGAGATTGAATTGTAACTCCAAACATGCAAAGCTATTTTTCCCACTAGATGCTCACTGTCCAGATTAAGAACCCAAAACCACATGGAACACCCTCATGCTGGATCAGATAAAAGGTCCCTCTAGACCAGCATTCTGTTTCTAAGAGCAGCCAGTCTGTGGGAGGCTCATTAGCAAGGCATGAAAGAAATAACCTTCTCTGATTAGTCCCCAGTCCCCATCTGCAGATTTGCATTATCAGCTGGTACACTTCAGGTAAAGGTGTTATAACAATAACTCACAGTATCTGGAAAAATCATACCAGCATGCAGCTTGTTCTTAAAATACATCTTTTGTATATCAATTCTTAATGTTCTTAAAATACATCTTTTGTATGTCAATGCAATATACAAAATGGAATCAAACAACTCCCGAATCAAAGATTCTAACATATGTGATTTTTCACTGGATTGTTATAAATTCTACAACACAATGCCAGAATTTATCAGTTCTTGACAAATGCCCTCAGTGACTGGGGTATTTTCACATTATACTAAACAGTAAAAATTGTCACAAAAGTAAATAGGATAAAAGAGCACTTTTTAAACAGAATCTAGCCAATAACATAAGAATGTTTTTATATGCCAGATTTCAACTACTTTAATTTTAATGCAGTTCCTATTAGCAACATAATATTGGGTTGCATAACATACAGCTTGGCTATACATTCAACTGCTCCTCTACATTTTGACCTTTATTAACAGAATTTATAGTGTCTTCTGCTGGGATCTGATTAAGGATCCCCATAAATTACCTTTAGCTTTTAAAAGTGAATATATTAAAAACCATCCAGGAAACCTGATAGGAATTGACGCTGCAGTGCTGAAAAAGGTGGAATTTAACTCTTTGAATACAGTAAGTGATCCCCAGAGCCTTCTTAAGTACTGGTAGGGTGAAAAAAGACAGGAATAATACAGCTACCAGTCTTTCTTTTCCCCTATAGTGATTAAAAAAATTCAGGGGGCCTGTTTTGGTCAGGGAAACAACATAAGAACACAGTTTAAATTTTAAAAACCCAATATTTTTTCAGAACTATGGCCACACATTGCACCCCTTTCTTGAGACATGGAACTGACACGCTTCTGTCATGTAACGCTTCTGCCATGAATTAAAATATTCTAATGAGATCTGAAGCAAATCCAAAGGGCAATTTTATGGTCATGGGCAAAAACAAAACAAAACAGCGAGTTGAGAAAATGAGGTATGACAATTATTCCATATTAACTAAACTGAAAGCTGCAATCTTTTAAAATAAATTTAAGAACAAAAATAAAACAAAAACCAGTGTTATTCTCAGCAGATGCAGAGTTGACCTGTAGCTTTTCCTAAATATAATTATTTCCCACTTGCATAAATAAATATGAAGGGTGAATTCAGACACCCAATGCCAAAGTGCTAATTTATCCCGGCAAACAAATAACCACTGTTTTTTTCCTGCCCCAACACCTCCGCACCAGATCCCACCTCTCAAAATAATCTAGAAAAATGGCAAAAACGATACAAGTTTGAAGTCTGTTTACCAAGAAGGTTGCCTGCACATTGGGCCTACTTCAGAAGCGCAAAACAACAGTAGAAAGTTCAGAAAGTAGAATGAACTGGGCTTTTTCAGATTGTAGGTGGAAGATCCCGGGCAGGATCATATTTTGGGATATTCACCTAGGTCAAAACGTCCCCACAAACAGAAAGATAGGCGAACAATCGAAGAAACAGAAGAACAAGTATCTCAGCTAGCTTTCTATTCCTAAAAGGTGGCAAATAAACAATGAAGACTGGAATCCACCACCTGTCGCCTGGACAGAGCGAATACCCACTTGTTTTTCCACCTCCCTTCCTTAAGAATAGCAGAAGATCATAGGCGGGATCACCTTTGGCATACGCTGCTCCCCTACTGCAAAAATCCCAGGCAAATAAAAAACTAGCAAAGCAGGAGTCGTGCGACTTTGGAAGAGTTCTGGAGCACTGAGAATCTTTTTAAAAGGAGTGTGTGTGTCATTTTGACTGGTATTAATAAAAAGCACCAGCTAACAAAAAGTACTACTTTGCTGTCGAATAGCTGCATGGAGTTTCCTAGGCAAAGGGACATTTAAGTCTGGAATCCACCGCAAACAGGACGCAGAGCCCATTCTGGCGCCGCAGGGCCCCTGTCTTCAGTAAGAACTCGTCTAAACGTCCACCCCCAAGGGAAAAACCTGCAGCGGGCAGACTGGCCGCTGGCTGCCCCCCGTTTCCCACTTGCCTGGGCGCCGAGGCTTCCTCCGGGGGGTCGGCGTCGGGCGCGCCCTCCTCGCCGATGTCGGGCAAGGTGAAGAAGAGCAACGGCTTCCCCGGCGGCTCTCGGGGCAAAGCGGGCGCAGCCAAGCGCGGGGAGTTGTTACCCGTCGCAGCGCCGGCGGCCTTCGCCCCGGGGCCAGCAATAGTCCGAGCGGTCGCCCCTGGGAGAGACGAGCCCCCTGCGGGCGCCAAGGGAGCGCTGCGGCCGGGCAGAGGAGGGCAAGGCGAGGGAGGAAGGAGCAGCGGCGGCTTGGACGGCGAGAAGGGCGTTGAGGTGGAGGAGGAGGAGGCGGGCTTGAAGAGTTTGGCGAAGACGGTGCCCAGGTCCAGCACGGCCACTTTCATGGTGCCCGTGAGAGGTCTTGCCTCTGCCTCCCCTCGCAACGCGCCTTCTTCCCGCTGCAGCGCAAGAGGGGCCCGGCGCAGAGACGGCGCGCTCGGGTTGCTCGGGCCTGCCTTTCGGGTGCCCGTCAAGGGAGGAGGCGGCGGCGGTTGCTAGGCTAAACAAAAACGGAGCCAGCCGCAGGCATTGGTGGGCACTGAGCAGCGGCTGCCCGGGCCGTTGGGAAGGAGGCAGGGAAGGGGCGCGCGCGTCGGGGGCCCTGGAAACCAGCCTAGAACCGGCGCGAGAAGCTGGCTCGCCCTGCCAGCGCCAATGCCGGCGCGCAAGAGCAGCTTGGCACATGGCATTGTGTACAAACAGGCGCGCGCGCAGCCCCAACCCGGCGCGTTTTAATCTGGAAGCAGAGCCCTGCTGAAGAGGTTAATGAGATTGCAGCCCAGAGCTCACAAGGAGCGCGCGAGGAGCAAAAGGCTTTCGACTCTACCATTGCAGGCTGCGGGTGGGGGGGTCGCATGGCTGAAGGGGGCTGCAAAAATCCCTCCTGAAATGCCATGCAGGGGAAGTGTTCTAGGCCAGTTTCTCTGGCTGCCTTGCGGATTTTGTGCATGCAGGATAGTTTTCCTTGGGTGGAGGAACGCTTCCAGATGGCTAGGCCTTCACCTGCGGCTTGAAGTGGTTGAGTCCGTAAACAAATTCATCACTTTCTTGGCCTCTATGAAACTAACTCTCTCACTTGCTGTTCTTTCATCATGCTGAGGAGTGCAGGCTTGAAACCTTATCATTGGAAAGAAATTTTGTGGTCACGTTTTGACCGTGGTGGGAAATATAATAATCATAATGAATAAGTCAGTGTGCCAAAGAGTGCAGACTGGCAGCTGTGGCTCTATCACACCTGCCCAGGACTGCCAAAAGCACATATCTGCCCCATAATGAGTGAAGCAGCTGCCCAATGGGTGTGATGGAGAGCAAGCAATCCAATCACACTCACATTTCTGTGTGAGTTGTATATTACTCTTAGTGTGTGCTACTAATCCAAATGCAACCTGTCCTGTGGATTCTTTAAACCAACCCTGCAGCAATTTCTAATATTCAATAATCATTTTAAATGTTTGGATCTGGGTATTGTTGTGGTATTTTGCTGTCGTGTTTCTAATTTCAGGAACGCAATGAGACTCGGAAAGTGTCATCCGGCAGATGTGTGCTTAACAGGGATAGTTTGGCATAGTTCTGCCAAACAGGATGGTTACAACTGGCATTTTATTTATTTTAAAAATGTACATGCTGCCTCTCTAGAGTCCCGATTGAATCTGCTTATGAAGTAAAATCAAGAACATAAAATCATAAATTATCAATGGCAGATTCCGCCTGGGCCAAAAACAGCGGTGTGAAAATGGTGTAAAATCGTTTAAAATGGTGTAAAGTGGTTCACAGCGTTTTCACACTGCTGTTTTTGACCCATGTGGAATCCGCCAATGTAAAAATAGCCATTAAAACAGACTAGAAAGTGATAAACACAGCCTAAAACTATTGAGCAAGGCAAAAAAAAACTAATAAAACCCCATTAGATGCTGTTTTATTGTTAAATTGTATTGTTTTAACTGTGAATTATTGGATTGATGTTTTTATTAATATAAATTATGTGTGTAAAATTGATTCTATTTTATAACCTGGCCTGAGCCCCATGGGGTTAGGATGGGATATAAATCCAAGAAAATAAAATAAATAAGTAAAATATAACAGACCATAAAACTAGATAAAACCCCTGAGTTTTAAGCTGCTTTTAGTCCCCATTGGTGAGAAAGATAGGGTATAAATGACATTTTTAAAACAGTCAAAAAAGTGTGGCTGAAAAGAAACGTTGGGCCCTGTCATCTTAAAGAGAGTATGGTAGGCACCAGGCAAGCCTCAAGGGAGACAACATTCCAAAGGCAATTTTGTACACACATTTTCACCCTATGCCAATTATTGCATTCCATGCAATATATACAGTTACCCAAATCTAAGCCCAAGGGTTTAAACTGCAGTACTTTAGCTAAAATTGTACTAATAGTAGCTTTGGGAGGGCTTTCTGATGCTATTTGTATGAATATTGGCCGAAGTTACTAGGGGTAAAGCTTTGCTTGAAAAAAATCTAAAGGCAGGCAGTGATGAGAGCCAGTGTGGTGTAATGGTCAGAATTCCACATGGGCATCTGGGAGACCCAGATTCAAATCTGCACTCTGCCATGGAAGGTTGCTGGATGACTTGGAGCGAGTCAAACACTCTTAGCCTAACCATTCTTACATGGTTTTGGGGAGGACAAAATGGAGGAGAGAGAAATGTAAACCATCTCCCATTGGAGAGACAAGGTAAAAATGAAGTAAAATGAAATGTGCAGATTAGGATGAGTACATAGAAGATAATGCTTTGTCTGTCTGACCCCACGACCACCACACAATAATCAGCTCACCTGCTTGGATTGTACGTGATGGAGACAAGACTATTTATGCATCCACTACTTATCCCACAGTCGTTTGCTAAACTGTGAGGTTTTCCCAGAGTTTTTTTTATTTGCACAGGATTTTCCCCCTGCAAAGTGTCCCTAGCTGAGCCTATCTACCATTTTGCCCATCCTCTGCTTCCTCATTGTTCCTGTGCAACCTCCATTTGGGGAGGTTGCCTGATGTCTTTTCTTCCTCCTGTCTTTGGTCTAGCGTTAGTTTGCTAGGCCATGTCAATTTCTTGACAATTTCACTGTTCACTATCAAGTTTTTTAAAGCCCTTCTGATCCTTCTGAGATAGTAGCCTGAAGAGTGGGAGGAACTGCTGTGGTGTGGGTGGGGGAAAGTGGGGAAGAGTGAGAAAAGAAAACCCAAAGAAAGCTAAATGATCTCCCTTGCTTTTCCTGTGAAGGGAGAAGAAAAGACACACTTTCAGAGCGTTTGGAAACCACAGGGATTCTCTGATCTAAAGGCAGAGTGACTGCCAAAGAGGGACAAACGTGTGCATAACTGAAAATCAAACCTGAAGGCAATGTACACTCAATGTGAAGGAGACCACAAGTGCATAAATGGCCCAAGTCTTCACCTGCCTACCCCCAATAATCATGTACTGGACAGGATGCAGGAGACTCGTGGAATAAGCCATTGGAAACAGATTTATATTGTTGCCATATCTCTGGTGTACCCAGCCCCCTTCTCTTTCTTACAAAAATACTATGGGTAGGGCATGAGACAGGGATCTATGCCTGGAGGAAAAATCAAATTTCCGAAAGATCTACATAAATTTTTGCAAATTTATGTAAAAAAAGCATGACAAAAAGCATACGACAGAAGTATAGCAATAAATATTGCTCTTGTTTTGCTGAATATACACCTGTAGGCATACATGCATTTCCACTACAAGGTCATCAAAATATGAAGATCTGATAATGCATTACATTTTTATCATATTGATAATGCTTGCTTTTAATCATTAGAATCCCATCTGAAAATGTTTAATGTTGAATTTTATATTATATTAACCTTAGCTTATGCTGAAGGTAGTTTGTCAACAGTAAAATTAATATTCAGTAAGACAGCTGTAAGTCTTACTGTGTTAAATTAAACAGCTTGGCATGTTTTGGTTTAACATGGCAGCTGTAATCCATCCATTGTGGACACTCTAAGCAACTTTCCTCAGAGAAGTATTTCTGTTATAAGGATATCACACAACAACAATATTTTGTTCCTAAAAATGTATCTCTTCTTTCTCTCTAACTTATCTGGGAAATCATGCTGTGTAAAAATGTATTTGTGCAAGCATCGTAGGCACCTATTGCAAAATTCTTCTATTATTACTAACAATTAACACAATTGAACACATATTCATACTGTTTTCTGGAATATCTGTCTTTTATTTTAATTCACATTTACTGCAGGTTTTGACCCTAGCATCTCCAGTAGGTGATGTGAAAGGCCTCTACCTGAGATCCTGGACAGCTCGTGCCAACACTTAGCCCCATTATACATGGAACACTTACTTGGGGCTCTTCACCGCGCAGTGGCATTGTAGTGGGGTCTTCTTGCATTTCTGTTTACACACAAGGAGGCACTCCACTGCTTGTCTGTTGAACTCTCTCGGGTCTGAGATTTTCCTGGTTCTCTTAACTCCACCCATCAACTCACTCTTAAAGGCACACAGTCACAAGATTGCTGGCTTTGTTAAAGCCCTTTAAAGCAAATGATCCACTAACTAGGTGAATCTGTAATTTACGTGGGGAAAACTAGACTTTACACAGGAACATATGAAACCGCCTTATTCTACAAGTACCTCAAAGTCAATATTGCCCCCTCTGAAAGGCAGCCGTTCTTCAGGGTCCCAAGCAGAGGTTTTTCATATTACCTACTTATTTGATCTTTTAAACTAGACTGCCAAGGATTAAATCTGGGATCTTCTGCATGCCAAGCAGATGTTCTACAGCCAAACTACAGCCCTTCCTGGCATTATACATGAATAATTACCAGTTACCCCCTGAAGCCGCCTCATCTTTCGCAGCTTAAGCTAGGTGGGAGAATTCGTCACTTGGACTGAAAAGATCGGAAAGGTGAGATGAGAGTATCACAATGAACATAATCCAATTACTGTAATTAAGGAATCATCCCATCCCAGTTCATCTGTAAACAACATTCTGTATTTTCACTTTAGGTCTTTTGTAGTCTTTATGCTACAATTTTTCACACATAAAACTGTTTTGGTATATTTATTTTCTTCTTAATGTTTTTTACAATTACCAAAATATATCTTTTAAAAAAAATCAAGCTCGATTCATATTTACAGCTAGCAATTGTAAGAGAAAACCTCATGACTGTTTTGCATATATGCACAAATTCAGCCCGCATTGGGAACCCGCAGCATTAATCACCAACCGAACCTATCCCAACTATAAAGGCTTGATTTCTCTTCCATTTCCTAATGTCTGGTGGTAGTGGATAAAGCACAGCATAAGATAATCATGCTTTGTTATTTCTTTTAGCCCTCCCTCCTGATCATCCCAAAGTGTCCCTCTTGCAATCTTCCTTGTCTTGGTAAAAAGAACGGTTTGGGAAGGGGGGTGGGTGTCGGCAGTGAATCCTTTACACTGCTTTTACACATATCAGTACCAAAAAGGGCCAAAATGAAGCACCATCAGACTACCCCCACACACAGAATTTTCTTTCTCCATCATAGCTTCAATTCAGGGGTAGTGAAGGAAGCAAATGATAGAAGGAAAGATGGCTGCAACTGGGATAGAAGAAAAGTACTACAGTTGGGTGTGAAGAAAGTTTCAATTCAGGAGGGGGGGGGAATGGTACACAGTAAGTGTTGGGTTCGAAGGTGCCACCCACTCATGGAAAGTGCCTTTCTATGAGCAGCAAAGCACATATGGTCCCAACCTCAAGATTCAGCTCCTACTCAGTACTCAATCCCACTCAAGAGGTGTGCCATAGTATAAGTACTAAGGTTATTTCTTTGCTAAAAATAATTGTCTGTCTACTGGGTACAAGCTCAAAACAGCAACCCTACAGCATAAGAAGTTGTAAGGACAGGATTCCAGGTTCAATTAAAGAATTTCAGTGGGTAGCAAGTCTTGAGGAAAACCTTTTTCTTCCAAAAAACTTGGAGAACTATTGCTTGATCCTGAGCCAGATAGACCAGTGGTCTGAAGAGATCAGCCTAGCTTGGACTATCCAGGTCAGGGCCACTGTACTTCTTAACAACTTAATTCAAAATAGCTACTGCCATAGAGGTTAGTTCTACACTGTTCTCCTGAACTGATTCATTTCATGTATGTTTATTATTACAATCTATATATATAAAAATCTAACAGTGTGTTTGTCCCTGATGGTCTCCCTCAGAAGCTGCTGGACGGATCGTCCCCAAATTTTCACATGATGTTCCTCCCTGTTGCGGGCAGGTAATTGGACCTTCAAATCACCGAAAGTCCATACCTGAGCCAGGTAAAACGTCTTTTTCCGGTTGCACCAGGCCATGAAGCTGGCTGTGTTTAACTGTCGCCCTTAGAATGTTCGTGCAGCCTGTCTATGGCCTGAGGGCTTGGTATGCCCTTAGAATGTTTGCGCAGATAGGCAGAGATGAGCAGTGAAAACAGTAAATAGGTAATACTGTTAGGTAATACGAGTGGAAGTGAAACACATACACACTTTGTCGTGTGAGACATCAGGTGGGGTCCCCCCCCTCACACGCAGGTAACTTTCACTCTCTGTGCCTCACCCACTGTACCACACAACACACAATGCTACCAACACACACTGCTACCACCTCACACACCTCACTCTGCCCTCCCTCACATCCAACCACCACTTACCCACTTCCTCATCCATATTCGCCACAGCTCTCTTTTACTAAAAGCGAGCTGGAGTTTGCCTTTTTCTTCTAAGAAAATCCGTGGGGTGGGGGCGAACCAACACTACCGGCTCCGCTTCTTTTGCACATTGCCCTTTAAGAACCCGGGGAGCTGGCCTCGATCTGAATGCCTCACCACCCTGCCTCTGCTGCCTGACTGGGATAGCCTGCTGGCCCCAGTTCTGCCTTACCCAAGCCAGGACTGTGCGTATCAACCAGCCTCATGGACAGCGGGATTCACATTCTGGACAGTTCCGTTATGGAATGGAAAGGGTTACCTTATACTAAAAGAACAAGACAGCACCATATAATGATGTGCATTGAAAAGGGAAAGAGGAATTCCATTTGACCACCCCAAAAGGCTATGCTGGGGATCATTGGACCTGTATGGTCATCTGTGTGGGTTGCAGACTGTGATGAGAAGGACAATTGCCACAGCAACGCGTGGCCGGGCCTGGTAGTACTTGATAATTTTACAAACTGGAGATCAGATATTATCCAACTCCCATTCTACTACCATGCCTTCTCTACGAGAAAAGAGAAAAGGAAACACAGATCAGGCTGAAAATGTGGAAAGGGGGCCTTTTCTATTCAGGGTTGTCCCTTTCAGTGGGTAAAACAGGAGAGTCCCTATAACAGACTTTGCCTTTTTGAGAACTTGTTTTGTTTGACAGCGTAGTCACAAACATGAACTCTCAGTCTGCTGGGGACATGACAGGATAAAGCTTTTCTTCGTTGTTTTCTTGTCTTTCCAGGGTAGGGTATGTTCTCTCTGTCTTCTGGTACACTTTAGAACTTCCTGAGGGCCAACAGAAACTCTGTGGATGTCCCACCCCCAAAGTTCTTCTCTGCTAGCCACAGAATGGGTCAAGAAAATGATGCTTGGGGGGAAGGACTGAATACCATTTCTTAAGCATTCCTTCCCTAATCACATTAACTACTTCCTGTGGCTGCTTTTGAAATAAACAAGCAAACAAAAATAGATCTCATGAAGACCCTACTACATAATATTTATGTAATTGAAAACATTTCTAAGCCTGCCCGTGACCCAGTAAACTGGGAATCAAGAACTATAAATAAAAACAGTGCCCCAAAACATTATAAAATAACAAAATGAAAACCAACCTCAGAAAAAAGCTTTACAAAGTTACCAAACAAAGCAATCATATTGAGCAGTCAAAGTGTATAGAAGTGAAAGCCCTCTAAGAGAGCAAAAGAAATATAGATCTTAAACTCCCCCAGAAGACTATTTCATAACATTGGAACAGCTACAGAAAAAAAACTCATAAGCAGAAAACAGCATAATGTACCTTTGCAGGCACCTGAATTATCAAAAGGCATTACTGCACTGCATGAAACTTCCATATGGGATTGTACAAGAAGTAACCTTTTAGGTATGGGGGCCCTATGTTGAGAGGGATTTCCTGTTTCATATCCATTCTGGCCCAAAGTCAGTTATGCCATTCACTGTTTTTATGTTTGGTGGCACAATATGAAAATTCCTCGGAGATGGTTGTAATTTTTCTCTCTATTCAGATAATCTTTTTGAAACAACATTTTGACTGTTCAATGAAAAATCCAAAATAGTTTAACACAACCTTTTAAAAAATATATTTAAAATTTCACTGTATCCGACTACTAGATTTAAGTGCTGATTTTAGTTGCTGGTAAAAAGCAATGACTCGTTCTTTCTGTGCTGGCCACTCCAAAATGCAGCGAGATTTGAACATGGCTCTTCGTAAATAAAGAGCATTATTCAGTTTATAATCTGGAATGTCATCACGAAAAATCAGTATGATGGAATCTCGACTTTGTTCAATAGCTTGCTGTATGGCATGATGTACCTTGAACCTATAAACAAAAGGAATGGAATTACTTCAATATGTTCAGTGTTTCACCTGCTTTCATAAAAAGAACCCTTAAGTAGATTTTTTTTGTTAAATCCCAGATTATTTACTGCTGACTGAATTACATTTTTATGTGAGACTTTGCTGGAGAGGTTACAAAGAAAGTAACCAATATTAATAGCATTTGTAGGGATGGCGCTATGATCGATTCCAGACAGAATCCACCCATCAAATTAAGGTCCAGCCTTCTGAGAATTCCATCTTTCTACCAAGTTAAGTAAAAAAGTGTTTTCAACAGTGGCATTGACTCTCTGGAAGTCTCATCTAGAGGAGGCCAGCAAATACACTTCTTATTTGATTAGCTTTTAATTGAACAGTTTTATGTACTCATAAAAGATGAGATGCATTAAACTGGGCTGAGGTTGTTGCAATTATAATCTATCATATTGTTGGAATTTTATTTTCCTTTTTATTGATGATTTTTTGGTGAAATATTAAAAATATAATCTGGATGTAAGAAGAATATGAATGCATAAATAAATCAAGTAATGTAACAGTTTTTTAACCAAATCCAGGGATTCAGAGTATGAGGAGGAGCCAGAGGGTAGTATGATGCTCCACTCCCAGCCAGCAGCATTGGAGCCACAGGTGAAGTCAGCCCCTGTGGGATCAGTGTCACAGCTGGAAACCAGCAAAGGCTGTGGGAGTGGACCCTGAGCCATAGCCAGGGTCTAGTTCAGAAGCACCAGGCCTGCTGCAAGGTGATTGGCTTGCTCTCCCTCTGTATCCCCTGAACCCAGTGATCCAGCAAAGTAGAAGGCTATATATAGCAACCTGCAGGGCAAGAAGCATAGCATGTTCTTGGCAGCCCTGCATCACCCTAGTCTTAACAGCAAAGCAGAGTGTTTGCAGGAGCAAGGCTGACATGACGTCAGATGCAAACTATCTCCAGCTGCTTGGGCAGCGTCCTGTTAAAAGGCTGGGAAACAGGAGACTGTGTGGAAGCAATAAGTTTGTTTGTCACTGTTCTGCCTGTGCATGTTGCCTACATCTTTCAAACCTTAGTCCGGACTCCTGGATTCATGCCCTCTCTGTTGCCCTGCTTGGATTTGATGCTCATAAGGGCTATCTGTGCTCACCTTGGACTAAGACTTTGACGAGCAAGTACCGTGTGTGTGTTGTGTACATGACGCCTTACAAGAATAGTTCTAACAGTACAAATGTGGTCAACACATGGTCAGTTTGGAGTCATGATTGGTCCAATACAATATAATATTTACTTATTCCTACTCACAATAGGATGCATTGGACCAAAGCTGTTTAAACCACAATTTAAGTTCTAATGTAAATTCTATGTAATTTACAATTAAAGTTCTAATTTGACATGCATAATGGAGGAGTCATTGATTCATCTTGAAGACATTATGAGAATAGAATTTGAAATCCAATTGTTTGGTAAGAGGTATTTAAGAACACACATGAAAAAAATGTCCTTAATGGATAATTTTTTAACCACCCTGGCTCAAAAACACAGTCACTTGTTTTAAGCTATGGTGGAGTACATTTCATAAAAATCAACTAATAAGTGTATTACGTTTTATTTTGCAAGGTTCTGCAGACAGATTTCCTGGAAAGGCAGAATTTAAAAAATCTAGGTAAGCAAATAAATAGTACCTGCTATATACAACATGCACTGGATTGCAGTCTAATGAACTGGATGACATCAGAATTTGGGTTTTAATAATGATTGTTCCTATAACTTTGGGTTAGTTACTCTAATACCATTATAACTTGTTCTTTTAAAGAAAGTAATCTGTAACTGTTTAGAATTTCTGTAACTGTTTAGAATTTCACTCAAATGCCACATATTAGCACAATTTTAAACTGCTTTGTTTGCACTCGATAAATGAACTGGCTTACCTCAGAGAACCCTGGGAAATGCAGTCTTTTTTTGTGAGGGTTAAAAATTCCTTATGCATAGTAGCTACCTAACACTCCGATTCCCAGGGTTCCTTGACTGGGAAATCAGAAAGTACCTAGTTTTGTAGGTTTGTAACTAGTTTTAGAGTTAGAGTTTGGATTTATAGCCCACTTTTCTCAACCTCAAGGTGTCTCAAAGAGGCTTACTAACTCCTTCCCTTCCTGTCCCCAAAACAGACACCTTGTGAGGTAGGTGAAGCTGAGAGAGTTCAGAGGCAACTGTGACTAGCCAAAGGTCACCCAATTCAGACCAGGTGCTCAGGAGCAGCAGGCCACTGCTTTCACATCCTGCACGTGAGCTCCCAAAGGCACCTGGTGGGCCACTGCGAGTAGCAGAGTGCTGGACTAGATGGACTCTGGTCTGATCCAGCAGGCTAGTTCTTATGTTCTTAATTCACCAGATAAGAGTCCACTGTGGAAGAGTGGGGAATCAAATCCAGTTCTCCAGATTAGAGCACATTGTCTTAACCACTACACCATGCTGGCTTTTATGTATACATGCCCTGAAAAACACAAACCAAAACCCAATTTGTTAAATAGTTATCATACCTTCTGCACCAGGGATCTTTTAAAAGATGGTTGGTGATGACAAATATAGTTTTCCTGCTTCGGTTGATACTATCAACAATGGCTTCAAATTCAGATATTCCAGCTTCAAAGTCTCGTTCCTCTAAGCAAAACCTAATGATGGGTTCATTGTCTTCATTGTGTTTCTCTAGAGTAATAAAGTTCTTAAATACCCAGTTCTTGTCCCTCTTGGCATGGATGATGTAGGCATCATAATCAAACTGTTGTTGTGATCTATCTATTTCTCTAAATCCTAGCACTCTATTTACAGACACATTCCAAAGATATTTTATTCGCCACCCTAAAAAGTGAATAAGGAATACCACAAAAATGAGGAGCACTGTGACAGTAGTGCTAACAATGTAGAGCAATAAGAAAGGGGCATTATCACATGGCGAGGTATCAAAAAGTTCCATTACAGCTCTATGATATTTAGGTGGGGTATTACATAGATATTGATTTAAACCTCGGACATACGTTTTGTTCTTCTTCAGCCAGTTAACAAACCAGGCTATACTATCACAAGTACAGTCGAAGGGATTGGACCCCATGTCTAATTCTTTCAAATTTGTAAAAACTGTACCAAAAACTTCTTTTTCAACACTTGTAATAAGATTCTTCTCGAGAAACAGGTATGTCAGAGATGTCAGGTCATTAAAGATGAACTCAGGAAGCAAGTTCAGGTTATTGGACCCCAAATTCAAGCTTCTTAATTCAGATAACCCATGAAAAGCTTTTCCTGGAATCTCATCAAAGCCATTGGATTCTAAATCAAGCAGATGTAGGTTCTGAAGGCCTTCTAAGAAAAGAACAGGACCACCTGGATTGGCATGCTTCCAAAATCGTGCCAGATTATTATGCTGCATATCCAAAATTTCAAGATGGTCGAGTCCATCAAACAGATCTTCCCTCATGTTAGCGATATTGTTGTTGCCAAGATCCAAGATTGTCAAATTCTTTAATAGGTGGAATGGTGAGGGAGATATATCCAAGTTGCTGCAACCAACCTTCCTAAGCCTCAGTTTTCTAAGGCCTGGAACGAATGTAAATGACTCGCTTGTCAAAGTCAGGTGATTGTTGTAAGAAAGAAAGATAGTCTCAATACTACTAAGACCCTGAAATTCATGACCGGTGAGTTCCTGGCTAATTTCATTTACTTCTAAATCCAGAGTTTTTAATTCTCCCAGCCAAGAGAAAGCCCCAGGTTGGATGTTAGTGATTTTAGTTCTTGTTAGGTTAAGAAACTGCAAAGGAGAATTAGCAAGAGATGAAAATGTTTTGTTCGTTATTATTCTTTTTGATCCCAAGGTGATAGTGCACTTGCTTAAACTTAAGTTTTTCAAATTTTCTAAACCTGTAAATGTTTTAGGAGTAATCTCTGGAAATGTATTCTCATCCATAATAAGACACTTTAAATGTTTGAGTGACTGAAAAGCGAAATCATCAATTTTTTTGTTAACGGAGTTTCTCAAATTCAGATAATTCACATTGTTCAGTCCGTCCAAGGAACGAGAAAACAGGTGTGCAATGTTATTGTTCTCTAGATTTAGAGTCTGTAAATTTTTGAACCAGACAAAAGAACCATTTTCAATCACCGACAAGCCACTGTTAGATAGGTCTAAAGTAGTGAGATTTGTTCTCTGCATTCCATTGAAGGTCATGTTGGAAATACGCGAAAGTTGCACTTGGCTTAGTGAGAGATTCTGAATGCTTGTATTGGATAATTCTAAACAAAGTTTTTCTGTTCCATTAGTCCCCAAATGAACTTTGTTCAAGTTAAGACCAAATATTTCTCCAATAGCATGGAAACAGCCTGGGTGAAACTGGAAAGATAAAAAATACATAAATATATAAATACACAAAAGTTTCCTTAAACCGAATTGATGCATCTTGTTGGATGGGGCAGTGATTCCCCAGGTCTTTCCTAGACCTGCTAGCTGACATACTTTTGACATGCTTTTGCATCCCAATCATGACTTACTACTGTTCTGAAAAAAGAACCCAAGGATGGAATGAGATACAGAGGTTACCCAAAGGCTTTTTAAAGAAATTATGTTACTAATATACCTTGTCTCACAGAAAGATAGATTCTCAATGTCGTGCTCCTTAATTTGAGTCTGAATGCTGCGTTTTGTGTTTCCTGTGTAGACCTTTCCACAGCTGCAGGGTATGCGATAGACTCCTGCAGAAGTGAGGGGGTCTCTCTTTGCTGCGCGTAGCATCTGCTGTATTTTCCTGGTAGGTTTGAAGATGGAACCACAAAACACAGCATTCAGTCTTGTATTAAGGAGCACGAAAGACACTGTCGGCTTAACCATCCTGAAAAATCTGCAGTTGCAGAACATGTCTTAAACGAAACTGGACATAACATTTTATTTGAAATTCTGGACAATTCAGAAGGTTAATTTGTCAGACTGCACAGGGAGGCCATTGAAATTCACAAACACCAAGACAACTTCAACAGGAAAGAAGAGACTCTGAGAATTAACAAAGCTTGGCTACCAGTACTTAAAAACACCAATAGCAAACCCCAAGGGCATGCTAAGTTCATGAACAATGGACTCCACCCAAACACAGGATTTGCATTCACCAATACTGCTGCTGCTGCAGGGCATGAAAATATGAATCACTCCCTGGACTGATAAGCCCCACCCGCAATACAACACTATCAACCACATCTTTGCATAACAAGTTCCACCCAAACACTTACTGATTGGTTCCCCAGCCTGGGACATGGACAATATATATCCCAAACATTCCCTTCTCTCTGGAGACAGTGTGCAACAGACTTCCCCCTGCGATACACCTCTGAAGATGCCAGCCACAGATGCAGGCAAACCGTTAGGAACAAGATCCACCAGACCACGGCCACAGAGCCCGGAAAACCCACCAGAACCAGTTGAATCTGGCCGTGAAAGCCTTCGACAATACATTGAAAGTATTGTCGAAGACTTTCACAGCCGGATTCAACTGGTTCTGGTGGGTTTTCCAGGCTATGTGTTCATGGTCTGGTAGATCTTGTTCCTAACATTTTGCCTGCATCTGTGGCTGGCATCTTCAGAGGTGTATCACAGAGAAAAGTTTGTTATAAGAGAAGTCTGGACACAGTGTATAACAGACTTTTCTCTGTGATACACCTCTGAAGATAGTCAAACAAAGAAACGCGTCGCACACGGGCGTAAGATAGATATCTGAACAATATTTCTCTATATTATATTATTTCATATAGAAGCTCATAAAAATGATTCATATTCCATAAATTCATTTCATGTCAGTTTCAATATACAATTTCAACAACAAGGATTATAAGCATGATTCTTCTTCTCACAGCATTTCAAACAGTTCCACTTCCCATTTGATAAATGAAGCACTTTTACTTTTCACAGTAATTCAAATAGTTCAACTTTCCACGTATTATATAAAGTACTTTCGCTTTATATAATATGTGGAAAGTTGAACTATTTGAATTACTGTGAGAAGTGAAAGTTCTTCATATATCACTGTGAGATATACAGATATCCAGGAAACTGAAATCTTCCATGACCACTGTGTCCCATCTCTTTGAAAACTCTTAATACTACCCATTTAAGAAAATATTGCACTTGTTCATCAAGTATGTTTATATCACATATAGTTAAAGGAGGTTGACTACATATTTACCTCAGTAAGGGGATTTGATGACAAGTCCAGTATTTTTAATGAAGAGTTACTAAGAAAAAGAAAGTCTTCCTTCTTTAACGCAACAATTTTATTCTGAGACATCACAAGTTCCTGAAGGCTCTCTAAGCGTTGCTGGGATCCTAATTTTGTAGATCTTAGAGCATTATGAGAAATATCCAATGATTTCAGATTCTGAGGAGAAAAATGAAATATACATTTAGTGATAAATTCCATATCTTTGAAACATTAGCAATAAAAGTTTATGGCATTAGTTGTAACACAAATTGTAAGATTGTTTCGGGTTATATCATGTGTACCTTTTTGAGCCAGCAAGCACATTTGGAATATTGAAATGGCATGGAGGGAGCAGCAACAAAATGGCTACCACAAAATGCTGCCATAGCCAAAAAATTATTGTCACAGTTTAACTTTAGCAACACAGTGTAGATCCTTATGTTGTGGTGGCAGCTTCCACCAAAGCAACGTTTTTAAAGAGCTGCATAGTCAATCCAATTTTCAATAGTCAATCAAAAGCCTTGCTGAGCTAAAGTCCTTTCTGGTCACACCCATCTCCTAAAAACACTTGGTGGGCACTAGGAAAGGTGTTGGTGAGTGCCATGGCACCCACAAGCACCACTCTGGGGACCCACGAGTAAGATATCACTATGCATTTAGTTTCTAAGGAATTCTGAAAGAAAAGATAATCCTCTGATGTTTACATCAAGGAAAAGATGGAACACTCCACTACAGTTTTATCTACTAAGGATATATCTTTTTTTTTTTATTTTCCTATACTTATATTCCACTCATCCCTGGCTGGAGCCAGGCTCGGAGCAGCTTACACATCATAAAACCATGTATAAAATAATATTAAAATCCAATCCAAATTCCAATGGCGCTAAAAAATTCCTTCAGCCTATAAAACACCACTGGGGTAAGATGTAATCACAAATGTTCACAAATGTAATTAAAGCCAGTTTATTTATAATGGGGATTCCAATATATTGTTTTATGAAGTAGGTGCATCCCAATAAGGGAAAACGCATAGTAGCAGTAGATGGTAAATGTTTAAGTTAGCATCATTTCTTCTCCAAAGGAAACTCTGGGAATTGTTGTGTGAGGTGGATAGGTGCAGAGATCTCTGGGAGAGAATCCTCAGGGCCAAACTAAAGGAAATGCAAAGAGGTCTGTGATCAAATCTGGATGAACTTTTAAAAAAAAGTAAAACCAGGAGCTAATTTGGATTGGTCCACAGAACCACATTCTATATGAGTGTAATTTCCTGTGCTACTTTTCCAGTACAAATTCTCCTATCTCCTTAAGCTGATGTTTATTCCACAGCTGAAAACATGCAAGTTATCAGAGAGCCAACAAAGTATATTAGTTAAAAGTGGCAGACTCTAATCTGGAGAACCAAGTTTGATTCCCTACTCCTCCACTTGAGCAGTGGACTCAAATCGGGTGGATTATGTTTGTTTCCCCACTCCTACAAATGAAGCCTGCTGGATAACCTTGGGCTAATCCCAGTTCTTGCAGAAATCTCTCAGCTCCACCTGCTTCATAAGGTGTCTATTGTGGGGAGAAGGGACTGGCGTGAATATGGTCCCTACAATCTAGTCCAGTCAACATTGTGGCTGTAGAATCCTGTACCAATTGTGGCTTCTGGACAATCTTGGAGAGTAGCATGACACAGAGTATTTTGGGATTGCCTTTCCTCTTTGGCAGAAATGTTTATAGGGGCATCCACTACCTTTCCTAAAATTCTGAAAGGGACTACAGGTTCAACAAGGGCTGGGAACCCCTGATGAGGACAAAGTGTGTACCACATGCGAAGAAGAAGAGTTTGGATTTATACCCCACCTTTCTATCCTGTAAGGAGTGTCAAGGTACCTTACAAACTCCTTTCCCTTTTCCCCCCCACAAGACATTGTGTTAGATTGGTGGATCTGAGAAGGGTCTGAAGACCAGCCCAAGGTCTCCCAGCACAAATCCAGTTCACCAGATTAGAGTCCATAGCTCATTTCAAGGAGTGGGGAATCAACCCAGGTTCTCAAGATTACAGTTCACCTACTCTTAACCACTATACCACACTGGCTCTCTCAATGAACTGTTCCACAACTGCGTGGTTTCAGCCAAAAATGAAAACAACCTCTATTTGTGAGTCTGGATAGCTATGGATAACAGTATGGATAACTATGTGGATATCACCCACTCTCAGATGAAAACCACACCTTACCTTTAGAGTCTGGAAAAAATCCTTTTGCATTGCTATTATGTTGAATCCTAAATTGAGCTCTCTCAGATTGGTACAATAAGTAAAAACGTTGTCAGGAAGTACATGCAGTTCATTGTGCTGAAGATTCAGAACTTTTAACAAAGGCAAATTTTGGCATAGTTCTGGCTGCAGTTTGGCGATAGAGTTGAATCCTGAATCCAAGTAGACAAGCTGATTGTACTTTGTAAGGTTTGCTGGTGGCAATGTTCTTAACTGATTATGAGAAATGTCCAAGGTGGTAATGTTTGTAGGAAGATCTGAGGGGATTGCTTTTAACTTCAAATGGCTACAGTCTGCTTTCCCCTTTTTGATTTTACAGGCAGTCCCAGCTGATCCATGCTGGACACAGAATGACAGAAGGATGAAAGGCAAATATGAGCAGCAAAGGAAACCAGTCCTCATTTTCCTAAGGAACAAAAGGTAAATGGTTAAAATTAGCATCTACTTTTCAAATATACTTGCAGAGCAACTCTAAATATGGGATCCACAACTTGCTTCTATGTGCTCCAGATCCCTGATGACATCCCACCAACAAACCACCACAGGTATAGACTATTATCCCTTCATTACTGTACTCCCTACAGATGAGAAGACAAATCAAAAAGCTGATCAATATTACACTCTGCCACAAAAGGGTCTCTTTTATCACTGGACCCTTTGGGGTCACCTCCTGGATCACCCTGATGTTTCCCTTGTGATCTTTCTAATCTCTAGAAAAGAACTGAGGCTCCTATAGAAGAAAAGACTAGAACAGACCAAGACTATCCTACTATATAAAAGGCAAGCCATGTTTCCAACAACTCACTCCTTAAAGCAAAGGACTCTGGGAGATGTAGTCCAGAGGGTGTCGTTTCCTGAGCAAAGAGTGGCCGATTGGACTGCAACTCCTACAATCTTTTGCTTTAGCAACACAGTCATCACCAATACACCTGCCCTCCCCACCCCCCAAAAATGCAACTCTCTTTCACACATGAAGCCTCGGACCCAATCACATGCCCTTCCAAATGTCCCTGCCACTATCCTCTGCTGGGAAAAGTGCCTGGGGCCAAGCCTCCTTGCAGTGGCCATTCAAAGCCACCACTCTGGCACCTTCTTCATGGATGCCCTTCCCAGTCTCATTCTGTTTCTGATTTCTTGGTTCCAGTCCTCCTTTTGATTGATGATGGAGCCAAGGAATAGAAAGAATAATGTAACTTTCCTCATTGTCAACTTTAAAGTTGAGTAATTCTCCAGATGTCATTATTCCTGTTTTCTTGATGTTTTCTTGATGCTATAGTTCTGCTTTGGCACTTGCTCCTTTAACTTTTACCACATGTTGTTTCAAGTCTTCACTATTTTCTGCCAATAATACGGTATCATCAGCATATTGCATATTGTTAATGTTCTTCCCCTACAATTTTCACGCCACTTCATCTAGATCTAATCCAGCTTTCCTCATGATATACTCAATAGGTTGAAAAGACAGGGAGATAAAGTACATCCTTGTCTGACACCTTTGCCAATGGAAAACCATTCTGTTTCTTCATATTCTTCATCCATACTTGTCTAGACTACAAGTTACACATCAAAATAGCAGAGGCGTATCTAGAGAAAATGTACCCTGGTGCAAAATCTGAGTTTTCCGCCACCCCCATATGGACGGCTGCCCTCCTCCACCATGACCAAACAACTTTTTTTGCACCAGGTCTTGAAGCCAGTGTATGGACCCAGAGGAAGGAGGGGTGTGTGGGGCAATTTTCTGCCCCCCATTTGACTAAATGGCCGCAGCCCAGGGACATTTCACCCCAAATGTTCTCCTGGGCAGTATGCCCCTGCAAAAACAGTCAGAAGCCTGTTTCCTTTAAAACCAGCCATAGCGTTTCATGATCCACATAGTTAAAAGTTTTGCTGTGATCTATGAAACTCAAAGCTAATTTTTTTCCTGAAATTCTCTCATATACTACAATAACCAGCATAAATTTGCTGTATGATCTCTACTGCTTCTTCCATTTCTGCATCCAACTGCATCAGGCATTTCTGGTTCTATATATGGTAAAAACTATGCTGCTTACTATAATTGTTGATCACCTAGTGGTCCTCTATGCAGGTACACATGGGACTGCACTTGAGCATTCTCATAACAAGGACAATAGGCGTGGGCCTTCAGATTAATAAACTTTAGTGACGCTACATCTATTGAACCAGGTGTTAAAGAACTTGGCTGGAAGTCATTAATTTTATAGCCCACTCTGATGCATAGATCATATGTGTAACAGAGCACATTAAGAGGCTTAGAGCTTCCATTTGTACAGAACCTTTTGTGTAGGCCTTGCCCACAAACCATTTGAACCACTTTTTGTGGCTTTGTGAATTTTACTGCAGTAGGCTCAAGTTCATAGTTAAGTACTGTATACAACTCAATTCCTACATTTCAGTAGTTTTCATAACTGTAAAAATAAATCAGGCAGTTTTATCATGCTGTTTATTGCTTGTATTGTATATTGCTCTTTTATCACACTACTGTTAAATTTTGTAAGATGCAGAATAAATAAATAACATGTTTAACCTTTATGCTAGAACTGGCACTTACAACAATTGTAGATCAACTACAGGGCATCTTATTGCAGGGCTGTGCTGGACATGTTTTGTCTCTCACAAATTAAGCAACGAACTTTTTCCCCCTTCTGAAAATTTGACACAGTATATGTTGGGGTGGATCCAAATTTTGCAAGTCCCTCATCCCACCATAGCCAAAAATCCCCCCTGAAATCCTGTTCCTAGGAAGTCTCTTGTTCCTCAGAAGCAGAACTGAGGGGAGGCATTTCAGCGTAGTATTTAATTTTAAAATCCTGATGAATTTGACAGCAGGAACCGATATTTAGCACTTGTGCAGAAAGGCTTGTTACAACAGTCGTTAACTTGAAAAAGGTGTGGCTATAGCCTTGCTGGAATGTGCATGGGAAACTTGGCTTACCTGAACTTGAATGAACAACTGTGCCATTCAGAAGAGCATTTGTACCGCTCTGTCAGGGAGGTTTGCTACTTGTGCTACCATTTGTGCTGTAACTAACATGAACCTGGATTAAAGTCAGTATTATTTCTTATGGGACACATCTAAACATTGACGAGGAGGCAACTCATACATAGGATGCTGCTCACCCCTAAACCTCCTTAGCCTTGTGGATCTAGGATGGAGGGATGCAGAATGAGGTGTTCTAAATTAGAGTAAAAGTGTACTTCATCATGGACACAATAAACTGCAAAAAAACAAAGACAAAACTGTCTCTGGAGTTTGGCTAAGAAATAGTTAAGTATGGTTTGGCAACATCAGAACTAAAGCAAAAGCATTACTGAAATAAAAACAATACAATATTTGTAAGAATGTTTCACTGGGCACATGCAGGCAGAGATACATTTACAAGCATTACTAGATGCAACCTGGCTAGATTTTTCTATTATTGTTGGTTTCCGACGGTCCAATTGTGGCATAAGCCTATAGGGAGACTTTGTTGTTCTTAGTTGGAAAAAAAACAACAACCCCAGTTTGAGTATGCCTGCAAGTGTCTGAATGTCTGCTGAACTCCACGAATTAAAGAAACTAGAGTAATTCAGCCCATGCTCCTGAGGCCTCAAACAATGAATGTGCCAAAAAGCAGGGAAGGAGGGGGAGAAAGAGAAAACTGCTTTTCATCCTAAAGGAACGAATATTCAAGTTACACTTACAGACAAGCCTCCCCGCGGGACCGTTCCGCTTTTCTGATCAAGCGACTTCAGCTGCTGATAATCACATTCCTCGTCCTGGAGTCGCCGCCGCCGGTGGCTTTTTTTTTTTTCTCCCTGCAGAAGGAAGGGGCTCGTACTGGCTGACTCATAGGGAACACCCTGCAGAGAAACTAGAAAGGAACGGGACGGAGAGGCTGGGCTGTGCATTGGCCGGAGTAGCAGGAAGGCTTTAAGCAACTCGCTCCCTCTGCACGCCCTCAAACGAAAAGTCCGCTGCGATCAAAGTTCCTTCCTTGTCTCCAGGAACACGCGGGCTTCTTTCAAAGGGCGCTCGCTTCAGCAACGGAGAAACAACATAGAAATGTTTTCAAAAGCTCATGTATAACAAAAGGTGCAATGCTACGTTTTAGACAGCCTCCGAGGAGGATCTTACACAAAGGGGCTCCAGCCTTTGTACACGCGCGCTGTAGGGTCCAACTCTAACTGATAAGGCAAGCAGCCAAACGGTCTCCAACGGGGCAAAGTTTGATCTGCAAATATGCACAAGCTCGTTTGAGGTGAGCAGTGAAGGCCGCGACTTCCGTCTTGGATTGCCTGGTTTAGGGGTCCCTCCACCTTGCTGAGCCTGCAGACCCTTGGGATTTTGAGGAAGATTAGTGAGTGCCACAAAGGCCCCTTCCACATATCCAGAATAACGCACTTTCAATCCACTTGTTTGCAAGTGGATTTTGCTATTTTGCACAGTAAATCCAGCTGCAAAGTGCATTGAAAGTGCGTTATTTTGCATGTGCAGAAGGAGCCAAATGGCTCCCATAGGGAAAGCAGGCGCAAAATGTTGGGAGGCCCTAAGGCAAACATTATCATCTCATTGAGATATTTCCTTGGGAGGGGGGGGGAGGGTGTCTTCTAAAGCACCTTTTGATCCTGTGTAGTGAAGAAGAGCCAGGATTGGATCTTAGCATGGAGGAGAAAAAGGTGTTTGAGGCAAGCAGCAAGTAAGGACCAAAAATATATGGGTAGTGGTACCGGCACTCCCACAACTGCAGGTTGGCGATCACTGTCATAGCAACACCAGATAGTATTACCAGCTGCCTTGGGAAGCAGATGTAGAAAGAATGTCTTGGGCCCCTTTGGCACATGCAGAAACAGACATAATAATGTTTCTCTTAAGAGATAATATTTCCATTAATTTTCTTGTAAGAAAAAAATCACAAAACTGGCAAGTTCAAAAAATGTGATTTCTGTCCAGAGCAACAATGTTTAATGCTGTTTTGGATAATGACTGTACTTCTCTTCAGCTACTAATAAAAAAGTGGAATAAGATCTTTCGTTTCCCTTTCTTATAGCCCTGTTTTTTAAAAACAGGAAGCCTCAGACTAAACATGTGAGGAAGCATGCCTCCACAAAGAATTATTTTGGTCTGATACCGCTTGAATTTTTCAGTAGTCATGCTTAGGTCTTATTTAGAATTGTATTGTTTTTAAGGTTAAATAAAATTTGTAGTCACTGTACAACCAACAGTTTCTGCTCCTTCATTGAAATCCAGGTTACTTCTGAACTGTAGGTAAAAGCTTTGTGTCATTGGATACATGGCATCAGATAGAAGGAAAACATAACCTGTTTTCCCGTCGGGGGTAGGGCGATCTACTAAATCAAATAAACAACAACAAGAACAACAACAACAACAATAATAATTGTATGGCATCTATACCATTGGTAGGATTCAAATAATTTAGCAATCGGTTCAGAAAGGACTCAGTGGTGGGATTACAACCAGTTCACTGAACTAGACAAAAATTAGCTACCGGTTCTACCAAATAGCTGCAAATAGGTGCAAATAGGCTGAATCCCACCACTGCTCTATACCCATCAATGCCATTGTGGAACAGAAGAATTCACTGAATATTCACAAACCACTTCAAATAGAAATTACTTGTGAATGTAGCCTGTGGGCAGACATCTGTACCCACTAAAATGGTGATTAAATTTGTTCAACAAAACTATATATGCAGATTTTTCGATTCCTAGGTAGCTGGACAACTGATCTGAAAGCAAATAAACATATTGGGGAAAAATGAATAGCTGACATTCCAGTGTTTATCATTTATCCAAGAATGAAAAGGTTAGCACATGCAATTGTGCTTGCCTGTTACCAATCATTCAGAGACATTCAGGCATGATGGTAGTCCCCATCACCTCAGCCTTTCTCCCTCCCTACAGAGTATTCCAACTCACTGATGGGTGATTTTCCCCTTTTTAACATATTTGTAGTCCCTTTTCAAAACATGTAAACTTTAACTTAGTATGTTTGTGTATAGAGTAGATTAGAACAGCACTAGAGGCCCATATATGCTAAAAATGGGGAAAGCATGCCCTAAACCTCTTCCTAAAATAAAAGCAGGGATTAGGATGTCTGGGGATAGAAGGGTTTCTGACTGTCTAAAGGGCTGGACCACACTGCCATCTAGTGGTTTTTCAACTGTGATATAAGTTTGTATGTAGGATTGACAATTTCGGTACACATACAACTGTTTTGCATGTACACGTCAGTTCAGGCCTTTTAACCGAAGTAAACAAATGCATGCCTCTGAGGACTCCGAACAAGAAGTGTACAGCATTGACTGGGGAGCCATTGTGTTTGTTCTGCCCAGCTCCTAGGTTGTTCTTGAGAACAGACAGAATAGAGTGAATTCATTTGGTCCAGAAGAGGCACATGACCTTCAGATCTATACATGGTTTCTCATATAAAACACGTGTATAGGTTTCTTATGCAAAAGTTTTATATATACATACACACTGGCTAGAATAGTCTTCTATGTTACTTCATGCCTTCTATTCTGAGTCAGGTCCTGTGGTTGAAAATGCCTGTGTGATTTAAAGGCTATAGGCTAAAATTGGACCAGAGTGAACTGAATTAAAACAGGGCTGTGGTGCTAGGGGAGACGAGTGTCTCCTTCCCTTCCAGCATTTACTTGATTTTGATTGCCCTTCATCCAAAAGATTCCTTACAGGGATGCCAATTGGCTAGGAAAAAATATCCTGCTCCCTTTAACAGAGCTTTAATTTGTATAGATGGACAGCTGAAGGTTTTTGTGGCATGGAGGTAGATAATATCACCTGGTAAATAACATCTCATTAAGTATTTGTTAAAGAGACAGTCCATTAGAAACCCTGCTCCCCTGCTATGGGAGACATACAAACAACACAATTTAAGAAACACAAGAAATCTTAATCACAGATAACTTGGATTGCATCTAGGCGGGTCTTTAGATTATTAACGTGACCAGTGGGGGAGGGGGTTTAAGGGCAATTTGTGTTTCCAGTACAGTCAATCACTGCCACTCCTGGGATGAAATAATAATATGGTACAATGTAGTGTCAGATAATTTAGCACCAACCCAGCTCTTCCAAGGGGCAACATTAAGGTGTAACTCAGCTGGATGCCTGTGACTCATCACACTGTCACAATACAGGGTTTGTTGGGGGGTGGGAGGGAGTGCTTGAGTGACTGTACAATCCGAACCAGCACACACAAAGGCTACATCCACACATCACTGGGTGTTGCTCTGTTATTGTGGAATAACGACCATCATCAGCAACTGGATTTTCCTGTATGGACAGAACAACCCAGTTGCAAAAGAGTGCTTCAGCGCAACAATAGCACAATAGGTGTAGATGCAGCTTGAAAACGTTCATGCAAACACAACCTAAACAAATTTTCATGCTCAAAATAGTGTTTTAGTTGCCCTGGAATCCCTTTTGACTGCATCTAGACAACCATCCCCTATTATATTTCATTGTGTTCCACCTCAATATTGTTCATAGCTACCCCACTTTTCATCAAAAAGAACTAAGTAAAATAACTTCATCTGCCATGTGCTGGACTGTCTTTTTAGAATGCTCCACGGATGAAGTTACGCCATTCTTTTTGTTGGAAAGGGTATATAAATCTTCCATTCCAACTGCAAAGGGGTTTACAACAGACTATTGTAACCCACAGCCACTAGATGGCAATCTTATTTTGTGCAGAATTTAGAAGCACAGGCAGACAAATTGAACCAATCTAAGCATTCATCAATACCAACACTCTCCACAATTTCAGACAGATTGGATGGAATTCTGCCACTAATTGTATCTGCTGATGGGCTTATTCTAACAGACTGCCTCAATACAACTAACACTTAATTTTTAAAAATTGCAGCCAGCAATGTTAATCTATTGGGGGAGGGTGTGTGTGTGACCCAAACAGTAGCATTCCCCATACTAGACCTATTTTATGCTAACCCCATTTTGTCACGAGTTGGGAGAGGTGCTCATCTATTTCAGTGGACTGAAAACTGTTTTGATTAGGTATTGTTTTAAATTGGCTTCCCTATGTAACAACTCTCCCCACACCACCTTCTCTCATCCCCATTCTTAAGTATAATCACTTGTGCTCTATGAAAGAACACAGTACAGATATGATGAAGTGAAATCTAACTGACAAAAGCTTATCCTGTAATACTGTACGTTCGTCTTTAAGGTGCCATTGGGTTTCTGGTTAAATTCACCTAATTTATGAGTGACACTGTGAACCCATCCTGCTGCCCATGATCTGCAGTGGACTTTGCATATACCTCTTACATTTGAATCTCACAACCACCCTGTGAGATAGGCTAAGTTGAGCAATAGCACCTGGCTCAATTTCACCTGTGGTTTGACACTTGATCATCCCATTCCGAGGCTGACTCCATTAACTACTATAGCTCTGACTTTTTTAATTAAAGGCCAACCAAAATTTTGCAAACCAGTGAGTTCAACCTTCTGAGTTCGCTGGAAAACTTCATCAGGCTGTATACTAATTATCAAAAACTGAGGTGAAGGGAGATTTCAGGAAAACCATTGCACATCCCCAAAGTGTGCAGTTTGCAGTTTGTTTTTTAATGGTGATCAGGAGATGTTGCAGGCTACCTGTTATACAATTGATTGAAAAGGGTTTGTGGTTGCCATCTTTCTACTGCTCTTATGCTTTAAGGCTTCAGCATCTGCAATTCAGTGCATACTTCCTTGTGAATAAGTTCCACTGGATTTCACAGGGGCTGTGCACAGCATTATGCTGCAAGTTTTGAAAGGAAATGCTTAAATATATCTTCTGTGTGGTTGCAGTGCCGAGTATGTCTGCTCCTGGCCTTGCACGGCCTCATCCTTAGAAACTAGATAAGGCAGCAGAGGCAGCCAGACATGCCAAGCACAGCAGTCACCCAGCAAGGGATCAAATATTTAATCAGTTTTGTCCCTTCCCACCCCCTGCCATTTCTTTTCCATAGTAACAGGAGGTGCATGGCAGGTGGCAACTCTGACAGTTCAGCAAAATCAAATATTTTTTTAACGGTGACATATTTCACCCATACCAGGAAGAGCTGACACTATATAATCTCAGACCCAACATTACCGTCTAATGGATGTACTATAGCTATCTATGCATTCTTTTAAAATGACACAAAAATTCCGTTCTGAAGTGGTCATGTCCCCTTTTTGTTGAGTCAGTAAGTTGTGCCAAGCAATCATTAAAATTTGCTATCTGTTGTACAGGATGGTTGAGAAAATGGCCTGGTTGAGAAAATGGTCATCGATATTAACGTTATGCAAGGTCAGTGGAGAGGCTGAGGAAGACAGAGGTGGTTGGGTCCATGGGCAAGGAATTCCAGAGGCAAAGGGCCATAAATGGACCCTGATCAGCAAATTACAATCTTCAAGTGATCCCAGGCCCCAGGAGAGCCCGACTTGCCTCAAGCAGCCTATAGCCCTTTTGGCCCTGGCTCCAGCCTGGTGGAACACTTTGTCCAGGAAGACCAGGGCCTTGTAGGACTTAATTAAGGTGACTAAATGGTCACCTTTGTGAACTGGGACGGAGGGTAGGTGGCCACACACATAGCAAGACACATACAAGCACGCGAGTCAAGAGGGCACGATCTTCTGGGGCTTGCCGTTTCCCACCCTGTCACAGGGTGGGAAATGGCAAGCCCCAGAAGGCCTTGCTCCTGCGGCCGTGTGCGCGGGAGGCTGCCACACTGCCTTGCGCCCCAGAAGGCAGTGCGACAGCCTCCCCAAAATCGGGACAATTTAAATAACCCATGGGACGCGGGACAAATTGCTTGAAGGCGGGACTGTCCCGCCAAAAGCGGGACCTCTGGTCAGCTTAGACTTAATGCAGTTCTGCAGGGCCTGTAAGACAGAGCTGTTCCACCAGGTGTATGGCTGAGGAAGCTACAGTTAACATTAGGCCTCTCCCACCAACATCAGTCAAGATCTCCTTGGTGTGATGGGTTTTATTGATGAAATTGGATCTGGAACACAAACACCATCTTGGCAGTTATTATGTTTTTATTGGAAGTTTATTTTTTATATTAATGTTCCTATGGATGTTACATTTTTTAAAATTAACAAATAAATACACTGAGAATTGCAAACTATTCCTTAGATCCAGTTCCCATACTTTAACCATACTTTAATACCCTGAAAACTTGTTTTTATTTATTTACTCCCCACCTTTCTTCCCAATATAGACTCGATGTAGCTTACAACATCAGTCTTCCCGTCTCCATCTTAACCTCACAACACCAACCTTGTGAAGTAGGTTATGATAAGAGAATGGCTGGCCCCAGGCCACATAACAAGCTTCCCTGTTAGAGTTGGAATTTGAATCTCTGTCTCCCCGATTGTAGGCTGACATCTTAATGACTACACCTGTCATTCTGGTGTATTAAGAGCATGGCAAAAGATGTAATCTGAATGTAAGCTTACAAAATGTTTCTTAATAGTCTTAAGGTTGCTGAGCATGTTGCCTACCCTAGGCAACGTAACAGCATTTTAAAATAATTTTTTGAACCAAAGGGCTATGACATTTTGTAATATATTCATTATTATATCAGTCTTAGTATTTGTGTAACTCGAAACTTTACTGTGCATTGGATTATTTAAACCATTAGTCTATACTGCATGCGAATTGAAATGAAGGCTGTGTGTGTAAACTGGACATTCCATATGCAACAACACACTCCTTTAGTACCACAATAACTAATCCATTTGTGAATTCCTTCTAGTCTTTAATATCTCTTTTTAGACAATTGCCATTTGTGCTGATTATTAATTATGCAGTAATTAATTATCTTCTTCTCCCTGGCACACTTCTATACAATAGCTTCAATAGCCCTGTCTTTACAAATCTAATTCAATCATGTACTTATTGTCGGGAAAACAGTCCAAGCTCAACGCTTGATTATTATACGGAGGGAACTAATTTCAATTTCTTCCCCTCAAACAACAATGCCAATTACTCTGCTTCAGTGGGAGACCTCTTGCTCTGGATCCCCAGGTTTTCAGTGTGATTCCATAGAGCAGCAGGAGTGAAATGGAGAAACAAATGCCAACACCACAACATCACTTCCAGGTATTATGCCAATACCAACTAGGTGGTGCAGACCTAGAGGTGATATAACCTTATCAAGGCTATTCTCTAGAATTCATGTGAAACTATGGTGAAAGCAATAGTGTTTGGGTTCCCAAAGTGTCTTGCTGATGCAGTGATACCACTTCCAGGTTTGCACTGGAAGTGGCATCACATTGTTGGCACAATGCTGAATGTCTGGACTCTTTTCCACACATCTCCCAGGGGTTGCCGACACATGGTTGACAACCCTATCTAGACCCCTGTGGAATGTTATAAACATCCTGATCCTTTAAAACGCCACTGTATTAACTGGACCTTACTCCCAAGAACATCCAGTTTAACTGTCTTACTGTTTGTTTGTCTAAAACCTGTATGTTTCATCGTCCGAATAATGTAGCCTTCATGGCTTCCTCATATTAAAATCAGGAAAAAAGTATTTTCTATTTAATCTCCAAAGTTTCTACACAATAAGAAATTTTATTTATTACAAATTCCTGGAGCCCACACCATATGCCAGTGTGGCCATCTTTGAATTATATTTTAGGCTCCCCTGCCCAATTCCCACCATTGTAAAATACATATAATAATTATAGTTCTTAGCAAAATGCTTCATACACATTATCTCAATAACTTGTGGCTGCTGTATGAAGAAGGTCTGCAGTCTTATCCCCGTATTGTTGCAAAAAGGGAGGTAAATGAAATTGTGAGTGATTTGTTTAAGGTCACTAAGGATCAAATTTGACATGGCAAATTTGATATGAATCTATTTCAAGATTACCCCACCCTTGTTGGGCAACTCAGCCACCTGTACCACCCCAAGTCATTGCCAGAAGAGTCCCACCAAAACTACCATCTGGGAACAACTCACTCAGAAGTAGCATCCAACTATGAATGAGATTCTTTATGCCCAACTTAACATTGCCACAGTCTTAGCTCTTCAGTGTCTACAACTGCAACCTGACTACTAATATATGATATAGGGGCTGAATTGGAATACACATCTCTAACTGTGGGTTTTTCTGCACAATTCATTTAAAATGTTTTGAGACAGTAAATAAAATGTTTCCTCCATGGAGTTCCTCATTGTTTCTACCTCCAAACATTTCAATTACAGCCTCAAAATGTTTGAAATTAATCCTCTTTTAAAATGATTATCTGAAACGTCTTCAGTTGTTCTGCAATGTATTAACTACGTTTCCCCCTTTTCTCTGCTTCCTTGAACGTTCACCTTGGCGCCGTCTTCTGAGCTCAGACAGTTCCCCCTCGCCTGTATATTCACAGCATTTAGACTTTTTTCTTTTATTTTGGGAGGGAATCTTTAAAGCATTGAATGCAGCTCAAGGCTATGAAGCATTGAAGCACTGACTCAACACAAAATGAAAAAAGAGGGGATCACAAAATGGCAGCCAGAAATCATTTCAAGGGGGTGAGAGCAAACAAAAGATTCAAAACATTTTGCAAACATTTTACAAATATTTTCAGAGATTTGTGCAGAATGGGCCAATATATGTCACCCTGACCTGATCCCAAAACTGAAAAAACACTAAAAAAACACAAACCTGAATTTTTGCGCCCCTAGGCGCACGCCCAGTGCAACACGCACCCCCTGTTCCCCTTGTAGCTTCGCCTCTGTAGTGTAGGGTTCAGAGTAGGTGAATTCTAGTCTGGATAAACTGGTTTGATTCCCCACTCCTCCACATGAGCAGCAGAGTCTTATCTTATGAACTAGATTTGTTTCCCTGCTGCTACATTCTTGCTGAGTGACGATAGACTAGTCACAGTTCTGTATTCGTATGAAATCAACTGAATCTTGTTTGGAGCACACTTTAACAACTGGCTCAAAGAGAACCTAATTGCACTATAATTTGACCACCTACTTCACAAGGTGTTGTCATGGTTGGTAGGATGACCATAGTAGTTTAAACATGTTTTATTTATAACAAAGAACAATTTGAACAGTTTAACAGTTAACAGAAGCTCTCCATCTTAACTTCTCTGAGGTATCAGTTTCAACTGCTTCTAACTCTGCCTATCAATTCAAGAAATTAAAGGCACATATCAGTACACAAGATGCCTGTTGTGGGGGAGAGGGAGAGAAAGGAGTTTGAGCTACCTTGAGTCTCCTTTCCGGAAAGAAAGGTAGGGAGTAAATCCAAACTTCTCCTCTTCCTCTTCTTGAAAAAGTGTTTTTAGAATGACACAATCATTCTGAGCTAGTTCAGAAAAACTTTTATATATGATCCTCCATTGACTGATGAGTTACTACATTGGTGGTCTTAACAATCTGAGTAGGTCTCTATTTTTGACCTTGTGTTTCTCCTTTTTGTGTGGCTTGAATATAAAGCAGCAGCCTTGTATGTCTCACAAGAATTAAGCCAACATAGCAACCTTCCCGTTATCTATTGTGTGAAGTTGTTGATGCACACACATAAGGAAGTCTAAAAATAAAGTTGAGAGAGTAGGGCTTATTCAAGCAAGAATCTTTTATGTATTTCCATTCCCCCAAAAGTGTTGACAACTTGGAAGAGGAAAAGTGGGGATGTCAGGAAAATTGTCCATTGCAGCAACTGAAAATTGCACTTCTAGCACTAACTCAGCAAATCCACTATACTGTTGGTCTTACTGACCTTGGCCATATCATGGAGATTATTGATTCACACAGAGGTTTTTCTGTTGAACATTTTCTCCTCAAGCAAGGGCAGGTTAAGCATCTCTTCAAGGAAGATATTCTTTCTCTCAGGGGCACCATTTTGGATGTCAGTAAAAGGAAGTAAGAAATGTCTGCAGTACTTTAAATATCTGAATTTCGTTATATCCTAAAATTAGCTACAGTCCTACATGTGAGACTAAGCATCTTAGCTGCCCTCCCTCTCCCTGTCTTTTTTTAACTTCCTCAGTTGTTTTTGGTTTTCATCTTCTATTACCATTCCCTCCCTCACTGATTGGTTATCCAGTGTAGCAATTAAGCGGATAGGGTGCCAGGTAGAATTTTAAAATTGATAATGCTTTTAATTGTCACTATTTATTTTATCTAATTGTATCTTTTTAACTGCTCACCATCCTGAGCATAATAATAGTCAGGAAATAAATCTAATAAAATAAATTAAAAAATAAAAACCTCTCATTAACAGCCAGGTCAAAAAATACACTTCAGATTTCTGTTGAAATCTCAAATAAAAAAGCTTAGAATCATAGCCCTGATATTAAATTGTTCCTATCTGGATTTTTTAAAAAAGAAGTCAAAATGCACATGCTGATTTGCTTCCTTTCAGTTAAATCAATATACCTAACATACTGAGTGGGGGCAAACCTTGTATTTTCATCTTTCTTCATTCCGAATTAGCTCTGCCTGATACATTACCTCATGCTTAGTTTGCAGTAACTGAAGGCACAGGGCTCACACTGTAGGGACTGTAACCATCTCTTGAGCAAAGCATTCCAAATTCCTCCTTTTTGTTAGACTGTGCTGTTGGAGTCTGGGCATGATCTGCTAACAGAATGCCATGGCAGCCAGGGAGTAGTTGCACAGATTTTGCAGTTGAGAGGTCCTGGCAGGTAACATCTATAAGCGTAAATCAGACAGTCTAGTGGTCAAGGCAGGCAATGCTCATAGGCAGAGATCAGGCAAGTCATGCACCAGAGGTCAAGGTCAAGGCATGCACCAGAGGCAGCGGTTAATGAAGAGTGTGTTTCTCAGGGAATCACACTTGTTCCACCCAGACAGAGACAAGCCCAAGCCCAAGTCAAGGCTTATATATAACACCCTTAATTCTGCACTCAGTTCTCCTCTAATGCCAGTGTTTCTAGTTCCCAGAGCCTTCTGCCTTATTGAGCTGCAACATGTGTACATCTCCTTTTATTACTGAGTTCTTGTCTCTGCTTCTGCCACCTGCTGACACTTCCTCCAGTGTATGTGCTTGCACTGATGGCTGGTGTGGCTGTGATGTGTTTACCTCCTTAGTTGTTTCCAGAGCCTCTGGCATTTGGTTTATTTCTTCTGTTTCTGGCTCCTCTTCCTTGGGCCCCTCGTGCCCAAAAGTTAGGCTTATGACATAGAGGGTAGAACACAACACTAAGTTGTATAATTAAGCCATTGGATGAAGCCTTGTGCAGAAAGAATGGAATTTGGAGGCTGTGGCCAAAGTTCCTGGTTTTGAGAAGATTAACATAACTCCTTTCCTAGTTGCAGTAATTCTGTGCTGGGAACACAAGGGATCAGGTTTCCCAGAAGCTGTGTTCTACACATGCATCATCAAAGATAGTGCAGAATTGGTAAGATCATGACCAATTTCTTTACAATTAAGGGGGGGAAATCACACTATATTCATTTTGACATGTAATTTATATTATTATTTCTAAAGATGTAGGTTACATGTTTTAAAAGGTGTAGGTTACATGTTTAAAAAGCAACCCTAAACTTTTATGCCAGAGGAGGTTCTAAATCCAGAGCTATAAATTTTTGTACTAATCCAACCAAGCCCTGACCAGGTTAGCCCCTGGATAGCCTGATCACATCAGATCTCAGAAGCTAAGCAGAGTCAACCCTGGGAAATATTTGGATGGGAGGCCTCCAAGGAACACCAAGGTCATGCTGTAGAGGCAGTCAACGACAAACTACCTTGAAAACCCCACCAGGGTCGCCATAAGTCAGTCTAAAAAGTTTTTTAAAAAGTTAAAAAAGAAAAGTTTAAAAAGAATGGCTTTCCATGAAAATCAGAAATAAATACTAACTGACCTAATTTAATAGTACATTTATCTCATGTGTGTGTGTGTGTGTGCATACTTACATCCCAACTTTTACATATGTGCATGCATACCAAGTTGAAACACATAGGCTCCATTCCAATGATCAGGAATACTATTTGTGATTGTATAGACAGGAGTGGCACCAGTGTATTTCATCCTGCATGGATTTCAACATACATATGAAGAGGAGTTTGGATTTATACCTCCTTTCTCTTCTGTTAGGAGACTCAAAGGGGTTTACAAACATGCATCTGTATGAGAAAGAGCAAGAAAGAAAACAGACAGTACATATAAGGTTTGGAATTAGAAGACAGGCATCAAAAAGCATTCCAAACATTACGGCTGCAAATGGAAACATACACTAATGTTCTGACAGCAGTTGCATGGAAGAAAAAAATTTGTCCCACAGAGTTCTCAAGGAAGAAGAGATTAATTTTGGAATAGCAAAATGCTACTTCTTGAAATGGTAAAAAAATGAGTGCTTGATTTGTGTTATCAGCCAATGCTGATGTCTGATGAAAAAACTGTATTTTAAGAAACACCTTCCTATTTGCAAAATCATGTATCTAACTCTGAGCCAGGATCTCTGTGTGCAGATCATTACATTTCAAAGTAGAGTTAGACACAAATCGGGAGTATATTTGCACAAACCAGGATCAGCTCCCAGGTTTGCACAAAAGTCCAAGAGAGATTTTTTTAAAAAAGTAATAATCATGCAAGGTCAAAAAACCAAAATTTGAGATGCTGACTGCATCACAAGACCTTGCCCACCATTTTGAGGGAGCAAAAGAGAGGAGGTGGTTGCATGAACCAAATAGACAGAGGCAGTGATACTGCAGGCGATGGAGAAGGATGAAATCCCCCCCCAACACATCACACGGGGTCCCCACTTGTTAAGGTCTGCATCTACATTCTCTATTTACATGTCATAATTCCTATTATGACATAAAAAGTTTTTTGCACCTGTTCCTCCATTAGTTGCTATTTTACCATAAATTTCCCTGCTGCCCCACCAGAGGGCTTTTTCAGACTTGAAAAATTGTATTAAGTTTAATTCCTCTTTGAATAGTTTTAATTTTTAAAAAAGAAGTCAAAATGCACATGCAAAAAAAAAGGGGGGACCCGGGAAATTACAGGCCAGTCAGTTTGACATCTGTTCCTGGTAAATTAGTAGAATCTGTCATTAAAGATAAAATTATAAAACATGTACAAAAGCAAAACCTGCTGAGAAAGAGTCAGCATGGCTTTTGCAGAGGCAAATCCTGTCTTACAAACTTACAAACTTACTAGAGTTCTTTGAGGATGTAAATAGGCATGTGGATAAGGGGGAACCAGTGGACATTGTCTACTTGGATTTCCAAAAGGCTTTTGACAAAGTTCCTCACCAGAGACTATTGAGAAAACTCAGCAATGAAGGAATAAGAGGGGAAGTCCTCCTATGGATTAAAAACTGGTTGAGAAACAGGAAGCAAAGAGTGGGTGTAAATGGGAAATTCTCACAATGGAGAGATGTGGGGATGTGGTGTCCCCAAGGATCCCGTATTAGGATCCCAGTGCTCTTTTCTAACCTATTCATAAATGACCTGGAAGTAGGGGTGTGGGTAGCGTGGTAGGCCAAGTTTGCAGATGATACCAAATTATGCTTAGGGTGGTGAGAACCACAAAGGATTCGCGAGGAGCTCCAAGCGGACCTTGGATGGAAATTAGGTGAGAGTGGGCTAAGAAATAGGCAAATGTCACAGTTCAATGTAGCAGAAATGCAAAGTGATGCACATAGGGGCAAAAAATCCAAACTTCACATTAAGACTACAGGGGTCAGTGCTATCAGTCTGAACAGACCAGGAAAGGGATTTGGGCGTCTTAATTGATAGTTCCATGGGAATGTCAACTCAATGTATGGCAGCTGTGAAAAAGGCAAACTCTATGCTGGGGATAATCAGGAAAGGAATTCGGGATAATAAAACTGCAAGATTGTCATGCTCCTTATATAAAAAGCACACGATGGTGCGACCTCACACTTGGAGTACTGTGTTCAGTTCTGGTCACCACATCTCAAAAAAAGGATATTGGAAGAGAGTAGAAAAATTCTGCAGAGAAAGGAGGCAACGAGGGATGATTGAGGGACTGGAGCACCTTCCTTATGAGGAAAGGCTGCAGCCGTTTTAGGGGACACTTTTAGTTTGGAGAGGAGACGTCTGAGGGGGGGATAATGATTGAAGTCTATAAAATTATGCATGGGGTAGAAAATGTTGACAGAGAGAAATTTTTCTCTCTTTCTCACAATACTAGAACCAGGGGGCATTCATTGAAAATGCTGGGGGGAAGAATTAGAACTAATAAAAGGAAACACTTCTTCACGCAACGTGTGATTGGTGTTTGGAATATGCTGCCACAGGAGGTGGTGATGGCCACTAACCTGGATAGCTTTAAAAGGGGCTTGGACAGATTTATGGAGGAGAAGTCAATTTATGGCTACCAATCTTGATCCTCTTTGATCTGAGATTGCAAATGCCTTAACAGTCCAGGTGCTCGGGAGCAACAGCAGCAGAAGGCCATTGCTTTCACATCCTACATGTGAACTCCCAAAGGCACCTGGTGGGCCACTGCGAGTAGCAGAGAGCTGGACTAGATGGACTCTGGTCTGATCCAGCTGGCTTGTTCTTATGTTCTTAATTGTTACTGAGCTATGATCTACTGATTCTTCTGCAAGCCCAACTTCACTTTATAAATAGCCATTTTTACTGCAGACGATCACAAAGAAAAGGGCAAAAGATTTCTTTTAAAATGCAGACTGGGAATTCAGAGGAACTTCTAGATCGTTGCAATAGATTGTTACATTATATAAAAATATAGTGATCTATGCATTACCTTTTAAAAAGAAGCCATCACAGCTTTGGGGAAGACATAATAGCTGCTGAAGTAAGGAAACTTAAGCAGATGTGGGTGGGACCTTCAAAATTGTACTCCACTCCTTCACGTTCACATGGCATTCGAAGATGTTTTGACTATGATCTTTTCTGAAAGATGACATCATAGAAGAAGAAGAGTTTGGATTTATATCCCACTTTTCTTAACCATAATGAGTTTGAATGCAGCTTACAAACTCCTTCTTTCCTCTTACCACAAAAGGCACCTTGTGAGGTAGGTGGGGCCGAGAGAGTTCTGAGTGAACTTTGACTGGCCCAAGATCACCCAGCAGGCTTCATGTGAAAGAGCAGGGAAACAAATCTGATTCACCAGATACGACTGCATCGCTTATGTGGAGGAGTGGGGAATCAAACCCGGTTCTCCAGACAACAGTCCACCTCTCTTTTAAAAAATGTCTTAATGTATAGAATGTTTATATAACCGTTACATACAATATATTTATTCAAACTATACATTTTCCTCCTTTTTTCCCCTCTCTCCCCCCCTTCTTTTTCCTGGTTGTTCAAGCAAGCAGCAGAAGGTTCATTCTCCATGTTCTCTTCTCCCAGATTTCTTTGTTAAATCCGGCTTCTCTCATCCAGGTCTCAAACATTGTCCATATCTTCATAATGTCTCTTAATTTCTCTTCCCATAGCATATTTTTTGAGTCCGCCTCTCTTAACCACTACACCACACCTGAGAAGGATCAAAATAAAAGCAGGGGGGGAAATCCTGAAAATCAACAATTAGGGGATGATATTATATAGATACTTCATAACACACACACACTCCAGTTTGGATGCCAAGTCAGACAAAATCTCCATGTGGAAGCAAAAAATATAATCTGATAAATACAGAGATCAAATTTCTTTCTTTCTTTTATCTTTCTGAAAAAAATGTAGCGTTGCATTTGAGTAGATACTTGGTGAATATTTGCACTTTCAGGAAAAATCTGGAAAATACTGGCCACATTCGCACGATAGAATTTGCTCTCCAAAATTCTTCTCAGAATTCACGTCACTAGTCCTGCTTAGGTGATAAGATCCCCTAGTTCTTTAAATGCTCCAGTAGCTGCAAGTTGAGATAAGTAATGGAAAACACCAGTCACCACTGTGATCCATTTGTCTCTTCTAGCATTTATTTTTCACATTAGTAGATGATTGCTTTCAAAACAGAAACAATAAAGCCATACTGATTCTTCTAGAACTCTTCAGAACAAAAGTTATACGAAATAATTCAGCATTCCCAAACACAGGATGCTGTGTTCTGAAAGGAGGTTCCATCTTCCTACCCCAAGAAGTCTTCTCATAATATTGATCGCAACAGTGAAATAAAAGAATGCTTTGAAAGCTACCTGACAGCCAATAAATAGTTCTCTAGATTAGTTGCTAAATAAGTGTTTTCACATTTACTTTGTGACAGCAATTTACACAATATTGTAACAGAACACACATTGGCCTGTGCCCAGTGGGGATTGCAATGTAAATGGTATGAACAGGAAATAACAAGAAAGATTTGATGTTTGATTCACAATTGGACTGTAGCGTGTCCCATAGGAATATCATACATTTAAATGCTTGATTAGTTCTAAACAGTGTACTAATTATGGTAAAAAAAATTTAAACAGTCTCACTGACAACAAGAGAACTCGGTCACAACTTAAAGTTATCCCAGATCTCTAGCTTCGGTTTGTGCATAACAGACTGGATGGTGAACAAACATAGAAAGTTTAGACCAGCAAAACTGTTGACTAGTGTGATTTGATCACATAGTAACAGTACTCTTCACTGTGGCATGAAAAGGTCAGCCTGAAAGCGATATAGGTCTATTTCAGGGCACTCTTTTCTTTTTAGCCAGGATCACTAGAACACTTGTAATTACACAACATTTTCTAAATCCCCCAAAAAACAGAACCAAAACAACAACAAAAAAGGGCATAATGCCGCAAGGAACTGATCTCATGCAAACTTCCTTGAGATGAGGAGATGCTAGAGATGCCAGCCTCCAGATGGAATCTGGGGATCCTCCAGAATTCTGCTCATCTCCAGACTGCAGAAATCAATTCCCCGTGAGAAAATAGGTACTTTGGAGGGTGGATTCTATGGCATTGGATCCCACTGAGGTCCCTGTCCTCCCTGGGCTCCATCCCTAAAACTCCAGGTGTTTTTCCCAACCTGGGTCTGGCAAGCCTTCCCCCCCTCCATCCTCTGCCAGTAGCCGGGGGGGGGGGGGGACCTGGCAACCCTCACAGATGTTGTGGAAGATAAAATTATCATCAGCTACAGTCCTACATGCTATTATTGTACAACGTTGGCAGACACCATTAAACACAGGAAGATGGTTACAAGCTGCAGATAATACAAACATTAACGTACTCGCCCATCCCCAGTATCTACTTCCTTGTCCATCACAAGATAAATTATAAGTTGGTTTTAAACAGTCAGCAGATTCAGTACAACCAGCTATTCACACAATTTTGGGCCAGCTTTACTTCTTTGTAGTCCTGTCCCATAAAGCATTTGTTCAAGCAGGCTCCCAGAGAGGGAAACTGCTGCTGGGAACATCTTGCCAGATGCACACCATCTTGACTGGGTGTTTCTCTCTCTTCCTGTCTGCAAAAAGAATAGCAGGGCATGGACAAAGGCATAAACCCTTGGGCATAAGCCCAACACAAGAGCAAAATGCTCTTTGGCTCTTAGCTTGTGGCTCACAGCCTATATATAGTATATTGTTTTCTTGGCTCTTTGGCTCTAGCCTGTGGCTCACATATTGTTTTCTTTATGGGTCTGTTTATATTGTGTGTGTTTTTTTTCCCCTAGTGTTGTAAGCTGCTTTGAGTCCATTTTGGGGGTGGGGAAAGGAGATATAAATCATTTTAATAAATAAATCTCCAGAGTAGCCTTTTTGGTGGGTAAAGAAATCTCCTCTCCTCCCTTTTCTATCACAGTGAAAGCTGGTTGGATCCAATCCATCTGGCCTACTATAGCTCAGTATCCATTGTAGCAATACACAGGCATCAATCTATTTCAGCAAAGTTGACAGAGTTCTGGCCCACTGTGGCTCAGTATGCTTGTTACAGTCTTGTTCTGCATACTTGTAAAACAAGTTATAGTTGTGTCAATAAAGGACTGAGACAGTGTGGGTGAACAAATTACAGGTTTTAAAGGTCCATGAAAGTCTTTTCTTATTGCTCCAGCAGTTCAACCGAATGGATGGTTATGCTTCTGTTTCTTATCACTTCCCCATTCTTCTCACCCATTTCTAAACACACGGAAACCATAACAATAGAGTCATCTGAGTTCAGTGCTTGGAACTATCAGAAAGTTTCTGCATGTTAATATCGTGGATTTAGGAGATGAGCGGCGATGATTCATTTTTGACTCTTGACCACCCAGCAGTGATTAACACATCGTTAATGAGCTAGAGGCTCTGACAGGGTCCGCTCTCTAAGGATGGAAGCTGCAGTATCTCATTTCACTAAGCTATCCCCTTTGCTCTGGTTCCACAGAGTCTTTCACATCAAGTCCCATCTTTATGCCAGCGACAGGATCCCCCTGTGCCTTGGCCTTATAAGGTACACATTTTCTGCACCTGTCTCACTTAAGCCCTTGTGGATTGTAACATAAACGAGACAGATTGCCTTGAGCTTTTAGCTTCTTATCCTGTCTGGCAGGATGGCAGTCACAGAGAAATAATTCACTTCGCCATATATTTCAGATAATCCAGTCATATTTGCTCTGCCTTCAACACAAACAGTTCAAGTAGAATTTCTGCACTAAAAATTCTACGCAGAAATACATGTAGGGGTGCATAGGGGAAGGTTAGTGGGGCATATGTTATTATCAGGTTAAATCTGTTAATAAAATCTTCACAAACTGCAAAACGATTCAAGAAATCTACTTATTTTATTTATTTATTGTTTGGATTTGTAGACCGCCCCATCCCCAAGGGGCTCTAGTCAAAATGTTCCAACAGCCGCAAAAAATGTAAGTAAAAGACTGTGTGCATACAAGTGTGTGTGTTTGTGTGTAAGAGAGAGAAAGAGAGAGACAAAAATAAACACCTCTGTGTATCCGGCCTCTCAATACACACCAAATAAAAATATCTTACATCATTTCTGCAGTAGACGGCTGCCAGGAATGTTTCTTCAAGTGCCCACTCTGCTTACATCGCTGGCACAGAAAGATCACACTGAAGATGCCGTTCTTGGCTGACGGTAGGGATCCAGGGTCAAGCCCAAACGAAAACGGGTATGTTTGGGGAAAAATCACACTCCCTGAAAACAACCGTCTTCACATTGGTGATGTTTGCTGTAGGGGGCTGACATTTATAAGCACATTTTTATCTCTCCTCCGAGCATCTCAAAGGCTCAGTTCGCACATGCAGAATAATGCACTTTCAAACTGTTTTCAGTGCTCTTTGAAGCTGTGCGGAATGGCAAAATCCACTTGCAAACAGTTGTGAAAGTGGTTTGAAAACGCATTATTTTGCGTGTGCGGAAGGGGCCAAAGAGTTTCTAATAGCTCTCCCCTTCCCCACTTTATCCTCGCATCAACTCTGAAATATATTAGGCTGTGCTGTGTGGCTGAGCATATATTAAAATTCAGTCTTCCAGAATTTGGATACTGTAACAACTATCCAACACTGGCTTCACCATAACCTCATGAAAAAGTGGTTCTATTGCCACAGTTTGACTTTGTGGTTTTTATTGTGCAGCCTGATCTGATTAGCTGTGTCACACTATAAACATATTTGTTTATATGTTTATGCCCTGCCCTTTGCCCATGGCTCAAGAGGACTTACAGTTAGGGTTGCCATGTGTCTGTTTGGGATAGGAGATCTCATCCCACTGGACCTCACCTTCTGGCACTGCAACAGAAGAAGGAAAATAGGTTTTAAAATTGCTGTCCTAGAGAGTATTGACATCTCTTCCAGATTTTCTCAGAAGTTACATTATGCCATTGCTGATGACTAGCCCCCATGTCTCTGCCTCCCTAGCTGGTCCTGGACAGCCTAATTATAATGCATGATAAAAAGCATAATACAACTCCAGTAATCATGCTGGGTAGGTGGATCATGACTGGGTAGATCCTGTAGCCAGAAAGAACATGTTTTTCCACACTGCATGTAAAATTTTGACTTACAGGCCCATTCAAACCTGCTGGCAGCAGGTCACGGTGTCACTGTAGCACCATCCCACTTCCTCCCATAGGGCTTTCTGGTGGTGCAGGGAGCTCAGGAAAGCCCCCAAACTCCCCTACTGTTAGAAAACCCTGTGATATTTAAAGGGCATATGCCACCAAAAGTTTGGTGTACATCTGAGAGGTGGTACACTGTGTAACCAACCCTAAACACTAGGAGGGAGCTGTCTGACATCGGCTCTGTTCTCAAGAATGCCCTGGCCTACTCCTGCCCCCACTAGCATCTGAACAAGATGCCAGCACAGCCCCGCCGCATTCTGAACTTCTGGGTTTTGGGACAGCTGGTCTGAAGGATGCACAGTTGCCAGCATGTCTGCCCCCTCTGCCGAAATAAGTGCCCTGTGGAGGGCGAATGCACTGATGCAAGGCTGCACCGCTCCCTCAAACCCTTTCAGCCCCCCACTTTTGGATGGGTCTGTAAGTCTTATAAAAGTGACTTGTAAGAATTAATAGAATTAATAGATCAAGTTTGTTTACTTGATATGCCATGCTTAGAACCATGAACAACCAGTTTTTATTTGGGAGCACTGTGTATGTCCATCAAGTGTCTTAGATTTGGACTGGAAATATACAAAATATTAAAGAGGCAGTTGAAAGCACACCAATAACAGAAGTACTGTTCAGCAAGGAACTAAGATTGTTCTGGCTTAGCTCCAACTATTATCTATATTGGCGATTTCACATCATGATGTTTACTAGGCAGACTATAGCCTACTATGCATGGAATGCTTACCTCAGGGCACTTCACTGCACAGTGAGCTTGTAGTAGGGTCTCCTTGTGTTTCTCTGCTTACATGCAAAGAGGCACTCACTCCTGGCTGTGCAGTATTGTCCAGAACTCTGGCCTGCTTTTCATGATTCTCTTAATATTTTAATGTCTCAGTTAGTAGATAAATGCCCCTTTTTACTAACTCTGTAATTTATAATGCCAATAAAGGCTTTGGATTGGATTCTCTTAATTCCACCCATCAACCTGTCCTCAATGGTACATATTTCATCACATTCGGTAGTCTCCAGTTTGCTGGCTTTGTAAAAACCTTTCAATTAATTAATTAATTAATTTGTTATACCACCCACCTCCGGAGGGCTCTGGGCAGTGTACAGAAGATAAAACCATTAAAACATCATTACAATAGAATAATTAAAACCAAAATAGTTAAATACAACATCAGAACAAGACAGAAAAAAACTAATATCAGGTGGCACTTGAAGAACCTTCTATCCCCCTGGAAGGGGACTGGACGCAATATAGCGATAACCAGTGATGAAGGTATGAGGAGATGGTGGAGGAGACAATCAATGACCAGTCTCCCCAAAAGCTCTATGAAACAACTCTGTTTTACAGGCCCTGTGGAACTGTCCAAGGTCCCGCAGGGGCCTGATGGCTGTTATATTGCTATTGCTGTTCTTATAGTTATATCGATATTGCAGTCCTTTCCAAAAATAATCCTCCCTCCCAAATGAAAAAGGCAAAGCAATTCCCTGGACCATGTGCTACTAAAGAAGGGGATTATGTCCTAGAACTAATATTCTTTCCCCCTCCTCCTCCACACACACACTTCCTGATACTGATGCTACCGCAGAAGGAGAGAGAGGCTTGTTATTTTAAAGCACTCTCTGTTATTATATTGATAGCTTGATCTCTCAATATAGGAATTTAGAGGTCCAAATTTAGAGGAGTAGGGTGTGAGAATGGGTATCTTTATTATTGCTTTCCCTTGTGGAGGTTATGGAGATAATTCAGGCTGAGACAACAGCAATAAACTCGTGTGGTTGAACTTCTTTTCTTTGAAGGGTGAAGCCAGGCAGGATGGCAGTGAGCAGAGGGAAGATGTCCAAGGCAAAGCTGTGTTCACTGGCAAATCTGCCCTGCTGGCAGCGAGGCTAATTAAAGTCGTGCAAGGTGTTGCTTGCCGTGGAGAGAATGGAAATACGTCTGTACAACAACTCTTACCATGATTGACATTCATCACCACCATGCAGTAGACACCATGTGCATAATTGGCTTATGTTTACAGGGTCGTTTGCCATTGCTTAGGCAGAGACTTATGAACACAGGGTAAATAACACATAACCCAGGCAGTGCCTTTAGGTGCGGAACCGTGGGAGTGTAACTAGTCACAAGGTCTCATGGAGAATTTGTGCACATGTTACTAGGTGGGGAGCTGGGATTGTGGCCCTAGTAGCCACAGGAATAAACGGAGACAATAATATGCACAGTGATAATGGGCTCATGGCATTAATGCTGACTTGGGATCTACAGTGTCATCTTTGTAATTCACATTTCTCCTTTCTGCTAAAATGCACAGCAGTATTTAAATGTGTTTAAGTCTTATATAACAACAAAACACCTTTGAATGATAGCACAAGTGTTTACAGAGAGGTAACTGAATTTCTATACTTTCACATTATGTATTTTTCAGTTGCCAGAATGTGAATTGAAGGTGAAGTAACATGAATATTGGTTTATTTTCAAGATTGTAAAATGCAAGGAACATTTAGTGAGTGACAGAATCGTGACTCACTGCCTAAGTGGGCGATGAGAATAAGGAAAGAATACACAATTCACCTGCGTACTCTTTGGGACTAGTTAAAGCATAGAAACGTGTGGGGTTTTTCTTTAAAAAAGCGTAATCCATCACTGGCTTATGGTCTGTCAACAATATGGGGTCACAAGATCACAAATTAGTGTAGCAATTTCTTTGCACAATTCCTGAGTAGCATCAGTTTCACAAACTAGCATGTCTTTAGATAGAAACAGTACTTCATTTCCAAAATGAGACATGCTAGGTCGCTTCTACTTGGAAGCAAATTACCAAGTCCCAGGTGTGTGTGTGTGGGGGGGGGGGGGGGAGGCTGTAGTTTGCAATGATGAAAAGCACTGTTCATAAGCTACCAAGGTTTTTTTTTACTTTTTTCTATTTCACAAAATTACAATGTAGAACATTTGCTATTAAATGGGGTTATGGTTAGAGTTGCTAGTCCTGACCTAGCAATCAGCGAGAGACTGGGGGTGGGGGTGGTGTTTAGGGTGGTCAGCAACAGCATGTTGTCCTGGGAAACCTGAGAAGCGATGTCATATCTCCCTGTGGTAAAATCCAAAGCATTTACAATAGAGTTTCCAGCCGTTCCTTGAGAGGCATGACATCACTTCTAGAATTTTCCTGAAAATAACATCGCACAATTGGACTGGCAGATGTATTTTATTTCTCTCTCACTACTACTTAGTAGGAAACAGGGGCTGGGGGCAGAAGCCTGGCAACTTTAGGTAATGTACAGGGCTGGTATGCCAGACCTGGACTTGAATTTGTAGTAAGTGGGTAGCATGTCCATATATAAGCTACAGACAAACGCCACAAAGCAAGGGGCAGGAGAGGATCCCCAGAGGGGGAGAAAGAAGAAAATATTGGTTTTTGAAAATAAAAATCCATCTCAACCAAACACTCTTTTAATGGGAAAAAATTGAGGCTGTGAATGTGCAGTCTGAGGATTCTGGGCACCAGATGTTAAAAGTGAATACAGAGGCTCAGGGAAAATGTTGAGACATAGAAGTTGGCTGAACACTTGAATTTTGTTCATGTAGAACACCACAGCAAGAGATAGAGGCTGTGGGATGCAAAAAGGTACATCAACATTTAAATTTAGTCTGTGTGCATGTTTACTCAAAAGAAAGTCTTACCAATGCAACTTGAACATCTTCTCAAGTAAACAAGTATAGCTTTACTATACAATAACTTATTTATATGCAGTAAGCAAAAAAGAACTTCCAATAAAGAGGGGGATTTAGGAATGTTAAACTAAGTAGACAATGGGGCTGAACAGGAGCGCAGAGAATGGGAGGATACTCTGTAGTACTCTGAGATACCATATAGGATATCATCTTCCCATGAAGAATGAACACTATGAAGACACTATGAAAAAAACGTGCAGACTTTTCTTTTAGAAAAAAACATGTAAGCTTGGATTTAATTGTGACACTGGCAGACAACAACTGACCTGTACAATCTTGTGTGCATTCAGGATCTTGTTTAAGCTACATTTCTATGTTTGGGAGGTTGCTACATGAATAACATCATGCCAACGCTACAGCTGCCTGGACTATGGATCTATGATATACCAAAGTTGTACTTGAGGCAGCTGAGACCCCAGTACAAACAAAATGTCAGATATATGAAAGACTGACCTGCTGAGATCTTATTACCTACCAACATTAGGTATAACTCAGATATAAATCCTCTTGGAGACTAGAGAGAAAGAAAAGTTGTTTATATAAATCTGTGAAAACTGAAAGCCAGAAAGAAGTAGTGTAAAAAAAAAACAACTCAGGGCGGTTTATAAAGTAACCTAAGAAAACTCAGGACTTCAGGATTAGATAAAGGAAAAATAATCTAATTTATCATAGAACAATCTTGCAGGGGAGAAACTGAAGAAAAGGAAGCACAGATGGAAAAGCAAGGGATCAAATTGGAAGGTGCTCTTTTAATAGTGCAATCCCAAAAATACTTTCCTGGGAGTAAGCCCCACAGAATAGACTTCAATAGGATCATTGGTAAACTTGCTTATAATCGGCCTCTAACAGCCCCGTCCAAACCCAGAGGCAGCAGGTTGAGAAGCCAATGCAGTGCCACCCGCCACCCCCAAAAGGACTTTTTGGCAGAGCAGGGAACAAAGAAAAGCCCTGGACCTCCCCATCACTGAAAAGCCCCAACCGGACTTAAACCCCAGGAGGAGCCAACTAATATCAGCTCCGCGCACCGGAATGCCTCAGCCCACCCATCCCCCATGCTGGAATTGGAATGGGATGCCAGTGCAGCCCTGCCATGGCCAAAATCCAGGTTTTGCCCTGGGGAGGGCAAATACACTGGTGCAAGGCCATGATGCTCCCTAGAGCTCTTTCAGCCCCCCGCCCCACCTTTAGATGGGGCTGTAAGTGGCCTTTATTCCATGAAATAAATGCCAAAAAAATTAGCTAAGAGCTTTAAAGAACCTTTTAAAAAGGTATTTTAAAAATTAAAGATCAGACTTTTCTCCAGTGAACAAATATGGAAGAGATGAACGGTTAAATACAGATATGCTTATCAGATGAAGTCAATGGGAATTTTAAAGAAACAAAATGACTCATGAAACGTATGAAAAACAACTATTGCACAGTTTAAGATCTGAAGCAGTTTTATTGCAAGGTCTGAAAAGACAAACATGATTTGGAAGAGTTGAGGAGCACATAAAATGGATACTTAGTAGTGTGTTTTATTTGGGGAGGGAAATAATAAAATATTATGCAGGATAATATAGTTGTTTGTGATTGTTATATGTTGCATGGTTAATCACAGATTTTTATTATTTGAATACAAATGTATACTGAAACAGGGCCAAAAGATGTTAAAAATAAGAAAAGAAATGAAACGAAATGTGTAAATCCCATTTAGATGAAGAAATGAAAAAATAAATAGGAATAAAAATAATGAACTATTTAAGCAAAAAGAAATGTAAAATAATCTATATATTTAAAAAGCAAACTGTGAGTTTGTTCACGATGGTCTAGCACATGCTGGACCAATTCCTCTGAAAATTCCCAGCCACTGTAGTCAGCCAGGCGAGAGTGTTTTTAGTTGTTCACATACCTGATATTTCACACCTGGCCCGGGTAAAATGAATGACATGAAGCTGCCTGTCTGTAACTGTCACCCTTAGAATGTTCGTGCCCTTAGAATGTTCACTCAGATGGCCAGATATGAGCAGTGAAAACAGTACATAGGTAATAACTCAAGTGGAAGTGAAACACATACACACGTTGCCGTGTGAGATGTCAGGTGGGTTCCCCCCCCCACACACCTTTCACTCTCTGTGCCTCACCCACTACTACCACACAACACACATACTCTCATACACATTCAGCCCATCCTCACACTCCTCACTCTGCCCTCCCTCACATCCCACCACCACTTCACTACTTCCTCATCCATATTCCACACCCATATTGAACAAGCTTGAATGTAAAAGACAGCTGGAGGGAGGGAGAGGGAAGGGACGGAGGGGGAGACATGCAAGGGAAGAGAAGTGAGGGAGGGGAGAGAGTGAGGAGTGGCATTTAAGGGAGGGAAGGGAGGGGACCCAGCATCTGGATATGACCCACCCACCCTAGTGGAGGGAGAGAGAAGGGGGAGGGGAGGGGTGGCATGCAAGGGAGGGGAGGGAAGGGCCAGCCAGCCTAGATTCCATGAATACTGAGGTTACAGTTCAGAAAACCAGGTTGCCTCCGAGGCATGTGCTACTCAGGAGTAAGCTCAGTAAAGCAACCGTGACATACTTTGAATGGCTGAGCCGCGCACCACAGAGAGTTTACTCAGAAGCAACACCCATTGCCACCAACCAAACTTACTGCCAGGTAAAGGATTGTGACCAGCCAGTTTAGATGTGTGGGAGGGGTGCCTTTCCATCTCCTCCCCCAAAGAATGTCACGGCTCACACACACACCACATCCAGCTAATGACGGTATTGCACAGAAGAATCCAGACCTAGCGTGTTTTGCGCAAATGAGCTTACGTATTGCTGGCCTCTGCAATTGATTTTCTGCTACTGTTCCTTTCCCATTTCACCACAATAACCCACAGCAATGCCTGGCCGGGCACTGCTAGTTAAGATATAACCATTGTATACATTTCAGCATTATAAAAATGAAGCAGCACATTTTAGGTATGCAGGAATATTTGAAAACAAAAGGGGCTGTTATTTTAACATTGTAATAAAAAGAGGAATTGTTAGAAGTTTACCACAGGCACCATGAAATTTATGGACTAAATCCATCACAACATATATTTTTATACCCAATGTTCCTATGCATACACACATTTATTTGTTAAAGATTTTGTGTCCTGTTCTATTTGTCTGTGCATGTCTAAAATATATGTTTAAATATACAGATATACATATAGTCATAAATACATATGTGTACGATATATGGTATCTCTTCCCACATATGTACTTCAGTTCTCTGTTTCCATCACACTCCAGTACTTTTACTATGCCTGAATTAGAATTTAATGATGGAACTAGGAAACTTGCTGTAGATGAGGCTTGCAACTCATTTTTTCCAGCAGTTTTGTTCTTGGATGAAAGAGAGAAGATGCTATGGGATAAATGACAAAAAGGGGAAGGTCTGAGGTAGTGGGCCTGAGAGAGTTGTAAAAAAACTGTGACTAGTCCAGGGTTACCTGGCAGGCTTCAGTCATTGGAGAATGGAAACAAATCCAGTTCACCAGATAAGAGTCTTCCACTCATGTGGAAGAATGAGGAATCAAACTCAGTTCTCCAAATTAGAGTCCACCACCCATAACCACTACACCTCACTAGAGAATCTGAAAGAAGCCCAGCATGGGGAAAGGAGGTTCCACACACTAAAACTAGCTTAGGGAACAACCAGTGCAGTGTCCTTATATGTGACTTGGGAAATAATTTCTCTGACTAGAGAAATGAGTAGGATATCACCAGTGGTGGAATTCAAATAATTTAACAACCAGTTCCGGTGGTGAGACTCAAATAATTTAACAATGTTCCCCTGCATATCCAGATGTCCCCTTTGCATGACCGAACAGCCACCTGCGTGTCCGGATGCTCCCCTGCATATCCAGATGGCCCCCTTGCGTGGCCAGACACCCACCTGCGTGTCTGGACACCCCTCTGAGTATTCAGACGACCCCCTGTAATTCCGGATGGTGCCTTTGCATTACCGGACACCCACCTGCATGTTTGGATGCTCCCCTGCATATCCAGATGGCCCCCTTGCGTGTCCGGACACCCCCCTGCGTATCCAGATGGCCCCCTGCATTTCTGGAGTCCCCCCTGCGTGTCCAGATGGCCCCCTTGCGTGACCAGACACCCACCTGCATATCTGGACGCCCCCTGCGTCTAAGGACGCCCCCCTGCGTGACCGGACACTCACCTGTGTATTCAGACACCCCCCTGCAATTCCGGATGGCGCCTTTGCGTGACCAGACACCCACCTGCGTGTCCGGATGCTCCCCTGCATATCCAGATGGCCCCCTTGCGTGACCGGACAGCCACCTGCATGTCCGGGCTCTCCCTACATATCTGGAGGCCCTTCCTGCGTATCCGGACGGCACCTTTGCATGACTGGACACCCACCTGCGTGTCCGGATGCTCCCCTGCATATCCAGATGGCCTTCTTGCATGACCGGACAGCCACCTGCGTGTCCAGATGCCCCCCTGCGTATCCAGATGGCCCCCTGCGTGACCGGACACCCACCTGCATTTCCGGACACCCCCTGCGTATCTGGACACCCACCTGCGTATCTGGACGCCCACCTGCATAACCGGACACCCACCTGCATATTCAGACACCCCCCTGCAATTCCGGATGGTGCCTTTGCGTGACCGGACACCCACCTGCGTGTCCAGATGCTCCCCTGCATATCCAGAGGATCCCCTTGTGTGACCGGACAACCACCTGCGTGTCCGGACACCCTCCAGCGTATTCAGATGCCCCCCTGCAATTCCGGATGGTGCCTTTGCATAACCGGACACTCACCTGTGTGTCCGGATGCTCCCCCACATATCCAAAGGATCCCCTTGTGTGACCGGACAACCACCTGCGTGTCCGGGCACCCTCCAGCGTATTCAGATGCCCCCCTGCAATTCCAGATGGCGTATTTGCGTGACCGCACACCCACCTGCGTGTCCGGACACCCCCCTGCGTATTCAGACGCCCCCCTGCAATTCCGTATGGTGCCTTTGTGTGACCGGACACCCACCTGCGTGTCTGGATTTTCCCCTGCATATCCAGATGGCCCCCTTGCATGACTGAACAGCCACCTGCATGTCCAGATGCCCCCCTACATATCCAGATGGCCCCCTGCGTGCCCAGACACCCACCTGCGTATCCGGACAGCGCCTTTGCGTGACCGGACACCAACCTGCGTGTCCGGATGGTGCCCTGCATATCCAGAGGACCCTCTTGTGTGACCGGACAACCACCTGCGTGTCCGGACACCCCCCTGAGTATTCAGATGCCCATCTGCAATTCCGGATGGTGTATTTGCGTGACCGCACACCCACCTGCGTGTCCGGACACCCCCTGCGTATTCAGACGCCCCCCTGCAATTCCGTATGGTGCCTTTGTGTGACCGGACACCCACCTGCGTGTCTGGATGTTCCCCTGCATATCCAGATGGCCCCCTTGCATGACCGAACAGCCACCTGCATGTCCAGATGCCCCCTATATATTCAGATGGCCCCCTGCGTGCCCGGACACCCACCTGCGTATCCGGACGGCGCCTTTGCGTGACCGGACACCAACCTGCGTGTCCGGATGGTGCCCTGCATATCCAGAGGACCCTCTTGTGTGACCGGACAACCACCTGCGTGTCCGGACACCCCCCTGAGTATTCAGATGCCCATCTGCAATTCCGGATGGCGTATTTGTATGACCGCACACCCACCTGCGTGTCCAGACACCCCCTGTGTATTCAGACGCCCCCCTGCAATTCCGGATGGCGCCTTTGCGTGACCGGACACCCACCTGCGTGTCTGGATGTTCCCCTGCATATCCAGATGGCCCCCTTGCGTGACCGAACAGCCACCTGCATGTCCGGATGCTCCCCTGCATATCCAGAGGACCCTCTTGTGTGATTGGACAGCCACCTGCGTGTCCGGACACCCCCCTGAGTATTCAGATGCCCACCTGCAATTCCGGATGGCGCCTTTGCGTAACCGGACTCCCTTCTGCTTGTTCGGACACCCCCCTGCATATTCAGATGCCCCCCTGCAATTCCGGATGGCGCCTTTGCGTGTCTGGACGCCCCCTGCAGATCTGGACACCCACCTACATATCTGGACGCCCCCCTGCGTCTCCGGACGCCCCCTGCGTAATTTGATGCCCCCCTGCAATTCCGGATGGTGCCTTTGCTTGACCGGACACCCACCTGCATATCTGGACGCCCCCTGCATCTAAGGACGCCCCCCTGCATGACCGGACACCCACAGGCGTATTCAGAGGCCCCCCTGCAATTCCGGATGGCGCTTTTGCATGACCGGACACCCACCTGCATATCTGGACGCCTCCTGCATATTCAGACCACCTCTTGCAATTCCGGATGGCGCCTTTACGTGACCGGACACCCACCTGCATGTCCGGATGCTCTCCTGCATATCCAGATGGCCCCCTTGCGTGACCGGACACCCACCTGCGTGTCTGGACACCCCCCTGTGTATCCAGATGGCCCCCTGCGTTTCTCGAGTCCCCCCTGCGTGTCCAGATGGCCCCCTTGCGTGACCAGACACCCACCTGCATATCTGGACGCCCCCTGCATCTAAGGACGCCCCCCTGCATATTCAGACGCCCCCCCTGTAATTCCGTATGGCGCTTTTGTGTGACAGGACACCCACCTGCATATCTGGACGCCTCCTGCGTATTCAGACCACCTCCTGCAATTCCGGATGGCGCTTTTGCGTGACCGGACACCCACCTGCGTGTCCGGATGCCCCCTGCATATCCAGATGGCCCCCTTGCGTGACCGGACAGCCTCCTGCGTTTCCGGACGGCCCTCTTGCATGACCAGACATTCACCTGCGTGTCCAGACGCCCCCCTGTGTATTCAGTCGCCCCCTTGCAATTCCAGATAGCACCTTTGCGTGCCCGGACACCCACCTGCATATTCAGACACCCCCCTGCAATTCTGGATGGCACCTTTGCATGACCGGACACCCACCTGCGTGTTCGGAGACTCCCCTGCGTATCCAGATGGCCCCCTTGCATGACCGGACAGCCACCTGGGTGTCGGGATGCTCCCCTGTTTGGCCAGACACCCACCTGCGTATTCTGACGCCCCCCTGCAATTCCTGATGGCGCCTTTGCGTGACCGGACAACCCTCTGCATATTCAGACGCCCCCCTGCAATTCCGGATGGCGCCTTTGCGTGACCGGACACCCACCTGCGTGTCCGGATACTCCCCTGCGTATCCAGATATCCCCCTTGCATGACTGGACAGCCACCTGCATGTCCAGATGCCCCCTGCGTATCCAGTTGCCCCCCTTGCGTGACCGGACACCCACCTGTGTGTCCCGATGCACCCCTGTGTATCCAGAAAACCCCCTTGCGTGACCAGACACCCACCTGTGTTTCCGGACACCCTCCCTGAATTTCCGGACAGCCCCCTGGCATGTCTGGACGCCTCCCCTGCGTGTCCAGATGGCCCCCTTGCGTGACCAGAAACCCACCTGCATGACTGGACACCCACCTATGTTTCCGGTCGCCCCCCCTGCGTGTCCGGATGGCTTCCCTGCCTATCCGGACACCCACCTGCATGTCCGCCCCCCTGCGTGTCCAGACACCCTCCTGCGTGTCCAGATGCCCCCCTGCATGACCGGACGGCCCCCTGCATATTCGAACGGCCCCCTTGTGTGACCAGACACCCACCTGCATGACTGGACACCCCCTGCATGTCTTGACACCTTCTGCATGTCCTGACGCCCCCCCCCCCGCGTGTCCGGATGGCTCCCTTGTGTGACCGGACACCCACCTGCGTGTCCGGATGCCCCCTGCATATCTGGACACCCCCCTGCGTATCCGGACGGCCCGCTTGCATGACCGGACACCCACCTGCGTGTCCAGATGCTCCCTCATGTGTTCGGACACCCCTCTGCGTGTCCAGACCTCCCCCCTGTGTTTCTGGATGCCCCCCTGCATGTCCGGAGGGCCCCCTGCGCGTCCAGATGCCCCACCTGCGTGTCCAGACACCCCCTGCGTATCCGGACGCCCCCCTGCGTGTCCAGATGGCCCCCTTGCATGAACAGACACTTACCTGCGTGTCCAGATGACTCCCCTGCATATCTGGATTCCCCCCCGCATGTCCGGACGGCCCCCTTGCATGACCGGACACCCACCTGAATTTCTGGACACCACCCCTGCTTGTCCGGATGGCCTCCCTGCGTGTCCGGACGGCTTGGGAGGTTGGGCATGATGCCTGGGCCATTCGGCGTGATGCCTGGGCCTTTGGGCGGGATGCCTGGGAGGTTTGGCAGGATGCCTGGGAGGTTGCCTGGGAGGTTGGGCAGTATGTGTCGGAGGTTTGTCTGGACACCTGGGAGTTTGGGCATGACGCCTGGGCCATTAGGCGGGATCCCTGGAAGGTTGGCGGGATGCATGGCGGAAGGAACAACCACCCACAATTGAAGATTGGTCATTACAAGTGGCGGAGTACGTGCAGCTGAACAAGTTTTCAACCATCTTAAAAGACTTGCAGTGGAAAAGATTTGTGGACACATGGACACAACATATCCAATACATAGAATGAGACAGTAAAAACAAAATTATCCAAAATTATGTAAAACTGCTCACAACAATAAAATTGAAATGATTTTGAGAATGTTACGAAACTAGAATAGCTAGTAAAGGAATAAAGACATACCTTCATTTTATATAATTATATATCAGATAAGGGAAGAATCAGGGGCAAGCACAAAAGGGGAAGGTGAAATATTTAGGGAAAATTAATATTAGTATAAGTATAATCGAAGGTTAAGTTAGAATGAGAACACAAGAGAGTGAAATAAGGGGAATTATACTAGGGGTAAGGGATGGGGGAAATAAGGAAGGGGATTAGTGATAGTGATAGAGATTAAATGTTATAGAAAATAGGTGGAGAGAAGGTGTAGATAAGGGGGACAGGGCATATTTTAAGAGAGGGTATATTTGTGGGGTAATTTTGAATGTCCACGGTGATTTATTCATTGTTGAATTAGTAGGATGTAATGTGTAACGTGCAATGTGATATGTGATTTGTTTGTGTTTATTATTAGAATGTCTAATATTCAATGTTTAATGTAATAATGTAATAATAAAACTTTTTTTAAAAAGGAGGTTGGCCGGGACACCTGTGAGGATGGGCGGGAAAAGTCATCCTTTTCCTCATTTGCAATAACATGATTTTGTAGATATATTGCTAATAAAACTTGTGCTCGTTTTTGTGTTCCTTGCATGTAAATAGTGTACATGTGCTGTTAAAGGGGCATTAACAATGCTGTAAAAGAACTGAAAATGGAAGATTTGCCTATGAGAACAGGTGAGGTTAACAGGTAAGGCTTCATGATTGTGCACAAAAACACAAAATAAACAAACAAAAAGATGAAGCCTGTAATATGTGATTTAAAATCTTTGCATTTTAAAACATACAACAGTTTTGTGCTTGCTAATTATGTGTTTGCAAGCTAAAATCCAATCAATTGTTGCTAGGTGGCAGCACATTCATGGAATAGGATACAAGCCAAATTTATTTTGTATTCCTCCAAAGGAACATACCTCCCCCCCCCCGCCCCGACACATGCACCTCTGTTTTCCATGGAAACTTTGACTCTGTTAACTTTGGCAGGGATGTGGAACTATTTTGGTGAGTCCCCAAAATAATCACTGGAGGATTAATTCTTTGGGAGATCTACTAAAGCTACATTTAAGTGAATCGAGTTTAAGCTTATGTGAGTTGTACACAAACGAAAATAAAACATTCAGGCAAACACTGAACTCAGGTTTCAGTCAGTCAGTACTGATTTTGATACCAAATCAGATCCAGATATAAACAGATAGCAATAAAAGTAAAATAGGGTTAGCAATAATGATTATAAAATTAAGTCAAAAAGGTAGTGTTAAATTGTGATGCTAAAAGATGGTATCAGCTATGCAGTAGGATTATTACTCTCAGTCAGCTGCTTACGTAACCTACTTGTCAGAATACAATATTTGGCAACTTGGTTCAATAGTTCCCAAGAACAGTTTGAAGGAAGAAAGATGGCATAAGGTTCTTCATATCTTCCAGGTAAGGCTGACAGAATATGTACAGCTATGTACTGAGACTGAAAGTTGTTATAGAATTAGCAATGCAGCAAGATGAGTTCTATAGTTTCTACTTTCCCCTGTATTGCATGAACAAAGTTGTTGGATAAAAGAATGCAGTAGTATCTGCCTCCCAAGGGGGCTGCCTGTAGAACACTGAAATATGCAAGGGTGAAAAGTCTCCGGTATTTGGAAATCTTCAGCCTGGAAATATTTGTTGTGTTGCAGAATGGTTGTGTAATTATGTATCTGGGCCCTATCTGATGGAAGGCTGGATCTCAAAGCTGTTGCTTTATAGTTTCTTTCATTTTTAGTACCACACATGCACTAAAACTTGAGGAGAGGGGTCATTTTTCTGAAAAAAAAAGTTAAATTGCACTTTGTCAAGTTGAATGATGGCCATCAACAAGGATCAAGGGAGCTAAGTCCACTGGATCAAATATAAGTTTTAATCAGTAGATGGATGTGCAAATCCATATAGGGATCTCCAGGGGAATCAAGCTGGTTTCCAGTCTAGGGAGAGTGTTCAGGACATATTGCAGAACTTCAACGATCTTTCAGAGAAACTTGGATTGAACAGCTTCCAACAATGCCTTTCTTTATAGATGCTGAGCTGGGAGCCATATAAACTCTGAGATATGACCTTTCCCTGGATGACTTCAAGGGATAAAAGAATCTCCTTTTGTAAAGTCAAATTTTGATATTGCGGAGGATGATTTATAGCAGATTCTGTGGAATGCAGTATTTGGGCTCTCCAATGATCAGCTGACTGGAAGACCAGACCAAGCTATTTGAAGATTTTGGTTTGTTCAGTGTTATGGTCTCCAATTTGCCATCTGTGGAACCTGGATTTACAGCTCCATGCATTAACGGATAAGTGATAGTGACTTTTCAAGCATCAGTTATTTCAAGCATCAGTGAAGTGCTTAAAAGGTTACTCTTGAGCAAATGTTTATTTCCTATTGGTAAAAGGTCTGGAACCAAGTTTATTCACAGCTGGATTTTCAAATTAAGATCCTGTTTCTGTTAATATTTTTTCACAAGTCATGCTGTTCATGCCACTGCCTACAGAGGTAGATAGCAAAGAGAGAAGGGTCTTGGATTGTGCCCAAAATTTCCACTGGTGGAACATTACTTTGTTTTTGTTCTTTTATCCAGTCTTACATCAGAACTGTGCATGGAGAAGAATTTTCTACCTTAAAAGAACTGAAGAGGTACCCTGCCCTATCAGTGCACAAAGGGACATTTTTTTCACTGAAACATCTTGACATCTGTTCAGACTCTCTCCCTCCTCAGCTTCAGCTAAACTGCTTTGCTTTTTCTCAGACTCAGACTCAGCTTTTTAATAACCAGAAAAGATCTGGAGTGAAAGTGTTCTAGACACTTTCACTCCAGATCTTTTCTGGTTATTAAAAAGGGTGGTAGTATTAGGCTCATTTTCAACCTGAGGTTGAATGGTTTCCAAAATTTTAAAATGTCTAGAATGTTTATGGTTCCCACTGTGTTGCAGTTACTTGAACTGAACACAGGGTTTGCTGTTCTTGACTATAAGAATGTATACTTTTACATTTGTATTCACCCTCACCACAGAAAATTCCTGAGGTTCATGTGTGATATGTGTTACCCTTTGGCCTCACAACAATCCCCCAAGGGTATGGCAGTGGTAATAGCTTCCCGTGCTCAAAGAGATATACAGTTTTCCCCTATTTGAATTACTGGTTGTGCTGCACCCCAGACTGTTCAGTAACAAGACTCTGTTTTCAGTTGATTTCTTTATTATGAAACAGCTTCAGGAATAAGCTTTCAGACTCCCATTGCCAGAACGAAGCATAGCCAATATTGCAATCGCCACTCTACCCCATGTCAACCCCAACATCCTGCCACCCCGCCCTGGCCGACCAGTTCCTCAAGGGGAGTGGCACCCCTCCAGTCCCACCGTCTGTTTGAAGAAGGAACTTCCATCCCCCACCAGGGTAAAAACAACCTACATTCCACACTACTGAGAGAGCTACGTTAGCAGGTGGCTAACGAGCTGACAACGAGTCTGAGAAAAAGCAAAGCAGTTTAGCTGAAGCTGAGGAGGGAGAGAGTCTGAACAGAACCAAGTTCCCAGGTCCCACCCAGGAAGTGAAACATGGCAGGATCAAACAGAGGCTGATCATGACAGGTTGCTTATTATGTCCTTATTAGAGGAGTTGCAATTGCATGTTCAGTGATTAATTGGAATGAGTCCAAACTCTTCTCTAAGCAACCTCAATTCATTGGAGCTCTCCTGGATGGCTGCAGCCATCTACGATATGGCAAGGCAACACAACATTACACTCCGCCTCCTTTTTGAGTACCTTGTGAGACTGCACAGATGATGAAAACAAGGTTGCACCTTATCAAGTGTTTTCTGTACAAGTACTCATTCCCTGCCTGCTGTCCCACTGTGAGTCATGTTGGCTTTTCTGCCTCTCTCAGCAGCTCAGGAAAGCAGAGGGAAAATGACACCTCTCCCTCATGGTATGTAGTGGTTTAAGTGGGAAAATGTCTCCTTGTGCCATGTGGGGGAGGGGCGCTTCTTCAGTTCCTGTAAGCTAGAAAATAGTCCTCCATAGCCATCTTCTGTGTAACTGCACAGAGGACATTTGATGAACAACAGTTAAAAGCAAGCCCCCTTCTGCATGGGCCAATAAACCCAGGCTGGGGATGGGGAACTTTGCACAACTCCCACCCCTAAAGCAAGGCTGCCCTATATCCCCCCCCCCCAGATGGGTTATTGAAGAATCGAGCTTTTTGCAATTCTTTTGTTTTAATGCATTTTGCAGCCATTCACGAGCAAATGGTTGCCCCAGGAAGTGCTTTACTCAGCGGTGCTTCCTGGGTTTCAACTGTCCCTGTCTGCAGCCTTTCAGGGGAGGGAGGTGCTTTAAAAAAAAAAACATCAGGGGAATGGGTTACTTTTTATCTCGCCTGCAACCCGCTCTCCCTGTGCTGTGCAGAAAAGGCCTAAGTGCAACCCTGTTTTCTCCCTTGTGCTGCAGACTGAAACATCCCCTGAAATGTTGTTTGGTGGGGGACAAGGGACCCCAGGAACAGCATGAGGAGGGTGTCAGGTCTGTCACAATTGTGGGGAAATCAACAAAAATAATCTTCATTGTATACATGGACATGATTTGTGGAATCCAAGCCCAAGACCTTTTCAGTGATAAGTGCCTCATCTTTGGAATGCCACTTCTGCCCTGAGGCTTACCTGATGCCTTTGATGGCAGGCCAAAACACTGCATGTTATCCAGGATGTTCACTGAGTGGCGTAGGAGCAGCAGTGGCGTAGGAGGTTAAGAGCTCATGTACCTAATCTGGAGGAACTGGGTTTGATTCCCTGCTCTGCCACCTCAGCTGTGGAGGCTTCTCTGGGGAATTCAGATTAGCCTGTACACTCCCACACACGCCAGCTGGGAGACCTTGGGCGAGTCACAGCTTCTCGGAGCTCTCTCAGCCCCACCCACCTCACAGGGTGTTTGTTGTGAGGGGGGAAGGGCAAGGAGATTGTAAGCCCCTTTGAGTCTCCTGCAGGAGAGAAAGGGGGGGATATAAATCCAAACTCTTCTTCTTCTTCTGAGTGGTTCTAGGTTAGCTGGTTTTATGGTATGCTTCTACTCTGGGGATTATTTGTACTATTTTAGATTGCAGTATGTTGGTTAGTGCTGTTTTACTCCTGGTTTGTTTTTAATATTGATAATTCAGCTGACTTCATTCCCACCTGGACTTGGAGAACAGCTAGAAAAGGATATAATGTTTAACACTCAGATGCATTTTTTCTCAACTGGCATTCTCACCTCTTTTACCCCCAGCTTGTCATCAGAACCTCCAACTTGGGCAGCATACTGTCTGAACACAAACCTCCCCGCAACAATTCTTCTACCAATCAATCAGCCTATCACATTTCTTTTTTTAAAAAGTGATTTTCCTGAATTAAATGGCAGAAATATTACAAGTGATAAATAACAGTTGTGCAAGTATTGTTTGCCTTTCTTCTTCCCTGCACTAGTCTCTCATTCTGGTGTCCTTAATTACTGTTCCTCTCTACGACAACTATAACTAACAAACTTTATTTAACTCTTGCTCGTAAAGGATTTCATCATATTCTTTTAGCAGCAACCGCCTAAGCAACCAAATGTAAAGTATTGAAGCCAACTGCTGCAGAGAGCGCACTCACTTTTCAGCAAGTTCTTCTTAAAACAACACATACAAATAAATACTCTCAGGGCAATGCATACCACTCTAAACCTATTTTATATGCCACACAAGACAAGTCTAAAAATTTACTTTTTTGCCTAGGAAAGGCCACAGCTGGCTAGCCAGTCAAAGGTACTCCTGGTCATCACTGTCAGCTGCTTATCCAGCATGAGATGGGGGTCCAAGAGTAACCCCCAAACTATGGACACGTTCCTTCAAGGGGAGTTCAAGTCCCTCCAGAATGGGTAACACATTAAATTCTGGTTCAGACTTCCTCCACCGATTAGCACTTCTGTCTTGTCAGGATCAAGCTTTAGTTTATTTTTATTATTGTGTATATTTTGTCAACCACTTTTAATCTACAGAAAAGAAAAAAAAGGCATCAATGCCTAAGTAAATTAATCATCATCCTTCCCCTCTTCTGCAGCAAATCAGGGAAGGGTAGCAGCAATCCTGATTACTTCTGGGTGATGCATTGTTATCACTTTCCAGCACTGGGGAAGGCAATGTGGCAGGAGGGAAATCCAAAGTGGGAGACCTTGTGCCTGGCTAAACAAGGGTGCAGTCTGGCTGTGACATTCTTCCCCACCTCACTTTCTGCCTGCTTTCTCATATGAGCCACTGACAGCTGTAGCATTGACAGAAGAGGAAGACAATGAGCCAAGACTGAGTGGGTGGATGAGCACATGGATCAGAAGCATTAGCTCTTACCTTTCACTCTCCATGGCTCCCGTGCAGCCTGAACATCGATATTTTGAATAGGCAAGTGTTATTAAGTCCAGTATTTCATACACTGCAGGCTTGTTCTTTCTCAATTGAGAATGCCCCACTGAATTCTGAATTCAAGGGAGTTAGTAAGTGAAAGTGAACAGGATTGTGCAATGCCTATAGAGTTTCATACTTCTAAGTGGACTGAAGTCAATGTATTTAGAAAGATGGACCAGCTGGTTCCAGTAGTCACAAAAACATCTTTAATGAGGAGTCAGCCAGTAGGCGGTCTAAGAAATCTAAATAATGAATGAATGAATGAATGAATGAATAGTCCTGACTCTGATTCAGAAGTCAACCGTGGAAGTGTTACAAGAAGCAGCATCACACATGGGGTCAGTCTCAAATCCGCAGCCAGTAACCAGCACATCAACCCCCCAGCCCCCAGCTCCAAGCTGGCTCCAATTGGCCATGCTGGTAGGGGCTGATGGGAATTGTAGTTCCTGAACATCTGGAGAGCCGCAGGTTCCCTACCCCTGGCATAGGAGAAGGATATGTAGGGTCCTATAGGACAGGATGTAAAGTGCTCATCTAGCATCCCAGCACTGACTCAGTGTCAACAGTGAAGTAGGTCTAAGGCAGCTGGCAGGTGGACAGCATTACAGGTGGCCTGAATAGTGTTGTAGTTATAAGCTAGAAAGAATATAGCTGCATGGAAGCAACACTTCTAATTACTACTAACCTTGTGGTTCCTGCTCTGAATTGTCTGCTCCATCCTGACCTTGGTTTGAATATTTGAACTTGTGCTTTCAGATTACCCCAGTACTTCCCACTGTGAGCTTGGAAACTTTCGCTGCTTGATCCCTGGAACTGGACTTAACAACTGAAACCAGACAGTGTGTATATTTATACCAGGGAAACATGACCCAGGTAGTACTTCTGCGTAGCATAACACTGTTAGTTGTTTGAGGCTATGGAGAACTGATGCACAGTTCCTTGCCTTCTTCACTCTGGCAACACCTTTCTTACAAAAGAATTCCATTCCAGTCCCTACCTAAAGAGTCTGGAAGAAGTACTATAGGTACTCTTGACATGCCAAGAATATTTAGAAAGCAGGTGAACCCTAGTCCAGGGAGTGCCAAAAATCAGAGCAACTTCAGGGGATGCATTTTACATATTGACAATTTATCAGCCAGATCTTGGTCTCCATGTTCTAAGGATACAGATCACTTAAAACTGCATCAGCAAACTATGAAAGGAAGGCAATTATACAATAATAAGTCTCATAGGCGGATTCCACATGGGCCAAAAACGGCAGTGTGAAAACGGTGTAAACCCTTTTACACCGTTTTAAACCCTTTTACATCATTTTCACACCATTTTCACACTGCTGTTTTTGGGCCATGCAGAATTCGCCATAGATTTTTGAGCACACTGAACTTATTCCTTCACTAGAGAATTACTTCTAGGAGAACTCCCATATCATATTCCAGATGAGAAAGAAAGTATTTCAACTTTATCTAGTAGAAACGAGCTCCAGCCTCTCCTGAATCTCCACTTAATTCTTTCCACAAGCTTTCTTGAAGAAGTAACTAATGTGTATGTTATCTAAAGAACATGAAATTTACAAGGCAAAAATCTGTTGTTCGCTGTTTTTCTGCTGCTGTTTTTTGCTGGCATCTCATTCTGGCTGGAAAAGTATCCTCTTCTGCTAGGAAACTGGGTGGCCAACTTTCAAGGCCAGCCCTAGTTACGTATTTGTATGCAACAGGATTGGAAGCTCCTAAGATCTGTGCGGCTTCTCTCTGTTGTCCCTACTCCTTGTTCTCTCCAAGTGATCTGTTGCTCTGTCTCTGACCTTCTGCATCTCTTTTCCTGAGTCCTGGATTTGTGTCCTTGTCTGACCATACTGTACTTCATCTCACTCCATCTGTATCCCTCTGCCCCCATGTATTTTATGACATATAATTATATTGTGTCAGCTCAGTGTTCTCCCTCACAGTGCTGCATCAGGCAGGGGTAAAGAACATACAGGTTATAAGCAGCCAAGCTGAATATAAGTTAACACCAGCCACATGAAGTGAGTCACTATGTGTTGTGTAGATCTCTGTTTTGTACAGATTGCCTAGCAGTGGAATCCTAAATAGAGCTATGCCTTTCTAAACCCATTGATTTTGATGGACTTAGGCAGTGTACTATACATAGCCACTGGTCTATGTTTTCCTGGTGAATCTGAAATTGTGCAACTCTGTCCCAAATACATCAATCATCTATACTTCCTGGTCAAGAAAAGCATTTCCCCCTTTCAAAATAATATATCAAAAAAAGGACATCAGATCTGCCTGGTGTGTTGTCTTAGACTTGTGATACACCAAACCAAATGCACAGTGACATATAATTGTATAATGACACACACACACATTAGTAACTATTTTATAGTTCCAGGCTGGTGAAAAAAACAAAAGATTTATGGTGATCTTTGTGAGCCACTGTAATGGATAAAGGTATGTGCACAAATTGTGCAGACCTATCTATAACTTCCTTCAGTTGTTGTTCTTAAGTCCTTCCTACCAGTAAGTCAATCGAAACAGATCAGCAGTGACCAGGCTTGTTTTTATGCATGACAGAAGAAGAGGTTAATGATTTTCATTATGTAGTAACAATGGAGCCCCATGGTGAAGAGTGGTAAGCTACAGTACTACTAGAAAATATATCACAACAAAGAAAGAGGGATGTCTGATAGGGGGTGGCCTGGGACCCAATTGGAGATAGTTTGTGAATCCCAGATGACTCAAAACATTTTTCCAGACCAAGGGACTATATGATTTGAGATGTTTATCCCAGCATCCTTTGCCATATTGTGAACAATACAGAGCCACAATACTTGTGTTCAAACTATCTGGTTACTTGGTTGGTACCACCCAAAGTCTGTCATCATAACCAATATTTTGGGTTGTTTATGCAGGTCAAACAGGAGCCCCATTGTGCAGAGTGGTAAGATGCAGCTCTGCTCATGACGTGAGTTCGATCCTGACGGAAGTTAGTTTCGGGTAGCCAGCTCAAGGTTGATTCAGTCTTCCATCCTTCTGAGGTCAGTAAAATGAGTACCCAAATTGTTGGGGGTAACATGTAGACGACTGGGGAAGGCAATGGCAAACCACCCTGTAAATGTAGTGATATGACATCACCCCATGAGTCAGTCATGACCCAGTGCTTGCACAGGGGGCTATCTCTCCCTTGTCTTAACAATGATTCATTCCTTTCAGTGTTTGCCAGTCTGTGTGTTACAGTTGAAGTGGTAGCAATATAGCATTGGCCAAACAAAATTTCTAGTCAGGATTAAGATTCCTGGTATTGGATCGCTTCAAGTACGGTCGGGCGGCTGGCCGCTGCTTCACGCAGCTAGCCTCTGTAATGGCGGCCTGGGGACGGCGTTTTTGCCATCTCCAGGCCGCCATTAAATGCCCGTGCGGAAACGGCCATAGAATCTGGGACATTCCTGGCCTTCTCAGTAGCAATCCAGATCAGAGAGAGAGTTTTATCCATTATCCTTTCTTCCACATAGTTTTGCCTGTTGAAGCCAACCATAGCTATTAGCCCTTGAAGGGAAAAAAGATAAACACACACCTTTTGGGTGTTTTTTAAAAAATTATTATTATTATTATGGTAGATTTCACAGCTGCCAGATCTTTAGCTGGTTGTTGGCCTTCATTACAATTTGAGCCTCACCCAGAGGCCTAGGAAGTTGTAATGTATCGGTGTAGTATTTGTGTGGATCCCAGTAGGGCTGCCTTCTGAATTTGAGAGATGTTAATTTTGTCAGTTCGAAGATGTTTCAAGTGCTGCCCTAGTGTTTTTGGAATGGTGCCCAGCTTGCCTATTACCACTGGGACGACCTCAGTTGGTTTGTGCCATAGATACTGAAGCTCGATTTTCAAATCATGGTATCTAGTGACCTTCTCATGTTTTTTTTTTCAATGACCCTGCTGTCACCAGGGATTGCTATGTCGATGATAATCACTTTCTTGTCCTCGATCATGGTGATATTTGGTGTATTGTGTTTCAACACTTTGTCCGTTTGGATTCGAATGTCCCACAGGATTTTGACTTTCGAATCCAAAGGGACGACGACAATTAATAAATAAATAAATAAATAACAAATAAATAAATAAACAACAAATAACATCATTCCATTTCATTTCCATCTAATTTACATACATCATCATCATCATCATCATCATCATCATCATCATCATATTATCAGTATTATCAGTATTATTACTCATTACTCATTACTCAATTATTAATTATTAATTACCAGTTATTAATTATTAATTACCAATTACCAATTATTAAGCATGTCCGGACGCCCCCTGCATATCCAGACGCCCCCCTGCATGTCTGGAAGACCCCCTTGCATGACCGGATACCCCGCTGCGTGTCCGGATGCCCTCCCTGCTTGTCCGGACTCCCCCCCTGCATGTCCAGACGCTCCCTCTGCATGTCCGGACGTCCCTGCATCTCTGGACGCCCCCCTGGGTGTCCGCACGGCCCCCTGTGTATCCGGAGGGCCCCCTTGCGTGACCAGACAACCACCTGCGTGTCTGGACGCCCCCCCCCGCGTATCCAGATGGCCCCCTTGTGGCATGTCTGGGAGGTTGGGCAGGATGCCTGGGAGTTTGGGCAGGACACCTGGGTCATTGGGCGGGATGCCTGGGAGGTTGGGCAGGATGCCTTGGAGGTTGGGTGGGATGTCATATGTGGCCGAACACACCCCAGAGTGTGTTCAGAGTGTCCAGACGGCCCCCTGCATGTCGGGATGCACCCCCTGCATATCCGGAGGGCCCCACTGTGTGTTCGGACACCCCCCTGCATGTCCGGATGCCCCCCTGCGTGTCCGGACTCCTCCCTGCATGTCTGGACTCCCCCCTGCGTATTCGGATGCCCCCCTGTGTGTTCGGACAGCCCCCTTGTTTAACCGGACACCCACCTGCATGTCCGGATGCCCCCTGTGTATCCAGAGGGCACCCCTGTATGTCCGGAAGACCCCCGCGTATCCGGAGGGCCCCCTGTGTGTCCGGACGCCCCCCTGCCTGTCCGAACTCCCCCCTGGGCGTCCCCCTGCATGTCCGGACGCCCCCTGGACGCCCCCCTGCATGTCCGGACGCCCCCCCGCGTATCCGGAGGGCCCCCCTGGGTGTCCGGACAGCCCCCTTTGTATCCGGAGGGCCAGACAACCACCTGCATGTCCAGATGCCCCCTGCATGTCCGGACGCCCCCTGCATGTCCAGATGCCCCCTGCATGTCCGGACGCCCCCCACATGTCCGGACGCCCTCCCTGCGTGTCCGGACTCCCCCCTGGGTATCCGGATGCCCCCCTGCGTGTTCGGATGGCCCTCTTGTTTGACCGGACACCCACCTGCATGTCCGGATACCCCCTGAGTATCTGGACAGCCCCCTTGCATGTCCAGACCCCCCTGCATATCCGGGCACCCCTGAATTTCCAGACGCCCCTCTGCATTTCCAGACACCCCTCTGCGTGTCTGGACGGCCCCCTGCATGTCTGGACGGCCCCCTGCGTGTCCAGACGTCCTCCTGCGTGTCTGGACCCTCCCTCTGTGTATCTGGACGCAACCCTGAGTGTGTGGATGCCCCCCCTGCGTGTCCAGACACCGCCCTTGCTTGTCGGGACAGCCTCCCTACGTGTCCTTGGGAGGTTGGGAGGAATGGCCCTATGCGTTCGAAACCCCCTGGCGCAGGTCTGGATGCTCCTGTGGCATGTCCAGGACGCCCCCTACGCTGCTTGACTCTTTTACGGTCCCCAGAGTGCCCCCAAGTGCATCCAGACATCCCCCTGCGTATCCAGACATCCCCCAATTGGCCATGCTGGAAGGGGCTGATGGGAATTGTAGTCCATAACATCTGGAGTGCCTAAGGTTCGCCACCACTGCTCTAGACCTCTCTCCTTAGGAGATTTGTGTGCCCCCTTCTGTTTCCGTCTTTTGCCAGTGGCATTCATTTGGCATTCCCTTAACAGTCCCCTCTTTCCTACCAATATTTTCATTGTAAGTGATTTTTTTTGGTATGTAATTTAACTCTATTATCATTTTAATTATCTGTGTTGATGGAGAGGAGTTAGTTTTAATGGTTTTAGAATGTGATTGTCTCATGCATGTTTCAAATTGTAAGCTGCCTTGCTGGCCCTTGTTAAGACAGAAAATCAGGATATAAATTTTGCAGATAAATAAATAAAATCAGGAAATAAGGGTCTTCAAAGCAAAGCCAACTTTCGAAAATATTTTAGTAATACTTACAGGCATTTTACATCATGCACAATAGGGGTTTTTGTTTCTTTCTTTTTTGCAGTTACATGGCCATTCTTGTTCCGGGGCAATACTACAAAACCTTATCGATTAGCCTAGTACAGGGGTAGGGAACCTGCGGCTCTCCAGATGTTCAGGAACTACAATTCCCATCAGCCCCTACCAGCATGGCCAATTGGCCATGCTGTCAGAGGCTGATGGGAATTGTAGTTCCTGAACATCTGGAGAGCCGCAGGTTCCCTACCCCTGGCCTAGTAGGTGCATTGTTACCAGTCTCCAGGTGTGGCCTGGAGATCTCCTGCTATTACAACTGATCTCCAGATTACAGAGATCAGTTCCCTTGTAGAAAATAGATCCTTTGGTAGGTGGACTGAATGGCATTATGCTCCACTGAGGGCCCTCCCTTCCCCGAGCCCCTCTCTCCCCTGGCTTCACCCCCCAAATCTCCAGGAATTTCCCAGGGTGGAGTTGGCAACCCTAGTCAGACAAAGCATGTTATGGAATGAAGCTCTGCAGCCTTTAGTGCATTTACCGAGGACTAAGTCATGCTGAATTCACTTCCTTCCCTATAAACTGACATTGTTAGGGGCAGAATGCTTTTGATCTATCTATTTATTTTTATGTAAACTTCTAGTTTAAAAAAAAAATCTGACAATTTTCATTGTAGTACAGATATATAGAATCAACAGCCAATAACAGGCAGGGCTAATTGGGCTGGCTCCAGCCAAAACAGGTCCTGCCGAAACAGATTAGCTCCCCTGATTTACCCGTTCCCTCCAGTGTTTTTAAAATAGTCTCCTTAATATAGTCTGCTGTGTGTTTTTCATTTAAGAGTGATTACACTAACTCTCCTTAAAACGGATCACTCCCGCATGGTGGCTAATCCTGTTCACTTGACCGCATTTTCCAGCGTACAAATACAAAGCTATGCTTTGTGAAGTTATCAATACTTTTAGTTTGCTGTTGTTTAGTTCACCCACAGCCATGGAAAATTAAATATTGGTCTTTGTCCACTGAAGTCTGCTGGGAAGGGGGAGGAAATGACATTATTAACCATATCCTCCAAGCTGCTGCTGTTTCCTTAGCTGCTAATTCTCTCCAGCATCGACCAGCAGATATCCCTTGGGATGTGTATTAAACATGCTGAAGGTTAAGGCTGGGGAAGTACAATGAGCTCTCACTGGCCAGCCAATCACCTTCAAGATGCTCTAAAGAGCCAATGACTCCCAGTCAAATAGTACAGCGCGGGGCTCATTGTGTTGCCTTATTGCGCATGAATAGAGCATACATGTTGCAAATGCCTTGGTGAATCCTGGTGAAGGCTGCCAGATGGATCAGAGAGCTGAGAAAGAGGCAGCGATGCCACCATATACAGATCAGATGGCACATTAACTCCTCTCATGCCTGCTCGGCGTCCAGCGAGCCAACTGCAAGATTTTTCAGCAGCTGGAATAATCTCGTGACAAGGTACCAGCTTGTTTTATTGTTAAACCAAAAGCCATTCAAGGACTGCAAGATTAATTGTTGAAAATGCACGAGGCTAAAAAGATTTTCCCTCCTCCTCTCTCAGGAATTTTTTAAAAATCCTTTGCTAATTGTTTAACCCCAATAACATTTTTTCAATTAGCAGCAGCGAGAGAATGAATGCTCCATGAAAGAAAAGCCTCTGCCACCTTTCTGTGCAAGTGCATAATTAGAGCCTCTTTTTCAGTCAAATCAGATAATTGTAGGCACCGAATCTGTTGGTTATGTCAGCCTGGTTTATTGTTCCTGCCCCCTTCTGCTAGGAATTGTTTTTATTTGCTGCTTTGTCTGAGGAAATGGATTCTATTGCATCTAAGAACAATAAAACATGGAGAGAATTAAAAGCTCCTTTCAAATTGCAACCTGTCTAAAACTCGATTTGAGAAGAAGACATTGGAATGAAGATGATGTAGCGGGGGTGTTGTAGGGGCAACGTTCGCTCGTAATGTTGCGGGAGCTTCCCTCACATTGAAATAATTAAAGTTTTGGCATGATGTTAAACGTTTGTTAGTGTTCGTTATAAAATGCTGCCACAGACAAGCACTTTAATTTTTTCTTCTTCCGTGTGTCTTGTTTGTACCACATGAAGTCAGTTGCTTACTTTATCTTTCTTGGGCAAAGTAAAGGAGATTTACAAGGATGGGGAATTAATAAAAGAAACACTCTCTCCAGCAGGCTCTGTGAACCTGAGCTGTCTGGATCGTGGATCCCTTAGGCTGCTCTTCTACTCTCACTATCCCTCTTGCGGGACTTGCAGTTGTAAACCTAAGCAGCTTCCTAAATGGCTCAATGTTTTCTAAGCCCAATTTTGTCTGAGTCCAGCCACCTTCACTGGTGAAAGAGGGATGAAGGGGGTCCTTTCTGACATTCTAAAAAGCTATGCTGGGGAGAATGTATGGACAAAAGGCATGTGGGGTGGGACTGGGAGCTGTAGTTAGAATCTCGAGGTGAGACTGAGGAAGATACACAAATATAAGCCTGGCTTCCAAGGGTGTGACTTTGCTTAGGATAGCACTGTTACAGACCAGTGAATTTGAATTTAACACAGTATGCCGACAGGATGCTGTTGGCTACTCTACATCTAATTAATCCAGCTGCAATATGTTTATTAATGTGATTAATTCTAAATAGGCTGTTGTGGGTTTTCTGGGCTGTGTGGCTGTGGTCTGGTCGTTTTTGCTCCTAATGTTTCAACAAGACGCATATGGCTGGTGTCTAGAAATATGTCATGGCGAGATGCCTTTCTCAATAGTTATGTGATGGCACAAATTAAAGCATTGCTAGGGTTTTTAATAAATAATCAATCAAATTAACCTATAAGAGGTAAGGAGTATGTTTGATAGCTGTCTGAACTCTTAGTTCAGGGCCTGGGAGTGTGCAGTTAAGTTCAGGGAGGGCACCCCTGAAAAGGCAGGGACGGAGCGAGGGGGAAGTACACCCTGTGCACGTGCGTGCCCTGCGCCCCCAAGCCCCCATCCACCCCAGAACGCCCCAGAATGCCCCCGGAACGCCCCATCCCGCCCCCACTACACCCCTGGAACGCCCCCAGAACATCTCTGCAGGGGTGCATGCCCGGTGCGTTGCGCACACACCCCACCTTCCCTCTTGGCACTACGCCTCTGCCTTTGACCTTTCTGCCCCAACAGTGGGAAGCCAGACTTGGATGTCCTTATAGCCAGACACATTCTTGTCTCCTGTCCTCTCAACCATGTGATTCTCAGAACTGACTGAAACCCTGATATATACTGAAATCATTAATCAGAACCATCCAATAAAGAAGTTCAGATTAATGTGGTTTCTGACTGTTGTAGTAGTCCTCGGTAAATAAAGTATTAGTACATTTGGTTGCATGGTTTGAGGTTATTGCAGTAGACAAGGGTCTGCAAACTACCATTTCTTGCTTCTCATACTAGGAGTGCAGGCATTGCTACACAACAGTAAATCCCAGTGTATTCAGTGGTGCTTACTCCCATGTCAATGTGCATACAAAATGGGTCTGCAGAGTACAGTTTAAAGATGCACTCCAGAATGTGCTTAGTTCCACATACTTTTACTTCTGAGTAAATCCTGTTAAGTTGAAGGGAGCTTATTAGAAAACCTGCATAGGATCAGATTCAGAATTTAGGTTCTTCTGTTTGCATAGATTAACTGGCAGTGCATTGCCCAAAACTGCCACAGTATTGCTGCCTAACAGAATGATGAGTTATTTCTTCCCGGGAATAAGTGGGGAAATTTTTTTAATGAGCAGTGTCACTGTCAAACAGCATTCTGTGTCACCCTTAGACAAAATCTATAAATCCACACACTGCTAAAGTGAGAGGAAGTGATAGCAAGCTGTTCTAACGGGTAGCAAGGAAGGAAGGACAAATTAAGATATTGGTTACAGATGCATAACTGCAATCGCTGTACACAGTTGATTGTTATTAAAGGTTCCATTGGTTCCCTATCTGAATTAGGATTTGTGTTGCCCAGGGGTATGGTGCTGTTCATCAGCTTTTAGAAAAATACATTATCATATTCTTTGCAGGATCTTAGCCTGGATGGAGCTAATCGATATACTATTCCATGTAGAAGGGAAGCAGTTTGTAAGCCTCTTTGGGTCTCCTTATAAGAGAGAAAGGGGAATATAAATCCAAAACTCTTCTTTTTCTCCTCAGAGTTTTGATTATTCTTTCCATCCCTTTCTTCAGTGAATAACCAAACTCATGTTTATCGAGGGGCAGGGAGGTTTGTGATAATGTTCACAGATCTCAAGAAGGTCTTGGACAAAGCTGCCAGTTAGGGGACATCTGCACTGTGCTCAGATCCTTTCTGTTCCTAATCCATGTCTTTCGCTTGTATTTTTCCCCTCCCCACCCCACTTCATCTGTTCCCACTGTATGGTACAAATGCATTCATTGTATATACCATTAGCTTGTTCTGAACTCAAGGGTTCTGAACTCAAGGGTTCTGCACTCAAGCAACTCTCAGTAGGTGACCCACTTTGAAGAAGATGAGGAGGAGGAGTTTGGATTTATACCTCACCTTTCCCGTCTGTAAGGAGATTCAAGGCATCTTACAAACTCATTTTCTTTCCTTCCCACAACAGACACCTTGTGAGACTGAGAGAGTTCTGAAGAACTGTAGCTAGCTCAAGGTCACCCAGCAGACTTCATGTGCAGGAATGGGGAAATAAATCCACTTCACCAGATAAGAGTCAGCAGCTCATGTATAGGTGTGGGGAATCAAACCTAGTTCTCCAGATTAGAGACTACCACTTTTAACCACTGCATCATGCTGGCTCTTGGGTATGATAGAGTATGAATTACCTGACTCTGCAAAATTAGGTTCCAAAGCTTAATCTTGGAACTCATATTAGACTATAGATATCTTGAAGTGATGGCCCATGTTAAGATAGGTAGTGGTGGGTGTCTTTGGATAATCAACATTTGTCAAATAAAAAGGAACTTTCCTTCCCAAAAACAAAAAAACAAAACAAAATAAACCACCCGATCCAGAGTGGGAGGCAAGGTTTCCTCAGGTTCAACCACCCCATTACATGTCTGAATCTCAGCCTGGGCTTGTGGTTTTGTATTTTAGTGGGTTTTTTTTTTGTTTTGGTAGTTTTAGTTAGCTGCACCAAAATTCCTCAGGGAGTTAGGAGACTCTGGATGATGCCACCTAGGTTGGGAGGTTTACAGGTCCCAGCACCTGGGTGTTCCCCATCCCCCCATTGTTTCCCAAATGGGAGCCACAGAAGATGGGGGCTACATCTTGAGGCCCATAACTTTGGACCCTGAACCAAACTTCAACAGCCTGGGTGGTAATCACTGTGAGAGTCTCCCAAAGATGTACCATGAAAGCCTATGCTACTTCAGCTTAACAATTGTACCCTGACAGCAGGCACTTCAAATTTCCCAGATCCTTTTAAAACCTCTCCGCATGGATTTCTAGTTGGAGAATCTGAGGTCCCCATTTTAAACATTGAAAGTGATCCTGTTTCAGGGTGGATAATCGACCCCCAAACTGCATTATTTTCAATGTTGCTTTAACTGGGAACCCCAGATTCTTCCTTTAAGGTGGATTTAAAAGGAGAATCTGAGCTCCCTAGTTTAAACACCATTGAAAGTGATGCTGTTTGGGGGTGGATGCTCCAAAAACAGGCAAGGGGGAATGGGAGAAAATGGCTCCAAGGAGGGAGTTCAAGTATGGCACGAGGGGGGGGGGAGCGTTTTCAAATGTTCACACAACAGAGAATCCATTTTCAAAACATTTCAGACTGAAGATTTTTTTAAAAGGAGATTAATTTAAAATGTTTCCAAGTTGGAAAAAAATTGTTTAGGGGGAAAACAATGTGGAACTCCATAGAGGAAATGTTTTATTTCCTGCCTCAAAACATTTCAAAGTGTCTGTGTGGAAAGGGCCTATGACTATTCCCCATATTTGAGAATGGACCAAGAGTCCTTATTTTATCTCAATTGATCCAGTGTACCTCCACTATCTTTTAATATTCTTGCAATTGATTATCCAGATTAAAATCTGGGAATTAACCATGTAATCTGGGTCTACACACACTGAGTTCCATTCAAACATTAGAGCATGGCATAGACACATTAGGCACACATCCCTTCATTCTTTGTCACATGCAGAGGAACACTCAGGAACTATTTAGACTTCTTTGCAGCCACACAACCAAAATGATCCAGACTATCCCAAGTTCTCATTTATTTATTTATAGTCCACCCCTCTCACTGAGACTCAAGACATATTATATAGTGTTAATCAATGCAATTGATAGGATGTGAAATCTAACAATAAATATAATCAAACTAAATTACAGAAATTTGAAAGAAAGCAAAAAAGAACTTAGACGTTAAGAAAATGAACGAAGAACAAAATGGTGTTACATAAGTAGAAAATGATGCTTGGGAGCAGGAAAATCCATACTACCAGCAGGTAAAATATACACAGTGGTCTAGTCTAAAGTTCCCATTCTTTTCTAAAAGCACCATAAATATCTTCAGGATAGGATGTGGTAAAACTTCCATTTTCAGTCATTGGAAGCCAATTGGATTCATCATTCCTGTCAGTGAAAGGCTTGACTAGTTTTATTTCAGAAGAATGTAGGCATAACATGCCAGAATTATCAACTTTGTTCTGTTAACTCAAGTAGTTCTTGTTTCTGTTGCCAAGTGTGGAGCTCTGCCAAGTGTGATTCTCTATAATACATGGCTAATTGAGCAACCACTATTGACTTGACAGTATGGCAATGAAAATGTCACCATGTCCAGTAATCTTTATTTTAACATCTAGATATTACCAATCACACACTCTCAGACAAGGTTGTAAGCTGCCAATATTCACTGTGGGTCCGCTGACAAATACTCCACTCCCCTTGCATATGACCCACATGCAGACCAAGTATCATAACAAAACCAGTCACTTAGCTTATTATTACCATGCATCTGCAATAATAAAAGTATCCATGTGTTCATTCAGCTGTCCTTTAATGGCAGTGATGCCTCATTGAAAATAAAGCTAGGAATCTCAACATTGGCCAGCACCTTGGGATGATTGCTGGAGCTCCTGACCAAAAATGAAAGGAAATAGAATATCCTGGCCCAAAGTTTCTCCAGACACCCATCTCCTTCCAGTGCTATTTGCAATAAAAGCTAAGGGCAGGCAGAAATCATCAGAACATGTGAAAACTGGCCACCAACCTCGGGATGACTGGCGTTGCAGTGCCAAAAATTAAGGGAATTGGAGCAACCTGAACCAGGTTATTCTCATGACAGAGAACATGTAATAAAAGAGCTTTTAAGCAACTTGTCATGTATCTCTCTTGAATCCCCAAATCTGCCAAGGAAGGTTGATGAGTAACTGTGGGCCTGTCGCACATGTTCAGTCAGACTTACCTCACATGATTGTTGTGAGGACAAAATGAAGGATAAAATAATAGGTGAAAGGTGAAAGAAAGGATATGGCATTTCTTTTAAGTCTATTTTTGCCCACAGTTCATTTTAAAAAGGATGGTAGCTCTTGCTGTTGCTTTATCAAGTATTGCTGCAGCTCTTTGACAGGAGGAAGAACTGTTCCTTCAGTGTTCAAACTAATGGCCTATTCCACATAAGTCTCCCAAAACATTTGCAGAACGTTTGCAAAACGTTTGGAAACCACCCCCACTTGTCTGCATTCAACCCCTTGAAAGGATTCTAGGGCCCCTTCTGCACATGCAAATTAATGCATTTTCAAACCACTTTCACAACTGATTGCAAGTGGATTTTGCTATTCTGCACAGCTTCAAAGAGCACTGAAAGCAGTTTGAAAGTGTATTATTCTGCATGTGCGAAATGAGCCCTGGTTACCATTCTGTGTGTTTTCTGTTTTTTAAAATTATCTGTGGAATTGATGCTTCAATGCTTCAATGTCTTGTGCTGTGATTCCTCATAGCTTGTGTAATCAAACCTTCAAAGATTTAAAAACCGCCCCCATGAAAAAAACCCAGAAATGATGAAAATAAACAAACAAGAAGATACAGAGTGAGCTCAGCAATTCGATAGAAAATGGTGCCGCAGAGAAAATTCGGGGAGGAGAGATGTGGAATATTAGATTGCACAGCCATGAAAACATTATTGTATGGAAAAGAGTCAGCTTAAGCTAAATGTCTCCAAGTACAGCAATTGAGACCCTACAGTGGTGTAGGAGAGCAAATGGCACCTAGTAAATGGCACTCTGGTCCCGGGCCTGCCTCAAGGCCCTCCTTACGCTTTTTTAGCCTGAACTGAACAGGCCACTTTTTCAGCCTGAACTTTTTCAGGTTGTGCAAGTGGGAGGGGTGTGGGGCAAGTGTAGGTGGGGTCTGGGGGGGTGATTTCCCACCCCCCCCGTAACCTGGAGTGCGGCACCCCCCATGTCCCATTGAAGCTACACCAATGCACTCCTAGCATGGATGTAAGCCTTCAGAATTATGTAAAAAAAAAAACTAGACCAGCTTTCCTCTCTCTTTCTAGACAAGCGGTTCCTGCCAAAAATGCCTCCACATCTCCTCTACTGGCACAGCTCATGCCTCTCGATATTACTCTCTATAGCCATATTTCTAATATTTTAACTTTATATTTATACACACATATGTCGACTAATATAGGATACATTTCTTACATCTAATGAAGTGGGTTCTGGTTCGCAAAAACTAGAATTAGAAGAAAAATAAACTGCTGGTCAAATGACTGTAAATACACTGAATTGAATTGTATTGAACTATATTAGAAGTAAATGCATGAGTTGAGTACAGCATAATGCTGACTTAAGGGGCTCTTCAGCTGACTTGAGCCCCAGGAATTTTGTCTCCTCAGCGCCATCCCCACCCCTCCAGTTGCCCTGGTTATAAAACTTGATCCTGAATCCCTACTCTTATTTTTCTATTTTTCTCCATACTCAAGTGGGGAGTGCTGCAGTCCATAGCCTAATTGTCCTAGCAGAATATCACTGGAAAGAATGAATTGTGAGTCACAGATGCATCATTCTAGCTTCTAAACAACAGGACAGTTTTTTTGCTCCCTAAAACCAATCAGTATAGTTTTCCACTATGTTTCTCCAGATAAAATTAGGAATCCACTCTATCAGTTTCCTACCAGCATGGCCAATTGGCCATGCTGACAGAGGCTGATGGGAATTGTAGTTCCTGAACATCTGGAGAGCCGCAGGTTCCCTACCCCTGCTCTAGCCTATGCATGCTAGCTGAAAAGTAACTCATACTGAGTTCAGTGAGACTTATTCCCAAGTAAATATGCAGCGAATTATAGCCATTATATTCAAACACCTAAGGAAGTTGTCTATTTGAAAGTGGCAATGAATTTCCAACTTCCTGTTGGCTCTTTCCCCTAGTTTCTTTCTTAATAAAGGAAGCAAATTCAAAAATGTCTCAAACATCCAATTTCTTCTTTAAACTCAAAGTGCTGCATAATGTTTTTAATTTTTTTTACTATTATTCACAATGCCTGATTTGTCTTACAGGGTGAACCTGTAACCATGGTGACAGTTCTATCCCCTGTAAGACAAGAAAAGTAGCTATATAGCATAAAATGTCAAGGTTTTGGAAATCTGCCATCCCCACAACTTTCTCTCTGGGCACTTTAGCAAACGAACTCCATAACCAGTAGAATTGGCCATTACAGTATCACTTCAGCATGATGTGAAAGCATTTTTTTCAGGATCAGGCCCTCTGAGTTCAGTGGAATTTTCTTCATACTTGAACACACATATGACTGACACCTTACTTTGTATTCATATGACTAGCAGTATGTTTCAAACATACTGCATGTCTTATAGCTGCCTATTTTGGTGAGGGCACTCTTCCATTTAAAAGATGCATAGGAAGACAAAAATCAGCCAGTGATTTTTCTTTTCCCCCTCCCCATGAATTTTTTAAAGACATAGGAGACCTAATCAGAGTAAGGGATTTTCAGGCCTAATAATAGCTGATCAATATTCATTATTTCCTTCAGTCACACTCTCCTGTTATAACTGTCGTTGTTGGAAACTGACCCTGAAACCTTAAGATGGATTGTGTAAAGGGCAGTGTGTAGGAAAGGGATGGACATCCACAGGAGATTATGCCATAAAATCCACCATCCAAAGCAGTCAATTCCCACCCCCCCCAGGCAAACGGATCTCTGTAATCAGGTTATCAGTTGTAACTTTGTGAGATTTCTGAGCTCTACCTTAAGACTGGCAACTAGGGGTGGGCAAAAAAAATCTCTTTTTTTGTGTTTAATAAACCCAGAAATTGTTGACCCCACCATCCAATTCTATGTCAGCTTTTTGGGGGAGGAGTTGAAAATTTTCTGGTTATTAAACCCAAACTAAACTATGAAACTGACAAGAGCTCTGTGCAGCAGGTAGGAAAAAAGATCCATTTGGCTGGCAACACTTTTGGCTGACTGTTTTTGGTGAGCTGTGTGTGAACCAGAAAAGCCAAAATGGATCTGTTTTGTGTCTTCTGTGTGGGAAGGACCATTGATGAGATCTGGATTTTACACAGAGAGGAAAAATTCAGTTTCTTTCTTCCTGGCCTGTTATATTTCTGTTTGTTTCTTTGGTTTTTTTAATAGGAGAAAATACAGGCATATACACTACAGTACAATGTTAAGATTTGTTTCCTGGAAGTAAGCCCCCTGAATAGGTTCAAGTAGGAATCTGTGTAGACCTACTTATTAATTGCTCTCAGATTGCCGTCTCTGCAACCTGAAAGGATATAGACCAGGAATTCCAATTTCCTGTACATGTTATATGATAGCTAGAAAAGAATCTAAAGGTGACTTGAGGATACAGTACAGTCCTAAGCAGACTTCAGTGGCCTTAGAAAGGTACTACTCTGTTTAAGAGTGTGCCCTATTTCTATTAATTCCCAAATACAAGTGCATGTTAAAGACAGTGAAATTTGGGGATATATTGCAGTGAGGAAATGACAGATGTTTTCTGGAATGAAGAAACAGGTGGAATTGTTACATATTCCAGTGGCACTGTATTTAGCAATGGGAACATATTCTGTTACTGCTGGAAAGGGATGCTGATGACCCGCGCCAGCATCTGCTTGTAATTTCCCTGTAACTCTGCTTCATTTCCAAGTAGTAGCTCTGATATTTGGTCAGGACGTTTATTCATTTGCTTAGGCCACTCTAACTGCTTATCCCAGCTTCCTATTTCTGCCAATTTCAGCTGGACACTCTGAATACAGCTGACCTATCAATAAATCGTTCTATCAAAGGCCCGCTTTCCCTTTGTTAGGGCAGAGTTGTCACCATGGCAACATTTGAATACCTCTAGATTAGCTGGTGCTCCTCACAGCAGTTGTCATCTTGTCCTTGACTCCCCCTCCCTTTTCTCCTGTTGCTGAATTGCCATAATATCCTTCTTTAGCATTGATCTGTTTCTAGACTGTTTCTGGGTGAACAACAAAGGCATTTCCAGACGATATTGGGGTGGTGGGAATATTTCTTCTCTCTCTCTTGTGTGCTAGGCACATCCAGAACCTGTGTGTGTAGGCATGAGAGCAACAGCAATGGAGAAGGTGAATTCATTACTCAGGAGAGTGATTGTAACTTGGTGTTAAAATGTCTGCTTTGAATGCAGAAGGTTCCAGGTTCAATCTCCTTCATCTCCAGTTTAAAAACAGAGTAGGTGAGGTGGAAAGAATTTCTAACTTAGACCCTGGGGAGCTGCTGCCATGTAATTGATAGACCAATGGTCTGACTCAATATAAGCCTTCATGCATTCATGCAGTCTCCAAAGTGAACAGAAGAGGGGTGACTGCCTCATAGTGATGTCATGAGAAACACAACATAATCAGTTGTTCCTCATAGGGTTCATTTGCAGAAGAAAACACGACCGTGGCCCTTTCCATACAAAACAAATAAAATGTTTTGAAGAAGGAAATAAAATGTTTCCTCCATGGAGTTCTGCATGGTTTTTAGTCCAAAACGTTTTATTTCCTGCCTGAAAATGTTTTATTTGCTTGCTGTTCCAAATTATTCTTTTTTTGAAAATGGTTTTCTGGAAGCGTTCTGTGGAAGTGTTTTCACTTGCTGTGCAGATCCCTTTAAAATGTTTCCCACACTGCTCTGCAGTTCCCTGACTAGCTTATCAGCACCATTTTCTAAGCTCGCGCTGGCTGTCTCACACTGTATTTATATCAAGGTTTGTGTTTTTTTTTATTTCAGGGGATCGTGTCTACATAGCTACGTAGACATGACCCCTTATCTCAGCACAAGGCTTTGAATGTAAAGATGGCACTTTACTATTAACCCACAGCCTTTGCATAATGTTTATGGATTCTTTCTTCAGCACCAGGGCTGGATTTATTTTCCCATTCCACTCTATGCTACACATCCAAAAATGCCAGAGGCTTAATGAAATATTTTTACAGGCAGTAGCTACGGAATTAAAATTTTCAAGGAAAAATAAGATTTATAGGATAAAATTTGCCCTGAATATTTCTGATAATCCCAACAGCAGAACAGCAAAATATGTTCATCATCATCATCATCAATAACCCTTATTAGGCATACAAAGTAAAGAATAAATAAAATAATGCAGTAATAGAAGCAGGTCATGTTCCTTTCTGTTTTCCTTGATTCCGTACAGCAATCACTTGCAGGAGAAATTCAGCTGTCTTTTCCAGTGTCTCCTGTTTCTTGATGTTGAGAAGGAAGTTAATTTGCAAGTCAGCTGGACAAGTTCATGCTTTGTGGTATATGGACTGTGGTAATAAGTATCCGATGTTTGAATACTTAGGACAGAAGAAAATCATGTGGTTTAAGGTTTCTACTTGGTTCAGACAATGGGGACAAAATCTTTCATTGGATGGGATAGAGAGTAGTCACCCCTCTTCTATTGCCGATGGAAACACATTGCATATGGGTTAGGGCCCATCTCTGTGTTGGCTCCAGTAATAGATCAATGTAGTGCACCAGCTGCCGATGTTTGGGTATTATAGTGTGGTATAGAGGGGAGCATGATCTGTTTGCTGATGCTAGAAGCAACTGTTGTTCCTGGTCTAGCAGTCTTGTTTTTAGTAAGCTGAAGATCTCATTTGGGTTAAGCATGTAGAATGTTTCCAGTGAGAAACCAAGAGATTTGATCTTTCTAATGCTGTTGGACCACCAATTGGAAATCAGATCAGGCACCGCGAATTGGATTAGGCTGTCTTTTTCTGTATTGAAACAGAGTCTCAGCCAGAATTTCAGAGTAGATAGCCCTGCTCTGGTTTCTAGTAGACTCAAGCCTGCTTCCAGACATAAAACTCAATAGGGAACGGAATGTGGCACCCCAATCAAAATATGTTATAGTCTCTATATGGCCATCACCACAATCACACAATATCTATCTAAATAGAGAATGCCCGCAAAACACCCTTTGGTAACCCTGGATGGATGCACATTCAGCCCAACTAACATGATTGGTATTCTGTACTGATGTGCTGTAAAATTAAAGGCACCTGTGGAATGGAATCAGAAGGGATCCAGCCAAAAGTGGCAACTGAGCACACTTACCAAACCCCCTCTTGTGTACTACTAAGATCAAGATATGTCAAGTACATCTCATTGAGATTAAAACCCAACAACTCCAATCTATTTGCAATCACCTTTTCCCAAGAGAACACAAATTGATCTTTTCCAATAAGGGTTATAAACCCCTATTTAGACACAAGCGTTTTATGATATAGTAAAAATGCTCTTTGCCATGAAAGGGCCTCCAGGGATTTCTGACCTCATTCCATTCTGAGAGCTACCCCAGAAACACAGTTTGGCTTCCCCACAATAGAACAGAGAATTGTGTTAATGACTGATTGATGGCTTCATCTATCACATCGATCAAGACTCCAGTAACATATCATAATGGGGGAGAGGGGGTCACCTTGGCATTAAAAGCTTTAATTGCTCCAGGTATAAAGTTCCCACTTCTGATGTAGGAAAACAAATGAATTAGGGCAGTACTTGAACCTTTTGCTTTAAGTTTAATATTTTTGAGGTGTAATTTTCAATTTAGGTTAGATTGGAACCAGGATCCTAACCTGCCACTTTGGATTGGCCTTAAAGAGCTCAACAGGACATAGATGGGGTCCGGGTGACTTACATAATTTTAAGTTTTTAATTATTTTCTGGAGGTCACTCCAAAGTCTGCAAAGAATCTGGTACCTTTAGATTGGTGGCAGGGGAAACAAAAAACCAGCTGACAAAAATTTTGTTTCTGTGACATAGGAGCAGCAGAACATATATATTTCTCTTTTGATTCTACAGCGTCATTGATCAGCCAAGCAGAAGAGGAAGGAGGTAATATTACATTTTATTTGTAGGTCAGGATTAGGATCCTCACTAAGATTTCTGCTCTCAGGTTCACAGAGTACAATCAACTATGCTCAAAACAACACATGTTCATTTACAAGGAAATACAGGGACACTGGTTTCATAACAAGAAGGTTGCTCATGTGGTCTATGCTTCAAGCTAACAAACAGAACTAAAGTGGGACGTCACACCATGAGACTAAACCGACCACACAAATATTAGAGGGGAAGTAGACTGTTCCATAGTAATGTGTACAATAAAAATACCATGGAGGAGTATGTAAGAGCCCTCCGGGGATGAAGCGGTATATGAAATTGAATAAATAAATAAAATAAATAAGTGCATGAACTATAAACCCTTACCTCCACATCTAAAACCCCAGAAGCAAGGAGAAGGTGGAATGACCTGAACGGCAACCATCAACACTCCCACACAGCTCCTGTGGACTGTGAATGCTCATGTACAGAATGGCAGTACAGTGTGGCTCACAAGTATAGCAATATAGTAAGCTTGATGTCACGAACTTTAAAAAGCAGTCTATAGATTTAGTACAGGCGAAATGTCATTTAAAGCTTGTTAACAATTTTGCGATGCATAGCTCTTTGAAAAGCTTCTTCTGATTTGTTTCTGTAACAGTAAGGCGTTTGATGCTCCTCCAATAAAACCGTGGTTTTTAAATTATATATTGATTCTGTATGTCATAAAAATAGAATCTACTGAAACAGCAAAATGCCCAATCGATAACATTCTTTTTCAAAAGAAGTCTTTCAAGAACGCATGCATAATTATCATTTTACACATTAACATTCTGGCAAGCAATGTAGCTATGGAGAGAACACTGAAAGCAAAAAAGGAACACCCTCGAGGAACACAAAGACAAGTACAAGAAGGTATATCAAGAAGTGTCTTATTGCATTATTCATCAGATGTCCTAGACTGCCCATTTACATTTCCTCCTCTTTCTATACTCAGTAATCTGCCTTGCGTCTTAATGAGAAAGGCGGCCTTTGACAGCCCAATCCAGGTGCAGTGGTGGGTGAATGGAATTACTTGGCAGCATTGCTCCACCTCCAATGGAGCCCTGGGCTGTGCAAGAAGCAATGTGTGTGTGTGGGGGGGACCCACTGATGCCCAGAAAACTCTATTTTAAAAGTGATTTACACCACTTGTTTTAATGGTGTAAGTTATAGACCTGCGCCTGGGTCGTCCCCAGTCCAAAAGCTTGGTGGAAGCCAATCACGGAAGCCAACCACCTCTAGCCTGCCCCTAGCCATGCCAACATGTTTCTTAATGCTGATGCAGCTCTGGGACAGAACCTCTTCTGTTGAGTGCCATTTGCCCTCCCCTTCCTGGCATGGGTGCCACTAGGGTGGGCAAATGTCCAGCACTGCTCCCACAACCCTTCCTGCCCACCCACAATCTAGATTGGGCTGTAAAGAAGCTAAATAAATAATTATTGCTAATATTATATAAAATAAATAGTGCTAAAATGACTACACCCAGCATCAAGATTATATTCTTGTAGCATTTTCAAATGATCTGTGATAGGCTTAAAATGACATCATGTCTAGTTTGGCTCCCATTGACCTGGGCTGGCCCTCAGAGCTGCCAGCTGCGTGCCATGGGCTGAGCCAAGAGCTGTTTGGCTTAATTTGACTGGTGCCTTTATCTCAGAAATTCACTTGAATCCAATTCCGCTGGTAGAGATGATTCCAATACTTACTTTCCTGTTTGCAAAGTCTACAACCCCAATTTCTGCCAGAAGGTCTGAGAAATTATTTTCCTTTTATCTCCAAGGGCCCCAGTGACATAGTTCGGGGGGACTGGGGGACTGGAGCCCCAGGCACCACTTCCCAGGGGTGCATTTTAGGCTTGCACCCCTTTTGCTATTGCGCCCAAGTCCAGAACTCCTAGTGGAGTTTGGGATAGGGGCACATTTGAACATCAGCAAGCAGGGTTCAGCCTATCGCCATCTCCACACAAAGGTTGGAAGTGGGGCCAGCCTCCTTGTCTCTCTGAAGGAGTGAGGAAAGGAAAGGTGGCTCAGTTCTCTTTCTGATGGGGGGCCTGGAGGGCTGGTGGGATTTGAAGCTTCTCAACATGGTTTGCAGGGGAGGAGGGAAAGTGCCACATTCCGTCCTCCTTAAGTCCAGAAAGATACTGCTCCCTTCACAACCAGCTGTCTGGGAACAAGGAATGTGAGATCTGTCTTCTCACCTACTCACAGTCCTGCAAAGTGGGTGAAAGATGCCATGCCATGCCTCAATCATCCATTGGGGAACAGAGAGAGCAGGCAGCACCTTCCAACCTAATGGAGCTTGGTGGGAGTGAGGAGAATAAAAAGATGCCCAACACCTGGGGACCAGGAGACTGGGCAGCAGCTTCTCACAGTGGGGAGGGGAGTCAACAGTGTGCACAATTTCCTGCCTCCACATTGCCCATTGGGGAGGGAGTGTATGCAAAAAGAGCAGATGATGTCTTGCCTTCCCACAGTGCGGGCAGGCAGCTTGGGCACCCAAACTTAGGTCATCCAAAATTCTTGAGCTGGCCCTGACTGTATCTGTCTCCTCCCAGATCAAACTCTGCAAATACTAGTTTTGCAAGTTTGCAGTACAAGCCAACTGTACATGGTGCAGATAGGTTGGTCCCCTGTGAAGTTACTAAGAAATATCTCCTCTACTCAGAGCATTTTTGTGCTTTTTAAAAAAATAAAAATAATCAGGCAGCAAATGAACTGATAAACGCATGAATTCTCATGTGGTACTCTGGTAAACGAGGCAAAGAAAAAGACTGAGGCATGCAGTCTCTGGGGTACAGGACTGTCATTGTAAAGCTGATCCCACAGCTGTAGGACATGGCGGGAGTTTGGGTTTTGTTTTTGTTTTTGTTTTCAATTTGGTGTGTTTCTACCCAAAGCCGACAGGGACCATTGTTTCCCTAGTTTGCACAGTAAGCATTTAAATGTAATTGACTGAAACAACATTTCCGTAACATTTTTAAAAGTGCCAAGCTGGAACTATTTAGTTGATAGGAACTGAATTCTTTTACACTGTAACTAATTTAATGTTTGATATGTGAGCTTTTTGTGGAAAATCTGAAGTCAGCAGTGTTAACCAACAAGGGATATTGTGAGCAGCAAAGCCCATCTGATCTCTGTGTGTGCTAACAACAAAATTACATAGAGCCTCTTTTATCAGTTTTTATTTTATTTCTCAATTTTCTTAATTGCTCCTCCCAGAACTGGCTCGGGGCAATTTACAGATCAACTCACTTACTGTAGGTCTCTAATTCTGAATAGGATAGAATAAATATAGTTTCCTAATATATTCTCTGTCCCACATAAAGATGTTTGTTTCGAAGTACCATGTGCAATAATGCACAAAATAATATTTTTGACGAAGGCAGTGCGTAAAAGTGATTGATAATTCTCATATTTGTTCAGGACTATATTCTAATGCGGAAGCAGAAAATGTTCTCAGCCGCTGAACCACAATTGACCATATTAGCATCTTGATGTGGAACAGAGTATAGTTGAGAGAGAGAGAGCACCTCTGTCCTGCCCTCATGGCGGCAAATTGAAGAAGGTGTGTAGGAGGTTAATCTTTTGTAGGAGGTTGAGATATTAATAAGGATTTAATGAAGGAAGGGGAAGACTATTAAAGTAACAGGGAAGGACAGAAGGGTAACAGAAAAGCAAAAATGTAACCCTTTCTGCCTACTAGTAAGAATGTTAAATTCTTTGAATATGTCTTTTATTAGCATTTGTTTCAGTATTGTATTTTGGGTTTTTTCCTGTTATAATTTCAAATAAAAAGTTTTTTAAAAAAAAGAAAGAAAGAAGGAGGTGTGTGGAGGAGGTGAGAAAGCAGGAAGTTTTTCCCTTTGAGTAACAGTCTACACATCAAAGGAACAGTGTCAGAGCTGTAGAGGAAGGATGCCCAGTGCTTTGAACCTTCTCTCTCTCTCTGACACTCTAGTCAAGTCCCCCTCTGATGTCTGAAGTGAGAGACAGCAGCAAAGTCCTTCAATTCCAGAAGTCTGTGAACAAAGAAAGGTGAAAATACCTATCAGAAACTTATCAGAAAATAAAGTGCAATTGCCTCTTCTATTTTGGTTATTCCTTCCCAAATAGGAAAAAGTGTAAAATTGGAACCCTTAACTTGCCAAAACGAATCTTAAGTTCTGTTGTGTGATGAGCACAGCACAGACACCTGCTGTCCAGTGTTACTAGCTACCTGGAAGATCCAGAGCAAAATTCAGAATGTGATAAAATACATATTTATTTCCAGTTTTGTTTGAGGGCCTAAGCAGTTCTGACCTGAATGATGAATCAGCAACTGGCTACTGAACAAAATCATGGTGCCCTTTGCTGAATCCTGGTGCTGCAAAACTGACGTAAGCCTGCCATAAAGCATATTGCTGGAAAACGCAGTAATGTCTGGTCAAATCTGGGCTATTCCTAAACCTTTTTTGCCATCTGTATTTTGTCACATCTTCATTAGATTAGTTAAGTAGCTAATACTGTTTCTATACAAAGCTAGTTGTTGCACAGTGAACTGATTCGTAAGCATCAAATTACCATTTTAATACATGGATATTATTTACCTCAGTGAAACCATAAGAGAACATTAACAGTTACCCATGTAATTTTCCCAATTTTGCCATTATTATCCATCACATTATTATCCATTTTATTTAGCCTACCTTCAGGGAGCTCAGGTCAGCATGCATGTTTCACGTCTCAATTTTTATCATCCTAACAAACCTGTAAGGAAGGTCAGACTGAAAGAGAGTAACTGATATGGGTCATCCAGGGCCAACTAAGGGTGGTATAGCTGCAGTGACTAATGCTGTGCTCAGAATCCCAACCTAGAGAAAACAGATGGCTCAAATTTACATTGTTCCATAATACATTTGCAAGGCTTTAGATCTCGCTTTTGACTTAAAATCAAAGATAGTTAGCAGATGGAATTTTAGTAACATTGTTTCAATACACAAATCAACTACAATATTTGTCCTATTTGCAAGAGGGCTGGTGTATTTTGGCCTCACTCTAGCAAAGTCAGTTTACCTCAGAGGCAATTAAACTTACTTCACAATAAACATAGGACAGAAACTGGCAGAAGATAGTATGGCCCATTGGTGACCTCTGACCATTTTCTTGTGAAGCATATAATATTTGCTGAGTTCTGGCATTCTTGCAAAGAAGACAAGAGTAGGGCTGCAATCCTGCACACACTTCTATGCTTAGGATTGCATTGTATTCATGTTCGTCATTTTATCCTTACAGCAACCTGGGAGGTAGTTTATAAACGAATGGCTGGCCCATAAGAACATAAGAATATAAGAACTAGCCTGCTGGATCAGACCAGAGTCCATCTAGTCCAGCACTCTGCTATTCACAGTGGCCCACCAGGTGCCTTTGGGAGCTCACATGCAGGATGTGAAAGCAGTGGCCTGCTGCTGCTCCTGAGCACCTGGTCTGCTAAGGCATTTGCAATCTGATATCAAGGAGGATCAAGATTGGTAGCCATAGATCGACTTCTCCTCCATAAATCTGTCCAAGCCCCTTTTAAAGCTATCCAGGTTAGTGGCTATCACCACCTCCTGTGGCAGCATATTCCAAACACCAATCACCCAGTGGAATTCAAGGCTATTCGAAGATTTGAACAAGTTCTCCTCAGTCCTTGTGCGAACACTGTAGATCTTGCATCCCAATGCGTGGAATGCGTTATTAGTGATGGGAGTTTTGCTCTGGCCCACAAAAGCATTTGGCTAGTACGGTCTCTTTAATTATAAGTTTTGAGTAACAGTTTTCTTGAGCACGTCCTTTCAGTACACATGCCACTTTGTATTACTTTTCCATAGTCCTTTTTTTCCATGAAATACCAGGGATCCTTTACAGAGGCAGAAATGGCAATATTTTGAATGGAGGCTTAAAACTCCCCTAAAAAGTGCCCATTGCAAAAAAGGATCAGCTACAAAGCCCATTGACTGAATATAGCACAGCTTTCACAGCAACTGTGAACCATTTGACTCCTATTACATCTTCAATAGGTGTGTGCGGTACGGCAAAGCCATTGTCCTGGTGAAGTTACCCAGGGTTCAGAGATAGTCGCACTTCTGTATTGCGGTAAACCGATCTTCCTTCGCTTTCAGTAACTCCACAATGAACAGGACTCTATTCTGCCTATGAACTGTGGGAACTGGCCTGATTTCAGATTTTTATCTGACCTATTTGTGTTGTGTTTTAGAACAAGCTACCTAAAAACACACTCTGTTGGGGCGGTCAGAGTGATTAGATTTGTTTCCTTGTCTTGAATACAAGATTATTTGTATCTTTAAAGGGGGCAAGATAGTTGCAAGAATATAAGCATTTTAAAAAGTGGACATGAGCAGAGGCTTTCCTCCAGATTATCTCTAGAAATTTCTCAATTCTCAGATGATAAAGGAAGACACACACTTGTTTGTTGCGGCTCAAGAGCCTTACACTGGAAGTCTCAACTTGGAAATTCATGCGGGGGTGAGGGGGTTGCAAGGCAGCGTAGTTATGATACATCAAGCCAGCCATGCATTGTTACCTCCCTGATGCTTGACAATAGCCCCCAACACACATGTACCTTCTTCATTTTGTAGCTCCTGTCAAACATCACAAACAGAAAACCTAAGGACATGAATAGAATAGTTGGCTCCTTACAATTTTCTATTCTCAGTGATCAGTTTAAAAGGATCATTACTAAATACTGGCCCATTGTGAGAGACCTTCCAGGATGCCAACTCCCACCCTTGATAGGGCTGAGGAGCACTAGATCCATAGGAAATACTCTAGTCAGAGCAGATGTGAGGAAACCTAGCAAGAACATACCTAACATAACTGGTCACTACAGATGTGGGGGCTGGTCCATCTATAAACTTACAGTTGAATGCAAAGAGGTGATTATTGAGCATGTGGTCTTAAAAAAACACGCGAAAGATTCTTGAATTGTAATACAAGTACTGTCATTTATTTGTTAAATGTGAATGCAATCTTTTGTACATTGGACAGAAAACTAGAAAGCTGAAAACTAGGTTATTAGAGCATATTCAGAGAATGAAAAAATCACATTGTTGAAGTCCCACTTGACCAGCACCTCCTAGAGAAGCAGCCTCGCCCAGGCTCCTTCCAAGTTATGGCTCTTGCAACTGCTGAGAGGAGCGCGACCTGTACAAACATGAAACAATGTCTACTACAACTTGAAGGGCAAAATATATTCCATTTAAGATCAATGGAGCCCAAAGGACTTCATCAACACCTGCTATTTAGCCACATAGCCTATAAGTGATAGGCTTTCTTTAGAGGGCTGAAGCTGGGGATGAGAGAAAATAACCTTCAGTTGTCCTGGTAAAGCTATTTTATAAGCATTGTTGTATTATATTATTTAGGTTTAAAGTATGTACGAATAACATTAGAATGTAAGTGTTAAGGCTTAACTTGTATTATTATTTTTCTAGGAGAGCAGGAGCAAGACTCCTATAAAAAACTTCTTGGGGAAATCTTTAGTTTATTTTGGTGTGAGTAATAACTTTTGCATCCTCAACCCATTTGGATTTGGATTGCATAGAGTATATTGTAAATATAATATAACATTGACATTCTGATTCTCTAACGTTTAGGGCCAGAGAGAAATACCTGAAATCAAACCAACCAGGGTTTGATTAGCCGATACACATATTGATTTAAGTCTATATGTATATTGAATTAGATTGACTTAGTTCACCAAGTATAGAGATTGAGGCTTTTGTGTAGACATTTTTACATGAAGAGACATTGTACCTCATCCATGTTGCAAAATTTATGTCATTGAAATAGAGAACCTACTGAACATTGAGTTCTAAAAACTTTTAAAAGAGACTTTTGGTGCATGTTTGGTTATATGGTGATTGCGTAACTGATTGTAACAGACTTGTGTTAATTCAAAATGTGCGTTAGCTAGAGGGTACAAAGTAGTGTTGTTGATACAACCTCCAAGGGGTGGCTGGAGATCTTCCAAGAATTGCAGCTGATCTGCAACCAGCAGAGATGTGTTGCCCTGGAGAAAATGACTGCTTTGGAAGGTGGAATTAATAGCACTATACTCCGCTAAGGTCCTGCCCCTTCCCAAACTATGCCCCTCCCAGGCAGCTCCCATATAATCTCCAGGAATTCCCAAACCAGACCTGGTGAGGCTAATTCCTGAACAGTGTTTATCAGTCAAAGGAGATTAGCAAGGGATCATTAAGTGTGCCCATATGCTGGAGTTTCCTGTGTGCGTTAGTGCACTTATGAAGGTCTCAAGCACAGCTTTATGTAAGTGTCTCATAGATTACTCCAGTCTTTTAAAATTTATGCAACTTGTTTGGTTACTAGGAGGAAAAATTAGCATGAATGCCTTGAAAAATATATTAGCACTACAGTATCATAATTTTAAAATTCTGATGCCAACAATAAAATGCCTATGTAAGCAATCTTAGATATCTGTTCAGAAGGAAGTCTCATGTTATTCAAGGGGGCTTACTCCACTTGAAATATTTTTAGCCTGGAACAGTCTAAATAATTCAGTTTTTTATTAGTAGGATGACCAGGGTTTTTTTTTTAACTGATCAAACTAATTCTTCCTTTCTGGGTAGTGTTTGAAAATGAAATTATGTAGACTTCTTTATGCATGAGATTTAGGCATTAGGAGACAGCACAGCTTCTAATGCAGAAGATCTTAATTTAGAGAAAGCCTGTTTGTATTTAGGGATTATTGGATTTCCTTACTTCTGCTGTGTCATTATTCTGTGATTCCATTGGGGCTGCTCTTCCACTCTAAATCTTTTTTCAGGAAGAAGGGAGAAATTTTGGGAACACACATACACGCACGCATGCACGCACGCACACACGTACACACGTGCGCGCGCACACACGCACACACACACAGACATGTGGGGTTTCTCCCAGAGAAAGTATTGCATTTATTTTTGTGCTTTTCTCTTTAGTACAACAGTAGAACAGCTATAGTGTGTGACACAAAGGCAAAGAAGACCAGCTGTGTGTCACAAAAAATTATATTTTGATATTTATTTCAGCACATAAAGAACATGCTTTGAAAGGGTTTCTATTAGGTATTTTGTTCCTGAATTGTAAAAAAGTGAATTGTGATGTCACAGAAACAAAGCAACTCACAGAAACTCCTCCAGGCCTAACCTTTCGTATGTTAAATGGCATACTTTAAGTGTTTGGGGTTGGGGATGGGGGTTAAGTATTTCAGCCAGAAAGGTGTTTTGGAGGTGTTTTGGAGGAGTAGCTGTCTGTAATGAAGAAGAGGACATTCTCTTCTAAACTAGTCAGTTGTGAGCTGGAATCCATATGTTAAAGGGTTTTTAAAAATCTTTCAAAATTTAATGTTGTAAAAGTTTCTACCTCAACAATGCATCTGAAGAAATGGGTTCCCATTCTTAAAGTGTATGGTAGAATAAAACTATGTTCATTTTCAAGGTACTTGTCCCATTTTGGATCCATCCCTCTTTTTCATTTAATGCCCAATTCCCTTCCTTAGGTCAAATGAACCCCAGCATAGCCTTTTTGGGTGGTGCTTACATGCTTATCTTGTTTATGTTTCTTTTTACCCAGATTACCAGAAAGATTCCATTTTTCTAAAGCTTTTCTTGTGTTCTTCTAGCCTGAGAACAGTTTAATAAATGTAAAGAGCATTTTAGGCTGCTGAATTTCCCTGATTGGGAAATTCTTGAAGATTTGGAGTCGAGCCTGGGGATGGTGGGCTTTAGGGAGGGAAGAGGCTTTAGCAGCGTCACAGAGTCACTCTCCAAAACTGACATTTTCTCCGGGGACACTGATCTCTTGTAATTTTGGGCAATCTCCAGGCCCCACCTGGAAGTTGGAAACCCTGAGGAACAAACTAATTAACAGCTTTTCACTACAGGAGGACAGACTGATAGCATCCTCCAAGGATCTGTATTGGTCCTATGCTGTGATTCTTTCATACCTGGAAATTCACATTTGCAGATAACACCCCGTTATTCAGCCATAGTATAATCGCAAGAAGAGTTTCAAAAGTTCAAAAGGAGCGCTTATGGGGATAAAGAAAGGCTTCATATTCTCCTGTTACTACATGAGATGTCTCTAAGGGGCTCCTTTTGGTTTTGTTCCACTTCTAGATAACGTGTGAACTGGGTCTCACTGTTCCTATGGTGTGTGCCCATCCTGATAGTGCTTGAGAGCCACAGAGAGAAAGCAGTCAAACTGGCATATTGGTCCTGAGTTTACTCGATGACTGACCCAGCGGGGCTGCTAGCATACCACTGCACTGTGATACCATCTATAGCACACTTAATCCTTCAGTAATCCCCCCCCCCACACACACACACACACATTAATCATTGGGGCGATGAGGTTGGCAAATTTTGCTGGAATTTCCTCTTTGTGCTGGTTTTCTGAAGTGGTTTCTGCCTGTTGCATTAAGGCTTGGCACTAAACCCTCTGGCAAGGGATGATTGTCTCTTTTCTGCCTTTTGAGCTGCTCCCCAGCGAGTAGCATAGAAAGATTCTTCAGACTAGATTCACGATAGAAGCCCTCATCCAGTAAATATTGGTTACCGTTTAGGGGATTGGGCTGTTCTCGCTCCATCTCCTTGTGGGAAAAGGGCAAGCTTCTTGTAGTCAAGCAAACGAAGGGAGAGGGCGGCAGAGTTTCTTGGGAAACTGAAATGAATCATGGTGGGGTGGGTGCTGAATGTGCTAAGTTTCAACCCACCTGCTGGGTTGCTGGAGAAACCAGACATGACTGCAGCCCAAGCAGCAGGTGAATGAGTGAGATAATGGGGTTTGAACAGGGAAGCAAATGTTTGAAAGAGAGAAAATGTGGGAGAATGTAAGAGGCGGGTATTGTAGACATCTGAGCTGGCAGTAACTTTTACTCTTCAGGGCCCGTACTGACTACTACTGGCTGACATACTAAGTTCTCAAGGATAATTCTGGTGTCAGTAAAGAATGGATGATTTTCATTGCCATCCTGAGCTGAGTTCCACCCACCTGTTGAAATCAATAGACCTAGAAGGGTTGCAAGCCTGCTTAGCATGGCATTATAGTTGGCTGTCTGGTTGTTGTTGTTGTTTTCAGTCCACTGGATATCCTCCCAATGGTGTTTTCATGCTGTGAGCATGCACTTATTGGGGCATCCTCTCCTCAGCAGAGACGATGGCAGAAGGATGGCAGTTGATCTATTTTCATCTGAAAGTGTCCCAGTCACTCATGAATAAGTCTGAAATATACATTCAGATCCTGTCAGATGTTAAACGTTCTTGCTCCACCAGGCCTATAGTTGAGGACAGTGATCATTTTCATATAACTGGCCCCTCCTTCCCCTTCCCTTCCATTTTTAAAGCATTACAAATTCACTGTTAATTTTTTTACTACATTTTAAAAAATATTAAACAAATCTGTCAACTTATCAAAAAAACTTATTTACAATATACAAATTATACCCCTTAGATTCAATACAAAGTAAAATGTCTTCCAGCTAGAAATTACCTAATCCTTATTTATCAATAGATACTAATAAAACAAAAAGAATCAACTACTTTCCTGCATCAAAAAGAAATGAATTGCACATACAACTGTTCCGGTCTTTATTAATACCCAAATTATTTGATTCTAACATTGTATTCCTGATGACAGAAACTTATATTCCCTTTCTCCTTAAGAAAGTTTACTAATAATTCGAATCCTTCACATATTTATCAAGATTATGATATTTAATCATCACAGTTAACTTATCTATTGCTATATATTCTACCAACAAATCAGCTTTTTCAGCCGCGCCTGGGACAGAGCCTCCCTGTTGGTTTGCCTGCCAGCCAGCCAAGCAAAAGTTGACCTGGTGAGCTGCCGCCTGCTGCCTGTTACACTAACTCAACAGTTAAAATGTTTTAAAATGGTGATGGGGAATAACTCAGCTTGACAGCAAGAGGTAGGCTAGCGGAGGGATCTTTAGAACAACTATACCAGAAAATGGCTTGAAATGTTCTACAGAGAATACCAGGAGACCAAAATGAATTTAAATATTTTTATAGGTTATTGGTAAGAACATTCATACAGTGAGACATGGAGAAGCATACACACAGTTCCTGAGAGATATAAGCAGGGAGAAAAAATAGGTTTGGGTTGAAAGATTAAGAGGGGAATAGCAGGGATTTATACGTTACCTAGGTTCAGATGAGAAGGCAAGGATTTATATGACCAGCACGTAAATCCAAGTGAAGAACAATATATCCCCTTCGGGGATCGGGCGGTATACAAATTAAATAAATAATAATAATAATAATAATTGTGACTCAAAACCAACTGGACACAAGAGAGGTTCAGGCTAGTAAAGAGTTGGAACGAGCCAGTGAGCTTACTAGGAGCTAGCTAGCTAGCCAGCTAGCGCTAGAGCTCTAGAGAGAGAGGGTGCAAGCCAGCACCAACAAGCTTGGAACTTGGGGTGCGCTTTACTTTTATACCCCATAGTATAGTCTGGGGCGGGAGCAAGGAGCTCTCTTCCTGGAGTTCCTGGAGTTCCATGCTGGGATGGCTGGGTTGAGCTAAATAGCAGCTTTATCTATTGATTTCTAAATGTTGGGACAGTCGGACCAATTGTCTTGTGATTGAATCAGGGAGTTGTCTTAAATGGCTTGGGCAGAGTTTCTTTTAGGAGTCTGTATCCAGATATGTCATGTAAATTTGGCTGAGGCTTGAGTGGATCAGGGAAGGAACGATTGTAAAGGAGTTGGTTTGCTAAAGGCAGTGAGATGCAATCCTTATGGCAAGGAGTTTTCTAGATCCTTTGTATTATAGAGACCTGGGCAGGGTGTGGTAATCAAGATATGTCCATGAGGCTTCCAGTCTCTTCTGACTGCATTAGCCCTTTCAGTGATTTAATTTTGCAAACAGGCCTTTTTGTATGCTTGGCCTGTTTCTGGTTTGGACACTCTGCTACTCACACATGGCTACTGACATTTGCCAGTATATATAGTGTATGAACAAGAAAAATCATATTAAATCAATTATTCCATAAAGCAGGGTAGAAAGGGTAGGGCAACATGCCCATGGGAAGGAGTGAGAGTCCTTCCCCACCCACCCCATTGGAAACACCCCAGGGGATGGGTCTGGCAGCTGCAACAGGCGTTCCACCAGCAGCCTTGGGGCACCGCACGTTGTGGGACCGCTAGGGGGACTGTTTGGGTAGGGTTATAGTGTAGGTGGAGCTGACTCTATTTTAGTTCATTGTATTTTAGGTTTTGTAGTTGTGGGATTTGTTATTTGGGAGTTTTTAAAAAAGTTTACTATTCTTAAGTAATGTGTTTATTGTATTGTAAATTCTATAGAGCTAGTATTTGGCATAGTTAGAATTGTTTTAGGTTTAGTTTAGTGATACGATGCTGTATTTTTTTAGATTAGTCACTAAACTAGGCTTGTTGTACTAATGTGGCTGTAGATTGGTTGGAGATTAGTTTTAGGTCTTGTGTTTTCTGTAGTCTTCGACTACAGAAGGGGAAAGTTGCCATCTATGCTTATTATGTTTATGTATGTTGATTATGTATGCTGCTATGATTGTTATTGCCTTATAGCTTGTGATGTTATGATTATTGATTTTTTTTGTTTATAATGCTATGTTTATAATGTTATGTTTGTTGATCCTATGTTTATTGATATTTTGTTGCTTGATGTTATGATTGCTGATGTTTGCTATTATGCTGCTGTTGTCCACTGCCCTAAGCCCTTTGGGGAACGGCAGTATACAAATAGAATACAATTTACAGTACAATAGAATTGTATTGTATACAAATACAATACAATACAATACAATTTATGCAGCCAGCCACTTGTTGGAATTTGAGAAGATTTCCATTTTGACACCAGAAGTATTCTTGCTGCTCTGATCATATATAAAGTTAATTCTTTTGTTCATTGCCAGGTCTAAAATATTCAACAGAAAATAGGTCTGATTTTGAAGTTGATACTTAATATTGATTTCATTAGTTCATAAATTTCAAACCAGTATTTTTTACTTTCTTACATCCCCGCCACATATGTATTAATGAACCTGTTAATTCTCTTCCTGTGGTCGAATTTGGTTTCTCTTGTTCCCCTCTAATATCCCACTGTGAGAATATTGGTGCCAGAGAAGTTATAGATTAGTCACTAGACTTTAGATTAGTCACTAGACCAGAGAAGTTTTAGAGTTTTGATATTATGTTATGTGTAACTTTTAACAGTAAATTTTTGACCCACCCTGAGCACAGCATGGTCAGAAAAGGGTAGGCTAGAAAATGAAATACACAAATAAATATGGATTAGGACAATGTCTAGTACAAGGCTGGGTGCATGTATATTTCTTAACTTTAAAAGAAAGCTATGACAAATCTTTTGAAAGAAAAACAGTTGGTACACTAAGCAGTGAGAACATAAGAACATAAGAACAAGCCAGCTGGATCAGACCAGAGTCCATCTAGTCCAGCACTCTGCTACTCGCAGTGGCCCACCAGGTGCCTTTGGAGCTCACATGCAGGATGTGAAAGCAATGCCCTGCTGCTGCTGCTGTTCCTGAGCACCTGGTCTGCTAAGGCATTATTTGTATAGAAGCCTTATTTGTGTAGAACTTTAAGTGTTTTGGTAAGGAGCAGTTTGTGTGATTCAGAAAATGGTTGCCAAACTTATGTGGGTGTCAGGAAAGAAGGGCAGAAAATTCTAAATGGAACACAACTACAGTGCAGTCCTCAGGAGAGTTATATTCTTGCAAAGCCAATCAAGTCAATAGGCGTAGAAAGGTGTTTAACTCTCCTTAGGACTGCACTGCAAGTTTTGCTGCTGGGATTGCCAGGAAAAGAATGTGTATTATCAATAGTGTTTCCCTTATTTAAATTCTGCAAACAGAGAATATTTGAACGTTGGTCTCTGAAGTCTATGAGTAATAAATGTTTATTGTGTGTGGGCAAAAGCCATTCCAAAGTTGGTGTAAATAACACAGTTGAAACACAGGAAGAATAAAAACAATAATCAAGATAAGATGCTATGCAATTAAAACAGATTGCAAAACAACAGATAGTACTTTTGCACATATTTTCTTGGCAGCCAGAGTACATAGGGCTGCTAAGTATGTAAGAAGGAATATTGTTTTCTCCTCAGCTGTTCATGCAGTCAGATTGGTTAAAATGCTTACCAGAAATTTAGAAGACACGACACTGTGTAGAGAAGAAGATCCTCAGTCTCCACCATACCACAGACACAAATACATTAAGCAACCTGTTCGCATGTGTCATCTGATTAACACGGCAGATTGCATGGTTTCAAAACTAATGGATGTGTGTGTGTGTGAATGCAATGGGCTCCAGGAAAGGGGAATGAGCAATCATTCTTCCCCACAATGAGCTTTACTGGTGCTTTACCCACACCCTCCCCCGCTTGCTGCCCCTCTTCCTACGTTTCTGTTGATGATACTGTGATCCCAGAACTCCGGTAAGTGTGGAAGGCTTTGGAGGAGGGGAAAGAGGGGAAAAATTTAAAGTATGCATTGTACATGAAATGGGGTTGTTTGGGATGGTAGGAAAGGTAGTGGGGTTGTTTTGGGTGGTGGAATGGGGTTGTTTTGAGTGGTGGGAGGGCAGGAGAAATGGAGGAGAATGTTTGCTCACCCCCTTTCCTAAAACCCATTGCATTCTCCCCCCCCCACACACACACAATGGCCTTTGCTGCTAGTAAATCAATAAGCTTGAACAACAGCCCCCGAAGCCCTACCTGAGTAAGGGGACAATAAAACCATGTTATCTGCATACAAAAGAATTGGCATTTCTTTGAGTCAAATAGAGGTGGGATAAGCTGTAGTCCTGACAACCTCTTAATAAGGTTGTTGAGAAACAGATTTAAAAGTAAAAGGCTAAAACACATCTCTTTTTAACTTCTCTGATTATTAGGCTGTCAGAAAGCCAGAAATTCCCACACTTTAGTAGCTGTGTTGCTATGGAGTTGATGTAGTTTTTTTAAAGGAGACTATCTGCCAGTCTGTCTCTGTCTGTCTCTGACAACAGAATCAAATGCCACAACTAGGTCCACAAATGCCACATAAAGGTGTTTAGTGAGACTCTTTATACATTGTGTGATGAAACAGTGTAGGGTTATGCAGTGATCTGTTCTTTGTCCTTTCCTGAAGCTCTCTTCTTCTTCTTCTTTATTATTTATTTATTTATTTATTATTTAAATTTATAGACCACCCAATCCCCAAGGGGCTCTTGGTGAATGGCCTACAGAAAATAGCACTTACAGCAAGCACCAGTGCGCTCCTTGGGTACCCAGTCCAGGGCAGTTCTTCTCTACACCAACTGTGCACCTTGTTGCTGACTTGGTGCAGTGTCTCTAGTGACTCAGCAGGGCCAAAGGGCTGAATGGCAGATGGAGCGAGGTGTTATCTGGATGGCATAGCTGCAACAGGCAGGGAGGCAAGAATGGTGCCCCTCTTCAAGTGGTGTCCGGGGCACATGCCATCCCTGCCATACCTTAGATACACCACAGCTTGTTAGCCTGATCCCAATTCTTCAGCTTACTAAGAAATTGATTTCTGTACAATTTAGAGGCTATGTAATCTAGTGCAGTCTATCAGATTTGATTAATAGTGAGCACATGAAGCTGCCTTACACTGAACCAGGCCATTGGTCTATCAAAGGGCCCTTCCCCACTTACCTTTTCCCGAGGGCTGCTGCCCGCAATTCCGAGCGCGCAGCATCCCCTGGCTATGCTACGGGTTTCTCATTTACGCCAGCGCTCTTCAAGTGCGAGGTCATCAAAAGGCGCCCTTTGAAAGAGCGCCAGGGATACCGCGCACTAAGGGGCGCGACAGCAGCAGCGTCGGGGCGGCTGCGCTGTCGCCGCCCCTCTCAGTGGGGAGCGCCGAGGGACCCCGCGCTACTCTCCTCGAGTAGCGCGGGGCTTAGGGTAAGTGGGGAAGGGCCCAAAGTCTGCATTGTCTCTTTTGACTGGCTGTGGCTCTTTAGCACCTTAGGTAGAGTTCTTCAAGATTGCCCACGATGATCTGATCTTTTTAAGTGGAGATGCTGGAGGCTGAGCCTCGCACCTTCTTCATGTAAGCAGAGACTCTGCCACTAAGCCATGGCTTCCCTTCTAAAAAGCAGGCACAGAGGAATGGGAAAAAATATGATTTCATGTGACTCATAGGGTGTCCAGATAGCAATTTGTAATAGTTATGTTATGAAGGGAGAAGAGTACTTTCTCACCAAACTCTGGATCTGTTTGTGCTCTATTTCCTATCTTTCCATGCAAAAATCTTATGTCTTGTGGAAGGGAGTAATTGCTTTTGTTTGGAAAGTGTGATATATTAAGTTATCCCTTGTTTTGGCCCTTGTCACATTTTCACTGGAACATTATCCCATGCCTAATTTGTGCTGATTGCCCAAGAATCTGGTTGGCAGAAGCCAAACCCAGTTACATCACAGTTCTCTTTGGGACTCCCCCTACGTCATATTCATGAAAGGGCTATGTGGGTCTGACTGTAGCCAGGAAGAAAGAGGAACCCACAATTCCTGTGCATATGAATGGGATGCAAAAAAAATTGTACTGAGACAGTAACAGAGAATTTGGTTTTGGGAGAAAAATGCATTCCAAGGGAAATGTACTGGCATATTAGTAGCTTTGGACCTTATCAAAACATGACTAATTCCAGCTCAGCTAGACTTTTCTAAACCTTCCTGTGTTTTGGCAATCAAAGCCCCCATATTTTCTCTGTGTCACTGTGAATCAAAGTGGATTAATCATAAAGGCTATGCTTGTGTTGTTTCCAAATGAATACTAATAGTTGTAGGCTGACACAAGGGTACTTTGTAACACATTCTCTAACTATTGAGTGGAGTAGATGGGGGGTATAGTTTGGAGGGTGTTAACCAGCCAGGAATTTTTTTCTAACAAAAACAAATCTTAGAATTACCTAATGCTGCTGCTAAATGCTGCTAAATTTTAAATGCTGTTTCCTGAGTCTTTTCTCAGTCACCACAGGGTTACTATATTAAGACAGCTGCTACAGAGCTCCATCAAAAGTAACTCCCAGATGGTGTAAACTGGCCTTCAGGTTCTTTACATTGAATGCCTCAAAGTCGAAATCCATCCCAAGTAGAATTGCAACCTGGTGACATTACTACATGGTAACGTGGCAACAAGAGGACGTCACCCCCTCCCTCTCATTGGCTATCGTTATCTCGTGGTTTCTCGTGGTGGTTGCGAGATGAGTTTTCTGAGATGAAATTCTGTCTGCTGCAAGACTAATGAAAATAACAGAATACAGAATTGCGCAACAGAATACAGAGCTAATGCCTGCACTTTAAAAACAAACTGTAGTATTCTCACTTGACTGGGGTTATTAACTATCTTGGTGATTCTGATCTACCCTCCCTTCTATTCCAGCCCCTGGCTTGTCATACGTGGATCCCCCCCCCCAGAAGAGCATCTCCAAAGTACACACTGGTTGCATCCAAAGGGAGGGGCTGTCTGCCTCTTATGGACAGCCTCCCTGGGAATCACTGGGGTTATTAGCTGTCCTGGTGATTCTGATCTACCCCAAATGAAGAAATAAATATAACCCTCCCAATTGTTACCCTAGTGGTTCATCTAATATAGGGTACGTGTTTCACTGCCAGTTCAGACCATAAAGCTGGAGCTGAGTCAAAAAGACTTCAGCTTCTATCGATTACAAGGATGTGCTGTTCTCCATGGGTTTTGCCAAGCTGGTAGATTTTTTTTAAAAGGAAAGTGCCAATAGTATGTAGATAGCCCCCCCACACACACACACACACTGTAGCAGAGAATTCACTTCCTTCTACAAGAGCATCTCCAAAGTACACACTGGTTGCATCCAAAGGGGGGGCTCTGCCTCTTATGGACAGCCTCTCCCGATTAAACGGTTTACCAACAAGCCGTGTTCCCTTCCTGCTGATCCAACAAGTGCTCGAGATCTCTTGTTCTCACTACGCTGAGATAGTGGAAAGCATGACTGACTGCGAGGAGCAGGAGCAGGCAAGTGACAGGAAATCAAAACTTAAACATCTGCGCGCGCATCGCCAATTAACTGGCGCCTTCCGATTGGCTGGCTTGAATTGCGTCACCGCTTGGGCGGGCAGGTCGAAAGTGGAGCAGTTGCAAGGTTTTTACACACTAGCTGGGCACATCTGGAGTTAAACCATGTTTTTTGAAAAAGTTGTACATACATCCAGGAGCAGGAAAAAAATGAGGTAAACGGTCAGATGTGGAACAAATCAGAAAGTCAACCAAACTGTTCCGTGTTACACGGCTCGACAGTGTGGAAAACTTGCAGAATATGGAACAGCCTCAAATAATTATTCTAGAACAAACCTGTAGTGTGGAAAGGGCCTAAGGGGACAAATGCTGGGAGGTCACCCTGGGGACCTATGGAGCCAAACAAGTAATGTCTGGTGGGTTAATTCAAACCAATAGATGAAATTACATGCATACATGCCACCCTTAGCCTTGTTATGTTTGTATTATGTGTTCTCAGTAGTGTGAGTGAGGGGAGCAGAGAGAATATTTGTCTGAGAACCAGTGATGGCTCTCAACAGCCCTGACCAAATTACCTTCTACAAACATTCAACACAACTTGAGAGGGAATATCTAACTAAACTGCCTTTCCTGGCTATTATTGCACACTACCCCACCTTCCTAATGACTGATAGCTATGGTACCTGGCTTTCCATAAAGCTGCAGGGGCTTGCTTACTTTTGGAGTTGTTGCTTTTACTTATGAGAATAAAGGAAAGCTGTTAGCTCAGTAAAAGTAAATGTAGAAGTGGAGTAAATATTAAATGCTATACTATATCATTGGCTTTCCAAAGTGTTGCAAAAGTAATAATAAAAATCAAGACTACCTTGTTACCCAGCTTTCACAGGTTGTAAACTTATTTTTAAGGAATCTCCACCAGCTGCTAAGAGTGTAACAGCACACAACTATTTTAAGTAGCAATGGGGAAAATAACTTGGCTTAGCAATGCGAGAGGCAGACTGGGTAGAAATCTTTTAAGGACTATGTATACCAGAAAATGGCTTGAAACGTATCTGCAGAGAATTCACAAAAGACCAAATTGCAGTTTAAATATTTTTATATAAATTTTGGTTGCAAACAATCATACAGTAAGAAGTCAAGGCACATACACACAGTTCCTAGGATATAAACAGGGAGGAGAAGATAGGTAGGAGGATAGCGAGGGAATTTGGGAAGCAGGGGCTATACGTTACTTAAATTCAGCTGGAGAAGATCTTGTAGAAGGCAGGGATTCCTATGCCAGCATGGAGAGTGGGAGCCAGCAGCAGCTGGAACCAGCCTGGAGGGCTTGAGCCAGCATTGAGAGCCAGCATTGAGAACTTAAACCAGCAGCAGGAGCTGGCAGAACCAGCATTAAGAAGAACATGGAACTTTGGTTGCACTGTATTTTTAAACCCTTTTGCCCAGGGTAGAGGCGGGAACAAGTGAGTTCTAAGTTTCATTTTTCTAAATTCTCTGGAATTTCCCATGCTGGGCTTGCTGGGCTGAGCTAATTAGCATCTCTTCTATTGTTCTAAGTACCCAGGACAATGGGAGTCAATTGCTCTTAGATTATATCAGTGATACCATGAATGGTTTATGCAGAGATACTTCTTACAGTCTCTGCCTTCAGTATTCAGATTTTGGCTGAGACATTAGACCGGGGAAAGGTGGGTGCTTTAGGAAAATTATAACAATGGGAAGAGGAGATGCAGAGAAGCAAGCATCTGTTGCTGACTTGGTTTCCAGAAGAGATAGGGAAATGGCAGTATCTGATAGTAAAGTGGCTTTCCATAGTCTTTGTCTTTAACAGCATCTTTGCAAGGTGTGGCAATCAAGCATGCCCTTACACAGGATGAGACCTCCAAGTCATTTAGGAGTTACTCATTCGAATTAGATCATGTTAACTTGTGACCTTTGGAACATGCCGCTACCTACACTGAGAGGTTCTGTGAAAACTTAGCTTCTGCCAATATGATTTTAAAGGAAAATATACTGCTATGAGAAATATATATATTTTATAGGATTGGACAGAGGGCTTACAACCTTTAGCTCATATCTAACCTGCAGAGGTATGGCACAAAAAGATTTGTGTGTGCTTGCCTGCCAAAAAGGGGAATTTACAGTTTGCTTCTGACAGCACAATTAAAAAAAAGTGTTCTAATGCTGATCAAAAGTCTCCTTTTTATGAGGCTAAAATATACTTATGAGCCATGAACTGAAACATTTTATTTCTATATGATGACATCAGCACTACAGGTTTGTTCTAAAGACTTAGGTAGATTCCTGTTTGTAATCTTCTGTGAGTGACTAGGAATGAAGATATCAGAGAGTGCTGGCAAATGGGAAGGTTAGTCTGGGTGGGAGAGAATAAATTCACATGAAACTTATGCAATAAGAGAGCTTGTGTGCTTTTGGCAGGCAAGCAGACATGCCAGTGATCATTATGGGCTGGCAGACTGTGCTCAGAGATCCGAAGCTGAGATCTTCCCAAACTTTCACCCAGCAGGAATTCTCCCCGGAATGTACCTTTCTGATCCAAGTTGTCCATATTGTGGAATAGAACTGTATACATAATGATTTAATCAATTTACTTTTGGCATTTTACAGATTTGGGGGGAGAGGTAGGCTTTTGGATAGCACTTGGAATCATATCATTGTTCAGGAAGGGATGGAGAAATATTCAACCCAAATTTAATATATGCAAATTACATATTTGAGCCCTTCGGGGGAGGGCGGTATATAAAACTGATAAAATAAACAAAATAAAACGAATATCCAAATACACATCTATGTATGCCTGGATATAAATTGTGATAAAGTGACAGGGATGCCAATCTCCAGGTGGGCGCTAGAGATCTCCTGGGATTACAGCTCATTTCCAAACTACAGAGCTTAGTTGCCCTGGCCTAGAGCAAATGGCTGTTCTGGAGGATAGACTCTACAGCATGATATCCTATTGAGGTCCATCCCTGCCCAAACCCTCCCTTCCCCAGACTCCCTCTCCCAACTCCAAGAATTTCCTAGCCCAGAGTTGGCAATCCTATAATGGAATTCTGTTCTATAGTTCTCCTGAATTGGGGGCTATGTCCTGCTGATCCATTTCTGTATTTGTCGCTTGAGTGGAGGCACACGTAGATGTGCTTTTGGATAGGTTGTTTGCATGGATCAGATAAGCTTTGAATGGAATGATATTCATTCAGTCCTAGAAAGGAACCACAAGGCTAAGGAAGCTGTAAGAGTTATGTGGGTGTCAAATTTGATGGCTTAGTTTGGATTAATCCTCCTGACCTTGGGCTAAATATCTCCAGTAATCAATGTACCATAACTTTTGCGCCCCCCTAGGCCAAGTAGGTCATACCCAAAGGCAAGCAGAGAAAATGGCCTCAGGGGGAAAGAGCAAAGACTACCTTATCCTGCTTCCTCAGAGCCTGCAGCCACAGATGAACTTCAAGACATTTATTTTTTGTATATATTCTATGGCTACCAATCTTGATCCTCTTTGATCTGAGATTGCAAATGCCTTAACAGACCAGGTGATCGGGAGCAACAGCCGCAGAAGGCCATTGCGTTCACATCCTACATGTGAGCTCCCAAAGGCACCTGGTGGGCCACTGCGAGTAGCAGAGAGCTGGACTAGATGGACTTTGGTCTGATCCAGCTGGCTTGTTCTTATGTTCTTATGTTCTTATGTTCTTATATATATTTCTATTTATACCCCGCTCTCCCCAACAGGGCTCAGGGCGGCGAACAACAGTGAACGGTTACAAAGCACAAAACAGCAATAAAAACATCCATCAAACATTAAAACAACTAACAGATGGCACCAGGAACCCACTCCACTACTGCATCCATGGGAGGCCAATGATGATAATGGTCAGGCCAGTTGGCTAGATGGAAATGCCTGGCAGAAAAATTCTATCTTACAGGCCCTGGCTCTTGTAGAAGCCAGCTGGACCTCCTTTGGGCCAGGGATTTCCAGCAGGTTTTCCTCTGGTGAGCGGAGGGACCTGGTGGGGCAGTACAGGGAGAAGTGGTCCCGAAGTCTCTGGAACCAGCAGAGTCTGGAACCAGCAGAGGAGAGGAGCAGAGGAGAACAGCAGTGGGCCAGAAACAAGGGCTGAGTGAGCCAGAAAGGGCTGAGTTAGCTCTGCTTTTTCCTTACAGAGGGCTTTTCTCAAAGCCACATCTTTTAAATAGTGTATTTTAAACAGGGGTTTTCTCTTTTTTTCTCCTTGTCCTGGGGCTGCTGATTGGTGGAGGCTGCTGAAGGGGTGGGGCTGCTGATTGGTGGAGGCTGCTGAAGGGGTGGGGCTGCTGATTGGTGGAGGCTGCTGAAAGGGTGGGGCTTCTCAAATTTTAAATCTTGTCAGTTAGTCTCTGGAACCAGCGGCACGCGCCTGACGGCGCGCGCAGGTGTTTTACTAAATAAGAACATATTTTAAGGGATAGTAGAAGGTATAGAAACCTTAAGAGAGAGGCACTAATTAAAATCAGTATTTGAATATCAAAACAAAAATAGATATGAAGGCAGGAAGCCAGCAGGGGGATGGGGGCTTGCCAGTGTTTTGCACTGAGTGTCACATGTATGACTATCTGCCACTAGGACAGAAGTCGTGGGTGTGCCCTCGCTGCAATGAGCTCCTGGCACTCAAGGAACGTGTCCGTTCTCTTGAAGCCAAGGTGGCAGACCTGGAGAAGCTGAGAGAGGCAGAGAGGGCAACAAACAAGGCTTTCAGGGACCTAGCAGCCGGGTCCCACTCCCAACGTGACATCTCTTCAGATGTCATGGAGAATGAGAGTCTGGGTGACAGAGGGTGCCAGTCTGAGGAGGTGGAAGATGCTCCCTTAGATGGGACCCCTTCCTTAGCTGGTGGTCAGATATCCTCTCGCACTGAGGATACCCCTCGGGGAGGTGGGGGGCTCCTTGTAGTGGGTGATTCGATCATCAGGAATATAGAGAGTTGGGTTTGTGACAGGCGTGATGACCGCATGGTGACTTGCCTGCCTGGTGCGAAGGTTGGCTTGGATGTCACGCTTACGTCTAGATAGGCTGTTAGACAGTGCTGGGGTGGAGTCAGCAGTGGTGGTCCACATTGGTACCAATGACATTGGGAAATGTAGCCGGAGGTTCTGGAAGCTAAATTTAGGCTGCTAGGAAACAGGTTAAAAATCCAGGACCCCCCAAGGTGGCATTCTCGAATGCTACCTGTTCCACGCCATGAGGGCGAGAGCTAGGCAAAGCTGGAGATACAGGGTCTCAAATGCGGATGAGAAGGTGGTGTTAAGTAAGGCAGAGGGTTTCAGATTTGTCAGGAACTGGGGAACCTTTTGGGATAAGGCAGGCCTGTACAAAAGGGACGGGCTTCATCTTAACCAAAGAGGAACCAGGCTGCTGGCGCTCAACATTAAAAGGTGGCAGAACAGCTTTTAAAACTGGATCCTTGGGGGATGCCGACAGGAGCTGAGGTGACTTCGGTTCGGAATACAGAGTCCATGGAGATGCAGACAGAGAGGGAGGTTTTTCTAAATCAACCACATACAAGCGAGGAGCATAGCAAAAGGCTGGAGGGCAAAACACATAAATCCCAGGTTAGGGACAGAGACAGAGTATACAAGTGTCTCTATGCTAATAGTAGAAGCATTCGACCTAAAATGGGGGACTGGAGTACAGAGTTTTGAAGGAGGACATTGATATAGTGGGCATCACAGAGACATGGTGGAATGAGGAGAACCAGTGGGATGCTGTTATCCCAGGTTACAGGCTCTACAGGAAGGATAGGACAGGGCGTATTGGGGTGGGGTGGCCCTCTACATCAAAGAGAGCATAGTGTCACATAAAATAGACAATGCGGGAGGACACGCTTCCTCTCCCGAGGCACAGGGCATAACAACACCAGGGGTGCAGCACAGTTAAACATTAGGAATATATTATCGACCCCCTGACCAAAGTACACAAGAGGATTCTGAGATGGAAAAAGAAATTAGAGAGGCCAACAAAAGCAAAAATGTCGTGGTAATGGGCGATTTTAACTATCCCCATATAAACTGGAAAAATGCATGTTCAGGTCATAGTAAGGAGAGAACATTCCTGGATATGCTAAATGACTGTGGCTTAGAGCAGATGGTTGTAGAACCAACCAGGGGAGAGGTGATCCTAGATCTAATTCTATGTGGGACCCAGGACCTGGTGCGGGAAGTCAGTGTTGTTGAGCCGATAGGGAACAGCGACCACAATGCTGTCAGATTCAGTATCTCTGCATGCGAACAAGTGACAACTACTAATGTAGTTACATTTGCCTTCAGAAAGGGAAATTTCTCAAAGATGAGAGGGATAGTGCGCAAGAAGCTGAAAGGGAAAATCAAGAGAGTCAAAAATGTCCAAGATGCTTGGAGGTTATTTAAAAACACAGTGTTAAAAGCTCAGCTGGAAAGTGTTCCACAGGTTAGGAAAGGCAGTGCCCAGTCCAAAGAAAGCCACCATGGTTAACAAGGGAGGTTGAGGAAATTATTAGGGAAAAAAAAGATGTCTTTTAGAAAATGGAAGTCCAACTTAACTGATAAAGAATACCAGAGAGAACACAAATGGTGGCAAAAGAGAAGCAAGTTAGCTGTAAGGGAGGCAAAAAAGGATTATGAGGAACGCATGGCTGTGAACATCAAAACCAGCAACAAACAGTTCTTCAAGTACATCAAAAGCAGGAAGCCAGCAAGGGAAGCGGTAGGCCCGTTAGATGACAAAGGAACAAAGGGTGTGCTAAAAGATGACAGGGAGATTGAAGAAAAGCTGAATGAAGTCTTTGCATCTGTCTTCACCCAAGAGGAGGTGAGGAAAATTCCTGCACCTGAACCAAGCTTCTTAGGAGGCGAATCCGAGGAACTAACGAAGATAGTGGTAGACAAGGAAGAAGTTCTGGCAGCCATTGATAAACTAAATGCTACCAAATCCCCTGGCCCAGATTGCATTCACCCAAGAGTTCTTAAAGAGCTCAAGCATGAAATTGCTGATGTTCTCACATTAATATGCAACTTATCCCTGAAACTCAGGTTCCATTCCTGAAGACTGGAAGATGGCCAATGTCACACCAATCTTTAAGAAAGGGTCTAGGGGACCCAGAAAATTACATGCCAGTCAGTTTGACATCTGTTCCTGGTAAATTAGTAGAATCTATCATTAAAGATAAAATTATTAAACATGTAGAAAAGCAAGACCTGCTGAGGAAGAGTCAGCAGGGCTTTTGCAGAGGCAAGTCCTGTCTTACAAACTTACTAGAGTTCTTTGAGGGTGTAAACAGGCATGTGGATAAGGGGAACCAGTCGACATTGTCTACTTGGATTTCCAAAAGGCTTTTGACAAAGTTCCTCACCAGAGACTGTTGAGAAAACTCAGCAATGAAGGAATAAGAGGGGAAGTCCTCCTATGGATTAAAAACTGGTTGAGGAACAGGAAACAAAGGGTGGGTATAAATGGGAAATTCTCACAATGGAGAGATGTAGGGAGTGGTGTCCCCCAAGGGTCCGTTTTGGGACCAGTGCTCTTTAACCTATTCATAAATGACCTGGAAGTAGTGGTGGGTAGCGTGGTGGCCAAGTTTGCAGATGATACCAAATTATGTAGGATGGTGAGAACCACAAAGGATTGCGAAGAGCTCCAAGCGGACCTTGATAAATTAGGTGAGTGGGCTCAGAAATGGCAAATGCAGTTCAATGTAGCAAAATGTAAAGTGATGCACATAGGGGCAAAAATCCAAACTTCACATACACGCTACAGGGGTCAGTGCTATCAGTCACAGACCAGGAAAGGGATTTGGGCGTCTTAGTTGATAGTTCCATGGGAATGTCCACTCAATGCATGGCAGCTGTGAAAAAGGCAAACTCTATGCTGGGGATAATTAGGAAAGGAGTTGATAATAAAACTGCAAGGATTGTCATGCCCTTATATAAAGCCGTGGTGCGACCGCACTTGGAGTACTGTGTTCAGTTCTGGTCGCCACATCTCAAAAAAGGATATTGAAGAGATAGAAAAAGTACAGAGAAGGGCAACGAGGATGATTGAGGGGCTGGAGCACCTTCCTTATGAGGAGAGGCTTCAGCGTTTGGGACTCTTTAGTTTGGAGAGAAGACGTCTGAGGGGGGATATGATTGAAGTCTATAAAATTATGCATGGGGTAGAAAATGTTGACAGAGAGACATTTTTCTCTCTTTCTCACAATACTAGAACCAGAGGGCATTCATTGAAAATGCTGGGGGGAAGAATTAGGACTAATAAAAGGAAACACTTCTTCACGCAACGTGTGATTGGTGTTTGGAATATGCTGCCACAGGAGGTGGTGATGGCCACTAACCTGGATAGCTTTAAAAAGGGCTTGGACAGATTTATGGAGGAGAAGTTAATTTATGGCTACCAATCTTGATTCGCCTTGATCTGAGATTGCAAATGCCTTAGCAGACCAGGTGCTCGGGAGCAGCAGCAGCAGAAGGCCATTGCTTTCACCTCCTGCATGTGAGCTCCCAAAGGCACCTGGTGGGCCACTGCGAGTAGCAGAGTGCTGGACTAGATGGACTCTGGTCTGATCCAGCAGGCTAGTTCTTATGTTCTTATGCAGCGTTTGGGACTCTTCAGTTTGGAGAGGAGACGTCTGAGGGGGGATATGATTGAAGTCTATAAAATTATGCATGGGGTAGAAAATGTTGACAGAGAGAAATTTTTCTCTCTTTCTCACAATACTAGAACCAGGGGGCATTCATTGAAAATGCTGGGGGGAAGAATTAGGACTAATAAAAGGAAACACTTCTTCACGCAACGTGTGATTGGTGTTTGGAATATGCTGCCACAGGAGGTGGTGATGGCCACTAACCTGGATAGCTTTAAAAAGGGCTTGGACAGATTTATGGAGGAGAAGTTAATTTATGGCTACCAATCTTGATCCTCCTTGATCTCAGATTGCAAATGCCTTAGCAGACCAGGTGCTCAGGAGCAGCAGCAGCAGCAGCAGACCATTGCTTTCACATCCTGCATGTGAGCTCCCAAAGGCACCTGGTGGGCCACTGCGAGTAGCAGAATGCTGGACTAGATGGACTCTGGTCTGATCCAGCAGGCTAGTTCTTATGTTCTTATGTTCTTATGAAGGTATGAAGGTCCAAGACCGCTCACAGCCTCAAATGTTAGCACTAACACTTTGAATATGATCCGGTACTCTTTCGGAAGTTGATACAGGACTGGAGTAATCCAGTCTCCACTTTGTGCTCCACAAAGGAGCCTGGCTGCTGCATGTTGAATGAGCTTTAATTTCCAGGTCATAGACAAAGGAAGGCCAGTGTACAGTGAGTTACGGAGGTGACCGTTAAGTTCTCTCCCCCATTCAGTCAGTTTCACTAACAACACTTTTTTTCTATAATAATTTTTATTTAAATAATTTCAAAATATATATTCACAAGTAATAAACATACATAGTCAAATTACGACTCTTTATAGGTAATGCCATAATAACCCCACCCAAAACTTCCTCCATGAAATTTAGAGACCTGAAGCTCCCCCTCCCCAGTTCTTAGCATCTTCTGTTTCAACTCCCTTGAAAGGTGAACATGGACTCTAAGTATAGTACAGAACTATGTTTCACATGATTAAAAGTTAATAATTTAGCATGCATTTTTTTAAAAAAAAATTCCACTGAATAAAACGATTGGGTTCAATCTGACTTGCTTTTCAGCTAGCAAAAAGGAAAAGAAGGGGTCCTTTTTGACCACCAAAAATGTTAGGGCTGAGAATCACTGGATCTATATAGATAAAAGCTGTGTAGGACACAGGTTCTGATAAAGAGAGGGATTGAGAGAGACTAAGTGGAAAAGCAGACTGAGCCAACCTGTTGTATCCTACACTAACTGAAGTAATTAATGTATTAGAAATTTACAGAGCATGTTTTTAGATTATTTCATCAGGATTTTTTTGGTAGATTCTTTCAAAAAGCCCACTGAGATGTTTATATCTAATATTTCTTTTATACATACATGTGTGTGAAATGTTTCTTATGTTTACTGCACATTTTGGAGAGGCCTAGTACCTATTCTAGTCTAGAGTAAGTTTGAGTAGACCTGCTTGAGCCTCCAACAGATGGTGCCATTGGGACATAAATTATTCTATGGCTTGTTTTTAGGACATGACAGTTTGGATCATAAAATGCCTGACTGAAAAAGTTTAGATTGTGATTTATTCTACTTTTTATCTTTGTGGGTCTATAAGGGTTTTGTTTCCACATGTTAAGAAAAGGTAAAATATAGTGGTTAAGTGTAGTGGTCAAGAGTAACGAACTCTAATCTGGTGGACCGGATTTGTTTCCCCGCTCCTACAGATGAAGTCTGCTGGGTGGTCTGGGCTAGTCACAGTTCTCTTTGAACTCTCTCAGGTCCACCTATGTCACAAGGTTTCTGTTGCAGGAAGAAAGATGATTGAAAGCCTCCTTAGATAGAGAAAAGCAGGGTATAAAACCAACTCTTCTACAACTAGGGACAGGCTTACCAAGGTGTAAATAGCAAGTATTTACAGATACAAAGAATGCACAATTTCACCAATGCTTATTATTGCATTTCTCTTCTTGGTCATCAGCAGTAATCCTTAAGCACTTCCTGTACAGAGGTACTTCGACATTATGAGGCAACAATCAGCAGGTTTAGGAGGAAATATTGAAGTTTTTGGACTTTTTTTGTTAAAGAAATGTTAGTCATGCATGAACACACTCGTAATAATGTTGATGTAGTATGCAAACAAAAATGTTGGCAAGGGAATGAGAAGCAGATAGGGTTATCGAAAGTTCAGAATTTTTACCTTTTCCCCCCGCCCCAGAAGTAATTTGGAATATAAGAACAGCATACAAGGGACAGCATACAAGGGAAATATGTAGTTTCCATGCTAGTGAAGGAACTATTGTGGTGTTTATTAGTACAATGATGAACTTGTATGGGACTTGTATATCCACTTTTGGACTCTGCTCATGGCAATTTGTGATGCACAAATGCATGGTTTCAAACATTTTGCAACAGGGAAAAGGTCCTGATATTAGGGGCTGAATGGATGGTTGTGTCGGTTGTCTCTACACTTTTATTTTCAAAAAGCAGCTAGCTATGAATTGTGTAAAAATGGGTGAATATTCTCATACTGAAATAAAGGAAGAAGGCAGATAGGATGGCTAAGATCAGGGATGCTGGAGACACTTGTGTAAACTGAAGCAATGGGAAGCGTAGTGCCTCTTGAATGTGGTACTGGAATTGGAATTGGGGCGGGGGGAGAATTCATCATGAGCCAAGATGAAGCACAGACTTCATCAGTTTTTACACTTATTTTCATTGATGGATTATGAGAAAATGAGCTAGTACAGACAACGTAACAATGCCAAGTCAGTACTATTGCACTTTACTCTGAAGACATGCCAAATGCATTTTACAGTAAAAGTACGCTGTAAACAGCACTATAAAACTCCTTGATTAATATAAGGGCTTCATAAATACCCTCTTCAGGTAAGGCCCCTGCAGACTGTCATTCAGCATCTGACAAAGTGATTTGTTCATGCCAGCACTTGAGTAAGTTCTGTATTTTGCAAACTGTTCATAATCAGCAGTGTTTCAGCCATTGCTGTACATCTGTCCTCCTTTCCATCCAATTGCTTTTCATTATTTTCTACCATTAAGATGAACACAAAAAAGGCAACTGTGTGGGCTGTAATCAAAGAGGTCAGATTGCATTTCCAGGCTTCTGCTATGATAACAGGAGCTGCAGGGCAAAATGAGATCAGCAGTACGTAGTTTGTTGTTTTATTTTGAACATATTGGTACTATTTTCCATATGGAACTCGTGATAACACTAGGTTTAAAAACAAACCCTGACAACTTGCATTAAGACATTTGTCCAATCTGCTTTCATGTGCAGCCTGTAAAACCAAAATATCATGATTGTTTGTCAACTGCAGCGGTTCATTGATTCACCATCATCTGACCTTGTCATAGAGAGGGATCTGGTGCTAGAAAATTGCCTGTGGGAAGCTGTCGCCTTGCAAGCATGCTTTGTATCTGATCCAAAGTGCTCTAGATTTGTTGACCTTCATGGTACATGGTAGATCTTTGTCTGAGGATTTTCCTAGCAGCAGGATATGAAAAGTGCTTCTTTAGCAAGAGATAATGCCAGGGTGAATTTCAACACTATGTTTATTTTGCTTTTCTAAGATGTTCATCCACTGCTTTTCTTGATGGCTCCAAATGAGTAAGGAGAGAAGGTGGGCCAGTAACACAAATAAAATCACAAATATGTACCACATTAAAAGAAATAAAAAGTTACAAACACTAAATAATTTCAGGAGGCATTACAGACTGATGCAGGAGGGGAAGAGACAGGAAAAGCATGAAGTGTTAATCTAGATCAGTGGTTCTCAACCTGGGGGTTGGGACCCCTTTGGGGCCACCTAAGACTATCTGCTTCAGTGTTCTCCATCTGTAAAATGGATAAATGTTAGCATTGGGGGTCACCACAACAGGAGGAACTGTATTAAAGGGTCGCGGAATTAGGAAGGTTGAGAACCACTGATCTAAATCCAAGTCAAGGTGTTTGCTTTTCACCTTTTTCAATTTTAACCTATTTTTTTCCAGCCAGGCTCTGAGAACAAAATTAAGTCAGGCTGAAGCAAAAATGGCCACATTTGATCAAAAATCAGTAGAGACAGGAATGGCTTAGTCCCAGTTAGAATACCACCATATTTAAAATAGCTACCCTTTTGTGAACAAATGAAGAAGCTTCACATGAGTTTAGCACTGGGATGTTTCACTCTAAACAAGCAGGATCACATTACCAGGGTTACCAACACCAGGCGGGAAATTCCTGGAGATTCAGGAGTGGAGCCTAAAGAGGGACCTCAGCAGGGTATAATGCAACAGAGTCCATCCTCCAAATCTGCCATTTCTTCAGGGGAACTGACCAGTTTTGTTTCTGTGAGATCCCTAGGCCCCACCTGGAGTTTGGGAACCCTACTCATGACCTAAAGACCTTACTTATGTCAATTCTAAAGCTACAGGAGAATGTGTAAATTATTCCCTGATTAAAATGCTGGTGATTAAAATGGCGCCTCTTTCAGAGAAGACTGATAGAAAACTTGGAATTCATCAGTTTTAATCATGAGTGAATGAAGATGGACACTGTCCGAGTTACAGTGACAGCTTTTGTTCCCTTAACTTGCAGTGTGGAAATGCTATAGATTTCAGAACAAAAGTAGCACTGAACCATATCCATTAGGCACAACCTAAGCCCAGCTGACATACAGAATTGGCCTGATTTCAAACAGTCTTGTGCCAAGGCATGTATATAAGAAATATTACATGTGACAGAAAAGCAATTAAGCTAAGGCTGTGCAGAATGTTGAATGTGATCATTTATAGACAGTTTCTTACATTTTTTTAAATCTAGCTAAAGACATGCTGTAAGTGGATGTGGCGTCTGAGGGACTAGCAGTATGGCTGAATCAACAGAAATATACTCCCACAGTTTCTTCTCAGTGCTGATACAACTTTTCAGCAGTATTACCGGTACAGTGGAACCTTGGTTTTTATTGGTAATCCATCCGCAAAGAATCGATATAAACTGAAACTGATGAAAACCGAGGCAAACTTTTCCATAGGAATCAATGTAAATCCAATTAATCCGTTCTAGGCACTCCAAAAAACATACCAAAAACAATTTTTTTGGTGAATAAACATAGTGTTTAATGCTGAAAACAGTAACAAACAATAACACTGGGACCAGCTTCAGAGCCAGTGGACCAATGTTGCACCAGAAAGCTGTCCAAAGAGGTCTGTTTCTGACGCCTCTTTAAGATTTGTCTGAAATGGGGCAAGACTTTGTCATTAAACAAGTTGCAGACACAGCCTGCAACAGCTTTGTCTGGGTGATTTTTCTCCACAAACCCCTGCACCTTAGTGCAAATCGATGAAAACGAGGCAAATTTTTCACTGAAAGAATCGATGAAAACCGAAACCGATGAAAACCGAAGGCAATGACAACCGATGTTCCACTGTATTTCTTTTATAAATTTTTATCCCACTTTTCCATATGCTTGAAGTGGCAACATCAAAACATCATTCAAAAGTAATACCTAAAAACATGTATTATACAAGAATATCACATTTGGAACCTGTCAACATGGAGAAAGCCACTGCTTGCCAAATAGCTGCATATGAAATCGGAATGTCATGGTTGTTCGTCAGCTGCAGTTGTTCATTGATTCACTATCTCTGAGGGGTCTGGTGCTAGAAAATTGCCTGTGGGAAGCTGTCACCTTGCGAGTATGTATTGATTCAAAGTGCTCTAGGTTTGCTGACCTTCATGGGTACCAATGTAGGAGAGTGGGACTCGGTGTCATGTCAAAGAGACTCTTGTTGCTCTGAGGCAGTAAGTATCACTGATTTAAGAGATGATTGTGAAATGAAGCCCCTTTTAGACTTCCCATATTAATCCATTTGAGCAACCGGTGGCTAACAGATTTTTTGTATGTCGTTTTAAATGGTTTGGGTTTTTTTACCTTTTCACGCTGTCGGCATCCTGTTGGCATCCCAGGGCTCAACCACTCTTTAATGAAAACTGCTTTCTCTTGCTTTCAGATCTTCCTTGCCCTTCTGAATCGCTCCAGTCTGCTGCTTGAAATGTCTAAAATTCATGCTTCCAAAAGGACTTCTATTTTTTCCTACCTTTTCCCATGTAGTGTGCTTTTTTAGCTTTTTTAACATTCTAAGATTTGTGCTATAGAGCTATAGCAGTACCATTGACATGCCAGTTTCTGTAGCTGAGAAAGAACACTGCACAGAAAAAGGCAGAGGTGGGGGAAATAACAGCACCATTTGAAATTTCCAGAGCACTTAAGAGACCACTTATAGGCTGATGGAAACAAACTGCATGAAGCCCATGTCCCTGTATCACTTTACCCGGATTTGGGGCAACAATACATGACATCCAGTTTAGACTAGTAATCTGAAAGGGGCCAAAATAACCTGGAGATGGAATGATTTCTCATCATATCTTCACTCAAACTGGCCTAATTTGATTTACTTCATGTGAATATGATCACTTGAGAACAAGAATACCTATTTCAGTTAGCACAAAATGACTAATTAAGCAGTGACTTTGCTTATGTTAATTAGTCATATGGTAAAGTTACAGAGGAAGACAGAATAATTTAATCTAGAAATAAAGGCGTCCCAGCAGTCTGGACCAGTTCAGTTTATTTGTAGGATCAGAACAGAGCTCAGGAACACACTTTCAGCAAAATATACTGTTCTGTATGGACACTGTTTCTAAAACGGTCCAGCAAGAACAGTATATCCCTAGGGATATCAGTAAATGTACTAAGTATACTTTGTCTATTTCCTCTGCTGGCAAGATGTATGAGGGTTTTTGAGTGCTATTCTAGAAGGGATCAGTTTCCTACCTCAATGAGGGCTGATGTACACCTCTGGAGTTTGTGGAGCCCAAACTGTGTTCACATGGAGACTGTATGTGTTTACAATGTCCCTTTCTGTACAAGTCACCAAAAACATTTGAAAACGTTTTCAATTCCACCCCCTGCATTTGTCCACACTAACCCCCTCAAAACACTTTCTGGCTGCCATTTTGTGATTTTTTTTCCTGGGTTTTTAAAAAATTCTTCATGGATTCAATGCTTCAGTGCTTCATGCTGCAATTTGCCATAGTTTGTGTAAATAATGCTTCACAGATTTCACCTCCCAAAATAAAATATCCCAGAACTGATTAAAATAAACAGGTGAGACAGAATGAAGCTCAGAAAATGGTGCCAAGAATGAAGGCTGGGGACTGTAGAAAGGTGTGGGAAACATTTTAAAGAGATCATATAGCAAGTCAACACGTTTTAAATATGTTCTAGCAAAAGAATCGCTAGAAAGAAGGATGTACTTAAAATGTTTTCAGGCTTGAAATAAAATGTTTTGAGGTAAAAACTATGTGGAATTTCTTGGAGAAAACGTTTTCTTTCCTGCCTCAAAACGTTTTAAAGTGTCTGTGAGGAAACGACCATACAGTCCAAATGCAGATAAGCCAATTCACATTATTAGTAGAATTATTATTTATCATCATCATCCACTCTTCCCCCTAATTGGAACCCTAAGTAGCATATCCTATCATTCTCCCTTCCTCTACTTTATCCATGCAACAACCTTGTGGGATAAGTTAGGCTAAGAGTGGTCCCTTTCACACAAGAAAAGTATAACAGGTTGCAATCATAGTAAAGGAACCTGTTGTCCTGTTTGCTCAGGAGTGACTCCAACCTGGAATTTTTCAAAAGGATCACTTGTTTAGCAATTTTCAAAAAACCCAGGTTGAAGGAAATAATACAGGGAAGACAGTAGACTCATTGTGGGGGTGCGACCTGTGCGAAGTCCCCCCCCCCACAGATTATATAGCATTCTACACCCATTTTTCTTGGCCAGTGTGTAACTGGCCTAGGATCACCCAGCAAGTTTACATGGGAGAGCAGGGATTCAAACCTGGTTGTCCCAAGTTTCAATCTAACACTTTAACCATTTTGTCATGCCAGCATTCTGAAAATAGTATTTCTGGGAGAATCTAGTCAAACAGTAAGCCCAAGCACTCCCAAATATTTATTTATTTTATATTCCACCCCTCCCTGATCAAAGTCAGGCTTGGGGCAGCAAATATTAAAATAATCCAATCTTCTATATATATAAAAAGCAAACCGTCCATTTGTGAGTCATGCTCTAACTCCGAAACCACTGGACGGATTGCTTTCAAATTTTCACTCAACGTGCCTTTCCAATGCAGGCAGGTTTTCGGATATTCACATTGCTGAAATTCAATACCTGAGCCAGGTAAAACATCTTTTCCTGGCGTACCAGGCCATGAAGCTGGTTTTGTTTAACTGTCACCCTTAGAATGTTCGTGCAGCATGTCTGTGGACTGCGGGGTTGGTATGCCCTTACAATGTTCGCGCAGATGGCCAGAGATGAGCAGTGAAAACAGTAAATAGGTAATACTGGTAGGTAATACCAGTGGAAGTGAAACACATACACACTTTGCTGTCTGAGACATCAGATGGGGTTCCCCCCCTCACACGCAGGTAACTTTCACTCTCTGTGCCTCACCCACTGCTACCACACAACTCACATACTCTCATACACATCCAGCTCATCCTCACACACCTCACTCTGCCCTCCCTCACATCCAACCACTACTTACCCACTTCCTCACCCATATTCGCCACAGCTCTCTTTTACTAAAAGCAAGCTGGAGTGTTTGTCTTTTTCTTCTAGGGCCGTTTCCGCACGGCCTCCTTCCGCCCCCACGCCGCCAAGAGTGCGGGCGGCGTGGGGGCGCAAGCCCGTTCGCATGCAAGCATGCGAACGGGCGGCCGGAGGTCGGGTAGGCGCAGGCGGCTCCCGCACGGCCGCTTCTTCCTTCGCCTACACGGTGTCCTGCCTGCTGGGCGTTGCAGCCCCACGCTGCCATCCGACCCCTGGAGGTCGGAGGACAGTGGTGGGCGGGCCGCACGCCCAGCAGGCGTCGCTACAAGCGACACTGTGAGTGGGCGGAGAACATGCCCGGGCGCGCTGGTTCGCACTGCCGCCGAAGACGCTTTCCCAACAACAACCCTTTAAAGGGTTGTTGTTTAGGGCGGCCTGACGCCGCCCTGGGGGGAGGGAAGAGCATTCAGGTCGCCGCTGCTGCAACGCAGCAGTGGCGCCTGTGCGAACGGCGGCCTGGGGGCGGCGTTTTTACCGCCCCCAGGCCGTCGTATATGGGCCGTGCGGAAGCGGCCTAAGACAATCCACGGGGGGGGGGGGCAAACCAACACTACTGCCTCCGCTTCTTTTGCACGTGGCCCTTTACGAACTCAGGGAGCTGGCCTCGATCTGAGCGCCTCACCACCCTGCCTCTGCTGCCTGACTGGGATAGCCTGCTTGCCCCAGTTCTGCCTTCCCCAAGCCAGGACTGTGCATGTCAACCAGCCTCATGGACACTGGGATTTGCACTCTGGACAGTTCTGTTGTGGAATGGAAACAGTTACCTTATACTAAAAAAACAAGATACCACTATATAACAATGTGAACTGAAAAGGGAAAGAGGGATTCCATTTGACCACTCCAAAAGGCTATTCTGGGGATCATTGAACCTGCATGGACATCTGTATGGGTTGAGGACTGTGATGAGAAGGACAATTGCCACAGCAATGCATGGCCAGGCCCCGCTAGTAATTTATGTACATTAAAAACCCCAGCAAATAAATATCCACTATCACTCTGTAGAGTTGGCTGCCACCAAGTGTATATCATCAGATACTTGAAAGATGGACTACTTTAATAACCCTTTGCATATAACACCCTTTGGCTTTCTTCTGTAGCGATGCCCTGCCACTTCAGTCCTCATTGTTTCACCCTGTAAAGGCAGCAGAATGGCATCTATAGCCCCACATTTCAGTAAGCTTACACATGCATACAAGCTGCGGGTTCTTTTCAAGAGCTGACCAAAGGCTGGAGGTAGGCAGTGCCAGTGAATGTGATCCTGGTGGGCCAATGGTTGATTATTCCTTCATTTAGTTACATATGTTGCTTTAAAACATGCTTTTTAATTGCATTTAAAACATGCTTTTTGATTGCAATTACATTTTCACAACCAAATGGTTTTAGAGGAGGCTTCCAATTCAGAAGAAGATAAAATGGACAAATAGAATGCTGTGAAATGTAGCTATGGTGTCTAGGAGAGACTGGTCTCTTAGTTCTGGTTAGTCCCAACAGAAGAACTCTACACATAACTTCAGATCAGAGTTTGTTGAGCAAACTGATGCATACATGCAATGTGTAATGACTTACATTTCATCTGCTGACTCCCCTGAGCTGTAAAGGCTTATGCAGAGTTTAGTCTTATTCTTATTTCTTCAATGAAAAAGAGGATGATTCTGCACGTCCAACCATTACTAAGTCAAACACAGAGTCATAAACTTTCGCAGGCTATACAGCCTTCGCCCAGAAGCAAGTTTACGTGTGCCAATTACAGCTCTAATTCTAAGTCATGTGGCCTTTGATTAAAAACTATATGTCCCATCATGCTATAACTTAAACGGGGAACCCTTCTCACCTTGTCTACAGCTAATACATAGATTTGCTATATCTCAGTAACTCAAACCTCTTGGGGCAGCAGCACAGTAGCAAAACAACGACATACAGCACTGATATTAAACATATATCACGTATTCACCAGAGGTCATATGGCTGCCAGTGTTCATTGGTCCCTGGCTCCAGAAGGAATACACTGACCCTGAGCTTAGGTTTAACAAGGCCATAACTCAGTTGAAGGAACTGCAGTCAATCCTACATAGTCTTGACACATTACAGCTTGACGGGGAAAAGAGGATTGAGGCTGCCTCTTGCAGTCTGTCATTCTGACAGAAAAGAAGGGACCCTTGGAATGCCCTCAGAAACCACACCACCAGTGTCCGCTGTCCTACTAGCCATGATGTACAGTCACACGTTCCTTCCCAGGAAAAGCTTTAGCCCCAGCTTAGTGTCAGCAGATAGTCCTTACCCTTTATGTGGGAAACAAACTATAACTAGATGACTGGCAGTAGAAGGGGGGTTATATTAAGGGCATCTCTACACTGCAAGTCTGTATCTGATTGCAAATCATAAAACTTTTCCCCAAAGAATCCTCAACCTTAAAACTTGGTAAGGATGCTGAAAAGAGAGATGTCTAAAATTCACAGCGTGTCTTGGAAAAATGAGGGTTAATATTGAACTATAACACTAGTCTAAATCTGTGGAGCGGAGGTGTCTCTAGTGAGCACTGAAAACATAAATGTGGGAAGTTGTTCCTGTTTGAGAAAAACATGGACGCCAGGATCAGAAGGGAGGCCAGGATAAAGAAAGCAGGGATTTTGGCACAGCATGAGTTTAAATTTTTTTTTACAAGTAACCATAGAATAGAGCTCTTCTTTATGTATCTAAAAAAAAGTAAACAGTCCACTCCTACAAGCATTTCATCTTTTAATCTCAGTGGACCACAGTCTGGCAAAATTCTTTCAGTACCATTCTACCCAGTATGTTTATGTAAATTCAGACTATGTATGATGTGCTTAGAAATAGAACCTGAAGACAGCTGTAAGTAACGTAGCTGCTTTTTCCATAAATACACACACACGTTTCCTGTATCCACATTTGAAACAGGTCTTTCTTTGTCGTAGTTTAAACTTCCATTTTGTAAATATTTTATGCCATGAACATTGGTTTTAGGCCATGAACCATTAGCAGGGCAACAGAGATATTATTACAGAGAGTATCTGAATGAAACATATTTTCTCTCTCTTTGTTTTTTGTTGTTTTTAAACCATCAGGACTGGTTTCATATATCAAAACAGCAGGAATAAGAATGCATTTGTTTTCAGCTGTTCAGTTAGCATATAAAGTTAATCAGATATCCAGTGGAGGTGAAATAGCTTGTGGTTTCTAGTTTTTCAAAGTAAGACCAGTCTTCCTGTTGGAATTATCATAAACTGGCAAGTAGATGTCTTTGCCTCATTAACTCCCTTTTCCCCAAACTGGCAGTGTTAATTTAAATGATCTATATTCTTGATTGTAACAGTGAATGGACACTAACTTTTTTGATAAACGTTGTGAACATATCTTTACCCAACAAATAGTATTGTATGTATATGTCACTATGTATTAATGTGAGTTGGAAGTATGGAGCAATATACTAGGAAAGAAATATTAGCAGTGACTTATAATGACTTAATAGTGACTTAAGCAGACCCCTTCTTGTGAAGTAGGTCTGTCAAGGAATAACTGCTTAGGATGCATTATCAATCCATCAGTTCATGAGGATTCACTCAGATCTCAACCCCACTAATACTAAGACTAAACTCTGAGTAAATACCTAAAAATGTTTACACTTTCAGTTTTCCTTATGTAGTTATGTACAGGAATTTTTAGGACTGCTGGCATGTCTAGAAATGTGTAAGCTTGCCATTAAAAGAAATATCATTAATGTTTTTCAAGGTGAGCAGACATTAAACATATAATTGAAAGTGGTTCTCCGCACCTCAATGATGCTGCTAGCCCAGTGGTGGCGAACCTTTGGCACTCCAGATGTTATGGACTACAATTGGCCATGCTGGCAAGGGCTGATGGGAATTGTAGTCCATAACATCTGGAGTGCCAAAGGTTTGCCACCACAGGGCTAGCCTCTACCCAGGCCAGGGCTTTTATGGCCCTGGTCCCTGCCTGGTGGAACATTCTTCCTCCAACTGTTAGGGCCCTGCGGGACCTTGGTGAGTTCCACAAGGCCTGTACAACCAAGTTGTCCCATCAGGCTTTTGGGGAGGCTGGCCGCGGATTGCCTGCCCCCTCTTGATGCCCCATATATCATCTATTCTGTCATCTTCGGCAATTTGCCGGTTCCCTCCCAAGCATGGGATTGGGCACCACCAATAATTTTGGGGTGCTGCTATTGTATTAAAAATTTTTAATGCTATGGTATATTTTATATTTTTACCTTGTGTTTTATTGTTGTTTGCCTGTGGCTCACTGTACACCACCCAGAGCCCTTTGGGGATTGGGCGGTATATGAAATTCAATAAATAATAATAATACGCTGATATGACACTCAAATTGTAATGAAAGGCCAACAACCAGCAAAAGATCTGGCAGCTGTGAAATCTACAATAATAATAATAAACCTCTTCATAATGAGTCAGAGAATCAATCTTTGAAAGGTAAGTTTGTCTCCCCTGACTGGAAGCAGTTTTTCAGGGTCTTTTAGAGGTCCCCCACTGACCCTTTCTGCACAACCAAAATAAAAAGTTTTGAGATTGGAAATAAAACATTTCCTCTGTGGAGTTCTACATGGTTTTTACCCCAAAACATTCTCAAGGGTTTTATTTGCAGCCTCAAAATATTTTCTATGCATGGTCTTTCATAATGATTCTTTAGCCTGAACCATTTTCAAAATGTTTTCTGGGCTGTGTGATCTATTGAATACATTTTCCATGCCTCTCTGCTGTCCTCAAACTTCCTCCTTGGCGCCATGTTCTATGTTTCGCTGTGCTCACTCCATTCCTTCTTGCCCGATTATTTCCATTATTTCTAGGGTTTTTTTTATTTTGGGGAGTTAAATCTTTGAAGCTTCAATTACAGCAGCTGTGGAAAATCACAGCACGAGGCATTCAAGTATTGAAGCATCAATTCTACAGAGAATTTTTAAACATGGAAAAAAAACACAAAATGGCAGCCAGGAATTGCTTTGAGGGGTGAGTGTGGAACAACGGGGGAGAGGATAGCAAACATTTTACAACATTCTGCAAACATTTTTGGGGACTTGTACAGAATGGGCCACTATCATGTCATCCTTTCAACTGGAGATGCCAGGAATTGAACCTGGGACCTTCGGCATGCAAGCAAGATGGTCTGCCAATGAGTCATAGACCCTCTGCATTCAGCACAGCATTTGATGACAACAGTATTTTGAGCATCTGTCAAAATTCTGTTTTTGTCAAAATGGTGCATTAGGGAAGAGATCTGAAAATGAAAGTATACAAGCAATTAGTCACAGAGCATAATTATATCTTTGAGCTGAAAAAAAATCAAAGGTAGTAAATTAACTGTGTGTACATCAATCATACAGTAGTCTCTTCAACACTATCATTCATACTTAATTATTCCCAGGGGTGCCTAATTAAGAGTGTAGTCAGATTAAAAGTTTAAGGCTATTAAAGTTCACACATGCTGAGAACACAGTGGTATTGTTACTGATGCTAGTAAAGAAAAAAAAACTAGCTTACTTTGAACATTTTTGAAAGGATGAAATACCCAAAACATACAGGATGCGTCAGATATCAGAAGACTGTTACAAAAATGAATTTATTTATTGAAACATTTACATCATAGTTCAAAGTAACATAAGTTGCTGACAATTTTTTAATAAAATAAAAAGCCCAGCATAAAAAAAACCGGCATGAAAATACAAATGATCCATAGCTTAAACCAGTGGTGGCAAACCTATGGCACGGGTGCCAGAGGTGGCACTCAGAGCCCTCTCTGTGGGCACGTGCAAACAGAGTCCCCCTCACACACATCTAGGCTGGCTTGGGCTCGATTATTAGCATTAAACCTAAGACCTACTTTTGGGGGAGCAGTGTAGGTAACTCTTTTAAGAGCTGTTAAATACCACCGATTTTCATGCAAAGAACTAAAGCGCGATCCTTTACCTGGAAGTAAGCTCGGTTGCTTGCTTCTGAATAAACGCTCCTAGGGTCGTGATTCACCCGTTGGAAGAGTTGCACGGTTGCTTCAAAGCAAAGCCACCGACTACCACCAAGCTTACTCTCGAGTAACACACACCTCGGAGCCAACTGTTTTTTCTAAACTAAAACCTCAGTATTCAGGTTAAATTGCCGTGTTGGCACTTTGTGATAAATAAGTGGGTTTTGGGTTGCAATTTGGGCACTCGGTCTCGAAAAGGTTCGCCATCACTGGCTTAAACCATGTCCCAAAACAGTTCAGATTAGGAACAGACTATAAAAACTACAGCAAAAGATCAAATCCTTAATTAAAAGTTTGAGTAAAAAATTAAAAGTTTGGGTAAAAATCAGTGTTTTGGATTGGTGCATAAAAGAGATGAGGGTAGACTTCAAGCAAGCTTCAATGGTACAGGCATTTCAAGAATGAGGTACCATTGCTGGAAAAGTCCTGCCTCACAATTGAAGGCAGGGGCACTGATAGCAGGCCTAGTCAGGAAGATCTTTGCTGGTGGACTAAAGAGTATGGCAGGAGACGGGTCCCACTAGTAAAACAGAGCTTGTTTCCTTAAAAGCAATAATGTGCAGGATCATAATACAGAAGTTCAAAGTAACATTCATGCTGTCTAGTACAATACAAGTAGTCCCTAGCTGACATAAATGAGACTTCTCTCTTGCCCCAATGAATCCCCTTTCCTGTCCATCTTACTCCTGCCATTAAAAATGTATGCATGTCTACAATATTTTGCAAAGGCTCTTAAGGTTAAACTAGATGTGACAGCATAAGCATCAAGACATATTTATTAATGTCTTGCCTAGTCACATGTGAAATGGGGACAGTAAATGGAGTGAGTAGAGGGAGCTAAACCTGCCCCATTTCCCCATCCTTACCTCACAGAGCTAGATGTCGTGGTTACAGATAAAAAGCTACACTGTGTCATGAAGCTTGCTAGGTAACCATGGGCTTACCACTAACCTACCTCACAGGGAGTGTGAGGGTGCTAGAGAGAACAGTGTGTTCATGGACACTGCCTTGAACTCTTTGGAGGAAAGGCAGGATTAAAATGTACTAAATAGATTAATAATAATTTCAAAATTATCTAGCCCAGATAATTTCTGGTAGAATGGAGCCAGGATGGAATGAAAAAGCTATATGCCGTGGGTTGCATGTAGGTAAAGATGGAGAGGGTTAGTTCGCTTCATTGATGCTGTGCATTTTTCTGTAAACAAAAAACAGTCCCTCTACTCTTCACTTTGCACATGATCAGGTAGATATGTGAATAGCACCTTGATGCCCCACCCTAGATCATAGCTAGTATAATCCTTATTCTGTCATTCAGTGAGCCATTCTTACAAAACAGGCTTCCTTGGAATATCAATATGACTTAAAGAAGAGCATCCTTCCTTGGTTATATTTAATCTCCCAGTACTTTCTTAGCTGACTGGTTCTCCAAGTATCCAGTAGTCTGGATACCTGGGATGGTTGTAGCCAGAGTTTGAACCAAGTTTCCTGCATGGAGGCACAGCTCTCTCCCATAAACGGTGATCTCTTGGCTTCCTCCTATGTTGGGGATATTTGATTTGACCTATTTTCACAAACAAGAGGACTCAAAGGCAACCCATTCCTACAGTTCCACAAGGAATGTTCCCTTAGTTCCAAGTCATTGAATAGTTCTGCTTATGTCTTTGTCTGGACTCATTCATAGCAGAGAGCCTGACATAACAACAAAAGCTACAAGAGGGATAATATTCTTTCCCTCTGAGTGCTCTTCACATGTGAAAGATTGAGCTTAATTCTCTGTATTATCATACGGATCAGTTTGTTTTGCTTTCCTGTATGCAATCCAATAACAATGGCTTCAAGGCATTTAGCAAGCCCAAATGCTCTAATCCACAGCAAATCTGGATGTCTCTCATTTCAAAAATGTCAAGAGAAAAGGATGCACGCAGGTACTTACGATAAATTTGCCTGCACATTGCTAAGAAGCAAAATTAGATTATCAAATGTTTGGTTTTGCGAGTTTAGTTTTGCTGCCATACATATGTCTTGGATTAGTAGTGTTAAGCTGCTCTGTTCTCCTTAAAACACAATTATACTTTAAAATGATTTATATACTATTACCTGAAAATAGCTCCTCGATCTGATACTCATGCAGCAAAAAGACTATGGCTGATTCCACAAGGGCAAACAAACACAGGTGTAGGATGCTATAAAACCCATGGGGGTGGGGAGGGGGACTTCACAAAGGTCCCATTTCCAAAACGAGTCTGCCCCATTTTATTTCTCCCAACCTGGGTTTTTTTTAAATCGCTAAACTAGCGTTTCTTTTGAAAAATCCCAGGTTGGAGCCACTCCTGGGCAGGCAGGAGGCACTTTATTTGCCTCGTTCCATCCTGGTTGCGGACTCCTGCTCTAGGGAGCAGGGAAACCACACATATCATGAGTGGAAGCCCAGAGGCATTGGCCCTGTTGGAGGGTTCTGATTAGTCCAACGGAACAAATCTGAAAAGGAAGAGAAAAATGCAACAGGATCAGGGAAACAACACACCCTTTAACTTGCCTGGTGGAAAGAGCAATCAAGTCAGAGCTGATTTATGGTGATTTAGGCCAAGGCAAGAGACAAGCCAAGATGGTTTATCGTTGCCTGTCTCTGCGTAGCAATGCCCTACTTCCTTGGTGGTCTCCCATCCAACTACTAGGCAGGACTGACTCTTCTTAGCTTCTGAGATACGATTAGATCAGCCTGGCCTTGGCCATCCAGAGAAGTGCCTTAATTCCTCCAGGGCTGCAAAAATGATCTCTGTATCAAAAAATATATGTTTGGATCTGCAATTAGGATGCCACCTCTAGGGGCACTTTCACACATGCAGAATAATGCACTTTCAATCCACTTTCACAATTGTTTGCAAGTGGACTTTGCTATTTCACACAGTAAAATCCAGCTGCAAAGTGCATTGAAAGTGCATTATTCTGCATGTGCAAAAGTGCCCTAGGTAGTGGCTGGAGAACTCCTGGGATTACAACTGATCTACAGGTGACAGAAATCAGTTCACCTGAGGAAAATGGCTGTTTTGGAAGATAGACTATGGCATTATAGCCCATTGAAGTCCCTTCCCTCCCTACATGTTGCCTTCCTCAAGCTCTGCCCTCCAAATCTCCAGGTGTTCCCCAACCTGGGGTTGGCAACTCTATCTGCAATGAATCTGCACCCTGGCGGTGCAGAAAGACCCTTATAATGTACTCCAGGGGTTACCTCAGGGTTATTCTCTGAGTTCTGAACTGCTTTACTTCTAGGATAAATCTTCATCCAAGGTACATTGTCCCCTGTTCATAAAACACTGTGCCTTGACCAAAATTAATAAGGCATTTTCCCCCTCCCCAGTTTATTGTTTTCCTTTCAGCAGATCATTAGGTAAAATTATCTCTCTTTTTAAACCTTAATGCGCTAGATAAAGGTAATAACAAAAACAGAGCATCGTGAATGGAATTATGTCTTTCTGAGTTCACTGAAATCAGCAGGCCCAGAAGAGTGTAACTCTGCCTAGAACTACACTGCAAATGCCTTGAATAGCTGAGTCACCAGTGAGGCTTTATCTGTCACCCTCTCCCAGAGCTATCTACGGTGCAGATTTACTATTAAATGTAGACCTCTCGGAGCAGCTTTCAGCATTCTAGCAGCTGTTGGTTGCTTGTAAACATAGCAGAGAAGTGCAAGAAGGGAGGGAAGAAGTAAATATGGAATAGATGAACTCTATTCAGCAACGAGTCTGCCATCTTTATGTGGAGAATTATGTAAGTAGGGCTGTATCAGTTAACCCCACCCCCTTTCCCCACATCATTGTTATGATGAATGAAATTGATGTTGTCTCTTTCTGCAATATTTAAACCACAGAACTTATTTTGATGATGACTCCAAGGGAGTTTTCACTTCAACTGATGTTTAGCATACCAACAATGCTGGGAAATCTATGAATGGGTCTTCTCAGTATCTTAGTAAGGAAATACCAGTCATATAGGGCCCAATTTGGGTCAGGAATGTGATTTGGGGGTAAGAGGGCATGTAACCATATCTTCTGTGTAGGGTCATGGATTGAAACTAGCCTCTCTCTCTTTTTTTTTAACCCCTGAAGGGAATAAGCAGGCAATGAGCAGGCATCTTTCTTTCCTTTTCCAGGACTAATAGTCTGGAAAAGAGTCCAAATTCAGCTGATGAAGTCATCACATCAGGGGAAAGGGTTAAATCCCATCTCTCCCTATACCATGACTTTGAATTGTGCTGTGACCACAGGCAGCTGCTATTTCTATGGGAAGAAACAGATGAGGGAATTCTTTCTTGGACCTTCCAGCATCTTCTCTAGTTTGGCTGCAATGTGACATGTTGTGGTTATTGTAAATGTGATCTAGAAAGCTATGAAACTCATTATAATAAGTGAGGCTGTGGTCTGCTAAGCCCAGTTTCACCTATTTTGATTTACAAAGATTCTCTTTCCTGAGCTACTTTTAAACTTAGAGGTGGTAGGGACTTAACTAAGATTGTCTGCATGTGCCACTGAGCTATGACCCTTTTCAGTATTTTTTTTAACTAGAAAGTAATTTTTAATCTGTCTTTACATTCTAGTTAGTGGTTTTTAATTTGATATGCAGATGCAGGAAATACGAAAACCAGTTTAAGAGTTCTTTAATCTTTGACTACAGTTTGCAGCTAAATACTCGTATGTCTGTGCTTAAAGTTCAGCTAAATTTATTCTTAAGACAAAGTGTTATTTTCTAAACGTTGTTAAATTCTCTCTGTCAAAATCACTGAGGTTAACTTCAGACACTCAATCGAGAACATGCAAAGACAAAACAGCTCCTTTTCTGCTATGTTTAGGTCCTGTCTCAAGAGGGGAGGTACATATCCCTCTGCCCATGGGGGAGAAAATGGTATAAAACTAATAGGTCCAAGAGAATTTATTTACATATCTTGGTAGACCCAGTGATTTCAAGCTCCACTGAGCCCTTCCCCAGGGGGAAAAAAATGAAAATCTGGTATGCTGGAAACTATTAAATTTTCTCTTAGTGCTCCTTTGTTGATACAGATTGGCTGCTGCAAGCTAGTGTTATGGGAAGGCTAAAGTTGTTTCCACCTTCCAGAGAAATTGCGGTATGGTTCAAAACATCTAGGGATTAACAACACGACAAGTCGTTTCCTTCAGACATGAGGATTGTACTTCTGTCTTCCTTCATTAACGGCAGTGAACACTGATTAAAATGGACATTTCATTACATTTGGGGAAAATGCTAGATGAGGTAAGCTTTACTTTCGGCTGAAAGGTAGAGCTTTCTATTTGCTGGAGATAAGCATGAAGCCAGTTCAAGCTAAAGTTGAAGTAAAGCATTATAGCATTATCTACTGTGGAGCCCAGTCTGTGTCTCTGACCGGTTGCCTGAAGGCACAACAGTACAAAATTGTATCTCCTAATGTTTAATTTAGTTGAAAAGCAACTCCTGATGGTCCAGATATAGATCAGGACTGTGGTCTTTGAGAATGGGACTATGTCATTACTGAGAATATTGCCCCCGCTCCCCCGTATCTGAGCTTGGATGGGAAATTAGGTAGGATGTGGATTGTTGCCTTTTTTCTTACTGGGGTTTAAGCAGGTAGGGAAGGGGCATTGTAAGTCAGGGAAATGGTGTTGGAAGAAGAGATAGTAGCACCCAAGCTTGATTTTTGGGGACGGGGATGGGGATGGGACTAAGCTTATAAAAGCAAAGGCCCCAGCACGGAGCCTTCCAGTTGCTTCTGTCCTCCCCAGATGGGAAGGCAGAAGGGACTGCCGGTTGCTGACTCAGAGCCAGGAGGGGGCAAAGCTTGATGGGGTCCTCTGGCTTCCTTGGCCCCACCCATGTCGATGATGACATGGGCGGGGCTGAGGGTGCCAGAAGACGACAAGGCAGCAGGACTTCCTGCTGCCTTGCCATCTTCCTGGTCACATGAGGAAGTGATTTTGCACACACCCCCTCATGTGACCAGATCAGTGGTGCCCTGGGACAGAGGGTACCCCCTGTTCCTAGGCAAATACGCCACTGGTACCAGGCTCAGAACTGAGCTCTGTGACACTCTACTAGACACGTCCCTCCAGTCAGATGAAATGCAATTGAACTTTCTCCAACAACTTCCCTATCCACCAAAATATCCTAAAGTCCTGCATGCAGTCCTCCAGCTTAGTCATCAGAACAGGAAACCTGTCAAAAGCTTTACTGAGGTCAAAAGCTTTACTGAGATAAATACCATTAACGGCGTTTCCACTGTTCAGTATGCCCATTACTCAATCAAAGAAGTAACAAGGTTGGTCTGGCAGGCCCTACTGGGAACAAATATCCACTGACATTCTCAGATAACCAAGTTGTCCCTCAGATTCTCTCAGACTGACCTCTTTCAAACCTGCTCCAATTGTCTTCCCTGGGCCAGAAAGTAGCTTAGGTCATCTTTCCTCCCTTTTTGGAAGATTGGGATGACATTCACCCTCTTCCAGTCTTGTTGTGCATCTCCCATTCTCCAAGAGGGTTTGAGGATTGTAAAAAACAGCTCTGCAGCTCTCTAGAAATATCTTTAAGCACTTGCGTCTAACCCAGGAGATTTGTACTCATCCAATGCAGTCAGATGCCACTCAACAGCCTCCCAGTGTCAGCCAGCCAGCCACATGCCATGCCATGCCTTGCCTTGTCTACTATTATCTCTACATAGACCTGTTCTCTTCTTCAGGGAGAAAAATGAGGCCAAACAGGCAGTGACCCTTTCTTCTTTCTCCCTGTCTGAGCTTCTCCATTTTCACTCAACAGTGAGCCTATAGCTCTTTTAACTTGTCTCTGCTGCTCATATACGTGAAGAAGCTTTTCTTGTTGAATCAAGCCTCCCTGACCAGCTTCTACTCACTCTGAGCTTTAGACCCTCTTTTGGCTGACTTACAGCGCCTAGCAAGCCTCTTCAGAGGATGCTGCTGTTTGCCCCCACTTGCCACTGCTAACCCCCCCTATGTCTCCGAGAGCAGCGTAGCTGGCCATTTCCTGGCGCACACCCAGGCTTCCCCACCTTTTACCTCCTGCGCTCTGGGCGCAAAGAGGTCATCAAAAGGCGCCGCTTGGAAGAGTAAAGCCAGGAAGTGACGCCCCACTTCGAGGGGGCTGACAGTGGCAGCTGTCGAGGTGGCCTGGGCGCTTGTCAGCCAGCCCACTGTAGTGGGGAGTGCCAGGGACCCCAGCTACTTGCCCTTCACCTAGTGGCAGCGCAGCTACTGGTAAGTGGGAAAACGCCCTCAGATAGCCTTCTTTAGAAGCATGTCCTTCCCTCCATTTCTCAAACATTTCCTTTTTCCCCCCTTCACTCATCGTGCAGTTCTTGGTTTCTCCACAGCGTAGTTTCTTGATACTCCTAAGTGTGCTGGTCCTCCCCCTGCCCCACTCTCCTTTTATCCACAGTTTAATTCTGGCTATCATTGTACATGCAATCATTTCTACTATCTAAAGAAAGCACAAGGAAGTCTTACTGACCCTGTAAGGCAATACAATCATCTCAGAAAATATGTGTCAGTTCAGATATGCGAGTATTATTTATGCCAAGCTTTTGTCCTTTTGAAAGACACATAGCAGAAAGCAAGATCTGAAATAATTTTAGTGTGTGCAAACATGAATGAGGTTAATCAGTTCTTGGCTACAGCTGGTTTGTTTGGGGGGTTTGATGCCTGAGTCAGCAATTCCATGTTATGAGATATGACACTTTCTTCTCTTTTTTCTCCTGTTATTTTTCTGCTACCCAGTGAACATATGACGAGTCCCATGCAGCACGGAACCACCAAGTGCTACCTGCTCTAGGTGGCCTTAGTTCTCGAAGGTCTTGCAGAGTGGGTTAAGGTACTGAACTAGGATTTCAAACGCCTGGGTTCAAATACGCATAGGGCTAGTTACTTTCTTAGAATCTAAACTATCTCATATTATTTATTATTATTTATTATTTATTTGATTTAATATACCGCCCTATCCCCGAAGGGCTCAGGGCGGTGTACAGTATAAAACATCATATATAAAATCATACATATAATTTAAAACAACAGTTATGTCTTAAAACATCGTCCCACGAAACCCTTATACAACCCTCCCAAAAAAGAATAATGGGTCCCGATGGTGTTAGGGACCCATATGGAGCACCCTCAGCGGCTGGTCTCTCCAAAGGACTGGTGGAACAGCTCGGTCTTACAGGTACTGCAGAATTCTCCAAGGTCCCGCAGGGCCCGGACAGATGGTGGGAGAGTGTTCCACCAGGCCGGTGCCAGAGCCGTAAAGGCCCTGGCCCGAGTGGAGGCCAGCCGCGTCACTGAGGGGCCAGGGACCTCCAGTAAATTGGCCTCTGCTGAACGCAGAGGTCGAGCCGGGACATATGGGGTAATGCAGTCCCAGGACATATGGGATAATGCGGTCATAGGGTTGATATAAGGAAGACGGAGGAGAAGAAAGTTATATACAATTCCCTAAGCTGCAGTGATAAAGAGTCACTGTGATTCATCCTTTACTGATATCATGAGAAAAATGGAAATATAATATACTCGTTTGGCATTAGGAGCTCAATGAAGACAAGTGGAATATAAATGTGAATAATGAAACTGACAAAATGAAAGGCACCATTTTGCCATTGAAAAAGGATGGTGTAAGGATGGCCATATGTCAGTCATGATCTGGGCCGTAGGGAGACTTAAGTCAAAATAACCATTTGGGTTTGGTTAACTTCAAAATTGTGCTAGAGGATTAGTTCTTTGCAATCATGCAGTATCTAAGAAAGCTGATTTTGGTGTTGATTTAAAAAAGTAGTACACTGGGCATTTATTTTACATCCGTAAAGAAATTCATCTGGGCTGATATAGAATCATAGAATTGGAAGAGACCACAAGGGCCATTGAGTCTAACCCCCTGCAATGCAGGAAGCACTCCTGACAGATGGCCATCCAGCCTCGGTTTAAAAACCTCCAAAAAAGGAGATTCCACCACACTCCGAGGTAGTGCATTCCACTGTAAAACAGCCCTTACTGTCATTTTCCTGATGTTTAGGTGGAATCTTTTTTCCTTCCCCTTGAATCCATTACTCCTGGTCCTAGTCTCTGGAGCCACAGAAAACAAGCTTGCTCCCAACATGACATCCCTTCAAATAACTAAACGTGGCTATCATGTCACCTCTTAACCTTCTCTTCACCAAATTAAACATACCCAGCTCCCTCATAGGGCATGGATTCCAGACCATTTTGGTTGCCCTACTCTGGACCCATTCCAGCTTAGCAATATCCTCCTTGAATTGCGGCGTCAGTAGAACTGAACACAATATTCCAGGTGAGGTCTAACCAAAGCAGAATAGAGAGGTACAATTACATCCCGCGATCTTGACATTATACTCCTATTGATACAGCCTAGAATCGCATTGGATTTCTTGGCTGCCGCATCACACTGCTTACTCAATATGTGGCACAGAATTTTAGAGGCAATTTGTACTTCAGAAAAGCACCTTACCACATTTGTCTATAGTAAATATTATTGTTTCATGGTAACATGGCCAATGGTTGGACTACTAAGACCTTTAAGCATTTAACTAATAAAACTTCAAAAATGGTTGCAGTGATTGAATAGAGACTACAGTGATTACACATTTATTCAGAAGTTTCAGAAAGGTCAGTGGGACTTACTCCCGGGTGTGTGAATATGTTTTTACATTGCTAAATCAAGGTGATTTTGCACATGCCAGTAGCATCAAGTGATTACATATATGTTCAATAAGATAACTGCATGCCCAAATGTACAGTTCCAGCTTTTATTTTGCTTCTTATCTTCTGAAACACAAATACTTTGAATGGAATCAGTTTTCAGTTTCAGTGGAGAGTCACTGAATGATAAGATACATGTATGGTTCCCAGCTGGCCCAGAAAAACAATGGCTTTCCTCCCTGCTTTTTTGCACATTGTGGCTAGTTGCCAGAAAACAACTTTAACTCAAAATATATCTGCTTAAATGAGTGTGTGGGTGTGTTCCACATTCAAGCACTCATGAAGAGTAATATAGTGAGTTGCTGAAACTTTGGATGTGAATCTTGGCTGAGACCTCTGTCCATATAATTTGAAACACCCAATGGCTTCCATGTACTCTTTTAAGTTCCTAGCTATGGTAGTAAAAGGGTGACACAGGTTGGCTGGAAATGGCATAGAGGAATTTAGAGCCATGTTGGCTACCCTCCATCTTCCAAATTCCCATTTTCTTTCTTCCAGGGCCCCAGTTTGCTTGCTTGTTGCCATCTCAACTAGGTAGTGGAAAGTGAGAAAATGGAGCAAAAAGAGTCTCATGATGCCCATGAAGACTCAAAAAGACAGGAAAGATCTGGCTCAGATAATGCAGCCAACCTAGTTACAAATCTCGTCAAATCACCTTTCTGTTGCAGAGTAGCTGCATTTCTTCCACTTGATTTTGGTTGTGATAGTGATGTATTGCCTTACTGAGGCATTTCCTAATAGTAGCACTGGTTTACTTCAGCCAGATTCTTCGTATTTGAAGAGCCTCTTCTAATCTGGCAGCTAGTACAATGATAACTTCATTCCTAAGGTTTTAGGCCTCTGTCAGTTTCCAACTGTGCCTCTACTTTTTATAGCTGTACTAGGACAAATGATATCAAGTTGCCCTACTTGATGATAACAATGGAATACTTTTTGTAACTTAAAAGACAGCTGGGTATTGATAGGGAGGTTAAAATTAACTGTGACACTAGAGGTTGTCATTCACCTTATCTTGTAGAACCAAATAAATGGAATCAAATGGAGACTGTACAAGGGATTGTTATTGAATAAGGTCATCTGTCTGGACTGGCATTAAGGTTTCAGTAGCTAATCTTCATTGCTTTACAGTAGTGTAACTAGGGTGAGCTTCCAAGTGTGGGAATTTCTCTCATTCCTTAGCTGTGCATGTAGCACTTTGGATACAAGCCCGCAGCAGATCTTAAGTTGGTAGTGATGTGAGGTTTGTCAGGTTCACTCTGTGTGCTGTTAGCCAGTTCTAATTAAAGGAAGGAACCACATAGAGACAAGCTGTGCTAGTCAAGGAAGCCTCTTTGTATGAGTACGTGCAGGTCAGCTGAGAACTTTTCGATGCCCATTCCACTGAGGTTTGAACAACAAGGAAAACTGTTCTGGGTAGTGGTAGGCTACCCCTGCCCGGGAGCGGGATTTATTTTGAGACAGGTTAAAATGTCCAGACTGAGGAAATTCGAAGCAAGCTCTAAAGCAGCCACACATCTTCTTCCTCGAAGGAATTTTTAACTGCACATTTTTTTGCCTTTTCTGGCAGAAAGTATATAACCATCAGACAAGTTCCTGGGCCTGTGTTTACAGCTGATCATTAAGCACAATGCAGTGCAACGTAATTTCTTGATTATCTGTCTCTTTCATAAAACCTGCATTTGCTCACTTTAGTCTTCCATGATGGTACCAAGACCGAATGCCTTTCTTGCCCAGGAAAAAGCATAGAGTCTACAATGACCAAAGTCCTCCCAAATTCACATTGAATACAATGCAGCTACAGTTAAGTACACTGAATCTCAGTGGTTCAGTATGAGAGATACAAATATGTACTTAACTATCTTTCACTGAACTCAGTTAGACATAAAATGCTTAATCTTGGTTGGATAATGAGTAGCATTTCCTGCAGGTGATGGTGTCCTGACTTCCACTCAAAAGTCAGCACCGCTGTTTAAGAGGCTTACAATTCAATCCTAAACAGAGTTACTATCATCTAAGTCCACTGAAGTCAATGGATTTAGGAGAATGTAACTCTGCTCAGGACTGCACTGCAAGCAGCTGTATTAAATTCCTTGGGGGCAGCTCTCTTTTGGAGTAATGTAACTGTTACATAAGCCGATACTTGATAGATTGTTCCCCTTGAAGCTTTCATTATGTTAAATGAGTTTTCTTAAATATATTCACCTTTATTGCACTGGTCTTCCTGGGGATTCAATTCCAAACTCATGTGCTTAAAAGTGCATCCCAGGGACCCTGGTACAATTTATTTCCAGGAGTATCTTCATTAATGGCTTTTCAGAAGGTTTTAACGGTTTTCTTGTTGTGAAAACAGTACCAGGAGGAATGGCTTGACATGACTCAGCTACTTGAGACATGGTCAGCAATACTTCTAATGTGCTTTTCCCCATCTAAATATCAGGTATTTGGACCCCCAATTCAAGTTAAGACTGTAGCATGATGGATTTGAGCTTTTTCCCTGAGCAATCTTTTACACATGAGATAGCCCCAGAGTGCTGCTATTTGCCTCACCAGAGAAGACATATAATTGCTTGTGTAATTGCTCAAACATATAACTGTCTCTATATTTATGGCTGTTCAAGTAAGGGATAGCTTTAAAAGGGGCTTGGACAGATTTATGGAGGAGAAGTCAATCTATGGCTACCAATCTTGATCTCCTTGATCTGAGATTGCAAATGCCTTAGCAGACCAGGTGCTCAGGAGCAGCAGCAGCAGAAGGCCATTGCTTTCACCTCCTGCATGTGAGCTCCCAAAGGCACCTGGTGCGCCACTGCGAGTAGCAGAGTGCTGGACTAGATGGACTCTGGTCTGATCCAGCAGGCTCTTTCTTATGTTCTTATGAAATGGAGTGAGAAACTGCAATCCTTTCTCTACTCAAGCTGCAGTCCCAGGCAGCATCAAAGCTCCACGCACCTCATTTTTAGAGAAAAACATGCTGCAAACTTCATCCGTAGAACTCCCAGGAACTTATGCAGCTGAGTTCCCAGAAAAATATGACTTCATACTTTAATGTGCTTTTTTGATTTTATTTATTGCATAGATAATGAAAAATGAAAAAAAAAAGGTAGCTCATTCTCCCCCTGTGCCTTTTAGAGCAGCTTGATATACAGAATTTGGTGGATATGATATTAGATGGTGACTCACAGATATGTTAGGCTCAAGAGCAGGAATCAGTAAAAAGGTTGACAAACAGATACTGAAGACAACAACATTTAGGAAGATATAAAAACACTTTCAGGGAGTTCAAAATAAGGGAGTAAACTGTGTATTAAGAAGCAAAAGGTCCACATGTTTGTGTCACTATCCTCCCTAGTGGGCACCCAAAACAGTGAAACCTTTGCCTATCCTCCATTTATCCCTATAGTATCAGCCCTGTGAGGGAGGGTAAGATGAGACATCAACTAGCACAAGGTCACCAGTGAGTTTCCATCACAGAGTGGGAATTTTAGCCTGGGTGACAAGCATTCTAACCATTACACCGTGTAGGCTCTTTACCCTACTGGATATCATATAATTTAGTATCATTTGGGGATCTGTATTGTGCACATAACTAGAACAAAGCTATGATAAAGCATATGTTCCAGTATTGCTAAGGAGAACATTAACTGGAGAACTTGAAGGGAACAGTAAAATTAGATCATTGATTGGTTCTCTTCAACTAGTGCTGAGAAAGATAAACTATATATGAGGTTAATGGTGCACTGTCAATTAGGGTGAGTTCTGTTAAATAAGGCACTTGACAAGATGTTAAAGTGCAGTTAACCATAGGAATAGAGGGACTGTGCTCTTATAAAAGCCTCCCAAGTTGGTGAAATGAAAGTCCCTATGGAATTCAGTTATTTTACTTTCTTAATTCAAAAGTGACTTTTCCAAGATTTTTTTTTAAAAAATTGATTTTTTTCATTGCATAAATTAGCTTTATTTGCTGTTTATGGAAGGTAAAGAGGGATTTGCCCATTTTAAGTGACATCTTGTTGTGTGAGAGATGTAAACAAAGCATGCTTCTGACAATCAAGAATGGTCAAAATCATGAGAAAGGCCTATAACTCAGACTCAAAGTAGATGTTAACTAGATGTTATGTTTGGTCCCAGGGTTCCTGTGATCTGACTCTTGATGTTTGAACAACCAGACATCATGTTGGGAAACCAAAGTTCCAAGCTTGTCCCAGTTTGGCTCAAGACTATTGCATCCTACTCATGGAGAAATTGAATGTCTACTTTGGGCCTCAGAAATGATGATATTGTGCACATTGTGAAACTGTCTTCTCTTTCAATATATAAGATGTACATAGTATGTACATACAGCTTACCCAAAACATATAAGATATTCACAGTATGTGATACACCCTACCCAGGGGTCTGCAACCTGTGGCTCTCCAGATGTTCATGAACTACAATTCCCATGGCAAATTGGCCATGCTGACAGAGGCTGATGGGAATTGTAGTTCATGAACATCTGGAGAGCCGCAGGTTGCAGACCCTTGACTCTACCCAACACTGACGTCCTTTTTTTCTGTACACCTAGAGAAGTCTAGCTTCGCACTGGTTAGACGTGTACCTGTCAGAGGGACATATGGGTATAAATGTCCCCAGGCACAGGCAATTTAATCACATGGAGGATGTAAAATTGCCCCCCACATTCCCCCTCCTTCTCCTCACCCTGGATCCATACTGACTGGGACTGTGAAAGGCAGCGAGGAAGAAGAAGACATGCAGCTTGGAGGATGCAACTGGCAGAGGCAAGCTGGAAGGGCTGAGCCAAGCTCCTCGCTCCCTAAGCAGCCCAAGGTGAGCCAGCAGGCCCGAAGACGGCCCCCACAGCTGACAGGGAGGCCACAAGTTGGCCAGGCTGGAGGGGCAGAAAAATCAGATATTTTCTTGGGCTCGGGGGAGGGGGGGCCTCTGGTCTTGCCCTGGGCACCATTTTCTGCCGGTACACCACTGGCACTGGCCTCACAACCTCATACAATATGTCCAATCCAGTTATTAAACAGGCACTGAGGACTGTAATTCATAGAGTCTTTCACAGCCTTTAAACAGCATTGGTTAGTTGTTCTGACCAGGAACCATCATCCTGACCCCTGTGAATATCCACTGGTTGCCAATGAACCTTTTTGGTCAGCAGGGCCCAAGAACTCCAATAGCACCATCCAGGGACCCTTTTGTGTCAGGACAGTAAAGAATCTGAAGCCCCTGCTCCACCTGTGCTATAGTTGCAACCCAAATTGGGCACTGCACATGTAGGAATTGAGGAAAACTTGCAACTCACATGCATTGCATACGACGCAGGGGGGATTCCGCACCCAATTTGTGTACACCATAATGTGCGAATTGCCAGAACGCTTCAATCTTGCTGCAGTATTCCCACTTGTTGGGGTCATACATACAGGGTTAAATTCTTCAGTGGATCTTTGGATAGCCAAAACTTGTACTCTTGTTCTATTGCCCTGAACTGCACTTAAGTACTTTCCACACAGTCCAGCAAACAGTTTAGATCAAGCTCACATAATTTGTGCTTTCAATGGTCCTTTAGTCTGAATGCCTCTGAAGAAGGTTCCATCCTTGTTTCCAGCATTATGCATTGTAAAAAGAAAAAAATCCCCCACAGAAGGAACATTTTGAAGAACCAACTATATTATACCATGCAGGTATGTTAAGAAGAAAGCTTGAACTCTACTGATGTCTGTGTATGGCTAAAGTGCTGTCAAGTCACACCTGACTTACGGCACCCCTGTAGTGTTTTCAGGACAAGACTGATAGAGATGGATTGCTATCTTCTGCATAGCAACCTTGGAATTCCTTAGTAGTTTCCCATCAAAACACTCACCAGGGCTGACATTGCTTGGCTTCTGAGATCCAATGAGATCAGGCAAGCCTGGACCCTAACCAAACGGTTCAGGGTCCAAACTGAACTGGAACTGCGAAGTGAAACTGCTCTTGCTAAAAGGCAAACTTCCAACAGTTCCCAGTATGGCAAAGCAGGATGGCCAATATCCTGTAGTATTATAAAACTTATATTTCTGTGTTTTTATGTTCTACTTTATCTTCTTCTATATTCTACTCACTGTCTCTTGGAAACCAACTTTTTTCAGCTTACAGCCTACTCTGTTCTGCTTCCGCTGCCTTGACTTTGAGCCTGCTGCCACTGGCCTTGTGGCTTGAAAGCTGTCCAGTTCCTAGTGGGGGCAGGGAAACCCCTTGCTCCAAGTCCTATTGCCTGCCACCACTGGAAGCAGTGGCAGGAAAAAAATTAAAAGGAAAATAAAATCTCAATTATTTATAGGAAGTTCTTACCACACAGTCTTCTGGGTAACTCTAGGAATTGCCAGGAATCTATGGTAAGAGCTTCTGTAAGTTGACAAGGCCTTATTTTTCTTTTTAATTTTTCTCCTGGAATGCTGCTTTCCCTATGACCTTCCATCTGGATGCCAAGCAGTGCCCAGCAACCCTATACGACTTCCCTTGTGCAATGGTCTGTTTTTCTTTAGTTTCCACTGGGTCTTCCACCTGTTCCTCCCTCAGACTTTTTTTTCTCAGTCCTCTACTTTAGGGCTGCCAGCTAAATGCTAGCAGTTGATTGGAGTTGTAGGGGGTAGGACCATGCAAAGTAGGCATTGTGATGATGTTGTGACATGACTAATGGCACAAATCCCCTTGAGTAAAACCATAGAGTTTGGGTGGAATCCTAGAGCATCACATCAACACACTCATGTCACATCCAGGTTAATACTGGAAGTGACCTCATGACCTGTTCCTCACAACCATTTTTTTCCAGTGACAGTAGCAAGCAACCAGCCTCCAGGGCTAGAGATTTCCTGCTACAGTTGGAGACTTGGACACCCTAACCTGTCCCCTAAATCCTGCCTCTAGTGTTTACGTTTTCTGACCGCTAGTATTCCCACGTCTTCTGTAGTGCTGGTCATACAAACCATGATATTTCTATATTTTGATAGTACTGTTAGTTGTAAAGCGAGTCTGTTTCCTTTGTTTTGCAGCCAGTTTTTCATGCCTGGCAAGCTCTGGGCTTTTAGCAGCTGAGCTACACATAGGTGTTCATCAGCTGCTGCCAGAGGTGCAGTCTCTGTAGGAAAATCTGCAACTTCGATCTCTGTCAAAAAGTGGTAGCAACTGTTTTTGAAAAGATTGCTTATTTTATCTTTAACATTGTATTTTGTGTTGTACAGAATTATCATTATGTAATCCGATCTTTTCCTGTTTCTCTTGTGGGCTTGTAACAGATTGCAGATACTATCCTCTGGCTGTCTATGGAGATTATATGAATCCTTTCTCCTCTAGATGAAGGATATACATAACCTCCATATGTAGTCACAAGGTAATATTTTCTATAGTATGTGTTTTTAATCTTGTATCCTGTGAATATGCCCACCATGAGGTCTTCATTGCAGTCTTAAATTTCTCACAGGCACATGTGATCAAATGTGAGTTGTGTGAGTTGGGAACATAACGTTGTGAATTGTTCTTCCTAGCCACGGAAGATGAATGGAATTCTGTGATGGGTTATTTTAAGTTGCATAAATAGGCTATATGTGGGAACTTTGCCACAGGGATGCCATTCTCCATAGCAAGCATAATGGCTAGACTGGCTCAAACTCAAGAGTCCCTGATGTGAACAGTCTAGATGAGTATATTATCTCTCCTTCTGGAAAAGGGATGTCACAGGAAGCAAGTCTACTACCATTCTTCAAATTCCTGCAAGCAACTGAAGCTTCAGGAAGCAAATAGTGATAAGTGACTCAGTAACACAAGTTAGTCTTATCTGCTCAAGATTTTCCTGGAGCCTGCATTCTTTCACATGTTCTGAGATCCTGAGGAAAGTGTTGCTGTTAAGTTGTTGTTATTCCACTAGTCCCTTTACCTATTTTATAGTCTACATTTTCTTCTGTTGCAGGGTTGTGAGGACAGTGGGCTAGGGTTAGTGGACATTACATGATTTTTTATGTGCTATTTAGACCAGGTCAGGTTAGTGGGGGTGGCAGAGGGAATCTTTATCTAGGGTATCTGGTCACAGTTGGCTGAGGTATGATATAAATGCCCAGATTAAGAATAGAGCAAAAGGAAGTGCCTCTGAGTACTGAAAAATTTAGGCACCGGGCTACTGGCATGTAGCTTACCAATCCACTCAGTACGGAGCCATCTTCCAACTTAACAGATGTTTTCACCCCTGGATTCCAAACAAGAATATAGGAAATCTATTAGGTCTACTTGAAAAAACAAATTTGGCAGAAGCATTTTATCACAGTAATAGCAGAAATACCCTTCCTACTATTACTCATGTTCCCATTCTGGCCATTGCTACAGCAGTGATACCTATAGCAATCCTGAGGGTAGACATGATTTACACATCACTTACTCTATAGTGTCCCCTGGAGTTCCTATTATAAATTTTCCGTGACTTTCTTATACAGTACATAATTGCTTTGTAAACTTTTCAACATTACTTGGCATTTTTTCCTCAGCATCTTTTATTACTAGCCATTTATCTACTCAAGCGGAGAGAGCAATGTTTCCCAAGCTTCTGCTAAAAAATTAGAATTGTCCCCCAAACCATGACATCTAGAAGAGAAATAAATGAAACTGTTGTGATGAAATGGTTGTGATGAGTCTTGAATACTTTACTTTTGAAATAACAGAACCATTTTGAAGGAGAAGGAACTTGAAAACATCATCTCCTAACAATAGTGAGCATATGATTGATACTTTCAGGAGTTCAGAGTGCTTCATATATATATTATCTTGCTGTAATCTATACAACAGCTCTGCGAGATAAGTCAGTATTATAATCTGTTTATTGGAAATGGGGGTTAAGGTTAAGAGAGAGTTGTTTACATAAGACCACATAGTATCTTATGGCAGCAGAGGCGAAGCTACAAGGGGGCCGGGGTGTGTGCATTGCACCAGGCATGCGTCGGGGGGGGCAGCAAAATTTTCAGGTTTGTTTTTTGTATTTTTTAGTGTTTTCCAGTTTTTGGGCCTGCAGGGGGTGCAGCTTTTAGACTAGCAGCACCAAAATTTCAAGGAGTTTTTGGGGGACTCTCCTGATGATACTACCCAAGTTAGGTGAGATTTGGTTCAGGGGGTCCAAAGTTATGGACTCCCAAAGGGGGGCCCCATCCCCCATTGTTTCCAATAGGAGCTAATAGGAGATGGGGGCTACACCTTTGAGGGTCCATAACTTTGGACCCCCTGAACCAAACATCACCAAATCTGGCTGGTATCATCAGGAGAGTCACCCAAAAAATCCCTGAAATTTTGATGCTACTAGCCTAAAACTGCACCCCCTGGAGGCCAAAAACTGAAAAAACACTAAAAAAATACAAACACAAACAAACATTGGGGGGAGGGGGAGCAAAACTCAGATTTTGCACCGGGCTCTGTATAATAGAGACAAGACTTGAACTAGGAACCATCTGATTTATAGTTCTGCCTCTCAGACATTACACTGCACTACTCCAAATCTACAGTCTGAGGTTGGAGATGGGAATATCTCAAATAATATGGAAATATATCAAATAAGCTGGTTTGGATGAAAAGAGCACCAAAGATAAAATAAGTGAATAAATACTAACATAAACTAATAGTACAATGAACAATGCATTATGTTTCTGAAATGGTCTTCTCTAGGGGTGAGCACAATCTTTTTTATTTGGCAAATTTCAGGTTCAGGTTTTAAAAACAGAGAAATTTTCAGTACAGCTGAATAAAGCCGATAACGAATGGTTTCATTAGGCTTTTTACTGCAATTGTTTACTGCAATTGTTTATTGTTTGCGTTTCTAAAACCTGAACACAAATATTACTAAGTAAAAAAATATTGTGGTCCTCCATCTCCTGCTGCCTGTTGCTTTATCACTATGCGGGTGGAGGATTTGCATTTTTTGCTCTGAGCAATAAAATATCTCAGGATGAATCTGCATACTTGGGTCATCCTTTTAATATTGAAGTGTGATGTCTGTACCAACGGCATTTGCTAACCTTCTTGAAAGTTAAATATTTCGGATGAATTTATCTCTTTCTTTTTTCTCAAAGAAACTGTAATCTATCTATGTCAATATGCATCTGAAATTCTCAATTATTATAAACCTAATATTACAGCTGCATTAGAAAGATGAAGCAGACCAGAAATTAAATTGCTTTTCTTTTGAAATGTTTTACATTTTACTTTTGCACCTGCAAAGCTGTATTTTATTGAAATGTCTGTTGCTGCCAGCAAATTGTCTCAGATGCACCTACCATATCTGTTATGTAACTATGGCTCCCTTCCCTAGAACATGATCAGCTGGTGTAAATTTTCAGATCAGAACAGGAAATCTTTTTACTTCCCACACAGCCTTTTAGAAGAAAGCTTTGAGACAGAGTCAAGCTGAAACTAAATCCACTGAATTGAATCAGATTCAATGTTCTGGTTTTGGCCCTTGAAACCTTAAACGGTCTGAGACCTTCATATCTGCAGGACTGCCTCTTCCAATATATCCCTCAAAGAGCACTTCGCTCAGCTGGAGACAACGTACAGGTAGACCCTGGCTGTCCTTGACCAGAGCCAGGGCATTTTCCCACCTCTCAATACCTGAAAGTAATGAATGTTCCATAGTATAAAAAAATCTTTGGGGGAGTTTTCTTCAAGTTGTCCCACACTGTTCCTCTTTAAAATAAATGTTTAACTGAATCAGCCTAGGAAACTCAGGTGATCCCCCTCTTTCTGTCTGTTTACTTCAAATAACCATGCAAGAGACTTTCAGATTCAACAAATAAATAGAATTTTATTAAAGCTTCAGAGATTAAGTTAGGAGAGAATATTGTCAACAAGGAAAGAAGGAGCTTTATTTACAGATTTTAAGATATTTTCAGAGTTCAGTACAGATGAAAATTGGTTTTTGGGGAAAATGTCAGTTTGACACAGAGTTCTTAATCCTTTTAAAATATAATAGACTTAAAAGATGTTTCACAGAATGTACTCAAGCTAGCATTCAGAAGCTCATGTGGTAACTCAGGTGCTTATAAACTAAACATGTATTTCTACAACTCGCTTTCCTCTTCAGACTCCTCAAACTTTAGGATTACCTCACTGCGTTTGAAGTAAATCCATCTAAAGAACTAGGGATGGGAATCCTTCACCCACACACATGATTTCCCCTCTGACAACAAGAGAATGGTCCCTCTCTGACACAGGTCGTTTCCACATGGTCCAAATATCACAGGATGAGCAAGAGAAATATCCTGGTTTGCAGGATTTGCATGGTTCCCAATCCTAAAGAGGGTTTGTCTCATCCCAGGTTTTTCAAAAACTGCTAAAATCTTGTTCTATTTATTTATTTGTTTGTTTGTTTATAGTTTACATTTAATATACTGCCCACCCCCGAAGAGCTCTGGGCGGAGTACAACATCTGATAAAACAACATAAAATGTTAAAACCATTCAAACATGCACATTAACTAAAACCGTCCATAGATGGCGAAAACTTTCCAAAATCCCACGTTGAATCGCTTCTGTGTGAAGGCCATGGGAGCAAAACCTACTCCTGCCTACTCCTCAGGTCCATCATAGCAGTCATTATCAAAACAATTTTTTAAATTAGTTATCTCAGTTGTGAATCATGTTGCTCATATAGTATTTTCTTTTGGATTATGAATATTATGAATATTACATTATGAATATTACAATTTTCTTCCTATGATTTTATATTAACTATTGAAATTGATTAAAAAAATCTTCTATAATTAAGGTTAGATTATAAATTATGCTCAAGATAAACTTCTTGTCATACATCATAGGCAAATGTATTGCAGCAATGGCTGAAATAAAATACATATTAATAAACGTGGCTCCCAGGAGAGGAAGATTTGTTAATACAGCAATTTCATTCCAATTCCAATCCCTTCTGGAAGGTCTTCTTTGCATCTTGTTGCAAAGGTTGCTACTGGAGATGGGTGGAATTTCATAAAATGGAAAAACAACCTTGCTAGATCAGACCAAGAGTCCATTGTTCCATTTCCAGCAGTGACTATACAGATTCCTCAGGGAAGCAAACAGTCAGGAAATGGAGCTGATTTCTCAGCATTTGCTATTCAGAAATACACTGGCAATGACCATGGCCACTTTGCTATCATGACTAACAGCTGCGTACTGACCTATCCTCTATGCATTTGTCTAATCCCATAGAAGTTAGTAAACTTCCCTGTAGCTTTTGTGGAATTGACATTGAATTTACAAATCCCAAACAGAAGTCAACCTTCCTAAGCCCACTGACTTCAGTGAATGTCAAAAGATGTAATTCTGCTTAGAAGCATTTATGATTTACTCCATTTAAATCCCAAAACAGCTTACAACAGTCTTCCATCCTCCACTATCCTCCCAAGAACCCTGTGAAGCAGTTTAGACTGTGTGATTGGCCCAAGGTCACCCAGCCAGATTCCATGGCAGAGTTAGGATGCAAATCTGATGGCATGTCTGACATTCGAACCGCTATAACATGCTGACTCTCAAAATTGCAATTAGAATCTTACTCAGGTCTATTCAAGAGATTTACTCCCAGGAAAAATGTTCTTAGGTTTGCATTATCAGTTTCCTATCACTGGTTTACAATGTTTTAAATATAATTAGGTCAGGCCAGAGGGCCAACAATATATTGGAATTCTTCAAATGCATGCATAATTTATTCCCCAGATCCGTCACACCTGCATGTCTTCATTTTAGGCATATCAGATATGCAATACTGTTATAAGTAACAGCAACTCAACACTACAATGCCAACTAGTTTTGCTATTTTTTGGATTTGGGAACAAAATAATTAAGAGATGGCACAAACCAGCAGGGATGTGGGAGTATTTGGGAGAAGGAGGCTTAATAGGAAAATATTTTCCTAGATTTTGGCCCAAGACCAATACCACCAGCTCTGTGTTTGTAGCAATATTCTATGCAGTTTCAAAAGGGCTTTGAATTTGGCAGACTTCAAGCATTGCTTGCTTATCTGGCACCTGTTGCTCATTCTCCTAAAGAAGGGGACAGGAATGCTGTGTTGCATGTTTTTCTCAAAGTATGCACATTTGAAACTGTTCAATGCTTAAGATATAAAAAAAACAACCAGAAGGGGGTAAAATCAGTTCTGCAATTAGCATTCCTTTTGTGTTCAAAAGGTATTAAATGGATGGCTAGCTTTTGTACTCTGGTTCAATCAACATTGATACCAATGATTGTGAAAGCAGATAAGTGTAGACTTGGAACGTTAGTATTACAAGGAACGTAGAGTCATCCTTCCAACCAATGGCAAGGGGATGGAGTTAAATTGTACTTGCCAAAACTCTCAGAGAAATGGAGTCCTTGCAAAGAAGCAGCCATTGATATAGTAGCCCTTTTACCTTGCACTGTTAAGTCCCCTAGCAGTGCTGCTGTGTAAACTGGGAGAGCAGGTACCTGCCTACATTATCTGAATTCTCAATCTCATTTTGAGTATGTGCTTGTGTCTCGCTCTGAAAATGTTAGTTAAGCAAGCGAATATGACTATATTTATCTTTTTAAAAGATGCTTCACTGTTCCTCCATGTACACTCAGCTTTGTCATTCTCCGCTGGAAAAGAAGCCTACCAGGTAATACAAGTAAAAGAGAACCAGTTATAGTTCTGAGATTCCGAAAATACACCGGCTGTTCCCTGGCTGTTCAAACCACAATCAGTGGCTTTTAGACAGTCTTGATTCTCTTAGCCCTTATTGTAACAAAAATAATACTTTGACTACATGTTTGGAAAAGACCATTCTTGATGGTTGTACTTTGAATTTGTAGAGTACGGATAGGCTTTAGGAGCCTCCTGGCACAGAGTGGTAAGCTTCAGTACTGCAGTCAAAGTTCTGCTCACAACCCTGTGTTCGATCCTGACAGAAGTCAGTTTTAGGAAACCGGCTCAAAGGTGACTCATCCTTCTAAAGCTGGTAAAATGAGTACTCAACTTGCTGTGGGTGGAGTGTAGATGACTGGGTAAAGCAATGGCAAACCACCCCATAAACATGGTCTGCCCAGTAAACGTTGTGATGTCACATCACCCCATGTGTCAGTAGTGACCCAGTGCTTGCACAGGGGACTACCTTTACCATTATATTTTATTCAGTTAGGGTTGCATAGCAGTTTTCAGACATGGACTCCAAGTGTTAAATCCTCCGTAGGGTGATTAGACATCTGTGAAACAGACATCCACAAGGAAACATTCAAACATCTGAACTTTCACCTACAGTCTGAAATGGTGCAGTCCAGCAATACTGATGGCATGTCAGGCTGTTGGTTGTATAACTTGTCTGTTGCCCATTTATGAAATTCAAAGCAATCTTATAACAGTGAACCACACAGTGCTCAGTGATACTGTATCATAAACTGATGCTACTATATGTTTAAGCTACCAAACTTATTTGTTCTTGTTCCTCCCCCCCTCCCCCACATCTGATTAAGAATTCCATGTACGTGAAATGCTTATATGAATTTACATAAAGCTCTCTTCTCCCAGAGAAGCAGCAGTGGTGTAGTGGTTAAGAGCAGGTGTACTCTAATCTGGAGGAAATGGGTTTGATTCCCTGCTCTGCTGCCTGAGCTGTGGAGGTTTATCTGGGGAATTCAGATTAGCCTGTACACTCTAGCACACGCCAGCTGGGTGACCTTGGGCTAGTCACAGTTCTTCTGAGCTCTCTCAGCCCCACCTACCTCACAGGGTGCTTGTTGTGAGGGGGGAAGAAAAAGGAGTTTGTAAGCCCCTTTGAGTCTCCTATAGGAGAGAAAGGGGGGATATAAATCCAACTCTTCTTCTTCCCAGCATAAGAGATGTCCTCTGTTTTGCAGTTTTTTATTTTATAATCAGCAAGTTTTAACTCAGTACCCTTACTGGATGATCCAAAGACCACTTTCCTGGGAGTAAACTCCACTGAATAGACCTGAGTAGGATTCTGAGTAGATCTGCTCAGATAGTTCTCTTAAATGTATACTGAGGCTTCTGGGCACCTCATCAACATGGGATGGATAGTCCAATGAACAAACATTAGCAAAGGATAAGTGACCAAGAGGTTGAAGAGTGAAGCAGGTACCCAGGGCCTTTTGTTGCCCAGATCCAGAAATAAGCCTGTCCTAGGCTAGAAGTGTCAGGCTATATCATGGTCAGTTTTTTTTCTAGAGCTCTAGTGATTTTGCTTACAGCTAGAATAAACATGCAGTACATAGGCTGCATTCCTGCTTGCCCCCCACCCCCAGTAATGCTGGGCCGGTGACCTATTACAAACTTTATTTCTTACCAGGGATACACAGTATTGACATATAGAGCACAGTTATGTCCTGGGAGTATAGATCAAGTGGCCTTTTAGATCTCTGTGCAGCTTACTATGTTGATAGCCACGTGCTGCCCATAAGCCTCTTTACCAAATTTGTTGACACTGTCTGCTTCTACGGTATGAAAAAGAGCTTCATGAAATGGAAGTACTAAGGGGCTCTTAGGATTCCAAGATTTTTCTCTCTCTGTATCTTGCACAGAAGAATTATGTAATACTGACTAAATGCTGTCTGATGTAACGGATGTGTACATTTTATGGCATATTTATAGATGCAGCACGCTATTATTTTCTTGGGTATTCGTCTTCATAAACACACTCTTCCCTGTGTATGCATTACATGCAGAGAATGAGGCTGGGCATATGTCTTAAAAGTTCAAGCATGTAAAGAAGCAGATGCTAAGTCGTCTAGGAAACAAGCTTCCCTTCTCTCTAGTGAAAAGGAGGCAGTTTTTCCGCCATCAGGACAACACTGTATGTAGAAAAGTATACTGACATCCATATAGATGAAATAAGACCAACCCACTCCAGTCAACACTCTGTCTATAGACAGTCTTCAAGGGCAGTCCATGATGGAGCACATTGCAGCAATATGCACCACAGTAGCAAGATCTTTTCTGTCCAAGAAAGGCTGCTACTGGCTCACCAGCAGAAACTGGCCACTGCGGCAGTTTGTTTATCCAACAGGAGGCTGAGCACCACCCCAAAATGGGTCTCTTCCAAGAAAGCTTACAGTTGTGAAGTAGCCATCTCTTCAATCACCTTGCTCAAGAACAATACATTTGAGATCATTGTATTGTTGTTATTTAGCTTTCCTGTTGTTATCCAGATCTCCTGGGTACAGAGTAAGTTTCTTTAGAAGTCACTGTCTGCTTCAAGACTGGAGTGATCACCCAGTCTTTCAAGGAGGCATAGATGGCCTACCAGATGGAGCCCACCAGCCCATCCTCCCTGGGGCAAATTTAAGCAAGGGCCATACAAGCAGGTGTCAGGATCTGCCTGTTCTGGCTCAGTCCTGTTATATCTTCCAGATGGGATGTGGCCTCCTCTCTCACAGACTGCTAACGATTACTTTTCGTTTCACTTCACTTTCAGGCTAATCTGTTCATTAGACACCCTTGGCTTCTGCATTTCAAAGTGTTGGGGAGCAGAGGCGTATCTAGGGAAAATGTACCCCAGTGCAAAATCTGAGTTTTCCACCCCCCTCCCTCCCCCACAATGACCAAGGGAAAGCCAGTGTATGCACCCGGGGGGGGGAGGTGGAGGGATGTGGGGGCAATTTTCCACCCCCACATGACTAAATGGCCACAGCCTGAGGATGATTGACTTCTATATGTCCCTCTTGGTGGTATTAATCTTTTGTTAGAAGGTTATTGTTTTTGGCTCCAGCGGCTAGCCGTTACTCTTCCCATGAGACTGGAGGGGTGCTATTCCCCCTTGGGAACTGGCACCGAGGGATGGGGTTATATGATGTGGAAAAGACATGGTTATGGGGGTGTGAAGAGTTCAGGAACATTCTGAAAGTGTCAGTTGGAGGATGTGGCTCAGAACACAGGAAGGGCAGTTAGTGAGGAGGGATGAATCAGTTAGAAGCCTAGTTCGTTTTTCTTTCCTGAAGCCTTTCGTTAATTCGCCAGACATAAATCCTTGCAAGCTTCGCCTGGCAGTATGTATTAAACTACAAAGCACAGTTTCTATGAGTGTATTGAATCAATGGCTAAATTCAAGCAGAAGGACCGTGATTCTCCTTGACAATGGCGGCAAGCGGAGGATTCTTGGAAACACACCAGCGAGCACGGTTGGCAAAGGCAAAGAGTGGACTGCTTCTAGTACAAAACCAGATTTCAGTTGAATGTGCAGATGGATTTCAACCCGCAGTGAAAACCTCGATCTAAAAAAAGGGTGAATGAAGCGCAAGGTCACACCGAAGTTGTTCCAGCATATGTAATAATCATTTTCGCCGAGCCATTTCTCAAGCGTAGAGTGGCTCGAGCTACCGGATACAATGCTGAATGGCAAGGAGTTGAGAGATTACGGGATGAGAATGACTGCTGAAAGGTCTGGTAGTACACCCTGGTGAGGACCAAATACCCAGAGTTAATACAACCAGATGATAAGTATGATAAGACCATCCTCAAAGTACCAACCGGTGCCACTGAGGATGGATGAGGATGCTGCAAACGCTATGCACTACGCTGAAACCACCGCGAACTTTGCTGATGGCGATAGACAGAGAGCCTAATGCAGCTTCTTAGCAGAAGAGATAAAGTTCCTATATCAGTAGGCGAGTCATGGTTTTAGCTTTGTCGGAAGCCGCCTGAGAAAATGAAGTTCCAGAAGAGGTTAAAGTGGAGGCTGCTACACCGTGTTGTTGGAGATTTAGCTCAGTTATTAGGCAACTTACACTTAAAATAGCCACCCATGAATTTTAAAAGGCAAGGCCTTAGCCAGACGGAAAACCGGTGATCCAGTTGAGCAACTGAGGGAGTTTCTTCCCCAAGATGAAGCCGAGACATGCTGCTTCTTTATGGGTCTACTGAAACTTGGCGTCCAGCAACTGTACAGAGCTGCAAAATTCAGTCCATAGAAGACCTTTGCAACTTGATAGCAAGAGAGCAATTTCACATACCTCAAGAAATTCTTTAGCTCTTGTTCAAGCTTAAAGAGAACTTAGATTTATCTTGACTTGTTGTGTTTTCAGAGACCAGATGGCCGCTTATAAAAAAGTAGCGTGTTGAAACCAGCACGCTTCTTTGTATCGGTGAGAAGAAAGAGAATTGCTTAAACCAACCCGGAGAAATATTGAGTTTACTGCAAAAGATGGAGAAAAAAATTCTTGCTTCAGAGAAAGGATTCTTTCCAAGGCCCAGTAAACTGGCCGAGACTATACACCGGCAATATAACTGCTTTGAGGAAAGGGTCACTTCAAATCACAAATGCGCAAGAAAATAAGAGAGAAACAAGAGTGTAACATGTTGGAAGAATCGGTTCTTTGCGCAAAAAAACGAAGATTGGGAGGAGATTAATGATTCACCAGGTAGTTCCGTTTGTTCCAGAAGGAGAAGAGCCGCTTTCACGCGATTAAGAACTTGCTAAGTCCCTGAGGAAATCATGCCGACAACTGCTAGAGATATAAGCTGGTGATGAGGAACTGTTAAATCCACCGAACAAGAAACCAAGAGAGGAATGGGAGAGTTAAGCAGCTGTGGTTGATGTAAATAGTGTGATATCTGAGGAACAGAGCATAGTAAGGATCTCAGGGCTATAAAGTGTTACTTCAGCTGTAAGGGAAGGTTCTGCTGACACAGGGCAGATATAAGTCTCTATCAACAGAAAGTTGCCAAAGCAAATAAGTCATCAGTTATGGAAGGATGCAGGTTGCCCCACATGAAGGACCCCCCCATGTACTTAGATTTAGTACTGATTCATATCCGACTCCCAGAATCTCGAAAAGGACATATATGCCATTGTACATGATGTTTCTGATATGCCTTTTTATAATTGGAGCAGATGTAAGGAAATTAATCTAGATAAATGAATTTAGAAGTATTTAGGTCGTTAAGCTAAAACAAGCACTACGAGAAAAGAGGAGAAACAGAAGGCCCAAAGGGGGAATTAGAAGATGTATTACGAAAAGTTTCCAACCAGGATTCCTAAAGTTTCGGAAAAAAAACTTAAGTCAAATATAGTGAGCAAAAAAGAAAAAAGTGGGGGGTGAAGGAGTTGATTGCAAAAGCTGAGTTAACTAAGTCACAATTGAGGGAAAGAAAGATGAGCTATTAAGCACTTCCTAGTCCAGCCATGGAAGGAAACTCTCCATTTTGAGGCAGGATAAAGAAAATGCTCATGAAAGGTCCGGAGCAGTTTAAACCGAAATCAAAAGATCATACTGCATTTAAAGAGTTATGTGGAAAGGAGGTTGGCTTCCGGAGAAGCATCTAAAGAACCCTGAGATTTATATGGCAATCTGGCTATTGTATCGCCTAAAATGGAGGTATGGGCTTCTTCTGAGAAGGAAAAAGTAACCCATATTAGTAACTCCAAAGAAAGCACAGGAAGAAATTTTAGAACTGGCCTATAGTGGTCCCATTATTGACACCTAGGGAATAAGAAGGGATCATGGAAAGAATTCAAAGGCAGCTTGGCCAGGGTTGACTAAAGCAGTTATGATTTTGCAAGACATGTGATGTACGTCAACGGGTTGGGCACTACCGACAGAACCAGGTGCGAGCCACTTAATTCTACCCAGTAATTCGATGAACCCTTTGCAAGGGTCAGTTTGGACATTCCAGGTCCCACTAAAAGTAGTTCGGGAAAACAGTATATTGCAGGAAGCAGAAGGAATTATGCAAACGATTTCGAAGCCTTTGTGTGGAGAAATATTACATCTGTGTCAGAATAAGGCCTTAATGGAATTTGTGTCCACATATGCGGGATGGAAAGTACTAACGACCGATCGTATTCTAATTTGATGTCACAGGTGATGAAAATTTTCTGTGAGTTATTGAGGTTCAGCATGCCCCCTCAGAAAGTGGCTGGACAACTTCAGTCAAACGGTTTAGTGGAGGGCCATTCAGAACTACGGATTGTTGAAGTCTTATGTAATTAAAGCATTCCAAATTTATGGACTGCTTCGCACTATTACTCTTGACGCTGGTTCTCCTCGCGATCCACGTCCAAGAAAGCCTAGGATTTAGTCCAAACCGCTATTGTTTGGCAGAGATATCAGAGGTCCTGGGCCAGCCAGAGCAAATTGGGGAAGGCTTTACCGACGTAACTCTTGTCCTGCTGATGTAAAATGCATACTTCTGTGAGTTTCGCAAAGAACCTGTTATGAAGCATGACAGCCGCAGCAGAGGAATTTGAAGGCAGGCTCAGCGAAAAGCACGTATTTTGATGTTAAGGTTAGACTCGACGAGCTTTGTGAAAGTGGGTAATAAAGTTTTATTACTGCCAGTGGATAAGCCTGTTGGCGGGATGTATTTCTGGAAGGACCCATGCGATAACACAAGGGTTTTACCCAATGACAATTATGTAATCTTAAGAAGATGATGGGCAGAGAACTGTGTGCGCGAATAGGGTTAAAACCGTATTGTGAGAGATCTAGTAATGACTTTTCCAGCACAAGCTGACACCAATGCAGATGAGCTTCCTGCGGAATGGATTGCGGAGCGTCTGATGAGCAAACGAATTCCCTAGATGGTTTATCAGAAGGGCAATGTAAGCGTTACTTTTGTTAAAGGATTCTTTGAATTGTTGTTTACTGAATAGCCCGGCTTGACCTACCCGATTCTTAATCATTACTGACACTGGAAGTGTCGACTCATTAAAACCAATAACTACACCCCATTAACAACCGCATGAAAGAAGCTGTGGAGAAGGATACAAACAAAATGTTGAAGTGGATATTATTGAGCCTTAGTAACAGTGCATGGGGAGCACCCATAGTACTAGAAGTGTAAAAGCGTCTGAGGGGCGACCCTCCCGAATCTGAAATGTGGTGACTTTAGAAAGGTTAATTCAATGCATCGAACTCTCATCTCATCCCAATAACCCCGCTTCTGGAGGAATTGGTGAGATTAACTAGGCGCTGTTATGCTAATTTGGACTGTTCAAAGGTATTGGCAAATCCCCCAACCAAAAGCCAGGCTTCCTGAGAAAAACAGCCTTTGTGGCGCGTGGGTTTGGCATTTTCACTTTGGCAGGAACGCCTTTGCCAAAACGGAGCCTCCTAAACTCTTCCAGAGGTTGATTGATAGTTCTTACTGCCAGACATGCCTTGGCGGATGATATAGCCATCATGTCCGATTCCCGTGAGACCCATTTGAAACATATACCTAACGGCTTCCTAAGCAGAAGGTTCAGGAAGCTGCTAACTTTGAGACCGATAAGTGTCAATTACGGGAAGGAGTGTGATATACCTTGGTCACTGTGTCAAGTAACGGGCCACCTAAGCTCTTTGAAGTTAAGGTTGCTAGTATTAAGAATTGGCCTATTCCAACCACAAAAGGATATTCAGTCCCTTTTAGGATTAGTTGGCTTTACAGAAAGTTCATAATTCAACCAAGGAACTAGCCACAACTACTATCAGACTTATGTGCGCTTGGTGCCCATTTCAGTTGTTTGTTTATAGATGTCAAACTGCTTTTGACGTGGTAAAAAAGGGTTGCTGTAAATGCTCATATTAGTTGCTCCTGATTTTAACAAAACCATTTGAAGTGTATACTGATGCTTCCGGAACTATAGTTTAGGTGCTACATTAGTTCAGAGGAAGTAAGACCAAATGATGCATCCAATAGCCTTCCCCAGTAGAAAGCGTTACCCTTGTGAGAACAAAATACCAACGCATCGGTGAAGGAATGCCTCGCCATTTCAGGGCAATCAAAAAATTACATCTTACCTAATAGGGTCAAGTTTATTGCAAGATCTTGACCATAATCCTCTTGGGCCTTTGAGTAAGATGAAACGGAGTACGCCAGAGTTTTGGAGACGGTCCCAGCCCTGCCAAGATTAAGCGAATCTATTCTGCATGCAAAGCGGTAAGGACACATTATTGCTGATGCACTGTCACAGGGTAATGGTTACAATTATATATAATTCGCCTGTAAGCGATATGACTGATCTAACTGAAATTTTGAGACATTTAGCCCTCTAAATTTCAGCTTTGTGCAAGTACAAGCAATGTGAAGAGTTCCGTAAACATTCTGAAGTGTCAGCTGGAGTGACGTGGCTCAGAACACAGGAAGGGCAGTTAGAGGAGTGGCTCTAACCGGCTTTCAGCTCATTCGTTTTTTTTTTTCCTGGAAGTTTTCTTTTTATTAATTAAGTAGGAGTTAACTTGTAAGCTTGCCTGCGTACAAACTACAAAAAAGAAGAAGTTTCTATGAGTGTCTTGAATCAATAAGCAATTCAAGTAGAAGGGGACTGTGGAGTCTTCCTTGACAGGGGGTATAACGGAATTCTTAGTTCTGGCATTGGAAATCCACATGCCTTATCATGATGCTGTTTTCAATAAAGGAAATAATTTGAACATGAAGTCTCATTATAGAACAGTCCAGGGGCACAAAAGGGGGTATAATGGAAGTTGCTTTGGCACCTTAGATCTGGAAATGGAAGTCCAAATGCCTTATCCTGATGCTGTTGCAGGTGGTAGGTCTTAAACCTCCAAGAAACATGTCCACATCCTCATACTGGCCAATGCGAAAGTTATCCCCCACAGCTGGATGAACTGGCACTCCCCACCTGATGATCGCTGTTGCTGGTTTTAGAGTCCCCCATATATACTGTACCCAGCAAGCAAATAAACTCACTGGTGATCCCAAGTCTGAAATTTGTCTGGCTGTCCTTGACAAGAGCCAGAGCCATGGTGAAATGCTTTGTCCAATGAGATCAGGGCCCTACAGGATTTATCTCAATTCCACAGGGCCTGTACGACAAAGGCGCTTTCCACACAAACTTTTAAGATTTTTGAGGAAAGAAAATGTTTTCTCCATGGAGTTCCACATTGTTTTTACCCCCAAACGTTTTATTTCCAGCCTCAAAGCATTGCAAACAAATCCCCTTTTAAAACGATTCTCTGGTTGAAATGTTTTGAAAACATCTTCAGTTGCTGTGCAATCTATTACGTTTCCCATGCTCCTCTGTTTCCCTGAACTTCCTCCTCGGCGCCATTTTCTGAGCTCACTCAGTGTTCCCTCACCGGTTATTTCCAGCATTTCTCTGTTGTTCTTTTGTGGGGGCAATCCTCAAAGCATTGAGCATACGAGGAATACAGAATGCATTGAAGCATCGATTCAACACAGGACTCCAAAAAGGGGGAAGGGAAATCATGTAATGGCATCCAGGAATCCTTTTAAGGTTGTGTGTTCAGACACACATCATAGTAAAGGTGGGGTTGAAAACATTTAAGAAATGTTCTGGAGATTTGTGCAGAAAGGGCGAAAGATGTTCTCCCAGGCTTATGGTTGAGGACAACAATGGTGTATTCTAGCTGGCCTCCATTTTTCCTTTCTTTTCTTTGCTTCTTTGCTGCTTTGCTTTGCATTGATTCCTTTCTTTTCTTTTGGCTTTTGTTTCACTAAGTTCTGAAATTAAGTCCTCCCTCATTGGATTCACGTACAAGGAAAGGGTGCCATGAGATTGAACAGGATATGTAAAGTATACAGTTGTTTTATTATATACTGCTTGTGACCTGCTGTCAGCCCGTTTGATGGGGGAGACTGGTCATCTTATGAACAAACAAATACATGTGAAAGGTTTTTTCCAGAAGTGCTCAGCAAAATTATTGCAGTGGGCCAGAACCAAATAAACCCCTGATCACATGGAAGAGTTCTGCTGGTCTACACAGATGTAATGGTAGCAGAGAAATATTGTTTCTTTGCTGTCATCATCACCACAGGGTAGATTTTAAAATGAGCTGTAGCCTGTGCCTTGTCAGATTCATCCTGAATAATACATTGCATCTGTTCTGAAGTGTCCGCATTCACACTGAAATATAGCATAGACTATTAATTTGCCCAGACTGCCATGCTGTGCAATGTTAAAGATATCAGCAGGTTGGTTCAGCAACTGATAGTCAGTTGCAGATAAAGTGTCCATGGATGGGGCTGCTTCCCAACCCCCAGCAGCCTGTTCCAACCCCTTCCTTGTCACAAATGCCCTCCCAGGGTCTCTAGAGCATCCCCCAACTGGGAGCCCTTCACCTGGACTTACCAAAAAGAACAGGGACCCCCCCAGGAAGCCAGAAACTGGGAGGAACTGCAAAGAAATGGCCCAAGGGTCTAAGCAGCAACAGCAGGCCTCCATAGTTCCAGATAACAAGGTGCAGGCCACACAGCCCTAGCCAAGCTGCAATCAGCAGTTCTCAGCAGCTTTAAAGTGCATGGTGGGGCCAACACAGCCTCAGCCAGGCTGCAATCAAGGAGAGTGCCAGGAAAGCTAAAGAGCCAGACCCAGACTGCCAGGGCTCGACAGACATGCTGGAACAGAGAGCTCCCAGGAAGGAGGGAACTTCCTGTGAGGGATGAGTGCGAGACAGGGCAAGATGGAAGAGGCTGGTGTGGGGCATGTACTCAGGATTTCAGGAGTGCTGTTAATTGCCTGATGGAAGTAAAGAGTCTATGAACAGAAAACGGAGTCACATCTTGTTTGTTTCAGAAGGGAAGTTGAGTCCCTAAAAGGCCAAGATGGTCTACCTTGCAGGTGTGGCTGGAAAAAGGCTGCTCCCATAGAGAAATATTTGTCTCATTTTAAGCTTAGGGGTCTGCCTGTGCACACCTGCCTGAGTTGATATCAAAACATGATACTTTCTGAATTTCCACAACACCTACGTTTGAGAAACTACGTTTTTTATACTGTTGTCAATGTTGGTCTTGTCAATCAGTCCACCACAACTAGATCCGACCCTATCAAGTCAATGTGTAGAGTAACTTGTAAAGCCCTTTCAGTGGCTCAGAATCTGGATTTTTAAAGGTTATAATCAGTAACTGGAATTTTTCTAAGTTGCATCTATTGGTCACCCATTGGAATTACCTAGCCTCTGAGATAACTGCTATATAGGCTGACCACAGTTTTCTCTGGGGGAACACACGTTTTATTCAGACCTCCTGGGCAGCATTTTTAGAAAATATTAACCAGCTCTTCAAACCAAAGTTCAAAAGCACCACAGAAATTGTATATTCAGACTATCCCACCATTAATTATTATCCTACATAAAATGAATGCTGTAATTGTAGGAGAGGAATATGTAAGAGAGCATATAAAACTAATTAACTAAATAAGTATTGATAAACAGAGCCAAAAAACAGCTTATGGCCATTAAAACCTTTATGGTTAGACTTGACATCAAAAGCTTTTTCTTGACTATTTTAAAATTGTTGTACCTCTGCAGGTGGCATTCGGATGCACAATCAGTTTTGAGAATTAGCAGTTGTTAACTTCAGTTGTTTGAATATAAATACCATTGAACATCATGCTTCAGTCATGTTAAAATGTCTGGTTGACAACATGGCTAGAAGAGCCAACTTGATAAGGAATAGATTGGCTTTATCAGGAACATTCTTGCCATGAAGAGGTCATTGTTCCTTGAAGGGCAACAGTTCCCAACCATTCCAAAAATGTCTTCATCGAAGTATATTAATAGTAGAGTTGGCCTTGCTCCTGCTATTTGTTCCTTTGTGGTTCTGTGACACTGTGTCCTTTGAAGCAGCACCACAAATCACAGATATGTTGGGCAAAGGATTGGAACAACAGCTACACAATGGAAAATGTACTGTTCGAGAGTGGCTGTACAGGTCTCTCCACAGTCTCTGTTTTAACTTTGTATAATGGTGGCCCTTTTGAACATCCACAGCTTATTGAACCCACAGCTAGTATGACTTAAAAACGCTCATCAGGCTTTGCTGGTCATAAACAGAAATGAATGTGGGGGGTCTTTCTCTTCTTTGGTGTGTAGCATGAGCTGAATAAAAGCCAAATAAAGCTGCCTTGAGCCCAGAGGAAAGGCAAAGTAGAAATATTTAAATAAAATCAATATATTTAAAGGTGCCAAAAAAAGGAATTGGTTGCCTAGTTGGCTATAGATAATTCCCATTTTTCCTATATGCAATGTGATAAGAGATGTTAAAAAGCAGCACTTGAGAACCAGCTGTGTTTTTTGCACATCTTGTTCTAAAATATATATGTGGCAGGGTCAGATGGTGCCAGGGTGTCGTCCTGCCCAGTTGTTTGAATATTTTTTAGTTTATTAGTCTGAGAATGTGAATTGGGTCTATGTAAGTTTGAGGCCTACCACCTGCTTGCCTGTCCCAGGTCAAAGAGGTAGTTCATATTTCCTTGAAAGGGGGTGATTTCCCAAGCTTTTATACAGGCTGCTGATTAACGTTCGGCAGAGGCCAATTTGCTGGTGGTCCCCATCCCCTCTATGATGTGGCTGGCTTCTGCTCAGGCCAGGGCTTTTACAGCCCTGGCCCCTGCCTGGTGGAACGCTCTCCCACTGAGACCAAGGGACCTTAATGAATTCCTCGCAGGGCCTTGTAAGGACTTCAGATGCTTGTTCCACCAGGCTTTTGGGGAGTGCTAGTGTCAGCTGATGTGCCTTCTCATGCCCCACTTTAACACAGTGAGCCCCACTGTCCCCCCCCCCCCCACTAGGGAGTTTTAAGCCAAGTTGGGCTACCATCTATTGCTGTTTATAAATGAAAAAATGTCATAACGTGGGGAACGCTGCTTTTTAATAAGAACCAGTACTAAACGTACCGATTTTATCCTTCTTTATTTGTGTTGTATATGTATGTTGTGATCCTGGCCCCTGAGGACTCAGAGGGCCTAATAATTACCACCACCATTACAATTAATTAATTAATTAATTAATAATGGCAGGATAGCAGAATATGTATGCAAAGGTAAAAGAAAGTTTAAGAATGGGACTCCGTTGTACAACAACCCACTAGGTTTCCGATCGGGAGAGATAGCTTAAACAGGTCTACTCAGAAGTAAGTCCATTGTTGGGTCTTAGGCCCAATACATTTAATTATTTCATTTATACCTCACTATCTGATGGGAACAAAAAATGACTTACACCATTCTCTCCTTCTCCATTTTCTCCTCACAACAACCCTGTGACATAGGATAGTCTGAGAGTGTGTGACTGGAGAAAGGTCACCCAGCAAACTTCCATGGCAGACTGGGAATTTGAATCTCTGTTTCCCAGATCCTAGTTCAAACGTCTAACCACTATACCTAAAGATATTAGCTATTTGCAGAAGATTAGCTATTAAAGTTTATTTTCATTTGAATATTTTTCTGCTTTAAAATGTAATATAACTATTATTGGTTTTTAAATTTTGGTTTTTTTCAAACATCTTTATAAAATATTACAGCAGCCTGATAGGGGCTCAAATTTCAGTCTCACTGAGATGCCTTTTTGCACTGTCATGTAATCAGTATGCATATTTCCTGGTGTGTGCAGCAGCCTCTGAAAATGGGGAGCTCAGACTGAAAACAGCATTAAATTACACATGCATCGATTCCAAAATCAATTTCAGAAATTCTCTAAATTAAACTAGTAGACAGGAGGAGCAGAATGTAGGGCAAACCTGTAGGAACAGAATGGGGAACATCTTCTCATTTGTCATATCTATTGTGGAGACCTAATTATAAAAAAAAACTCATCTAGGAAATATTCACAATAATTTTTAGTAGTGAGAAGTGACAGCAAACTTTCCCTGAGCTTGATTCAGAATTAGGGTTGGCAAACCAAATAACCCCCCTCCCCCGATTGGAGATTAGTCTTATTTTCTTGAACCCAACACTGAAATTCAGATCTTGTTTTATTCCCAGTAACATCCTAGAAGTATCGAATCCCCGCCCCAACCTCCGCAGATTTACCTGACAGCACTGGGGACATTTCCTCAGAGGTCAAACTGCCTTTCCCCCTGGTACTTTGAATAGCAAGCTGGTTTGTAGCTTATAACTTCTCCACCTGAAGTGCATCATTCTAGATGCAAAGTTCCTTGAGGTGTTTTTGTTTCCCGGTTGCTCGATATCTATACTTAGGACCCTGGGGAAAGGTTATTGATACTGCTATTATTGCAATTATATTGATACTGTAGTCCTTTCCAAAAATAATCCCACCCAAATGAAAGAGGCAAAGCAGCTCCCTGGACCACTTGCTGCTAAAGAAGGAGATAATGTCCTACAGCTGATATTCCATTCTCTTCCCCTTCCTTCCATACACATGCACATATTTCCTGCCACTGCTGCTGCCACAAGAGGAAAGAAAGGCTTGTTATTTCAATATTCCTGTATTAGTTCTATTATTATTTCAATAGATCTAATACGGTACAAATGCTTGAAATTGAATAAAGTTTTAACCCCCACCCCCCCCCGATCACTGGGGAAGGTGGAAATAGAGTGGGAGAAGTGGGTGGAGCCAAAAAGACTCCCTGTTTGTACTATCCATAGAAACGTCAACTTGTCCTCCAAATGTAAATTAGCACCATAAAAAAACCCACATCTGCACCCTCCCTGTAGTGTGTGTGTGTGGGGGGGATTCACACCATCCCTGGATAAGGGTGTGTGCTGAGTGCATGGCAACATTGGGTGTATGGCAGGATCAAGCACTCTTTGCTGTTATTATACAGAAATATCAATATGAGAGTTTAGAGGTTGGTGTGTTTTGGCTAAGCCCATGTGGTTCAGCTTCTTTTCTTTGACTTCCACTTGCTGGCTACTGAAAGATGCCAGCAGGACAAGTGGAAAACAGGAAGGAGCCAGCAACATGGAATTGGGGGCCAGGGGGAAGGCATGGACAGCAGTCCAAGGGAGTGGGAAGGGTAAAGCTAGGTAGGCTTCCCATGGGCAGAGGGAAGATGTCCAGGGCAAAGCTGTGCTCACTGGCAAATCTGTCCTGCTCTGGCGGTGAAGCAAATTAGAGTTGCGCTAAAGGGGTTTTGCTTGCTGCAGAAAGAATAGAAAGTGAAAGCAGGTCTCAAGGAAATTTGTCTCTTCAAGAAATCTTGCTGCAATAGACATTTGCCCCTGCAGACACATTGTGCATAATCAGCCTTAATATGTGGAAATGGGCAGGTGAACTTTTCCTTGCCTTGAAGCAAATAACATTCTGTTAAACCTTTATTAATGGGACGGGCAGTGGTGGGATCCAAAAATTTTAATAACAGGTTCCGATGGTGGTGGGATTCAAACAGTGGTGCCACCGCACACATGCACCTCCAGTCCCTATTGGGCAGGGAGGTTGCTTTAGTAACCCTGTCTTGGCACTCAGAAAAAAATAGTAACCACTTCTAGAGAAGTGGTGAGAACTGGTTGGATCCCACCTCTGGGGACAGGTCATTTTTCCTCCTTGCGGCTTTCAATCCTAAATGTCAAAACTGGATTTGATACTTGGATACATATTGTGTAGCCTGGTGGCTGAATTAGGGTTGCCAGGTTCTAGGTTGGGCCTGGAGATCTCTGAAAATTACAACCAGTTTCAGACTACAGCAATCATGGGACAATGGCTGCTTTGGAGGGTGGACCATAGCCAATTCCACACAGCACAAATAAAATGTTTTCAAGATGGAAGAAAATAGTTTGGGCGTGGAATTCTGCACAGTTTTCCCCCCAAAACATTTTATTTCCAGCCTCAAAATGAAATGAATCCCCTTTGAAATGAATCCCCTTTTATAACAATTCTTTTAGCTGAAGTGTTTTTAAAAAGCTTCATTTATATGCTGTCCTTTTAAGATGCCATTTTGTGAGATCAGTCTTTGCCTCCTTGCCCTGTTTATGGAGCATTTCAGACCATTTTTGAGATTTTGGGGGGCTTAATCTTCACAGCGTCAGCTACTGAAGACTTAGGGAACTGCAGCATGAGACTGTGAAGCATAAAGCACTGATTTGTCTGCACACGGAAAAAAACAGGGAAAAATAGAAAATGGCAGGCAGAAATCATTTGAAGGGGGTGAGTGTGAACAAAAGGGGGGATTGAAAATGTTTTACAAATGTTTTACAAACGTTTGTAGGAGATTTGTGTGGAAAGGCCTCCTGTGACATTGCACCTATCTGAGGACCCTCCTGTCCCCATACCCTGTCCCCCTGGGTCCACCCCCAAATATCCAGGAATTTCCTGACATGGAGTTGGCAATCCCAGGCAAAATACCTTAGCTATGTTGCAGCAGGGGGCTGCCATTTTAAATCCAGACCTGGTAGGCTAAAGACATAGTTAGAAGGGTAGTAAACAGTATGTTTTGTGTTGCTGACAAGGACAGCTAGCATTCCTACTAGGCATGACTCAGAGAGGCTTCGCATGGACTCTCAGTTGCAGAGACTGTGGTTCAATTTACCTTTCTGCACCTAAAGAGGAATCTGAAGTTTGTGGGTAATCTTGGATAATCTAGATCATGACCTCATACCCTTGAGAGTTTTGTTTCAAACCCCAGAATCCCTGACAATCTGCATGCACAGGATGATTAGCAATTATCTTTTCTATTTTCTTCACTGGAGTGATGGCAGTTATCCACAATCCTTTGCCTGCTTCTGTCTGCACGGTCTCTTCCCGATTGTTTGAGTATGTCCTCGACACTCACCAGATTGTTCCACAGGTTAAAGCCAAGGTAAATCCAGCTACATGACAAGAGGATCCATTAAAACTAGTCACAGTGTATTTGTTCTTGGAATTCTTTAAAAAGCAAGTCCTGTAATCTTAAAGTGGAACATTGACTTAGTCTGTAGCTCTCACTGATGAGGTATGTATAGAATATAATAAAATGTGAGACGCTATGGTGGGGAGAGCATCTGCAGTAATGATATGATAGATGCCTGTAGTGAATCTCGAGTTGGTGAACAAGATTCACAACCAATCAAAGCTCCCTTTCCTGTGGAACCACATTGCTTTTTTGATTTTTGCAGAATTTTATTTAATAAAATGGAAATTTAACTTTGATTTGAAATGTTAATTTTGACAACTACTATTATGCAAATGCTAATGTGCAATAACCCAGAATTTTACATCTTATATTTATTGTACTTAAAATTCTATTAACAGATTTTCTCTCTCTTCTGTACTCTGGGAATCATGAACTAGGCCAGCCTTCCCTTGACAGCTTAGAAGAGACACCATTACCTACAGCGCAGGAAATGACAAATATGCCTTTCCCCATTTCTTTTTATTAGTCTTTGTTATTGTGCGTTTTCATTTTCCCGTTTTTGCTACTTGTGGTCTCAGTCTGTTTGATTCTTTTATCATCTTTTAAGACATTTTACAACAGTTACATGTGATTGATAGAAAACATATTGTTTGTTTATAAAATCTCAGCTTAACCAGTCTCACAGAATTGTAAGACTGAAAAAGGAAAAGGAGAAAGTTGTAAGCCAGTTTGGTCCCTACTGGGAAGAAAAGCAAAATATAAATGAAGAAAACAAATAAATAAATAATTGTATTGTGAAAGGCTTTCACGGCCGGAATCACTGGGGTGCTGTGTGGTTTCCGGGCTGTATGGCCGTGTTCGAGCAGCATTCTCTCCTGACGTTTCGCCTGCATCTGTGGCTGGCATCTTCAGCGGATCTGATAGTAGGAAAGCAAGTGGAATATATATACCTGTTGGAGTATAAAGGTATTCCCCCACCCTGGATACTCCAACAGGTATACAGGTATTCTTTCCCCCACCCTGGATACTCCAACTGGTATATATACTCCACTTGCTTTCCTACTATCAGATCCTCTGAAGATGCCAGCCACAGATATGGGCAAAACGTCAGGAGAGAATGCTGCTAGAATATAGCCATACAGCCGGGAAACCACACAGCCCCCCAAATAAATAATTGCTTCAATTCAGGCATAAGCTTATAAGCTCAGAGAGAAAGCTTCTGAGAAGGGTGAATAGGAGTGAAGTCTACATTTTTCTTCAGAAGATTCACTATAGGTCTTCATAAGAGTGTTGTGGAGGACCACAACACTTTCTGCAGAATTTGGTGGGAAAGGAAAGTGCCATCAAGTCACAGCTAGCTTATGGTGACCCCGTAGGGTTGTCAAGGCAACAGACTTTTGGAGATGCTTTGCCATTGCCTACCTCTGCATGGGCTGAGAGAGTTCTGAGAGAACTGTGACTGGCCCAAGATCACCCAGCAGGCTTCATATGGAGGAATGAGGAATCAAACCTGGTTCTCCAGATTAGAGTCAGGTGCTAAAACTATATTCCCAAGTATTTATATTCATAAGGATGCAGGAGTAAAAGTTTTGACCAAACACTAATTCGGCACTATGTACCATTCAAGGCTTCTTCCCACATTCCTGTTCCCAATTTGTAATGTTTACCAGAAATCAGACTGTCCTTTGCAACTGATTAAAAGAAATGTCTGAGATGCGCCATCTCAGGTCTTTACTATAGCCATTTGCACATTATGAGATGCATCTTGGTTTATGTGCTTTTTATTTCCTACTATTAAGGAAAGAAAAGCAGTAAAACCATATAAACAAATCCTTTTTTAAACTGAACGCTGTTTTTTGAAAGCTTTACAGTCTAGTGCCTGACTTGTTCCAGTGTTTGGATTTTCAATTCTCCTCAAGAAGCATTTTAACAATCTGGTATCTAGAAGAATAGTTTTGTTTGCTATAATGTCTATATTGCTTGGCATTTGCTTCATATTGTTGTCAACTGCATGCAAAGGCTGATAGCCATTTAGAAAAGCAATGTAATTTAATAATTCATGCTTTTACAGTAAGACTATCATTATTCTTCATTTCACAGAATTCACTTTCTGAAGTCACAGAAAATAATAATGAAGAATATAATTTAAAACAATGTTTTATTAGAAGGTACCGCAAAACTTATCAGGCTAGAATTCAAACCTTCCTGGTTGCACAGAGCAAATAGCAACTGGAAGCAATAATAGACAGTATCTATCTATCTATCTATCCATCTATCCCTCCCTCCCTCCCTCCCTTTTCCCCCTTAGGCACCCAAAGCAGTATATGTCATCTTCCTCCATTCCATTTTATCCTCACAACAACAATCTTGTGAGATAGACTGGACTGAAACTGTGTGATTGACTCAAAGTCACTCAGCAAGCAGATCATAGCTTGACACCCACTTTGGCTTGTCTGGACTCAAGTTGTGCAAAATATCTGTCTCTCTTGCCACAAGTAATGCTTCAAGCTGACAGCCATCAATATTTCCATGGAACAAGATTTTTTCCAAGCTTCTGTGCGTGGGTGTTTGATTTTACATAAGGCTTGTAGTTACATCAGATGTATTTGAACTGTAGCTGACTGGTGCTTAGATTGTGGATGAAAGCCAGATCTGGGTAATCTGTGGGGTAAACAAAGGACAGATATTGGAGTCAATTGCTTAAACAGGTGGCTGAAATCACACCAGAGATAAGAGAACTCTTACCATTGCCTGGTGGTGTTGCAATTGCTTGCTTAGGACTAAATCTATTTAGGACTAAAAATTCTGGGTGGTGTGAATCTTAAGAGGAGAAAAGTGACTGGGAAAAACTTATAGGTTGATTTATAGGGATCCATTTCCACTACTTTGTTCAGTGCCAGACTCTACTATCCCAACAGGAATCATAGAAACATAGAGCTGGAAGAGACATGAAGGGTCATCTAGTCAAATCTCATGCACAATGCAGGAAATTTGCAACACTTTCCCAGTGACCCCTGTGTATGCCCGGAAGAAGAAAAAAAAAGTCTATGGCTACTCTGACCTGGAGGAAAATTCCTTCCTGATCCCAAAGTGGCAATCAGCGTTACGCTGGGCATGTAAGACAGGGCCAAGAGAGCCAGGCATGGATTCCCTTTCTGCCCTCCCTCTGATAATCTGCATAAATCCTTACCACCCTAGCGGCCTAAAAGGAAAGGGCATCTGTTGATGGAGCTGCTGGTGTGGAGTGGTGGTAGGGAGAAGGCCTGAAAGGATTTTGGCTTATATTTATGGAGTCAGTCCTTCTTATATTAGATCTTCATCTTTTCCTGCTGCCTTCATTTTTTCCTGGCTGTTCCTTACACAGCAGAGAGGGTAAACATGCCAGTGCAAGGATGCACTGCTCCCCCAAGCTTTTTTGCCCCCGCCCAGATGGGGCCATAAGTTACATAGCTATATAGAAACAATATTGTGTGGGCATGGTGGATGGCACTGGGCTTGGACTAATCTTGATCTTCATTAGGCTCATTGGGTGATCTTGTGGGAAAGTCACTATGGCCCACTTTAAACTATTACAAGATTTTTGTGAAGAACAAAAACCTCCACATTCAGAGGCAGTAAACTTCTGAATTCCACCACCAGGAGGCATCACAGGAAGGTCTTGACTGCTGTGACCTGTCCTTGGTAGCCCACAGTAACTGACTGGCCCCATGTAAGCCAGGATGCTGGACTAAATGGACCACTGATTTATCCAGCAGGGCTATTTTTTACCTTTTTATGACAATCACCCTTTTTGCAGAAAGAGTGTGATCAACAGCAGCCATCAAATGATGGTGAATATGCAGCGGCTCAAGAACTCTCTGGAATAATTCAGTGAAGGAAAATAGAGCTTTGCAGTTTTATTTCTAAGTGCTTTAGAATCAGGGAACTCCTAAAGTAATTGCAACAGTATTTTAAGTGAATTATGTGTCAGTAATAAATTGTGGAAATGACTCCATGCATATCTGCCAGCAGTTTTTGAGTCGGCTGCAAAATCAGCAAATTGCTACTAGAAAAGGATCACACTGGTCAGTGTCCACAGCCCATGGCTGAAGAAAGAATATTTGAGTCATAATAGCTGGCAGCATACTTCATTTAAGAGCTTTTTCTTCCCCTAACGTAGTGTCCCGAGTATCACCAAATAATAATGATGATGATTCTCTTATTCAGAAAAGCTGAGGAGTAAAATAAGGTCTGAACAAGATACAAAATCACATCTCTTGAGTCATCATTTGTACTATTGTTTAACCACCCACATTGAGACTTTTCACATTGCAGTTTTGATTGATCGTCGCTGGAAAGTCGCCACCCAAGACAATTTTAGATCTGCACTTCCCTGGCGGCCTGGGGCAGGGAAGAGACCCAGAAAGTGGCAGGGCTACTGGTAGGAGCTAATAGAGACAGGTGCAACATGGAGCAGTAACCTTAAAGAGCCAGAAGGAGGGAGGAAGAGGCCAGCCTCAGGAGTGGGGCTTGGGCTGGAAGTGTGGGAAAGAACTGGGGAGGGCAAAAACCATTTCATGCAGTTTTCCACATTGCGGCGACTGCTGTACCCCCAACCCCCATGATGTGGGAGGGATGACTGAATTTTGTTGTCATCACAATCTACAAATGGTTGAGATGGCAGTGGAGGAATACTGACCCCGAAAAAAAACGCAGAACATTTCCCTAAAATAGTGATCTCATGTAAAAACTGTGCACTGTACACCTTGAATGTTTTCAGAGATCTCCCTGCACATCTGTAGAAACATGTGGGATGCACAATGAAAAATGTAAGGACTAATGTAGAAAATATGAATCTACATGTTTAAAGATGAGTGGTATCTTCCCTGAGAAATATACATGAATATACATACATATTCATATAATTTATTTTGACACTGGTACTCACTCCACTGCTCACAGAGAACCACATTTGCAATTACTACAATCCAAAGAATCATATTTATTTCTACCTCTAGCATAAGGCCTGAAACTCAGGAAGGCTTACTGTTTACCCAATTCTTCAGCAGCATATTCAATATGAAAATCACCAGCCAATCACAAGCCCTCCTGATTAACCATCTTGCTCACTTCCCTGGAACTTGGGACAGGTACCATAATGAGAAACAATCTTCAGAAGAGCTTTAAGTGGTATGTGAAAGAGGCACATGTGGTTTCCAAATCACAAAGGCCGCTTCTTCACGGACGTATAAATATGACGCTGCGGGAACGTGTAAAAAAAGAACCGGCCATAGCGTAGCCGCTCGCACAAGCAGCGGGCGGAGGTACATTCGCTACCGGCCAGCGGAAACGCCGAACCGCCAAGACGCCGTGAAGTCAGAAAACGCCTCAAACCACTCTTTTTCCCCATGTGACGCGATCAACGCCGCGATTCGTGCGCACATGTTTAAGGGAGCCGTCTTCAAAATGCATGCGATCGCCAGACGGCTAAGCCAGTCACCTTTTCCCCCCACACACACACATCGCTTGTCCCTGGCGCTTTCCCTGCATGGCTAAGCACCTTTCCCAGACCCATGCACTGGGACCGACAGTAGCTGGGAGGTGAGGCACCGACAGATGCGGGGACGGGTTATGCATCAGGGCAGCCACGTTGTCCATCGCACTGCTGCGCAAGCATGACGTCTGGTTTGCACGGGTTTCAAGGCAAGCATTAACGCCGCAGAGAGACGCCGCTTCTGCAGAGCTTCAGTGCGCACCGTTACATTTCTGCGGGGCTATGGATTTCGCCCGAAGCTCCGCCTGTCTGTGTGAACGCTTTTTTTCAGATAAGCGTTTAATTTGCTATATCGCCATCGCTACGCTTGCTTTTGGCTGGTGAAGGGAACGGCCTAAGTATCACTGCTTTAGTCACATCCATGTTAGACTACTGCAATATGTTCCATAGGCTTGCATATATTATAGGGATTTAGAGTTGCCAAGCATAGACTTGGAGGGTAGAAATGGGTCAGCCATTAGGGTAGAAATGGGTCAGCCATTAGCAAGACATCTCTTCTGGGGGGAACACACAGGTGACATCACACCTCTCAGAAATGGCAGAAATTCTGTGGCAAAACTATAGAGTTTCTGATAATTCCTAAAGAGGAGTAATGTCATTTCTGGGTTTCCCTAGAAGGGACATCACACCATTGACCAAATTAATATTATTTTTCTCCTGTAGTATAATTATTTTTCTCCTGTAGTATAATTATATCTCAGCAGTCCAAAAGATCTGTGCTGGATAATTCAATTGAAAAATAATTCAAAGCTTTGGATTACTGGTAGTTGGGGATAGGGTATTTAAAAAACTGCCAAGTCAGTTTGCCTATTGATTAGAGTAATAATTGGAGGCTCCCCCTTGTACGTCCCTAGCTCCTGGTAGGAAGCAACAAAATAGAAGACCTTTGTGATGACAACAATTTGGAGGGATTCTGCCCCTACAGGTTCCCATTTGCAATGAGCCGGTTGAATTTTCAGTGTGAGCTGAAGATATTTCTGTTCATCTAGCCTTTCTGATCTTACTTTCTAAATATTCTGGTTATCCCATTTGATCTCTCCCGTTGATCTTTTAATGTTTTTTTCTGTGCTCATTTGGCTTTTAATTGTTTGGACTGTAACTAGAATTTGCCATGGTCTTTAGCAATTGCTGGCAGATTTATTTATTTATTTGTAGCTATTTTAGCCCGCCTCATACTAAGTCTTTAGGCAACTTACAACAAAGTCACTCAAAGTTGATGACAGAGAGACCAATGACTGAGATCATCAGGGAGATTTGGAGTGGGTTGTCACCCATATGCTGATGACGCTCAGTTTATATATCATTATCCAAACCTTTGCTGGCAGCTAAAAAAGTCCAGGGCCAGTGTCTTGAGCCTGTGGCTAAGTGGGTAAGGGTAAGCAAGCTTCATCTGAACAAGACAGAGGCAATGCTGACTGGAAAGGCAGAATGCTTGGCTGGTGTTGAGTTACCATGGGGTCAGGTTTTTCGTAGTAGCTCAACCTAAGATCATGGAGGTACTCCTGGACCTAGACTTCTTAATAGTGAAGTAGGTTAGTACTATTGGTATTAGTACCCTCCTTTAATTGCATCTAGTTCATAAACTGGCTCTTTATCTAGTCTGCTGATCTGGCTACGTGGATCCACATTACTGCAAAGGCCAGATTGGACTACTGTAATACATTCTATGTGGGGCTGCTTCGGAAAACATCTCAGAAGCTTTTCCTGGATGTAGCAGCAAGGCTCTTTTCTGGGTTTGCTATTTGGAAGACCTCATTTAACTGCTGCATCAGTTGTAGTAGCTATTTGCTTCTAGGTTTAATTCAAAGTGCTGGTTAAAGCCTGTGTCCTTTGAGGCCTTTCACATAATCTGCTAGGATATTTCCTTGCACTAGTTATGTTCTGCTGGCAGTCTCCTCCTTAAGGTGTCCTCCCTCAAGACCATCTAGACAACTGCAGCAAGAATACAGGATTTTTCCCGTGATGGGTCTAGTCCCTGTCAGAGTGGGCAAAGAATGGGCCCCCACCTGCTACATTTAGGAAGGCATATAATCCACAGAGCATTTGGTAGAAGGTGAATTGTTTTTCAGAACTGGCTGTGACGTTGTTGATCCTGTGTTTTTAAATCTTGGGTGCTTTGAAATTTGCAATGTTTATTTTAACCTGTATAAATGTTATTTGTTTATTTTTATTGTTTATTTTAACCTGTATAAATGTTATGAAGACATTTCGGTTTGGTTTGGCATTTCCCTACTGTTATTGGCCTTCTTCCCTGGTTGTGTTCCTCTGTGTGTTTATATGTTTATTGACTTGTTTAAATATTTTATATGTACTTACATTTTAAATACTGTTATAATCTTGAGAAAGATCTAAAACAACCCTTAAGACAAAGATTACTGTCAGTGTTACATAATGGAACAGGAGTCTGTTGGCATTCTAAAGACTGACAGCATTTATTTGAAAATGAGCTTTTAAAATTCAGGGCTTGCTTCATTGGATGCATTGGAGAATAAATTCATTAGACGGAAAGGGTAATGTTAGCCCATAAAGAGTAAAGGTATAGACTGCAAATATTAGAAATGTTATGATAAATAATGGATAATACCTGGTATTGAGTATCATTGCTGCAACCAATCCTGCAAAGTTGTTCTGGAAGGAATTCCGCTTATTGATCATGTTTTAAATGGGTATTTGAATGACAGTGCTCAACCTCTCAGGCATAAAAGAAGCAACTCCAATAGAAGCCTGAAGAAATTACCCTATAAACAACTTCAAGCTTCAGATCAATTTTCTCTACTTGCCAATTTGTACAGACAGAAAAACAAAACAAGTTTCTGTCCCTGTTTTTTTTTACAAGTCTGTGTTATGCATGAAAAAGGAATCCAACACTGCCACTGCCATATCGGTTTTTAACAAAGCTCCCCACATCCATCTCCCCAGAAGTGTCTCTTGATGTTCATCCCTGAGACAACCAGCAATTACCCTCCCGTGTTGATGGGGGAAGGGGGAGAATCCGCACATGATCGACCATGCTTGGTGGATCAGTCTGTGGACTGTTGCCATGGCTACCGAAAGCCAGTGAAACCCAAAGAGCGGTCTGCAGCAGCAATGTTGAAAGGACCAGCCATTTTGCTTTGCGGGGAGCGAGGGGGGGGGGGGACGACAGCGTGGTATATTGTGCTAGGCTTTCACTTGGAGTAAACAAAAATAAGGGGGGGGGGGGCTATTGAGAGGGAAGCAAAAAAAACCAGCACCGTCGAGGCGGATTGCTAGAGAGGGCAATGCTTCCCAGCTGCCATTTTGACAAACCGGTGGCTCGCTGCTGCTGCTGCTGCTGCTGCTCACGGCCGAGCTGAGGCAAAGTGGCGTGCAGCGGGATAAAATGCTGCATCCCTGCCGGCGGGCGCCGGAGCTGGCCCCGTGTGCGCGCGCGCACGTGCGCTCCGAGCCCGGCTGCGCGGCAAGTTCCTCTCGGCTGCTCGCCCGGACCGAAAGCTGGTGACCCCCAGGAAGGGTGCCGCCCTCGCCCTAGCATTGATCTTGGTCGCTGTCGCCTGTAGGGGAGCCCCGCGCCGGCGAGTGAGCAGGTGTGCGTCTCCAGGCTAGCTCGGTCTTGCAGGCTGCTTGGAGAGAGGGAGGCAAAAAGTCACCCACTCAGGTTGGGGTGCCCTTTCCTATGAACAGATTGCTGGCTGGGGAGCATCTGGCTGTGGATTTAGGCGGAGGGAGAAGCGGCTGCTGCCGTGCGCTTGAGCTGTCCTGGAAGAGAGGTACGCTTTGTGCCCACCATACCCCCCTAGGTGGTTTATAGCTCTTACGTGAACTTTTTGAAGCGTCTCGTTTAGGATGCCATGGATGGGAGATTGGTTTTAATTGTTGGAAGAGGGAAGATTTTTTTAAAAAAAAATAGTGTCCCTTTGTCAGTTTACATTGTGATCTGGCCCTCGCAGTCGGATGCCTGCTCGCGCAAGAAGTAAGTCTCCTTTTACTCAGCGAGGTTTACTTTTAGATCAGTGCCTTTAGGATCGCGGCCGCCTTTACTGTGGAAAGGAGCTTCCTCGGGAATTCAGGTGTCTCCCCTCCCTCCCTTTCTTTTTGTTGCTGTATTTTGCCGTATTCTTTAAAACACTCAGAAACGAAGTCGGCTGCTGTCTTCCTGGAATGCAGAACAAGCACTCGGACAAACTCTCTCGAATGCTGCTCCGTTGCAGCGTTGACACTTTCGCTAACGTTGCGAGCACGGTTTTTTTTTTTTTTTAAAGCAACGAAACCGTCTTTCCCTGCGCTTTGCTCGGCCGGGATTGTATTGCATTGTTGTTGTATGTAGGTCAAAAGGGAAAGCGGCGTTTGCATTGGCTTTATGGGCTGCACGCCCCATTGCCGTGTTTGATTAGTTGCTGATGCGGGTGCTGGTTAGAGGCCAGTAGGTGTGAGAAGTGGCTCACACCTCCCGCATACCAGGCTCTTGCACACAGAGCACAACACACCCATTGTGTGCTTCTGTTTGGAGCTGATTTGAAAGAAAGGAAGCCAGCGCTCCACATGGACCACAAACCGGGAGGGTGGGGGGACGCGCAGCTCCTTTGAAACATAAACTGGGTGGCAGACCGCTAGTTAAGAGCCGCAGGGACAAAGGGAATTAAAGCTACATATGTGGAATGCCTGCAGAAAATGCTTAGACGAGATGGTTCTGCTGGAAACGGTAGGTGCAAATCCCTAGAGGTTTTCCATTCCTATGTACCTTTCCAGACTGAAAGTGATCAAGCTACAGTCTGTTGACAGGACAGAGACCAGGTCATATTTAAATGATTGGTGAAAGATGGGCTTGCATTCACGGTAGATGACTAACAGTGTTTTTGGTAGGTAACTGGTAGGCTCCTTGGAATAATATGAACAGAATACCTGGACTGGACTGTTTTATTCAAAAATTGCACACTTTCCCTTTACGCTACAGGTTAATTTTTGTTTAACAGGGCGGCAATAGAAATGTTTCTCAATCAAACATTATAAGCCTGGGACTTAAGTAGCTTGGTAAATTAGTAACAAAGGCGGTATGTGGGGGTGAAGCAGTAAGGTGTCAAAGTCTAACAGTTCAATTCTGAATAGAGTTACTCCAGTTTAAACCCATTCATTTCAGTGGGCTTAGACTGGAGGTATTGTATATTATATGAAAATTGTTTTAAAACATGCTTTTGCCACAGTATGAACTTGTACGTTCGTTAAAGGAGATGGATGCAGAATATATTCATTGTACACTGACCTGTGTATTTGGATTCTCTCATCTGCCAAATCCTTTCCAAAGCACCTTCTGTTTTTGTTTTCAGTTTCCTCCCCAAATATTTGTGTTACTTGAACTGGCTTGTTTTATGGTTCTTGCTTTCTATTATATTCCAAGGAATTGGGGGGGGGGGGGAGAGAGAGAGATTGGACAGGATAGGTTTCCCCCTTGTGTTTTAAGGGATGGCCTACATTTATTGGAGTACATGCATTTTGACATGCAATACATGCATGGTATGCATGCCTTCTTTAAACATGTGCTAAAGCCGAGTTGGAATGCATTTTACACTGCTAAACCTCCTCCAGGGATGGTCTTTTTGGGCATGAATTTATGCACAAACTATGTGTAGGTGATCATTCTGTGCGTAGTAATTTTGTGCTGCGTGTTCCTGTTGTTTGTATCCAGGCAAGATACTTGTGTGGATAATCCCATCATAGGTTTAGAAACTGTGTGTAGCCATACTGTGTTACAAACCTGCATTGTGGGTCTTGTGTTAAATGCTATATATCAGATGCATTTCTTATGGTGATTCTGTAACAGTCCTCTGAGAAATTGTTTTCCTATATTGATGCCAATAACAGTGTTTTGATAGTTTGCATTTGTCAATCAAATAATGGAGCTACAATGAATAGAATAAGTCTTCAGTTTAAGAATTCTTTCTAATGACAAATCTGTCTCCGCATGAAGTGACATACTGGAGTCTGAAACAGCCAGTCTGTAAATTCAGAAAATCTGGACATACAGTCCTGAAAAAGTTTTCAGCAGCTAGTCTTGAAAAAGTTTGCAATTTCCAGAGCCCTTCAAGGATTGGGCGGTATACCAAATTGAATAAATAATAATAATAAAAGGTGGTTGTCATTCTTCCTTGAGACCTGTCAGTCCCAGAAAAACATGCCCCCTTCTCATGAGAGAGAGCTCAGAGAGTCTTTTGCTTCATGCCAAGTGGGAGAGATGGATTTCCCTGCTTCAGGTATGCCATCAGCTACATAAATAAGTCGGAACCAGGGGAGTTGTTTTATCATGCTGGGATTTGTAGGAAGTCTTGCTGCATTTGAATGCTTATAGGGATAAAAAGCAATATTCTTCGACTTCTAAAAAGCCCTCTCTGGATGCTTGGTCCTACTCCTGCAAGAAAATGTAGCCAAATCTTCTTTGTATATCCTTATAATGGTGATCAGAGAGTTGCCCAGAGAGCCATGGCTACTTATCCAGACCAGACAGAATTTTTGGGATCCCCAACCCCTTCAGAATGCAGGTGGGGTATGACTGGGTTAAATGTTCCTATATGTATCAAAGTCCTTGTCTGTGAAAAGCTAGTTTTTCAGGGAGAAGGCTACTATAATGCTGTCAATTCCTGCTTAGTCAACAGCATTCCATTTGACTTTTAAAAGACAACATTTAATAGTTTTAGGCCTGTGGCCAAAAGAAATGGAAGTAATGTATCATGCATGTCTTCAAGATAATCAGTACATTGATAGTCACTTAACTCATTTCAGTGTGCTGATGCATTCATTTGGGTGCATTAATTTATCTCTGGTATGCTCAGTCTTCCTTGCTTTTCACAGCCATTTCCACTGTCATCCATCATTTTATTCTTTCTGTTTTGCCAGTTGAACTGTCTATATATGAAATAGGTGCATGAAACAGCTGATCTTTAAAGCATTCCAGTGGTGTTTTCTCTCTGAAGACTGAAGTTTATGCTGCTATTTTGCTAATACTTGGTTGGAATTTCAGCAGCCCTAAAGCTCTAAACCAAATGCTACATTATTCTTGCCTTTTGCATGAGTCCCCCATGAAGACTTTTGATTATGCCTTCAAGAAAGTTTTGTGCTAGGGAATTTCAGTTTTCTAGGCTTCTATTGGGGCCCTCATCCAGATTGTAGGGACTGGTAAGCACAACATAAGAAAGTGGGGCTTAAGCCTCTTTACCTGCACCGTTTTCCTTTATTGAAATGACTGTGGTTCAGTCTGTGACCTGAATCAGGCCTCCACATGCCTGGTTACTGTGTACATAGCATGGAGCTTGCAGTGCTTATCTGAACAGAAGTCCTTGAGGCGGACTTCCTAAGTCCCAAGGAATTGTTAAGGCTGAATGTTAGGTTTCTTGCCAGAGCTGATGAAGTATTTATTTCCACTGGCACTTCCAGGCACAATGACCAAATTCAGGAATATACCATCATCACAATCCCTGCTTGCCAAGGAGGTCTTTGGGCAGCAGTGGGGTCCTCATCCCCAGGTGATAAGACCTAGGGACCACCAGATTTCTTGTAGGGGTAAAATGAAGGAATGGAGAACCCATGTAAGGCCACACTGATCTCCTTGGAGTGGAGGCTGAGCAAAATGGTCTGAACGTGTCTCTGATGACAATAAACACTGTTTCCCAGTCTTACCAAATCCCCAAAACTACCATAGTTGAAAAATACTAAAAGTTTATTTTTGTTTGTTTAAGATTTGAGCTCGCTTTTAGCATATGGGGTTAGATGGAGTTTTAATATAGATATAGTCTATGCTGTCTTGCATTCAGTTTGTACGAATGGCTATTTAGCAAACGATAATGGACTATGGTGTGTTTATTTTAAAACCTAGTAAACTGTTCTGCCAGTTGGTGAGAAAAATCATAGTATACATTGCATCAACACTTCTTCAATAATCCTAGCATTTACAAGATGACGTACTGAGGGTAAGTAACATAGACTAGTAAAATGTTACTTGATACAATGGTTACTTACATTTTTTCTACCTTTATGTACTTGCTGAGCCCTTTGAACGGGATGAGCCTGAAATCAACATTTAATAGAACATTAATTATGTATTGATTTAGAATGCATGAACAGTTACACAGGGACCAGTCCTGCGCAAGCCATTCTTCATTGAGTAGTGATATATGTTCCACAATCCATACTTGTTCAACAAGATGCCCATTTTGATTGACAGTGATTTGCAGACATCTAGATCCCTGGATTGCACAATGGCAGCTGGAGGCAGTGGGGCAAAGGCAGTAGCACCTCCAACTGGCTTTCTGGAGGCATGGGAAGGGAGGAAAAACCAAAAACGTTTCCTACTGCTGGAAAGCCCTCCTATGGAGCCAGTGAAGTCTAGGGCTGGGGCTGCAGTGCCACTGGCCGCAAACCGGGGGTGGTCCAAACTAAAGTCAGCCCCTGGGAACACTCCGCCCACAGCTGGGACTTCTGGCTTTTGCTGCAGTGCGGCTGAGGAGCAGTCTGATGCCAGCGCCTTTGGCCCCTCTGCTGGCACAAGTGCACCTTGTGCTGTCAGAGGGGGCAAAGCACTGGTGCGGTCTTCCCCCGGCTACTTTCACTGCTGCTCAGTTTTCAATGCTGAGGCAAGTTTTTGTGTATGGAGCAGCACACATTTATATGAGCCCTTGCCTGGCTTAAGTGTTATACTGTCTATGCAGAGTCACTTGACCACCTCTTTGAGAACTGGGCCTGTGTGCATCTATTAGATTAATGTCACAGGGCAATAAAGCCTATGAATATAAATGTCCCAACCCAGGCACTATGGAACAGTAGGTGTCACAATTTTGAAGCAAGTCAGCTGAACATGAGTGGGGGATAGGCAAAGAAAATTCTGGAATCAAGGAAAGAGGATGGGCTTAGGGTGTTTGATGAGTATTAAAACTAGAAGAACAAAGGTTAATGATGGTAATCCAAGGAAAGCCCCTTGATTTATCAAAACCAACAAAGACCAACCATTTCAATTTGGGATGAAATTGTATGACCTGTGCATTTTTATGTCTCATGTCAGTATTTATTGAATTTTGGAGCATTTGTTTTAAAATTTCTTATCAGGGAATATAGTGCTTTACATCATTCTATAGTGCTTTACATTCTTTACATCATCCCAGTCTCTCTGGAAACATTAAAAACATTTGTTTACTAAATGTCATACAGAGGCACATACTGTAGAAGCGTCAAAGCATACAATGGGCTTTGCCTGCAGGTTTATAGTTTGATAGAGTAAAAAGGAGGGAAGGCAGAGAACATATTGGGCAGCCAAAGCATGTTTTTTGGCACTTCTGTCTGTCTAAAAGGTTTTGCCTCATGACTGTTTTCTTCTGGCTGTTTATTTGTATAATGCAGTCAGTGTAGTTAAGCTGAATTGTAGTCGGTGTAATTAACCTAAATTTGACAGATTTCTCTGCTTTATTGAATTCTAGAAGGAGCATATGTTTTAGAGTATGAGTTCATTGTTTTCGAGAGATTGTTGTATTCCATCATTCAGAATCTCTATTTTGTACTGTATCTTTTGTATGAGGTTAGTTGTGTGCTTTGTAATGATGCATTCTGTCACTAGGTGCCGCTGTTTTTCTCTTGGTCTCATAGACCAATAATGTATTCTATACAATGAAAAAGCAAATAAAGTAAATTAGAAATATCTGTATTTTTACATGCGGCCGGCATGCAGTCTCCTAAAAAAAAAAAAGAGTTCTTCTTGTCTAACACGTTCCAAACACAAATGGAAAACCTGGATTTTTCATGTGACTGGATTCTGTCCAATGTGCAAGTGATCTGAGCTCATTCAGAAGACCACAATCAAATTATAATTTGTCTGGCATAAAGAAGGTGAAAATTGTTCAAAAGGAAATGCCGTATAGATCATTAAAATCATCCCTCTGATAGCAAAAGCAAAATTACATCCTGGAAAGGCAAACAGTATTTGAAAATATTTATTTTAAACAACTGCATGATAAAAGATTAATATTTCAAATCCCTATAATGAAAAATAATCTGATAATAAAGGTCAGTCATTCTTTACATCATCCCAGTCTCTCTGGAAACATTAAAATATTTATTTACTAAATGTCACACAGAAGTACACACTTTATAAGCGTTAAAGTATAAAATGAGCTTTGTCTGCAGGTTTATAGTTTGACAGAGTAAAAAGGAGGGAAGGCAGAGAACATATTGGGCAGCCAAACTTACTTTGTTTTTGTGGTGATGATCTATGGAAGAAACTGTGTAAGGTGAAAGCATTTCAGGTCATGAGTATTATTTCTGTGACTCATTTTATGGTTCTGTCCTAGCTCCAAGGAGCTCTGGGCAGCATGTACAGGTTTTCTCTCTTTCTATCTTACCTTCAAATAGTGGGGTAGGGAGACTGAGAGCACAATTGACCACAGGTCACCCAGTAAGCTTCACATTTGAGGGGAATCCAAACCTACTTTTCACTAGTTCTTGTGTTGCTGTATCACACTAATAGTGCAGGCCTAGCAGAGTTGCATCCTTTTAAACTCACTGACTTCAGAGGACTGAGAAGATGATTTGGTTTGCAATGGCTCTGGAACAGAATTAATATCAAATATGGTAAATGAAAGGAGAAAATTGGTACAGAGGGGGATCTTTCTGTTCCATATATCCATAGATTTATTCAGTGTGATTTTCTGTTATGCAAGTCTAAATTCTAGTCATTTTCATACATAAGACTTTAATCTATTCTGTAAATTGATTTCTAATGTGAAACTTTCATTGTCTGGGATTCATACTGAGATTGCATGGACAGTTGTAAACTAGTCAGGCACAAACATATCCTGGTTGTTCTGCTGTCCTTTCTTGTTTCTCTTACTCCTCCTGCCTCTTTCCAGGCAATTGGAGCTTGATAAAATACTTCCTGGTTTGATTAGGGAAGTGGAAGCCTGGGGAAAAAATGGGTGGGGGGGGGGGGGGTTCTTTGCTTCCTTGCCAGGTGCGTCTGTGTAAATATTTAGATTGAGATCCTTGAAAAATGAAGTATGTAATTCTAACCATCACACATTTTACATGAATATTTCCAAATAAAATTGCAAAACTGTTGTCATGCACAATTTATTTTTAATAAATAAAACATGGCATTTGCTTTTGTCTGCTCTGAAATAGAGTGGCAACTGTGAGAACTGCTTACAAAGATATGGTTGGAAGAAAATGATGCATGTTTCTTTCCCTAAGATTCAACTCTCTCTGCACTGTTTCATGTATACATTTGACAAATCACACCTTCCACTAATCTGGTAGCACTGGGTACCTGGGAAGGGGATATGTGTGGCTGTCATCTGTGAATCCTTCCCGTTTTGCAGACTCCCACTGCAACCTGTTGCCAGAATTAGTTAATTTTTCCTTATGTTCCTGCACTTGTATAGGGAAGGGTGGCCTATGAAATCAGATAAATAAATGCTGGGTTCCAGGGATACATTGGACATTTTACTACTTCACAAGCCAAGTAGTTCCATGGTAGGCAGTCTTGTAGAGGTGATCTTAGTCTTGGTCCTGGAGACACCCAGACTAATAGTTATGGGAGACTTCAACATTTGTGCAGAGACACCTTGCCTGGACCAGCTCAGTATATGTTCCCAACAAGCAATTATTTGCACACAATAAGGCTAGCAGTCATAGACTGTATAATTAATGAGTTTACTAAGTCTACAATATATGCACTTACGAGGCTGTACCTCACTAAAGCCCCAGTATTGCTGAGGTACCTGAGTATTACTTCACGAGCCTGTGAAGATTTTCAAAGCTAAAACATATACGGAAGCTGGTTGCTTGTGTTGGGTTTCCAATGTCAAGTTAATAGCTCTCCCCATGGAGATTAGGGAAGCAATTATAAAAGTGTTGACTAGTACTAAAAATGTACTTATTTCTGTATGAGAGAAATACTTGAAGGTGTACTTGGGCATTACTGAGATACAGCCCCATAAGTGTATATATTGTAGACTCAGTAAACTCATGAATTATCCAGGCTATGACTTCTAGCCTTATTGTGTGCAAATAATTGCTTGCTTGGTAACTTCAATTGCACACCCCCTTTCTATTGTCTTTGCCAGGATGTGTTTCTGGTAGGTTTTGATGGGCCAGATACATGAAAAAAGACATGTCCTTGACAAAATTTTTCATTGAGCCTTTGGAAGCAGCGTGTTTTAGGGGGTGGCTGTTCAGTCTCTGCCATGGTCTGATCACTGCCACTTCAAGGCCTGGGTGAGTTTGTGGTACCAATGCTCTGCAGGGGTGGCAGCTGGTTAAAATGGACTGCCCATGGAGATTTTTATGGACTCTATTGAATTTCTGAGTTCTCTGGGGAGTTTAGGATTCCTAATGACATCTCCGATGAACCTCAGTAGGAATCTAAAAGATGATGATGCTCCTGGACTCTTGGAATCTCTAAAAAGGCTACTGGCTATACTCTTGGTCCTTGCCCACCCTGATTTCTTAAATCATGTAAGGATCATGCTAATGAGTCCGCAGATTCCATTATAATCACTTCTTTAGGGCCCCTTCCTCTGGTCATTCAAAAAAGAAGGTCTTTGTCCATTGCTTTAAAGCCATCACTACAGAAGAATGACATGGCCAAATATTGCCAGGTTTCATATTTGTTTGTTCAGGACAAGGTCATTGAGAAATTGCTTGCAGAAAGACTCCAGGTCTTCTCTAGACCCTTCTTAGTCTATATTTCTTTATCCAATTATCTGGTGACTCTGTAGAAGTTATTGACCTGACTGCTGTGGTTAAATGGCTAAGAGTGAGCAACATGAAACTGAATTCTGACAAGATGGTGGGAAGGCTGAAAGATGTACTTCCCTTATTTCATGAGGTTCAGCCAACTCATGCTGACTTGGTTAAAAGCCTATAGTTATAAATGGAGCCTGTATCGCCAGTGGAAAAGCAAGTTAATACCGCTGCAGAAATGGTTTCTTCCATTTTCTGTGTACCCAAGCCGCACAAACCTCCAGATAGATTGTTGTATTCTACTCTCCATGAGTCTGCCTGTGAACTTAACTTGGCAACTCCTGTTGTCATTGGAATGCTGCAACTCTGTTACTGAACTACTCAGTGTGCATATTACTCCTTTTCTGCAGTCACTGTTGGTTACCGATCAGTTCAAGGTACCATCTACTGCATACAAAGCCCTTTTGACATTGGACTCCCATATACACAGACCTGCTTCCTGTTGTGTTTCACTGCAACAGCTTTCTTCATCTGAGAAAAGCCTTCTGAAGATTCAGCCCTGCAAATGTGTAAGATCGGTAGCTGCCTGTACTCATGAATTCTCTCCTGTGGCTCCCACCTTGTAGAATGGTCTGCTGTAGGAAGATCAGGAAGACTTTCGTGGTCCTGTCATTCCACAAGTTCTGTAAAACAGAAGTGTACAGGTGGGCATTTTTATAAAACAAATAAGACTGTAGAAGGATGGAATTGTTGAGGAGAGTTCTTCTGAAAAGGAAGGAGGGATATTGTCTGTTATGATTCTTGTTGTGTCTGTTACATCAATCTCACAATGTCATCTTCTGCCTTTTGTAATTCCATTTTCTGTATTGTTTATATGCCATACTTTACCTGAGGTTTTTATTGTTACTCTTCCTGATTTTGTAATCCTAGTTCTGCTGCATTGTTTATTGGATGTCTTGCTCTTATTGCATTGTTTTATAATTTGCAATATTCCTGGGGAATATTCAGTGAGGAAGGTGGATTATAAAAATAGACTATATACATAAACAATGGTAGAATTTCTATTTCACTCTAGAATTTGCCATTTTTGTATGGTATTTCTGGTCTTTATTACCTTTCTACATGCATAGTTTCTTCATCACTGCTGGATAACCTGGATGACGCCTCCCAGTTTCATGTCATGCCCAGTCTATTACCATCATATACTATGCTTGATGTTACAAATCATGAACATCTAAAACCAGTATGCTGAATCTCTTACTGTACAAATTTTGATTTTTTAAATGTTGTTACACAGTTGTTCTTTGCTTTGTAGACTTTAAAAACAGTGCTTATATATAACTAGCAGTAAAGCCCATTTTAAAATGGGCTCTAGACAAGGAGACGGGTGGGCAGGAGAGGGCTGTTCCCCCTTGTTTCCCAAGCCCTGTGCAATGTTGGAAACAGGCAAGGGGCCCTGATCCTAGCTAAGGAGTGGGATGTCCCCCCGCCCTCTTGTTTCCCACATCCTGCATGGTTTGGGAAACAAGGAAGGGAGGTGGGGGGCAATCCTTTGTACTTCTCCCCCCAACTCGCTTCCTAATGCCTGCAGGCCTTGGAAAGGGAGGTGGGGGGATGGTTGGAATGTGAGGGACGCACTTCCGACCAATGAGAGTCCTGCTCACCCATTGGCTGGGGGGTTCATTGTCAGACATTCCAAACCCTTAGCGAATTACGTTTAGGGATATCATTATTGGAAAGATATCACTTCCATTCTTCTTGTGTACTTTTCCTCCAGTTTCCTATAAACATACTCTTAAGACAGACCTGTGTGAAAGGCGGGCAAAGTGAAAAAGAGACTGTACAGCAGACAAACATAATCAGTAACAGCAATGTTCATAGTAGAAAGGGAATGAAACTCTGCAGCCATAAAAAAGCAATTGCTGTCAGAAGATCCATTAATTTATAGGGCTTGTATCTGTGCTATAAGGAAATTGCATGGCATCTGAAGGTCAGAATAGATGATAGAGGCCCAAAGCAGGCAATTTAAAATTTTTGGTTGAATGAAGTTGTACAGTAAATATGCTGTAACTGGAGGGGGTGGGAATCTGCTTCCAGCCTGCTCAGCTACTGGGAGGCTGGAGGTCAGTGCCAGATGTCCAACAATACTCAATCCTAATGATCTGATATGAGGAGCAATTCAAGTGTGATATATGGGGTGGAGGGGACAGGTCTATCAAAATCATTTTGTTTTTGACTGGCAGGGTATCAGCCAGAGATCTTTAACATCTCCTGCCACTTGACCCTACTAGCTGGAAACGCTAGGGTCTGAATCTGGTACCTTCTATATTTAAAGCAGATACCCCAGCACTGAGCCAAGGCTTTCCCTGTTTCTCCAGTAGATGTGCTCACTGGTTGCTACAGTCTTGGCAAATTCAGTAGCTAAAGTAATTGTCAGCAGATATTTTTGTGCTGTCTTTGGAAGGGTTGGGGCTGTAGGTGCTGCATACCCAAGATCTTTGATCCTCACATCGTTGGAGCAGGCTTCAATCTGAGAAACTGATGATGTAATTTAAGCTGTTCTGTAGCCTCACCACCACCTTCAACCTTCTAGCCTAGTATCTGGATAGCTCATGCTAAACCTGTCTAATCAGATCTTGGAAGCAAAGCAGTGTCAGCCCTGGTCAGCATTTGGATGGGAAACCACTAAGGAATACCAGGGTCATGCTGTCGATACAGGCAATGGCAAACTACCTCAGAACACCTCTTGCTTTGAAACCCCCATGGGGTGGCCATAAGCTGTGACTGGACAACCAAAAAAAATTAAGTGAACTAAATAAAAGTTCGTCTTGTTTTTATATGATTTCTGTTTCTGGTTTGACTTTTCAGTTAGATCATAAACAGTTTATTGCTCAGATTGAACTACTGTAGAATGCCCAGGAACATTTTAGCATTGTTGATCTTAAAAGATAGTAGTTTCTGGTTATCAAATGGAACAATCTTATTTTGCACAATTTATTATGAATAAGAGGGTCCCTGTTATGTTCATTTTTATAGATTTTTTCCTCTGTGCTTCAGTCTAGACTTTCTTATTGTTATTTACCTCAGAAAATCTTTAAACATTCCAGAACTCCTCAAAGCACATTCTCCTCATGTGCATTTTATCTTCACAATAAACCTGTGAAGTGGATAAGGTAGAGATTGTGCAGCTGGCCCTGTGTCACCTAGCAAGCTTCCATGGCAGAGCAGAGATTCAAACCTGGGTCTCTCAGAACTCTTGGCGGCGTGGGGGCGAATGGAGGCCGTGCGGAAACGGCCAAGGTCATTTTAAAAAGAAAAACACCATGAGGATAATGTCAAAAGAATTTCAGAAACATCACTAAATTCATGTCTGTTACTTTTTAAAATAAAATCCACATATTTAATTACCAGTTTCAAAACTGGCACCTGGATAGTCACTGTATATATGCTGAATGGTATGTATGGTGCTAAATTATGTGCATATTAGTATGTTTTATAGCGCTGTCAGAAAAGCATCCTTGAGGGGTTTTAAAGTCTTCTTTTTAATCTCAGTTAATGTAACTGCAGGTGCTATTTGGGGCAGTGTCCCACACTGAAGGCCCAGGTGTTCATATTTGTGTTTTGTGAGACAGAATCATCAAGTCCAGTTTATTTTTATCCCCCTCCCATGTGTCAGAAAGACAATTGGCATTTGATATGTGTATGTGTATTGGGTACAAAAGCACAGTGACATGGAAGTTCAGGTGATGCAAAATGTGTGTTGTCATACTGTTTTGTATATGAACGTTTATATTCACACCAAGTAAGGTGATGCAAATGTCTTGAGTTTTGATAGTATATAACAAAATGGGAAGTTTATGGGAGGACTTTTTAGAAAACACTGGTGTAGTTAATTCATATTTTGAAAAAAATATTGTTTTAGTACATGGAGGATACAACTAAAAGAATTGCCACTATGAAGCAACAAAACTGATAGTTAACAGACTGATAATAAGTCAGTCTTTCAAGACCAGGTTTTGACATACTTTAGGTTAATCTTGCATCTGAGTTCTTCGGAAGTCCTCCTTTCCTTAGGAATCAGTTTACAGATACAGTATCGTGTATCGTGATCAGCAGTGGAGAGTTCTATCCTGTCACTAAGAAAGCACAACAATGAGAGGTTTTTAGTTTCCGCTTTGCATAACTGCACACTTGCATGTTCGCCATGCTTAAGAAACAATACAACTCAAAGACAAGTCTGTTATCTGATTTATGATTGATCTCATACATAATTCCCAGATCCAAGAGAGATGCAGTATTTTTAGGGCTCCGGGTCCTAAGAGAAATTTCTGTGGGTATCTGCACCTGTTCAGGCAGTGCATATCCATATGAAATATGGTATGGCAAAGCACCGGGGGAAATGTACTGGGTTGACTGCTGTAAAATACAATGGCATTCACATGTTAGTAGAAAGCATTACTCAAATTTAACTCCTAACTTAATTTCATCAGATGCCGTTTTAAGTCAAGTAGAGGCAATTCTTTTAAGTTTTCAAGAGGAACTGTATCAAATACATTATTGACTATTACAATATAAATGGTTTGTGTATGTGTTAATCATCTAATTATACCAGTTGTATTCCGAAACTAATTGCTAAAAACGCACAATTAAGGGCTGATTATGGTCACTGTAGTAAAAAAAAGATGTCAAAACTATTGTATGTTTTCTTCTTCCATTAACAGTTTTTGGTTGTATGGTTTTGTTACTTAAAGACTACACACTTGTGAAAAATTTCACATCAACAGTCTGTCTCTGTGATCCCCTTCCCCCCAACGTAAAAGTAGTTTTTATTTTTTCCATATGCTTGCTTAGGAACATGTATTTTGAAAACAAGATAATCATTGATATAAGCAGAGCAATTCCTATATTCAAAAAAGCTGGAAAAAACAGTGCTATATTGGTGGAAATTGTGGGTTCTATCCCTGGGCATGTGTGTTGAATAATGGCAAACTAAACCATTTTGCTCACTATGCATTCCTGGTTCTCTGTCAGAGGGACCAAAAAAGCTCCTACTAAGTTCTATATTAGCATGCCTGTTCAAATGCAACACTCGTCTCCTCACCACCATCACCAGCTGCCTTGAGAGGCGGGCAACATTTTTGGACCCAAGTTATCAAAAATTATAACCTCTGCTTCTGGAGATGTTGGTGTGGCAGCAAAAAGGGAATGGTAGAGGCTCGGGTTGTACTTAGTGAGATGTGCAAAGAGCAAAGTGAGCTGTAGTAGGAGTGTGTCTGGGTCTTGCCTTAGATCTTTGGACAGAGAGCTGGCCCTGAATGCCATACAAAATAGTCTGAATGCCATACAAAATGTCTAACCCTACATTACTTTGAGTAGTACATTTTTACAGATCAATGCAATTTCATCAATACCCAAGGATGATTGCATAACTGTAAAAAAGTGTAAACTGTGAAAGAAGTTAAAAGTGGAGGGGAAAGAGAACAAGAGCAGAATATAGCCTCACTGTATGTGAATGCTAGAGAGTATGACTTGCTAGTGCTCAACCATGATTGTTTCTGTCCAAATCTTTGGAGAGTACATGGGACTCTGCTTCTCCACATTTAATTTTCAGCATTGGCCAATCTTTTAGTGTGAAAATATGATTAGCATCACTTGGATTTTTAAATTATATTTCCAAATCTTAATAAGTTTACAGCAACAGTGTGGAATATCCATTTAAATGATCTTCTGCCCCTTATATTCAAATGCTAGCACCATATTTTATGCACAAAACATCTAATATGACCCTCTTTTTGAGATCTATGCCTGTAACTGAATTCATTTGCTAAAATATTTATAAACCTTTAAATCACTCACTTTATATTCTGTTTACATTATTCAAGTGTTGATGGGACACGAGAGACATTCAGCAGTGTTCCATAATTGCTATTTTGGTGCATTCTTTGCTTTCTGAGAGTGCTTCAGTTCTCAAGGAGATGTGAAACTATTTGTAAGGCATTAGAAGAGTGGCTGAGGGCAGCCTGAATCCTGCGGTTGATGAAGCATCACAGATTTTAAAGGGCCACTTTCCCAACATTCCCATATCGACCTGTTATGTTCTTCATCACTGATGATCGCGTTAGGCCTCAGAAATGAGCCATTTTTCAAACAAATTTAGGTTCCCGTTTACTAGTGGATGGGAATGCTTTTTTTGTCCTCGCAGGATGCTACAAGTAGACATGATCTGGAAGTTGTCATTATCATACCTATGTATAATAGTCAAGGGGCCAGCCCCAGCCAGAGGAACCCCCAGGTTTGCAGGGAAAAATTACTTCAGAAAATCTATTTCAGGGGTAACTTCTCCCCACAAAAAAACCCCTCCTTTTAATTGTGACATTTGTATATATGCAAATAAGACTTAATTTTAAAAAATAAATCCCTGGAATTTGGATGGCATTTTGTGTTGCCATAATTCTCAGTATTGCAGAGTGGCTGCCACCATTAAAAGGTATGTGAAAATGAGCAGAAGGCACAGCTGGGGGAAAGCCAGAACTGAGTTGGAAGCAAGGGGTGCAGCTGGAGCCAGTGAAGGGGAAGTCAGGGTTTCAAATTAAGAGGACACTGCTCCCATTTTAAAGTTATTTAAAAATGCATGATGTTCTTGTCCCTCAGCCCCACTGGGATCCAACCAGTTCTCACCACTTCTCTAGAAGTGGTTACTAATTTTTTCTGAGTGCCGAGAAGGGGTTACTAAAGCAACCTCCCTGCCCAATAGGGACTGGAGGTGCGTGTGTGCGGCAGCGCCACTGTTTGAATCCCACAACCATCGGAACCTGTTATTAAAATTTTTGGATCCCACCACTGCCCACACATACTTTTTTGGTTACAAAAATAGCCACAGTGGAGGGATGCATCCATTTCAGCACTTGATGTGGTAGGGGTGGTGAGAGATGTTATGGAAATTTTTACCCATTAAAAACTCCACACAAGGATGGCTAATAGCAAGTTAGGTTTATTGACATGTCTGCAGACATGGAGAGAGTAATACTGTGGTACCAACTCTCTGAAGTCTGCATTGCAATACAGCTCATTTTAAGACATTTCTGAACAGACCCTCCTGACCACTTCTGGCCAATCCTGGCCTGCTGTCCACGCAGGCTCACAATCTTGACTTGTTGCAAATCAGCACATTCCAAGATATATTTTTAAAAGAATACATTCAGCAGCATCTGACTTGGTTACATGTGGGGCTACGTATATTTTCTGTCCAGCAAGCATGATCAGCAAAAAGCCTAACCAGTTGGGTGAACCATCTCCATATACTTCAAACCCCTAGGTCAGTGCTCACTGTTGCCCTTTCACTCATAAGCAAGTATCTGCTGGTTCTTGCAAAATAGCAAACGTGGCAGTTCCAATAGCACTCAGTCACTGATTTCTTGAGTGCAACCACAAAATGTATTTTCAGCTATGAATATTTCTCAACTGTGGTCTTGCAACCAGCATATCTTTATAATTTTTATATCAGAGACAACACTACTTCAGCCCACCATTCTAAAAGCCCAATCAGGATCAGATCCTCGTGAGATTTTTAAATGACTTTAAAATGGTGGCATCTGTGGTGTTATCGTGGTGGCAATGAGGACACAGTCGCATCTGTTTTAGGTCTTAGAAGGGTGTTACTTTGGGATTCCACTGGTAGATAACTTTATACAGTTGAAATAGTGACGACTGTGAGGAATATATAGAGAATGAACACCCAGGGAAAGTTGGAAGCAGAAAGGAGATGTTCAGAGCTGACCAAACAGCCAATTCCCAATGAGAGGGATGAAGAAGGCAGGAGCAGCAACCAAAAGGATGGGCTCACTTCAGTTTGAATAGTGCTCTTGTTATGTGCAGAAAACTAACCCTGACCGCTGCCATGTTCCTATAATCACTCAGAAGTGTACAGTAGTGTAGGGGAGAAGCTTGTAAATACTTGGCTCAATAAAAGGCCCCTTTTTGATGATGTCTTGAACTCTGTGGAAATCATAATATTGTGGTTCATTTCTTATGCCATTTGGAAATGCTTGAAGTCCATGACCATATAGATGAGTCCATGGCGTGACATCTTTGTGTGCAAGCGCTACTCCCATTTCTAGGAAGGGTGATATTGGTGTGGGAAAGAGTTTCTGCATGGTGGTGGTATCTGTGCCTTCCAATTTTGAGCGGCACAGGAAGGAACCATGATGTAGTAGGTCATACAGGGCTCTTAAAGCTCATTCAGAAGTGTTAAGCCTCTCTCTGCAAGTGGCTTTTAGAAGTACTGAATAAGCAGTTGTCTGTTTTTACCGCATGTTGCCTCCCTCAGAGACTGAAATTTGACTTAGTCTTTCAAATCAGTGGGTACAATGTGATTAATCAGCAGTATGTACATGGAGTTCTTGGTTTCCTCTTGCAATCCAAACACCATTTTATCTTTCCTTAGTCAAAAAAGAAAGAAAATCCCACCATTCTTTCTGCTAATGTTTCAATTAATGCAGCCTGCACTACAATTAATTGTCCTCCAAGGAGAACTTTGAAGGCAAGCAAAATCCATCTGTTGTCGTGCCCTTTGCCTGGCAAAAGCTAAAATAACATTTGATAAATTACTAAATATTTTATGTTTGTTTGCTAACAAAAAGTGACTTCAGCATTTAGCATTCTTGAGCCTCCGTCTCCAGGGGCCCAAAATTAATACAATAACTGCATTTTTGTTAAATTATTTTGGTCTCAGACTCTGAAGCAAGGACGAAAGTCACTTGTTCATAGTGCAGCGGAAAGCTAATCAGTGGAAGCTGGATATAAACTGTGACATACTTATCTCTTTTCTACCCAGGTTAACTATCCTGGCATTTAGTTCTTATCCATTACTTTCAGTGACTGAAATTTAAATTACATTTGTGTGTAGTATGCTACGAGATAAAGGCAGAAGCTAGGGACTTCAATATGCAGTTTGACCAAGCGAATAATGTCTTACTAATGTGACTGTCATCTGTGTACTCCCTGACCGAAACTGGATTTAATTCAGTGATGGCAGCTACTATCAGTATCACTGATTTTGTGAGCATACAGGCAATATTCTGTTCCATTGTACTGTGTGACAGAGAGGGGATTCCTTCCATTCTGGATCAGTCTCTCCACACAAACATATATTCATTTAAAAAAATTAGCATAGCTCTAATAAAAGTACATGGAAAAAGAAAATGACTTTGGGAAATGTCATTAGCACTGGCCTGCCAGTATTTCAAATGTCTTATTAAACAATAGGCTTCTGTTTGGTGTTCCTTGTAAAGTGTTTTCATAGATTGATTTGCTCTATATGTTTGTTTTTTAAATTCTTAGATAACATTGCCACTGAATGGAAAGCTGGTCCATTTTTCATGAATATTTTATGGTAATTCTCAGATTAGACATAGAAGGAGCGATCCTAAGCAAGTCTACTCAGAAATTAGTCCTATTCTATTCGGCAGAGTTTGCATCCATGAAAGCATTCTTAGGATTGCAGGCAAATTCTGTCCGGAATTATTCGGTAGTCCTCACAGTAGTGTCATTGCTATGTTGCAGATAAATAGGAGATAGGCTGCGAGAACAGGCACTTTCTTAAGGCCACTTAACAGGTTTCTGTCTGAGGTGAAATCTGAACTGCAGGCTGCAAAAGTCATAGCGCTCACTCTTAGCCAGCACATTACACCAGCTGCCACTTCAGTAGCATAATGTCATACTCGGAATATAGGGTAAAGATAAAATTGTCTTTTAGAGATGCAATATATTGGCATACTTAAACTAGGCTGACCAGCCGTCCCGCTTTTGGTGGGACAGTCCCGCCTTCGCACAATTTGATGCCTACCCCCGTCCCGGGTTCGCAAGGTGACCATCTGGTCACCTTAACTTAAACACACAAATGATTTTAGAGAAAATAGGAAATATATATTCTGAAAAGTTGCCTCTTGACTGGTTTAAACAAGAAAGCTAAAAGGGATACAAAATGTTCTGTGTACAAAAAGTACTGTGATAAAGATGCTGCGGCTTCAGACTGGGAACTGGTCCTTTAAACCTGGACTCTACTTTCCAGGGTGTCGTCTCTGGCTGCCCAGGCACCTGCATCTCCTCTTAGATTTCTTCCCCAGGGCTTCCTCTGCCTCTCTCTCCTTCTCTGGGTGAATTCTGTCACCTTCAGTGAACTCTGCCAGCTTCTCTTGCTCTTCTCAAGGCGTTTCCAGCTATAGTTGTCACACATCAGAGCTGTGTCACTCATTCCAGGTGTTTATTTTCTCTCCCAGCGACATGCAAGCTCCTGAGCATCTCCTGTTATGGTTTCCACCTCCCACTCATCCGCTACTCTCAGTGTGCAGCCCACCCACACAGGTTCTGCCCCCCTTCCCCACTGGCATCTCCTCTCCCTTGGCAGCCCAGCCAACATCTTTTGGTCAGGCTGTTTGAAGTTTCCTGATGCTGCTCTGGCCTCTGCATGCTGCTCTGGTCTTACAACCATAAGTACATTTAAGAATTAGTCACCATTGAAGTTTGGATATTGTGTGTAAACACTGGTAAGTCCCCTGTAAATGTTAACTGATAATACACTGCACATCTTGAGTGGACAATTCACCTGAATTTCGGCAGTTGCATTTAATTTCAAAAGGCGAAATTCCCGAAATACTTGAGGCTCATGTAAAAACGAATAGGATGATTGTAGGATGGATTGGCATTTCACAGTATGAACAGCGGACACAGTTGTTTAACAGTGGCAATCTAAGCATGATGCCTCTAGTCCTTTCTTTTCCTGTAATATTACCTGCTTTCGTGAGGACAGCAGAGACAAGGAGCAGATAAAAGGACCATAGACAAGCAAGTGGAAAGATCCACGCGAGCCCCAAGGTCTCCTGGGAAGTGTACTTCCCACCAGGCCCTTTTTAGCCTCAAGTGAATAGGCTGCTTTTTCCAGCCTGCACTTTCAGGCTGAACTTAAATAAGCGGGGGGGGGGGGCAGCATACCACGGGGCACCATTGGGGGGCAGAAAATGCAGAGTGTGCACCAGGGGCAGTATGGCCCAGCTACGTCTCTGAAGGAATGTTCAGATAAAGTATATGGTACCAATCTCCCACACACTCATTGTGCCCTATGACCTTTGCATTATCTGATTTCCTAGCTAGAGAAAGGGACGTTTTATTGAAATGATATGCATTAACCCTTTATTGAAATTATGTTCATTAAACCTTAGTTAGTGTTCCTGAGTCTTATTATGAATACTGACCTGTAACCAAATGGGAAATATTTGTACGTCATGACTCATAAGGAACTTTTGCTTTTATTATTCATGTAATTTTTAAAAAATGTGACAAAAGGAATACAGTAATTTCCAAGTTTACCTGTATGTGCTGTGAAGTTATCTCCCCCCTCCCCCCTCAGATCTCTAGTCCTCATAGAGCTGTGGTGGCGAACCTTTGGCGCTCCAGATGTTATGGACTACAATTCCCATCAGCCCCTGCCAGCATGGCCAATTGGCCATGCTGGCAGGGGCTGATGGGAATTGTAGTCCATAACATCTGGAGCGCCAAAGGTTCGCCACCACTGCCATAGAGAATCCTGTAAATAAATCATCAGCATTTTTCATCAAATAATGTTATAGAACACTTGCGGATGGTGAAAATACTAAAAGTGGCATTATCACGAAAGCAGCCTTTTCACAATTTTGTGCACCCTAGTTCAGTTTTCTCAGCAGGAGCATAAAATATTAAGCATAATATTGAAAATAACGTTTAACTGACAGTGAATCATACTTTTGATAGTAATTGTACACCCATAGCTGCTTGGAAGCATAGTTTCTAATATGTCATTATTTATGCAGAATTTCAAAAAAAAGCTAAGCAGTTTATATTTAGAAATATTTACTTTTCTATGTGTAGCCAAGGGAACTGAATAATGAAGTCCTTCAAGACTTCAGCTTTCTTTTAAAGGTGTGTGCAGGTGAAGGGAAATGCCTTTACCTTTGCACTTCACAGGTGAAAACAAGTACTGTTGTAAATTTATAAGACACTCTATTGTGTCTTTTTGGGTCATTGCCTGAGTGCCCCTACTTGGGCTATACATTGCTAGAGGCGCTTGTCCACCAGCTATACATAGCAATAATTTTATAAGCAAATCAGCTTTGGCTTCAGAAGTACATGTGTGACAATTTCCTTGCTTGGTTTTTAATTTATTTTGAAGCTCACATTTTAAAAAATTCACCCATTCTTTGTTTCTTGATCACAGACGCACTTCTTCCAAGGATTTTGCCACGTGCAAAATGTGGTGATTTATTGGGGACAGGCATATAGGCTAATAATGGGTGTTTTGATTTCTAAGTTTCACAGCTTGGGTGTGAACTGGCTGAAATGGCTGCCCTTCAGGAATTTGACAGGCCAAGTGGTTTCTTTTCCTTGGCAGCACATCCTGCACAACACAGAACACTTTGAAGTTCTCAGTGGCCTATATATAAAACTTGTCATCTACATTTATCCCTTCCTTTGTCCTTTTTGGGGTCACTGACAGCAGTAACAACTCATCTCTTGCTGAGATCTATCGTCCTAAATTGCCCTGAAATCAGAACAAAGTTCCACTAGGAACTCAATGACACATGACACTGTAAACTCTCCATTGCCTTCAGGATTTTATCATTACAGCTTAAATGGTCTGGTCCACAGTCTGTGACGGCTTGAGAATGATCAGTATTGTTAGGGAGACCAGCTGGTTTGGGCTTCCTGTGCTCACCTTACATAAGGCCTCAAAGAGAACGCTGCATGGGATGCCCACAGTGGAGAGAACAATGAAAGCTTTCCTGCAGAGATGGCAAAACAATACTCCTTTTGACTCTGAGGCCTCGTTCTCACAAAGGGCAGATGAAGTGGTCAATTTTTTTTACTGTGCCATTTCATATGACAGGTGGGAGCTCACACAGTTGAATGCTTCTCCATGACAGGGAGGAGAAATAACAGCACATAGGAATGTTGAGACAGAGATAAGTTCACCTGGAGAAAATAGCCACCTTGGAAGGTGGACTTTGTGGCATTATACCGCATTGAAGTCCCTCCCTCCCCAAACCTCCTCAGACTTCACTCCCAAAATTTCCTCAGACAGTATTTACCTCAGAAAGTATTATACAAATTAATGCAATCCAGATTTCTTCTGGTTCAAAGAGGCTGATTCCCAACGGGCAATTAATCGCGTGATACTCACGCAAAATATCAAGGATTCTTGAAAAACTCCCCACTGCCTGATTGACAAACAAGGATTCATCCCGGTTCTGGTGCTCATTCTCCCCCTTATCCCGCGTCTTTGCCGAACCTGCTTGAAAGTACTACTTTTTCAAAAAACACGTCTTCGATCCAGTTTGGAGGGGAGGATCAGGGGGTCTAATCTTGGTTCAAATTTCCCGCCATGGAGCGTGACGCAAATGCCTTACAACCAATGAGTGTGTGCAGTGCTGTTCTCGTGAGAGCACGAGAGAACAATAACCAACCAGAAACTTGAGCGGGAGAAACGTGCTGATGTTATGACGTCATAAGGTGAGCACGTTTTTACAGGAGAAAAGAAAAGTCCCACCCCACCCCAACACAGCTCAACAGCCAATCAGAAGAGATCTGCCAAGCTGATCACGTGGTAGTGGGGATTGTTACATTTCTTGAATCCAAGGTAGGCCTAGATGTCTTCACTGGAAACATGCTGCAGTGGGGAGGTTGAAACCTTGATGAAAAGGTGCAGTTTATTTTCAAACTTGGTTTGATCCAGATTGAATTTCCTGGTGGGGATTTGGCCAGAGTTTGAGAGATGCGGGGGCCCATTAATTTGTCTAATACTTCGAGGCAAAAATTGACAGTGTTTGGTACAAAAATGGCGAACTTTATCACTGAAATTGTATGGAAAGTGTTGGGCATCCAAATCTGTGGAACTATCTTGATTTGCTTGTGAGGTTTCTGAAAATCTGTTACTGAGTCTGTTTTGGTTAATTGGCTTTTAAACCTAATTGTGCTGGCCTGGAGAATGACAGGCTGCCTGCATCATTTTTAATACTATTTACACCATATAAAAGCTTATTTCTTGTACCCAAGTAAAAATAGAGCATTATGGGGGGTAGTTACTATAAATGATTAATACTGTAGTAGCGGCACATAACAAGCTTACTGAATGCTGTGGCAGGTTTGGTGAGGTTTACAACAAAGCACGTTTGCCAAAATAGAGTTTGTTCTTCTGGAAAATATAGGTAGATGGAGGCTGTCCACTGAGAACAGTTTCAAGGAACGAACAGAAAGGCAGGTCTGTAGAATAACTTGCTTTGGATGTTTCTTGCATCTTCTCAGTGGGACATGTACAGCTGCATCTTGATTTTGGGTATTGTCCTTGAAAAAGAGTGGAAAAAAGTAGTGTTAAAGAGAAATGGAGGGTAAAATCTGGAACATGAACAAATGATTGGGCAAGTCTTGAAAAGGAGCTATAACTGGAACTTGGGTCACAGGAAGCAGCAAATCTAGGAACTGCTGTGTAATCTTGTTGGAACCTAACAACTTGACCCGATTTATTTAAGTGAAGGTTTATCAGACTATGATTTATGATTAACAGAGACCTTTCAGAAGTGCTGATATTGTGCTGTTAGCACAACCCAAGAAAAGTGCATGCATCTTCTGCTTCTTGCAGTGTTAGATGATTTATTGGACACAGTACCACTTATTATCCTACATAGTGAAACCTTTTCCAGAAAATGTGCCTGTCATTTTAAGAAAAGGAAACTGTCAATCACAAGACATGAGGACTAGAAAAGCAACACAAATAGACAGAGTTGTAAGCTAGGATGATTCCAATTTGTCCAATACCATCATGTTATTATCCCTTTTCAGATGTTACTGCTATGTTTACTGGCAGCCCACCTATGTGAGTGAGTGCTACTCACAAAGTTCTTAATATGCACAGTTGCTGTTTCATGTGAATAGGGCAACCTGTGAATTTTTTGTGCATATTACCCTTTGATTCACATGAATGCAGACTTAGTCACATGTACCAAAACTACATGAGCATGTGAAAAGTCACATGTTGCACTGCTCACATGAAATGGCAACTGCACATATCAGAAACATTACAGGACAGTGTTTCCTCCTGTTGATGGACTCCCAGTAACGTCTTTAAAAGGCTGATGTCTTTAAAAGGTGGATGCTGACTGTATCATTGTTATTGGTTTTAATAGGGAGACAGGGCTAGTATTATATTTGTACTGGTTTTTAACTTTTCCCTGTCTGCATATATTTATTTGTACACCGCCCTGAGCCCTCCGGGGGAGGGCGGTATAAAAATCTAATAATTAATTAATTAATTAATTAAAATAAATGAATGAATGAATGTTTTGAAGCAATTAAAATGTCTGGCAGGTATATCTCTGTACAGAACAGAATCTGTAACCTGTGATGCTACACTTGGAGATCATTAATGTTCCATGGACATTCATTCAGTTTGAAAATAAAATAGGTAACATTTTAAAAAATTATCTTGGTGGTTTTAACTTCTCTGTTGCTGTTTGAATGTCAGATGAGGAACAACCTGAGAGATGTATGCATGAAGGCTGTATGTAGTGTAGTGTGTATTTAATTGAGGTGTATTCCAACTCAAAAGAACAGTGGAAGAAAAGATATGCAGCAGTGTGGCCTCATTCTTCCAAAATTAACAGTACACAAAATACCAATATTGCAGTCTTTCGCATTACAGCTTTTTTAACCATCTGAAAGCCAAATGGTGGTAGGTTTGTTGGGTATTATTCAAACAATTGCAAATGAACAAAAGTTCTACCATGTAACACATTGTCTGTATCCTGATTTAGTTAATGGATGTACAGTAACTTCTTACAATAAAGCAGAAGTACAGATTAACGGGTAGTCTAATCTTACCCTGTCTTGGCAGCTTTAGCTGTACAAGCAGTGGCCACAGCATTCTTGACCTCCTTGGGAAGCAGGAGGGGCTATTTCTGGTTCAACAGTGCAAGGCCAAACTAGATTTTAGATTGAGCGAAACTGAATCTGTGTTGTGGCCAGAACTTTATGGGGAGTAAAACAGGTTGGGTAAAAACAAATTACAACTTGCTTTCTGGGTAACAGCATCCCACATTCCCATGTGAATGCTGAGGATATTTGGCCACAGTATTGTTCTGGTGTTCCTGTCTTTCTGTAATATTTTTATGTCATCGTTTATCTGAGATGCTCAGGGACACGTACATCATTTCGCCTCCCCATTTTATCATCACAGCTGCTCTGTGAGGGACCTAACGTTTCATGGCAAAGTGGGGGTTTGAACCCTAGTCCAACTTACTATTGTACTCTGGCTCTTCTTTTCCAAAATAGATTTTGGCCACTAAGATGTTACAACACCTTCCTGGCAAATAAGCTTTCTTCCTTCCCACTTCTTATTCAAAGTGGGGGGGAATCCACCACTACAATAGGAATGGGGGTCTACTGTGCTGGGCACACTATTAGGCTGAGCTAAGTAACTTCATCATAATAACAAATTGTAGCACTGGGACCCTTAATACCTTTGGCTTGCTAGTGCAGGATTATGTCAGATTTACTTGTTAATAATTTAGCATTTTAAAGATGAAAGAAATAGGAGCAACAATGGGGTCCTCTCTAGCCTCTGCCAGGGGATGGGCAGGGTAAGGTTGCCAGATCCAGGTGGGGGAAAACGTCTGTAGATTTGGGGATAGAGCCTGTGGAAGACAGGGACCCCAGTGGGGTACAGTGCTGCAGCTACAGAGTCCACCTCCAAAGCATCCATTTTCTCCAGGGAAACTGATCTCTGAGTTGTAATTCCAGGGGATCCTCAGGTCCCATCTGAAGGCTGGCATCCTCAGGCAACAGCCAAAAATATTTGTTCCCAAACTTTCAAGGGTTTTAATAGATTGTGAGTGCTGGAGTATTTGCCAAATGCCTTTTTAAAAGCTAGGATAACCAGTTTCTCTTTCATTGGACTTCATTGGCTTGAATAGAATATTTGTTCTTCAAATGCGACCCTTGTGCATTGTACACCAATATAGAAGGCAGAGTTGCCCCATAATGGAAACCATAAAATACCTGATTGACCTGGCTAACCAAATGGAAGACTGCGCAAGATTTAGAGATACAGTGAGAGGTTTAATAATATATTTTGTGTAACCTTGTTTTGTACTCTGCAGCTCAGGTACAAAAAGTTAACTTTAGAGCAATAATTTGCAGATTTGTTAAGACAAAAAGCCTTTGGAGAATAAGCTGCTGAGAATGAAGGTAATTTCTTGATGATGCAATGTTTTTTTTCTACCAGACACTTAGAAAAAACACTTTATAGAGGGCATCTAGGGAAGTTTTTTTGACATGGAAGAATTTTTAAAACGCAATAGGTAAATGGGTTTTTATATCCCACTGATCCCAGTTTAGTGATGACCTTTGAACTATGTCATTTGTAACAATTTGTTTTAACATAATTGGGGGGAAAACTAATTAAAGAATGCTTCTTACACAATTTGAACTTTAATAAACCTTTGATTGTTGCTCCTTCGTTTTAGTGACCGAGCGGGGTCATTGCGACCCTGAGCGTCGCTGTCAGAGAGGTGCCACAATGCTTTAGGACGCTGATGTTCAAAAATAGCAGGGTTGTTGATTCCAAAAAATTCAGTTACAAACTGAAAATAAACCTCTGGCTTCCCTCTTAGGGAGAAGCTAAGTTTGTCCCTGATCACTGACACCAGCAAGACCCCCCGAAAAACGATTCACATTAAAGCATAAGAGAAAAAGACTGTAGCTTGAAGAAACTGGGCTGATACTTTCAGCAGGAGGTACAAAATATACAGCATTTTCTAGGCTGACTATTGGATCCAAGAAAAAGAAAGGCACTGTTGACCTGTTTCTTTTGCTTAGGGAAATGTGCTTCCTAAAGTGAACTGAAAACAGATTTTTTTTCATCACTATGACATCTAAATAGCAAAAACGTTGTCGTGCATTTTCCTGCCTATATACTTTACTGGTTTTTCTCACTGCAGACAAACTCATCGGGTGCTGGAAATAGCTTATATGATTCTAGAACACGAGCAGCAGCTGAAATTCTTTCATGCTGTCATTTCTTTCTAATGCAGGTTCTTGCTGTTCACCTAAACTTAGACCTTGGAGAAACTAAAGATTAAGCGGGGACTAAGTCAACAGGAACTGGATGTACAAGGACAAAAATATTGACAGCTACATCTGAAAAAAATCTCTCGTCTAACCGGTATGTTTTTTTTCACCTCCTAAAAGTGCTAGTTAAGGATTTGCAATGTTGTCTTGGATTCATAGCTAATATTCCTTGGTCATTAATTAACACAGTATGAGAACCTATCACAGATTGGGTTTCTGTTCAGAAACTGTGTGCATTGGTAGGTAAGTAATGCTAACATGTTTAGACATACAGAAGCAAGAGTGGATATCTACACATATATCTTGTTCAGAAACTTTGAGTTCTTCAGAAAACATGACAGCATATTAACCATGCATTATATCTCTCATTGTAGGAGATTAAGATTTTTTTCTTTTAGTTTCTTCAGTCTCATTACTATAGTGAAGAAAAAGATTGAACACAGCCCTGCCAGTTGGTTGGTTTGTAACTTCATCTGTTCTTAAGTCTTTGAAATCCAGTATGATATAATTTGCTGCTGCTTTCCAAGAACTTTCATTTTTGCAGATTAGTAATTCAGGGATAAGATAGCTAAACTAATTTATATTCTGAATGGTTTTGATCTCCTTTATTAGGCTGGGTTGATATGCAAATAGGGTATGTTTATAAGAATTTCTTTACCCTTGGGCAGCCTGAAGTGGTACAGTCCAGAAAAAGCTTTATCACTTGAATATATAAACATTGTTTTTGCATTAACCTCTTCCCTTCTTCAGCCAAAATTCCTTTGTCTCCTCTCCTGTCTCCTTGCTCACCAGTCACCTTACCGGTCTCTGTTCTGTCTATTGTACAACAATGAGGCAGATAGTGGAAAGGAAAATACCCTGAATTGAAACATTTCTGCCTTGATGGTGGGGTTCTAGAGATGGGAAAATAAGAGCATGTGTGCGTTCGCACATGCATTAGTATTTGCATTCACACATGAGGGTTAACACTGGCAAATAAAGGAAAGGGCTATCAATGTCAGATGACCAGAAACAAAGAAACAGAAGAAAAACCTCATTGTTTTCTAGGACTTGCAAAAAGAAGACACAATTGAAACAGATATGCTTGAAATGAATTCTGCCAGTGCTAGGTATAAAAATGGTCTTTGTAGGTGTTTTTCTTCCCATCTGAGTTCAAATAAGCCCACCATGCAGGAGAAAAATAAGCCCACCCTGCATACATATCCCATACTGTATGAAATTCTTTCGTTAGTTTTTCATGGAAATGAAATTTGTGTTACAGAAATTACACACCAAAGAATGTTCTCTGCATGGTAATTTTCCACATGTTCAGTAGTTAAATGCCCTCACTTAGGTTACAACTGCAATATCTCATGCATATAAACTTGCTCTGAAATTGGAATCAAATTAATGCCAAGTTTCAGCCTAGGATTAATTTTTATAGCCAACTAATGTTGCTCTAGCGAATCAGGGTTTGTAACTGAAGTGCTGACCTAACCTGAATTGAAGGAACATGAACACCGCACTCTAATTCTTCTGAATGAAGGAGAAATCTCAGGAGAGGAATGGAATGTCTTTCTTTTAGTAAATATACCTCCACATTCATGGTGAACAAACAGTAACATTTTGTGCAGATTTCTTTTTGGACAGTGCGTTCTTTGTTCATTCTCCAATGGCGGTGTCAAATATGTTAGTGAAAAAATAACATTTCCCTCCATTTACTTTTTTTATTTTACTTACCTGATTCACTCCTAGGCGATTCTGAAGGCCTTCAGAAGCGTAGCACTGTTATTTGTAGTAGGGTGAATAAAAGTAGCATTCAACATAGTTGACATTGGCTAAAGAAATGTACAGACACTGTTATGAGCGTCAACGTAAACATTCAAGTTGCATGTATCAATTTTACAGTAAAAATGTCCCATCAAACAGGATCTCTCAGAATGTTTCTGAATGTGTTACTAGCACAAAACATGTACCTACCAAATGCTTGCCTTTAAAATATGCTGTTTCTTGGAAACACAGTTATATTAAACTCATGATTTGTCCAAGCCTCAGTAGGTCTACTCTAAGGCATATAGAGACTCCCTAGACTCCAGATTTCGTATTCATGATAATAGAAGGTGCATTTACAATCTCCTGTAAGGATGGGCAGATCTCTTCCTTTCTGTTTCCATATTTCTCAGCTCTATACTTGCCCCACATCTCTTGGGAAATTGGAGAATTTTTACAATTAGTTTTGAAATGTATTTACTTTATAGCCTACCCTTCTCTCCAAAAGGGACGCAAAATGGCTTATGTCATTCTCTTCCCCTCTTGCTTTATCTTCACAACGACGCCGTGAGGTAGATTAGGTTGAGAGTGTGGGAGTGTACAAAATATGTCGCAGCTTTTGCATTCCTTATGTCCATTTTCTTATTTTTTCTACTCTTTTATCATCATTCACATAAAGCCAAAAAATAACAACCAAAGTCTAGATGTTCTTGTTGTTGTTCTACTGATGCATAGCAGATGGAAAAGACACAAATGAATTTAAGGAACTAAGGCTGTGGGCAACTGAGCATGTACAAAGTTGTGTACAAAATTCAAATACAAATTGTGAATTTCTAATGTTTAGCTTCCATTTCAGAAACATGGCTGGGGTTGTAGAGCCTTCCCCTGATGCAAGAATTCTTTTTCGTCAGGAGAAGGGTCCTTTCGCTGGAGAAAAGTGCCACCATTTCTAGAAGAGCTGAGGAAATCCAGAATTCCAAAATCTGGGTTGAAATCTGAATGAAATCTTGATTTTGAAAAAAGCTCTGATCTCTTTGCATGTGCTGATCTGCTGTTTTCAGTGATTTTAAAGGCACCTCTCTGTCCAAGGTAGCTGTTGGAATATCTGAGTAGATGTAAAATTTTCAGAAATTTGGAAACCATTTTTGTATGTTTTTCCAGAAACAAAAAAATTATGAAGGAAATTGAAATATATGCAATATTTACTGGCTTTTCAAACCTAAACAAGTTTTTATTGCTTTAGCAACATAAAGTGCATTTATTTATAATTATAATAAAAATTGTAATATTTGTCATTTGTATGATATTTGAAAGTTATAAAAATACCTTAGTTTTCTACAACAAAGTTGCAAATTTACCCAGTACAAATTTACCCAGTAATGCACTCTATATTACCTTAGTGCAAATACCTTTGTTCCAGCTAAATTACCTGTTCCTTTTTTTTTTCTCCCTTGTGCGGGCTTGGGCAGGGCTTAGTTCCTTTAAATTCTAAACATTCTAGGAGGTTTCCCTCCCTGAAGTGGGTAGCCCCATCTGGCTGCAAGGGTGGGGCCTCCCAAAGGGACTCCTTATGGAAATGGAGTGCAATGGCTGCACCCAGCTGTGGAGGGGGGCAGACGTGCCAGCACCCATGTGTCCCTCAGTCCTGCCGCCACAAAGTCTGAAAGTTCATGGGGTGGCCTGGCTATGGCATTCATAGGGGTGGAGCTGATGTTAGTCCTCTCTCTCTCAGAGTTGAGGGTCAGTTGCGCAGTGCACTGGCCCTTGGACATACGTCACCCTTCTGGTGGCATATGTCCTTTCCTATCTGTAGGGTTTTTCTGTGGCGGCAGGTTTGATGGCTTTTCCCTGCTCCCCGCACTGCTGGTCTGCTGCCAGGGGGTTGGATGGGGCTGCTAGATGTAGTTTCTGTCCCACCTTCTTCTGATCTTTTCTCCCCTCCATCAACCTAAGACAATATGCTGCTGGTCACCAAATCTATAAGTATATGTGTTTGCAGTGGTTTAAGGGAGAGGTGAACAGGTCAACCACAATGAAACAGTTAGATCCAACAGGAGGCAAGCAGCAGTTGAGAAGCAATGAATGCCCTGCATGAAACCTTCATGAAAATTGTTTCCTAGAATAATAATATTATTATTATAATTAATTAATTATTCTTATAATTATAATTAATTAATTAATTAATTAATTAAATTTAGTATACTGCCCTGTCCCCGAAGGGCTCAGAATAGATGAAGAATAGAATAGATGAAGAAATATATCTTGTATCTAAAAGCTGTGACTGTCTACAGCACGCACACATCTTTAACAGCATTTCACTAATCCTGAAGAGAGAATATTTATTTTCTTTTTTTCAGTACTCTACTCCCCTAAATTTCCAATTTTTCTGTTTAAAAAAATTGGGGGGGAGGGGAGTTTTTTTCCCTTACATTTTTCCCCTGGGCCTGTACATCTCTTTATTTGAGCAGAATACACAGAAGTTATGTTGACGAAGATTCACAACTCTTAAATTTCAAGTTCTGAATTGAATTGAGACTATATGCTAGAATAACTAAGAAAGGAATGCCTTTGAACTTCTGCATAGTATCTTTTTCTTGTGCTTTGAGTAACCCATACAACCAGCCTCACAGCACATCATTCTGATTAGGGGAAATGGCTCCTAGAAAACAGTGTGCAGTTTCTAGGTTGACTGGAACCTCTTATTGTTCAAAGTTATGTGCTGAGGTCGAATCAATAATTGGATGGGCTGACCTTTTCTTGCATTTAAAAGAAAAGAACAGTGGATCTCATGGGTGAGGGGCTGGCTTCCTTTGAAAATGCATGTTTTTTGCCACAGTTGTTCTTGGGTGAATAAGAACAAACAAGGATGGAAAACTCTTAGAAGCAAGATGTACATGTATGCAAATGCATTTTGTAAATTCTTATACTGATAGTCCCCCAGTTCCAAACGCCTGTTCACCAGAGCAATGCACTTGGAACTCAGCACAAGGGGAGGAAATGTTCTTTTCTTTTTAAATGTCCCTTGGGACTTCTTTACCTGTTTTTTATTTAATGTATAGTTAAGGCTTGAAGGTTTTATTTAATTGTGGGTAGCTTGTGTATATGTCTGGTTCAATAGATTTAGTGTTTTTGTTTTAATATTTTATTTTATTGTTAAATATTTATAGATACACTTCAAATGTGCTTTTAATATTTAAATGTCTCAATGCCTGTTGTTTGGCACTTTGGGGACCCTATTCGGGTAGAAAGGCAGCATATAAATGTTTTAAATAAAAATAAATAAATAATAAAATGCCATACAGCATTTTAAAATAGTGACTGAGTTCTTATTGTTGACAAAGATTTTGAAGTGACTTCATGTTACACTCTTTGATGTTTCCACTTTGCCATGGAAACTTGCTAGACGATTTTGGGCCAGTTATACGCTCTCAGCCTAACCTGCTCAAAAGCAGGATATTAATGAAGTAAATAAATAAATTCATGATTCTTAAAAGACTAGGCCGTCCTTCACTATCAAAGAAGACTGCTTGGTACCTTTCAAAACCCTATGGTAGCTTATTTGTTTATTGTACTTTGAGAATCAGGAAGTAAAACAGTGCAAACAGACACCAAGATGTATTAGGAAATGTAATAGATTTCCCAATAATATCCGAAGTATGGAAGAAGAAGCATTCATTTAGTTTTTTTCATTCCTTATGTTTTTGAGACCTGACAAAATAAATTATTTGCATTTTGTGAAATTTAGCTGTTCTCCATGCCAAATTCCAAGGCCATAACCTTTAGCCTAACCTTGTCTAAGGAATAGGAGATGGATCAATATGGCTTCTGGATGGTGAAGGTGCGTGTATGTATGGCATGTCCATCTTTCTAGAAGATGAAAGCTTCCAATTAGGTAAATATAGAGCTGTACTTGAGCGGGCTGTACAAATCCTTCACACACTTTAATGTGAGGTAGGACTCACAATGAACAAAAGTCATAACAGGGAAACTGCTGCAAGAATACAGTTTCTTGAGAATTCTTTGCGGATTTTGATTGATATTTAGTCATAAAATCAGCAAGAGGGCTCCCATTTCAACGTATTAAGAACAATAATGATTAGAACATGTTCCAAGTTGAACTGCTTTCAGTGACATTTCCCCCTGTTTTATGGAACCTGTTTTATGGAGCCCTTAATTTGGGTCTTTCATTTCTAAATACTTTAATGCTAACTTCATTCATAAATATTTCTGTTATTTGTACATGTAATATCTTCTACTATTCCTATTGCAAAATATTGTTATGTAGAACCCAAATACACATATATAAAGAGTTATTTATACTAAAAAGATAGCTTTGATAAAGTTTTTGAAATAATACAATAACTTTGCACTAATGTTGCATGTAGTTAACCTGCAGTGACATGGCACTCTTTAAACATTTTCATGTCTCGTGTCTGTCCATTTCACGGGACTGTTGTGAAAATAAGACATATATTGGGCAAAAAACCAGATATGATATAGCCCATGCATGTTTGTATCCAGAAAGCAGGCTATAATAATCCAGAAAGCAGGCTCATATAGCCCTAATCTGTCAGTGCCATGCAGGGAAGTAAATGGGGGATTTAACCCACTCTGCTTTGCTAAGCGAAACCAGGGGACAAAACAGAAGATGGAGCTGTTTTGATTATTGAAATGGAGACCTTACCTGCATGCGCAGCTTACCATACATTTTTCCACTGCTCAAACCCTGTGACTTGAAAACCTTTTCTGTGAAATCATTCTGCATAACTCCATTCCCCCTGTCATTTTCCCTCTTGTCTCTTGAGCTGCATTTAATTGCATTTATTGTGCATGTGACTGCTGAGAAGCTATTATTCCTAATGGTGATGTCATCTGTGTCCCCCTGTATTCTTTTGCTCGGGTGCTCTAACATTATTACACATTTACATTAAAGCAGCAATTAGGGTTGGAGATTCGGACAGTCCGAATCTGGATTTTTACCAAATCTGCACTGATTCGGATGGATTTGGATGAGCAGGGTCTGAATCTGAGCTGTCCAAATCCTAGCAGATCCGAATCCATGAGATTCGGATCACCAGCCGAATTGCGTTTTTATTTTTTGGTGTTTTTTCACGTTTTGGCCTGCGGGGGGCGCATTTTTCAACATATCAGCACCAGCAGGCTTCATGTGCAGGAGCGGTGAAACATGCAAACCAGAATTTTTAAAGCTAGTGGCACCAAATTTCAGGGTATCATCAGGAGACTGTCCTGATGATACCCCCCAAGTTTGGTGCAGTTTGGTTCAGGGGGGCCAAAGTTATGGACCCCCAAAAGGGGTGCCCCTATCCCCCATTGTTTGCAATGGGAGCTAAGGAGATGGTGGCTACCATTTTGAGGGTCAATAACTTTGGCCCCCCTAAACCAAACTGCACTACAAACTTCTTAGTGTCATCAGGACAGTGTCCCGGATGATGATACCCCTGATATTTTGGTGCTGATATGTTCCAAAATGCACCCCTGCAGGCACCCCCCAAAATTTGCCCAAGATTCTTTTTTCTGTAGTGACTTGTGCATGGTTGTCAATGGGGAATTTTCGGTGGAGGGCTGTGGGGTGCACATTTATCATGCTGCTGTACAGTCACAAAACGTTCAGGGTATCTTCAGGAGAGTCTCTGGATGACACCATTCACGTTTGAGGAACTTTGCTTATGGGGGCAGTAGGAGATGGACCCTACCCATAACATTGAACCCCTTGAAGCAACGGTCACCAAACCTGGATGGTGTCATGAAGAGACTCTCCTGAAGACACCCTGTAAGTTTTGTGGGTTTACCATGAGAAATGTGCACTCCACAACCCTCCCACAGAAATTTCCCATTGGCTGCAATGGAGCCATCCAGCCACTACAGAGCACAGAATCTGGGGGAATTTTTTGGGGTGGCTGTGAGGGGTGCAATTTTAGAGCTACTGTCACCAAAATTTCAGGGTATCATACAAGTACTGTCCTTATGATACTCCCCAGGTTTGGTGAAGTTTGGTTCAGGGGGTCCAAAGTTATGGACTCTCAGAAGTGTAGCCCCCATCTCCTGTTAGCTTCCATTGGAAACAATGGGGGATGGGGCACCCCATTTGAGGGTCAATAACTTTGCCCCCCCTGAACCAAACTTCATTAAACTTGGAGAGAATCATCAGGACAGTCTCCGGAAGATATCCTGAAAGTTTAGTGCCACTAGCTTTAAAATTGCGCCCTCTGCAGTCCAAAACGTGTAAAAACTCCAAAAATTCAAAAAAATAATAAAATGATCCGGATTTTTTGAATTTACCCAAATTTTCGGGCATATCCGAATCGGCTATGATTCAAATTCAGACATACAAATCATTTTATGCCCCAAAATACCCAAATCCGAATTTTCCCAAATTTTTTTAGTATTGACCAACCCTAGCAGCAATTTTAAAAAGTCTCAGCTTTCATTCCTGTCATTGAGGACTACCCACACAAAATGGAGGCCTAATCCCCCCCCCCAAAAAAACTGAGCAGGCACCATTACCTCAAGAAACAGAAACATGTAGGCCAGCCTAGCCCCCCACAAAACATTTATTATGCACAATTGTTACTGTGGCAGTTCCTTATCAGTTTCACTCGCTAACTGCAGACACAGTGTACTTTGCTTTCATGTTACATCGCTAGTTCAATATGCATTGACAAAGCTGGTCCAGTCACTCCTGCTTCTTTATATCTGTGTCTGAACACATGGTGCCCCTGCTTCTTTCAATCTGTGCTTGAACATTAAAATCACTATGTGAAATTGGCAAGGTGATCTAATCATCGCTGTTTCTTTGTATTTTTGCCTGAATGTTAATATTGTATGAAATTGACAAAGCTTATTTAATCCTCCCTGCTTCTATTCATATACTGGCCCAAGCACAGGCGGCCAAAATCTCAACTATTTCAGCCCCTGTGTAAAAAACAACTGCTTGGCAGGGACCCTACGCACAGGCACCGCTGCCAAATCGACGCAGCAGTGCTTTGTTCCTGCCCAAACGGTGTTTTCAAATCTTGCTCAGGGAGTGAGGTTTGTAGCAAACACTGGCTTCCATTTGGTGCCATGCGAACAGCACCCGATGGCAGCCGCCGTTTCTTGCCTGGCCCTCCCAAATGTTGCTTACCTCCGGTCTCCTTCTGTCGTGTTGTGGAGGACAGGAGACATGCCTCCTGGCCTCTAAGTCCAGGGTCATCACTCTGGCCAATGTTTTTTAGGAACTACATTTAGGATAGAAAGAGGGAAAGATAGCATAGTGCTACCTTGCTAGCTAGGAAGAGTCTCTGCAGCTAACCTCTGAGAAGAAACAGGATATTAGATCTGATAGTATCAGTCTAGGGACAGACAAGAGGTGACACAAAAGGATGGAGGGGTCACTAACTTTACAGCCCTCTCTCACTGACCACCTGCCTGCCTCCTGCTGGGTCTTCTTCTTCTGCACATTAGACATTGCTACATCCAGCATACACTGCCTCTCTTCCCCATTTAGCTCTGAAGCAAACTGAGTTGAATACATTTCCAGCTTGAACTAATTAGACAAAGATATGTGGTCTTTTCCACAACTGTTTGGGCCCTATGTTTTAATTTCATGACTGTGTGTGAAGTAAATAGCTTCTTACAAAATGACCAATGTAACTAGTTTTGTGTTAAGTGTCATTTTGTGTGAAGAATTAGACAAGCTTTGAGCATACACTGATGTGTGGTGAAACAGGGAATTAAGAGATTCATGCTTCTTTTACTGATTTGCCTTGTCCCAAATAAAACATGAAAGTATTCCCTGGCTAAAATATGTAGAAATGCCTGATACAATCACAGCTTTCCTGAGCAAGGATGGAAAATGTGAAGTATATTTTTCTTGCAGTTTGTGACGGATTTACCCATCCTGAAGGGTTGGTGTGTGTTTGTTTGTAAGGCCCAGTGAGACAGGCCTTGGCAGAAGCCAGAGAGAGAGTTAACAACACAGTCCATATAAGGAGGTCCTACCTGATTGGCTGGCAGAAGGCGCAGTTTGCCTAGTATCTCAGGTAGAGGGAGCCACAAGGACTGAATATATAAAAGCAGGGAGAAGCCTGTGACAGGGTCCTTTGCTGTTGGATCTGACTCCGCTCGTGTGCTGACAGGAGTCAGACAGCACTATTAAGCTGAGGAGGCTTGTTAGAGTGTGGTGGCCCTGAGTTTGGTGGAAAGGGACCCGCCAGTCAGTGGCTAGACAGCTTGTTTGTCCAGACCTAGTGTTTGACCAACCCCAGTTCCAAATCCAGTCTGGGAAGTCTAGTCCAAAGGGGCAGTGAGGCCTATCAGAGGAGGCTTGTGTATGCCAGGGAGGCTTGTGTATGCCAGGGTCCTTCCAGACTTAGACGTGGAGAGTGTGGGAACAGAAGGGTGTGTGGATCAGTTGAAGAACTAGTGTCTGTATGTGGAAAAGCTATAGAAGCTAGAAACTGTATGCTTAACAGCTAAGAAACCAGAAACCTGTGCGTGTGAAAGCTTAAGTATCTGAAAACTCTTTAAGAAAGAGAGTAAAGTGGCCACCTGCGTGTAACCAAGCTTTGTTAAGAAACTGACTGAAACAGTCTCTCAAGAATAAGCTCTAATTTTCTGTAACCGCAAGCGTTAAAGCCTTACTAAACCAACTGAGAAGGCTTCCTTTCTGTTAAATAAACTTAAAACCTGATTTCACGTTACCAAAAGTGCCAGTCTGTGTCTGTGAGCCTAAAAGGGGTAGTGCCGGTCTGCATTCAAGCCAAAACCCTCTCTGACAGAGTTTCCCTCCATTTTTGTTAGAGGCTCTGGTCTTTACTCCCTCAGTCTAATATATATATTAGTGGCCCAAGGCTCGGCGGTGTTTAGTGACCGTTATTATATAAGTGGTGGCAGCGAGAGTGCGTACATGGCACAGTTTCTGTTTTCTTTACATTGCTGCTTGCTGCAACCAGTGTCTGAGTGAGAGAGACAGATGAGACAGGCTATAGGCATAAATTACTGCAGTGCCACAGGCTGGAACACTGGATGTGCGATTTGTTTCTGTATGCAAAAGAGAAAAGATAAAGACCTGGTATTAAGGCATTAACAAGCAGTCTACTGTGTTTCTCTCTGCATTCATTGCATTTGTACTTTCTAATATACTCTTACCCAGTTGCCAGTTCTGGGTTGGAAATTCCTGGAGATTGGAAATGTGGGGTTGGGGCGGGGAAAGATCTTAGCAAGGTATGTTACTGTAGATTCCTTTCTCCAAATAGCCATTTGTATCTAGGGGAACTCATCTGGTTTTGTATGTATGTATGTATGTGTGTGTGTGTGTGTGTATGTATGTATGTATGTATGTATGTATGTATGTATTTATTTATTTATTTATTTATTTATTTATTTATTCAGCTTTTATACCGCCCTCCCCCGGAGGGCTCAGGGCGGTTTAAAACGGAAAACAAACATCAAATAATAAAATAAACAAGCACCGTACATTCTGTACTGGTGTACATTAAAACAGCGTTCCATCCTAAAATACATTAGACAGCGTACCATCCTAATAAAACATTTCAAGCAGAGGATAGTGCCCAACAACTAAATTCCTCTAAGAGAGAACAGTAGGGCCCCAGTTGTCAAAAAGGGGAGGGGGAGGGGGCTTCAGCGGCTGGCCCCAAAAGCCCGGCGGAATAGCTTGGTCTTGCAGGCCCTGCGGAACTCATTAAGGTCCCGCAGGGCCCAGACAGCTGGCGGAAGAGCATTCCACCAGGCAGGGGCCAGGGCTGTAAAGGCCCTGGCCTGAGTGGAGGCCAGCCGCGTCATAGAGGGGCCAGGAACCACCAGCAAATTGTCTACTTGTCTTTAACCATAGTGAATGAATCATTCATTCCACGGGAACTAATCTCTGTTGTCTCAGTTGTAATTCTAGGAGGTCTCCAGGACTCACCTGCAGGTTGGCAACTCTAATCCTTTACTTTTTAAAAAAAGTTTCCTTCAGTAGTTATTTGTTTTTGTTAGATTTTTTGCAGAATTTTTTTTTAAAGTTTGAAGGAGACTGTTTCAACAAAATGATTTCCCATGTACTGGGGGAGGAAGTCATCTCTACACTACCCATGTGCTACATTCCCAAAAGAAAATGGGAGGTAGATCTTGGCTAGTAAACAGCTCCATATTTCACATGACTGATTTTCTGTTCCTAAGGCCCAGTCAAATAATCACTTCAGATTTATACATAAGCCTCACATCAGAAGCTCATAACAGTAGCTTTGCAGTACTAAGTTAGCTGTACTCGGCTGGCTCCATCCGCCATATTTTGCCATCTTATTGTTGCTCTTGTTTTCCCTTGATTTAAAGGCATAGAGCTGACCCATCACTTGGCTGCACATCTTCCAACATAGTTGAATTGGACTGTTTTGTATTCCTTGATTATTGAAGGTACACAGTTACAGTTGACACCCACTGAAGTCAGTGATAGTGTTACAGTTGATTATAATGGATCTGGATTTGGCCCACCCTTTCTTTTATTCTGCTTTCTCTTAAACACAGTTCACCCAGCCATGAAAATTATATAGTTGTGAGAGATGGACCATGTAATTGTAAAGAATGAGGAAAGTGCCACATTGAGCTACAAAAAAATTATGGATTAAAAGCAACAAAAAATTGTAAAAGCCAATCATTTTGGTTGTTGAGATGATTTGTCATGTCAAGTAAGCCTTTACTGGTATAAGAGAGATGATTTGTGCCCAATGCACAAAAATCCTCTGCTTAAGCTCCTAATTTCTTTTTAAAAATGTTATTTTCACAGAGCCATGGCTGTTTACCGATGCAGTTCTTTCTCAGAAAACATTATTTTATTGCTTCACAGTGAGAGCAAAATCTTTCCACGTTTCTCTGAAGTTGCACCTAGTGCTTGTAACATTGCCCCTGAAAGTACTGAGATAATTCAGAGATTTTTTTTAAAAAAAATGAGGCCTGTGTACATTTGCATCTCATTAAATCATTACATAATCATTCATATTCTTCTGAATAAAGCAACAGAGCATAAATAACATATTCATTCTAGTAGAGCTGTTTCAAGATTCTATAGAATAACCAGGGAACTTATATTACTAGTGTGCATACTTTTGGGGAAGGTAAATTTATTAGGCTATCATGGCAGATAGTTGAAAGTCTTATTTTGCAGTACATTTTAAAGTTTCCTAAGTGTTGAACTTTAGGTGCAAGCGTGCTTGGATGACCTGGTCACATTGATCCATGCTTGAGTTGGATTACCATGTTATGGTGTACATATGTTTGAAGACAAGTATACCTTGTCTCACCGAAAGATAGAAGCTCAATTGTGACCAAATATCCCTCTTCTTCCTGTGGAATGCTCTGCTATGGGCATGGCTTTTCAAGAGCAGACCTATAAGTGGAGCATTCCGCAGGAAGAAGAGGGGTATTTGAGCTTCTGTCTTTCAGTGAGACAAGGTATAGAAAACAACTGGTTCAGAATCCATCATCTGTGGGACCACATTTCCCCCATGCTCTGCTAAGACAGCTTTGCTCATGTCATCTGGGTCCTCTGCAGATGCCAATCTGCAAATGGGTAAAATCAACAAGTATCCATACAGTTGGTTCCTCCATTGTGGCTCCCACTTCATGGAATGGCCCTCCTACGGCGGTCAGGGAAGCTCCCACTCTCCTGGCTTTCTACAATCAATACAAAACTGTATGGCCATTTCCACACATCGGGTTCTCCCCTGTGCGCCTCCAGCAGCCCGGGCGAGAATTCCGCCCGGTGATGGAGGGCGGTGCAAGGCCGTTCGCAGATCTGCACGACGCGGACGGCCTCAGCAGAAGGCCGGCAAACGGCAAGAGCGGCTCCACATGGAGCCGCCTCTTCCCCCTGCCCCGTCCCACTCACCTTGTCCCCGTCATCGCCTGCTGGCCGTCGAAGCCCCGCCCACGCTGCCCTCCGACTCCAGGGGTCGGAGGACAGCGTGGGCGGGCTTCAACGGCCAGCAGGCTATGACAGGGACAAGGTGATTGGGACGGGGCAGGGAGACAGCGTAGCCCCCCGGGCGGTGAAGCGGTTAGCGCCTCGCATCGCCCGGAAGACGCTTTCCCCAACAACAACCAGCTTTAAAGGGTTAGCGTTGTTTAGGGCGGCCTGACGCCACTGGGGAGGGGGGGAGGGCAGTCAGGCTCAAGCGCTGCTGACATTGCAGCAGCACGCGCCCTGTGCTTGAACGGGCGACCTGGGCGAAGCGTTTTACCGCCTCCCCCCAGGCCATCGTTTTTGGCCCATGCGGAAAGGGCCTATCATTCAAGAGGGCTTTTCTGCACAGGTAATAGGATTGCCCTATACAAAATGATGCACAAACCTACTTGGATGAATGATTAGGGAGTCTATACTCTGTTATTTTGCCTATTATAAGTAGTATCTTATTATGTACTTTTTAAAATCCCTTAATTCTTATGGTACGCTTCAGCTCTGGTTGGTTCCAGACTTCTAAAGTTTTGATGCATTGTTTTAATTAATGTTTAAAACAGTGGCGCAGCAGTGGCGTAGGAGGTTAAGAGCATGTGCACTCTGATCTGGAGGAACCAGGTTTGATTCCCAGCTCTGCTGGGTTTGATTCCCAGCTCTTGAGTTGTGGAGGCTTATCTGGGGAATTCAGATTAGCCTGTACACTCCCACACATGCCAGCTGGGTGACCTTGGGCTTTCGGCACTCTCAGCCCCACCCATCTCACAGGGTGTTTGTTGTGAGGGGGGGAAGGGCAAGGAGATTGTAAGCCCCTTTAAGTCTCCTACAGGAGAGGAAGGGGGATATAAATCCAAACTACTCCTCCTCCTTTTCTTCTTGTTCTTGTTCTTCTTCTTCTTCTTCATGTTGCATCATGGTGATTGTATTGACTTACTCTGTGTGATCCATCTTGAGCCTCTGAGTGGAAGGTGGACTATAAATAAATAAGCAAATGGTGGCAGTTCAAGTCTAGAGTTTGTGTCTGCCATGAGCTCATTATATTGGCTCAGGTATGCCACAATCTCTCAATCTTGCTTCCTGGGGACAATTTAGGGAAATACCAGCAACCTATCTCACAGTTGTATTGTAGGATGTATGTGAAGTTCCAGGGATGGTTCCCAGCTCTGTAGAAGTACTAAATGCCATCTTTGAGATACTTTGAGTGGGAGAAAAATGCAGTACATGTTATTGGTGTAAAAATTATATTGCCTGCCACATATGTGCAGTACAGCAATATTTAGGAACTAATGCTGCTACATAAAAACACGTCTTTTATCCTGGCTTTTATCAGATGGTTGCCCTTTAGAAACTGCAGAGTGCGTCTCCACCTGTGATTGCCACAAGTTCCCAATAGTCCTGAAAATGTGTGCATAATATACTACTCACTTTCTTCGGGATCTAACAGATTGCCGTCATTTCAACTGCCATTTCAACTCAATTAGCTAAAATGCTGCTGTTCTGCAGATAGGTCTTTATGGGTAGAAGTTTCACAGCGGGATGACTGAGTTTGACGAGAGGGGAGTGAAAATGAACAATTCCAGAAGTACTCATACATTGTGCTGCTGCTGGCTTTGTGGTGCCGGTATATGACTCCTGAGCCATCCAGCTGTACAGTAAACTCATTGCATTTGATTTACCTAAGGGCAAACAGATGTTCTGATGTCTGGTGGCAACTGAACCAGTCGGGTGTGATTTATTTCTGTGTCTGTAGACAAGGGGCGTTCAATTTATGACAGGTCTCTGGCTGGAACCCTCAGGTGGTTTGAGCAATTACATTGTATGTGGTATATCCACAGATTCCACAAAGTCATGGCAGTTGGTGAGGACATATCTAGGAAGGCAGTATGAAAAACAATAGGATGAAAACATGTGGAAGAGTGGAGAATTTACAATAAAAAAGCAAGCTGTAGACCAAAAAATCAAACAAAAAGGCTTGGAGCAAATATATATCTAATTATTAATATGAAATTAAAAAACAGATTATTCACAGTATAAGGAAATGCAGGTGCATCTTATTTGACCTGCAAAAGTTCTGTTTAAAATGATGCCTCTGTATTTTCTGCCTAGACTATCAAGGTCTCTGAAGGCATAGCTGAATCTTTCCACCTGAAATCTTCTAACAGGAGAATACAGGAATTCAGTCCAGATCTTTGTGCATGGAAATCCCTGTATCCTAACAGTGGTTCCCTGAGTCTCAAAATATAATAATAATTATGCTCTAAATTGAGTCTAGTGCAGTCTTGTTAACTGGTCTGAAATGCATGTCACACAGTAAAGATCTGATAAATATTCTCCTGCTTCTATGAGTATATCTTTTGGTTTCTTTGAAACTTACCAATAATATTGTGGCATTCCATGGTTCTGTAAAAGTATCTGTTATATTTATTTTACTAAAGGCTTCTGTAGACCTGACGTAAGTATTTTTTTGGCATTTTGTCCAGTAGAAGATGCTTTTTCAAGCTGTTTTTTTTTAAAGAATGCTGACTGTGCCAAACTTGGAAACGAATTTCAACTGCCTGAGGGGTTTCCTTGTCTTAACTGGTAATGGCATTGTTTCTGATGGAAAGTAATCAGTCTTCACATGGCCGTAGCTATCCTGTGTTTCAGTTTATTCAAGTGTGATTCCTTTATTTTGAAAGGATGTACAACACTTTGTTTTGTGAAGATGGGTGGAACCAATATGGATGACTATTATGTCTAACTGCAGACCTAGACCATTTAATCTAGTGATGCCTAGTAGGTTTTTCTTTATCTCACCTAGGGTAAATGATTTTCATGTAGATATTACATATGATGAAGCTTCAAAAGAAATTCACAGAATTTAGAAGCGTAGGAACAATTTAAAAAGTTGGAGAGTAGCTAACATGAGCTTCCTTTCTTTTTCTCCATGAGACTCTCTAACTGGGTATGACTAAGGGTGAGCATTAGAAACTTTCAGGCCATTGGCCCATCTAGACAGAGGCAGAACTACCAGGGGGTGCACATTGCATCAGGTGCGCGTTGCACTCTTGCCCACCTGCAGCAACTCCCCCCCCCCCCGCAGCTCCCCCTTCTCGCACACACACTTGCCTTCATGAAACTACAGGCTGGAGAAGTGGCCGTTCCCTTCAGGCTGAAAATGGCCTGGTGGGAACTACACTTCCCAGGAGACCTTGTGAGCCCCAGGGTCTCATGAGAAGTATAGTTTCCACCAGGCCGTTTTCAGCCTGAAGGGAACAGGCCACTTCTCCAGCCTGCACTAAGGTAAGGGGAGACCGGGGGGGGGGGGACACAGAGTGCGTATTGGGTGCACTCTGGTCCAGCTACGCCTCTACATCTAGGTCAGTATTCTGTACTGTAATTGGCCTGCCAAATGCTTTTGAAAAGCAAGGCACAAGAGCAACTATCCTCCCATGTTTGCTGTCCAAGCACTGATATACATATAAACTTTACATATGAAAATTCTCTTTAGCTGTCATGGCTTTTGATAGACCTATCCTCTGTGAATTGTCTAATCTCCCTGTAAAACCAATGCCACACTATGGCAATGAATTCAGTAAGTTAATTTTAACCAATATTTTCCTCAAATCCATTTCTTACTAGCCTTATTGTTGGTTTACATTTGTTGTGCCATAATTTGGATTTCTTTTTATTTTCCAAATTTGGACAAGAACTCTCCTTTTTAAAAGACTTTTTTTGGAGGGGGGGGGGGTTGTAGCATCCTTGATTTTGTTTGAGTTGCTTGCAATTTTCTGAATCTGTGGTGCTCATTTTATCTGAATGTCTGTTGCCAGGTCTTTCACTGATCTTCGTCCCTTTTTGTTTTGTCCTTTATAAGAGATCTCATTTTGCAACTTTTCACCTTCTTTTCAGTGTATCGTTTCCTTGCACACAACCTACTGTCACTGTTCCAAAAAGATTTGACAATACTTGCGTGTGATCCCAGGTCCTCAGTGCTAGTCAGGATTAAGTCAAGGTTTGTCTCTGCAGAATTTCAGATTCTGAGAAACAGGCATGATCATTAGGTCTAATTAGGATCAAATATTTAGTAAGCATGGTAGTTGAACTTGGTGTACCCACGGAGGCTGAGAAATTGTTTGGGGGTAATGTGCTGTAGAAGTAACAAATGAAGCATGCATGGTTGAATAGACTTCTGCGGAGGTTTTTCTCTCCTTGTGGAATGTCTTTTATCTAAGTAGCGGTTTCCTGTCCTTAGCATATTATTTTCCCATTACTCTTGAATACCTCTATCACAGTTTGTTTACAATGGAAACCCATGTTGTACATGTTACAGCTACATGCTTTCTGTACTAAAAGTGTGAATTGTGGCTTGATGAAAATTTCAAATAGAAGTTAGTAGAAATTCTTTACGTTTTATAAACAGTGTAGTTTTAGCCACACAGAAATGGAAGAATTCATTAATCTCCTCTTTCTTCTTTGTTTAAAATGCTCATTTTGATCAAGCTGAATAGAACAGGTGGCAGATTGATTCAAAACAAGGTTGTGACAGTAATTCTAGGACACAAAATTATTCTTTTACCTTCTTACATGTCCTTTTGCTTCACAAGGCAGTAGATGGGACCAATCCGTATGGTTGGCTACGTTTTTGACTGATTTTGTCACTTACAAAATCAGAATTTGCGGAGACCCATGAAAGTTATTTTATTTGTTAGCATGGTGCTGGCTCCAGTTAAGCATGTTTGAATTAACAGTGCTCAGAAACAATGCAGAACTTAAAAAAACAACAACCAGGCATAGCATCTACTCTCATCTAAAACAAATAAAAATGTTTGTTTTAAAGGGCAGCAGTTGTTGATGGATCAAAACAACAGAGAGTCCATAAGATTCTAGATATGTGCGTTCTGACCACTGTTCATAAATTAGGTAGCTTCTTCATACTGTCATATTTACCAGGAAGGAAGGTGACTTTTAATATAAGACAATTATCCTAAGAAAGAACGTAGATACAAAAAGGTATTTTTAAAAAATAGTTGCATGTAACTGTGGCTTGTATGTGAATTTACTGTTGTCTCTCTCTTCCTTGACAGCGCACATGGAAAAAGAAATTAGTCTTCCTTTTCCAAAAATATAGTACTTTATACACCAGGTTGTTATACTTGCTTGATTGTTCTTGGCACATTGCCTCATTTTTTACTGCATGGCTGCTGTGTGGGATGGTTATTATGAAATTAAGGGACAAGGCTGTAACATCGTGATTGTCTCGTCCTGGCCCTTGTCTTCACCACTGCTATCCCACTTCTCTGACATTCCTGAATAAGGTCCACCATTCTTCCCCAAGAAACCCATGTCAGAATGAAAGACCTACTATTTGACAACATGAATAATTTCAGCATCATCACCAACAGTTACAGCCTGGCACATCAGTCAACAGAGGAACTGAGCCTTCACTTGGCAGGACCTCTTTTAAGACAAGCGGGTGCTGAGCATCATGGCAAACAGATGTGCCATAGAGTTTACCTCTCTTCCAACCTACTCATAAGAGTTTACCTCTCTTTGACCCAGCATCAAATTCTCCCATCCCTTCTGCAGAACTCCTTGCAGTTGTTGAAACCCTCCTCAGCAAGAAAGCAATTGTGATATTGCCAGCAACAGATCAGCACTTGGTGTTCTACTCCAAATACTTTTTGGTCAAAAAAGGAGGAGGAGGGGGAAAGACCTATCCTAGACCTGAGAGGCCTGAATAAGTTTCTGTTTATAAAAAAGTGTGTTTATAAAAAAAAGTTTAGAATGTGATCCATTTTCAATGTCCTTCATAATGTTAGGTCTGTCTAATGCTTGTATCCATGGAAAAAGACAAGGCCTTCAGAAATATCTCCAGTTCCAATGTGTTGTAGAAGTTGTGTGAGTTTACTGTCTGCTGAAAGTTTATGCTCATTCACCTAAGCACAGTCTGCCTCAGCTGCCTTTCACCATGATCTCCATCTGCAAACCTGCAATACAATCTTCCTTGTTCATCTTTGCAAAGCATTAACTGATGGACATAAATTATGTGGTAGACTTGGCAGTAGGAAGACCAGTTCTCTATTCTCTATTCTACTGAGAGCTCCACCTTCCTAAGAGTGTTAGGTTAGTCCACTACTACTCCATGTGGAGTTTCCAAGGCACCATGATGATGAAAACAGGGTTATGGTAACCTGTAACAGTCGTCAAGCTATTTACAGCCAAATCTTTATCTCAGCTCCTTTATGGTGCACAATTAAGTCTCTATAACAACTTCACTACATTAGAAAGGGTTCAATCAGTTTTTCTCAAAGTCCTGTTTATGTTCTTACTTGCCCACCAAATGTAGTACTTAGAAAGAAGGCAGGCCTTCATAAAGTAAAAACAAAGGGCTGGCTAACTACTATCAACTACTGGTTGAAAGTGCACCTTGTGCCAACCAGACTTCTATCACATCTTTCTGCCAAGTCATACCCACATTGGTCTGTTAGGATAACCCAAAAACGATTCTCAACAGGACTCAACCCAGCACAGCTGAAATTGAGGCTGGGTAGGGCTAAACCCTTGATTCAACAACTAGTGGTGTATTTGCCCGGGGATGTGGGGTAACCCATGTCCCCGGGCACAACTAACCTGGTCATGTAGAAGGTGATCGACCCCCCACGTGACCAGATGCCTTCCTGCTGCTGGGCCTGGAAGAGGGGTTGCCCTCAGCTCCTCTTCCCACCCAGCAGCTGGGACGTGAGGGAAACTGGCACCCCGGCTGCTGGGCTGGGAAGAGGGGCTGCCCTTAGCTCCTCTTCCCGCCCAGCAGCCAGGATGCAAGAGGAATTGGCGTCCCAGCTGCTGGGCTGGGAAGAGGAATTGTAGCCCGACTCATGAGTAAGTGGAGCTTCACGGGGGGGGGGGGGGCGACCAGAGGGGTTTTTGCCTCGGAGTGCCATTTGGCCCCCATATGCCTCTGTCAACAATGCTTTTGTGATACTGAATTGCAGCACTGCTTTCTAAAATGTATAGGGATTTAATATCTTGGACTGGGAGGGATCCGGCTCCCTATTTATCTAATATTACTTCAATTAAGGTGGGCTTTTTCCAGGGCCTGATTTGATGCTCTACCTTCTGCTGTCCTCTCTGGTAGATTTTGGCATCAACCAGGAGAGATGCACACATTTCTATGCACAGTGGAAGTGGTGGAATCTCTATCGCACAATCTCCTGGACTCAGCTTTAGTCTGAGATTAGGTTTACTAGACATCCTTCGGTACATCATTTCGGCTACTTGAATCACTGTGTGGCCAATGAAAGCTTAATTAATAAATTACTGTGGGAAGACAAAAAAAAACCCCTACCACTGTCTTATGCAATAGTGAAATTCAGCTTAATAGGCTCAAAGAAAAGCGAGTGCTTTATTGAATAAGGGTCATGTTAATAACTATGTTACATGATGTTATGTAGCATAGCATTGAATATTTTTCCTATGGTGAGTGTTGGGATGACATACGCATGTTCCTTTTTATACTGTTTTATACTTACTTTGCATGTTTCTTGTTTAAACACTGGCCAAAGGCCATAACAAGTAAAAGTAAAGTACCTGTACCTGTTGTTCATTGAGTGGCCACCTGTGCAGTCACACATCCCTCCCTTCTGACTTGCTGTGAAATTTAAATATGATGACTATACCTCATTCTGGTGGAGGCCGAGAGGATCTGAGGGAAGGTTGCTTTGCCCCCTCTTTATCATGCTGGAAAAGGTGGGAAACTGTGTGGACCGGGGGATAGAGCACCTTCAGGTGTTTTTTTGATTCGGAAATCTCTCTGCAGTAGGCTTATGTGTACACAGTGCCCACGTGTGACTGCAAAGGTGACCACTCAATGAACAACAGTTACAGGTAAGTGCAACCCTATTTTTTAATCAGAAGTAGAACTCCTTTATTAACTTTGCATACCACTGGTGTAAGAGTTCAAGTCCCCTCATGCCATCATATTTAAGAGTGGAGGGGAGAATAAGCATAGATGCTCTGACACTGTGATGTTGTCTTTTTCCAGACTTAGCTGTATGGTGTGTTTCTGAGTCATTTCTGAGAATTCAATAAAAGCAGCTGGCAGCTTGAATGTTAAAGATATAATCAGCAGTCCAGGCAAAACAGAACACTTAAATAGGACCACAAAAAATGAAAATATACTTGGAGTTTTTCCATGTATAATAGAGAATATTGACCCAGCTTGGCCTTGTTGTTACTAAGCTTTTTTTAAAAAGCCAGTGGTTCTGAACAAGGAAAGCCTCCTCAGATCAAAGAAATTACGATAGAGAGAAAATCCAAACCCAGGAATCTGCATCATGTTCCAACAGCATCCAAAACTGTTAACTTCTGAGAGTTAACTTCTCATAACCAAACGTAACTTGACACAACCAAAAACCCCAAACCACATAAGAAACGATCTTTGCAATCTAATGATGATAAAATTATGCAGCCTAGCCAGTGACATCCACTTGAGATCTTTGAATGTAAGTGATACAGGGGTGGAAGTAGGTCATGGATTTGCTGGCTATTCTTTTTTTAGTCTTCAGATAATTCATTCATCTGGAGACGACTGTAGGACCCATTCAGGGGAAAAAATGTTGAGCAGTAAAAGCAGAATTTGAGAATTGTGTGACGTTCTTTCGGATGTAGGCTGAGAGTGTTAATAAGCCGGAACTTATCCTCAGTGCTGCTCTACCCTGCACTGCTTAATTATCATTAAGGATGTAATGAGTAGTAACTTAAATCACTTATCACTGATGTGGTGAAATAGAACAAGAGAAAGGGGGTCATTTGAGAAACATAAAGCAGCTGCCTATTAATACCATGTATTAAACTAACAGTTGGTATTGCAGTTAATGAAAATGCCGGTGATCAATGCCGATATACACTAACGGCTCTCAGATTCTGTGAAGTTGAATTGCCAGCCATAAATGACAAATACGTTAATTCTTCCAAGTGCGGTCATAAGCACTGCTCCTAAGCCCTTGACCCATTTTAATCTGGTTTCAGGGCTGGCCGACACCAAGTTGGCTTTTGTTGCTACGGTGGATAATGTACACTCAGAGCCAGCTGTTAGGTTTGGGTGCTACATTGGCTGGTCGCCAAGGTAGATCCCTCGGCACCGGCACCTGTACCAGTTTGGACAGCTCTGGTGGCATGGGTTCGATCCTTCTGCTACTTCCAATGCAGCTTCAGCTCCCACGAGTAAGTAAGAGTGTAGTAGTGCACTGCCGACCCAGCAGTGCCGTAGTAGAACGTTGGGACGCCAACGGACCTGCGGCCTTGCCGGTCGCATCGCACCCCCACTCCTCATCCCCCCATGAGTCACGGGTCGTGAACTGTCTGGCTCAATCACCGGGCGCAGGGACAATGGTCTTGCCCCCAGGTGAGGATTAGGCTCAGACGCGTACGCTCTTCTCTGCACGTAGCCAGATGAGATCATGCATCACATGATGATCTCCCGACCTCCCGCTCTCCCGGAACTCCCCCCAGTCCTCCCTCCTACACGCCCCCGATAGAGTAACAATAAAAGGTGCCAGGAACCGGCAGACGGGAGACTCGCTAGGAACACGGACCTCCGGTCTCCCGCTGCTGGCGATCTCCACCAGATGTTATCTCCGCGTCTCGTCTCGTTCTTACGCTGACCGCGTGGGTCGACTACATAAGAGTGCCTTTTATCAGCTGCATTTGATTCGCCAATTCTCTCCTTTCGTAGACTCAGCCAGTCTAGCCACAATTATCCATGCTTCTTTAACCTTATGGCTAGATTATTGTCTTATGCAAATCTACTTTCAGCCATGTAACAGAGTTTTAAAGGATAGCCATGTTAGTCTGCAGTAGTAGAGCTAGTTTCAAATCTAGTAGCACCTTGGACACCACCAAGACTTTCAGGGTATGAGCTTTTGAGAGTCAAAGCTCCTTCATCAGATATATATTTAACAAAGGTAGCTTTGATTCTCAAAATTTCATACCCTGAAAGTCTTGGTGGTCTCTTAGGTGCTCCTGGACTTGTTTCACGAATACTGAGCTGGTTGCGCAAGATAATCTTATACTTTATGGTAGAGGACTTGAGATTGCTAGGGCCCATTGACCAATCAAATCTATGCCCATTGACCAATCAAATCCAGTATGTAAGACAATCTTGTAACTCGGTTGCTAACCAGGTGACCCGAAGGATCAGAGTGAGATAGCAAGGTAAGATTTCTCTGCAGTCATAAACCCTCACAGTGACACAGGAATCATTTCATGTTTAATTAATTGGAATGTGACACCACAGTTCTGTTATCTTTTTTAAAAAATTATTGCGATGTTAAAAAAAGATATTACAAATTATGTATTCTTGATAACTGAAACCACATAAGTTCAGCTTCAGCAACAATTTTGAATGATGTTAGAAAACCAGTAGTAAGTAAAAGAAATGTAGTTGGTAGCATGCTACCTGTATGAAAACAATGTGACTTAGAAGGGTAGTTGGCAGGCATGGCTTCCCAGAGCAAGAAGTCCAAGTGAAATAATTGATTTGGGGCTTTTGTTTTAAAAAAATTTTAAATTCTAGAAATAGAAACAATTATTGTAGGTGATATACTGAGTTGAAAATGATACATTATTCATGAAAGATGGGATGTAACATCTACAACAGTATAGATTAATTTAATGGAATATATGACATCTATAACAGAGTAGGTTAATTTATTTATCTTAGACCACAGCAGTGTTTTAGGACAAAAAATATGGCTCAGCATCCAAGCAGAACTGTTAGATTTTGTATCTTATGGTGACTCAAATTTAAATGTTTTTTTAAAGTTTTTAACTTTTTTAGATGACTGATTCTTTTTCACCGTAGGAATAGTTTTGAGTAAAGGTGCCATTACTCAGTACCAATGAGTACCATCACACACATCAAAGAGCCCTGGTTCTTCAAACTGTAATGACATTTTTCCATTCCAACATGTTTTCATTTGTGTCCTTTCCCAGATCAAAAACCCCTGGCAGCCCTTGGTTTAATGCGGGGCTGGAGATGATAAAAAGGCAAGGAACATTACTACAGATTGTGGAGAAAGATTCAGGACAAATCTGAAATGGCTACGCTGGGGGTCTTTTTAACACCTTCACTGTGACAGTAATGGTTGCAAAGAAACAAGATTTGTCTTTCATCAATGCATCTGAACAGTGTAGACCTGCAGAACTCTTCTGGGTAGTCAGGGGCTGGCTGGGTTCTAGCTGAGAGGAGGAGGTGAACTGTGATCATTTTGCTAAGCTTTGTGGGTAAAAATCTCTTGCATCTCGGACTGTACGTTAACAGCAACAGGATCGGATGGTCCTAGGATGCTGATTTGTCTAGTTGTGTGGAATACCATTCAGTTTGTGTAGTCTGAGGATGTGGGTGGGATTCTTGGGACCTACCACCTGTTTGTGTGACCTTTGTCTCTTCTGGCTGCTTCAATCTACTGGGGCGGGGGGAACGCTGGTGGATTGGGAGCAAGGGACGCCTCTCTGAGAGACTGAGTGGTTGCTCCTGCTTGAAGCAGACATTTGGTATATTCACTCCTTTAAAAAACAAACCCTAATCTGTACCCAAAAATGTTGAATAACTGCCATCCAGTCTCAAATTTACCATTCTTGAGCAAGGTGATTGAATAAGGAATGGCTGGCCAACCTTTGAAATTCTTGAAATAAAGTGCATGGTTTGGATCCATTCCAGTCTAGTTTCAAACTTGGGACTGAAACGGCCTTGGTCATCCTTGTGAATGACATGCATTAGGTGACAGACAGGAGGAATCAATTATGATAGCTGGTTCTGGTGGGTTTTTTGGGCCATGTGGCTGTGGTCTGGTGGATCTTGTTCCAGTCTGGTGGATCTTGACCAGAGCATGGCCACACAGCCTGGAAAACCCACCAGAACCAGTTGAATCCGGCCGTGAAAGCCTTCGACAATTATGATAGCCTTCTGGATTTCTGATGAGGACTGGGAACCATTATTCTGCTGTAGTTCTGGTTGGCAGATTTCACAGTGTGGCGCTGAGGGACTGCTCCTTTGGCCTTTAGGGTTCCTCAAGGTTCTGTCTTGTCCTTCGTGCTTTTCAACACCTATGTAAAGCTGCCTAAGAGAGGTCATGAGGAGGTTTGCACTGAGCTGACAGCAACATGCAGATGACACTCAGCTCCTTTTGTATATTACTTATCTAAATATTCTCAAGCTATAAAAACGATGTTCTACAATTCATCAGCACATTGCATAACTCTTCTGCTGAAAGATCCATCTGAAAGTAATATTCTTAATTTGGGGGAGAGTGAGAAGCTTGACTTTGTATCATTAGTGAGTAATCATGTTTGATTAGCTGGAAACCACATACATTCAATTATATTTCCCAATCACAATTAATTCCATCCAGTGGAATAACTTTCCCCTCTGAAACTCTACCAGCATAGCTGAATGTTATTATATCTAACATCTAGAAAAGAGGCTGTCTCTTCAAGATTCATTGCTTTAACATAAGTGTGAATTAATAGCTGTCTAATGGGTTTTTGGAGATCATGCCAGTACTTGGTTAGTTACTGTTTTTGAGGTTTAGAGGAGAACCAGCAGGGTTCAGTGGTGGATTGGTGATGGTTTCTGATGTATCCTGTTAAGAAGCCCACAAACAGGTTGAAGAGCTACTGCAGTGGAAATAAACCACTGATTCCCTGAGTGCCAGAGAATTCCAAAAGTGCTGCAACAGGCTGTGAAGTGCGCTATGAAAACTAAAAGCTACTGTGCTGGAATCATTCACTACTGAATGTTGTGTTGATTCAGTCTATTTTTGCCTCTCTCTGGGAAAGGAGTCAAGGGACTCATTACAGTTAACAGGTGCAGAGGAATCCCTGAAGCTTCACAATTGCCCAGTAAGCAGAGTTCCATTCCTGAAAAAATACAGACTTAGCAACAAATATTTATTTAGCAAATGTTTATGCTGTTTATCCACGGATGGTGACAGGAAGATCCAGAGGATGTCATCTGTAGGGTGATGGTCCTTCTTTATTACCCATTAGAGCAGTGTAGATGTCATATCCAGAGGTGGGATCCAACCAGTTCTCACCACTTCTCTAGAAGTGGTTACTAATTTTTTCTGAGTGCCGAGAAGGCACTAAAGCATCCTCCCTGCCCAATAGGGACTGGAAGTGCGTGTGTGTGGCCGCGCCACTGTTTGAATCCCAGCACCATCAGAATCTGTTATTAAAATTTTTGGATCCCACCACCGGTCATATCCCCACCAGGAAGTGTAGCTTGGTGTTTTATGGAGAACTTAAAACAGAACAAACTTTCATTTTTGTAAAATCATATGAATTCAGCTGTAACTGCAACTAGATTTTTTAAGAAGGCAATCCATAGTCTCCTTAAAACTCCCTATTATATAGTCAGTCAAGGTCATAGCTAAAAAAAGGGAGATGGACTATAAGGAGCCCCTCCCTCAGAAATATTCGAAGCTCCTTTTCTGAAAGTTCAGTTTCTATGCTTCCAAAAATTGGGAGAACTGGGGTTTAGTGAGGTAATTCTCTGCCTCCCCCTCCCACCACGCACACAGAAATATAGCTTACTGGGGATGGGACGCCACCAGTTTGAACCCATTTCAGTCTATAATGGATAGTACCTTTTTATCACTAACCTTTTAACTTACATCATCATAAGGCTCTCTCCAGCTGATCACAATAGGGAAATCTGCTCCAATTCTAAGAAGGAATTAATTTTAAGAGAGATGAAAACCATTACCTTGTTCATAGTCAGTCAGTTTCAGTCAGCTTTATTACGGCCATTAGGCCAGCAAATACCTTGTTTATAAAATCACTTTATCAGTAAATGTGAGCAAGTTCAATGAGTTTAAATTTTTTAGAAAGGTATTTAGGTTTAACACGATGACGTACACACACACAGGGAGAGATCATTGCTGTCCCTCTGGGTATGCACATAGAACCCTCATGGTGATGTTTGGGTGATGTTTCTTGAAAATATACTAGGACAGTCAGTAGGTGGGATACCTGGCTGCTATGGTTTTGTCTCCCATTACCTTCTCAGTGTGGCCATTTGTCATCTTCCTATGTCTGCTATGGAGCAGTTGGAATGCTCATAGTCACCACAACTAGGAGGGGAAAATTTGGGGGTTGATATACCCTGTTCCACATAAAGACCTAGGTAAAACTGTAACTTCATCTGCCATTTCCTCCTCCTCCCCCCCCCCTCCAATATGCTTTCCACACCCCACTTGCTGCAACCTGGTCCAAACTAGATGGAAAGTGTGAGAGAGCACATGGTGGGGGAATATGTGAGGGGAGCCGGAAGAAATGGCAGATGAAGTTATAATTTTACTTAGGTCTTTATATGAAACAGGGTGTAGGTCTTCCTGGCTCTAGTGGGGGATGGGCTGGAAGGGTTGCTACAAAGCAAAACTGGAGATTTGGGTTTGGATCCTGAGGATCACAGAGTCTTCATGATATTTAATGCCACAGTCTACAATCCAAAACATCCATTTTCTAGAGGGGTCTGTAGTCTGGAGATGTGCGGTAATCTCAGGAGATCCCCAGGTCCCACTTGGAGGCTAGTGTTCTAGAGCTGGAAGGGAGGGTTGCTACAAAGCAAAACTGGAGATTTGGGTTTTGGATCCTAGGGATGCAAGAGTGTTGTGATCTTTATTGCAGGTCTGATCAAAACATCCATTTTCTAGGAGGGGTCTAGCAGGTCTGGAGATGGGTAATCTCAGGAGATCCCAGGTCCCACTTGAGCTAGTGAACACATGAGGCAGGCAGGGTTGGGTAGGAGATGCTGTAACTTCTTTGTCTCCCAGAACACCAGAGGATTTCAACAAATATCAGTTAATTGTAACCTCTCCTGACTTTTCTTAGTTGAAGATGCCCAATTTCCATCATCCAAGCTGCAGTCAGCAGCCTTCAGCAGGCTCAGAGGGTAGAATGGGGCCAGCACAGCCCCAACCAGCCTGCAATCAAAGGGGAGGACCATGAAAACTGAAGGGCCAATTGCAGGCTGTCAGGGCTCAACAAACAGCCCACCAGCCACTAGGAGGCTAGAGCAGAGAGCTCCTGAGAGAAATAAAAGGAAGGCTTGGAGGGAGAACTGCCAGGGATTGTTGGGCAAGCAGGAAAAGGATGGGAAGGTTAACATGGATGGAGCCTGTGCTTGATATAGCAGGAGTGATGTTGACTGCCTGACCAGAAGAAAAGTGCATGTAAACGAAAACCAGAGTCTTGTCTTTGCCGATCCTGAAGGTAGCCCAATTCCTATGTAGCCAAGGTGGCCTGACCTGCAGGGGTGGCAGGTGAAGGGGGTGCTCACATAGGTGAGACTTATCAGGAATTGGTAGGCATTTGTTTTTCCTCTGCTCTTTCTCCAGTCATAGTGGCCTCTGTTTACCTGGGCATGTTTTCTTTGGTGGGCACACAGCAGCCTGGTCTCTGGTGTAAACATGGTATTGGCACAGCAAGAGTGTCCATCTAGGATCTGTGTGATCCAGGTTTGACTTCTCTACTCCTTCATGGTTAGTCTCTGAGTGACCTTGGGCCAGTCATTGTTTCTCTGGCTGGTCACCCAGCAATCTTTTGTGACACACTGGGGATTCAAACCTGGTACCCCAGATTCTAGTCCAAATTTTCGGTAAGATTGTGTGACAAAAAAAATGGGTCCACATATATGAACAAGTCATAGAAATAGTTTCAATGAGAGAAGAATCAAGTGCCTCCTAATTAAGTAAGCTGGTAAACCCATTTTGAGACTGTGTTCCCCTTCAATTTTCTTTGGAGCTTCTGTATTTATCTGAGTATAACATCAACGTTTATCTATATATAGTTATCCTTATTAGCAAATAAACTAATATATGTGAAAATTTGTGGGTTTTATATTATGTTTGTGACTCTTAATGGTTGTTAGATACTATATGCAAAAAATTATCTAAAGGGCTTCTTAGAAATACCTAAACAAACATTCCTGAATAATTTTTTTACCACATAAGGTACTGGTGTCCTGAGAGAATGTTTTGGATGTTTCTACTATATAAAGATATGTTCAGTTCATGTATGACTGACATTTTGGTAAACCAAAATAATTTAATTTTGGAAAAAGAACACCCTAATAGGACTAGACATGGGAAAAAATATGTGGGGAGGAATTATGAAGGGGAAAAACAGCAGTGCTTGCCAAACCCAAAAGAGAAGGAAAGGATAAAAATATCCTTTCTTTTGCCCTGTTGCAAATGTCTGGGATTGAAATGTCCTTTCTCATTTTGACATCAGTTAGCAAATTGCATGAAGTCTGGTTCTTTCAGATGAATAGTTGCTCTACCTAGTGAGATGTCTGGAGGAGGAGGGACCCCAATTTATTGAAGTTGTTTTAAAGTAGTGTTATTGGTGTTTTCCACAAACTATCTTTTATAGTGGCCAAAATTAAAGTGTGATATATAAGCATGGTGGTCTGTATAGCACTAACAGCTATGAGATTTTTGAAAATCTACTGGCTGTAGTTCTTTATAAATATGTGTAGAATATTGTAGTAAAAGAAAACACTATCGTGGCTGTACACAGTTGCACACAATAATCAGTAGTCCTGGAAGAGGACATTGATCATCGCTGGTACCAAACGAGGTAACCCACTAGTTGAATGAGACTTTGGTAAGTACTATAGTGAATACAAAAATGTGCATATATTTATGTTTCATTTTTCTCCGCCTTCCAAGGAACCCAGGGTGGCATACAGGTTCTCTCTCTCATTTTGCCCTTTCGGCAATCCAATGACGTAGATTAGGATGAAGGCAATTGACTCAAGGACACCAGTGAGATTCATGGCTGAGCTGGGATTTCAACCCAAGTCTTCTGTTTCCTGGTCACCTAGTTCTGCTAACTGTATCACTAGCTCCTCATCAATGTATTCATCTACATGAGCTGAACATATGAGAGCCATATGCGTATCTCTCTTGTTGGATTGAGATGTTTTGAACTGAAAGCAGATGGTGATTTCCCCTCTTTAAAATATTTAGTGTGTTTACTCGTTTTGTGTAAATTGGATGCTGTTTGTCACCTTGGGTAAAATGGCTGGCAGGGGCTATGACTCATATTTAAAAAATAAATATATGTTTACAAGTTTCACTTAGAATAAATGTGGGAATGCATGGTTAATTCATCATGTATGCAATTGCTTTGTAAAATTAGGGAATGGATTACAGTATTTTTCAGAAATAAAACTCCACAGGACTAGTCTTAGTCCTGTGGAGGAAGATACATAAGGACAAATCAAAATGAGATATTAGTGAGCTGATAGAATCTTCGGGTAATAAAATGGACTCTTGTCAGTGGGGACTGCAGGTGAGTGATTAGCCTTTTTTCAAATGTTCCCTTGTGTTTAAACTGTCTCGCCTGCCAATGGAAAATAGCTATGGAATATTATGACACGCTGTGAGACTTACCATTAACCTATCCCAGTGTCATTTATCATTCTTCACAAATAATTTTCTTCCCTAAAAAGCTGTAGAGATCAGGTGGAAGATAGTTGCCCATTTCCAGGTGTTCTCTCCATGTGAAATATAACCAAAATGCAAAGTATGCTGTAGTGAGGATAAGAATGTGTATATAATTATACAGAGAAATAGATGTGTATCGTAGCAATTTTATTAGAGCTTGCCTTGCCAGCTGGCAGCTTTTTCCCTTGCTTGCTCATGTATCTTTGTAGTTCTAGATGTTGTAGTTTATTTGTGATGAATAAATTCTTATAAACTTGTTTTAAAGCGTTCTAGTTTATGTACCTTCAAGCAGTATGATTTGAATGTTTCTTCAATAATATACAGATTTTATATATACAGAGAGAGAGAGAGAGAGAGAGAGAGAGAGAGAGAGAGAGAGAGAGGAGTAATAAATCATTTTAATTGTTAACCAGGCTGGAGTCTTTTTTGACCTTGTTCAGGTTGCAGTCCTAAACACACTTACCTGGACACTTACATTCTTCACACAGTGAGACTCTGATTAAATAGTGGAACTCTGTGGGTATGCCCAGTAAAGGCTAGATATTAAGGTTGAGCACTGTTGTTGTTGTTGGTTTCTTTTAATGGTACTTTTTGGAGTTGGGTTTAAAAATCTTCTCAACGACTGCACCTCAACTAGCATCATTTTCTGAGGCAGAGGTCCCTTCCACACATGCAGAATAATGCACTTTGCAGCTGGATTTTACTGTGCGGAATAACAAGATCCACTTGCAAACAATTGTGAAAGTGGATTGAAAGTGCATTGTTCTGCATGTGTGGAAGGGGCCAAAGTATAGACTCAAACCTGAAAATTTGCTAAGGACTGGTGATGGTAATAGTCATGTGTTTTGTGTAACTTGGGGCTGAATGAACTTGGGGCTGCTGCTAAGTCTTCTTACAAGAACGCCCAAGTTTGGTAAAGATTGGGTCAGGAAATCCAATTTTATGGAGGAAAAATGGGCACCCATAACATTGGACCCACTGACCCAATCCTTACCAAACTTGGTGGTGGTTGCAGGGGGAGTTACTGGAAGCTATGCTGAAGATGTGATGCCTCTACCTTTAAAAAAACTGCCTCCCAGAGTCCCAGAAAGATTCCCCATAGTCTATAATGGTGCAGAAGGTAAGGGGGATTAAACTATAAAGTGCTGTGGAGTTCACTGCAAATGTGCTGTACCAGTGCTGTTCTTTTAAAGAGGTTTTCTTCCTACTGCTCTAGCCAATGATCCCAGAAAAAAACTCCCAGATTTGTTTTGCTTTTTCAGGATTTGAAAAAAAAATCCATTTTTTAGCTTTATTTCAGTTTGACTTTACTGACTTCACACCCCTAATATCCCATGCTGGACATATGATATAATCCAGCACAGAAGCCCCTTTGTGGAAGATGTTTGGACTCCTGTAACTATATTTGGACTCTTGTAAACGATAAATTCTGATCTTTCTACTATATGGTACAGAGTAAAAATATATCAGTGTGAGCATAAATCATAAGAGGCGTAAACAAAAAACTGCCAAAGGTTGGGTGGGAGAGATGGGAAAAGTAATCTTTTAAATGCTGTACACAAACTCTGCTGACCCTCTGGACCCTCTGAAGTATGTGTGCATGAAGTTCTGTCAAGTCACAGCCAATTTACAGCAACCCAGTAGGGCTGTCAAAGCAACAGGTGGTTTGCATTGCCTCCCTTTGCCCCTGATATTCCTTGGCAGTCTCCCATCCAAGTACTGACCCTGGTTAGCTTCTGACATCTGATGAGATCAGGCTAAACTTGATCATCCAGGTGAGGGCAGAATTCTCAAAGTAAGTAATGATATATCCAATTTTAAGTCTTGGAATGATATGATGAATTACCAAACCTGCAGTCATAATTTGGTGGAATATCTTGGTTAAAACATCTGCTATCTTGACTTGATTTTGAGATGCTATCAAAGAACAGTTTCAAATACAACCCGTCTGTGTGACAGACAAAAATATCCCTCAGATTATGGGCCTTTCCCCACTTACCTCAAGCCCCACGCTACTCTCCTCAAGTAGTGCAGGGTCCCCCAGCACTCCCCATGACAGGGGCGGTGACAGCACAGCCGCCCCGACACTGCCGCTGTCGCACCCCCTCAGCGCGCGGTATCCCTGGTGCTCTTTTAAATGGCGCCTTGTGATGACCCCGCACTGAGAGCAGTGCGGGGCATAGGGGGGATTAAGTTAAGTGAGGAAAGGCCCTATGTTGAGTAAGCTTTTCATAGGGTCTATATAGCTTCACAGACAAAAAACATGTCTTGCATCCAACATTTAGAAGTTAAATTACAGACTGTATTAGATCCATGTTTCACTGATATTGGAGATACAGGGAAAGCTCCCCCAGAAGTGATGCTTAATAATAAATATGTAATAGAAACAGTATTGTTTGCTTCTTCTGTCTATCTGTTGACTACTGGAGTATTCTGATCTGCCACTTTTATCTGCATTTATTTGGAACTGACAGTGTAGTCCAATGCAGAGTTACTTTGCTCAAACACTATTGATTTCAGTGGATTTGAACTAAAAGAAACTGCCAAGGATTGCACTGTCAATTACACATTGCCAGTGCTTGTTAAAATTTATTATTGTAGAATATTCTGATTTATTTTACATTGGTTCAAGAAAATAAACCTTCTTAAATTGTGCATGAGCTCATGCTGCAAGTAAAACAACTAGGTAGGTAGTACAGCTAAATATTATAGTTATTGGTAACTGGGACCCTTTGAAGCAACTCCTGTTTGCTGCAGCTAAACAGCAGCTGCACAGAATGCCATTTTAAAAGATCCTCTTGAAACTGTCGTGGGGGTGAAGAAGGGGCTCCTGCTGTACCCCCCCCCCCCAAATGCTGTTATGAGAAATTGAAACAGCTCCTGGCAGGGAGTTCATTACATAACTATGGAGAAGCATCTGGAGTATTTCAAGGATTGCTGCTCCAAAGTTATGTAAATAACTCCCTGTTGGGGACTGGTTCAAAAAATAGCTTAAGGGAGGCAGGAACCTCTCACCTCCCCATGATACAGTTCGAAGCCAAAAAGCACTCTCTCTGAGCTTTAAAATGATATTCTCTGCAGCTGTTGTGGGGCTGCAGGGAATATTAATTGGGTTGGAGGAACCCAGGCCTAATGTACCCTAAAATATGTCTAGGTTGGCCCTAAATGCAACAGAAACGGTGGCAGAATCAGCAATACTACTATGTATGCATGTTGTCCAGAAAGATAAGGTTTATCTGTGAATTTTCCATGGGTTTGGGAGGAGCTGAAAGCAAAATGAGAAATCACCACAGAACTACAAGGGCAGATTTGGCATGTTCCTGTGACCTATGTTGTAAAAGTAACTCCTGTGGCTAAAAACTAAAATGAAAGCTTCTGGGTTTGCTGTCCATACAAGGCTATTCTAAGCTGCTCCTAGTTTCTTAGCATATATTTCATACTAAGCAATATAAATTTCCTATTTATTGCAATCTCCTGTGTCTCTGGAAGTTGTGCCCCTTAGATGAGGGACTTGGAAGCATAGCAGTGACGGGATGGCAATGGATAAAAATTGCCTTCCCCTTCTTCTGCTGCAGAAGTGGCTTCTGTGAATAGAAAGAAAACTTAGCATCAAGCCCAGTGACTGCAGGGCCTAATCAACAAATATTTTTTTTTAAAAAAAGTTTTGTGATTAAGCAGAGAGCAGGGAAGGTGAAGGGAATCTTTTAATCTTGAGGTACTCCATCCTGGACTGTATTATAGTCCCTCTCTGCCATATTATTTATTTTCCTATATCCTTGCAGTTGTTCTGGGCTGCTGTCTCTATGATCTTTGGCATGTTTGCACTATAAAACCTTCAAAGTTGCAAAATTATTAGTGTAATAGTCAGCATCAGTATTCCACTGACTAAAACTTGTTGCTGGGAGTGCATCCTTGAATATAAAATCAAGTGCATGCTTGGTTTGTTTAATGTTGGAGGGTATGGGAGCATCTATTAAAGGAACTGGTTTCTTTTTACTTTTATATGTTTACAAAGCAAAGGGTATAGGAAAGAATGACTGTACACAGCTTTAAAGCACAGTTTTAAGGGACATCTGGAAAAAGAAGGCTTTCAGAATTTTTTGGTTTGGATTTTTCCTGATTACACCACATAGTGCTCTTTTAAATAGTGCTTTTATAGTGTAGAATGTGTTGGTGAAAGTGAGTACCCAGTCTGTAGTACCCAAATCAAAATGTGTATCTGTGCATACTAAAAATCCAACCGATAAACCCTGCAGGCACCTCAAATACCAGTAGATGTGTCATTTCAAGATAACATATTGAATCAAAATAACATCCGTATTGTCGAAGGCTTTCACGGCCGGATTCAACTAGTTGTGGTGGGTGGGTTTTCCAGGCTGTGTGGACCAGACCATGGCCGCACAGCCCAGAAAACCCACCACCACCCAAATAACATCTGTTGTAAAAATCTTCCTTTCTCTTTGATTTCTGAATATGACCTGAAATATCAACTATTTGAATGTTCTCTGCCGAAATAATTCAGATTTATTTTCATCAGCTTAGCATTAAAATGGTTTAGTTTTGTGTTACGGATCATTTGCTAAAGGAACTGTTGTTTTCCATTCAGAATGGGAGGCAGAAAGCTTTCAGTATATTAGAGATTATTAAAAGGTTGAAGTTAGGGCAAATTTGCTTTATCGCATGGCAACTAATAGTCAGAAATCCTCCAGCATTGCTGAACCTTCATAAAACACGACACATTTAGGATTGAACAAATGCTAATGAGTGGATGCTTTGTGTTCATTGTTCCTCGGCGTATTCCACATTACTTGCTTTTATAATATGTATTGAAGAGAAAGGCGTATTGGTCAATAGCTTTTTTAATTTTGTGGGGAGGGAGCAATGTAGTAGAATGTTTTTAGGTTTTAAGAAAATTTAAAAACATAAAAATAAATGGAAAGAAAAAATTGTAAAGGAAGAAAAAGAGCACCTACTGCAGTTGCCTGCGCCAGGCTTGGTGATTTCTAGAGATCTGGGCGTGGAGCCTAGGTTTGAAGAGGGGAGGGCCTCAGTAGGGTTGAGCCCACCCTCCTCAGTAGCAAATCTTAAAAGTTATCACTAAAGGCTCACACTTTTCGCTTGTCATCCTGATTCGCCTTTCACTTTCTGAGTCTGGCATAAGAGGACTTCTATCCTTTTCCTGCCTTTCTTTCCTAGGTTAGATAGTGCTGAGTGAAAAACTTGTTTCCAAATCTGTCAGGGAGTACTGGAATAGAGAAGCAAAAAAGGGGCGGAAAAGGTCACTGCCTCTTAGAAAATGTACAACTATACTCTGTCTCAGAACAAGATATTAGTATGGTCAGTTGAGGTGAAGCAGTCATGAAAAGTGTATGCTTCCGCATTAGAATATAGTCCCGAACAAATATGAAAATTATAATTCATATTGTAACAAATATGAGAATTATAATTTATTTTTACATGCTGCCTTTATAAATACCATTATTTTGTGCATGATTGAACATGGTACTTTGATAGAAGAACATTTATAGTTCACTGAATGCCAAAATGTATTTTTACTTTCAAACGGATGGGAGGAACCAGGGTAGGTATGTACTAGGACCCAGGCAGGCATCCCACAACCAAGAAGGTCTGGCATGTTGAGTTCTGGGGCAGAAGAATGTATAGCGTTATTAACATCATTTTCTGAGACAGACTATGGATGATGCCAAAAAGCAGTGTGGCAGTAGGAAGAATTTTAAAGAGGTACACACAATGAATGTAATCCTGACATATAAAGATGGTAAAAAAGCACTCCTGACAATGGGGAGGGGGGATAGGGGTTGTGATGTTTGATGGGTAAAGAGTAGATAGGCAAAGAGAGTCATAGATGCTTTGGCCATAGAGGCCAACACTGCCACACTGAAGTCTCTAGCAGTACACTATTTCAACATGGAATGGGGAGACTGAAATAATCTTTGTAGCTGAAGAAGAGGAAGAGGAAGAAGAGGAAGAGAGTTTGGATTTATATCCCCCTTTCTCTCCTGCAGGAGACTCATACAATCTTCTTGCCCTTCCCCCGTCACAACAAACATCCTGTGAGGTAGGTGGGGCTGAGAGAGTTCCCAGAAGCTGTGACTAGCCCAAGGTCACCCAGCTGGCGTGTGTGGGAGTGTACAGGCTAATCTGAATTCCCCAGATAAGCCTCCACAGCTCAGGCGGCAGAGCTGGGAATCAAACCCGGTTCCTCCAGGTAAGATACACGAGCTCTTAACCTCCTACGCCACTGCTGCACCTCTGGAATCATTATCTCATGGCCCCTGCCTACTTTGTCAGCTAATGGCATTCAGTGTAAATTTGTATACAAGTGTAGATGTTCATGAGCTAGGAACACCTTAAGGACTTGCTAGGGTGTTTTACTTAATGTCTATTAGGAAACAGGAAGAACGCTAGAACTTCTCCTAGGACAGTAGAATGTTAATTTTGGGTTGCATGCTGACCTTGATTATCTAGCATAATATTTCAGCGTATGGATATTTTGAAGTCAAAGGACTACTTGGGCACTTAACCTGTGGAGTGAGATTAGCTGCTTTCCTGTACTGAGGCCCAATACAGAAAATTCTTCTGTTCACTAATTTCTATTATTAAACCCCAAAAATGCACTTGGCATTGCCATGTAAACTACAGAAATAAGATGGCTCCTTGTCCTTAGAAATGCAAACCCTCACAGAGTTTTGGTCTAAAAAATATGGCTGTGTGCCATCTTTTCTTCCAAAAAATAGACAGCTTATACAATTTAGACTATTAGATCTTGTGCGGAAAACGGAAAATGACATGCTTTGTCTTCTAGCCTGAATAGTCTCTGAAATGAATCAGGAATGATTACAATTTAAACAGCTGAATTTCAACATTAGACTGTCTGCTGGAAAATTGACCAATTTGTTCCAATATGAAATTGAAAAAAATTGTAATTACTCGAGTGTTTGCACTTAGTTGTTGCCCTAGCAACAATGTAATAAACAAGCAGGAACCTTCAAGGACTTGTGGAATGCATCTCATTAACCCCTCTCCCCCATTTCCTCTTTCCCTTCCCTGAAAACTCCCATAGCCCCTTCCTGTTTCCTGCTTTCTTCTCTTCCTACCCAACAGTCAATCTACATTTATTTGCTGCTTTGTCTTCTTCCCCTCCCTTACCAGCCTTTACCTAAGAAAACTATAGCCTGGTTGTGTAGTGCTGACCATTGGGCAAAAACCACTTGCATGGTAGGGAACCCTCAAGTATTTGGAGGATGAAATATCACTTTCCCCTGTATCCTTACCCTGCACTCTTTCCTCTTTCCCTCCTTCTGGCAATCCCCATATCCTGTTCCTTTCCTTCCTTCTCAGGCTTATTCTTCAGCTATGTTTATTATAAGATTACTTCATCGTATCTCTACAGTGGGAACCAAATCATCTTAGATTATAGTCCTTACATTTTTATCCTCACAACAACCCTGTGAGATGGGTTCGGTTGAAAGTATGTGACTGGCCCGAAATCACCCAGTGAGTTTCCGCAGCAAGATGGTAATTCCAACCAGGCTCTCTCAGACATGTTCTGAAGCTCTTAATGATATAACACACTGGCTAATTGAGTCATGCAAAACAGGTGGTATCAAGGAATCCAATTATTGCTGCTGGGCCTAGGGTGCCAGCCTCCAGGTGGAGTCTGGAGATTTCCTGGAATTACAACTGATCTCCTAGAGAATATGACTGCTTTGGAGGGTGGACTGTGTGGCTTTATATCCTGATGAGATTCCTCCCTTTCCCAGACTGTACCCCAAAATCTCCAGGAATTGCCCATCCTGAGTTGGCAACCTTAGTCCTCCCTCAAAGGCCAAAACAACCCTGAAAATTATCCTTCCCTCTCCCCATCCATTATTTACAAAAACCCATCCTGGAAAACTGAGATTGCCTAGCAACAGCCACTGATGGTATTTGTTTCTTAAAGCTACAGGTACTCCTTTTATCATTTTGCAGTTTAAAAAATACCCCAATTTGATATTATAATATTTCCGATTTTTTTTGCAAACCAGATTTGTAGAAAGATATATCATACCCAATCACAGCTCCAGTCACTGGACTTGTATCCTTAGATTTGGCCAACTTTGCTATTAGTACATAGATGCTTTCCTTTTGAAGGGGGGGAACAATATGACAAGATTTTTGGTGAGGGCAAGTTGAGAGAGGGAAAGAAACTCAATTCTGTAGTATACTGATTGGGTTTCCAAGTAGGAGTATTGACAGGAGGACGTGATATGGGTCCAAAACAGTAGTAACAAGTCAGAGCCAGATTTGTAACTAGTAACATGAATAGGTTTCAGAATTTGGTAGAGGGAGAAGAGAAAGCAGAAAATATTTATCCTGCAAGTATCCAGCATACAGCAGAGGGCTAGAAAAATGTAGTTGGAAGCTACTTCTACATTTTCCAATTTTGTTTCTTATTATATCTTTACAGCACAATGTAGTCAGTCAGAAACAGCCGGATTTCAATAGTATCCAAGTAGTATCTAGGAGCTAAGCTCCAAAAAGGATAAACTGGAATTAATACTTGCAGTTATAATTGGTTAGTAACCTTCATTCTTCCAGTTGTTTATTTACTTTTTTTAAAAAGTAAGCATTGAATTGCTTTCATAAAGTGTGTCATTCTCACAACACAACCACAGGGTCCTTTAGTACAAATTTATAGAATTTCAGAATACCCCATATTTGACATTTGCTCATCTAGGGCGATTTTCCACTGGCAATTAATCCTGGGATAGCCACCTGAAATATCCAGGTTTCCTCGGGATCTCCCCCCTGCCGAACTGTGGAACACAGATCTGTCCTGTTTCTGGTGCTCCCCCCCACTTATCACGGGATTTTCCTGGACCTGCTTCTATATGCACCTTTTTGAAAAAACACTCCAATGGGAGCTAATAGGGGATGGGGGCTACACATTTGAGGGTCTATAACTTTGGCCCCCATGAACCAAACTTCACCAAGCCTGGGTGGTATCATCAGGAGAGTCTACTACCGACACTGCCCAGGTTTTGTGAAGTTTGGTCCGGGGCGTCCAAAGCGATGGACTCCCAAAGGGGATGCCCCCGTCCCCCATTGTTTACAATGGGAGCTAATAGGAGATGGGGGCTACATATTTGAGGGTCCATAACTTTGGCCCCAATGAACCAAACCTCACCAAACCTGGTTAGTATCATCAGGAGGGTCTCCTAAAGATCACCCCCAAGGGGCAGTCACCCCCCCCCAAGGGGCAGGCCTAGATGTCTTCACTAGAAACATGCTGCAGAGAGGATGTTGGAACCTGGATGAAAATGTGCTGATTCTTTTGAAACTTGGTTGTATCTAATTAAATTTTCAGTGGGAATTCGGCCCTAAACTTCCTTTTCAGAGCTTCCATAGAGGGAGATTCTTCCACTTGACAACAAATTCCATTCTTCCAAATATTTCTTTGTGTCCATTCTTAATGTGGTGTGTTAGAATTTGATTCCATTTACCCAGAAGACACTATATACCCACTTTACCCTAATCTTCAATAAGCTATCTCCATTATCCTCAGATTGGCCTAGCTCAAGGAGTGACACTGAAGGACAGCCATACTTAATCTCTTGTGTATCCACTGGAAGCTGAAAACAATGGGAAACTCCTTGTTACACCCAGGGTAGTTTCCTGTGGACATTCTTGAAATACAAAAAAAAAAAAATACAAGTCACTTGCAAAAATGCCAGCAGCATAAGTTTTTAAAAACAAACTTTTAAAGGGAGACATGTCTTGCATGAGTCATCCAAACACAACAGCGTGAAACCAAATAGTTACTAAACATACGGAGCCAAGAGGCAACCGAGTGCTGTGGATCAATATAGTTCAGTTTGCATTTCCTGCACTGTTACAGTCGACAAAGTGAAAGCAAAGCCTTTCCATGGGCTTTTTCAGGACTTTCCCTATTGGAACAGAGACTGAAAACATCACATGTGGGTTATTGTAATTAAATCTGTGAGAGTTGCACAGTGATAGTTTGTTTGGGTGTGATGCTTTTCTTCTATGACGCCACATCTAGATTGCTACGGGTGAGTACTTTGGATATTGTAAGAACAGACTGAAAAGTTACAGCAGTTTGTTTACATTTTGTGAATGTTGAGTACTTGAAGCAGTTGGAATTATTTCACTGTGCAGAAAAGGTTCATTTTAGGATTATAATTAATTTTCTCTGCATATCCTGACTGCTCCACTAGAACAGTGATTTTATGTATGAAATCTGCATTTGTTCAGGACTAATATTCACATTTCTAAATCCTAATTTATAGGTGATCACTCATGATTAATCTTTATTTCTTGAACGCTGTATATAATTGGATGTACAGGATTTTTGGCAATGTCGTGGGCTTTTTTGTATTCCCATGTAAAGAAGCTTGACAGGATTACTAAAATACAAGGATCAATTATTTCAGTCTGACTTTCAATGAACGTTATAAAAGTTGACTAGAATGCTGATATTTCTGGTAGGATTTATTTCATCTTATTTATGTAATCATTGCAAAGCAATTTTATTTCAAGCCTGTATGAAATTAATTCATGAATCATTTAACTTTTAGAAGTAATTGAAGACCTAAACTAGCTCACTGGCTTGTATACATAATTGGCTAATTTATTGTGACAACATGAGGGGGGGGAATCATCAGGGTACTCATACAGCCTGCATTTTTATTCTAAAGTAGAATCATAGAGTTGGAAGAGACCACAAGGGACATCAAGTCCAACCCCCTGCCATGCAGGAACAATCAAAGCACTCCTGACATATGATCATCCAGCCTCTGTTTAGAAACCTCCGAAGTAAGTTCCATGGAGTTCATTACAGCATACTTCTAAGGATGAATAAAATTGTATTATCACTCAGTGTATATATACCCGATGTTCAAGCATTAAGCAATCGCTATATAAAATGGCGGCCATGGCCCCTTACGGTTCAAAAATTAAAATTTGCCCAGTATTAAGTTCATAAGTAACTTCTGGTCTTTGAAAGTTCCTGGAAGCTGAGATGACTGAAAGCTTCAGACATATCCTCCATAAACACAGCATTCTGACTTCCTCGTAAATCATTAAGTCTGCATCTCACAAAAGAATCAAAGAAGCATGTCAGTCGTTTGCTAACTGTCACTGTCACACAAATCAAAACTGTGCATTTTGTTGAGCTGGCAGGATTGAAGAACCATTTCTGAGTCAAGGAGCGGCAAGTCTTCGCTATCTTAGTACTTAACTTAAACAACGAGTAAAGCTCTCATATTCCAAGAGTCTTCCTTTAGACTGTAATACAAATGTCCTGTCTCAGCCTTCTCTGGGTACAAAGATATAACTTCTACACAATCACAGCTGTTCTGTCGCCTCCTGTCTGCCACCCTGTAATGTAATAGTATAATCTCCCCCCTTCGTTTAATGCTGACAGGCCATTACAAATCGTGATTTACCCAAGCATATTAACCATAACCATGTTGTGCTGTGGGTGCCTGTGTATGATTTATTAGCAGATAGTAGTTATTTCTATTTACATAGTCACAAGGGGCCTTTGAATTACTGCCCCAGAGCACTAGAGGCTCTCCCCATTATATTTACCTAGCTGTACTGCAAGAAAAAGCCTCTGCGGGGTCAGACAAAATGCTTCAAAAGAATTCAACATTTAATAAATTATTTGCTAGTGTCTGATGACCTACAGATCTATCGAGAATATTGGAAGAGGGCAACATGTCTGTGAGCTACATCTTCCTCCTTGATGATGCTTAAACACTTGCTAATGTGACTATCTGAATTCTGTTGATTCCACTGTGACCTCAACCTACATAATTGTGTTCTGTACAGCTGTATCTATGCAATATTGCACATTTATTTCCCACTTAAGAAGAAGAAGAAGAGTTTGGATTTATATCCCCCCTTTCTCTCTTGCAGGAGACTCAAGGGGGTTTACAATCTCCTTGCCCTTCCCCCCTCACAACAAACACCCTGTGAGGTAGGTGGGGCTGAGAGAGCTCCGAGAAGCTGTGACTAGCCCAAGGTCACCCAGCTGGTGTGTGTGGGAGTGTACAGGCTAATCTGAATCCCCCTGATAAGCCTCCACAGCTCAGGCAGCAGAGCTGCCATTTTGTTGCTTCTACCTGTACACTATGCACAGTTCTCTCAATATATCGGTTTGCCATTTTATATGAATAGATCAACATGTGTATTTTCCAGCTTCACTGCACACCAGTTTGGACCTACAAAAATCTAGAATTCTAAATATTTTAACAGAAGCTGGAAAAATTTGCATCTTCTGAACCACATACTATATTTTATATTTGAGAAAAATATAATATTTTTTGACAGCTAGCGTGATATAGTAGTTAGGAACAGTGAACTCTAATCTTGACAACTGAGTTTGATTCTCTTCTCCTTCACTGGGCTTCTACTTGCTTGCTTGCCCAGGTAAAACCCATGTGCTTCGTTGCTTTCCGTTTCTCAGCTCTGTATGTCAGGGTTGTCGCAGGTGGAGAGCGTGGACTTGCTACTAGGTTGGGAGAAGGCGGGCAAAGGACGGACATCCCACCAGCAGGCGCATTGAGTTCTGCATGCTGATTGGTGGGGTGTTTGCCGTTGGCCTCCGCTTAGGGAATTATATATGGTAAGATAAGCAGTTGTGCTTCCAACTTTAGGAATGTAATTGCTTCCAAAATGATCTACTTATGTATCTGTAAATAAAGCAAACATTACAAAGACACCCTAATTCTTTAGGGTTCTTTCAAACAGCCTGAACTCACTGACTCTGGAATTTCTCACTAGTCAAGTACTATGTAAAGATAAAATACTTTTTCAGTGTACTTTTTCTGTTTGAGCAGAATATAAATCTGCTCAGAAATGGTATTTTTCTGCCCCCACAACTGAGAGCCAGCGTGGTGTAGTGGTTAAGAGCAGGTGCACTCTAATCTGGATAACTGGTTTGATTCCCCTGTCTGCCACTTGAGCTGTGGAGGCTCATCTGGTGAACCAGATTAGCTTGTGCACTCCAACATATGCCAGCTGGGATAGATAGATATTTATTATTACGGCCTTTTGGCCAGGCAAATGCCAGCTGGGAGACCTTGGGCTAGTCACAGTTCTTCGGAGCTCTCTCAGCCCCATCCACCTCACAGGGTGTTTGTTGTGGGTGGGGAAGGGAAAGGAGATTGTAAGCCCCTTTGAGTCTCCTTACAGGAGAGAATGGGGGGATATAAATCGGAACTCCTCTTCTAAAGTAAGTATTTTCCCCTGCTTATATAGCTTGCAATGTCTTGAATCAGTTATTCAGTGCTTGGAGATCTGATTGCTGTGCCTATGAATAGCATCTTTGTCATACCCTCTTGGTCACTCAGAAAATTGTTAGCTACAGCATTGAAAGTGGAACAATCTCAAAGTGATCCTTACTAAGATGGGCATTTGTGCTCTGCTCTGCTTGCTGTATCCCATCAGTTCATGAAGACTAGCAGCAAAAAACTGAAGCAGCAAATAGCTTCAGATTATGAACATACAATATCCTTTATTGCCCAGCTTTATTAGACATTTGCTGCATTGTCACCTTAATTACACTGGAAAAGAAGCAGAATTGCAGTTGCAGGATCTGTTTAATACACTTTGTTTGGTCTTTTTAATAAGAGTTTTCCAGCACATTAATTCTCTGTTAATCCACTAGTCTGCAGAATTTTGTTTGGATATTATTCTGTCACACTTTGTTGAGAATCCATTTATTTTTCAAGTTAATTTAAAAAGTAGAATAGCTATTTAAAAAGCATGAGAAGATCAGTCAACAAAACTTTGACAATAGCATTAAAAAGAAGCAATCCTAATTATGCTGAAACAGCATGGTCACTGAAAAAAATGCCTTTACTTTTGGTTGGTAAGTATGTGCTGATATATGTGAATTCAGTAAGAATTGGGGAGGGAGGACAGCATGGTATAACACGGGTCGGCAACCTTTACCACCCAAAGAGCCATTTGGACCCGTTTTCCACAGCCCTGAAGATCTTCCGAGCCAGAGAGGTGGCTCTGCATGGAGCTGCCTCCGGTTTGGCCCTTCCACTCACCTTTCCTTCCAGCGCTGGGAGGCGGAGGCGTCGGGCAGGGAAACTCCCTTTTCCCAACAGAGCAGGCAGCCACCTGCTCCGTGGGGCAGAGGGGGGATGGCGGCTGCTCTGGAGGGACATGCCCACACTACCCTCCGACCTCCAGGGGTTGGAGGGCAGCATGGGCATGTCCCTCCAGAGCAGCGCTGGAAGGAGAAGTGAGTGGAGGAGACATGAAAAGCGGTGCCCTCACGCATGGAGCCGCCTCCGATTTGGCCCCTCCACTCACCTTTCCTTCCAGCGCTACTCTGGAGGGCGTGAGGGACACGCCCATGCTACCCTCCGACCTCCAGGTTACACGGAGCCGCAGTATAAGGCTGAAAGAACTGCATGCAGCTCCAGAGCTGTGGGTTGCTGACCCCTGGTATAACCCAATCTGTCAGACCTTAGAAGTTAAGAAGGGTTGGCCCTGCTTAGTATTTCGATAGGAGACCACCAAGGAATTCCAGGATTGCTGTTCAGGGCAGGCAAACCTCCTCTGTTAATCTTTCACTGAAAATCTATGGAGTTGCCATAATTAAGCTGTGACTTAAAAGCAAAATTTTAAAAATGGTCCAGTCTTTCTTCTTCTGAAGCTGTAAAATTAACATAACTCTAAAGTAAATGCGTATTTTAGGATGCATATTGAAGCCCTTATAATATGATAAAACAAATTGTAATTGCTACTGGTACAATTTTAGCACTCCAGAATTAGGCAGTCCATGTGGATGTTAGGCCAGTGGGCTAATATTGGTCATGGAGTGGCTGCTGAAGTGTTGCACAGGTAAATTTTTCTGTCCTTCTAGCATTGTTTTTAAATCTGATCTTGCTGGTCATTTGCCTCTGATTGTGGAGATAAGCTGCATTGTCACTGCTCACATAGGTAAGCCAAAATGCAAAGAGACATAGTGCAATCCGGATGGATTGTAAAAATAAAATAAAATAAGGCTTGTATTGTCGAAGGCTTTCACGGCCGGAATCACTTGGGTGCTGTGTGGTTTCTGGGCTGTATGGCCGTGTTCTAGCAGAATTCTCTCCTGGCCGTTTAAATACCATCTGTGGCTAGCAGCATCTTCAGAGGATCAGATCCTCTGAGTGCCAGCCCTGATCTAGCCTTCAGGAAAAAAAATACTAGAATTTCCTGACTCCCTTCTTCCAGAAACCCAGCTTAAATAGCTTGTTTGATCCAGAACAAGGGGTTAAGAACATGGGAACGTAAGAAGAGCCTGCTGGATCAGACCAGAGTCCATCTGGTCCAACACTCTGCTACTGCAGTGGGTTGTGATGTCTTCTTCTAATCTTGGATTTTTGCTTTTTAAATAATAATGACCACATTGAAAATGGTTTCTGAATTGCCTTTGATTTTAAAAGAGGTGGGGGAGGCAGAATTTGCACCTGCTTGATTAGTTGCTTTCAGCTGATCTTCAAATAAAGACCCAGCAGTTTTTGAAGGCCAGTCAGAGGTAATTATAAACTGGAGGATGTCATGACACGAAAGCAGGCTGCCAATGTTAAAATTTATTTATTTATTGTTTCGATTTATAAACCGCCCCATCCCCTGGGGGACATCCCTGCAAATCTCTTTCATTTATTATAGATTCTATAAACATTAAACAAAGGTATTTTGGGCTTACTTGTTATATTTGGCAGAATGCTTGAATATCCACTTTCACTGTTCACTTTGCCTACCCATTTCACCAGAAAAAATTATTTAAATAAGACCAAACATTTGGCATGTATAGTGCATGCAGCTGCTTTTAAATATTTTTTTAAAAAAATAAAGCCTGTTTTAGTTTGTTATATGTTCCTTAAAAATGCCAGGGAGTTGATCTTGGATTTCTTACAAGGGGCATTTGTTTTTTGCTTCTTTTCATGTTTAGACATAGAAAATGTATGGTTTTGTGAGTTCTTTTTGGCTACCTGGATGAATAAATGGAATGACCATGGAGAGGTGTGTTGACGTATATAATCAGATAAGAATAATTTCCAAACAATTTTAGCACAATTGTGTTGTTATATTTTGTAGTTGTGCAACACTTGGATTCCACCCCCCCACCCCCACCCCCAAGTGTTTTGGTTTGTATTGCAAGAGTATCACAGGTTTTCCAGCAATCAAGTTATAATACGTACTCATTGGGAAAATGTAACAATCATCATATCATCTATATACTAATATATAATCAGCCAAATCTTTTGATATTTAAATCCAGTCACTGGAGCTGTGAATGGGCCACAGTTTTCCTAGGCAGAGGCTAGTGGAGGGGAAGGGCTTAAGTCAGGCTGACGGAGTAAGCGTTGGATGAGGAGAGAAAGAATCAGAAAATGGTATATTTGCTGTTGGGTGGGAAGGAAAGAAAGAAGCAGAAAACCAGGAGAGACTAAAAGGGTTTATAAGAAGGGGAAAGAGAGTTCAGAATTACTTACTCTGCAAGTCCTTAGAGGTTCAGTTTTGTTTTTTTTCTTCCTACAGTTGAGGTACATTCCTGTTGTGGTGCTTGACTGCTGCATGGAATGTCATGAACACCCTATTACTGAATTGCCTGTGATGTCCTTAGTAACATGTAGCAGAACTCTTCTCCTCTTCTCTCAAATGGTACTGGCACCATTTTGTGCACTTGTATTTTTTTCACAAATTCATTAGAGGCTCAGTGCTCTCCTGTTTTTACAATTCTGACATGACACTGTTCATGTAACCTTTTAAAAATCAACTGACAAATATCAACTGTGTTGTTCCATCCCATTTAGCAGTAATGAGCTATTATATAGACATTTTGTTTTTTCAATTCCATCCAGGCAGTATGTTTTTCACTTCTCCAGTGTGGCAGCTCGTATCTCCCCCCTTTTTTAAAAAAATGCAAAGGCTGTCTCTGTTGGAAGTAGTTTACTCTGTCTCCTTCCCTTTATGGCCCAAGAGGAAGACCAAGGAGAATTTCACTAAAGACTACAAGCATTCCACTACCGATAAAAGTAACCCCTAGTACTTCAAATTTAAAAGGTGTAGGTTTATTTTATAGTTTCAGATCTCAACTCATTGGTTATTAAATAATTATTTAAACTGACCAAAAAAGTTCATCAATAACATTAAGTTTGCTGCCTCTTAATTTATTTAAGAAAAACCCCATTCATGTTCAATCTGGAAATGCTTTTTAACATTGTTCAGGAGAGATGATTTGCATCTTAGCAGATCTTTAAAGGTAAAGGTAAGCACCCTGTTATTAACCTGTGCAAGTACCCAGTCATTACTGACACAAGGGGTGATATCACATCACAAAATTTACTAGGCAGACTATATTTACAAGGTGGATTGCCGCAGCCTTCCCCATTCATCTCCTCTTTACCCTCAGCAAGCTGGGTACTCATTTTACCAACCTGGGAAGGATGGAAGGCTGAGTTATATGAAATTTTTTTTTGAAAGAAGAGCAGTTTTTGAAGAATACATGTATTTGTAGGCAAATGTTAAAGTATTTAAATACTGTAATCTCCACACATCTGATGGAGAGAGCTCTAGCATACAAAGGTTCATGCTATGATGTTGTTGTATGGGACTATGTAGCCTTTGATTTTATTTTCGATATTGTAGATCACCGTAGCTGCTCTTCTACAGCCATATGAAACAACATGTTAGATCAAACTAAAGTCTCTGAAAAGTGTATGCAGTTGAGCTAAAAACAACAAAAATAAAAAATACAGAAATATTTGTTCCATGTGCACTAATTATTAATTAAAAACAAAGGACTTGAAAAAGGCTTCATTAAAATAACGGCAGACCTAAGGCTTCAAGTTTCATACCCCGTAACAATTAGAATGGCTGACCTGGAGGCAATTAAACGCGTGTCACGGAGCCGCCAGATTCGCATATGGCGCAAGGTGCTACCAGTCACGCGAGCGCCCGTCAGCCGCCATCTCCGACTGAAGCCGGTGTTTCCCCTAGGCGCCTTCCCAGCACTCTTTTTTGAAACTTACCGCCTGTGGCTCCGCTGTCGCAGTGACGGCAGCTGACTTCATCTTGCCGCCACCACCTCGCATCTACTCTTGTCCCCAGGCCTCCAGCTGGCGTGGCGAAAGGTTTCCTGGGACCTCTACCCGTCAGTAGGGCCTAGCTGCGTGTCCCCAGGCAAGCGGCCTTCTGAGCGCTCGAGGAGTTCTATCTCAAATTGGCAGGGTTACCGGGCGCCGGGCGCTTCAGCGGCCATCGGGCCGACTCGTTGTTCTCGCAGAGACCGCCCATGTGAGGGCCGGTCCCAGCCGTCGGCTGCCGGATTAAGGTTATAAACGCCGACCGACCAAGCTTTCCCCTCGCCTTCATGCGGAAACGGCCTAAGTCTTGCTGAAATAAAAAACAATATCATACAAAGTTGATTGAATATTCACTTTATAATAAACCACAAAAGACCTAGTAGCATTTTGACCACTAGGGCCTTCTTCAGTGATCACAAATATACAAGCCTAAAACTCACATCACAATGGTATGCGTTATAATATGTTTTAAGAAACCTTACCAGGTGGTTGTTCACTTTCTATTGTGTGTTGCTTAAAATAGATCTCAAAAGGAAACAACGGATCTTATATTTCAGTTTGTAACGTAGACATGTGAATAATGCAGTGTTTTAAATAACTTGATATAGGTTTTACAATTCACATAGGATGTGGTATCATCAATGGGAAATCTTTCAAAGTGGCACCGCTAGAGGGCTCATCATAAATAGCTGAACTTGATATGACTGCAGTGGGGGTAATTGCTGGAAGAAGAAAAATGGGCCTCCATGCCTACTCTTGTGACCACCTAGGATAAGGGGCAAAATCCACTTTGTTAAGTAGCAAAATATTATATAAGATATGCCTTTATACATTTGAGCTTTCCTTTGAATTGAACTCTTAAGCCTCTTCTCCAGATGCCCTACCTATAGAGATTAAGTAGGTACTGTTATTGCTCCCTAATGGTACCATAGCTTTGAAACTCTCCCATGGCAAGTTCAGTAGGCATCATGATTACTACCATTTAGGAATCAGGTCATGTTCTGTTTTTAACAGCAACTATGTGATTTGGCTGCTGTTATAATTTGTATTTGCATTATTGTTTGTTTTGTATGGATGTTATTGTTTGGGAAGACAGGCTTCTAAGATGACTATAGCCAATTGACTGAAGTGCTGCATATGGACAGCTTATGAGGAAGACAGTGCCTTTGGGCATCATGGCTCATTCAACCAGATCAGCAGTCACTTCCTAAGGTTTCTCCACCAGGGCTCCCACAGTGGAGTATTCAGAGCAGCTACTTGGGCCTCCTTTTCTACCTTCGTCAGACACTGGACCAGCATGAGTCAGCAGAGGCAAAGCTTGGAAAGAAAGTATTGCAACAGGTTGCGCATCTGATTTATGAGGTAGAACTTAATCCTTTTGTACCCTCCAGTTCAAATAAGCAGAGGTGGGGCTTCAATTGTAATCAGCCCTGGGCTGGAGGGTCTGGTAAGTAACCAGCCTGGATTACTGAGCCCCATGGTTGGAGAACAGTGCATTGGACTTACCGTGAAGGCATCTTCTCTTGCAGTGGAGTGAAGTCATTCATTTCCTACCCTTTTTCTGGTACTGTTTAGGAACTGAGGTAGCTAACGCTCAGGGGGAGCAGAGCTTTTCTATGACTGGAAGGGGACAGCCCCCTACAGTTCAGAAGAGCTTGCAGCGGCTTCACAGCTTCCCTGGTGGAACACTCTTCCTCCACCTGTCCGGGCTCTTCCAAGTGGACTCCTCGGGCGAAGTTCCTGCCAGGGGGCCTGTAAGACGGAGTTGTTCCGCCGGGCCTTTGGAGGTACCGGCCGTTGATGGTGCCCCCTTCCCCGGCCCTGACACCTGGGCCAACTGTCATCTTAGACTCGCCACTCCTCCCTTTTGGAAGGGGGAAGGAATTTTTAGATTGGAACATTAGACGCTGAACGCCATCTATTTACTGTAATTTATTATATTTATTAGAAATGTTTTTATGGTTGCCGCTGCTTTTAAATGTTTTAACTGTTTATATTGTCTTCTCCTAGTGTTGGGTAATTAATTTACACCTTGCCCAGAGCCCTTCCTCTCGGGATGAAGGTGATGTAATAGATAGCTAAATAAATAAATAAATAAATAAATAAATAAATAAATAAATAAATAAATAAAAATAAAAATAAAAATTGAATAGTCCTGCTTGAACAGTAGGAGGCATGACCTAACCAGCCTGGATGACTTCGCCCCACTGCAAGAGAAGGCACCCTCACAGTAAGTCCAATTTGTTGCTTTTTCAGTTAGCACTTAAAGTGACCCCAGGCAAACTAAGTGCCACAATTCTTTTCGCTAAACCACTTGATCCTTGGAAGTTGCACTTCCTCATTTTGAGAACTGTACATAACACGAAGCAGTATTTCCTTATAAGCTGCACATAATACAAAGCAATATTTGCTCATGTCTAATTCTGAGCTTGATCAAGAGGCTGGTATGCTTGAGTTTCACAGAAACAACTGATTATACAGTCTGATTTTATTTGGTGTCGAGGACTTGGCACTATAGCACAAAGGAGCTGTTGTTCTAAGGTGAACTTTGACCAAGACTTTGACAAATCCTGTTAATTCCTTCAAGTGCCATAGATGCAGTTTCTGACTTTTAACTGTTCTGTAATGTAATACACTAATTTTCAGAGATGTACACTTTCCAACAGAAATGTATGCAGGAGGGGGGGGGGCGGCGGCAATAATTTATGCATGGCACACCTGGACATTTTATCTGCTTTGCATCAAGAACTGGCATTTCTGCCCCCCTTCCAATCTGTTTGAGATGACTGTTAAGCCACGTGGTCCCTGCAGTTGTTAAAACATGTACACCTCAATTTTATGTCCTTTTAACTTCAAGATTACAAAGTGCGTGTTGGTTATGCACGGCTTCCCTCATCCTCTCTTCTTTTTGCCTGGCACAGGGACAAATGTGAATACTCCAGTCTGAAATTCCATAGATCATTATTTTTTCTTAGTCAGAACTGGACCAGCTCATTGTGGTTGAATTAGATTCAACCAACAGGCACAGTTTGTTGCCATGCTCATAAGCGTCCCTTGCTCTTCCCCTTCTCTCTTGTGTAAAGAACATGATTGAATGCTTTTTGGTGAGGAAATCCTTGTATCTGGCTCCAGTTCACCATGTTTGAATCCAGGTGCCTGGGCAAATTGAAATTTATCTCTAACTCTTACTCAAGAACCAGAATTCTAAACGTTAGTTTAGTCCTAGATCGTTAATAGCAAGAAGATTCCAGTTCATCCAGGTGCTTGCATTTAGATGCCATGGCAAATTGGAATTTGATAGGGAGTTTCCCAGCTTAGGAATCCTTCAGTCATACTCTGCTTATAAGGGACGAAGAAAGTGCACAAAATCATGGCAACAGGGAGTAAACCAAGGCCCATCACTGGCGAGTGTATTCCTTAATCTGATGAAAACCCTGGCCCTTCTTCAGGTCTTGGGGAAGTGCAGGGACTTTGCCTGACATCATACTGGGCCTCAAATAACACAGTCCTAAGCAGAGTTGCACTTTCTAAGCCCATTGATATCAGTGGATTTAGAAGGGTGAAACTTTGCTTAAGATTGCCATAGGAGGTTTTTGAGTTTCTGAATTTCTGTGAGGCTCAGGATGACAAGGATGTGACAAGTATTTCCGTAATGCTCCTTGTTGGTAGCAAGGAGGGTTTGTACTGCATGAAATGTTATCTCTTTGGCACTGGGAAACCGATCCAGCAATAATTGCAACCAGAGTTCTCAGTGGGGAAGTGATTCACCCCTTTCACATTTTGTGTTTTCTTTGCAAAAGTGAGGAGGTGCAGAAGCATCCTATAGGATTTATATAACAGGAAACAGGCTATAGTCGTTCCTTAGAGTTGCCTGATTTCTCAGTGCTTCTGCCAGTTTCTGCAGCTTGAAATGAGTGAATCTCCAAGGATACTGGCTCAGTTCGTACGGCATCTGGCAGTTGCCCATATAGCAGCTCCAAACCATGCTGTCACACAATCCAAGGATGACTTTCAGATCTCACATGTTGCTTTCGGCCACAAGTTGCTACAGCTTGGACTAGATTGATATTTATTACTACAACACTCTGTGGATTGGGTCATGAACCCCTGCGGCAGGCAAGGGGGTGTCTACCTTCTGAGAAGTAATTACTGGATCTATGGTATGTAATGGGAAAAGAATTGTGGAAGAATCATGTCTCTGTGAGTGGTGCCTTTGGCATCCCAGAAAGAAACTAAAAAAAGGGACTCCGTTTTCTGTTTTCTAACTGTATGTATACCCTTTCTTTTGTGGCTCATTAATTGATAGCTAGTGTTCATCTTCTTTTGGAATGCACCCGCTCTTTGACAGTATGTCGTCTCAAGATTTCTTTTGTTCTATATGAATGGTATGAATTCCAGTGAACAAAAAAGAAGCTATATCAAAGGATTAGGATTGTCCAATTAATTTTATGTAATTAAAGCTTGCATGGGAGCATGAAGAAATCAGAAGAAAAAACATAAAGCAAATTTCAGGCTGTGAACACCAGGCAGTGTTTTTATTCAGAAGTTCCTTTCTTCCGCTTGAATGTTGAAGCCATAAAAATTGCATGCACCATCCATAAAATTCCCAGCTCAGTAGCTAAATAAACCTTAATTTGTATGGAAAACTCAAAATGTAAAAGGATCCTTTTTTATTCACTTTTACTGTAAAGGGCTGCCTTGGCGGCTATAAAAAACAACCCATAAAATGTGCATACTGTGCCCTCAATTTGTGTCACTTCTTTGGCATTTTCTAATTGATGCTCCCACGGTTTCTGGTCAGAAAAAAAATGTCCTGAATTCCTAAATTATCTAATGATTGTTTGAGCGATAAGTCTTGTGCAAACAACAACAACAACCTTAGAGACTGTCCTTGCCACCTGAGATTTAAGCCGAAAAAGTTGAGAATAAAATTGTTAACTGTTTGTTACTCTAGCCTTTAAAGTGAGATTAAAGGATAGGAACTTGCCAGGGATTGCTGTTCAGTCTGTGGCTTTAGGCACACTGAGCTACACTCTCCCATAGGATGGTTTGAAATGAGATGGGAACATCCTTTTACATCACTGATATTCCCTAAATTATATATTGTGGTTTATTTCAACACACAGCTTATTTCTAGCCTGAAGCTAGCATATCAGGCTGTTCTTTGGTAAGGAGACAGGTGGGATTTTCTTTCTTTTTGTTACCCTGCTTTTCTCCACAGTGCGGACTCTAAGTAACTTACATAGTTCTCTGTTGTATTCTCATAACATCAGCTCCATGAGATAGGGTGAACTGCTAGAATGTGATTGGCTCAGGCTAATTCCACAAGCTTCCTTGTCGAAGTTGTGCTTTCATCCTGGGTCTTCCTGATTCTGGTCTGATACTACACCACACTGGCTATCTGTGTGCATGACGGTTGGAGTTTTTTTGATATAGTAAAACATCATACAGTAAAAAAGAAAACGAAACCAAAAAACTAGAAAGAACTGCATAAAATAAAACACTTCAAGTTATAGACTATTTAAATTCCCCCCACCCTCCAAAAAAAAACACACAACTAACCAATTGTGATATTATTTTAGCCCTTTTGTAACTCTTTTTCAGTTCTTGAGTTTGTGGCATGCCATAAACTAGTTCTTAAACTTCTTGATTCTTTTGTAATAGAGTTAATTTCAACAGTTTAGACAGCCTTACTTTGTTTAATCCCTCTGCAACTATACTCCTTTTTTAAAAAAAGAACTGATTAGAATTGTAACTTCATCCACCACTGTCTTTGTTTCGGAAAGCTCAGCTTGGGCCCACGTGCCTTCCTAGTTCTGTTAGCTAGGCACTAGAACCTAAGCTGAGCATTCAAAAACAAAGGCCCCTTCCACATGGGCCATCTAAGGACGGGATGAAATCCATTATGGGGGAGAACTTCACACAGATCCCACCCCTGCATTCCACCCCCGCCCCGCTTTATCCGTCCCAACCTGGCTTGAACAAGAATCGCACTATCTGCAATTATTTTTAGAAAGCCTGGGTTGGAGCCGCCACTAAGCGAACTGGCCCTCATGGGAAATGTGTTAGCCACGCCTTATTGTTTTCTCCTCCCCAACTCTCTCCTGCGCAGCCACACTGGAGAGCACGGACATCTAGAGATGTCAGCCCTGCTGCGGGAGTTGTCTGTGGCTGGCTGCGTTGCTACACAGCAGAGGGGGAAAGGTAAAGAAAAAAAGATGTTCCTCTGCGTGAAGGCGCATCGGCCAGCCACATTGTCTCCAGAGCTTCCCGCACAGAGGCATGCGAACGGCCCAGGGCTGCACTGGGTTCATTTATTCCGGCTGCACCCCACTTTACTTGCGCTGTGGGGAAAGGACCAAAGACAGTCCTGCACTTGGTGGATGAAGTTACAATTCTACTTGGTTCTTTTTGTTGAAAAGGGTGCAATGTAGAGCCTAAGATATGACTTCCCTTTATTTTGCAGAGCCTAGTCTTGCAACTGTCAGTAAATGTAAAGCAGTGATCTGGTATTGTTTAGACAATGGAAACAACATAGTTAAGTAATACAAATTCCGTAACCTTAAATTGAAAGATCACTGCTAATATTCTGATTATCTCATATCAGAAAATTTCCGCTCTGTCACAGTGCCACTACATACAGAGCAAATCTGCTCCTGAATTATTGCAGAACCAATATTACTATAAATTCTTGTTATTCTAGCCAGTGACAAATGCCATTGATAGAACATTTTATGGTTATTCTTCTTGAATGAGACTGAGGGAGAAAAGGAAGAATTCTTAGGGGGGGGGAATCTATTTTTGTAAGGGCTTCTACCACATGGGCTTTGTCGAAGGGATCACCTTGCCTCTCTTCATAGATACTGAGACCCCTTCCGTACACGCAGAATAATGCGTTTTCAAACCACTTTCACAACTGTTTGCAAGGGGATTTTGCTATTCCGCACAGCTTCAAAGAGCATTGAAAGCAGTTTGAAAGTGCATTATTCTGCATGTGCGGAAGGAGCCTGAGACACAGCAAGGTTTTAGAAGCTGGGCTGGACTAAAGCTGTGGCTTGATGACTGAGCACATACTTTGGCTTCAGAAAGTCCCAGATTCCCTTAGGTATTTTTTACAAGAGACACTTACCACCAAATACTGTTTTTCAGTGTTTGATTCCAGCATGGCGTAGTGGTTGGGAGTGGTGAACTCTGATCTGGAGAATCGGGTTTGATTCCCCATGCTTCCACATGAGCTGTGAACACTTATCTGGTGAAGTGAATTTGTTTCCCTTCTCTTCTACATGAAGCCTGCTGGGTGACTTTGCAGTGGCGTAACTGTGTAAAATGGTGCCCTGGCAAGCACTGAAATTGTGCCCCCCCCTCACCCAGACTCTGCTGCAGTTGGACACACACACACCTCCCTCACCTTCTCCGCTGCAGCCCTGCTGTCTTGCACCCAGCCTGGTGCAATGTGAAGTTGGGGTTCTGGGCTGGCTTGCATCCCCCCAAGTGGTGCCTGGGGCATTGACCCTCTGTCCTGCTCTAAATACATCAGTGTGACCTTGGGTAGCCACAGTTCTCTCACAATTCTCTCAGCCCCATCTACCTTACAACGTGCCTCTTGTGGGGAAAGGAATGGAAGGCATTTGTAAACTGCTTTGAGACTCCTTACATGAGACAAAGGGGGGTATAAATCCAAACTCTTTTTCTTCATGTTCAGAGGCAGAGTCTCTGCTGAGGGGCAGTTTTTTAAAGGGGGGATATTTGATCTCTATGCCCTACCTGCTGACCTGGGCACCTCACACTGTGTGAAACAGAATGCTAAATTATATGAAGCATTGTCAGATCTTGTTCAGCTATGCTTAGGTCCTAAGCTATAGAGCCAATTGGCCATGTTGGAAGGGGCTGATGGGAATTGTAGTCTATAACATCTGGAGTGCCAAAGGTTCGCCACCACTGCTATAGAGCAACACATCAGAATATTTCACTTGATCTTGTGTAGTTTGACAAGAAACTCATACAGAAAATAAATGTTGAGGTTGCCAGGCCTCTGCCCCTCAACCCTTGAGAGAATGGTGAGGGAAAGTGTCACTAGGAATCATGACATTACTTTCAGACCTTTAAGTGTTGTCAACTGCCTTTTACCACCATTACTCCAGTCAGTGGTAGAATTTTTTTAAGGCTGGTGTCATATGCAGTTCTGTGACATTTCCAGGAAACACCAAGTTACTGTGCTTGATTACTGGGTTTCCCTAGAAGTGATGTAAAGACACACACACACATCATGACCCCACCATGTTCCTGCCCACCCAATCTCCTTTTGAGTCCAAGCACAACCTGACATCCATAGTCATGATATTATGACAGGTTTGGAGATGTCTAACCCACAGTATATACCTCATGGGGTCATGGTCAAGTGCATGCTATTATTTAGGTGGTGGGGTTAAGTCTTTCAATTATTCCGTTAATTCCAGGCAAACATCTGTAATAATTTGGCTTTACATTCATCCAGTCATGCAAATGAATGATGTCATCAGAAAGGGGTAGTCAAGTTTGTGAAGTTAATGGCTCACCTCAGTTCATAGTGTACTCTCCAAACTGTTTGTAATCACAGATACTGCAATGGTCTTTGTCAGTCATCTTCACGTTCATATATCACAGAGATAAGCAAAAATAAATCGTACATCATTTCAGCTAAGCTAACTGCAACTTAAATTAATCAGTCAAAACTCAGTGAGAAAATACTTCTGTACAAAGAGTTCTGTACTCAGAGTATCTTCGCTGAAGTGTAGTGGTGCATTTTACTGCCTGTATTCATTGGGCTACCGTTTGTTCAGTTCCCAACCCTGAGAACATTTTAAAATGCTGTATCCTGTAGCAGCAACTAAACACGCCTGGAATTTGGTGCTCTTGGAATAATTTGTGGCAGTTAAGGAAACCAGTGTTACTATCAAAGGCAGTGTATTCAGACTGGACTTGTTTTGTTCTTTGTATCATCCCTGGAGAATTTTAAGAGAATAATCTTGGTGAACTTTTATTCAAAACAGAGTGGCATGAATTTTTTTAGCCATTTCTCAGATTCCTACGGCTGCCCTTTATTGTTCATCTTGTTCTTCCTTTACAGGGTTTTGGTTGTAAACTAGGGAGATAGCAGTGTGTGTGTGTGATCTATTAACCCCAAATCGTATCCCATTTAACTTTAATAACCAGTTTTTGTGGAGTGCTTCGGTCTGCCACAGCAGGAGACAAGAAAATCATGCTCCATGGGAAGTAATCCTTACACCTCTGGAGAAGTTAGTGACCAATTACACACAAGGTATCTGATGTGTTATGGGGCGAATTTCCATCGCAGCAAGATTTCTTGTATGGACATTAGGCTTGCAGATTCAACTGCACTGAATCCTGGATTCGGCCCGAATGTGTCCTGCCCGAATATGAACAAATCCGAATGCAAGGGATTCAGGCTTTTGGGGGATTTTTTTAGTAGTTTTTGCATGTCAGCCTGCAGGGGGCACACTTTTAAAGCTAGCAGCACCAGAATTTCAGGGTCTCATCTGAATACTGTCCTGATAATGTCAACCAAGTATGGTGAAGTTTGGTTCAGGGGGGCCAAAGTTATGGACCCCTGAAGTGGGTGCCCCCATCCCCCATTGTTTCCAAAAGGAGCTAACAGGAGATGGGGGCTACCCCTTTGAGGGTCCATAACTTTGCCCCTCTGAACCAGACCTCACCAAACTCATGTGGTATCATCAGGACAGTCTCCCAATGAGACCTTTAAATTTTGGTGTCTCTAGCTTTACAACTGCCCCCCTGAAGGGACCCCCCGCAAATTTGCCCAGATTCTCTGCTTTGCAGTGCCTTGGCTCCATTGTAGGCAATGGGGAATTTCTGAGTGTGTAAGCAGGCTGCACATTTTTGAAGATAAGAGGCACCAGACTTTCAAGGTGGCTCCAGGAGGCTTTCCTGGTATTAGCATCCAGGCTTGGTGAACTTTGCTTCTGGGGGTTTAATTTATGGGGCCCCAAAAGGCTTATTTTGTTTTCCCCTCCTGCACGTGAAGCCTGCTGGCTGAATTCTCACCCCCCCCCACTGCCCCCAGAAGCAAAGTTCACCAAGACTGGATGCTATTACCAGGAGGGCCTCCTGGAGCCACCTTGAAAGTCTGGTGCCTCTATCTTCAAAAATGTGCAGCCTGCACAGAAATTCCCTCTGGGTACAATGGAGCCACTGCAGAGCATAGAATCTGCCAGGCTCTTCAGCAAGTTCTATGGTGGGAAAAATTAATTAACTTTTCCTGTGGGGCTTGCTGTTATGCCCATCTGGCTCTGTGCTGGATATTGGGGGGCTCTGGAGGGGGTTTCTGGGTAGAGGCGTCTAATTTCCAGCAGGACTGCTGGTATGAGTCTCATGAAAGGAACCAGTCAACTTTGCTAAAGTTTGCTTAGGAGGGGCAAATGGTGTGAGCGTCCAGTTGAACGTGAACCTGATGGCCACAGAACAAATGCCCAGCCATCTAAACTTTAGCTTTGGCTGGTTCCTTTCAGAAGACTCACACCAGCAGCCCTGTAGGAAATTAGATGCCCTCAAAGGGGTAGCCCCATCTCCTGTTGGAAACAATGGGGGATGGGGCACCCCCTTTGGGGGTCCATAATTTTGGACCCCCTGTACCAAACTTGGTTGGTATCATCAGGAGAGTCTCCATATGATACCCTGAATTTGTGGTGCTACTAGCTTTAAAAATACACCCCCTGCAGGCACAAATGCAAAAAACACCAAAAAATACCCCAAAAATTAAGTTGGACCCGAATTTTTCAGAAATACCCGAATATACCCGAATAGTCAGTTATACCTGAATATGTTTTTCTTATTCGGGCATACAGATAATTTTATGCCCGAATAAATCCGAATCTGAATTTTACCGAATTTCTAGGGTATTGACCAAGCCTAATGGATGTATTTCCTTAAACCCCATTTTCCATTCTCTCTGCAGCAAACAAGACCACTTGTAGCATGATTTTAATTTTTTTCGCTACCAGAGTGGGACAGATTTGTCAATGAGCACAACTCTTCCCTACGCCCACAGGCAGCCTGTCTAGCCTCACTCGCCCCACTCCCTCATGCTTTTGCATGCCTTCCCCTCGCCCCCCTTCCTGCTGCCAATTCCTTTCCACTTCTTGTCCTGCTAGATCATTTAAATTGCCTGTGACCCCCACTCTCCCGCACATCTTTAGATATTTTTTTAAAAATTAATTTTTAATAATCGATACATCAATATCTTGATGTAAAAATAATAACACTAGTTGATCCCTCCAAACACCCAAATTGCTTGTGCATTGTCCCCCATTGTCCCTATTCCTTCTCGTTGATCCACAGACTGGGACGTATCCAGCCCTCCTAGTTTTCACACACAAGCAATCAGTGATTTGAGATCACATCAGGAAAAGGCCATTGGTCTTGGTGCTTGGTGTTTACAGCGTATCAGCAGAGGGATGCCTGGGAACCTGGGGAGCTTAGCTAAAGATGACTGATGTCCTTTTGCTGTTTGCTTGCCACCATTATTTGCCAATCACTTCCCGCTGTAGAAGATAATCAGTGATGGGGCAAAATGTGCAGGTGCCGTATTCAAGACTTTTCTGTAATAGTTTCCCTTTTTTATATCAGTGTATTGATATATTAATATAAGAATTTAAAAATTGAAGCATGCATGTGCGATAGAGAACCTGTGAAAACAAGCAGAGATTGTCCTCCCTGGGACACAAGCAAAAAGTCAACCAATGTATAATGCCTGCCCTGCTGAAACAGGACACTGGGTAACAATACTGAACATGCCCCAAATCAAAGACTCTGTGGTGAATTCTCTTTGAGGTCTCAGGAGACTTGCCATGCATAATCAGACAATGTTGATCCAACCCAATAAAAACACAGTCTAATTTTTTAAAAGCCTGACTATAGCCAAAAAATATTGACCACCAAATGCATTCCCTTTAAAATATGCATTCCCTTTAATAATAATAAAAACAAAGCCCGTCACCCGTTTCCTTATTGACTTGCCATCGCCATCTCTCTTCTCCAGTCAGGCGTAACTCACTGCAGGGAACAAACAGCAGACAAACAGGAGCATGATAGAAATGAGTGGGGTGATACTTTTTGCCTTACCTTCTGCTTTAGACAGCAGTTTAAAAGTCTATGACTGTGTTTGGGTCATGCGGTGACAGTCATCAGGTTTTCCTCAAAACCTAAGTGGATGTTCTATAAATTCATTCTATAAATTCAGTAAGGTGCATATTTAATTATCTATACAAATATTTGTTCCAAATAGTCTGATCATAATAGAAGCCTAAGTCTGCTCAGAAATAATGTCATTTCTTAAATCTCAGCTCCTGGTGATGGATCCTGGCTGGCACTTACCTGTGTTACTGACACTGTTTTCCTATTTTAGCACCTTATGGAATAAACACAGTCACAACATTAGTAGCTATGGGCATTTCCTCAGCCTTAAGATAGTATCACTCCAGTCTCCTTCTAGTTGCTACTTCATTGCTTCCTTCCTGTTTGTTTGTGTATTTGTTTTGAATGCCATGGAGCGTCAAATCCTCAAATAGAATACCACAGATTCTGAAACCCTTCCAGTTTTCTGGATTAATGTATTTGCTTTCGGTGCTTTCTGAGTATCTGGCAAGCTTTGTAATGGCCCTGATTCAGCATTCATTGCACTCAGTGATTTTTTAAAACCTCCAAAATCCATTGGTTCAGGAGCAGTGATTCTTGTAGTGCCTGCCAAAATAACCACTTTAGGCTATCCAGGGGCAAGAACAATTTGAATGATCACTTTATGAAACCTATCTATTATATGTATGTTTTACAAAAGTAATAAAAACCTACTTTTCTTCTTTCAGTGCATCTATGTACTTTTTTTTAAAAAAAACCACATCCTGTTTTGCTTTTGGGGAATTGAAGATTTGGATGCCAAATGTGTTTACCTTTTCTGCGCTACTGTAAATGTTTTTTAAGCAATGCATAAACATTTGAAAAAAGGTCTGGGAGATAATAAAAGCATTGACTAAGTTTTAGTTTATGATAGCGGAACAAATGGTGCTCCGGGTAATTAAGGTCTGGTCCAGTAAACTAAACCTGAATTTATCAGTATTTCTCTTCCTCTTAGCCCCTAAACCAGACATAACCTGTCACATATAATTGCTTTGTGATAGATTAATTAAAAGGGTGTTGTTTTTTTCTGCAGAAAAACTGACGACTTCTTCAGCAACAGCTCCAGAATCAAAATGAATACAGGTAAGCAATTTCTATTTGTGAAAGGGGAAATCTGCCCACTTTTACAAATTCCATTAAGCAAATTGTTTATATATATATATCTTAAATTTATTCAGATAGGCTTTTTATATGTATGTATACACTATCTATATGTAAAGACGGGCAAGAATGTATAAATACATGAATTTATACATGTGTATGTATGTTTCATTTAAATATATTTTACATGTTGAGTAAAATATATTGGTTACACTGCATATATACTTAGTCTAACGCAATGGCATATACAGCGAGAGATTTATGCTTGTGGTTATTAAGTTCTAATAGTATGATTTTATTGTTGCTTACTTATTTTGCCTATTTATTGATACCTGGGTTTTTTAAAAAAAAACATGCTACAAGATAAGTACAGTCGTCGCTCCCACATTGCAACTTTTCACATTGCTGTTTCCCAGATTGTGGGTTGGAGGTCGGCACCCAGCACAACCCCAGAGTTGTTCTTACCTGGAGGCCCAGAGCTGAGGAGAGGCCAAAGAGGTAGCAGGGGTGCCAGTAGGAACTGACAGGCAGGTGTGACGCAGAGCAGTTGCATTAATGTGTCAGATGGAGGAAGACAGATCCTGGCCCCTGGAGTGGGGCTTGGGCTGGAAGTGGGGACAATTTTATGTGGTTTTACAAATAACAGGGGGAACCATACCCCTAACCCCCGCAATGTGGGAGGGATGACTGTACATGTATTTTGCATTACTATCTTTTCAAACAATTGAATGAAACAATTATCAGGGATCCATAAATGCAGTTACCAATTAGTTAGTGACAAACACAAAATTGTGTAGGGATCACCTCCCCCTTTGTGACAGATCAAGTGAGACACCCTGTTCCTCCAGTCTTCTGCATTTTGCTGAACTGGGAGTGCTGGGTTTGTAGAAGTAAGTGGGAGTTCTGGGTTTCTTACCTCATGCCGAGGTTGGGGAGGCAGACTTCACCCCTCTTCAGAGTGCTCTTGAATCAAGGATGCAAAAGTGTACAATATTTGAACTACTGTTTGCTTAATGCTTTTTTATTCGTTAAAATTTTATGCTGTCCTTCATCCAAGAAGCTTGGAGAGGTAAAGATTGTTTCCTCCTCCTTCTGTTTTATTCTCACAGCAAAAGTGCGAGGTAACCTAGGCTGAGGTCACCCGGCAAGTTTCGTGGCCTGGATTTGACACTGGGCCTCTCAGATGTTAGTCTTAAGACATTAAACTCATAAGCACTAGTGGGATTCCGCAGGTTCGCACCACTTCGGCAGAACCGGTTGTTAAAATGGTGCTTATAAACAACCAGTTGTTAAATTATTTGAATCCGACCACTGGAACCGGTTGTTAAATTATTTGAGTCCCACCACTGCTCATAAGTAATGTAACAATACAGATATACTTTATAGAAAATGAAGGGTCACGTAGGAAGAACTGTACCAGTGTCACAGATAGAGTCAAGTTGATTTTACTTTTCCCCCTTACCCTGTGATTCCTGTTTTTCTCCATTACCACAGGGAACCACAGGAAAGCTTCATAACTTTATTCTAAAAGTTCAGTCCTAGGCGCAGTGCAACCTTCTCAATCAATTCAGTGATCTTAGAAGGGTGCAACTGTGTTTAGGACTGTGCTGTAAATTTGTTCACTGTATCCTAACCAGAGACTATTGCTAAAGTAGACCTTAATCAGGCTGGCAGATTTGAATTCCAAATCCCATTATCACAACATGTTTGGGTGATGGAGGGAATTTGACCTCTTCCTTTCAGGGTTTGGTTCCCAAACAGTAAAGAGAGTTACACCCTTCTAAGTCAACTGAAGTAAATATCCTCAAAGGAGTGTGGCTCTTCTTAGGGTCATACTGTAATTCTGTTCTTTACTTCCAAGATTCTCCAATGCTTTTTGCAGAATTTTTGATTTTCCCTTCTTTGCCCTTCTTTGCCCTTCAAGCTAGGACTAGAAAGACCTAATCTCAATCAGCCATGAAATACTTTAGGTGATCTTTGGCCATTCACTGTCTCTCTGCCAAATCTACCTCACATGATTTTTGTGAACACAAATGTAGACAAGAAACACCTCAACCTCTTGGATGAGAAGGAGGATCAACATATGGCAGCTAGATAAGTAAAGCTGCAAGTAGAGACAAAACCTGATTCTGTCTCTCATGCTAAGAACAAGTTCAATTATGTTGACGGAAAAAATATTTTAGAACCAGCCCCATATAGTGGTCATGTCTGTTTACCACACAAACATCTTAACAAAGTACAGACTTATTTACTGTCTTTTCCTGTATGGATAATTAATGAGTCAGAGTTAATTTCCGAAAATGAATCTTTAGTGTCCTCCCATAAATACTTTTGGCACGAATGTGCATGGATAATGTATGTGGTAAATTCATCTAATTTAAAAATGATTTAATGACCCATCTGCTTTGTGATAAATGAAAGATATAAAGACAAATTACATTAAAAGCATGTACCATCTTGGGAGAATGCTAAAATCTATAAGTCTTAAGTTTGTTAATGTTAAATCATTGCAAGGAAAGGTGATATTTTTCTATAGTGTGTAAGTGAATAAAGAGTAATATTATATGTGCTCATCAGAGTCTATCCTGAGTAGCAGTTCCTGAAATTACTTTTATTTGGAATCCTACGGTGGGCTGTGTGATCAGATTAAACTTCATGGGTGAGGTCTTGACACGAAAGTTGATGAACCGTAATGTGAGTGATGATGAACATACCAGCTAGTTAGAACATTTGAAAATATACATTTGTGGCTCTATCAAAAGTTGCTTGTCCTTTTATCTCATAGAGCCACTGGTCCAATACCCATAGAACATTTACCAAAGGGCTGTTCCCTGCACACTGGGCTTGCAGAGTGCTCTCCTCACGTTTCTCTGTTTACATGCAAGGAGGCAACCCAATGCCTGCCATGCAGCTGCTTGCTGTAGTTTCAAAGAGGCTCTGTCTCTTCTGGTTCTCTTAACTTAGCCAATCAATAGCTTTAAAGTCACAGATCTCATCACAAGTGGTAATGTCAGACTAGAACTGATTTTCCACCCTTCCCCTCTACACTCTGCCTCTCTTTCTCTCTCTCCCTTCTGCAAGAGATAGGCTTATTTTTTTTAACAGGGAGGGCAGAAAAAGAGTAGGGAAGATGGTGTGGAGCCAGAAACAGACCCTGTTTGTTGCCTTTCTTTCCCTGCTTCTGCTGTTCCCTTGCAAAAGCCAACTATATTGATGTATCAGTACAAGTCTTTGGCCACTTCTAAGTGTATTTTTTCCTGCTCCCAGGCAGTCCCAGCAGCCAGGCTCTACCTCTCCCATTTACTTGGTGCCTTTTCTCACCTGCCTACCATTGCTACACACAACAGGCCCACTGGGCCAGCTCTGTGTGCGTGTGTGGTGGGTGGGTGGGGTGACTGCTTCTAATTCCCCTCCTCCACTCCCCCTTGCCTTTGGCATTTAGAGAAGTCAAAGCAGCGTGAGGGAGTGGGTGGCGGGAGTGAGATTAGGTGGGTGGGCTGGCTGGCTGTGGGCAGAGGGAAGAGGTTCGGGCAAAGCTGTGCTTATTAGCAAATGTACCCACTCTGGCTGTGAAGCAAAAATTAAATTTGTGCTAGAAGTGGTCTCACTTGCCGCAGGGAGAATGAAACTCAAAGCGTGGCTGGAGGACAAGAAATCGTGTTCAATAAATCTTCTGATGCAGAGTTGTCCTCATCATGCAGCAGATGCCTTGTGCATAATTGACCACTGAGTCAACGTCAAAATGCTTGCAGAATAGAAAACATGCTCTTCTTGCACTTCTGCTCAACTTTGTTTAGCTTTTGAATTGAATTTTTAAGAGGGACATGCCACCACTCTTGGAAAATCCATAGTTTGTTCTTAAATTTATTGTCAATAAGTTTGATGTGAAAGCCGCATGGAAATGCTGGTGAATATACTTCATACTCTTACCCCAGCTTTTGTTAAAAAATAGGACAAAATTTGTTTTAGTCAGAATTTTCTTCACATTTGTTTCCCCTGAAATTACAGGCATTACAGCTCACCCATGCTTTTTTAATAAAAAAAATCTTGGACAACAGTGTTCTAAAAGTGAAGAAAAATTTGACAATCTCATAATTTTGAGATTTTGGATTTTTCCCAGGATTTACCCCATAAATGAATTATAAATCTTCTATTTTTATCTCTGCCACTCATCTAGGTTAGAATTTGGGGGAGGAATAGGTATGTGTTTTAATAATACGTTTCTGCTTGGTATTTCTTTCTGCAGGACAATACTTTTTAAAAAAATCTTTTAAAAAATTCCCTTCAATAAATATACCAAGCCATGTGAATCCTAACTCTTTAACAGTTAGCATCTTAGTGGGTATTCCTTACAATGCTGTTATTGAAGAGACAATTCTGTATCGATTGTAATCCTCCATTTTAGTTTGTTTCTTTTTTGTGATGAGTTGCATTCACACAAGTGATCTTTCCAATATTAGAAAACTCATGACAAATCTCTCGGCTCGTTTATTCTTTGGAATGGCAGTCCTAATTAACTAGAGCTTCCCCACACCCTTTGGTATGTATGTACGAATCCGTAAGGATCAACAGCAGTTGCTAACTGCATGAATATGTCTCTGTTTCCATATCTTACAATGCTACATGATATGTCGCATGTGCTTGCTCTCTATGTCGTGGGCCAGTGTCTGTGTTGTTTTGTGCTTTCAGATAGTGGTGGGTGTGCTCGCAAACGTGCTGCCATGTCTGTCAAATTAACTGCTGTGAAGAGGGTTCAAAGTTCTCCAAACCTTTTGACCGCAGGTATAACTATTAACTGTAGAGTGCTGCTTTCAATGCCATTGTGTTATGTTTTGTTAGTGTTATAGCTGAAGGAGACCAGATGGATGTTTCCCCTTGCAATTGTTATTGCTATATTTCTTCCATTCCATCACCACTGACAAAAATTGTTCAAGTCATACAATCTTAGGCTATGTCTAAGCCCCACAGGAGTTTCTTGCATAGATAATTGTGCAGTTTAGCACTGTACCACTCAAATACATCTTAATCTAAACTAGAATTGAATTGTGTGCAGCCTTATCAGTCACTGAGTTCAGGACTAGAACTTGTGTGATACAAAAGACTCTCTTAGCATGAGATCTTTTCCTGAGCTTCCACAGCACCTCCCACCCCACCCCCCGTCCTTTCATTCCACTTAAATTTAACAAGAAGAGCCTCTATTTCAGTGTTAGGATTCAGGCAGACTTGAGACTAAATGCTCTGTCTCCCTTTTGAAAATATACTTCTTAATGTTCAGAAAGCAGTTCCTCAGATGACACACACATGCAGGACCCTGCTCAACGACCCTACTACTACCTGTAATTTGGATTGTTACATTCAGTTCTAACCATTCTAACCTTCTCTTTGACTAATGGATTCATGGATCAGCACAGGGACTTTCCCAGTCTTTGTGTGGCTTGCAAGTCACCATTCATTGAATCAACACTTTTGAACCCAACAGTTAGTCTGTCTGGAAGCATCCCAAACACTTCTTTAGCAATACTAGTCCTTCTGCAAACCTGTCTTGTCTTTCAGAAATGATCTAGTTTATAGAATATTCCTTGAATGAATACTGGTGCCGTAACATGAACTGTGGTTCCGACTGACATCAAACAAACATTGATTATGGGTGGTAAATCTGTTTACACCCAAGCACTCTTGTTTTCACTAGTTTATGTATTGGACAGATTTATACGTTACCACTAGGAATGGCATCACCCACCAAGAGGAGCAGTTGTAAAATGAATCTCAGCTTTATAACCCGTTTCATAGAATATGTAAGCCAAGGCTTACCCCTGTTCTGATGCCTGATTGTGCAGAAACTTTTTTTAAAATAAAAGTTTGCTCCACTTATGCTGTGCAAAAGAAGGGATTCTTATTGGTATAGTGGACGTGATCTTTGCCTGCTGAGAGCCAGCATGGTGTAGTGGCTAACTCTAATCTGGAGAACTGAGTTTGACTCCCCACTCCTTTGCATGAAACCTGCTGGTTGATCTTTTGCCAGTCACAGTTCTCTCAGAACTCTCTCAGCCATGCAGAGGCAGGCAATGGCAAACCGTCTTTGAATGCCTTAACTTGAAAACCCAACGGGGTGACGTGACCATAAGCTAGCTGCAACCTGAAGGCACACACACGAGCACCCTGCTGTGTGTGTGCTCTGTGTGAAGTATGTCACAGCCACTGATAAGTGGGTCAGAGTTTTATTTAGTAGAACTAATCTAGTTTAGGTGTAAGTGTGCCAATATCAGTGATTTTGTGAATTGGGCAGAGAAATTTGGAGTGCTGACTGAAATTTGGAATGCATGATGAAACAGAGTGCATGATAAAACAGACGGCCCTTCTATTTTATCACCATGATAGGTCAAATAGAAATAAATTATTTAAATATTTTAGAAACAGGAAAAAACCCTTCAGAATACTCATAAAATAACAGTGTAAGCAATAGTGTAAGCTTCTTATAACACCTGTCAGTGTATCATGTATAAACGTTTGAACAATTTTTATGGGAAGTAACTTTCAGCCTTTATCACCTAACTAGAATCAGAGTAGCATTTATTAAATTCTGAGCATACTTTAGAACGTTAGAGTGAAATGCATTCCTTTTGGTTGTTAGAAAGCATAAGCCAAGTTTAATTATTAACACACAATTAACCATTACATTTCACTCATGGCTATGTCTTGCTGTAAAAAGTACCAAACTGGAAAATGTACCTTCATTTAACATCTTTGATGTGCCCAAATGATCGAAACCATGTATTTCTTGAAGGACTTGGACCATTTTCTGTGAAATCCTAAAAACACTTTCCTGGGAGTAAGCCCCAATGAGCACACTTTGGTAGGATTCTGAATAGGCCTGCTTAGGATTGCCCTATTCGTTATTAACACCAAAAAGCCTGCTGTTAAAGTAGGTGGGTGGGTGGGTGGGTGGTTGAGGCAGGCAGGCAGGCAGGCAGGCATTGTTCTTCTAATATAGCCTTCAGGTTGCTAATGGTAGCACCTTCCTCCACCACAAGGCACCTTCCAGTGATGGAAGAAGTCTGTTGGTGAAGTGGAAGAGCTTCTTGTATCAGAAGAAGGCTTCCTGCACAAGCTAAATGCGCCACCATTTGCTGTATGGTTCATGGAATCATGCACTTATTGGTGCTGTTAACATGCTTTCAGGTACAATTAAGGTAGCTACAGAGGCGTAGCTAGGCCAGAGTGCGCCCGGTGCACACTCTGGCTTTTTTGCTGCCCCCGCCCCCCCCCCCCCGGTGGCGCTGGCGGCCCCCTGCCCCCCTGCGGCAGCCCCTTCCATGGCACTTCATTCCACTTACTTTTAGGAAAGGAGCAGGCCGAAGAAGCCTGCCTGCGTTGCCTGGGCCTGGTGGGAACTACATGTAGTTCCCACCAGGCCCAGGCAACGCAGGCAGGCTTCTTCTCTGGGATGTTCCATTCCTAAAAGTAAGTGGGGGGCGCCGTGGGGGGGCAGGGGGTGCTGTGGGGGGCTGCGGGGGCGGGGGGGGGTTTCCGCCCCCCATGTGACCATAATTGGTGCACCCAGTGAGTTGCACACACACACCCCGTCCCCTGGTGGCTTTGCCACTAGATAGCTATTGACAGGAATCTGTTTTACGTCTTTCATGTTAACTTTTTAATAGGTTTTCTGAGCTTGAAAAATGAAATTACCATTGTTTAATGTATCATTGAAGGTTTTCACAGCTAGAATCAACTGTCTGTTGTGGGTTTTTTGGCAGTTTGGCCATAGTCTAGTAGTTTTTGCTCCTAACATTTTGCCCCCATGTATAGCTGGCATCTTCAGAGGTATGTCACGGCAAGATGTGCCACTGAGAAAAACACATCTCACCATGGCATACCTCTGAAGATGCCATCCATAAATGCAGGTGAAACACTGAAGCAAAAACTATCACACCACAGCCACACAGCCCAGAAAATGCACAACAACCAGTACTATTGTTTACTTAATATCTTGTTTGATAAAGCAAGATAACAAGATAGCATCAGAGACTTGACTGGGAACATCATCCATGATTTTACCTCCTGAATACACAGAAGATAGTGATAAAGCAAGTTACACAACTGAGCAAGCAAATGCCTTTCCATCTCCTTACCATTATCACTGGTTCGATCCAACCCCAGAATACACTGGCAACTTCCTCCAGCGCTCAGCCAAGAGGACCACCCAACCTGGGCAGTATTTGACCATTACCTGCCTATGAAGTTAGCTAAATGAATCAGTTGGCTGCAGCCTTCTACCAGATGCCTGTTCCCTGCCTGTAGAACGTTGAGAGAGCTAATGTAGTGGCTTATTGCAGCAGTGGAAACACAAATAAAAGAATAACTAACTGTGAAAATCCTTAGAAGGAATAATTTCATCAGACTGTAAACAGTATGAACATTTTCCTATGTTACAGTCTTTCAAACTATGCATAGATAACAGAAGGAAATTAATTCTAATTAATCAATGCATGCTCTGTAGCTGTTATGTAATGTATCCTTTTAGAAAATTTGCAAAGTGTACCTCACTTCCTAACTTTTCTGTGGTCTGTCACTATTGCTTACAAACCAAAAAAGGTGTAAGAGGATAAAATATTAAAATTTTAACACAATACTAAGAGAAAAAGAGCACGCAACGTTCCGTTAAAAAAAAACTCCTTTCTCTCTGATTCTTCTGTAGCTGCAGATGAGGAAGCTGCCATGCTTCTCTATGCACCCCAACATGGGTTGAAGAAGTTATTTACTTTGTTCTTTTTCCACAGCTTCATTGCTCTCAAAGACATTATGGTTAATACATGCACAATCAAGCCATCACAGAGCCAGCCCATGGTTTTCCTTGGTGTTTCTGGTTCATTCACATTTTTGACTAGTACTCCATTTGTAGTTGTTGGGAGATTTTGAACTACAATTGACTGTAAATACTAGAGATATGCGCCATTGGGCCTGGCAAACTGGGAAGAACTATCCTTGGGAAACGTGTAGGAAAGCAGAAGCAGCAACAGGCCACTCCTGTCTGGTAGTGGCTTTAAAAATAGGGTTAAGATAATGAACAAGCAGCACTTTTGTCTTTCCTTCTTTCTTTCTTTCTTTCTTTCTTTCTTTCTCTCTTTCTTTCTTTCTTTCTTTCTTTCTTTCTTTCTTTCTTTCTTTCTTTCTTTCTTTATTTATTTATTTATTTATTTATTTATTTATTTATTTATTTATTTATGATTTGATTTATAAGCCGCCTCACCCCCAAAGGGCTTGAGGGAGATGAGACATGGATGAAGCTTCACAATTTCTGGGCCATCCCTCTTTACACTGGTTGATGCACCAATGTTAGGATCACTTTCCATCACCTGACTGCCATTTCATAGCATAGTTAATTAAATTTACACATAGCGTTCAGTTGGCGCACTCCTGTGTTGGGCTGATTTGTTAATGTTTGAGGCCAGTTCACATTATCAGAGCTTGAGGAAGCTTTAGCGAAGAACAGGAAGCAGAATCAGCCGTACCATCTGACTCTTATACTTGTTTACTTAGAAGTAGGTCCATCTGAATTTCATGGGACTTACTCCTGAGAAAGTGTGCTTTAAGATTTCTGCCTAAAGAAGAAAAGTCCTTGATTACCGGTGTAGCCTTACTATTCATTTAAAAAGAGAAAGTATGTGACATTTTAATTGTTTTTCATAAGTGTGTGCCCCCATGTGTCACAGTGGTAGTATGTGGTAAAAATATGTTGACAGAACTTAACAAACACTAACTTGCATGTTTTCTTTTTTTCTAGGACTTGATTCTCACTCTCCTGATTCAGGTAAATGCAGTTTTCTTTATTGGGGAACACTTAGGTTTTGCTTCTGAATGTAATGACGAGGGCATGTCTTTTCCTGTTATGGTTTCCATGTACAAAAGATACTAATTTGGAGAATGGTCTAAACTCAGATTGTCAGACAGTTGCTTTTCTACCTACTGCTTGTGCTATTTTCCCCAGCTCTATGTAATTGATAATAACTAATCAATATTTTTGTTCTTGTCTTAGTAGCTTGTTTAAATTCAAACTGCCCACCCTAGAGGACCTTATATTACACACTAGCACTTCAATAAATTACATCAGGAAGTGTTCAATATCCTTTTCAATTAGGAAGCTGCAGGGAAATAGAGAGGAATTGAGTTAACAGCTTTATTGGTCCCTAAAAGGATCAGTGAATCCAGTATAACTGCCAGTGATTTAAAAAAAGGCTTGACATCTGATACAAATTGTACCTCATGAAACAGTGAACTAATCACCTGCCTTTCTATTGGGCTCTGTCTATAGAATTATTCGTGCAGTGTCCACTAGCTTCTCCTCAGAAAAACTGGAAGAAAGGGGCATTCCAATTTCCAACAGCCACCTTTTTGGTATCTTGTTATGAATTTTTCTTGTTCTCTTAAAGATGCTACACATATATGTTTTTTCCTCTCCATCAGTTTTTCCCCATACCTAGTTTCTGGGGTTTGAAGCATAATTTAACCCAGAGAGTTGTAAGTTTACAGTATGTAAGGACTGGCCACTTTAGACGATCTCACTCCCTGTTGTTATTTCTGAGTTACTGTTCTTGGCATGCCTTTTTCTGAGCACCATTTCCCAAATATAGAACTAAGTATTACAAATTACACAGGGATGCTTCCAAAATTAGCAGCATGTGATATCACCAGTTTGAGATGGGATATTGCCATGCCCCAAGTAGCATTGAACTCTTCGTTGACTGGCAGTTATGAGAAGGAATCCCAAGGGAATATCCAAGGAGAATGTAGGAGAATGAGGGCCAAACAGGATGATACTATCTCTTGAAAAGGAAGCCTGGCGGGGGGGAGGGAAAAATTGGGGCCTCTTACCCTCCCCCCCCCCCCAAGTGCTTCAGTTCCCAGCATGATTGAGTCCCCACAACATTTGAGAAAGTAAAAATCTGGGCTGTAAAATGCACACCACATTCCCATGGTGGACTTGGTGATGTAGTATTATCTAATGTGGACCTGACACTGCCAATGGGTCCTTTATACAATTCTGATTGGGCTATGTCTGACATGTTTCTGAAGTGTATGAGTGGTGGCCAGTGACAAATGAATGGATCGCTTAGGAGCAATGACAAAAGGATGTAAGTATTAATTTGGTCATTTCAACAACAATTCTTGTGGCACTTTAAATACTGAGGGCTAAACTAGCTGTTCAGGTTTTTAAATAGTTGGGTCCAGGTTCCCCAGACTCATCTTGGGTTCCCCACAGTCACACAGAAGCTGCAGAGAATGACTCCCATTTCTGCACAGCACAATTATACCAGGTTACAATCGGTATCTTACAATCCGGGTCTATTTTATCTCGGTTTCTTCCTTCACATGGCTGCCTGTTTCTATGAAGGAATCAAGTGAAGGCCAGGAGAAATACTCCAGTTTGTTTCGTACGAGCTCGGGTCTTTTGTATTTACACCGCAAGCGTTGTGTTTACACCGCAAGCGTATCTGCACATGCACAGACATTCCCACTATCCTGCGTTCTGATTGGCTGTTGTTTTGGGGCAGCAGTGGGGGGAAACAAAGCCCCCCCCCCTTTTCCAGTTCTGGATAGGGCCCGGCGCAAGCCAATACAACAAGCAGCAGCAAAAAACAATGAAGCACAGCATCACATCACATTCCCACTCACATTCTCATATTTTTGTGGAAAACGAGAGACTCCCCCCCCGCCCCATGATATGCCCACTAACATTCAGCCCAAAGTGCACATCTCCTTAGCTATACACTCCAAGCAACCAGTACATGTAAGAAAAGAAAATGGGGACATTTTTGGACTCCACTCCTGATTAACCCAGGTGAAATGGCACCTGGTCGATACCATGAGCAGAAAATGTGCTTGGGGGAACGTTTCAGGAAAGGTGAGTTGCAATGGTTGGCAGCTCAGCAGAATTGAAAACTCACATCAGGTGGCGAGTTCAGAGGGGCGGGCGGTGGGGCAGGGAGATCAGCTGGCTGGGTGGAAAAAATAAACTGTTTCTGCTCCCGTGGTATTTGCATGGTAGCAGGTTCACCACTGGATTTTTTGAAAAGAATTGCCAAATTGGCAATTTTTAAAAATCCCAGGATGAGCGAAATATCGCGGGGCAAACCCACTATAGGACCAGAAACCATGTGAACTTCTTGGCCAAACCAGGATATTTCCTTTTCTCAACCCAGGATATTTTGACCGTGCAGAAATGATCTGTGTTAAAAAAGAGAGAGAGAGCAGCAGAGAGAGCTTGTTTGAACTCTTAATGCCACCATGGAGAAGAATAGCTCCCCCCCCCCCCAGCAATTTTACCACACTGGAGCAGTGTTGGGTATAGTTATTTCCGCATTTTTGCTGTTCTGTGTGCACAAAATACTCGGAACAGAAAAAATGGGGAAATAACCCCCAACACTACTTCAGCACAGGAGCAACAGGAGCCCTTCCCATCCACCAAAGCAAGATTCTGGCCCCAGCTCTTTGAAAAACTGCATGTATTGTTTGACCCTAACAAATTTATTGTGACAAACTTTCTGAACTGTTTTGTCACAAGACGCGTTGTTGTTTTGACTGCTTCAGATTATCATTACCACCCTCTTGAAGTCATTTTATTTTTATGACATTTTTATCTTACCTTTCCTTCAAAGAGAAAAATGCATATCTAAGATTATGTTGCTCTAGCTACTCTATAATGTTGAGAGATAGTCCATTGTCCAGTGCTACTCAGTGAAGCTTCCTGATTTCATAGGAGTTAGAACCTGGGTTCCCCATAGCCAGTCTGTTCTATATTGGCTCTGATTTAGAGCCTATTACATAGAGAAGTGCTTACAAGCCCACTTATTTAAAAACAAACAAACAAAGAACACAGTCATCTGATCCGGGTCAGGGCATTGGCACAGTGGTGCTACCATTGACTCCCTGAGTCAGTGAGGATCTGACATTCATTATAATTCTTATATTTTTCATTTGATTCCAGCCTGTGCCATTTTTATATAGATTTGACCCATTGTAAAAAAAACCCACCTCATTTACATTGTTAACATAATCAAAATAATTCTTTATGAGGAATAAATGTACTTGGATTTTTTTTTCATATAAAAGCTTGGAGATCATTTAACAATGGGAATAGAGAGGCACTGAATGGAGACACTGGCAGCTCCTCTCTTGCAGCAAAAGGCTTTCGAAGCGTCCGTCCAAATCTGCAAGAAAAGAAATCGCCAGTTCAGGTAAAATAGCTGACATGCAGAATCACACTTTTTGAGTTTATGTGAACATCAAAACTTTAATATTGGGTCCCACAAAATAATGGGTAGAGGCAATTCCCTGCAGAATGCCTTAATTTGTTAATGCTTTCCTAACATGATTTGTAGCTGCTAGCTTGTGGTTTTATTTGTGCCTGTGGCTGTGTGTATGAATCTTCATGATTTGTCCAGCAAGGAGCAGCAGTGGCGTAGTGGTTAAGGGCAGGAGCACTCTAATCTGGGAAACCGGGTTTGATTCCCTGCTCTGCCACTTGAGCTGTGCAGGCTTATCTGGGGAACCAGATTAGCCTGTGCACTCCAACACACGCCATCTGGGTGACCTTGGGCAAGTCACAGTTCTTCGGAGCTCTCTCACCCCCACCCACCTCACAAGGTGTTTGTTGTGGGGAGAGGAAGGGAAGGAGTTTGTAAGCCCCCTTGAGTCTCCTTATGGGAGAGAAAGGGGGGGATATAAATTCAAACTCTTCTTCTTCTCTTCTACCACGTTGGATGTGCAGCTGATGCAGTGAAGTCCCTCCATGCAATAAAGTCCTTCCAAAGTATGACAAGTATACCTATGAAACAATCAGGATTGAAAAACGATGTCTACTGTGATTGCCTTGGTCATCTCAAAGGCTATACCCCATTGCTTATTGTTTTGAATATAAACATTTTTTACTGGGAAAAAATCGTTATCATTTTTGTTAGAATAGAACTGAAATACAGGATGCTTCTACCAAAAAACAGTGGTGGTGAAAAGTGCTGTCAAAGTGCAGCTGACTTAAAGAGACCCTGATGGGTTTTCCATGCAAGAGATGAACAGAGGTTGATTACCATCGCCTGCATCTGTGTAGCAACCCTAGACTTCCTTGGTGGTCTCCATCTAAGTACTAACTAGGGCTGTCCTGGTTGAGATATAATGAGATCAAGCTAAGCTGAGCCATCCAGTACATTATGCTTAATTTGGAAACATTTAATCCATTCTTTGAGAGACTCCTGTAAATCAGAAGCAATCAGAAGACATGTATTTGTTCCCTCAGAATATTGGTTAAATTATATACTGATTTTTATCAGTATAATCTGAACGTCATGTCATAATGTTTTATCAGTATAATCTGATAGAGTTGGAAGAGACCGCAAGGGCCATCAAGTCCAACCCCCTGCCATTCAGGAACACACAATCAAAGCACTTACGACATACGTTCATCCATCCTCTGTTTAAAAACCTCCAAAGAAGGAGACCCCACCACTCTCCGAGGCAGTGAATTCCACTGTTGAACAGCCCTGACAGTCAGAAAGTTCTTCCTAATGTTTAGGTGGAATCTCTTTTCTTGCACCTTGAATCCATTAAGCAAATAATATTGCTCCAAACGGACATCTTTGCTTCATATGACTAGATATTTTCCATTAATAAATGCAGGCTCTGATTCCCCCCTCCCCCCAAGTCAAAATAAGTTGGTGTTATCTGGAATTTTGGTATACTTGGAGGTCTGATTCAAAAATTTTGGCTGGGTATATATCAGTGCCTCTATTTAAAGTGACATTTCTTAACTCAGTTTGCTTTCTTGCTAACATTTTGTTTTTTCTCTCTTTTTTCCCTGCAATATTATTATTTTTTGTTGTTGTTGTGTGGATGCTTTTGGCAAATAAGGCACCCCCGCTACCTCCTAGGAAAGACAGTTTTAGAAGATCTGGAATAACTAATCACAAGAAGAGTGATCCTAATTCCCAGTCCATAACAACAAAGCAAATTAAGAAATCTCCTGATGCTGAGTCCTATACTAACAAGGAGTCTGTCCGAAGGGTAATTTGCTCTAAAAAATCTAACACTAGTGTCTCTTACACACAAAAGTTAACTAAGCCACTGGCCTCACTCTCCAGCACAAAAACAATTGCTGGCATTAGAACTACCGTTCGTCATGGCCAGAAACAGCAGTTCCAAAAACGCAGAGTTTCAGCCCTGAAATTAACTCGGGCACGAAATGCAGCTCGTAGTCTTCCTTGTCATACAGAACAACCAGCTGTGCCCCTTGAAGCACCAGCAACTGCTCAGAGGTCTGTTTCACCTGGTTGTAACCCTGTGCCTGAGAAACATAAGGCCTCTCTCTCCATTCAGATAGCTCCAATCCCTGATAGCAAAGCCAAGCCTGAAAGCCAACAACATCCACCTAGGCTGCCTCCAGATACTTCAAAGATGATTCCAAACAATATTCAACCAACGTCTACAGTTCATTCTGCACAGTCCACAGAATGCAATGTGGTATATTACATTTTTCTCTCCCTTTTATCATAGATCTTTCTTGTGTCATCTAACCTTTTTCTCTTTAGTATACTCACCTGGCTCTGAGTAGTAGCCACAAATCCTGGGTAAAACTACCTGCTGCTATAATAAAAGTAGTATTGCACTATTTATTTATTTGCATTGGTTTCAAAATGGGATTCCTGTTCCTTAGTACATGGGAGAGCAGGAGAATATGTGTCATCAGGTATATATGAAGAAAACATTGCTGGTATTCTAGTTTTTGCAATGTTATGTAAAAAGACAAAACCTTTGATACATTTATGAATAACAGTCATAATGGGACTAGCCAGGAGCCAAAGGATCACAGGTCATCATTTATGCATGCATAGTTGTCTTTTTTTTTTGCGACAGCCTTTTTACCACAGCTCCACAAACCGTGAAAAGCAACCCTTCAGTACTGCATGGCATTAGGTGCAAGCGACTGCTGCCAGAAAGGGTAATCAGCCATTCCCCCCACCTTACTCATGACAGCCCTGATGTACTTTACCATATATTTATGGAGCTGGTTCTGGCCAATGTGCTGTCACTGCATTGATGAAGTAAGAATTCTGTAAATAGTCCCTGTATTTCCACAAGGGAGATGCACGTTTCCCTTTCATTATGCCAAAAGCACGAAGTATGAATATTCAAAGATCTGCTTTTGACTCTTCTTAAGGCAGAGTGATTTGGGAATGTCTACAACTCTGTGAAATCTGTTAAATCATTTATAAACTGTGAGTTGCTAGGAACAAGGTGTTAATTACATCTTCAGTGAGGTGTTCACACTTCATCTGGAGCTGTTCAGAAGTCAGGTACAAGTCTGAACAAGTTCACAAGTAGGACTCTCTGGGCAGCAGTGAGAAAAGCTGTGACTATATATCAGACTAAAAACAATGTTATTTTACCATTCCAGCCATTCTGCCACTTTCTGTAAATATTTATATTGTATTCTTTTTGAAATCCCCTTCTGGTGTACAAAATACTTTACAAATCTCATCCCTTTCATTTTCATTTTGATAATTCCTATTCTTGAACTCATTGATAAAAGAAATATATGCCCTTATGTGATACAGACAATGCCATTGGTTACTAAGAGTGCAATCCATGGGGAGGTGGGCATGCAAAAGAATCATGGATGGGGTGCAAGGGCAGACCAAAGCAAATGCCCTGAATGCCTTGCAAAGGACAAATACGCCAGTGCAAGTAGCAAATACTTCAGTGGCAGGGCATCATGCATCTCCATGGCACCCAAACACAGAAGCTACTACTGCACTGGTGTTCCTCCATTACACAAGCCCACACCAAGGGGTATTCTGGGGGCACTTCTGGGGTAGAGCCGACTTTAGTTGACTTACAGAGAGCTTTTAGCCCAGGAACACCCCCTTTGCCAGCTGGCGACTTGCTCCATCAAAAGAGCAGGCGTTCGCCATTGAGAACCAACAGCGAGTTTTCAAATGTGGGACTTCCTGCATTTTTGCATTTTTCCCATACCCCCACAAACCTCTTTGGAAGTAGCATGGCAACACTGTCCCTGGACACTTCAAAGCTCCCCCCTCCTCCATGGATTATACTGCCACAGTCTCTAAGAAGATTGCAAAGTGGTACTTACGTTAATCTTTCACAGTAAAACAAACCAGGAGTTCAGTGGTCCCTTAAAGACTAACAGCATTAATTTCAGACTAAGCTGCTCACTTTCTCCAAGCTGTGACTCATGCAAGCTCATATTAAAATAAAATGCTAGTCTTTAAGAAGCTACTGAACATTTATTGTATTATCTTTCTAAGCTTGTTGACTTCAGTGGACTTACAAGTGTAGGGTTGCACTGGGGCAGTCCCATACAGGAGCCCTGCACCCCTCTGTTGCCCTCAAAGGGGCTTCCTGGCAGCATGGGGAGGCTTAAAAAATGAAAAAGCCTTTTTGCTGCCAAGAAGCCTCTATGGGGCTCAATAGACTTGCACTGCCCAAAAGTCTGGCTTCCTAGCCACCAGCGTTACACTGCGAATGGCCAGGAGGGAATCAATTAAAGTTGGCTCCTCCCCAGCTTGCCCCACCCCTGCTACACCAACAGCAGGGGCATTGGGACCTTGTCCAGTGCTGCATACCAGTGTTGGGGTGGGGAGTAGCATCCACACATCAGCAAAATTGCCTCTCTGCTGGGGTAAGTGCCCAGGAAAGGGCATATTCACTGACGTGACTCCGTGCCACTTCTATCTGCAGATATCCTGCCCCTTCTGGATGGGGTTCTAAATCTCCTACAATAAATATAAGTATTTACGCTTTGCAGAAACTTTTATTTACCTATTTTAAGGGGACAGCATAGCATGATTAATAGAAAAGCATTAAGACTCCATTTCAGAAACAGATGAATAATGTGTCTAAAGCAGAGTATTAATCTTATGTTTGTTGCTTTCGTTCTTTGCTTATGGTGGAAAAATTAACTTTGCCTAGGTTGCCTGGTCATGGGCGTATCTGGGGAAGGGGTGTCATCCAACCCAGGCACCACTTCCCTTGGTCAAGTGGGAAGCACATCTGGCCATCCCCTTCTTTGTCCCCCCTGGCCAGGAAAGGCAAACAGGCTGGGCAGGCCAGCAACCGAATGAAAAAAGCAGGTGGGTGAGCTGCCGCCTGCAGGTTCCTCCCTTCCCTGTGCAGTCCAGAAAGGGAAATCACCACCAGTGAAAGAGTGGGCAGCAGGCCAGTGATTGAGCAAGAAAGGCGGGCAAGACCCCCCAAGTTTAGTGAAGATTGGGTCAGGAAGTCCAATTTTATGGGCTCTCAGAAAAGGTGCTCCCATCCATCCTCCATTGGAAACAGTGGAGGAAAAATTGGGGGCCATTAAAATTAGAGCCCCTGACCCAATCTTCACCAAACTTGGATGTTATTGTAAGAAGGCACACCAGTAGCTGTGCTGCAAATTTGTTGCATCTACCTTAAAAAATAGAACCCCACAAAGACTCTCCCAAGAATGCCGTGTTGCTGAAAAAATTTCCTACCATTGCGAGAATGGTGGGAAAATTGGTCTCACCTTGATTCTCTGATCTAAAGTTGCAACTCAATTGCAGCCAAACAGCGTAGTTTTTAACAATAAGTCCCTGCTTGAACATATAACTGTGAGTCAGGTTGGGTACCTGGATTGTGACATATGGATTGTGTATCATGTATCTTGGCTGTTCGTTCTACAGTCTCACTGTGATTTGCATTCTGGGAAAGATCCTGCCAGGTATTGTAAAAGTATTGCTTTTGGCAGCCTCTTGGTAAAATACAAACTTTAAGGCCTACTTAACATCCTTTTGAAAAACGGAGAAAAGCTCGTACTCCTGTTTTGCTTCCTTGGTTGTACTGTATGATACACTATAGGTCTCCGGTTCATGGTACATTTTATAGTCTGTAGGCCACAGGTGACCTCTGTGACCCATGGATCTAAACCCAAGATCCATGGCCAAGATCGCAGCAGAGTAAATGGAAATTGGTGGTGGTGATGGTGGTAGTGGAAAGCGCCATCAAGTCAAAGCTGACTTATGGCCACCCCATAGGATTTTCAAGGCAAGAGACATTCAGAAATGGTTTGCCATTTCCTGTCCTTGCATGGCTGAGAGGGTTCTGAAACAACTATGACTGGCCCAAGGTCACCTATCAGGCTTCAAGAAGAAGAGTGAAACTAAAACCAGTTCTGCAGCTTATTCTTACAGATTCCCACCTTTCTTAGTATTATATGAATAAGACCTTGATCTTTCTGTTTAAAAATCACATGGTAAGTCTCTATACCTTACAGAGGGGCTAAAAATGCATATATTATTTTGGATTGCATAATTATTAAACAGAGGCAGTTCCTTCCTGCCTGCAGGTGTAATGGCTGCGTGAACTCTAGGGTGCAAACTGAAATGTTTCATGTATGGATCCAAAATGTAATGTTGTGGTCTGTGCATTCTTGAGATGCTTAATAGGTTTAGAAACTATTAGCTAGATATTGAGGAAACTCAAAGGTTCTCAGTGGGATTAAAAATTCAAATAAATTAGCTGGGCTTTACTAAAAGAAAACAGTTTAGTGTAGTAATTGGTCCTGCATTTTTATATCTTCAGATGTTTTCAGATAAGAAAGAATAAAATACTTGCAAGGATTCAAAATTCCATGCTGGCTCCATATCCTTAAGGCTGCAAGTCAGAAAAAGAGTTTATACTTTCTTTTGAGCATTTAAATTGTAAAATTTAGCTATGAACAATGACATTTACAAGGTATTTTTACCCATTTGTGTGTGTATGCCTGGATTTTGTGTGCTTTGTTCTCTGTGTGGTAATTAACAAAAATCAGTTTACTTTCTCCATCTTAGATTCTTAATTGTGTTTTGTGCTTTTGAAGCAAGGCCAGCAATGTGGTGTCACGATGTTTCATGGGCCCCTAATATGAACCTTATATTAAATTTTTGAGATGGATGTCCCCAGAACTTACCACACACAAATAGTTTATATGCATTGTCCATTCAGACAATGAATGTGCCTCAGTGCTGAGACTCAGAATAAGAGTACTACAAATAGTAATATAGGGGGTTGGGTTTTTTAATGTTTGTTTCTCTTTCTCAAATAGTGGCTTCATCAGGATATCTTTTTCATTACTTTAGTCTCCCATATTCATAGGGTGAAAATTCTTTAGGAGTAGGACCTAGATAGTAAATCGGATTTCCTACAACCCAGAAAATCACTATGTTAAATGTCCCAGGGCTTTAGATTTCACCAGCTGAGATATATTCAGAGGGACTTTTTACAAATGATGCTAACAGTGAAGAGTTTACTACTAAAGGAAGGGGGCAGTTTGAGAGGAATAACTTTTTTAAAAAAAATGCATGCAGTCCTGTTTTATCCAGTTCATGAAGTGGATGCCGTAGAACAGCGGTGGCGAACCTATGGCACGGCTGCCAGAGGTGGCACTCAAAGCCCTTTTTGTGGGCACGCGTGCACAGAGTTTGTCTTGTGGAGGGGCGGAAAATCACACACACACACACACACACACACACACACACACACACACACACACACACACACTTATCTAGGTAGGCCTGGGCATCTGAGTAAACCCTCCTAGGGTTGTGATTCACCCATTCGAAGTGTTGCACAGTTGCTTCACCAAGCTTGCTCCCTAGTAACGCGTTTCTAAACTAAAACCTCAATATTCAGATTAAATTGCTGTGTTGGCAACTTTGTGATAAATACGTGGGTTTTGGGTTGCAATTTGGGCACTCGGTCTCGAAAAGGTTCGCCATCACTGCCATAGACAGTAGCTTGTGCTGTAGCTACTGGAAGATGGTTTGTATGTTTGGTAACAAGTAACTGACCATTGTAGGACTCATATGCCAGTGAGGTGATTCTTAAATAGTGGGCCACAAATCACTAGCACCACCTGATTCACTTTTGGTAGTTTGCAAAACAGTCTAAAAAACTAACTGAATAAATGGCCAAAGAGAAGTTTCAAGCAAACATTAACCAACGTTGGATTAAAACTCGTTCTGTATTGTGGCATAGCTGTTCTGAACAAGGTGCTGCACAATCTGAAAAGGGAAGGTGAACGGTTGCTAGGTAGGTGGAAAGTAGACATTGCTAGCATTTGTTCTGTCTCCAAGACTCTGGACTCTGCTGTTCATTACCTGAGTTGCATTTTAATTCAGAAGTCTTTAAAATAGCTTCCTATCTCACCTATAACATCAGAAAGTGTTTGCAAAGAAGCTGGAAACCAGAATAGTATGTTGCAAATTTAACAGTGCTGCCCTAAGCAGTTACACACTTCTCTGTTGAAATAAGTGGAATGAGAAGACTGTACCTGGGCTTAGGGTCACTTTTCCAGAATTGTTACTTTAGTAGCATGTTGCATACACCACAGAGGGCGAAAGTATCTATAGTAATTGTTGCTGTTGAAGTTTAAATTGACGGTGGCTGGTTCATCCACAATGCTGCGGCTTTTTGTTTAAAATGAAAGTTACTTCAGGATGAATTGTGTCAAATACTGAGGCAGCAAACAGAGATCCACTTCATTTTGCATATTAATAATAATACTGATAATCCTTCCAGAGCAAGGATGATATTTCTTTCCAGTACTATCTTGGTGGGCTCAAAATAAAAGATGGGAAAGACCAGCTTGGCCACTGTCTTTTCTATACCCTGGCCCATGCCTGCTTACTTTAACCATTGCTCCAGAGTATTTGTGTTTCGGGTTTCAATCTTGGTCTGCATTTAATTTTATGAATGCCCTGGCTGTTTTTAATAGCTGACCAGTGCTTTGGGAGAAAGGTTATATGCAGATTTCCATGCCTTCTTTATATTTTGGGCCCATCCCAGTGACTCAGACGTATGCAGTAAGAGCTAGAAATGTGCATGAACTATTGCCCTTTATGAGTAAAGAAGCATATAGTGGACTGTGTATATAGTTAGCCTGTGCACTCCAGCAGACCATTCTGGACTCCATGTATGGAGAGAGGGCACTCAGGAGCAATTGTGTTCACAGCCCAGGTTATCTCCATATTCCATAGGTCAAACAGGACTGCACCAACCTTGCTGACTGGAAAATTCCTAAAAGACAACAGGAACCTCTCTGAATCGACCAATCTCCTGGGATTGACCATCCTAATTTTCCTTGAATTAGGATTCTAAGAATACATCCTTGTAGACTTGTTTTCTTCACACATTCCTTCCAGGACTCAATTCCAGAGCTTTTTCCATTCTCCTACATTAAATACAACTGCAGAAAACAGCCAGATACTACTGATGAGGCAAAAGTCCCAACTGCCCGCAGTATCATATGCTAATTAGGAAGAGGCCTCTCATGCACATCAAACCTGGTACAAGGAACAACTTGTTGTTTGTGCATTAAAAGTGAAGGGCAGAAAAATGGATCCTCGTCTATTCTGCCTTCCTGTCTCCCTAGCTCAAACAGTTTGGAATGTTAGATCAGTTGCTATATGGGAAATAATGGAGGAAGAATTGACATGGAGCATTTACTGGCAACATTTTAAAGATCTCCTCTTCTTTGAATAGTTGGTGGATGCATTTATTGTAGAGCAGAAGTATGATGGATTTACCATTCCTTATTCCTAAGGTTTGTTGTAAGTGCTAAATTAGGAGAATCTCCTCTGTGTTCAGAGAACAAATATCTTTTCCTCAAAATTGTCTGATGCTCTCACTAAATTGTCTCCAACAGGTGCGTACTGGCCAGTGGGACATATGGGGTCAACTGACCCCAGGCTGTGGCCATTTAGTCATGTGGAGGGTGGGAAATTTTCCACCCCCACACCCCTCCTCCTTCCCTCCAGGACCATACACTGACTTCAAAAAAATGTTGTTTGGTAGTGGTGGGGAAGGGTGGCCGACCATATGGGCGGGGTAGGAGTGAAAAACTGTGATTTTGCACTGGGCTACATTTTCCCTAGATACGCCTCTGGTCTCCAATTGATGGTGTTTTCAGAGTAGTTTGGGCATTTCAGCAGATTCAATAGTAACCCTTCACTGTCTCAGTCTCTCTGGTCTTCCAATTTCTAACAGTCATCTTGCATTGCACTGCATGTGATGTATGACATGCAGCTGAATCCTATGCATTTTTCATCAGAAATAAAGTCTTAAGTTCAGTGGGCCTTATTCCTATGTCAGTGTGCATAGGATTACAAGCATAGTAATTTTATAATGGAGGGCTCTGGTGCTGGAAATCCACATCTGTTAGAATGACAGAACACACTTGTTACTTCCATTAAAAATATAGACACTGGAGTACTTTGAAGATTAGGTTTATTTTTGCCGAATGGGCAGGTGCAGTTTTGTGATGTAAAAAACCAAACTCTTAATATGTATTCTATGCATTTAATTTGAACAAAACCTCAAACCACTCAAGTCTTGGAAACCAACATGAATGCTTATCCCAACACACTGCAGTTTCTGGCGTTGCTTCTATTAATACTTGATAAATTCACTTACTTCATTTTCTTTTATAATACAAAGTTTGTTTCTTTCCTAATCTGTTTGTAAACTTCCTTAGACTGCTAGAAAACATGTTTTTCCCTTATACTCCTGCACACAGCAAAGGGGTAAGGAAACGGGTTTTTAAAAAAATAAATTTAGTAATATGTTTTCTTATTTTTTGTTTGTTTCTCAAAACTCAGCTTGGAAACCAGAAAGTAACTGCCAATGTGATGGAGGTAAATGCTTCACAGACCCACAGACAAACTTCAGCTGAAGCTTCATCACTGCCTCCTCCTCCTCTGGTATCGATTAACAGACCCTCCCTCTCACCTGACAATGGCACCCACGTAACATCATTTACTTTGCCAACACGTGATGATTTTTGGCCTTCACGCTGTTATAGAACCCTGGCCCTTTCACATTTTCCATATGCGTACCCTTTCTTAGCTCCTGACAATATTATCCACAGGACTGAAACAGCCTCTGTCATGACGGACTCGGCCATGAGCGAGTATTCCTCTCGCACGGTGAGCGAGTCCTCTACTGCCATTCTAGATGAGCTGCAGAGTTGTCACTATGATACTACTGACCGTTCTGAAACACCTTCCCCAACTCTGAGCCAGATGTCTGCCGTGTCAGATGGCACCACCTTAACCACCTCTGCTACCAGCTCTCATGTAATTATCCTTCCTCTTTCCTCCTCCATTTTGTTCAGTCAGGCTTCCAAAGTGGGGGGGAATCATTCTTTTCCACCCCGTGTATTTTTAAATATGTGCTGATTGGTTACTCAGGTGATTTTTTTTTAATGAAATTTTTAAGCTTCCTAACAATAGCACAATATAAATGTAATTGAAATATAAAGTTGTGTTATTTTGCACTACCTATATTCAGGTGATGTATATCGAACAGTATATGATTACAGGGTTTCAATTTCTAGGAAAGGTGCCCATGTTCAAATTAGCCTGAATACCACCTCCTCCTGGAGGACTTGGACCCTTTAACTTTGTAAGCAGGCGGGTTGCAGAAACAGATAAACTTGGACTTGGCAGTGTTGGTGAGTGAGCAGGAAACAGGCTTCCTGTTCCCCCACAACACCTTCTCACCCCAAAAACTGACCCTTCAGCAGCAAATGAGCCTCAGGTGGGAGGAGAAACAAAATTGGTATTCTTGTCCACAGTAATGGAATTGAGGGTCTATCTAGGCATAGACATTTTTTAATTGCTTTGTTACACTCTTGCATTGAAACTACAGTTGACAATCTGCATGTGGGTCCTTGAGATCCCCTGAAATTGCAACCGCTTTCTAGACTACAAAGATCAGTACACCTGGAGATCAGTTCACTCTCCAGTGCTTTGAAAACTGGACTGTATGGTTTTATACCTTGCTAAATACCCGCCTCTTCCCAACTCCCGCCCATTCTAAGCTTGATTCCCCTCCCCTCCCTTACAGTATCTCCAAGAATTTCCCAACCCAGAGTTGGCAGCACTAATTGGAATGGAATAAAGGGAGGGGCCACGGCTCACTGGCAGAGCATCTGCTTGGCATCCAGAAGGTGCAAGGTTCAATCTCTGGCATTTCCAGTTAAAAGGAGCAGGTGCTGGTTAATGTGAAAGACTTGCACCTGAAACTCTGGAAAGTGGCTGCCAGTCTGAGTAGGCAATACTGACCTTGATGGATAAAGGGCTCGATTCAGTATAAGACGGATTCATGTGTTCAAACTGCCCGTAAGAGTGGAGGAGAGGCTGTTTGTACTCACTCAAGAGATGATTTCAGGTTGAATACAACTGCATATTCTAGGGCCTTGAAACAGGCTCCAGGGCTTTGCTCTAGCCCAAGTGAAGCCAAAAAGTAATGCTGCAGCGATTTTTCAGTCCCACTGTGGTAAAAAGAAGTGGTATACAGAGTAGAAGCAGAACTACTTAAAATGCTTGATAAACTACAGAAAGAACACTCATGTGGAATGTGTAAGAGAGGCTGCAAAACCTGTCAAAAAGTACTGAGAAATCTGCAGGAGAAGCAGAATGTGCCTCTAAGTTGAATTTTAACGCATTTGATGAGAACAGCACTTAACACAACTTTGTCTTCCATTAGCTGTGATCACTGACTGCATGAAGTCGCTTCTGATTTAGCTCTTTCTGTAACTAATAGTTCCCCTTTGAAGCACTTTTGTCTTACAGGAATGAAAGTATAAATAAACTTACATTCACTTTCTATAAACATGCAATTATTCTTTTCCAGGGCTGCATTTTGTTTAGACTAATTCAAGGAAAGTGACTACAAATAAATAAATAAAATCTTTTATGCATAACTCAGAAATCCAGGAACTATTGTATCTGGTTATACACATATATATATGTGATCAGTTTCTCCTCATTTCAAGCAAAAGGTTTGTTTAGTGCTTAAAAACAGGGTGTGAGCTGAAATATGTCCAGTATTTGACATCTCTTTACAAAATAACGTTAAGCTCTGGAACAGTTTCTTCAAGGAAAAGCCATTTTAATATACTTGTCTCACAGCCGAAGATATTTAAACATGATGGTATTTATTTTCAGAAAGTTTTAAAACCAATGTAAGATGCATATCCTAAATATAGTTACCAGAATATATGGGTTCCTGTTCAACTTGGTGGCACTTTGGAATGAATATTTTTAGAATTGGAAACTTGCCATGTTCTTTTCTTACCCTGTAGAGGTATCCAGGTCCAGATGTGTAATCAATTGAGAAGTACCAGAGAAAAAGTAATCAAAAAGGTGTATCGCATAGGTTTATTTTTCTGGATATGTTCCCATTGGTTTATAAGGACATTTTCCAGTGTTTGTGATTTTACAAAATGTTGAGTGGACCCCCCATACACACACACACACACTTTTTGCATTATTAATTAATCAAGGCACATTTGAAATATTAGCATTGGTTTTAATTTTGCAAAAGGAAAATAAAGAATTGTCAAAAATGTGGGTTGAACTTGATGGCATATGCTATGTCCTCTGCATGGACTGCAACCCATCAGATAGATATTAACTTCTCTGGGTATCCTTGTCTTTACTTGACAACAAGCATTAATGTGGAGTGCAAGAAAAAGTTTGGAAGGTAACAGCCATCTTGTTTTTATTCTTCATTCGTACAATTGCTGCCTTTACTGATGACTTCCTAATGGTTTCCCATGATTCCAGCATGTTACGTTTTGCCTGGAACAGAAAGGAGGTTCGATGAATGTAAATATTATGTTGTAACTTAAGCAGCTGAGAACTGGTATTGTTATGAAGATGGTTTTTAATTATGCTTTTTGCATGTTGACAGATTCTGGCAATTCTTAGTTTAACAGGGTGCCTTTATGTCTTTGACTCTAAGGCTCAGATAACAGTGAATGGAACCTCTAGTGCAGCAGTCAGCCCAATGAGCCACTTTCAAAGGCCTTTCTCCCCTTCCTTGGCATACTCTCCACCATCTTCGCTCAGTTCCAGCACAGTTGCCCTACAGCATAGTAGGACGATGGGTGAGTTTCCCCATATAAAGTTTGAAGTTTATGCTTTTTTAAAAAAAAAGAAAAGAAAGTGCATTGTTTGTTGAATACACACAGCAACAAATCTTGTACAATTAGCAAAACTTGAAGCATACCTTCGTATTAAAGAAGGTGTTATCCACAGAGGCACCTTGAGAAAAATCTGAACACTGTATAGATTGAACAATATTTACCAATGACAGCCATGAATTATGTGAAGTTTGCTAAAGTTGCCTTTAGAAAAGAAAATTCTCAATTTCAGGGACTACTAGGACCTCTGGTTATAATCAGCCTTGCCAGATCCTTTACTTACTGAAAATCAACCATAAGCCCTTTTTCTTAGTCAATTTGGGCAGAAGAGTATTTTTTTAAAGAGAAAGCTGTTACAAGCTATACACCATATTTTGTTTGCCTGTGATAACTCCAGCAAGCCAGCCAAACATCATGGAAAAATCATTCAGGTTTGCCAACAAATCAGACCTATGGCAAAATTTCTTTCCAGTGACAGCTGTGGTGATCATTTATACCCTGACCATGAGAAAACTCCCTCTTCCATTATTTGACTATAGTAACAACTTTGGCTGATTATATACTGGTGTTTTCCATTGCCCTGTGCACTCAGACTTACCATACAGCAGATTCCAGAAACCCTGTGGTTCCTGAGAGTGGGCAAACCCCGATGTTTCCCCTGGCTTTGTGATTTCCACTCCTTCTGGTCACCCCCCCCACACACACACACCCACACACACTCCTTGCAGACATTTCTGGGGAACTGTCAGCCAGCTTAAATAATAATAATGAGCCTTTGCAACAGCAATGTGAAAAATGGGGTGCTGTGTGGTTTCTGGGCTGTATGGCCGTGTTCTAGCAGCATTCTCTCCTGATGTTTTGCCTGCATCTGTGGCTGGCATCTTCAGAGGATTCAGATCCTCTGAAGATGCCAGCCACAGATGCATGCGAAACGTCAGGAGAGAATTCTGCTAGAACACGGCCATACAGCCCAGAAACCACACAGCACCCAAGTGATTCCGGCCGTGAAAGCCTTCGACAAAATGTGAAAAATAATGATATAAAAAATAAAGGGGCTTTTTTTAAAAACAGCAATCTTGTGACCAACCGGAAGCGACTTGGAGCAGGCAAACTGCACAGCACGCAATGGGGCACTTCTTCACGTGTAAACAGAGAAACATGAGGAGACCCAACTGAGGAGCCAAAAGTCTTGAGGAAAGCCCTCCATTAATAATGGGCCAAAGTTGATTAAATTTACCTTATTTATAGCGCGCCTTTTTTGCTGAGATACAAGGTGGATTAAACAGAGTAACAGAATTCAGTCAAAGGGTTGAGACACCCAACAAACAATTCAAACAAAAGTTAGAAATGATACTCAATGTTATGTGATGAGCAACATGGAAAAGAATGGGATGATAAAAGTGGAAAAATGGAAGAAGTTATGAAAAACATCTTTGTCTATGTTTAAGTTTATCAGCCTTTTAAAGCGGTTATTACAGATGCGCTTTCTAATTTTAGAGCCTACTTCTGTTTCTAAAAAGTTTTGTTACAAAATGTTATAGTCAACTTCTATATGTTCAAAAGGAATGGAAGGACTTTTGGGCTAACCATCCTCTGATCCAAGCAATTTTTTAGCCCTCTTAGATTGCATACTTTCCCCTAAGTTTAGTATTGTGCGTATTTGACAAAAAGGCACAGTTATTCAGCTGTTTCATGTTCATTAATGCTCCTTACCATATACATTTAGTGCTAAATTGTTTATAGACTTTTAAGTTTAACAAACAAGAGAAGAAGTGGATATCACATTTTAAAAACCATTAGGGAGACAGTGCCACATATCAATCACTAATTTTTGGCATTTCTATTGAAAATGTATATTAACTGTGAAATATCCTGGGTTTTACCAAATGCTTGGCTTCAACAGAAAATGATTTTTCTCCTTTTTAAAAGTTCAAAATCCCCAGCTTTATGTTTTGTTCTTATAATCTAATATATAAAATGTAAGTAACAAACATATTATCCGTGGTTACCGTATATAGTCATGTATAAGTTGAATTTTTCAGCACATTTTTAATGCTGAAAAAGCTCCCCTCGACTTATATGCGGGTCATTAAAAAAAATTTGTGTTTTTACTTTGCCGGCCAGCAGGGGGCGCAGTTTTTATGCTAGCGGCACCAAAATTTCAGGGTACCCTCAGAAGACACTCCTGATGATACCAGCCAAGTTTGGTAAAGTTTGGTTCAGAGGGTCCAAAGTTATGGACCCCCAAAGGGGGATGCCCCATTCCCCATTGTTTTCAATGGGAGCTATTAGTAGATGGGGCTACCCTTTTGAGGGTCCATAACTTTGGACCCTCTGAACCAGACTTCACCAAACCTGGCTGGTCTCATCAGGAGAGTCTCTTTATGATGCCAGCCAGGTTTGGTGAAGTTTGGGTCAGGGGATCCAAAGTTATTGACCCCCAAAGGGGATGCCCCATCCCCCATTGTTTACAATGGAAGCTAATAGTAGATTTTCCATTTCTGATAATATCCCTCTTAAAATCTAAGTTGGGTTACATTTGGACATACAGATGATGATGAGGAATCCAGTTTTGGAGGATTTTAACTCTTGTGTTTTAGCTTGGTTGCTGGTTGAGCTAAGGTTTTTATACTTTTAAAGTTATTGTTGATACCATATTGTTCTTGCTGACCCTCTTTTCCACTTACAGAGCCAGTTTACTGTTTTTCTTTGAAATAAATATTCAAAAACATTTAACCTACTGATGCCTCAATTGATGTAATTTTATTGGCATCTATTTTTATTTTTGAAATTTACCAGCAGCTGCTGCATTTCCCACGCTCGACTTATATGCGAGTCAATAAGTTTTCCCAGTTTTTTGTGGTAAAATTAGGTGCCTCGACTTATGTGCGGGTCGACTTATACGCGAGTATATACGGTACCTAGCAAATCTTCACTGCCCAGAGGTTACCATATGAGTCTTTGAATGTTCCTCATTACAGGCGCCTTTGTAGAGTGATCAGGTTCAATAGTGGCCGTTAGAAAGCAACAGAACATTTAAGAAATCTGGTTGTGATGGGTTTTCTGGGCTGTCTCGCTGTGGTCTGGTGAATCTTGTTCCTAACGTTTCGCCTGCATCTGTGGCTGGCATCTTCAGAGGTGTATCACAGAGTGTAACTTCCGTCTGTGATACACCTCTGAAGATGCCAACCTGACTATGCTTTCGAACAAGATCCCTGAAACAATAACTACCAGAAAACCCACCACAACCAGTTGAATCCGGCCGTGAAAGCCTTCGACAATACATTTAAGAAATCCCTTTGATTCCAGGAATTTTAGTTTTAATGGGCCTTGCTGTTGTCTTTCATGGGGATCTTATTTGAAAGTGGCGTAGAAATGTTGTAAATAAATAAAATTAAATGTCCTTGTTAAGATCTCAGATAGATTGCCATAATTTTCTGTAAGTAGAACTATCATTGAATGCAGTTCAGGATCTTTAGATGCTTCAAAATTATGCTTCCCACTTTCTGATAGGAATCAGAGATGTGTATTATGGCAGCTCATGCTCAGAAACACTAGCTTTCATTGTCTTCTAGCTCAGGGGTGTCAAACTTGGGACCGAAGGGCAACTCTGGCTCTTTGAGAGAACTTATCGGGCCCATGAGCCAGTTGAGACAACCCCCCACCTGCGTTCCTGATCTTGCCTTGCAGGCTGGCCAGTCCAGGTGGCTGCCCTGCCCCACCTCATTCCATATCTGTCCTGTTGAGCCATCCCCCCACCCATGCCAATCTGGGCTGGCGATCTTGCTATGGGCTCACAATCTGAAGCAGCCACTCTTCACCCAGTGCTGATCTGGGCTGGCAAGGCTTCTGTGGGCTCACCAGTTGAGACAGCAGAGGTCTTCCCCTGCTACTGAAAATCCTATCAGCTGAAGGAGCTGGGGACTGAATCCCTTACGCATGCCAAGGTGATTTATCCTGAATTATTGTCCCTATCCAGAAGAGCTTCAAGAGAGCCATCCAACCAGGTCACCAGTTGGGCTCAGATGCAAATGGTGATGTGTCCAGAACTGCATCTGCATCTAATCAGGCTATGTGTGCAGGGAACTTGTCCTTGGATCTCTCTTCCAGGATTGGAGTGAACGTATCTTGCCCCTCCAAATATAATTTCATCCTCGTTTCAAACACAGTTTGCAGTGAAGAATTACTCTTTGGTTTGCTAAGGCACACACATTTAGACATCGTCGCAAACTGTTGCAAGTTGGAATGAGAGCCAGTAATGTCGCAGTAAGAGCTTTGGACTAGATCTGCAGAGGATCAGGGTCACATCACACACACACACACACACCCAAACCAATTAATTTGCGCAGTAGCCCTGAGGGGAAGATAAGGCTGACTGGTCCATGGTCTCTTTAGGGATCAGATATTTCTAAATGCTGTGGGGTAGAATGCTGGCAACAGAGGGGCCACTGAAATTGCACTAGTTGTACTTTTTGAAGGTTGTGCCAACAATCAAGGTGGTGATATTGAAATTTAATTCCTATGAAATGCCTTCATTTCTCTTTAGCCACTCCCTATCATAGTTATGCTGGTTTTATAAGGTGAAGTTCTTCCTCCAGGCCTATGATTGAGAACAGCAACCAAAGTCCATCTAGTCGACTTAGTCTCTTTTTTACGTGTTTATGTTTTTAGAAGTTCTTTTATGTTTTGTGTTCTTACTGATTTTACATTTGTCATTAACCCTACCCTGAGGGTTAAAAAGGGAAGGGCACCATTCTGTAAAAAGTGTAATTTAAAATATTTATAAATAAATTCTATAATTTTAATTGTATATACTGTACACTGCTACAAACCCCACTCATTGAGGACAGAGGTTTATACCTCAAATAATTACATTAAAATAAATTAAATTATTGGAACTCCCACTCTCTGAAGCCTTGTCTTCAAACATCTTCTCCAAATTATCTCTTTTCTTTGAGTTTCCATGAACGATCTTCTATTTTGTGCACCTCTCCTTTCCCACCAATGCATCTAGTCTAGCCTTTTGTGGCAGGTAGAATGTTCGCTTGCAGGCAGTCTCATTCTTAGTTCTCTGCTCTTCCTAGACCAGGGGTCTGCAGCCTGTGGCTCTCCAGATGTTCATGGACTACAATCCCCATCAGCCCCAATTGGCCATGCTGGCAGGGGCTGATGGGAATTGTAGTCCATTAACATCTGGAGAGCCACAGGTTGCAGACCCCTGTCCTAGACATGTGAATCTGCAGTCATTCAAACCCTTTCCCTGCCATTTTATTTGGAGCAAAAATATTTCTGTTGGATTGTGAGCTCAGCACTCTAGGTGAGCACATCGAATTCTTCCTCCTTGCAGAGTAAAATGCTGGATGTTATTTTATGTCAAATATTACGAAGCATTTCAAACGCATACGCCCATTTGCTTCATATTTTGCTGTGGAACTTCGAAAGCACATATGATACAATATCTGGGCTGAAGCAGACTAATTAAATGGTTATGCAGCATTCTGTTAACATTATTTTTGTAGAATCCACGGAGACCTATACCCAGCATGCTCATTCTGTTGGCAGCAGCGGCACCACCAGTATAATGCCGATCAGTAGAACTTCTGAGGAAGGGAAGAAAGTCACAGTCATTAAAGCTCCACATTATTCAGGGATTGGCCCAGTTGATGAATCAGGAATCCCAACTGCAATTAGAACGGTAAGCAATGCTGAGAGAGAGAGAGAGAAGGGAAATGTGTGTGTGTTTGTGTCGCACAAGCTCATACAATGAATTGATTGTTGGGAAGAGGGTATTTTTCCACATTCTTCTGGACTTATATAATATGGAGTAAAAAGTGTGTATTGGGGAACTCATGAATATAATGCTGGAAAGGGGAAGGTTGATGGTGTATAATTGGGGCCTTATAGTTTTAAAAAGAAAACAAATCAATTGTGAAGTTTTCAGCAGGATTGCAATTTCCTTTACCTTCCTTCTTTCTGTATTTTGCTTCCTCTGGTAAAGTTTCCTTAAAGTTTGGTGCATTTTGTAATTTTTATCAAGATGCCCTTGCTGTCTCCCCCCCCCCCCCCAATAATTCATTTAACAGGAAGCACCATGAAACCTCTGCACAGAGATGCTCTTCTTTGCTGACATGAAAAAGCAGTGAGGGAAAACTCTTTCAGGCTGCCTTTGACAGTGTGCCACTGGTTAGTGGTTGAGTGATTTCAGGATGCCTTACTGAAGTGTTTTGTTCTGAGTTATGCTGAAACATTCTTTCCGCACTGATGCCCCAGCAACCCCTTCTGGCTGGTCCCGGTGGCAGCAGTCACAGCTGCAGCTAGTATAGGGAAGCAAATTGTTTGCCGGCCTTCTCAGCTGAAGTAGGAGTTGATGCGCGAGCGGAATGAAGCGACGAGGAGCCAGGATGAAAGCGGCACAGTCTTTGCAGGTGAAATCTTGGGGAGGGGCAAGAGCAGGCCAGCTGCGGATTTGCTTTGACTGCCAACAACAACATATGGGGCTGTATAATGCAAGCAAAGGTTCAGTGGAGTGAAAATGCAGCATGGAAGTTAAATTTCATGGAGAAAAAGCAAATGGGAAAGTTTTCTGGCTACGTGCTAAGACCTGGAACTTTTTTTTAATCAAAGAAAGGGGGAAGTGCCATCATAGTTTGCAGCCCTGTATTGAGATTCTAAAATGAATGGGGCATTTCAAGGTTTTTTTCTGATGTCTGAGTCTTAATGTGACAATCTCATTTAAAACAGGCAGATCTTGTGTTTCATTACAGAAATTACTGCGTGCAGCTTTTAAAAAGAACTGGTGGGTTAAGAACACAGGGTAGGATATTAGTTGTATAAGGGTATAAAGTGAAATCCTTCTGACTGTCTTTCATCAGTTTGTTAGAAAGCAAGCTATGTATTTAAATCTTAGATTTGCTATGAACTTCCTCCCCATTTTACAACTGGACTTAGAAGGGTGTAACTCTTCTAAGAATAGTATTGCTATCCCAAGTCTCCTAATTCTATAAATGTATTTGTTCGCATGTGTTTGTGAGAGTCACGTGTATGTGGCTGCAGAGTCGAAACAGATAAGTTGTGAGACTTATAGTGTAGCAGATTGCCTTTGTTAGGCTGCTTCTGGAGTTGTCTTTTTAAAAGTTAGAATGTACAGGTGTGGTTCAAGATGCATGAACAATTAATATCGAAACAGTACAAGTATATTTTCAGAAATGATGTTGGCAATTCTGTTTACATCTTATATGTCTGTGTTTACTTGTAAGTTTAGATGGCTTATTGCTACTATTTTTGTTGCTTTCAAGGTTAATATAGAGAAATGGAACATTGGAATGGGCACCTTGTGGGATGACTGATCAGATAAATAAATACATAACTAATAGTACACTGAACAATATGGGTTGATCTCAACACAACTAAAGTTAACATTATGTAACTTCTATGGAACCCTGTGAATCAGACCAACTTCATTCTCAGTGCTTTCAGTGGAATTCAGTGGAATAAACTAAACAATAAATTGGTCACAACTAAGTTCACCCTTCATTTATGATATGCCACTTCAAAAAATTTTTTTAGCAGGGTACAGAAAATAAAATTTATGTTCTGATCTATGTAGTTCATATGTTCACTGTACAAATATAGAAAATTCATAATTCTTAAGTGTCATACATAATTATGTTTTTAAGACTCTGTTCCTCACATTCATGAAACTATTGCTCAGTAATGATTCGCATTCTAGAAGGAGGTCCCTGATGAAGAGAAAAGCAGGTTATGAACATAGCAAATAAATTCACACATTTTGGTGCTTTCTCAGGGAAATATATGCTCTTGTTAACATTCCTGCAGTGAATATAAATGTGCACAGTCCTATCTTTGGAAAGTAAAATTGTAAACTGCCTTCCATAATTGACAGTACGAATTAATTTTCGAAGTATAAGAGTTGATCTTCGCTTCTGTCTCTTCCTGATTGATATTCAGTATATGCTGCCTCATCCTGCCTATTAGTGAGAGACATCAACAGAAGGTGCTAACTACAACTCCTGGACCTGCTGTAACTGAGTAATTGAGAAAAGGGTCATCAGCATATGGATGATGCCATATGCCAGGTTGTCTGATGATCCTTTCCAGCAGCTGTATATAGTTTTTAAAAAGCCTGTAAAAGAGTAAGCATTTAATGATGTGAATATCAAGCCCATCTCCCATGTGGAAGAACACTGATGGATGAAATCCATTAAACTCTTTTAGATGTCATACAAATATTTGCTGTTGGAGAGGGCAAAGGAGATACAAACCTTTCAAAAGCAGTTAAGATTCTTGGGACTGCTGTGTTTAAAGTGTATTTTAGCTCCTACTAGAGATTGTTTATGACATCACTGATGATGTGGTTTTGTTTATGACATCACTGTGTGTATATCATCACTGTGTATTTCAACTCCTAGTGGAGAGTGTTTATGACATCACTGATGACAAGGACCACTCCCCACTTCCTGTGCTGTAATGTGCTTTGGGAGCACTTTTATTTGGGAGCACTTTTATTTGTTCTTTCCAGGGTGAGCACATCTACACATGAGTGTGCATGTACCCTTCCATAATTATTGAACACAAGTCAGGGTTTTTTTCCAACGGTAACGCTGTAGTGGTTGTTCTGGGTTGTTCTGGGTTGTTTGCAGGTAAAACATTAGGAGCTAAAACCGCCAGATCACAGCAATACAGCCTGGAAAAACCAATTGGTTCCAGCCTTTGACAATATAGTAATGTTGCACCTTTTAAAATGTTCTTTTGTTTTCTGGATGCTAGTCATTTGAAACACATCACCCGTGTTTTAAAAGGGTAAAATGAAAGTTGAACACACTTTTTTCCTCCAGGAAGACTCCTCCTGAGCTTTTCTGTTTTGTCCAAACAGTTGGTGAATTATTGGTGCAAGACAGATATGGTGTTGTTACCATCCCTAGGGTGCTGTTTTCTGCCCATGCAGAAACAGCCTGAGCGAAGTTTTTCAAAAGCGGCGTCTTCCCGCTGGTGGCGTGCGAAGCACACCGGCATGAGGGTGCTGCTTTTGGCCCCTCCGGTGTTTCAGTTCACCTACCTCTCCTCTCTGCTCAGCTCTGGACAGCTGGAGAGAAATGCCCATGCTGCACTTTGACCCCGGAGGCCAGTCATCATGGGCGTGTATCATCCAGAGCTGCGCAGAAGGAAGGTAGTGAATAGAATGACTTAAGCGGCTCCATACGGAGCTGCCTCTGTGGGTCGCAGGAGCCTTCGCGCTGCCTACATGACACCGTGCGAACGGTCTCGTGCGTCCACCAGCATTAATTTTGCCATCTAGTATTCAGGCTGAAAACATCTGATTCAAACCCTGACAGTCTCCTGTATGAAAACAGTCCCATGCAAGGAACATGCCATTCATTACATACTGTGATCTCATACACACCGATATTTTGCTGCATATATATCTGAAATGGAAAAGATTTTCCATATAGGAGCTTGCAGTGGTTGGAGTAACCCGCTGTGAAGAGATTCAGGTGCCTTGTAAGAAATATATAGCAAGGTTCCAAGTTACTGTGTAAACAAAATGCGAGGAACCCCGCTCGAAACAGTAAAAATATTGACAAACAGTGAGTCATCAGAGATGGAATTATTAATGAATTTTATAATATAGCTAACTGGATGATGTGGATCATAAGATTTCTGCCTCCACTCACAGTTTTAAGCATTACCTGATATAAGCATTACCTGTTTCCCTGCCAGTTAAGTTTTTAAAAAGATGTTAAACTGATTTCCCTCTACATTGTTTTCATTAGAGCAAAGAGCCACTTACAACTATGTTCTGCTTAGAAGCTGGGCTGGTATTCTCTCAGGTTTCCAGCATTTGGCAAAAGGATTTCAAAACATACCTTACATTGTAGCCACTGCTGACTGGGTAATGGCGTTTCATTTTTCTTCTTTTAAATGCATTAGCTTTCAAAGTGAATAAAAATGCTGGCTTTCACTGGCTTGCAGTATCAATACAAAAGTATCTTATCGAGGATGAATCACAAAATTGCTATGTAGCTGTTGAGGGGTTATGTCTTTGACTGCACGAGCCAATATAATTGTTTCAAGGTCAACCTCTGATTATTACAATGACAAAGAAACCTTTCATTTATGTGTGAATAACTTAATCGGTCCATCCGGATTTGTGTGCCCTAAGAAGTGGAATACTGGCCTCTCTTCTGTTTTTGAAATGGGGTTTTTACCCTGTGAAAATTAGACCCTGCTTTCACAAAGCATTGTGTGATTATGGATTGTTGCAAAAGACAAGTAGAAATGTAGGGCAAAGAGGAAGAATGTCCTGTGAGAATGCTAGATACCTCCATTACCTATTTCCTAATAGATCATTAATCTGTCACATTTAATTTTGCATATCATCTTTTGGCTTACTGATGTTATACCTGTAGCAATGGTGTTAATTTTTTAAACAGAGGAATATATGTTTATTAATTGAAATATATTTAATTGTAATAGTGGAAGACAGTAGAATTCAGTGGAACTGTTGAACTTTTGAGCTGATTAATCTAAATGAGGAGCATTTTACCCTTTCCATTTTGTTTATTCCAAAACTAGTGCCAAATCATTCCCAGAAAAATTTGGTCCCTACAGAGATCAAAGAATGTAGATCATACTCCCAAGATGTGTTTTATTATTTTTCACAGAATTATGTTCCTGGGAAGGGTGTGATGTTTGGGCCCAGAAAAAAATGCAGGATCTAGCATACCCGAACATCTCTGTGAAGAGTACTGTCTATTACAGTCTTTTATTTTTTATGACCCCCCCCCCCATACACAAATGAAACAGAGCCTAATAGCCATGTACAGTGACCAAGCAAGGGGCTACATAAACCCTGATGGCAGCCTGTCCTTAATACCTGTTCAAACACATTCCCAAAAAATAGATACATAGCTACAGAAAATGGCACTGAAAAGAATGAAAATTGTGTACCACCTCAAACATCAGAAACCCACTTTTTGGATAACTGTATCAAAGCAACATCCCTTGTCTCCTGAAATACTGCCACGCACATGTGTCTCCATTCATATGCACATAGGCTTCTCTATAGTAGACATTTCTACTCCAAGGAATTTTTTTTCATTATTGATCATCTTCCTGTTGTTATAATTCTTCTCCTCTTCCCTACCTCCCAAGAAAACAGTTCTCATAATTCTTCCCCATTATTGAAAAAGAAAGGCCTGTGAAGGCTAAGGCCGTTTCCGCACGGGCAAATCATGGTGGCCTGGAGACGGTAAAAACACCGTCTCCAGGCCGCCATTGCTTGCGAGAGCGCAGCTGCGCAGCAGCTCGCCCTCAGCGCCGCCGGCTGACCTGAAGCGGCGTTTCTGGCTTCCCAGTGCTCTTTTGGGAAAGGGCTTGCGCCGGCATGCTGCGGCGAGCGGCAGCGGCTTCATGCGCCTCCCCACCGGCACTCACCTTGTCCCCGGCGGGCCTCCAGTAACGTCGCCCGAGCCTGAGGACCTACCCTGCGCCCGCTCAAGCAGGCGTGCAGGAGCAGAAGTAATCCCCAGGCTTTCGGCGGCATAGCACAAGGGCCGAATAAATCTTGACACAGCTCAGCGGCGCCCGGCTGCCATCTTCCAAGACCGTCCGTGTGGCAGACGGTCCCAGCGATCTTCGAACCGGTAGCGAAGCGCCGACCAACCTCGCTGCGTCTTGGAAGCGGCCTAAGAACAATACATCATAGGAACTTTTTTTGCGCATCTGTTTGTTTGTTTGTTTGTTTGTTTGTTTGTTTGTTTGTTTGTTTGTTTGTTTGTTTTTTGCGCTTCCATCCCACGAATCCCCCAGAGGGCTTGGGGGCTTGAGATTTAATAATATTGGTAATGATGTTTTGGGAAAGTTGGGATCTGCAATCCAGAAAGGAAGGGGAAAGCAAAAAGATGATGATAGATGAAGAGGCAGATGGAAAGAGAGAATGGGGAAAAGATGAAAAGAGGGAAAGTAGGAGAAAAAGATGAAAAGAAAAAGGGGTGGCTGAAAAGAAAGGAGAGAAATGAAAAGAGAGAAAGGAGAGAAATGAAAAGAGAGAAAGGAGAAAAAGGTGAAAAAAGAATGAAAGCTGTAAAGAGAAAAAGAAGAGATAGATGAAAAGAGAATAGCAGAGAAAGATTAACAGAAGGAAAGGTGTGAGCTTGAATACTTTTAAGCTTTTATTGCAACATCTGCATGGTAATCTGCCATGTAGCACTAAAAATTCACCCCAATATTTATTTGTTTGTGTCATTTGTAGCCCACCTTTGGTACACAGATGTGTGTGGTTATGTGAAAGAAAACCGCTCTGCCTATGTACAGTATTTGCAGTCCCCTTTCCATGCCTCGTCTTCCTCTTAAAGGACCCAGCTGGACTAGGACCATTGTTCCTGAATTCTCTTGCAAGGACCCTTCTACTGTCAGGAAGTGCTGAGAGAAAGCCATTTGGATCCCTCACTTAGGACAGAGACCTGATTGTTGGAAAGGGGTTTGGTGGACTGGAGATGGTGGGGGGAGAGAAGCATGCCAGGGGATGACTTAAGATCTGTATTTGTGAAACACTTTGAAGATCTTAGGGTGATGAATGGGGGGAGGGGCAGGCAGCAAATCCAGGGCAGTCCAAAAGGTGACTTTCCTGACACAAGGCACACTCCTCCTGCAAGTCTCACTGCTGTCGGAGGCAGAGGCTGTGACAGCGCAAACTGTGACTGCTTTCTGCAAGGGTCAGATGCAGAGGTGGAGCTGCAATGGGAACATCTGGAGTGGCTCGCCCCGGGTGCCGCCATTGCAATCATATGTCAGGGGCGGGAGGGGGCGGGTGGGAAGTTCATGTCCCAGGTGCAGTTTCTCTTCCCTTTGTCACTGGTCAGATGACCTGGTGAAGGAGAAACCACAAGGTCTTCCCCCTAAATACCATCTTCCCCTCCTCACCATTTCAGGCCCTGAGTCTGGCCCACCCCTTAAGCTGATCAGGAAGCAGTCCTGCCTGGATGTGGTGCAGAGTGATTTTTGATCCCAACTTCTCCTTCCAGCGGTGTGCTACGCTCTGCTGTGCATCCAGCGGGACGCACCTCTGCTTTGGGGCACCTCTGCCTGAGTTGGTGGAGGTGTGGAGCAGCAGAGTTCTTGGTGGCCCACAGCAGCAGCAAGCAGGACATGCAGGAATATGAGGTGCAGCATTTGGGTTTACCAGAAAGCTTTGCTGCTGCCTGAAGATGTCCCAGGAGGCAAGTCCCTACTGCTTCCCACTTTTGTGTTGGCCGGCTGAGTTGCTGGCTGCTGCCTGGGTGCCCACTTGCTCACTTGCCCACATACCTACCTTCTTGCAGGCTCCAGAGGAAAAGGGAGGGGTTGGGCAGCCAAATGCACCCTTCACATGATCCATGTGAATGGCATCTGGGGCTTATGCCCTTGCAAAGAAGCAAACTGCTGGAAAATGGGTCCTACTACTGGTAGTGAAAGTTAATTTTCTTTTCTGACCATAATCTGAGCCGACCTATTCAAAACTTTTGACGTTTTACGAAAAGTGCCATTACCATTATTAAGTTATTTTTCAGTCATTGTTTTCCTTAATCCTAAAATTATTACAGTCTTGTAAAAGAGTTCTAGCATCATGATTTAATGCAGTTGTTCACGTATTTGTGTGCTGATATGCAACAAAACATATGGTGCTTCAAAAATGTTCCAGATGGTTGTATTCTTAACCTCCATTATAAATTAATTCAGTCCAATATATTGCTTCATTTTAATTTTCCAACTAATTTTTGTCTAAAACTTCATTCTTTTATAGACAGTCGACAGGCCGAAGGATTGGTATAAGACAATGTTCAAGCAAATCCACATGGTTCACAAGCCAGGTATGTGACATTTCCTACTATATTTTCGTACATCTTCGTGTCTTGCTGTCAGCTAATACATTTTCTCAGATGATCACTTGATAATCACATACCTGTGTCCAGCAGGCCCTTCTTATGAAACATTTTCCCCTGGGAGGAAATGGCTAATGAACATGGATATTTTCACCTTCTGAAAAATGTAGAGGGGGATAGCAATGAGTGAAATTTCCTTGCTACATTTTCACGCATCTTGGTGTCTTGCTGTCAGCTAATAAATTTTCTCAGGTGACCACTTGACAAATTACATACCTGTGTCCAGCAGACCCTTCTTATGATAAATTTTCCCATGGGAAGAAATAAGTAATTGACGGGAATATTTTTTCTTTACTTTCCAAAGAATATAGCGGAAATGGCAATGAGTAGTAAAAGACTTTGTCTTCATCCATAGGAATTAGCAGGGTTTTTCCACATTTTACCAGAATGGAAGCATGCATACAGGGAGATAACCAACCACGTGTATTGGGTAGTGCATCCTATTTAGGATGTTCCCGATAAGTATGATTGTCATATTGTGTGAACCCAGGTAACCTGCAGATTTTTCAGGTTAATACAACATAGCAGTCATGTTTGAATGGAGAATTATGGACCTAATACACACTCCTGATGGCTTCCAGTTGCTGTAATCAGTAGAAAAGCCTGCTGTTTTCTGTTTTGAATATGTGCACATACACATGTGCATGGGCTCTTGTTCCATACAGCTTTGGTTTATCCCCTGATTTCCTCAGGCATTTTTTTGCCTTTAGTTTTCACTTTGTTTGCCCCCACAACTTTTTTTCCCAGTTCTTTTGAGACCACTTTTACCCTGATATATTCTGGAAACTGGTTTTGAATTGACTTTTTCCTGTCTGTAAAGTTTGCATTGGTTTTATTTGTCTCACTGTCAAAGACCTAGCCAGACCTTTGGGGTAGTAGCAATGCCAAGTCCTCGGTTCTGAACCAGTAGTACACAAAGCAAAACATATTTTTTATTTAAAAGAAAAGTTGCAAAATAATAGCTTAAAATGTATGGTGAATACATAATCATATGGAGTGTTTCCAGATACATCATAAACAATAAAGCACAATTACTTACTGAAGGAAATAACGGTTCGAGAATATAATAGAAGTCCTCAGTGCATAGGCAAAGTTCTTCAAGCAAAGTAGAGGTGAAAAGACCAAAGGTCTAATGAGATTAATTTTTGGCAAAAGATGGCCACACCAAATAATTACTAATTAACCAGTCAGTCATCAAGTTAGTAAGACCTCTCTGGAAGATAAGCAGGTTACCCCGCCCATTTGCAACTTTCAGTTAGGGCTTTAGTTGACTGGCTGGATCCAGCTAAAAATAATTGGAGATGATTTCAATCTCATAACAAGGAATCTGACCTTGGCGGTGGTGCAGCCTATCTCTATCTACGAACACCTGTTCTAAGCTATGTGAAAAACAAGAGAGACAAAACCAAGATTTTTCTGTAAGTTTTTCCGGCAATCAAAATGGAGTCTCTTTGGACATAGCCATACATAAAAGCAAAATGTTTATTCTCTTCACTTTCACCTACCTCCATCCTACTTTTCAGTGCTTGAGCAGTCATCACTGCTAAACCAGTTTCTCTCCCTTCTCCCAAAGAAGAATGATATACTTTTAATGGCTCTAAAATATAAATATATCAGTGTAGTGTTATAGGTTCTCTGAATTCCCAATTTTCTTTTTGGAAAAAGTCACATTATGAGCCCTTTTCCTCATGGAGAAGGTATATGTGAGGGAGTTAGAAATTTATTCTTTTTTTTTCTTTTAACAAAAGCCGGGAATTCAGAGAATTGCCTTTAGTACAACGCTACAACAATGTAGCAATGTTAGGACTATTTTTAAAAATAAAGGGGTGCTCTGACACCACTGATAATTACGCCAATGACAACAGCACTCTCCCTTGAAATTCGGATCATTTAAGCCATGTAGAGAAGAGGGTCCTGAAGAGATATTGCTGCACAAATACTGTATTCACAGATGACCCAATACTTCTGAATGATGTCAGCAGGAATTGTTTGTTTATTACATTGCATCTTATCTTTCCTTCGATGAACTGAAGGTGCTGTATAAAGGGTTGAGTCCATTGTATACACACTATAGCCTTTTGAGATACACTGTTTCCCCGAAAATAAGACCTATCCCGAAAATGAGCCGTAGCATGATTTTTCAGGATTTTTGGAGGATGCTTGAAATATAAACCCTCCAAAAATAAGCCCTAGTTACAGATCCCCTGGCGCAACTGACCTTGTCACATGGGGGGCGCAAAATCATGCTAAAAAATAAGACATCCCTTGAAAATAAGCCCTAATGCATTTTTGGAGCAAAAATTGTTTTATTTTCAGGGAAACATGGTATGTTAGACAGAAGGATAATGGGCTCACCATGACCTAGAGAGTTTCATGGTTCCAACTCAGGGATTTGGGTCTGATTTAAGCAATCTTTTAGTGCTACCCTACACAAAATTACTCTAATCCAGTGGTTCTCAACCTGTGGGTCGCGACCCCTTTGGGGCTCAAACGGCCCTTTCACAGGGGTCACCTAAGACTCTTTGCATCAGTGTTCTACATCTGTAAAATGGATTAAATGTTATGGTTGGGAGTCACCACAACATGAGGAACTGTATTAAAGGGTTGCCGCATTAGGAAGGTTGAGAACTACTGCTCTAGTCTAAACCTACTGATTTTCAGTGGTAGACTGAAGTAAGTGTAGGAGACTGCATTGTAATAGTTCCAGCTATATATATATGAATATGCTATGTCCAACATATCTTATATCATGGTGGCTGCATTCCTGATAATATTGTAGCTAAAACAAATGAACAGACAGATTATCTGCCCTGAATTCAGTCCTTTAGGGAAAGGTTCTTTCATTGCTTCGCCACAAATCATGGTGCACTCATGGGGAATTTCACTGTCTTTTCTCCAGTCTTTCTTCAACCAGCTTTGCTGTAAAATTTGGGAAATTTTTCAGTAAAATGACTGATGTGTAGATGGGACAATTCAGATTTTTCTGCCTATGTGATTAGCCATTTTCCCTTAATCTATCTCCACAGCCATTTCCTCCTCCCACCACTGAGGTTTTTAAAAAAGAAAACAGCACTAGAATAGTGTTATAGTAATATACTGTTGTAACACCAGGTGTAACAGGTTCTCTGAATGCTCATCTGTCATTTTTTAAAAGTATCTAACCCAATTGTTTCCACATATATAAGGAAATGGGCATATCTTTGCAACCAAATGGGCTACCTTTTTAAAAAAAAATGACAGCTGGGAATTCAGAGAACCTGCTGTACCTATATTTATCACTGTACATCATTATAATGATATTTTAGTTTTGATTTATTTGTTTTAAATGCAGAAGTCCTGGTGGCTTAGAATACAGGGATTAATCATTGCTGCCTTTCCTCGGGCGGCGTGAAGCCGTCCCTGACAACCTCGCTCATTGAGCGAGGTTTTAAAAAAACTGCATCTTCCCTGTAGCACGATGCAAACTGCACCGCAGGGAAGCCACCCCTTTTCCCATTGCTCACACTCACCTGCCTCTCCAGCTTCGCTGTGGAGGACTGCAGGGACCTGCCTACACTGTCCTCTGACTTCCAGGGGTTGGAGGGCAGCGTGGGCGGGTTCCTGCAGCCCTCCACAGCGACGCTGGTGAGGCAGGTGAGTGGGGGAGGGCGACCGAGACCTCTCTAGCTAGGGAGAGCTCTCTAGCCACACCATTTATGCCGGTGGAGAAGTGCGGCCACCGCCGTGTGGAAAGGCCCCTAGAGTCTGTGTCAGAAAGTAGGAAAGTTTACTTTTAGTCAAGATCGTGAAGACAGTTCCATGTTTACCATGGTAAACCAATGGTAGTTTTTGTCAGATGCAAACTAAGCTGAGGAGGAGTAGTTTGGATTTATATCCCCCCTTTCTCTCCTATAGGAGACTCAAAGGGGCTTACAATCTCCTTGCCCTTCCCCCCCCAACAAACACCCTATGAGGTAGGTGGGGCTGAGAGAGCTCCGAGAAGCTGTGACTAGCCGAAGGTCACCCAGCTGGCGTATGTGGGAGTGCATAGGCTAATCTGAATTCCCCAGGTAAGCCTCCACAGCTCAGGCGGCAGAGCTGGGAATCAAACCCGGTTCCTCCAGATTAGATACATAAACTCTTAATCTCCTATGCCACTGCTGCTCCTCATAGTGTTAAGGTCATAGTTCAAGGGTAGAATATCTGGTTTACATTTATACGACCTTAGGCTTGATTTTAATTCTGACATCTCTTATAGCAGAATTATTACAACCCCTTTGCTCTGCAGACTGCTGCCAGTTGGAGCTATAAGTGCAGTACTGCCAGGATTAGTTGGTTAATTGGTTAGAACTCACTATAGCCAAATGTAAGCCCTTTTATCCTATTGAGTTCAATGAGAGAAGGAAGGAGCGTAGGAAGCAGGAGTATACTCTTTAAATCTTTCTCTCTACCTGGAAATCAAGGTAAGCGTTTAAAAAAGTGTTTTGATTTGGCTTGTGGATTACACCTCACACACTGATGCAGCATCTTCTCTGCTTGTGCCTCAGGATTGACTCATGCTTACTTGCAGTTTGACGTTGCATGAGATGAATACCATTTGTGTTCCTGCTCATGTGGGTGTCTTCATCCACACATTCTTAGAGTGGTGTGGAGGGAAAACTGCAGGTAGTTGGTTCTTTCCTGCTGCAAGAATGTGTGAATTGGACATATGTCAAAGGCTTAAAAGAAAATTGAATATGAATTGCCACCCAGAATCGGATGATTGGAAAATATGGCCATGGTATGTTGAATAGACGCCAAAAATAAAAATGTGCACTTAAGGGGGAGAGTTGGCTCTCTGCTAATTTTTTGTTTTGTTTTTGCAAATGCAAAGCTGCCTTGCTGTGATAAAAGTGACAGGTATTGCACTACTATAACGTTTATATTTCTTTTTGTAGATGACGACACAGACATGTATAATGCTACATATGCATATAATACTGGTAGGAATGATTCCTTCCCTTCACAAGAGTCTTTGCTTTTCAGTGTCAGCAAGTAATAATGGTCTTTAACCCCGTAGGCTGCCTCTTATTGTGTAACAACTGCTTTGCCATTGTCTTGTTGAATCATCATGTCATCTGCATTTTTGGTATTCACCTAACACTGATTTTAGTTTTTACAAAAATGACCTTGAAATAAACTTTCAGGTGATTTCCTTCAGTGCACTGAATTGATTTTGCACTGATTGCAACAAATTCTGGCCTAGGAGGGCAGAGAGTTTTGTGATCCAAAGTAAAGTGTTAAATCACCACCTGTAACATATTTAAATATACTATAATCTGTATGTAGTGGAGATGAGCTAGGGAGCAGGAACAGCTGGGTACAATATTGTATTGTCTACACGAGACAAGCAAAGCTGTGTACTTATAGGAGACAGAGATATAACTGGGAACCAATGCATTCTAATCGTATTTTATTTGTACTGGACTGTGCCTTCTGGCATTAAAAGGAACTCAAATTTGAGATGAAATATGTGCATATTTGCACATACAAAATGTAGCATTTTTGTCCATCAGAACTAAGCATGTTGATTTGTAATTGACTGAAATTTGATTAGCTGCATTAATTAATTTACAACATTCATAGTTGTAAGTGGTTGCAGGGGGATTATTCGAGAAATTATTACTACAGCAGAGGCTAGTGATGACGTTCAGAAAACTTGGCACACATTTTATACAGCACGTGCGCATATAAGTGTAGACCTGTGCAAAAAATAACATGCCTTTTGTTAAAAATGAATTTTAAAAGTATCTTCACTCTAAAGTTTTCAACTCACATTCTATATAGGTCTAATCTTTGTTTCTAAACCATGTGCTCCTAATGTGATTTATTAGGGCAATTTTCCAGCACTAATGCTGATAAATATTATTTTACTAACCACAAATGCCTCATCCATTAACAAAATTAACAAAAGCTTGGTCACATGTAAGCGTGTTTCCTTTTTCACTTTGAGTAATGAGACTCAAGAGAACCCTAGGAGTCAGTAGTAAATGATAATATTTGAACCTATGCTTCAAGACCGTTCCCTTTTCATATAGGCTGATTCCGCATGGGCCAAAAACAGTGGTATGAAAACGGTGTGAAAACAGTATAAACCCTTTTACACCATTTTAAACCCTTTTACACCGTTTTCACACCGCTGTTTTTGGCCCATGCGGAATGAGCCATAGACACATTTGTTCTGAAGCAGAGCTCTGTAAATTGTGTCTTGCCTAGCTGAACTCAGCCCACCAGCAATGAATAGAGGCAGAATAGAGATTTGATAAACCCCTAATTATTCTGCTTTGTTCAAACTTCAAAATAGTTAGACCCTAAGTAGGCCACTCTATGTATCTAGTGGGCTAAGACTGGCTTGTGCAAATGTTGCTGTTCCTATGCCAATTCCTGTTCTTTTAAAAGGGAGGAACTTAACTTCTTTTAAAAGGAACTTAACTTCTTTTAAAAGAAGCTGCCTTCTTTTTAAAAGGGGGAAATTGCTAAAGGGGGAAATTGCTAAAGTAAAGTAAAAGGGCATGGGGAAAAAGTACTGGAGAATTGGAAACTGTTCAAGACAGTCTGGCAAGTGCACAGGTCCAGTGCATGTTTATCTCTTGATGGACACTTGTAACTCTGGGAGGGGACTCCTTAGAAGGATGAAATTGGAGGTCTGTGCCAAGCACACTCACCTTAATTCATCAAGGAATAGCAATCGACATGAACTGGGTTTTGCACATAGATCACCCTTCCAGATCTGTTGTAGAGTACAAACGATATCGCTACTAGAAACAAACAATCCTCCCCACACCAATTGATCACTAGGGGATTTATGCCCCATAAATGGTTGCACTTCATCTGAAATGAGCACCGATCTCATCACCGAACAAATAATCAGCATTATCTAAGGAAGACGCAGTTACACAACATATGCGCTTGGAAGAAGAGCTCTGAATCAACACAATGGAGTTGTCGCTAAGTTCCAATTAAATCAATGGGAAGAACTTTCAAGAAATTAGGTTTAGGTGTTTAACAGCAAATCCCATACTTGTGCACAACTGATATGTCCATAAGTATCCATTGAAATGTGTATGTGTGTGTATAGTAAAAATTACTAGTCCAACCACACGTTTGTTAAATTACTGTTTTTATGGTCAGAAAATTACATAAGCTGAAATCCATAGCCATGTTTGGGTTTCTTCTGTGTTTTTTGTCTTTCCTTAGGTAACTGCAGCCCATCTGTTTCCACTCAATCACATCCTGCTGCAAAGACTCAGACATACAGACCACTGACAAAAAGTACTTCTGATAACAGCACTGAAGCCTTTAAGGCTTTGTCCCCTGTACCTCCACCACCTCCCGTACCACCGATTCGTCCACGGCAAAGATCTGCACCAGAAAAGTAAGCCCTGGGTTCTTTTTGTGTAGTACAAATCTACAAGCAGTAGAGTTGCCAGTAAATCTACAAGCAGTAGAGTTGCCAGTCTTCAGGTGACGCCTGGAAATAAGTGCCATAGGAAGGGAAAATGGTGCCCGTGCCTTCCCTCCCCAAACATATCTCACTTACCTTTTTAAAGTAAAAAGAGCAGCCTACTGCGGTCCGTGGGGGCTGCTCCAGGCCAAGGAGGCGGCCGGAAGGGTGAGAGGGAGCTGTTCTCCCCCCCACCCCACCCCGCCTCATGGTAGTTTTGCCTATGCTGGAGATCTATCATAATTACAACTGATGTTTAGACAGCAGAGATCAGTTCACCTTGAAAGAAACTGCAGCTTTGGAGATTGTGCCACATTACATCCTTGCTAAGCTCTCCCCCACCCCCACCCCACCCCCGGTCAGGCACTGTTTCCAAATTGCCAGACATTTCCCAAACCAGAGTTGGCAACTCTGACAAGCAATGAACTCAGAGTTTATGCAAGAGCTATTATTTCAGCTTTTCAGAATCAAAGCTCTACCGCAAATGGTGTTTTAATTGCGGCAAATGATTTTACATGATGAATGTGTTGTCCCGTAAATAATTTAGCCATCTAAAGTGAGGTTTTCCTTTTGACTTCCACTTGCTATGTGGTCAGCATTGTATGCTAGTATGAAATGTAATTTTCCATATATCTGTGCAGGAGAATCAAGTTCAAACATAGCTAGCTCAGTAGATGATCTGTCTTTAATGAAAAAGGGGCAGTTTTATCATGATTTTGTTCATGCTGCGTAAAGAGAAAGCACGTTTGGTATTCCTCCAGTTCAAGCATTGAGTCTGATAGGAAAGGTAGTTTCATTCCTCTGTCAATTTCAAATTTTTCAGAAATGACTGGGACCCTCCTGATAGAAAGGTGGACACCCGTAAATTTCGTTCTGAGCCAAGGAGCATTTTTGAATATGAGCCAGGGAAATCGTCAATTCTTGAGCATGAAAGACCGGTAAGAGAAGTTTATTGATATTCAACATGATAAATAGCGTCATGAGATCTGCTCCGGTATTAAACTGTATCATTATTTTATGCGTTAAACGTGTTCATGTGTTAGATAATTTTTTTAAAAAAATTATTGTGCTTGATTCTGTTTTCAGAGATTGGTTGTTGCAAATGGAAAAGGGATAGCTATGGAGAGATTACTCTGAGTGACAATGGGTTGCATCCAGACTAAATTTTACAACAGAAGAGCAGAACTTTCCTGCTTTCGCCCTTCCATTGCAGCCCACTGATCTGCATGAAATTCGGTTTCAGGGGGTTCAGGAATCCTGAAGAATGATATGAGGAAGAGGGGGAGAAGTCTGCTGCAGAAAGGGGAAATTTTAATCTAGATCCAACCCATTATATGGTAAATAGGATTGCTTTGACTGGCTTGTTACAATTAAGTATGTGTGTTTTTTATTTAAGAAAAACAGGATCTCTTTTTAAAAATATGCACTTTTATTGGTTACATTGGCCATAAAATTCTTATAAGCAGTCACCTCACAATGGAGTTCATAAAAGTTGCAACACTTTTATCAGTGTGTGTATAAGTAACATGAGAGGAGTTATATATGCTTTTTAAATTATTTTTTCTAGGTACTGCAGAAAAATCAAATCCTTACATATGCTTTTATAATTTATGCCAAGTTGTGTTTTCAAACATGATAGCTGTGGTATACATTAACGTGACTAACATTCTTCACTGGATTTTCTGAGTACTGAGATCCACAGTTTTGAGGTATTTATAAAGGATTTAACAAGACTTCAGGCCTATTGTATCGCACTGTCATAGTTCAAGTAATCAAAAGGTATCTTCTAAAACCCTTTTTCTCAGGAATCTGTCTCATCTAGGGTTTATCCAATATATTGAATTGTTTATTCAATATATTGAAAAGAATGCTGACATTGTAGTAACTGTATCTTTTAAACATGTAGTAATGGCAAAGCAAACTGTTTAGCTAGTACCAAGAAGTTAATTCTGTTGAAGTGACTTCACTTGAAGTGACCCTGAAGTAGCAATTGTTTTAAAATATATTCAGTATTTTCTCTGTCAAGTCAAATATATACCATTCAATAGCAGAACTTTGAGGGGATTTGAAAAGAGAAGGTGTCAAAAATTGTGCTTTGCCAATGCATAACCTTCCATCATTGGACTGAAAGTTCTGATTTCTCCCTTTCTACCAAGCCTCTTTCACTGCATCCTATGTAATTTTTAAAGCCCCCACAGATGTGATACAATAGATCCATGATCTTTGGGATCAAAATAATATTTGGGAGTATTCCATGTGGCATAGGAGCAGCAGTGGCGTAGTGGTTAAGAGCAGGTGTACTCTAATCTGGACGAACCGGGTTTGAATCCCTGCTCTGCCACCTGAGCTGTGGAGGCTTGTCTGGGGAATTCAGAATAGCTTGTACACTCCAACACATGCCAGCGGGGTGACCTTAGGCTAGTCACAGTCCTTCTGAGCTCTCTCAGCCCCACCTACCTCACAGGGTGTTTGTTGTGAGGGGGGAGGGGTAAGGAGTTTGTAAGCCCCTTTGAGTCTCCTATAGGAGAGAAAGGCGGAATATAAATCCAACTCTTCTTCTTCTTCTGTTTCAGAGAAACCACATGGTTAGTTGTTTGAATGGGAAAGTCGCTCTGCGTAGTATAACTGATCTACTCCACTGGAAAAGTATAAATACTTGTATGAGGCCCATATCACTTTCTCTGTCTGGTTGCAGATTCAGGGAGGTAATATAGACTGGGAAAAGGGTTGAACACCCCCTCTAGTAGTGATAGTTGTGATCAAATTGTCAGACCCATGTGGCTCTTACAAAATAAAGGGGAAAAAATCCGAAGCTCTGATTATAGCTTGCTCATGACAGATCTGTTTTTGGCGATTAGACAGAAATGTTCCCTCCTTTAAATTATGTTCTTTTGAACATCTGAATCAATTAACAGAGCTAAGCTGTTAGTGTAACATTAGCTTAGAAGTTTTCACTGTATGATGAACATTAATTATAAAATAGTTCATTTGCATGAAGTAATAAGCATTGCTTTCTTTTTACAGAATTAGAAAATTGGTGGACAAAAGAAATTCAGTTTTACAGCGTGTAATATAATTTGGCTTTCATCCTTTCTATATTGTGATCGTGAATAAGTCTGGATTAGAGGCTGTAAACATATATAACTATTCTCTATTCAGTTTTGCCATGTACTCATTCCATTCAGGCTAGAACTAGACAGATTTCTATCTGTAATAACCCCAAAGGTAATGAGAATTAATTCTTGTATGAGAAATCACGTTAACCCCTTCCATGTACAAATATTAGTGGTCTTTCTTATCTCTGCTTGCCACGTACAGAGAGATTCTGCTCTCTTCTCAACACACAGCCAGCCCACCCAGGGAAGCTATATGAAGTCCAAATATCAACAAAGACTTGTGGCACCTTAAATTGATGAAAATTAGGCTGACCTTAATGATCAAGACTTCGCTGGCAAATACCCAAGTATGGAAATTTTTTGTTTTTGTAAGCAGTGAGGGGCTAAAGGGCTGTGAAATTCAAGGAGCAACAGTTGGACTGGATTTTTTTTAAGCCTAAATAAGAACAATGATCCATTCAAGTTGGGCTTGCTGCTGTACTACACCATTCACATGTAGTTGGAAGAAAAATCAAGAGTCCTGATTTACTTCCATTTTGAATAGAATTTGCGTATAAATTGTAATTCATTTGTTTTAAACTGGGGTTTTCTTTTGAAATCACCGTTGAGGACAACAGTGGTATTTCCTGGACGGTTAATTGTTCTCTTGCATGCAGACAGATCTTTGTGCTCTATGTAAACAGCAGAAGGGCAGTACTGATAGATGATGCTATATATTGTGTTGGATCACACAACTTTTCTAATGGGAAAATAAGTAGCACTTTGAGACTGCAATGAAGTGAGGCTCCCTTTTCTTCTGCTTTGTAGGCTGAGGTCACCTTGAAGGACTAGCTTCACCCACTTCTTACCATTTTGGCTGTATCACATATTCCTTTCAAAATTATTTTGCACCACACATGACTGCTACAGCCACTAAGCACTTGAGTTTTGTTTCATTGGTAAGCTCAGGACTGCTTGTGAGAACATTTGCAATCTCTCAACCCCTCTGAATTGGATTTGGTGGATTAACTGAATTGTTTGGCACAAACTAGTTAAGCAGTGAGCCAATATATATACCTTTTAGCCTGCACTAGATATTTAAGACCTTCACAGGCATGCTTTTTCAATAATTGCTTTACTTTTCCAAAGTTTTAGGTCTGCCTGCATATAGAGAGAGAAATGCATACACCTTAGTAGTTAAAGCGATACGATATTCTGTGCACTTGGATGTTTTTACCCTGTATGGTATGGTTGATTATTGGTCTAATTTTAGATGTGTGTTCTTAGCAATTACAGAAAGATATGGATTTGACCACCAAATAGCACTTTGTATCATCCAGGAATATTATTTTACAACTTTTAAATCTGTAATTAACATTTCATATTTTGACATGCTAGGGTTGACACCTAAGGATCTGTTCATGACCATCCATCTAGGAAGAAGCCTTTTAGGGTCCCCAACTCATAGGAACAGAGCTACAAAGTTTCCGGGAAAAGAACCTGTAAGAGAAGTTTATGTTTCAAAAGACAAGAGCTATATTGACTGATGTAATCATTGAGGAATTTCAAAAATGCAAAATATGGTTCCAGACTAAATATTGGCAGAGAATTTAATGGGTAAATCCAGTTCATTGTACAGGTCAGAGATTGCAATTCTTCCCTGTAGACAGTTTCGTGATATAACAAATACACAGTTAGCTTTGGCCTATTACCTACTGCCAGCATTCCCCAGCCTTGCCCCGGAAGTGCTCTCACTTTTCCTGGGAAAAGTGAGAAGCTCATGTGGGGCAAGAAGAAGCGCGTGGGGACAAAAAATCTTGCCCCAGTGCACCTCCTCTCTCAGCGCGCCGCAAACAGGAAGAGCATCAGAACAAAATTTCTTGCCCCAACGTGCTTCCTGTCCCACAGTGCCCCTCTGCGCTGGTGGATAATCAGCCATTATGACCTTGTTCTTTGCAACATGTTTGAAAGTAGGATTATTTCTGTTCTGCACAGATGGATGATTCCAGTGGAGGGATTCAAATAATTTAACAACTGGTTGTTTACAAGCACCATTTTAACAGCCGGTTCTGCTGAAGTAGTGCGAACCTGCTGAATCCCACCACTGGATGATTCTCCTGTGTTGGAGAATCAAGTTCATTACAAGGAACTGCCCTTTACTGGGAGGTCCACGTCACATTTTTGCATGCTTCCATGACATGACATTAACTGAACAGTTTCTTGTCTGAAAAGTATTCAGAGCGATCTTTCTGAAACAGCCAGTTTTGTTGGGTCCCATTTTCCTGAGCCCTTCCAGTTGTGCCAAGTCTCTTCTTTTTCCCATAAAAACAATATATTTGAAAACTTGGACCAAACATGGGAAGAAGTATCCTGCACTCTATTTTAATTGAGATCTTGCCTCTTTCTTTATGCACACATGGCATTTTTCATTTTGATTGTCCAGATCAAGTAACTCAACTTTTTTACTTATTTTACACACATAGCTGAAAGCATGGGGCTAAGGATGCTGAAAATCTTTCATTGTAAAAATAGCTTTGAATGTGTGTGTACGTATTGCATGGTAGTATTTACTCACTAACCTCTGATTGGACTGTAGCAGGTACTATACCAGTTGATAAACTAAGTGAATTTTATTGACATGTGAAGCTACACATAATTTTAAAAAAATCATTTACTCCTACCACAACAGAGAGAAATCTCACATTTTCTCATCTAACTCTAAAGCATCCTTCAATGCAGCCCACTTTATATTATTCTCTTCAGCTAGCTCCACTCTTTTTTATTTCCGGCTTAAAAAGAAAGGACCAAGAAAGAGGGGTGAAAGATGTCTAACTAGCAGCTGCCCAATATGGAAGCCAGTCCAGCCTGCCATTGATACATTGCCCCTTCTGTACATAAAAGCAGGGCATGTTTCAGTGTAGCACTTCAACTAACGGGGCATGCTGAGAACTAATCCTGTAATTGAAAGTCAACAAGTCAATAAATAAGAACAATTACCTTGGGGGAGGGCGGTCTGTAAACCCAATAAATAAATAAATAAAGATCATCCTTTTTACCTCAGTTATCATAAACAAAATAACTTTACTTATACTGAGAGAAAATATATATATAAACAAAGTAGTAACACTTGTATATCGATACATTTGCCGTTCATCATTTGTTTACAATTTCGTTCCCAATAACAAGCATAGTTTACAGTATTAAACTTTCAGTCAGAGGCTTTTACATAGCTTTATTTAACAGAACACTGAACAACATCCTTCCTCAGCAGAGTCAGAGAGCTACAGTCTCCAACTGTCACTTTTAGAATGTTTGCTGAACTCTCCCAGAATTATGTGGCTGCTGCATGCAAGGCGGTCAAATCCAACATAAACTTCATTTTTGAACTTGTGCCAGTGCCCTGGTACAGTGGTCATTTGAAAGCCTCACAAAACTGAAACACCACCATAAAGGCAATGGTAATCATAATAATAATCCTGCAACCTTTTGCTTCATGAAAAGATTTTTCCTGCATACCCAAACACGATAGTGCATTTATCTTTTTAAAGTGTATTGCCTGATACTGGCAGAATTCAGCTGTGATGGTACAAATAGTAATATCACACCTGTAGCAGTGACTGTCACTCAGAACGTACCCTTCCATGTACTTGAGATGCAGAAATTCCACTGCCTGTACAGCAGTATCATTGTGTACATCCATCTTTCCTAACCCCTATCCTACCAGCCCTGTACAAGTGCTTTTTCACAGCACTACATAAGTGGTGCTCATCCATCCAGCAGTGTTGCAAATTGTTGCCACATCATTTCTCAAGGCAGACTTGACTGTTGATGTTCTTGGGATAAGGCATGCAGAGGCTTTGAGCTGTCGTAGACCTTAGCCAATAGCCTGATCAGATCCTTCGACCTTGCTGCTTCTTTTTTCCCCCCTTTTATTTTGGTTTGCACAGAAATGCAACCGCAGGAGGATAATTATGGACTATCTCCACATGTGTTACAGAGGAAGATCCATTCTGCATAGAGTGCTTTCCACAAAGCTCTTCACTCTGCAGTGGGCAGTCCGGCACCGGGCTTGAACTAGGTGCTTGCCCAGGAACACTCCACTACTTCTGCCCTCTGGCCAGGGGTCAGCTGCAGCCAGGCAGCAGCTGCCCCATCTCATTGCTGGGGGGCAGAGGAGAGGTGGATGACTGAATATGCCCCCCATGTGACCCATGTGAGTTCCAAATTGGGCTCCTGCCCTTCCCCACCCACCCCTGGTTATGCATGTTCATACAGCAATGTATATGTACTGTAGGGCTTCTGAGACAGATAGCAGGACTGGATAGCATGTTATGGTGGTAAATGCAGAGCAGAATATTGGGAGTGTTCTGCTGTGGCGTATTGAGTATTGTAGTATTGAGCTGGTAAGAAGTAATCATAGAAGATTCTAGACTGTGCCACCAGCTTGGAGTGTTCAAAAACTCTAAAGAAGCTTAGTGTTTTGCTTTCTGGACTCTAGGAAAGAAAGATGTTGATTGGAAAATTAATATGGAATAAAGGACAGGCACAGAATATTGAGACTTCACTTGTCATATCACTTCTGGTTAAAATCTTGCTGCCAAACCTCTGACATGTGGGACTTTGATCATGTTGTTTTGAAAGGTGGCATTCAGCCTCCAGACAGTTTAATAGAATTTTAGAAAATGAGTAAACATGTTTGCTACCATCTGTGGTAAAAGAGTAGTTCCTGGTGCCCTCTGCTGCTCAATCAGGAAACCAAACTGATAAGTTTCATCAGTATGGGACAATCATTATTCTCCTGTGTCCTAATGATGGTACGAAAAATAAAAACTAGATCAATTTGAAGAATATACATTAGAGCAAGATAACTGCCTCACAACCAGATGTTGCTGATTTGCTTCTATAGTATCAGTACTGGGGAAAAATCAATCGAAATACATTAAACTTGCACTAAAGCCCATTTTAAATTTAAATAAAATTGGTTCAAGAAGGGGGGAGAGCAGGGGTCCTTCGCCTCCTCCTTCCCCTTCCCTCCAGGAGAGCAGCCCATATTGTTTGGGGTGGGGTAGGCTGCTGGGTTGAAGGAAGATAGGTAGGGTCAGGATGGAATGTTGTTAGTCCTGCACACCCATTGGCTGGGAGTTTGTTGTCAGACATTCCATCCCTTAGGCCAGTGGTAGCGAACCTTTGGCACTCCAGATGTTATGGACTACAATTCCCATCAGCCCCTGCCAGCATGGCCAATTGAGCCAATTGGCCATGCTGGCAGGGACTGATGGGAATTGTAGTCCATAACATCTGGAGTGCCAAAGGTTCACCATCACGGCCTTAGGCAATTATGTATAAAGATTGTGAGTGAAAGATAGATGTAGGTTCCCATCTTGATGCCTACTATGCAGAAGGATTGTCAGTACTAGACATCTACTGCAGGAGGCAAGATGGATGTGCCTGGATAGTTCTTTCTTCCTTATGTTGAAGAAAAAATTATTAGTTCAGTCAGAATTGATGGTACAAATTATGTCTTTGGCTGAGCACCACATGTTTGCCTGAAAAGTTATATGTAGTTTCAGTCTGCCAAATTAGTTTTTTTTTAAAGGTGCCGTTAGCCCTTCAGAATCTGTTCCTGCTCTGAGGTGTGTCAATAGTATTTCCCCAGTTTCCTTAAGGCAGGCTTGAGGCCACGGGAAGTATCTGTTCTTTCTGCATGTTGCTTCTGCATACTTGGCTTTAAAATGCAAAATTAACATACCTTTTGGGGGCAGTAATCATATACATGTGATGGCCATTGTGTGACTCTTTTATGTATACTTATGACAAAGGACGTAATTTTAAAAACTTGAGATTTCTTTCTGTTCATATAAAATGGCACACTTGAAAGCAAATAAAGTTCTTGCATTTGTTGTACATGGGTATGCAGGTAACCTCATCCTAAAATCCTAATGTTGGTGGCAAAACCATGCCAGTCCATATCTCAGATTAGCTGATATAATGCTTAATTTTGTGCTTGGCTTTTGTGCTTGGGCTGAGAGGGGCCTATAATAATCTTATAGAATCATATTTTATATAGACAAGGACATTTAACACTTATATTTTCTAAATAAAAAGCATATGACGTTTTATTGTATTGTGGACACATAGTAATCATTCGGAGGTTAAGTTGAAAAGGAGGAGTTCAAACAGCCAGTGCATGATAATTCTCCGATCAAGCCAGCCACATTCTACCATGAAATCTCCATTTCCATTTCCTTTGTTTTTGTTTCATCCTCTCTCTCTTATTATTTGTGTGCGTTTGTGTTATCAGTGTCATTTCCAGCCCTTTGATCAGTTTGTGCCTTTTCCTTCCCTTTTTCCTTCACAATTCTTCCAGACTGATCGCATAAACCCAGATGACATAGATTTAGAAAATGAGCCCTGGTATAAATTCTTTTCAGAGCTGGAGTTTGGACGCCCGGTAAGTGAGGCTAGAATATCAAGACAAAATTTAAAGAAAATGAAAATTCCCACAATGTAGATTAAAATGTGCTTAATTGTATTAAGAAGAAATCATGGGAGCCTTTTGTCATTAGTGTTTATGTGTGTTTTTCTGTATTGTGGTGGATGTACCTAATATCTTCCCAATATTATATTTTCTTAGAGAGAAAGTCCCACCAAAGTCGATTGGAGTGTTCATGGCCAGTCGGAGCTATCAGTGGACTTTCATTTTAGATTTTTATAAATATTAACATGTCAAAACTCTGGAAATCTCCATGCTAATATGTTGCTAATTGCTTAGATTGATAGTTAGGTTAATTAGCACAAAGCTTTCATCTAGGGAAGCTGCAAACCCAGATAATCCCAAACTAAACCGCAGGAAATGGAAATCCTTTCATTACATCCACAATAAATGAAGAGTATCATTGACAGTTCAGTGATAAGATTCTACCTTTTTCCCTGTAGCTAGAATTGTACCTTCTTGCATCCAACTGGATACCAGCATTCATTTGTTAGTCTGATCTTTTGGAAGTTTTGTCTCATTCTAGCAGCAGTGACCTTGTTTTCTAGAGGCTACCTGTGTAATCGGTGATGTTCAACACATGGCTTCAAATGAAGCAACAGCGAATTATAGTTCCCATTTCCATTCTGTAACATCAGTTTGAACCCATATTCTGCCTTTCTTCGCCCTGTCTCCACATTATTGGCTACTGAGGACATTATCACTCAAGAAATTAAAACAGCTAGATCAGTGATGGCGAACCTTTTTGAGACCGAGTGCCCAAATTGCAACCCAAAACCCACTTATTTATTGCAAAGTGCCAACATAGCAATTTAACCTGAATACTGAGGTTTTAGTTTCGAAAAAAACAGTTGGCTCCGAGGCATGCATTACTCGGGAGTAAGCTTGGTGGGTTTGCTTTGTTTGACTTACTTTGCTTTGTAAGTCAGTGGCTTTGCTTTGAAGCAATTGTGCATCTCTTCCAACGGGTGAATCACGACCCTAGGAGGGTTTACTCAGAAGCAAGCCCCATTGCCAGCAACCGAGCTTACTCCCAGGTGAAGGATTGCGTTTTGGTTCTTTGCATAAAAACCAGTGGGGTTTAACAGCGCTTAACAGAGCTACCTACAATGCTTCCCCAAAAGTAGGTCTTAAGTTTAATGCTAATAATAGAGCCCAGCAGCCCAGGCCAGCCTAGATGGGGGGGTGGGGCAGATTCTGTTTGTGTGTGCCCACAGAGAGGGCTCTGATGCCACCTCTAGCACCCGTGCCATAGGTTCGCCACCACTGAGCTAGATGAATGGCTGCTGGATTTGGTAACATGTATATTGCCTATTAGTTACCTCCCACAAGTGTCAGATGCAACTTCAGTGAAAAGAATGCATGTTTTTTAATCTGTTCCAAAAGCCTAACCATACCTTCATATTAGGCTGGTATTTTCTGGAGTTTGACATTACTACTTACTCTTCTTCTGAAGAAGGAGGAATATCTGTGATGCACTTGAGGAATGGAGTCTTATATCTGTGATGCATTTGAGGAATTGAGTCATATTTCTTACTATCCTGTAGCTGCATTTCATTCAAGCCCAAAAAAATTGCATGGAGTTTGTGCCAACAACACTTGGAAAGGTTGGGCAAATAAATATGCCAAAGCTATGACCCTCCCCATAAAAAGATGGAAGCAGCACCCACTTGTATGCTCAAATGCTTTTTCAAGTGTTCTTCTGTCTTATTGGACAGTTCTGACCCACATTTTCACCACTCTCCACATTCCCTCCTCCCCCCACCACCATTTTGTTTTGTTTGTGTCACTCTTGTGGTCTGTCACTTGGTTTCTAACTATGTCACCTTCTCCACATGTTTCATTCCTTGCTGCCATTGATTCTCCTCCATTTCATCTCTGCAATTCTGCTTAAATGATGCAGCCTCCTAAAAAGCTCTTGGATTATGTTCAAGACAGTCCTTCAGGTCTTTCTAATGAGGTAAATTAAGCATGTTTCTTCTATAGTTAATTTAACTAAGAAACAACATTGGTAATGATTTCTCTGTGGCTTGGTTACTGTGTACATCTCTTGATTGCCACCAAAATTTACTTAAAGTAAAACTCATGATGAATTGGGGAAAGGGTGAAATATGTATCAACATCTTCACTGAAGTGGGGAAAAAAACCCTTACAACATTGGTGGGTCATTTTAAGTAATCTGTAAATCCGATTTTTTTTTCCGTGCTCACTCCAATGGTGCTCTGTTTCTACTTGTGTTCCAGAAGTGATTCTTAGGTCGTTTCCACATGGCAAAATTATACCTGTGTATCACTATTTTTTTAAAAACCTGGCTGCCTGTTTTTTGAAGAAATTCAGTGAAGACCGAGAGGAAATACTCCTGCTTGTTTTGCATGAGCCCGAGACGTCTGTATTTACTTCGGAAGCATATCTGAGCATGCCCGGTGTCCCTTGTTCTGATTGGCTGTTGTTTTTTGAGTGGCAGCTGCAGGATCTCTGAGCATGCCCAGTGTCCCACATTCTGATTGGCTGTTGTTTTTGAGTGGCAGCTTAAATGAACATCAGCTGGGGAGATCAGGCGGCTAGGCAGGAAAAATAAACTGGTCCTGCTCCCGATTGGTTTTTACACTGTAGCGGGTTCACCCCGGGTTTTTTATAAGAACCTCCAATTTGGTGGTTTTTGAAAACCCTGGGATGAGGGGGATATTGTGGGAAAAACCTGCTTTAGGACTGGGAACCATGTGGAATTCTTGGCTGCACAGGAATATTTTTCTTGCTCAACTCAGGATCTTTTGACCATGCAGAAACGACCTTAATCTAGTTCAGCATTTATTCTCTGCTCAAACCATAAAATATGTTTCCTGTTATCATTCTACAAAATGTTTGCTATTGTACACATTCAGTAATGTGGAGATTTCCTCAGCTGTCAGGTAACTTTATACTATTCAAAATTATTATTTTTTCCATATTTTTAGTTTTGAACATGATTGTTTTATTTATTTAATGATTAAGATATTTATTAGCTGTTTTTTACCTTGTGGAACTCAAGGCGGCTTGCTATAAATAAAATAGCTATTATAAAAATACATAAAAGACCACAATTTAACATCTCCAGTTAGGGCTGCCAATAAATAAAAGCTGAATTAGTTAAATGCAGTCCTAAGTAACACTATATTCACCTGCCTCCTGAAGACTGAAAGTGGGGGGACCTGGCACACCTCACTGGGAAAGTTATTCTGCTCTCTTGTGCATCCATGAGATGAGCTTCTTTGATTGGTGGAAAATCAGGAGGGCCTGTCCTTTGATATTTATTCCTGGTCAAAGACATATGGAAGAAAGTGGTTCTTCAGATACCACTGAACCAAGGCATGTAGAACTGTAAAGGACAAAAACAACACTTCGAATTGGTCTTGTGTTTGGATTGCTAGACAGTGTAATTGCTGGAGTATCAGACCCACATACTTCTTTTAGCTGTCTCCAAGCAGATGTTTAGCTCCAGCAGTTGCCCTAACTGCAGATTCTTTCAAGGGTAGACCTAACTGCAGATTCTTTCAAGGGTAGATTCTTTCAAGGGTAGACCTCACTTACAGACATTCTTCATAAAGGCTTCTATGTTCACAGCTTTTTAGGAAGAAATTGTTTGGTGGGAAGCTGTAAATTGTTAAATGTGTACATAACTGACATTTGTGTGCCTAGAACTGTTATTGATTATATCATATGCACATACCCAGTTACTACTGGTTACTGCTGTGCTTGTGTGTGACTGTGCAACATGTGTTATTGTAGTAGGTGTCAGTTGTGGTAATAGAACTTGAGTCAGCAATTGACAGGTAAGCATCTATTGGTGCTCATAAACTGGTGATGGGCCTTACTGCCACCCAGAGCCCCAAAATTGTTGCATGACACAATACAGTTGGAACAGTTGCATCAGTGTACTTATTCTCACTTTGTCAGTCTGGTCTATCCATCCCTTTTGTAGCAAAATGAACAAGAGGAAGACAGCATCCACAGATACTCTGGGACCTAAGTTTCAAACTAGACATTACAGCTTACACAGGCAGGAACATGGGTGCCTGTCCTGGTTATCTTACCTTTACAGTGCTCCGTTGCTCCAGACACTGTACCGGGAAGGAAAAACTTCTGGCTTGTCTCCTATGCAGTTTTCAACAGCCATGAAAACCTATTCGCCCCTTTCTGTGGCTGCACACTTCTTTCCTAGGGAAGGGATAAACTGCCAGAGAAAAGGGCAGTGGAAAGGAGCCAGAGAAAGAGGTCAGCAGCCCCTGTGGCTGTTTCAACTGGGAAAAACAATGCAGGGCAGAAGCCAGAAACCCCTCCTCCACACTCACAATGCTCCAGAGCTGAACAGACCTGTCAAGGTAAGATACCATGTTCTCCTGTGTGACAGCATATTGGGCAGGCATCCATACCCCTCCTGTATAACTTGTAATCTCTGGGTTGAACCTGAGAATCTAGTAAAATTTGGTCCTGTGAGATAATGCAAAACGTACTCAAAGTACAAGTATCACCTCTGGGGCACCTAGTTTACAGTATACCTAGCATCTTCAGTTGCATCTTTTTATTGCAACCTTGTTAAAGAGGTACAAAAGGGAACAGTCTACCAAGGTTTGTTCCCAGTCATTGAAAGTAATTAGTGTTACACAGATGCAGTGTAAAAGCAGACTGCTCCCTTTTTGAAGATATGTTTTGATGTATGACTTACATAGTGTGAAAACTCTATTTTCAGTCTCCTCGGGTCATCTCTGAAATTATATAGCCTGAATGTAAAATATGCTTAACATGTGAATTACATAGTTTTGTGTCCATGAAATGGTGTCCCAGGCACAACATGATTCTTTTTCTAGCTCCCACAAACTGTGGTACTGTGTGTGTCTAATTTGGGCTTGAGCTTTGACACCCATTAAGTGACTGGATTAAAAATAGTTGTCACTAAGGGCTAAACTTATATTCACAAGTTTAAAGTATTTGCATTCCCAAAGAGCGTTCGGCAGTCACTTCTTAAGCAAAGAAAAGTCTTAAGGTCGGCATGACGATCTCTGCTCTCAACATGAAGCTTGAAAGGTCAAGTGGCTATGTAAGTTATAGGTGTCTAAGTTATGTTTACCGAGAGTTTCCAGCTTTGTTTGACCTTAACACTTCGGTAAGTAACTGGAAGATATTTTGTAAATCTTATTCGTGGTTTTTTTAAAAAGATATTGTAGCTTCCTCTGTTTAGCTGTTCTAAACCTTAGTATGGCTAGTTTGGGAAACAGGCTACTCAAACAACAGGTTGTTTCTGATTTTTTTTTTCCTCCAAGATGAAACGAGGACTCTGCAATGGAATTTGAAAGCTGTGTGACTTTCCTTGTGAAATGGTCCTGATTGTTTTGGAGATACATTAACCATGTTGACTTGATTGGAGAAATTATGTATAGGTTATTTTTTAAATGAATAATGCCAGTGGAATCCAGAATAGTAGTTTAATGGAGTCACTTATTTGTTTCTTTAGACTTCCTTGTATTACAGTCCAACAGACAGAGGCTTGGACAGACCTTCTAGGTAAGAAAAATTTGATGTACTAATGCATTTTTAAAAAGTGTTTGTAACTAGAAAGAGATGTCTGGACATCAATATCCCAGTTCTTCTTCAAAACTAAATGCAGTTGGCCTTCCCTTGACAAGAGAAATTTCTGGGCACTGTAATATATAGGGAGGAAAATGCTGGGTGTTGCACAACGCCGTGCTCAAGCAGAACTACCTTGTTTCTACTTGCACATTGCTTGATCAAAGTTCTTGTCTAATATTGCTGATTTAGTTGTGTGTGTGCGTGCGCACATGCTAGTGAGTCCCTATAGCTGCAACTTCATAGCAGAGCTCATATTGCTTATTTCCTTAGCTCTGCAAGTACTGCAAGTGACTACAGGAAAAGGAGGAAGTCAGAACCTACAGTAACTCAGCAGAGGGCACACAGTGAACAAAATGCAAACCGGGCAAGTCTGGGCCCTACAGTTCCACAGAGTACTTATTCTACCCTTAGGAAGCCTGTCGTTAGCTCTTCTCCATCTTCTCCATCAAGAGCAAAAGGTAAGAAATGAAACATTTGCAAAGAATCAGCTGAGTAATTACAGATTAATTCTTGCTTTTAAAGTAAAGGATATTAATGTCAATTGACAGTTGCTGAATGCCTCTAGCTAATCAGATAGATAGATAGATTCTTTATTTATGGTCAATAACCAGTAAAAACAAATACCAATAACAATAATTGGGCTAAAAGGAATACAATATAAATATCATACACATAATTATAAAATTAATAAAATAAACAAAATCGATTAAAATTTAAAAATCATAAAATTAACCCCCCCAAAAAATCCCCACAAACTATCTTGTGTCAGTTTTGCTTGCTGCTGCAAAATTTGTATACCAAACCATCAGTTTTATGGTTTGCGGAAATCCGTCTATAAGGAGTAACCAGAATTTTTATTCAATAAGAGTATCCGAATTTACTATTCTTCCCAAAACCACCCTTCACAGGCAACAAGGTTAAATCCATAGTTTATCTATTGTCCCCTGTCTGCATATTTTAAAAGGTTTTCCACAAGTCAACTCCTTTAGCTTTTTTGTTGCTGCTGCTGCAGCCAACTTAAAAGAAGACTGTGATTCATGACATTATGATTACATTTAATCTGTTGCCTTATTGACAGAATGAGCAAGAATGATATAGTTTAAGAGTTTCTTTCATGCATAGTGTTTGAATTTAAGACACAAATCTCAAATGTATGTGTCTCTGTCATGACATCAGAAGAACTTCCATCATCCAGTATTTCTAATTCTCCTCAACCTGTCGACTGTTTAAAATTGCTTAAAAAAAGAGGAAATTCTACATCTCTTAAATCGAAATTATTCGTTTCTTGAAAAATTTGCAAAATTGTGCTGCTAACACAGGACAATTGTGCTGGAACTACTTACAGCCAGTGGTGGGATTCAAATAATTTAACAACCGGTTCCAATGTTGGGATTCAATGAATTTAACAACTGGTTATTTACAAGCACCATTTTAACAACTGGTTCTGCCGAAGTGATGCGAACCTGCTGAATCTCACCACAGCTTACAGCTCCATTCAGTGGAGAGCTGAATACGCCACTGGAAGCAGCACAGGGTGACATCAGCAGATTTTCCCACCATGGACCATTTACCCTGGCCAGGGATGTATCTGCCTAAAACAATGCATGGGGGCAAGCCTGGGTGTTGCACCTCTGCTTCAGCTGTGCCCTTTACCCACTGGGCACGTTGCAGTTTAAAGCGGGTGAGCAGGACATGCCCACATTAGCAATCGCCACATGGTGTTTGTGAACAGGGGTCAGCCAGCTCTCCCTGCACCCCTCTCCACTTGGAGGGGGATCAGCAAGGGCCTGTTCAAGCTTGGCTGGGGCCAGGCTTGGATCAAGCTCTAAACTGCAGGCTTACAGCTGGATCCAAGCCTGGCCCCAGCCTTGCTCGGACTAAAGCCAGCTGCTCTGGAGCCCCTAGCTTTATACTGTTGGCTCTGCCCCTCAATCTTCACCTCTGGTCAGGTGAAGCTTGGGGGGCAAAGCTAACAGTATAAAGTTAGAGGGATAGAGAGCAGCCAGCTTCAGTCTCAGCTCAGCTGAGGTCAGGCTTGGATCTAGGTCTAAGCTTCAGGCCCTTGCTGCTCCCATGTCCACGTGGAGATGGGGGCAGGGAGAGCCTAGCTAGCCCTCTTCACCACCACCACATGGAGAAAGCCTCTCACTGGCTTTCAACTGCACTCCCAAATGGGGAGTCCCCAACCAGGGCACAGTTGGAGGTGGGGCACAGCCACAAAATGTGTCCCCCAGAAGTGGCACCTGGGGCTCGAGACCCCCACCTTCACCCCCCTAGATACGCCACTGGCCCTTGCAGAGGAGCAGATCTGCCAGCAGATGGCCACTGTGGTCCTCCATAGCAGTGGAACACAGTACTGAATGCTGTGCCTGGCTCTCTGCTTCCCTGCTGCCAGTATAGTGGGGGCGTGGCTGGGGAAGGAGCCATTGCTAATCAGCTTCAACTGGTCATCGCTCCTTTTGCACTGGTGGCCAGGGCTTTGGACATATGCCACCTTTTCATTAGTGTAAGCCCAATGGGAGTTTTCTGGCAGCAGGGAGGCTTTTATGTGATTCTTGCCTCCCCACGCAGTGGGTTGGTGCAGCCATTATGAGGTTGTCCTTCTTCTCAGCTCCTACTCAGCTTCTTATCAGAGCAGTAGGCATTTCATAGCAGGAGGGGCATATGCACCAGACCTTAGCTCTGCGAGTAAGACTCTGCAAATGAGGCTCAATGGATTATCTTGATCAGTTTCTAGTTCTCCAGCAATTTCTCCCTCTTCAGGACCCCCCAAATTATCCCTGTAATCCTCTAATTAAAAAAAATAAGGATAGAATCTGGAACAAGAACAGAAACTTCCACAGTCAGAAAGTCTTGGTAAAGTTGACATTCTGCTACTATAATATGTTTCACAGGAACCATACTCCAAGGGTAAGGTCAGTGACATGGTAATCTGGTCAGTTTAATCCCCTCTTGATCCTGACCTAGTCAGAAGAAATTGGTAGTCATCCCACTGTAATATATTACAATTACAACTGTGATAAAGCTAGTCAGGGTTAAGTTCCTAGTCAAAAGGACCTTAATTGTTGTTTTCTTCCTACATCAGAATTTCATGTTTTGCAGTTTTCTTTACACTGTGTGGTTTGTACACCAGCTTTTTCAACTGCACATTATCCCGTTTGTGATAATTTTGTCATTGAAGTCCAAAGCAGCGATTGCTATTTTGTATTAAACTCTTAATTAATGTCCTTATGATTATAGTTTAATCCTGACCAGCTTTATCGCCGTTGTAATTGTAACTGGATTTTCCCATCCGTGTTGCCAGTAGGTTGTCACTATGATATCGTATGACAGGGCCTTGAATGGCTTGAAGTGTCTAATGAAATCATATGTGGGGATTTATCAGTTATCTTGTTTGAATATATACACCTTGCTTTGTGCTTATTTATGCAACAGCCATGTTCATTTCAAAAAGACTGAAAATATCACAATCTGATGTTGTTTAATATTGTTGTTTAGATAATTATTTGTTTAAATTTTCAGTTAGAATATCTTACTACAAATAATGCTACTACCCTTGATATCTTCAAATTCCTGAATGGTCCTCTACAATTCTGTGCCTTTTAGAATAGGGTCTGCACCTAAGTTCAAACCTTCTCAGAATAAGGATGCTTTCAAGTACACCTTAATCATGTATATTAAGGAACTTCAGCTTTGGTAGGAAACAACCACTTAAAGTGGTTAAGGGGAAAGGTTTTAAAATAATAAGTGCTCTACATTGCCTTAATTATTGCTACTGATTTATGTATGGAAAATGTGATTAGACTTATCAGCTTTGGTCATCCCTGGATTATCACTAGGTGAGAAATGAGACGGTCCTAATCAGTATGCGGCAGATTTGCCGGAAAGAGGTGTCCTGTTGGCCTCCCATGTAATTTAAAGAATGTTTAAGTAGCTGATAATGTTGGCATACCTTCAGGATGTTCAAATTATCTTGAAAAGTCTAATAAGTGGTTAGATAGCACTATCTGTATTTCATCTTCTGCACTTTGGTAATGTATATGTTTTATTAGTGCAGAATGCTTTCTTAGGACTAATAACTACTTCCTTCTCTTTGTTCTTTCTGTCATGTGCTGATTATTTTTTTCCTATCTTTTTGAATCTGTTAATTTCTGGCAAATATTTCTTTTTTTACCATGCTGCTCTGTGGATTATAAAGGTGGGGATATTAGCAACCCATATTCATCCCTTTCCAGTTGCTCAGTGCCCAACCATAGCACCTCAAATGAATCAGATTGCTGTAGTAGAGCTTATGGGCAGCGCTTAGCTGTCCCAAATGACTCAAGAAGGGCAATCGCCTACAAAAACGGCTGGCAAATGGCACGCCAAAATGCAGAAGTGTGGAGCAGCACAGAAGAAACTTCCTCTCCCAAGCGCAAATCTCGTAGCTGTGATGACCTGCTAGCAGATGATCTCTGTAACTTTCCTGACCCTCAGAATAAGTCTGAAAGCATGGTATCTCTGTTATGTGAGGAGGATTCCAAAGATGAGTCCTTACTTACCTGGGCCTCCCCGTATTCTGAAAACCGAGGTTCTGATACATCAAGAGCCCGTCATCGATCAGCACACGATGCCCCTGGGTTCCTCAAAATGTATAAAAGAATGCACCGTATCAATCGTAAAGACTTGCTCAATTCTGAGGTGATTTGTTCTGTAAAGTCCAGAGTATTGCAGTATGAAAAAGAGCAACACAGAGCCCTTTGGCAGGGCTGGAAAGAATCCTCTGCTGAGGAAGTGCCCAGAGATATGGTGCCCAATAGAATATCTGAATTTGAAAAACTAATTCAGAAGTCCAAATCAATGCCAAATTTAGGTGAGGAAGCATTATCAGCAGTAAACCTCCTTGAACCTCCCAGAAACAGTCTGTGCTCAAAGAGACGGTTTTCTATTGAGTCCTTGCTAGAGGAGGAAAATCAAAGTAGGCATGCTGCTCAGGTACAACAGAACTGCAAATCTAAAACTCTGGTGCCAATTCATATTGAAGTGACCAGTGAGGAACCACAAAGATCCCATTTGGAATATTCAGATAGCGACCAAGATGGAGTGGTCTCTGACCTCAGTGACTTCATACAGATAGAAGGATCCTCTTTTTGTAGCGAAAGTGATTTTGATCACTTTTCCTTTACGTCTTCTGAAAGTTTTTATGGATCAGGCCGCCACCATCACCACCACCACCACCATCATCACCATCACAAACATCTAATCAGCTCCTGCAAGGGGAGATGCCCAGCATCCTACACACGCTTCACTACAATGCTGAAGCATGAAAGGGCTAAACAGGAAACGACTCCCGAAGACCCTAGAAGACTAGACCCTGACCCTGGCCTCTCTAAGTTAGCCTTCCTAGTCAGCCCAGTGCCTTTCCGGAGGAAAAAAACCACAGTCCCCCAAAAGAAGGCTGAAAAGACTAAATGCAGATCTTCGGTCTTTGAAGCCCTGGACTCTGCTCTTAAAGATATCTGTGACCAAATCAAAGCGGAAAAAAGGAGGGGAAGTCTACCCGATAACAGTATATTGCACAGACTTATTTCTGAGCTGCTTCCAGACATTCCTGAAAGGAATTCCTCCCTTAAAGCTCTAAGAAAGAGCCCTATTCATGAGCCTTTTCACCCACTGCCTCAAGATGGTGCTATTCATTGTCCATTATACCAGAATGAATGTGGAAGATTACCTCTTAGTGCCTGTTACCAAGACATGGATCCCACGAACAACAGCAGCCAAGAAAACGATAGTGTACTTGGTTTCCAAGGTGGATTTCCTCTTTTTTCTCTTTGTGCTTGTGATCTGAGTCATACATCCTTATCCCCTTTTGCTTTCAGTTCATTAGCATTATATTTATATGGTGTATTTATAGAGGCCACCAATTAAGTGTCCATTGTATAAGATGTCACAGAAGAGCAGGAGGGTCAGTGATGAGAAACAAAAATAAATAAAAGTGAAGCATTTTATTCCTAAATTTAATCCTCAGGCCATCAAAAAAGGGAACTATTTAACCTTTGTTAAGTGTTAATAGCATAACACCAAAAGATGAGACTCATAATAGATATTCAGGTCACACATTTGTGGGGGGAAACTACTGCCAAGGACTTAATTTGCATATTTAGAGATAATGAGGAATATGTGAGGTTTGCTATCAGGGAAAACCTTTCACAATAAAACATGCAATCATTTATAATGCTGTATCATTAAACAATAGCATTGAACAACTAGAGAAATTTCTCTCTCCTTTAATCAGTCCTGGTGATTTTTAGAAAATAGTATTCAACTGAGCTAGAAAAATATGTTTGGTTCTCCTCCCTGAAATATTTTTGTGATTAGACCATTAGGTAAAATGTTCATTGTTATATATTTCTAATGGAGGCAAAACTAGTTCTCTTTTACTGATTTTAAAATGCCTCCAATGAAATACAGGGAACAAATTTCAAAGGACAAAGAAAAGGTGAGTCTTATGTAGCAATCCTATTTTATGTAATATATGCATAGATTGCAGGTGTGACTGCCCTGTTTCTTTACATTTTATTCAATATACTTTATTTTCAAATTAGAACTTGGTCTGAATGCAAAATACCCAATAAGAATGGCTCAGAATGCTACTCTGAGACATTCAACTCAAACGGTACCCCCTATGCCGCAAGTACTTAAGGCAAGATAGTGCATGTGGTCAATAGTTTCTGGCAGTCCTTTAGTTTCCCACGCAGGGATGAGGTTTGTACAATACACTCATCTTGTATCGAGCCTTCTAGGGGTCCCAGAGATCACAGATTGTTAGCTCATACAGATTGGTTCTTCAGATTTGATTTCTGCAATGAAATATGAATCCAGGAGTGATATGAATTCAGTAGTATCACCACAAATTGGCCATTGGCCTATGCCTGTCCCAAATCATGTTACATTTCCTGGAACAATATAAGTGGGAATAGTTGCTTGAAAGTCTTGGGGAAAGATGGCTATTTTATTTAATGTCTAGGATTTCTGCTGTCTGGAAGCACACACTTGCTTTCTTTTTCAGAATTTTTTTAAGTACTACATTTTGTTCTTCAGATAGATATTTTTGTCCTAATAATGAATAAGCAGCAGAATCCCAGTATGTTTACTCAGAAGTAAGCTGCAGTAGTATCCAATAAGCATGATCAGGATTGCATTCATAGGACATTTGCAACTGTTATCCCATTCATATGCGTGTTTCAGAATACAGGATACCTTTTTAACAGTACCAGGGCTTGAAGTTTTTGGTTCCATAAGAAAGGAATGCATATTAATGGATACTCCTGAAAAATGCCTGGTTCATCATTTTGTCATTGTGGCATGCTTTTGACACATCCCCCTGCATGAAGTTACATGCTTAATATTTTTGTGATTCACGGCAATTATTTTAGTTTCCTTTGCATCTTCACTGTATCATATGTCTGTGGCTGTAGTTGCCCAAATCACTGCTGTATACATTAGATTTAGGGAAGATGTGTTGTCCTGTTTTGCTCTTTAATTATACATATTCAGTTTGAAACCAAATCATATTAGCAGTAGTCATTTTCTACAGTTCCATCTTGGCTTCTGGACCTTTTTTTTTTCCGCCTCATGCTTATGTCTTGCGTATGCTGTAGTCGTAGCATCCCTTCAAATAAAGCCCAATAGCTTTACTTTTAATTAAGCAAACTTTCACAAAATGGCGTTTTATTTTCAGTAAACCAGGGATCTCCTGGGAACTATTCTTCTGCTTTCACTGATGTGGGTCGATGTACTCCAAAGGAAAGAAGAGGAACTCCAGAGAGAGAGGTAGTTAAATGGAAAATGTATCATGCGCAAGCATTTGAAGCCACAAGAGCGTCTTTGAAACAGTCCGTCAAGACATTTACGAGGAATTTATAAAATGGTGATTTGTCAGCTCAGATGTTTCAAGTAGGTATTTTCCTGGTAAAAACAGTGGAATTGGAATTCAGAGAGCAGGTGGGGAAGGGAATATGGAAGAGTCTGAGCTACCCAAGCAGGTACAGTTTTCATATGTTCCAGCACATCCTCAATTCATTTCAGTAGTACAAGGCAAGACAGTTGGATTTTGGAGATTTGAACCTGCGCTTCCTGTTCCTAATGCCTGTCACCATTCCATGTGGAGAGCATGTCTTTGGAAAACCTTTTGAAATTATGTCTCCCCCCAAAATCAAGTGCTTTCCAAGACTACATACTAATTTATGCAATACATGAAGGATTGTCCTCAAGCAGAGATATGGATGGATGGATGGATGGATGGATGGATGGATGGATGGATGGATGGATGGATGGATGGATGGATGGATGGATGGATGGATGGATGGATGGATGGATGGATGGATGGATGGATGGATGGATGGATGGATGGATGGATGGATGGATGGATGGATGGATGGATGGATGGATGGATGGATGGATGGATGGATGGATGGATGGATGGATGGATGGATGGATGGATGGATGGATGGATGGATGGATGGATGGATGGATGGATGGATGGATGGGAACATTTAGAAAATTAGTAAACGTTAGGGACAAAAGACTGTGAAATATTATTGGTCTATACTATTGGCGAGTTCCTTATTCCATACTCATCTATGTGTATAAATATTTGCCAACTGAGGATGAAGAATATATTCCTTGAAAACTTATTTGTCTAAGAGATATTACAAATCAAATTGGACTCCCACACCCTTCAAAAGCTAGTTTTACCTGAACCTGACTTTCTTGTCTCTAAATGCTTAAAGCAATGGAGAGGTCTTTCTTAGTTGTTCTGTAGTGCTTTGGCATAGATTTGGTGAGCTATATATGTTTTAATAAATTAATGTAGAAATAAGGTTTCTTGCTTAGTTGCTTAAATAAAGAAAAAAGTAAGAGAAAAAGAACCCTCTGTTTACTTCCAGATTTTTGTTTTAAAAAATGGTTAAAAAATTAATTTTGTGTGAACTAATTTCTTTTCTTCGTTTTCAGAGACTGCCAGCTAAAGCAGTATATGATTTTAAGGCTCAAACTTCTAAGTAAGTATTAGTGGCCATTCATTTGGGGGGCAGGGAAGGAAATAATCTTTTATTCTATCTACATTTTTATAGGAGGAAGATTCCATATATGTTGTCTTTAATCAGTACAAATACATACATCTCTGGTTTTGATATATTTGACCCACTGTTTTATTGCATCCCAATTTTGTTTTGCTGTGGTATACAAATACTCAATAATGTCATTGGAAATTAATGCCCACAGTATTTAATTACCAAATAGCTCATAGGTCCATTCAGAGACACATGAGGAATAATAAATTAAAAAATAATAAATTACATGAAATCTTTTTTTAAAAGTTGGTTTTCACAGTGAAGGTTTTTGTTGTTCACTATTCAGAGAGAATTTCAAAGACTATTTTCATGCATAACGCTTTTCAGACTTCCTTAGCTATTTGTGTACCTGTGTAGAAATCTATTAATGTGGCATACAAATGCAGGAAAAACCCTTTGTTTTTCAGTGCATGTTTTAATCAGTGTTGGACTGGATTCAAAATATGAGTTTTGTTTCAAAGGTTCCTGTTCCCTCACAAATTAGTTGTATGTAGCAGGTGTGATGATCCCAAATGCAAAGGAAGGATTACAGCCATTTGTGATATTAAATAAAGGCAGCTACATATGGATTACTCAGGTGTTATAAAAATCTCAGCCTCCAGCTGACTAAGGGTGCTTGTTTCAGGGAATTATCCTTCAAGAAAGGAGACACTGTCTATATCCTCAGGAAAGTGGATCAAAACTGGTATGAAGGCGAGCACTACGGAAGAGTTGGAATATTTCCTATTTCATATGTTGAGGTATGTACTTTGGAGAATTTTCCCTTTCATATTAGTTTGCATGTGTTACATGAACTGATTAAGGCTGTACTGCGCCAATAAAGGTTGCTGAGTTGAGTTGATTAAGGCTGTTCTCCCTTCAGAAACTCACCCCCCCTGAAAAAGCACAGCCAGCAAGGCCACCACCCCCTGCACACATTGGAGAGATTGGAGAAGCTGTTGCCAAATATAATTTCAACGCAGATACAAATGTGGAACTGTCACTGAGAAAGGTAATTGCTAACAGTCTCTTTCCTGTGTGAGTTTTTTTTACTGAAAACCAAAATTATCTGACGCAATGAATGTAAGTGGTGCACCACTCCACTGATACTTCAAGTGGAAAGAGATAAAGAAATACTATAGTAAATTATATATGGTTCAAGCCACTCACCTTTAATTCCTGCTATTTGTATGGCAGTACATTTCACCCAGAAGCTTTGAGGGCCTAATTAGACATTACAAAGTTATCAGGTCATGTCTGGGACACCATGAGGACTTTAAATCAGACATAAGTTGTGAGACCGTACTGGGAATTCACAAGTGCTCAGTTCACAGGTGCTCAAGGGCTTGATTTGAATCCATTATTCTCAATTTCACTGCTTTCTAAAATATGTCTGCTTTTAGTTACTTAACAAAACCAGCTACTTCTTTTCAGGTTTCAGCACCCATTTATTGCCAGTTGGATGTCTGAATAAGAAATTAATAGCAAACCAAGTAAAAGATGAGAAATAGCCAAATTTTATTGAGCAGTAACATCTTTGTAGAGCGTATTTTTTGTTTTCAAAGCACATAACGTATGTTGTCTCAGTAATCTTTAAAACCAGAGTTCCTTACCGTGGTGTCTATGGGCACCATGCACCCATCAGTGCTTTCCCCGATGGCTGCAAAGCTTTGAAAGTTAATGGGATCTTTGTAAGGCAGGGCTGTCTTCGGCTGCCCATTTAAATAAAAGGGAGTTTCCATGGTGCAATAGCAGTAGCATCCACTGGAAGACCAGGAGGACTAGTAAGCATCAAGGCGTGTGGCTCTAGTTACCTCTTTAGGATATCCTTCTTTTTATCCTCCTTTCTCTTTTTCCCTTCCTTTCTCTGGACTTTCCTGTGTGTCTTTGTATCCCCCTTTTCCAAAGGGAGGAACGAGGCATTGTATTTGGTTGTGCTTCCTGTGGCAGCCATTTTGGTGGGACTCTGGCCACACGCTCTCAAAATTCCAAAAGTGTCCACAGCCTCATAAAGGTGGGGGACCTCTGCTTTAAAACAATTCAATGTGGGCCAGTATTATTGCAAGGCAAAGCTAACAGTTTAGTGGCTTGCCTAAATCAACTCAATGAGATCATAGCTGAAACACGACTTGAACTTGAGGCTTCCTGGATCAGAGTTGTTCACCATTAGCCACTACATAATCTCTCACTTTCACAAGGGATAACATTTGTGCTAAAATGTTGCATCGTGGACAGAATTAGCATTTGTCAACAGTGAAGAAATTTTGATAATGCTTTGCAGGGAGACAAAGTAATTCTCCTCAGACGGGTTGATCAGAACTGGTATGAAGGCAAATTACCAGGAACCAACAGGCAGGGCATCTTTCCTGTGTCCTACGTGGAAACCGTCAAAAAGAACCCAGCCAAAGGGGCAGATGATTACCCTGTTCCTCCAATACCCCAGAGTTATTCCAGTGACAGAATACACCATTTAGGTTCAGCTAAGGTAAGGAAGGTTTTTCCCCCTTTTCATCAGGTCCAGAATTTGTTGTCATAGAAAAGTAAAATAAGAAATGTGTTTGCTCATCATCACCAGTTTTAGAGAGTTTTTTCCATTGGTAAGAAACCCTCATGGTTTATCCAAATAAGTTGATGCTCTAGGATTGGATTACAGTCAACATCCTGCCTTCTGCTGCACTCCAATATATAATAAGAAGTGCAGCAGCACTGTTTGTTTTTGAATGTTCATGCTTTTATCACACGACCGTTTACCATGCTTACTTTCCAAAATTTCTTGGCATTTATCTACATAGGTATTTAGGCATGTATGTGGGCATGTTATTACTAAACAGTGCCACTAGCAAATTGTATGAGGAAAGCTACAAGCTATAGTTTCTCCGATGACATTTTTAAATATGATGGTTTCACTAGGTTGAATTAGCTTGTGTGTGATAGCAAGTATTAAACAATAGATGAATGTTTCCTGCATTAAATGTCTGACAGTGAAGGGGGAATAAACTCTTCCCCAAAAAACTCCTTCAGTATGTTGTGCCTTCATCCATACATTGTATGGTACGAGTGTATAATCTTTTCATATGGATCTATAAAATGATCCTAACTGAAAATGCTTTAATAGTGTAGCTTCAAATTCTGCAAAATACTTCCTTTCTTGCTTCTTACTCCATGTCCAATAAGTATGTCAGATGATAGCTGAGCTCTGCATTTTCAATTTCTGTATAAGTTTGGAGCACTGAAAATATTATCGGTGGCATCTTTTAGGGTCAGACATGCCCTAAATATGCCACAAGGCCCCATTTTCTCTTTCTGTTGTCCCTACCCCTTTTCTGACAGAAGGTACACTACCACTGTTTGCTTTGAAAGGCTCTGAATGTAGATCTCATATGCGTGAGATATTTGCATGATCACCTCTTCCATTATAACCCCCAGCAGACATTAAGATCTGGATCAAAAGGACTTTTAACAATCCCTGGCCCACCCGAGGTTCGATTGGCCTCAACATGGGCCAGGGCTTTTTTGGTTCTGGCCCCGACTTGGTGGAACAGCCTCCCAGAGGAGATCAGAGCCCTGCGAGACCTTATGGTGTTCCACAGGGCCTGTAAAATGGAGCTGTTCCACCAAGTATTTCACTGAGGCCTGCTCTAATGTTATCATCTGTCCCCTATGGTTGAGTACCACCTCTCTGCAGATGGATGGCTCCAGAGTTGTTCTCCTACATTCATGAATTTTAATTAGATTTTAATTTAACTGAATTTATCTAATTTTAGTTAGTGGAATTAGTCGCTGTACTCGATTTTAAATTTTGGACTATCACTTTCGAGTCAGTTTTATTTTGCATTTGGGGTATTTTTTTCTACTCCAAGTTGAATTCCAATTTATCTTGGCATACAAAAAGTCCCACAAAACTTTTTTTGTTTGTGGTAGCCCAAATCCTTGTGTTTCATAGTACTAAAGGCATCTAAAGCTTGAAAACACACTTTTGACATTAGGTAGTGTTATCCAGGATACAGCTGTAGTGTCTCATTAATATTGATAGAGGTTGGGTAGGGAATCTTTAATACCAATGTATACAAAGATCAGCTCTTGGAAGGAAATCCAGAGAGGAATATAATGCAAATTTGACAATCTTTATTGTAGGGGTAAGAGGTTCACACGCAAATGATTTAATGCAATAAACACACACACAGAATTCCTAAGATATAAATAGATTGGAAAATAGATTTGGAATAGAAAGGGGTATGGATATATACCTACAGGTAATACGACCTGATCGTGACATTAAGAAGATCCTGGGTTCAGAACCAAATGGCCAGCGTCTGGTTCCATGGGGCAACGCATTGGGCACAGTGACAAAGACAGAAAGGTGTCAGTGGCACTGGGCGATTAGCCCTTCGGAGGGCAGGATATTTATAGGGTGAAGAACAACCTTTGGGGGGTGTCAGGACAACCTTTGGGAGGTGCTAGGATAATCTCTGAGAGGTGTCCGGATGGATTGTTTGAGAAACAATAGAGTGCACTGTAAGGTGGTCAGGAGAAGTTAGTTACAGAAGGGAGTGTCTGGGTTAAGATAATCAGGGGAGGCAATGTTGTCAGGGGTTCTTTTGTGGCTGGAAATAAGTATCCATTCAGAAGGGCTACTGTATCATGTTGAGGACACTTTCTTCTTTGGCTGCGGTGCTGAAAATGTGCTGCTATGGCAAGTAAGCTGAGAGCATGAGAACAGAAAGAAAAAAAATTCCTGGAAGGTCCTTGTAAGTACACCTGGCTATTGCCAGAGAATGGGCTCCCCATCTCTGCAACGCCAGCATCACCCTTTACGCTGACATGTGGGCAGGGATACCTGTGAATAAGCACTCCCACCCCACTATGCCAAGGTGGTATGGTAGCAGTAGAATGTTTCTTTTGCATAGATTTCACCCTCCCCTTTGCATAGTGAATAACTATGGTTCCTTTACAAAGCTACATATATATTTTAATGGTTTAAACTATGGTTTGAACCTAAGATGTTAGACAATAAGCTTTCATAGATTTTAAAGAAAAACATATTAAAACATCTGAAATTAACAAGTCCTAACATTTTGGTGTTTTTCGTCCCCTCAAATCTCCCTCTCTCTGAGTTGAGGTAAACTTTCTCCAGGTTGTTTGGAAGGGTTTTTTGTTCATCATAAAGGGCTGTATCTCTCCAGACACTTTAAAATAGTTCTTTGGATTCAAATTTTCTTAACTTCCGAGATATTTTCTACCCCAGTAAGTTGAACGGATAGCTACCCCAATGGCAAAATGCATATATGTGTGTGTGTCTGTGTGTTAACCCTGAGTCCATTTTTGTTTACAGAAAACAAGCTATAAGTGTTAAGTGATTGTACCTTGGGGACACTTTTTTCTGTTGTGAAGGTGACAATATCCTAAGATGAAAACATTATAGAGCAACTTGTTCATCATTCTGCCAGAAAAAGTACAACCAGAGTAGTGAAATAAGAGTATTTATTATTAGGGCTGCATAAATATTCAACTTGAAATGTATTTCAGTCATTCTAAAAATACTCGAATTTCTTTTCAAATGAAGGTTTAATGTTGAGAATTAATAACAACATAAACTACATTTTCAGTATTTATTGACGCAGTGGATATCCACCGATGCGATACACGTATGAATTCCACCTCTGCCGTTATTGCACAAGGACATTTATTTTACCAGAAGGAAACTTCAATCAATATTTCATATTGCAATATTATTCAGCCAGTAATAATACTGAAAATAAATGGCTGTGTGGTATAGCTCCATGTTTACAATGATTGTCTTATAGTTTACATTAAGGAGGATTTGAATGCTGTGTATCTTTAAACAACATGTAATTTATTTGTCAAGCTGCTGTGAATTTTAATTTACAAGACACATTGTTTAGCTGTAGAGGCCTTCGTGAAAGTGTGCAACTGTATGTAAGATGTTTCTGTAAGGTCTTTGGGTTAAGAGACTGGAATGGCTTAAACTTAACACAACCTGCGATTGCCCAGTTGGGTTAATTTTCATTAATATTTAAAGGTAGTCCAATCTGAACTGCCTTTTCTCATTTGCATAGCTCAGCTCTACTCTCAAAATAATAGCTGTGGCTTAGGAAGTTCTGGTAATCACATCTGGGCTATTAGTCATAGGCTTACTAAAGGACCGTAAAGAACATTCCTCTCATGGATCAAATTCACCTTATGAACTCAGTGATTCAGATGTCTTGGTGTTTGACATTTAAGCCCTAGTCAGGAACCTGATACAGTTTCACTTTTCAGATATGCTTCTTTCTGTTCCTCTGATTCATGTGCTAATGATTTGAGAAGTTTATGCTCAATGAAATAATATCCTATGAATAGGATATGACATTGAACTTTATATTAGCTGCCATACATTAGCCAATGTTTTTTTCCCATTGTTTTCATTCCTATGCTTTCCCTTATTCCTCAAGTTGGATACCAAAGCATCATCCCCTCCTGTCAGGTATCGGTCCTCTCCTTGTCCAGATCCTAACAAAGGGACTCTTCAGGCTATCACCACTGAGCGGTCACTAACACTTGGCCTTTCACCTTCAAGTACTCCTTCTCCTCCACCTTTTCCTCACAGCTTTCTTCCTGATTTAGAGGAACTCAACTCACTAGCATTAGCAGGTTCTCAGAATGCACCAAGGCTCATAGATAGTATCACTCCTCAAGTAAAACATGGCCATTTTGTTCCAGTTTCCTCACCAAAGACCTCCCATTCTTTACCTGAATCTCCTGCTTCATTTGTGCCATTTTCTTCATCTATCTGTAAATCGCTGCCTACTGCCACCCAGTATCATGACAGAACACAGAAGCCTGTATCTAATGGCACAAACCTGAATGAAGGCAAATATAGCAGTTTCGGAAAGATAAGAGGATCCCCCACTGTCAAGGAAAGGAAAAGTCTTACAGATGCAACTGCAGAAATGCATGAAGTAGCAGGCACTGCTCTTGTTCTCTCTGAGGAAGACCCAGTATTCAGAATACTGACAGAGATGGATGAACAGGAAGAGGAAATCTGTGAAGAGCTGCTGTCAATAATTCAAGGGGGGCAGTCAAAGTGTAAAGATTCAGGATTCTACAGACGTGCCCCTGATGTAACAGAACAACTGGCAAGGCTACACATAGAGGAGGAGCCAAGCCATGACAAGTTAGAGTCACCAGAAACAATTAAGAAACAGTCTGTGATATCTTATGAATGGGAGAGTTCATCAGACACTAAAAAAGAGGTATTTAAGATTCCTAAGATAAATTCCTAAAAATGTACATAATTAATCCAGGTCTAATCTTTCTCTTGTATGAGTTTCTGCATGTGTCTACCTCAGAATTAGAATTTTCAGGAATAGCAAATGCATGCTAACATACAAACCCTCTCTTATTTCAAGCCCTCTCTTTTAGTGTTAGGAACAATTATTTTGAGCTACATGTTACTCTTATTAGATAAATATTCCTTCTTCCTAGAGCTTCTAGCTGCCATTAGCCATCACTATTATCAGGAATACAAAACCATCTTTGGGTTTTTCTTATATGCCTTTGATGGAAAACATTCAAATCTAACTTCAAGAGACCTTGCAGTAAGTTATTCCCAAATAGCACCAGTTTATTTATATATGGCTAGTTTAAATTCCACTGTTTCTAAGGCACAATCCCTGGTCAGACTCCCCACTGAAATTGTTGTTGTTGCTTTCTGTTCTACCTATACATAAAATATAGAAGTAAGTAATCCTGCAAGGTACGTAACTTGGAATTAAATTAACTGTATTTGAGATGCAGAAAGCCAGTGTTTGATGCATAATGCTTTTGATCAGGGCCAGTTTCCATAATTATTGAGCACACTACCAGCTGTCTTCAGTGCTCATAGTAAATGTCTTATTACTTGAGGCCTCTTACAATTGGCTCAGAAGAAAGCTGAGATTGAGTCATTCAGTAACGTCTGATAGATTTGCATCTTTCACACATAGATTTGTGCAGATGTAACTGGATTTGTGATGGTTTTCAAAACCATCTCCATGGACACTGGTTCTCTTTAGTTTTAAGTCTTGTAGAGAAGAACAGCAGTCTAACCAGTTTAACCTTTTTGAGCTTGCCTAAGTTTGCTGGTTTGCTGCAGAGACTTTTTTATTTTTCTCATACACTAACTTAAATTGGGGGGCTGGGGGTTAAAAGCAGCCACAGGAAAAAGGTGGGGGCTGCTGTTCAAGAAAGGAGATGAAGTGTCTTCCTGAGCACAGAGGATCTAACTTTGTGCTTCTCACAATCATCTAACACAAGGGTGTCCAACTCTGGTCATCCAGCTTGCTGGCAGGGGCTGGTGGGAATCTTACCCCATGAACATCTGGAGGGCCAGAGTTGGACACCACTGTGTTAGGCCGCTTTCTCGCGATCGGCAAAATAATATGACGCCGCCGCGAACGGAAAAAGAAGCGGCCAGATGGATACCGCTCGTGAACAAGCTGGGGCATGAGGTAAAAGCAGTCGCTACCGCCATGGCGTAAAACGCTTAAACCGGGCGCTGAAGACGGTGTATTCGTGAAAACGCTTTTTAAAAACCACTTCTTTTTTTCCCCTATGTGACGCATCGACGCCAAGCACTCGCATGCTAACAACAGCCGCCACGGAGCCGTGTCGCCAAAATGTACGTAGCGCCGGGCCTCGCATCGTTTAGTGCGCAGGGCGGCTAACATCAAAGCGAGACGCCGCTCTCGCGAAGCGTTTCCGGCATGGCGTAATCGGTCATTATTTCTGGCGGGCCTAAGATGACGCTCGCAGGCCCCGCCTTCGTCTGTGTGAACGCTTTTTTTTGGGATGCGCCGCATTCACGACGCCATCGTTGCCAGCTGCTTTTTGGCCGTATGAAACGCCTTTAGGATTATTATACTTGGTCTAGCACAATCTGAAGGCACACAATGCAGCCAGCTTGCTGAAAACTGAGCCAGTCTGGGTCTGATCAGTCTCTGGATGGCAAACTTCATGAAAATCTTATGTATGCTGCCCTTATTTCTGGGAAAGAAAGACTGGATAGAATTATAGTAAATAAATCAAAGCCTTGTCCTAGCATCCTACTAAACCCTGTAGTTGAGAAGGGCTTTCCTCTTATTAACAGTGGTGCATCTTCTTTGAGCATTGTCTCTTCCACTATAATTGCTACTCCACACAATTACTGTTGTCTTTTTTTAAATGTTTAAGCCAGCTTCACTTCCAATTGGGATGCAAGCACCTTCCACTTCTGGTGAATGCCTTGCTTCTAGCCCTCCACTTCACTCAGACAAAGTCTTTCTCTCTGAATGTGTCTCTACATCTTCCAAGTCTTCCAATACCCATTCACCCCCTCTCCTTTCCAAACTGTCATACAGACAAGAGAAAAATTCTACGAAGTTAAAGGTAATAGAATCTACTGAGTGTGAAATACTGCATGTCTTCTGAATGGCCTTCACAAGCAGGAAACTGAGAGGTTAATTTAATTTAGAGATTAGATGTGCTAATAACTAACACTTAATAATTGAAGCATGCAGTTGGATACATTTTTGCAAGGTAAACTATTTAGACATATTAAAATAGCTTAATTCTTACTGTATTGGGCACAGTTCTGCAAAATTTAATCATGTCCTTGAAACCAGTAAGTCAGTATTAAGATATTACAAATAAGAAAGAATTGGCTGAGTGATTTTTGCTGCTTAGTATCACCCACAGTTAATATTTGCCACAGTTGTTCTTGTTGGTCTCAAAGTTTTGATCCTCTCTTTCGTATTAGCAAACTATTACCTACATAGGTTTTTGCTGTAAAAGTCTCATCCAGAGCCTGTTAAAACTGGAAATCTACCAGCCTGTTAAAACCGGAAAGTTTACAGCATAAGCTTTTAATACTGTTATCTGCTTTGGAAATAATTTGTGTTAAAGTGGCTGCACTGCAACATAGACATGAGTAACTCATTGAAGTGCTGAATAAATTATCCAGAGAACCCTTTATTCCTTTGCGTTACAGCACGTATGAATTCCTGTTGTTTGTTCGGAGCAGTAGCGTTCTCCTGTGGCTCTGTGCCATGGCCAACTAGAAGTAAACAAAACTGGGGCAGGAGTGACCCATATAAGCATCTCCACTCACATGTGGCAAGAAGACTTTATTTGTACAATGTTGTGCATGGTCACAATCACGTTGAAATTAGGCCTACAATGGGTTGCTATACATTCCAGAGCATTTGCTTCATGCAGTGTTAGTACACCAGCACAATGTCCACCCAGGTTTCAGATCTCTGTCTAATAATCTAACTAATACTAACTAAGGGCCCTATTTAAATATAAAATAGCATGAACAAGTTCGTCTGTCCTACCAGGTGTTTAAAATCAAACAGTTTAGTCCTCTCAGGGGGACATGGGGGCAGGGTTGATCCATAGTCCAAGAAGACCCAGCAAGAACAGGCAAGCAGTAGGCACCACCAGAACCACCATCTCACATCTGCTGAGGCAAGTCTTCTCAGAGCTACATTTGCATTCATTAAGTTGGACCCAGCCACCATTCACATTGCTGTAAAAGGGTATAGGGAATCCCATTTGACCACCAGGAAGGTTATGGTGGGGATCATGAACCCTCCTTAGACTAGCTGGAGTAAAGAGGAAACTGATTGAAAAGGCTGACTGGATCTGACCACGTAGGAAGCAGAATGTATCAATGTGGCTGGGCCAATGTTGTGTTTTCTGTGGAACTGGAACAGAGTCAGCACAAGGAAGATGCCATCTTTCTCATCTCTGAACTTGTGTGTAGATACAAGACAAATAGTTTAAAGCCAGCAGGAACCCCACTATTTAAATATTGTTGAAGTTAATTCTCGCTCTCCATTGTATTATAATAGCAAATAGTCACGATCAGCCCAAAATGTTTCCAGGCCCTTTACGTATGGAACACTTACTTCGGGGCTCTTTTCTGCACAGTGGGGTTGTTGTGGGGCCTTCTCATGCTTCTCTGTTTACATATAAGAAGGCACTCCACTGCCTGCCGCAGATCTGCTTTTTCTTTTAACTCTGCCCATCAACTCACTCTTAAAGGCATTGTCACGAGATTTTCTGTCTCTGATAAAGCCCTTTAAATTGCTGTTTTATCAATATTGCTGTTATGCAGTTACATTGATATTGTAGCCATTTCCAAAAATAATCCCCCCTCCAAATGAAAGAGGCAAAGCAATTCCCTGGACTGTGTCCTAGAAATGATATTCTCTATCCCGCTACACACACACCCTCCTCCTCCTCCTCCTCCTCCTCCTCCTCCTCCTCCTCCTGCTGCTGCTGCTGCTGCTGCTGCTGCTGCTGCTGCTGCTGCTGCTGCTGCTGCTGCTGCTGCTGCTGCTGCTGCTGCTGCTGGAGGAGAGAGAGGCTTGTTATTTCAATATTCCTTGATATTTCAATATTCCTGTATTAGATCTATCATTATTTCAATAGATCTAATATAGTACAAATGCTTGATGTTGAAATAAAGTTTTTTAAAACCCTTCTGATCATCTGGGAGAACAGAAGTGGAGCGGGAGAAATGGGGGGTGGAGGAAAAAAGCCCAAAGCAAAGAATAACACTGGACCATCTCTTTAGCCTTCCTTTCAAAGTAGGGGGAAAGGTCACTCTTTGCCCCCTCTCATAAACTGCAAAGATTGTGGGATCTGCTGCACAGTGAGCGGGTGGATGAGGGAAAGGCATCCGTAACAGAAGCTCTGTCCCAAAGAGAATCTCCCTTCAGTGTGGGCCACAGCAGCAAATTGAATGCTGCATTTTAACTCTTAATTCTGTATTTATTCTGTTTTATTGTTTGTTGGTACTGTAAACCGCCCTGAGCCCTCCGGCGGAGGGCGGCATAAAAGTTAATTAATTAATTAGTTAATTAATTAATTAATTAATTGGTTAAGTGTATGATCAGCCTTCGAGTGCTGCCAAATGTTACAAAGTATGAAATCTGCCTGTGTCGGCACCTTTTGGAATTTGCAAAATCTGAATCTTGACTGCGTTTTGCCCCTAGTTTTTCCCCCACTTCTGAGCAGGCAAGCTTTGGAATCTAATTTAAAGGAGGCATCCGCTTGATCTTCTATCATAGATCATTTACCCCTTCCCCCACCCCCCATGCAAAATGTCTCATTTATCAACAGGTCACGTTTTTAGTAATGTTCTGCTTTTTAATCTCTAGAGGGTTATAATGTCAGCTACTAGTAGTATTTTCCTGCTAGCTGGGAACTTTCAGCTGTGTTTTGGTTTCCTGCATTATTAATTATACAGCTACAGTTTGAACTCGTACAGTGGAAGCGACTTGTTTGAGCTGACAGTTAATCTGTTGAAGGAATTTTAAATCTTGAATGCACAGGGTTAAAATAATAACAATATCGGAAGTAACAACAGCTTTCCAAGCACATTGCACTAACACATTTGCATGTCTTCTGCACAGGGGGCTTTTTTGGTGGTCAAACAAATGGCTTGTACATAGAATGAAAACAGGAACTGCCAATAATGCCCAACTAGCGAGGTTCTTGACCATAAAAATGCACTGACATGGTGTTTGTGGTTTTTCCAGGCTGATTTAAAAAGAGATCTTGTCATCGGCAAACCTCCTCGTAGCCCTGTTACGACGAGGAGATCTTGTGGGTCACCTGTCAGAGGCCACAGCTGTTCTTATAGGGTATGGTACTGCGTGACCTGTATCCGTTGCCAGTTATTCCTTCAGCATTAGGAGTTTGGCAATTAATTCTGAAGTCCGAATGCCCTTGTCACATTGATTCCTTTCTGTTGTGCTGCTGTTTGGATCTGGATTGTGTGATAACAGCCTGGAAGCCATAATACGCAACAGCTTCTCTGCATAGTTTTACTGGGGGAGCTGTTCAAGTGTCTATGAAACAGTCCTTTTAAAAGAAGTAAACTTCTGAATTTTGGAATCACTCCTCTGGTTTCAAAGTGTCTCTTTTAAGAGCCCGTTCGCATCGACGGCTAATCAAGAGGACTTCCTTGCATGTTCTGTGAGTTTCATAATGCCTCTACTGCTCTGCCTTATTGTTTTCAAATGCATGATCTTTTCAAAATATTTTGTTGCCACAGCAACGCCTGCTGCACTCACTCGACCCCAGGCCTTCACATAGCGCCGCTTCTCAGAACTGCCGCTCTCATCAGCTTTTCCTAGCATATTAGCCTAGAACTAAATACTCCTTAAAGTACAACCTGTTCTTTTGAAACATCTGATCCGTCCATAGGTTTTTATGCATTGTATATCATAACAAAATGTTACTTGTATTTGCATCTGAATCTCTCTATATCCTTCATGAACTGCATTTATCTGTACGGAGGGTTTGGAGGGAGAGAGAAGTGCATTCAGATGATCCAATTTGAACAGGAAAGGGGCTTCTGATGAGCAGGAACAAGGTAGCGCTAGAGTTGACTGGGTGTCCGAGTGCTCTACAGATGAGCAGCAGGGGCATAGTGGCTAAGAGCAGGTGCATTCTAATCTGGAGGAACCGCGTTTGATTCCCCGCTGTGCCACTTGAGCTGTGGAGGCTTATCTGGGGAATTCAGATTAGCTTGTGCACTCCCACACACACCAGCTGGGTGACCTTGGGCTAGTCACAGTTCTTCGGAGCTCTCTCAGCTTCACCCACCTCACAGGGTGTCTGTTGTGAGGGGGGAAGGGAAAGGAGTTTGTAAGTCCTTTTGAGCCTCCTAACAAAAGAGAAAGGGGGGGATATAAATCCAAATTCTTCTTATTCTTATTCTTCTGTTCCTAAGTGGCACTGAGACAGGTAGCTGTGATGAATCCTGGACACCTGAGGATAAACTCAAAAAACTATATTTTCCCCAGTGTGATACAGCTTTGGATGAACACAGACCACAGTTTGCAATCTAGGTTTTTCGTTGCAAATTCAGGGTCTAATGTTTGCAATGATAGGGCGGGCAAAAATTTGTATCATACAGCCACACAATGTGGTTAGACAGTCTAGTACAGTGGTGGCGAACCTATGACACGGGTGCCAGAGGTGGCACTCAGAGCCCTCTGAGTGGGCTCTGAGCAGCAGTGGCGTAGGAGGTTAAGAGCTCGTGTATCTAATCTGGAGGAACCGGGTTTGATTCCCAGCTCTGCTGCCTGAGCTGTGGAGGCTTATCTGGGGAATTCAGATTAGCCTGTACACTCCCACACATGCCAGCTGGGTGACCTTGGGCTAGTCACAGCTTCTCGGAGCTCTCTCAGCCCCACCTACCTCACAGGGTGTTTGTTGTGAGGGGGGAAGGGCAAGGAGATTGTAAGCCCCTTTGAGTCTCTACAGGAGAGAAAGGGGGGATATAAATCCAAACTCTTCTTCTTCTTCTTCTTCTTCTCTGTGGGCACACGCAAACAAAGTTGCCCCCACCTACACCCACACAAACAACTAGGCTGGTCTGGGCTGCTGGGCTCAATTATTAGCATTAAACCTAAGACCTAGTTTTGGGAAGCAGTGTAGGTAACCCTGTTAAGTGCTGTTAAACCCCACTGATTTTCATGTGAAGAACTAAAGCGTGATCCTTTACCTGGGAGTAAGCTCGGTTGCTGGCAATGGGGCTTGTTCTGAGTAAACCCTCCTAGGGTTGTGATTCACCCGTTGGAAGAGTTGCATGGTTGCTTCAAAGCAAAGCCGCTGACTACCACCAAGCTTACTCCCGAGTAACACAAGCCTCAGAGACAACCGTTTTTTCTAAACTAAAACTTCAGTATTCAGGTTAAATTGCTGTGTTGGCACTTCACGATAAATAAGTGGGTTTTGGGTTGCAATGTGGGCACTCGGTCTCAAAAAGGTTCGCCATCACTGGTCTAGTAGATTACCCTGCATGTCCAGTTAGTTGTGGGAGGCAGCCCTTCCAACTGACCTTCTCTACAGAGCTCTTGCTCAAACACAGCTGATTGTATGCATCCCTGGAAGAATTTACATCCAACCGCCTCTATGCAGCCTTATGCCTCATCTTATGGTTTCATTTATAGCTCAGATCACAGGTCCCTCAGAATCATGCCCATTCATGAAACAGACATGATGTTGGAATAACATGACTCTTAACCATGGGAAGATTTCCAATCAGTTGTGAAAATGAATGCTAAAGACATAGTTCTTTGTGTGGGGGAAGCAATTCATTTTTTGTGTGGGGGAAGCAATAAACCATGTAATTTTAAAGAACTGAGTCCCATTTTGTATATCCTAAACCTAGATTATATTTATATAACTTTACATGTCCTTCTAATCATTAAAGATGATTTCTTTCATAAGTAAGTACACTGGAAGTGATAAATCTGTTTTTCAGAACTCAGATTAATGCTAAACAGTGAACCAAGAAGGACACATTTCTTCTCTTCTGCTCATTATCCTGGCAATGGTTACCATTTTCCCTTATAAGGCTAAGTTCATAAATTATCTGCATTCTTTCAAGAATTTGTTTTGCTCTTTTCTCATCCCCTGGGGATGTTTCTTTAAAAAAAACTCATTTCCTCAGTCCTCTTGAGAGAGGGGTGGTATCAGAAACAGCAGAGCATGTTTTGGCTGCTGGTTAGATATCCACAGGATAGTTCTGTCTGCAAGAATGCTTTATTGAGCAATCATTAGGAATGACTGCCTGTCCAGTTAGTGAAGTTCACACTGATTTGTTTTCTGCTTGTCTGAGACTGATATTTCAAGTGAAGATTCATACAGCATCCATTTAACCATGTGTACATTTTTATAAAGTTTGCCTGTATGATTCCAATGGCTGAATCTTATCCGCTTACCTTGGCATGGTGAGATGTGGGCTGAAGATAAAGTTGCAAAAAAGACATTTTGAAGACATTGCTAGTTTTTGCTCTTCTGTGTTTTAACTCTCTGGTTTTTTTCACGCAGCACCAAATAGGATTAAATGAATCGTGGTTTAAATAGTTGTGCAATGCTTGAGCCGTCTTGCAGCTCAGCAAGCTGTGCTATGTGCCCCCTGAGCCATGTTACTGACCGTGTTTTATGCATCCCCAGGGCCAGAAAGGCAAGAGGTGGATTAAGCACCTGGGGAGCAGCAGTGCACGGCATGATGAACTGTCAGAACAATCCTCAGCAAAGTTACATTCTTCTAAGCCCATGCAGCATTGTAACTCTGCTTAAGATTGCATTGTATGTATTGTGGACCTTGGGCCGCACATGTTCCAGGACTGTGCTGAACTATGTCAACACTTGTGACCGTCTATTCTCTTACTACATTTCAACTCATTTCATTTCAGCCACAGCGCCCTGTACTTGCTCATGAAAATATACACAGTGGGGGGGAACCGTAAGTATTTTGTCTTCTAAAGTTCTTCTATAAATAATGGTATTGAATTTCTGATTAGGTAAGGAAGGGAACAGTTTCCAATCCTGGAAGCCATCTACCCCCAGGATTTTATATCAGCCACAGCAGTACACATGAGATGATTGCATGTCATAAAATTAGATGAACCTGGGTTTTGCATTCAAAACAGGCAGCATTCTGTTCCCCCCGTCTCCTTATCATTAATTCTTGCCATATAATCATACATGGACCCATAACTCATACTGCCATCCATTAAAGTGCTCCTAAAACTCAGAACTCTCCTATGTACTGTTGCTGTCCAATGCAAAATGAGTTTCAGGTTAGATAATGCACTTTGGTCAGGAACGTGGTAGATTGGTATAATTGCATACCTCAATAGTAAGTATATTTTTAATGTCATAAATCCCATCCATTTTGATTCCTGGTATCTTCAGTTATTAGACTTTAGGGCTCGGTAGATTCTCTTCCTGAGATTTCCAAGAGCTAGTAAAAGTCAGCATTGACTGTACTATACCTTGTCTCAATGAAAGATAAAAATGTGATCGTGTGTGGTACGGCAGAAGTAAACGTCACATCTCCCCACAGTTCAAAAAAGTCCCAATTCTCAGATAGCTTATTTTAAACACCGCTTGTGTCAAAACCTTTATTCTGTGTACTATTAAGCTTGCTACTTTGATAAAAGAGCATTTTAGTGCATCCAGTAACGTAGGTACAGATTTTTAATGGGGTGGGTTCGGTGACTGAGGGCTTTCCGGCTGTTCCATTCCATGCATTGTTTCAAGCAAGCCGGACATGTAATGAGAGGGGTTTGAACCCGAGAACCCCCCCCCCTTACCTACATTCCTGAGTGCATCCAAAGACTATTGGCAGTACTTGCTTTTTTCTTATAACTGTGCCCGCCATTTTGTGTGAAGTACTGCCAATAGTCTTTGGATGCACTAAAATGCTCTTTTATCAAAATATCAAGCTTAATAGTGCATATAATAAAGGTTTTGACATACACAGTGCTTAAAATAGCTTTTTAAATACATAGGAAAATCAGGACTGGGGGTGGGGGAACAGAATTGTACATGCACTAGAACCACTGCGAAGTATTCAAGTGCATAGAAGGTCCAGGAAGTGATTAATTCAGCATTGAGTTACTATCTTTCATTGAGTCAAGGTATAGATGGGCCAATAATCTTAATCAGTAAAATCTTACTCAGCCAGTGTGGTGTAGTGGTTAAGTGCAGGGGGACTCTAACCTGGAGAACGGGTTTGATTCCCCATTCCTCCATGTGAGTGGCGAACCCTTATCTGTGAACCAGATTTGTTTCCCCACTACGACATTCCTACTGGGCGACCTTGGACCAGTCACAGTTTGTTCAGAATTCTCTCAGTCCCACCTACCTCACAAGGTGTCTGTTGTGGGGAGAGGAAGGAAAAGGAGTTTGTAAGCTGCCTTGAGTCTCCTTACAGGAGAGAAAGGTAGGGTATAAACCCAAGCTCCTCTATAAGGTAGCTTCACAAACACTCAATAAAATTATAGTACCAGCTCCACAGCAAAACATTCTCTTTCCCTTTTTGCAGAAGTCCCAGTTTTGAGGTACACATTATTCACTCAAGTTGTCATTACTGCTAAGAACTCATTGAAGTTCTCCGGTGAAGAAACAATAATTGGGGGGGGGGGAGAGGGGGCTCTGTTTTTATATCTAGTAGCCAGAATTCCAGGCATTCTCACAGCACAATAGAAATGAATGGAGGTGGCACAACAGTTCTTCACTCTTATTTTTAGTGAAAAGTGAACTCTGAATGGTGTGTGTCACCTTTAAAAAGTCTGTTTCCTCACTACTAAAAACAAGTTCACAGTCTGAAATTCCAGCACACATATGTAAATACCATGCTGATTAAGTTGCTATTCTTAATGTTCTGGCATCTGTTCGTTGTGTCAGACCCAGCTAATGGTTCACTTTTTTTCTGGGGATTAGCATAATTTTTATCGCAGAATGATGGCTTCAATTTTAATTACGTTAGGATGTGAATCAGCTTTTGAGAGCTACATGTAAATATCCTGTGAAAATATTTCCGATTAGGATGTTGGATGTAATGTATTGAAGAAACCTTTATCCTGTTGGAATCCTAATTTATAGGTTAAAAAGTCCCTGGATTGTGGCATTTGATAAGTTTTCTAAACATGTGTGTATGGTCATTGTTTGATATAACCAGAATGTATCCATTTGCAACTAAACAAAGCCTTTATCCCACCAGGAATGTAAAGAAAAAACATGATCACACAGTTCACATGCCATTTGCATTACAGGATCTGTAAATGCTTAGGAGAGAAAGTGTAAAAAGTAAGGTTGCCAAGCAACATCACTTCCTTGAAGACTAGCAGTGCCATACCAAGCAGACCTATACCTTTCTTAAGCCCAGTCTCTTCAATGAACTTGAAAGCATGTAACTGCTTAAGATTGCAGTTTAAATTCTCAGAATGTTCTAGGAACAATGACTGATGGTTGCTGGACCTTACAAGCAAAGAATAATGTGCATGCAAAGAACAAGTGCGTGACAAATCCATGCTTCCAGTGTGGACATTGTTTGAGCCCCTCTAAAAATGTAAATAGCCCATTTCATACATTAGTATATCTATTTGTATTCACCTCACTAAATACCTGTTTAATGTGGTAACAAATAAAAATTAACTGTGGAATCCTGAGGGAGGGAGGTGAAAGGGCTCTGGATGTGGCATGCCCTTGCGCCAGGGTAGTTGCCACCTCATGCCAGGGTAAGTGGCATTTAGGCTGATGCAGGAGCACTTAATGCCAGCTCAAGGGAACTGTGCAGCTGCGCAGCGCCTAGATGCTGATGCAACTGCAGCCCCAGCATAGGAGCCCCCTTTTGCCAGCATAGACTTAGCGCTGGCAAAAAGACAGGCCCAGCCCATTAGACTGCACATGAGCCTTGCAGTGGGGTCAGTAGAGTTTTCCTTCGCTTGCCACAGCTCTGCAATGGCGGAGCTGCACTATATCCAGCTGCAGCCCATCTATTCCCCCCCCCTTACAATTGGGCTGCCCATCAATAAATAAAAAATGTAAAGGCAGTAGCAAATTAGTAATTTTGGTGTATACTTTTTAAAAAATTATGTAAAATATGTACACTGTTGGAAAAGATGTGGCCAGTCCCACATATATGAACCTGTAAGACCATGAGTATAGAAAGATCTATATTATTTATTCTGTTATTGTACAAAACTTACATCCTGCCTTTCTGCCCTTATTAGGTTTGTGCTGTCTTCATCAGTGGTGGTGCTATGCGTAAAGCATTCTGTGGGCATTCCCATGGGAATGAAAGCTGCAGGCAGCCAATAGCAGAATGGACCCTTAAGCTTTCCTGTTGTTAATAGATAATTAACTTCCATTTTTGCTACCGTCTTTTATTGCAAAGATAAATTCTTGCTTTCTCACTTCTCTGCACATTACATATTGTTGAACCAAAAATACCTCTTTTAAAAATTGGGTACTGTTACCAAATTTTTGTTAGATTTTCTTGTTTTTGTAGTGAGGGTAATTCAAAGGCAAAAACATTTGGAGCAAATGCATTTTATTCCGCTTTATTCCACTATCTTTACATTCAGTCCAAATATTCCACTTATCTACCAAGTGGACTGGCCTGGACCTTGCTTCTGTTATTATACATTACATAAATATATATATTTAATCCGGTCTGCTGTTTAACAAGCTTGTCTAGTGTAGTCAAAATGCAAGGTGTACAGTTTCCCCCCCTTAAATGCGTCCATTTGTCCTGTTTAAGGTTTCAGGTTCTGTATAACTATACTCCTAGGAACGAAGATGAATTGGAGCTCAGAGAGGGAGATATCATTGATGTGATGGAAAAGTGTGATGATGGATGGTTTGTGGGTATGTTCCTTTTACATTTAGTTGTGCTTTAGGGTATATGTTCAAACTTGGAGACCACATAGCTGAATGGAGTACTAATTTTAGGACCAGAAAACGAGACAATACAATCACTGCAGTGAAATTAATCCTACTGGCAACATCTGCGGGGCCAGGTCAACAATTTTCAGTATGAACTGTCTCATGCTTTTTAGACAGCATTTAGCATTCATTAAGTCCTTCACATACAATACAAATCACTCTGATCCAAACTTCTGCAGATGTTCTTCTCATCCAGTGCTCTCACTTAAGGTCAATACCAAGGTTCTGAGGTCACTCTGCTGGATACCATATCTAAGTGGTCTGCCCATATCTAATCTCACCATATTCCCATAAACGCCTGCACTTGAGCCCACTAGCATCCCTTGTGGTCCAGTAGCACATCTGCCATCATGAACTATTTAGAGTACTAAGCTCTGAGCAGCAGGAAGAGATGAGTTTGTCATATGCATACTGGGAATGAGGTGTGTCAGGTCATAGTAGATTCTGCCATGTACTCCAATGGTGGGAACGCCTCTTCCTCATATTCAAAGGACGAATGCATGGAACTGTCAAGTTTGCTGATATGAACTGGATGTGTCTATGCAAAGAATTGGTGGATTGAAATATTTGTAATAGCTTAAATGAACTATATCACTTTTTATATTGATCAGCAAGCTTTAATAATCTGTCTCTAAGCTACTGGATCAGAAGGATTTTTTTTTGTTAGATTAACACTTTCTCCATGTACCGGGCTACCTTCCAGTGAAGCTTGTATGCATGTGTGGGGAAGAACTCTGGAAGTTTTTTTTGAAGTTTTATCTTCAGCCACTTGTATGATACAGGCTAAACTTTTAAAAGTGGCTTGCCTCTTCCAACTGCAATAGAAGCTTCTGCCATTTCTCATTTTAAGCATGCCACTGGTGTCATTCAGTCACGATGGCATCTAAATCCCCTTTGCAGTGTCACGTAATTCATGTTTTCCGAACCAACTAACATTGTGTGCTAGTAAAAATTTGCTAAAATATTTAAAGTAGGCCAGCTTCACAGAGTAATACTGTTGCTATTGCTGCCATATTTCACATATTACTTCTACTTTCAGGAACCTCCAGAAGAACAAAATTCTTTGGTACTTTCCCTGGAAACTATGTCAAGAGGCTGTGAAATTTTGTTTTGTTTATTTTTTTCCTACTTATTTATGCTGCATCTCTGCAATACATCTGCATATAAAGCTGCTAGAAAAACATGCTCCACCAGCCTTCCGTTTTCCTGCTTTGCAATACCAAGTAGAAGCCATCTAGTCCATCTTCACCGCTCCCATCTTCATCCGCCAGCCCAGCAGTATTACCGTTAACGTCTGCAGTGGGATAACAGCTTTTATAGGAAATGAGGAATTAGTTCAACCTGTAGGACATTTTTTTTTCCAAGCATCACATTTTCTCTGCCTGTTCCCATTTGAAACACAGAAATCAGAAAACTACTTAGGATCAGCATGATGCTTCAAGGGATAACCCATATTGTTTGGAGTTTTCACAACGCTATACTTGAGGAAAGAAATGTTCGCTGCTTAGATACAGCCACATTGCAATTTCCTACTTTTTAATTGTTGTTTGGGATTTTCACACATTCTTTTTATGCATATGATACTTTCACTTTGCTGTGTCACAGGTTTGCCTGTCTTACCCAGCTTCAGACGGTATTGTGCAGGTACCGGATGCAAAGTTGTATTTCCTGTTTTAGCACCCATTAAGGCTGAAGGTGGGGTGTGTACATCTCTCTACGGTGAGAAGCAGATGCTTCCAGTGCAGTACAGGGGAAATGTGGACGTCTTCGTACCTTAATGAAGTACGTAGGAAAAGCAGGAAACAAAAATCTCACTTTCTGCAGTGATGTATGTTAAGGCTGACATAGAATCTCTCTTTGTACAAAGAGGAGTGTACTACCAATGAAAGGGCTCCGAGTGTGCATTTTCTTTGAGCAGAACTGCTGGCTTCCAGATGGTCTGTTTCATCAGCCTCTGTCAGCATGGCCAATTGGCCATGCTGACAGAGGCTGATGGGAATTGTAGTTCCTGAACATCTGGAGAGCCGCAGGTTCCCTACCCCTGCCCTAGAGAGACCTAAGTTTCTGTTCCCATCATTAATGATATGTGTGCAATTAGAAGCACGTTAATATATCCTATATGTGTACATATCATTAATATCTGCAGCATCTCCAAAGGCAGTTGAGATTACTTCTTTACATTAAGGAAGTGCAGACTGTGCAGAGTCTTCAGAAATGAACACCAACAGTGAAAGTGATTGATGTCACACATGTCGCTGCTATATCAACAATAATGTGAGAGGAACACAGAATCTTAGAATTCATTGTTTTGACAGCTTCACATGCTGATATTATTTTGCTTCTTATAGAGGAACATAAATTATGCATCAAAACTATACGTTTTCCTAGCAATATAGTATTAAAGTCACAGACATGAAAATGAATACACAGGGGTGGATTTTTAGTCATGAAACAGGATCAAATATTTGAACGCAATTTTCATTTTCCTTATGCAAAGATAGGCATAAATAGCATAGGATGGAAACACAGAAGTTGCCATGTCGATGGTTTTATGTAAAACAGTTCAAGGTTGGTTTTGACGGCACCTTGTTGACGAATACATTTACTGCATTTCTCTTGTGGTAAAGAAGAAATCTTACAAATGTTTGTAGTCCTGTAGCATTTTGTACATATGTCTTGCTTTTTATTGGTTTTTTTCAAAGAAAAAAATCAAGATGCTTATTTGATTTTCAGCCTGTCCCCATCCCATTAATAAAAACATCTCATTTTCTTTACTTGCCCCACTCCCATTTATAAGCACATTTGGATAGTGCAATTCTGTAAAATAGCATTTTATGCAAAAAATAAATAATGATAATAATAATAATAAACTATAATATGGTTTTACCAGCCAAATCTAAAAAAATGTACATATGTTTTTATTATGGAGCAGTGTCAATAAGTGAGATATAAAAACATCTTTGTGCAGCGTACCTTTATTACTGCAAATTTCATGGCAAAAGCTTTATATTTCAAAGGCTCTCCATTATAAACTAGATGTGCATGCAGCTTTGCTGTGAGATTAATACCTATATTTGATGCCATTTATGATGGAAGACTTAAATGTCTGTTGCCTGTGATATTTTTAAACAGCACTGTTTCTACTCTGTATCTGATTTTAATAGAACAGGTTTTTCATACCTGGCTTTCAGGTACTTGACTCTGAATTCTTACATGCAAAAGGGTATCTGTGTTTTTTTTTCCTTGAATAGACTTCTAATAAAATTTGCTTGGAGTACACTGTGTGTCTTTTTGATTGGCATCTTTACTGAAATTAAAACACAAACAGATTGGTATTAGAAAACTGAAAAGCAAATTGTATCATCCTCTGAAACAGGCACATGATAAATCCTGCTTTCATAATGAAGACAGTGGAATATTGTAAGTATCTTCCTGCTTATACTGGTTTGGGAGCATAATTATAGACCATATAGCTTTGTAGTCTGCAAACACAATCACAGGGCTGCTCTGCAGAATCACGGGAAAGAGTCTTTACGGGAACTTGTATGATTCTGAACTGTAAAGGAGAGTGGGTTTAAGGTTTCCTAGATTTTTTAAAGCTGTAAATGTTGAACTCACTTCTTAAAACTACATTAATCATATCTAGAAAAAATATCGTGGTATATGGAATTCTAATGTCATGAAAAATTGGCACTGGTTCTTTGAAAAACCACTGCAGACTAATAGCCCCCCTCCAAAGGAGGGGGCAGGTTTGCTCTGGGAATGGCATGCTGGTGGATTTGCCCTCCCGGGAGCACTTACCCAGGTAGAGGTGTGATCCTGCCATCGTGCAGCAACCCCCCCCCCCCCCGTGCTGGATACCACACCAGCATCCCAGTGCTGCAACTGCCACTGGTGGTGTAGTGGGAGCAGGGCCAGGGAGGAGCCAACATTAGTCGACTCCCTCCCAGCCTTTGCCAGTGTTATGCCAGTGGGCCACAATCTGCACTAAAGCCAGCCTTTTGGCTGGTGTAAAACTGTTGCAGCCCATTGAAGCTTATTTTTGATTTCCCCATGCCAGTGGAAAGCCTCGGGGGGGAGGGGGGGCAGCCGGGCATCAAACTCATGGATGGGGCTGACCAATTACCTTGAAGAAGCATCTTGGAAGAAATGCATATGGAATTTTATCTGACTAATAAAATATTTTAACCTATTTGGGACCATCAGACTTGACCTCATTTTTTTTCTCCTTTTTCAAAGATGATATTTCATATCATGCTACGCACACCCTACTCTCACAACCTAAAGTTTCAGTTTGAAAACTGACACGGCAGATTCTTTGACCCTTTCACATATGAATGTATACAAGGTTGCTATATTGAATTTTCATGAAATATACATAAAGGAGCTATGATCACTTTGGGCACAAGCTAACCAAATGGAAGCACTTCAGCCTTGGGTGGTGCTGGCACAGTATCGCACAGATCCAGATAGATAAAGATGTCAGCAGGTGCTGTGTGTATGAGTTCCTGAGAATAACTGATCCTGCTGTACGTATATAAAATTAGTTATATCTTGCTGTTACAGCCCCTAACATAATAAGCAAACAACCGCTTAGTGGCTGTGGCAAAGTATTGTACTTTGGGATGGGCAGATGTCAAGACAGGGTGCATCTCAGCACTGACAAGACATGACAAGATAATTCACGAAGACACCATCTTAAGCTGACCCTAGTTACTGCCACCCCTTTATTTTACATCCCCGACTGTGCTCTATTATATGCTATTCTAGTGAACTTCTGTGGCTTACTGTAAATAAAATTCTGTAACTACTTGCATTTGTGACTTAGGGACAATTTACACAATCACAACTTTGTTTCTTAGCTGCTACATCATGCCTAAGGATGAATAAAGCAATTTAGATGGATGAAACTAGAGAGCCAGCAAATTTAACTGTAACATCAAACCCCCTTTCCCATATATAGATGCAAATTTTTACACTGAGTAAAGGAACCCACAAGGAACTGTGGGGAGGGATAATTTGGAGATCCCATTCTATTCCTAAAGCCTCCCTCTCCAGAATTAGCTAAATTCTCTGTTGCGTCATTAGACTAATTTCTATTTTCCCTTTTTTCCTGTAATGGACATTCTGCTGTTCTCAACATTCTGCCCTGCTGGACCATTTTCTGTCCTCATTGGACTTGATTTATAAAGTCACATTTTTCTCCACACTTGAGGATTTCTCCAAGTATGCAGAGACTTTTACCTTATCTGTGGGCAGCCCAGTTTTTCTGCTTTGGTCACCTGCATGGAGATCGGTTCGTTTTCTATTAGGATGCTTTTCTGCTGCTGCATCCCAGCTGAGGAACAACCCTCCACCATAAAGTGTTTTTTGAAATATTCTGGAAAGCATTTTAGAATGGGTTTCTGATTTTGTTGTTGTTGTTTCTAGTGCTATGTGAAATTGATCAGTTTTCATTATGCATCTTTGTAATTTTTTTAATTTTAGGATGTCTCTGTAAATTTTTTGTGCTGTGTTGATTGTTGTGTCATATTTGTGCCACAAATAGATGGAAAGAAATACAAAAATATTCAAAATAAGCTGTTGAGGCAAAAAAAAAGTATCTAATATGTTCTACTCAGAAGAGGAACTGCAGTCTACTGATCTCCAGTTTAAGCATGCCTCCATCATGCATACTCAAGGTACAGTAGGTTGTGCTGTCAAATTAATAAGAATATGAAATTGTCAGGAACGGATAGTGATCCAAGAGATACTAACTTGAAATACACACTTGTCTCCCAGCTATGGCTACAGAAGGGAACTAGCGAGAAACCATGATATCTCTTTACATTAGACAAGATATTGCCTGAGCAAGGTGAGACCTTCCAGGTCAGGCTTGGTTGTCCCTGTTCTGAGCAAGTGGGAGCCAAGCACCACATTCCTAAGCAGAAGAGTTACACCCTTCAATCTGTTGGCTTCAACTGGCTTAGAAGAGTGTAATTCTCTTCATGAGTGCACTGCAAGACATACACTGCTATCCTAAGCAGAGATGTACCTTTCTAAAGCTGTTGCAGTCAATCGGTTTTGAAGGATGTAATTCCATTTAGGACGACACTCATAATCACATTTATTCAAAACTGAGTTTGATGTTTTTGATGAGACATACAGTGTGATGCTTACCAGATAGGAATTTCCAGTTAAACCTGAAGAGGAAGTGACGAAAGTCCACCAATTGGAGGGGAAAGCATCCGTGATTTGAATAAATAAAAGCAAAGCCAGAGAACCATCGCGTTCAAGTGCAGCTTGAATAAACTGTTGACAGCAAATGAAGCAAAGCCTGCTGCCTATGTTTTGTAATGCTTGAATGCCTTTGGATGCCAAGCTTCAAATAGTTAACAGGACTGTGGGGTGAGAGTTCTTTCTCCATCTTGAAAAAAAATCCATCTGCTACCTACTGTGAAACAGTTGAGAACTATCTGCTGAACTATTAGGTAAGCATCTTATTAACAGGACTGTAGGTCACTGCTATTTTTACTCACTGAGGGGAGCTTCAGCTATGAAGTGGGTAGCCTTGAAACTGACAAAGGTATTAAGACAGACAAAATATAGCTATTCAGTAACTTGATGAAATGTGCACCAAGTACTTTCTGATTCTTATCACATATGAAAGATACATGCTCAGCTGTATCTTTAGGCATCATTTTGAATTCTTTTTTTTTTTTTTTGCAATTAAAGCTCATACAATAATAAAACAGTTTCAAGTCACTGGGAAACTGACCCTAGTTTTCTATGTATGTGTAAACATCACTGTTAAAAGTGCACATGTTCTTCCTTGGAAATTCAACTGTTTTATGATCTAATCCTAAACAGAGTTATACCCTTCTAAATCCATTGAAGTCAATCTGCTTCAAAGAATGTGTAATTCTGCTTAGAATTGCACTGTTTTTCTTCAGACAGTTAAAGGTCCATTAGGTAGGCTTATAATGAATTATTAGGCTTGTATTGTACAAAAAATGTCTTTAAAGTTTTCACACCTGGAAATATAGCCATAAAGTTAACTCTTATTCAAGCAGACTAAGCAGACAGATTATATAAAGCTTTAGAAATTCTGGTGTACTACAGGAACACTTTCCACTTTCCTTCTGAGCACTATGGATTAATCACAACTAATGTAATGTTCTTGCTGTAAAAAGCAAATCCATAAGATTTTTAAACTTCTTGTTTTATTTGTCTGTTGATGTTGTGCACCGCCCTGAGCCCTCCGGGGGAGGGCGGTATAAAAATGAAATAATAAATAAATAAATAATAAAGAACAAGAATTTGTTGAAAACAATGAAAACATTGTAAAGCAGTTAGACAGGTGGGAGGCAAGGTGGCATGACATAGCCCAGTGGTGGCGAACCTATGGCACGGGTGCCAGAAGTGGCACTCAGAGCCCTCTCTGTGGACATGCACAGGCAGAGTTCGTCATGTGGGGGGGGGGAAATCACCCTCCCCCCCACACACACACACATCTAGGCTGGCCTGGGCCGCTGGGCTCGATTATTAGCATTAAACCTAAGACCTAGTTTTGGGGAAGCAGTGTAGGTAACCCTGATAAGCGCTGTTAAACCCCACTAGTTTTTATGCAAAGAACCAAAACACAATCTTTCACCTGGGAGTAAGCTCGGTTGCTGGCAATGGGGCTTGCTTCTGAGTAAACCCTCCTAGGGTTGTGATTCATCCGTTCGAAGAGTTGCACGGTTGCTTCAAAGCAAAGCCACCGACTACCACCAAGCTTACTCCTGAGTAACGCACGCCTCGGAGCCAACCATTTTTTCTTCACTAAAACCTCAGTATTCAGGTTAAATTGCCATGTTGGCACTTTGCGATAAATAAGTGGGTTTTGGGTTGCAGTTTGGGCACTTGGTCTCGAAAAGGTTCGCCGTCACTGACATAGCCCAATTTCATCAGATTTTGAAAGCTAAGCAGAGTCAGTACTTGGATGGGAAATCAGCAGGAGGCTTTCAAGGCAAGTGAGAAGCAGAGGTGGTTTGGCCTGGTCTGGAAGGTCTGGTGCCATGTTTTCCATGGTCTACCTCTGCACAGTATTCCTTAGCAGTCTCCCATCCCAGTAACTGGCCCTGCTTAGCTTGCAAGATCTAACAAGATTGGGCCATGCTATGCCACCTGCTCTCCCAACAAAAAAGTTAGACAACATATAAGCACAGAAGGGAAGAACTATGTATTCTCTGCATATTCACACATGCACCAGGGACCGTTCAAGGTATTCTCTTGCCCCAAACATTGTACATACCCATTGCTTCTTTCTGTGTTGCTAAGGTGTGATCAAAGCCCACAGGGGCTTGTCTTGGATCCAGCCAGGAATGGCTTAAGTCCCAAAGGCAATGCATGAGTCCGAAATGACAAACCCCTGTGAATGTATCTTGCCAAAAACCTTACAGGATTACCATGTCAGTTGTGATTTGTTGGCAAAAGGCGCACATATTTATTCTGCTCAACTGCTTATTAGTTTTGCCACCATTGGTTTTTAAAATGCATGTCTGCTTGGCTGGAGTATGTGTGGAGAAAGGCAGACTTACTTAGACTTAATTCCGCCTGTGCAACTGGGTGTTTTTGGCAACAAGAGTTCTCCAACGATTTCAGTCAGCTGCGACAAGTTCAACTTCATCCCATGAGATGCAAGCCTCGTTTAAGTCTTCTTTGAAGGTCTAGTGCCATGTTTTCCATGGTCTACCTCACTTTCGCTTTCCTCCAGATGGTACCCATCGTATCGCGGTCTTCAGGTGATGGTGGCCTGATAGGCATATAGGATGTGCCCAGCAAAACGCAATCGTTGCTCTGTCACAATGTCCTGCAGCCTCCCTATACTACGTCTGCTCAGAATTACCTCATTTGTAACGTGGTCATGGTAAGTGACTCTAAAAATCTGACCTATCTGTAGCCCTGAACCTGTACAAGACCAGTTGTGGACTTAGGTAGACACTCTGTTAGAGAAAAGGGTCATCACAACCGGCATATGTACCACTTTTATAGGTGGTACAACTCCTGAGTCAGCATATAAAATAAGTTTAGGCATTGTCACATCCCACAACAAAGATAACATTTAGCTAAGACTCTAAAATGAGCATGCAACCTGGCATGGTTACATGTACATTCCTGTTTTCAACGAGTGTTGAGTCACTGTGAGAAGCTGGAGCTATCCATTATTCAGATGTTTCCTTCCCACTAGGGCTATGTCTTACAACAGGAGACCATAACCTGAAAGGGATGATATAGAGCTTTAGAATTCCAGCTGGTATAAGATTTGCTGAAGGTGTCTTCTTATACTGGCACTGATTCATCTCCCTCTGTGTGGTGGTGGTGGTGGGGTGTTAAACATGTAAGTTCTGGACAGGTGATCAGTATCCCACTCCCTCACATTTCTATTGAAGGCCATGAGGAATAAATTAATATTTGTTCAAAGACCTGAAAGACTTTCAGCACATGTTATGTTTTCTTCTTTCAAAACTCTGGGCTGTAGCCCTGGAAAGTCACCAGAGTAAATATTTACTACTGAATAACAAGATATCAAATAGGAATGCTAGCTGTCTCACCAAGGAAAAACTGCAAGGTTTCTTGGTAGACTGAAGCCCAATGTACATTAAAGCAAACCTCAGTGTTAAAAGAACTTCCATAAGTTTAACAGAACCTCTGTGCTTTGGTATACTAAAGATTAAAGGGCAGCCAAGAGAGCAAGGGCTATTGGCCAGTGAGCACCTGGATGATCACAGTAGAAAACAGAACATCGCACTAAATGGTATTCTGAGCTGATCTGGTAGGGCATCTCAGCTTTAGTTCTTATGTAATCTAAACCTAATACTAAAGTACAGGTAAGAATCCAAGAGGAACTGTAGCCAATGGTCCTAATCCAACACTAAAAGATCATGCATGGGAAGGTGTTGTATATCACTAGTGATGCATAAATATGGACAGGATATGCACATCCGCACTAATTATGTGCAATAATGTGCATGAGAACACTATCAGAAATATATGAGTCTCAGGTGGGTGTCCCCATTCAACACTCAATCCGCCACCCCATTCTCTCCTTCACATAGTGCCCATCTCACATAGCCTTTGTCCATGTCACTTTAGTGATCCTTAGGAGAACCTTTATGGTGGTCACCTAAGGAGATCTGTCCCTCATCTTTATCCCTGCAGCAGAAGATGTGTCTTAAACACTGTACAGAATTAGAAGCCAAAATGTACATGTGCATCTCAAGAGATTTAACAGGTTTAAAGACACCGTCCAACTAAATGGAAACATTATTAGGTCCCCTTTAGTTAGATTGAAACATTAAGCAAGTTCTCACATTAGTCCTGTTGAAATAAATGAGACCCAAAAACCCTGAACTTTGTCTTGAATTTCTAAATAACATGTTGCGCCAACAAGTTCAACCCAGTACACATTCCTCTTCTATTTACTGGATTTTTTTCCCTGACAAACTGCAACTGCTCTAGCTGAGCCTTCTCGTCTGCTAAAGAATGGAGTACATCTTTGAATCATACTACCCTTCAAAGTAACTGATAAGTAAGGTCAGCCCCTCCTTGGATTTGAAATTCCTGGAGATTTTGAGGGAGGAGCCTGGGGAAGGATTTCAGCAGAGTATAATGCCCATAGAGTCCACCATCAAAAGTTGTTTTCTCAGGGGTGGCAATCTCTATCATCTGGAGATCAGTTGTAATTCCCACAGATCTCTAGGCCCCACCTGGAGGCTACCCTAACTTGAAAGTTTATTGAAAAAGAGGAATGTACCATTTGATACTCACTTGCATTAAAGCATTTTTAAGAGCACTGTTGCTATTGCTTATGAGCCATATGGCCAATTTATCATGGAAGGAAGCAAGCAGGGTGGGTTTCCCCTCTTTACTCACAAGCAAGTGCACTGGCTTGCAGTTAACAGTCTTTGACTTTGGCCTGCTGCTGCTTTCGCACATTCATTCATTCATTCATTCATTCATTCATTCATTCATTCATTCATTCATTCATTCATTCATTCATTCATTCATTCATTCATAATAATTATGTCCTTCCTTCCAGAAAAACTATCCAGGTACACAATAACCTTTTAAGACAGAAAACAATCAAAATAAACAGTATACAATAAAGTCATAGAAGAATTATTATCAACTACTCAATGAAACAGTGCTATCTTTTTAAGCCTTTTAAAACTCTGGAAGGATGAGGTAAAAAGAACATCCTTGTGAAGAGAGCTGTATCTGGTGCTACTATCAAGAAAGCCTTGTCTTGTACACCCACTTGTTAAACTTCTGAGGGTGACAGAACATGAAGCATGGCTAACTCAAGCAAATGAGTAGACTCCTATTACAAAAACTCGTCCATAAAATACTTTGTCGGGCTTTTATAGGTCAAAACCAGCCCTTTGACTTAGGTCCAGCAACAAATTGGAAGATAATGATGATCCTGGCTTGATACACTCGTGATTATTTACTATCAGCAGATGTGCTGAGAAGGAAGGACTTGGCAGGTCGATATTCTGAGTTCCTTTGTTATCCTGGGGAGCAGGGGAGCAGGTCAACAACATTACTGATGGCTCCATTTATTGAAGAACAAAGAAGGTCTGGGGCTGCCTATTTAGTGCCACCTGTCCACTTCATTTTGACCTGTGTGAACTGCAAAAAGTCAGGTTCAAATTCCCTTGGTTAGCCACTAAATTGTCTCCCAGGGAGGTTTGTGCCCTGAACTTTTTGGAGGAAGGGTGGAATATAAATGTGAGGAATTAGATGGGGGGAAATCTATGGAGTATACAGAGATATGCAATTAGTAGCCCACTGATGCTAATAGCAAGTCATGAGTTGTCATATGATGTCTAGGTTTTGTGTGGATGTTATGAGAGTGGTTGGCACAGTGTAGTGGTTGGAGTATTGGACTAGGATTTGAGAAAGCCCACCTCAAGTCCCTACTCTGCCACAGAGGCTTGCTAGGTGACCTTGGACCAGTCACACACACAACCTGACCTATCTCACAAGGTTATTATGTGGGTTATTTCAAGGATAGAACAAAAGGGGAGAATGTTGTAAGCCACTTTGGGTCCCAGTACAGTATAATTGAAGCTATAAAAATAAATAAATGTTTTTCTGGGAGCCCACAGCAGCAACCTGCAGCCCTGTGGATGAGTTGCTCCATTTTGAACCAATTGAAGTTTTCAAAAACTCATGAAAAGCAGTTCGATACCATGCTCACTACAATGGAAGTGACAACTGGCAATGCCACACACAGATGCCAGTGTGGTCAGGTAAGAGTTCTTCCAGAAGTTGAAATACCAGCCTAAGCTGGTAAAAGGTTTCCTTGTCACTCACCTGAGTCTCCAGCAACAATACTTGTTTAGCCAAGCCGTGAACCCACTCCTTTGGTAGTACCGGTTCAGCTTGATGCTTCACTTCAGCTGGGCCTCCAACCAACAGTGCCTCGATCTTGTCTGGAGAAAGCTCGCAAAAGCAGTACAGGAAGAAACAAGGGGAAAAGAAAAGCGACTAGGGAGGAGAAGAGAGGAAAATGGTCTGTAGGGTTCCATTGCAGATATACTCGACTGAAACTCTGCAAACTTTAGCTAACTGCGCAATTCCAAATTGCAAAACCCACTGTCCTCTAGAGAAAACGGAATGATTACAGTATATGCCAACTCACTCAAAAGCCTGAGCATGACTAACTGTGGCTGATTGCTGCCAACCTGCTGGCTTGCATTTGATCCGTTCACTGAAAACTTGCCACCATATTTTGTCGTTCAGCTGCCACGGTTTGTTAAGAGCCTATAAACATGGACATTTCCCCATAGCAACAATGACCGAAGGGTTAAGCCATTTCTCCAATAAAAGAAAAATGTCATCGTAACCCAAACATGACCTGCTGAAAATTAAGTATCAGTTTACTAAAACCCAGCCTCAGCTGCTGGACCCCAAGAGAGCCTTCATCCTTGCTACTTCACCCTGGCCCAAAAAGCCTCCGGTCTTGTCAGTTGGCTGGCCATAAGAGATTTCAAAACCTGTTTTTAATTTTGCATCATGCCAAATAAAATCCATATCATTCTGAACATTTCTGCCAAACTGTCAGTTATACAGAAATACCACAAATTGACAAATGTGTACAAATTAATCCCAATGCTCATATTGTGACAGTGAGCTAGAGAGCACAGGTGGATAGAGAAAAATAAACTCTTCCGTCAGACTAAACCTTTGCATGCAGAGATAAGAATGGTTCATGCACACTATGCATGTTGGGAGCAACCCTAGCTCTCCTCATAATCAGGTCTATCCAGTAGGGCTTACTTCCAGGAAACTGTTTTTAGGATTACATCATTAGCAGTTTAGCCTACCAGTGTGCACAGTACCCTGTGAGGTAGGCTAGGCTGAGTGGTAACAATTGGCTCAAGATTACCCAGCACGTTTATGGCTGACTAGGAGTCTGAACATATGTCATTGATCCAGGACTCTAGTTACTGTACCATTTTAGATTGGTTCAATGCTGTGGCTGACGACACCACTTGCTTCCTCACTTTTTTCTCTAATAGCAATGTCAACCAAAACTTTAATTAACAAGAAGGGGGAATTTTGCACAAAGCACAGCTTTGCACAGATTGTGTTGAGAGCCTTCATGGTATGTATGGGAGAGAGCTGAGCCCAAATTCCCTCTGTCATGCAGCCTTTGGATTCTCTTTTCCAGTGGAACTGGCCTATTAAAAATTTTTTTAATTCCAACCTTCTTCCAAAGTGGTCAAGCCAGTGCACACTAACTCAACCATCGACAAGACTGAGAGAAAAAATGGCTAGCCCAAGGCCACCCTCTGAACTTCATGGTAGCAGAGCAGAGATTTGAAACAAAGTCCTCCAGGTCTTCCCCTCAAAGTGCATGGAAATAAGTGTGCAAGTGTGGCTCTCTGTGAGCTGCAAATTGAGCACCACAGAATGTCAGTAGTGAGAGATCTTTGCAAAAAAAAGGTGAAACACCCGTTAGCTGCAAACAAGAAATATAACAATAGTTAATTAATTTTAATTTAATAGTAATTTTAAAAAAATTAATTTTAAGAGAGGAGCCTTGAGAGCTGCCTCCTTTGCAAACTATTCACATCATCCTTCTATTGTGCAATAATCCCATATAGTAATCAGAGAGGCTCTCTGGCCAAGAGTGGCCGGCTGCTTTAAGAGGAATACAGAAGGTTGTAACCCGAAGCCCGCTGAGAGCAGCACGAGGAGACTCCAGGGAAACAGGGCAGCAGGGCAGCATGCTGGCTGGCTCGTCCTGGGAAAGTCCAGGTTTTCCTTGACCAAAGTTGGAACTTCCTCCTCAGGCTGGAGGTAACCAGAGACCGATGACTTCACGCAGGAGCGGTGCTATAAAAGGGTGACCCTGCAGAAAAAGTAAACATTGCTCCGTCTGGCTGCAGGCTGGGCTGATCTGACCGAGAACTGAGAGAGACCTGTCAGCCCAGCAGCACAGCCGGGATTTCAGCAGTCCTTGCAGAGCTGTAGGGGGGAAAAGACGGAATATAGATACTGTCAGATAATTGCTGCAAAATGCCACAGAACGTAGTCCTCCCAGGACCAGCACCTTGGGGATTCAGGCTGGCCGGCGGCATAGATTTTAACCAGCCATTAATCATATCCAGGGTATGTCCTTTTTCCAATCCACTTCTGTTTTACTTTTGATGCCTCCTGTGTGAAGGTATGCATTGTGTCAAGAGATAAGAGCATGGCAGTGCATGATCTAGACACTAACTTATCATGATGTGCATATTTTAAAGAACCGGGGCAAAAAGTTTAATTTTGTTTTTAGTTCATTTGTACACTGGCATCAAGGTTTGATGTATTTCAACACAGTGTTTGACCTGGAGCTGTCTTGTGTGTTATTTCCCCCCTTTGCTTCCACATAATAACTGTACAGCAGAACACATTGCCACTTTATTGTATGGTGTGTTTGATGCCAGTGGGTTTACTAATGCATGCAGCATTGCCTTTTTGAGGGGAAAAGTGGTGAAGAGAAGTGGTTTAACCCTTTCTTCATCTGCCAGTTCTCTGTTTCAGCCCAATGCCATTGCAGATTTCTCCTCAGTGTTATTGATTGACTGACATCCCGTGGAGCTCATTCTTGCAAGAGAGCTACTCTTGCAATTGCCATCAGCCAAAAGAGCCACACTTATTTCCATTCCTGGCATGATGCTGGTACCTCAAGGAGGCTTGTAGTTTACCTGTCCCTCTAGAGGCAGCTGTTTCAGAGTGGAAACCAGGGATCAATGACTAGCCCCACTGGGGGCCTTGCTCACTTACCAGAATCATATGGCAGATGTCATATTGTGAAAAAGTGCTCAGAAAAGTCGCAGGAGGCATGGCTAAGAGCTACATGTGGCTTCTGATCCAATAAGGGAGTCTCATTGCTGTAGCATTTCCAATATTTGTTTTTGCATGCAAAAGTACAGTTTGAATTTCCTAGACCAGAGAACTGTTTGAACAGTTTGGAATGGGAAAACAGTAGGCAAGGAAAGAATCAAATACCCTCTCCATTCATCACAGCTTCTCTGCTTTAAGTGCCCCCTCCACACTTTGATATTTAAAAAGACACTGGGAGGTCAAGCTTCAAGACGTGAAGGCGGAAGCAGCCGGGTTAAGGCGTTTACTTACTGACCTGATTACGCTTGGACCGGCCCAGACGGACGGTCCTGGAAACAGCTGGGCAGCCGGCGCCGCAGAGCACCGGCGCCCAGCCAACCCTCCAGAGGCGCAGGGCAGGGGGGCGTGTCCCCAGGCCTCGGCGACGCGAAGGTAAGTGCCGGGTGGGGGAGGCGTCGCGGGTTGCTCTTTTCGCAGCGTGCTGGTAATGCATGCGTTTCCCCAAAAAGAGCGCTTCCAAGTGCTCTGGGGAAACGCCAGTTCAAGGACGGATGGAGCGGCATCGAGGGTTGGCGCTGCTGCAATGGAAGCTACTTCGGGTGCAAATGGCGGCCTGGAGGCGGCGTTTTTACCGTCTCCAGGCTGCCATTAATTGCCCGTGCGGAAATGGCCTAAGACAGTATTACGCATCTTCATGTACCATGTGTAGTTCCTCTTCAACAGCCCTTGGACACAGCTTTTCAAAAAGCACAAAGGTTGTTGAGGAGACCCTGATTCAAAGTCCTCCTCATAAACCCACTAAGGGACCTTGTGCCAGTCATTCTCTCTTGCCCTAAACTACCTCAGGGATGTTTTGAAGATACACTAAAGGGAAGGAAAACCATGTTAGCTTCCACCCTGAGCTCCTCAGAGGAAAATAAGATTATGCCTGAGATTATGCCACTCTATACAGAAGAAAGTCCTACTTAGGTTAGTTTCATTACTCCCTAGTAGATGTGTATGGCATGATAGCCTTGGGCTGAAATTGTAAGTACACTTAACTAAATATGGTTGAATCTGGTGGGAATTACTTGTAAATAGTAAACAAGTATAGGACTGAGTTGCTTGGTTAACATCTGCTCCCAGGAGGTGAGTAAAAATATAAAACTTTAATGATGTACTGGGTTAGGATTCTGTAATGTGTTTTGGGGGATGACGTTGAACTTAAAACCAGTTCCGTGTCTTCCCACTTCATGATTGGCTGCTTCTGCATGGCACAATTATACTGGGTTACAATTTGTATCTTAAAATCCGGGTCTGTTTTATTCCAGTTTCTCCTTTTACATGGCTGCCCATTTCTGTGAAGGAACTGAGTGAAGACTGGGTGGAAATACTCCAGTTTGTTTCACACGAGCCCAGGTCTTTTGTATTTACGCCATAAGCGTATCCACGCATGTGCAAACATCCCCAATGTCCCATGTTCTGATTGGCTGTTGTTTTTAGGTGGCAGCTTGAATGAATGTCTCTGCCCTGCCTTTTGAATTGCTGGCCCACAAAAAGGCTGCGCTTCTGATTGGTTGACCCACAGCAAGTGGGGGAAAATGAAGTCCCCCAGTTTTTCCAGTTCCGGGTAGGGCCCGGTGCAGACCTCAACACAGCAAGTGGCAGCAAAAAACAATAAGGCACAGCATCACATCACATGTTCTCATATTTTTGTGGAAAACGAGAGACTTCATCCCCCCTCCAATATGCCCACTAATATTCAGCCCAAGTTCATATTTCCCTAGCTATGGGCCCCAAGCAACCAGGACATGTACAGAAATGAAAACTGGGACATTTTGGGACTCCACTCCTGGTTAGCCCTGGCGAAATGGCATCCATGAGCAGAAAGCATGCTTGGGGGAATGTTTCGGGAAGGGCAGGCTGCAACAGTTGGCTACACAGCAGAGTTAAAAACTGACATGATGTCAGGTGGAGAGATCAGGGGCTGGGTGGTAGAGTGGGGAGATCAGGCGGCAGGAAAAACGAACTGGTTCTGTTCCCCGTGGTGTTTGCACAGTAGCGGGTTCAACCCAGGATTTTTGAGAAGAATCACCAAATTAGCGATTTTTGAAAATTCTGGAATGAGGGAAATATCACGGTGCAAATCTGCTTTAGGACCAGGAGCCATACGAACTTCTTGGCCAAACTGAGATATTTCCCTTGCTCAACCCGTGATAGTTGGACTGTGCAGAAATGACCCTATTTATTTTGTGACAGTTGTGCTGTGCTAAGGGAATGGGGCACAATCCTACCCACTGCATGTAAACAGTTTTGTTAAAATCCTCATGGCTGTTTTTTTCTAGCAACAAGGCACTTCATGAAGGTAACTTTCTACTAAAGAACCTTTTCCCCTCTCTTTCTCCCCTCAAACATTTGCAAGGAATTGTTCATACAACAGCTCACTTGAGATATAGTTTACTTATTATTACTCTTGTGAAATAAGGACTATTAGCAGCCATTCTTTGTGAGACTCTGCATGTTACTCTATAATATTATATGTTCACACATTACCAAATGGGCCTAAGGAAGGAATTATCCTAGGGTTGTAAAGCCTTCGACAATACATAGGGTTGTAATTGTCCCTAACAAGGGGCTTTTAAAAGATCAAGTGTGAGCACCCTCATTTAGTTGGCTTAAGTTCATCTGAGAGCAGCCGAACGCATGTGTTTATGAGGCTGACTGAGAGACCAAAAAAATTAAGAACTTCTTCATTGGCCACAAGTCAAAGTTGCTATTTCAAGCCCAGAAATGTCTGTGCACAATGTTCTCTGGAAGTGTATGCACACTTAATAAGCTATGACACAGACCACTCGAAATCTCATCCTGAGCAGATCCAATTAATGTATTCTGTGTGTTTATCCTGAGGCAGTGTGAAAACGGAGATGGATGGTTGACCCTGTCAGCAAAATCAGTGAGATCTGTCTTTAAATTCACATTCCTATACTTCCCCTTAACTTTATAAAAGCAATGTAACAAAGCTTACATTTAATAGCCAAATCTAAGGCATCAACAATTGCTTGCTCTGTTGTTTTTCCATTCCTCCTCCTATTTTTTTTTCTGTTGGCATCAATTGGCAGTTTTCAATTAATGTACCATAATTTTATTGTCAGCCTTTATTCATCGCAACTAATAGGACACAAACATTCTTCTCCCTACATTTCTGAATGTGTTGTTACTGACCGTCGTCTAAAAGTCTGTATAAATATAAAAAATAAATGAGAAGGTTCCAGTGAGTCTGCTGGGCTTCAACAGAAAATAATTGACCTAGCTAACTCTCATTGAAATTAATGGGTATTTTGAAAGATACTTAAGCTTTGGCTCGATTCTGTCCCAGATAGATAAAAATTCTTAGAAAATTCACTTTTGCTACTTTTCTAATTTAAACCGTTTTACTTTCTTTGGATACTGTGGAATAAATAGTTTGCAGAATTAGAAACATTGAAGGTCGAATTCATTTATCTTCTTCAATTTGAAGAACTATACAGAAATTCAAAGCAAAGAGTTGAAGGGTTATAGTCACCTGGGAAATGTTGCAGTATTATCAGTGGTGGGATCAAAAAATTGTAATAACAGGTTCCCATGGTGGTGGGATTCAAACTGTGGCGTAGTGCCAATGGGGCTGGGCAGGGCACGACGGGGGCGTGGCCGAGCATTTTGGGGGTGGGGCATTCCTGGGAGCCGCTGTGGCAAGGATGCAGCTGCTGCACCTGTCCTTGGGTGGGAAACGAATGCATGCAGGCGCAGGCTGCCACTCACGCCGGTGCACCTCCTGCTAGACTACTTCAAGTTCTGCGCGCTACTGCTGAGAGAAGGGGCGTAACTAAGGCAAAAATCACGTGGCAAAATCACCAAGTAGCAACCCCCTCTCGGCACACACCAATAATTAGTAACCTACTCTCAGGAACCTGTGAGAACCTGCTGGATCCCACCTCTGAGTATTACTCATATTGTCTGCTTGCATTAGGTCATGTGAAGTGCAATCCTGCACAGAGTTATACTAACTTCAGCTCACCAATTTCAATTGGTTTAGGCTGGTTTAACTTTGAATAGAGGTTGGCTGCTTAGCTCTTTAAAAATTCTCCAAAATAATTAGCAATTCATTTCACCTTATCCGTTTGAACAGTTGAACCTTCTATAAAGTGCTCAGATACGTTTTTAGACAGGTCTGACACACATGTATGGCATTCAAGACATGAACATGAGGGGAAAGAAAACAAATATAAGAGAAAATGTATGTTTTTGGACTTGCACTGCCTTTTATGGAATTATAACAGGAAAAGTTTCCATTATCTCTGAAGAAAAGTATTTTAGCAACGTCTGGTTTCTACTCTGCATTTGTTTAGAGTAAGCTCAGTGGAGTTTGAAGCTGTATTAACAAAAAATGAATTGCATGTAGAGTAAATGACCAAGAAGTAAATTGTTTGGCAATTGAATCTCCCTAAGAGAAGTAGCTCTAGTAGCTGCATGACAAGTCTCATTAACAGTTTGTTCCAAAACCTGAAATGTCTAATACTGCAAGACTTGTTTACCGAAAATGGCAAGTGTTTAAGATCAGTATCTTGTATCTACGTGGTAAATCTCTTTGATTTGAACATCTGGTTTTCTGTATAATCAAACCTGGATCCTTTTTCTTGTTTATGTTCAGAACTGTAAAATGACTTTGCATTAATGTATGTTAGCAACATATGTTTGTGATCTGTACGTTTGTCCAATATGATCTTTATAATTTGAGCTGCAGACTATTTGTTAATTTGTTTGCTTCATTTATAGTATGCCTTGCTTGTTGGGGCTCGAGGTGGACTGCAGAATTTTTTAAAAAATGCAAGTTGTTCTGTGTTAGCTTAGATTCATGAACTATGACTAGATCTGCAAAAGTGCGACTAACAGTCCAAATCAGAGCCCTGGGGTGTCAGGAACAGTGCCACTGTGGCACCACCCTGCCACCTCCAGAACGCTTTTTGACATCATGGGGAGACTGAAAACAAAAAAGTTTCCCTGCCTCCATTGGGCTAAATGGGCTTACAAATCTTTTCCATGTCCCGGGCATCAGTGTCCTTTGGGGTGACCTTGGACTAGTACAGTTATTTAGAACCCTCTCAACTCCACCTACCTCACAAGATGTTCATTGTGGGGAGAGGAAGGGAAACAAGTTTGTAAGCCTCCTTGAGTCTCCTCACACAGAAAAAGATGGGTTACAAATCGAAACTCTTCTGCTTCTTCTCAGGAATGCCCCTTCTATGCCAGCACAGCCGGTGGGGCACAGTGGTGCTGACGCATCATGGGAGGCCACAGCGGCCACCCGCCCGCCAGCAGATTTGCCCCTCCACTGGGGTAAGCACCAAGGAGGGCATTTCCATCAGCATAGGACCCTGCCACCTCCTCAACTCCTTTCAGCCTCCCATTCTGGATTGCGCCGTTACAATATAAAATTATAAATTTCAGAATCACCACAGTAAAATCTGTAGGTCTTACGTGGGTATCAGTTGTTGTTTAAGAATGTACTTAGTTTTACATATGTCGACCTCATCCAGCAGGCCTCAAGAGCAGTCTTGTCCTTATAGGAATAAATAATGCATTAAATGGCAGCAGTGACGGGATCCAAAAATTTTAGTAACGGGTTCCCATGGTGGTGGGATTCAAACAGTGGTGCAGCACTAATGGGGCTGGGCAGTGCACAATGGGGGCGTGGCCAGGCATTCCAGGGGCGGGGCATTAATAATTTATCTGTTACTGTAAAAAACTCTTACTGTAAAAAAAAGTTCCTAATTTCCAGCTGGTATCTTTCTGTCCATAATTTAAACTCATTATAGCAAGTCCTATCGTCTACTGCCAACAGAAACAACTACTTCTCCTCTAATTGACTGCCTGTCAAATACTTAATACTTTCAAATACTTCATTTTGTTTCTAGAAATCAAAAGAAGGATACTTTCCTTAAACCAGGAACTTTACCATATTTCTAAAACATGTTTTTAAAACAGCCCAACAGGGAGAATTATCCTGTTTTCTACCTTCGCTAACCAGGCACAAAGGAAACAACAGGACTTTATGATTTTTGGACCTAATGGAATTTCTAACGGAAAAGCAGACCCAATTAGTAACCCCCTCTCGGCACACACAAATAATAAGTAACCCACTCTCGGGAACTGGTGAAAACCTGCTGGATCCCACCTCTGAATGGCAGGCACTGTTCCTACAAACATTAACTGTATTAAAATCAAGCAATCTGGTGTCCCTGTTTAGTCCAACAGGGAATACGATTGTCTGTGCCTTCCCTTTGCATAGGTGGAATGGACCTCTCATTGAAGTGAATGCATGTAGAGAAAAATTTCCTCAGTGGATCAGAGCAGCATATGCAACATACCATAATAGAATTTTTCAATTATCAGTAGAGGGATAAGTGATGGGAGTTTGTCTGAAATATGAAGTTGTCAGATTATTGGTCTGTCATGTCAGTATTGTCAGCTCTGTACCATGGCAGCTCTATGGGATCTCAGACAAATGTATTTCTTATCATCTACTACCTTTTAAATGGAGATGATGGAAATTGAACGTAGAATCTTCTGAGTATAAAATAGATGATCTATTACTGACCCACAGTGCTCTAATACTGAGCATTGGCCCTTCTAGGTAAAGGAGCTTAGGTGCTACAGTTTCAGTGGTGAGGGGAAATCATGCTGATATTTAAGAAATTCCATAATCCACAACCTTTAAACTTGATTGAAGAACTTGTCCTGTCACAGGACAGCAAGGTAATGGAAAAGTAGCTGTAAAATTAAGAAATGAATATTTTTGAAGTTAAGCATACAACTTTAAATAGGCTGTAACTGGTTAATGTGCATGCTGAACAGAGTAAAACCTTTACAAGGGAAGGCAGAAGGAGTCACTAGAGGCCTATCTGCAGAACTGATGTCATATCAAAAAAGTGATCCATGACTACCCAAACCAAACACAGTAAGACAACCCTCCAGAGGGTTTCAAGTAAATGTGAAATAGCAGGAAGGATAAGCAGGATGAGCTAAGAATAGAAGTTGATTCTGCTGTGAATCAATCTTCAGGAGGCTGCTATGCAGAAATGTATGGAAATGAATGCAACTAATATGAGAACAGCAGATCACGGATCAGCCAAACACATTTAAGAGATGATAAAAGCATGAAGCAATGAGCAAAACGATCCATTATCAATAATTAAAATAATTCTGGACAGTAGGATTGACAAAATGGACAATTAAAGGATAGATTCAATGTACTGTCGAAGGCTTTCATGGCCAGAATCAACTGACCATTGTGGGTATTCCAGGCTGTGTGACTGTGGTCTGGTAGTTTTTGTTCCTAACATTTTGCCCACATCTATGGCTGGCAACTTCAGAGGCATGTCACAGTAGCTTAGTGTATTATTATTGCACTCACAGACCATTAACATAATAATCATAAGATGAATAAAACCCAGGAAAACATCACTAAAACGTTTGAATATGATAAGATAAAATGTGTGTACAAAATTAATACTATAAATGCTATACATAGAAAAAATAGAATAATTTTTTTAGGGTCATTACATCATTGCCTGGTTGCTACAGGATTTTTAACAGCATGTTCACAAAATTTAACCTCGTTCAGCGAGGCTGAGGCATATTCGTCATCCACAAGATTATCTAATTGCACCTTAACCAGGCAGCCTCTAATATGAGGTTCTGGACCTTGTTTCTACATAAAAAGGGCAGCGAAAAAATACGTGTTTCAGGGACTTTACTTTGTGAGCATGGGCAGAGTCTTTCTGCATAGGGAATTTTGTTGAACCTGTTTTCTAGTGCAGCAGAAGATGAGGCATCACATCTGGCAAGCACAAAAGCTCTCCTCAGCTTGCTGAACGCTGGGCTGGGATTGAAAATTAGGAGGCCAGGGCCAGGATATATCTATCTTTCGGTGCTGTCTTAAAGTCTGGCATTATCATAAGATCCTGTCTTAAAGTCTGGCATTATCATAAGATCCTGTGATGCTCTATGTTCTGCATATGTTCTGAGCCCTTCGGGGGAGGGTGGTTTATAAACCCAATTAATAATAATAATAATAATAATAATAATAATAATAATAATAATAATAATAATAATAATAATAATAATAATAATAATAATAATATACTGCTTGACTACTCTTTTTGCCTGAGTCCGATCCATCTCCTGTAAGGACTTTTGTGAGAAGCCCAGTCTCTCTATTCTGTCTCTAACAACAGGTATCCCTCTAGGCTGGAAAGAATCTTGTAAGATTAGCGGCAGTAGGCCTAATTGGCTAGTTTGTATTTTAAGCCATGGAATAATAGAAAATGTTGAAGTATCAAACAGCCTCTCCTGGAGATGCCTGCCCCACACCTGGGTCCCTCCAACCATTGTGGAGCTCCTTCTCCACATCTTGCCTTCCCGGCTGCCTCTCTGGGAATTACCCATAAAACACAACCTCCTGTCCTCAGAGAAGGACATTTCATGGTAAGTATCCAAAGGCCCATTTCCTTCTTACTGTTCCTACTAGGGTTTGAAGAGAGTGTCTTGTTCTTCATGGCTAAGGCTGGGTTCAGCCAGGCAAGGGGTAAATCTACAGCATGTCTCACGTTGGTAGGTTTCAGAGATGATACTAACTGTGAGCACAGAAATGCACTCTCTTGAATATGTCAGGGAGTGTCCTCTTCCATTGGTGTATCAGGCACTGGAGTTTGGGCAGACTGCATTTTTTCCTGAATTTCCATCTCCTCTCAAGAGCAGTTTGAGATCTTAGTAAATTTCCTATACATATCAGGGTCAGCTGGTATAATAATCTTCAAAGGCACCACAGGGCTACTCAAGTCTGCAGTTGCTATTCTGTTCTTTTGAACTCGATTTGCACATTTCATTCTTTTAGCCCAGTGGTGGCGAACCTTTTCGAGACCGAGTGTCCAAACTGCAACCCAAAACCCACTTATTTATTGCAAAGTGCCAACGCAGCAATTTAACCTGAATACTGAGGTTTTAGTTTAGAAAAAATGGTTGGCCCTGAGGCATGTGTTACTTGGGAGTAAGCTTGGTGGCAGCTGGTGGCTTTGCTTTGAAGCAACCATTTCACACCTAAGATGGCGCCCGCGACGGAGCTAAGCAGCGGAGCTCCGCATAAACTGGATTTTTAACTCACAATTCTCTCACTCTAGCTAGCAGTTGAACCTTTTGCTTGCTCTATTGCCTTGTACCCCCGGGGAACCTGGGATTAGAAGCCATAAAGCCATAAAACTGTCTGACTGCCGACTAACGCTTCCTCGTGAGCCGCTTTGAAGTGAAGCTTACATTAAAACGGTAGCTTTCAAACGGGCTAAACAAACCGGGGTGAGGCGAAGCAAAATAACAACACAAAACAGAGTGGAACGGAGTGAACCGACGGGATGAGGTACTTGACTTTTTACCTTCTTTACATCCCTTTCCCCCACTTTAGTGGGAGTTTTCGTTCTTGCCGTGGCTGTTTTTCCGGCGTCGCTGGGCTGGTGCTTGGGGACGGTGCTATTGGGCGGCTATATCATCAGGAGCTGGTGGCAGTGACTCCTTCCCCCGCCCTAGCGCAGACCTTCGCCCCAGCGCCGACTAGAAGGCCCCCTGGGGAGTCAGGCGTGTGCCGCAGCCTGAGGGACGGAGGGGCTGGCTGTTACGACTATACAGCCAAGAGTCAGTGGCAGGGACTCCCTTTCTCGCCCCGGTGTGGACTCCATCGACCCGAGGGCCCCCTGGGGGATCGGGCGTGTACCAGCGGGAGTGTTTGGATGCAACGTTTGGAGTGGGAGTAGCACAGGGGCCGTGCAGCCAGGAGTTACAAGATCAGGGGTTAGTGGCAGAAACCCCTCCCCCCTTTTCACGTGGATGCTAGCCGAGAGGCTCCGTGGACAGATAACTCTGGTCTCGGTTGCGACGGCTCGGAAGCCCGCCAGAGGAGCTCGAGGGACAATCAACCCGGCGGAGACCACACCCACAACGCGATGCACCACTTTGCGACGCTTCGTTTCTACACCCCCACATCGTTTACATCTTTTACGTCACCAACGAAGGGGAGCTTCAGCGGAGGGCCAGGAAGCCTGGCACCCCCAACAGGGCAGCCAGTGGAACTTGCCCCGGCCATCTACACAGTGGGAAGCCGTTAAGGCATCAACACTTGAAGACATCGCCGCCACCCCTTCCTCTGACGCTTCAGGCCGGTCACGAGAGGGTCGAAAGGCAGGCTGGCGCTTTCCGCCAGCAGCCCCTGGACCTGGGACCCCTCACTTTGGAGAATCAATTAGGGTGACTAGGGTGACTATCATTTGGATTGCTGCAGTCTCTCCAGATTGCCGACTCTGTGGGTTTCTCTTTAACTCCTCGCTAGCCTTCACGTGAGGAGTGAGTGGCTTGGGTGGTGTGAGCCCCTCGGCCTCCTCCCACGCTTGTAGCAATTCTTCCATCTCTTGTATTCATCATCACTTCCACAGAGTCTATTGGAAACCTCAACAGCAGGGGGATTTGGTGGCAGCAACCCCCTTTTGCGGTTATCTAGTGTGCCTTCAACTTCTATTTCCCAAATCCCCCCCCCTCTTTTTCTATTGCATTTCTCTTGCTTAAAGGATTGTTGTTATAATTGGAATGTATCTGTAATCATCATTTGATATTATAATTACTATTGTAGTATTTTAGGCATTAGTTGTAAGTTGTTGGTTTGTTAGCCTGGTATACACCAGGGCCAGATAGGCTAGGGCCCGATAGGCTGTAGATAGAGGGAAATGGCATAACTATGGGGGCACCAACTTTGGGGCTGGGGATCCCTGTGTTAATGGGACGGGGTAGATACTGCGGTAGGCGGCGGCCATATGATAGAAGACGTATGAGATATAGTTATGCTCGCACGCCTTCTGACCTCCAACCTATCCCAAGAAACGATGGTGGTTGGGATCAGGGACACTCTGCTTCGTCCTTGGTGCTAATTTCAATGCCAGGTCCATCAACAATAAGACCATGGTGCTCCGAGACTTTCTTCGGTGCCCAGCAGGTGGACCTGGCTGGCATTACCGGTGACCTGGGCGCGCCAAGGTGTGAGACCGTCAGCCAGCGAAGTCGCTTCCCCAGGTTTTCCAAGGCTTCACCGCATCACGCACACAGGGCCGGGGTGGGTAACGTGGCACTGCTCGTCCGTGAGTCTATTCCCTTTAGGGCAGTCCCCGTTCCAGAGATCACTGGCATAGAGCGTGTCGGCCTGGGAGTGGTTGACCTTTGGAGAGGGTGGCTGTTCTTCTGGTGTACCGGTCGCCTAGCCGGCATCGAGGGACAGCCTGTTCGGCTGCTGGAGGTGGTGTCGGACTGGCTGCTATGAATTTCCCCAGACTTATTGTCTTGGGGGACTTCTAACGTCTGCTGTCGACGCCGCTTTGCGTATAGCTGCTATGACCTAGTGTGTCATCTATGGCGCACGCTTAGGCCTCTCCTTATCAAACTTTTGGGCCCACCTGGCGAGGCCGGGCACACGCTGGATTTGGGTCTTCGGGTCGGGGATAAATCCTATCGCATTTCTACTGATAGAGTGCCATGGTCCGACCATTATGCCTGGAAGGTCCCCGATGGACTTGCCACAACACCCCCGCCTAGGTGACAGGCTGATTTACTGCCACTCGCTGAGACTCATGGATCCACTTGGTTTCCTGAATGCTCTTCGGGACCCTGAACCCGCTGGCACACTCGAAGAGCAGGTGGAGGATCGGAATGCTCCGCTCTCCGATGCTATCGATGTCGTTACTCCTCTCGGCGCTCCTCTACGCCTTCACTCTCGACGCGCTCCGTGGGTACATGGAGGAGTTAGTACAGATGAAACGGGGTCTTAGACGACCAGAGTTTTGAAGCATGGAGGAAATCTCATACAAAGCTGCGCTAACATCTTATAGGACGCTTTATGGTGCCTATGCGATGTATCAAGGAAGCGAAGAGGGTTTTCTTCTCCTCCTCCCCTCGCTAGTCCGGCCAGTTCTCTACCGGCTCAACTGTTCCGTGATAATTTGTCATCACTGACCTCCCTGTCAGAGAGGTCCGCAGAAATCCTCAATTGGATATTAGCTGTAGAGGCTTTGTTTTTTTTGGCGGATAAGGCTGCATCGCCCTTCAATGGCACCTTCCACCTACATTGGATGTTAATTAGTGAACTGGAGACTCCCTTGCCGCCTTCAGGCCCTTGTTTCGGCCCAGTTTTCCCCGCTTCGCGAAGTTTGCCCACAGGACCTTAGCTGCTGTTAGATCTACTACTACTCGTCCTCTGGATCCGTGTCTGCCTTGGTTGGTGTGAAAGCCTGCCGAGCTGGAGCTACGGCCCCATCTGTTGAGCATCATCAATAAACCCCTTGAGCAAGGAGTTTTCCCGGATGGGCTGAAGGATGCAGCGGTCCACCCACTCTTAAAAAGACCATCATTAGATCCTGGATGTCTGGCCAACCACGCTTCCCCGCCTCGAATCTTTCGTTTCTTGGGAAGCGTAACTGAGAGAGTGGTGCTGGAGCAGCTCTAAGGCTTCCTGGATGACGCATCGGCTTTTGACCCCTTCCAGTCTGGCTTCCGTGCTGGGCACCGGAGACTGTCCTCGCCGCCGCCACAGACACACTCCGTGATGCAGTTTGACCAGGGCGGATCGGCGCCTGCTGGTATTGGCAGATCTCACCGCAGCGCTTGATGTGGTCAACCATGACCTTTTGGCCTTCCACCGCCTGGCTTTTCGCCTCCTGGAGTGCGGGGCACTGTCCTTCAACATGGATTGTCTCGTTGCTCCGGGGGCGGAATCAGCAAGTGAGGTGCGGGGATGAGGCCTCCTGGAAGTGGCTCCGCTTTATTGCAGCGTGCACTTGTGGGGCATTACTGTCCCCTGGGCTATTTAACATCTACATGCGACCCTTTGCTCAGGCTGGTATCGAGTTTTGGGCCGTCCTGTCATCAGGCATGCGGATGACAATCAGCCTATTCTGTTGATGGAGGGGGGGAAACAGCCACGCCTCTGCAGCTCTACAGCATTGTTTGGAGGCGGTTGCTGGTTGGTTGCGACAGAGCAGGTTAAAACTGAACCCATCGAAGACGGAGATCCTTGGGCTGGGGCCTAAGGGTGAGAGGGGGATGTTTCAGTCAGCCGGGTGTGGGAGGGGGTCATATTGGCAATCGACTCCTTCCAGACGCAACCTGGGGGGGGCCCACCTGGATTCGCTCTCTGTCAATGGAGACCCAGGTGGCCCATATTACCCGGGTTGCTTTTTTCCACCTTCTCCAGGCCCGGCGGGTGGCCCCCTTCCTCTCCCAGACCGACCTGGCCAAGGAAAGTGATCCATGCAAATGGTCATCTCCAGATTAGACTATTGTAATTCGCTCTACGCTGGCCTTCCCTGGCGCTTTTGATTCCTGAAGTTAAAGCTATCCAAAATGCAGCTGCGCTGGGTTTATCATTGTAGGTAATGCCACCTGGGATCATATCCAACCTGTGCTACGCCAGCTGCATTTGCTCCCAGTGGAGTTCCGAACCACCTTCAAGCAGTTGGTGTTGACCTTTAAGGCTCCACGCTGCCTGGGATCTTCGTGATCTTCTCGGACCGTGATCACCCCACATGTCCCAATAATCGCCTCTCTCTTTCAAGCTCAGCAGAGGCCAATTTACTGGTGGTCCCTGGCCCTCGATGATAATGTGGTTGGTTTTCCACGCTGGGCCAGGGCCTATACAGCCCTGGCTCCCAGCCTGGTGGAACGCTTCTTCCAATAGCTGTCCTGGCTCCATAAGGGACCTTACAGAATCTCCGCAGGGCCTGTAAGACGGAGCTGTTCCGGCTGGCCTTTGGAGGTACCCAGCCTGCTGATGGTGCCCCTCCCGTGGCCTTTACATCTGTGCCTCTGCCATCTCTGGATTTGCTGCCCTTCCCTCTCTGAAAGAGGGTGAAATTAGATTGTCGGACGCCATCTTACAAATTAATTTAATTATTCTTTTTAGTCCTTTATCTACTGCTGCTTTTAAAGGTTTTAACTGTTTTTATCTGTATACAATGGTTATCGTTTTGTACACCGCCCAGAGCCCCTAGGGGATGGGGCGGTCTAAAAATCTGAAAAATAAATAAATAAATAAAACTCTTCCAACAGTGAATCACGACCCTAGAAGGGTTTACTCAGAAGCAAGCCCCATTGCCAGCAACTGAGTTTACTCCCAGGTAAAGGATTGTGCTTTAGTTCTTCGCATGAAAATCAGTGGGGTTTAGCAGCCCTTAACAGAGTAACCTACACTGCTTCCCCAAAACTAGGTCTTAGGTTTAATGCTAATAATCGAGCCTAGACGGGGGGGGGGGGCACTCTGTTTGCGTGTGCCCACAGAGAGGGCTCTGAGTGCCACCTCTGGCACCCGTGCCATAGGTTCGCCACCACTGTTTTAGCCTGTACCTTGGGTCAGTCATCCTTAATGGGTGAGCACTCCTCAGTTGTCACTTGAGACTTCCTACTGGTCCCTAGTATAGTCACTCAAGAGTATTACTTGGGGGAAAAAGAGGGTCATTGTTCTCCTTCCAAAAAACTCTGTTAGGGCAAATTTGAAATAGCTCCAAAAATCTTTCCACTTGTTCCAGATTGGTTTTTAGGGAGTCTATCTGAAATAATGAGTTCAAAGAGTGTGTGATCATTTTCCTGTTCACCTATTGGTCATTATTTAGGGGGGACTGAGCAATCTCCAGAGCAATTTTATTGTCCATCCAAAAGAGCTTGCCTTCCTCTCCCACAGCTGGTGGTGCCCTCTTTGTCGGTTTTATCAGATTCATAAAACCCCTGCCTACTCAGAGATGAGGGCAAGCCTGTTACACAGTCTTCTGAGCCTTTCAATGTTTCCATTTCCAGCGATATAGCTGGCATTTTTTTTATAACACTTCTCAGTAAGTCCCATATAGTAGCTAAATTGTTAGTCATGTTATTGATTTGTTGAAAGATTTCAACCACAGTTTTGGCAGTATATAGACATTGGTCTCCAACTGTTTTGAGTATTTCTACCCTAAGCTCATCTTCTAAACAAGATATGAAGAGTGAATTTTGGGGATTGAGTCTTAAGGACTGTACCTTATCATCACCTCACACAGCCTCCCCTTCCTCTTGCCTTGGTGAGATGCTTGGCGAATGAAACAGAGATACATTCAAATCCTCTAGATGACTCAGCTCTTCAAATCTGTTGTTTACTGGGCTAAGGTCTTTCTCTTTATCTAAGAACTCTTCTAACAGCAGATGTTTTGTAGCTTTAAGGGGGTGATGTAATATCAAGGTTAGGGCACTGTCTGTTTCTTTTCCTGCATTTCAGCTTAATTTTCTTCATAGTTTCGTTCTTAGTAACAGTCTTCACCGCAGCTTAAGTATTGAAGATTTTCCATTTGTGTATATTAGGTATGCTGAGAGTGTTGTTCTTATCTCTCAACTGCACCCAGCTTCTTGGCTCACTGCCCTGGCTAAAGTTCCAAAGTTCCAAAGATGCTGCCTTTATTCTGTTTTCTTATCCATCTTCCTTAAACACACTGCTTTATTTAGCCATATCTGTTTTGCCCAGCCAATCCCCATGCAGTAGTAATCAGAATTAATTACCAGGCTGTAAGATAGCTGTCTGATTCTGGGCACTCTCTTCGTTAACTGAGGCTGGCTGTGATCTTGTTGGTCAGCTGAGGAAGAGATGGAGTCTTCCAGAAGCAGTGCCTTAATAGTTTCATTCTTGTATCTTCAACGAACAGTAGGAAATATCTAACTTCATATGTGTGCCAGTATCTTCAGTGAACAGCCTTACCAGAAGAAAAATTTAGTAGTAACCAAGCAGTGAATGCTGACTTGGGAGTAAAGGATACAGAGAGGCTATTGACTATTTGAATATATTAGAAAGGGCAATAGATATGGGGATTATTACATCCCCTAGACCTAGTAACACGAAGGCAACAGACTGTTTACCTTACAGGAAATGTCTAGTTTACAATACCATCTCAATAAAATGCTTAGTTGTTTAATAAACATTTTCATATTTGATTCTTGTTTAACATTGACTTTGGTCTCCTCACCTAGTGGCAGCTAACAGTATTTACTGAGGCATAAGTAAAAGAAAGCATTTTACCTTTAATAGTAAATAATGGCAGCAGAAAACTAGGGGATACATAAGAATACATAAGATTTTGGTCTTCTGTTAGTGATAGTACAGCCAAGAGCGGTAGGGGAAGGAAAGCTGGTTAACCCCATATTTTCTCACACCTTAACAGAAGTCTCCTGCTGGAATTGAGAAGTGTGATAGGGATTAGTTTACAGTTTGCAGCATCACTCATATGTTTAGTCAAATATGTTTTCTGGGTCCAAAGCATTGTGGAATGGAATAGGAAAGAAAGCAGTTATCTGTTCAAGGACTACTGAGGAGAGAAAAATAGGGGTAAGTCAGGAATTTGGGGTGCCTATTAGAACAGTACTTTCCACAGTGCTGTTAATTGAAATGGACCTTTGTAAAACTTTTGTGGTCCAGACCAGATATGACTTTTAGAGATCCAGATGGAGACATAGTATGGGGAGGCGGAGTTAGCCTCCCTATCACAGAGTTTTCCAGCTTCCAATCTTTTGTCTCCCTGTGCCATTACTATTTGCCTTGTGAAGGAAATAGACAAGTACCTGCAAGCTAACCAAACTTGATAATGCCCTGAGTATTGATGTCCAGTTTTGAATGTCCTTCAAAGGTGTGGGCTTCTTGTTGATAGGAAGTGTCAGCAGAATCTTATTCAGATATTCTTAATGCAAACAGAAGTAGGGTGTCATGGCTTTGATTTTCCTTTAATGGCTGATATCTTAATACACAACTCTCACTTGAATTGTACACATAAGCATTATTTTGTATTTACCTTTAGTAACCACATGAGAAGTGGAATCTCTAATAGAAAATTGGTGAGAAGAGCAGACTAGAATCCTTTCCTCTCACATGTTAGCTTTCTACATGAAGAGCGTTTCTAGCAGGGAACCTTTGATCATGCCCTTTCCCACTTGAGTCTGGGAATGGCTGAGCCATGTGATATTGCTCTCTGCAATGTAGTGCATTTACAGAAATTGTTTTACTAATTTCCCCAATTCTTTCTTTGATAGCACTGAAAAATCATATTTGAAATGACAGCAAAATCAAAAGAATTAGATAGTGCCTTGATTTTGTTGCTGCAGGGTTAAACTGCAAAGCTTTTTTGAAACCATTTTATCTGTAATGTAAAATATAGAAGGTTCTGTAGAGAAGACAATGTTCAGTTTCCAAAAAAAGTTTGCATTTACTAAAAGCTAGCATTGCTATATAGATAATACTATCTACCAGACTTTGCAGCAAACCTATTTCAATGTGTGTCTGGCACAATGGAGAGTAAAATGATGGCTAGAAAAAGATTCCTGGAATTTTTAGAAGGTTTTGTTTTGTCAGATGAGGTGAGGGAAGCTCTGAGGGTAAGCAGATACAGACTAGAAAGGAACGGTGCAGTTCAGAAAGTAGTGTGAGAAAGTTTTACTATTTAGTCCAAAGAGTAATGATTGATTTGTGGGAAAATCTGATTTCATGAAATATGAAAGAGTTTAGTGCAGGGCTAACCAATCATCAGTTTGTACATTCTCATTAACATCCTGACAACCTAATCCTAAGTGTGCTTATGTGATGGACCAATCCAAGTCCAGCCCATTTGCTGAAAGCTACCAATCCCTTCTTAAACCTGGTCTGATTCTTTATGGGGGGCGGGGGGGGGGGTTCTTGTGACAGTCATGTTATCAGTACAATTGCTGCTCAATTTGTCCTTGCAGCAGAGGTTCCACACATGGCATAGCATAATCTGGTTTTCAACCCTTGTTAGCCATGGTTTCCCTTTCATACTATCTGTGGATGGCATCACTCCCACACCCCACTGTTTGTGGCACCCATCATGATTTTCTATCCACCTTTTAACAAATGTCTTAGTGAATGTGCAGAACTGCTCAAGAATGATACTATAAATGTACTGTACAGTTACAAATACAAATGTACAGCAGTACTATAAATGTACATTTGCTTAGGGCTGCTCCAGCCAGAACAACATATTGAATCCTTTTGTAACACTAATTACTGGAAGGTACTGGGTGTCTTATCATGGGCTCATTCCGCACATGCAGAATAATGCACTTTCAAACTGCTTTCAGTGCTCTTTGAAGCTGTGCGGAATGGCAAAATCCACTTGCAAACAGTTGTGAAAGTGGTTTGAAAACGCATTATTTTGCGTGTGCGGAAGGGGCCATGGTCTTCAACACTGAAAAAACTAATTGCCCCTCGATTGTTTTGGGAGAAAAGAACTTTGGGGATATTTCAAATAATAGTCGAGATGGTGAAGAAAAACACTTAGCATTTGTAATGTAGTAACAACATTACAACATTGTCCTCATACCTCTCCCCCCCACACACACACACACACAGTTTTGTTGGTGTCAGCAAGGAAACCAAGACAATTAATTGTGAAAAGGCAGAGAATAGGGCACATTTTTAAAATACAAACAGAAGGTGTATATTTAAGGTCTATATTGTTTCTCTCCAGATTGTGTTCACATAATTTCTTCAGCTTTTACATGCTCATGATTGCGAGGTCTAGAATAGAATGTCATTTGGGCTCTGGATTCTTCTAAAATATTCACAAGCACACAAGGGATTTAGAGAGTAATACTTAAATGCCTGTCTACAGGATTCATGGATCATTTAGAACCACAAACTTGGATTTAAACCAGCTTTGCCACAATGCTGAACATTATGTAGAAATAATTTCTGTTGAAAGCAACAGAATTTAGTCCACCCTATAAAATTCTAACCCAGCAGTCTGTTGCAGGCACAGAAACTCTGATGCAATATGTAAGTCCACTGCTTAGATAGGCTTCACCATTCATTTCAGTAGGCAATCTACATACTCTATTTGGATTAGTTCCAAATAGCTTCAATCAGCTTCAAAAAGCTTTCTATGAACCTCAAAACAAACATCACATTCTACACCAAATGGATTGAGTTTAAGGTAGTAGAAGATCCTATCGAGTTCAGTAAGTTTGTTGGGGGTGGGTATATTAGCAGGGTAGAACAGAAGAGATAGATTCTCAGTTGCTTTTTATATATGAGTTTACTAACTATAAAGGGGTGCATGGAGATAAAATAAGAAATCCTTTCTTTCCTGTTACACATCTACATTACTGTACATTTGGTCACATCTTGGTACATATCTGCTGTCTCGTGCTCTTGTTGGTGGTGGTGTTGTGTCGGCTCAAACCAAGAAACAGAGTTAACTTCATAACTTCAGATGTACATGCTCACTAACATACAAGCAATGGCTATCTGACTGACCAATAGCTAATCAAAAGGTCAGGTCATAAACAGTTATTTTAGCAATATGTTTACATACAGTTAACCCTTTTATAACTGAGTTGTGGCAGACACTTGCAAAATCCCAACAAGAAGATCCTATTGACTTCAGTATGACTAAATTAGTGTGCAGAACAGAGAAGTCTGCATCTTAATTCCTTGATTTTAAACTTATTATGTGAACGACTCTTTGACCTAAATGTACATCCCATTAAGCTGGGAGTAATAAGTTCAAATATTTGTGCACATGCTTTAGTGACAGTGAGATTCATGAACATCTTAAAGCAAATCTTCTCATACTGTAAATTGCGGCATTTTGCTCCTTCCTTTCAGGGGTATATATCTTGCATCTAGGATTACCAGGTGTTGGGTGACAACTGGTGGGAGAAATGAAAGGGGCAAATGCTGTAGCAATGGCACAATGTCACTTCCAGTTCAAATCCTCAAGTGATATCATTGTATCAATATGACATTCTAAGATCCCACCCAAACTCTGTTGTTTTCGGGAGATCCAACCAACATAGTGACATGACTCCAGGTTTGCACTGGAAGTGACTTCACAACATCTGTGCAACAGCTCTTTCCTGCCATTTCCCACCACTGACCTGATGAACAGTGGCAGGAACAGCAAATGGACAATATTTAGAAATAGGCCATGCAGGGAATGTCACTCAGCAAGTTTCCCTGACAGAGTGGGTATTTGAACCTAGGTCTCTTCATTTCTCATCCTTGAAAAGGCTTGAGACTATCCATCTTACCCAATTCTCAACAGTCCTACAACTAAATCATACCAGACTCTTAAAGATCCAATCAGCTATTCTGGAGATTTGGAGATGTGGCCTGGGGAAGGGACCTGCATAATTGACAGGGCAAAATATTCAAAGATGTTCAGTAGTCAGGAATTTATTTTTTTTCAAGGTCTAAGCATGTTACTTCCTTAAAGCAATTATCAGGCTAACCTCACTAACATGCTTAGACCTTGAAAAAAAATAAATTGCTGACTACTGAACATCTTTGAATATTTTGCCCTGTCAATTATGCAGGTCCCTTCCCCAGGCCACATCTCCAAATCTCCAGAATTGCCTTAAGATCTCAGAGAATTTCAGAAGTGTAAATTGACTAAAACAATATATTTCCAGCACTTCCCGCCCCCGCCCTTTTCCCCCATTGAGTCACATGTGACTAATGGAACCTCCTGGTGGTTTGCCAGAAGTGGTTTGTCATTTCCTGCCTCAGCATCACGACCCTGGTATTACCTTAGAAGTTTCCCATCCAAATACTTGACAGGGTCAACCTTGCTTAGCTCCTGAGATCCAATGAGATCACACTACTACTATCCCGATATAAAATATCACAAAATGGGGTCAACCCAGTTGCAAGCATAAGAAAAGCTGGAAACAACAGAAGCCAGACCCAAAAACAGTTCTGGGAACCTAAGAAATTAAACACAAACTTGAAAAACTGAGGCCCCTTCCGCACAAGCAAAATAATGCGTTTTCAAACCACTTTCACAACTATTTGCAAGTGGATTTTGCCATTCCGCACAGCTTCAAAGAGCACTGAAAGCAGTTTGAAAGTGCATTATTCTGCCTGTGCAGAATGAGCCCTAGTTACCCAAATGAGCCTTTTTAGATTCTTTTAAATTCACCTCCATTAAGGCAGAAGCATATGAGGCCCATGTTCCCAGCTTTGTTTATGCAAAGCAGTTCCCAATACAGCAAAAACACCACCAAGCTCTAAGGAAATATTTCCTTGAGAATCTGCTATGTTTCTGGTATGTTTCAGCCAAACCTCCCTTGGCCCAGTTCTGGCCCTCAAGTTTCATTTTCTGATAGAACTCCACATATTCTCCATTTTCTTTACCCATGAATTATTGCTAGCTCCCTCCCACCCCACCCCGGAGGAAAAGAGGAGCGGAAGGGATTTGGCTTTGGGAGACTGTGATGATGTAGTTACTGACAAGGGCTAATCTCATCTTCCCCTCTCCGCCTCCTCCACTATTCGCGATCCCAGAAGAGTCCCCAAAGCATCCCCCTCTTCGTTTGCTGGATTCTCAACTTTCAAAGTGCTGCCATTTTTCCTGCTCTATCTATTGGTCCTGTTGGCTGGAACTCTCCCTTTGGAAAGAACACATTTCACCTACATTAGTTTCAGCTAAAATAAATTCTGGCTCATTCCGCACATGCAGAATAATGCACTTTCAAACTGCTTTCAGTGCTCTTTGAAGCTGTGCAGAATGGCAAAATCCACTTGCAAACAGTTGTGAAAGTGGTTTGAAAATGCACTATTTTGCGTGTGCGGAAGGGGCCTCTCTCTAATGAAATTTCAATGTTTGCAGTGCAGAGAATGATGTTTTTTATGAGAGCGGCTCTTGAAAATGACTCCTAAATGATCGCCAATTCCCAGGACTACTTTACAGTGAAAACACACTAACTGAACTTCCACCTTAGAATACAGGACCTCGCGGAGTTCTTTTTGTTGAAAGAAGTATAGAGAAGCTTGCAGGATGCTGAAGTCACTTTGGGCAACTTCCACATCTCAACCAGACTTGGGAGGCTCTGATATCTCACAGGAGGGTCCCACAAGGCTTGGGAGGAGGGGGTTGTGCCGAATCTGAAAAGGAAGTGTTATGAAGTGACTTTACAAGTGGGTCCCAAGGAAGTAAACCTCACTGCAAAAAGTGTGAGAGCCGCAGATTTGAAACACTGAAGCATTCCGTATTTCTTTCCGTCAGATTACTCCAGGGAGCAAAGCTTCACAAGCCCATTTGTCCCCTGGTGATGTCATTATTGCTATTGATGGCTATGGCACAGAGAACATGACTCACAACGATGCACAGGAGAGAATTAAAGCAGCGTCACACCAGCTGTGCCTGAAAATTGAAAGGTACCATTTCGCAATAAAATGAGACTGTGATCATACACTAATGTTCCCTACGGAAATGTAAAGGCAGGGTTTATACTTAGTCATAGATAGTGTTGACAATTTCCAGGTGATGGGTGAAAACCACTGGCGTAATGTCCATTGGGCAAGGTGGGCAGCTGCCCAGGGCATCACCTTGTGGGGGGCATCAAAATGCTGGGTTCGTTTTTGGGTATTTTAGTGGTTTTCCATTTTTGGCCTGCAGGGGGCACAGCTTTTAGGCTAGCGGCACCAAAATTTCAGCATATCATCAGGAGACTGTCCTTATGCTACCCCCCAAGTTTGGTGAGGTTTGGTTCAGGGAGTCCAAAGTTATGAACTCCCAAAGGGGGTGCCCTTATCCCCCATTGTTTCCAATAGGAGCTAATAGGAGATGGGGGCTACAATTTTGAGGGTCCATAACTTTGGGCCCCCTGAACCAAACTGCACCAAACTTGGGGGGTATCATTAGGGCAGACTCCTGATGAGACCCTGAAACTTTTGAGACTGTGCCTTCAGAAATGTGCCCCCCACAGCCTGCAACCCCCCATTGACAGCAATGCAGAAAACTCAATGCAGAACAAAGATTCTTGGGCAAATTTCTGGGATGTTCCTGCAGGGGTGCATTTTGATGGGGAATGTATCGGCACTGGGGGTTCAAAATCTTCAGGGTATCATCTGGAGATGATGGCACCCCCCAAGTTTGGTGCAGTTTGACTGGGGCGCAGTTATGGACCCTCAAAACTGTAGCCCCCATCTCCTATTAGCTCCCATTGGAAACAATGGGGGATGGGGCACCCCCTTTGGGAGTCCATAACTTTGGACTCCTTGAACCAAACCTCACCAAACTTGGGGAGTAGCATAAGGACAGTCTCCTGATGATATGCTGAAATATTGGTGCTGATATGTCTAAAAATGCACCCCCTGCAGGCACCAATGTTCTGGTGCAAAAAAAAATTTGGTCATGGTGGAGTGGCCGCCCATGGGGGGGGCATCCAACTCAGGTTTTGCCCAGGGCTACAGTTTGCCCAGGGCTGCCTTGTTACGCCCCCGGTGAAAACCTGTTGGGATTACAACTCATCTTCAGGTAACAAAGATTAGTTCCCTTGGGAAAAAAATGACTGCTTTAGAATATGAGCTTTGTGGCATTATACTCCACTAAGTCCCTCCCTTCATCTGGATCCATACTCAGAATTTCCATGTATTTCCCAACCCAGAGCTGGAAACTCTAGTCATGCAGCCAGTTCATATTTCTGGGCCCTGTGTCTGAAATACTTGAGTTGTCTTTGATGCTATGATCGCATAAATGTATTTTAAGTAAGGGTTGTTTCCCCCCCCCCTTCCAATAAACCTATGTTTTTACTGCCTCGTGGAGCTTTTTCAGTTGCTGTGAAGAAGAAAAAGAGTTTGGATTTATATCCCACTGTTCTCTCCTGTAAGGAGACTCAAGGTGGCTTACAAGCTCCTTTCTCTTCCTCTCCTCACAACAGACACGTTGTGAGGTAGGTGGGGCTGAGAGAGTTCCGAAGAACTGTGACTAGCCCAAGGACACCCAGCAGGAATGTAGGAGTGTGGAAACACATATGGTTCACCAGATAAGCCTCTGCCACTCAGATGGAGGAGTGGGGAATCAAACCCGGATCTCCAGATTAGAATCCACCTGCTCTTAACTACTACACCACACTGGTGACAGGTTAGGGGGAGGGAGGGGAACTACTATAAAAATACCCATCTGTCTTGCAGAGAAAATGTGCAGTGTCTGGAACTGCTTCTGGGCATTCCCTGTCTTTTCTGCTCCTGTATCTGCTTCATTCTTTAACCCAGAAGTCCATGATCCCATCAAAGTCACTTGACTTATGCAAAACAGCTTATAATGGACTCACTGTCTTGGACACTATAATTGTACAATAGGCCTGTAGATTGTCCCCTTTGTCTACTGACAAAGAATGTCAGGTGATTCCCCAGACGGCTTCAAATCTCCCCAGGCTTGCTGTGAACTGTTTGTTTTAGAATAGCCCTATTGATAAATAAGACTACTTCTGATGTATTCCAAGGGACTGAAAATAAAACAGCTTCTTCTTAAACATAAAACAGCTTCTTCTTAAACTGTCATTAGATGCTTGTGCTATTCCTTTGTATTCCTTCTTAAGCACAGCTTGTTTTAAGATGTTGATTCCCTCAGTTTCCAGATTGTGAAAAAACAATCTTGTACTGCTATATAAAACTGCTATATAAAACTTTCACAGTTTTTCCTATTATTATTTCTTTAGCCATGCCAGCTTACGAATGTATAATAAAAATTGTTAGTTGAATGCCACAGTGCTCCTGTTTAAGTGTGCATTTGGGACTACTTTCCACATAGAAATGGAGTCCTTTTCTTTTTCTTTTTCGTCTTTTCTATTTATTTGCTGATTCATCACTGCCCATTTCTGTGTAAGACCACAATACATATATTTAAATTTGTAGCATCTTTAAAGGTACATTTGTCATGCTGTGCTAAAGAGTGAGGGAAAATATTGGATTTGAGGATTGTATAACACACTGATCAGAGATATTGCTTTTTAATGAATTTTTCATTTTTCACTTCCAGGGCAGAAACAAAATTGTGGTCTCCACAAGTAAGTGAAGATGGCAAACCCCATCCATTCAAAGTAAACTTGGAAGCTGAACCTCAGGTAACATTTTTAAAAACAATCAAAACCCCAAACACCAGCATATGAATACATTTCTGATTTAACCTACCTACCTCTCTATTCACATAGGCAGTAGGTCCAAGAAGTCCATAACCATAATTAAATGTTTATGACTTCAGATGTAAAGCAGTGATTCCCAAATCTTTTGGCTGAACAACCACTGGAAACTTTCAAACAGTTTGTCAGCTCTGAACACGACCCTGAAGCACTCAATTCAGGAGCAGCAGTGGCGTAGGAGGTTAAGAGCTCATGTATCTAATCTGGAGGAACCGGGTTTGATTCCCAGCTCTGCCGCCTGAGCTGTGGAGGCTTATCTGGGGAATTCAGATTAGCCTGTACACTCCCACACACGCCAGCTGGGTGACCTTGGGCTAGTCACAGCTCTTCTGAGCTCTCTCAGCCCCACCCACCTCACAGGGTGTTTGTTGTGAGGGGGGAAGGGCAAGGAGATTGTCAGCCCCTTTGAGTCTCCTGCAGGAGAGAAAGGGGGGATATAAATCCAAAACTCTTCTCTCTTCTACTCTTCTTCAATTCTGTTAATTTTTCAGCATGTTCCATAGCTGAATCTTAACACTGAAAACAGGTTACGGGACAAGTCCCTAGCAAGATATCGCTGTATCCCCCAGCATATTTCCTAATTAAAATAAGCCAATTGAATTCATTCATTTCTACTCTTTTTTTTAAAAAAAAGACACAGTTCTAAAGCAACCTTGTCTTCCTAAGTCTGTCAGAGACTTTTGGCTCTTTTCCTTACCACTGATCAAATAGCATGCTCTACTTAGATTAATACCATCCTACCACTGGAGATGTAAAATCTTAATCAAGGTTGGTAATTGTGAGTGGATTTAAGGATTGTGATTCCGCCCTCCCCTACCATCCTGTGCCTATGACACAAATTCCACCAGTGCCCCAATTTTGTAGTATATTGGTACTGAATTAAACATTAATACATCCCCTCTTAATAAGGTTTGCTCATCACCTTCAACTGTTCCCTTCAGGAATCCCTGATCACAATCACAGCACAGAAGGACCAGACAAATTCATGCTGGAGAAAGGACAGATTGAGAGAGAGAATATGTGATTCTGTGTGTAACTCTTGATTCCTTTTTTTAATTGAAAGAAGGGAATTTCTGCTGCCCAACCTGTCAGGGATCATTACTTAAATGGAAAGTGGCAACCCAAAGTAGAAGTTCAACAATAATAAATGGTGTATCATGGAGAGAGATTTCATAGGGAAAAAAATAAGAATTATGTGAGTTCCCTACAGTTTATATGTTTGCATGTTGGACAGATTTAGGAAGTGATTCATTTGCTAAAAGATTGTTTTACCAGCAGTCTTAAAACTATTAAGGCATAAATAACTAAATTCCTAAATGGAAGTAATTTTCATAGATTAAATAGAATGGCAGCACAATTCAGAAGGGGAATGAATCCCCCTCTGGAGACAGTGCGGACTTACATTGGCAGATTTGCCCTCTCCAGAACATTTACAGAGGTGGAGGGACAAACCCGCCACGCTTGATCTCAGCAGGATCCTGGGATTCTTGGCCGTGGCACCCAATTCTCCACTGCCCAAAGCTACACCAGTGTCCCAGATGTGTTCCAGTGACGGGACTGACCTTAGTTGGCCTCCAGAACCCTCTCTGTCCCTGTAGCCTGGTAGGGCTGCTGGTGGAGATACACCATGATTTTAGTATTAAGGAACACATTTTGAACATTTGATTGTAATTTAATTGATCTGTAGAAAAAATATTTCTTTCCATAAGGGATTTTGCATGCTGCTCCTGTTATATATTTGTTTTAGACTTTTAGACCTTAACATTCTTTTCCCTGTGCTTTTTGCTTAGACTTATTCAAAGTTATTGGTTCCCTGTTTTTGTTTTCTCCAAAATTAAGACTACTTAACCTATTTAACTTATGGATTTTTCTGTAGTTTTAACATATAGTATGGCATATGTGTTCTGATGCAATTAATGGTAACCTTTCCCTGTATACTTATGTATAAAGAAAACCAGCCATCTTCTGTTGAGGACCCATCAAAATATTATGGATTGGATCCTAGGACTCATAATATAAAAGCTGGATCCTATGCTTTTCTTCTGCTAAGTTTTTTTTCCCAAGAGACTAAGATGTTCTCTGATGGAGAACAGTCTTACTTTGATGAAACATGTCTTTTTTCTGTTGGAAGAAGACACAATTAGGTAGAAAAGAGTCACAGTATCCAGCCACCTGGCAAATTATATGTCAGTATAATTTAACAACCGGTTCTGGTGGTGGGATTCAAATAATTTAATGTTGTTCACAAACACCATTTTAACAACCAGTTCTGCCGAAGTGGTGTGAACCTTCTGGATCCCACCACTGAGTACGTCCCTCACTGCCAACAAAACTGCAGAAGAGGAATAAAAAGAAATAAAGAAAAGTTCTAGAAGAAGGATGGGAGAAATATAAGGAATAAAAAGAAGGAAACTCTGAAGGGTGAGCTGTTTAACAGTCCTGCCGTATAGTATTACAGGCATGGAGAGCACTTTCATTTGAATGATTACAGCCAATAACAAGTCCTGCCTTGCAGTAGTAACCCCACCTACTTTCTGAAAAGCTTGTCAGGATACTGTGGGCGCTATGGTTCCTACCGGCAACACATTGGGGGACCCTTTTTAAACTTTCTCAGGGTAAAAAGTCAAATGCTACGGTCCAGCTATGACAATGGTTGTTTTACAATAACTTTCCATTTAATTTGATGTTGGTGTATGTTTAAATGCACGTCTGAATTTATGTATTCTGTTCAAATAAATCTAGTGTGCGAAGAAACTGTCTCCTCATGTAGATAAATCTGGCTGGTCAGTCCAACAGGGAATGCCTATGTTTTCATCAGTAGATGTCCTTAACTGGGTCAGGGTAAAATGATTTAGGTGCCATTAGAGGAGGCATTTCTTGTTCTTCCAGTGGTATTTCTTGACAGAGTGCAAGGTTCTATTCTGGTTACACTGAAGTATAGTAGTTAACCCAGAAAACTCATTTGAAGTAAAACAGTTATGTGTGCCAGGGACACAAGGATGTTTTATGAGTAGGAACTATATTTTTAAAACAAATGTCTTAGTCTTTTTAAAAAGTATGGTGATTAACAGTCTTCCTTTCTAGTGCCTTGAAAATATATTTTGTGTTTACAAATATCAAAACAACATTTATCATTGGTTAGTTGGATCTAGGAGAGGACTCATGGCTCAGGGGTAGAGTAGCTGCTTGGTATGCAGATCCAATCCCTGGCTTCTCCTGTTTAAAAGTATCAGGTAGTAGGTGATGTGAAATACCTCACCTTGAGACCCTTGAGCCTGTCCAGGATGGATCAGAGGTCTGATTCAGCAAAAGGCAGCTTCATGTGTCCATGCATGACCTAAATTGATCACAGGGCTTTCCATTGTATGAGACTTCATATGTGTTTGGAGCTTCTTAGTGAGTTGCTAGACAAGTCAGCCAAATTATCGGCTAATTGGCATACAGAAAACACAAGAGCTGGACTGTATATATATTTTTTTCTGCTGCTGCTTGCTTGTCACTTATGTTCTGCGCATTTGGTGATATTCAAAGAAACTCAAGTCAAACTAATTGCAGCAATGCAGATGACTTCTTGCAGTAAATCATCAAACGGTTTTTCTCCAATTCTTCATTCTATATAACTTCAAAACTAGATGAAGTAAATGTGGTTAACTTGACTCAGGGCCAACCCTGACTTCAAGCATCTTTTATCCTAAATGCAATTAAGTTTTGTTGACAGCAGTCTAATACTGCTTTAGTGACATTGTTTGGTAGTATCAGAAGGTTGATTTTTACTCATGAAAGGCCCCGTTCCTGAACTTGTGTTGAATTCAGTGGCATAGCACCAAGGAGGAGGGCACGATGAACAAGGCACACACCGGTGCGGGGTCATGGCGGGGGCAGGTGTGGCGAGGGCGCAGGGTGCACATGTTCCCCGGACGCAGTTCCTCCTTGCTAAACCCCTGGTTTAATTCAGTACTCTTAAATATTGACATTCAGAGTTGATCATCACATTTAGGAGAGCAATACAACATCTTTTCCCCCCAAGTTTGCACCATTTAGGTTTGTAGGTAGTAGAACTACAACGTAACACAAAACGAACATATTAGAGCCCTTTCTCTGGAGTACTAGTTTTCCACATACTACAAGGATGTCTAATTTTTTTAAATCCTTCGTTTTTATATATATTATATTTAGACAGCCTGACAGTCTGTGCCAGTTTTTTTAGTAACTATGTAAATCTTATCCCAAGAATCCTAGTTATTCTTCAGTTAATTCCTAGTCCTGTTTAAATTCTTTGCTCATGGCTGGCATCATCCAACCTAACACAACCATCAGATGTTGAATAGCTCTGTATCCCGGAAGCAGTAAAAATCATATAAATATAGGGGATGGCACTCATCAGTGGCTGTCTCCCGCAAAGGCCTAGTGGAGTTCAGTGAGACTTACTCCCAAGTAAATGTACATAGGACAGCAATCATAATAGAAGTCCTCATTTGATCTAACAGAAAGGGCTGAATTAGATGTGATTTGTGCAAAAGCATGAAACCTTTTATCTCCTGCATCCCATCACAAAATATGTAGCATTGTGAGAAAATTCTCCAGGTAATAACAACACATGTTTTGGATTACTAGATCATACTAGGATAAAACAGAAGTAGTATATGGCTGCTGGGCTTTTGCAATAGCTACACCTTCTCCTGAATATCAAGTTCCGATCATATTCTCATGTCTTCTATTATAATCAATGACATTATTCACTTCCTTTCTGCTTTATAACTCTGATAAAAATTTAATTGGGAAGCACAGGATGCTTGCTTCAGTGACTTACTAAATCAAAGCTTTTGTCCCTTTTTGCAGTGAGATGCATTTCATTAATAATCAGTGGCGATGTTGGTTTTGCTTGTTACTGGCTTCAGTGTGCATTGTAGCTTTGTGTCTTTTGTCTGCTTGTTATGCACAGGAATTCAAGCCTATTGGGACAGCTCACAACAGAAAGGCCCAGCCTTTTGTTGCAGCAGCAAACCTTGATGACAAAAGACAGGTAGTGAGTTCTTCCTATAACTCTCCCATTGGGCTGTATTCATCTGGAAATATACAAGATGCTCTTCACGGACAACTGCGGGGCCTAATTCCTGACTCTTCTGACCAGTAAGTACTATGTTGTAAGATGGTCTTCTGTTGCAGCTTCTGGTTTCATGCTCTGGAGTCCAGCTCTTGCTGTTTTTCTTTTTCTTTCTTGATGTCTAAAATGTTCAGAAATGGTGTTCAAAACACTGACTTCATATGTCAATTTTCATTCAGGCTAGACCAATTTACAGATGCTTTCTTTACAGAAGGTTGGCTGAGATCACGCGCACAGTCCTCTTTTGAGAAACACTGGGCATAATTTTGCCCGATTGAAGCACTTATAACTGTGATCTGTGTATGTGAATTTAGGATAGAAACCTGAAAGACTGATTGAGTTGCTTTTGGTAAACATACTTAGGATCAGATTGCAAGTCCTATGGATATCCATAGAAAACATTTTAGCCCATGATGTGCTGCCTGACTTTGAACATGTTTACTCAAAAAAATTCCCCTTGGAATTTTACACCCTAGTGATATCCCTTAGTGGACTTAGTTTGCAGCCTAAAAAGTGCTTTTATTGGGTTGGATGGTGTCCTCTGTTCTTTTTTTCACACAGTAAGTGCAACTCTGTTACTACTACTACTACTACTACCACCACTAGTACTACTGCATCATAACAGTTTAATAATTCACAATATGAGTGTTAACTAATCTTACCTGAGGACAAACATTACCTGATAACAAACGGTAGTTTGCTGAAGATCATTTTTGTAATCCTTTCCTTTTTTTGCAGGACTTGGGCTACTTTGAACACAAGCATAATATTCGTCCCAAACCTTTCATAGTCTCAGGCCAGAGCAGGTTATAAATTCTTTCTGTGTGCTGTAGCTGGATGCATGTTGTTGTCTTATTGTTTAATGGATACTCACAATTCAACTGCAAACAGTAACACTGCTACTGTGGTATGTTGTCTTCTAATGAATAAAATGCTTGCTTCACAGCACATGTAAACCAAAAATCAAGATGCCTTTCCCAAACAGTCAAAGAACCCAATTCTTGATAAGACTTCCATTTACTTACCCAAACCCCAATTCCTCCCCCCCCCCGCCCAAGTAACTGTGAATCAAGAGAAAAAGAATGGCCTGAACATGGATGATATTCTTATGAATTTTCCCTATTCTTTGTGGTAAAGGCCATAGAGACTAGGGCCTCTTCTGCACATGCAGAATAATGCATTTTCAATTCACTTTCACAATTGTTTAAAAGTGGATTTTGCTAGTCCGCACAGTAAGATCCAGCTGCAAAGTGCATTGAAAGTGGATTGAAAGTGCATTATTTTGCATGTGCGGAAGGGGCCTAGGAATGGCAGCCTAAAGTGTCACCCAGAAGTGAACATCACATCCTTCCCAAGGCCTGCCTTCTCCAGTATGTCCTGGCATTTGCCAGGGCAGGGTTTAGGGCCCCTAATTCTTACACTCAGAATATTATTGGAATATATCAATCTATACACTCCTGCAAGCAGTCTACAAATACAGTTAATTTAATTGTGTCCTACAAGATGACAGCTTATTACTTTGCATCCTAGATGAACTGAGATAAGAAGGTAAATCAACCATTTACAAGCTTGAAAAATTTTACAGCCCTTTTAATGTCCATGCACACTATAACCCATGTGCCTGTCCTGGTCCCAGAACCAACCTTGGTGAAGAAATCACATGCATAACCTCCATAGCACTAATCTGGGGCAGCTCTGTTACTATTCTTCTCCTCTTCTTTCTCTTTAAACCTTAAAGAGCAAAGGATGTATGGACTAGAAGGGAGTATGAAAGTGTGACATGTGTGGAAATATCCCAGGAGATCTTTCAGACCTGAAGAAAGACAAAAAAAACCCAAACATACAGGTTCCATTAGCTACTCAACCTAAATGACAGGTTTCACAGGTTGTAGAAAGAGAAAAAAGAACAAATTGGTACTCTGGTTCTCTAAAGAGCAGGGGAGGATTTTCTATCAATGGGGTATTTCAGAAAGTAGTAGCTGATGTTTAGCAAATGATCCACTGTGGTTCTCCAGTTTTACTTCTCTTTAGATTAAACATGGAAGACCCACCAAGACTTGTGTGGTCAGGCATCTCATTTTCTTTTCCCCTGCTATTTCCTCTTTCCGTCCCATGTCAATTGTTGTAGGATCTCCCCTTTTTATGCTTCCTTCTCTCCTTCCCACCCACCAATGAATCTATCTTTATCTACCACCTCATCTTCAGCTTTTGCTTCTTCCCTACCCCTGGTAGCATCTACTCCATAAAACCTTTGACCAGCTGTGCTGTGCCAACCAGCCACAAAATTGGACCCAGTTGTGTGGTGGGGATTTGCTGAGGGTACTTCCCTTCCCTTGTATTATTTTTCCCCCCTATTATTTTCTCTTTCTCTCCCCAGCCACCTCTTATCCTTGCCATTCCCTGCCTCCTTCTCTCTTTTCTACCCACCAACCAGCCTATCTTTTATCTCCCCACCCCCTTCTAGCTGTTTTTTATTTACTTACTTTATTTATAACTTGCCTTTCTCCTCTTCTCCATTTCATCCTATCAACAATCCTGCAAGGTTAGATTGAGAATGTGTAGCTGGCCCAAGTTCACCCAGTAAGCTTCCACAGCAGAGTGGTGATTCGAAGCCAGGTCTTCCAGATCCTAGTCTGGAAGTCTAAATACTACACCACACTGGCTTTTGTGAGATGTCTGCTGTTGAACAGCAGCAAGCAGCCACTTCTGGGTGAGTCATGTTCTCATGTAATGTTAATTTTCCCAGTAGTTTCTTCTAGCCCTGGCCATGAAGAATCCTCCCTCAAAGGCCAAAACAGTCTTGGAAAATCCTCTCTACTTGCATTTTACCAAAAGAAACCAAGGTTTGAAGGCTGCCAATAGTGTTTTGGCTGCCTAGCAGGCCCCACAACATATGGAGAGGACATTCATTTATTTAAAATATAGATGTTGTTTCAATTATTTGGTGGATGTGCGTAAGGATGGGGGTGGAGGGGTAACTTCCAATGTATTTTTTAATAGATTTCAGGTTTCTCTGCAAACCTATTTTTCCCCAAGCTTTGTAGCAACATGTGTTTTATATGTTCATAATCCCAGTTTCTAGATTTAAGTATGCTCATATGGGCCATAGTGAGAGTTAAATATATTAATTACCCAATCTTGCTGGGGAAAAACTGTTGCAAGAATAACAAACTGAGAATAATCAAATTATGGGCTGAGCATTGTTTAAGTGTTTATATAATCCATGCTATTTGCTGCAAGTGGTGTGAAATACTTTTACTAATTACGTATAGTATAAGGTGCTCTCTTTGCTAGTAACAATTCCTGTGCTTGTCTTTAAACAACTCAGTTCTGCTTTTGGCATTTATTCTTCTATTACTTACAAGTGTCCTTTTCTTGCAAACACTGTCTCTTACTTTATTTCTGACTGATGGCATGTGCCAGCATGACTGTCCCCTTGTATGGATATTTGGATGGGTGAGCTGGCAAGTATAAAAACTACGTAGTGGCTTTGGAACACGTGCGCCTCTTTTGGAATGTATTTCCTTTGTCTTGCCTTTGATGGTAAGGAATGTGTCTGTCTTAATACATTTGACAGTATGGTCCGACAAATTCCACGTGATATCCAGGGAGGGAATTAGCTTTGGTACCTCTGTGTCCTGATGCCAGCATTTTAAAACTTAGATAGAGAAAAAGCTGGTGCCTTAAGTTGTGGGTGATATTTAATTCTCACAACTGCGAACTGTGAATTCACATGTGAACACTGGTGATTCTAGATTAATTTTAAGAACCTCAGAATCAGAGGTCAGTCACTGAATACTGATGTGGACTGCTATGTGTCTGAAAAGTGGCAAAAACATATATCTATTTTCTGGCATGACCAGAATTCACATTTGAATATTGGCATTCACTGCATTGCAGATACTCACTATAGCATTTACATGCTAATCCCAGAATACACTGACCCAGAAGTAGTTACTTCTGTGCAGTTTCTAGTAAGTGTGCACAGGTTAAAAATCTTGCAGTGCAGACCTCTATAAAGTTACTCCAGTCTAAGTCCACTGAATCCATAGATTGGAATAACTCTGCATAGGGTTGCACTGTTAGAGCAACTTCATGTATTTCAGAGAATGAGCATTGAGTGTTCTTTTGACATGTTCACAGAGGAAGACCTGGCACAGCTCTGCTGCTGTGAGATGTATGACAAGACTATAATGTATACATATCACTATGAGGGCAGAGGCAGAGCAAGGGGAAATTGCACTCAGGGCGTGCATGCGCCCTGCACCCCTGCCATAGCGCCGCCCCCCCCCCTGCCCTGCCCCAGAACACCCCTGCCATACCCCCTCCACAGCCTAGCCACACCTCCATTACAGCTGCGCCCAGGGCATTGCACCCCCCATCCCGTGGCTGCTACGCCACTGCATGAGGGGTAATGCATACATTCCCCCTTTATTCTCGCCTATCCATCACTGCTTGCTACAAAATGCAGACCTATTCTTAGGTGCCAGGCTCTAATTTTGTATACTAAATGTCAAGTGAAACCAGAGAGATGTACTTCCTTCTAAATGTATTTAGAAACTGGGAGTTAAGAGTTATTCAAGAAAAACAGATCCATTGACATCGCTATTGAAGCGACTTCAACTGACAGGCCAAAAGTATACTCACAATCTTCCTTTCATTCTAACTTCTGGCATAACAGCACCTTTAGAATTTCACCAGAGGATTCTTAAAGTACCTCATTAGGGTTCAATGAATAACAGCCTGGATGTATACCACCCGTATTGAGTGACTTTTAAGCAGAAAAGTACTGAGAACATTTATTGCTGTAAAGTCTATTAAATTCTGGGGACGTCTAATAAAATTGGTGACCCTGAAGAGATTCTAGTTGAAATATTCAGTTTTGAGGTGTTCTGTAGCTGTCTAAAGAATAGATGAACACCCACAGCAATTCCAAAGCACACGTACACATACACACACACAATAAGATAAATTATGTAACATTCTCGGCCTACCTAGTTTTCATTTGGGACCACTGAGTACTTAAATTGGAGACTCTGAACACGCTCGAGCATGCCTGTTTCGCTGGTTTGAAACAAATGCAAGAAAATGTATCTGACACATTTCGGAATCAGCAGGAAAAGCTGAGTACAACTATGAACTTTTTGGGCTGAAAAGATGTCCAGGATCAGAGCCTGCAGAGCAAAAGTCCTGGAGCAACCTTCAGCAAATGGAGGCAGGGAGAATCCCTTCAGAAGCACACAAAATGTGAGGTGCAAGTGGACAGTGAAACTGATCAGAGAGCTTACTGGTTGAGCGGGGAAAATCCTCTTCCCTCCTCTGATGGCTGTGCTGTCTGGGGGAAAAAAAAGAGAGGTGGCTTTTTTAAAATATGTCCCCAGGACATTTTATTTTAAGTGTGCAGAGTGAAATTAAGCAGTCGCCTCTTTTTAAAACATCCTGATGTCTTATTTGTGCCATGCAGAATGGACCGTGTTTATATTTGTTGTTGGAAGCTGCTCTAAGTCTGGCTTTTGCAACAAATAAATAAATAAAAATCACCCTCTCATCTTCTGCCAACAGGATTTCCATTCCACAACAGCTGACACTGGCAGGATAGCACCTTTGGATCCATCCCTATGGATTTATCTGATCTCCTTTGAAACCAATTAAGCTAGAGAGTATTGCCACATCTTGCAGCAGTTAATTCTATAAATTATGTGTTGTGTGAAGAAATACTTTCTTTTGCCAATATTCAGTCTACTGCTTATTGATTTAACTGAAGGTCCTAAAATTCTAGCATTATAGGAAGAGTTGTCGCCATCCCCTTCCTTATGCCATGTATAACCTTATAAACGTCTTGCACTGTCCCCTGCTCATTTTTATTTCCTAAATCTGAAGCCCCCAAATTCGTCACCCTCTCATCCTAGACATATTACTGGTGTTGCTGTTGTGTTATGACACCAAAGATCACCCACTTATTAGATTTTACCCTATTGTTGCACTACAGCGGTCATTAGCAACTAGAGTGGCTGGTCCACACAGGAATATCCAGTTGCAAATGATTGCTAAAGCATACAAGTAGCACAGTTTTCAGTGATATTGTGTGCTAACAAAACGTTACATAGGGTTGAGGATGGAAGAACAAATTTAAGCATTTCATCAGAAGGTTAATGCTTTGCACACACAACAGGACTGGAAAAATTTGCTTTCTGGATTTTTCTTCCAGTTCTGATTATTGTCAGAAACTGGTCAGGTTATTAAATTTAGCCATGCCTTTTCTGAAAATCTGGCATGATTATGTGCCTAAGTAAGAGGCTTAGGGCAACCTTAGCTGAAAAACAAACCATGAAAAATTAGTTCAACCTTCTGGGAGATTATATACAGTAAAACAGCAAAAGGGCAAATTCTGGTGGTGGCTGTTTTATCCTTGCATTTGATTCACCTAATCCCTTGCTATGCTTCTGCTTCTGTTCTTCATCTCTGTTTTTCCTCTCTGGTTTGCATCACATGTTCTTTTATATACTGGTTTTCGGTACAGTGTTTGCAGTACTCCTTCTGGTATTGACGGCGGCAGTGGACGTAGCACACCCTCTTCAGTTAGCACTGTTAGCACAATCTGCCCTACTGAGCTGAAAGCGGCAGCTAAAATCGCCCCCAACGTTCCCTTAGAAATGGAACTTCCTGGCGTCAAGATTGTACATGCTCAATTTAACACACCTATGCAATTGTACTCAGATGACAATATTATGGAAACACTGCAGGGTCAGGTATCTACAGCACTGGGGGAGATACCTCCACAAAGGTAATCAAAGGCACTGTGTGTGTGTGTGTGTGCGTGTGTGTGCGTGTGTGTGTCTGTCTGTCTGTCTGTCTGTGTGTGTCTGTGTGTGACTGAGAGAGAGGGATACTAATGCATGACTTTATTCATTAAGACTTTTCTTACTTTATTCATTAAGACTTTTAAAAATAGTCAATGCATGCAATTTCTAAGCCATGACATAACTTATCATTAAGCATTAGAATAGGTGATCACTTTATCATTAATTTCAATGGAATGTGGATTGCAGCCTTACTGAGAAAATCTAATGGAAGATGAACAGAAAACATTAACAAAAATGTAACACAAACTGAAGATTTCAAGTTTTCCTTCAAAGCTTATTTGGAAATACCCTGGGAAATAGCTCCAGTCCTATTGTTGCCTAAGGATGACTATTTGATAGAAAGCAAGATAATGGTTTAATTAATCTTAGATTACCCACTGTGGAATTTCCTGGAGGAAGTGAAAATGTTTTCCAAAATCTTGTAATCCACTTACCACCAAGGGTTCAATCTGGAGGTTTGGGACCTCCTAGAATTACCGCTGATGTCCAGACTACAGAGATCACTTCCCCAGAGAAAATGGCTGCTTTAAAAGGCGGAGTCTATGGCATTATTCTTTGCTGAGTTCCCTCCTTTCCACAAACCCTGCCCTCTCCATGTTCCAGTTCTCAAATTTCCCAGAGATTCCCAAGCTAGAATTGGCAATTTTACTGCCATCACTTGAGGTGATTCCTTTCTGTTAACCCTGTATCCTCAAATAAACATTGGCAGTCAATTACCTTATTTCATTAAATACCCCAGTAATCTGGCATTTCCAGATTATTTTGTGTTTTACCATTTAATTCAGAGATATGTGGAGATTTATCAAACTTCTGTGGAAGGCAACACAAAGATATACTTTATTTGAAACAGAAACAAAGTATAACTAAACAGAGTGGGCTCTTCATAGTAAAAAAAGTAACAAAAATCAATCAATTCTATATCTAACATGTTCCATGAATTTATAGGGTTGCCAGGTTTTCCACTGTGGCAGCAGACATCCTGCTAGCAACTTGTATTGCTTGCTGCCAGTCTGAGTGGTGGTGGAGGAAGCATAAAAATACTGCTGTTGTTGCATGCACCATTATGTCATTCTAAGGAAAACTGCGAAACGATGTCACATTGCTCTAGGAAACACTGGAGATTTGATTATTTTACCATAGAGTTTCCGGCAATTTCTAGAGCAATGTCATTTCTATTTCTTTCTTTAAGTGAAATCAGGGCATATGTGCTGCCTGTCCTCCACATGTCCTGTCCACCCAAGCTCTCAGTAGTGACCTAGCAGCCCTAACTCCTTAGCCAATAGAGAATCCTTCATTCTATACGGTGTTCCACATAAAGACCTGAGTAAAATTGTAATTTCATCCACCTTTTCCTCCAGCCCCACCCCCACATGCTCCATGCCCCCACTAATCTTTTATTCCACACCAGGCTGCGATGAGTGGGGGACATCAGCCTATCAAGACTGTGTCTTGTATTCACACAACAACTCTCTTTTCTATAACCAAGCCACATATATTGGTACAAAATATTATAAGCATGTGGCAAAACAAAAAAAAATCAAAGCTCACTCCCATTGAACAAAAATATTTTTACAGGGATTTTATTAAGTTTGAAAACTTACTAATACAGGTAGTAAAAGGCATTATATATCCCATCAAGAACTGCATAAAACCAAAAAGTCTTCAATCCCTTTATTGCAACTCTGTATCCTTCCTTAGCAAATGAAGATACTGAAAATATGCAAGAAAATAATTGATCCTCATTTCAGTCCATGGCCTGAATAATGCACTTTCAATCCACTTTCACAATTGTTTGCAAGTAGATTTTGCTATTCCTCACAGTAAAATCCCGCTGCAAAGTGGGTTGAAAGTGTATTATTCTGCATATGACTTTCAGTCATATGTTTTCTTTCAGTCATGTTTTCTTATTACCGGAGAAAAGGCATTTCAGAACATAAATTGTGCATATCTACATGCCATCTATCTGTCCATGCAGGGTAAATATAGCAAGAAGTGGCTAGCAGGTCAATAAGTAGTAATAGTGGTGTTTTAGTCTTCATAAAAGTTATGTAGAACATTACAACTCTGTAATATCTCTGTTATATTTCATCATATGTGCTTGCAAGTCAATCTTATGAGTCTGCAGATAAAAAGAGAATCTATTTTCTGTATGTTCATATTTTGTGTGGATTTGACTTATTTTGCAGTTATTTTGTTAACTGTTATACTGTTTTGTATGAGGCATTAGACTTTCATGCAGGTGCAAGTTTGCTTATTCAGAGTTAGCAGTTTGTACTTTTGCAATATCATTTTGGTTTTCTACTGTATTGTACTAAAACAAGAAGTATGCCTTAAAATAGACTAGTGGACAATACCTTTTCCATTAAATATAATATATAGTGCATTTTTTCACTTCCTTATTCTTCAGACAGTTTTTTGTTGTTTCTCCTCTAATAGGCTAAAACTCTTTAAACATACATGGGATTTCCTTTAAATGATCACAGAGAATAATATAAGGGGTTTATACCAAATGGATTATAAATACGGTTGCCACCCTCCAGGTGGCGTCCAGAGATCTCTCACTATTCCAATTTATCTCCGGATGATCAAGATCTGTTCCCCAGAAGAAAATGGACACTTTGGGGATATGGACTCTATGGCATTATACCCTGATGAGGTCCCTCCCTTCCCCAAGTTCCATCTACAAAATATCCAGGTGTTTCCCATCCAAGAGCTGGCAACCCTATTTATAAAATTACTCAGATACAGCTACTTTATATTAATCTTCTGGAAAGTGAAAAAAATCTGTCTTAAAATTTGGAAAATTAAATACATTGACAAAGATACTCCATTGTCTAGATTATGAATTACGTTACCTATTCTAAAGTCCTGGGTTAATTTGCATTGATTGCATCATAAGAAGTTGCTAACATGCTTTTGGGGACTATCAGTTAAAGGAGCCTTCAGATGTCTCTATTGGTGGGTTCATTTTCACTAGGTATAAACTTGGAAGTGCTATCCTAATGCTGGATTTTTTTTGGTCTGGTAGGTTTGTCCCTTTTCTTAGGGGACATTCCAAATATAAAGCTTGTATTTGTATATCTGTCTGAAAGTCATCTGAAAGAAATTCTGTGTAGAAGTTGAGAATAATTACACACTTCTGTTGACATGCTACTATTTGTCCTTTCATTCTTTATTGGTTAACTATCTTTCTTACCCTTATTGACTTTATAGTGACCCAGTACCAACTTCAGTGCCCCAGTCTGATGTTTATAGGATGCTACATGATAACCAGGAAGGATCAAGTCAACCACGTCAGTCTGGTTCCTTTAAGATTCTCCAGGATATGGTCTCTGACGAATCTGGTTTGTTCTAGCTTATACCCATCTTCCACTGATTTTTATGCTCGTATTGTGTGGTCTTCAGTATGTATGTAGCAGAGTGACTGAGAAAATGAGTTGGTGCTCCTTGGCCATCACTTGTTAAAACCTTAGATCTGCCATAAACTCATTAGGTAGACTTATTCATTTCACTCCACCTCAGCCTCAGTTCCTCATCTGAAATATGAAGATAATAAGCAGGGGAATCTCACACCCACTCCTCTCCATGCTGTCTTCATTTTCCTGCCTTCCCTCCTGCAGGTTCTCCACTTTCCCTGCTTCCCCCCCCCCCCTACTTCTAACTTTCAGTATCCTCCTTTTGCTTCATTTTCTTTGCTTCATTTTCTCCTTCTTACCCACCCAACTCACCTCCAATGTAAAACTGACACTGTGGCAGCCATTTTGACTTTCCTAGGCAACCATAATTGTCTAGGCAATCCAAAATTACTACTAAGGCCTCATAAGGCAATTTGGTTAGATCTTGACATCTTGAATATTTTTAAATTTCATTTCACTCCACAGTTTTTTTTATTAAAAATGTTTGTACATCTGAGTGTTTCCCAAGGCTTGCAAAGACATCTCCTCTGTCTTTTCCTGCCCTACTGTGCAGATTTTTAAAAATGATTCACAAATAATTGGAATAAATTTATGGTACAATCTATGCATGCAGCCTTTGGCCCTAAAACATTAAAAATGTATCAGCAAGAAGGGGGAGTTGTATACAGTGTTGCAAACAAACATTTATTGCTTAAAGCTCTGGTTCTAGAAATTTAGAAGCCCAGCACTCTGAACTGTTTTGTGCATTGAAATGTCTTATTTTTTTCCCCAGATGGACGGCCAACTGGTACAAGGAGTGTGAGAGCACCAGTAACAAAGCCCTCTTCTAGTTCAGGAAGTGTTCCAAAGGTTCCCTTGTGTGACAAGTGTGGAAATGGAATTGTGTAAGATTTTCATTTTACTTTTAACAAACGCATATCATAGATACTCAGAAGAACTTGTTCTTATGTTCTTATAAGGGGCTTGGACAGATTTATGGAGGAGAAGTCAATTTATGGCTACCAATCTTGATCCTCTTTGATCTGAGATTGCAAATGCCTTAACAGACCAGGTGCTAGGGAGCAACAGCCGCAGAAGGCCATTGCTTTCACATCCTGCATGTGAGCTCCCAAAGGCACCTGGTGGGCCACTGCGAGTAGCAGAGAGCTGGACTAGATGGACTCTGGTCTGATCCAGCTGGCTTGTTCTTATGTTCTTAACTCACAACAAAACTTAAGAGTGAAATGGTAAGGGATTTATCTTGAGAATGAAAATTCAGACTATTCACAGAATGAAAGCATTTTCCACACAGACCATATATCCTTGGATAAGGAGGTAAAACATCCCGGTTTGGCCATGACTTCCGCATGGCTTCCAGGTCTAACGGTGGTCTGCCCCGCAAGATTTCCTTTATCCCACGTCTTTTAAAAAACGATAAATTTGGCAGTTCTTTTTTTTAAAAAAATGCCGCTCCTGCTCCCATGCAAACCCCATGTGAGACAGACCTGTTTATTTTTCCCACCTCGCCACCTGCAGCCAATCAGAATGTCTGATAAACGGGACAGTTCGTGCATGCGCAGCAACGTTGCCAAGGAAAATGAAACTAAATTGGGGGGGGGGGGCTATGCAATTTCTTCCTCCCAATACACTGTTTTAAAATATTTCAAGTTGAAGGTGCTGGGGCAACTTCAAGGCATGGACTATAAATAACATCTACAGGTTCTGTGTTGCTTTAAAGTTGGCAAAGCTGCTGAATTATTATGTGACCTTCAGGGCTTCTACTGAAATGGAATTTTAGTACTGTGCCTAGTAGCCCTGTGCTGTGCAGATTGTATTTAATAAGACTATAAGTATAAGTTTAGACCTGAGTCACTCTGCATAGGATTGCACTGTAAGCATTGACTGCAAGCTCTAGTTGTACTGTAATATTTTATCTAGCTTTTTAAATCATAATGTTTTGAATGATATTTAACCTCTGTTTGTTTATTTTTTCTCTTCAGTGGCACCGTTGTAAAGGCACGTGATAAGTACCGGCACCCAGAATGTTTTGTGTGCTCAGATTGCAACCTCAACTTGAAGCAGAAAGGTTACTTCTTCGTGGAGGGACAATTATACTGTGAAACCCATGCCCGAGACCGCATGAGGCCACCAGAGGGATATGAAGCAGTCACTGTTTATCCCAGGGCTTAAGTGTCTGAAAACAAACTTACCTGCATGCACAAAACCATTTTCAGCTTACAGCACCAATACAATCCCGGAATCCAACATATTGCTTTTGGGTGGGGGCGGGGGGGATAGGGGCATATCTACCTAAAATGGCAACCCACAAACACACCTGTGCCTCACCCCCACTAGACAGGGCATAGTTTCCTGCTCACAGTCTCCACCCCCACACTCGACCTCCATGTGGAGGGGAGAGCAGAGCCCCATTCACAATCTTCACATGGAGATTCCAATGGGGCAAGCCAGCTTGCCCCTTCCCCTCTCTACATGGAGGTCAGGTGTGGGGCTGGCTCCATGCCAAACCCCACATGGAGGGGGGAGCAGCCTGGGATTGTTCTAACATGGCTGGAATGAAGCTGGCTTCTCTGGAGCCTCCAGCTTTATACTGTTGGCTCTACCCCCCCTCCACCTCTTGTTGGGGGATGGAGCCAACAGTATAAAGCTAGAGGGATCAAGAGCAGCCAGCTTCAGTCTGCCCTTGGCTAAGCCTGGTGGCTCAAACAGGCCCTTGGTGCTCCCATGTCCACACGGAAAGTCTCACCAGCCTTCAACTGTGCTCCAGAATGGGAAGTTCCCAATCGGGATTCAGTTGGGGGCGTGAGGGTGGCTGCAAATTGGGCTCCCCAGAAGTAGCTTGAGAATCCCCCTGTCCCCCTAGGTACACTACTGGGGGCGGTGGGGGAGAGCACAGAACAGAATGCTGACTTTCCAGTATCCTGTGCCTCTGTCTTTTTATTATTATCATGACTGCCAGTGTAATCTGATGGCATATAAAGTTAATATAACATGCAGCATTAGATTAAGAGCCTTTGAATTTATTTTGTTTATGGTTACCAATAGTGAAAAAAACCTGTATACTTGTCCAAATCTTTAAATTCCTTTTTTTACAAGTAACACTTGAAAGGAATCCAGTCCAGAGTACTCGGGCCTCTGAAAACAAACCCCTTAGGCTGAAGATATTATATAGTGATCACTGTGCTATGAAAACACTGTGAGCAATTTTCATGTCATCTATCAATACTTCTCTTCAATGCATCCTGTGGGGGCAGGGGGCTGCCTGAGGAGGAACCGGTGATATGGCACTCCTTGCTGGAGACTACAAGGGTGACGAGGCAAATGAGTAGAGTAGAGCTACACATGATTTGCTTGTGGGGATCAGATGGCGCTATTTGCCTTGGTAACATCCAGTGCAGTGAAATGCTCTGGACGTGGTGTGTGTGTCTTCACTCTTAGACATCTATGCATTATTTTTAAATCATTTATATCTAACAATTACAATATCATGCATACTATGAGGTAGAAATTCATTTTCCATACTTTACCTCTCAACTTGTATGTGTTAAACATAAAACTTAAGAAGTCATTTTCAAAAGAAGAAAGGTTCCTACCCACCCACCTCCCAACTGAAATATATTGCTGTATTACTGTACGTTTATTTTCTCTGCCTGTGTTTAGCCATTATGCTGGCTATTCGCGAAGAAATAAATACATGAAAATGTCAGGATCGCCCTTCCAAAATCTGATTTTTTTTCCCACATAGGCAGGGGGAACAGATGCAGGGTGGGGTTGTTTTGGACAGTAGCCCTCCATACTTGGGCAAACTGTCTACCTCACATGTAGCTAAAAGCACATCTGGATCCATATCATGATGCCTATCTGGGCCATATGGGACTGGCTTGATGTATCTTGGGATGTATCTTGGGATGGACTGGCTTGATGGATCTTGGGATGCATCTAAGGCCGCTTAGCCACACCTACAGCTGAAATAGGGCCTTTGCTTGAGACCTAGCATAACAATTTGCACTTCAAGGGGGGGTGGGATCTCACTAATGTGTGCAAGTTCTTAAGAATGTTTAAATAGCTCTTTGGATACCAACCAAAGATGTTTGTGAACATTTAAAAAAACTGTACCTCACCAGGTATTCTGTAGACAAAGGAATTAAACATACACACACCCCAAAAAAACCCCAACATATTTTTTCTGTGTTAAATTAGCATCTTGCAAAAATGTGCAGATCAATTCAGAAATGTTTTTATGAATACTGTTATGATAGCAGTGGTGGATACTGCAAAGGAAAAAGGGACGGGTAAAATTTCTTCAAATTAGCCATAATTACTCCTGCACAGGACAAAATTTACATCAGCTCCATTCATTTTGATCCAAGAGAGTTTTCTGTCAAACAGGTTTATCTCTATCTAGCAACAAGATACGGTAGGAGATGGCTAGAACTAAGGGTCATGCATATCTCCATAATAAGAAGAGCCCACTTTATTCAGGTATTACTATAGTAGAGACAGGGTAATTGCTTCCTTTGCCCTTGGGGAGAGTAGCAGTTCTCACATTATACCTAAAGGCCAGAAATCTTATATTTCATATTCATTTCTCCAGGGAAAGTAAAAAGAGCTGGAGAATAAGGCCAAGCGAGGGCATGCTGTGATCATTTTCCTAAAGAGACCAAAGCAGCAGAAGATTTGTGCACTATGCTTAAGTCTGAGCCAAAGGTTTGTGTTAGCATGTGGCCCTTTACCAAATTAAATGCAGAGACTGAAACTGGCTGTCAGTGTTGGCAGATCAATACTTATATAATTATCCTATGGAATAGTTGTTGGTCTGCCAGGTAGTCAAAATCCTACCAGTTTCTGGCCCTGTGTTGATGAACAGTCATGTAAAATTTGACTATGGTTCACTGTTAACTATTGATGTCTCCATTTGATTTTTAGAAATTATTCAGAACACTGTGCCCTTCTTGTCTGTAAATTGCCAATCTGAGTGCTTATACAGACCCCAAGATTCCCCAATGGAGAGCTCTTTTACTCCAGTGAACCCTGATCATCCGTATGAACTTGCCAATATTGTTAATAAAATGACTGACAACAGAAGTGAAAGACCATGGTCAAATTGAATAATTCCCATCCCTCTGCTGTATCTGTGGGGTGGGATAAGGTGGACAAATAAAAACACTTTATTTCCCAGGTCTAGCCCTTCTACTGGTCAGGGTCAGGTTGGTCTCCTTAAAGTATCATTCTTTGGATAGCATTAAAGAACAACAACTTTTGAATTATTCAGGTATTATTTTGATCACACTGCATAGTGATATTTGGATTTTCTTCTCCAGTCACTAAAATGGCTGACTCTCTTCTTTCCCATTTATTGAGACACAATATATATATTGAGACACATATATAAAGATTCCCATTTGAAGGGTGAACATTTACTGCGAAGTGGGGAACAGTTCTGCTGGTATTCAGAGGTTTATGACTGAATTGCCAGACAAGCATGCTGCTTAATCAAATGCAGTTGACTTAAGTCTTGCTCACTACTGCATGCTAAGAACATAGCTCTGCTGGATCAGACCAGTAATCCACCCGGTCTGGAATTATATATTTCTCAGTGGCCAACCAGTTGCCCTGTTGATTCCTAGCACTGATATTCAAAGATTGTCAACTGTCTCTGGATGTGAGGATTCCCTCTTTAGTCTAAGATGGTCAACCTCTGAGTAACAGTAGCTGCACATATATGCAACCTCAGTCCACCATAAGAAAAACACTGCTAGTATTGGTCAGCTAGATAGTAATTTCTGCTCGGCAATCCTACCTCTCAGAGAGGTGGAACACTGCTTCATTAGATGGCTCCTTTGAGTCAGTGATGGAGGCCTGGTTTAGCTATGATGAGCAAACTGATGATGGGGCAACATTTTCCAGTGAAATGTATTTATTTACTAACTTTAGTTCTATCCTGCCACCCACCCACTTCTATCCTGCCACCCAGGACACAAAGCAGCATGAATCATGCTCCTGTACTCCATTTTATCCTCAACACAACAGTGAGGTTTGTTACGCTAAGAGTATGTCATGGGCCCAAGGTCACGAAGCAAATTTCCATTTCAGAGTGAAGATTCAAACCAATGGGTTTCCTTTGAACTTAGAAAAAGGCTATAACCACCACACCACAATGGCTTTCAATAAATGTACTTAGCCTGTTTTTCTTACGATCTGCTGGCAAATATCCTGCAATCCTGTTCCAATCTAACAAATGGGATTTGTAATCACATTTCAGATGTTGTTAAGAATGTTGTTGATAGTGCCAGTTGATCCAAAGCCTAAATTTTATGATGCTGTGAGATGAATGGGAAACTGAGTACAAATCTGGAATCTCATGTGTGGTCTAAAACAAGGGTCGGAACCCGCGGCTCGCGAGCCGCAAACGGCTCTTTCCCGCTTGTGGTCCGGCTCCTGGCATGGCCCCTTCCTCCCCTCTCTGGGGCTTTTCCACAGATCTATCCCTCTCTCTCTTGTCTCTCTCTCCTCCTCCTCCTCTCTCCTAGTCACCTCAGCTCTCCTTTCCACCCTCCACTTTCCCCAGCTTCTTCCTTCTCCTCGGAGCCTCGTTCTCGGCCGCCTTCCCACCCTCGGGCTTTTAAATCCTGGGCTCCCCAGTGCCTTCTGGGCTCCCCTCGGTCTCTGCAACAAGGCCGGGCCGGGAGAGGTGCGTTGCCAGCGGGTCAGGGTTCTTTTTCCAGTTTACACCGTTTGACTTCTATTAAAGCCCACTGCTTTTTTCTCAGCTGCACCGGCGCCCGGCGCCCGCCCCGTCAAGTCTGGGGAGGAGCCTCCAGGCACCCCCGGACACCCACGCTCCCGCATGAATGGGGAGCGTGCAGACAGCATCCCGGCCTGAGCCGGGCACTGCTTTTTTCTCCCCTCCCCTCAGGGTAGAATCAGGGGGAGCTGAAAAGATAACTGAAAGCTGGGTGGAAATATTAGAGACAGAACAAGGGGGAAAGGAGGAAACAGAATGGGAAAAGGTCACAATCAGAGGGTTTGAAGCGGACCCTGACGAGAAGGGAGAAGTTGAGGAAAGAGGAGAGTTGCCCTTTACAGTTACAAAGCCGCGTATGTAGTTAAAAAACCAAACACATTTTCTCTCATTTTAAAATGCCAAAAGTATTTTATGGGTCCATAGCGAGTTTTTCTTTCCTCAAAGGAAAATGGGTCCAAATGGCTCTTTGAGTGTTAAAGGTTCCCTACCCCTGGTCTAAAACATAAAAGTACCAGTAAAATTACAGTACAGACTAAAGACTTCTAAATATAACTGTTCAGAGCTGCTGTTGTGTAATATTGCTGGAATAAACTCAGCAGTTGGATTTCTCAGCTGCTATTGAACAGGTGCAACCATGTTCAATAACCATGATCTTGTGTAGCCATTAGAACTATTTGGAGAGGCTGCCAGAACCTCAGTAATGTGGCTACTGGTTTCTGATAGCTTGAGATGCATGATCCTGATATACTATTCTTTGAATGGCAAAGGCTTTGTAAATCCTTGTAGATTGACCCCCTTTTAGTGATGACTGCCGTCAATATTCTGCTTTTCCAGGTCATGACAATGGTTGAAGGAACACTAATTCCATTGGGTTACCCTATGCTTAAATTGTTGTGACTCAATGGTTGGGCTTAACTAGAAAACCTCCAGATAAAGCATACAAACACAAAATATTAAGATGTGTATTTCAAAGTAAGAGTGCCCCATTTTGGATTCTCTAGTCCAGTGGTCTCTGATACATCTTAGCATCCATTGTCACCTGGCACCATGTAATCTAATTAACTCTACAATCCCAAGAATACTTTCCTGGGCACAAGACCTACTGAATAAAATGGGACTTTGATTGGACCTTCTTAGGATTCCTCTCAAAGTCTACAGTTTCTAATCATACAGGAAGTTCAAAATATGTGCTTTCCCCATGATGCCCTACAACACCCTCCTCCTATTCTTCAGACTAATGAAGAGTTCTGAGAAACTTGAAAGGCTTCTCACTGCTGTGTGACAATTTCAAGGGTTCTAATAAAAAGTTATTGCTTTATCTTTATGTTGTGGATTTTTAAAAACACATGGACCAATATGATAATCTAGTTTCATGGGTTTTTTTCTCTTCAGTCCCCCCCAAATTAAAATATACATCTCCCAGTTATGCTCAGCACAGCCATATTCTCCTCTGACTTCCTGATTATATCTTTGTCTTAATTGGGGCAACAATACCTTTCCTCCTCCTTATATACACATTTCCAGCTGAGCCAATAAGTCAAGTTTTCAAACACATTGTTCATTGACTGTTTATTGATGAAGAACCCAGGAAAAGAGTGTTCTTAGTGATTCTGGATCTAAGATGGGGCCCCAGGATCACTGCCACCCCACCATTGCCCTACTGCTGGTGCCAAGCAAGGAGTGGCCCTTGCTCAGTGCAAGATACGTGGGAGCCAGCTCGTGCCTGTCATTTTGTGTGCTGCTGCAATGAGTATCTGTGCCTGCCTTGTGTGCCGAAGGTTTCCCACAGAGGTTTCCTCTGCTAGCAGCTCGTCTGCTTGCTATTTCTATTTCAAAAGTTCATGATTAAAGCTAGTTTTCCCTGGCGATACTGTTTTTTTCTTTTTTCTTTGTTTTGAAGGGGTTGTCTTCATAGCTATGACAACACAATAAGAGAATTGCAACCACTCAGAGGGCTAGTTTACTTCCCATTAGAAAGCAATGGGTAGAGGACAGGTCTACCTATGGTTGAAAGTAATGGGTAGGCCAGTCTTCCACAGAGGACTGGTCTACCCATTGCTTCTTAATGGGAGCTAGACCAGTGCTCCAAGTGGCTACGATTCTTGTATTGTGTTGTTGAAGCTACGAAGACAGCCCCCTCAAAAAAAGAAAAAGAAAAAAATGACACATACGCAGGATCACCAGGAAAAAGCAACGGCGAAACCTGGTTCAAGCAGAACACCATGGGTAAGTCTTCCCCAAACCGGGTTTGTTCGCTTCCTTAACACGCGCTTTTTGACCGGTGGGAAATCGACCCTAGTCAGACTTGATTAGGAAACTGTATTTACTCCATCCTTTCCAGAAATAGAGCTTCTACAATAAATGTATATTAGTTCAAATAGAGTAATTTTGTTTCTGGCACGCACACATGCAGAGACTAGATGGGCTTTGCAGGGCACAAAAGCCTTTGAACACTTTGCTAAATTAAACCAGCAAAAGACAGCAAAAAAGCCTTAACCATGAAACAACAGAATTAAGTATGCAAAAGGTCAAGAATGAATACACATGTAGGGCCAACAAACTTTAAACATTCTATAAATAATAACAAAATGTAATATAGAATGTGTGCATTTATTGCCATCTAAAAACAGCACAATTAGGGCTCTTGATAACCTACATTACAAACATATTCATGTACAATTAAAACACAAATAGACAAACACATTCATTTTCAAACCACAACCAAATGTTTCAGCCAAACGGTCTTCCTCAGTGGTCAAAAACGACACAAATCCCAACCACATTAAAAAATTGCTTTTTGAGATTTTTATGACAGTGGTAGATAATTTTGCATGACTAATAATAAATTACACCAGAACTTCCTCGTACATTATCAACTTCAAACAAAAGGTGGCTCATGTAACCAATGTATAGATTTCTCATAAGAGAAAACATGGTGTATGAAAACTTGCTGCAGAAAAATTTAATCATAAGGACTAGAGCCTTGTCAGTAAAATGCCTGGAGAATGTACAGAGTTTTTCGAACTGAAGTGGGGCAATTTTGTCGTAGATGGAAGAAAATACCTCTCTAATTTAGACTCATTCTGTACAGAATATTTATAACGAGTTGCAATCGTTATAAATGAACTTATTTTCCCTTTTGATAAATGAAAAATGAATTCACTTATAACGATTGCAACTCATTATAAATATGCTGACGGAATGAGCAAAAGCCTTATTTGTTGCGTGTACTGGAGCGACAAGCTATAAGCAGCGTCTCTTGCTCCGAAGCTTAAAGCCTCCCAACAAAAACAAGCAACCTTGCAAAAAGTGGTCGATAGGTGGCGCGCGAGCACGCATGCGTAGTAGAGACTCGGGCAAGCGCGTGCAGTTCGGTCTCCACGGGACGCTGTTGCTTAGCAACCCAAGGCTGCACTGGGCGGAGCGGCGGTTTGGGCGGCAGAGCCGGAGTTTGAACGGGGTGAAGTGGAGTGCGGGCGAGCGCCAGACGAAATGAAAGCCGGTGATTCACACATACTTAGTGAGCTTAAGGATTGGGCGAGCGGGCGGAGAATGACGATCGCAGAGATAGTAAATTTAATTAATCCAAGGCTATATTGCTGCAGGAACCCAGGAATGCGATCACGGAGGCAGCCGCAGTTGGAGGAGGATAGGAGACAAGGAGAAGATGTCATCCTCCTTTCTGGTCTCTGACGCAGGTATCCAGGACACAGGAGCAACAGGTGAACTAGGTTATGAGGCTCTAACTAGGCTATGTACATGCGTAAATTGTGACGTCATTGTGTCACCCTCTCAGTGAGCTAGTGGGATGTATCCCTAAGGCTTCTTCCCTCATAATGTGATATTTGTCATTGTCTGCCTTATTGTAACCTTGCATTGCCTTTTTGAACAACAATGATTTCCATCTCTAGCAGTCATTTCTTCTGGGGTTGCCAAAATCCAGGTGGGTTGTCCAAGAATTGCAACAGGTTTCCAGATTATCTCCCCTGGAGATAATGACTACTTCAGTGTGTGAATTCTAGAGCATCATTCAGCTTTCTCCCCGATTCAAATTCCCCCCACAAATCTCCAGAAAGTGATCTGATTTGATTTACATTAGTCATAGTCCCACCTTTTTAACCAAGACTCAAAGGGAATTACACATGTAATTTCGTTATTTGTTTGTATTTAGAGGCCCTTCATAGTCCGAGGCTCTAAAAAGTCGTTTATCCATCTTCTGCATAAATCTAGCTTTGTATTGCAGAGCTAGTGATTATTCCATTGTGCATAGGTATGGAACTGAAATCATGCTAAGGACCACATTTGCATTTACTCAGCAATGCTGCATCACTGTGAAAAGGTATTTGTGTTATACTTTTAATGCGATGCATGTTTTTAAAATTCATTCGCTCTGACCCCCGAAGTGCTTGTTCTTTCATCTCAGTGTGTCATCTTCTTTCTGCACTTCCATTCAGCACTTCTATTTCTTAGCTGTCCGTCCCTTTCCTTTCTCACTTAGAAGCTCCTTCATTCATAAATCTTGAGCAGCATAATTCTAAATCTATTGTTTAAGGGATATAAGGAACCTAAGAATCACTGTCACTTAGTAAATAGGGTATTAACTCAGACACGGATTTACTAGTCGACTCCATTAGAATAGTATAATTTGATCTTAGATCCTCATAAAAATGACATCCCAGGTGGATGTGTGTTGCAGAATTGGTATAACCAGAAGTACATGGGCAGGTCCTTTATGAATATGGTAGGCTTATATATCTACCTTGCATAACAATGGAAGGGTTAGCATTTAATCTAGGAGGAAAAAAGCTCTTAAGAGGCAAGGGGTTGTCAAGAAATAGATATAAGTTGGCAAACAGTGTGGGGAGGAATTGCAAAGAATCAAGACAAACAAATGTGACAAGCATGAAGCGACGATCTAACATAATCTCCTTAATAAGCTATTTTATTTCAGAGAAAGCCTCTGATTCTCTCATCATATCCCATGATGCCTATCAACGACAATTTCTCATCAAATTATTTTGCCATGAGGATCCATGCAAGTCATGTTTCAAAAAACCTAGATATGACTCAATGCTAAAAAAGGCCAAGTTGCAGCTTAATGGAAAACAATCATGTCCTAATTTCAAGCAGGCATTTGATCTAACCCAGAACGAAGGACAACACCATGCCCTGAGGGTCATTTAACAGCCTCTGTAAAACTGAAGGAGAGGATAAGCTGTAGACCAGTGGTTCTCAACCTTCCTAATGCCGCAACCGTTTAATACAGTTCCTCATGTTGTGGTGACCCCCAATCCTAACATTTATCCATTTTACAGATGGAAAACATTGATGCAGAGAGTCTTAGGCGACCCCTGAGAAAGGATCGTTCGACCCCCAAAGGGGTCCCGACCCACAGGTTGAGAACCACTGCTATAGATGGATTAACAGCAGTCATCCAAACAGCAGCCGCAGTTTCTTCCCCTCTTTTGCTTTCTCAGCTCCTCCCTTTATCTTTATTCCTCACTGGTAGCACAACCACACAAGGCTGTCAATCAACGATCAGTTCATTGAGAGATTCTTGGACTCTGTTGGACCATTCAGTGTGTGCTGGATAGCTTGTTGGCTCCAAGAAAAACTGGTGCTGTCAGAAACCACTGAATGTAGAAACAGGAGAAGCAATGCAGATGTAGCAATGCAGCCATTAACTGTGGTACCAATAGGACCATATTAATTAGTGGATACTTGCTTTTTTATGGACAAAGTCTCCAGATGAATAGACATTATATCTGCAAGGTTTGTTGCATTGTTTTTTCAGAAAAATTTGCTTCACCAAGAAATGGTCAAGGCCAAGCCCAATCTGCACTAAAAGTAAGCTTACCCTGTTTTGGTTAATTAGGTGATATATTTGTGAATATACCAGAGTAATGGACGGCAAAGAGGAAGGTTATGGCTTCATTCAGATTTGAAAATCTGAAAACCCTTTATGTAGCCAGCTACAGTCTACAGGATAGAAAATACTGAGAGTGTGCACCACTCACAGTGATTATCATAATACAGTACCTTCATATTTTGGGGTAGGGGGAAACCTGTTTTGTCTCTTAATGAATGTCACGCATGTGGCTACAAAAATGCATGTCAGGCATGTGGCTGCAAAACTTGCTTCTTTTTAACATTTGGCTCATAAATGTTAGGAATATACCTCAGGTGATGCTGATTTTTTTCCTTTAAAAAAGTCAAAAGAGAAGGCAAAATTTGTTTCACCATCTGACATTCTGCATTAGAATAAAAACAGAAGCCAGGTCTATTCCACCATCTTCTTCTAGCAGAGCATTTGAATCACCAGCTCCACTCATATACTAGCCCTATTTTTTGGCAGCAATGCAGAACATATATTTTAGAATCTTCTATGTGCCATGCATAGGATGGAGCAGATATATCAGTTTCCTTAGATCTCAAGTGGTGCCCCCATCTGTGGCTATTTAAATCTGCAGATTGGGGCTACACTAACAGATTTTCCTGCAAACTTGGGGGACCCCCCAGGTTACAGGAAAAATACTGAAATCTAAAAAAATGCATTGGAGGCTTAAATTCTCCCAAAGAGCTGGTGTGGTGGATGCCAGGAGTTTCTCTGGGCTAAGCTCCAGTGGCCTCCAGGAGCTGCTCCAGGCCTGAAGCAGCTTCCAGACACCGCAGCTGCTGAGACCGATAGGGTAAGGTGATCAGAGGGAAGAATGAGAGGAAGGGGAGGGGGAAAAGAAATGAGGAGAATTGTCAGACAAGGGGAGAGGGAAGGAATAGAAGAAGAAGAGTTTGGATTTATATCCCCCCTTTCTCTCCTGTAGGAGACTCAAAAAGGTTTACAATCTCCTTGCCCTTCCCCTCTCATAACAAACACTCTGTGAGGTGGGTGGGGCTGAGAGAGCTCCGAGAAGCTGTGACTAGCCCAAGGTCACCCAGCTGGTGTGTGTGGGAGTGCACAGACTAATCTGAATTCCCCAGATAAGCCTCCACAGCTCAGGCGGCAGAGCGGGGAATCAAACCCAGTTCCTCCAGATTAGAATGCCCCTTGCCTTTAACCACTACGCCACTGCTGGGTAGGTTGACAGAGAAGGGTGGGATTGATGGAGGAAAGGGAGTAAAAGAGATAGGGTAGGCTGCTAGATAAAAGGAGGGGGGAAAAGAGGGGAAAGATTGTCAGAGAAGGGGAGAAATAAAAAGGGGGAAGATTGACAAGAAAAGGAAGGGGGCAGAAGGAAGGTAGGAACGGTTGACAGAAGGGGAGAGGACTGCAAAGAGGCGGAAGATTGTAAGAGATGGGGAGAGAGGGGAGAAGGAATACAACCTCCTGACAAGTTTCTTGTTGGTCTCCAGTTGTATATGTTATTTGTAAAAGAGTACAAAGCATTAAAAAGTTTGGATGAAATAGGCTCAGAAAAGCCATTGAAACTGCTGGGCATTTTAGAACGTGTTTTTGACTCAAGGGTACGCAATCATACCAAGCAGACCTTTTCAGTTTTGATCAATGTTGTATCTAAAGGTTAACTTAGATGGCATTAAGGGTCAAACTGCAAATTAAAAGCAGCTACAGGGGTCTGTTTCTGAAGTGACACACATAAAGTGGGAAACAGCATGGAAAGGGGGACAGTTAAAGGAACACTGCAGTACTGTGCCATATCATCTAATGAGTCTAGCAAGAAAATGGCAGATGTCGCAGTCATTTGGTGCTGCTTTTCTGAAGTGGCTTGCGGCTGATGTTCTGCCAGCTTGTGTAGTGGTGAGAGCATTGGACTAGGGTCTGGAAGACTTGGCTTCACATTTCCACTCAGCTTTGTCCAGTCGTCCTCTCACAGCCCCACTTACTCCACAGGGTTGTTGTGGGGATGAAATGGAGGGGAAAACTCTCTATGGCACCCTGAGCTCCTTGTAGGAAAAGCATTCTAATAATGTAATTGATAGATGTCCTAACAAGCAGCAGTTGGAACGCAAATTTAAATACAAGAAACCTGATGGCACAGTCTTAAGCAAAGTTATACCATTTTAAGCCCAGTTATACCATTTTAGTTTTTCACTTAACTATTTATATAAAATGTAGATCCTGCAACATCAACTGGAATCATTTCAAGCCCTTCGACAACAGACTTTGCAGAATGTCAGCATGGTAAGAACAAGCTGTGAATATTCATAAAATAAAGGGGGGGGGGACATTTGGTCCTGTTTGGTGAGGAACAAGTACTGTTTAATCCAACTTTTATTGAAACCTTAAAATAAACAGAGAATTCTCAACACCTGAAGAGAAATCTCCATGATTCTTCTGTTAACTTTAAGACATTCTTTGCCCCATGAATTTCTTCCTCTGGAAAGTAAGCCTTCATTGTGTTTTTCTCTCATCATACAACACACCTTTATATGATCACACAAACATGCAAAAATCACAGGGCTTCTCTGTAACAAAAGGCCACACCAGCTCACCCTAAGATGGGCAAGTTAGTGTTACCCACTAGCCACCCATTCCCATTCCTTCCAAATGACGTTGCTGGCAAATCTAGATGCCATTGCAGTTCCTTTCTGTTCCTGCTGCTCTTCACACGCGTTGAAATAGTGGAACAGAGAAATAAAGTCGAGGCATGCCATTGAGAGGAGGATAGCTCCTGTCATTCTCACATTTCAGTGTCAGCTTTTCTGGCTCCAGCCTTCAGTGCAGGAAGGTTGAGACCAAAGCACACCAAAACACTGAACATCCATCTTCTCTCAGGTATCTGGTGGGTTTTTCCCCCCAAAGGTTTTTCTTTGTTACATTTGTTCTTCATTTTTTATTAGATTCCTTCTCATTTGCATTGATTTCAGTGGGAAACATATTTCCAGTTTGTCACATCTTTGTTTTGGGTGAAATCGTCAAGGATATGCCCCCTTTCCCATTAATCCTCCCTGCCAAATTTCAGAGGGATAGATGGAAAGTTCCCAGTTCATCAGCCATTATGGGTGTGCAATAGAGCCTCCCAAGAAGGCAAGCAGAGGAAGAGCAGTCAGCAGATGCATTTCCCAGAATGGCAGGTGCACGCACACACACACAGCTAGCCTTCTGAAAACCTCCCCCCATCCCCCACCAACATTTTCATGTCCCTTCACATACCATTCTTTCAAAAATACTCTCATGCTCTCAGAACCTCTAGCAGTGAGCACCTGCAGTGATATTGCATTTCAAGATAGCAGACAGAGCAAGCTGCAGTCTCTCGGTGGGAGAAGACGACAGTGGAGTGGTTAAAAATGGTGTGCACTTTTGGTACTCAAACAGAATTCAAAAGAACCCTTTGGCCTCAATACCAAACATTTTACTAAAACACAATTGAATCCCCATTGGTAGGTAGTAATGAAGGTTCCCTGTATCGCACACCACACCCCAGATATTTGATCAGTTCAACAGGAAGTGGCAGAACATACTTAACATTTCAGATCATCCTCTCTTTCCTTTTCCAATAACTCCTACTCTCACCTGAGACTATGTAGCTGTTTCCCTTCCAGAGGCAGGTATGGAGAAAATCCTCAGCAAAGACTTGTTTTCTTGAGGAATGTCTCTCTGTGGTTCCACAGAGTAAATATTTTTGTGTAGACAAGCAGAGTATAACTTCTTACCCGCCAGTACATCAGCTAATCAAAAATGATGATCTCTTAATGTTTTATGAAGTGCTGTATAAACAATTACCAAACTAACCACTTGCGAAAACAGCTTACAATGTAATCTAAGTGAGGTAGAAAGAATAAGGGATGACGTCTGGAGGAGGATAACCATCTCATTGCACGTTTCTTCAGGTCCAGTCTGAAATCAGCGGGATTCTTAATAAAAATATTAGTGATATGAAACACCCTGAGTTTAATCCGGACCCTTTACTTTTGACCAGCACGCCTATCAACGTTACTAAGGTATGTCATTTTCTTCTTACTGCCAAAAGAGGGCTATGATGGTGAAAGTGCATTTTCAGCTCTTGCGGTATTGGTGGGATTACCAGTGCAATGCCAAAAAGAGTTACACCCTGCTGAGGCAATTGAAGTCAATGAACACAGAAAAGTGGCACTGATTGTGATGGCATTGCAAATCATGGAATCCTAGGAAAGAAAGATTTCTTTTCCAGTTTCCAGGATCCATCAGACCCACTATACCACTTTGAACACAGAACTCTTGAGTAATTGGGACCAGCCCTGTAAGTAAAGAGCAGATTCTCCATTGAAGAATGCTTCACAACAAGAATTGCACCGACTTGCATGCCATCTTGAATGCCACGTATGTTAAACAAAGCTACAATGCTAAGGAGAATTCTCAATATTAATGTATCTATCTCCTTAGCATGTATTTTATCCTTTCTAGGAAAATAGTCAACCAATAGAGCTATATTTGGGAAATTCAGGAATTAACCTCATGTCCACATGCAGACATACCATGTTTTAATAAGAAATGTCAACACTACCACACTGCAGCCACAGGAAAAACAATGCAATGCATAACTATAAATGTAAGAGATCTGGTTATCCATTTTATGTGATTCTCTGCACTGCACTTGATCTGAACATTTGTTAAAATCACACTGTGCTGTTATGAGTTGCATTGTTTTGCCTGTTGCTGCAAAGTGGTATCGTTGACGATCTTATGGCTTTAGTTCTACTACACTATTGGTTTTGGTTTTTTATATTATACCATGTTTTAAAACAGGAGAGGAACCATCAGATATTAGTCTCCTGTACAATGTTATGAATAGCACTGAGATGGCTACCAGTGTTCCTGTCGACGTAGATAACCCCTGATGCATTTGCAGTGCTGACCACAGTTGCGCCTGCACATTGATGGCAATGTGATGGGTTCATATTTCATTGTTGTGAGTTAATCTAAGGAAAGCACTATATAAATACTTAGTTTTATTGCTGTGGATCCTAACGATGGCAAGAGTACACATTGCTATTTCATTGTTCAAGCTGAACAGGTCTTAGCCTGGGGGTGTCCAACTCTGGCGCTGCAGATGTTAATGGATTACAATTCCCATCAGCCCCTGCTGATGGATCACAATTCAGCCAATTGGCCATGCCAGCAGGGGCTGATGGGAATTGTAGTCCATGAACAACTGAAGCGCCAGAGTTGGACACCCCTGTCTTAGACTAACTTGTGCATAGATGGAAGACTACCAGGAGGTTTATTGAATATGTTCCAAAATTCTCAGGAGATAAATGAGCAAGAAAAAAAATGAATCTCTTGAAAAGATACATATAAGACAAAGTGGAAATTAATGTTTCCCTTAGCAGTAGTTATTCTGTGACAACTCTGATGTGTCTAAACTTTATTGCTTTAAATTCCTTTGTTTAGGTAGAAAAAGTATATTATCAGGGAGTTGGAAAAAACAACTCATTGATTTTTTTTCAAGGGAAAACTGAAAATCTGGGAAATGTTAAGAAACTTCCAGTACTGTCCTAAGCATGGTGATTCCCTTCTGAGTCCACAGGAGTCAATGAACTTATATGCTATTAAACTTAGAACAACCTGTCCTCTTCACCCCACACCTCCATTTTTTTCTTTTATGTTTTACATTTAACTACTGCTAGAATATAAAATCCATACCAGACGTACAAGCGACGCTGCCTGTCCAACCAATCCATGGTGTCATATTATGCCTCATTCTATGTATTAAATAGTGAAAATTCTAGCCAGATTGTTTTCTCTCTCAGCCTAGATGGTGTCCAGAAGCATCACTTTCAAAGAACCGGCTTCATCTTGACAAAAGGACCACGCAGTTTCTGGAAACCAATCCCAACAAAATCTTGGGAGGTCCAGCCGCACATGGAAATGTTCCATGTCGCATTTTCTCGAAATATCAGTCAGCTGGAAAAGCTGAAGCCGTTGCCCTGACACCTAGGAAAAAAGCTTTTTCAGCTGTTAAAAATGACCATGAATTGAATAATTCTGCCAGTAGTCTTTTTTCTCCAGCATGGGTTGGTTTGGAAGCAGAAGCAAGGACTGCTCTTGGTGAGAACAAAGGCTATGCTGGACCTAACATTTCCATGGCATTCCATGCAGATGAGGATGAGCACGTGATCAAGAGTGTGAGTTCTTCCTTCAGGGACATGAAAGACGATAATGAAAAAACGAGGCATGAGCTTGCACATCCCTTTGAAGTTCAGAAATCTTCCACTGCCCAGAATGGCAAAGACAATGATTCTGGTTACCTGTCCGAACAGGATCCAACAGAAAAAGTCAGCTTGTCAAGTGAGGATTTTAAATCTAAGAGGACTTCCGAGTCGGAGGATTCAGTAGATGAGCTGCATGTTGCCACGGTTTCTTTTAAAGGAAACAATCAGATTGCAACACAATCACAATCAGATACTCAGAGCAAGAACCAGAATAAAGATTTTTTTGGTAAAGGTAACATGTTTGAGAAGTTGCAGCTAAATTTCTCGTCCAAAACAGGAGAAGATAAATCTCTTACTCCAGAACACCCAGAGGAAAGAAAAAAGGACAAACAGCTGCACCTGCTGGGCACAAAACAAGAGTTTCCAAACCACAAAGTTCTGGATTCCTGTGATATCAGAGTTGGATCTGACAGCTACCATAAAAAAAGTGAATTGTTGCAGATTACTCCAAAAGAGTCTGATCCCTTGCCAAAAAAACTGATGGATCTCCAAAGTGAAAATGTTGATCTCAAGAAACAAATGAAACCTCTGACTGATATTATACAGTCTCTGACTGAGCAAAACGCAAAATATCAGAAGCAGATTAAAGATTTACATGATGAGAAAAACAGCATTCAAGAGAGGCTAGTGAAATCAGACAGAGACTGTAAGGAATGCATTAAAGAAGTTAAAAACTTATTGAAGAAATGCAAGGAACTTGAAGAGCAGAAAATTACTCTGGAAGAAAAACAGGATCAACTTTATGCTCAAAACCAACGAATGATGCGGAACATGGGTAATTTTCAGAAGAAGGAGCAAGAAGCCCTTGAAAATCTGGCAGCTCTCACCCAAGAAAAGAGTGACCTTGTTGAGGCCTTGGGAACTCGGGAAAGTCAAATTACACCACTTCAAGTGGAGTGTGAAGCATTAGAAGAAAAAGTAATGCAACTTACAGAGGAAAAGAGCTTACTTGAAAAGGAACTTGAAGAAAAACAGAAGCAAATACAGCAACTGAAAGAAAACAAAGAGGCCGGGCTCTCTGATATGGAAGCTGTTCGTAAGATGACAGAGTCACTTCAAGAGGAAAAGTTGAATCTCGAAAAGGCTTTGCAGGAGTCGACGGATTCTAGGGAAGTCCTCCAGAAGGAGCTTGAGGAGGCCCAGAAAGAGAGAGCTGACACTGAGATAAAACTTCTGAACGAATGTAAAAATACAAGATTGGAAGCTGGCGTTTTAAAAACCAGCTTGTCCAACATGGAGAAAGAGTGTGACAGGCTGTCAGTGGTGGTAGGGAGCATGACAGAAGACAACTGGATTCTTAAAAAGGAATTGCACGAATACAAACAGGAGGTGTCAGAGCACAAAGCTACAATAAGGAAGCTGAATGAGAGACTCTTGCTGATGGAAAATGAAACACGTACATTGGAGAATGAGAGAGATGTGTTGCACTTTGAAGTGAATCGCCTCAGTAGGAATAATGGTAGTTTAAGAGACCAAGTCACTACTTTATTCAGAGAACGCTATAAGCCAAGGCACAGTCCCAGAAGCAAAAGGCTGGATCGTGATCCTGCACATCCCACTGAAATTCATGAAGAAATGTCTAGTTTCCAGCATATTTCTGTAAAATACAATTCGCCAGGTATGTTCTGCTTTTTTTATATACGGGACTCAGATTAATTCAAATTTATTTTGGAAAGTGGTGCATTTGTTAGGATTAATATTTGACAGGAGATACTTAGATTACAATTGCTGCTAAATCGGGGGGGGGGGGGGGGTCAGCACATGCCTGAAATATTATAATACAGTCTACCAGGCACTCTGTGTATGGAGTCCTTATCCTTCCCTCCCCCTTCCAGAATGGCTCTCACGGACTTACTTTTATCGCCCAGGAAATCTTCCCATATACTCACCCAGCTTTTCCGCTCCGCAACTTAGCAGTGACCCACAAGTTATTCTTGGAGTGGGAGGTCTTTTGAGCCCTGTGCTGGCATGGGAATGAGTCGTGCTCACAATAGCTAAATGCTTAGGAGCATATATTATGCTGAGAATTGAATGTTCTTTGGAGAAATTGTCTGAAGAAACCTTTATTGGGAAAAAAAGACGGGGCAGCCCAAGGGAGGCAGGCTGAAGATACTTCTGGAACCGGTGTGGAGCTGCGCTGGCATGTTTGCCCATCCTGCTGGCATACGCAACACTTATGCAGGGGGAGAGGCAACTGTGGAGGTCGACCACGGCACCCAACCCGGAAAAGTCTGCCACCTGAAGATCCATGCCGGCCTAAAGGTGGACACTGGTGGGACTGGGGTCGGACTAGGGGCATTCTTGGGGGTGGGGCCAACTTTGGTTAGTTTCTACCAGGCTTTCGAGCTGGGAATGCCTCTGGCACAGGCCTCCAACTTATGCCACCCATTTTGCACTATGGAGGGCTTTCAGTTGGCCAGGGATTTTTTGCCATTTGCTACCTTCCTTTGCCTCCTGGAAGCCGTCTGGCAGCAGTGTTGCTGCTGCACCACCGTTCCCAGCCACTGGAGCCTTCTGGATGAGACATTACACTTTGTATATGTTTTTACAATTACTATAAATTAAGCACTGAATTACCATCACAGAGACATCGGCGGTTTCTGCACATGCAGGCGTGTGGGCTTGCATCGGCATGATTGATGCCGATGCAAGCCCTGGGGCCATTCACATGAACGGCTCCACAGGCTGTGCGGCTGGCGGAGCACGCTCTGCAAAGCTGCGCAGCCCCCTGAACAGCGGCCCAGCTTTTTTCTGGCCAGAGCAACGTCTGAAGCGACTGAGGCAAGGAGGCGTGTCCCTTTCCCTCCTCAGAGTGACAAAAGGCAGGGAAAAGGTAGGCCACTGTTCGGGAGCGTCATGGGAATACGCCGGCTTCCACCCGCTGCTGTTTGCTCGGCAATGGGTGGCAACCGCCGTATTCCAAAAAACTCGCCCCCCGAGTGAGTTTCGGAAGCAGAGCTTCACGCCACTTCAGGGGAGCCAAGATGCAGCAGCGCCTCCTGTGCGAACAGTGCCCCAGGGACCTTTTTTTCCCGTCCCTGGAGCACTGTTGTTTCACCGTGCGGAAACCGCCATCAAGATTAACTTCAGGGGTCTGATGGAGGGTTCATGAGGTATGATGGCTGTATGAGTTTGTAGGTCCCACAAACAGTCTTGTGCAATGAATGCTTCCTGTTGGTTTTGTGTGTGCACGCACACATGGGTTTGTTTTAAATAAAACTGTCTTTTTTTCCAGGCAATTCCAGACAAACTGCAGCAGTCTGTCCTTCAAAGAAACTATAATAAACCTTTCTTCTTTGAAAATAGTTTTTAAACTCTCCTATCTAGTTACTATCTCTTTTCCTTAACCTTCAAGAAAACATTTGGGATGATTTTTGACAGGTCATCAGTGATAATTGCAGTGATATCATTGAAGTGATAATGAAATGTCACTTTTTAAACGCACACTTTTTTGTTAACATGATAATGAAATGTCATTTTTTTAACATTTTGCCCATAGATATTTTGGTAATAAGCAGGCAGGGCACTAGCATGAACCAGCAGTGACATTGTCCTCATAATAGCATGAACGAAGTCCAGCGTGTTCACCTATGTAAAACACCTTTCTTGAATCAAAAGATTTTTCATTGCTTCTGGATGAGAAGGTCCAAACGTTCCTTGTGATATTAAATCCTGGTAGGTGACTCTGGGTAACAGCTGCAAGGTTTCATCATGTCTATACCCAGTACACTCACTGCTGTTTTAAAGGCTTAGAATTTACTGTGCTATCACATACATACTTAGTATGGGAGTATTATTGCAGTGTTGAACTGCCACACTGCATATAACATGAACATTTCCACTGATTTCCTTGCCTCCCTCTGTTACCTCAAATTCTACTTTTGGGTAATATGTAAGCCAGTGAAAATCACCTCGCTCTTCTGTCTTCAGAAATTCTCTGGGGGATCCAATGTAATGTGAACATTATGAAGGGATGCTTTAGTATTGGAACTGCTTATTTCTAGGAGAGGAATACCACATATGCCACATTTTAATAATGCACACAGCACTTTCAACCACCACCTCTAATAATTCTACTACTGTCACAAAGTATCCCCCCCCCCCCCAGCTTGCCCTTTCCAAGATTACTTCAGTCAGACCAACTTTTGGGGGGTCCAAAGGTTGAAGTTCAGGATTGTACTTTGCTACTAATATTGCCCTATTCTGTACATTACAGAATGTTCTTGAATGCAGTGCAGAATCTGGCAAAAAACAAAAATCATCTGACATGGGTAGTATCAGATTGAGTAGTAGTAGATGACGTCTCTCTGAGGCCTTCACAGTTCTTTGGTTTCTTTCATAAGAACATAAGAAAAAGCCTGCTGCATCCAACCAGAGTCCATCTAGTCCAGCACTCTGCTACTCACAGTGGCCCACCAGGTGCCTTTGGGAGCTCACATGCAGGAGGTGAAAGCAATGGCCTTCTGCTGCTGCTGCTCCTGAGCACCTGGTCTGCTACTACATACTTTCTAGCCATGCCCTGACCTGGCTAGCCCAATCTTGTCAGATCTCAGAAGCTGACCAGGGTTTACCCAGGTTAATAATTACACGGGAGACCAAAAAAGAATACCAAGATCTGTAGAGGAAGACAATGGCAAACCACCTCTGTTAGTCTCTTGCTTTGAAAACCCTAAAGGGTCGCCTTAAGTCAGCTGTGATTTGATGGCACTTGACACACAGTCATGCCCCCCATGCCTATTTATAAGACTTTACCTTATCCTCAACAGTCAATAATTGAATTGTTTAAACTGAAATACAAGCACGCAGTGAATCCAGCTTCTCAGGTAACAAGAAGAAGGTGTCTAGTTTTGACTATCAGTTGTACAAGTATGGATTACGGTCAGAAAGGTCACAGCCTATTTTTTTGTAAAACCAGTATGGAGGTAGTAGTAAAAAGTGCCATCAAAGAACAGCCGACCTCTGGCAACTCTGTAGCATTTTGTAGGACAAGAGACATTCAGAGGTGGTTTGCCACTGCCTGCCTCGGTGTAACAAACCTTGGCTTGCTTGGTGGTCTTATGAGATCTGATCAGAGAGCCAGCCCGATCTATCCAGATATGAAGACAATATGTTCATGCATGAAAATAGCTGGATAAAAACAGGAAGATGTAGTCTTAGCCCTATGGAAAGGAACAGCAGTTTTCTGTCACAGTCTCTCCTTAGAACTTCCCTGTACACCAAGGTCAAGGGGAAGAAGCTGTAGTTCCTTCCTATACTCAGTGCGTAGCAGCACAGAGAAATCCTGCTCATCAACAAATGGTACCCTCTGCCTTAACTCCTAACATAGATAATGGAATTCTCATGAAGACAGCCTTTGAGGCATCTGTGCAGCTCATTAACTCATCTACTGGGGGGAAAGGCTCTTACGCTACGATCCAGTGACTTTGTTCAGGATTGCGTTCCACAGCATACTACCTTTTCTGTTCCTGCTTATCTGTAATACGTATTTATTGATTGATTGATTGACTGATTGATTGATTGATTGATTGTTTGTTTAATCTTATATACCGCCCTATCCCCGAAGGGCTCTGGGCGGTGTACAACAAAGTCAAATCCTAATACAGCTAAACACAAACAAGATTAAACAATTAAACATCTATACAATAAATTACTAATCCCTTTTTAAAAACAATGGTTAAAATCAAGTTCAAGTGTCAAGTTTCAGAAATTTAAAGGCACCCCACAAACCCACTGTTAAAAAACCCTCCCCAGCGGGAAGACTGCTAGCTCCGTCAGTAAGGTGTAAAATATAGGCAGAGACGAGAACAGAAGGGGGGCACCATTCAACGGCTGGTTATTCCAAAGGCCCGGTGGAACAACTCAGTCTTACAGGCCCTGCGGAATTCACCAAGGTCCCGCAGGGCCCGGACAGCTGGAGGAAGAGTGTTCCACGGGGCCGGGGCCGTAAAAGCCCTGGTCCACATGGAGGCCAGCAGTATCATCGAGGGGCCGGGGACTACCAGCAAATTGGCCTCTAATAAAGGACAAGCTTCTCTTACACCATCACTTTTTAACTGGCAGCTTATTTCGGTATGACGCGGTCCTAACAACTTTTTCCAAAATTTCCAATTTATTAGAATGTGGCAGGATTGCTGAAACCCGAAGGCAGTGGGAAGAGGAGGCGCATTACAAAGAGGCATGGCCCAGCCACATCCAGCAGCGTTACAGCACTGTTTCAGTCAGCTGCACCACATCTGTCATCAGGGAATCGAGTCTTCACACTGCCGTCCAGATGAAATTTGGCACTCTCTGCTCAGCAACTTAGAGCTTTGCAAGTTGCACACACAAGTTTTATACACAAAGCCTCTCCCTGCCGATAAAATAAAGGCTAAATATATTTCTGATCTCTCTGCTCAATAAAACATAGCAAAGAGCAGAGCTATCGGAAAAGGAAGAACAACAAAACTGGGGAAAGTGCCTGAGACTTGGATGGGGAAAACTCAAATCTCTATTAATATGTACGGCATCGCCTTATGATCCCCTTCCCTCGTTTGTCTTTTTTGGAAGAGTGGAACAGTTTGGAAAGTTATTTATATACTATTGCATTCTGACAAGTATGGTATCCACCTGAGTTTTGTTATCAGTCATAACTGTTGTTCAATGAGGGAAGTTAGGGATAAAATGCATTTCTAACAAAATGCACAACTTTAATGAATGAAAATATAAAACCAGACTTTGTTTTTTTAAAAATCTGAATATTTAAGAGTTTAAGAATAGGACTTTATTTGTTGTGCAATGTTTTCACACATTAATACTGTTCAGAACATTTACAATTGCAAGAGGAAAAAAATCCAGTGAAATGCTTGCCTCTACATAAATTTTGTATCTATCAACCAGAAGCAGATACTAAATCCTTGGAAGAAACATTCAACTTCAGTTTGGATGATAAATAGTTTTTAAAAACCTAGACATTAATTACACAGCAAACAATATGTGTTTATTGTTCCTAACAACTATATATAGAATTTTTCCAGTGCATACTTAACATGTAAACATGTACCTAACAGCCTAAATACAATTTGCATTAAAATATCTTCCATGTTTCATAAACATTGGTAAATATATTATCAATCTTCTTGTTTATATATTGAAATATAGTCACAAGTGGGATACAGTTGTGGCAAGGGGCTGCAGTATCTGACATAATTCCCTCAGCCACATAAGTTTTATTTATTTCAGGAGCTCCCTGAGTTGTTCAAATGCTACAGACTCCAGAAAAGATCATTCACCTTGTTTTTGTACGGTTAATACTGCATCAGCTGTGGATCCTTATAATTTGTTACATTTAATGATCTGAAATGAAAAGAAAATGTGAGAGTTACTTGAAGCATGGCTTACTGTCTCTTCTGAGAAAATCCACAGACAAGTCTGCATTTCATCCCCACTTTCCCTAAGTACATTACTTCTGGCCAAGCAATTTCCAGAGGCTTATGTGGTATTTAGTAACACTGCTCCCAGAACTATCCTTCAAATTTTGATTAAAAACTATTAATGGCCCAATTGAAAGAGGGGAGGGGAGACAGTGGTGGAGCTGGCAGGGTCCTACATTGGCAGATCCCCCCCCCCGCCCGGAGGCACTTACCCCAGTGTAGGGGCAAATTTGCAGGTGGGCAGCTGCCATAGCCTCCTGGGATGTCCTAATGTGGTACGCAGCACTGCACAGCACCCCTGCCACTATAGTAGGAATGTTCCAGAAACATGGCCGGAGGTGGCGCCCGGGGCATGGGTTTACACCACCCAAGCTGATAGAGCCCAATGGAGGCCTTTTTCAGCAGCAGAGAGGCTTTGTTTCTTGCCTCCCCGCACCACTGAAAGGCCCTCTGGAGGCAGCAGGACAGCATTGCAGCAGGGCTGTTCCTGGCCGCCCAGGGCTCTGGATTGGACTGTAAGTGAATAGGGAGCATTGCATGGCTTTTAGGATCAGTACAGTGCATCCGTTTTGCTTGCAGAAGGTCCCCAGGTTTAATCCCCAGCTGAAAAGACCAGAGTGCATGGTGAGCCACCACCAGTCTGAGCAAATAGTGTTGACCTCAAGAGACAAATGGTATCATTTGGAATAAAGCAGCTTCATGTATAATATAGTGCTTTTTACATAAGTGAAATCCTGCCAAGATCCCATAACATACTATATCCTCCTGGCCTTGCCCAGCATCTTAAGCCACAGCTAGACAAAACATTTCTTTTTTCAAATTTACTTGAAGGAAATTCCATTTCTGCCCAATGCCAGCCATGCCTTCTGGAGGAACACACTTTCCTCAATCAGGAAAACTTCAGAAGTTTTTCCCTTCCCTCTACCTCCATCCCAACCATTAAAGGTCGTCATCACATTACTAAGTGTACCAGAGGAAGACTTTTTATTATCAAGGAGCAAGGAAGTCGTTGGAAGACAGGACCATTTGGAGAAGCAGGTTTGACAAACTCCCAACCGTTGCTGAATCATTTAGCCAATCTGTATGGCCCCTTCCACACATGCAGAATAATGCGCTTTCAATCCACTTCCACAATTGTTTAAAAGTGGGTTTTGCTACTCCGCACAGTAAAATCCAGCTTCAAAGTGCATTGAAAGTGGATTGAAAGTGCATTATTCTGCATGTGCAGAAGGGGCCTATGCTACAGATACTGTATTAAAGCTGTGTTAAATGCTACTGTGTGGTGTTAAGCCATTGAGATGCAATTTTCCCACTGCTTTGTAAACCTTCCGGGTGTTTGCACTGGCATAGAGAAACGCAACATGGAATGCCTCTCTATCCAGCTATGAACTAGCTTGGTCTGCGATAGTCATCCCCAGATGAAGAAGCCTAGAATAGCTTTAAGACTGTAGCTGCAACCAGCCATGAAGTGTGAAGCCTAACAGGTAATAAAATAAGCCTCCCCACCTCTCTACTTTTGTATTCAGAAAAAAACAGGACACCGCCAGCATGAATGGGGGGGCTGAGTTTTGCTTGGCAGAACACAAGTTTGTGGGTCTGGTGAACAGTAATACTTGCTCTGCTCAAGCTAAAAAGCAAGCTTTATTATGAATAACTGAGGTTTTATCTGGGTCAGGAAGAACCATATTTTCAACGCAAGAGCTAAACCGTGCAATGATTCCAGAATATCCTGAAAGCTAAATAGAGAATATCCTGAAAGCTAATTAGAGTATATTTTCTTCATCGTGGCACAAGCAAGAAAGAGCCTCCACCCACTGGGATTCCAGGATTGGAGTCCTTGGAAATTTAGCCCTATAAGAACATAAGAAGAACATAAGAAAGAAAAAGTAATACTTACTTTTCAACATTGGCAGCCATTATGCTTCTTATTGGTCTGGACCTTGTTGAAGAAGCACAATTAAATATTCGTCCTTGTTTATTGGTTGTGATAGGCTTTGGCAGCTTCACTACGAATGGTCCCGAGGAATGGGTTGGATAAGGGTCAAATGTGCCTGCTTTCATGCCACCAGGCTGGAAGGTCAAAGAAATGTCAACAATTAGAGGGCACTAGATAAAAAAAACCCTTAGTTAATTCGAAGACATTCAACAGTTCAAAACAGAAGTTCAAAAATACTATTTTACATTTAACTCCAGTTCTCGTGAGGATGGCATGGATGCTTAAAAATGACCCTCCTTGGATCTGGAGATACTTATGAAAAAGGCAGGGATATAAATATTAAGTATGGAGGGACAGAATACTATAAACAAACAAGGGTCAAGCAAAGATCTCCCAGCACCAACTTCTAGAACCAATCAATTTTACCCAACACAGATTGGAGCTAAACTTCTGCCAGACACTTGAGCATCTCTCCAGCTCTGGCAGTAGCTGAGGGGGCAAGGAGGAGGGTGGCAAGGAGCAGCCTATGGGCCCAGCTGGCTGGCAAGTTAAGTGAAGTGTGAGTGGAGTCCTTCTGGAGCTTCCGTGGGCACCTGGCACCAACAGTGGGAAGCAGAGACTTCCCCAAGTCTCGGGCTCACGACTCAGCACAACAGCTCCCGGGGAAATGACAGGGTCCCATGCCATGGACCCGCCCAGTCACAGGAAGGAAGCAAGCCCCATCCCTGCCACGCCATGGGGGAGCCACATCATGAGAGGGCGCCAGCAGCCATACCGTGGGGTGGGGGCGCTATATCACTTCTTGCTTCGGGTGCTATTTACTGTAGGTGGTGTAGTGTGGTGTAGTGGTTAGAGTATCCCCACTGCAGCGAGGAAGCACAGTAGGTGACCTTGGTCCAGGAACCTTCCTCATATGGTTGTTGTGAGGATAAAATGCAGTGAATTGTTTTGAGTTCCCATCAGAACGCTGCTTTGATGGGAAAACTTAGATATCAAATGAAGCTGCCTAAAGGTTTAACCAAGTGGATTATTTCATTGCAAAATAGTATCCCTTTATTTCTTTCGTGAATTGAGATTCTCCTTATTTCAAACCTCCTTCGTACTTATTTATTATCACTCCGGACAGATAACGTTACTACTCTGCTTGTAACCGAAATAATTATTTTGAATAATAATATTTTCCTATTTACATTTTTGAACAGGCAATTCATACTCATTTATAGTTATTCTTTACCTACTGACCATTTGTCTTAGTTATTACATATTGTGAATTTTTCCTATTTCCCTGAATATACTGAAAAAATACATGCCTTGCCATACCATTTTTAGCTCGAGCTAAATGGAAAAAATGCAATGTTAAAAACCTGAGTTGTTAAAAAATGTTTAGCTTTCTAAAGGAGAAATAAATATTTCTTTGGAATTTTTGGAAGACAGTCTTACGTCTTTCCCTGGAGAACTTGGTTTGAAGGCAATTCGAATTGGTACTTGTGGGGCTTGTTTCTTTGGTGGGGGTACTGGTCCTTCGTCGTAGTAAGGATTCATGTCAAAATACTCTCGGGAATAAAGGTTCAATTTGAAAGGCCCACCTTTCATTAGTCGGTGATGTTCTTCAGATGTTTTCTATGAAAGTCAAAATTGGAAGAGATTACCCTGAACACATTAAATTCAGATTAATTTTATTGGGGAAATAATCAGAAAAGAGGTTAGATTTGATATTAAATGCTAAGAAGTGGGTGTATGTACCAAATCATTAATGCAAAACATGGTTTATGCATATCCCAAGGAAAGAGATGCAGAAAGCAAGTAACAGGATAGTCTTTCCTAATTAAATAATCACTATTTATGAAGAGTTCACTATATCCAGGAGGTGAGGAAGAGAACTTGTAGTCACTATATTCGCAGTACCATAGGCCCCTTCCACACATGCAGAATAATGCACATTCAATCCACTTTCACAATTGTTTGAAAGTGGATTTTGCTATTCTGCACAGAAAAATCCAGCTTCAAAATGCATTGAAAGTGGATTGAAGGTATCAACCCAAACTGATGGATGACTGTACTAGAAATGCACTACTCTCAAACATCCCTGACCTGGGTAACCCAGGCTAAGCTGATCTCATCAGATCTCAAAAACTATGAAGGGTCAACCTGGCATGTACTTGGATCTAGGAGATCTCCAAAGAGCACCAGGTTCATGATTTGGAGGCAGGTGGTGGCAAACTACCTCTGAATATTTCCTGCCTTGAAATCCCCATTAGGGCCCAACAGGTCAGAAATTATTTAACAGGTCAGAAATTATTTAAGAAAGAAACCCTCTGAAACATATAAGGGTGAGGCCACATTTCTATGTCACATAGTTCATGTAAAATTGAGGTTACAACTTTAGATGCATGCACTCGTACACTCACACACTCGTTCCTGCTCTCCAGGACATCTTATAGTACTTTTAAAACTTAAATGGAAGTCTCAAAATGGAAAGGACTAGAGGACTGGCTCCCCTAACACGTCGCAAGCACGAAATAGTTGTTCATTACTGTTTTGTAAATACTACTAGTTAAATCACTATTATATAGTTGAATACATCCATTCAAACAATTTCCATCTGTGGTTCTGCAAATATATCCAAACATCTGAGTAAAATCCTATTTCATTAATAATCAAAGATTTTGTGCACAACTGTGCAGGTATATTGTCAGGTAAGATCTAACAGTCTGAAAGTGGGGAGTAAATTGTCTACGAGCTGGTAATCATTGAATGGAAATCATCCAATAGAATTTTACCTTAAAGGATACTCTTCCAATGTCATATAATTCAACTGAGTGTGAGTACTGTTTACCTATTGTGACATTTGGATACCTGGGTAGAGAAAATGAAACAGTGTTTGATGCCAACATTCAACAATGTTCAAGTATAAGAAATGGATCACAAATTGCAACTTAGTAGTTGTGATGGTTTACCCAAAGCCAGTTCCTTTCTTCCCTGGATTGGTGTATAGATTCTTCCCAGGTGGCACATAGGCACTTTTATCTCTTCTTTGAGAGCTAAAGAAGGGGACCGGACCACCGATGGTTCCATAATAGGTTCCTATACCGCAACTGAGAGATAAAACATTATTGCTTTTCTGCATGTGCTATCAGCTATACTGATATAAGCTGCTTGTCTGCTTATGTAAAAATCAAGGACAGCTGAAATGATCAGCATTAGGATAAACAAAAGTGCATGGATTTCTGATTACATTTCCACCATTGTTTTAGTCGATATTTTAGGGACATTTTCTTAATAATACAAGAGTAAACAGATGCACAAGCCCAGAGATCTGTCCTTCATCGGTCAGAGAATAGAGACTGAATTATTCTAGGGAAGATCAAAGCTACAGATATCCCAATCTCATTGCTTCATCTTGCTCCCCCCCCCCTTTTTTTTTACTCACACCCTGAGCTCCCACCTGGGCGGTCTTAACACATGCTAGGCAGTTGCCCAGGATCCTCACATGCATAGGTGTCAGGCCTGCGCCATTCTTGGCCTGGCAGCACATCCGCTCCAAGGCCACAGATGGCTGTTCCCATTATCATTGCCCCAGGCTAAGGGACCTCCCCTGCTTGTGCAAAACTAGTCAATAGAGCTTCCCGTTCATTCTTATCTGCCTTCTTCGAGGGAGTGAACTATCTGTCCTAAACAATGCCACTATTCTCACCGTCCTTTCAAATGTTGATATTATGGGAATGCGAGGGGGGGGGGGATGATGGGCTGAACCCTTCTGTAACTTACAGGTATATATCAAGGTCAGAGAGCCAAACTTTAGTTTTGGCTATCTGAGCCTGGGAATGACACGGTTCCAAAAAGCTCTTGAAACCTTCTTGAGTCTCATTTGAGGATCGGCGTAACAGACCCTTACAATAGGGACCCCATGCTAATCTATGTATGTTGTTAACTTGCTGTCAATAAATAAATAGATACTATACTAAACTATAAATATTAGTTATAGGAAAATACATATTTAGTATGTGTTTTACTAAAGATAATGAACAATATCACGTCCATTTTCAAGATTTATAAAAAATGGTGAAAGCAGCACATTTGCATCTTAAAATTCCTAAGAATATATTTTGTTGGGTTTTTTTCATCAACAAGTGTCTGGTGACACTGTTCTACTATCCTTCTCTGTCTGCTCTTTCTTATAAAATCCTTAAGATGCAACAAAATCAAGATTCAACCATAAGAAATTCAGCCACAGAAAAGTAGCACTGTATTTCTTGTTATCTGAATCTCCTCATAGATGGGGTATGTGTGACTGTGTTCTAGAACTAGCAACCAGCAAAAAAACAACAACAACAACCCAGAAATGAATTGTTTACATAGTAACTTATTCTCGGGTTGAAGAAATACCTGATTGCAGAAAGTTTTCTTTTGACTGTCTGAACTGCAAGACCTACTTTGCTTGCAGGACCACTCCCTCACCGGTGTTCTCATCAAAAGACTCTGCCTGTGATTCAAAGCCCTATGCATGAGACCTTTCTGAGAAAGAAATCATTCATGCATCCACGGATGTTTTACATTTAGAGTGGCTGAGCATCTCCCTCTAACAGAAGTCAATTCTTTGCAGCTGAGTATGGGGGGTGTCAGTGGCTAGGGGAGCAGAGGCTTTCTATAAAGATTGGGAATGAATAAAACGTAATTCAGCAGGGATTTGTAAAAACCTTTGTCAGCTTTTATGGCAACATTAGTAACAAAAACAACTTTCATTCCTTTTCCCCAGAACTTACGGCAGTTTCTCTCCATTACAAGGAAGAAAAGGTTTACTCAAGTTTTTCTTGGATTCTGCCATTCGATATCTTCTCCGTAGCTGGACGGGGTTTGAATAAGCTTCACCTTCAAAAATTCTTCCAAACACAGGGTCAAAGTAACCTGCCTGGACAGCGGCTTTCTCTTTGCTACCCCCGGGCAGCATTTGCTTGTTCTTGCTTGCAGCTTCATTAAAAGCGCCTTGAAAATGAGCAGGTGATGAGCACTACCAGCCCAAATGAGCACTACCAGCCCAAAAGTCCGCCTGGCTTTTGCTTATCATTACAAATTTGTGTCTCCCTTTCTCCCTTTTTTGCTTTAAGACACTAACCCCATGCTGATGATTTAAAAATACGTCCTGCATCTGCCCGGCTGTTGGGAAGGCCACAAAGAAAAGGCAGATGGAAAAAATATACTAATTTACTTTTTTGCCAAAGCAGCCACATCACTGGAATGGAAAAGTTTTTCAAGGCCTTTGATCCACTTCTCCTTGGGGTATCCAGAAGTTGCAGGTAGCCATGTTAGCCCAAAGTAAAATCCCTGAATAAAGCTATATTGTTTTATGAGGACCAATCAAAATAACCCAAAACAATGTGCAGGCTTTCAGGTTCTCTAGAAAATCTTGCACACTGTTTTGTGTCATTTTGAATGGTCTAGTAAAAGGTATTACATGGCCTCTGCTGTTGGAGCTTCCTTTCAGGATTTCCAAGAAACAGATGCCAGGAACAGTCTTTACAGCATCAGAAGCGCTTTACCACCACTCCAGAAATTCCATAGCTTGAAAGTCCTTGAATCTAAAATCCAGAAAATGGTACAACAAATTTGCTTGATGGGACACAAAGCACATAAGCAGTCAAATTTGAACCTTTTCCCATGATCACCATCAGCAGCATTACATGATAAAAGTGGGATGTGTGTGAAAAATTAATAAGCTATGGAAATTACCAGCACCAGTATGTGCAAATGTGGAGTGTCACACATGTTTACTAGGCAGACTTTGTTTACAGGGTGGTTTGCCATTGCTTTCTCCAGTCATCTACATTGACAAACAGTGTTGAGATCATACAGTAGGGTCACAGAATTTGAGAGATGAGTCTGAAGGGACACAAAATGTTTCCCAAGCACAGAGTCTGAAGAAGAGCCTTAACTAGAGGCATGTGGATCAAAATGGACTTGGGAGGAATGGCTGGTGAGATGGTGCAGTAGGTAAAGTATCTACTAAGAGAACCTGGGTTCAGTTGAAGGCTACTGCTGTTTTATGCAAGACTCGGGAAGCAATGACTTATGCTGGAATTGCCTTACACCTAGTAACTTTTGCAAGAAAAACCACCAAAGGGATTGGTTTATCCAAACTGCAGGAAGCACGACAATAGTGCAGAGTGACAGTGGTATCTTTCACACAGCAAACGATATAAGCCCATTTTGCCAGCCAATCACAATGCCATAATAAAGAATCAGGCTCACAGGTTGTATCAGTATAGCTGGCCTCTTGTAATGGCATACTGAGTTAAACCTAGCCCCATTCTCCCTGTGGGGTGATTCCACATCTCCCAGTCTTCTATGCCACAGAATGGTTTGCCTGCAGTTCTCTGGTGCATCAGGAAACAAGGGCCACAGAAAGCACTGTCCTGTTTCTGGAGCAACACAGCATTCTCATAATGCTGCATTATCCTATCAGGTTCCATGCTCAATTTTGCCCACCTCCCCTTCTCACTGCGACTCTTGCTCTGCATGGCTTTTGCTCAAGTGAGTTCCATCATCATCTGTCATAGACGTCCCTTTTGGGGAGAGCTAATAACTCTCAGCTTAGGGCAACTATGTATTGGCAGCTGCCCAGTTACAAGACTCCAGTGTAGCCTGTTGGGGGTCAAAATGAACGCCTTGCCCCTCAGTTTACAAGTAAGATCTAACTCATCTGCAAAACTTTACAAGTTAATATACTGACCTTGATTCTGCATGTTAATTTGCCAGTGAAGGATCAAATGTGAAGCAATCTTCTAAAAAATCACCCAGTTTACAAATGGGGTAATTTGGAATATGATTGCTTGGTGTTTAAAATATTCTTACCGTTTGCTGCATGTGGTTTCAAAGAACTTAATTTTCAAGAAACAAACAAAAATATTACAACAGGTCTACTACACAGTGGTGAAAATATCAGAGGAAATATACGTACGGGCAAAGGACGAGGCATACTTATCCCCAATTGTAATATATTCCATTTCACTAAAGAGGCCAATCCTCTCCATATCTGTTTTCCCTTCTGAAGGCATGGCTGATTCTTTGCGGTAATCTAGTACTCTAGCAAATGAGCAGAAGTGTTATGATCCCTAGAAGAAGGAGTAGAATAAAAACAAACACAGGTTTAAGTCTTCAACCTATTTAATCCCAAACAGTAATATGATTACTCTAAAACGAGCCATTTAACCAGGATAGCTGAAGTCTGTATCAAAATGTTACTTAAGCCTGTGGCACTCACTCCACAGATTGGGAGAGCCACATGGGGATTTCTTGCCAACCAAGAGAGCCACATTGCCACTGCATGCTCTGTGTACAACACACACACAACCAATATATGGCTATTATTTAAACCTTTCTAACTATCAGTTTAATATTTATATTAATTTTTATATTCGGCTTTTTTTGCTTATTCAGGAAGTTATGATTCCCACAAATATAAAAAAGTGTGTAATCACAAACCACACACATTCAAGGCAATAAAACAGTGGTCACCACAATCTGAATGGAGTATTATCGGTTTTGTGGAGCAAATATAAATATTTTAAATAATAAATGGATACATTTAGGCATGCTTGGATTTCAGCTGCAAATGAAGCCTGACTATAATCTCAATCACAACTAAATAAAAACCCTAGACTTCCACTATTAAAATGCTATTTCAAATATAGTCATGAACAAATAAATTAAACCGTGGCTGTGTGGAATAGCCCTACTGATGATAGTTACTTATTTAGTGCACATTCATACCATTCTTCCTCCAAGGAGATCAGAGTGTACATTGGATTGTCAAAGACAATTGTATTGTACAGCAGTATTATATAATACAATAATACAATTGTATTGCCTATTGTATTGTATTGCCTATTGTATTGTCGAAGATGCCAGCCACAGATGCAGGCGAAACATTCGGAACAAGATCCACCAGACTACGGCCACACAGCCTGGAAAACCCACCACAATCTGAGTGTACACTGTCCTCTTCTCCATTTTATCTTCAAAATAACCCTGTGAGGTAGATTAAGTGGAGAGTGTGTGACTGGCCCAGGGTCACCTAGAAAGCTCCATGGCAGATCCTACCTAACACTCTCTAACCAAACTATTGCATCACACTTGGCTTTCTTGATTCCATTACCACAACCAACCTTCAGCTGATGGGGCAAGGTAGGTTGCAAATACATAAAGGTTCATTAATATCAACACATAAATAATCAAGACATTAAAGTTGATGCTCATAAATACACCAAGCTTAGAAATAAGTATAAAAATCTTCCAGCAGCTGGGGCATCATAGTGCAGCATAGTGCAGTGGTTCTAGCGTTGGGATCTATGGAATCCAGGTTCAAATTCCCATTCTTTCATGAAAGCTCTCTGAGCGACCCTGGACTATTAACCAGCTCTTGGCTTAGCCTACCTCAAAGGGCTGTTATGAGGATAAAACAGAGGAGCAAAGAATGATGTTGCAAGCCAGCTGGCCACCGGGGGGAAAAGTGGGATATAAGTAAATAAATGTGAAATGCAAAATAAACACATATCACAAACTGACGCCTGGAACCAAAGTTTGGAATTGGGAAACCAGCATCGCCTGGAAAAGAGTTCGCCAGCTCTCTTATTTTATTGAAGTCCCTGAAGAATCCACTCACCCCCCTTCTCTTCCCCCAGCAAGACCGAATGCACGTGGTCCCAAAGCAACCACCACCCTCCACTCTCCTCGCGCCACCACCAGCCTCTTCTTCCAGCGAAACATCTCCGCTCGCGAACGTCTTTGTTGACGCCAAGTTTCCCTGGATTCGGAAGAGCCCAAACGCTAACCAAAGAGGGGACTTCTACTCCCCTCCCGGTCTCCTGTGTATAGTTGGTACAGCCCGGGGAAGAGACCGCAGCTACACGACGCGAGAGGTGCACGACGGGAAATGTAGTTCAATGCTCTATCATTTGACGCAGAGAGAGGCTCCAGCACACGTTTCACCCAAGGAGGAGTGACGCGTCAGCTGATCGAGGCGCGCGCAGGGAAGGCGACTTTGGCCTCTCCTGAGGCAGATGAGCATGCAGCCGCCCGGGTCGCCTGCTGCTCTCCATGTGCCGCTGACAGACGTCGTAAGTGAGGCAGCCGTTGTCCTTCACTGCCCTCTTTGGAGACGAGGAAGGGGCCGTCTCGAACCCCCAGTCTCAGACTCTTAGCACTTATATTGTGCCATGTTGTTGAGTTTTAGGTGTTAGGTACAAATGTCCTTATTTATCTTGGCTTCCTGTGGGCTAGAACCTTGCTTTTCTGCTGGTCATCTTGCAGAATCTGTGGATATGTTTTACTTATTCTGATATATTTTTTCTTGAATCACTAATATTGATGCAGGCTGCCTTCATGATCCTGTTCTTAACAGGGAGGGGAAATATAAGTTGAAAGGATCAATATAACTTAATGGCGGGTGTTAAGAACAGAACCTGTATAACGTTACTTCTTCATCTGTATAGTCTGCCCAGGGTTACATTTCATAAGGTGCAATCCTATACAGAGTTACTCCAGTATAAGCCCATTACATTTGGTGGGTTGGAGTAATTCTGTATAGGATAGCATTGTAAGAAATGTAACTCTGCCCACAAACTGAAAAATTACTTTTGGCTGTCATGAAAGGGATGGGCAACTGGAGAGCTGGAGGACCACGACTGACTGCCCAAAACCCAGCAACATCAGGCATAATCCTGGCCCCTTATAATAAATGTACAGTCTTATAAATCTGCATAACTTGGCTTATCTCTCTGTTGTTTTGGGGGAAGAGATTATATATTGCCATTATGTCTGGAAACATGTCTCTGTAACAAGTACATCTAAACAGCAACCCTGTAAGGTCGGTTTGGCTGGGAGAATATGAATGGCAGAATAGGGATTTAAACTTGGACGTCTTGAATCCATTAGACCACACTTCCCTCCTGCTTTTATGTGTAGGGGGTGGGGGGGGTGGCATGATGCAGATTTTTGCATACTTGGGACTAAATTCCATTGAACTCTGTGGAATTTACTTCTGGTTAAGTATACATGCAATCAAAATGTAAGCGTAGTTACTAGGAAGTAAATCTCTGAGCCCAGTGGAGTCTACCTCTGAGGGCAGGTTATTACACATGTGCAATCCTAAACAGATTTAGTTTGAAGTAAATTTCTTTCTGAATTACAAATACATGTATACAACATTTGCGGATGTTAGAATTTAATCTTAACTCTTGTGAAGTACCTTGGAGTCCAGTTCTGTTCCTCTGTAGATGCTACAACATACTGACAGGCCCCTAGTAAAAGAAAGTGTATTATTCCCGTCATGCAAATATAAATGTGCATTTTATTTTTAAAAACTTATTTTGAAAACTTTTATGCTGTCTTGCAAGAAGTTGCTCATAACAATAAAAGAAAATCCCCAGAAACAAAAAAACCCCCAAATAATATCAGTAAAATGTATTAGTAGCACAATCCAAGTCAATAACATAAATAAAACAAACTAAGTTAATATAAAAGATCATTGTTATGCAGAAGTAAAAAGGAATAGGTTTGAGGATGAGGTTGCTAGGATGTAAGGACCATTCTTTGTTTTCATGGCAATGTTTTTTTTAAAAAAAATAGAGCTGCAGAATTTCAATTCAGTTCAACTGTATTTTCTTGCGATATAGGTTATCTTGGAAACTATGGATGTGCTGTTTAGAATAAGAGGAGGCTTGGACCTGGCATTTCAGTTAGCCACTACAGATGGTATGTCTATGAACGTATTGTGAGTTACGTTATAATAGTAATTTTTATGAAGTGACTGTGCAATGTTGACGTTACTTTGAAATCATTGTCAGCAAAAGCGTAGTCATCCTAACCAGACCTGTGTAAATCATGGAATTTTAATAGGTTCGCTACAGAGAAAGTAATGCAACACGGGGCCTGGTTTTGAGACCCAGACCCTATACCAGTTCAGCAGCAACCTTAGAAGTTTCCCCCTTCTCCAGTGCTTAGCCCTTGATCTTATCACAGCATTTAAATGTCAAACAGACAAATACAAATGTGTATGTTAAAAATTTCAAGTGGTAGATGATTGAAAAACTATCCTAGGCCGTTTGCTTCATTGCTTTACTGTTTTTTTTAGCTTGAGTGTTCTTTGTAATGCTTAACTAAACTCCAAAGTAGTGTTTCTTGTTCTGGCCCATCAGTGGACAGAATGAACAGTGGTTTTCTCTGGGGGTTTTTTTCCCCTGGAGTTCTTTATGATTTTCCGTGGGTTTTTTTTTCTTTATTTCAGATTCTTCAACTAAACAGGCACTAAAATATGTTTTCAGTGACCTTTCAGCCAAACTGGCTTCAGATGCGCTGGTGTTCAGAATCTGCCATAGCTCGGTGTATCTGTGGCCAAATAGTGGAACAAACTCAGTTGCATCAGAACTTACTGATGACTCTGCTTGTAAGGAGATACTTCGGTTTATTCGGTGAGTATGGCTAAAAACTGAATGCAACTGAATTGTTCCAACAGTACATGAATTCCTTACTGCAGTGTTTTTCTGCTGTTTTCCAGTTTTGAGCAAGAAGATGAGACTAAATTCAGGTTTCTGAAAAAGAAGGACAAAAAGTTGCAAGACTTGGTAGCTATACTTTTCTTTACCATGGCTTTGTAGAGATACGTCTCTTTAAAAGGAAATGACCAGGACATTTTTAATAAAACTGATCTATTTGGCACAGATGTAGAAGTTGATATTTACAGATCTCCTTACAGATTCAAATGTGCAGTTTCTTCCTTTCAGAACTTAAATGTTCTTATATTGCCTGCAGAGGTGGAACTACCAGGGGATTGGGGGGTGCACATTGCACTGAACGCGCGCCTGGGGGGTGGAAAATAATGCCCTGTCCCCTGTGGTGCCCCTCCTGTCCCCCCCCCCCCACTTACTTTTATCAAACAGTGCAGGCTGGAGAAGCAGCCTGTTCCCTTCAGGCTGAAAATGGCCTGGTGGGAACTACACTTCCCAGGAGACCTTGCAAGCCCCACGGTCTCATGGGAAGTGTAGTTCCCACAAAGCCGTTTTCAGCCTGAAGGGAACAGGCCGCTTCTCCAGCCTGCACTAAGGTGAGGGGGAGTAGGGTGCTTTGGAGGGGGGGGGAGAGGGAGGGGGCAGAAAACACAGTGCGCACCAGGCACACTCTGGCCCACCTAAGCCTCTGATTGCCTGCAGTGCTACTATTCACCAATCCGTCACATTTTTAGTGTTTATTTTCTCCTTCAGCAGGTCTCTGAGCTTTGCTTTTGACCTTGCTTAGCTTTTAGTCATCTGTGAAGGTTCTTGATATTCCTAGGCTTCCTGTTTTTCTCCATTTCTATGTGTAAATTGGAACCTGGTATTTTGGCATATTTATTTATGTGTGTGTTTGTTTTTGTAGCAGCCTATAGTAAATATAGATCTTATGCTAGAAATGACAACTATGCTGGAAGCCCTGGCTCCAATTATTGAAAGAGAGCACAGGGAGCATCACTACATAAGTATGACATTGCCTGTTGATGCTGTTGTCTCTGTGTCTCCAGAAGAACCATGGCGGAAGTAAGTAGATCAGAGCTATAAGAATGTATGTATTAGGGGTTTTTTAACTTTCTTTTGTTGTATGGTTATCTATACTTCAACACTCAATGGCATACAACTTTATAACATTCCTAAGTGTACAGTGGTATATTCTGAGGAATTTGTAAGTTTGTCCCTTTAAAAAAGCAAAAAGATTGTTTAAAAGTAGTTACAACATTGTTGAGCTCTCAGTAGCATGTTTGGGAAGTTGAAGGAGGGAGATGAAAGGCTATATGCATTTTTAAGGTTTATGCGATTGTTATGTTTAAGCTCTTGTTATCTCTAGCAAGATGGCAACTCCTTAGCTGTAAGCTCAAGCAAGCATAGTAACTACACACTTGGAGATAAACTGAAAAGCTGCTTGGGGAGACCCTCTGATATGTGGGAACAGGTCATACCAGCTACAACAAGGCAGGACATAAATACTGTTCTGCTGATGAAAGAGGGTTAGGTCTTCAGCACCCCTTTCCCTATAAGAAAGGCCTATGGGAAGAGGGAAGATATAGAAAGATTCACTTCAGCCAGCAGAATGGCAGTAAATCACAGTCCATTATATGTACAAGTGCTATATTTGAGATAAGGTATTTCTTTTCCTAGTGCTTAAATGGTTACTTCTGTGTCTTTCAGCGTAAGAAGTCTTCTGGTGAATGCAATTCACACACAGCTAACAGATATGGAAAAGTGCATTTTGAAATATATGAAAGGAACATCGGTTGTGGTACCTGAACAATTTCATTTCATGTTACCTGGAAAAAAGCAATTGGTAACAATTTCATATCCTACAGGCATATCTGACAATCAATTAGAGACTTACAGACAGGTACAACTTATGCTGAAACATTGTTTGGGTGACATTGGTCAGAATATGGTCGATGATTGATTTTTGTTAATATTTAGAAATCTGAAATATTAATCTATATTGAATTTAATTATAATAAATATGCTTTTTACTGATTCTTCAATTCTTTCTCTTATCTGTTCATTGTTTTAAGTAGGTTTCTGTTTATACGCATATAGATACTATATAGTGTTTGACGGCCTGTATTAATTTCTCCTAATTGTTCATTGTTTTAAGGAGGTTTCTGTTTATATGCATATGAATACTATTTATTTGTTTGTTTATTAGATTTATATCCTGCCCTTCCCAGTAGGACTCAGGGCGGCGAACATCAGTATAAACCAGATAAAACAATACAATATCAAGCCAGTGTAAACAAGCAATCATACCAATTAAAAACTTGAACCAGTATAGGGTTTGCCAGTCTTTTTAATTTTTGCGAAGTCCCAAATAAAGAGTCTTACATCCTTCTGTCTGTGGGTGGAGTTCATCTGGCATATTGTGTAACTTGTTTCATAGCTCGGTCCAGAGGATGTATGTGTGAAAGGAGTCCTGAGAGTGGCATAGGCCAATGCTGATATGTTTGTCTTGTTTGCTGGCATAAGTGTCACCTATTCCAGTGAAGAGGGCAAAGACGCTGAGGGGCTGATTCCACAGCTCCACAATGGCCAGGCTTGGAGCAGCCCACAGCCACACAGCTATGCTGGCGTGGGAAAGCTCTGTGGCACAGCAGCAGGTGTGGCGGGAGCGTTCCTAGGAGTAGAGCCAACTTTAGTTGTCTTTAGATGTCTTCCACCAGGCTTTCAGCTGACATGCCCCAGAGAAGCATGATTTAAGCTTTATGGGGCAATTCGGGTGGCAGGAGGGATTTTTAATTTCCCTCCTTCATTTGCCGCCTAAGCCCCCTTTGATGGCAGTGCAGTGGTATCTTCGCTGTACTGTCTCTGGCTGCCACAAAGCTCACACACACACACCCCCGCACTCCTTGGCCTGAATTGAGATGTTAAACAAGGTTGTGACTGAAAGCTCCATACATCCATTGATTTCCTGTTCTTTTTATCAGGGGCAGCTAATTCAATGTGTACACAGGGATTCCTTATTCTGTCAACTGATCATTCTGTTACTGATGTTTGAATCCAATAATATGAGAAATATGAGGCTGTTGCTGCAGTTCAGTTGAATCTTCTCTCCCTCCTTGGCAATATGTCAGGAAACAGCATATGATGGACATTGCCATATTTGATGTGTCTCTGTAGTTGCCCTAGTGAATCAGTTCCTGCTTGCGGGGGCAACTCAAGAGCTTGACAACTTTACGTTGTGCACTTTCTTTCCAAGCACATTACTAGAGGAGGGAGGAGGAAGAAGCAGGAGGAGAACATATTTAGCATATCATGTAGTTCTGTCCCCAGAGAATGAGGAAATCCCTGGGTAATTATTTATTTAAAGCATTTTTGTGCCACCTTTCCACTTGGTCAGGGACTTGTATATGACACCCTGGATGAAGTGAAGCGACAGTAACTTTCCTGTTTCTTCTCATCTTTGATTATCTTGTGTACATATACAATTTCATATTCATTTGTGGGTTCATTCTGAGCCTAGCTAATCAAAGGGCTCTATGATGGTTACGCAAGTCCCCCCTCTGTGGAACATTCTTAGAAAATCCCCTAAGTGTGGTAATTAAGTGCCGACGGAGTGCAGAACACTATGCCTTTAATAAAATTGTTGATTATAAAAATGACTATAAATAATAATGAAATTAATGATAAAGCAAAACTCTCGCCTTTTTGCCTTGCTTGTAGGAACTGCACGGACGGTTTAACCTGCCATTTGATAGACCTTATTTTCGACGGGCTAATGCTTATCACTTTCCAGATGAACCATTCAAAGATGGCTATCTCAGAAATCCACATATACATCTCAATCCACCTGGCATAGAGTCTGGTATGGTGAGTTTCATTTGTGCTGCTCTCATCTACTGATAGAGCAAAAATAAGGAGAACAGAATCCATAGAAGCAGAAGAATTAAGAGACATGCCTGACCAGCTCCTGGTACCTTTCAGTCAGTTTGAAACAAACGAGAAATCCACAGCTCCATCATCTAGCTCAGGGGTGTCCAACTGTGGCGCTTCAAATGTTCATGGACTACAATTCCCATCAGCCACTGCCAGGGGGATTGGAAGAGGGTCACCTTGTTGAAGTTCACGATATAGTTTTGACATCCCAGCTCTTATGGAACTTTCTTAAAGAAAGCTTGGTGCCAGACCACTAAATTATTCTGGTCTTTGTAATTCAGCAAATTTTAATCTTTGTTGAACTAATGCTGAACCTATTAGCTGGGTTAATTTTTTTTCTTCTCTTCACAGATATATTTGGTTTACGGCACATACAGTTATCATCATTATATGCAGGATCGTGTTGACGATAATGGCTGGGGTTGTGCCTACCGGTCATTGCAAACCATATGCTCATGGTTCAGATATCAGGGATACACAGAGAGGTCAATACCTACCCACAAGGAGATCCAGCAGGTAAAGATATCACCCCTTCTTTCTGCAAGGTGGCCTTCCCTATTCTTTGCATCAAGGAGGCCAAGGACCCACAGAGGGATTGCTTCTATGGTTGGTCTTTCTGAATTTCCTGGTGCTTTCTTCCCCCTGTTCAGCAAAGTGCATCAATCTCAGCATGACTGTGACAGAGCACAGGTCTAGCTCAGCTCTATTAGTTTGGAGCATCTAATCTGGATTGGTCCGTATCATTATGTATTTTGTTTAGCGCCTGATATGTTGTTGGCCACGACATCAAAAGAAAATTGGCTTCAGATATCATGATAAAATCTGAATTAATCCTTTTTCTTGTTGGTTTTTCATATAATAGTTAAGCACCATTTTAACAGTAATACTATATTTGTTTATTTCTTAAATTTTTACCCCACCCATCCCCAAAGGGCTTACTGTGGTGGAAAGGACAGGCTTGGTGTGAACTCAGCTCATGCCCTTGTAGCCTAAGGAACTTTCTCCACGGCATGTCTCATGCCAATGATATGGAATACATGTTGGTGACCAAGAGGTATTCCTACCTAGAAGACAACTACAGTGTTTTCTCTTTTTACTATTTTGTTTCCAGTAAATCAAATGTAAAAGAGTTTCAGTTAGGTAAATATAGTGACTAGTAGACTAAATGTTCAAATTAGTGCTATTTCTGTTTTTGCTTGTTGTGGTTTCCAAGGCTCTTGTTGATGTTGGAGACAAGCCACCTCTGTTTGTTGGATCACGCCAGTGGATTGGTTCTATTGAAGTGCAGCTGGTCCTGAACCAACTACTAGGGATAACTTCAAAAATATTATTTGTCAGGTAAGAATATGTCAGAAAGGAATTTCTGATGGGATAAAGGTGATAAGAATCCAGAAGAGGAGAACAGGTTCTCAAAGGGAGCCATAATAATGCCAAAGTAACTTGATGAAAGAGGGTTGCTAAAGACTAGGAATTGGAAGATGACTCAGATTGAAATTGCAGGTCACCCATGACACTTTGGTTAGTCACATGCTCTCAACGTGACCTACTTGCAAGATTGTTGTGAGAATACACATGTACGTGTACTACCCTAAATGCCTGGAGGAAACAAAACTGGTGAACATTTTGAAAGATTTATCAGTCTGATTCATACAGAGTATACAATCGTATTTACTATTAAAGCACAGATCAGTCAACAGCTCTCATACAAGCAAAGGTTTGCATCTCCCATCTGTAGATGGAGTCTGAGAATCTTGTTATGCTAATAGTACATGGAATCCTGTAAAAATCTATTGATTCTGAAATACATTTTATGATGGTAATCCCTAAAGGCAGAGAACATTTATTTAATTCAGTTTATTTGGCACCGCATGGTACCACGGTTTCTACATCTTTGATTATAATAAATGTCGCCTTGGTGAAAGTGATTTCTGATTGCAGGTAAATAATTTATTTTCTAATGTCATTTTATAGCTACTGTTAGAAACATACTGTTTGCTTTAGAGTTTATATATACAGATTGAAACTGTCCAGTAGTTATATTTTTCTGCTGAAAATCATAGAGTAATCAAAAAATGTCACTCTTGAGAAGGTCCAAAGGTTCTACTTGTTTTCGCAGTGCTAAATACAGTGTGTACAATATGTGACGTGTGCAATCTAAAGCACATCTTACACTTATGCAAGATAAAACCTGCTAACTATTTGTCATGGGTGACATGACAGGGTCACTATGCCATCCATCTGTTCTTGGAGGCAAAATGGGTTCCTTAAAGTGAATTGTGATGTGATTCTTCCTTGGAGTGAATTGTGATGTGGCTCTTCCTAGCTGATAATGTGCATTGAGCCAGTTCTCAGAGCTGTATGAATCCTTGAATTCATAGCAACATTGGCCCAAATGGGTAATGCAGAGAATGCTAATGATGATTTCCCCCCCCCCCCCCCTTTTAAAGCCAAGGTTCTGAGCTGGCTTCTCAGGGAAGAGAACTCGCTAATCATTTCAAAAACGAAGGAACACCAGTTATGATTGGTAAGACTTTTAAGACCAAATAAGTATGTATCATCAAGACTTCTTTCTCAAATATTTTCTGGAACTTTTAACAAGTTCTATACTTTGGGCTAATGAGATTCATATTCCTTTTATCTTCCTCTGTGCCACTTATGGAGCAAGTGGTTAAGAGCAGGTGTACTCTAATCTGGAGGAACCAGGTTTGATTCCTCGCTTTGTTGCCTGAGCTGTGGAGGCTTATCTGGGGAATTCAGATTAGTCTGTACACTCCAACACACACCAGCTGGGTAACCTTGGGCTTGTCACAGTTCTTCTGAGCTCTCTCAGCCCCACTTACCTCACAGGGTGTTTGTTGTGAGGGGGGAAGGGCAAGGAGTTTGTAAGCCCCTTTGAGTCTCCTATAGGAGAGAAAGGTGGGATATAAATCCAACCTTATGGAACCGGGACATTTGTATGCTCTCCCATAGAAAACTCCATGCCTATGAAAAATTACACATCATGGGGAGGTTAGGCTAGAGCCTTTATTCTTGATGGATTGGGTTCTCACAGACATTTTTATATGAGTATTTATTTGACATTGTGATATTTATTTTGTATTTTGAAAGAGTGCTGTACTGTGAGATGTAGTTTGACATTTACAGCAAGGGGTGCTGTTTATTTTCCCTACTTTTATTGAATATGAACACTAAAACAGCAAATCTGCCCAAACTGGCCCACCACTTCCATGTATTATATGTATGATTACTCATTTTGAAATAATAAAGACTTCTGTCTTTTCTCATTTTTTCTCATGAACTGATAACCATTTGAAAAGAGCTCTGCTTTTGTTCATTCCTAATGCCTACATGTGAAGTCATCCCTGACTTAGAAATACCAAGACTGCATTTTCTTACCTTGATTTTTTAATCTTCAAAATGTACTTGATTGTTTTTAGAAACTCAGACACTGTTGAAGAAGCTGAGCCTGTCAGGATGCTAAAAAAAAAAAAAATCTCTGAAGTCAAATGATTAAAAATCATGGTCTCCACTCTCCTGCAATCTTCTTAGATCACTTTGAAATAGATTAGAGATAGTAAGGAAATGTTTAGGTTGAAATATTTTTCCTCTTGAGAACTTTTCTGGCTTCATAAAAGAGCCAGTAGAGTGTAGCCATTAGTGCGTCAGACTAGAACCAGAAGATTTGAATTTAAATCATCACTTTGCTGTGAAGTTGATTTTAGAGGGTGACCTGAGGCCATGACTTTCTGTCAGCCTAACCTTATTTCAGAGGGTTGTTGGGAGAATAAAACAGAGGAGGGATGAACCGTGTACACTTCTCTGGCTTCTTGGAGGAAGGATGGGGTTAAAAATAGGACAGCACAGTTACCCCACTTGCTTGATTTTTTCCTGTAAAAAATGGGTGAAGGATGTGTTTCCAGGGAAACAAGGAAGGTCATTTTGGTAAATAATTCCAGCAAAAATAAACAAGAGTCTAGTGGCACTTTTGACACTTTCAGATGCATCTGAACAAATGGGCTCTGCTTCAGAAACATTTGTGCTAAAATCTCTTAAGATGCCATAAGATTCCTGGGGGTTTTTTTCTTCCAGATAATGTATTAATCGGGTTTTAAGTCAACTTTTAAGTTCTTATTTTCCACATCTCACTCTACATGTGCCCACTTTCAAGTATCCTTATGCAGACTTCCACAGATAGTGGACATGGTGCTTGTCTATTCCTTTTTTCATCCCTTCCACTTTTTGATGACACGAAACAACACTGATTCCCTTTGTTTTGTGAAGATGTTTCTTATAGTCTGTCATGACTTAGCCTTGTGCTTTTCTAGTTAAAGATCATGTGTGATGTGTTCTGTGATCATGTTGCTCAAAATTGACAGTTGTTAGGAGCGCTATGCATAATAGCATATTTTCTGCAAAGTATGATTTCAACTTATTTCACCCATTTATCTTGAATTTTTCTGCTGTGTGTTCCATGAAAAGTTGTACTTTATTTTTTAAAGAAATAGTCAGATGTTTGGAACTTCCTGCTTGGCTTTAGAGAATCCTTTTAATTTTAATTCCCTTCTTTTCCAATTCAGGTGGGGGAGTTTTGGCGCACACAATACTAGGAGTAGCCTGGAATGAGGTCACAGGGCACATAAAATTTTTGGTTCTTGACCCACATTATACAGGAGCCGAGGATCTGCACGTCATACTAGAAAAGGTGAGACTCTGATTATACATCACATTTTTATTTCACCACCAAAACAAAATGCAGGAAAAGGCTCTGGGCAATCCAGGCTTGAATCCCACTCTGGCAGGGAAGCTTGGTGTGTGACTGTGGACCAGTCACACACACTCAGCCTGACTTACCTCACTGGTCTGTTATAAGAATAAAATGGAAGAGTGGAAAAAGATGTAGGCTGCTTTGGGTTTCCATTTGGGTGAAAGGCGGAATATAAGTACAATATATAAATAAATAGAAAACCAATTAGACAATGATGGCGTGTTTTGCTTCTCCAGCCACCTCTTGCTTCCCTTGGCCCCTTTGTCACCCCACATCCCTTTGGACTCACTTTTCCCAAACCAGAGAATCATCATTTCTGTCAGCTTCCCCTCTAGGACTAATTTTTAGATATTAATTGCCCGCAACCTGGTTCCCTTTTGGTTCAAGAGAATGTACATGGATTTCTTTGGATCCTTTACTGGTGAATTGTACCAGATATGTGGTGATCTTCTTATGCCTTTGTTGCCATTAAAAAGTATAACCAGTTTCTTCTCTATAAAATATTAGTGTGGTTATTTTCTTGTGTGGCTCCAAATTAAGACCATGGTGAATTTTAAAAAATGCATGTTCTTTTTTCATATCTAGAAAATAATGCTACAGTTTAAATCTCATTTGATTCCCGACAAGAAAAAATCTGCCCTGGCAGGTGGAATCATAGAAATTCACCCTCATATATTGCTGAGGCACAGGAAGTTTTTGCTTGTCAGTCTTTCTTCCTTCTGCCTCATCAAGTTCAATTTTCTGCTTTAGCACAGGAAGCAACTCGGCTGGAGTGAAGTTTCAGCAGGCTGGTGTAATTTACAAACTCATTCCCTCTGTGTTAATGATGTCTGGCACATCAGCAGTCATTTTAACTATGTCTTTGGCCTTCAGCAGCTGTGTTGTGGAGATTAGTTTTCTGACAGTGGATGGGCGAGCCATACTGATTGTTGATAGGCTCAGAGCTGCCTCGTCAGGGATTACCTCTACAGGAACTCTGAGATACTGGATAGTTTTTTTCTTTTTGCTTTTCTGAATGTTCCTTTGAAGCTATCATTTCACCATGTGAAAAACATGCATGCAGAGATTGCTGGAGGGTAGCAGACGTGAAGCTGCATCCCCCATTATTTTCTTCTCCTAGTGCAGGATATCACCATGTAGAGATTATTCAGGGGAGCATTTTCCTGTGAGTTTCTTTTGAGACAAACTGACAAATAAAAAGGTAGATATATGCATGCAGATATACATGCTTGTGTTTTTGGGTGGACAGAGGACCACTGACTGGACCTCAACATATTTTTTTGCATTATGGACCACTGCCCAATGAAGTGCAAGCTGTAGGAAATGTTTGATATGAAGCTGTGGAACCTTCTACAATGTGAAGGTGGAATGTTTGTGAAGGGTGGAACTGCAGACTGAGATATGTTTCCTGATTCTACATGGAACGGTTGATTTATTTATTACCTGAAGCCATGGTGGATAAATGTTGATCTATAAGGGTATTATAATCTGTTACAACCTTTCTGCTACATTGATTCACTACAGCTTTTCGTGCACTAGCTCGTGAAGAATCAAAAGCTGACTGTTGCTGGTATAGATTTGTCTCGTTCTTCTATAAAGTTTTCATATACTTGTAATACTTGGGAGAAGGGAAGCCAATGGATGTTACAAAATTCAGAGGCACATTGGACATAACTTTTCCTTTCATTAAAAAGGGTTATTTTTGATACCTCCAAAAAACATAACGGACACTGAAGCTACTGGTTGAGCAGTTGTGGTGTTTTTTTATAGCTGTTGAGTAAACAAAGGAGCCTTTGTGTAATGTGTAAGTCTGTAAATCTCAGAATGTATTGAAGTTTTTGATGTTAGTACAGGGTTTGACAGATCCCAAGTGCAAGTTCACAGAGTTGCCTAGAAATTTTATTGCGGCTTCGTATTTTCAGCAATGATTTTATTAGGTCAACAACCATGGTTATTCCCTTATTCATAAACCAGAATTTGTCGTATTAGAACCTGAATACAATTACGAGGGACTGCGTAGTAACAGATTCTTTGCTAGAAATAGATAATATGGTCATTAAAATACAAAATCCTGAAGACTGAAACCTTAGTCTGGCACCTAAATTTTTGTACTGGCTCCTGGAATGAAAGGAAATTTGTCAAGTTTTGCATTAATATTGTAACAGTTTGGTCAGAATGTCAGGTAATGCCTTTAAAGTTGGTGTATCTGACAATACTTTTTTCTCTCCTATCGTACAGGGTTGGTGTGGATGGAAGGGCCCTGATTTCTGGAGCAAGGATGCTTATTATAACCTGTGTCTACCTCAGTGCCCAAAAACTATCTGAACATATATTAAAAGATAATGGAAAATTAGCTGTTGTAGTTAGAAGAATGTGTACATCCTTTCAAGTAATAGTTATGTATTTTCGCTTAAAATATTACCCTATGGTTGGGAGTCCCAGTCGGTATATGTTAATTCCACTATTTTTAGAATGTAAATTAAGAATATGGTGATCTTTTAAATAAAATGAGTATTAAACATTGCCATTTTGAACAGTGATTTTTGTTCCTGTTTTTATTATCTGAGCCTAAGGTTTGCCAATTAGAATATTCATGGGAGTGCATGATGTGACAACAGAGGATAGTATTTTTCAATTGAAATGATGACATTTGTTCTGATCAACATGTGCATTGATTCTCAATATATACATTACTGTATCTGAATACTGTCTAAAATAATCTGTTGGGCCCAGTGCTGTACTGGAGTAGAATCTTGTTGCTTTGCATAGTGTTTTATCTTCCTTTCAAAGACATCACTCCAGTCTTTCTGCCTTCTCTATGCATATGTTATGCAAGTGAGTTTAGCATTTTGTTTAGCAGGATGAGCAACAATCACAGTTAGTACTGGATATGATACCCTTATATGTAGAAATGGTAGAAAAGCATTGTTTATGCATGTTTATTAGTGCATAAATACAAGAATGTTTTAAAAGGTATCCTCTTCAAGAAGCAAATTGTTCTCCTTCTCAGAAGGAATTGTTCAAAACAGTTGATTTTGAACAACGTTTGTCTGTGGACTTGATGGTTTTCTGGAGCTGTTCAGAGTGTTCTCGTTTCTCTTCATGCACCTTTATGTGACATCAAAAATGTTGGATCTGTTTAAATGCAGATAACAAGTTTATTTTACCAGTGCACAGGAAGAATCCATATTAACATTTGTGGGTGTGTGCTGTCAAGGAGCAGCCAGCTTATGGCAACCCTGTAGGGTTTTCAAGGCAAGAGTCTTAACAGAGGTGGTTTGCCATTGCCTGCCTCTGCAAAGTGACCCTAAAATTTCTTGGTGGTCTCTCATCCTGTACATAAGCCCCAGAAGTGGAAACCAGTTTTTGGTGAGGTGGTCTCCCTTACTCTGTTCATTCAAGAGCAAATTAATATGATTGTTGTTAGTGGAAACCATTTGGAAAAACAGAGTGAAAGTGAGTGGGATACAATCAGGCATAGTGCACCTGCGTGCAGTTTAACAGTGTTGCTAGATGGTTTTGTAAAGTCTTGCTCTGTGTTCTCCAAATGTTGTAATAGACAATGGCAGTAAAGGTTGACATTAATATGAGAGATGGAAGGAGCCCTGTTCTCTCATTCTTGGAGTGGCGTCCTGACTGTTCTTGGAAGCACTGCATCCCACAACTGTATGGCTTAGGCATCTTTGAAAGGGGAACATCTTGGTGTTAGAGAGGCCAGTGCTGAATGGAAGTTGTAGGTAAGCAGCAAGGACAGTGCTACTAGCTGATAACTAACAATCTACAATGACTATTACTTCTATTTTGAATGGTAGGACACGTCTAGAAAAAGTAACTTTTCCTTGATCTATAGTTCTATACCTTGATATGATTCCTTGAGATAGAGAAAAGTTCATCTACACACGTTCTGTATGTTGATGCAGCTTCTGACTGAAAGCTGCAGTTAGGAGAAGATGCCTTTTTAAAGCAAGTCTATTGGTTAGTTAGTGATAGCTAAATACTGTACCGTTTGTTCTCATTGTCTTCTTGCTTATAGGTCTTCTGCTTTCACTTGCTCGTTTTGGTCTTGTTGCCACCTCTGTCCGCCTGAGGGAATCATGAACTTTCCTATTCTGGGTTTCTTTCACTGTCTTGAGGAACTGAGCACATTCCCCAAATCCAAAAGCCAGTGCCAGGTCTTCTGCAGTTTGTCCCTTCTTGTTGCACAAGCTAGAATACAAAATAAAAACTCTATTATACATTTGAATGCTGATATTTCTGATACCAACGTTTTGTTTTCAAAGTGTCAGATGAAGCAATGTATTCAAACACAAAAAACGGCGGCACTGTGTGCACTCATTTGGGAGCAAACGTCATTGAATGCAGTAAGATCAAGTTATATCACTCAACAAGGGTGGGCATCCAGCTCCCTGATTTCCAATAAAAGGATCACTGTGATCTAGTTAGTTATGCTTAAGTCATGTTGAAATCAATGGACCAAATCAGACACCTCCAGGTCCCATTGATTTCAGTGGGAGGTTTAACAGCAATTCATTTTAGTTGACTCAAGGGCACATTCCGCATATGCAGAATAATGCACTTTCAAACTGCTTTCAGTGCTCTTTGAAGCTGTGCGGAATAGCAAAATCCACTTGCAAACAGTTGTGAAAGTGGTTTGAAAACGCATTATTTTGCGTGTGCGGAAGGGGCCAAGGTTCGATTTTTTAACAAAATTATTTGGAACTTCCTTCTACCAGTTTGTGAGTGATCTTTTTGTAAACTAAACTGACATTCAAAGTGTATATGTGGAAGAGGAAACGAAGATAACCACATATTTTGACCAGCTTTGAAATTCATGTTTGCGCAAATAAATTATCCATTATATGTTGTCTCAGATAAGGATGTTAGTATGGTCAGGTGAGGTTCAGTGGTTGATAAAATTGTATGGTTCCATATTAGAATATAGTCCACATTAGAGTATAAGAATTATCATTCGTTTTTACATGCTGCCTTTGTCAAAACCAATATTTTGTGCATTACTGAACATGGTTCTTTGATTAAAAAAGCACTAAATCATTATCACCAATGATTTGTCTTTTGTAACCTGTTAGGCACTAATACCCAGGCAGATCATTCTGCAACAAAGAAGGTCCAGCATGTTGAGTTCTGAGGCAGAGGAAAATACAACACTACTTACATATTTTTCTGAGGCAGACTATAGTGATCAATATTGCAAATGGTGTACTTACTTGATGGTGGCACGACCGGAAACAAGTAAGGCGAGACACTCCAAACTCCCAACTTTAGCAGCTTTGTGAATTGGAGCTTCCCCAAGACAATCCTTTAAAAAGATGTTGCATTCTGTAATCTCAGCCACACTTCATTGTTATAGTCAGATAATAAAGCACCGAGGAATGAAATTATTTGATCTCTAGCTTGCTGTTACTCGTGTCGTCATAATCTTAAATGCAAGAACTTTGATCCAGTCAATATGGGTTAACAAGCAGAGACAAGTTTTTGAGTGATGGTCTCTGGATGAGGCCCACTGATAAATACCCATACCTTTATCAAATTTTCTTGTACTATAAAAAATCTTAAGGAAACTGATTTCTGCAGCAGCTCTAAATGTTACTTGGGTACATTTAAAAGGCCGAAATTATATTTAAGAATGCTCTAGCTGCTTCTTAAAATTAAACAAGGGAGACCCCATTCATTCAAGATTATTATTTAAAAGAAGAAAAGCTGTCTGTGAAAAGGTTTTTAAAAAGCAAGGTTTTAAGAATAATTTTCTGCCCTTCCTCCAGTATGAGTGAAAACCCACCACTAAACCTGAATAATTTGGGCTAGTTGCTTTCCAAATGAGCAGCAGATCAAAGAGTCAATTCCTATAACAAAACACCATCACTTGCTATCCTCTTGATATTTTATTAACTAGGAAATGAAAACCCAAAGTTCTATCTATTCCATGCAAAGAAAGCAGAGCTTGTAAAACCTTCAAAAGCAAGACTAGCTTTGCAGTGAACCAGTCTGCTCGCAGTGCCAGGGAATAGAGGTCTATTCAACCTCAGTAACCAGTTGACATGTGTGTGATATAAATCTTTCAAATAAATAAAAGACAAGAGGGTCTTGCTGGAATAAAACAGCTCAAGAAATAAAAACATGACTTGTACCTGTTGGTTCAAATTGGCTCCTGTCTGCAATTGCCAAAGCAGGAAAAAAGGATGTCCTCCGTGAGCAGCCAGATGTGCTGGATCTTGGCCCACAGTATCAGCAGGTATGTTTACTTCAGTCCCTGCTTGTAGCAGGTGGCTCAGGCTCTCCGACTGCAAAGTGAAGTGATTGAAATGAACAATTGGTACAGGAAGATTGGTCTCCTGCGCCCACGCTAACAGGCACCAAGGTACCCAAGCAATTGCAACTGGAGATCATAAAGGAAATGACCAGCAGTTTGCTACAAGGTTAAGCTTCTGCTATTTCTCATTAAACTCGGGAGTGTAAGCAGTAGCATGAGAACTTTAGCTATCTCCAATTCACTCTCTGGAATTCCAATGCTGAAGTTCCCCAAGACTTACCTCTGTGTTGCCTTCCAACAGTAACAACATCCTTGGGTTTCACTGGGAAAAGAGTTGTGGTGGGATGGGATTTTTTTCAGCACTGCCTCTTCACCTCCACTGCATCTTGTACACGCTTGAGCTGCTGGGCCAGCTGAAGAGGAGACTCTCTGGCGGGAGTCCCGCCCTCTCTGCTGGGAGCCGGTTTCTGCACGTACGCAAACAAGAGCACATGTGGTGTAAGTTCTCTTGCTGTGCGTTGATTGGCTCAGCCTGTGCTTGGCTCTCTTATTTATGAGAAGAGAGGAAGCAGCAAGAGCTTGGGGCAGGTGGAGCAGCCATGAAGCACAGTGGAGTTAGACACGTATCACACTCCCTGGGCCACCCACAGTCTGGTCTCTTTTTGACCACAGCCACAACAGAGGAAGGGAGGGAGGAAGAAAACCTATCCTTTCAAAATAAATACTGACACTTCCTACTGAAGGGAGTTGGAAGATAGGAATATTCTTAAAATAATTCCTTCCCTTACGAAGAAAGGCGCACACACACACACACACACACACACACACACACACACACACACACACACACACACACACACACAAGTAGCATTCAAAAAGAAGGGATAAAACATGTACAGGGTAAAACAAAGTCATAATAGGAGCTCTGATATCATAAATACTCTTCAACCAAATAATCTCAGAGCACAGTTAAGATCCCAGTGTTATAAATGGTTTCCCATGTCTACAGTGGTCTGTTCTTCCTCAGAATACTGTTCATTTTTAGAGAATACATGGAAGGTAGTAATCAGGAAAAGAACATGGATGTCATGTTTGGCCACACCCTATCAGAACACAAACCATCATTATGTCAGAGGCATAGTGGTTAAAGCGTCATACTAAGATCTGGGACAGCCAGGCTCAAACCTGTATGAAGTTTTCTGGGTGACCTTGAGCTGGTTACTCTCAGTTTAACCCACCTTACAGGGTTGCTGTGAGGCAAAAAGGAAGGAAAGACAGCAATGCATACTGTCCTGAGCTCCAAGGAGGAAGGAAGGAATAACTATGTACTCCAAAAGTAAAGGAATACTTTACATAGCGTTTTAGAAAGTTCAGCACACACTACACATCTCAGGAACCTTACAACAACCTTGCAAGGTAGGAATATTGAGAGAAAGTGGCTTCCTTAAGGGTACCTAGTGAAGTTGTGGCAGAGACAATATCTGAGTGAGGGACTTCCAGCTTCACAGCTAACATGGACTATTCCAGTCCTGAATGATGATCAAGATGCTTCTTCAGACAAACAATTCATTTGTTCTAGGTGGTAAACTATCACCTCCCTTGTATCCCAGCATCCCATATCCTGTTTATTTCACGTGGCTTTTTTTCCTCTCACAAAGTATATCCATATTCTTCTGACCTGGGCCTCTTGAAGTGTACCTGAAACCTATCAAGGGAGAAAGTTCTGATCAACATTCTGTCAGTGAGCTAATGTGATGTAGCGGTTAAGAGCGGTGGGCTCTAATCTGAACCGGGTTTGTTTCCCCACTCGTACACAAGAAGATTTGTTTCTGCACTCCTACATTCCTGCTGGGTGACCTTGGGCTAGTCACTCTCTCAGCCCCACCTGCCTCACAAGGTGTCTGGGGTGGGGAGAGGAAGTGGGGTCTCAATTTCTTCCCAAAGAACATCAGACTTCAGTCACTCACACGTTACTTGCTGTTATGGACAGCAGAATATCATAGATAAGGATGAATTCTGGCTTTATATAAGACAAAATCCACAAGGACTTGGCGGGGGGGGGGGTCGATTTTCCCTTTCCCCAGGTCACTCTGCGAGCTCCCTGGAATAACGGGGATACGAACTCTTGACTTCCAGTGGTCACTCTGACATGCCAACCAAACTTCTCGGAGACCCTGTTGTGACATCTCAAGATTTGCCCCGCCTCTTTCAGAACTAACAATGCCGCTCAATGCCCTTTCACCAATACGGTGACGCTTCATTCTTAACTCGCGTGGGATTGGAGGAAGAAAGAACGGTCGAGACACTGGGTGGGTGTTTTAGGAGCGCTAGGCGCCGTTGCTAAGAAACGCGAAGCTGCCTGAACTTAGGGCCTCACAGTGAGGGCTTGTTTGGAGGTCGGGAGGCGATGGGAACCGAAGGTGAATTCAGTGAGTCACGTGCTCTCCTTGTTTGGGAAGATAATCGGGCGGGCACACTCATCCCTTGAACCACAACCACCCTTTATCCGATTGTCTAATTTTTGAGTGAGGCAGGGAGGGGTTCAAGCCACATCACGTGTGCTAACAGTTCTCACCCCCGATCCTAGAAGTACTGTACAGGATCACTTCTGGTGGTAGTGATGATTAAAAATGCACTCTGTGCATGATCAGAAGGCTGTTGTCATCTTTACAATTAGCAAAGTCTCTGTCGTGGATCCCAATTTGCTCTGGTTAAAAAATAAATCATGAATCCCATCTCCATTGATCTTGTAATTTCCCATTGGAGTGAGAACATCCAAGAGTTCTCGTGGAGCAACGTGAGTTAATGCATTAATCCTCTGCAGCTCTGAAGTGCTGTGGCATATAAATGAATTAAATGAATGCTCTTCTGGCAGACACTGTATGAGCACTTGCTCAGTTAGCTTAGAGCAGGGGTGTAGCCCATGAACATCTGGAGGGCCAGAGTTGGACACCCCTGGCTTAGAGGGTTCCTATATTGATGAGGAAGTCTGTGGAGCACCTTCTGAAGGAGACCCTCCTTTTTGGATGCTTGCTTTTAAAATGAGAATTCCAGGTGGGTAGATGTGTTAGTCAAGCAGGAGTCCAGTGGCATCTTAAAGACTAACAAAATGTGTCCCAGGGTAAGCTTCTGTGACTCAAAAGTGAGCTTTCACTAAAAAAAATATTTTAGAAAACATTTTGATACTCATTCCAATGCTGCTGGACTCCCAACTTTGCTGGACTCCAGTGTGTTTCTTCATGAAAAACATCCCTCTGACATGCATATAAAACATTTCCATTTCTCAAACCAATTTTCTTTCCATATTTTTACATACTCAAAATTCCAAAGAGGGATCAAGGAATGACGAGTGCAAACTGCATTTACATTTCAGCCTTTGAGTGCATCTTAAAGACTTTGGAATTAGTATGCATAGAAAGAAGAGTATCTCAAAGCTTCATTTATGTATTATATTTATATCCCGCCCTTTCTAGCACAGCCAGGCTTAGGGCAGCTTCCGACAACAATAAATACAATGTATTATTAACATTAAAATACATAACTGAAAACTTTAAAACTGTAAACCTATTTTAAAGACACGGGTGGCACCCAGACGACATATCTCGTTCATATAGAACATATAAGTAGTTCATATAGATAAGCTGTCCTCAACAGAAGAAGAAAGGAGGTTGTGACAAATCTCACGACAGGAAGGCCAACATCCACCAAGAGGTCCACAGGTCCAAGGAGGAAAGGAGCAAGGAGAGGGGGGAAAGGGACTGAAGGGAAGGGAAAGGAGATGGGAGGAAAGGAAGTGGCAGGAGGCTAGGTAATTCACAAAACTGTCGCTGTCCTGAACCATATGCCCTTCAGAACTGAGCTAAGTCTTGCAGGGCACAGGTCTCATTAGAGAGTTTCACCAGGCTGGGGCCAGAGCTGAGAAAGCACAGCCAGATGGTTCTACGGCAGTGAGGGTGAACCTTTTCGAGACCGAGTGCCCAAATTGCAACCCAAAACCCACTTATTTATCACCAAGTGCCAACACGGCAATTTAACCTGAATACTGAGGTTTTAGTTTAGAAAAAAACGGTTGGCTCTGAGGCGCACGTCACTCAGGAGTAAGCTTGGTGAAGCAACCGTGCAACGCTTCGAATGGGTGAATCACGACCCTAGGATGGTTTATTCAGAAGCAAGCCCCATTGCCAGCAACCAAGCTTACTCCCAGGTAAAGGATCGTGCCCAGGCTAGCCTAGATGTGTGTGTGTGGGGGGGTGATTTTCCGCCCCCCCCCCCACACACACACGATGAACTCTATGCACGTGTGCCCACAGAAAGGGCTCTGAGTGCCATCTCTGGGACCCGTGCCATAGGTTCGCCACCGCTGTTCTAGGGTCAAGAACTACCAGGAAGTTGTGCTCAGATGAACATAATGCTCTCTGGGGAGGAAGGAGTGTATTGGGAGCGGCTGTTCTGCAAATATGATTGTCCCAGACCATATAGGGCTTTGAAGGTAAGGGCAAAATGGTTCCATCATGGCACTCTATCCGTAGACATCAGGCCAGTATCTACATCCTAGATGGATGCTATTATGTCTGAATCCAGAGAAGGGGAAGTGGAGTCTGCATGAACATTGAAATCTCCCAAGATTATCAGATATCTCAAGACCAGTCCAACATCACTTCTTTCAGGATCAGTAGAGTATATGCTGGTATGCTAGGCAGTCAGTGCACCAGCAAGATAGCCACAATCTCCACAGAATCCCATACCAGACCCACATGCTCAGTGCCAGAGATCTCCAGGTGGGGGTGGGAAATGTTCTGCAGGATAAATACTCTCGGATGAACATTGCCATTCCACCTTTCTGACACTTTTTGTCTGGGACTGATGAAGGATTAAGAAACCTAGGGAGACTAGTTCTTTTAGGGTGACTGTTCCACCCTCCCTCACCCAGATTTCACTCACACAGACCAGGTCACGCATACCTTCTTGGGCTGCAAAATAGCTTTGCAGCATCACGGTCTTATTATTTATGGACCTGGCATTGCACAACATCAGCTAGCAAAACTCGTCTGCTACCTGCTTAATAGTTTATCCTTTTCTAAAAAAGAAAAATGTCTTTATCTTCCCAGGCTCTCTCAGATGTTCGGCCACTTTTTGCTTTGTGGTCCCCCAACAATAATTAAACATTAAAAAATGAAGTCCCACAGTGTGCATAAAAACAAGCCATGAAATTGATCAAATGCCAAAAAAATTAACAAATGCCTAAATCTGATCCTCCCCTTTGAGTTTTAGGCCCAGGTCAAGTGTCTTGCATTGGCTGTTCCCTCTTCAAGAAAGAATGTCCTATGCTGAGGGAAAACTCCATCAGTTTGTGCCTACAGGGAATCACAGCCTTTGCAACTTTTTGAGCCAGGATGATATACCTTATTTGGGCCTTGTTGCCAGCATAATGTGGTCAGGAAACTGGCACATATCAATGGGGTGGGGGTACTAATTGAAACTGCTTTCCTTTGACTAAGCCAGGGGTCTGCAAACTGGCTGTCCAGCCACTTGGCCATGCTGGCAGGGGCTGATGGGAATTGTAGTCCACAAACATCTGGAGAGCCACAGTTTGCAGACCCCTCACTAAGCCAATTTGAAAATTCCATGGTATCATGCTAATAACGTCAGAGCCAGGGTCTTATTAAGATCTTTAGAGGCCCCTAAGCACTGAAAATATTATGATACCCCCATGTAATGAATATGTAATTCAAAATAAAAACAATACTTCACACACACACAACATATATAATTTTAATGAACAAATGTCATTATATGTATGAAACAAAACACCTGTTGTTCCATTGCTTTCTTGCCTTGAAGATACGTAGCATTTTAACTTACATGATTAAAATATTTTATATATATTCAATGCTATAATTATATTACTTTTTTTTTCATTTGTTGTGGGGCCTGCTTTTTATGGGCCCTGGTTCAGCTGCAACAATGCAACGTGGTCCGTTGTAAATCCAGCAGTGGATAAAACCTCTGTGTGGCCCCCTCTACTTGAGGTCCTAAGGACGTGGTTATTTTGCTTAATGGTTAATCCAGGGCTGGCCAGAGGCCAAGCAAGAGGGCAGCAGGTTGCAGCCTTCCCACTTTCGAAAATGCTCGCTTCCAGAATATAGAAGACATCTCTGGGGGACGGGGGCAAGAATGCTTCTGCTTCTCCTTTTTGAATATAATAGTCCTTTTTGTTCATAATAGTTAAGTGCCTTGAAATCTGAGGGGCTTCCTGCATTCATCCAACACACTGATGTTTTTCAAGAGGTTCACAGAGATTTCAAGCCTCCCTCATTTGGAAAAGTGCGACCTACTAATATCTCCAACTAAGCCTCTCGTCATTAGCAAACTTCTCTAAATAGGACAAAATGCAGAATGGCCCTCATAACAAGAGTCTCTTGAAAGGTATGAGTGTTTGGAACTGTGCTAGCCTACAGTGGGAAGTTGGGGTAATATGAAAAATCAACCTAAGATGCCCCTCTTAAGAAGAGAGCCTGAAAAAACAGGTGTGTGACATTTTGATTTGGAATAGGTGGTGAGAGGGACAAAACAAGAGTGGCTGGGTGACCCTCATAATCTCTTATATTTAGTCGTGTTACTCCTAACTTTATTCTTTTATGGCAGAAAAAGAGAACTCGAAAGAAAGACATGAAGCTGACTAGTGAGCCTCTGCCTCGGTGTCAGGAGAGTAGCTTTGAGGTTGTTCTCCAAACTGTTTCAAAAATCAAGAGTGCTGAATCAGAAGAAATCAAATGGGTACCTTGCCCACGTAAGTACACAACAGGTTCCTCGGGATTTCCAGTTTTCCCCTTCATGTCCCACAAAGGGTATATTTGTAGTGCTCAGAAGCAGCCAAACGTAAATGTCTTAAGCAGTGGGAGGAGGGGGCATGTACATACAAGCATCTCATTCCCTCTAACAGCCCTGTGCAATGCTGTGGAGAAGCTTATGTAAAAGAGATAGCTTGTATTGTTGAAGGCTTTCACGGCCAAAATCCCTGGGGTGTTGTGTGGTTTCTGGGTTGTAAGACTGTGTTCTACTAGCATTTTCTCCTGACGTTTCGCCTGCATCTGTGACTGGCATCTTCGGAGGATGATCCTCCGGGCCATACAGCCCGGAAACCACACAACAACCCAGAGATGGCTTGATTTTAAAAAATCAAATTCTTGTACAAAAAATCCTTTATGGGGAAACACCCTTAACTTTCAGTTTATATTTGATGGTTTTATCAAATATCCAGGTAATTCTGCAGTTTAAAGAACGGAGACCCAAATTACATGGGCTTGCCCCATTGAATTGTACAACTGATGGGGAGATGAGGAACCAGGCTCACTTGCAATATCAGAGCCCAGCTGGGTGAAAAATACTTGGATATGAGTGGACAGCAGGGGTAAAAGTTACAGGATTTAGTATCCGTGTCTGCCTGTTGCTGTGTCCACTCTCCCAGTTATGTGTGAATAGGGTAGATCCATGTTTAAGGAAGTGGGTGTGGTGTACTTCCATCGTATGTACTGCCTCACCGGAGACCTGCTCAAGGCTGCTCACCAAGGAATAACGGTGTAGTGACATCATGGAAGAACCAGCAAAAAATGTCTTAGATCTTTAGCTTGAGATTTTATTGTGATGGTACTTCGTTTATTGTTGGTTGCGTGGAACCAAACACATTGCTTCGATACTGCCACTCCATCAGTGCTCAATATAGCAATAGGAGCAGAGGCGTAGCGCCAAGGGAATGGGGGAGCAACGCATCAGACGCACACCCCTGCGGGGGTGTGGCAAGGGCGTTCTGGGGTAAGGGGGCATTCCAGGACAGGGGCATAGCAGGGGCGGAGGACGCACCAGTGTACTGGGCGCTTTCCCCCCTCGTTCCATCCCTGAATAGGAGCAGCACTTCAGATCAGTGGGGAGGCTGCATCTCTTCTGCCAAAGCTGTCTGGTTTTCTAGTCCCTGGTATCAAAACATACAATTCGTTTTTCTTACTCCTATCTATTGCACAATATATTGTTTTGTGCAAGTGAATAATCACCCACTTTTCCACAATGCTCCCTGAAAGAAAATATTGATTCTATGCAAGTGAATCATGACATATTTCATAGAATTCGTTTACAAAATCAAGGGACCTGAATGAACAGACCTAAAGATGGTAATCTCAGATTGTAGCGTGACATCCCAAATTGAATAAGAGCACTGCTGATTTCCACTAGTGAAATGTAGTTTCTTTACATCAGTGCCAATTGCTAATTTGCCCCATCAGGAAACAGAGGCAGGAGAAGAACCTCAAATTATCTAGAGTTCTTTTTCTTCAGTGTAAATATTCTCCAAGAAACTTTTAAAGCAAGAGGCATGTAGAAAGTACCTTGGGGCATGGTTCATATTGCAACAAATGTGTAGCTATAAATTAGGATCACTTAACATTTTGGGACCACATACTACTATTTTTTTCCTTCTAAACAGAGAGTTACCGTCACGACTACCTAGTTACAAGGGCTGAAGAGTTAGTGGACAAGAAGATTAAGGCTGGGGAGCCTCTGGCGTATTTTCTAAAAGGACAGCTGTTTTTTGAAGAGGTTGGAGTTGGTTTCTTAAAAACGACTTTTGAAACTGCACTGGGAAATGTTAGAATGAGAAGTGGGGGGGGGGGGGGGGGCAATTCTGGAAGCCATGAAGAGATACAGAAGTTCCATGCTTACATCAAGTTTGTATATTTTCTCCAAGACAACTGATCCATGCTCAACTGATCCATACAGCCCAATTGCAAAAGCAGGCGATCTCCAGCCCCCACCCCCACCCCGAAGTTGTCAATCTTAGTGTCAGACATTATGCAGCAAGGAATATGGTTTGCTACCAAGTTCACATTCCACTGGGGTCTGCAGGAGATCCTGATTCTTCAATTAGCATCTGGTTGGGGCCTACCCAGCCTGGAGGCAGGGAGGGGGAAAGAGGGGGATGGGAATGGGACCTGTCATCTTGTTATGGCCCAACCACCCTGAGGGGATGGGTTAGGAAGGGGAGGGTGGGGGAGGGGAAGAGTTATGGAGGGGGAAGGTGGGAAGGGGCTGTAGGAGGCTTAATTTCTTCAGCGTGGGGGAAAGGCCTGGTTAACTCCTCCAATGTGGTTTCCTCAGCCTCTAGAAACTGCTGTTAGGCCTGTTAGGGACAGGTACAATAGTACTTGCATTTCTTCCTTCTGCCAGGGTTAATAGGAGCTGTGGGGGGGAGATTTCTATAGGGAGAAGGGTTAAAACTCCCTCCCCTGTGCCACAGCCTCAGTCAAAGCAGTTCCCACCCAGCACTTGTTACCCTTAAAAAATACATGGACATACCCATTTGCTAATCCTCCATACCTTGTTGTGTACTCAGATGCCGCTATTTTAGGATTTTCCTGTGCTTGTGTCTGAGTACTTATAATAGCTTCTAACCAATTGTGATGGAGGAGGTGATAATGATGAGACTGCATGAAAAAGCTGGTATAAGCCAACTCATTGCTATATTTGTATTTCATTCAACAATATCTCTTGTTGATAGAATTAATTTTGAAGATGACTGGTGAGATTTTTTTAAAAAAACCTCCCCTCCCCACAGTTTTAGTTCAGAGGATGATATATATTTTCTTTCAGAGTTGTGTCGTTTGCTCCTGAAAGTTCACTAGCCAGATTTCTTGGGTTGTTTTAGCCAAAGTGTTTTTTTGGTGGCTGTGTCTTGCAGGGAAGGTACGAAGAAGCACTACCTCAATTTGAACAAAACAAAGACACAGATTTTCAGTCCATGTATCAGTTAGGAGTGATGTATTATGATGGATTGGGGACTGCACCAGATCCTGTAAGTTGCCACTAGAAGTGGATTTTAATTTTAATTTTTCGTAGCTGTTTCTTTAGTAGTAGCAATTCTTGTTTTCAGCACACATGTCAAAGAGAGGGTGAGGGGCAGAAGGGGAGCCCGAAAGGGGAGGGGCGGTATAGAAATCTAATAAAATAAATAAAATATAAGTGCAAACAATATCGTTGCTAAGCAAATCCTTGAAGGATATAAAAGATAAATAAGATAGGTATGACTCAGTCCTGATGACACATCATCCACAAGTGGCAGATAGTCCTGTAGCCCTCTTTGCTCCCTGTGCAAGGGCAGTACATCAGACCATTAGGGAGAATGGAAAGCCTGTCTGCACCTCTAGTATCCCTTTCCATTTTCCCCACTCACTGCAAATTGTTCATGTTCTGAAACTTACACTGTAAGCCATATGTGCAATTATAAATGTCTGAGGTTGTTTCATTATGAGTTTGGAGCAATTACTTGAGATTGGTATTTTTAAATCTTCCATCCTCTCTGGATATTAATATGTCAACAAAGTCCCTTCCCAACACTGGATTCTAATATCATGTACACAATCAATATAAGGACGTAATGCTTGTTCTGCACCACTAGATGGTGATATAGTATAACCCACAGCCATACAACACAAACATGGAAGAAAGGTGTGCTTATTTTACTTATTTCACTTGCAAAATAATTTTTCTTTTCATAATTTTTATTAGGCTGGCTAGAGAATAACCATATTTTACAATAAAGAAGCCAGATGAGAGCAATCCAATAAGAACAAGTAACTTCAGAACAATAGTAGGAGATGTTCTTACAAAAAATACTTGCAAATACTTGTCTTTTTTCTCCCCCCAAAATTGGAGAAAATTAAATTATATGCAAGAGTTTCTTTTTCAAGCTTTGACTGTATAAAATGCTTCATTCATAACATGTAGAACTGTAATATTGGGCATATTTATGGAATCTAAAAGAAGAAAGAAGAAGAAGAAGAGTTTGGATTTATATCCCCCCTTTCTCTCCTATAGGAGACTCAAAGGGGCTTACAATCTCCTTGCCCTTCCCCCCTCACAACAAACACCCTGTGAGGTAGGTGGGGCTGAGAGAGCTCCGAGAAGCTGTGACTAGCCCAAGGTCACCCAGCTGGCGTGTGTGGGAGTGTACAGGCTAATCTGAATTCCTCAGATAAGCCTCTACAACTCAAGCGGCAGAGCTGGGAATCAAACCCGGTTCCTCCAGATCAGAGTGCACCTGCTCTTAGCCACTATGCCACTGCTGCTCCCTGGCTGGTTTTCTACAAATACACCCAATACTAAAGAAAGAAAGCTGCAAATTGCTATACCTCTTGCTGCCTTTATATATAAATGTTGAGAGCATTTGTAGCTCTGAATCCAAGGGAAGGGTAGTCAAAGCACCATCAAGAAATCATACTTGGCTGTTGACATTACCAGTTCATATCAGGCCTAATGACCATGTGATCAGTGAAGCTGGGAATAAAGTAGAGATTGCCATGATAGGAAGGCCACCCCAAATGGCGTGAAGGTTCTGGCTCAGCAGAGTGTCAGCGGTTCTATGGTTGCCTTAATCAGAGTTTTATTTCTGAGCCGGACTCCTTACTGATATAAGGCTGTGCTTGCACAAGTTCCTTTCCCTGGTATATGACTCAGGAAGGACCTGTGAAAGTTGCACCATGTGGTAGCTGATTAATGCTTCTCTTCCAGAGAATATTTGCAAGTAAACAAGTGCTTATTTAAACTCATTAAACAGGGACGGGATAGAGTTGAACTGCAGGCTGGAATGCATTCCCTTTCAAGCAGCAAGTGGAGCTTTCCCCCTGTGGGTGAGAGACATAAAGCTGCATTATTGAGTAAGAGATTCTTTGGCCTAGAGATGTCTTGACTATGCATGTGCTTTTGTTGCCTATAGAAGAAAGGAGTGGAATACATGGAGAAGATCATCAACTCGGATTCCCCTAAGGCTAGACATTTAAAGTTTGCTGCAGCGTACAACCTTGGCAGAGCTTACTGGGAAGGATGTGGGGTTGAGATTTTGGAAAAAGAGGCTGAAAGGTACCCTCTCTTGCAAACTACCTGTGCTGCTTGGCCATATCCACATGGAGTTCTGAAGCTGATTGGTTGTGTGTCCAACACACATTTCAGACCTTGCTTGGCCTTGGCCTATCTCTGCATGACTATGGTGCTGGCAAGAATAAGAACAGCCCATGGAACACTCTTTCCAGGGGCTATTGAATTGGATCCCAGATGTTTGTTTATGCAACAGTCCTCCTCATTCTCAGAATTCTCACCATCTGCTTGCATCAAGTGAAAGTGGTTGCATCTTCATCACCTGTTCCACTTGCACAAGACACAGCATAAGACATAGTTCTTTTGTTAGAATTTCAACACTAAATCAAATGAAATCGTGTCATCCATTCTGTTGTTCCAGGTGCACACTATTATTTCATTCAAATTTATATTGAAGCACTATGTGCCCTATATGTTGCTGTTGCTATTGCACAACTGCTTGTACAAGTGAAACTATGCTAAGTGCATTTTTTCCCACTCATGCACTGCTGGATCCAACTGCATATCCCAGCATGAGGGCAGGGAGGGCTCTCTTTTTTCAGACAGGCCCTTTGTCTAAATCAACACACTTCCAGTTTTATGCAAAGACACCTGGAAAGCTGTTAGGTAGCTGTACCTTAATGGGAAAAGCCCAGCAACATTGTTCCCTTCGTTTTCCAGATTATGGTTTTTCGCGGCAGACCACGGAAATCCAAAAGCAAGTGTAAAGGCTCAGAGTGCCCTTGGAATGCTGTACTCAGCAACCCATCCCAAAGATCTGAAAAAGGTAGTGATCGGGTTTTTGTTTTTTGGGGGGCTTTAATTATAAGTCTTGGATTTGAATGAATAACATCCTCCAGTGGAAAGAGGCCACAGTCTTTCATACGTGACAGGGATCAGTGCCAATTCTAAAAGAAAACGATAAGAAAAACCCAAAGGCAAGACTGAAAAAGTGAAATACCAGTGTTAATTTGAGCAATGCTTCCTTCGCAGCCAAAAGGAGGGTTCTTCTGAAGACTCGCAAAAACAGATCTCATTTATACAGTTCTGATTAATTTAGTGCCTTCCTAGATGAGACAGTTCTCTCACCAGGGGAAGAAGCATAATTCCCGGAGATGATAGCAGTGATATCGTCAGCAAGTAATTGCATTTGGTAGCCTCAGATGCGCTTCTACGTTTGCATCAAAAGAGACCCTTAGCCAGCCAGTTCAGAGTTCAAATGGAGATTGTGCTGCCTGCCGATGGGAATATGCATCCAAACACTCATTGAACCATATGTGGAAGGCTCCTTCTGTGCATGCATCTCTTGCAATGCATTCTGGGGTGACATGGGACTCTCCCCAGGTATTCTTCCCAAAAACATTTTAGGTATTTAAGAAGCATTTGCAAAGGACTTTCTTTTCACAACCAGTCCAAAGGGGATGTTGAACCTACATCTAGTCTGAGTTTAGAATGTTAAAAACAGTGCACAAAGTCAGCAGTGCCACAAGACTTTTGATTCCTGAAATCTTACAGCAGAAAATGAACCTATGTGAATCTGTTTTTCTCCATTCTCCTAAAAGCAGACAGTTTTGGTGAACTGTCCAGGAGTCGAGAAGGAAGGAGAGGGCTTACAAGAACACATCCCCAAAAAATTAAATGGTTTTCAGATAAATGAGGGCATAGTATTTCTGAAACTATCAAGCAAAAGGAAAGAAATGCATTGCTCCCTCCCAGTTCCAATCTTGATTATTTATCACCAGCTTTTCAGCAATTAGTTGACACAGCAGACTCAAAACACCTCTTCAGTCATTGGGGATTCACAATTTTTGAATCGTTTAAAACCAGTCTTGAGCCAAAAAAAACATTCAACCATCAAAGAGCCACTGAATCTTACAACAGTTCTGCATATATTGCTAAGTGCAGGATCTGGGAGGCTAGGAACAGAAAATAATATCAGACAAAAGGCAGTGCCCTAAAATTAACAGTCTGTACTGCAGTAGTGGATTGTGTGTGTGCACGCGCATATATTTGTGTGTGTATCAACAACAGCTCATTCCGTCCCCTGGTTTCAAAAGGGGATATTGTATTAAGATTAACAAAGATTGTTTCATTCCTGATCACTTGGTGAGATTGCGCTTCCTGAGCATCTATCATTCATGGACTCAGCTGTGGGGCCGTCAGACCATACTGAAGCTCTGCATACCAAGAATTGTTCTAAATGGGTGATTTCCCACTGGCGATTAATCCTGTGATAGTCACCCAAAATATCCAGGTTCCCTTGAGATCTCCTCATAGCCGAACCGTGGAACACAGATCAGTCCCGTTTCTGGTGCCCCCCCGCCCCCGCCGCCTTATCACGGGATTTTCCTGGACCTGCTTGTATATGCACCTTTTTGAAAAAACACTCCAAAGGGAGCTAATAGATGGGGACTACACATTTAAGGATCCATAACTTTGGCCCCCATGAAACAAATTTCACCAAACTTGGGTGGTATCATCAGCAGAGTCTCCTACTGATACCACACAGGTTTTGTGAAGTTTGGTCTAGTGGGTCCAAAGCTATGTACTCACAAAGGGGGTGCCCCATCCCCCATTGTTTCCAATGGGAGCTAATAGGAGATGGGAGCTACACATTTGAGGGTCCATATCTTTGGCCCCCATGAACCAAACTTCACCAAACCTGGGTTTTATCATCAGGAGGGACTCCTAAAGATACTCTGAAACTTTGGCGCTGCTAGCTTAACAATTGCACCCTGACAGCAGGCACCCCTCCTCCAGGGGGCAGGCCTAGACGTCTTCACTAGAAATATGCTGCAGTGAGGATGTTGGAATCTGGATGAAAAGGTGCCGACTCTTTTGAAACTTGGTTGTATCTAGATTAAATTTTCAGTGGGAATTCAGCCAATCACTTGCATAAACCCATTTCTATCTGACAGGCATTCTTTTGGCATTCAGAAGCATGTGGGAACGGAAGCCTAGAATCTCAGGGCATACTTGGGCTGATGTATTTTTATGGACATGGGGTACGGAAAAATTTGAAGGCTGCTTTGGAGTGTCTGAATCAAGCATCGGACCGTGGAAATGTCTATGTGAAAGGTCATCTCGTACAGTATTATTACAGAAGAAAGTTTTTTACAAAAGCTGCTGAGTTTGCCAAGAGGTGACTTATTTTCGTTTGGTAATTTGAGTAGAATAGATGTTGTTATATCATTTATCAAAGGCAGTTGGTAGAGCTTATGGAGACACCATTAGGGTGCCTTTGATCTTCTTAAAAACGAGGGAGGCAAAATGTTCTGCTTGTTGCATTTGGTATCCTCTCTTTCACTTGCCCATTGATCCTTCAGCTCAAGGGGGGAAAACATGTTCACAAAAAGATATTAAACTTTGTGCCTTAAACTGGCTACCAAACAAACTGAAGTGGATTGTCGAAGGATTCAACTGGTTGTGGTGGGTTTTCCGGGCTGTGTGGCCGTGGTCTGGTAGATCTTGTTCCTGACGTTTCGCCTGCAACTGTGCCTGGCATCTTCAGAGGTGTATCACAGAGGGAAGTCTGTTACACACTGTGTCCAGGAACAAGATCTACCAGACCACGGCCACACAGCCCAGAAAACCCACCACAACCAAACACTTCAGAAAGGCCATATTTATTGATTCCAACAATCATATTTATTTATTTATATTATTTAAATTTAATGTTCTGCCCATCCCCGAAGGGCTCTTAAAAGTCTGCCAAGTCACTTGGTAAATGGCAATGACGGTCTGGATGAGAGCACGATCTGTTCCATATCCCTCCAGCAAGGAATTAGTGTGAGGGCTGGGTTTACTCCCGGTGTTCCTGTCTAAACCAAGCCCATGTTGAAACAGACACATGTGAAGAGCCCCATGGCGCAGAATGGTAAGATGCAGTACTGCAGGGAAAGTTCTGTTCACGACTTGAGTGCGATCTTGATGGAAGATGGTTTTCAAGTAGCCGGCTCAAGGTTGACTTATCCTTCCATCCTGCTGAGGTTGGTAAAATGAGTACCCAGCTTGCTGAGGGTAAAGTGTAGTCAATGACAAACCTCCCTGTAAATATAGCCTGTCTAGTAAACATCATGATGTGATGTCACCCCATGGGTCAGTAATGAACCAGTGCTTGCATAGGGTAACTACTTTTACCTAATAGTCTCATGTGAGATGATGTAGACCAGGGACATCCTTGACACATGTCCTACAAACTCTGTTGACTTCTGGCTTGGGAACTCCCGTGATTTGAACTAAACATATGACTTGAAAGGCCAGCATTAATAGAACAAAAGAATTGTGCTGGATCAAATTAAGGGCTTCTGTAGTTCAGAATCTCATTTCAGAGTGCAGCCAGACAGATGTTTCTGGGAAGTTTGCAAGCAGAGCATGACTGCAACTACCCCGTTCCATAGTAAACCCTCTAGAAAATGGCAATTAGCAGCATGTTGCCTCTGAAAATGGAAATTTCATTTTGCTATCTGGCCGCAGCTATTTGTAGTCCTCCATGAATTTGTCTAGTCCCCTTTTAAAACTTTCTCAGACTGCTTGAAGCAGGGCATAGTAAGAGTTCATTATGTAAAGTGCTTTTTATGTCTATTGTCAATTGCTTTACTGAGTAATCCAGAATTATGAAAGAGGTCTACTTTTTTCACACCATATATTACACATCCCCTTCATCTTTTTACAGCGATAGTGACACCCACGCTGTGCCCACAGAGTGACACTTCTGCATTCCAGGGCAATGGTGGCGGCAGCCGCCTCCACCAAGACCTCTAACTTTCTCCTCCTTTGACATGTGACTTTTGGCAGAGCCCGCCCCCACCCCCATGCACTTTGGTGACAAAAAAGACCAAGCAAAGGACTCTTTAACTCCCCCTCAGCCTTTGTTATTATTAGTAACATTCAAGGCTCTCATCCTCCTTCTTTTCATAATCCTCAAACACATGAAAATGAAATAGGCCGCGGGAAACCTGCAATGAGCAGTTTGGAGGGCAATGACTGTAAGCATCCTTGCCGTTCGGCTTGGTCCATGTACACGGCTGAAGGCACGATTAAAGGGATCTTTGTGACTGTGGGAAAGGCCATTGTTGGTCTGCCTATGTCAAAGACCTCTTCTGATTACTCTCTCAGTAAGCACTCAGACCAGCAGTTCTGAAACCATTTTGGCAGAGCCCTTCGGGGACGGGGCGGGATAGAAATTTGAAGCATAAATAAAATAAATAAATAAATTACAGAATCATAGAGTTGGAAGAGGCCAAACAGGCTACCTAGTCCTATCCCCTGCTCAATGCAGGATCAGCCTAAAGCACCCGTGACAAGCATTCTTCCAACCACAGCTTGAAGACCCAGTGAGGAGGAGCTCACCACCTTCTCAGGCAGCCAATACCACTGTTGAACAACTTTGATTGTAAACATTTCCCCTAATATTCAGCAGGCACCTTTCTGCCTGTAATTTAAACCAATTATTGCAAGTCCTATCCTCTGCTGTCAACAGGAACAACTCCCTGCCCTCGGCTAAGTGACAGCCCTTCAAATGCTAAAAGAGAGTAATCATGTCCCCTCTCAGCCTCTTCTTCTCCACACTGAACATTCACAAGCCCCTCAGCGTTTCCTCGTAGGACTTGGTCTCCAGGCCTCATTGCTCTCCTCTGCACCCACTCCATTCTGTCCACGTCCTTTTTGAAGTGAAGCCTTCAGAAATGAACACTAAACTCCAGCTGTGGCCTGACCAATGCAGTGTACAGCAGGACTATGGCATCTTACAACATGGACGTTATGCATCAGTTAAAACACTCCAAGATCACATTAGTCCTTTTTGCCACTTCATCACACTCTGCTCATATACAGCTTTAAGGTCCACTCGTACTCCAAGATCTTGTTCGCTACAGAGATGTATCCCACCATTCAATGTGAGCGTTTTCCATTTTTGTTACCCAGATGGAGAACTCTGCACTTACCCCGGCTGAACTGCATCTTGGTCATGTCTGACCGTTTTCCAGTGTGTTCAGACTCATTCTCCCCCTTTCCCAAATGAAAATGAGATCAAACACATTTAAGGATGTTAAACATCTTAGACGTGTTCTACAGAACTGTAGTCTTTTGCCCGTGCAAGGGTTTCCCCTGCTGTCTTCTGGGAGAAAAGAACAGAAACCGCACCTGACTCAGCAAGGGGACTCAAGCTGCTGCCCCGGCCACAGATGGCTTTGCAGTCTGAGATATCCAAAGTCTACATTCAAACCTGTTCTGTAAGTGCACTTCTATGGGGTGCTGCTCACATCTATGCAAAATGTAGCAATAAAGGGAAAGATACGGTGCTTGCTGGTACATCTCATTTACTGCCACTGGCTATTTTTTAAAAAACAGCCCCTTAATGATATGTCAAATGCAACTAAAATCCCAGTTGCATGATTATTGTGACCATTAACTATAGATTTAGTGGCTTTGATCAGACTTCTCAATCATATTTCAGCACAAACGCCTCCGTCGAGTTTGCAGGTTGTTGCCACTGACATTTGATGCTTTTCTTTTACTTTGTTTTGCGACTCCTGTAACAGCATTACAGAGAATGACAATGTTGGACAGATAGCAAAGGACACGGACTGTGTGCCTTTTTACATTGCGAAGGGACTTGCGATGGCTTCCTTCTACTTGGCCAGGTGCCTTCAGCTTGGCCTCGGAACAAAACCTGATGCAGCAGCAGCTAAAAAATATTATTCTAAGGTGAGTTTCACAATTTGAGTTGAGCTACCTGAATATGGAATTTTTTCCTATTACTCGGATATTATATTCCAGTAACAGCACTTGCAGCAAGATAAAAACCAGTTATATATTAACAGTAGACTGTTTCAGAATCGAGGCTAAGCTGTAGTCAGATATCTGATAATTGGTTTAAGATTAAAAGCCTTCCTCGAGACCTTCAGCTGGGGGATAGTAACAGGGACAGAGAGCAACTTCTACTACCCTCAACAGGGAGAAGCAAATGGTACAAAAAAGCACCGGTCTTTTAAACAGCAGTTTTACCACCACCTTTAGGTAGCTCTGATCCAAACTGGGATCTTGACACTGAAAGATCAGATTGCAGATCTCCCACATAAAGTGAGGTTCTCCACATAAGGTGTAGTTCAGCAGTCAGATATGTCTGTTCTACTTATCTTTACCAAGTAAGTTGTATTACATTCACCTTCCGGGCAAGAACAGGGAACTTAGCATAGCTTAGCTGTTGGATAGACTAATGCAGGCATCTTTGGGTGCAATTACAAAATGGCTGCCATAAAAGGTGGAGCCACCCACGTAATTTCAGGGAGTGAGATCGTGCCTAACTGTAACAATAACTCTTCAGCATTTCAGACAGAAGTTGTATTTAAAGGATGTTTTTTAAAATGTGCGTATCACTTATTTTCTTCCTGCAATGCTACTTTTCTTTGTGAAGGGAGCTTACAACATGTAGTAGGTTTCACACCTGATTTACAAACCAGCTCTCAGTAAGCAACAATGAAAATGTTGATTATTCTGCTGCAGCAGTCCAAACTCGTTCTATAGTATAACTGCCTTGTTGCATCATTTTAGCCATTTTGAAAGGGATCTCTCACAATTAAAAAGAAACAGAAGATTAGGGATTGAGGTGATGGGTTTCTGAGTGATTTATAACACAGTCCTCCAGTTACAGTTTAAGGTCATGGATTTCAGTGGTCTTAGACAGAAGTAACTCTGTGTAGGACTGCACAGTCAATGTTATATGGAATACCTTTCCCAAAAAGTTCATTTTTTCTGACAGCGACTGTAATTCATTTGTTTTAAAGGCATGCAATCTGGATCCTGATATTGCGGCTGATCTCGAGCTGACAGCAAATCATGGAAGAATTTAGTGTGTTGCTTTGATAAGGCTAAACAAGTTCCAACAGTTTTCCTTTGTAACCTCTGACTACCTTTACAGTTTTTTACAAATCATGACTATTGTAAACCAATTTCTTTCCTTAGACAAAATATTTGACATATTTTCAGATTTCTCTCTCTGGAAGTAAATTACAGGTTTTTTCCTATACAAGCAACTATCATGTATTCATCTATATTTCTGGATTTAACGTTCTTTTACCTAGATTCCAGTTAATCAGCATTAATAGTGCAAAATTAAGACACAAGATAAAAATGTTAAGAACTTTGAACTTGTGACTTAAAATTACACTTGTTAAAACACTACATGCTTGTAATTGGATGTTCTGAGAGAATAGTCTACAGTGAATTAATTGAGCCTTCCTATAAAACTTTAAAAGGTGTATCAGCTTCTTTCAGATATAACTAGTATAAGTAAAAATAGCAGGGCGTGTCTGCTAACCCACACAGTGAGTTCTATGGCTGCAGTCAGCTGAATCTTTGCACTGCTCAACCAGCAACAGGACTTTTTCAGCAGTGACCCCTTTAATACTCCCCCCCCCTTTAAGGCTCACCTGGGACCTACGTCTTTAAAATGCTTAGAAGACATTTAATCTTTTCACATCATTTTAATAGTTGTGTCTAGCCTGAGAAAGATTTTATTAAACTTGTTTTAAGATGTACAGCATTTTATGTTGTGTGCAATGCTCTTGCTGGGTTAATAATTTATTCAGTTAGGATTTTATTATGTGTCACTTTTTAAGCTGTCTTGAGCAGTTTCTCTGGGGGCAGATGAGAAGATGGCTAAATAAAGAGAAATGAACAGAAATCTAACCATGAATTTCCAAGATGTGTAAATAAAGAAAAATGAACAGAGATCTAATCCTGAATGTCCAAGCTTGGTTCTTGCCTTACAGTTTTATGAACAAGTAGTTGTAGTGATCATTCATTTTTTACATGAAACCATTAAACATGCATCTAGGACATTTTATGTTGCCAGTCTTTCAAAAAGCTCCATTGCAGAGGTAATCCTCTCCACCATTTTATCCACCTGTTAGATTGAGAATGTTACTGGCCCAAGATCACCCAGTGAACGTCATGGTTGCGGAGGGATTTGAATTTAAGACCACAGCTCCAACATTACCCATAACACATGTGGACTATATACAAAGTAAGCGAGAGCTCTGGGACTTTTTGTCAAGTTGGAACTATCACTGAGCTGTTTAGAGCTCTGCAGTCTGCCAAATATACATATTTTTCAACTTGCCATTAAATTCTTATGAAGTTACCCTAGAATGTTGTGGCCACATTCTGGGCTGAGGGGATTAACAAACACAACAGCAGCTATCCAAGTATGGGAAGGAGATTGGCTGCATAGCCACATTTTGTGTGTGTGTAAAGAGCTGTGAAATTACAGCTAATTTATGGTGACTCAATAGGGTTTTCAAGGCAAGAGACTTGACAGAAGTAGTTTGCTGCAATGTATACAGACCCTTAGGCACATTTAGGCAGTAAAATCTTTAGACAAAATGTTTGAATGTTTAAACACTGCACAGTGTTCTACAGCCACAGGACAGAGAGTTCTGAAGGAAGAACTGAATTGAGAGCTAGAATGAACGGTTGTTCTGTTGTAGCTCTGTTCTTTGGCAGCTGAGGACCAGTTCAAAGTGAGCTATGCTTCTCTGATGAAGTGCCAGGGAGGACAGATTTCAGATAGGGAATCTGTGCCAAGGTCTGAAGTTAACTATAACACAGTAACACTGATTAACCACACTCATAGCTTGGTAGATTTCTCTGAGGAAAACTCTACTCAGATATGGAGCAGGGAAGCTTGAGAGAGAGGGAAAGTTATGTAGAGAGAGGATTGGAGCTTTCTGAGAGAGAGCAGCCATCCTTCTATGAGAAGCACCGTGAGAGACACTCTAGTAGACAGTCTGTCTTAAGAGTTAGTGTTCAAGGAACTGTGTGATTTATACTTACCTGAGCATAGAAATTAAGGTTTTTAAACAAAGGGCTGGAAAGAAAAACAGAACACTGTAACACCTATATGAGAGTACTAAATTGTCTAGAGTTGAAGTGACTGTAACAAATGGGAATGCACTATTCCTTTGCCAGCAAAGTTCTTTCATTTGGTTCCTGTAAATAAACTTTTTAAATTACATGGTTCAAAGTTTCAAGCCTCTGGTGCCAGTTTATTATTGTTTGTCAGAAAGAAAATAGGTTATTTTGGTGTCTCTTCACAGCAGCTCCTATGCTTAACTGAAAAGTACCCTTGGTGAGCGGCTAAAGAATATTTAGACGGTGTAATATAATGATAAATGTGGGAAAACTTAAAAGAGTAATACAAACTCTCAAAAACCCACTTCACATTATTAAAAGTCTGTTCTGACAGAGGGAAAGAGGAAAAAAGAAAGCTGCTCAGTCAGAACTGTACTGTCTGTTAGAGTTCTCTCTCTTTTTTTGGAGGAAAAATTCTCTCAAGGCGCTGGGCAGGTGACACCCTTTCATATGGGTGTAGATGTGATACCTGCCTCCGCGTCACAACCCTGGTACACTGTGGAGGTCTCCAAATACTATTTGGTCATCCAAATACTAACCAAGGCCAATCCTGCTCAGCTTCTGAGATCTGACAAAATCAGACTAACCTGGGCCATCCAGGTCAAGGTAGCCATATTCTAGCAAAGAATGAAAACGTGTTTATCTGTTGTGAGTGATAGCAAGGGAGACTTGCCTTGGATATATACAAGCCCTAAAATACTGTCACACTACTATGTTATCAATTAGATTTCAGAAAATTAGATTTTCGGAAAATCCCCATATCTCTAAGGAGAAGTAGCTCTGCTTCTAAAAACAGTGAACTGGCACCACTGGAATAAAATCCAAAACTAATACAATAGTTCTTTAAAAGGGAGGACATTTAAAGAAAACAGTGCTGGATGAGATCAAGAGGACATGAGCAGAAGAAGACATTTATACATTGCAGAAGGCAGATCAGTCAGAATGTGCGTTTGAAGAGAACATGAAACTGAAGTTATGTACCTTGCCCAGAAACACTGATGCAAATTCCGCTCTGAAATCAGCAGGCAGTCCTCATTTGCAAGCCACAAAATGGAGCTTAATTATGAAGCGCTGCGGGCCAGTTTTGTTATTTATTGTTTACAAAGGCTTAAAACTATGGGAAATCTTTGGTAGAAATAAAAACAATAAAATTTACACAATATCTTTACATAAGTATTGCACAACAAGGCTCTTCAAAACACAAGAAAATAGAAGAATGTTCATTGTCCTCAGCAAGGAAATTAACTGTACAACATCAATTGGTATACCACTAAAGCAAAATGCCTTTCATATATGTTTAGAATAGTTTATAGTTCTTACATTAACATTTACATTTCAGTCTGCAATAGAGTTATACTCCTGTAGCAAATTAAATAAAAGTCAGAAACTACACAGTACTGGCAGTTCTACCCTACTACTGTCACCAGTTCTTTTCAAGTTTTGCCTACTTCATGTAAAACCTAAAAGAAAAATACCCTATAAATCCTCAGCAGTCTTCCATCAGCCCTCTGTGGAAAAGAGGGAAATAAGTTTCATGTCTATGATTAAAAACAACAAAACACAGACATTTGAGTATTTCATTTGAACAGAATCAAACTGGAGTTCTTAACTCAGGATGAGTTCTTAACTCAGGACACAGTTCAATTAGCAGCAATTCCAATAATACCTGAAAAGACAAAAAGAAGAAGGATTTTTGAAGGATACCCTACAATCTACAGTGTCAAAAAACAGAAATAGTTACATCAGGGCCGTCTTAACAGTATTATAGGGCCCCTGACAAAGCAGTACACTACAGCTCCTACCTACACAATCATTCACATTATGGAGTGTGTGAGATATGTACACATACATGCACATATGGTTGTAGAGGTGACTGTGATGCTAAATCAGAGGCGAATGCCAATGTCCACTTGTTACTACAAAAATTAACATCAATATTGTTCATTATCTTTAGCAAAACCCATGCTAAATATGCATTTTCCAATAACAAATATTTATATTTAGTATAGTATTTATTTATTGACAGCAAAGTCACAACATACATAGATTAGCACAGGGCCCCTATGCTCGTGGGGGTCCCGGGCAAATGCCCAGTGTGCCCATGCATTAAGTGTGCCCATTCAGTGTGCCCATACAATCCACCCCCCGCCCCACACACACACAAAATTACAAATCTGGACACAAGAGGCATACATATGCTGCGATTAAAGGACTTGCTGGCAGTTCATATTTCGAGAGAAGCCCTGACTCACGATTACCTTCCCACCTTCCCTGAAGTGGCTTTTCATGGAAAACAGCTGCTTACTAGCACTATATACATAGATTGCAGTTGTTTTCCTATCATCAGCTCTTTCAATTTTGAAACCTCGGTCTGAACTTCAATCTCAGTAAAAGACTGTAAATTGAAGTAATGCTAATTTGGGGTGGGGGGGGGGGGCATACACAGCAGAGAACTCAAAGCCACAGTACCAGGGAAGGACGCAGCCACCCCACGTCTTTGCAGGCTCTTAACAGATGAAGAATGAATAGTATCTGGCAAATTCTCCTGGAATGTGGATCAACTCATCTGGGGCATGAGCAAATAGTTTTATTTTCAATTTTGCCCATCCCTACGCTAAAATGCTGAGAGCCAGCATGGTGTGGTGGGTAAGAGAAGGTGGACTCTAATCTGGAGAACTGGGTTTGATTCCCCGCTCCTCCATATGAGCAGCAAAGTCTTATCTGGTGAACAAGATTTGCTCGTGCACTCCTACGTTCCTGCAGGGTGACCTTGGGCTAGTCACAGTTCTCTCAGAACTCTCTCAGCCCCACCTGCCTCACAAGGTGTCTGTTGTGGGGAGAGGAAGAGAAAGGAGTTTCTAAGCCACCTTGAGTCTCCTTACAGGAGACAAAGGCGGGGTATAAATCCAAACTCTTCTTCTGCATCTTGATAATTCATTTTAAAAATATAGAGAACAAAATGACCGATAATGCTACGGACAAATTATGAGTTCTGGGAGGTAGAGTGTCACGCCTGGAAGCAAAAACCTACATTTAAGTAGCTAGTAAAACCTCAGAGGCTCAAAATGGCATAAGTAATAACTCACATAGAGAAGATGCTTATTGGCCTTGGTTTCTTGAAGTGCATTGAATACTTTGATTACACCATGTCGAGCATTTTGCTGTCCAACAAGACTCTGCAGAGTGTCTGAAAGAAACATTTTTAATCTCGTTTGGAGAATACCACTAACACCTGCTATGTATCTAAAGGCCAAACTAGATGCGGTGACAGATCTCCCATGCTTAAAGCTGCCACCTATAAAAATAGATGGTTTCTGTTTATGGGGTACATGGGTGAGGAGAACTGAACCCTTAACTCTCCCAAGTCTATCATCCAAAGTCCTTTTTCTTGGAGCTAGCCTCAGACATCAAAAGAAAGAGCAGCTAGGAGAAAGGCTCTGCTTCCCTTTTGCTCTGACTCCTGCTTTCTAAAGATACAGCTGTGCTACCATCAAAGCTCATTTGTCCTTAGTTTGAAGTACATCATTCCATGGATGATCTTCTCTCTAGAATGCATGGCAGCAATGTGGCTGAACATTAGGTCGATTCCCCACTGGAAAAATGAATGTAGATACTAACGTGTTTGGGAAAAACTGGGACCTTTTGAGGATGGTTTCAGCGTCCCCACTGCAGCTTCTGCCCCACAAACGATCCTTGTTCCCAGAAACACAGCAGCAACGAAGGATTCCCCACTGAGGCAGATTGAACACGTGATCCGCTCAGGGGCTATCCTGATTGGCTGCTGTGTTGTGTTGGGGCGGGATTTTTTTTTATTTTTAACCTCCGGATCCACGTCTGCGCGAGCATGCACAGACGACTCTACACGAAGATGAAGAAACGGGCGATTAAAGCAAAGCCCTGTTTCCGCACACCTCCATGTAGTCGGATCCACGTGGATAAGACTTGAAGCACTGCTTTGTATTGCCTTCTACTCAGTCCATCAGTCAAAGCCGGCCACATGTTGCTTCGTATCCACGTGGATCTCCAGTCCGCGAAATTAAAAAAAAAAGACTGTGTGTTCTCATTGGATGGGAGGCTCCATGTCACTATCAGCGGCGGGAAAAACGAATCTGGATTCACCTCCACAACTTCCCCACCGCTCCAGATTGCCCACACATTTTTTGAAAAGGTCCACTTTCTTCCAGGGTCTAAAATAACACATGCTGGGGGAGGGGCACCAGAAACAGGATGAAAGCATGTTCGGCGCTGGTGCCGTGGGGAGTTCTGCTGGAAACCTGGATATTTTGTGTGACGAGCACGCATCTAATCCTCAGTGGGGAATCGACCACATTAGGCCTGCAACCAAGATCCTGAGTTTCCAACCCTTGCTCAGGTGTCACTTCACTAGACCAGACAGAATGATCCTCTCAGCTTCACTTAATACTGATACACCATACTTTGTCAAAACAAATTCTTTTCTGATATATTCAAAATGTGTTTTGGTGATTTGACAGCATTGTTACATGGGGTGTCCTCTAACCTTTCTTGCCTCCTCCCTTCTATTTATTCTATTCACTTTTAAAATATACATAGTCTGTCTCCGAAAAAGACGTTAGGACTGTATATTCCTCTGCCACAGGTAAGTGTCTTTTATTGTCCTCTGACTAACTACATTTCCTGTCAGTCATACGCTCACCTGGAATGTTTTCAAGTAATTTTTGCTGTGCTTTCTCTTTTGTCTCCTGGCCTTGCTCTTCACTTCTGGGTTTTGTGCTAGATGCCAACTTCCCATTTGGCCAAAAAGTATCCCGGAATATATTAATGTAGTATATAAGCATCGGTTCACTGAAGATCCAATTTACAGTGTCACGAATTTGCCTTAAAAAGAAGAAGAATGTTAAGAAGAATGAGTGACCCATAAATGCTACCCCAGACTGACATACTTTCAACACTCTCCTTCACACTGGCTTTTCAGACAATACAATTAGTATCCTCATGCCATTACATTTACCTATGGAGCCATAGTTAGGGTTTTTATGAGCCTTTGTAAGCAAAAATATAGGACAAAGCTTCATCAGTTTCATCACCAGCTCTGGCATACTTTGATCCACTTCCGAACAACAAAAGCAACAGCAGCAGCTGCCCAAAACTGGCATTTTTGCAGGAGGGGGAGATGGTCTTCACCTTCCCTTCTTTGAGGCCTCCCTTTTTGGCCCTCATTGTTCTTGCACAATGCTGAGAGTCCATCTGACCAAAACAAAAGGAAAATCCATTCCGTGTGCACCTCTACTGCACATTGCATTGAAGGCACCAGAGTTCTTGTCTTGTTGGGTTGACTGCTCCCAAGCTAACTTACTAGATAAAGCATAGCTGTATTAACAACCTGTTGGGAGTATTAACAACAACAAAAATCCCACCCTTCTTTTTATCCTCTCAGTTTCTGGCGTGACAGTAATTGAAAGAACAGATACATTCATACATTCTAAACAGGTTTGTTCATTCTGAAGGTTCCACCAGTTACAGAATGCCAGCAGGAACAGCCTCATATCCTGGTGTGGATGCAAACGTTAATCGTCTGCTCTTGTGGCCCCTCTAGTGGTTTTCAATTGCATAACATGATCAGTGCAATTAACATGCACAAGTACTCGGGTACTGAGCCATTCCTGCATCCTAATGTCTCAGTTTTCATTTGCTGAATATGGAAGTCTGCATATGCAAGCTTCTAGATCTCAAGGCTCTGACTAAAGATTTGAAATGGCTGAAGACTTCTCAGAAATCTATGAGGATGTCCTGCATAATTCCACACACACACACACACCCCACACACACACACCCTGACAAGCAAAAACAGAATTATGCAAACTATTGGAATTTATACAGAATCAAGTTTTTCTTGGAGCCAAGTTCGGGCTACCTTGACACAGGACTTGAAGTTATTAATTCATAACACAAAATCCTAATCGTAGGGGTGGCTGACATATAGGGCCCAGAGAACTACTTGAATTTTGACTTAAAGCAGGTGAAACTGTGACTTTTTATTGGTACAACAGGAATGACAGAGATACTTAACTTGTTCCTAAATCAATCAACTACACACAGCACTCTGGTTTTCAAGTGTCCTTGCATCAAGCAGCTTATTTACAGAGCAGCAATTCTAGAAGTAAAGAAAATGTAATTCACTCACTTGTTGATAGTTCTTCCAAAAGTAACTTGAACTAGTGCAATTAGTGTCTTCCTGACCCACTTAAACACTAAAATGAAACAAACAAAACAGTAGTGCATAACAGTGTAGTCCAAGCATGAAGGTGTGGGGCATATTGTTAAAAAGGAGCTCATTTTTACTTTCTGCCCCACAGGGGGTTCTTCTCTATTTGCACTGGTGATCATGTGACTTCTACAGTTCAGTAGCAGTTTCATGAAGGAGGTTAGACTTCACAAGGAAGATTTCTTCCCCAGAGTTTTCATGTAAATAAAGGACAACTTTTTTCTGTCTTTAACTGCCTCTGTTCTTAGACCAAGGTCTTGAAAATAAAATCATAAAACTTAAGTAAGACACATAACTAAAAACATATTCCTTTGAGCGAGAAGAAGAAAAGAAATATTCGGATTTATACTTTGCTTTTCTCAACTGTAAGGAGTCTCAAAGCTACTTACAAACTCCTTCCCATCTCCCCACAACAGACACCTTGTGAGGTAGGTGGGGCTGAGAGAATTCCAAGAGAACTGTGACTAGCCCAAGGTCACCCGGCAGGAATGCAGGAGTAGGGAAACAAATCCGGCTCACCAGATAAGACCCCGCTGCTCGTGTGGAGGAGTGGGGAATCAAACCCAGTTCTCCAGATTAGAGTCCACTGCTCTGAACCACTATATCACACTGAGGGTGACTGTTCTCTAGGAAGAACTGAACCTTTTGCTTTGAAATTGCTCAAGAAAATGTGGACCATTTATTAAAACATGGCCTAATAATTTCAGCTCAAGACAAGACACATAAGGGCATGGCAGTATACCCAGACAACATTAACTTATGACGATACGTTCTTTTTTTAAAAAAGAAGAGCATATGTAAGAACTTTATGAAACAACATTCTACGCCACTATGAGCTTCCTTAAGGAAGCGAGTTAACAACCACTTCCGTTCTGTGGTCTTAATATTTCCTTGAACAGATTTGTTTAGGTAACAAAGGTGATTGCACAGAAAGTAGAACTCCAAAAGTCGCATGGAACTTTAGTGACTCTCCCCTCCTGCAGCCCCCCAAATAGTGACTCCAGGACTCAAGGAAACATGTAGGTAGCAAAAACAGTAACCCCATTTCTTCACCAGTGGAAGGGAATGAGTGCTGAATGCACCCTTCAGGGTCTCCTCTTTCCAGCAAAGGACCTAAGCCAATTGGTCCAACTATTTGGATCATTTCTCAAAGTCTTGATGTCTTCCATTTACTTCTCAAATGCATGGCACAAAAACCAGCCGTTGAAAGTCCCACACTTCATTCTGTAGTGAGGTGACTACTACCCCAACCAGAACTCCTCCTCCTCTACTTTTGGAAGTTCCAAGGCAGAGAAAAGATGGACAAGAAGGACTTCTGAAGTTCTGAAACTACATCTCCAAAATATGGAGCCCCTCCTTAGATTCATTACACTGGAGTTTGACCACAATCATCACTAGGGTTGAAGAAGCTTTGGAGCAAAGGAAGCACACGCCTATAGCTTTTCTCCCTGTGTTCTTATCTCTTTTAAGATTCAGATACTAGGAGAAAGCTGGGAAGCTGCAACTGCCTACTATATTTCTGTTTCTTTTTTAAAAAACCCAATAAATTGAGTGCCAATTGTAGGATTTTCTCTTCCAGCATTCCATCTTCCATCCTTAATTTAACATTTTCACCCAATTTGATTATTTTAGCAACATACTGAAATATTGTAATCAATTTGTTTATAGTGCTCTTCACATATTTTGTACATGCCCTCAAGTCACAGCTGACTTATGGCGACCCCTGCTGGAGTTTTCTGTCAAGAGACATTCAGAGGTGGTTTGCCATTGCCTGCCTCTGCATCACGATCCTCTGCATCACGACCTTAGCATTCCTTGGATCCCATCCAAACACTAACCAGGGCCAACCCTGCTTAGCTTCTAAGACCAGACAAGATCAGGCTAGCCTGGACCATCCAGGCCAGGGTACAAATTACAGTGCAGTATTCTTAAAGTGCCAAAAACCATGTTAATATAGGGTTCGTAATGAAACCCTAAGGCACAACTCGTGTGTGATGCAGATCATGGATCAAGTGCATACCTTGCAAACATTTCCACTGCATGTCGGAGTCACAAGCATGCTAAAGTTACGTACAAACAGGGTAGCCCACGTGGTAAATGCATTTTGAATGCAAAAAAGATGCACACAGAATGCTCACATAGATAAAAAATATTACTCCTTGGACCTGTGAGTCAGACCTCAAGCAGAAGAACAACTCTGTGCACTAAAACACTGAGAACACCTGCACATGAGCAAAGAGTTTATTACTTACTTCCTCGCAGCTCAAAAATTTCCCCAATGAGCATAAAGCAAGGCTCAGCGAGGGCGTCCCTTTTCCCATCCACATCATCTCCGTCATCTGAGAGATCATCATCATCTTCCGTTTCCTCCTGGGCAGCGGATACAAAGACAGGACTGAAATCTTTGTCAGAGGTTACGGTTGCCACTTCTGCGAAGACAGCAAGCTGAGAGGGCCAAGCTGACCTGGCACAATTTACATCTCCTGGGACAACTGCAAAAGCAGAAACTGTCCTAAGAATTCTTCCTCCCTCCTCCTCCCCCTCCCCCCCCCCCCACATCCTCTAACTTAGCCCTTAATGCTGCAGATTGATGGGAAGGGAACTGTGTCAATCAAAATTCTAAAGCAGGAGAGTTTATATATTTGGCAAATAATGGTACTGCCATTCATAAAGCCTTCTCGGCTGTTATTTCTAGGGCTGAAGCTTCAAGCTGTTAGTAGTAACACATTTCTGGCTTCTACCTCAGTGTGTGTGTGTGTGTGTGTGTGCATGTTTGTGTGTGTGTATAACACACACATACGTATATAAAAAAATATGCTGATATATACATCAGCAGTGGCATAGGAGCAGCAGTGGCGTAGTGGTTAAGAGCAGGTGCATTCTAATCTGGAGGAACCGCGTTTGATTCCCCGCTCTTCCGTTTGAGCTGTGGAGGCTTATCTGGGGAATTCAGATTAGCCTGTGCACTCCCACACATGCCAGCTGAGTGACCTTGGGCTAGTCACAGTTCTTTGGAGCTCTCTCAGCCCCACTTACCTCACAGGGTGTTTGTTGTGAGGGGGGAAGGGAAAAAAGTTTGTCAGCCCCTTCAAGTCTCCTTGCAGGAGAGAAAGGGGGGATATAAATCCAACTCTTCTTCTATATTGGATGTGCGTGCGTGCGTGCGTGCATAAGTGTGTACCTATTTTGTAGCCATCCAGATCTCCCCCACTCACCACATTCCATACTTCCCCCTTCTACTCACTGCATGCTGACACCCAATTTTCATTCTTGGTTACACCATCGTACCTCCTGCTTTCTTGCTGGAAAATGAGAAAGCACAGCCACAGCAGGAGAATACAACAGAGAACCATGTTCTATTATCAGTTCAGTGGTTTATTTATTCTGACAGCAGCTCTGCTGAGCATCCTTCTGGCATCTTTACCAGTCTTGTTTGGCATTACATTCTTCAGCTGGGAATGATACAGCAGGTATATACCTTCCCTAAAACTGAGAATTTCTTTTGCACAAGGACCAGGGGAGTAAAAAAAGAGGAAACAAGGTGCAAGGGAGAGCAGTTTATTTGATCTTTCAGATCCCATGGGGTTCTGCGATGAGGTTCCCCGGAGCATCTTCATTAGAATCTTCTCTAACTTCCAACCTGAATTAGAGAAGTTTCTAATTGAGATCCCCTGACGAAACTTGGATCTAAACGGTCAATTAAACTGTTCTCCCTTGCACCGTGTTCCCCCTTTTCTCTCCTACTCACTAGTGCAGTGTTGTTGTTAGTGCAGCTTTATTTTCTTCCCAGTGTAAATGAAGCCTTACTTCCATGGGACTGGTAGAGAGAACACTGCCAGTCCAAATCATGTAATAGCAATGAAATACAAAGGCACAGAAGAAAATACTTGAACATCCCATTATTAACTCAAATTGTTCACAGTTCATCCAAGCAAACAGTTCATCCAAGATGGCATTCAGGAACTTCCCAATTATTTCAGACAGGTTCATTTAATCTACTAAAAGCACCCTTCTCCCCCTCTCCCTCACCTCCTGATGAGAAAAGAAATCCCCAGGAAGCCTCTCCAAAAAAGAAGCGATTGAAAACGAAGATTTCTTTCCCTGTATGTCAATAACTTTGAGGTGTTCAGGGGAAGGGCTCAAAAAGGCATAAAGTGCTTCACTCTGACAAAGCCTTTCATCAGAAAGCAATTTCTGTGGGAAGAAAAAAAAATATTCAAAACACAGCAATCACATGTAACTTATTTTCTTTAAGAAGGAACAACCAATCATCCGGTACAGCTGATCAAGGCCTTAATAATGCAGAGAAAAACTAGGGTTCAAAGCAGCATTACCAGCATCAGCAGATCTGAAAAGTTTGAGTCACCAACAGCTTCTGAAACTGAAAAAAAATATATTGGGGTGCTCCTAAGAACAATGCTAGCATGTGTGTTAACTGAAAGCCATGGCATTAAAGCATAGGTGTCAAACTTGTGGCCCTCCAGATGTTATGGACTACAGTTCCCATCATCCCCTGCCAGCATCATGCTGGCAGGGGATGTTGGGAACTATAGCCCATAACATCTGGAGGGCCGCAAGTTTGACACCTGTGCATTAAAGGATCATCTCTTGACTTGAACAACACAGTTCTACAGTGGGATAGATGTTAGAAACTGTTAAAGAGATATTTTTAGGCTCTGATAGAACAGCTAGTGGTGGTCTGAACTTCCTGTGTTGCTTCCATTCCAAATTTTATGGGCGTAATTCAGGGGTGGAACCGTTCTCTTTGATCTATTACACAGGGCAAAATGAGGTCAGACAATTCTGGTTTCCCGATGAGTGTAAACAATTATCGGTTTGGCAAATTCACATTGCTTATTTCAATGAATACTGCAAATATCCAACAAATGTACTCCTAAAAGGAAAGTATGAAGAGGTCTGTGTATAGCTGAGAGAACAGCAAATCTTAAACTAAGAAACTGGATTTCATACTTGAAAGATCAGAACACACACACAGCATGACATTTTTTTAAAAAAACAAACATACCACCGTCTTAATGAACTTTCTGATTTCTTACTTGTAAGAAGTTATTTAACTGGTTCTTGGACTTCTCCAGGAATTTCTGGTCTACAGATTTAAAGGGCAGTTTGCTGAGTGAAGGCAACTGAGCTTTCTTTAGTGATGGGAAACACTGAAAGGAGAGGGGAAAAAAACCCAGACCTCAATTGTACTTCAATTTTAGTTCACGTATTGAACATGACAAAGAGTTAACCCCCCAAAAACAAACTTCATACTTGAAAGATTAGAACTTTCAGATTTTCCTTCAATGACTTTCCCCCATGGCTACCAAGATTCCTTCCCATCAACTTGCCCCCCACCCACCCCCAAAGTTCTTAGAAACACCAACTGCAACTTTTAACTCCCTGTGTGGCTTACTGTATAAACATAATAAAAAAAATATAATCAGTGAAAACTAGCAACAAAAACCAAGAAAATAAACAGCAGTAACAACCCCAGATCTCAAAACAGGATCCATTCAGAAAAGCCCTCCTTCTCAAAAGCCTGAAGTAATGTTTTTGCTAGCTTCTGAAAAAGGAGGAAATAGGTGGGACTAGATGGCTGTCCTTGAAAGTATGCATTCCACAGTTCTGAAAAGATCTGTTGCATACAAAAAAAGATGGGATCCAAAGGAAAGCCTCACCCGCAGATCTTAAAGCACGCATGGGGCAGTGATGAAATCACATGGGATATGATATTCCCCTTGATACACCGGACCCAGACCATTTAGGACTATGAAAATCAGAATGCTAAACTGAGTGTGGAAAAGTAAAGGTAACTTATACAGCTGCTAGGAAATAGGTGTCACAATTCTGCCACTTTGTGTCAGTCAAAAGACTGACTGAGTTTTCCAGACAGCGTGCAAGTGCAGCTCCACCTGGTTCTATATGGAACATTACCTATGCTTAAGTTTAGAAGAAACAACGCCCTCAAGCGTTTCTCTGTACCTCACTGAGTTTCCGATGCAGGCTTTGAAATTCAATGAGCTTCCGGTGGACCATCCATTCTTTAACGCCAGCATGGCCAATCTCTTGCAAACCCACCATGACGGAATAACAGGGCACTTGCTCACCATTTTCTTCTATGACCTAGGAGGAAAGGAATGGTTGTGTTATATTAAAAGGGAACCTTCCATTCCTTCTTCCGGAAATCACTTCTAGGACAAGAAAAAGCTATACCTCGCTAGAGATTATGGAGGCTCTCCACATGCCAAAATTTTCACACCACCTATCTGTTCTTTCAAGGTGCAACTGAAGGTCACTGTGTTCTCTCTCCATCAATGTGATTTCATCCTTCAGTTTAGAAACAATCTGACAAGGCAACAAGCAGCCATTATTCCACAACGTTTAAAAATATATATAACAAGTATTCCACTCTGGCAATGCTGTTGGGGAGGCAATGGGAGATGAAAATAGAGAGAGAGAGGTAAGGAAGAAGAAATATTATTGGGGAGGGGGAAGAATTTAGTGCAGGCTTTCAAAACTTTTCCATCTAAAGAGTCTGATTTGGTTTGGTAGCCACTTTGCTTGAAAGGTCAAGTATAATTTAAAAATGAAAAGCACAGATCTTGAAATATAACGACAGGAGAACCATCTAATGTAATTTAATGCCATTTCATGAAAGGAGGGGGCGGGGAGATCACTACCCAAATGTTTATAAAGGATGTGGTGAGCTTTTATCATGGTGAATGATTTGAAGCATTTTCAAGCAATAATTGTGTTGGCATTTTAACCAACAGAAATACCGAGACTGGACAGCCACTTAAATGTCAAGAATGAAAGGAAGGCAGTCTGGCTGGCTAACTATATATATATAGAGAGTTCAGAACACATCGGCCATTTCCGCACAACATTTTAAAACATCTCAAAACATTTCACATGTACATATGGAAGTGTAATTTGGCCAGACAGTAAATGCTCATCTCCAGATGGATACATCAGACATACACATTACCCTGGGGAGCCAAAATTAGCCACAGCTGATGAATTGTGACAGAAAGTGCTTTTGCAATCCTGTAATGTGTGGACTGAACCCAAATTGCATTTAAAGGTCCAAGGGACACCCAAACTGATGGTATTTGACTAAGGGCCGAATAATGTCAGCAGCAAGAGCAAACAAGCAACATGGGGAGAATGACCAAAGTTAATGACCAAAGAAAGGGCCAAAGAAAAGAACAGAGCTTTTTTTGTCACATACTCCAGCTCTAACAGGTCAGTCCCTGTTAACATGCCACTCTGAAGTGCTGCCAATGCCAGCTTGATTTGTGGGAAAAATATTCCTGAAGGTGTGTGTACAGAAACACACATCAAGTCATTTTCTTCATACATCATTCTATTCTTTTTATCATTACCCATATTTGAATTCTTAGTTCTATTCTTTGTGTTCATTGGTTTCACAACTAAACATTTTTTCAGCCAGAACTCTTTTTTGTGTATGTGGTTCTCAGCTAATTAGGATCAATCCCTCAGGTTCCGTGCCCCTCTTCCAATGGATCCTCCCTGTCAAATTTTAGGCAGACAGGCAACTACAATTTTAGCTTTCAGAGCAAGTAAAGTAAGATGTGACAATATTGTTGTGAACGTGAATTTTTCTTCCTTTCCTAGGATGTTCATAGGGAAAGGAGGGCTTTGTTTTGAAACAAAACTAGAGTGTGCCTGGCTGAGGGGAGTTAATCCCCGTCTCTTTTCCACCTCACCCTCTGGGCTCAGTTCTCATCAGAACTACCCAGGAATAGGTACCAGCCTTTCAAAAAAATACCTGCAGGCAATAAGCAGAACGGACACCAATGATGCCTTCCAGTTTCACTTTAGCAGTGGGAGCTCTCTTGAGCAAACATACATGATGGCCGTGCAGCCCAAACTCTTAATGAAAGTGGTATAAACAATAATAAAGCCACCTACCTTTCTGTCAGGTTTTGGTGAACTGCAAAGAGAATTCAAAGCTTGTCTTTTATATTCAAGTTTGTCATTTAGCTGGCGTAGCTTATTCATTGCGTAACTTGCCTGCTCATTAATTCCTGAGCTGCCTTCATCAAGAACTTCATCGCAAATCTGACTCTAGAATAGGAGAATTGATTACTAATTGAGTACATACCGTTCGCATGTCTAAACAGGTGACTAGGTTTGCCTGGTTTGTTGCATATGGTCTAAAGCAAGATAAAGATCAACCAAGACAAACAAGCTTAGTAGTGGCAGAGGTTAAGATAGTTTTCCATAGATATTCTGTGATCAGAATAGTCAGTCACTGCTACTGCCTTAAGTTTGGCCCACACTACCCACTGTCTGTGGTAGGAGAGAAGGTTAGGAAAAAGGAAGGGAGGCGTCAAATCCCAAATGCAGTATTAAGCTTGAAAAAAGCGAGCACATTGTGGTATTTGCCCAAAAAATCAGCAGTCTTCAAAAGATCAAAAGCAAAATGAGCTGGGGGGAGGGGGGGTAGGAGAGAGGTGAATCCCCAACCTTAGAATGTATATGCTTGACAGCATGCTATGAAAAAACACTAGCGTCTACCAAGATGAGCTCTCCAAAAAAAAGTCACACATCCACAGGCATAACTCACCCCTTCATCTTTCTCATCAGATGTTATCTGGACAGAACTCCTCTCCTCTTCTTTCTTGATCAACCTCTCATATAAATCACTGACAATGAATGAGGGGTAATACCTGTCCTTTAGTGTTTCATAGACATCAGTCTGAATTTTATAAAATACTTCAATGCCTTTGTTACCCACAAGGCTCTGCTGTATCTCTTTGTAAAGTGACTTCTCCACAGGAATTTCTCTGCTTTCCACAAAGAAATCTTGATAGATTTGACTCACAAGCTGAGGTATTTCTGTCTAAAAAGCAAGAGAAGAGGGGGGAGGGGTGGAAAAAATCCTGCTTATTCAAGAAATTTGCAGTTAAACCTTTTTTTGGTTCCCACGGATCCTAGAAAGAAATATATTTTCTAGCTGTTGTGGGGTTTTTGAGTTGTGTAGCCATGGCCTGGTAGTTGTTGCTCCTAACATTTCGCCCACATCTGTGGCTGTCACAGTAAGATGTGTTTCTCTCCATTAGGACCAAAAACTACCAGAACCATTCATTTTTCAGTAATAGTTATCTTTCAAGCAAAGGCTTAACTGTTCATAAAAGTGTACACTGGCTTATTCTCATAACAACATAAGAAACAGCCTGCTGCATCAGACCAGAATCCATCTAGTCCAGGACTCTGCTACTCACAGTGGCCCACCAGGTGCCTTTGGGAGCACACATGCAGGATGTGAAAGCAATGGCCTTCTGCTGCTGCTGCTCCCGAGCACCTGGTCTGCTAAGGCATTTGCAATCTCAGATCAAGGGGGATCAAGATTTGTAGCCTTAGATCGACTTCTCCTCCATAAATCTGGTCAAGCCCCTTTTAAAGCTATCCAGGTTAGTGGCCATCACCACCTCCTGTGGCAGCATATGCCAAACACCAATCGTTATACCCAAAGGCCACCTTGGAGACACATGAAAAAAGATATTAATTACCACTGATTTACTAACACTACACAAGATTTACTAACACTACCAATAACAAAGTTTTTATTATTTTGGTATATTCAATACCTTATTAGCATTTTTCAAGTATTCTATAGATTCCCAGAGGCTGATCAGGGCTCTCTTATCCATTCTTTCCATATAAATTCGAAAGTGCTCTCTATAGGATGGGTTACACAAAATATCCTCAAACTGAAGAATCTGGAAGAAAAAAGAACTCTGTTATATTGATCGGTTCTAATTCCATGCTATTCATTTTTATAGGCAGCTTACAATAATAGCTAAAAAAACCACTTTCAGTTAAAACCAGAACACAGTATCTCCCAAGTCTCTTTCTCCCCTACTCTCCTTAAAATAAGCCTGTCACTCAAATATGCCCCCTGCCCCCCACAGAGCCCTGGCAAACCAGCAGGCCTTGCAGTACTTCCTGAAGATATCTATGAACTGCAAATCATGTGAATTTATCAAATCTTGTAACATTAGCAGGAAGCTTTGTTGACCAGGTAGATCAAGAAAGGGTTGATCAACACAGATGTAGTTCAAGACTCTGGATACAAATTAATTTATTTGAAAAATTTTAGGCCACCTTTTTACAGACCTACTTTGTGGCTCACAAAGTAAAAACCAATCCACAGGTTGGAGATTCCCCATAGTTGCAGCAATTCTGGCCAGCAGTTAAAAAGGCACTGTCTCTTTAAAGCAGGGAACAAATTGCTCTCTGAACAAGGACCAAAGACAGGAAATCAGATGTCCAACCTGGTTTAGCATAATCTTAGATCTTATCTAAGACGGCATTTATGATTTCAACAGCAAGCCTGCTGCAGTAGCAAGTTCAATCAATTATAACACATACACAGCCTTCTCCTTAGGACTGGGCCTGTTCAAGAAGCCATTTACAAATTGCAGACTGACCAGCTATGTGGTTCAACCATAAAGCCTACCCCTTTCTTTTCAGAACAGTTAGTACATTATTTTTAAAGCTTCCAAATTTTCAAAGATGACAATTTTCAGACAAAAATCCCACCCTAATGGATCTTGAAAGGTCACCACGCAAAAAAGCTCAGTTTAAAATATTATTAAAAGACAATGAGCAACTATTAAAATATGTATCTCCGCTTTTCCACTGTGGCTCAAGGGACCTCACAAGTCTACACCAAAACCACCCATAATAAAAACCACACTTCACTGGTATCCCTTCCTCAAAGAAAATGCCTCCAGCTCAAATGCCATTTAAAAACCCTAGCAAATAAATGAACCTTTCAACACCTCTTATTCCACAGAATGGAAGTCATTACTGACAAGTAACAGGATCTGGCAAATAACAGACAAGCTGAAGTGAAATGTGGAGAGTGGAAGATGGACAGACAGGGAACGGAGCTATGCTGCTTCAGTTTGTCTGCTCATTCATCAGTTCCAGCTTCCAAGTGTCCCTCTTTCTGCTTTAATAACAGCCTTCTTAGTAATAGCAATGTCACATAATCAACTAGATCCCCCTGCCTCTTGATGTTACCATTAGTAGGAAAAAGCACTGTAGATGCTTAGTAGTGCAAACAATGCACTTGGGGGCCCCAGTGCCGTTACCCCCTGAAAGCCTTACATAGAGAATGATGGTGGGAGAGGCATCCCCATATACTCTGTATTGGGTTGCTCCTACCATGCAAACACTTTCATCTCATTCCTCTCCCAATCGCTAATGGGGGAAAGGGGGTAGAAACATTCAGCAGAAAGTGTTAATGATGCACACCACCTTGTTTCAGCTCTCTTTTAGAAGATAAACATCAGCTCATAGCCCTCGGACAAACATGTACACAGGAAGCTGCTTTACTGGCAGTGGCTCTCTGGAATCTACAGATTTTTATGACACCTACAATATAAGCCTTTTAAACCGGAGATGCTGGGGACTGAACCAGAGATCTTCTGAAGGCCAAGCAGATACTATACCACTGAGCTCCTTTCCCTGCTGAATTACCAGAACTGCTGAAAATGGCTGAACATGTTTGAGGGATGTCTGAACCTCAAAGATCGAGTGGGAAGAACAGAAAGTGAGAGTTTCAGTTCTAGCGAAGATCCTCGACCTTCCCCTCCTCACTACAACCCTGGCCTTTCTGCCTCTCTGTTCCTTTCTTCCCACGCTTATCTTTATTTATACACCCAATTCACATTTCAAAATCTCAACACTTTAACAGAGATTTTATCAAGCCAACTGAGCAGTACCCTGACACTAACTTGCCAACAATCTGGATTTATCTTAACAAGCGGTCTGTTTTCCAGTAATTCTTGCTGCTAACCATCTTAAACTAAATCAACCCGTCTGCTATCCATTTCATCCTCTATTTAAAATAGCTTAATTCCACTAATCCGAATTAGATATTTCTAAATCCCGAAAGGAAAAAGTCAAAAGCCAAGGGCGCATGAATAATGTGTCAGAAGGACTCGTCGGGAATATGGTCTCATTGGAATATGGTCTGCTATCCCTGGACCTTTATCAAATGTCTAGACCAGGATAGCCCATTGGTCATTTTTTCCCCTTAGAATCCTAATAGCTTGAGCAGAAAAAAATTATTAACATAATTACCAATATCACGGGCAGCAATTCTTAGTCTTGGCTGCAAGCACAAATGTTCCGGAAGATTAGCACATGTGAAGTCACAGCTGACTTATGGTGACCCCAGAGGGTTTTCAAGGCAAGAGGGGTTCAGAGGTGGTTTGTCATTGCCATGGGAGTCTCTCATTCAAATACAAGCCAGGGCTGACCCTGCTTAGCTGCTGATAATATACACAGTTCACAAAAATGTGGCAAATCTGCATGTGGGCATTTTTTGAATAATACTGTGAATATTTTCAAGTCATGCTCAAACTAGAAGAAGGTTTCTAAGACTTCACTATCACCAACACCCTGCACTGCACTGAAAGCAGATGGCTATACTGGGACACAAGCAAGCTCCCTGTCACTTGAATGTCTGTCAACTAATGAACAGTGACCTGATCTAATTTTAGAGCTTGTCATTGGCTACGGTGTCCCTTTAAGCTTGAGGTAGCTTTTAACTCAGGGTCGAGACGTCAAGAGAAGGCTTTAGCTCTGTCATGTCTCACAAGTCACTGGGGGAGTTCTGTGATAGTTGATTCTGAACCAAAAATGTGCATGTATAGAATAGCAGCAAGCGGAATCTTATGCTGTGAAGCAAATCTCACTACATTCGCTGGGACCTGGTCTCCAAGAAAGGTGCATGATATTACTCATTGTTACTCATGAAACTGTCCCATGACAGATACTGTCATGCAGTCTGCCAAACAAGCCCTATGAAGAATAGAATGCAAACAGGGCTGCTTCTGAGGAACCTATTATTTACTGGGGATGGGGAGAGAGAAATGATGAAGAATTCCAAATAAAAATACAACGGTGACAGAGCAAGTTTATAGGACCAATGAATATCAAAACTTTCTGGGAAAATACTTATTTTAAAAAGAGTTTCTTGATCTCTCCAGAAATTAAGAAAAGAAGGATTCCTGGCTTATCCAATCTCACTAGAAGTTTCTCTAGGTGTCAAACTCACGGCCCTCCAGATGTTATGGACTACAGTTCCCGTCATCCCCTGACAGCATGGCTAGTTGCTCATGGTGGCAGGGGATGATGGGAACTGTAGTCCATAAGATCTGGAGGGCTGCGAGTTTGACACCTGTGCTTAGACTATCTACAGATTCTCTAGACATGGATAACAGAATCAGAGAACCTCCTAATATTCCTGTGAAAGCCAATGGAAAACAAATTTATAAAATCAGTCAATATAGCATAATACAGAGACACTTCTTGTAACCACAGAAAGTAAAGGCACTGGGCAAGTGGGTTGTCTGGAAGAAACCAGTGCTCTATCACCACTGAAGCTAAATGGGTATTTAGGTGGCCTTGGCAATGGAAAAGAGAAAGAGAAGAATAATGTAAAGCTGTTTGAGTTTCCATTAGGGAGAAAGTAATGGGATATACATGAAGCAAATAAATGTGCAGACAAGAATAGCTGCTTTGAAATCTGAGAAAGAAACATGCATGTACGAGTGTGTTTTATAAAAGGGAAATCGTTATTTTGAAGGTTATAAGCCTCCTTCAGCTACTCTGCGACAAGAATTCATTAGTCTGCGTTAAAATTTTAATCTACCATCATATCTGAACAACATTCAAGATGGCTTATGATAGCGAAACACTACAATAATTCAATAATGCGGATTAAAAAACACAACTCAAACAACAGAGAAAGGGGAACAGAAAAACCTTTAACTTGAATGTAGCCGTTTCATTGCATTAGCACTGAACCCTCTCTACAACTCTGCTAAATATTGGACTTGGGCAGCAACTGACTGAACCATTTGCCTACTCTAGCCAATTCAACAAGTACTTGAAGTGAAATCCGGTATTTGTAATAGCAAATGTATTTCACAAAGTCAACACAGGAAAACCCTCCCTCTCCCAAACAAACAAAAAATCCTGTAATGCCACAAACACTGAGGGAGCCACTTGAGGACAGACCTGGCAATTGAAGAACTAACTCATAAAATTGTTTCACTTAGCTCATATAAAATGAAAGCCCTTCTGTTTTGATGTGTCCCTCCAAGGTAAAGATTGTCATAGATTTCTGGTCACTTCTCTGAATTTATAAAAGTGTGTTTTTCTTAGTGCTGAATTTTTAAAACCAATGAATATTGTGAATTCCAAGAACCTTATTTCATTTTGGTCAACAGATTTTTTAGTTGCACCTCAGATTTTTTAGTTGCACCTCAAGGCCCATAAGTCATGCACTAATGAGGTTTCTTTTCATGCTATTGTTTGTAGAAGGAGAGAAACGTTTGGCACACTTTCTCCATAATAACCCACCAACTGCATGTTTTCCCCATGTGGGTATTTGTATGAATAAAATACGTCATTCAGCTTTCAAACAGAGTTCAAAAGAATATACAATTCTAACAAAAGATAGTGTGAACCCTGCTTCATGTTATGGGTTTTATCTTTATGATATAATAATGGTGAGCCACCTCAAGCAACTTGTTCTGCAGCAAAGACACAGATATAGCTTAAATAAAGATGAACAAAGCATGAGGGAGTTGTTTGTTTTCTTCCCAATATTGATCTTTGCTGTGTCACACCCTTCTTCCAAGATGCTTGGGGAAAAGACAATGGGGAATCTGGGAAAGCTTCATTTCGTCAGTCTATTTTGATATTGCCTTTGGTAAGATAGGAGCCTTTGGTAAGATAGGAGCCGGTGAAGCAACACTTTTCCCATAGCAACCAACAAAAGTCGCATCTATCCAACAGGCCTTGCCACAGCTCTTCCCCATGCCTGTAGTTCTTCTCCTAGAAACTAAAGCAGTGCTCCTGGAAAAGTAGTTAAGGCCTACTAGCCTCTTCCCATATGACCACATAATTCTTCTAAAATCATGTTTGCCTGTAGAATGCTCTTTTTTTCTATGTTACTTTCTTTTAAGGTGCCAAGCCTAAACATTTCTTTCGATACCTTGTTCATCATAAAGAACCAATTTGTTTTTCTATTTCTTTTTTAAAAAAAAAAATCTGAAGTGATTTGAACCCCTTGAAGTCAACCGTCAAGTTATCCTTGCTATTTCCTTGCTACTGAACTATACTTGAGACTGAAGAATTGTCTGTGTAAATCTTGATCTATTTATGCCTATTAAAGGTTAATAAAGATAAAGATAAAGACATAAAGAACCAAGGAGACAGGTGGATAAACCCACCTCATCTTCCTGGACCTCCCTTCTGCTTGAATGCTCTGCCGGATCCTAGTATCTAACTCCTCGACCCCTTCCAATGCTCTCACAGCATTTTAAAAATGTTATTTCAGCACCAGGTCTTCTTTGAGGTGATACGAATGCTGGGATGATATAAATGGTATTTTATCAAAGTGCTAAGTTTAACAGTGCAGGTGATAATGGTTTCTTTTTATTTTATTTTATTTTATTTATATCCTGCCCTCCCCGATAGGGCTCAAGGTGGCAAACATCACATGAAACAATTAAAACAATACATCTATTAAAACTTTAAACAGCAAAATTCTAAATGTTTAGATGAAAGCAGCACTGAAATAACATTTTAAAATGCTGCAAGAGAATCTGCACTTCTTTGGATAACGGAGTCATGTTGCTATGACTTCTGCCAAAGAGTGGAGGACCGCATTTCGTTCTTTATGTTGAAAGAGGTATGCTCAGGTATTTAATTAAGAATTGATCTTTTAGCATCATTGTTATTATTGTCTATTTTTGGATTGGGTGCTGTATTAAACTTTTTAAAAGCCATTCAACTTTTTATGTTTTTATGCTGAAGCTAGGTTTTAATTAATAGCTGTGATAGTGTTTTATATTTCATTATGTTTGATTTTAAAAGCTTCCCCAGGCAGATTCCTTAAAGGTACAGTTGTCAGCATTGGGCAGAATGTTCTTATAACAAGAGATCTTGAAATAGTCTCTCCTCGTTCCCCCAGTTACTTATATACACATAACTTACCTTCTGGCTCTGAGGACCATCACCGTCTTCAAATGTGCCATCTTCCTGCTGGTCATAAGCAGGGCCTCCCAGAAGTCTTATACGCTTTTCACATTGCTTTTTTGCAACAGTTAGTTGATTAATATATCTCTTCGTGTTTCGGGCCCTCAGATGATCTGCTTTCATTGCCGCAGTCTCTTTACCTTTGCTTTCTAAGATTGACAATGCAAAAAGTTAAGTTTTTTTTAAAAAAAGCAGTTAAAATGTCAACATACAATGAATTTGGAAGAATTGGTCCTTTCAGCAGTCTTCACCGGAAAGTGCAAAACTGACATGTCTCAATGGATTAAATTTCACTGAAAACATAAAAGAATCCATCTGTTCAGACATGGAAACTAACAGTTCTTTATAAGTAGATAGCTAAAAATGCATTTTTACTATCTTAGAGTGAAGTTAGGCTTAGAGTCACGTCCAATTATTTTCAGCTGGATTCGACCAATCAGTAGCCCTAACTGAGAATTTCAAAAGAGAAGGGTAATCTGGTCATCTTCCAGAGAATTCTTACTAACTTGATAGGATAATTAGTAATTATTTGGTGTGGCCATCTTTTGCCATAAATTAATCCCATTAGAGTTAGCAGCCATCTTTCCTTTGTCTTTGGTCTTTTTTTCCTCTACTTTCCTTGAAGAACTTTGCCAATGCACTGATTATGTTTTCTAGCCAGTTTCTATTATGTTTTCTAGCCAGTGTTTCTTTGAGAAAGTGTACTTTATTGTTTTATTGTGTGTCTATATTTGCACCCTATGATTTTATATTCACTGCCTATTTTTAATGTCATTTTGCAACCTTTCTTTTTGACAAGAAATTCAATCATTGACAGAACTCTGATCAAGTTGCTCAGGCTGTGAAAGGGAGCCATTTAAAACAGGTCTGTGAAATTTTTCTGTCTCCTTTAATTGGAGGGCCCTGTCCAAATTAGATTCTCTTTTGCCTGTTTGATGTTGTGAGAATGAACAGGGAGTATTAGCTACCTGTCTCAGTTTCTTGAAACATTAAAGAGATGTTGTGATTATCTGTGCCAGGCTGGCCCAAGTCACTAATTGGCTGATGTGTAAGTATGACCAGAAGCTTGGCTCTGGAAGTCCCACTCAAATTTGGCACTAATTGGTCGAATTAGATTCACCCGACCATGATTGATGAATCCTTATTAAAAACTTACTATTGGGCTAGAGTTGCTATTCTATTCTGAACCTACCTGAAATGTTGTAACTTTTTTTGACTTATGCTTGCTGGAAGAAACTAAGGCCAATGCTAAATGGATTTCAAGGCCTGTACTAATATTTGCATATTTGTGAGTGCTTCATCCTGCTTTGTGTTTCAGCTAATCTCCTGCTATTTATGCAGGTGAAAATTATTCGTGCTGAAGGACTTTTCATGCTGACTTAAAAAAAATAAAACTTTTAAAAAATTATTTGGTCTGCTGCATGTCCACTTACTCTCAAGAACCCATGTGAGCCGGGTGGCAAAAGCCTAGGATGTTTTTCTCAACACTTAAATTAAAAAAAATATTGGTATGTGTTTTTGAGTACTGGTTCAGAATCCAGAGTTTGGTATTGCCACTACCCCAAAGACTTGGTGAAGTCTTTGACAGTGTTGTATTCAGTTTCTACACTTTATTATTTACTGCTTTATGAACCCCAGGAGGCCCCAAAGTGGGATACAACATTTTACATCCACTTTTAAACCAACCTGGCTTAGAATCTCAGGTTATGGGGAGAAAGCAAACTATGATGTAAGCAGGTGCCTCCAGTCATACCTCATGGGGAAGCAGAATCTCTTTCAAACCATGAATCCTTAGTTATATTCTATGCAAAAAAGGAGGGCGGTAAGGCATGAAGAAAGTGGGAAGGCAAAAGAAACAGGCTATGTTCAGGCCCAGTCCAGCAAGCCATAGCTTGGCAAGATGCTTAAATGCAACCTTAGCCTTGCAGGACTTTTAGCTTTTAAAGGAACGTGACTGATCCCTTTCACATTTCTTCATATTTTTTTCCTATTTTAGTAGTACACATTCCAACTATTTTAACTAACCTAAAAGTCCCTTTCTGTAGGTATGGTATTGCATATATAACTGTATACATGACCTATGCACGAAAATAATTATAATGTAATTGAGTATACATCAAAATTGTGTCCCTTGTGACAGATATGGCAGAAAGTCAAGAAAATCACACCCATTTTATCAAGAGAGTGTATACATCAGGAAGTCATCTTTAAAATTTCACTAACACCCCCCATTTGCAAAATTTCACTGACATATCCCGTTTATTAAATGTTGAAAGTGTCCTATTCACACAGAATTTGAACAACAGCGTAGTAACTGGTATGTATAGTACCTATTTATACGAAAAGTTAAGTGGACGAAAGCTGCTTAGCAGAAAAGTTAACAATGACATATCCCATTTATTAAATGTTGAAAGTGTCCTATTCACACAGAATTTGAACAACAGTGTAGTAACTGGTATGTATAGTACCTATTTACACGAAAAGTTGACGAAAGCTGCTTAGCAGAAAAGTTAACAATGATTCCATACTTTACTACTGTATCTAATATGAATCTCTTCACACCAAGAGGGAACAGCCTCTTTTCAAAGTGACAGGAACAAGTTGTGCAGTTTTGAAAGAACAGACTAATCTCATGCCAAAATGTACAACAAACAGGGATCTTTGACTGGCCTATGACCAAGTAGGTGAAAGAACGAGAAGTCCAATATTATCTGTCACACCTTATCTTGAAACCACTTGACTTACAGACATTTGGAAGAGCTCCCATTCATTTCATTCTTTTCATTGTCACTGGGTGACAACCTTACCAGTGTACAATTTTCATAGCTTAACAGAACAGGGAACTTGTTATACATAACAAAAATAAAACCCACCTAAATTGTGAATTAGAACAGTTCTAGACAAGTTAACTTCTCTACAGTTTAATTGCACAAATACTCTGCATATCTCAGAAGACAGAACAATGGCTGACAGCAATTCAGAAACATGTTTCAATCACATGGGCCTACAAGTGACAAACCTAAATCTCTCCAGCAAAGATCACTTAAAAAATTAGCATACTTGATTAGGTAGATGCAAATCCAAGCCAACCTGACTATCCTATTTACCTGAAAAAAGATAGTTGTCTTCTGCATGTGTTGTCATGGAAAAGAGGACTGTTTTCAATGTAAGTGCAGTTGCAATTATGTACAGTAATAAGTTTATGCATGATATTTTGGTGGATCATCTTACATTTGTGGTTGCCTTCTTTTTCTAGGTAAATATTATAATTTGCTACACAATTCACGTGCCATAAAGTTGTGTTTAGCTATGCAAAGCCAACCATTGCCAGACATGAGGGTAACCTAACGTAAGATCTGAACCATCCCAGACACTATGTGAAGAATACTGATAATATCAGAACATTCCCTTTACTCTAATTCCTGTACTTTCCTGTTATTCAATTCACACACATTAATGTCTGTGAAATAATAACACCATTACATATCATATATAAAATTAAGTGATATGAGGATTGCAACTATCAATAGCTATATTACCAGGAAAATATAACAATGCTTATCATCAACTACCAACTCAGTAAATGCTAGACACCACAGAATAAGACTCCAGAAGAAGTCAAATAAAACCAGAACAGGATTCTAGAATCCAGCAGGAACAAAGGGACACTGTTCCCTATCCTTCTAGAAACCAACACCCCTCCAAATTCTAGTACACAAATGATTACTTTCATCAGTGTATCCTTGCTCTTCACATGCTGTTGGATACGGGACTAGCAGGGTCTTTCTGCTTCCAGACTCGGGAAAACTATTCTGCTTTAAGTTTCTGGAGTGGACATAGAAACTGTCTTTCCTTTAAGATTTCCACAGAATAACTAAACTCCTTGAAACTGAAAAGGCGGGTGGGGTGGGTGGGTCACAAGTACAGCTAGATAGCTGTAGTTAATTTTAGAAAACAAAGGCAGTAGTATACAAGACAAATTCATTTTTGTCTTACCAGCCAGATGATATAGAAATTCTGTGTTATAAACTTTCAATCGGACTCCCAAGTGATGTTTTCATTAATTTCATTATCTTATAACACAATCTTAATAATAATATTAAAGTATCATCAAATCACAACCAATTCACGGAAATCCCTTCCACAGGGCATTCCAGGCAAGAGATGAGCAGAGGTGATTAATTAATTTATTTTATTCATTGTCCCGAACAGCAGCCCATCCCGGTTCCACGGGGGGAGCTGCTGCCTGGGACTCAGCTGAGCCAGGTCCCAACGATGCTCCCCACCCCCATGAGGAACTTCCTGGGGGATTCAGGGCCTGCTGCTGCACTGGCCACCATGCTGGGGAACTACAGCCCTGCCAAGCCATCCCTTTCTTCCCCCCTCCACCTGAGGCCCTGGAGAACCACTCACCTAACACTGCCATGCCAACTGCAGGAGCGAGTTGTGCAGAATGAGTCTAGAGGGTGGGGAAGTGGACTTAGGATGGAGGCAGAAGGAGCTGGAAAGAAACAGCCTAGGCGGGCTCAGGATGAAGGGTAATGGGGCCAAGAAAGGGCGAATCACTTTCAACCCCAAGGCCTTGATTGGTGGAACAATCCCTATATGAAGGAAGGGAGGACCAAGGCCAAAGAGGAAGTCAGACCAGCAGTTCCTATAGCTGGGGAACTGTGTAAATTGTGAATGACAGGCAGCCAGTGAGACCTCCTCCCTCATATCTGAGGCCACAGGGGAGTCAAGAGGTGCTGGAGGACCCTGCAGGGGAACAGGAGAGGGAGACAGCTCCAACCACTGGCGGTGAGAAGACTATACACTACACTATTTATAGGCTGATTTTTCCCTTGAGGGCTCAGGGCTACCTCCAACATAAAACACAACAATAAAATCAATAAAACACCACAGTCTATCCTATAATAATCTAATACAATTTATCCAGATGGTGTTAAAAAACTCCAACAATTAAAACACCACGCCTGGTCAAGGCCAGCTGTACTGCCTTTGGGTCACAGATCACTTGTAAATTGCTGTTAGCTGAACGCAATGCTCTTTGGAGGATGTAGTGGGAGTGGTGGTCCTGTAGATACTTTGCCATTGCCTTCCTTGCATAGCAACCCAGATCTTCCTTGTAGGTCTCCCACCCAACTACGAACCATGGTTAACTAGCTGTGCTTAGCATCTAAGCAGTGATAAGCTCAAGTTACTCTGGGCTACTCAGGCTGATAAATCAATCTTTCACTATTCGAGGCACCAATATTTTGCTCCATCTAAAAAGAAGTGAATTACAAATTCTGCTTGTATTTCTGTTTTATACTGCTTCAATGTCAACTTTTTATATTAGCGACAGCAGAGGTATTTTACATCATTTCTTATAGATTCCAAAGGAATAAAAATATATAAAAATGGAACATCAAGTGACACACATTTCAAGAGAAATGGAAGCAGAATTAAGAATGTAGGAATCCTAAGCAAGACTGACAGGTGATGTTAAGGAAGTACATGCTCCTTAGGAACTCTCACCATGTCAAGATGGATTTATTGCTCTTTTCTATTTGCTTGTTGTACTTGTGTTTACTGATACTAGTATACCGATACTACCAGAAGATGAACACTGTACTAAGCACAACAGATTGCCACTGGGCAAACATACTGCATAAAAGAAGGTTTTGTTCTAAAGAACTAAATGGGCAGACTGAGGCAAGTCAGCAGGAAATAATACCTATATCTCTAAAAAGAAGCTACAAGCAACTTGGCAAAGTCAAAACAGAGCAAGTAAAGAAGAGTTTCTCCAAGGATCACTTAATATTTTAGAGAATTGGAATGGTTGGTAAAAGGTTTCCTGATGGCTGAAACAAACAAACAAAAATGAAGACTGATTTTTTCGTTTTTCCTGAAACAAATATGCCAAAGAGACCTTGGCTCAGCAGTAGAGTACATGCATTCCACAAAGAGGGTTCCAAATTCAACCCTTGATATCTTCAGTTAAGATATCAGGCAGCTAGCTGATGTTGAGCAAGGTCCTTCTCTACCCGAGACATTGGCAGCCAGGCAAAATACTGAACACGAGGGACTAACAATTTGATTCAATAAATGGCAGCGTCATACATTCAAGCATTCCCTGTTTGCACACTAAAATGCATACCGCTTTCACAGCATTATTGTGAATATGCGTCAGTGAAGTCAGGCTACTTTGCAAAAGTTTCTCCACATAAAATATTAGATGTGTGGAAGAAGGTTAATTTGAACAATTAACACAGAAAGTCCTCTGGAAGCACACAAAACACTGTGCAAATGTCACAACATGTACTTGCAAGATACAAAACACACACAGATCTCAAACTACTTTTCACAAGAAAATAACTGATTGCCACACTGCACTAGGGTGCTATTGGTAGACAATGAATCTGAAGTCGCCCTGGCTTACAGAACTTTGGATCCTGACCTTTTCTACAATGCAGGCTTGAATTTTTGGAAAATCTATACAACTATAAAAAATCCTAGAGCTAAACATGATCCAGTTACAATATTTTTGTAATAAATATGGATTATGGGGCTATTTAATCACTACAGGTCCACTTTTTTATATTTGTCCCAAAATGGCAGAGTTCAGGATTAGCAGACTGTGCTTTTAAGCTTTGAACACCTTTTGAAAGAGAGAGAACTTACCTTTCTGCCTTTTCATTTGTGGAAAGCTGCTGATAGTGGTGGCTTGAACTATTTCTACTACAATCTGATACCTAGACAACAAAATAAAATAAATGCTGCTTCATTTTTGGGGTACAGGACAAAGGTTCTGACACTGGAAACAAGGACTTCCGGCAAGATAAAGCAGTACACGAATCAGATCATTACTAAGGCAACAGCTCTTAAGGTTGCAATAGTTGTAATCTGCCTTAAGTTTCAGTGAGAAAGGGGGACTATAAATGAAAGAAACAAAACCTATTGAATATTGTGAAGTATTTTGTGCTTTCACATGCAACAACCATCGAATTATTAACAAGACTAACAGTGCATTTCTAAGCAAAGTTGCATCACTCTGAGTCTAGTGAAACATTGTCAATGGTTCATATGTTATTTTGAACATATTCACATTTCCAGACCTGCTTTGTTAAACCTCTCATTCCTGTCTGACCTAAAACTGGCTCCCCACTCCTGGAATCATCCCTTTCTCCTTGAACTGAGCTCAGGACAGGTTAGATAAAATCCTGTTATGGGTACAGTTCAGAAAAAATAGTAGTTTCCAAAGCAGGTAAGAACTTAAAAACTGAATTCAAGAGCCAATAATAACCAATGGAAAACAACAGGTTTTAAGAAACTTGTTCAGTACACACAGAGCAAGCCAAGGTAGCCTATCCCATTTTTTGACCTATGCCTGCAGTCTTCAAACAGGTATGTGTTTTATTAAAATCCTCTCCATTAATACTTAGTACATTTAATTATGCATCTATAAATCAGTGTATGCCAAAGGAAGGGTTTTGGAATGAGCATACTATGAAAAACCGTCAGGTACCTTAGTTGTTTGAGGAACTCAACATCAGAGCTGCTGTTAATGAGCTTGATGAACTCTTCATAAGACGGGGCATATGTGTAGGCTCTCTTGTGATGCTCATTGACCTGTTCTCTGTACTCCATTTGAGCCAGCAGCATTTGATTGATATAGTCAGGATCACTCAGCAATTCCACCACTGGCTTCAGCACTGGAGATTTAACACCCGCAAACTCAGAGACATACAAACACTATCACAGAAAATCACACTGTTGCACAAGGAAGTTCATTTTGGGGACAAGTAACGAGAATGATGAAACATTAAAAGCTTTGTTCTTATTTACACATCAAACCTACCAGTTACCACATACCATTCCACTAAACACCATTATTTAATAAACCCAATCCCATTCATGCTGATTCATTAAGCTCAGCAGGGACTGCTCCTCATTAGAAACGCAAATGTCTGCAGCCTTAAGTCATTCAAAACAGCCCAAGGTGGATGTACAATAACAAAAAGTTGGCTGGGGTTTTGTAATGTTTAGCACCATTGTCATTGGCAGCAGACTTATCCAGCATCTTAGCCTTTATCATAACTATATAGGCACAGCAAAAGGAATGTTTTTCATTCCCATTGAGTTCAGTGGAATTGAAATATCACTCCAGTGTCTAATACTCACCAAGTCCCGCTCCTCCCATTTCTGCCTCTATTTATACTCCACCTTTCTTCCCATTAAGACCCAAAGTGACTTATGTTTTCTTCCCCCTTCCATTTTATCCTCACAACAACCCTGTGAGGTAGGTCAGGCTGAGAATGGCCCAAGACCATTCAGCAAGATTCTACAGTAGTGTGGGGATTCAAACCTCAGTCTCCCGTATCCTAGTCTGACATTCTACCCACTACACAATACTGAATCTCTCCCTATGCAGACTCAGATGCTCCAGCTATGGGTTTAAACTACCATGACATCAGCAGGGCATTGTCACATGTTTGGGTTGATAGTGACAAAAAAGAATGAGGCTCTTTTGGAACTCAGTTCTCACAAGTCTAAAATGTACTTAAAATCTTCTTTGTTTTTCAGAGTGGCCAGAAGAAGTGACCCTTCACTATTTACATGAATAAATGCACACAGATTCACAAAACCTTTTTAAAAGATTGCTGTGGACTCAGATGATCATCCGCCATAATGATGAGGCAACTTGCATAGCCCCCCCCTCCCCCCAAAAGGACACATGAACAGAACTGGACTGTCAGACAAAAGCCAGTGTACACCAAATTTGCGTTGTTTCAACAAGCTACAAAATCTTAGTTTCTTGAAACCCTGCAGTTATCAGAGTCTATTGTGCAATAGGCACCTTTGAACAATTCAGTTCTACATGGAACTTTAAGAATTATGGCTCAGCAGGAGAACACTGTTGTCAGTATATGTATACGGCTGTGGTAAAAAACTCTGTTCTCCCAGCTTTTTCCCATGTCAGGGAAATCACCACTTCACAAATGACATCACAAAATGTAAAACTATATTTCATCTTTCTGCCCAACTTCAAACCTAACCTTAAAATCCAATGCTAGCCGTACTGTACATACACAGGCTGGGTTTGTTATCATGAACACAGGATGCATGTAAACACTTAATCATGTCATATCTATAATTACCTTTTGATGCAAGTATTTCTGCAAGGACTATGCGCAAACTGAGGGACTGGGCATCCTTTGAGGGTAAAAGACAATACACCAGAATCTGAGAACATGCTTTCAGGAATTGTGTTTCTTCATTAGTATCCTTCAAACATGGATGCAGTAAAAATGGCCGTGGCTGCTCTTCCAGTCTAGAATGAGTACCAAAAACTTTGTCTTAGTATATCTTCCAGCTGCCATAAATGTCTAATTAATTAGACCATAACAGAAAAGAAACTACGGTATAAAAAAATGTAACTGAGGGCATGTTATAAGCAAAGCATATTTACCAACTGTAATCATCCCTACATTGCTTTAATCACCTGCCTTTGTCATTATTAACCAAGCTGCCACAGAAGCAGAGATATGGGGCAGAATAATTTCTGATGCTATAATTTTCTGCCCCACATATGTAAATATATCTGTTTATAGTTTCAAGAGCTGCTATGCTATAAATCAAACATGTTAGGAGGGCTAAATGTTGGATATGAAACTGACAAAACCCACTGCTTGTAAATGGTGTATTTGCCTTCTTTGACTATGTTTTTGCTAAGTTTACTAAATTATTCAAATATTTAAATTATTAAAAACATTTACATCATTTTTCCCATTCAAATTATCCTGGAAATCCCACATCACTGAACTTAATTTTTTTAGACAGCCAGTATGATATAGTGGTGAAGGGCAGGTGGACTCTAACCTGGAGAAACGGGTTTGATTCCCCACTCCTCCACATGTCACCCAGGTCACCTTGTGCTAGTCACAATTCTCTGAGAACTCTCTCAACTCCACCTGCCTCACAAGGTGTCTGTTTTAGGGAGAGGAAGAGAAAGGAGTTTGTAAGCCCCTTAGAGTCTCCTTGCAGGAGAGAAAGGGAGATATAAATCCAAACTCTTCTTCTTCTGTAATCCTATGTTATTTGAATTAAAACTCTTTTCACTTTGACCTGAACACTGCAATGTCATACTCGAACGTTAACGTATGTTTTCAATCACCACCTATTCAGTTTTTGAAATTAGTTAATCTGCTTTGCAGCATCTATTAAATGGCTTTCCCCAATTAAAAAAAAAGACAAAAATATCTGCATTCAAGCTCAAAACCTAGTTATAAGAAACTGGCTTGTATCTTACAAAGTGGCAATGAAGGCAGCATGGATTTTCACCTCAGTCTTCTCTCCCCCCGACAGTGTATTCTAACCCCTGGAAAATTATTTCTGGCACTGTGGAACCTGCCTGGACCAACAGCCACCCAGGCTGAAGTGGTGTAGTAAGGAGGGTAAAGGGGATAAAATATCCTACTTCTGTCTTCTAACATGAGCAGAACCGGACTGTCAGACAAAAGCCAGTGTACACCAAACCTATGCCGCTTCAACAAGCTACAAAACTTATTCTCTGGAAACCCTGCAATATCAGAGTCTGTTGTGCAATGGGCACCTTTGAACAATTCAGTTTTGCATGTGACATTAAGATTATGGCTCAACAGGAGAAAACTGTTGTCAGTATACATATAGGGCTGTGATCAAAAACTCTGTTCTCCCAGCTTTTTCCTATGTCAGTAGAAGGAAAAGAGCGAGCGAGTGAGCGCGCATTTATGATCTCAGTGACTGAGGCTGTATCTTGGTCTTTTCTACCCTACCTCCACAGGATGCAGAGGTATCAATTCATACACAAGTACCTCAAGAGATGCGTTTAAAGACTTTCTAGGCCACAGATATGCTTAAAAAGTAGGGCACGTACAAAACAGCATTTTGTGCAGGAACATAAATAACATTTCTTTCCAAAAAAACTTGGGAAGGTAATAATTTTTGCCTCCTATTACTCTAATTGCTGTCTTGCAAAAATTTGAGATTCTTCATCATTTTGACAACACACCAGTAATCCCAAATGGCCATGCAATAAATCTGCAGGACATTCTCCCTGTCCTCGTCCCCACATTTCTACTGCACATTCTGTAGAAGTTTGCAACAAATTGCCCAGGAATACTCAAGGGACATGTGATGTTACATCTTTTTCCTTGCCTTGGCTCTAAACATCTATCTTCAAAAGAAGGGCTAAATTAAAACAGGAATACATATAAATTGATCCTGCTTAGGTCAGTATATATAAGCACCACAAACTATAAAGTGTTCTCTTTGGCAAATCCGTCCAGAAATCAGGCTAGATATTCCAAGTTTTGTTTTAATATACTTGGAATTTTTGTGGCAGGCAGTGTATAATCTGCTCACGTATAATCTGCTCATGTTTTCTGTGACTACTGACTGTGTTGCAAAACAACATTAGGGTAAAAATAGAAATGTAAGCAATACTCCCATTATTTTTTAACCTAGTTTTCAAGTAATGGAGCAGTTTTCTCAGAATACTTTATCATCAAACCTTTAAAAGTATCTGTAGCAAGCCAGTGACATACAAATGATTTCTCTCAAAGCATGAGCAAGTACTGGAGTGCTCCAGTCATAAGAACTCCTGCAACTCCAGAAGGCTCATGATTTAAGCCATTACCTGAGACTATTACAAAAGTAAATATCTACAAAGCAACAAAGAGGGGAAATGCTCACAACCAGTCAGCACACGAATAATATCCATGTGGAAATGAAGTAGGACTTTTGCACATGCCTCATGTGTGTGTCAATTTGGAAACAATAGGTGCACAAATACTGTTGAAATTCTGAAAGTAATCTGCTACTGACCCCAATTTCCTTTTGAGATGTTCACTTATCATCTCAACCCATGTTAGACCTTGTGAGGTTTTAGATACAGCAATGCACTTCTTTGTCACAAACAGCAGCCTTTGCTAGAGCCTACATAAGAAGCTGAGAGGTTCATGTAGCTCCATGCCATTGCCCTCAGGAGCTCCCTTATCCATCATGCCCTTTTCTGTCTTGCTTGAGCTTGCAGAACTTCAGCACAGGAAAAGGGGCTTGCAACATGGGAGGAGGAAGGGGGAGAAGAGTAGAACCGGTGGGGGTGGAGGGGAGTAGAGTGTAGTCACTAGGGCTGTGCAGTCACCACAGGAGAAAGGAGAACATCCTTTTCTTTCCTGGGAAAGCCCCTTGCTGGGAATGACTTTCACTACATTTTTGGTGGCATAAGTGTGCACCATGAAAAGAGGGTGTTTCTGAGTTGAAACTGCACTGGGAACTAACTAAAGTCACTCCACCCCTGGGAATGCCATCTCTAAGCTGGGGTAGGCCTAAACAGCACATAAGTGATAGTGAGGAGGAAAACATTCATATTTAGGTGCTACAGAGCTGCACTTGTGCCCTGCTGCCAAGGTAAGTTCCTCTGCGCCAGCATCCATGCCACTTGTGCAGCACTGGCACCAGCGCAGGGCTCATATCATTTCCAATGCCACTTCAGCCCCTCCTTTGGAGTCCATTTGTTATACTTCCATAGTCTTGCCCTTGCTGCAGGAAATTTGTTACCAAAAATCACCACACCAACACCCTCACTGCACTAGCTACTAACTAAACTAAACAAACAACAATTTTGGCTAAAAGGGAGAAAATAGAAAAAGAGGAAATACCTCTCAACCACCACCATCACCACCCCTTGAGGTTGAGGTTGAAAAGGTCCCAAGGTCATTTGTGATAACAATGATAAGAAGGCACCTAATAAGGTGACAATTAACTAAACGAAGCTAAAATTAAACCGAGAAGAGTGGAGAAAGAAAGGACTTCCAAGGAAATATTTAAAGTTAATAACCAGTATAAGTACAATAAAAGGCTGAATATTTAGCGAAACCCAGCAACCCTTAGTAATGTTCAACAAAAGTTAGTATGGCTTAACTGCAACATCATTTCTCTTACCAGTTAGCAGCACCACAAATTGGATGGATGAAATGTGGGCCAAGTGTAACCCCCTTGCCCAGGGTTGTAAAACAACTTAAAAATAAAAGAAATAATAGTATACAAGAAATGATAGTATACAAGAAATAAAAGACTAAAAGAGAAGAATTGGGATCCTTTGTATTTTCCCTTTTACCTGCCTGAAAAAGGAGGAAACGAGAAGGCCATCGCAGCCCGACAAGCCAAAAAAATCTGAGGTAGGAATTCAGCAAATGATAGAAAAGGGATTCAAAAGCATTTGAAACATAGATAAGGACAAGAACCAGAAAAAAAGGCGGGGGGGTAGATAAAAGCAAAACAGTGAAGTAAAATAAGGCCAGAAGCTCCAACTATGGAGCACAGAACTGAACATCTGCTGTCTAATACCAGAATTTCCCTAACAAAATGTATTATTATTAAATGATGTACCCAAAAAGGTACAAAATGGGAGCATTCCTAAACAGTGGTTTCCTTCCAAGCCCACTGACTTAAATGAGCTTGCCTCTGCTTAGGATGACACTGGCAGACAACAGAATGTGATCTGTGGGCCCGTCTATTGTAAAGTCAGGTATATACTCCTACCTACTTCTCCAGAGCAGCTCTGCCCATCAGGTACTACAGGCAAATCCAGGGCTGTGGTAACTGAACACCCCTTTTGCATACCTTAAATTTGGCTTGTGACATCACTTGCTAAAAAGGCTAGTCACTGTTGATATAGAGGTATTTTTGTGTTGTCTCCAAAAGCAATCTTCACTCTTTTTCAACACAGCTCAGACACAGGCACAAGGGGAGGGGGGGGTCACTATAAACTAAACAATGTAATCAGAGCAGGGAAAGGGTATGTTACCTTGAGTTGGCCACTTTAAGGTCACAGAAGTGGGTGAACAAAGCTTTCACTACATCGCTGCAGACAACTTTAACTACATCAATGTTACTGAGCCTATGTCGCAGCTGCTTGGCAACTTCCCAGAAGTCTTCAGAGAGCAGGTGATAGAGCTGTCCCTCATCTTGGCTGAGGTGTCCATACCAGGACAAAATGTAATCTCTGTAGGTATAGTCAAATACTGAAACAAAGGGATCAACAACAAAAAATGTCAGAATCCAAGAAGGAAGAAAAACAGAAGGAAAAAAAGAAGATAGCAGTTACAAACAGCTAGGGCAGTGGTGGCAAGCCTATGGCACGGGTGCCAGAGGTGGCACTCAGAGCCCTCTCTGTGGGCATGCGTGCCTTCGCCCCAGTACAGACTCATAGCCTCCCCCTTCCAGCCTCTCCCCGCCCCGCCAGCGGCTGTTGCCAGCTGGGGCTGAGGTTCAGGGAGGTCCTCTTGAGTCAACCTGATTTGCTGAAAGTACCATCTACTGCCCCACAAGTACCCCCTCTCCCCCACCTCATTACCAAACCAGGCAGCAGGCCCAGTAACCCCGAACTCACTTGGGCACCATGCTGGCTCCACAGAGAGGGTACCTTCCCCCACCACCTAAGCCACAGTCCGAATGTGTGGCAGATCACAGTGTTTTTTTAGACAAAAGATGGTAATGTTTGCGTTGTTTTTTCTAAATTAAAACCTCAGTATTCTGGTTAAATTGTCGGGTTGGCACTTTGCAATAAATAAGTGACGTTTGGGTTGCAGTTTAGGCACTTGGTCTCGAAAAGGTTTGCCCTCACTGAGCTAGGGAATGCAAACGGCTGCCTATTTTCCCCTTTAGGATACTGTATTCTCTCCCCTTCATATACATAAGAAAGTCTGGCAATACTTTACTACATGAAAAATGATTTCAAAGGAGATTTCTGAAGGTCAGCAAGAAAGTCTGCAATATGATTCATCAGCCACCGTCCTAGATAGATATCCCAAGTAACTATTAGTTACCAGAAGCCAAAAATTTTTTTCATAAGATAACACATCACAAATTTTCTAAAAGTTTTATTTTACCAAGGCATCCATCATCCGTAGTTCTAACATGCCTTCAGACCACAATGACTCTTGTTTATTTATCTAGTATATATTAACCCCACCTTTCCTTCAAGGAGCTCAGAATGATATATGTTCTTCTCCCCTTCTCCATATTATTCTCATAACAACACTAGGAGCTAGGTTAGGTAGAGGAAAGTGACTATCTCACAGTCGCCCACGAAGCTTTCATGGCACAAGTAAGGATTTGCACCCAGGTCTCCCAGATATTAAGTGTGACATTCTAATCACCACATTACAGTTCTTAAGACATATACGTCATAATTAGAGAGCCAGCATGGTATAGTGGTTAAGAGCGGCAGATTCTAAGCTGGAGAACTGGTTTCAATTCCCCACTCATCCACATGAAACCTGCTGGGTGACCTTGGGCCTCTCAGAACTCTCTCAGCCCATGCAAAAGCAAGCAATGACATCATCATGTAAATCAATCTAAACAATCAAACAGACAACATCCTGTTGAATGCATAAATATCCTGTTGAATGTAAGGAGAGCCTCAAACTACTTCAAACCCTTTGCATAGCAAAAAGTCCTGGTCTGAGGATTAACATCCTGAGCCAAAAGGGAAAGGGGGAGGGGAGCCCAATGCTAGAACTCAGGCAGGGGGAATAGAAGACAGCTCTTGCTCACTCATTTGCGCGCACACGTGCACGTGAAGCCATGAAACCACTTGTGACTTTACTTTTGCTTATGTTCATGAATGTATTAGGAGTTAGATTTTGTTAGTTTTACTGCACCAATGTACCTGAATACTGCTTGTACCTGAACCTTCTATTTTTTACTAAAATAAAGTCTAACGCTTTCACAGGTGTGGTTCTGTTGTTTGCAAGGGTCCAACCAGACTTACCCATTAAAGGCAAATTGAATTCCAGGGTTCAGATATGGGACATGGGAATTAAAATCATCCAGGGTATACCAGCAAGGTTCCTTAGAACACACTACCTCTGTATCCTCCCTATGCCAAAAGCTGAGGAAAAGCCAGGAAGACCCACTACCATCAAGACTGTAACTCTTTCAGTTAGACTAGCCCTCTTACAAAGTCACATCACATATTTTCAAACTGGTTAGTAAAAGAAGTACAAGTACAAGCTGTCTCCAATAATTTCTAGGCTATCCCTCTAGTTGTCCATTACATTTTTAATTTCAATTTTCCCTCAAAGGAGCTCAGAGATACATGGTTCTCTCTACTTCAATTTTATCCTCCCAACAACCTTGCGAGATAAGCTAAGATTAAATGGGCCCAAAATAATTGAGAGGGGATTTGAACCCAGCTCTCCCCATTCCTAATCCAGCGCTCTATCTGATACACTACACTGGCTTTATGTTACCACTCCTTCTAACATTAGTATCAACTCAATTAAATCCTATAAAAGCGTATAAGTAGCAAAGAGGGCATTAATATATTGTTGCTTATGATGAAACTGTACTCCTCTTGTTCTGTTTACATTTACTTCAGCCAAGACAGCACACAATACAATCATGCAAAAACAGACATTCTAGTTCTAGTTGTACAACTCAATAGAACTAGGAGTTCTCACTCGTGTATTCTAAACACCCCTTAGAATAGATCTAATATCTGCAGTAATTGCTTCTCATACAATAACTGATTATCTTCAGAGTCTTAAATGCTCCTAGGAGACGCTCACCTTCTTTCAAAGCTTTATCCATGTTATGAGAAATTATCACTCTTCTGGACTGGACAGGTTCATGTGCATTTCCTGATAAAAGGTTCTGAAAGAAAAAAAATGCACACAGACTGTAATAGATGGAGGAGTGTTGCATGTAAGAAGTGTTTAATCACTTGCTCTGTCCCTTAGAGACATATCTAGCTCTGTTATCGTACACAGAAAATTTGGAATATGCTGCCACAGGGGGTGGTGATGGCCACTAACCTGTATAGCTTTAAAAGGGGCTTCGACAGATTTATGCAGGAGAAGTCGGCCTATGCCATGGTTACCACTCTTGATCCTCCTTGATCTGAGATTGCAAATGTCTTAGCAGACCAGGTGCTCGGGAACAGGAGCAGCAGAAGGCCATTGCTTTCACATCCTGCATGTGAGCTCCCAAAGGCACCTGGTGGGCCACTCCGAGTAGCAGAGTGCTGGATTAGATGGACTCTGGTCTGATCCAGCAGGCTCTTTCTTATGTCCTTATGTTACAAAGCAGGGCTGCTATGTTCTGCTCAGCAGGACAGTGTTCCCTTCCACACTTGCTCAACCTTTTATAGCATAGGCACAATATAGAATTAGAAATTTACATGAATTTAAAACTATTCTGCATTTACAAACACATTATATAAAGGCAATTATTTTAACAACAATTCAAGGAAGGGAACTGTCTTTTTTAATAATAAAAAGGCATCCAGTAGCAGGTTATATCACAGCCACAGAACATGTGATTAGGTGCCACCCAAAATTTGGTGAATTAATTAAGAGTCAATATTCAATTTTTTTGCCAATAAAAAGGAAAAAATACATGCCAAATAAATCTACATCTGGAAGGCTATTCAGTTTTTCTGGGAAGCAACTGAAAAGCCTCCATACAGTCTTATCTTGTTTCACAGAGAGTTAAGAGAGCAATCTTGGTCAATTTGGCAGTCTAGAATAAAATGAGGCCTTCTTTCAGCCACATTGCATTCAATACTTTTACAGATAGGAACAGGCTGGATCCAGCAACACACAGACGCAAGGACTGCAGATCTTTCCTGTGTTCCCCTTCCGACAGCATCCATTTCCAATTCCCTAAAAATCCTTATTTCTGGGTGTCAGAATCTCTGTGCTGATGTAAGAACCAGAAAGTGATTTCATCCCCTTCCCCACCACAGCCTCCTGACCTGTATGGCTATAATTTCATGAGTGTCCCATGACCCCCAGAGTGAATCTCCCTATTTTGAAAATGGCTGCTAAGGAATGTGGGGAAGATCCGTGATCTATACAGCACCTTGGACAGATCACTGGATAAACTGTGTGGAGAAATAACTAAGAATTTACAGATGACAGTACTATGTTATGTCCCCCCATAAACACTGTACGTTCTTGGTAGGTTTTGATTTTTCTCAGTGCTAAAAATATCAAGTGTGTGGAATGATTATGTGTATGACAGATTCAACTTCTTGTGCGAGATGTCTGAGGGCCAATCATAGTTTGCCAAACTATAAAGGTGAAAAGATTATGCGCGTGCACAATAAATGTGTTAGTTAGGCTTACGCAGACAACCTGATATTATTTCTTAATGAACCCTTAGAAAAAATAGTTTACACTAAGTATGAATCTAAAATAATTTTTTTAAAAAATATTTCGTAGATGGTAGCACTATTTAACGTATATAAGAACTGCTCTCCAATGTGCTGGAAATGTGGGATTAAGGAACTTTTTTTCATTCATGGTGGCAATATAAGAAAGTACAAAGGTGCTGGAACTCTATTCATTAAATAATTTAAATAATTTTGAAAAAAACTGCAATGACCCCTGAGGCACATCTGTATATGTAAGGAAATAGAAAATGTGATGTTTTGTTTCTTTACTTGGTTGTAACACTCACGACTGTACTGACAAAGAGTTGGAAATCAAAAGCGATACCCTCTGTGGAAGAATGGATACAAAAAGTTTGGCATGTAGTCAAATTAGAGAAACTGACTTGTTTATCAATAAAAAACTCCCTGGAAAAATTCAATACTACTTGGTCTCCGTTTATGAACTATATGTCAGATAAACTGGACGTTAAATCACTGGTGGTAGAATTGTCACACTATAAAGAAATACAATTATCCAGAATAGGAATGTTTAAATATAAATATAAAATAACCAAGCAATAAGAATGATTAATCTTTCTGGTGTATGAAAGGATATGAATTAATGGTCATAAATGTGTAATGAAATAATAACCAAGGGTTCATTCACCAACTTTAGACTTTCACACTCAACAGATAAGAAGGAGGTCAATGAATAAGTTAGTTGTTCGGTTGTATTAGGCTTTTTAAATCTTCTTTTCTTTTTGTTTTGTTGCTGTATATGGATTTATGTGGCATTACTATGCTACAACTGTCATTGACTACGGTTTTGTTATGCTTGTTTTTCTGTATTGAAATGAAACAAAGATATGTGATACAAAAAAATCAGATGTGCATGCACCAATATCAAATTACTTTGAAACGTTCAATTTTCAATACTAAGAAAAAGTAATATTCTTCAGAAAAATCCAGTTGTCTGAAGAAGTCCATTAACATCATATTTAACTCCAGTAATTGAGAGTTAATGCTTCTAATACAATTTGGTCTCCAAATTCAGTTTAAGATATACAGTTTGTTTAATAACATGGCATCAGCGGCTGGCCTCTACCCGGGGGAGGGGCGGTATATAAAACCAATTATAAATAAATAAATAAATAAATACATACATACATACATACATACATACATACATAAAATAAGATTTTCATTTGCAGAAAATTCATTCACACAGAAATACAAAAATGCATTGAAAAGACATGTTAATGTTAATAACAGATATCAAACTGCAATATAACACTTTAAAATGTATCTATGCAAACCTAAGTAGAATTACACCCTTTTAAACCAATTGGTTCAATTGAATTTAGAAGGGTTACTCTGTTTAGTATAGGACAGTATGCCAAGCTAAGTGCCAATAGATCCAAGGGAATGATGCATGAAAAAGATACCATCTTAATGCCACAATCAAGCAAGAAGGTATTCCTAAACTATGTTTCCCAAAAAACTGCCAGCTATAGAAACACATAAAAGAAAACAAAATTGGTAATAATTGAATTCTTCTGGTTGACCTTTCATTACCAGAATGGAAGACATTACACAAGATTATGTTTTTACAAGTACTCAAGAAATTATTCCCATCAGACATTGATATCTATAGAGAACAGTCAAACTACAAGAAAACATTCATTTCCTAGAAAGGGAAGTCAAAACTTATGCTGGCATCTTGTGTGAAGACCAGAAAATTGCTCACTAGGTCTTAATTTAGAAGGAGATTGACCATTACCTGAAGTAATATGATCAAACAATCAATTAAAGTAAACAAATCAATAGGGTCAAAACTATTGATCTCAGAGTGTGACGGACTGCTGAATTACGGGTTAATTTTAAAATGCAGTTCTGTCAGAGAAAAGGACTCTAGAGAGTTAACCAGAGATCCACCTGATTGGCTCGCCGGCCCTACAGCTGTCTATAAAAGGCCAGGGGGTGGGTGTTGTAAGGAGAAACCAGAGAGCTGAGTGAAAGAGAGCTTTGCTGCTCACGAGGCTGTATAGCCAGTTGTAGTGAAGGACTGGGAAAGGCCAGACTGTGTGTAATACCTGAGCCGTGGTCCAAAGGGAAACACAGCTGTCTATGATACCTGAGCCGTGGTCCAAAGGGCTTGGTTATAAGTCTCTGTGGAGAAAGCACCTAGATATGGGACAGTGAAGTCTTTGAGGGTATGTGTTATTTAATTGGCAGAGTCAGGAGTGGGTTCCCGGTGGGATACACCAGAGCCTGCTCTGTGAAGTCCTGTGTGCCTCTTCTTCAGTGGAAGGAGTAGGATATTTAAGTATTTGTCTAGATCTGTGAAACGAAGGTTTTCCCTGTGAAAGGAGTTTAGGAAAAAGGAAGTTTTATTAAAACTGAGTCAAACAACTGTCTGAAAGAACTGAAAGGTCTATAAAAGTATTCCTGTCAAAGTAAAAGAAAAGCTTAACTATCTCTGTAACTTATACTCTTGTAAATCTGTAAATAAACGTTCCATCTTTATTTGCTTGTTGATGAGTCTCAAGGAGTCGTTTAAGAGTGCCCAATCCAGTCTGATAAGAGCAATTAGTTTATGAGAGGGAAAATTAAAATTACCTCACAGAGCTATCAGCATTCCATCAGAAATGGCAGTTAGAATAAGCAGTTAGGATCTCCTGAAGAGCTTTAGGTGTATATGCCTGCTGGCTCTCCGCTCTAGGCTGCCCTTGTGTGTGGTAGCTTAGGGTGGTGATTTCTTTTCACTTTGGCTCATTCCGCACATGAAGAATAATGCACTTTCAAACTGCTTTCAGTGCTCTTTGAAGCTGTGCGGAATAGCAAAATCCACTTGCAAACAGATGTGCAAGTGGTTTGAAAACGCATTATTTTGTGTGTGTGGAAGGGGCCAGAGAATCTTTTTACAAAGCGAAGCCAGCAATTAACTGCAAAAAGGCCACTAAATAGTGTGGTTTCCGGGCTGTATGGCCGTGTTCTAGCAGCATTCTCTCCTGACGTTTCGTCTGCATCTGTGGCTGGCATCTTCAGAGGATCTGTGGCTGGCATCTTCAGAGGATCTGTGAGAGAGCTAGGATTCAGATCCTCTGAAGATGCCAGCCACAGATGCAGGCGAAACGTCAGGGGAGAATGCTGCTAGAGCACGGCCATATATCCCGGAAACCACACAGCACCCCAGTGATTCCGGCCGTGAAAGCCTTCGACAAAGCCACTGAATACTTTGCAGGCCAATCTTGCTCTAAACTAGCCTCAGTTTGTAACATCATCCACAGCCCTGGCTTTATGTTGCATGTATAAATACCATCAGCCACATGGATGTACAGTTCATGTATCTGATGAAAGCAGACAAAATCTTATCCTGGAATTAACTATAAGTCTAAGGTGCCTCTTGACTTCTATTTTATAGTCCTGAAGAAAAATCAATACACTGTGGCCACTGAATCCAGGATAGTCAGCTCACAGGATGTTTTTTTCTCAGCATCTAATATATTTGCAAAAAAAAACAACAACAACCCTCCTTCCCATTGCCCTACAACTGTTTCTCTGGTTTCCATAAAACCCAATGCACTTGATTTGGCTGGAAAACCCATAACATGTTATCAAGTCCAAGAACTTTGTTACTTCATCAGTTACTAAGAGTGTCATCCTTAAGCAGAATTACATCCTAAATCCATTGAGTCAGTGGATTTGAAAAGATGTAATACTGCTCAAGGTCCCACTGTTAATAAATCTGAACTGTCTACAAGTCTCACTCATAACCCTACTGGCAAGAGCCTAGCTCTCTCACAGTGAAAGGAAACACTGCTTTTCCCAACGAATTTAATATTTATATTGCACTGTTGGTGATAAGATCTAGAACAGTGGTTCTCAACCTTCCTAATGCCGTGACCCTTTAATACAGTTCTTCATGTTGTGGTGACCCCCAACCCTAACATGTATCCATTTTACAGATGGAGAAGACTGATGAAGAGTCCTAGGCAATCCCTGTGAAAGGGTTGTTCGACCCCCAAAGGGGTCCCGACCCCCAGGTTGAGAACCACTGATCTAGAAGAACATGAACATACATTGTTAAAAAAACCAATAACCCCTTTAATATTCCCTATGATGTTTCTTTTTAAGTACTGACATCTTGCTTCCAGTTCTCAGTAGAAATAATAACTACCAACGCTTGAACAAAGTTCTTGGATCAAACCATAGCTTGTTTCTGACAAGGCTGGTATGTGCAAGAATCAGTAAGTGGCAAAATACACAGCACCATTTTCAGATATTATACTCCATTACCAACCACTAAGGAAAATCCCAGGTGATTAATAATGCAATCCAAAACTCATTAACATCCTTCTAAATCCATGGAACTCAATGGGCTACGAAAGGTTCAAGCCTGCTCAAGACTGACTGAAAGAATCTGGGGTTAATGTTCAAAGGTGCCTGCATTTTTCTTCTTTTTCAGAAATTCTAAATAAAAATTTGATAATGGCCTCTAAAAACTGATTCTTGTACCTGATAACTTAAAAGTATTTTTCATGCATAACCCCAAGCATATTTAGAGTTCAAAACAGAAAAAGGCAGAACTACATTTCTTGCTAACAGCATTAACTAGGACAGGAGAGAAATCAAATTACATGCCTAGTCCAGATGCAAATTTAGCACAACTTATTTCTGGCTCATCTATAAGGTAAAGAGCACATTAGAATTCTGGCTATCAAGTCCAATGACCCAATCACAGCAATCAGGCAGAAAAAGCAGCCACCAGAAAGCAGTGTGGTTTTGTCCACTGGCTCTTAGTTACTACTTCCTGTAACAAATCAGCAGTGCACATTCAACTTCTATTTGCATATTCAACTTCTATTTGCACATTCAACTTCTATCTGTGTTTTCCAACAAAGTTATAACTTTTTTAATAGTAAAAATTTGTGCTGATTGTAAATTCTGCAAAACATATCACATGCAACAATGACAAATGCACATGTGTCTGTGTGCAATCCACAACAAAAATATCTATCTATCTATCTACCTACCTACCTACCTACCTACCTACCTACCTACCTACCTACCTACCTACCTACCTACCTACCTAGCTATAACGAGAAACAAATTCCTTTTTTTCTACAGAGAAGTAATCTATCTATACATAAATACAGACACACACACACACACAGGAAAACGTTTGGCTATGAAACTGATTTAAACTTGCTTTTCTAATAAATGATGTGTATGGATGGTTTTTAGCAGATTCTGATATACGGAAGCATGTATAAGGTAAGCTGATTTCAGCACATGGTTGTGGGCATGTGCCCTAGAAGTAGTTTTGGATTTTGCATTTTGGAACTATAATTCCCACTGGGGAGAAAATAACAGTTCTTGTGCTTAACAATTAAGCAACGACCCAAAGAACCACTTACTCAACAGTTTAATCCCAATCAGTTGAGTTTGCTTCCAAGTACAAACCTTCAGTACTGAAATAACAGAATACTCACAGAAAAAAATGACTAAGCTCATTTTGCAAGACATAATTTGCTTCTCCATGGAAGGTGAGGGCCAAAGTCCATGTAGTGAAGGACATTTGTCAGGGGAATTGCCACAAGAGGGTTTTCCAAGCCACATAGGCTAATTGAACATCCAGTTTCAACAAGCAATTATTCACTTTGCAATCTCAGTGATGACTCTTGCTATATCATGTCCCACATAAAGACTTAAGTAAAATTGTAACTTCATCTAACATTTTCTCCTGCTCCCCCGCACCCCCCCCCACATGCTCCATGTCCCCCACTCGTTGTCTAGTCTGGACCAGGAGTGGAGGGTGGGGAGCACATGGGGGAGGGATGGCAGATGAAGTTACAATTTTACTTAGGTCTTTATGTGGAACAAGGTAAAGTCTTCTCAGTTCAGAAGAAACTGGGGCTCTCTGCTAGTCTCTGACCCACTTCTCATGGATGTAGTAAAGCTGGGTTGTTTGTGCCTGCTCCACTTCAAAAAGCACACAAGATTCACACACAAGAGTCTACATATTGAAAAGTAGATTCTTTCCTTCTCCCTTAACATCTACTTCTCTGTGTGCAGAGATGGATTTTTTTTACGATGGAGCACTCTTTCATGTGAGCTCCCACCTGTATTTATAGTGTATTTTGAATTGAATTTTTCAGTGATACAGCCCATCCACAGATTTATCAACCAGGTCTTGGAATGCAAAATGCTGGCAACATGATGCCTTCTTTTTCAGTTCCCTTTCTCACACTTCTGGCTTAGCATTTTGGTTTGAAAGCAGAACTGAGAGGAACTTCTGCACAAAAAGCAGAGATGGAGTAAGGCATTTCAGCATCAGAGGCCCAAAATCCACAGGAGAATAAAATGAAACAAGCAACCTTGTTGCCGTCCATCAAGGGTGCCTCAAAAGCTGTTACCTTGCATGGGATGCCTCACCGCGCCTAGTGGTGCAGACAGCTTTGACAGTATGGTTACACTGACAGAGAACACCCTTTTAAACTAATTGAACAGAGAGGTGGTGGTGGAAGTTGAGACAATTTTCTGTATTTTTACTTGGGCTAATCTCTCAAAAAAAAACACGTGTTAAAGAAACTATACTTATTCTACTGGATGGGCATTAAAAATACTACTAATTCACTCTGAATATTTTATTGCTGTCAGTTTTACAGCCTGAAGAAATCCCGGGACATTTTGAACACTGCAGTCAAAATAGGAACAGCTGCATCATCATCGCAGCACAAGCAGTTACATACAACCTCCTGCATTCGGCAGGTTAGAAGGGGGGGGGGGCAGAATGACACCAGGCCAAGCTCACTGTAAACACACACTCTTTATTTTGAGCTGATGGGGCTCCCCTCTCCACCCAATTTTTTGTTTATACTGGATAAAGAAGAGCTCTAATCTGGATCAGTTACGGTTACTTTCTAAAAAGAGAAATGTTTGACTCAAGTTTACTTAGAAGCAATGCCTGTAATCCAGGAACCTAACATGAGCCCTCAGATGAAAAATGAAATCCTTAACCCTAACCCACCAGGTCCTCATAGTAAGGCCAATCTGAACATCACCAGAAAGTAAAGGATCAGACTTGTCCAGCATCATGCATCCCAAGAGTGACTGTGGTCTCTGGAGTGTTGTCCTTCTTGCCACTCCCTCCCCGTCCCCAGCCCTGACCCCAACCCTAGACCACACTTCACACATGTTCAGAGGCCGCAGTGGAGCAATAGTGCAGGGGAAAGGGAGGTTGAGAGTTCAGTGCAGGGAATCCCTGGCAAAAGAAAAAAAACACAGTCCGAAGTCTTGCAACTATAGGGTAAGAAAGCAACAGGAACTGGCAGAGCGATGACCGATGAGGGGCCGAGGTGTCAAGGGCAAGAGGTGCGCACAACGAACTGGGACAGTTTCTTACCACGCCAGCCTGCAGCAGCAGCGGGTCGGCCTCGTTCTTCCCGGGATAGCGGCGGTTCCAGGCGGCTGGGAAATCCGGCGGAGGCCGGAGCCTGGCGCGCCCGGGGCCGAGCAGAGCCAGCAGGGTGCCGAGGCAGAAGGCGCCGGCGGCGCAGCCCAGGTAGAAGAGGAGCCGAAGCAGGAGCAACGCCAAGCAGTGCTGACCTCCGGCCGCCTCTTGCTCCGTGCGCGGCGGGAGCAGATGGACGAGGGACCCCGCCAGCAGCAAGAACAGCAGCAGCAGCAGCAGCAGCAGCCCCAGTCCGGTGGCGGCCAGCATAGAGCGGGACCGGCCGCGCTCCGGCGCCTTCTCCTCCTCGTCGTCGTCCTCCTCGTCGTCCTCGGCCGCAGGGACGCCGCCGCCGCCGCTGCACGACTCGCCGCCGGGCCTTTGCGCGCAGGGCTTGCTGCAGCCCAGGGCAGAGCCGGGTGCCTCGAGCGGGCCGCTGCTGCCGGAGACGTTAGCGGCGTCTGCATCGGGGAACATGCTGGTCCGGCCAGCAACGGGAACAAGCGCATTTCCTGCCCCCGAGGCCCCCTCGCAAGGTCGCGGCTCCCCCAACGACGGGCGTCTTGCTCGCGGCGCCGGAGCAGCAGAGGGAGCCGGCAGGGCTCATGCCCGGGATCCCCCGTTCCCCCCGGCCCCTGGTCCCTTGCCTCTGCTACAGCTCCGTGGCCGCTTGCACTGCTAACCCTCGCGGCTGCCGGTTCATTACATTGCTGTCGGCAGCCCAAGGAGGCCCGGCTGAGCCTGTTTCCGTGCGCCAAGGGGAGGAGGAGCCGCCAATGGCTTCTTCTGGGAACCCGGCCATGTGCGCTCAGCTGGGCAGGGCCAGGCACGTCAGAGCAGCGGCCTTCCCTTTCCCCCGGCTGGCTTCAGCGTCACTCTTAGTACGAGACGCGCAGTTGCTGAATCCCCGGGATTGTGTTTCTGCAAAGATTTCCTTCCTGTGGTGCTTCAGTGTTGTTGTCATAGGGACGCTTTTCTTGGAGTAAAGCGCACAACCCTTCTGGGTAGACTTGTTTAGGATTGCGCCCTAGACCTTCCACATCCAGAGACTGTGAAGCTGGCAATGCCAAATCAGCATTGCCTACTCCCTGCTAAGGAGAAAGGCAGGAAATAAGCAGTGCTTTTAACATTTTAGTACTCAATTATAGTTACACTTGCACCAATCCCCCTCAGGACTTGGGACAGCCTCTCTCCACAGGTGCATGTACCACACACACACACACACACACACACACACACACACACACACACACTGATCTAAATGCAAAGGCATAAAGAACTTGTGAAACTGTTGTTAGCAGATAAGAATGAAACAACCACATCTATGAAGGCTCAATTCTTATCTATAATAATGACAGACCAGTGCCCCAATATGCCTATTATAACACCGAGCAGATGACATAAGTTGTCCCTTTGATGTAAACAAACTTTTAAGATGTTTATAATGTGCCTTTTATGTGTTCTGTTATGCCATTAAAGGTTTTTTATTTGATTTGATACAGAGGCAGTGCACCTGTGTAGAGGGGCTGTCCCAAGTCCTGAGGGGGATTGGTGCAAGCCTATAATTGAGTACTAGACAGTACTTTTTAAATTTTAAAAACACTCCTTATTCCCTGCCTTTCTCCTTAGTCTGAAAAAATGATTTCTAATTTAGCACTCTCCCAGCCCCTCCTCCATTTTATCATCACGATAACATCCCTGCAAGGTCGGTTAAGCTGAGACAGAGTGACTGGCCCAAGATCACCCATGGAGCTTCTAAGGACGGCATGGTAATTTGAACCTGGGTCTGGACAGGGTGATGGTTTGGCCGTTGTTTGATGCCTGGACTACATTGATCACTAGTCTGATCCTGAAGTCACCTCAGCCCTTATACTGCTTCACAATAATTATATTTTTAAAAAAGTATTTCCATTAGAGGAACGGTTTATTCTACCCATGTATGTTCAGAAGCACATATTTCTGGAAACACTTCAGAGTCTAAAAAAGTGAACTGCAACTCATACAAGTTTGTGCCACAATAAGTAAAGACTCTGTTGTTTGTTATTCATTATTATAACAGATAAATCCACAAATGTGCACTGCCAGTGCCAACAGGATTCATTTACCCTACAGCCTAACTCCCCAGTGTAAAGATGGAAATTGCCACACAAGCCTAAGCAAGTTTAATTCTGAAGTTAACTGCACTGAATTCAATGGCACTTATAGTTGATCCTGTGCATATTTTCTCAGAAGTTAAGTCCTAGTTAAGGCAATGTAAAATGCCACCCAACCTGTCTCTTGTGTTTTGGACTGTAGTCCTAAATGTGCCCCAATTCTTGTTCTTCTTATTGGGAAAAGAATTAAAAGCGGAGGAATTAAGAAATTCTTAACAAAAAGTTTGCTTTATATCACTTAATACCAGACATTTATTTTCAAGTCATTGCAGGATTACTTCTACAAATTCCCCTTCTGCTATGTAGGCAGCTTTCAGGCCAACCAAAACTTTTAGGTATCTCAACCACAGAAAAAAAAAAGTATAGGCGCCAAGTCAGACAAAGGTGGCAACCTAATGGGACGGCTCTTTTAACACTGTAGTGGATTCCACAGGGCACATTTAGGAAAACGAGTTAATCTCTAACGACTGCAACTCCTTATAAGTGTGCTGTGCAGAATCCACCTGTGAGAACTAATTTTTTTTTAAAAAAAAGACGATTCCTGTTTAATCTGGAGAATTACACACTCCGTTTTGCAAGTGCCAGTCACTGTCGTTCAAAGAAAGAAAGAAAAAGGTTCTTGCTTGGCTGATATGAGTGGTTAACCACAAAACCGGCTTGCCTGGGGGCAGAGATTTTCAGGCGCTTCCCCCCCACCCCCCCTTTTAACGAGACAAGCTTGGGCTCAAGGCTTCCCCCTGCTGCCCAGCTCTGTGTGTACGCTCAGACGGAGACGGAAACTCGTGTGTGTGTTTTCATTTTTGCTTCCTCCCTTCCCTGGTAACGCGAAAGAAAGAAAAAAGGAGCAGGCGGGAGAAACTGGAAGGCGGCTTCCTGCAGGGACTCCAGCACAGAGCTCCTGATCTGCTGTTTTCTTTCCTTTGCAGGCGGTGAGTAATGGCTTTAGTTTTGTGGCTTCTCCAAATGTGGGATTTGGAGAAGGTGGCGCTGCTGGAGAAAGGGCACGTGTGGAGTGGCTACTGCTGCTCCTTAGCGCAGTCCTGTCACTTTTGCATTCATCGCTGCAATCACAACAGATGGGAAGGTTCCTTTGCCAGCCTGGTTGTGTGTGGGTGTGTCGAGCTCCTCTCCTAAGCAACGCAAAGAGGCATTGCTGGATTTTTCTCTGCGTGGAAAATCATTTGTTTCATAACGCTGCTTTCCCCCCCATTACTTTATTTGTAAAACTGATCGTCGCTTAAAGTGGTCTTCCTGCGGTCCTCGTATGGCTGCCCTTCCAGTGAGTGCAGGCATACAGCAAAAGCTGGTGAAGCTACTCTACTTGGTGATTGGTCGTTTGAATGCGCTAACGCGTGGCAGAGTTGTGCTTGAGTAAGGCTCTAGAGGTAACATGCGGGCATCTTGGCCATCCGTCTGTGGAGATTTAAAGCCAGTTCAGAAGTCTGTAGAGCACAGGGAATCAACAGAATACGGAGATGAGAAACTAGATTTGGAACTAGATTTTCTATAGGGAAGCAAGTCCCATTTTAATAATAATAAGCCTTTATTTGGCATAACAATAATCATAAAGTCCCATTTTATTAAATGGAGTTTTCCCTCAGGTAGGTATTCTTAGGTTTACAGCCTGTATCACTTCAGGTGAGGGATGCTATTTTTTTTGTGCTTTCACATAAAAAGAGACACTCCAGAAAGGGAAGTGCCCAGTCTGTTCCCTTCTATACTAATTTTGTATATGCAGCGAGTTTCCCTTTTGGGAGAAGATCGAGCTTTCACCTGTACTCTTAAGTAGGACAGACCATTCTGGCATATAAGACCTTTTTTGCTCACACGGGAATGGTGTAGCACAGGGGTGGGCAATTATTTTTTCCATGGGGCTGCATAAGAAACAGAAAATATTGTGGAGGGCCGGGCCAAAACGCAGGGGGGGCGAGGCGGTTTTGAAAGCCCCGCAGAAGCTGGCAGCCAAGGCAACTGGCTTCTGCGGGGCTTTCAAAGATGCCTCGCTCCCCAGCAAGGCAGGGGGGCCAGTCAGGGTCATCCGGCGGGCCGGATACGGCCTGCGGGCCAGATAATGCCCAGGTCTGGTGTAGCAGAATCCTAGTGTGGATAGAATGGACTGCAACACTTCAGTCCACTGCAGAATTGTAATAGTTAATTATGTTTTGGGATGCTCAGATATGTTAAAAGCTCAATTCAAATATTTAATTTTTACTATATTGATAGCCTGTTTATCTTACTTAGACTCAAAACAGATCAGGAAAGTGCCGTCAAGTTGCAACTGATTTATGGCAGCCCCATAGGGTTTTCAAGGCAAGAGATATTCAGAGGTAGGTAGCCATTTCCTGTTTCTTCGTAGCAATCCTGGATTTTCTTGGTAGTCTCCCATCTAAATGCTAATAAAGACTAACACTGCTTAACTTCCAAGAACTGGTGACATCTGGCTGGCCATCCAGATCTGGGCCAAATAAAAAGTAGATTACACACAATAAATTGAAACAGTTTGGAGAGATATCCAATAAGCAATGTAATAGGGTAACAGAAATCTGAATAAATACAGCATATTGAACATTATAGAGAGCAGGTATAATGCAGAGAAATGGTATTACATCTGTGGGAAATATTGCAGCAACAATAGGGTAATAGAAAATCAGTACAGTATATGAAGAGAGAGTTTCTGGCCTTTTCCCTGCTGAGCTAATTTATATGAGTACTGTGAATTGTAATCTGGTTCCTGCTATCCTGTCTGCCACCTTATTGTCCTATGTGAGTGAACCAATCCTTCCATCTGTTGCATGGGTAGACCAGGCAATTTCATAAAGACATCCTTGTCTCAAAATACAGGGAAGAGATAATGTGTTAGAAAGACCTCCTGCTCTCGCAATGTAAATCTTCTTCCATATGGAAGAATTTCCATGTTATACATGAAGCTGTTTTTTTTATGTGCATGTTTCCTTGTGCAAGGACATTTTGTTACAAGGGTTCTTACCAACAAGCTGTCATCTCCATATGCCAAGACAGGCTAGCAGGAGAACAAGATGGTAGAATAGTAAAGAGGGAAAGTGCACATCATCACTTCAGACCTCTAGTAAGGGGTTGCTATTTTTTAGTACTTTCTCATACTAAAAAACCCTCCCTGCAAGTAAAACAACGAGAACATCATGAAAAGGATCTCTAATTAGTCTGGTTTTTGCTGTCCTCATATTTTCAGTTGCAGGGATTTATTTATGCAAATACCATTCTAAAAAATAGCATCTCCTCTCCCTGAAGTGGTACAATCCATTCTTCAATCTAGGCACATCATTTCTGTTTCATTTTTTCTGCACGATCAGACCATGCCATAGTACTTTTTAGTAACTTGCTCACTGAAATCCGGCGGACATTGAAACAATTGCATACTATCCAACCCCATTCCAAAACTCTCTCCGTGGTGACTTTATTACTGCACTTGTTTGTGTTTATCTGTGCCAAAAGGAGACAGTGTCAGAAGCGACCAGTCTGTCCTACCACATGTGAAAGTAAGTACACCGTAGAGTGCATTGGGTGTGAAATCCAACTCTTATATACCGTGGATTATGGAGCAAGGCTTCTATGCTAAAAGCATGTGGTTGCCAGAATTACTTTCAGGAAGGCATTTGGTGAGGGTAATTGTTTTGGCAGACATTCTTTTTAATTGTGTGTAGTTTGAATTATGTGTTTTTTATATATATAGTACTTTCTATATATGACACATATATATATTATATATATATGACATATATAATATGCATTTTAAAATCTGCAGTCTGTGTCTTTTTAATTGATGTTTTTAACTGTGCATGTTTTGTTAACTGGACAAGTTTTTGTTAATGTTTTTGTGTCCTTGCACCTTGGTGCTGCATTGCTAGGTGTACTATGTCTTATGAGGCAAGGGGAGAGAAAAATGTTTTAAATAAATAAGGCTGCCATCTTTGAGGGGCAGGGTAGGAAATAAACCTCATGTTTTCATTATCTCAAACTGCAGATTTCTAGAGTGCTAAGATAAGAGTGTGGCAGAGCAAGTTCCTTTTTTCTAGTATCTTTGGAGATGAGGGAGAAGGCTGCTATTAAAGTAGTAAGATGAGCAGTCTGTTGTCTTCCTTCCCACATGTCTGCATTCTCATCTCAGTTTTAATGGTAGAATGTCTTATAGACTTTTTTGATTCAATTTCTATGGTCTTTTGGTTTATATAGATTCCTTCTGCCTGAAAAGCTCATTTTCCTACAATTGCAGTAATTCTGCAGATTGTTGCTAATGTGCCTTCAATGTGCTTGCCTTTCAAGCACATGCAGTTTACAAAATAAGCATCTGCGAAATGTTCCTTACTCCTTCTTTAAAGTTCAGCTGTTCCACATAAATAGGAACTACAGTAATTATGAAAGGTTGAAATATAACATGCTTTTGTATATTTCATTCCAACTAACTATTATAATAGCTTTCTGAGGAGGGGGTGGAAGGTATCAGTTCAATATGAAGCATGAGTTATATCTGAGAAAGATGTGAACATTGTGTTTATTTGTGTAAGGTGCCATCAAATCACAGCCAACTTATGATTCAACTTAAATTCATTGTATTATCTTAAAGATGCCTGCACTTGCTCAGTCCATTACTGTGGGATAAATAGACATTGATCTTGAAGAGAACATGCAGTAATTCCGAACAGTGTCACATAGATGGAGTTTATTTGGTATATTTGTGAGATACTTCAAAGAAAAAAACCTGAGCTCCAAATAGGCTCATTATGGGAAGTCTTTTTAAAAACTATTTTTCTTTGTGCTTCATCTTAAAACTAGACAGGTACTATTTGACATTATTTTGGCACAGGGTACTACATTTTTAAAAATAATGTATTTGTGTCCTTTATTTCAGTTTTCCATTTGGTGAAACTGCATTTCTGCAGCTGTTTGGGGCCATGGACCAATATGAAGATGTATCAGATTGTGAAGTGGATCACTCCTTCTTTGACAGTGATTTTGAGGGAGATGTTAAGAAAGACGCAACTGCAACACAATCAGCCAAGACAGAAAACAATGAGCACATACAAACAGAGGGTACAAGTTTAAGTAAGCCTGTCTTAAAGATGGAAACCAAAGTGGTGGAGGGTGTGTGTACTGATGAGGAAAGGCATGAGAAGGAGAAGGAACCACAGGCAGAGTGTACCTTAGACAGTGGGGCTTATGAGAGTGCTTTGCCCTTATCATCGTCTCTCGATGCAGAAAATGCGAGTACGTCTGGTGGAACCTCAACACAAGGCAAAATGACGCAAGAGAAAAACACTCCAACTCAAATTCCGAAAATAGTTAAAGAACATGAAGAAAATTATTATACGGATGAAGAAGATAGCAGTGATGACAGCAGAAACCAGAAGGCTAGATGTAAGTTGTCTAAGGCGTCTAGTAGTTCCAAGGCTGTTAAGAAAACCATACTCAGTACTTCCTCTTCTACTTCTTCCCCTTCGTGTAACTCTGATACGGAGTCTTCTGATGCAAATTCTGACAGTTGCTTGTCAGATTTTCCCGTCACTTCAAAAAAGAGCGCACGTAGCTTTGCACTTCTTTCTCCAAGACAAAAATCTAGACCTGGAATGAAGTCAGTTGAAGTAAAACCAAAGTTGGGTGAGTGTGCAGAAGATTCTGAAGATACCGTGACTGATGTAACTCCTCTGTCAACACCAGACATCAGCCCTATCCAGTCTTTTGAACTTGCAGCATCCAATGATAAGAAACTGAAGGTACAAAGACAGGAAAATGTGAGCCAGGATTTGCGTGGTGAGTTAAGAGGAATTTATGTGTAGTGTACAATTGGTATGTTTGCTTAATTTTTAAGAAAGCAATTTAGATGCATTCTTGATTTGCTGTCTTCCTCTGTAGAGCCTGGAAAGGATCGCAGATGTCATCAAAAGGTCTTGCATGAGGCTGTGGACCTCAATAATCTCTTAAAAGGTAGCTGTTCTCTTAAAATCATTCCCTTTGCAAGTTACTTTATTTTCTGCTTTCAAATTGTTGTATAGAATTATATTCTGACATAATGCAGTGCCCAATGGTGTTATGTTAGAGTTGAATAAAATAATTCTCAAGGTCTGTGGGCTCAGCAGTCGTTACAAAAGAACTTTTGAGTAGAAAGTTGTTGTTAACAGTGCAGTCAGAAGGAGGGGGCCGAAAGGCTATGGAACCAGCGTGACTCCATCGCTGGTGTAAATGCCACACCATGCAGCATAAGTGGCTTCTGTGCCTGTGACTTGCCCCCTTCTGCTGGAGAGCCATGTGGGTACAGCTACACAGTGCCTGGGTGTGAATGCTGCTGTTTCACTGGCACTAATGGGGGCATTCATGATTCAAGAGCCAACTTTAATCAACTCCCCAAGGCCTCTCAGCCTGGGAATGTCCCCTTTTCTTTCCTCAACATGCTACCCAAAAGGGTGGCACAGCCCATTGGGCTGTATAGGAGGCTTACAGCATGGCTGGTAAGTTTACTCTTTTTTTTCCTAGCTGCATCTTTGGATGTGGTTGGGCTGTGCTGCTCCTGACCACTGCAAAACTACACACACCCCTACACTCACTAGATTGGGCTCCCTGTATTTTTATGGCACTTTAAACCTGAAAAGTTGTTTACAATCGTTTTCTATGGTTTATATTTGCAACATTCCTGTGAGTTAGCCACTACTTTTCCAGTTTGAACATACATTATCCAAATATGCAGTTGAAGAGATTCATCTGCAATATGTAGCTAAATTCTATAAAATGGTTAAAAATGGAGGAGGTGTAAGGGTATTGTGATGGCAAATGGATAACGCGCGCACGCACGCACGCACCCATATATATATACATACAAAAATGCCTTGAATCCTTTTAATTTAGCATAAGGATGTATTCTTACTTCAGTTCTGACCTACCCTCACGACACATAATGAGTTACCATCTCTGCCATCTGATTTTTTGTATTTAAATGTGTTTGGATTACAGGTTTTAATTAATGTCTGTTTTGTAAATTGTTTTATCTATACTGTTTTAAAGTGAATTGTACACCGCCCAGAGCCCTTCGGGGGTGGGCAATCTATTAAATTTAAATAATAATAAATAAATTAAATAAATAAATTTGTTAGTTTTCAAATGGTGCTAGCCAATCTAAATTATTTCCCCTAGGTTAAGTTCATTGTGGAATTTACTGAAATAATTAAAAGGCTACAATCATTGGTGACTCAATTCTCTAGCTGAAATTAGTAATGAAACCTAGGAACTCACCTTATGATCTTCTGTCTTGTGGTACTGATAAAAAATTCCAAATTATTTTCCTCATCCAAGAAAGCAGTATGATTTGCTTTACAGACTGACCTTTATTTCCCTGTTGGAATCCATATCCGAATAGAGTTTGTTTGAATTTTTTTTAAGATCAAGACTTGATATAATTTTAATTGAAAATTAGCTAAACTTTTAGACCTGCAAAAACAAGTATGAAACCTATTCTTTTGAAATCTAGTTGTTAAATGTGTTGGATTGCATTAAAGTTTCATCTGGAAAAAGTGCTAAAACAGTGATGGCAAACCTTTTTGAGACCAAGTGCCCAAATTGCAACCCAAACCCCACTTATTTATCACAAAGTGCCAACCCCGCAATTTAACCTGAATGCTGAGGTTTAGTTTAGAAAAAACCGGTTGGCTCCCTCTTCCTCCACCCCAACCGCTCGAGCAGGGGCCAGCCTGCTCTAGCCTCCAGCAAGTCCCGCGCACACTGCTCTGTGCCTCTCTATCATCTCTGCTTCCTCTGTGCCCCCCCCCCCCCCCCGGGCAGCAGCCACCCGGAACACAGGCACCAGGCCCACCAGCTGAGTCCTCCCTGCTCACCGTAGTGCGCGCATGTCGTGCCCAGGACAGCCTAGATGTGTGGAAAATCTCCCCCCCCCCACATGACGAACTCTGTGTGCATGAGCCCACAGAGAGGGCGCCGAGTGCCACCTCTGGCACCCGTGCCATAGGTTCGCCATCACTGTGCTAAAGTGTTATACTGCCCCATTCAAGAGTCCAAGCGCTCGGCCGTCTTCACTCCTCCACTCCAATGGAGGCTTACCGGCGATGTGGGAAGGCGCAAAAAATGAAAAAGCCTCCCCACCCTCATTGGGTGAAATGGACTTATGCCAAGGCCCCAGCTGCCGGTGTAACGTGGGCAATGGCTGGGAGGAAGCCAACTAATGTCAACTGCTCCCCCAGCCCTCCCCATGTTAGCAGCAGGGGCTCTGGGAGTCTGGCATGGTGTCTGGTACAGCATCCCAACTTCGGAGAGCAGCATGGCAGCTGCACCCTGGCAGATTTGGCCCTCTGCCAAGGCAGCTGACCCGGGGAGGGCAAATCCACTGGTTCAGTGCCACCCAGCTCCTACAGGTGGATTTGCCTGCCCCCCTCTGGATGGGGCTGTAAGTGTTTAACTACTCTGAAATTTTTGAAAAGGTATGACATTCAAAAAGTCATCTTTGTACTGCCAAATGACATTGATGTAAGACAGTTGTACAGGTGAGTTTAGAATGATTCTTCCTCTTATTGAAATGTTAAAAATATTTCAGCAAAGAATGGTACTAGGTAAAATCCTAGTTCATCAAGTATCTAGAAATATCATGTGATAAAATCTTGTTTGATGCTGGAATATTTTCATCCTTTTTCATTTCATTTTCATTTTAATTTTAATTTGTACCCCGCACTATCCCCGAAGGGCTCAGGGGGGCTAACAACATAAGTAAATAAAATACATTATAACGCTGTGGTTAGTAAATATATAAAACTGAAATAAAGTCAAATTTCAGATGGCAACAACACTACAAACCTAACAATATATTAATAACGATAACAACAGCACTATGTTAATACACATCAACATACATCAAACTAAATCCAGACTATCAGATACATTAACCGCAAAATAATATATTAACAGTATAGTAACTTTTGCAGGACTGAGCTTCTGTAAACATAACATTGGTATGTTTTCCAGCCCTTGATAGTGCTTGTAGAAAAATGTCTACAAATGCAAGTTAATTGTTAATGTTTCAGAATTACTGACGAAAACAAGAATACGACTAGTGTTATTTTCTCAGTGAGAATGACAAAAGTGTACCACTGCACAAGGATCACAGCAACTTTTAATAAACATTTTAATTTGAACTCAGTGGAAATGCTATTAACTGTTTAAATGATCGACAACTACATTATTGTTTAGTTGTAACGCATCTGAACTTTAGGCATAGCACAGTTGTTGCACGTTGCAAAGTTGAGCACAACCACCCACACACACCAGGTTAGATTTACAGACCGCACTGGTCTATTCAAGCACAACAGCACCCTACAATATCAACAGCAATAATCAAATAAAAGCATACACACAAGAAAAGTAAGGATACATACTAAAGCTGCAGAGTGACCAATCAATATGTTGTCGAAGGCTTTCATGGCTGGAATCAACCGGCCGTAGTGGGTTTTCTGGACTATAAGGCCATAGTCTGATCATTTTTGCTCCTAATGTTTCACCAACATCTATGGCTGGCATCTTCACAGGTGTGGATCCCAGCCATAGATGTGGGCAAAATATTAGGAACAAAAACTACCAGACCACAGCCACATAGCCCAGAAAACCCACAACAGCCAGTTGACCAATCAGTCACATTACAGGCAAAGAGCGTGTCTGGGTTTCTCATGGGTGTCAAAGAAGCTACCTCCTATGGTTATAGCTAGCTTTGCTTCTGTTGTGGCTGGAGCATGTAGGAACAAGCTTAGTTTTGGGGATAGTATTTCTCTGCCTGGGTTTGTCTCTTAAAGGACTGCTCTGTGCTTCCATTGGTATGCCTTCAAAGAAAAATTTCTCTTGCTTTCAGTCGGCATTACTTCTGTTCTCCCCTCCCTCCCTCCCTCCCTCCCTCCTTCCCGTGACTCTATTGGAGGTGCTCTGTTCTCAGTTGGGACAGAAAGGTAGAGACACAAGCCAGTCTTAACAATTCAAATAATGGCTTTATTTATAGAGATGGACAAGCCTCTAACTCCTCCCTGGCTCTGACTAAGGAGGTTACTTGCTTGTCTGCTGATGATAGGAGCTGTAGACTGTGTCCTTTTCTGGCTTCTTTCAGTTGGAACACTGTCTCTTGCTTCCTCATGGCTCTGTTGGTCTTGGTCTTTACTCTGGATGCTGATAGACTTGGCTTGCTCTCTTTAGACTATCACAGGGACCTATGGACTCCTCTTTGGATCACCATATGGAACTCCAGCTTCCCTTAGCACAGGGGTAGGGAACCTGCGGCTCTCCAGATGTTCAGGAACTACAATTCCCATCAGCCCCTACCAGCATGGCCAATTGGCCATGCTGGTAGGGGCTGATGGGAATTGTAGTTCCTGAACATCTGGAGAGCCGCAGGTTCCCTACCCCTGCCTTAGCACCTCTTTGAGACTGATTGACTAACTAAAAACAGGGAAGGCTGGGTAAGGAGTGGGAATTGCCTGCTGGGAAAAGTCTTAAAGGAGCAGGGACTAACTAAAACACCCTCCCAAGGAAGACTTAACAATAAGGCAAAGCCATACTGACTGTGGGGAAACTAAATCTTAAAGGGGAAATAACTGAAGGCTCTGTGAAGGCATGACAACTTCCTTTCCTGTATCATTTCCCTGTTACACAGTGTTAGAGAATCTTTCTGTGTAACCTTAGAGCATTGAGCAGTTTCTATCTAAGGCGGATTTCGCATGGGCCAAAAACAGCGGTGTGAAAATGGTGTAAACTCTTTTACGCTGTTTTAAACCATTTCACACCGCTTTCACACCGTTTTCACACTGCTGTTTTTGGCCTATACGGAATCCACCTAAGTTTACACTTTTGCTCCTTGTCTCAGCCTCCTGTTTGACTTCCAGTTATAACAATGAAATGTTGTTTCAGTGAAGCAGTTTATTAATACATTCATTGTATATTAAAACACTGGGTCTGTTTGATTCCTAAAGCACCTGAATATTCCTTTCTGTACCACCTTGAGACCCACGGGAAAAGTGGAAGATTATAATTGTGTCTGCCTCAGGATAGTGAATTAGGATAGCTATACAGAATTGGATTTCTAAACTTTCTGGTGAATATAGAGATCTTGATTAGCTACCAATGAAAACAGTGCAACACTGAAAACACTGAGGCTATTCTTTGGTGGCATGTTAGAAATACATGACTGTTTAAATTCAACTGGATATTAGTTTATTTATTTAGAAAACGTATAGGCCACCTCTCCAGAGACCTTACAAAGTAACAATAACCCAGTAAAATAATAAAAAACAACCACCATACAATGATCAGCATTAATTTAAAAAAAAACCCTGCCAAGAGTCCATAAAAACAGCATTGAGCAATCTAAAGTGACATCCAGAATAAACACAGGCCATACAAACAGCTTAAAAAGATGAACATAATACATATCCAATCGAGATGGTGAGCAAGTATGTCTTGCTCACAGAATGATAAAACACAGATAAAAGTCCTGTCCGAGGCAACTTTGTATGTTATTTTTATTCACAAAAGTCCAGTTACAACTCATTCCTCTAAATTACAGTGTAGGATGGATCGTGGATCCATCCCTGCCCACAAATCAACTCAGTTATGCTTCAATTTTGCATATCAATTGTGAATACAGTCCTGTGAATTAATGTGGTATTGCAATATGATGACAAGCTCTTCTTTAGGTTCACAAGCTCATTTGTAAAGCAGTATTGTGCCTTCAATATATGGGGTGATTTTGCCAAATACTGTATCCCACACTGTGATCCTGTGACAAAAGGATCCTGTGATCCTTTTTATCAGAATCAGTGTCGTTGTTCTGTGTAGCTGTGGAAGAAGTAAAATAGCAGAGGAGAGAATGTTGTAAGCTGTCTTGAGTTCCCACTGGGGAGAAAGGTGGGCTATAGATACTGAAATAAATCCCATCCTGTACCTGACAATTCCAGTATACCTGTACCAAGCTGGTAGCACAGATTACTTGGTGTATGTGCCTAATTTTGGAAAAGTTAAAATATTATTGATCTACAGGCAATACCCATGTACCTTCAGCAGTTGGTAGGAGGATTATTGGGTTGAGGTGAGGACTGTAGCACCAATCTGTGGTATCTCGAATAGCTTCTCATGTGTCATTGCACTTTAACAGATATGCAAGCTCCTTTGGCAATTGATTATGATGCACTGCTGATGTCATGTAAGCAGGTTCTATATTAAGACATGCGTACAGGTGAGCTTTCCAGCATCAGAAGCATTTCAGAGTTGGACAGCTGGTGAGATCATTTCCCTGTACCATCTGAACTCACATGGATCAGTGTGATGAAGCATCTCAGTTTTGAGGAATTTACCTATTAACAGAAAATAGGTGAGAGATTGAAAACCGACCTAATACGAAGCAAAATTATTCTGTATGGAATAGTATGGTGATGCAGAGAAGAGGGTTCCTTTAGGGACGAAGTGAAAAGTAATAATTTCTGATTAAAAATGATATGATTTCTGTGATCAGGAACTATTTGAAATGGCAACCAGTGTATATACATTCTAAGCCTGAAAAAACAGTCTTCGAATACTGCCATACATACATACATAATAGCAAACATACATAATAGCAAAAATAATAGTACATACATAATTGTACATGCATAATAGCAAAATGTAAAGTGTGTGGGTTTCTATATTAGTCTTTTATTCTTGGTGGGGAAATGAACATCTACAGCATTAGTCATTGCCATTTCATAGGCAGCACAATTTTCTAGTGAGCACAGTATGTAAGATGTTTCAATTATCCTGTTGTAATTGAACACATTTGGAGAAAATTATTTACATGGCAAATTGTCTTCTTAAGCTCCAACCACTCTCAGAGGGCAAGTATCAGGCAGTTGCTGCCAAACTTACAATGTCTCGTGATTGCTCTACAATCACTATTGAACCAGTTATTTTGCTTGGCTAATGAGCTGTTCAAGGCTGATCTACAACGGTGAGCTTCACTCATAGTTCAGGTTTTCAATTTAATTAATTCACCTGGGCAGATGCCTGATTCACAGAGACAGTCATTCATAGTCCCACTATTTAAAAAGGGGTCCAGAGAGGATCTGAGTTATCAGCCAATTAGCTTATTTCTTTCACTGGGAAAACTTTTTTCCCACTAGGAAAATGTAGTTTCCTAATGCTTAAAAAACTTTTGGAATGGATGGAAGTAAACCATATGGTTGTCGAAGGCTTTCATGACCGGAATCATTGGGGTGCTGTGTGGTTTCCGGGCTGTATGACCGTGTTCGACCAGCATTCTTTCATGATGTTTTGCCTGCATCTGTGGCTGGCATCTTCAGAGGATCCTCTGAAGATGCCAGCCACAGATGCAGGCGAAACGTCAGGAGAGAATGCTGCTGGAACACGGCCATACAGCCTGGAAACCACACAGTACCCCATAACATATGGTTCCCATTTCTAATTTTAATGGGATAATTCTAAAATTTGTAACCAAATATTCATGCAGTGCATCTGAAATTTTTTTGTAAATCAGAAAAAAATGATAAAACTGTACCATTTGTTTACAATACAGCTCTCTTACCATACCTCCAACACACAATTATAACCACAATTATAACCTCATGTCCATACATGCCCTTAGTTATTATTTCTAGTGAAGTGAAGAGAAAAAATTGTCCAGGAGGTTTTTTGTTTGCTTTTCAATGGAATCCCCTTTCATATCTAGATGCGGCCACATTGATTGTAGTTGCCAGATATCATGGCCAGTACTTGATACTGCCATCTTGAATAATGATTCAATTGTGTGTTGTTGCACAGAACAAGTCTGAATACTGCCACGGTAATTTGCAATATGTGCATCATATGTTGACATCTCCTTTGCATCTTTATCCAAGATGGCAGCTGCTAGGGATCATTCCTCAGCTAAGACTTTGACTGGTCAAGAGCTGTGAGGATCCAGGTTAGCAATGGGCAGACTGGGGAGTTTGGCAACTCAGATTTAGCCTATAGTTAATAAAATGTGTTCCATTTTTGTTTGCAGGTTATTAATCACTGTGCAAATTGGCATGCCGTTATTATTTAGGATAAGTTTATTGGTTGTAAACTTCTCTTCGTGATGAAGGCAATGAAGCACATTTCTTCCTCTCACATTCTAAGGTGTGGCAGTGAATTCATGGAACATAATGAGCCTCTGACTGTTTTTGTATTGTATCCATTTCCAATGCTTGCTTTGCTCCTTAGATATTTGAACACCTAACTTGTCATGAGAGAACAGGAAGTGATAACCTGCTGCATTCTGGAATTGGCTTATACAAAATTTCTTTTGCCTAGATTTGCAACAGTCCTCTCAAACAGAGCAGAAGACAGGAATTTGCCACTTACAGGCTTTTGACCATATTTTTGTGAGATGGGAATGGACTTGCACAATTTCCCTGTATAGTACAAATTGCAGCAAAACTGTTCATTTGTGGTTTTAAGAGGAAGATGTGTTATGTTTCTGTTTTGCTTTAAGGTGAGGGGTTTTTTTTTTGTTAAATATGTCCATACTAAACAATACGTTCTTAACTGTGCTCCATAGAGACTGAATGGTAGAGCAAGACTGGGGTGGTTTATCCATTGCAAAAAGCCAAAGCACTATAAAGTTAGAAGAATTCTTCCATTTAGAAGCTTCAAGCAATGAAAGGTTGAGATGTGTAAGTGACTGCACTTAAAGTATTTTATAGTTATTTTGCTACATTCTAGTATGGAAACCTATGTAGGTAGAGCTCTGAAGCCATTTTCTAAAAACACTTGATCAAATCTTTTCCCCATGCAGGAAAAAAACATTTGAAACGGTGGGGATTCCCACAGCAGTTCAGTAGATGGCAACACAATCTCTCTGTCAATAAATATAACTCATTGGGTGAGGCTTCTCTGAAGACTGCATTACCCTTAAAATTTAGTATCTCAAATTGAACTTATGTTGTCTTGAGATAAAGAGGAATTTGTCTGGAATAACAATATATAAAAAGTTGAAATTTTAGCAAGCCTGACCATATAGGAACAGCCTGCACATATAGGAAAACCTGACCATAAAGAAAAAGTTAGCAAACTGCGAATGTCTGCATCTTTAACAGTTTGCTAATTTAAATTATTTTATTGCTGTTTTATAATTTTATCATGTTTTACCTTGTAAGGCACCTTGAGTATGTTCTCTGGAGAGGCAGCATACAGTACACATCTTCTAAATGAAGAAGGAATGTGAAAGGAAAGATTGAAATGCAGAGAGCTTGCAAGTCATACTAAACTATTACGTTCTTATAGTTTTCATTTGGGAATCTAAACTTAAATCATTTCTTAGTATTCCTATTAATTTTGCCCTTGGTATTCATATGACTGAAGCTGTGGGCCTTGCTGTTTTATGTAGGACATCTGAGATGCATATAATTGTGCCCCATATAATTGTATCCCAATTTTCCCTTCTAATTTGTTTGAATTACTATTGTGGAGGTAGTTGATGTTTTTGATTCAACAGATTCAGTATGGTGAATATCTCTTCAAAGTTATGAGGTAGGTTGGGTTCAAGCAAATTGTCAGTCTTTCCTCACACAGGTAATTGTCATATCTATCACTGGCTTGGATCCTGCGTAGAGTCTGTGTTGGGAAGGTGTTTTTATCAATTACCCCACTTCTGTCACTGCTCAAAAGTTATTCCAAAATACAGGGAGATGCCCAAGAATGGCTTGAGGAGGGGATCAGAAGTCTCCAGTAGGAGAGAAGATTTTGTTTAAAACACACATACCCCTGCTGAAATTCTAGGTGGGATGCCAGCCTCTGTATTTGTTGGTGCATGAATTTGAGATTAAAAGCTATTTCTTAAAGTGTAAAAGATACATTGGTAAAACAAAATACTGGGACTGTGAATGAATGATGTTCCAACAGAGACAATTGTGTGCAAAGGTTGGCAAGTGTTTTACTATGTTTCAGAATTGCCCAGTTCTCCACTTGAGTATAACTTAATAGTATTTGGAGCAAGTTGAGAAAAAAAACTATTCAACTGATGCATGAGAAGATTCTGATAATTTAAAATGTTATACTGAATTATATCAAGAGGAACGGAGCCAGTACATGAACCAAGTAACCTTTGGGTTTGCTGAAATATATAGTGTAATTTCCTGTGTACCTTTTCTTTTATGTGTAGCTTTTCTTTTGAAAGACTTTAATTATCCAATAGCTTTGCACTTCTATTGTTACTTAAAATAGCTTTGTATTTCTATTGTTACTTAAAAAGAATTTATCATGGGTCAGATAGGGTATTTTTAAAGTAGCTTTGTGGGATGGTTCAGCTGTACTCAGTTTGCCTAGACTGTAGGAGCTTAGCAATATTATGCTTTCAGCTTCTTCAAGAGAACATTTTTATTTTTATTTGTTTTTAACAGTGTTTTTATTTATAAGAAATCCAGGGGTCCAATAGAGTTCTTTAGCTACTGTCTTATGTATATTTGTATACATACTGTCTTATGTATATTCAAATAACAGTATATTTGAAATCATTTTTTGGCATAGAAAAGGAAGATGTGGACCTCATGAGCAATGCCAGATTTACCTATAGGTTTGGCAGGCTGAAGCCTAGGGCCTTCGGCCAAGATGTATAATATTTTTGACTCTGTCATAGGCCTCTCTTACTCATGCTGTCATAATGCACTGTAGTCTCTAAACAACTGTTCAGTAATTTTTCTTGCACTCCATTTCAGAATAATACTTTCTTTAGTGTTGAGAACTATAGAACTGCACACTAGCATCAATTTCTCTATTGATTTTGTCTTTTCAGGACTTCACTGAAGTGAACCCCATTTTTTAGTTATGAGGGTGGGGATTGGGAGGGGCCTCACAAGTGGAAAAGACTAGACCCAAGAATGTAGGTAAAGGGGGTTTCCCAGGTTCAACCCCCCCATTAAATTTCCAAAGCTCCACCCCCCATTTGTGTTTTTTGTATTTTTAGTGTTTTTTCAGTTTGTGGCCTATAGGGGGCACAGCTTTTAGGATAGCAGCACCAAAATATCAGGGATTATTTAAGAGATTCTCCTGATGATACCACCCAGGTTTGGTGAGGTTTGGTTCAGAGGGTCCAAAGTTATGGACTCCTAAAGGGGGTGCCCCATCCCCCATTGTTTCCAATGGGAGCTAATAGAAGATGGGGGCTAGACATTTGAGGGTCCATACCTTTGGACCCCCTGAACCAAACTTCACCAGAGTTGGGTGGTATCATCAGGAGAATCTCCTATAGATACTCTGAAAGTTTGGTGCTGCTCGCTTAACAATTGTACCCCTGACAGCAGCCACCCCCCAAATTTCCCCAGATTCTCTTTTAATTCCACCCCCTTTGGCATGGATTTAAAGGGAGAATCTGAGGTCCCCAGTTTAAACATTGAAAGTGATGCTGTTTTAGGGTGGAGGATAATCCACGCCAAAACAGCATCACTTTCAATGTTGTTATAACTGGGGACCACAGATTCTCCTTTTAAGGTGGATTTAAAAGGAGAATCTGGGCTCCCTAGTTTAAACACCATTGAAAGTGATGCTGTTCGGGGGTGGATTCCAGCATCACAGCGGCTGCCCATGGGGGGCATGCAAAACTCAGATTTTGCACTGGGCTCCATTTTCCCTAGCTACGCCTCTGCCTGGAGGGGGGCACAGAAGGGACTGCCGGCAGCTGGCTGGGAGCCTAGCCAGTGGGAAGGGGGCAGGCAGGTCAGGGGAGTCTGCTGTCCCCGGCCTCAAAGAGCTGCTTTTATAAGCACTGAGACTGGGGGCAGGGCTTGGGGAGGCACGGCACGGGGGGTATGCCCCCCCCAAACCTACCCCATTAAAAAATCGATACCTATGTCACTGCCTAGACCTCTCATCATCTGAATCCCTCACTGCCCATGGATTATTCTTTTTCTGTTTGTGGCAATTATAGTTTTCAGCAATATGTCTGTATTTTTCTGTTTTTTTTGGGGGGGGGATTTTGTGTTGTTGCTGTGGGAAATTGGATGCTGTGTCAGATGGACTATTGGTTTGATCAGGTAGAGTTCTCAGAAGCACTCCTGCTTCACAACATGTCTTGAATTAACATGTATCAAGATAATTACATTTATTAATCATGGTTAAAATGTCATAACTTATTTGTTGGGCACATCCACTTTTATCCTGTCCTTATAGTGTTGACTGTATTTTCTAACTCATGGATGAACTAGTTTATCTTATATTAAAGAGAATAATTTCACACTGACATAAATATAGTGGGGGAATCAATTATTACTATTTAAATTTTTTTATAACTTCCTGGAAATATTGTTATTTGAACTCTCCTGTTATTTTAAATGCCTTTTGATGCACTTACAGTGCTGTCACAACACTGCCAATGGCTTTGTGTGGGTTTATCCATGTTTTGGTTGTTGCTAGATAGCTTTTATTTGCCTTCCTTTGCTGTATGTATCTTAAAGCTAAAAGCCCACAACAGCAATACCTTTTTCCAGTCTCTAAGATTGGTTGCATGTTCTACCCTTGTCTTATATATATTTTGGTTTTTTCTTCTTTATTTTATTTTGGAATTCTGGTTGCCATCATTTGAATCCTCTTTTCAGAGTAAATGGGCTATTTTTGCTAAACTACATACGAAAATATTATACCTGCTTTGAGAAATTATTAGGTAGTCCCATATCCATTCAGTAGAAAGGGTCAAGGTCTCCCTTCGCTAGGTTATACGCTAATTTAGAGGAGTATGGGTCAAGTCAGCAGAACAGGATCTTTAGACTCTTAAAATCTTGAGACTATCAGTATCACAGTGCTAGAAATGGATTCACAGAAACAAAATTCCACTGAGCTAAAAATGCATAACAAAAGCAGAGGAACTATTCGATGATTATTTCTGCATATCATGGACCTTTTGGCTATATTACCTAGAATGACTTTAGAAATTTGCTCAGATTAATAAATATCTTAATCTAACACTCCTGTCTCTTTTTAGCAATGTGTACATTGTTAATTAAGAGGAACACAAGTTATTATCTAGTCCTGTCCTTCATAGATGCAGTAAGAGAGGTTTGGCAGGTTCCTCTTTTATGGGCTAATACTCTGCATAAATGGTCTGCAAGCAAATGACACCTTAAATGCATGTAAACTTGTGATGAGATTCGTTGCTTGCTCACAGTGCTGTTCTAGATTAGACTTTAGTGCTAATCTAGCTTGTCCCTGGACCTAGATTGAATTAAAGGGCAATAGGCTACATTGACCCTTTATAGAATCAAATGTTGGAGTCCTCATTCTGAAGTTTATTGATTTCTATTGAAGTGTATATGTGGCTGGTGTTCCAGTTATAAGAAGCACATAACTCAGTCCCATGGCTACAAAAGGGAAGTATGCATATGTTTAAGAGCTGTCAATCAGTCTCCTTTAAAGTACCTCAAAATAATGAGATGTCCTAGATTGGGTCACAATTAACAGCTTTTTCATTAATATGACCAGCTTTCAAGCAGCAATATATAATGTGGTTTTATTTGATGTGACTGTTTATTTGTTTTAAAGCTTTTCTGCAGCTGGAAAAAAAGGAACAACAGAAGCTGGTCTTGGATCAGCCTTCCATGGCATCAAGGAAAAACTACTCTTTCACAAATGACGAAGTAAGGCAAATTGATCAGGAAAACCAAAGGCTCTTAAAAGAGTTAGCAAAACACTCTGTGAAGCCCAGAAGCAAAAGTGCCACTCTGAAGAAACCTTCGGGCCCAGCACCTAAACTGTATCACAGTGCCATCAACAGGCAAAAGGAACAGCAAAGGATTGACAGAGAAAATCTGGTTAGTTGAATTACTTTCCTCAATAAACTGGTGGATTCCGCATGGGCGAAAAACAGTGGTGCAAAAAAAGTGTGAAAATAGTTTAAAACGGTGTAAAAGGGTTTACACTGTTTTCAAACTGTATTCACACTGCTGTTTTTGGCCCATGCAGAATCTGCCTGTTTTTTTTTAATTGAACGTACCAAGAGTACAGTCCTAATAAGTCATAAAGGAACGCTGGGCAGGAGAGGGGGAGTCATCTTGGAAAAATTATTTCTTGTGTTAAGAAAACTGGATGACATTAACAAAAGTAATAACCTCTTTTGAACCATCAAATATGTTATTGATAATATGTACCGTGACCACAGTCCAATTCTGTGATGTGTTCTTTAACCTCTGCTAATATCAATGGAACTGAAGTATGCCCCACTATATGGTAGGTTGTGGCACACCTTCATTTCTGTGAGAAACTTCTTATGTCAGAAATGGATGAATATCAGATCTTCATCAAAGAGTGCCTGACCATCTCCTGTGTGTGCTCACACAATAAAATAATAGATATAAGAGGCACATCACTTCGAAGGGTGTTCTGACTGCTTGCTAAGAAGAAACAATTAATGCAGTAAGAAGACAGAACATAGTAATATGTCCATAGCATTGAAGAATGTCACCTGAAATGTAGAGAGAAAATGAAAATAATTGAGGCAGTAGCTGGAATTATGTTTCATCTCTTTACTTGATCCTTCACCATTGAACTAATGCAGTAACCATAGTAACGCATCTTGAGGCAAATGGAAAAGCAGTTTCCGTGTAACAGGTCTTTACCTCAAGCTGGTCAAATACAAAAATAATGTTTCTGGATGGTGCTTATAATAACCTGAAAAAAGAATGTAATGCATGATTGGACAACTTTTTATATAACAATTTCAAATACTGCTTTTTATTAATCTTATCTTGATAGTGAATTGTATAAAGGTGACTGAATAAATTACTCAGATTTGTGTTCCCTTTGGTCCTTAAGTTTCTAATAATCTCTAGTACTCAGGATTTTATAAAATTCTATCATTTTTCTATACTGTGAAATCCCAGTTTTTCATATAACATTAATCAAAGGGAGGGAGATGTCTCTGGATCCTTTTAATTTGGATTGTCTCTGTCTCCTTCACCTCTTTAATCTTGAAGCAGAACAACTACAATTGTACAACACTGAAATCCAGATTTTACCATGCTGTGATTTGATAACATTGATGTGATCATTTTTATTGTTGATTTTTTTCCTGACAAACCTCTGCATTCAGTGTAGCAGGCCAAAGAATCACTTTCTTTCTTTCTTTCTTTCTTTCTTTCTTTCTTTCTTTCTTTCTTTCTTTCTTTCTTTCTTTCTTTCTTTCTTTCTTTCTTTCTTTCTTTCTTTCTTTCTTTCTTTCATTTTTTTTTTGCTTCAGTGAATTTTCTATTCTGGGTCTTGGGACATTTCCTTCTTCAGCAAATAATTTTCTCACTCTGTTTGCCAACAAACCAACATCTTCCCAGGTATACACTGCATAATATTTGGCACTTGGGGAAAAAAAGTTGCCTTTGTGTAGTAAGCAGTTTTACATATTAAAAATGGCATCTTGAATTACATCCAGAAGAGGTTTGGTAGCAGAGCGATTGTTGCAGAAGTTATTGAAGGTCAGCTGCAACAATTCTATAGCACTGAAAACTACACTGATTCTAATTGGACTATAATTAAACACCCTTAGCAGAGGCTGTTTGAAAGAAGGTAAGACTAGAGCAATGAATCATGCAAAGAAGCAGCATCTGTTAATGATATTCGAACACATGGGCACCTGTTCATTTATTATATTTATTTTTTAAACTAGACTTGCAGATTCTCTCAGAACATACTTGAGCACCTGGCAAACCTTTGGAATTACTGTGCCATACACGTATTCCTTTTCCATTAATGCAAATCACCCTAATCAAGTAGCTGATTTTTTCCTGATACCGCTTTTGTTCGTGGAACTGTCCATAATAGTTAGCTGCCTCTATTTTTATAGCAGAAGCAATCAATTCTGGGCAGCAATTACTTTATCAAACATCAGGGTCACAGAGATGACCCTTTGATGGAAGAAATGACACAACCCCATGCATAGCTTTTCTCATGATTGGCTGTGACTTCACAACATGTGTTCCCCACCCTCATGCCATACTTTTTTTGAGGACAGACTGTGTTATTAAGTAGTCAGTTCCAAGATAGTTATTGGAAGAAAACAGTAGCTATTTTTACTGTTCTTGGGTTGTGTAATTAGCAAGTATATTTTCTGCTGCTATAATAGCTCTGAGTTATTTTGTTTGCAGCTGTTTGTGATTAACAGCTTTACACAGCTTTCCCCAGAGGTGTGAGGGAAGGATATTTCCTGATTTTGAACATCAGTGTTTTAAAAGCAGTGCTTTTTTATAAATCTCAATTATCAATTATACTCGAAATTGTATGTATCAGTAAACAGAGATTTTTCTACTTCCCTGTTTTTAAATTATTCTTCCTGTAATCCTAAGGACCTGGTAACAGTGGTGTACCTGCCATAGGGACATGGGGTCACCCCATGTCCCTGGGGGCTATGTATCTGGTTGTGTGGGGGGCGCAAAATCACAGACCAAAGCCTTCCATGGTCCTGCTGGATGCCCCTCGGCTCAGCCCCACAAGAGGAAGAGGCCAAAGTGGGGGGTCGGCTTCTTCCTGCACTCCCTCTGACATGAGGAGCCATATGACAGCTGCCTCCTACCAGCCGGAGGGAAGAAAAGCCAGCTCCTTTCGCAGGGCTCACCAGATAGCCCTGCCAAGCGTTCTCCACCTCCCACTAGTCTAGCCCCATCCATGTCTGAGGCCAGGGCACGCCCACTGAGGGCCCAGGAGGAGCCAGGCTGGCAGCAGAAGCACTGCGGCTGCCAGCCTGCCTGCCAGGGGGGTGCCCTTCCGGTTGCCTCCCAGGCCGGCCTCTGCTGCTCGGTCCCCAGCCATGACTCTGGGCGTGACCTCCAATAGAGGTAGGTGTGGGGTGGGCGGCGGCAGCCGGTGGCGGACCAGGAGCCTGGTGCAGGCAAGGCCTTATTTTTGCGGGGGGCCCCACCTCCGTCGGAGGCCAGGGGCTTGGGGGTGCAAAAACAGGGCCTTGCCCCTGGGTGCCAGTTTATGCCGGTACGCCTCTGCCTGGTAGTCTGACCCATGTAGGATTTATTTCCAAGCGAACTTTATTTCGATTTAGGATTGTTCTTCCTGGAGATTATTGAGGACAAATTACCTTGAAATAAACTAATTGTACAGCAAAATGAAAAAGGTTGCCATTTAGCTTTTGGTAATCAAAACACTATTCATTTTAAATCAAGGCTTTTTTGAAGAGGCTAGAAGCAGTAAAGCCAACGGTTGGTATGAAGCGCTCAGAACAGCTGATGGACTACCAGCGCCAGATGAGTTATCTAAATGCTGCTCCTCCAGGCCCAAGGCGAGGAAAATCTGCGTTAAGCCACCATAGCCCTTCTAGTAAGTAGCTCCTGTTTGTTAATTTTGCTCATTTTGCTCAAGAAGCCTTGAACTCCAAACAGTGCTGTGGCTTGTTTGTCCCAGTTTCATCTTTGCGGTTAATTGTACCTCAGTCAGTTAGGAGAAAGAGTTGTATAAATATCCTCAAATCAAACTTTTCTATTTGATTTACATGTTTGTACAATCTTAGATTTATTGATGTTATGGGGAAATATGCTTAATGCATTTTCATCCTGGATTTGTTTTAAATACGGTAATGGTTTTCTACATAAATTCTTCATGAATGAGTATATAATCTCAATATTTATAACCACATCTCGTATAATCTCAATATTTGCAACCAGATGAAGGTTTCATTATTAGAATCATGTCTCCCTTACCCAAAGGTAGAGGAAAGTCCTTAAAATATTTCCAAACTTGGTCTCTTTTATGGACTGCTGCAATTACAGATTTTCTCTTCCAGGGAGAGAATAATATGATAAACATTCAAGGATCCCATACACACAAAGATCTCAAGATTTGTGTGGTATTTTGCTCAGAAGGTTTCACTTTCATTTTTACTGCTTGCCCCTCCCTGCTCACACTTAACTCTTTGTGTAGATCTATTCCACTCCAAACAATCTTCTGGTCATTGAAATTCTTGAAATTGAGCACTTAAGAAATAAGGGGTTGATTCTGAGTACATAGATTTGCAAAAGAGCAATGGGGTATGTTTACTTTATAACATTTTTCTGTAAAGAAGGGCCATGTTATCTTTGCAGACACAAATTCACCGTTTTGAGAACTGCAAAACCAAAAATGTGTGATAATATCTTCTGGATGAAAAAACTGCCCAAAATTATTTTATAGAAATCTTGTAAGAGCATAGCATTGCGAATGGATCAATGGAAGTCATCTACCAAAAAATGTACATATCAATTAGAAGTAACTATTCCATTTTGTATGTTGGTTTATTTTGATATATCAGTTGAACTGTCTGGCAGCAGCTCTCACTGCTTCCTGCTGCTAGATGAAATTATTGCAGCGAGAATTGCTGCCAAACTGTTCAATTGGTACATCAAAATAAACCAACATACAAAATGGAATAGTTAATATAAATTACTAGACAAAAAGTAGGTATGTGGATCAGAACGGGTCTATTTAAAGCTCAAGGCTATATATTTATTAGTTATTTTCACCTATCTTTTTAAAAATGTCCTGTTCACTAAGAACTATGCATGAACATATAGGGCCTTTTCCCACTTATCGTAAGCCCCGCGCTACTTGAGGAGAGTAGCGCGGGGTTCCTCCTCCCTCCCCACGGCAGGGGCGACCACAGCGCCAGTCAGCCTCCAGACACTGCACAAGCTTAAATCAGCGCTACCCCTCAGTCTTGGCGGCATCCCAGGCGCTCTTCTGAACGGCGCCTTTTGACGACCCCACACAGAGCGCGGGGTCGTGGGGACGCCTGGGCGCGCGCCTGGAATGCCGCACGCTGAGAGCAGCGCGCGGCATAGGGGGGATGGAAGGGAGTGAGGAAAGGCCCATAGTCTCATGTTACATAATGAAAAATTAATCCTTATTTCATTTACTTCATTTCAGTTATTTTTGGATTTTTACCCTGCCCTTCCCTGAGGGGTTTAGGGCAGCAACAACATTTTAAAACAATACAATAAAATCATATAAATATTTAAAAACAGCTTCAGCTAATAAGCATGATAAATAACCTTTTGAACTATAATATATCTTAAACAGAAAACTAGTTAAACTTTCTTTAGTTAGATTTTTTCCTCAAAAAGCCTTTTATTAAAAATATGATTTAAATTAAAAATACGATTTAAATTTTAAAATCTGATTTTTTTTTGATAACTGATTTTTATCCACCCTGTGCATTTTACACGTTTTATAGTTCAGATTATAAAATGCAGAGTATCCTGTGTGGGTTTTGCTTCATTGCCTTTTCAAAATGGAGGCTTCTCTCAACTTAATTATTTTGTCCTTTTCTGTGTGCCCTTCCTGATAGGAGGTTCTTCCCGTGTATCCAGCCACAGTGCATCCAGCACGGCAAGCCGAAGGAGCGAAAGACCAGGAGGAGGAGGAGGCTTGCAGCGACTGAACTCCACTAAAGTTCATGCGGCGTGGCTATAAGTTATTTGCACTCCATCCCCAGATTTCTAATTCCAGTGTTTTTTCATATTACTGGAATTCTGTGCAAGAGTATTGTGATAGTCATTGTTTGGTAATTAAAAAGACAATATAAAGTGATACTATGTGCAAATGGATCCTAAACTGAGTTTTGAGCAGGCAAAATCTCTGTATTTCCTATTATAGAATACATTTATATGTACATGAGGTGTGTCTGATAAATACTGTAAATATTTTTCATAAAGTCTCCAATGAAATTTAGGTTTGGAAAAATGGAGGAGCTGAGTAGTTGCAGTCCTGGCCCAGAGATGTTTAAAAAGTAATATTTTCATTTAAAAATTACAATAAAATTTTTGTTTCGTCTTGATTTCTTATGGTGTAGCTGATATTTTTAATTTAACATTATTCCATTCCTGTGAAACATTTCAACATGAATGATATATCACAGCTGTCAAATACAGTATTTCACAAGCTTTTAGGGAAACAGGAGAAAGAACATGTGATATTTAAATTATCTCTGTTATTTAAATGTGAACTTTGAAATGGTGGTACATAGCTGGAAAATGTAGAGCATGAACCAGCTCTTTTAAGCAAATCTTTTGCTTAATCTTCAGATCTTTATTTCGAGAACTAAGTTTGATTTTTGATCATCTGTCCTTTAATGTTTAATTGTTGCAGTGTTCCCACTGCACTGGATTTCACCCGTGGTCTGCTGTAATCATTGAACCGTCCAGTGCTCAGTAAAGAAGTGTTCCTTTTTATGGATTAAATTATCATCTTCAACAATACTTTAGTGTCTGATTAATAAATATTTAAGTAATAATGTGGGAAAGTGTGGTTTTCCTAAAGTCAAGTTCTTTGTTGATTTGTATTGTGACTTATAGAAACTCTGCCGTTACAATTTGCACAGTTACGCTGATTGAATTGTTCTTGGAAAATTTCTCTTGAATGAAATACATGTAAGCGGCAGTTTTGTGGGTGCACTTTTTAACTGTGAGCACTTTTTTAAAAAACTTGCTTTTCTTCGATAAAACCTTGATTGCAAAACTGCATGTGCTAGATTTAAACAGCCTTATCTTCAAGTGTTGCTGGATTGTTTATGGGTAACATGAATTTTGTATGCAATTTCTTTTTAAAATTTTAGTAAATGTGTAATTGAATTATACCTGTACTCAGCATTGAGCTCCGTTTCTGTGAGTAATTTATCCAAGTATCATAAACAAAATGAGATATAACATTTGCAGGATCATATTTAATTAAGTTTGTAATGCAGTTGAATCTTTTCTGCTTCTAATTAAATCATTTTTCTATGGGCTACTTACTCGGTACAGTTTCTGTTAATTTCCCCATTATCCCTTGTTGTAAATTGTATACCTTATTGAATGAATTCTGTAGAATGGACTTACAGTTTGCAGGGACGTAGGTATAGATTTTTTATGGGGGGGTTCGGGGTGGGGCCACACCCCCACCCGCCCAGGGCGTGGCCACGCCTCCCCAAGCCCCGCCCCCGGCCTAGCACTTATAAAAGCAGCTCTCCAAGGCCAGGGACGGCAGACTCCCCCGCCCTGCCCTCCCCTGCCCCCATCAGCTGGGCTCCCAGCCGGCAGCTGGCAGTTCCTTCTGCCCTCCCCTCTGGGAAGAGGCGTAGAGGGAAAATGCAGCCCGGTGCAAAATCTGAGTCCCCCCCCCTGCCCCCCGGGCAGCCACTGTGATGCTAGAATCCACCCCCAAACAGCATCACTTTCAATGGTGTTTAAACTAGAGAGCCCAAATTCTCCTTTTAAATCCACCTTAAAGGGAGAATCTGGGGTCCCCAGTTAAATAACATTGAAAGTGATGCTGTTTTGTGGTGGATTATCCCCCACCGTGAAACAGCATCACTTTCAATGTGGCGTAGTGGTTAAGAGCAGGTGCTTTCTAATCTGGAGGAACTGGGTTTGATTCCCTGCTCTGCCGCTTGAGCTGTGGAGGCTTATCTGGGGAATTCAGATTAGCCTGTACACTCCCACACACGCCAGTTGGGTGACCTTGAGCTAGTCACAGCTTTTCGGAGCTCTCCCAGCCCCACCCACCTCACAGGGTGTTTGTTGTGAGGGGGGAAGGGTAAGGAGATTGTAAGCTCCTTTGAGTCTCCTACAGGAGAGAAAGGGAGGATATAAATCCAAACTCTTCTTCTTCTTCTAAAATGAGGACCTCAGATTCTCCCTTTAAATCCATGCCGAAGGGGGTGGATTTAAAAGGAAATTTGGGGGGTGCCTGATGTCAGGGGTGCAATTGTTAAGCTACCAGCACCAAACTTTTAGGGTATCTTTAGGAGACTCTCCTAATGATACCACCCAGTTTTGGTGAAGTTTGGTTCAGAGGGTCCAAAGTTATGGACCCTCAAAGGTGTAGTCCCATCTCCTATTACCTCCCATTGGAAACAATGGGGGATGGGGCACCCCCTTTGGAAGTCTATAGCTTTGGACCCCCTGGACCAAACTTCACAAAGCCTGGGTGGTATCAGTAAGAGACTCTCCTGATGTTACCTCCCAGGGTGTCCAAAGTTATGGACCCTCAAAGGTGTAGCCCCCATCTTCTATTAGCTCCCATTGGAAACAATGGAGGATGGGGCCACCCCCTTTGGGAGTCCATAACCTTGGACCCCCTGAACCAAATCTCACCAAACCTGGGTAGTATCATCAGGAGAGTCCACCAAACAATCCCTGAAAGTTTGGTGCTGCTAGCCCAAACAATGCGCCCCTGCAGGCCAAAAACCAAAAAAAACTAAAAAAATGTTTTAAAAACCCACAAACGGGTGGGCGGAGCTTCGGACATGAATGGGGGGGTTCAAACCCGAGAAACCCCCCCCCCTTACCTACGTGCTTGACAGTTTGATGTATTGTCTGTTTGGAGTATTGGTGTGTGAGTCTCAGAGGCTGAATATTACTTAACATTTACATAGCAGCAAAAACCTCTTTATGCCAACAGGGAGTTATTGCCAGTTCCGTCATTTGGTGTTTGTCCAAATATAACTGTAATGGTAAATATACTTTTTGGTATGCATGTAGCTTTTTTTTCCAGTTCGTATGCACATTTAAAATATGGTTGAATCTATACTATGAATGCAAGCCGGCAGGGGGGGCGGGGGGGTAGAATGGAGCCTTGGAAGTGATGTGGGGTTGCTCCGACACAGATCCGCACTCCACTGGCATATTTTCCCCTTACGCCTGCATAAGGGGCACTATGCAACTATATAGCACCCAACCAGTGCAGCAGAAAAAGCTCAGCCCCCTCTACCTGTTTTTGTCAATTTGGTTGTCTTACCCAGGTATTTCACAGATTTTGTCCTTGATTTCAGAATTTTGCATTGACCAGTATAACCTTTTTCCATTGGGGGGAGGGGGGATACTTACAAACATGGAGTATCAACAGGCAAGATTATATAAAACTATATCCAATTAATTTTAAATTTCCAAGTTCCCACTATATTGACTTTTAATACTTGATGCAATCCTAAGAATTGTTCCTAGGAGTAAGTCTCCTAGGAACTGAATAAACATCAATAGGGTTCATAAGTAGACCTGCATAGGATGGTACTGTAATTCATCTTAGGGCTCAGATCTAATAAAGCTGCAGCTTTTCATTCTAGGAAATGCTTCCATGCTAGCCCTCTGTACTATGCACACTATCTGTACTGATAAGAGTGGGAAAGATGACTCCATGGTTGCCATAGTTCCTGATGCAAAAATACCATTTTGCTAAATTTATCATATTTGGAAACCAATGACTGAAGTTATCGATTTGAATACCTTTAATGGCATATAAATAGTTCAATATCACAACGTAACAACAGCCTTTATTTACAGACAAGTTAAAATAATACATTTAAAAATTTGGCCACCGCTTCCAACAACTCGTAGCAGTGATGATTTAAAAGATAGGCCCTTTCTGCACGGGCCATTTACAGCGCCCTAGGGATGGCGAAAACGCCGTCCCTAGGGAGCTGTTCACATGCAGCTGCGCCACCCTTGCTCCCCCCCCCCCCAGCGGCATGAAGCTGCTGTTTCCCTGAGCGAGGTTTCCTGGAAACAGCGACTGGAAGGCGCCATCCCCCGCTTTTCCCAATTGACGTACCTCCCCTGCGACCTCCCGGTGCGTCACCCAGGCCTGGGGACACGCCCCCTCTGCCCTGCAACTCCAGAGTTGTCGCGCAGGGCGGGGGGGCGTATCCCCTGGCTTGGGCGACGCGTTGGAAGGTCGCAGGGAAGGTACATCAATTGGGCGACGGCACAGCGCTGCGCCATCTTCCCTGCCCTTACCGGGACTGTTCATGCGAACGGTCCCGGGGTGTGTGTGTCGGTGTTGTATACGCCGATGCACCCCCCAGCGTGGCTGTGCGGAAACGGCCATAGATAACCTTCTGGTTATCCATAATACCTTCAGTTCCACACAGGAAGGGGGTTATGAACTTCCTATCTATCTCATAAAAGGAACAATTCAACAACATATGAGATAGTGTTTCCACAGAGCCCATGCCACTATGGCATTTCCTGACTTTATGTGGAATTCTAAGGCGGCAACCAAGACTAAGGGAAGAAGGCAGGGTATTATACCTGGCTAGAGTGATTGCTCTATGCCACCGGGCCTCAACCTGGAGATAAAGGTACCGGGCTACAGTTAAGCTGTCCAAAGGTATTCACAGGGAGATCGGGGAACAGGATTTATTAGCTTCCTCTAGCATCTGTTGGAACTTTATCAAAAAGTCTCTTCTTGATAACCCCATAACCCCATAATCCTGCTCTGTTAACATTAACAGGACCTCCAAGGAGATACCCAATGAGTGGAGTTGTCAATTGTACAGATGTGGCACTCATCTCCTCAAGTGACCAAGAGTAGACAGACAAAGTGATCATGTCGGGGGAAGCATGTTTTCAAGAGTAGTTTTCCTAATGACCTGGCAGGCCATTTGCCATTACTGAATAAATAAATGACATAATAGGTTGTATTTTTGAGTGAACAATGCTAGATCAGTGGTGGCGAACCTATGGCACGGGTGCCAGAGGTGGCACTCAGAGCCCTCTCTGTGGGCACGCATGCACAGAGTTCATCATGTGATAATAGTGTAATTATTTCAGGGAGATTATTAGCATTAAACCTAAGACCTAGTTTTGGGGAAACAGTGTAGTAACCCTGTTAAGTGCTGTTAAACCCTACTGATTTTCATGGGAAGAACTAAAGCGTGATCCTTTACCTGGGAGTAAGCTCAGTTGCTGGCAATGGGGCTTGCTTTTGCATAAACCCTCCTAGGGTCGTGATTCACCCGTTCGAAGCGTTGCACAGTTGCTTCAAAGCAAAGTCACCAACTACCACCAAGCTTACTCCCGAGTAACGTGCGCCTTGGAGCCAACCATTTTTTCTATTCTAAAACCTCAGTATTCAGGTTAAATTGCCATGTTGGCACTTTGCAATAAATAAGTGGGTTTTGGGTTGCAGTTTGGGCACTCGGTCTCGAAAAGGTTGGCCTTCACTGTGCTAGATGATTGCTTGTCTTATACTTCTACTTGCCACTTACCACCTTACATTTATTCTTATGTGAAACCTTGGAGTACTGCAAGTATCCCTCGTATTCCCAGACCACTATCAGTAAGTACCTTGGCATCTTAGATCTGATTAAAATGATATTTCAGCAGCATGGGGCTTATTCATATTTTGGTTGCTCCCACATCACTGCAGTAAAGATCAAAAGCTCTGCCCAAATTAGGTAGGTGTTTAGAGCCATGGTAGACCAGGAGGAAGAACTTCAAATGATTACACACGGCCCCCAGTTTAGTTTCATTTTCCACGGCAACGTTTCTGTGCATGCTCGAACGGTTCTGTTTTTCCAATGTCCTGATTGGCCGCAGCTGTGCAGCGGGGAGAGCAGGCGGCCAGGTGGGAAAAATAAACCAGTCGGTCTCTCACGATGTTTGCATGGGAGCAGGAGTGGCACAGCCTTTTTCAAAAGGACTGCCAATTTGACGGTTTTTGAAAGCTGCAGGATAAAGGAAATATCACAGGGCGGGCCCAAGTTAGGCCCAGAAGCCATGCGGAAGTCAAGCCCGAACCGAGATGTTTCGCCTCCTTATCCCAGGATATATGCTCCTTGCAGAAAACGACTAAGTTTAGAAAGATCAGATAGAAACAGATGTAGAAGACCTCCATATAAGAGCTTGGAGAAATGTTGCAAGCCAAAGCACCCACGATTGATTGGGAAAGATTTTGAGACTTCAGTATGATTCTCTATGCTATTGTTTCTTCGTTGTATTTGGCAAAATCTATTCCACGCTGCTTGGGTGTTTTCATTTGGAGCAAGTCACTGCTTACCTTGCAGGGAGATAAAGTTACTGTTTCTGCCTTGCACTGTTTGCCCAGCAAGTTCTTGTTTTGTGAAATGCCATTTATTTAGTTAAAACATATATTCATTAATTTACCTTTCTGTTGGCTTCTGGGCCTTTTGTTTGCTGTTTATTTTTATAACTTCGGTTTTACTGTACTTCTAGCTTATACCTTCTGCTAACTAAAAGAATTTGCAGTTTTCTTGAACCGGGTTAGAAATAATTACTTTTCAGAGATATTTGAAAAGCAAATGCTGAGCTTGTAGATAAAGCTGGAAAGCAATGATGACATTTCTGCTTCTGGTAAGAAAGCAAGGTGGTCTTCATTTTAAGGAAATAGCAATGGTAAAAATCCTCAGGCTATTGCCGTTAAAAACTGTTTTCCCTAAAATAAAAAAAACTGCTTTGTATCTTTCTACCTTTTTAGCTGATGGAGGTATCTCACAGAGCTGAACACTTATTTGCAGTAGGGTAAAGATCATCATGATAATTCAGACTTGTAGTTTGGCTATCTATATTGTATTGTATTGTATTATTCGATTTGTATGCTGCCCTCCCCTGAAGGGCTCAGGGTGATGAACAACAACAACATAATAGCAAACATCAGGAGCAGCAGTGGCGTAGTAGTTAAGAGCAGGTGTACTCTAATCTGGAGGAACCAAGGGCCTTTCCCCACTTCCCTTAAGCCCCGTGCTACTCGAGGAGAGTAGCACGGGGTCCCTCAGCACTCCCCACTGAGAGGGGCGGCGACAGCGCAGCCGCCCCGAAGCTGCTGCAGTCGCGCCCCTCAGCGCGCAGCATCCCAGGCGCTCTTCTCAATGGCGCCTTTTGATGGCCCCGCGCAGAGCGTGGGGTCATGGGGACAGCCAGGCGCGCACCTGGGATGCTGCGCGCTGAGAGCGGCGCGCAGCATAGAGGGGAAGGACGAAAGTGGGGAAAGGCCCCAAGTTTGATTCCCCGCTTTGCCACTTGAGCTGTGGAGGCTTATCTGGGGAATTCAAATTCGCCTGTACACTCCAACACATGCCAGCTGGGTGATCTTGGATTAGTCACAGTTCTTCTGAACTCTCTCAGCCCCACCTACCTCACAGGGTGTTTGTTGTAAGGGGGAGGGAGGGAAAGGAGTTTGTAGGCCCCTTTGAGTCTCCTATAGGAGAGAAAGGGGGGGATATAAATCCAACTCTTCTTCTAATCATAATTTCAAACAACAAAACATCAATAAACATAGCATCAATAAACATAACATTATAAACAACAAGAACATCAATAATCATAACATAAGCTATAAGGCAACAATAATCATAGCAGCATAAATAATCAACATAGACAGACATAATAAGCATGGATGGTGACTATATCGCAAAATTGCCAAAGATTTCTACTGTTAGAAGAGCCCAATGCACCATAAGCATTTACTTCTTCCACATTTAAACCATGCTAGATTATAGTATAATTACAATGTTTTTCATAGAGGCTGCATCGACATGACTCCAATGCACCTGGAGAAGAGAGCTCTTGACTCATAAAAGGTCATGCTAGTATAAATGTTGTTAGTCAAATCAAAAGTATTGTTATGGTCAGTGTCCAGAAGAGAACAGCGAAACAAGTTCAAAACAACATATCAGAAAGACATAACTTTGGTGGGATCAGTCCATGTATTAAAGAGGGTTGGCTAAGAATCTCTGCCTCAATTGCATGCCTAAGACTGGTAAATAAAATAAATGTATTTATACTCCACCAATTGATAATCAAAGTTTTCATTCAAGATATACTAACAAGGTTAGCAAAGTACTTTTCATAGTAACGAGCCCTCCCTGCTTTTTCTGCATTTACACAGCAGCATACAGAATCAAGCAACTATGTGGCGTTTTGTGGTTCTTACCTGAAAGGGAAAAATCAAGTTTATTTGCTCTTCAGGTAGCCTGTCCACCAGAGGGCCTGCAGTTTCTTTGCAAATCTTATTGTAAGGCGCAGTTGAAAAACATGCTTGATTGAATCAATTTCTCTTCGTGAACAAGCACATACCCTCTAGTCTTACTGGAATTTCTTCAATTTCCCTCCAATACTGCAAAGGGCAAGGTGCTTCTGGCCAACGTAAATGCCCATCTTGCATTATTGGATACCAGGAAATATAAATAGGCTGCCGGAGTTATGTTGAATCTTAAGTTGTGCAGAGATATAAAATCTGGCAAAACCATTATGTCCAAGTGTCTCTCTATGTCAAACACTCTCTGTTTAACTAGAGCTTTTGCATGCTCAAGTCCAAGATCTAAAAGAGCTTGAGGGGAGAGACCTACTCTTTGTAGAAATCTTAATACAATCTTTTTGCCAACTGGGTTGGTTATTATCTTGCAGAATTAACAGGAATAGCCCTTGGGGGTTAAGGCTGCCTGATAGCCATTTGCAATTTAACAGAATTCAAGTCTGTCATCATCCCTAAGCATCCCAGTTTCCAGTGTAATCCACACATTTGATACATATTTAGTAGTCTGGATTATCTCAAGAGGACTAAATGAGGAAGAAGGGGATCCCAAAAAGGAGCCATAGATTAATTGGGGTATTGATCTGGCTTTTTGTTGTTGGTCTTTAAGGTGCTGTTAGCCTTAAAATTGGATTTCTGTTTTGTTGTGCAGCTACACTAACAGTGGGGTAAAGTGGGAGACAGGAAATAATAGCATCAATGTGAATAATTTTAGACAGAGCAAGCAAAGGTCATGATTCTGAATACTTCCAGCACACAGTAGCTACGAGCTAATATCCAGAGACATAGCTCCAGTGGGACGGGGGAGGGCGCGACGCACCAGGCGCATGCCCCTGTGGGGGTGTGGCGAGGTCGTTCCAGGGCGGGGATGCACCAGTGCACAGGCGCTTTCCCCCCTTGCTACACCTCTGCTAATATCTAGGAGATCCTGTTTGTATTTTCCACTTTGCCATGGAGGCTCACTGGGTGACCTTGGGCCAATCACTCTCGCAGCTTTACCTATCTCACAGGTCTGTTGTGAGGATAAAATGGAGGCGGGGTGATGTTAGCTGCTTTGAGTCCTCATTGGAGAGGAAAACAGGGAACAAAGTTCTAAATAACTTTTTGTAAAAAGCTTGCATAGCAGGCAGGCTGGGCCTGAACCTCTTTTACAGATGTCCTAATTATTTTTCCCTTCCTTACACAGGATGCTCATGCTGGTGAAAAATTCTACAGCCTACTTGAAGTCTGAAGGGACAGAGGATCCTATGACTTCACCTTAAGATGCCATCACCTCACTTGACTGCATTCATTTAGTGGGCCATAGTTACTGCATCAGTAACAAAATATTAGTATCTAATGTACTTGTCTTAACAAGGTCTAATATCTGAAATTAAGCTCTCTTAACGTCCACTGACTTAAATGGGAGAATGTGAATGCTTAACTCCTAATTTAATGGGTCTTACATGTGCCTAACTGTAGGTAAATGATGTCCAATAATAATAGTGTATCACACTAAACTGCATCTGTCTTTGTTCCCCAAGGAAAAGGCTGGCAGGAAAAAAAACCTTAATTCTTTCTGAATGTCTTTTTCTAATTCACAAGTTGCAGCTTTACACGTTCCTTCCCCAGTCCCCTCTAATAATGCCCACAGTTCCTAATTAGGAAAGATGTTTCTAATGTGACATTACGGAAGGATCACCAGAAACTAGGACAGCTGAAAAAGCTGTGCATCAGCATAATCGCTCATAATGTGCTCGCATCTTGCTTTAGACGAGAATGTGCTGTACACTGCTATTATTAAGCCTCAAAAGGCACTTAGTTTACCAGGATGCTCATGTGTCTGCCTCCCAATCAATGTGTGGCTCAGAATTCTCAAACAGCCTGTTTATTACAATCCTAGAAGAATATTTGTCAGAGAGGTCCGTTTAGTGTAGTCAGGTTTCAAGATCTAATTTGGGATGGACTTGCATCTGGAGGACCTTTGTTCTTGTCAGCAAATCTTGATGATTTTGCAGGGACCAAAGGAAGTTTAACTGTCATGGTAAAGAGAACACCATCAGATATTCCCAGAGTGTGAGGACATTTTATGCTGCTTCTGAAGAATGCCTCTGAATTTGAAAACCTCTGGGCCATCATGCAATGAGAGTAATCAGTCCACCACAAAAGCTCTGCATAATAGTCCAGCTCTGTACAGTAAATTTACCATGGGGTCAGCTCCAATTTGGTAAAAATCATATCCATGAACTACTGAAAAGTTCTTAGAAGTCCAGAGATACTCAGTACCTGAGAGATCCCACTGCGTATGTTCCATTATTCCAAACTTGGTAATCTTTGGACTGGATGTCTTTACACCATTTTTAGCAGAATTTGAAACTGAAAAGGTCTCATTATTACAGAGTGTAAAGGTTTCATTATTACAGTGTGTAAATAGCATGGATATTTATGTTGGAAACGCTGTCTTCTGCATTTTGCTGCTGAAAAACGTAATTGAATCTGTGGACCATCTGTAGAATGTAAGAAAAGTCCTGTTGCATTAGACTAGTCCATTGAGGCCAGCATCCTGTTGCCCTGGAAGGTCAGCAAACACAGAAGAGCCCAACACCTGCCCCTGATTTTCCCTCCCAGCACTAGTATTCAGAGATCTACTCCCTCTAACCACGGAGGCTCCCCTTACTAACTAGGACTAATAGCCACTGATGGACCTTACCTAATCTCCTTTTAAACCATCTACGTACATGGCCATCACTACCTCCACTGGCAGAGAAATCCATAATTTACTCATTGAGTAAAGATGTTCTTTTCTTTTTTTCCCCTGTCCTCTACCTACTCCCCATCAGCTTAATTGGTTGCCCTGAGGTCTAGTATTATGGGATGGGGAGAAAAAGTTCCCTTGATCCACTTTTTCCATGCCATTGCATAATTTTATAAACCTTTATCATATTCCCCTCACCAGCCTTCTTTCTAAACTTAGAAGTCCCAGACTCTCCAGCCTTTCCTCACAGAAAAATGTTCCAAACCCTTGATCATCTTGGTTGCCCTCTTCTGTGTTTTTTCCAGTTCGGCAAAATCCTTTTTGGAATGCAGTGACCAGAACTGCACAAGGATTCCAAAGGAGGCCTCATCTTGACTCTGTACATTATAATATTTTCCAATGTATTGATTGCTTTCTTAGTAATTCCCAACATGGAATTTGCCTTTTCACCACTATGAAATGAGTTAACTATAACCCCAACATCTCCTTCAGTACTGGCCTCAGATAGTTCAGAAGCCATCAACGTATTTTTAAAGTAAGGATTTTTGTTGTTTTTGTTTAAATGTTGAATCTCTCCATGTTCCAAATGCTAAAATCCTCTAAGCTGCCTGCACAGAAAATTTACCACAGGAAGAAGAAGAAAATTGGACATTTTTGACTTAAATAATTTTTAATGAATTCACATTTTCAGTTTGGGTACGGTGCAACAAGCAGTCTTCAAGAAATGCACTTTAAAATATAGGAATATATTATGGATATTTGTCAAATATATTTATATACACAGGCCACTTACATTTTCCATACAAAATGTTTAATTGATCTAATGGGCAACCATTGCCTATCTAACAGTGCATCAACCTGATTTCTGAACTGGATTTGACCCATGATAGCCATCTCCATTTCCCTAGGAAATATTTTGTTGCCAATTAAACCACATGAACATAAGTTACAAAACAGAATGATTTAACTGAGTTCTTTGATTGTCTTAGACATATTTCTTGATCTCATCGTACAAGACTAATACAAAAGCACCGCCCATGCCTCGCAACACATTGGACCAGGCACCTTTGAAGAAAGCCTTGCCCCCTTCATCTTTTGCGATCTTCTTCCAGCAATCAATTGTGCCCTTGTACATAATGTCAGCTGAGGAAAACAATATAAACAAAGTAAGTCAGATTACATTCCACTTAGTTTGTGAAAGATAACCGTGCCAAATTATTCATAATCTTGGGTGCTGTGTGGTTTCCGGGCTGTATGGCCGTGTTCTAGCAGCATTCTCTCCTGACGTTTCGCCTGCATCTGAGCTGGCATCTTCAGAGGATCTGTGGCTGGCATCTTAGATCCTCTGAAGATGCCAGCCACAGATGCAGGTGAAACGTCAGGAGAGAATGCTGCTAGAACACGGCCATACAGCCCGGAAACCACACAGCACCCAAGTGATTCCGGCCGTGAAAGCCTTCGACAATATATTCATAATCTCTTTCTAGCCTTCACATGAGTAATGCTGCAGCAACATGTCTCTCCCCCCACCCACCCCAGACCCAAATGCAGATAAAGTCTTCAAGTAGGTCACCATGGTCTGCTAGTGAGGGAAATTTGTGTCCATGAATATCAAAACAAACTAATATCAATGGATTGCATGCCTAGAAAATCACCACTTTGCATTAATTTCAAAAATCTGAAAAAATCTGCAAACCAAAATCCAGGAGCATTGCTAAAGAAAGTTTTAGGAGTCAGCTGTCAAACTGCACCATCTCTAAATTTGCTCATAAAGGGGGAGGTACACAGTCCTTGACCTCTATTTCAACAAACATCAATTTTTCCATTTTTTTTAAAGAACAGCTATCTCCTTACCTCCTTTCCTGCCAGACTGCATCATCATTCTTCGCCGGACAGTGTCAAAGGGATAAGACACCAGCCCTGCTACGGCAGTGACAGTCTGGGCGATCATCCAGCTCACAATGATGTGCACATTCTTTGGATCAGGCATCATACCTGACAGCAAGAGCAGAATTCCCAAAGATTTAGGGAGGGGGAAAAGAAACAGTTCTCAGACTCACCTGGCCATTACTGTCTTGCTCAAACTGGACCAGTGATGTCAGAGGAGAAGAGGTATAGCAAGAGGGGAAAGGGGACAGTGCACTGGTGAGTCCTCTGCCATCCCCCTGTCCCAAACACCCTTGCCACACCCCTACGGGGGGGTGCCCGGTGCGACATGCACACCACCACCCCTGTCCCCTTTGAGCTACGCCTCTGCAGAGGAGCTTAGATTTCATGACTCCTGGGGCAGACTTTAGGGGCATATTTTAGCTGCACAGAGTGTTTGGGTAGGGGTTTTAACACATTCACCAGGCAAAGAAGTGCATCACTGACCATGAGTTGCTTCATAGCTTTACTAGAAAGTGGTCCTTTTTACAGTTGCTAATGCCAAAAAATTTTAAGGACCAAATACCCTCCAAGTTAAATGTCAGCATTTCTTCCAACAGAAGCTGCCAAGCCAAATACATTTTTATTACATCCTTTCTCTGGGACTCTCAAGGCAGCATCCACATTATTCCACTGTATCCTTATGGGTAACGTGTGAAACTGACTAATATGAGCAACAATGACTGCCCCCAAGTCACTTGGTAAACTCCATGTTCCACTAGAGGTGCAAATTAATGTCTCTGAAATTCAAGTATAGCAATTACTAAATCATACCTAGAAAATGTCTGCTACTGTGACATCTTTAAACCAATTGTGGCCATGAAGACAAGTGCTTGACCAGAGAATTGTTGGCTGGTTATTAAATTTACAGAGATAGTTCTAGGTGGGTATCAGCCCTGGAGCATTGATGGCAGTCAGGAGCTAGCAGAACTAAGCTCTGTCAATTCTACAGAAGCCACTCGGCCAAGAATTGACCAGCAGCACCAACAGTGGTGCTGGATCACCCCATGACTTCTTTGTGCACCAGCACTGCTTTGGCTATGCATGAAGAGCTGACACCCATTGTTGGTACCATGGGCAAATTCTGAGCTAAATGCCCCACTGACACTGGCCTGAAGCACCACATGGGCTTTCTCCTAGGCTCCACCTTTCCAGCCTACTGTATTTCCCATTTCAAAAGATACCTTGGCTATGTGATGGAGTGCTAAGAGAAACACAGCATTTGCTGAAGGAACCTGGGAGGCTCACAAGACTCACAAGGAAGACAGCACAAGAACAGGCTGGAATATCTGGAGCATTACAAAAACATTTCCTTTCCTACTAGTCCAGCAAATAAAAGTACACCTCCTCCTTATTCAACTTTTCAGCCATCTAATGACTTAATTCTCAAGAGCTTCCAGAGGTCATATGCCCTTATCAAGTGAGCAGATTGCTATATATCATGCAAATGCAACTCATGATAAAGCTTCATACTGAATTCCTCAGAAGAAAGGTAATACTTTAAGATTCTCCCCCATCCTAGGAAAGGGGGAACAAACACTAGTTTCATCTCAAGTCTACAAAGTTACCAACCCACTCAACTATGAAGGGCCAAGCTGTGTTTGGACCATGCAGAAACAATTTATATCTTCAGTATCAATGTTACTTGGGCCAATGTCACTTTCTAACGAAGCCACCCTTTCCTTACCCTTAGCTGTGTCATAGATGCCAAAATAAGCTGCTCTGTAGATAATGATGCCCTGGACCGACACATTGAATCCCAGGTAGAGACCCTTGAGGCCATCAGATTTGTAGATCTTGGCAATGCAGTTGCCCAGCCCAGTGAACTGCCTCTCATTCAGCCCTTTCCCCACGTCGGCTGCTAGCCTGGTCCTGGCAAAATCCAGAGGATATACGAAGCAGAGGGAAGTGGCTCCTGCAGCACCCCCGGAGGCCAGGTTGCCTGCAAAGTAGCGCCAGAACTGCTTGTGCTTGTCCACGCCCCCAAGGAAGATCTGCTTGTACTTGTCCTTGAAGGCAAAGTTGAGGGCCTGGGTGGGGAAGTACCGGATGACATTGGCCAGGTTGCCTCTCCAGAAGGAAATGATGCCCTGCTCCTTGGGAATCCTCACCACACAGTCAATTATTCCCTTGTACTGTTTCTCAGCTGAGATCTGTTGGCTGGCATGCTGAACCTATTAAAGGAAGAAGCGGGGGAGCAGAGAAAGAGAGGCAAAAGAGAAATGGGGTCATCATGACCCGTATCATAATAACTTCACAATCAAAGGGAACAAACCACCGGATACGAGTTCTATGAGGATTCATCAGAGGAGGAACGTGGCCTCCGTACCCTGTTTGCTGACCCTCCAGGGCACCAGGTTGCTGGACTAGATGGACCAGTTATCTGATCCAGTAGGTTGTTCTGATATTCCTGTACAGAATGGCTCAGTGTTAGCCATTTCCACATTTGACATAAGACTGCAGGAGGAAACCTATCTTCCTACCCATACCCAACATTCAGTGCTGTAGACCATCATTTCTTGGGGTTAATGTCAACAGCTGCATGGAGAACTTGCAAGTGTGATCTTGATTCCCTCAATTTCTCAAGCACTAGTTTTTCTTCCAGGTGAAATATATAACATGAGAGGGACAATATTATTTGCAGTAGAAAAGGCAGTTGCATAGACTACTTGGTCTCCATCTGGCCCTTGCTCAGGACTGCAAGACCTTGAAATGACCTCCATTCATCTACCAAGCAGGTAAGCCATCAGAAAATCAGAATTGTATCCCTGACTGGTTTAAATGCAGCAAGGTTGCTTAATAAATCCAACCATTCTGTTCAGCCTGGATTTTGAATGCCATTTTTACAAGGCTGAGTTACTGTACTGAAGGTGCAATCCTATTCACGTTTACCTAGAAGTCCTATTATGTTCAATAGGACTTCCTTCCAGGTATCTTCGAATGGGGATCACCACCACAGGGAAAGAGAGAGCAGGAACAAGTCACGCAGCGTTTGATGGTATTTCTGCCCTAGCTCCACGCACTTGCAAACCTGTTCTATAAACAGAGTCAGGAGGAAGGAGCTGTGCTTGGTCTTGTGTAACCAGAACTCCACAAGTGGAGTTTCCATATTTAGCCACTGGCAGCATGTGCCCCATCTGACACTAGAATGCCCGACCAACTCCTGAAAGTCACTGTCAAACTTCCACCTCACACAAGAAGTGAGTACTTTCCTTAGATACATAGCAAAACACCTTTGGGAAGGGGAGGGCGGCTGCATTTAAAGCCATCCTCAATAACACTTTTGAGGCGACACCCACTGAAGCTCCCAGGCTAAAAGGAGGTGACCTATTCGACAGGTCTCAACCTATTAGTCAGCTCCCTGTTGGACAACTTTCAATAGACTTCTGTCACTTATTTTGGGGAGAAGGTCAACAGGACAAAGTCCAGCCGCTGAGACCCTCGCCCAACCCCTCCGTGGTCTCCTACCTGCAGCAGCAATTTCACCCTCTCGATGGGGGCCACCGCCGTCTTGGAAATAGCAGCGGCGATCCCACCAGCCAAAAAGTCCTTCAGGAAACTCAGGGCTTGGTCACCCATGCTGGGACCACCCAACTAGACCCCCCCTCTTTACCTCCCAACTTCTTCAGCGCACCCTTGCCAGGCGCTTCCCCACCCAGCTAAGCCCCCACGAGGACAACCGCGGCGCGCTCGGAGTGGAGGGACCCCCCCAGACTCTGGTACTCATTTATAGACCCTCCGGGTCTCGCGATAAGAGGAGGGGCTCTCCAGGGGCTGCTCCGCGCGGACATTGGTTGAGACCCCTCCTCAGGAGAGGGCACGAGGGCACAGCCGCCATGCTGCATTGCCCAGACGGGGCAGCCCTCCAGCGGGGGTCGTCGGCAAGGGCAAATTGAAGTTCTCTGCGCCCTGGCGAGGAACGCGATGGCACAGCGTGTGCTGGCGCTATTAATAGCACCCGGGCGGCACTTAACCCTTTGCTCGGGGGAGGAAGCCTTTGCAGAAAGCCTCAGGTGGCCCTAAAACTGAAGCGAGGACTCTTTTTTTGTCGAGCCTACAAGCCCTTCTTCCTCATGGGCGTGTATCCCGTTTGCCCCAAGGGATCTAAGGGGGTTGCTCCTGCTTTATCCTTAACGAAAACCATGCGAGGTAGGTTGGGGTAGTGACCCGACTAAAGATGAGTATCGAGGGTGAGCTGGACTTTCCCAGTACAAGCCAGAGTATCTGGAATTTCCCAGTACAAGCGCTGGCCTGTCACCATGCAAACAAACATCGTGGTTATGGATGGGTTTCTGTGGTTAGATGGAACGATATTCACACATCACAATGTAAGCACATCTCACCAAATCACTCCACAATGATTGTATATGCTGATGAGTAGTAAATACAGCAAGCCTGGCTATGGTGGGTGGCCCTTATGTGCATCCACACGACTATAATCCTAAACACAGTAAGTAAACCTCACTGAACTCAATAAGATTTAATCCTAATCGGTATGACTCTCATTCGGGTGGTCACCATTTCTTTTCCTAGCTGGGCTCCCATTTCTCAAACAAATGCCAGCTCAACAGAAATGAACCAAAGGGGTGGTGGTGGGGATCCTCAGGGTACCTTGCTCTCCTTATCAACAGATGCTGATGAAAAGACTTCCTTTGAGCATGTGCAGAGCATGGCTTCCTCGTGGCTGGTTAATGATAAACAGACGTTTGGAATGGAGAAGTTTCCAATTGACCCCACGCACACTTATTTGGGAAGGTCCCATTAACTAAGACTGAAACTGCATATGGATTGTAAAGTGCAAGAAGGCTAAGATGTGACTGTATATCAACCTTTCCTGCATTATCCAATTCAGAACTGTTAAATTAAAATTGCCTTTCTGTTTTGCATATGTGCACAACAGGGAGCAGGGAAGAGAAGAGCTCTTTAAAGATCATGTGTGAATTCTGCCTGCGTGAGATGCCAATTAATGTATTTCTAAGTAAAGGCTGCATGGCTGAAATCCATAGCATTTCAGCTCCAATAATAGAATGAAGTAGAACTGCATTTTCATGTGCCTCACCATGAAATCATTGTCCTCTCTATTGGCCAACTATTTCCTTTTCTGGCTGACATCGACTTTCCAGTGTCTCCTTTCTCAGCTTCACTAATGAGATGCTTTAACAGGAGAATACTAGGAATTCAGTTTAAGACCTTCACCATGAAAAGCATGTGCTTCACCACTGATCTCTTTTCATGAGCAGATACATGTTTTTGCCTCAGAAATTGAATTGGCCCATGTGGTTGCACAAAAGATAATTCAAGGGTGTGCACATCTTTGAGCTACTGATGCTAGGATTAGAATTTGGGGACTAAAGCTCTGGACATTCTTGCAAGTTCAGCATGGTGGCTTTAAAGTTCAGCTAAACGAGATTCTTTCAGATGGCAACAGTTTCCCTGTGCTCATAGATGTCATGAGGACATCCTGGTGGTGTCTTGCGAGGTCATCCTTTGCATGTGACAGGAGCACAGTTGTCATTTCTAGGAGGGAAGGAGGCTGGAAGAGGGCAAGACTTGGCTGCAAAAAAAAGTGCAGAGCCAAACTGCAATGTGTGCAGCATGAACTTATGTACTGTGATGCTTTGCACTGGCCAGACTAATGTGACCAGACTAATCGATGTCATAAAATTTACTCCTTCATATTTTGTCTGTTTTATTTGTCCAACAAGCACACAGTGTGATTGGGATGCCTACATGGTTTAAAATAGGGGTGTCCAACTCTGATGCCCCAGATGTTTATGGACTACATGCTGGCAGGGGCTGATGGGAATCGTAGTCCATGAAAATCTGGGGTGCCAGAGTTGGACACCCCTGGGTTAAAATGTGCAAACCCACTATTTCTTTCCAGAGGCTCTAAGGGTACACACTGCATGCATGTGGGGGTAGGGGGTGGGTGTAGAATCACAGTAGCAAGCTCTTCCCTGAACTGACTCACCTTCATTTCATTAATTCTGTATGCTGACAGATAAATGCATGCACAGCTTTCACCATATGATCAAAAACTCCCCTTTTCCAGGATCCCTAAATTGTATGGATAGAGTCCTACCTGCATACATTTGCACATGCTCTGTTCATATCACTCCAATGAAATGTGTATCAGTCTGAAGAACTTGCCAACATGATTTTATCTTCCACCTCCATCATTCCAACACATGTTGGCAGACTGCTGCATGGAGAGGAGTCAGACACACTTTTTAAAGGATGGAAGTAAAGGTTTATTAGGGGGAACTGCGCTTCAGATAGGAAAGAGGAGGGTCAGAGATCGCCTGTAGCTACCTTGCTAGCTAGGGAAGAGAAAAGACTCTTAACTTCCAAGAAGGAGGAGGAAATTAAACCTGAGAATATCAGATGAGATGATACAAAAGGACAACGGGGTCTCTAACCTGACCATTTTCTCATCCCCTGTTGTGTCTCCACAGTTTTTTTTTTGCGTGCCAGACATTGCTACTTCAAACAACACATATGTATTTTCATTGTACACACATAACATGTCTGAAAAAGACTATTATCTTTGTTTTCTCTTTCATTGAAAAGTCACATAGAAGTGCTAAATGACCATTATGTTCCTCTGCCTTTAGCAAGCACTTGCTGAACAGAAATCAGCAGGAATAGTCTTTCACAGTATGTAGATAAGCAGAATTGAAGAAGATTTTGGGTTTATACCCCGCTTTTTTCAACCATAAGGAGTCTCAAAGTGGCTAGCAAACTCCTTCCCTTCCTCTCCCCACAATAGACCCCTTGTGAGATAGGTGGGACTGAGAGAGTCCTGAGAGAACTGACTAGCCCAAGGTTACCCAGCAGGCTTCATGTGGAGAAGAGGGGAATCAAACCCAGTTCTCCAGATTAGATTCCACTACTCTTAACCACTACACCACACTGCCTGCTGACATCAGTGTATCAAGTGAGTGTAAACAGCACAGTTACTGTATCCAGTTGGCCATGCTATCCACACATGGCATTCATCGTCATGAGAGACAGGTAAGCTTTTGAAGGTGCAATCTTATTCACACTTATGTGGGTTTGAATGTCCTGAGAGAGATACAACCAAGAAAATTCTCATAGGAACAGGCTTGCTACAGAGGACTTTGTGCTATCCAGTACTGTATCTCCCATCTTCATTGTTACAGCAGACCTGAATATCATCTGACAAGGCTCAGTATGGCAGGATGTTCAAAGAATCCACTTACCCTTATTTCTAGGAGACATAGCACTAAAGAACAGAATTGCTTGAGCAAACAGGGCCACTGCTCAAACAGTATCACAGCCCATCCCAAAATGGTAAGCCAACAGAATGACTAGAGAAGAACATTTTGGAAAGAAAGCCATATAAACACAATCTTCTTGACCACATGATCTGTAAAACTATGCTGATTGGTGATCCTCCCTGCCAGTTGAATATCTGCTAAGTCAGTTCCCCTCTGTGAGCTATAAGTCAGGTTGTTAGGTTCCCAAAAATGTACATACCTGAAAACTTTTAGTTGCTATGGATTGTCACTAATTTCTGAATTCACTCTGATTTATGTTTCGGGAGTGTTAATGCAGCATATTAATGTATTAGGGTGGATCTGATTTAAATCACTAATCAGTAAAACTAGATTTAAATTACATTTTGGTTTTTTTATTTTGTTTTTTTAACATAAATAACATCTCTTGTGATGTTATCTCATTTGGGGCACCAAACCTTGCATTTCTTTGTTGCAGTGTTTGCATTTTGCATACATGCCTGCTTTACTCATAGGTAGAAGAACTTTATCAAAATATTCCCAAACTGGGTCTGTTTTTTGGCTTGCTGACATTAAATATTTTCTCCTCCAGGAAGAGAATAATATGATCCACCTCAGGGTATACACACAGAAATCCCAAGACTTGTTAGTATATTCTGCTCAAAATATATGGATAGGTGCTGCAGTGCTGAGGAAAGCTATAGGTGCTGAAATGGTGGTATAAAGTTCTGTTAAGGCATAACCCATTCATGGGAAAGCCACTGGTTTCTAGATAAGGGACAAACATAAGTGATTTGCCATTCCCTCCCTCTGCATTGCAACACTGGACTTCATTGGCGGTCACCCATCCAAATACTTACCAAGGCTGACCCTGCTTTGTTTCCAAGAGCTGACAAGATTGGGCTAGCCCAGTGATGGCGAACCTTTTCGAGACCGAGTGCCCAAATTGCAACCCAAAACCCACATATTTATTGCAAAGTGCCAACATGGCAGTTTAATCTGAATATTGAGGTTTTAGTTTAGAAACGTGTTACTCATGAGTAAGCTTGGTGAAGCAACCATGCAACACTTCAAATGGGTGATTCACAACCCTAGGAGGGTTTACTCAGAAGCAAGCCCCATTGCCAGCAACCAAGCTTACTCCCAGATTGTGCCCAGGCCAGCCTACATGTGTGTGGGTGTGATTTTCTGCCCCTCCACATGATGGACTCTGCGCACGCATGTCCACAGAAAGGGCTCTGAGTGCCACCTCTGGCACCCGTACCATAGGTTCGCCACCGCTGGGCTAGCCTGGGCTATCCAGGTCAGGATGCTGAAACAGTAGACAGCTATTGAAGCCTATTGCAAATGGTCACTTGCAGCAATTTGATAAGGGCCCACATTCCAACATTAGGTGATAACTCTGTTGAAAAGGGAATTCTGAAAGGTACCACATGTCATGGAGAAGTAACCAAAGTAATACCTGCTGTTCTCCACTATTAAAGGTGCAGGAGGCATGTTTTTCACTGTACTTAGTCATCCCTTTTCTGTGATGGAGGTGACTAAAGGGGAGGGCTTTATTTTATGGAGGCAGGGATGCTTGTTTACCTGCCTTTGCTTCAACTGAGCTGCCCTGTGTCTCTCTAACTTATTTTAGAATTGGTATTATGAAGTAGACTGATTTCGTCTGAATGAGTGTAAAGCGAGAAGCTGAGACCATCTACTGCCTGGTTGGCCTGGAAAGCATGCGGCCCGGCAGAGATTGTAGCAACAGGTTTGTACCTCTGTTACCAGGCAAGTGTCCTGGAGTAACCTTGTAGCATGTTCACAGTAATATTATCCCTCCAGCAAATTTCCAAAGTGACTCATATCACTGAGCCTCTTTTTACTAATGCTGCTTTCTATTCTCTGCACTGGGAGGGGGGAATTAAAACAGTTTCTCAAAACTCTGTCCCAGATATTCATAGATAATGTTGCTCTTCCTTGATCAACTTCCTGTCAAAGTAATTTTTTCTGCCCATATCTTGTCGACATGTTGAAAGCAACAGAGAAACCCCTCACTGTGTGGATGCAGCCAGTGTTTAGAACAGGTCTCTCTTACTCTCTCTTGATGCTCTGCTATTGGAATTGTTGCAGCAAAGAGATTGTTCACAGATCTGAAAAGCTTGAGTGGAGACCTGTTCACTCAGGTGTCTTTTGAATGACAGCTTTAAAGACATTGACATGATTTTGGAGGGTCTTTATTACACCTTTAAACATGGGTGTGCTCTCCAGAACGTTGTGCTGCTTTATCTGCTTAATTTCCTCCCTTTTCAAAATGCAGGGAGATTGTGTTCATGATTGAATGGCTTTGTGGACTGCCTGCATGGAAACATTTTTCAGAAGCAACCAGATCTGCACTTCCTTCAATGGGCTGTGCTACATTCTGCACATACATATTCACGCAACCCATCTAACACTCTGAAATATGTTGCCAAAAGATATTGATGTTGCTTATTTAAAGCATAGCAGCCACACTTGTGACTTCACCACAACAGCCACAGTTCTAAGCATCAGTAATGTCACCTGCTGTCACCGGGAATGGTGTGCTGAAATAGAACAGGACCTCCACATGTGACTTCTGTTGTAGCACTCACATTTCATCCCTTCCAGATTTCATTCCACTACTATCAAAGCCAAGTTGACAGTCTTGTTTCATTGCTGTTTCCTGTGTCTATTGGCTACCTTCCAAGCAAGCCTGTAGTGAACCTGGATTGAATGTGAAGGCATGAATTATAATACTGATATTCTATTCTGTTTACATATATAACCCTCCCTATACCACAGTCTCAGGGTAAGATACAATAAAACATGCATATTAAAATAATGAAGTAAAAACACAATAAAACCCCATTCTAAAAACCCAGACACAATCTAAAATCTCCCATACCCACCCGCAAAAAGGAGGGGTAGGAATGTTGGCCCTTATCAGATTGCTACAAGTGATCATTTACAATGTCCTCCTAGCAGAATTGGGGGTCACCCAAGTACCCAGGGAAAGAAGACAGTCTTTGCCAGGCACCAAAACTCCAAGAAAGTATTGCCCAGAGATGTAGGCGCCACTGTGGAGAAGGCCCTCTGGGCTGCCCCTGTACCTTTACCTCCAATGGGGAGGATAATCAGGAAGGTCTTCCTCTCTAATCTCAGTGCCCAGGCAAGAATATATGGGTTGATGCACTCTCTCAGGTACCCAGGACCAGTGGCGTAGTGATAATGGGATAGTGGGGCTCCCCACCCCTGGCGCATGCCACTGGGGTCACATGGGGTGGAAATCGCCCACCACACCCCTCCCCCTTACCCACTCGCCCCACCCCACCCCACCCAATCAGCCAGGCCCTGGTGGCCAGAGCAGGCTGTTTTTTTCAGCTGGCTGCTGGCTGAAATAAAGTAAGTGGCTGGGGGTGGGGCTCCACAGGGGGTGTCTCCCACCCCCTCCCCCACCCCACCCTACCAGCCAGGCCCTGGTGGCCAGAGCAGGCTGTTTTTTCAGCCAGCTGCCGGCTGAAATAAAGTAAGTGGGCAGGGGTGGGGCTCTGTGGGGGCAGGGGCCGTGGCAGGCGGGGCCCAGGTGCCATTTTGCCCCCCTATGCCCCTGCCCAGGACTGAAGCCATATAGGGCTTTATCGGTTAACACCAGTACTTTGAATTGGTAGCACACATTAAGAGGAGAAGGGAACCCCCAAGTGTCAAAAACTAGACATATGTTATTGAAGTGAATAGTCTTAGAAGGGTGTAATTCTGCCTAGGATGGCATACTAGTCAGTTTCACCTCTGATCTTGCATGAAAATTAACTTAAAAGGATTTTTTGTGTACTTCAGTAAATGTCACTTCTGGTCTTTTGTTTTGCTTTTGGCTGGAAGCAGCAAAGTTGCCCATTCCACTGAAGCGATCTGATATAGAGGTACTAGATTATAAATTAAGTTGCTACCTTTTCTTCCTGATATGGCTGTTCTGCCTTTAGTGGCAACTGAACATAGACAAACTAATAGATGAACTTTGCATGTCATGAAGATAAACAAATTTTTGTGTCAATGTGATGTCAAAGAGGCACAGGAAAAAAAGTGGCAAATCTAACCAGGACTAATAGAAGTATAGAAGGGGCCCTGAGTTACTCAGGAGAAAAAGGGGCATACTATTAAAATAAATAAATTCAATATATTTAAATTAATAAGCTGGGAAGCATCCTCTTGAGCAGCCTATACTCATCTGCTTTTGATGAATGATTCCTTCCCCCCTTCATCTTATTTGGACTTGCTGAAGCATAAATACCGATACTTCCGGTATTATAGTCATGTGTGGTGAAGTGGATAAATTGATATACTATTATCTGGGAGACCCAGGTTCAAATCACCACTTTGCCGTGGAAACTGAGCGACCCTGGTCCAATCAGGCACTCTCAGCCTAACCTCACAGGGTTGTTTTGGGATAAAATGGAAGGTAAAAGATAAAATGGAGAAGGGAAGAATGTTGTAAGCCACTTTGGATCCCCATTGGGAAGAAAAGTGGGTATAAATCAAGTAAATAAATAAATAAAATTTTATCCTCATAAAGGTAAAGCTCTTGGATGAAAAAGCAACTTTTTGGTTACTTCACTAGTAGTGCTTATTTTATGCAACTGCCAGTAATGATGGCACTGTCTTGTGACTTTTTAAAATTTTCTGAATATTTCTGCTTTCTTTTATTGACTTAGGGCTGTTTCATGACTACTAGGTATTATTGTAATTTGCAGTAGCAATAAGCTTCTTAAGAAACCCTTGTTTCCCTTATTTAAAAGCCAGCATTGCTGTTATCATATATCATATATATTAAAATAAAAACTAAATTAAATTCACCACTAGATGGCAGAACATTCATTGCTAAGACGTAGAAAAAGGCTCAGACTGAGAATATTTTAGCTATGGAACATCATTAGGTGTGTGTTCCTTTGTGTATCTGAAATGATTAGCTAATTGGTGGTTTTAATAAATAGCAACATCATTTATATGAGCTGAAGAAAAGCAATGGTGGATAGGGCAACTATTATTTAATAATTATATGGGAACGAAATGTAAATAATAGCATTCTTAAATTCTAGAGGGGAAATCTTGTTGCAGACAATCCTGTGCTTGCATAATTGGGTTGGATCCAGTGGTACCCTTCCACAAATCGGACAGGAAGGATTTTTGCTGAATCCCTCTTTTCATCATAGATTTCTCCCCACAAGCTGTTCCTTGGTGTCCCACTGGGAAAGTCTTGGGGCAGCAGCAAGATGAGACAAGCAAGAAAGTCCCATTTTGCCAATGGAAAAGCTTTCCATTAGACTCAACCTCGTTGTGTTCAATGGGAATATCTCCAGGAAAATGTGTACAGGATTGCAGCCTGTTTTGTGGGTCCTTAATGACTGATAGATTTTTAAACATTCCCTTTCATGCCATTTATTAAGCTAAAAGCAGTACTTGTTAACAGTACTTAATTATTCAGTGTATAAAGTATTTTGCAGTCTCAGTTGTTTATACAACAACCCTATGATGTGAATTAGAATAAGCGACACTGACTTGCGAGTAGCAGAGTGCTGGACTAGATGAACTCTGGTCTGATCCAGCAGGCTAGTTCTTATGTTCTTATGTTCTTAAAATTCTAGTGTTAGTTTGGAAATTTTGGGAGGCCCGGAAAAAAAAAGACTCTTATAAAAGATATTTAGTGAAATGTTTTCTAAAAGAAAATGTATAACATGTCAGAATGTATAGCATAAAGGTCAGGTATTTTTTCCAATTTTTCTTATGGAAATTTTGCGGAACACTAAAAAAAGTCTGATCAAACATTCTTTTCCTTTGAAAAGAATGGAATTGTGATAAGATATCACAGGATGCAGCAGTTTGGAATGCTCTCTTGCTTTAGTATTTGCAGTTTTGTTTGCAAGAAGGTATTTACACGATTAAGTTCCACAAACATATATTTTATATGCTAACTAAATTACACATGAAGCATTTTATGTAAAGCAGCAAAATGGATTTGTTAGAAAAGTATTGCATGTCTTTCATATATTTCTTTTTTCTTTTTTTTGGCCATGGCTTCAACATTTCCAAAAATTTAACACTTCTCAGTTAGGTAGCTGTAATATTTCTGCTGTTTTTTAAATGTCTAAACATTTTAATATTTTATGTACTGTGATATTGTTACATTATTTTAGTTTTTAGCCATTTTAGGGGCTTCTGAAAAGCCACTGATTCTCAAGCTTTTTGAAGTAGGATGCAGGAATAATTCATGTTACATTGCCCCTCATCAACATAAAACAGTTATCACTGAGCAAATGTATAATGTTTAAATACTAAGGATTCTCTGTCTTTCTCCCCAGCAAGGACCTAAAAATACTTTACATATTTCCTCTTTCTTCTATTTTAGCCTCACAAAACCCTTTAACTATCTAAAGTTGAGAGCATGATGCCACTGGCCCAAAATCACCCAAGCAAGCTTCTGTGGAGGCGTGTGGATTTCATAGAGTTGGAAGAGACCCCAAGGGCCATCTAGTCCAGTCCTCTGCAATGCAGGAATTCATAATCAAAGCACTGCTGACAGGTATGGCCATCCAGCCTCTCTTTAAAAACCTCCAAAGAAGGAGACTCCTCACACTCCGCGGTATCGAACAGCCCTTACTATCAGGAAGTTTTTCCTGGTGTTTAGGTGAAATCTATTTTCCTTGACCTTGAACCCATTACTCCTGGTCCTAGTCTCTTCAAATATCTAAACATGGCTATCATGTCACCTCTTAACCTTTGAACTTGCATCTCTCAGATTCCAGTCTGATATTCCATCCAGTGTACCACTCTGGCTATCTAGAGTCATTCATACACTCACAAATGAGAGAGGATGCATTATTGAGCAATAGGCTGTGTTTTGTGGCCATTTCACATATTACGTGAAAGCAAATCTAAATTTGCAATTGACCTTCCCAGAGCCTCCTTTCATGCCATTCCTCTTCTCCCCTCCTGGCCTTGCAACCCTCCTGTGAGACTCACAGTTTGAGAACCATTGTAAACAGCCAAAAATTGGGACTAAAATATAATATATTGATAAAAATAACCAGTTAACAAACAGAAAATGAATGCAGGAAGCAACATTGTCTTCCCCACTATAACATAGCCTTTACGGGGAGAAAGCCCAAATGGAGCAAATAATTGTAAACAGAAAAAACAACGTCTGTAATTCCTTCTGCAAACATTCAGAAAAATATATCATTATTACTGTTGTTTACAACAGCCCTAAAGATGAAAAGAGTACGGTGCAAATAGTTGATTCATATAAAGCAGGCAAGCGGGATTGGGCCCCCCCCCCCCCCCCCAAAATCATGACTATACAAGTGAACCCTTTTTCTGCCTTGCCGAAAGAGAAGTTTGTCTACACCTCCCAAAAAACGCAGCTGTGCCTATGAGCTCTGCAAAATGGTGAATGAACGCCTTGTTCATTATTATCACTTAAGTCATTCCTATTTATGCCAGTGTTTTGTGGATTACGTTTTGACGAAAACTCTTTCTCGCCAGTGAATAAATGCAGCCCTCTTTAAAAAATATTTGTATGCAAAATGTCTTAAAGCCATTATGAAAACACTTTGCAAAAGAAGTTTTTTTCCAACCTCCCTCCGAAATGCTACTCCGCCCCTGCATTTTCTTTCATGCTAAACAGTTCAAATGAAAAGCCTTTCAGAGTTAACTAGTTTCAGCAATACCAGTGTTTTAGTGTAATGAATAACTTTTCATAGCAAGACAATCACATGCCATTTCAGTATGCCACTATTTCTATTTCTGTGTGCCCCCAATGGAGGGATTTCTGTGGCAGAATTTCTTTCTCCGAGAAAGCTGAAGCGATCAAAACCCTGATTAACCTCTGATATTCACGTGCTGCTCTTGATCTGAGGGACTGGAGCAGTAACAAAGAATTAATGGCAGCCATATGCTTGGGGTATTGTGGGTTCGGCTGACCCAAATGTGAACTTCGTGAGTGACTGCAGCTAGACTGCAGTCTGTTCCAAGTTTGGTGTGCAGATTACAGAAGAAGAATTTGAGCAGCTACTTGACAGAATCCCCTCTTGATGAAGATGGAAATGTCAAATCTTTCCCCTTCAGAGCCATGTTTGATCTGTGATTTGTGCTTTGACAGTTTCAATTTGTCTCATGTCAATCAGTTTTATTTTACTGAGGAGGCTTCATAATAACCTGTGAGAGCAAGTTCAGGTTACGGAAAGGTTAAAAGTTCTGTTTCTGCATTTAATAGTTGGGAAAGGCTAATAGAAATGTGGATGGCTTCATCCACAGAAGGCTTGAATGGTGTTCCTGAGCTAAGCAAAGTATTTCAATATGCTGGGATTTTTCCCATTGCAACAACAATGTCAGCTTGTTTGAATAGTTCTGTAACGAGGGTGTAAAACTCTGCATTGGTTATAAAACCCCTGAATTGCTTTTTCTTCATTTTGTGATAAATTAAGAAACATTCACAAATAGTGTGAGAATAATTCAAGCAACGTCAAAACAACTGTTTAGAACTGCATACATACTTCCATGTGACGTAGCTTCCATGTTAAAAGTAGATGGGAAAACCAAATAATGTGCATACATTCCATTTTTAGGTTATTTATTTTAATGCATAGTCCACCTTTTTCACTGGGATTCAAGGCAAATGACAAGAATGAAAGAACTATTCAATCAATCAGTCAGGTGATAACAAAATTTAATAATATTTGTACATTAACAATGTTTGAATTTTACAGCAACAATTCTTAGCGTAACAACATAATGCAGTGGGGTTGGGACTGAAGGAAAGGAAGAAAAAACATATTATCGTGAATAGATTCCAGCTCCTGTGTTGATCTGTTGTTTGTTTGTTTGTTTGATATTTATATACCCTTCTCCTTGCAGCTTCCAACATATCAACATTCATCAAAACACCGAAACAAAATATATCAAAACATGAAACCCATAAATACCTAGTTAAAAACCAAGATGACAAATAAAAGCAATTTCCATTAAAAAATATATTAAATAACCCCACCAGTATAAACGTTAGAGGCTACAGCTCTGCTCTACAAGAATGTCTATCCTGAATAATTGTTTTGCACATTTTGCAAAATGATAGCTGTGGAGGGGCCTTCCTAATAGCTTCAGGAAGACTATTCTGCCATGTAGGAGCCTCCTCAGAAAGAAACAGGTGGTTGCCAATTTTATGTGTTTGCTGAGTGGCAACTTGAGAAGGGTGATGAGCAAACCTATTGATGTGCAAACCTATTACAATTAACCATTCATTAATCATGCTGCAAGCCAAAGCGGAGTTTCGCCCTTTGACACCCATAGAAGTTAATGAGCAAACCTATTACAATTAACAATTAATCAATCATGCTGCAAGCCAAAGCGGAGTTTCACCCTTTCACACCCATAGAAGTCAATAGGCATACAACCCTATCTAGATGGGGAACCAAATCCACATGGGGAGGCGATGCAGGGCTGCACTGATGCACTTGCTTCCTCCGCCAGCACAAGGGGCACCAGTGCCAGCAGGGGGGGGCTAAGGAGCAGGTGGCTGGCCGCCCTTTGGCTCTGCAGCAGTGAGACCTGAAAGTCCAGGCCACCACAGACCTGTGCTGGCATCCCAACTGGATGCCGGCATGTGGGGTGGGTGGGAAGGCTTTGGGCCAGAGTGTTAATCAGCTTCTACCCTGGGTTTGTGGCTAGTTGCGCCATGGCCTGGATCCTGGACTTCTATCACCCTTTTGTGTGGCATAAGTCCATTAAGCCCAATAGAGGGCTTTCCGGTGGTGTTTTTTGGGGGGGGGAGGGGGGGCATTTTCTTTCTCCCTGCATTACCAGAAAGCCCCCTGGAGACAGAAGGGCGGCACTGCTGCTTTGTAGTCCCTGGCTGCTGGGGCACTGGATTGGACTGCCAGAAAGGTACTTGGGACGGCACTGTAAATTTACAGAGCACCGTTTCTAATCCACCTAAGAATGATTGTCCATATGTCATCATTTACATTTAAACCTTTTACTTTGGCCAACTTGAATATTTAATAATTAGTTTTTTAAAAAAAAAATTTTTGTTTTTTTAATGTTTTCGTTTTTGTTATACATGATGATCAAGGGAAATATATTTATAGTTAGTCAATGTGCAATCCAAAGGGTGGCACTGAAGCTGCATTGGAAATAGCATAAGGATTGTGCTGATACCAGTGCTGAGGGGCTTATCTGCAACACCCAAACCTGTCAGCTGGGCCATGCAGTGGCTTGTCACTGCCACAAATACCTGTGGAGGGGGGGGATTCCAGGACCATTCCCAGAGGTGGGGCCATCTTTAGTCAGCTCTCAATGCACTTTCAGGCTAGGAATGCCCCCTCCTAGCAGTGTATATACCACCAAAAAAGGTCATGTGTAGACTATACCACCCAAGTCATCTTATACTATGGGGTTTTCCAGAGGAGAAAGGAATTTCTGCTTCGCTCACTCTACTGATTGCCTCTTGGGAGGCAGTGAGGGGGGTACAGTCCCTGGATGCCTCTCTACCTCCCCTCCCCCGCTTTGCCTTTGGATTGGGCTGTAAATTAGTTAGCAGTCATCATTTATGGAAGCCTTTAACAAATTGAACCTGATGGAACTGGAGACCAAAGATCATGGATAGAGTATAATTTGTGGGCAGAGAGCTGGGGGATGGGGGGAGACACAAGACCATGAAGGATTTTGAGGTTAAGGAATGAGGAATTTGTGCTGTGTAGGGAAGAAGAGAAGAAACCAAAGCCTGGCTTTAAGGAGGGTCATTACATGTCCCAAAAGATGATAGAGGTGGGAAATTGGGTGGCAGAATTCTAGAGTGTGGTGTGACAACAGAAGTCCAGAAAGGAGAAAATGTCACTATGTCACGACCAGCGCTTTTAATGGTGTCTGTCAGGGATAGAGTGAGGGGGAAGCACATGTGTGCTCCTCCAAGCCCCCACACAGTTCCCACCCAGCCCTGTCACACCCCCAAACTCCTCTGCAGGGGCGCCCGGTGCATCGTGCACCCCCCGCCCACCTCCTTGGCGCTACGCCTCAGGTGTTTATACAAATATAATGGTGGAATAGGCTATCAGGAAGTCTTGCTGCAAGTGAACTAGGCCTCCTTTTGTTGTTGTAGTTCACAGCTGAAAATAATTTCACTTTTAAAGGAATCTTAAATAGCTGTCTGCTAACATTCTGGTAGTTTGATCCCTTGTAGTCGTTATTCAAACCATTAGTAACCATGAATACCTGTGTCTTCAACCCTTTAAAGGGAAGAAGTAAATGTAAAGAAGTATTTCGCCACCCAGATATATCACAAGGAACTTGCCTTGTTTAATTGTTCAATATTTAGTTTAACATGAAATTTGAAACAGTAGTCTATTTTAGCTCCTTACAAAGCACAGCAGTATGATTTGTTCTAGTCTGTTTTATCTGCTCAATCAAATGTCAAAACACTGACAAGAGTTTAGAAATGGCAATCCATACAGTAATGAGGCAGCATATTCTTAGATTACACTGGCATTAATCTTCACATGTTTTCCACCTCTTGAACTGTGGATATGGATTTAAAAACAGTAACACTGAATATGCATCACTGCTCACAGACACCCATACTTCTGTGAATCTTTGTCAGCTTTTGATCTTGCTGCATTTCCACTAGGTCAGAAACCAAAATAAATTATCAGTGGCAAGAGCAAAATAATGAAGATTGATAATGGCTGCATATACACAAATCCAACTCAAACAATTTTAATAAAATCAAAACCTC